>NC_138758.1:40245992-42645992 GCF_965113315.1 Podarcis vaucheri | reverse complement strand
ATGCAATGTCATCTTCAGGTGAGGCCTTACTTCAGTTTCCTTAAGTATGTGAAGCCAGTTTTATCATTTCCCTTGAAGCTGAACCTTCTCTTTGGTGGTGCCTTTCCTGTGGAGCACCTCAAGAGAGGCCTATTCTGCTGAAGCTTTTAGTATATCTGACAAAATGAAAACATTTCTGCTGTCTTTTGGGAGATAAAATTGACCTGTGTCTTGATAATGGTGGTGTTTCTATTTTAGTTGTTAAGTTTTATGGAGTTTTAAGTTGTTTTGATTGGTTCTCTCTTATTGCAGCTTAAACTGCTTTGCATTACTAATATTTAAATTTGTAAGGCATTTTAGAAGGAGCTTTTCACTGCAATAGGTAGTATATAAGAGCCCCCCCCCCCAAATCAGTAAAGTGGTACCTCAGTTTTCGAATGTAATCCGTTCCGGAAGACTGTTCGAGTTCTTAAACATTCGAAAACAGAAAACTCAATAGCCAACAGCTAGGCCTCAGGATCTTGCACTCAGCAGAAGCCACGTGGCATGTTCAACTTCTGAGGCATGTTCGAAAACTGAAGCATTTACTTCCGGGTTAACGGTGTTCGAGAACCAAAATGTTCGTCAATGGAGAACCACTGGACTACACTGTACTCTTTGAAAGCACCTGAAACACTTTAGTTCTATATCTCAACTAAAATGTGAGGCTTAACTTTAGTTTAATTTAGGTTGATCCCTTCTAATTATAGAATCACAGAATTGTAGAGTTGGAAGAGACCCCAAAGGTATCTAGTTCAACCCCTTACAATGCAAAAATCTCAGCTAAGGCACCCATGATAGATGATCATCCAACCTCTGTTTAAAAACCTCCAAAGAAGGAGAGTTCACCACCTCCCAAGGGAATTTGTTTCACTGTCAAACAGCCCTCACAGTCAGAATGTTCTTCCTGATGTTTAGTCAGAATCTTCTTTCTTGTAACTTGAAGCCCTTGATTTGGGTCCTATCCTCTAGAGCAGAAGAATAATTATGAAATTAATTAGTTAATTAATTAGCTTAATAAGTTAACTTTTTATATTTGGACAAGTTTTCTGATGTACTTTATTGGAAGAAGAAAAATAATAATTTCCTTAATAATAATTTAAACAATTTATTTAACTAAAACAATAACATTATAGCATATGTATCCATGTTTGTTAACTGATATGGTTAAACAATTTTTCAAAAAAAAAATATTTTAAGCACACATGAAAAACTGAAAACAAATCCTTATTTCCTGATGAATAGCCTTTGGACTATAATGTACAGTGGTACCTCAGGTTACATACGCTTCAGGTTACATACGCTTCAGGTTACAGACTCCACTAACCTTGGGTTAAGAATTTTGCTTCAGGATGAGAACAGAAATCGTGTTCCCGCAGCACAGCGGCAGCAGGAGGCCCCATTAGCTAAAGTAGTGCTTCAGGTTAAGAACAGTCTCAGGTTAAGAACGGACCTCCGGAACGAATTAAGTACTTAACCTGAGGTACCACTGCCACTTATAAAAAGCTATCTTTAGAAATATTTTCCCTCCAAAAGCATTTTATTTTTAAAATCCAATTATTATTTTTTAATCCATTTTTTTTAAAAAAATAAATCATTGATTTTTATCCACCCTGAGTTTGCTTCATCTTGCATATCACAGCCCTTAGGATATTTGAAGATGGCTATCATATCTCCTCTCAGTCTCCTCTTCTCCTGGCTGAATATAGTCAACTCCCACAACCATTCCTCATAAGCCTTGGTTTCCAGACCTTTGATCATCTTGGTTGGCCACCTCTGCACACAATTCAGCTTGTCAACATACTTCTTAAATTGTTGTGCCCAGAATTGGACACAGTACTCCACGTGTGGTCTGACCAAGGCAGAATAGTGGTACTATTACTTCCCTTGATCTGGACTTGTGTTGATGTAGCCTAGAATAGCATTAATTTATTTTTGCTGCTGTATCACACTGTTGAACTATGTGATGAAGGCAGAAATGATGCTTGGCCTTTGGCTGCTTTTATGAGAACTACTTACTTGATCTGAATGACATCATGCTGGCCAGTATTTTTTTTAAAATTATGATGCTCTTGCATGTTTAGGAATGTTATACTGTGCTTTCTAGTGCAGGAAATGTAGACATCCTGCAGAAGGAAAGCAAAGCCGGGGAAAGGACAGAAAGTTGGAGAAGCAAACCAGGGGATCACTGATGATCCCCTGAAATTGTTGTTATTTATTAAATTTGTATACCGTCCTATACTCACAGGTGTCAGGGCGGTTCACAGGATAAAATCATTATATAAAACCACAAAATACATAATCAAAATAAAAACAAGGATAACCCAATAAACCTCCCCACCCCCACCCCCAATTGCAAGTGAACTATGCTGTAGTCTCTCTTGTGCAGATGCAGTGAGAACAATTTCACTTGGATATAGAGCTGGTGGATAAGGTACAATTTTTAAAATGCATAATAGAATGAGGCTAACACCACATGTTGCTGTGTATCCCTGTTGTGTATAACCTGAGGTTGCAAAAAATAATAAATTAAATGCAAAATCTATGTTTATCCATAACTGCTCATAACTGCTATGTTGCTTCCCCCTCTTTTTTACTACATTTTTGCTTAATATGGTACGGTTTTTTTAAAAGCCTCATGGCAAAACCCTAATAATTGTTACAATCTAAGTATCTTTTAGTGCAGTAAGTACAGGCAACTCCCAATTTATGTGGGGGTTATGTTCCAAGGCACCATGCATTTAAGTGAAATTATGTGTATTTGAAACACCCCACTCTGCCACTGTCCTGTTCTGCCCCTTTTTGTGACTTTTTCACCTCAATTCCAGTTTTGGCGCAATGCACATTTTTATGGTCGCACACATATCAGACATGCCTAAAATGGTTGCTGCCTATACTGTATCTCTTTGTGCCAACATGTTAATTCTCTAGATCAGCCTTTCTCAACCTTTGGTCCCCAGGTTATTATTGAACTACAACTCCCATCATTCACTACCACTGGCCATGCTAGCTAGGAGTTGTAGTCTGACAACATCTAGGGGCCCAAGGGTGAGAAAGGCTGCTCTAGATGTTAATAGACTCCAGGTCCCACTAGCCACTGTCTGCATAGCTAGTGGTCAGGTATGATGTTATTTTTTTAGTCCCAACAGCTTCTGGAAAGCCACACATTGGCTGCATCTTATTTCAGCTAGTAATATTGCTCACATGATATTTATCACAAGTATTTCTTTTTAAATAAGATATGCCTGTTTGCTTAGAGCCTCATTGAGGAAATAGACTTAACTCACATATAAGTGTATAAGCTTGCAGTTTTTGGCTCCATTATCCTGGTTGGCTACTTCAGAAAATGAGAGTAGAAGTGTTTGTGGAAATCTGAGTTAGTGAAGCTTCAGGTTGGGACTTTATTTAAACCATATGTTCTGAGTCTCAGCTCTTTGGTTTTCACATGGTGTAGTTTAAAGTGTGCATGGGGTATAGGGGATGTTAGAGGAAGGGGTATCTATGGTGGAAGACATGTCATGTTCTTTCTGGGGTAGTTTGTTCATCTTGGTCCCCATCCTGTACTAAGCTCTCACCTGTGGCTCCTAGAAGCTGTCAGCATGTGACAGCAGTCACACTCCGGGAATCACTTCAACTGGCTAGCTAAACCAGGTGAGAGTAGCTGATGAGTGAGTTAGGGACAGGTTCCAGTGGACTGAGCAGATGAGAGCAATAGTGGGTCCAATGGTTATAAAGGCTGTTTCTGCATGTGCTGTAGAGGGAAGTGAGGGGCAGATGGAGCTCTTCAACCTGGGAAGGTAGCCCATCTAGGAGAAGGAAAACTTGGATCCTAAACCTCACTTGTATTGCAGGATATCTTCAAGAGAAGAAACGGTAAGAAGTAAAACCTACACAAATCTGAAGTGCAGTCCCTAAGAAGGTTGCATGGCACCTTGAATGCCTCCTTCCAGCAATTCCTGAAGCTAGGCTGGTGCCAAATGTGGTATTCTCTCTCTTTTTTTGGACCACATCAGTGAGGCTGAGGGCTGGGCAGCCCAGGACTTCCATATACAGTGTCCAGGTTTGTGCACCCTGGAGAGGTCACTTAGGTGCTGCTAACACAGAGGCTTGGGTGCACTCCATTGTTTCAACACAGATGAATGCAAACAACAAGAAGTTTAAAGTAAGAAGTAGATTTTAGGGCACACGGACTACAGTGCTTATTGGAAGCCTCTTCTAATCACAGTTGTACTCCTTGCAACACTTGTCTGCACAATCTATTGTTTTGGATTCTTGGTAGGAGATGAGATTTTGTTTTATGAAAAAAATTAGAAATATTAAAAAGAGTTGCACCCAGTTGATAGCTGCTCTCTGTAGACTGCTTTTCTTCTACTTATTAATATATTATATCTAGGTTCTGACTTCATTGGGACTTTGATAACATAAAAAAGGCTAACAGTATATAGAAGGCTAGAAAAGGAGGCTTGTAGTATGTTGAATGTTGTCATATAAACAAAGATACAATAAATACCGTATTTTTCGCTCTATAGGACGCACCGGACCATAGGACGCACCTTGTTTTAGAGGGGGAGAACAAGAAAAATAAATTCTCTCCCTCTCTGCGCAGCAGCCCTTCAGCGAAGCGGCAGGAGAAACGGAGCCCATTCCATTTCTCCTGCCGCTTCGCTGAAGGGGCGCTGCGCAAAGAGGGGGAGAATTTATTTTTCTTGTTCTCCCCCTCTAAAACAAGGTTCGTTCTGTGCGTTCAACTGTGCTGCCCCCTGAGCTTGTGGGGCTGGTGGTGGGGGGAAGTGCTGCTTCCCCCACCGCCAGCCTCAAAGACCAGGTCGGGGAGCAGCGCAGAGGTGGCGCGCCGCCTTCCCGCTGCCCCCAGAGCTTGTGGGGCTGGCGGTGGGGGGAAGCACTGCTTTCCCCCACCGCCAGCCTCAAAGATCCCTGCAGCCTTCGGAGCGCAGCACGAGTTCCTGCTGTGCTCCGCAGGCTTCGGGTTCCTTTTGCTGAAGCTGGGAGAGCAAGACTCTCCTGGCTTCAGCGAAAGGAACCTGAAGCCTCCGGAATGCAGCAGGAACTCGTGGTGCGCTCCGAAGGTTTCAGGCGGCTATCCCTGAAGCCTGGAGAGCAAGAGAGGTCGGTGTGCACCGACCCCTCTTGCTCTCCAGGCTTCAGCGAAAGCAACGCGAAGCCTCCGGAGCACGGAGGAAGCGCTCCCTCTGTGCTTTGGAGGCTTCACGTTGCTATCGCTGTAGCCAAGGAGCCTGCATTCGCTCCATAGGATGCACACACATTTCCCCTTAATTTTTGGAGGGGGAAAAGTGTGTCTTATAGAGCGAAAAATACGGTATATGTTTTGATAGCGCAGGAGGATTGTTTGTTTTTAGAAACTGTGATATGTAGGACTTTTGATCCTTATTTTATATTAGTTGGATTATCATTCTACTTATATTAAAAGGGGAAAGAGAATTTAATCCTGGATACAAATGGAGTTCCTTTGTTGTCTTTCTAAATCAGGTAGATGCAGTTTGCTTTACTTGGTTCTGCTCAAACAATGAATTGGACCTGATAACACTTCACTCTTCAAATGTTTATTAGGCTTTTAACATTGTCGGTAGCAATAAAGAATTAGCATGAAGACAAAATGTGCTCTACAGACATCTGAAAACTAGAATATATACTTCTTGGCTGAAAATAGATTGGTTTTAAAAGGCGATCTTGTGGCTTCATCTACTGATAGCTGAGATTTGCCTAAGAGGTAAGATTGGAACTTGAGACTGGTAGCTTTCAGCTTATTATCCAAACCAATGTACAGTATTACATTATCTCCAATGTGCATGATATGAGGAACTACTAAGGAGCAAACATAGATATCTGTGCTCACCTGGAACATTGACTTTCTGTGTAATTGGGCAATTAGAATAAGATGCCATTATTTGGATGCAAAAAACTTGTTTGCACTTGCTGTTAGGCTTGCTTCTGGGTGAAACATTTTCATGCTGCTTGTTTCTAATTCAAGGGAACCAGCATTCGTAATTAGCCAGGCGCCAATCACATTTTGTGACTGGCAACCAGCCTTTTGTGAGGCAGTGGAGATGTCCAGATGCCATTGCATGTCGCCTAACATCTCCACCTGACTGACATGGCACCAAAAGACATGCCTCTTTCACTGCTGCCCTGTCCTGCGAATCACCTAGTTGGTGGGGTATTAGGGCAGTAGAAGATGCATGCCTTTTGGTGCTGCCGTTCCAGCTCATTGGGCTTCAGTGGCTCCCCTTCCTTCAGAAGGCTGGCACTCTTCACGGCTCCCTTGCTGCTGAAACATTTGCAGTGCCAACAACTTCCTCTTCCTTTTTTTCTCATTCAGTGGAGGCCACCTGGGCCCAATTTTGTTGGGGCCAAGGCAGTGACTCTTGAGCCCCAGAATTAGCGGGCTGCTCCTGGTGGCAGCGGAGAGCAGCAGCAAAGGTAACAGTGGAGGTGCCAACAGCCATGGCAAGAGGTGCAGCCAATGGTGTGCAGGTGCCTGATCCTCTGCTGCTATAGATTGGGGTTGCTGCCTGGAGCCCCACCGGCACTGCAAATGCGGAGCTGTTTGTTCTGCTGCTCCAACTTCCTAAACAGCTCCCACAGCTTCTGCAGTTCAGTGTAGGCCTGACTCCAAATAACCCTGTGACCCTCTCGTTGCACAAGGCAGCACCTTCTCCTTCTCCTATTCTCTCTCTGTCAGGTGAAGCTTCCACCCTCCCTTTTCTTCTTCCCCTTCTCCAATGCTGCCAGCCAGCTGTCTTCCAAGCTGGCCTAAGGAAGGTGAGCCACCTCTACGTGGCTGGGTGGGGAAGGCTACTCTCACTGCCACCCCGCGGCTCCTGCCCCAGAGGCCGGGTCCTGTTAGCCAGCTGCCACAGTGTTGGGGAAAGGGAAGAATGTAGTATTCTGATGCATCATTCAGTCATAATGTGATCAGCATTTTTGGACTTTGTTCTGTTATTTGAATGTAACATCAAGATACTCAGGTTGAGACACTCCTATTAATATGTGTTTCGTCTGCAGTCTTGTTTTGTATTTGTATTTTTACATGAGATGCTGCTCATAGTTTGAGAAGCAAAACTGTAAAAATGGAAACTATTTTCAAGCTTAAAATAAAATAAAATTAAGTAACTTACTGAGGCTCATTTCCTTTACTAATGTGGTAAAATGAGGTAGTATCCTGACCATGTGAATAATGCATAATATGGACATTATGGACTAGATAAATTAATCTGCTATATCAGGGCTTCATAAAGCTCAAGTGACTTTCTATTTCCAGCCACTCACTGCCCCCCTCAAGCCCTGTGTAGAGTTGTGCTTCGTTCACTACCACATGGCTTCTCTTCAATTTTGTGTGAAACCTAAACTAATCTATTAGTACATTTGGATTGTTACATCTCTCTCATGGAGAACTGTTTTTTTAAGATGCAATCCTAACTCCACTTATCTAGAAGAAAGCCCCGTTGAGTTACTTCTGAGTAGATAAGATTACAACTACACTGTTAGTGCTTATTTAAAACATTTATGTGCCATCATTCTACCTGATAGCAAGCATTCTAGGCAACTCAAAATGAAACATAGCATTATATTTTATCACAGTTTAAAACATACAATTGCAACACTAAGCATTATTACCAATCTGACAATATTTTAAAATAATAGCTATTGAGCTGAGTGGTCAGGTAATACTAGATAGTAGTGTAGGTTGCTGATTTTGCACAGACACAGGGAAACTTGTAATATTGATTAGGTACTTCCCATCTCTATCAAGCTATACACTATCATTTTATTTTCCTTGTTTATAAAACAACTGAATAGATTTGAAAGCTTTACATATCTTTGTTAATGCTGAAAACTACTTTTGAAATCTGTTGGTAGGAGTAACAAAAAATATGTAACTTGAAATTAAGTTTTAGTACCGTAACTAGAATTCCTAAAACTCAAAATTGCAACTTCCTTGGGATTTTGGAATAGTATGGATATTGTCCTGCATAGTTGTTGTAGTACTTTCATGAGAATTGGGTGAAACTAAGAAGCTAATAGTTTTATGTACATAGCAGTTTCTGAAAACAAATGTAACTCACTGGTGCTTTTGCATTGTACTTATTCCTGGGAAGCTTATAGCAACTGAACACTAATAAAAATAATCTGAGAAGGATGAAAAAATGTATAAAAGGTCCTCAAGCAGCAGCTTCCTATTCTTGAATGAGCCCTGCATTGGTAGACTTGGAGGTGGCGAGTCTCTCATAAAGAAATTTTGGTCAAAAATTTTCAGCAATACAGCTTGTGGATTATGCCAGCAGCATAAGAAGATCCTGCTGGATCAGGCCAATAGCCCATTTAGTTCAGGATCCTTCTCTCACAGTGACTGAACAGATGCCTGAGGGAAACCAGCAAGTAGGATTTGAGCACAAGAACACTCTCACCTCCTGTGGTTTCCATAACTGGTATCAATCTTGTTAGATCTGACTCTGACATTTCAATCAGCAGTAGTCATTCCCTCCATGATTTTCAGAGTAAACCTCCATCTAGAAGCACTTGTAGTCTTTGCCTGCATTTTGGACTTTATGGAAGCATATAGTAATTATTTCCTGTTGCGTGGCGAGTTCCCGCCCCCCACCAAGATAAATAAACACACGAGACACCATAATTAAGGTTAATTGGGCGAATTAGGCCACAACGTGGGGCTAGCCGGAGAAGAGAGGGCGAGCCCCCTCCGCTCTGGCCCTAAATAGGGCAAGCCACGCCCCCTCCAGCCAGCCGATTGGCTGGCCGGGAGGCGTGGCCGGACGGGATTCCCCTGCTCTCGCGGGGGCTGAGACCAGCCCCCGCTCACGTGGGGAGGGCGTGATGCCCGCAACCCCACCTCCTGGGGCAGGCCCGGAAGTGGCTTTCCACTACAGCTCTCTAGGGCATAATCTGTCTGTTTGGTAATGGTGTGTCATTTCCCTTCAGGGTAATGATAATATAAATTATGTCTGTATATGTAAAATATGGTATCCTGGGGAAAACCCTAGGATATTCAGCTGGGCTTGTGACCCTCAAGGGGTCATTGGGTGTGCATACATGCATCATCAGAAGGTCATCAGTGCTGGGATTCTTGGAATGTCAATGTCTATTGAAAGACACGAAGCATGTTCTGGAATGTGTGCTCTGAAACCTCAAATAGTAGCTCTAGAAGAAGTAATAACAGAAAGCTGCTGAATTCTGATCAAAGCCCAGATCAGTCAGATAGGCTATATCATTTTCTGGACTAGTGGAATGATAAACTACTTTATGCAGTAAAGTGCTGTGCTCAGTGGGTGAAAGCATAATTGGACTAGAGGTATCCTTGGCAAGAGAAAGATGAGCACTTCTCCTGAAATCTCTGCCTTGTTCTGAAGATTTAGCTTTTACAGCCTGATAATGTGGACAGGACACTTGGTAGTGGGTTAGGCTTATCACATGTCATTTGCCTCTTTGTTTATCATGGTTTGTAAGAGCTAATTAAGAGGGATTGACTGGATGCTCATTGTGGGAGGGAGCGATGCCTACCATTTTGAAAGAGGTAGTGCTGTGCTCCCTCCTTAAGAGGCCTTACCTGGACCCTGAGGTGGGTTAAAAAAAAAGATTAGCAACTATTTTATTAGCTCATTTGACACACACTCCCTAGCCCTTAATCCTCCATAAAAGTTTTTGTCACTCTGTTCCAAAGAGAATCAAGCACAATAGCTGCACAAGCTTAGCCGCACACCATGCAAGCAAGGTGCTAGTTTAAGGCTTGGCTCTTTTTGTCTGCTGATTGATGAAGCAGAGCTCCTCCTCTGCAAAAGAAAAGCCCCCCAAGAAGTTTCAGTCCCAGCCTAGGAAAGGGCAGGATCTTAGAAGCTGCATCGTCGTCATCAGAAAGCTTGATGGTCTCTGCTGCAAAAGGAGTGGGGTGTGAAAAGCCAAACACTGGCCCACTGGTGCTTTTGGTTTGATCCAGGCCTCAGAGATGGGCAGTTTGGGCATCCTCTGCCTTAGTAAGCACAATCAGGTCTTGGCTGATGAGGAAGACAAGCCGCAAGCTAGCAATCTCCACCATCAAGTTAATTCTGAGTTTCCATTTGCTGCCACAAAACACAGGGTGCCCATCCATGTAAATGGGTCGCTGGTCTTCATTTGCTAGGAAAAAGTCACCATTGTTTTTCAGCTTGATGATGCCTTGCTTGTGGGATATTTTCTAGGCTGGCCCCTGCAGTGCTAGATCTACATCAAATCTGATTGTCTTTGGTGGCTCTGCCAAGTGTGATCTTCCATGGCTCTGCCAAGTGTGATCCCCCAGGAGTGCCTAAGATAATGCACCACCCTTTCACGCAACACAGCCAATGTCTGGTTATCAAAATCAGGGGAAGTCATTCCTGTTATACTGTCCACCAGCACCTGCCACTTATGCAGCTCTTGCTCCAGCTGCTGGAGTTCATGCTTCTGCCTCCAGTCTGCCTCGGTCAGCTCATGCTCCAACACCTCATCTCAGATATCATTTAGTTTTCTGTCATCTATCACGTATTTGGCATCAGAAAGCTGAGCACCTGATCCCCTTTGGGCAGTGGCTGCACTGTTCCCAAGAGGTAGTACTGCTTCATGAGTTGCCAGTGTGTCAGTAGGACCTTGGCAGTGCAGGAGGGGTAGAAAACCTCTGGGTATCCATAGTGGGTTGGCTCCACTGCTTTGCTGAAGAGCACTTTACTCTGCATAGAGACTATGGCTTCTGGATGCAACTGCTGCATGGCCTGTCAAGACAGCTTTGAAATCACAGGGTTATACAGCAGAGCATGCCACCTCTTCTGGATCTCCTGCATATTAAAACAGCAGTTGAACCCCCAAGTGCAAAGAGGTCAAGTCATGATCTGAAACACAATGCTGATCAACAGCAAAACATCAGTGGGTTTCCAGCGGCCCAAATCCTTGGTGACCTTCAAAGGATGCTTGCACTTCTTCAACATCTGCTTGGTGATGCTGGGATTTGGAGCTGGGCTTGGAGTGACTTGTGCAGATTTGGACACCTTCTTGTTGTCATTGGAAGAAGGCTCATTGGCAGAGTAGTGCCCTGGCTCCACCCCACTGGAGTTCTTGGCCTGGCTGGATGATTTGACAAGACTGCTCTCTACAAGTTCATCATCAAACTTCATCATCATGGCACCCAACACCTGTGAGGAGCTCATTTTTTGCCCTTCCAGAGACTTGTCTTCAGAGTGACTCATTGTGCCTGACACCATCAGTCTGGAATCCAGCATGTCATTCCCAAGTGTTATAGGAAAGACGTGCTGGATTCTCCTTTCTCTCTCTGACCTCCATCTTGGAGATGTGAACCTAAGGTGTTTTGAGAAGTACTGCCCAGTTGTGAATATCTCTTTTGAGGCACAAGGTAATTGAGATGGTGGTGGCTGGTTAATTGCAGATGTTCATGGATGTTCATGGATGAAATAGATTATCTGAAATAATTTCAGTCTGGGCCTGGTTATGGCATCAACAAAGCCTTGGTTGTTCTGTTTACCTTTACCAGCAGAGAGCAAGGGAGTGCTAGAATAAGAGCTGCAGTTAGTGCAGAACATGGCTACAAGGTTGCTGAGCAGTGTAGCTAAGTAGAATCGTATAGCACAAATCCTTAGAATGCTGTGCTAGTTGCTTTAACTGTTTTGTGTTGCTTTTGTGTTGCCTTGATATTTTGCAAGAGCGTAGTATATAAAAACTCTTCCTGAGGCCTCGAATGATCAGATTCTATTCTGATCTAGTGAGGCAGAAATATATAACATAGTGATAGTCTAATAAACATGCAAAAAATGCAAATGGTGTGTTGCTCTTGGTGGCTTGAAGATTAGTGTATGATAGAAATAAAACATTTTGAAGACATTGTAAAGTGGTTGCGGTCTGCTAGTTCACATTAAGCCTTTACTTAGAAATGAGTTTTGCTGAGTTCAATGGGACCTGCTTCTAGTTAAGTGTGTTTAGAGAGCTTCCTGGTGCTTATTTATTATTTGGATTGGTGCTCTTCATGCATGTAGGTTTCTTCTAACTTCCCCATCAAAATACCAGTACTGTACACACTCTCCCCACACCTCCATTAATCCAGATTTACCCTTTCCAGGGGAAATCCAGTAAGTGGAAAAACCCTTGCTGCCAATGTCCTGTTTGCAATGTCTCAGCAACTTAGTTGCAAATTAAGCCCCTGTCTGGAAGCACTCTGTTACATCAAATTAAAAAGGTTGTGTGCATGTCAAAGCTATTGATAAACTTCTGCAAACTTTCAGTGAGTATCTCTGGTGTCATTAGCAGTATGCTAATTTAAAAGATGTTAGTGTTTTAAATGTACATTTTAGATATCAAGTTATCATAGTGCAATAAAGTTTATTATTTGAATTTGTCAATCTGTAAAGCATTTAAACTGTTAAAAAAAGAATAATATTGATATGCTATTGGCTACGGTTTCAGGTTAGGTTGCTTTTAGATACACAAATGGCCCAGGCACATAAAGTGCTGCCCAGCACTGCTGCCATGTTGTGTGCGTGTTTAGATGGCCGAAAGCAACCTAAAAGTTTAGCACAGATTATTAGTCCTATCATAAGTCTGTTTGGGTTGCCCTTTCTCTTTTCCCAACCTCTTTCAGGCAACCATTGTGGTCTCACAAGGTACCTTAGCAAATGCACCTACTCTTTCTTGATGGGGTGTTCTGTGGTTATGAGAGGTTCAAGATGACCAGAAATAATCTGATGTATGTTCTGCTAACCATTATAGATTATTATTTATATAGTGCTGGCTACACACATAGTGCTTTACAAAGAACAGTTGCAACAAGGCATTGCCTCAGTGGATTTACAATCTGAAATCGACACAGGGAAAGCAGAGGAAGGGCAGAAATGGAGGCAATAATATGTGATTACTTCAATTTCATGTAATTTTGCTTGGTTACAAAAAGGACTTCCTGGAAAAAGAAAAAAGTTTTGTGGAGGAAGTTAAAGGAAATGGGGGAGGTGGTCACATTGAGGTATTGGATGACTGAGGGTAGTAGAGCCGGTTCACCCAAAGTCACAGAAAGGGACGTGTTGGGAAAGAAATATTTTTTTGCAGCTACTAAAGTAAGTTGCTCATCTATGTTCTCTAATATTCTTAAATGCCAGAAAGTAGTTTGCTTCTGACTGTGTGTGCGTGTGTTTTGCCTCTGTTCTCAATGAGCTTTTGTATTGCTTATAATGAACCCCCTTGTTAGACCTCATTCTTCTTTTCTTTCAGATAACATCCCAGATGAACTGAAGGACCCATTTTATATAGATCAGTATGAGGAAGAACATATTAAACCACCTGTCATCAAGCTGTTGCTGTCCAGCGAGCTCTACTGCCGTGTCTGCAGCCTCATTCTGAAAGGGGATCAGGTGGCTGCTCTGCAGGGACACCAGTCGGTCATCCAGGCTCTGTCTCGGAAAGGGATTTACGTCATGGAGAGCGATGATACACCTGTGTCTGAATTGGATCTCAGCTGTGCGCCAATCAAAATGGTTAGCTTAAGAAAAGAAAGCTTAACTTTTCTTTGCCGTAGTACCCATTCTGTCCTTCAGAGTTTTTCACCTTAGCTTCCTCAATTGTAGCCTGTTTTAATTAGCCAACTTAAAAAAATATATATATCCCCTGCTTTCTTCAAATATATTTGAATGAAACATGTTCTTATTTGTTCCTTAGAGTCCTCACATGGCAATGATTGATGCCCTCATGATGGCCTACACTGTGGAAATGATCAGCATTGAGAAAGTGGTTGCAAGTGTCAAATGTTTTTCTACATTTAGTGCCTCAAAGGAATTGCCCTATGATCTGGAGGATGCAATGATATTCTGGGTTAATAAGGTAAAAAACAATGGTGTAACACAGCATCTTTAGATGTGAGTAGATTTGAACTCTATTGAATACATTTCCTGTAGGGAAATGGTATTCAGTAGTCATTGCACTATTAATAAAAGTTATCCTCCCCCCCATCAAACAATGAGTAATCAGCATAAACATATTTTATACTAAAGAGTCTATATTAATAAAACAGTGCTTTTTCTTCATTTGACCATAATGACATAAGAGCAGCCCTACTGGATAAGACCAAAGGCATCCCTAGTTAGTCCAGCTTCCTGCTTCCCACAATGGCCAACCAGAGGTCTCCAAGAAACCTACAAGGAGGGCACAAAGACAATAGTCTTCTCCCACTGTTGTTCCCTTACAACTGATTTACAGGATATCTTGGTGGTAGCGCACAGCCACCATGACTAGTAGACCATGATAGACAAATTCATGGAGGAAAAGGCTTCTCTTGGTTGAAAGCTTTCTAAACTGGTGTCTGTCATCACATCTTGTGGCAGAAAATTCAGCAGTTTAGATACGTACCAAGTGAAGTATTTCCTTCTGTTGTTCTTGACTTTCCCATGTTCTAGTATTATGAGAGGGGGGGAAAGCTCCTCTACCCACTCATATCCACTCAATCTTTATTGTTTAATATAGTGAAAAGGATCTGCTTGCTACCAAACATGATTTTGGGGAACTTTAATAAAATTATCCAATGTGGGAGGCTTTCTTTATGAGGACTCCAATAAAAGTTACTCGTTGTTCAGACACAGGTTAGCTCACACAGCTACTCTGCTTTATTGTGCCAACCCAGTGTGAAAATCCACTTCTCAAAATTAACTTTAAAACTGTTATTTTTGAAAATGATTATATATGAAACCAGAGATCGGCCTTAATTTTTAAAATAAGTCATACATGTGAAGTAAATAATTTGGGGCCTTTATTTAAGTCTAAACATAGCTTTTGTGTAGAGGACTTTTTTCACACTAAAGGTGCCTCACTTTAGCTGGATTGTGCCCATTTTGCACTGATAGTGTAGAAATCAAGATGTGGAGGATGTGTGCATTGAGGTTGAGAACTTTAAAAGGATATTAACCTTATCCTTCATGATAGCCATGTACTACCTTCAGTGTCAGGCAGTATGCTTCTGCATGCCAGTTGCTGGGAATTGCTGTTGTGCTCAAGTCCTTGCAGCTGCCAGTAGGCATCTCCTTGGCCTCTGTGAGAACAGAATGCTGGAATAGATGGACCTTTGATCTAAACTAGTGCAGGGCTCTTAAATTCTTAGACTGTTGGCTGTGAGTCATTTGCAGTGCCATGTCTTTGGAGATTAGTTGGTTGGGAGAGGGGAGAATCTAGAAAAAAGTAGGAAGACATTGAAAAATGAAACAAGCACAGTGTGGGAGAGAACTGACTGGACAAATCCCTGAAGCTGGAATCCCTGATACCTGCCTTAACTTGGGTGTCTGTGGTATGTACTAGAAAGCAGAAATGTTTTCTACTGTTTGTTAGCACTTAGAGCCTTAAGATAATGCAAGGAAAAACTGAGTGCAGTACCAGTTTGATCATCAGCTTGTGAAATACTTTTATGGGTGGCCTCTGTTCCCCCTCTGGTTTGAGTTCAGAAGCATAGAAGACTGATAAGGCAAATGGCAGTTGAACTGAAGCAGTACAAATATTTTTTGGGAAAGGTATGTAATAAATTGTATGTATTTATTACTTTTCCAACAATTTAAACACTACAAAAAAGAAAAGAACAATACAATACAATACAAAAACACTACAACACACTTACCACATTAAACTAACAAAACAAAACAAAAAACACATCAAACAACATCAAATCAACATCAAACAATTTCAATATCTTATCTTTCATTCACTTATTTCAACGACCTCCTCACACCTCCCTTTTTGTATTCCACTTCTGCTAATTGTTTCAGCAATTCCTTTCCATCTTCCTCTGTTTTCTATCCTATAATTATCTTAACACATTCTAACCTTATTTTTTCCTTTAATACTCTATTAATTTTATACCTAGTTCCTTATAACATTTCTACTAAAGCCATATGACTTCATTCCAACATTTTTCTAACATTCATTAATTTTACAATATTTCTGTAGATAGTCTTTAAACTTTTTCCAGTCTTCTTACACTGACTTATCTTTTCCCCTATTTTTAGGTGAACCTGAAAATGAGAGAGATAACAGAAAAAGAGGTCAAACTAAAACAGCATTTACTGGAAAGCCCAGGTCACCAAAAGGTAAAAGACACTTTAGATGAATCATGGATTTTAGTTTATTCACATGTATATTACTTGGAACTAGATTGTATTACTTTTCAGCTGCCAAGTAAGCCATTGTAGGATGGCTTACCAAGTAAGCGGTTGTAAGCTGTCTTGCACTTCATTTACATAGAATTCTGTACTGTGTGTAATGCTTCTGGTTTCCTTTCCCTGCATTCTTTGTGATAACTGCAGGTCAATGTGTGTATTGAGCTTCCAAATGCTTGTGCTTTTCCCATGTGTGCCCGGATGTTCCTTGATTTCAAAGTCAGGGAGGAAGCCTGTGCATTTGGAGGCTGCTCTGGTATTTTGGATTAGAATAGTTGTCTGTACCCTGCATTTTACTCATCTCTTAAAATGTCAATGCTGTATTTTAATAATATTTATAATGTAACATATTACTTTCAGCATTTATTGTGAAGTTATTCAGGATCATATTTGCTGTACACATTGATTTGAAGAAATTCAGGAACCCTTTCAAGTACTAATAAAGCATGTGCTAAATAGTCAAAAGAATTATCAGTGTTACATGTGCAACTCTTCCCCTCTTTTCTCCCTTTAATTATTTCAATGCACTAAAAATTGTTAATAAATGCTACACTTTCATTACTGGGGAATGGAAGTTTTTCCTCAAATATAAATAACTTCAAAGTTGGTCTGATTTGTTGTGAATGTTTTGGCCAAACTGCACTGACCTAAGTAGCACTAAATACTGCTGTAATGATGTTAACTAGTGCGGAGCAAAAAACTCTTTCAGTATCCTTTATTGCAGAAGGAAGCATTTAAATAACTGCCTATGAGACTTCTTAATTCGATGCTAGCATTTCCTTCTTGAGGATACTGTTGGCTCAAGTATTTGCCTACTACTATTTCAAGAACCTAGCATGATATGAAAGTGTCTGTGGATTGGGTGCATTTAAGTATTGCTTATAACTTGCTCTGCTGATGTTCCTCTCCTGTTCCCACATTCCCTTCCCTGCTTCCTGAGCAGTCTCCTTCCAAATGGTATTGGAAATTAGTACCTGTAAGTGAATTAATTCTATGTGACAGTTGTCATCTGCAAAACCATGGCTTTTAGTAATTCTTTTATTGGTGTTCGCTTCCATTTAAAATGCTGCTTTCACAACTTACAATATACTCTCTGCTTAAGGATTTTTTTATATTAAAAAAATGTAGATTCCATTACATGAGCCAACATACTGTATGTACAGCATACTCATCACTATACAGCATTTAAGAATTTTGGGGATTCAAAATCTTAATTTGGAGAAGCAAGGAAATCAGTCAAACATTAGGAACAATCTACTGATTGTGTGTTACTGTTCTCCTGTTCAGAAAACTCCTTTTATGCAGTGCTAAGGTGAAGCTGGTCAGTTTAAAGTAATTTGGTGCTTGTATGTCTTAGAAAATGGGTTGTGAGCAGTGCTTTTTTTCTTAAAAAAATGTTTAGGAGTACTCTCATTTTCCTACTCATATTGAAATACTGCCGCTCAATGAGGTCGAACTTAGATTCACAAAATGTTTAGGGGTATGCGTACCCCTGTGTCCCTCCCCCAGAAAAAAGCACTGGTTGTGAGGATTGACTTCCACATTTGAGCTTTAGGCAGGGTGCTGTTAAAATGTTTCCTATACAATGCAAATTTTATTTTTTGTGCTCATGCACATCATGGCCACTTGATTCCATTACTATTAATATTCTGTCTCAAAGGTATAGATGCTTAGTACTTTAACAAAACAAAACAAAATCTTCAGTATTTTCTGTTCTGCATTCCTATGGATATGATGGATTCTTATTTTGGTTCTAGAGGCATGTAACTTGATTCATTTGTTGTTCTGATTATGTAATTAATCAGCTAAGGGGAGGCTCTGGATTTGCGCCTGCAGTTGGCTTTAAATGCTCAGGAGAGTCTGGTTGTGGGCAGTGTTGGTGATGGAATATTAAGCTATATCAAGTATTGCTTTGCCCTTTTCTGACAGTGATCATTGAAATAGTAATTCAGGGGGAAAGCTGTTAAATGGGTCTTACATTCTGTAAATTCTTTTTGTGAACCACATTGAGGGTATTTTTGTTTTAAGCTATATAAAATTTTTCTGAAATAAATGAATAACTATTGCTGCAGTCCTGAAACCATATGGATATTATTGATTTTATGCTAACCAGTTCAAAGCTGGTAGCCAAATGCCCTTGATCGTATTCAAGTTGCACTGGCATGCTCTTGCGATACTAGCATAACATTCCTTGCTGTTATCATTGTGCCAGAGCTCCTTGTGCATGGACAGCAGATACCATCCTAAGCATTTATTGATACCGCAGAAAGTCTTTAAGTGAGAGCAAATGTCCCTAGCTTGTAATAGTTTCTAAAATTGTGTAGGATTTAGCTTCCAGAATGAAGGCAATGCTAGATATCGCTCAAAACCAAGATTTTCAATTTAGTAACACTTAGTTTGCTTTGAAGTCAATCCTTCTGGTATTGCTTAGGCAGTGGGGAGATGAAGGTGGGAAGTATGCTTTAAACTAACCAGATCACCTTACTATGTAAAGTAATCTGCTTGATTTGAATAATCATATTCACTACTTAATGGGTGTCAACTTGCTTGAATTTATTATATGATTCTGATTACCATCTTGTATCTTGGTATTTTTTGCGTAAGCCTGATCTGATGCATGCCCTATCGCACTGCATGCTGGAACCAGTGGAATATGCTCGTGTGGTACAGTATGATTCACATTGCATTACATATTTATGGAGAGCTTCAGGCTGGGGGAAAAGCAACTTGCATCTTGTATTTATAAATCTCTTTTAATTCAACACATCTTATATGGCCCTTGCTCATTTAGTATGATATACCTTTCTTTTGCATCTTTTTTGTATAATACTAATATTGATATTTGACAAAGCTTTGATTATCCTGCTGGGAAAATTTTAAATTAAACTGAACTGAATAATTCAAAACTAATTTTGTTGCATTGCTTTTTCCCTGTCTTTGGAACTTGTAACCAAGTAATACTTGTTTGCAGAAATAATTTCTCAGCCTATGCTTTCCTCAAATATATACACGTTTCATACATAGATATGGCCTTAAGTAGCTAGCTAGCAATATTGTGTATTGTGTAATATAGTTTAGATAAAAATAATGAAATATTTTTACTATAGTGGTATAGAACTGAAAGGCATTTAGTCAAATACTATTATTGTGTGATTTATTAGCTTAATACAGTCTCCATGCAATCTATTGAATATTAGGATTATAGCACAATAAGTGAAAATGCTTTCTGTTAGATTGGTAACAACTTCAGTTGCATCTGTTTTATGCTATATTATGCAGTAGCCTTAGGCTTTAGTTAATATATTGAAATCCCTGCTACTGAAGTGGGAACTTACTGAGGTGCTGCTTTGCTTATTAAACTTGCAAGTAATTTTACTCGCTAGCAGAGTACTCTTGATACACTGTCAAAGACTATTGTGTGCTAAAGCAATTATTGATTTGGAGTACAGAACAACCAAAGAACAGATGATATCTGTTTATGCCAACAACTCATTACATAAAATTAGTGCATGCCGGTAGTGGAATGGAGTCTGACAAGAAGAGCCTTGTAATACAAGTACCAATTGTTTTCCAGGTTGCCTGTTGGATTTATTTGTAATTCAGCTTACAAAACTTTGGGTCTACCAGACTTAATCTTTGCTTCACTATTTCTCTAGGATTGGTGGGTTGGTATCACTATTTCAAATTAGGTACAGTTTAACCAACTAAAAATACCTCAAGGAATTGAGTTTGTAGTTTTGTAGACTATTTATTATGGTCAGCCGACCAATGCAATAGAATATCAGATCACAAGATCAGTGATGAATTATGAGAAGTTTCAAGCTGAGGAATGGCAATCGTAACATCACTGCTTCATACTGTAATTATGACAAGACAAGTAGCTTTGCTACAGTGACAAATTCTGCCTTCCTCTATTAGGTACGTTATCGCCGAGATCACCTTTCAAATAGGCAGTTACCATTTTTCCCATTGCTTGAAGATTTGATGAAGGACTGCAGTGATGGGGCTGCTTTATTGGCTGTGATACATTATTATTGTCCTGAACATATGAAGCTAGATGGTACGTGGATAAGAAATTCTAAGTGACCTAGTTTTAAATAATGTCTGAGTAGAATGTTACGGATTTACCAAAATAACTTTATACAAATCTAATTGTGGTATTCATTATAATCTAATTTAAATGATCCAATAACTTTTAGTCCTACTGTTTGCAGTGGGAGCACATTTTGAAAAATATATCTGAAACTAACTAGACAAAAATCCTTCACTTTGGTTGGCTCAAACCCCTGGTCAACTGTCCTTTTTGCTTATTATGTGTATCTATGATGGCATGTAAACAAGGATGGCAATGCTGCTGCTGCTTCTCAGACAAGGTTGTTGCTTCCAAGTTACCACCTTTGGGGAGTTGTGATGTGTATTCTAGGCTTGTTCTCCATGCAATACTGATCTATATCAACCCAATAGATTGATGCAAAGGGATTAGAGAAGTGGCATTCATTAGGAAGAGCCCAGGTTGAATATGTATAATGTATGGTGAATCACATTTCTTACATCTAAGTATGGGCACGTTGTATCCAGAAACTACCACCCTTATACATGTTCTAACTGATCACTTTCCCCTCTCTCATGCCCATGATACTAATTTTATCTTTCCTGGCTGAGAATATCTCCATGCTGATACAAACTGGCCTCAGTATCCCTAGTGCAGCCTTTGCTAACACAGTGTCCTCTATGCTGGCTAGGGCTTATGGAAGTTTTAGTACAGAACATCTGCAGGGCACCAGGTTTGCAAAGGCTGCCCCTAGTGTGCTGTTGGGACTTGGAGCTGCACAGTTCCTGTGCTGTCTTTGAACACCACTCCTGTAGTTTGACTTATAGGCTGAAGCAAAGCACTGTTGGGAAAAGTGTTGACTATTTTTTCCTACATGATAATTGCATGAGCTGAGGGTTAATCCATTGGGCTTCCTTGTGACACTGATCCTTGATGCTTTTATCATTGGTTAGAGATCTGCCTAAAAGAGGTAACATCGATTGCTGACAGTATCTATAACATCCAGCTGCTTCGGGAATTCTCAAATGAATATCTTAGCAAATGTTTTTACCTCACACTGGAGGACATGCTGTATGCGCCTTTGGTCCTAAAGGTAAGGCATGGAGGGATTCACCCAAATTTTAAAAGACATGTAGATAGCTTATTAATGTTAAAATCCTTTTTCTAGCCCAACATGATGGTCTTCATTGCTGAATTATTCTGGTGGTTTGAGAATGTTAAGCCAGACTTCGTGCAGCCCAGGGACCTCCAAGAAGTAAAAGATGGTGAGATATTTTGAACTTCTGTAGCAATAATAATAGTAGTAATAATAATAACAACAACAACAATAACAATAACAACAAAATTTTATTTGTATCCTGCCCTCCCCGGCCAAAGCCGGCTCAGAGCGGCTAACAACAGGTAAAAATAGCACAGTTTACATAAAATCGCACAGTCAATTAATTAAAATACATTCTAGAATCAAATCAGAATCAAATTAATAGCAACCATCGGGTTAGAGTTCTATGCAGATTACAGAAGACAATTTCACTGATGTGGCTAGAATGTTTTATATCAAAGCACTTTTTTGTTAGCCTGTGTGGCATTCCTTTGCGTCTCCAGGCTTGATTATCAGAAGCTTAGGTCTTCTAGTGGGTGCACAGAGAGTTGCTAGATGAGTGTCTTTTTTATCCTTCCAGACTAGATCTTAGTTCTTTTTTAAAGCGTAGGCAAAATACGAGCTTACCCTACCTAGTATGCAGAGAGTCCAGCTTGTTAAGTGTTCCTACACTTGGTCCAGTACTTGGTGGCAGTGGGTGTCTGGAAACTCTTGGCACTTGATTAAAATATATTGAGGTCTGATGCAGGAAATCAAAGTGGCATTGTCCTGCCCATAAATTAACATGGGGCACCATTCATTAAGAGACAGCCCTATGCAGGTCCTGTGGAAATGGATGGAAATTGCACAAGAACATTTTATTTTGTTATGACTGGCATTGTGCTCCATGGGCTGGATGTATGTCACTTTCTGCACTCCTTAATCGTTCTATTCTGTAGTCTTCAATAGCCCCCAAAATTGGCTCCTTATCCTTGTCTCATGGAAGCACTCTATTTTTATGGTCCTTTCCCATCCTTCATTTGTTATACCCATCGCTCATCTCCTATCCTTTTGCAATCACTGGCTGCCTCCACTTCTGGACTGCCACTATGCTTTGGGAATGTTAAAACAGTTGACTTTATATATATATATATATAAAGTGCAGGTAAATTTGTTAAAGAGTTTCAGAATCCTTATTAATAGGCATTCTGCCAATTTGCTGTTCAACACATATCTGATTACTGTGAATTTTATGTATGCTTATCTGAGTTTATTGGATTATGATACTGATGATTTGCAATGGCAAGAAATTTCATAGAATCTTACTTAGAGAGTGCCCGTTAGGGCTCTTGATTGGTGGTAGCTCATTTCTAAGGCAACACTAACACTGTAAATGAATGTGCAGCAAAAACAATGTTGCAGCAGAAGAGTAGCCGCCTGCCTGTTCCTATTTCCAACGCAACGAAACGCAGTTTCATGGTGAATCCAGCTGCTTCCAGTTCACCTGATGTACAACTCCCGGTTCAGCTCCCTTTGGAGACTTGCAACAGGTATTCCCTGCATCCTGAAGAATTTGAGTATCTGTAAGTCTGTCTTTCTATCTCTACATTCAGTCTTGCTTTCCTTACCAGTTTGGGAGCTACAGCCTATTACTAGTGTTACCTTTAATTGTGTCCAGCAGACTAATTCCCTCCTTCTTCCAACAATTCAAATTAGGCAGCTGTGTGGACTTTGCTCCACAGGTTATATTATTTAGTTTGGGCGAGGTACACAGGCTTACTGAAGGATCCTTATATTTTGGAAATGAAAACATACTTTGAGGCCTCCGTTGTCTTTCAGTTTGGTCTGTAGACTTTTGGGATACTGAAGGCAGCAACATTATCTTTGTTCTGCATTAGGTTCCTCCCACTTGCATGAATAAACTTGGTGAGAAAGTGCTTGAAAGCCACTGATACACGATACATTGCTTGTGATGGAAAATGTAACTCAGTTCTGGTTGGATGGCCGAATCTTGATTGTGCTGCTTATAAACCCAAGTCTCTTCTGTGGCTGAGAGTCTCCTGGCTCTTTTAGTCCCCTGCTGTGAGAAGCTATGGTGGTCAGAGTCAATCTCTTTCCCTCTCCTGTGCATTGGTGCTTCAGCCCCCTTCTCTCCTTCCCCTCCAAAGCTCTGTATAAGATTAAAGAGGGGCAACTGTTGCAGCCTCCCAGTGCAGCATCTTTAATATGGTTCTTAAGAGCATGCGTGTCTGAAGAAGCAACTCTAGTTGAGTTTTAGGCAGAGTCTTAAGAGATACATATTTGGTAAAAATAATAATAAAGGAATGTATTCAAGAGCAAGAAATGTAAGAAATAAGGAAGTACAATTCTCAGTCTGTTCAGGCACTGGTTGTGGTGGGAACCTTTTGCAAAAATCTGTAAGCTAATCACACATCCAGTATGAAAAAGATACCATTTTCTGCAACTGAGTCTGTTCTGTCATTTATAGGCTTCTTTCTAGCTTTCATGGGGTCCTTTTAACCATCCATGTAAACGGAAAGCTTCCTAATGTAAATTTCAAGTGTCTCCTACATTAACTATTAGTTATTCAGTAACACATTATGTACAGTAAGACAGCTTTAAAGTTTCAGTAACTTGAATCTTCCTAGTCGGGATGTAATTAAGTTCTGTAAAGGGCTCTTGAGACTTAAGTCTCATTATTCACTCTTATCTTTACTCCTTCCTTCCTGCTTTTCCTTCTGTTTTTTTTCTTTTAAATATGGTTTCCTTTTAAGAATGTAGTTCATTGGCTTAAGCATAGCCTCTTAATTTCAGATAGCTGGTACAATTTTGTGTTGTGAGTCACTCTTGTTGACTGGCTTAATTTTTTTACTTTGTTTTTGCATTTCTGGGCGGGGGGGATGATGGGTGTTGTGTAGTAATGTGTGTTTTTCCTATTGTTTTGTTTTTTCTCTTGCAAAAAAACCTCTCATTAATTGTGTGTGTGTGTGTGTGTGTATGTGTTTTAACAATAGCGGAAAAGGAAACCCTGCCTTCAGCCCATCCCATCCATTGCTGCCTTTGAGACAAAAACAACAGAAGTCCCTGCAGGGGGAGGACAGTTCAGGTAGGCACCTATTTCTCTTGTGAACATAGGAGCCAATTCCTAGGGGCTGAGGGGGCTTTGGCCCCCCCCATAGTTGATGGGCATTTCTATTCAAATGGTGTACTTGCACCACATCATGTGATCAGTTATGCAAGGTGGGGCTTACCTGGACCCCCCAATAATTTATTCAAGTTGACACCCCTGCTTGTGAACAACTTGATGCAAAAGTAATAGCCACAGCACAGAACACAGTTTTGGGTATTTGGTCCCTCTGAAGTTGACAATAGAAAGCTCCTATTACTGAAAGATCAGGGTTAGGATTAAGAACACACTGCAACTGAGTTTGCCCCACCAGGTCTCTGAGTCTCTGGAACTGCAGCTGGGTCAGGCAATAGTGTGGCTAGTTTAATCTCACTTGTGAGAAAGGAAAGAGGTGGAGATAGTAGTGGGCCCTGACTTAAGTTTCCTTTCCTTTCCTTCCCCTCCCACCCGTGTGATTCAATCATTGAGAACTCTATTCCTTCTCCCAAGCCAGACAGGGTACCTTGTGGTTACAACAAACTTTTGAAGCTGTTGCTCTAGATTGTTGGATGTTGCTGTGAGTATTTTGGTAGGGGAAGGATGAGCAGTTTTGGTTAATCTGAGCACCATTTGCAGATAAAATAACTTTGATAGTGAATGCCTTTTGTGGTGTTGCTTGGGCTGATGTGGAACAATATTCTGACCTTCACAGTTCTACTCATACTATGCATATGTATAAGGTAGAGAAACTCTGGCTGCAGCTGTACTTGGCCATTTTATATCAAGAATTCCCCCTACCAACTACTACTGAGGCTTCAGTCCTAAGCATGGTTATTTGGAATTGAGTTCCACTTAGATTAATGAGTTTTCAATGCCAATCAGCAACTCACAATATCTAGGCTTAAAAACATGGGTACTTGTCATAATAGTGCAACAATTTTGAGCTATGCTATATATGACAGCAGTTTTATACTGCCCTCTAATGGTGAAATCTTGTTAAGAGGACATTCTGTAATGATAATGTAAAAGTGTAAAATAATTAAAATCAAGAGTGTTTGAAAAGTTGTCCAACATCCTTTATATATATCTATATATATATTTGTAGATCAACGGCATCGTTCTAATTCATTGACAAAAGTAGATGGGCAGCCACGGGAGTCAATCCTTGCATGGCCAGAGAAGAAGCAAAGGTAATATATACTGGATGATATTGTATGGGAAAGGCACCTTAATATCTTTGCATGCTGTTGACATGTGGTATGACTTTATTGGTAAAAATGTTGATAGTAGTGTTCATGCAGATAGCGTAGTATTATGGCCTGATAAAAATGCAGCAATCTACTGTTGATCCAGTGGTTAGGTGTTGAACCTGGTCATGAAAGAGTTTTGTGCCTTGGTTTCTGTGATGGGGAAGTGCATAGCATCTTCTTTCCAGTCTGTAAAATGGAAATAATAATGTCCTGCCTCAAATAATGGTTGGATTCTATCTATTTGAATACCAATGTGTAAAGAAGTTCTTTGGATATTAGCATATTATGATAATGAATGTCTTTAGAATTAGTCAGCTCTGATTCTTTTCCTTGAATTTCTGCTTCTTATGAAGGCCAAAATTCAGTGAATTGCACAAATTCATGTGAATTCCATAGCTAGGTGGGCAATTTCTGCTAAAGTACCCTTATCAGTTTTAATGGACATTTTGTTACTTCTAGACCTGTTTCTCAGCCAACACCATTCGCACTTCATTATGCTGCAAGCAGTGATGCAGACCCCAGTTCTGGTGATAGCATTAGCTTGGCTCGGTCAATCAGCAAGGACAGCCTAGCATCAAACATTGTCAACATCACTCCAAAACAGCATCCTCAGTCTGCACCAGTGAAAACTGATGGGAAAAGTTTGCTGAACAATGTAGAAATAGAGGATGAGGATGAGGATGAAGAATTGATCGCCGTAATCTGCCCAGATGCTACACTGAACCATGGCAACCTGGAACTTCAGAGTGTGCCAGCTAGATCACCTAGTCAAGTTGCAACCGCATGGGCTCAGAAATCACAAAGCGAAGCCTCCAAAAGCAAGACAGATAGCTTTTTCCTTGAGCCTTTAATGCCTGCTATTCTGCGACCAGCAAAGGAAAAACAATCAGTCAATAAGGAGGATGAATGTGGGGAAGGAAAGAAGAGAGGCTTTGTATCAAAGAGAGTGAGTGAGGGGCCCATGGCTTTAGTCCGTAAGAAAGTCAATAATAATCATGCAGATCACATCCTCAGCAGAACTTTTGCTGCAACTTCTAGTTCTGAATTATCAGCAGTTGCTGGTTCCAGCATGGCAGATCCGTCGGTGCACTCAGAAGTCAGAGGAGAGCCCTTCCATCCCCAGGCAGTTAGTAGCTTAGATACTTTATCTCTAGAACAGTCCTCCACCAAAGCACACGAGGATTTGGCTTGCAGTACAAATGTTGGCTACATGAAAAGTCCAAATTCTCGCATTGCAGACACCTCATGGACAATGATCAGGCAAGATTCTGATTCAGACATTCTGGATATGGAGGAAGTTGAACAAGATTTAGTGTCAGACGATCATCCAATAATTGCCAAGTATATAGGAGAAGAGGAATCAGCAAAGCTGCAAGAAGACATGAAGGTTAAGGAACATGAAGATAAAGATGATGCCAGTGGACGTTCAAGTCCATGCCTAAGTACTGTTTCTCAGATAAGCAGCTCATCCATGACCAGTGGGAGTGCCAGAATGACTAACTTTGCTGAACGGAAGTTTCAGAGATTGAACAACTATGAAACAAAATCCAGCACAAGCAGCTCACAGAAGACCACACCAGATGGATCAGAGTGTTGTCCAGCCCTGTTAACCACATGGAAGCAGAAGAGGGAGCAAAGCCCCAACAGGCAGAACAAAGATAATGTTAACCTGCTGGCTTCGGAACTGGTGCAGCTTCATATGCAGCTGGAGGAGAAGCGGAGAGTGATAGAGGCTCAGAAGAAGAAGAAGGAGGTGTTGTCGGCCAGGCAGCGGTTAAAACTGGGCAAGGCAGCATTCTTGGGTGTGGTGAAGAAAGGGAAAGGGGCTGAAGTTTCTCAGCCACTAAAGCCAGAGCACTTCACGAAGGAGTATTCAAGACACAATGGGGAAGGCGTGGATGCTACTTTGAGCTCTGAATCTGATTCCGTCTTCATGAAAGAGGAGGGGGATGAAGAGACTCTTGATGCTCTTGAAGTGCCCAAAGTAAAGGCCCAAGAAACTGTTGCTTTTGTTGAGGAAAACAATCTAAAGGAACCCACTATACATGAAATAGAGAAAAGCAAAATGATTTCTGCTGCACTTCTAGAAGAGAACATCGAATCTGCTGAATGTGATCTCCCCATTGAGAAACTAAATGAAATGATCAGTGCCCTCCGGCAAGATATCCTGAAGATTTCTCGGCAACAAGAGCTTCTCATGAAACAGCCATCAGTATCGTCACTGAGAGGCGTCTCTCAGGACCAAAAGATAAAGGCACCAGTTCATTTTGTCGAACCTCTGTCTCCTACTGACATGAGTAGTCTCCCTAAGCCACCATGTCTCAGTCAAGGTTGGAGTCCTCACTCGGGGAGACCATCTGAACTGAAAGAGGGTAAGGAGCGTCAGCAAGCCATGATGCGCATCAAAACCCTGACTCCTAGCACTGACACCTCGCCACACTTAAGGCAGTTTCCATCAAACAATTCATCCAAGACCCCGACTGAAGCTACTGTCGAAAATAATTTTGACCTGGACGGCACTAGAGAGAAACAGCGAGCAGGATTTACCCTGTCCACTTCCAAAGACACAAATATCCTCTCTGAGGCTCTCAAAGATGTGAATAGTAACATAGAAGACATTAGCTGTGCTTCTTGTGATAGCTCAGGGAAAGAGAACGTCCCAACAGAGGAGTCCACGAGAAGCAAAGGTAGCCTTATTGAAGTAGACCTGTCTGATTTAAAAGCCCCAGATGAAGGAGGAGAAGCTGAAAGCCAAGACGACTCCACATACCTGACTGGTGAAATTGATCAGAAGTCAGGAGTTAGTTTTTTCTTTAAGGTAAGAACAAGATAGCGTTGTTGAATCCCTGATTATTTGGTACAACAGTAATCTCTCCTTAACACTTGCTTTTAACTGGTGTGGGCTGAATAGTTCATTTTGTACACGCCTATATTACATGTGCTGGGTTTGGTGATGTGGGTGGGAGCATCGTGCATAGTTAGATATTTTTTTTAATAGCATAATAATTTAATGCTTAGTGTGTTGGCATCCCTTAATATCTCTCTCTCTCTGTGCATAGATATTCTGGCAAATGTGGTTGAAGCAAAGGTGCAACAGTCAATTTGGCAGCTCAGAAATAAGTTGCAACAAGGGTGGTCAGCTATACCCTCTGTTGTCAACGGGATACGTGCATGAGAGGAAAGACCATTATATGTTGCTTTTTGCTAACAGGCACTACCTGGCAACACGTATTATTATCATTATTGTCTTTTATATACCATTCTTTATCTGAAGATCTCAGGGTGGTTTATAGTGACAGGTACTGCTGGACAATCCTACATGGGGTCAGGGGAATGCAGCAGTGGATTCATCACCCACCCCAAGTCCTGCTGAGCTGTGCCAGCCATGGCATTAGGCAGTTGTGTAATTTTTCCCTTTCACTGTATCAGCTCCAACTGACTGGCAACAGTTTTGCAACCTCATTCTCCCTGTGGTGGCATTTTCTGCATACTTGTGGAGTCTGTATGCTACATGCTCCCTTATAATTTGTAATTATAATTTGTAATTCCCTTAGTGTTCTTTCATTACATATGTTTGATAACGAAAACATCACTCAGTGCAGTATATGCAAACACCTGTCTCGTTTAAGATTACATAGAACTTCTATTACAGGGTGAGTTCCCATTGTTCAGTCCCAGCTCTTGCCAACCTAGCAGTTTGAGAGCACGTCAAAGTGCAAGTAGATAAATAGGTACCACTCCGGTGGGAAGGTAAACGGCATTTCCGTGCGCTGCTCTGGTTCACCAGAAGCGGCTTAGTCATGCTGGCCGCATGATCCAGAAAAACTGTCTGCGGACAAATGTCAGTTCCCTCGGCCAATAAAGCGAGATGAACTCTGCAACCCCAGAGTCATTTGCGACTGGACTTAACTGTCAGGGGTCCTTTTTAATAATTTCTCAATAATGATAAAACTCACAGGTGAATACTTTTATTTTTATATATCTTTGTGTGAGTTAATACTTAATACTTTATTATCCCTTTGGCACTGCATCTTTGTTCCTTTTTTTGTCCTTTCAGTCTGTGACTCTTTATAGTTTACATTTTTTATTCTTTGTTTTCTTGCTTTTCGTTGGCACTTTTCTTATTTTTGTAATAAATCAATCAAAAGCATTTAACAAAAACACAATGCAATGAAAAGGCAATAGAGAGTGCCTGGATGCTTGCTTCACAGTGTCAATGATATTCAGTGGGATTATTTTATTTTCTGTTTTCAGGGCCCATCTATTCCCGTGATTGTAATCTGTTTTAGTTGTTTTAAATTATCAGTTGTTATAACCTGCTCAGGAACTTGCTGTTGAAGGGCAGATAATAACTTTGATGATGATGATATGTGTATGTTTATATGTATCTTGTTCTTTAATGGGACTCGAAATGGAGGACTCCAAGCTGCTTTCTTAGCCAAGCACTGACCAGATTCCAGACCAGCTTAGCTTTGGAGATGTTGCTGAAATCACTACCTTCAATTAACTGTCCTGGGGTTATACACTGCAGAGTTTGTGAGCTTAGCAAGAGGGCTGATATTTGTTGCAAATATGGAAAATGGCAGCTCCATTGTTAAAGCAGCCAAAAAAAATATGTTTCTGTGCTCAGATGGAAGTCATGAGATTTTCTTCATAGCCTCATACAGCGTTTGCTATTTCTGTACCCCACGCTGCAAAAACACAACTTCTCACTTGAATTTTAATTTGACAGGATGGGCAGAAAGCAGAAGATGAGCTTGCAAAGAAACGTGCCGCTTTCCTCTTAAAGCAGCAGCGCAAAGCTGAAGAGACACGCCTTAGAAAACTCCAGTTCGAGGCAGAGGCTGAACAAAAGAGAGATGAAGCTCGGTAAATTCAATGTCTTGCCACACAGTATATAGATGAGTACTTCATGCTTTTATGTTCTCACTTGAGAAATTGGTAATGATGGGATTTGAAGGCTGCCCTTTGCCTTTTTAGTCGTAAAGCTGAAGAAGACCGCATACGGAAGGAAGAAGAGAAAGCCCGGAGAGAGCTCATCAAACAAGAACACCTGAGAAGAAAGCACCAGCAAAACTTGGAAGAACAAGGCCGTGGGAAGCCCAAACCCAAGCCCAAGCAGCCTAGGCCAATATCTGTTCATCAGGAAGAATCCTATAGCAACTTGGAAAGAAAGTGTTCTTCTATCCGTAAGCAGCAGCACTCATTTTGGTTCCTATAACAGTATAATAAAGTAACTTTTTTCATTGTGTAACACCCTTTTTCTTTTGCCAGCTGATAATCTAAGTAGTGCTCAGTCGGGGTCTAGCCTGTCTTTGGCATCTGCAACGACAACCGAACCTGAAAGTGTTAATTCTGGTGGCGCACCTTCCAAACGGTAAGAGAAAACATAAAGATTTAGGATTCTGATGTTGAAACATACTTTGGGGTGGGGAACATTGCCCAGATGCCACATCCAGCCTTCAATAGTGGCCATGAACTCTCTGCAAAATAGAGATAATTGCAACTTTTAGGTAACAATAGTGCAGTAGTGACTGTCAAGAAATTGTAATGGCACACTACTTTTAAAGTACTCACTATTAGTGAATGAGAAATAGTCATTGGGGTAATATAAATAAATTGTCAGTGTCATGGGTACTGTAAACAAGATTAACAAGCAATTAGGGGTAGAACTGGGATGGGAAACGTTTGAGCTCCAAATGTGGTTGGATTACAACTCCCATTATCCTTAACAATTGCCATGCTGCTGGAGACTGATGGCAATATGGGTCCATCTATAGGCTCTTAATCCATTGGAAATAATTGTCTCATTTCAGGTGTTAGCTGCTAATTTTGCAATTATGATCATTGTCCACTAATGGAGAGTTTGTTACAGCTAACTCTTGATGGGCTTATTTATTCATGGACTCTCCCCGTAAAATTGTGACACACACATAAGCACTCCCTTGCTTTTTTGTGGACGTGTGGGTGCTCCATTGTGTGTGTGTGTGTGTATGTATATGTCTGTGTGTGTTTGTTTGTCTTTCTACACACACACCAATTTAAGAGACCATTTCATGCTTCTGTCAAAGCATGCTCTAGCCCGCAAGAAATATTCTAAAATAATTTATTAGTTGCAGATACTATGTTTTTTTAATAAAGCAACTTAAGCAACTTAGCATGGCTAACCCTCTGAAGCACATCTCTTTTCTGAGAGAGAGAGAGAGAGAGAGAGAGCACACAAAATGTGGGCAGATGGAAAATTGGACACATTTGCTTTCCCCCCAAATAATCTGGTAGCTATGAACACACTGCTCATGTTCTTCTGATTCTTCTGACAGAGTGAAATCAATGGAAACCTTGCCCATATTGAGCAGGAACCCAAGTCGAAACATGGAGAGAGACTGGGAAAGCACCTCAGCAGCCTCTTCAGTTGCATCAGTAGCAGAATACACTGGTAAACCTAATACATTTTATCTGTACCTGTGTAATTAATGATCAGGATTATATAAGTCTGGTTGCCAGTATGTGGAACAGTACAGTGCAGTCTTCATTCTGTGGTCTCATGCCTCTGAACATACAGCAGGAAGCTGCTTTGAAACAGTCAGACCACTGATCCATCTAGTTCTTCTCAGAGTAGACTCATTGTAATTAATGAACCTTATTGATGTCCATCAATTTTAATGGGTCGACTCTGAGTAGGGCTAACGCTGGATACAATCCTGCTTTATTGGACTTTTATCATGGGATGTAGAAGCTTTGCAAACTTGCAAATTTGCCTTTTTAAATATTGCTAGTAAAATAAGGAATAAATTTCTTACTTATTTAAGTTTTTTTTAAAAAAAATCTGCCTTTTCATAGTTGCTCAAGATAGTTCGCAACACTGATAAAGACACATGAGACTTTAATTTTAGCTGAGTTATCAAGCCACTTGTTTAAAATTTATGTTTTATTAGGTCCAAAGATGTTTAAAGAGCCCTGTGGCAAGTCAAACAAATCAATTATCCACAATGCTATTTCCCACTGCTGTCTTGCTGGAAAAGTGAATGAGCCTCACAAGAATTCTATACTGGAGGCAAGTATCTCTGAGAACAAGAGTTTTGGAATTGGTCAGTTGCTGTATACCTTGATTTCCATGCCCATTGTTTGATGTCTTCCAAACATAACAGTACAAACACTAATAATATATTAAATCTAATTTTAAGTATTAATGCAACTCTTTTAACATGCACTGTTAGCATTGGTTTTAAAAATTTTGCTTTTTTTTTTTACTTTGTTACTGTTCCATATTGAATAACCCTGATCCCTGGGACACAGTGCATTTGCAGTGTGGATGACTTCATATGGAAAGCTCTTGAGTGGCCAGCTTGCTAGTGTGTATTGCAAGTCAAGCTTAAATCATAATAGGCTGGTTTATGCATAATGCTAAACTGGTTTATTAAACTGTGGCTTATATGTTTCTTAAATAATAGCTTAGTGTTTTATGTGTAAGGTTTGACCAGCAACTTATAGATTGTTCACTGCAAGGATGGGGAATCTCTGGCCTTACAAATAGATGCTGCTGAAACTGAAAATTCAAACTCATCAGTGGCAGATCTTGGTATCTCAAATTTCAGTGGTGCCCTGTGCGATGGCAAAATCTGGCACACATCCCCTCCACCTCTTGCTTTCCTTTGGATGTCTTAGTTGTGGTGCCTGATGCAACACCCCAGAAGCTCCATGCCCAGTGTAACCAAACCAGATCTGCCTTTGCTCTCTTCAGCCCCAACTTGCATGACCAATGGTCAGGGAAGATGGGAAGTTCCCCATTGTTGACTTACTACCAACAAACCATTGAAGCCATGTTTGTTGTTGGTTTTCAGACTTTAATTTAACTATGGCTTGGTGTTACATTGAATCCAGTACTCGGTTTGTTTGGCCACTCCACTCCAGAAACTCACCAAACTACAAAAGCATGAGGCAAGAAAATACAGCAGACTTGGGAGGAAAAAGCCAGTGTTAGTTTTACCTCCCGCAAAACCGGATGAAGCCGCACGCTCTTTAAAGGGGTTGCGCAGCTTCTCCTGGCTTTTCTGGGAGGTGGGGGGATTCCCTCACCTCTTGCAAAAGCAGCATGCTCTTTAAAGGGTGCGTGGCTCCTGTGGGCTTTTCTGTGAGGTGGGAGAAGGGACTGATGCGGCCAGTCAGTCCCTTCTCCCTCCTGGGGAAAAGCCCGCAAGAGCGCACAGAGCTTGTGTGCGGCTCTTGGGGGCTTTTCCTGCCTGTCTCCCCCCTGCATTCCCTCCATAGGACGCACACACATTTCCCCTTGCTTTTTAGGAGGGAAAAAGTGTGTCATATAGAGCGAAAAATACGGTATTTCCTGACCTTCATCTTGGGTACGTTAGACATTGCCAGCAGTGTGCTGGGCACATTTAGCAGTCTTTGATTTCCTGTGGTCATTGCTCTCAGAATTTTTCTCTTTCACCTCTAGGAGCTCAAGAAATGTGATGCCAAGCACTACATTATTTTGTTCCGTGATGCTGGCTGCCAGTTCAGAGCACTTTATTGTTTCAATCCTGAAACAGAAGAAATCCACAAGCTGACAGGAACAGGGCCAAAGAGCATCACTAAGAAAATGATTGACAAGCTTTATAAATATAGCTCGGACAGGAAGCAATTTAATATCATTCCAGCCAAAACCATGTCTGCCTGTGTAGATGCTCTGACGATTCACAACCATCTGTGGCAGCCCAAACAACCTGTAGTGCCAAAGAAGACTCAAACTCACAAATGACATTACAGTTCAGTGGGAGACTATTGTAGATTTCATCGCTGGGGAGAAATGAGTTTCCTCACCCTCTCTCTGGTTTGGGAATGAAATGAGCAGAACCATAATCCCTTTTTTAAAAAAAGAAAAGAAAGAGGCTTATTAAACGTGGATGCAAGGAAAGAATGAAGGAGCAGCTTCAGTGTTCTTTTTGGTTTTTTTGTATGAATGATAAAACGGCTGTTACACCCATTGATAACCAGAGAGGCTTTTCACATGAGGGAAGGTGCATGTAGCAAGAGTGGATTTCTTTTTACTTGAAGTTCTTCATTGGTACAAATTGGGACATCTTTTCTTGTTCCTCCTCTTCCCGCAATCACTCTTGGAGTTAGCATGTGCTGCCCCTCAGGAGAACAAGAAACTGGGCACTGTGGCAGGCTTTCAAGGAATATCTTTTAGACTCTGGAGACTTGATAACATACAAACAATTGGTACTTGTCCCTACTGCCAACACTAAACCAGGCTCTGACTTGTGAAAGGAAAAGGAAAATACTCCAACCCCACCCCCTTGCTGCTCAGAACCAAGTTTACCTAAAGTATCAAATCATTTTTAAAAGCACTGAAAACTGTAAAATTCGCCTTTTTTAAAAAAGAAAGAAAGAAAATGGAGGACTTATGCAAATTATCATGGCTGAACATTTCTGCAACACAATCATGAAGAGGCAAACAGGTGCTACTTGTTGGAATATTCCCAATTTGAAACTTGAGGCAAGCTGAATGGAGTACAGTCAACATTGCTTTTCTGTTTCGAGTAGTATCCTAACAGGATTTTTTTTTGTCTTTTTAATAAAGACAGATTATTGAAATAGTAGAACATCTTCACTCAGAGCATGTTACTCCTGTATAATGGTGCACTTAATGATCACAAATTATAATGCTTTTAAATTATGTCCTGAAATGTAATTTAAACTGGTTTTTTCTTTTTTCTTTGAATGAGTACCATGCTCTAAAATGGAGTGTGTTTTTTGTTGTTGTTTTTTGTTGTTTCAACTTTTTTCTTTTGTGGCAAGAGTATATACTAATAAAGGAGAAAATATACCAGTTTCCATATACTAACAATTTTCAAACAAACCTGCATTTTGGTTTTTTTTTTGAAGGCTCAATCTGATGGTTTCAGTTTTCCTTTTCCATCTAGAAATATTAAATCTTGAGTAATAATAATAATAATAATAATAATAATAATAATAATAATAATAATAATTTATTTATACCCAGCCCATATGGCTGGGTTTCCCCAGCCACTTTGGGTGGCTTCCAAAAAAATATTAAAATACAGTTCATTAAACATTAAAAGCTTTCCTAAATAGGACTGCCTTCAGATGTCTTCTAAAAGTCTGGTAGTCGTTCTCTGTGACATCTGGTGGGTAGGTGTTCTATAGGGCGGGTGCCACTACCAAGAAGGCCCTCTGCCTGGTTCCCTGTAACTTGGATTCTCACAGTGAGGGAACCGCCAGAAGGCCCTCAGTGTCTGGGCAGAACGATGGGGGTGAAGACGCTCCTTCAGGTATACTGGGCCGAGGCTGTTTAGGGCTTTAAAGGTCAGCACCAACACTGAATTGTGCTCCGAAATGTACTGGGAGCCAATGTAGTTCTTTCAAGACCAGTGTTATGTGCTCTCAGTGGCCGCCCCCAGTCATCAGTCTAGCTGCCGCATTCTGGATTATTTGTAGTTTCCGGGTCTCCTTCAAAGGTAGCCCCACATAGAGCGCATTGCTGTAGTCCCAGTGGGAGATAACCAGAGTATGCATCACTCTGGCGAGACAGTCTGTAGGCAGGTACATTCTCAGCCTGCGTACCAGATGGAGCTGGTAGACAGCTGCCCTGGACACAGAATTGACCTGTGCCTCCATGGACAGCTGTGAGTCCAAAATGACTCCCAGGCTGCACACCTGGTCCTTCAGGGGCACAGTTACCCCATTCAGGACTAGGGAGTCCTCCATACCTGCCTGCCTCCAGTCCCCCCAAAACAGTACTTCTGTCTTGTAAGGATTCAACCTCAATCTCTTGGCTGCCATCCATCCTCCAACTGCCTCCAGACACTCACACAGGACCTTCACCACCTTCACTGGTTCTGATTTGAAAGATAGGTAGAGCTGGGTATCATCCTCATATTGATGAACACCCAGCCCAAACCCCCTGATGATCTCTCCCAGCGGCTGCATGTAGATGTTGAAAAGCATGGGGGAGAGGACAGAACCCTGAGGCACTGCACAAGTGCGAGCCATGGAATCTGAACACTCATCCCCCCCCCACTTTCTGAACACGGCCCAGGAGGAAGGAGCGGAACCACTGTATAATATTGTGTCCCCAGCTCCCAACCCCTCTAGACGGTCCAGAAGGATGTTATGGTCGATGGTATCGAAAGCCGCTGAGAGATCTAGCAGAAGCAGGAATCAGCGCTCACCTTTGTCCCTAGCCCGCTGGAGATCATCGACCAGCACGACCAAGGCAGTTTCAGTCCCATGATGAGGCCTGAATCCCAACTGGAAGGGATCCAAATGGTCCGCTTCTTCCAGGCATGCTTTGAATTGTCCAGCAACCACTTGCTCAATCACCTTGCTCAAGAATGGAAGATTTGAGACTGGGTGAAAGTTGGCCATATTGGCCGCGTCTTAAGATGTTTTTTTAAGAAGCGGTTTGATAACCGCCTCTTTCAGCGGGCCTGGGAAGGCTCCCTCGCAGAGAGAAGAATTCACCACCCAGTGAAGCCCATTACCCAGCCCTTCCCAGCTAGCTTTTATGAGCCAGGATGGGCAAGGATCAAGGAAACAGGTGGTTGGTTTCACTCATCCCAGCAGCCTGTCCACATCCTTGGAGGTAACAGATTAGAATTGATCCCACGCAACTTGACTAGACAGGACTCTAGCACTCTCCTGCCCCGGCCCTGCTCCCACGGTGGAGTCTACCTCTTCCAGAATCTGAGCGACTTTATCTGCAAAAAACTTTGCAAAATCATTGCAGGAGATCAGATATGACCTTAAGGCTGTTTGTTTTCCCCACTACAGAAAATAACCTGTTTGTGTATATGTCTAATGAGGGCCGTTTTGATTACTGATAATTATAAAACCTGTCTGTTTGTTCCCCACCCCCAAGCTCACTCTGACTCAGCTGCCCAGGAATTTATTTTTAGGTTATGACTCTGGTTTGCACATATTTTACTTCTACTTGAAGTGTTACTTGAATATGTTTAGTGTACGGCAGCCCAGCCTGATGGGCTTGGTATAAATAATAAAATAATACTTATTATTCTTAGTGCAAAGGATACTATGCCAACATTAGAGATTGAACAGTTGAAACTCCAAAACACAATACAGTGTAATTTTGTAATGAATTTAGACATAACAATAATTGGAATTAAAGTGAGTTTTGTACAGAAGTGGTGAGAGAGAGGGTAGTGAATACTAACTAGAGAAAGAAGAATGAAGGTCTTCTATTGCAGTCTTATTGGTTCCAACCCCTTGCAGTACATTTAGGTCAGCTGTACATTTTATTTAATAGCTGGCTACCCTGTAAGAAAGGAGATGCTTTATTATTTCTAAAAGTATTCAGCACTGTCATGAGTGTAACTTTTTCTGTTACATGCTTTATTTCTGACTGTTTGATATTATACAACATATTTATTTTATGGAAGCACTGAATCTTAATAAAAACCATCACCTAATTTTTGTTATTCCATGCATCATCTTTTTTTCTTTCTGTTGGACGCCTCCCTTATGCTGAGACACAGACACATAGCTTTATTGATGTGCTTTGCATTTTGTTTGAAGTGTTTCTTAAACTAGGGATTGGGAATCGAAGGCCCTCCAGATGCTATTGGACTCCAACTCCCATCCACCCCAGCCAGCATGGGTAGCAGTCAGAGTCAGGGATGATGAGAGTTGTAACTGAGCAATATCTGAAGGACCACAAAGTTCCCAAGCCTATATTAAAGCAAAGTTGTCTTGACCTATGGGGAGCAAGTAGCATGGTATGCATCCCAGCTGGTGGAGCTTAAATAATGAGCTGAAAACCAAGTTGACACTTTGTTTTCCGTCCTTCATCTGGAAGGACCCTGATGGGTTCCTGTAAAGCAGTTGTCTGAGTCTGCAAGAACCTAGAAGGAATTCCAGAGTTTGCTCCCTGAGTAAAAGCTTTATGTTTGTTAGAACTTGTGCCTTTGGGAGATGTCTAGTATGCATGCCTCATAGTGTTCCCCTTATCATGAAACAAGTCTTTGTGATATGTCCATGATTTTTAAATACCATAGTTTAAACTCTGGATTCACCTATCAGCTTTATTCTTGAGCTATAATGGGTAGCTTCCCCCCCTTTTCCTTTTTGGTGTTTGAATTATTGGGAAAAAGTCATGAGGCATGAGTATATATTTGCAACCTTCATAACTGCTTTCACATCCAAGTAAGGATTAACAGCTTATTTACAAGAAATAAACCCTTTTCGTATTTGCCTTTACAGTTCAGGTGGAATTCTTGCATGTAGAACAAAGATGTAGCTCATTTTGTGTAGTTGTTAGGCATTGTTAGATTCTAACAATGCGAAATTATTGGGTGGTCTTCGATAAATAGTCATCTTTTAGCCTCAGTCCTTCTACCATCTGCACAATGAGGAAATCTGGCCTACTTTACAAAGGAGAACAGGAGAAGGCAACTATATTATACCTTCAGCAAGAAACTTCTGAAATTTCTAAGTGGCTGCTAAGATGGCTAACCATCTCAAAGCTAGCTCTAAGCATGTTTACTCAAAAGTCTCTTTAAGTTCATTGGAAGGTACGCCTTCATAAGTTCATTTAGGATTACTGTTTCTGAGTACTTTATGAACCTTGAAAACAAAAGTGAAGCTGAGTTAGAGTATGCAGAATTTTGTGTGTGAAGGTTATGTTTTTAAACACTGGCGATATTAAGTGATCTTACTCTTTGGACAGTGTGATTACTCCCTACTAAATGTCACATACCACTACATGGTCATAGCTCAGTAGTAGAGCATCTGCTTTGCATGCAGAAGGTCCCAGGTGCTATCTCTGGCATCTCCCAAGTAGGGCTGGGAAATTCTGAAACCCAGGGGAGCCAGTCATTGTAGATTGTACTAAACTAGATAGACCAGTGGTCTGATTTAGAATTTTAAACTGACTGCTCAGAAACCCATTCCTTCATTTTGGCTATGCATGCTACATAGGGAAACTTTCTCTTGGCTTCATAGGAAGACTTCCTTCCTTTGTAGCTGCTTAACGTCAGACTCACTGGCATTATTGAGAATAGGGACCATTTGAAACAGTTTTTTGGTTCACAAGTAAATAGAAATCCAAACCACCCTGACTTAGCCCCTAGTCCTGAACACAGCACAGTGGATCTTTGAAAGGTTTCTTTAAAAAAAAAAAACAACTTCAAAAATCCAACCATCAGTTATCACTTGACAATACATGTCTATTTCACCAAGGGAAAGGTTAACTGAGTGGTTGAAAACAAGAAAAGCATGGAGATGACTCTTAGGTTGCTTATTTTGGGCATATCCCACCATTCAAGAAAATTAGGGCTGCTAACAATTACACAGTTTAAAAATACCAAGAAGCAGCCTCAAGGTTAGTTCAGATATTTCAAGTACTATTGGGAAGTAGTGGGTGGCAGCAATGGATTGCAAAGAGTTTACTTTACCACGGTAGTGTAAGAAGTGGCCAGGGCTTTCCTCCCATTGAGTGCAAGCAGAAGTTTGTAAGAGCCTAGTGGCGTGTGTTTGCATTTCAGTGGATGTGCACAAGTGCTTGGGTGCAGTACTTGGGTGTTCTGAACAGTGCATCTAGCCTGCCAAGTTTTTTACTGCTTAGTCCAGTCACTTCATCAAGATCCTTGAATAACAAAATTCTTTTCTTAAAAACCAGAATAGAGAACCTGTGGCCCATCACCCCTGACTGTTGGCCATCCAGCAGCACCTGAAAGATCACAGGATTTGCCATCCCTGCTTCATAACAAAGAAAAGTTTGGCTTGCAGGAAGACCTGTCAGGAAGATCTGGTCTATGCAAATATTAAACCAGGTAGCAAAACTGATCAGGAAAACATTTTTGTGATACTAGCCTCCTTTTAACCTAGCTCTATACATGAATAATTTTTCTTCCTGAACTGGACACCGCTGTCATAGTTAAAGAGCTGAACTCGGCTGCCTGCTCATGAGAACCATTTCTCATTGGGACATGTTCAAGATCTCTGATGTTACAACGCATTTTTGAAATTAGTTTTTGCTCCCTCACATTTCAGTTCAGTCTTGCCAGTGGCTTCTGCTAAGTTTGCTATTAGTGTAGAGGGAATGATAGGCACCTTTATATGCTACATATGAAACCTATGCAGCATTAAGAACATCGGAAGAGCCCTGCTGGATCAGGCCAAAGGCCTATGTAGTCCAGTATCCTGTTGTCACAGTGTCAGCCAGATGCCCCACTGGGAACTCCACAAGCAGGACCTAGCTTCATGGGAAGGTACTTAGTATCCTGGAAATTTGATTCAGTGATTGTATGATTTCTAAGGCTGTCAATAGGAGATTATTATTATTATTATTATTATTATTATTATTATTATTATTATTTGCACACAGCGGCTGCTTTCTAAAAAGAAAGTTGGCAGCCAAGAAAAAGGAGCAGCTGCAGTTGGAGACTAAGAATGGGTTTGATGAAGCAGCATTCGTTTATAGATTCCAAATAAATGAATTGGTCAATGACTTAATAATTTCCTTGGTGGCTATTTGGGGTTATGGTGGACAAGCCTGCTGTGTCCCTTTGAAGCAAACTGCCTGCAAAAAAGGTCAGAGTTGACATTCCCCTCTTGGCTTAGGACTGGTAGTTTGGGAGGGCAGCGACTTTTTAGCTTCTCATCACTAATCCCTTTATAATTGAGTCATTGGTCATCTGCCGAGGCCTATGCCACTGCATAGGGCACACTGCCACACTCTGGAGTAGGGGTCACTAATCTGATGCCCACAAAAGCCTTAATTGCTGCCCCTGGGCAAATGCCCCAGACTGAATACTAATTGAAAAATAAAAGTCTCTTGTCCTCCTAGAAAGAAAGTTATGGGGCAAAATGTGCAGGTACCTTCTAAGCCGCTTCTGTGAAATTAGTGTGAGTATGATGTGGCCCCCTTGTATATTTTTCCTGGTTTTGAGGAATGCTTCCTGTTTTTATTAGACAGCACACCGTCATTCTGTGTGCATGCCATCAGTATTGTGTGATCTTCACAATCAGGAGCAGCAGGACACAGCTAACTTCCCATGGTAAACGGAAGGTTGCGAGGAGTGGTTGTTTCTAATTTTGTGTTCTGCCATGTTCACTGTGGCAACCATTTTGTGCCCACAACACACTCAAAATCCAAAATGTGCCCACTGGTCCAAAAAGGTTAATAACTCCTACTTTAGAGGCTCCTGTTTCTGGTATGGGCAGCGGTGTTGAGGAGCCTTTTGTACTAAAATCCAGATCTCCTTCTCCTCCTCCCTCTGCGTGAAAAACACACTTTGTTTACAAGGCAAACAAAGCACAGCATGGACGAGACCTCTGAAACATTAATTTGTGCAGAGGTATCTAAATCTATCACTTAGCAAACACCCATTTTCTGCAAGTTTGTGTCCTGGTCCTGCTGTTCCAGGTTCTCCTGGTCCCTTACAGTGTTCCTGTTGCCTGCTTGCTGCTCTTTCCTGCCTCAGTGCCTGTTTACCTGACCTCTCTAAGACTACTAGCAGTAAGCAGACGCAGCAAAGGCAGTCTCCACTTGTCTTGCTTTCTCCCTTCAGGTGGTGGTGCAGATTTGGGGCCAGAGGGAGAGGGCAAGTGAGTGGGCATCAATGCCCTGGAGATGAGGGAGAAGGGGATCTACTTGGGGCACCTTGCCCAAGGCCCCCATTCCAAACTTGGAAGATGTAAAATAGGGATGGCAACTCCCATGCTCAGAGGCCAAACGTGGCCCTACATGCCTCTCTTTCTGGCCCTTGGAATGTTCTCCTCAAGCCACATCCTTCATAGGCCCTATTTTGCACCACACTTGACTGTTGCTGCTTGACTGGGATGTGTCTTTGAAATAATGAACCCTTCCTTGCTGTTATGTACTGAGTTGAATAGGATCCAAAATGCAGCAGTCTGATTGGTCCTAGAACAATAGGATCCAGAATGCAGCAGTCTGATTGGTCCACAGAAGCCACCCACAGGAGCTCCAGGTGGAAGGGAATCCGCAGCCTGATTGGCCTACAGGAGAATCCCGGAATTAGCCAATCACGTGGGGCCCATTGTGTAAATGATGTATATAAGGCAGACATTCTGGGGGAACTTCCATTCCTCCTCACCACTATGAGCTGAATGAAGAGCAGGAAATCCACTCTCGACTCCGAGTATATTTCACTTGCCTTGATAGAGGATAGGTAGGAGTGTGTGTAGAAACTAGCCTCCTGTACAAAGGTAAAATCTGCATTCATTGCTTCACCCACTTTTGACTCTCGCCTCACCCACCACCAGCATGGAGCCCCCCGAAGCGAATGCACCTCTCAAGCTGAAAAGGGCTCCCCATACCTGCTGTGAAGCTCTATTGCAAAACAACATTGCAAAATGTTGCAGCGGATCGGTGGTGGCCCCTTCCCTCTTGCTCTGTGGTGTATCACAACGATGCTTGTGAAGAAATGTATAGAATGTGCAACTGGACTGGGTGGGTGGGGTGCAATGCCACTCAGTTTTCAAGACAGTTGCACAGTTTCTTTTTGGGAAATGATTTGGGCAGCACCAGGAGGCATGACTCAGGTTAGACACTCCAGAGTGGCTGGGGAAACCCAGCCAGATGGGCGGGGTATAAATAATAAAATTATTATGATCTACTGTACACGTGTGCAGCGCGAATGGACAAGGGTCGCCTATAAGCTCGTTGTCATCTTCATTAATGACCCTCTAAAAAGTTTGGTTTCTTCTGGACAAAGGCATCCAACTCCCAGTGACTTAGCAATGACTGAAGGACTCCAAGGCCAGACATATTCATATTTGATCTATAATTCTCTACATCCCCACCAGACTGTGTTGGGAAGGGGGAGACTAGGAAAATGGAGCAGGGCTCTTGGTTTATCCTGTAAAATGGTTAACGTATTTACTGGTAATGGGAAGACTCCATGGTGATGCTATGGAGATGATGCTATACTAACCATGCATGAGGCCTCACGGGGGAATGAAAAGCCCCCCACAGAAGGGAAGAGTTCAACACGTAACAGGTTTCGACTTGCCTGTGTCCACCAAATGGAGGCTGCAAGCACCAGCCCTGCAGTTTTATACCTCCCACCTCCCAGGCAAAGTTGCTAGTGTGCTGAAGAAGAAGCCCAAGCTGACTGCTTCCCTCGCCGAAAGGAAAAGCCTGTCCAACATGAAATGTAAGTAGGGGACTCTTAGAGTACCATGTGGATGAATGACAAACTTTTAGTTGCAGGTGCTGTAATTATTGTTTTATTTTGATTTATTACCCACCCATCACCCTTAAGGTCCCACAGCTGGTCGGAGCAATGTAAATATACACCATTACAGATGCCTTAAAGCAAGCATGTCCAAAGTTTGTATCGGGGGCCTAATCTGGCCCACTGGTCGGTTTAATCCGGGCCCTGTGACAGTTTATTTCCTGGGTTAAAATCCTAAAAAAAGAACTCAACAACTTCACTCCTAAAAAAAAAAAGAGCTCAAGAACTTGGGGGTAAAATAATAAAAAAAGCTCAACAACTTCAATCCCAAACGGCCCTTTACTTCATCAAATCTGGCCCTCTTTGAAAAAAGTTTGGACACCACTGCCTTAAAGCAAATGGCATCAGGACCAACACAGCAGCATTCAGGTTGCCCAAAATATCCAGTGTAAGGAGGAAGGGATCAGGAGGTTTTTTTTTGGGGGGGGGGTTAGGTGTTTGGGACTGAGAGGGTTGCACTCCATGTGGTATAGTGGTTAGAGGATTGGGATAGTATATGGGAGACCAGGGTTCAAATCCCCATGAAACTCACCGGTGACCTTGAGCCAATTGCTGCTGCTGCTACTCAGCCTAACCTCTACCTTGTACGGTTATTGTGGGGATTAAATGAGGAGGTTGAGGGTGATGTATGCCACCTCGAGCTCCTCAGAGAAAGAGGTGGGGTATACAGTAGATGCAATAAATAAATAAGAATAGGGTGGGTCCTGAAGTATATATAACTTAAGTGTCAAAGGCTAGGATAGACATGCTTCTTCAATATATGACAAAAACTCTATAGTGAAGATGCCAGGAGCACTGATGCTTCCACAGATAATGTCCTCTCCCAGGCTGCCTCCACTCTCAAACTTCTATGGGTGGTGGAACTACTTAGAGGAACTACTAAGAGTTAATGTACTATATACATAATATTATTAAGAGGTTCAATAGGGAGGGAGATGGTCTTTTGGGCATTTGGGGCTCAGTCATTTGGGCTTCGAATGTAACTGTGAGCACCTTGAATTGGGCTTGGAAACACAATAGCAATCAGCTGAACTCAGGGGCAGAGTTCTGGCTAGAGATGGAGAGAAAACTGATTCTGTTTACACCATCATGAAAAAACCGCCTAACTACCACTTCGCAAACCAATCTACAAACTGAACAGCATGTATTCTTTGGAATTCACACTTTCAAAAATTTGCAGTGCAGCTCTCCAATCAGTTCAGTTCATACGTTTATTGCTCTAGCCAAAGGCCATGGCAAACCTGTAGCAATAGCCTTAATAAAACAACATACATCCATAATATAAGCTAATATCCATGATACACCAACAAACTCAAATCCATCTTGATTTCAGACTAAACCTTTGAATCACCACAACAATTTGATTATTAATTTATTTTGCCAATTATTTTTATCGATTTTCCAATATAAACCCAGAAAACCCACAAATTGGTTCCAAATTAATACAATTTTGTTAAGAGGCTTCCCACACACAGTTCCTGATGGATCTTTATTATTTAATATTACTGTGTTTCATATTCTTATTTATTTCTATTACATTCAATTTTTCCAAATTATCATACGATTAACAGTTGCACTCTTTATGATTTCTATTTGGTGTTATTTTATTATTTAACTTCCAAAAAAAAAAAAAGGCTTCAAGTGAGGACCCATAGCTTTTTCCTTTTCATCCTGTGTCCACTACATCCAAAAGTCAGTTGTTAGTCTCTTGGCCTTATGTGTCTCTCTGACGTTTTCCCTTTTTCCTGGTGCATTTGGGGCTATCTCCCTACTCCCACTGCTGTTTTATTCCAGCTTGGTTGGGGCAGAGCTGAAACTTCGGGTTAAACCCTCTTCTTTCTCCTGCTCAGCTCCTTCCCATAATACTCAAGCAGTTCCAAATCGACAACAGCTGATCCCTCCTTTCCACTAGCACCAAGAATCAATAAGTTCCGAGTTCCAGAGATTTGCCATTTCTTCTTCTGGCTGGGAAAGGAGAGAAAAGGTGGTGCCATTCCTCTTTCAACACCCAAAAAGCCCTCATGCAACCTTCCTTTCGCTGCTACCAGCGAAATTTTAAAAAATAGATTATATCTCAACATTTCCACAACTCTTTCAGTCTTTTTTTTTTTTTTGGAGGGGGGTAGGCTCCAACTCCCAGTGACAACCTTCCAAACAAAACAGTTCTCTCCCTCTTTTAACTCCTTTCAAACCACACACAGCTTTACATCTTCTTCGAAATCTCAGCGTTACATCATACATCAAACCATCCTCACCTGTATATCTTAAATTTCAATATTAGGAGAGGGTTGCTAAATCATAAATGTAAAATCTTCCATAAAATATAGCAGAGAGCCCCCATCTCCTCCATCCACCTCCAGCACAAGATAGATTCTTCTCCCAATTTCAAACCTCAGTTCCATGCAGCTGGTTGTTTGCAGTTATAATGTACATGTCCTCTTGTGTGCACCTATTCTTAATGCCAATTAAAAACCCAATTATAAGGAGAACCTCCACATCCAATGGCAATTTTGGGGGTTTCACATCAGGCAAGGTGAGTAAGCACCCAGCACCTCCACCTGTCCCTGTGTGGGGGCAAGCCATTGAGGTAACAGTAGGTCTCCAGTACCTCCTGTACCTCAGTAGGTTTATGTTGTTGTTTAGTCGTTTAGTCGTGTCCGACTCTTCGTGACCCCATGGACCAGAGCACGCCAGGCACTCCTGTCTTCCACTGCCACCAGCAGTTTGGTCAAACGCATGCTGGTAGCTTTGAGAACACTGTCCAGCCATCTCGTCCTCTGTCGTCCCCTTCTCCTTGTGCCCTCCATCTTTCCCATCATCAGGGTTTATAGGTTTGGTTTAACCACTTCCATCCTCTTTATTCAACCTGTGCCTCTCTCCTATGTTGAGAGAGTCATCACCATGGCATGGGACAGGAAGTGGAAACAACCACCATGACAATTTATAGAGATTTTATATGACTCCTTTTTCCTGATTATTTTATTATTATTTTTCAGTCAATGCATAGAGGGCTACTCTCTGTGTTATAAAGCCATTATTGTCACTCAAAAGAAACCAACCTATTTCTGCCAGGGTGTGGCTACTTGCTAATGTGAATAAAGGTTTCAGAAAGTCTCTGGGTAAGAGGCAGGCTAACAGATAATGAGCGATGCCTTCCACCTGAGGTTAACTACAAATGCAAACTCTGTCCACATACATGACCTTGTTTGCTGTAGCAGCCATCCAAGACTGCAATAGGCATTAGCTGAAAAAGCAGCTCAATAAAGGCATTTATTGAGGAAGCTGGTGAGAGTTTGAGCTCTAAAATACTCTGGAGTGGATACCAAGGGAAAAATATGGTATTTCTAATTAGTTGCAGGTCATTTCTGGATTCTGTCCAGAATCCAGATTCTGGGTTCTATCCAGAAGAGCCAGTCTCTTGTTGTTGTTGTTGTTTAGTCGTTTAGTCATGTCCGACTCTTCGTGACCACATGGAACAGAACACGCCAGGCACTCCTGTCTTCCACTGCCTCCCGCAGTTTTGTCAAACTCATGCCAGTCTCTTAGTTGACACTTATTCAAGGTCAAACCAGAGCTCAGTTCTGGAATATAATAATGGTTTAAAACATCTTGACAAGCTGCTTTCCAGAGCAGGTTATCACTCAATTCTATATAGCACAGTGCAGGAAAAAGCTCAAAAGGCATAGTAGCAATTTTTAAAATATACTTTAACTGAGCACAGTTTGCTCTTGACTTAATTGTTGGCGTCCCAGATTCTGTACAAAGAAGAGCTGTTGATATTCCTGGTGGTAGAGAGTATAGCTTCTAGGGAAAATAAAATATTCTGCCTGGTTTCCAAAACCTTAATGGAGTTTAAATCAGAGCCCCAGATTTCAGTGTCATAAAGAATTTGAGTAAGCACTTTAACTATCAAATATTTCATAGCAGGTTCAATCAGCTGTTGTAACAGAACTTCATCAATGCCCCAATAGTTTCCTGTGGTTTGACTTTCACTGCTTCCATCCGAAACTTCCAAGGGAGGTTTCACTAAAGAGTACACCCAGGTATATAAATAAAGGAGTTTGTTTTATACCTTGTCCAATTCTCCATTTTTTTAAACTTCTCAAAAGTATGCAAAAGTGCATATTTAAGTGAGCAGTTTGCAAACAAGTGAATATATAGGGTGAGGGGAGAACATATAAAAATGCATCTGTTAGTCAAAACTGCATACAAAAGTGTGTCTGTTAGGAGAAATTCACACTCAGATGCTGATGAATTTTCATGAGGATTAAAAGAAACACAAGTTCAAATTGCTGCAACAACAGGGGGGGGGCTGAGTTTAAGACAAGAAGGTGACGGAAACCAAAACTGACAGATGGCGTCCACATCTCATTTTGAGAGCTGGGTAGCCAAAGTGGGGCTATTACCAAGGTCAGCTTCGTTGGACTGGTCATGTTGTGCAGATGCCTGATGATCGTCTTCCAAAGCAACAACTCTATTCCAAACTTAAAAATGGAAAGTGTAATGCTGATGGTCAACAAAAGAGGTTTAAAGACTGTCTCAAGGCAAATCTAAAAAAAATGTAGGATAAACACCAACAACTGGGAAACACTGGCCTGCAAGCACTCCAGTTGGAGAACAGCCTTTACCAAAGGTTTCATGGGCTTTGAAGACACTCAAACTCAGGACACAAGGGAGAAACGTGCTAAGAGGAAGGCATGCCTGGCAAAACCACACCATGATCAACTTCCCCCCAGGAACCAATGTCCCCACTGTGGAAGGATGTGTGGATCCAGAATTGGCCTTCACAGTTACTTACGGACTCATTGTTATAACTGTGTTTATGGAAGACAATCTCACACGGCTACAAGTGATCGAAGAAGAAGAAGAAGAAGAAGAAGATTACCAAACAACTGGGGTGGGGGTGGCATGTTCCTAAACCCTCCTCACCCCCTGGTTTTTAGAAATAGGGAAAAATCTTTTGGGGAAGAGAAAATGAGGGGCAGGCTAAGAAATCCCACAAAACAGCTTCATTTGATAAGTTTTAAGGATGTGACAATGAAGAGTGCATGGTTGGTTCACAAGCTGCATGAAGCACTGAACAGACACACTTTGCACTGCAGCAATTTGTTGCAGTTCCCACTTGTTTAAATAGCACACTTTTAGGGAGGAGAGGAGAGAAAGATTCATTTAGATAACCTGTTCATATAACAATCCCCAGAGTGGAGCCCAAGATGTGTATTGTGTGATGCTTTGCAGCTTACAACGGTGGCTGCGTGTGTTATACAATGCTATTGTCTAGTAAGACACTGGTGGGTGGGTGAAATAGATACAAGCACACACCGACCCAGAGATGTCTCCCTCTAAGGAAAATGCTTCAATACTTGTAAGTGACAATAATGACTTAATAAGGCAAACTATGGCTTGGTGGCTGGCTAAATAAATAAATAAAACTTGGAATGGGTGTGGGTGTATGAAACGCCCCCCCCACACACACACACTAAGAATTTTTAAAGGCAGACTATAGTTGAATAAAATCACTTTTGATGGACTGAATAAAACAGACAAGAATCATACAATTGTGGGGTTGGAAAGGGACCCCAAAGGGACATCTAGACCAACCATCTGTAATGCAAGAATCCCACCTGACGAATCCCCAACAGGTTGACATCCAACCTGTTTAAAAAACCTCCAAGGATGGAGAGTTCACTACTTTCCGAGGGAGCCCGTTCTGCTGTTGACCAACTCTTTACTGTCAGAAAATTCTTCGTAATGTCTTGATTCCTGTAAATAGAATCTGCTGGTTCAAGTCCTTCCTTCCAGAGCAGAAGACTACACTGAACTTGAAGCAAAATAATCAAGCAGGAAAAGATAAACAAAAGGAGGAAACAAAAGAAGATGAAACAAACAACAGCAAGATTACACCAAAAGGAATATCTGAGGAAGAACAGTAGGGTTTGAAAGAAAAGGCTGGATAAAGGGTGGGCGTGGGTTGGACTCAAGCCTTAAGGACATCTGCTTCATATCCAGAAGGTCATAGTTTCAGCCCCCAGCCTCTCCGGGTAGAATTGGAAAATATTCTGTGCCTGAATGCTTGGAGAGCTGCTGCCAGCCAGTGTAGACCATACTATGCTAGGCAACTTGCTGTGTTCCACCAGAACCGTTTTATTAAAATTCCTGCATAGAGACAGAACTTGCAAAAGTGCAAGAAACCCATGAGACTTAGGTGATTTATTTACTTCAACATCCCTTCCCTAAAGGACTGGGATTGGAGGGCCTGGGCAAAATCATTTCCTTTGTTTACAAGGTTGGCCTGTCAGTTGCAAACAAGAGTTCTCTCTCCCTTTCCCCTCTCCCTACCCTGGTGCTTTCCTTAGATGGTAGGTTTAGAGATATTGTTGTTGTTGTTGTTTAGTCGTTTAGTCGTGTCCGACTCTTCGTGACCCCATGGACCAGAGCACGCCAGGCACTTCTGTCCTCCACTGCCTCCCGCAGTTTGATCAAACTCATGCTGGTAGCTTCAAGAACACCATCCAACCATCTCATCCTCTGTCGTCCCCTTCTCCTTGTGCCCTCCATCTTTCCCAGCATCAGGGTCTTTTCCAGGGAGTCTTCTCTTCTCATGAGGTGGCCAAAGTATTAGAGCCTCAGCTTCACGATCTGTCCTTCCAGTGAGCACTCAGGGCTGATTTCCTTAAGAATGGATACGTTTGATCTTTTTGCAGTCCATGGGACTCTCAAGAGTCTCCTCCAGCACCATAATTCAAAAGCATCAATTCTTCAGCGATCAGCCTTCTTTATGGTCCAGCTCTCACTTCCATACATCACTACTGGGAAAACCATAGCTTTTACTATACGGACCTTTGTTGGCAAGGTGATGTCTCTACTTTTTAAGATGCTGCCTAGGTTTGTCATTGCTTTTCTCCCAAGAAGCAGGCATCTTTTAATTTCGTGGCTGCTGTCACCATCTGCAGTGATCATGGCGCCCAAGAAAGTAAAATCTCTTACTGCCTCCATTTCTTCCCCTTCTATTTGCCAGGAGGTGATGGGACCAGTGGCCATGATCTTCATTTTTTTGATGTTGAGCTTCAGACCATATTTTGCGCTCTCCTCTTTCACCCTCAATAAAAGGTTCTTTAATTCCTCCTCACTTTCTGCCATCAAGGTTGTGTCATCTGCATATCTGAGGTTGTTGATATTTCTTCCGGCAATCTTAATTCCGGCTTTGGATTCATCCAGCCCAGCCTTTCGCATGATGAATTCTGCATATAAGTTAAATAAGTAGGGAGACAATATACAGCCTTGTCGTACTCCTTTCCCAATTTTGAACCAATCAGTTGTTCCATATCCAGTTCTAACTGTAGCTTCTTGTCCCACATAGAGATTTCTCAGGAGACAGATGAGGTGATCAGGCACTCCCATTTCTTTAAGAACTTGCCATAGTTTGCTGTGGTCGACACAGTCAAAGGCTTTTGCATAGTCAATGAAGCAGAAGTAGATGCCTTTCTGGAACTCTCTAGCTTTCTCCATAATCCAGCGCATGTTTGCAATTTGGTCTCTGGTTCCTCTGCCTCTTCGAAATCCAGCTTGCACTTCTGGGAGTTCTCGGTCCACATACTGCTTGAGCCTTCCTTGTAGAATTTTAAGCATAACCTTGCTAGCGTGTGAAATGAGTGCAATTGTGCGGTAGTTGGAGCATTCTTTGGCACTGCCCTTCTTTGGGATTGGGATGTAGACTGATCTTCTCCAATCCTCTGGCCACTGTTGAGTTTTCCAAACTTGCTGGCATATTGAGTGTAGCACCTTAACAGCACCATCTTTTAAAATTTTAAATAGTTCAGCTGGAATACCATCACTTCCACTGGCCTTGTTATTTGCAGTGCTTTCTAAGGCCCATTTGACTTCACTCTCCAGGATGTCTGGCTCAAGGTCAGCAACCACACTACCTGGGGTGTACGGGACATCCATATCTTTCTGGTATAATTCCTCTGTGTATTCTTGCCACCTCTTCTTGATGTCTTCTGCTTCTGTTAGGTCCTTACCACTTTTGTCCTTTATTATGGTAATCTTTGTACGAAATGTTCCTTTCATATTTCCGATTTTCTTGAACAGATCTCTGGTTCTTCCCATTCTGTTGTTTTCCTCTATTTCTTTGCATTGCTCGTTTAAGAAGGCCTTCTTGTCTCTCCTTGCTATTCTTTGGAAATCTGCATTCAATTTCCTGTATCTTTCACTATCTCCCTCGCATTTTGCTTGCCTTCTCTCCCCCGCTATTTGTAAGGCCTCGTTGGACAGCCACTTTGCTTTCTTGCATTTCTTTTTCATTGGGATGGTTTTAGTTGCTGCCTCCCGTATAACGTTGCGAGCCTCCACCCATAGTTCTTCAGGCACTCTGTCCAGCAAATCTAAATCCTTAAACCTGTTCCTCACTTCCACTGTGTATTCATAAGGGATTTGGTTTAGATTGTATCTTACCGGCCCAGTGGTTTTTCCTACTTTCTTCAGTTTAAGCTTGAATTTTGCTATAAGAAGCTGATGATCTGAGCCACAGTCAGCTCCAGGTCTTGTTTTTGCTGACTGTATAGAGCTTCTCCATCTTTGGCTGCAGAGAATATAATCAATCTGATTTTGATGCTGCCCACCTGGTGATGTCCATGTGTAGAGTCGTCTCTTGTGTTGTTGGAAAAGCGTGTTTGTGATGACCAGCTTGTTCTCTTGACAGAACTCTATTAGCCTTTGCCCTGCTTCGTTTTGATCTCCAAGGCCAAACTTGCCAGTTGTTCCTTTTATCTCTTGATTCCCTACTTTAGCATTCCAATCCCCTATAATGAGAAGAACATCCTTCTTTGGTGTCACTTCTATAAGGTCTTGTAAGTCTTCATAGAATTGGTCAATTTCAGTTTCTTCAGCACCAGTAGTTGGTGCATAAACTTGGATTACTGTGATGTTAAAAGTTCTGCCTTGGATTCGTATCGAGATCATTCAATCATTTTTGAGATTGCATCCCAGTACAGCTTTCGTTACTCTTTTGTTGACTATGAGGGCCACTCCATTTCTTTTACGGTTTTCTTGCCCACAGTAGTAGATATGATAGTCATCCGAACTGAATTCACCCATTCCCATCCATTTTAGTTCACTGAAGCCCAGGATGTCAATATTTATTCTTGCCATCTCATTTTTGACCACATCCAACTTACCCAGGTTCATGGTTCTTACATTCCAGGTTCCTATGCAATATTTTTCTTTACAGCATTGGACTTTCCTTTCGCTTCCATGCATATCCGCAACTGAGCATCCTTTCGGCTTTGGCCCAGCCGCTTCATCAGCTCTGGATCTACTTGTACTTGTCCTCCGCTCTTCCCCAGTAGCATGTTGGACACCTTCCGACCTGAGGGGCTCATCTTCCAGCGTCATAACTTTTATTAGTTTTGCTTTTAGCAAGGACTTGCCCACTAGAGGGAGAGAGAGACTGAAGGAGTTGTATGTACATTTTTTTTTTGGTGCGTTGGACTAACATAGCCTCTCCTTAATGTTGCAGTGCTCTTTGGACTTATTTTGGTTTGGGTATCAATAAAGCTTTCCAGGTTCCAGTGTGTCCTTGAAAAGGAGTACTTCTGCTCTTCCATTCCAAATGGTGAGTCATCCATCCTCCCAAAGACTTATCTATGCTGGGGCATGATTGTTAGAAAATTGTAGAGGGACGAGCGTCCAAAGTCATCACTTTAAGTTTGGGTTTTTAAGAAGATCCCTGCTGGGAAATTGTCTTGAGGTCACATGTCAGTGGTGGGTAGCAACAGAGGTGAATGTGTGTGGAGCAAATTTTACCTTTGTATGGTAAGCTAGTTGTGATTCAAGGACCCGCCACCCGCTTGAGGATAAGAAAGACACATGGACATGGTATATTAGGTTAGTGGGCTAAAAAAGGCCACAGCTTTATTGATTACAGCATGTGAGAGGTATTGGCTTAGGCATTGGATAAAACAACAGAGCGTGACTCCACCCCCTCAGGGAGGGGTGAGTCTATCAAGGGTTAAGCACCAGTGGGAGGAGCCTGTTGATGCAAATACAACTGAAAGCTCCCCCTGATGTCACCGGGGGTCATGCCATGGCCCTAGCCACCAGCAAGGGTGTCGGACAGGATCCATGACTGCCGGATTCCTTTACCGGAATACCCATAAAATGGAGGGGTAGGCGATGGCCACACCATGCCCTCCAACACACAAGCATATTCCAATGCCTAACCGCCAATACCCCAAAGTTGTGATGATTTGCTATGAGGTAGGCAAAAAACCAAGTGGCCAGTGCCAATTTGCCAGTTGGATAAAAATTCCTACCAGGCCCCTTGGCCAACCAAGGCGACCAACCACAGGTCCATAGCAATGTCAAGAACCAAGCAATGAACTAAGGGAGGGTGGGTGTGTGATCCAACAAGAAGCAGCAGCACAATGGCTGGGAAACGCTGCTGCGACCGCGTTTGAGCAACTAAACCCCACCCCCAAGCCTCCAGCCAATTGGCTGGCCACCTGGGGGCGTGGTGTGGCAGCCGGGGCAGCTGGGCAGGGGGCGAAATGCCCCCTGCCAACGCAGGAAACAGCTCCCGCTCACAACTCCTCCCCTCCTTGAGGAGGAGAGACTTTCCTTTTCCAACACATAAAGCTATCTCTCAAGCATTTTCTGTTTCTGCCACTTCTAGGTTTCCCAGAAGGGTTGACCTCCATTCTCTTTGTGGTAACCAACATTGGGATTCTCAACTCCACGGTCTTCAGTAGCCCTAGCTTGGCATCCGTGTCCAGCCTCGCCCTAGCAAACAGCGGCATAACGAAAATCAAACCGGGAGCGTTCAGCATTTTCCAAAACCTCCGCAAACTAAGTTTATACCAGAACAGTGTGACTGAGGTTAAAGCCTCCTGGCTTTCCAACCCTGGGCATCTAGAAAACCTGACAGTGGCTCAGAACCTCATTGCCAGTATAGGGCCAAAAGACTTTTCAGGGTTTTCCAACCTTACATCGCTGAACTTAGCAAACAATCAGATCTATCAGATATCCAGCAAGAGTTTTAAGGAGCTGACCAAGCTAACGCTGCTTGACCTGTCTGGCAATAAGTTAACAACTTTAGCAAGAGATGTATTTGATGGGCTGATGCTCCCAGTGATGAAGCTGGGTGGAAATCCATGGAACTGCTCCTGTCAACTTCAGGATTTTGGATTATTTCTGCAAGGTAGGTGCCCAAGGTGGCTAACAACCTAGTTGTGGAAGCAATACAATTAAAATTATTTGAGAGCAGCTAGAATTCTCTCTGCAACATCTTGGAGGTTACAAATGACACTTAAATCATATTTTGATTAATTGTGGGGTTTTGCAGCTATGGCCAAACTGACAGGGTTTTTTGGACCCACCTGGAAGGAAGACAGAGACAAAATAATTTGGGGAGTCAAATGGCAGACATACATTGATTACAAAAACAGAGATGGTTTAGAACCAAAATGAATTATGTGTTTACAAGGTGTTAGTGAATTAATGCCATAATGTTATTGTGAATATATGTGCTCCCTTAAATTTGACAACTCTTTTTGAAATTGTGCTTTTGGGAGCTTTTTAAATTGTGATCAATGTAATAAATAATATCTTTCTGTTAAATCTTTATAGATTGTTTGTGGATTCAGCACTTAATGTGATTCAACACAGCTTGAACAGTTTAAAAGTGGGAAGTGGGCCTCTTCTAATCAGAAGTTTGAGAGAGGCTGGCTTAATCCTACAGACTAACTTTTAAAACCAATTTAAGCAATGCCTTCATTTTTATCTGAAAAAATTAATTGCATAAACCATTGAAAATATAAATGGAACCAGACACAATAGATTTCACCGGTGAATCATTTCCCAGTCAGTTTTTCCATTGTTCAAGGCTGTGTGTCTTTACAGAGTTGATCAACGCGTCACTGCTTGAAGATGCTGCCTCTGTCATTTGCCGAAGTCCACCAAACCTAGAAGGGGTTCCTGTCTGGAACATTTCTGACTTGAACTGCCTGCCAGACTTCTTTTCATCAGTCTTTGAGAACAGCTTCCATAAAGTTGGACTACCAGCTTTGCTGGTATGTTTAGGTATGTTTCTGTGTATCTGTTAATGTTTGATAACATATCTCTGTTGACATAAGGACACAAGAAAGGCCCTGTTGGATCAGGTCCAAGGTCCATCTGGTCCATGATCCTGTTCTCACAGTGGCCAACTAGATGCCCCAATGGGAAGCCCTAGATGGGTCATTGGCCTGATCAGACCTGCTTTTCTTACCTTGTTATGTTCTATCTGCTTCTTTTGGAATTCATGTACGCTTTTAAGCTAATATTTTACCTTTCTTTTTTTCCTTTTGGGCAGTGCTGATTTCGTTCATTTTGATGCTGCTTTTGATCTGGATGGTGAAACGCAGTAATCAACAAATCCAGCCAAGCAAAGAAGCGACTGATCCAACCACCAATGGGCAACCATCTGACTGTGTTGATTCCATGGCTGAACACAGGCTGGCTGATGGAAAGATCAGAATCACAGAGACAGGGGTCATGTCTCACTCTAGGTTGTTGAGAGTTCGTGCCAAGTCTGCCTCAGCCATATTGTTGCAGGCAGAGTTCTGCCCCAGACCATGTCAGGCCACCAATCTGGCTGATGAAAAGCAAGGGCATCTAACAACTCCCTTCACACTGTTAAATGAAAAAATGCACTTGAGAAGTGAGGACCTGTGCAACTTTATGGAACTGTGGTATTACCACAAGCTAGAAACAGACAACAGAAAGGAATTTCAGAGGCATTGCAATGTGAACTCATTCCCGACTGAAGTATATCTAGAAACTCCAGATATGAAAGTTACTTCAGACGTGGCAACAAAAAGTTTGCAGGAAAATTATATTTTGGGAGCATCTGAGAATGATGATAGTAAAGGCTGTGACAGTGTTGAAAATCCTGAACCCTTTTTATATTTAAGTGTTGCTACAACCACAGTTGAAGAGCAAATTGATGTCCCACCTAAAAAAGATGTGGTTATAAAAGCAGGTGGAAACTGCTCAGTTTCTTTGAAGCGCGCTTTGACATGGCCTTATGAGATAAAATGTTTGGGGCAGAAGTCTAATGTGTTAAGTATTAGAGAATCATTTAAAGGACAGTTCCTCCTGCCTACTCTCAACCCTGAAGAGAAACTGGATGTTGGGAGTTCAGAATTTCAGGAAGAGTGGCTAGAGGTTCATCCCAGGAAGGCATATCAGCCATTCGATAAGGGTCAGCTTGGATTAAACCAAGAGGCAAAGCTAGCCAAGGAAACAGAGTTTCCATATCAGCAAGAATCAAGGGCCGAAATTGCCTTAGAGCCAACAGATGTTGGAAAATCTGAATTCACTGTAGATCTGCAAAGACAGCATGATCTGAGCACATGCCCCAAAGAGGGTGATCACATAGTCAGTGGCAGAACTGAATTAAAGACAGAGGTAAAACAAGCTAACCAACCCGAGTTTTCACTTCAGCCAGAATCAAATGCAGCAGTTGCCTCACAGTCTGGACTCAAAACAATGAGGGGCCCCACAGCTGTGAAAAGGAAACAGTCATCTAAACCAGTATCTGCTCAATCTAAAGTCCGCCAGGAAAGTCATCCCTCTCCGCTCTCATCAGCTGATGTTGCTTCCACTAGTCTGCCCCTGCATGATGAGATCTCACTTGAAAACGACGAGTATAACTATGCCAGCCTCCTGCATGAAGTTGTGGAGAATCGTGGGAGGTGGACCAGGGAAAGATGGAGACAGACCCACAGGAAACGTTCAGTGAATCAGCCCCCAACCAAATCCAAGTAGATCACTTCAGACTCCAGTTTAATGCTTTGTACATTCATCTTTGTAGTAAAGAGAGAGAGAGAGAGAGAGAGAGAGAGAGAGAGAGAGAGAGAGAGAGGAGTTGTATCTATCTAAGTTCTACTGAGAGTAAACCTACTGGAATTAATATTCGAGTTAGCCATAATCATTAATTTCACATCAGTCTAGAACTAATGTTGGATACAATTATATCTATCTATCATCTATCTATCATCTATCTATCTATCTATCATCTATCTATCTATCTATCTATCTATCTATCTATCTATCTATCTATCTATCTATATCTATCATCTCTCTATCTATAATCTGCATAGCAAGAAGATGAATATGACCATCGGGGTCCCTTCCAACTGTACAGTTCTATGATTGAATGACATATACATATATAATGAAACAGGATTAGTGGACAATGCTGATCTGGCACTGGTAAAAGAGGATGCTTTCTGTGGTTTCATGGAAAAGAGGGCTTCGGAAGCTACACACAATTCCTCACAATGCCATTCTAGAATATCTTGGAGGCATTCTGCAAGCCATGTTCTTGATGGTGAGACGTCCTATGCTGAGCACCTTCAATGCAACTTTCATGATGTTTCTTGTGATGTGGCTTTTTGGCAGGCTCAATTTTTCATCACACATCCTTCCAAAACTACCCCCAGAATGGACAGTGAGGTTTGGCCAACCTCAACATTACTAAAATAAGTTTTATGGGGCATGCTAGACTTCCCCCTTGGTGTGTTGAATGTAGCTGGTGATCCTGCCTGCCCCTTGCAATGGCCATCAGTGGGTATTTGGCAGGGGGAGGGCTTGCAGACAAGGCACTGTGACTAGACTCCTCTGAACAGCGGAGTCTGTGTCTGTGAGATCAGCACAGTGGTGGGTATCTACTAATTCAAATCACTCATGCAAATCTGAGCTATGTACCTAATACAAGATCCTCTTGGATATTGAACTTAGCTAATGTTATGCCCAGTGCTGCTATCAATCGCAGTTGCTCTCCAAGCGCTTCTGGAGTGGGAGAGCATTTCACCAGGGCTGCAGCATGGTAGGTGGTGGTGCAAATGGTTAACTCCCTCTCCCTGAGTACTGGGGTCCAGGTCCTGATTGTCTTTCCTTCAAGGCTCCTATTTAAGTTTTAACAAACAGGTAGATGAAACAGTTGGGATGCGGGTGGCGCTGTGGGTTAAACCACAGAGCCTAGGACTTGACGATCAGAAGGTCGGCGGTTCGAATCCCCGCAACAGGGTGAGCTCCCATTGCTCGGTCCCTGCTCCTGCCAACCTAGCAGTTCGAAAGCACGTCAAAGTGCAAGTAGATAAATAGGTACCGCTCCGGCAGGATGGTAAACGGCGTTTCTGTGCGCTGCTCTGGTTCGCCAGAAGCGGCTTAGTCATGCTGGCCACATGACCCGGAAGCTGTATGCTGGCTCCCTCAGCCAATAAAGCGAGATGAGCACCGCAACCCCAGAGTCGGTCATGACTGGACCGTTACCTTTTTACATGAAACTGTTATGTGATTAATTACTGAAGTTTATATCCCCAAACCAGGAAATACAGGGTTTAGCAGAGGTTGTTGGAGTATTTTTGTTTTTGTTTTTTAAGTTGACTATTGGAAATATAAAGGGATGCAGGTGGCGCTGTGGGTTAAACCACTGAGCCTAGGACTTGCCGATCAGAAGGTCGGTGGTTCGAATCCCCATGACAGGGTGAGCTCCCATTGCTCGGTCCCTGCGCCCGCCAACCTAGCAGTTCGAAAGCATGTCAAAGTGCAAGTACCTCCAGCGGGAAGGTAAACGGCGTTTCTGTGCACTGCTCTGGTTCGCCAGAAGCGGCTTGGTCATGCTGGCCACATGACCCGGAAGCTGCCTGCGGACAAACGCAGGCTCCCTCAGCCAGTAAAGCGAGATGAGCGCACAACCCCAGAGTTGTCCTCGACTGGACCTAATGGTCAGGGGTACCCTTACCTTTACCTTTATTGGAAATACATGTCCATGGCAAAAACACCATCCAGAAAGCCACCAAAATATTTATTTGGTTTGCACTGTGTGATCTTTTGATGCATGTTGACTTCACATGTTAATTTATGCATGTGATATTGTTGGCACTTAAATTATTGACTTGTAGTATAGTTGATAAGCTGCATTGACAGAAATCTTTATACACAGAAATCCTCTTTGCAAATTTTCTTTTGTGTTGGGGTGCTTCAAGACTTGCTATTTTCTGGTGAAATTCAAACAGTGGCAAATTGTTTAGGAAAGGACTGTTTCTTGGCAGGTGGGGAAGCCATGATTGTTAAAGTTGTATAAAAGTGCTTTAAGTATATGCTGTGGTCTACCATGTGAAGCATGCAGTCTACTCCTCTGTTCAATTGTCAGCCATAGTCAATAGACACATAGTCTATTTTATATTCACATGGGCTCAGTAAACACTGTTGCTTATTTACTTGATATTTTATGATGTCTTGTAATTCAGGATGTATTTTGCAATGGAGATGTTTAATCTGTATCTGTTAGCATGCTTTCATGATGAAGAAATGCACATAGATATAGATACACATAAATATAGATATATATTGTGTGTTAGGAGACAAATATCTTGTGTTTAATAAAAACAAAGAATGCACAATATTCACCACCAGCATTCTGATTCACAGTTCAGTTTTGTGTCTAAAATGTGGCTGAAAATCTGCTTCTTTTCATCATTATCCTGAATGTTTTTTTTTCCTTAAAGAGGCATCAATTCAATGTTAAAGCAATGTGCATTCAGCTTAGGTGGTAGAGGAATGAAATGTAGCTTGATACCTTATTCAAGGATGCAATATGACCTTAACAGATTGGCGAACTAGACGAAAACTAACAAAATGAATTTCAATAGGAACAAATGTAAGGTTTTTTAGACTTCGGCGGCAATCATCAGATGCAAAAATACAGGATGGTGGCTTTCACTCCTGGCTTGTAAAATGACCTAGGGGTCTTTGTAGGCCACAAGCTTAGCATGAGTCAACAGTGTGAAGCAACAGGAAAAAGAAAAACGAAAGACTATTGCAATTCTATGCTGCATCAAAAGAAGTTTCGTGTCCTGTTTAAGGGAAGTAATATAATATTTGCTCCCAGCCTATCATCCAACCAGTTCAGGGCAGACTACAAGGGATTATCTCATGTCAGTGAGAGTAAGAGATAGCGACTGGTCCAAGGTTATGTTATGAGTGGCACTGATGAGTGGGAATTTGAACTCATGTCATCCCTGGCTGCATCTTAATGGAAGAAGGGCACTGGCGCTGCAGATGTTGCTGGACTTCAGCTCTGACTTTTGGCCATGCTGCCTGCAGCTGATGGGAATTGGTGTTGCTTTCCATTACCTTTCACTGAGAGCAGACACAGCTAATTCTTCAAAATCCACACTTCAACCTTTTCAACGAACACCCCCCCCCCAAAAAAAAATCCTACCCCAATGTGTAGATTGGGGTAGCAACACTGGGGGGCAATGGGGGGGGAAGGATATGTACAAAATTGTGTACATGGCAAATTTGTGTGCAGACTTTTTGTTTTTAGTGTATGCAAGCTGGTGTGGAAAAAATTGGGGTGAACTCATTTGCAGACTAGGAAAATGAGAAACCTCAAATTGACAAGTTCGTCCATCGCTGCCTAGGAGTAAACCTCATTGAACTCGGTGGGATATAGGACTACTACACTGCTGGTAAGATATTGGCCACATCTGCACCATATATTAAAAGCACTTACTATACCAATTTAATGCCATGCCTTCCTGTAAAGAACCCTCAGAAGTATAGTTTGGAGGGATGTAGCATGTGTGCTTGATGGGGGTGGAGCGTGCTCACCCAGCTCTCACCACAGTGGCGTAGCGTGCGGGGTGCAGGGGGGGCCGGGCGCAACATCTGGGGGTTAGGGTTAGGGGGTGCAAATCCACGGGTTAGGGGGCGCAAATCCATGGGTTAGGGGGCGTAAATTACTTGCCTTGCCCCGGGTGCTGACAACCCACGCTACGCCACTGTCTCACCATCAGGCAGGCCCTCACATGCCAGGCAGGGTTGTGGCACAGAGGGTGCTCTTCACCCTCCGTGTTCCCTGCTCTCACTGCCAAAAGGCAGGTGCTCTTACAGCAAGTGTGGAAGGGCCATGGACACGAAGCAACAGGGATCTCTGTGGAGGGGGGGGGTGCCTGGTTTGCGGCCCCCTCCCAATGTTGCTCTTGGGGCAACAGTCCCCCTGGCACCACCCATGCTATACCACTGGTAGTTTAAGAGTGCCAGGAGTTGCTAGATGCCCCTATTCCTCTCAGGGTACTCTGGGAATTGTTGCTTTGTGAGGGGATAGGGGCCCTCTAACAACTCTCAGCACCCTGAACAAGCTACAGTTTCCTCGATTCTTTGTGGAAAGCTATGTTTATTTAAAGTAGAATGATATTGTGTGGATGTAGCCATTGCATTCAACATATTTTACCTCCAATGTTAAGTGTTTTAGTCGTTTGGTTTGTTCAGGCAATTGTTCATCAATCATGAGCCTTAAATCTGGATTACTTGCGGAACTACAATCTCAGAGAGGCATAAATATTCTGGCATTTGCGAGATCCTCATCATATAGCGAAGCTGAAGTTTGCAATGGCCAAACCCAGGGTACCTCCAAGGAAAAGTTGTAAGTTATTGCAGCATTCGTTTTAAAACACACATATCTAGATATTGTTTGAACGTATAGAGAGAGCTGTCCATCCTGGTCCAATAAATGCAGCTCCCCAGGATGCATATCAAAATTATAGAGTTTTAATCCAAGATAAAGCTCTAAAAATGCATGTATATAAGTGGGTGACATGATTCTTGAGAGACAATTGACTACACCATGACAGGGATGGGCAACCATACCTAGGAAGGGCTGTGGCCTTGTAGGAAAAGCCAATCAGGAGCCACAACCAATGGTGGGTGAAACCAGAACATAAAAGTGGGAGGAGTCTGAGCACTGCAAGAATGCATTACTATTTTTTTCTTCCTCTCTCTGTGACACCCCAGCCCTTCTTTACCTCTCTCGTACACACATGAACCAGAAGCGTATGTAAATATCATAGTGGGTGACCCAGGGAGCAAGAGTGGGGGACAAGCAGCGAGCAAAGAGCCAGATGATACTGAAGGCAACATTGTCCTGATGGAAACACTGACCTCAGCAGAGGCCAGGGTGCCTTGGATAACTCCACACAGGTCTTAGGCCAAATACTACTGTTCATAATAGCAGAGCTCAGATGTTGCTTCAGCACCAGTTACTTTTGGACTGAGCTTTATACAGGAGCCAAGGCCCTGTCTCAGTAGGTAGTTCCCCTTTCACTGAGAGAGGCCTCTTCATTTAACGGGGGGCAGTGTCTTCCAATAGACATCTACTTCAATAGAGTGGTATAGATTCCAATTGCACTGGAGCTTCTGAGATGCAATCCCCAATGTGATGTCTTTGAAACTGGGGTTCTGGCTCCATAACTCCTTCAATTACATTAGATGCTTTTGGGGCTGGCCCTGAGGACAATCCTTCCCCCCACTCTGAATCCTGGTCTCATTCTTTGAAGAAGGAGAAGTCAAGCCCAACAAACATGAAATTAGGGATGCATATGTGGTCTACGCATTTGTAAGAATGAGATGGTATGCCTCTTGAGGTGGCATAATGGACTGTACCACTTCAGGCAAGTCATTTGTGAATGTAAAAAAATAAATAAATCCCTGTAAGTAAAAAAATTCCAGCATGCCAGGGAGCAAAGTTTTGATCCAGCCCATTTCCCTGCTGTGTTTTATATGTAGGGAAGTTTTCCTGCATAATGCTGTCTTGCAAAAATGAGATTCCCCACAGCTGAAGGCAAAAGTCATATAATCCAGCCTGCTCTGATTTGGCTCCTTGTGTATGTAGACTGAGTTTAAGATGGCACCAGTCTGAGGGATGAGTTGTGCTTTTCCATACTGATATTGAGACCTGGGACATTATTTTTCAACTCCTGCTGGGAGACTACTGCTTGTTGAGGTCAGAAGTCCAAGGTCACAGAAAGCAGTGGTGGCTAGTGTCCACTGGGACTGGTGGGGCAGGGGCAGGAGGCGGGCAAACCAACAGTTCTTTATTCTTTCTTTGGTGATCGCTCGTAGCCAAGTAAGATTGTATTCCATTAACATGGAGCCAACTAATTCTGGGTTTGCTCCCATTCTCCTCCCCACTGCATTCTACAAGGGCAACACTGAGACTAAGTAGGAGGAAGCTAGCAGGTTGTTCTACCCCCTGGGCTGGGCTGAAAGTTAGAAGGCTGGTTGAGGGCTAAGGCTGGTGTGGGGAGCTCCCCATTCACTCCAGAGGAGCAGCCTCCATGGACAAAAAGAGTCTACTTTGCAGCTCCTCCTTATTGCAGCATCATCACTCCTGGGAACTAAAGGGACTCTCTGAAGGGACTCCAAGAGAGATTTGAGTTTCCTCTGCTTTGTACTGAACAGGTATGGTGGTGTTTGGTGCATTGCAGCTGCTGCTGCTTTCCAAGGAAGCTGCCCTGCTCTGTCCTCCCCGGTGTCAGTCGTGCTCTGTATATGCAGCAAAATGTGAGCAAGTCTCAGCACTCTCAGAAGGTGAGTCTGCCCCACTCAAACCCATGCTTCCGCTTCCTCCTCCCCATCACTTCCTGTAACTGTCTCAGTGGATAAGTCAGGGACGGGGAAATTTTTTTTAGCACGTGGGACATGTTTCCTTCTGGGCAGCCTTCTGGGCAGCCACAACTGTGCCAGTTGTGAGCACAGCCAGATGCAAAAATGGACAGAGCAATGCATTTAACTTTTACCTTTGTACAGTAGGCAAGTTTCTACACACACTCATGTGCCTCTCCAAAGCCTCTGTCCAGGCAAGGAAGAAGCATTATCAGAGTTCGAGGATGTTCCAGCCATTCAAGGAAAGTGTGAAGCAAGGCTAGTGTGGGGTGTGGCTTGGGAAGAAGAGAGAGTGTGGCCTGGGGAGAGTTCCAAAGGACAAGTAGAGAGGCCTGGAGGGCTACATTTGCCCTCCAGGCCTGAGGCTCCCCACCTGTGGGCTAAGCAGTTCTGCAATGCACCAACTATCATTATCTGGTGCCTGGGGCTGCCACGTATCTGGATTTTCCTGGACATTACTGGGATTTCAAAAGCAGAATTGACGTCTGGGGGGAAATTCCAAAATGTGGTTCTTTGTCCTGGATCTTAGGTAAGTCAATTGGGGAAAAAATGCATTTGTTGGTGTTTTTGTAAAAAAAAAAAAAAAGGAAAAAAATTCAACCACTTTTAGGGTGTCCTGATTTCTCCTTTTTGAAATATGGCAACAGTGGTGCCTAAGCATGGGCAGATCAGTCTATTTGGGGGCTGTGTCAATTCCACTTTTGTTTACTCATAAGTCTGCTCTGACTAATTTCTGTATTAAACTACATTTAAAATAAACATTTTCTCTCAAGATGCACATTTTAAGAGTATTTTGCTACAATACATTTTATTGGTGGTGGTTGGACTTCAAAAACTATTACCATGAGATCCAGTGTGGCACAATGGCTGGAGCATTGGATTAGGAATAGGGAAGCCTAGATTCAAGTTGCCATTCAGCCATTGTGATCCCTGGTGACTATGTGCCAGCCACACCTCACAGTGTCGTTATGAGGATAAAATGGGTGAGGGAGGAAATAATGATATAGACATAGATATCTCAGAGCCCAGGAACCTGGGGCACTCTAACTCCCATCAGCCCAAGCCAGCATGGCCAATGACCAAGGGTGATGGGATATGTAGTTTGGCCAGATTTGGAGAGCCACAGTTGCCTGCCTCTTATGTAGATAATCCTGAGAGAAAGAGCAGAATGCAAATGTAATAAAACAAAACAAAAGAGAAGCACCATTGCACATAGGCTTTTTCTGCATGGTGTATGCAAACTGCAGAGTCCTGCTTCCCTCAGTGCAGAATGTGAGTTACCCTATCCTGTGTATTTCCAGTAAGCAGTCGTAAGTCCAAATGTTGCTTTGCCTTGTAGTTTTCTGTCTAAGTGTCTCCCCACCCTCCCCCACCCCTTCCCCTTGTATTCAGTCTTAGTAGGTTTGTCAAGTTACACAGAGAAGATACACCTACGTCATGGGAACCTTAGTGAGATTCCTCCACTGTCCTTCACAAAATTCTCCAACCTCCAGTTCCTGTCAATCACTGGATTCCTAGTTTCATCCCTGACCAACCTCACCTTTTCCACAATTCATGCCAACCGCCTGAGGGTATTGAATCTCAGCAACAACCACCTCCTTAGTTGCATGGTTCAGCCAATGGCTTTCTCAGGTCTTCTGCTCCTGGATGAATTGATTCTGACCAACAATAGTTTGGACATATTGAGAAGGTCATGGTTCTCAGAGATGCCAATACTCAGCAAACTCTTCCTTGGGGCCAACAGAATTGCATACCTTCCTCCAAGAACATTTGAAAACCTGGCCAAGCTGGATGAACTGGTTGTGTCTTCTAATTTGATCCAGTATCTTCCAATGGACACTTTCTATGGATTGCCTTTGTTGACCAAACTGGACTTATCAAGCAACAAAATCATGTTCATCAACCACGAGGTTTTTCAGCCTTTGCAAACACTCAAACATCTTCTACTGTTCCAAAACAGGTTGAGTGTCTTGCCCATCCTTCCAGGTTCTGTAAACTTCTTATTTCTTCACAAAAACCCATGGGAGTGCAATTGCCAACTGGCAAGATCTATGGAGCCACTGATGGCCAAAATCCAGTATCTCGATGATATTGTTTGTGATAGACCCCCCAACTTTGCAGGACACCAAGTGATGAGCATCAGGCCTGGAGATTGTGTCTCTCTGCCTCCCTCTCCATCCCCAACCACACACCTCCTGCCATCAGCTATACTGAACCTCAGCTTTTTTTATGGCTTTCTAGGTAAATGCTATTTAAGCACATGTTGGAAAGCTGGACCTTTTGATAAATCAAAACGCTTTGAATTGATTAACTTAGTCAGTCAGTCACCTAAATGCTGCAGTCCCACCAAAAACAGTAGCAGAATCACTATTCCTGTAACCATCGTTTTATGACTAAACTATTTTTACAATATTTGCTAAACAGTGTTGGATAGTTTTTTCTTTAAATGTACCGTAGTTGAACTGTACAAAGGACATAATGCAGAAGAACGTAAACAAAGCTAATGCACACCCTGCCTTACAGTTATTTACAGCTTCAGATTTCAAAATGTAGTTGCATTCCAAATATTGCCTGCACCCAGCTTCAAAACAAATAGGCACCTTTTGTGTAATTGGAAGGAGGACAAGTCCGTCACCCCACCCCACCCCACCGGGACATTTTTCCTTCTTTTCCTTCTGCTTTGATGCTCTTGCATCAGATAGGGACATAAGAAACTGCCTTAATGCCAACTCAGGCTGTTGCTCCATCTAGGGCAGTATTGTCAGCACTGACTGGCAGTGGCTCTCCAGGGTTTCAGACAGGGAGTATCTCCCAGCCCTACCTGGAGAAGCCAGGAACTGAACCTGGAACCATCTGCATGCAAAGCAGATGCTCTGCTACTGAGCTACAGACCGCTCCCAAGAGCTGGGATTTCATACTTTGCACAATGGCCAAGTCCTTGTGCTTTGTTTCTTTCCTGATGGGTGGGAGGGCACCCTGAGAGCTGGATGAAATCTGCTTGCAGGCTGTATGAAGCCACAGGCGAGGGCTTCCCAACCCCTGGTCCAGACAATACTGAGCTTGATGGAAAGATAGCCTGACCTTGTCTAGGGCAACTCCCTTCCCAATGCATGCCACTGTAAGCTGCTTGGAGGAAGCCTGGGAGGCAAATAGAATAAAGCAGACAAAATAAATTGCAGATCATGAAGCTTACCATTCATCTCTACCATGCTTTATCTCCATGGGTGCAGGAGGACTCCTCGTTGGTTTAATTCCAGGCCTGGTCATCTGTTGCTGCATTCCCAGCTATTGTAACTGCATCCCCTTTGCAAAGCAGACTGAAGACAAACCACCGTCCCAAAAGAAATCGACCAAAATGTCCTCAAGCAAACAGAGGACCTCAAAGGTGGACCCACTGAAACCTTCCAGTTTTCCCATCATGGAGAATGCTGCAAGCCATTCGGAAAGGGTCAACATTGCTAGAGGGCCATTCTGTGGCTGCTTCTGTGGAACCTGTAGAGCACAAGATTTGGGACAGGCCAAATCTTTCCTCAAGAGGCCGGTGGTTGCCTTTTTATCGACGGATCCTGTGGGTAAAACCGTTGTGACTCTCCATGAGAAAGGAGACAACCTATCTTCCTGCCTGGCACACAGGGGATGTATTAACAGGGTGAATGACGCCTCTAGATCTCCCAGAGCCTATGGCAGTCAGGAGCAATCATTTGCAAAGAGGGGTGCAGGATCCTGCTGCCCGTGCATCCAGCATGCAACTTTACATCAGATGGAGTGGAAGAAACATGGTGAGTGACCAACACGGAACAGAGAAACCATCCAAGACTTGTAAGCATTTGATTATACTATGGATTCCTCCACACTATACATTTTAAAGCACATGGTTTCTCCTAAAGAATCCAGGGAACTGTTGTTAATCCCCCACAGGGCTATATTTCCTAACAACCTACAGTTCCTAGGATTCTTTTTTTGGGGGGTGGGGGGAGCCATGTGTTTTAAACGTATGGTGTGGAGATGACTTGTATCTTTACCAGCAGATTTTCCTGGATGAAACAAGCTGAATAAATAAATCAGGTTCATGTAGTTCAGGGTTTGGTGACTTCGTGTCTGTCAAGGTTACTTTAAATTGGGGGCAATCAGTCAAGGGTCAGCATGCTGGTGGTGGGTGTGGTCAAAGCCATTGATGGGCAGAGCAAGAGCCAAAAATCTGTTGAACTTCCCTTTGTCCAGCTTTCCCCCTTCTCTTTCTCTCTGCTACTCCCTTCTCTCCCTCTTCTTCACTGTCATGGAGAGAGAAATAGACAGAGAGACAGAGAGACAGAGAGACAGACAGAGAGACAGACAGAGTTAGATAGAAATGCGGCTGAGGACCTCTGGTTAATGGAGCACTCCAAACAAATTTCCCAAGTTAATTTTTATTGATGCATGTGTGCATTCCATGTGTCACCTGTATTTGTGATGTAGGATTTGTGTTTTCTCTCTCTGGCTTTTCATGTTTTCAGAGTTGAGGGAAGGAGTCAATCACCAGTTGGATGGACAGATATCACACCCAGAGACTCAGCTTGGTGGTGTACAGGACTCCGAAGCTTTGGTCCATATAGATTTTCCAGATGGAAGTGCCCTCAAGAGGGAGAGAGACTCTTCCATGTTTTACAAGACCCCTTCCGAGAGAAAAGAGTTGGCTCAGAGTGGATTGAACTCTACTACCCATAGTTGGCTGGCAACAAAGAAGAAGAACATGTCAATGTCTGGAAGACCTAGTCATCACTACCAGGGTGGTAGTGGCACCTCTCGTAGATACAGAAAAGCCTCTGGAGAGAAACTGTATGGAGAACGCTTCACAGAGGGAAGCCATTCTAAGCACCCAACCAGAAATGGACAGTCATCTTGGAAGACTGATATTTATTCGAAAGGCTATTCCTCCTTGCCAAGCAAGGGCAGAAGAAAACAGCAGAGGAAGCGACCAGGTGATCTGCACACCCCTCCATACTATGGCATGACTTCCACTTCTTGCCTTTCCAATGTGCCCAGCCAGTCAGAGGATTACAGCCCCAGGTCTCCAAAGGATGCATATACTGAAATGCTGTCCACCACACAATATCCTAAGGAGGGAGGGAGCAACTCCCAATGCTTGGATACTACAACAGAGGCCACAACAAGAGTTCTTGAACATAGAAAAGCTGGGATCCAGAAACAAGGCCCAGACATTTCTTTGTCAAGGAATGTACCCACCACCAAAAGAATGTGGAAACATAGAAGCGATAGAGAGGAACCCAACCAGTATTGGATAGCTCAGAGGGGACACACTCAACAGAGCACCACCCCTAGGACCTCCAGAAGGCTAGATAAAGCCACCCAATGGTCTTCCACTGACAAAGCCCACCTGAAAGGTAACACTGAGCATGCATTACCATTTTTTAAGTGGGGCAGTTTAGCAGCAGCATGGAGAAAACCAGGGAGCACATGTCCACTGACCACAACAGCAGCCCTGGCTCATCCTCCTTTGATAATGTCTGGTTAAAATAAGATGCATGATGTGGCATCATTATGCAATGTCACTACAACATGTATCCCCCCCCCTTTGCCAGACCTATGACTAGAGAAGGAAGAGATAAGGGAGGTGTTTTCAGGGGCCACAACACATTCTCCATATTGAGATGCATCTGAATATTTATTTGATTAATTATTTGATTATGGCTGGATAGACAAATTCATGGAGAATAATGCTTTCAGTGGCTACTAGCCTCAATGGCTATGCTCTGCCTCAGCAGCTGGAGGAAGCGATGCATCTGAATACCAGTTGCTGGAAACCACGAAGGGGGAGTGTGCTTCTGTGCCCAGGTCCTGCTTCTGGGCTTCCTACAAGCATCTGGTTGGCCACTGAGGGAACAAGATGCTGGACCCAGATGGGCCATTGGCCTGAGCCGGCCGGCTCTTATGGTGTTCTTACATTCATCTCCATTACCAGCCTTTACTTCCTAAGTACAGAAGGAGAACTGATTTTATATATATATATATTCAGGGTTTTCTTGTTTTACAGAAGTGTAGTGCCTCGTGTGTGTGTTTTTTTTTATGTAATATTTTTACAAATCCATTTCATTTGTTGAGGCATTAGGGGAGAAGAAAAGAAAAAAGAAAAAAGAAGGGGGGGTGGAGAGGGGGAAGGTGGATGGGGGTGGGGTCGGGTGGCGGTGTTTCTATTATGTTTAATGTATGTAGAGTTTGGCGTCAGCGTTGCTTGTGTTGTTCACTTGTGTTCCTTTAGTGGTGAGAGAGGTTGGGGTTGGCCTAGGGTGTGATTGTTTGCTTGTGGTTGGCTGTGGTGGTCTTTGTTTTCGTGTGTGAGTGAGGTGGGTGGGTGTTTTGGATCAGGTCAGCCATATTGATTTGTAGGCTGTTGGTGGATTATTGTCACTGTCCTGTTGGGCTGTGTATGTGATAAAGGGGAGCCATACCGGGGTGAAGGCGTCTTCTTCTGTTTGTCCCCGTGTCAGTTTCAGTTTATTAGTTAATTTTTCTAGTAGGGCTGTTTCCCATACTATTTGGTACCATTGGTCCATGCTTACTCCTGACAGGTCTCTCCAGTGTCTGGTTATGGAGAACTGATATTATGAGCCCCATTCCCACCCCACCATTGGCCTTGTACTCAAGACCAATGGCCATTTGGCTCTTGCTCTCCAAATAGAAGAGGAGTTTAGGGTTTAATTCCCTAATTAAATGTGATTGGGAGGCAGCAGCAGGAGATTGTGTGCATCTCTTTATCACTTGGAAAACTTGGAACATCATAAACAAATGAAAGAAACATACAATCCCTAATTTTATGTTTCATCCTGCAGAACATGAAGCAGCCCTCGGTCTGCACCAAAATGCTGAGAGGTCGAAGTTGGAAGACATCTGGCAATCAATCTCTTTATCAGCCCTTCACCCTTCCTGTGCAATTCCTCATCACGGGCAGAGGGAAGGTGATTTAGAGACTCCTTCTCCTCTGGCCCACACAACAGCACTTGCCACTGTCTTCCCGCCGACTAAGAACACCATGCAATTGATTCTAAAAGGTCAGGATAGGAGCCTGGGGGTTGTGGGGACATTAGAAGCTAAGATGGTGGTTGACCACAGAGTGGACATGTACCCTCCAAGGGGTGTGAGCCTCAGAACCTTGAGTGAAGAAATCCTGGATGCAGAAGCACCTTCAGAGTCTTTTGCCATTGGCACTGCCAATCCATGTTTTGCAGAAGGTAAAGAGGATGGTGTTGGCTCATTTTCCAAAGCAACGGATCTGAATTCCTGCTATGACACTCCTATCGGCCTCCTCTTCACGACAGATGAGAATCTGTGGCTGCTGGAGCTTCCTACGTCTGATAAGAGCTGCAGCAACATGATTTATTCAAGCTTTCAAGGGGGTGGATATGAAGAGGCTGCAACGGTCACATCAAGCTGCCCTTTGGTTCAGAAAATGTGCCAGATCAATTTTCCCCTTCTGGCTGAAGAGGAAAGCACAAGCTTGCCAGATGAGCATACGGAGGCTGACTCAGCTGATATGAGGGAAGACTATGTGGTTGCCTATGAAAGCCCTTCAGGAAATGTTGGGGAGCAAGAAGGCTGCTTAAAGACTGAACTTGATGCCAAGCCTAAGAAGTAGCCCAGTGGGTTCCCCCACCCACTCACTTGCTACCAAAGTAAAACTTTGTTGAAGGTGATGAGGCTGCAATCTTTTCCCTCAATGGAAGTTGGTTCCATTTTTCAAAAAGGAATGGATGAATGAGTCAAGTTCACTGTGCTCAGTTTCTCATTCCCCCGACACTCGGTATTTTAAGCTCACATTTATGACACTGCAATTTAGAGTTCAAAACATCCCTCAAAAATTTGAACATTTTTTTTATTTTATTGCCATCATTTTTTTTTTGTCCAAATAAAATAATAAATAAAAACCCAACCATCTCTACAGTCTGAAAAAGTTCTTCAAGATCAAAGTTTTCTGTTTGTGATATAGGGTATAAATTGATAAACGCTCCTTACATAAATCATCACCCTCCCATATATTTGGAAACAGTACAGACAACTTGCAACTTAGGCACATTTAATTTGTGAACATTCAGCTTTAAACACTTGGCAATTAAAAAAATAAGATACGGTAAATTAAGACGGGGGTGCAAATAGGGCAGGTGTATAGGGGGAAACGTTGGCAATCCTACCTGCCATTGAACCCAATGTATTTCGACTATATGCAATTTTGGCTTTAGGCACAATCCCTGGAACATAGCCCCAGCATAAGTGGAGAGTCCCCTGTATATAATTTCATAAACAGAACAAATTTGCTCATATCATTAAAATGATACCCAAGTAAGCCAAGAATACATTTCCTTGACAGAACATTTTGTAGATAATATTCTTCCTTTTTATGAATGTCCGCTGGCAGGACAGTTACAAAAATAAAATATTTATTTTACATGTGTCTTCTGATTGAAAGTAATAAAAAAATTAAACATTTGTATTCAGTAGTCCATCAGCCATTGCTAAATACATTGTTTTTCTTTGAATGTCTCAGTAGATGTAAATTCACACTTTAGAAGTAATCTATGAATTTTTTTAAAGGTGAGATGTGTTAAGCAAGTAATGTTTCATATAAAGATCGATAGGAAAAAATGAAACCACCATAATGCCATCACTCTAATTTTAGATGCTGCTTCATCAAATTTGGGCAAGGAAGAGGGGCAATGAATTTCTCTTCTGTTAAGTCATGTTGGTCCTTTAGAATGAGAAAACAAACAAAATCAGGGAGGGATGGGCAAATCTACTAATTTTTGTTTCTCTCAGTTTCCCATTTTTCAGTCTTCAGTTCTCTACATTTTTGCCTCAATTTGTGCATTATTATTATTTTAAATCCTCATGAAAATTCATCAACTTTATGCTGTGAATTTTTCCAAATAGATTGCACTTAATTCCCTTTAACATAATGCATTTTCCTGTTTCTTAGTAACATAGGTATTTTTAATGCACATTTTATCCTATCAGCAAGGCATTCTGTATGCCTTGCTTGGCTGTAGGAAGTGCATTGCAAAATCCAGAGGTGTGCAAATGTTGAAGATTGCTCCAGTTTGATTCATATATTGTTTCAGGAGTACTAATTAGGTAGGCTCCCCTTTAAATGTGTACTGAACTAAATTTCTCCCCCCACAACCCCAGTAGCTGCTGGGTCTGGTCCCCCAAAGGAACTTTCTCTGGCCCTGCATGGGTCCTATCAGATTTTAGTCATGGTGTGACAGAGTACTGTCTCTCTAGTTTCACTCATGAGGAAAAGAAAATGCTACCAAGTTAGAACCAAATGGAATATTCCACTGTTGCAACATTACATCTCTCCTTTGGCTTTTTGCAGACTCTGATGATGTTGAGGCACGTACACTGAAAAATAGGGGATGAAAAATCTGTAGTGCCCCAGATGTTATTGCATGACATCAGCCTCAGCCTCCATGGCCAGTATTCAGATAAAGTCCATTCGGTTCCTAAATTGGCATATTGGCAATAACCACAATATGAGTTTTCTAATAAGGAGGGCTTTAGGGATGCTAGTGGCAATGTGGTCTAAACCACGGAGCCTAGGACTTGCTGATCAGAAGGTCGGCGGTTTGAATCCCCATGACGGGGTGACGTCAAAGTGCAAGTAGATAAATAGGTACCGCTCCGGCGGGAAGTGTTAATTCTTAAAGGTACATCATTAATTTCGTTAAACATGAAAATATGGTCTCTCTCATTAACATTTACAGAAATTGTAGCCACCTGTGTTAGAATCTATACTGCCTCTCTGTATAAAAAGGAACTTTGGCCAGTGATTGGATTAACTGAATTTATTTTGTTCCATGTTTCCGTCATACAAGAATATGGTATATAAACTTGTTTAATTTGTATGTTGTGTTACTTGGTTTGTATAAGGATTATGTTATATCATGTTTGTTTAATTTAGAGTATGCATGGCTGATGAAGCCCGGTTGGGCGAAACAAGGTATTATCCCGGAATCCTTGTCACCATATTGTGGTTATTGCCAATATGCCAGTTTAGGAACTGAATGGACTTTATCTCCTGACCATCCATTGGACTTTGATTTCTCTTGATATGCTCTGTTTGCATGATGTGTTGGTCTATGGGATTACACCTTGTGAGATATTATATGTTGAATTGTGTTTGAAATAGAAGTTACATAGTCAAAAACAGCCTGTTACATTGTGTGTGTTGTTACTAGGATTGTATTTACGTAACCTAAAGTTTAGTAGTGTTTTGCCTGAAGCCAAACCAGAGCAAAGTCACTGTTTCCTGACCCCTCACTGGCGACTTGTGTGTAATTATTTTCTTTAAAACAACCACCACCACTCAGGCCATGAAGAGGTAGAGGCAGTGGAAAAGATGAACAGCAGATATTTGTTCTTAGACCCTTACACACACACACACACACACACACACACACACACACACAACACGCCAAGTACCACTTTTGAGTCTAGCAAGTTTACTAGCAAACTTCCATCTCCTCTCAGATAAATGCCTCTAAATTATATCACGAATGGTCACCAGTTCATCACTTGCAAGCAGATAAAGAAAATGTGGACCTCTAGACACTGTCAGACTCCAACTCCCAACATCATGGGCTGCTATCCATGCTGCCTGGAGCTGATGGAAGCCAAAAAGCATCTGAAGGCCCACAGTTTCCCCATCCCTGGTTTATAGGATGGGAATAGACACATGTTTTGTAATGGAGAGGTGCGTTCCTAACTCAAGGAAGATAATTCAATAAGATACTTAGTCAAGGCCCCTTGCAGCTTGACAGCGCTCATCCAACAACGAAGTTGTCCCTTCTGTAAACAATTCTATCCAAATGGACATCTTGAGTCTCCAGCAAATGGTTACAGCCAATTCTCATGACAGTTATGACCACTCTAATGTGATTCCTTGTGTTTACCAGATTTCCTCTTATAGGACAAGGCAACACATGTCTAGAGGATAAAGATACCTAGCAAATCATAAGTAACCACCACTGGAATGCTTCATTGTTTTCGGTTTTGAAGCTCTTTTGCTTTGTACATAATGTGGCCTTCCTTCTGGACTGGATGGGTGGCTGAAACACCTGGTGCAACAATCACCTGTGGAAACCCTCCAGTCTTTGACAATGAAGATAGATTTGGTACATTTTTAAAAAACCATCCCACCTTCCCTCTCCCAAAAAAGCATTTTAAAAAGAAATGATTAAAACTGAGACTTGTACGAATCATCCATGTCTTCGATTGGACCATGTTTCCTTTAATTCTGAAACTCTCAGGACCTTCCATTGGAAAATTTTCTGGGTGAGACACAAAGCCAGGTTGGGGAGGGGGGAGGGAATGTGACTTTTTCTCAGTGCCCTGTGGGTCACTCGGTAAGCTGGTCAGGATCCCCAACCAAGCGGTTGTCTTTGTCTTTTCGATGAGGAGCTCATCTTCAATCCCTGCAGAAAACTGTCCATCCCCTTCAGCAAAGTTCATCCATTAAGTTCTGTTATAGTTCCATGCATGGACAAGAGGGGGAGGCAATAGTGTCCGTGCAAAAGGAGGGAGGTTCTCACAGCTGCGTCTCATCTCTCGTTTCGGGGCTACACGGGTCCAGCTTGTTACTGCAGCTGCTCTTTCGACTGTGGGTCTCATTTTCGACATGAGCTAAGGGATCGGGTCGTATTAAATACCTAGGCAGAAATGATTATGCATTGCTGTTATGTTATTATATTTCTTGTGCCCCCCTTCCTCTCTTGAGAACCCATGGCGGGTAACAATAACAACACACAATGAAAGCAAAAGCAAAACCACAGCTACATTGGGTTGTATTTAACACAGTGCTATGCAGCGTTTTGCGTGAGCAAAACAACTCTCCTCTCCCCTTTGCACCCCCTAAATTTGGGGATATGGTGTATGGGAGGAAAGGAGGGGAGGGGAGTCCTGCTGGGGAAATGGAGTTATTTTTCTAGCTGAATACCACCCAAAATATTGTAAATGAAGCAGTAAGATGGATAGCAATAAATTATCCAACTAAAGGCCTGGAAGAACAAATAAGCCTTACCATGTTGCCAGAATAACCTCAAAAGGGTTGGAGTTTCAGAACTGGGGTGCCACCACTGAGAAGGCCCTGCTTCTTCCGGTGGCCCTACCCAGCCGTTTTACCCACATAGAACTCCTGGAGCCAGATATGAAAGGTGTTCTATCTATTCAACTTACACCATCAATGGTTTCGGTCAACGTCAAAGGTACTTACACAATGTCGTTGAGTTCCAGGCGTGTGTCTGGAGGAGGGTTGATGAGAACATAGGACAACGTGTTCTGATGGTCATTCATTTCATCTGCAAGAAATACGAGGAGGACTGGTAAAACAGCAAATCCTTTAGTAAAGAATGGCAAACCTTTGAGCCCTTTGGAGTGTTTGAATCACAACTACAAGGGGGGGGGATTCTGACCTACTCACCCGCCATAGTATTTTGAAGCATGCAGGTTTCCAGCATGCAATAATGGCCATTATTATCATCCCAGGAACAGTTCTGGGGCTGACTTTAGCTCAGGTGTGGTGAACCTCAGGACCAGGGCACAAATGTAGTGCTCCAAATCACTTGACCTGACCCTCATAATTCTTCCCAGACCACATACCCCTCTCCTCATGCAGCCCCTCACTGGCCCCTGGGGTGTTTTTTTCCTGGCTGGGATGTGTCCTTTGATAATACCTCTTGCTTGCTTGGAGGGAGGACAGTGAGTGTAGAAATTATCCGCCTGTACGGAAGGCAAAATTTGCATTCACTGCTTCACTCACTTTTGTGCCTGTCTGTTCTCACCACTGACGTGCAGCCTCTGGAAAGTTTCCCAGGAAACAATGCAGCTCTTGGGCTGAAAAATGCCCCCCACACCTTCTAAACTAGGCTAGAGTTGTAATGGCAGATCTCTAGCAACTTCCCTTCTCCCCTGGCCACAGGCCTTGCCTTGCATGCCGCTCACTTGAGTGTCCTTTGCCTGGCTAGATTTGCCTGGCGGGAGGATTGAGATGGATGGGTGAGTGTGTAGAAAGTGAACTTTATATTATTTCCTCCACCCGCTTTTGCCCCTGATCCCACCCACCATGGGCATGTGGTCCTCAGAAGGCTGGTCCCAAAAGAATGCAGCCTCTGGTCTTCAAAACAAAACATGTTCTCCACCTCTGTTCTGGTTTAAAACACCAAGCACAACCCCACTCAGACTGACGAAACATGGCTTTATGCAGAAGCATCTTCTCCCCTTGGAAGTGGGTATGCTTGGCTTTGTGCAAGCAATCTGAGAAACCTGGCGTTCCACAAAGGACCTGGTTGTTCCACAACGACAGAAGCATGCATGGAAAACAGGGTGATGGAAAGGAGGGCCACACGTCGGAGGGGCAGGCCATGGGAGCATGCTCAGAAATGGTTAAAAGTTGGTTGCTTGTCAGATGGATGAATCTGGGTCATATGAATTCCTTTCAGTCTGAGCCTGTCTGCGAAATGTTGTTTTTTTAAAAAAATGTGTGCTGATTCATTTGGGTGATGGAGACGTTTCCCCACCAACTTCAGCCAGTCCTCCAGCTGCTGGACGTCTTGGTTACATCCACCCTAGGGGGCAGCCCTGTCTGTCAGCTTCCACCTCCCTAGTCTCAACATTGCCCATGGACAGCCTGGCAGGGAAGAGAATGGTGACAAACTAGAATGAGTTGGTGCCACTGCTGTTGGCCTCCTTGCCTTTGGTTGCACCAGGCCTAATGGATGGCAGCCTCCATATGACTCTGAGCATCTCTGTGTGTCCCATATCCCCATCTGTTCTCTGCAGAAATTCATTGTATGAATGCCTAGAACACCTTTTGACACACACAACTGTGACACTTTCAGAAGGCATCCCTCCAAGAAAGGCTTCTCCATTCACTGCGCTGGCAGGACCAGCTCTATTAGAGCCAAGTGGCAAAGGGAGGTGCATAAGGTGGGCGATGGCGGCAGGATCTTTGGAATTGGAGGCTATGGTCAAGGCCAGATAGTAAATCTCTGTGGGTCTGATGGAGCTGCTGGCTTGCACTGGCTACCCCAGGTCCAGACATTTATAGATATGGATAGAAGGATCTCTAAATTCAGGGAAATTACTCAAGTCAAGCAAAGAGAAGAAAAAGAGAAAAGCCTTGATTTTAGCCATTCATCTGGATATTTAATTTGTTCCCCTGGTGACCTTGCGAAAGCACAAGTTTGTTGTGTCTCGTATGCTGTGGAAGTCTTTAATTGGAGAAGGGCTACAGATGTACCCATGCGGTTGTCTAATACTCTCTCTTAGCCCCAGTCGCATATACGAAAAGTGTTGGAGATTACTGCCTTACATTACAGAGCTTTGTAAGCAAAACTGCAATGACTTATATTTTTTAATGAACACACAAAAGTTCATACATTGTTTTATTTTCACTTTTAACCAATCAATATTCATTGATGTTTTAAGAATATTTTTTGTGCTTATATTATTCTCATATGTTGTATTCCACCTTTAATTAAAAAAAGTACAGTTTATAAACAAACAAATATTTTTTATTTTTTTTATTTTGGTGAGGTAAGGGATTGACACTCTGAAAACTGAACTCACTGTTGGCATATAGTATTTGCTTAGCTTCCTCTGCTCTGACTCCTGAAACCCACCCAGGCACTTTCAAGCCTCAAGAATTTGAGGACTAGAAACCTGATTTGGAGCAGAGTTTCTCAAGGATGCCAAATTATGTGCAACTTGTGGGACTGTATAAAACATACATGCATAGTCCTATTAATATCCACGAAGACTCCTTTGAGGCCAGGGATGTGGGCGCTCCAACCCTCCAGAAGTTGTTGGACTCCAGTTCCCATCATCCCGGCTGGGAGTTATGGGAGCTGGAGTCCAAGTGCAACCAAGCTGGGAATCTTATCCTAGCTGCATCTATAACTATCCACATTGTACTTGAAATGGTGGGTTTGACAGGACCTTGGTTTCTTCATTTTGGTACTTCCAGAGTGTGACCCTGAAGATGAGGAACATTATGACAAAAGCCAGCTCAACAAGCACAGGATGATGAGATGAGAGCCAATGGGATTCTGAGAAACAATAACATGCATATGTGAACCAGCCTATACAGTGAGGAAGTCCATCCTAATGCCCAGCTCAGATTTCTCTCTCTGCAGTTTGATCCATCATTCTTCGCCTAGAACCCAGCAGAAGGTGCAATAGAAAGGACCACAGCATTGGGCAAGTGTTGGGAACTACAACTCCCATCAGCCTCTGCGAGCATAGCCAATGGCCAGGGATGATGAGAACTACAGTTCAGTAACATCTGGAGGGCCAAAGTTTAGGGCCATGTCCTAACGCCATTATGTTCACTGTGTGATCTCTGAGTGGGTAGGATCACCCTTGTGGCATTTTCATTCATAAGTTCAGTTTTCTACAGTTCCGCATCAATCAGTGATTTCTTTGTAAAGTCCTCATGGAAATCCATCAACATTCCCAGTTTTTGTGCACAAGTTTCCCAAAGTTTTGCAAAGCAAATTTCCTTACTTTAATGTGTTTCTGTGTGAACTTCACTTATATATGCATATCTATGCACACTTTATCCCAGTATACGCATTTTTTTACACATTAAATGGCTGGAGAACTGTGTAACAAAATTAAGAGATGTGTTGAGTTCCAAAAGATGGCTGTAATTTAGTTCACATATTGATTCAGAAATTAGGTACAGCCACCTTTAAAGGCAATATGAATCAAGATTCTCTCCAATCCTTAGTTGAGACTTGGAAGACTATGAGAAAGAACTCTTGCATCCTCAGTCTATTTTGGCATCTATGACCACCTCCATATGACCTATTTATTGATCATAGGAACATAGGAAGCTGCCTTACACCAAGTCAGACCATTGGTCCATCCAATTCAGTACTGCTTAACCTGCCAAGCAGTACTTTAAGGCAGGAGTCTCTCTCTTAGCCCAACCTGGAGATTCTGCCAGATTGAACCTGGGACCTTCTGCATGCAAGGAATGTCTTCTACCCCTGAGCAATGGCTCTTCCCAATAATCCAATTCTGATTTGTTCATGGGGAGGTTAGATGGCATTGCATCAAACAAAGGTCATTCCACATTTTCCAGCTCATTTCTCCAATAAGTTTGATCTTGGAAGCGGGTGGGAGTGGGCTTGATGCTACAAATAAACTTTGCCGCAAGCTGAGTTTTCTGGTACGTGATAGTCAATATCCGAAATAGTGACAGTTTGGAAGCTCCTGATGAATTATTAGGATTTAAAAGGTCACCCCCCCATACAAATGACATCATTTGGAATGTGGTAATGTGGAATGGGGGGTGGATTTTTGAAGAGGAACAACGCATTGGCCATTTACCACATCCTCCTAAAAGGCCACTGAATTTTTGGTGGGTGTTTTGGGAAATTTCCCCGAACCTCCCAATTGTTGTGATGATGCAAAATGGCCACCTCTGTGCCACCCCCCCCCCCATGAGATGCATTTAACTTGAGCCTCTGTATGGCATGTTCTCAGTCATGCAGTTTAACCACGAGTCAAGCCTGACTCTCAGGGAAAAGAGATTTACCTTGCAAATATCCAAGGTTTACACGATTCATCACATCACAGGCTGTTAAATTTGCTACATCCTCTACAGAACACACAGAGAAGGAAAAACAACGATAACAAAAAAGAAAAGGCACAGACATAAACAGAGAGAAAGAGAAGAAAGAGAAAGATCAGCGAGCAGCGATTTAGAAAGTACTTAAGAGACCAGCATTGGTGATTATATGGGCAGGAATGTAGTAAAAATATATATGCACACAAAATAAATAAACAAAATAAAATAAGAAGGAAGCCGGACTTAGGTGTTCTGTTCATGGCATTGTGCAGACTTCAGACACTAGCAGGTGATATGGAGTGAGGATGCATTCAGAGAACCATTGAAATGATCAGTGATAGTGATGTTGGTCTTAGTGCCCATCCCTCACTCACTAGGCAGTTCTTTAGGAGAGTATGGCAGAGTCTCTATAGCAGAAACGGGCAATTTGCAGCCCTTGAACTGATTTAATACAGCCCTCAGGTAATTTCAAAACCCCTCTGCCAGTGATTGCTTCAGACATCTGCAGGAGGAATCTGCCGCTTCCCCAGCGCAGCACACAGCGGGAAGGAGGTAAAAGATAGAGGGAGGGAAAGAAGGGGAAAAGAAAAGAGTGAGAAGGAAGTGGTGGCAAGAGAGAGGAGGAGGAGTGTTGGTGTCAGAAAGAGGTAAAACGGTATATAAAAAGAGGATGAGAAAGCACACACACACACACACACACAGAGAGAGAGAGAGAGAGAGAGAGAGAGAGAGAGAGAGAGAGACTGAGAAACAGAAGTGGTGTCTGAATGAGAAGGAAGTGGTGGAAAGAGGGCCTCAGGAAAGGAGTAGGAAGAGAAGGGGAGTCAGAGAGAAAATGGGGTATCAATGAGAGAGAGAGAGAGAGAGAGAGAGAGAGAGAGAGAGAGAGAGAAGGGGGTAGGCAGAGAGAGGGGAGAAAACTGGCATAGGAAAGACACTGAGAAGGGAGTGTCTGAGAGAGGAGAGAAGGGGAATTCAGAAAGAGATGGAGAGGGGGGTGGCAGAAGGAGACAGAGAAGGGAGTGTGGTACAAACTCAAATTTGAGCTGGGCGAAGCTCAAATTGGGTTTTGGCCCAGTTCAAATTTGGGGAAATTCATTCAAAGTGGAAGAGGGAGAGGGAGAGGAGGAGAGGAGGGGTAAAAGGGGCAGGGTGATCTGTCTATTTTGGGTTTTGGCTGTACCTGTCGACACTTTTGGTCCATCCACCATTGCCACTCAGTGTCCCTCATAACCCTGCAGTAATGCTGCGGTTGATGGAAATCTGCCCACTCCAGTCAAGCCAGTTCTCAGAACCCCCCCCCCCAAGACACCCTAGATAGAGGGAAAGATTTTGACTCTTGCTATTTTTTTCTCAGCTCCTGTAATCTTGGTTCAAATCTACCACTGCATTTGCTGAGAGCCATCCTCCTCTGTGTCTGCGATGTGCTCCCTAGTTCACAGTCAATATTACACACATTCCCTTTAGGCTAATCTTCTAGAACAAGCCCTTCTCAAATGGCAGAGATGAACAGACCTTGCCAATACCTAAATTTGCATCCCTCCCCCCATTCCACCAAAAAATTTGATTGTCTCCTCATAGGAAAGCCCTGGTATGAGCCTTACTCTCCCCCTACGTCTACTCAAGTAAGTGAGGACGTGTGTGTATGGGAGACCTAAAAAGAAATAGCAGCCTACAACCCTCTGAAAAAAATATGTTGGTTATAGCTCCATATCACTTTAACTAGCGCAGTGTCCCCACAATGAATCCTGGGAATTGTAAGTTTGTGAAGTTTGAGAATTTTGGGCAAGTTAGGGATGGGGAACCTGTGGTCCTCCCAATGCTGTTGAACTCCAGCTCCCTCCAATGTCAACAATAGTCAGGGATGATGGGAGTTGGAGTCCGGTGACATCTGGAGGGCTACAGATTTGCCCCTGAAAAGTGCTTCTTAAGAATCTAGTTTCTTTCCAAAAATAAGTCATTGTGGATTGATCCTGCATTACCCCACAGCGTGTCCATTTGAAAACAGATGTAAGGTGGTCCCAGCAATTGGGGTGATGGCATATCCAAAGCATGGTGGGTGAGTGTATATGAAGATTGTGACCACCACTTTCTTCTTCATTCACCTGATAATCATGGATAATCTAATGAAGGGGGAGGTTTTCCAAATTTATATCAAGGAGCCTTTGTGGATGGCACCATCTAGTATCAAACTAGATTGAATGCAGAATGTTGAGGATGAGCATGAATGATTCCATATTGAGAAAAGCTACATTTTTGTGCAAAAAATGGGTGTACATTGTGTCTCAGTCTTTTCCTCTTTTGGCTCTGTTCCTTTAACAGGTGCTGAATTTGGGGGGGTAGGGATTTGGTGGCCGTCTGTGGACACAGCCAAACAATGCAGTCTCTGGGCGATGTGAACTTGTTACTCACTACTAAGAAAGGAAAATCACATGCATTCACTCATTTAAATATTTCAGGATGGACTTGCATGTCTCTTTCAAAGCCCCATTGAATCAGTTCACACATTACCCTCTTTAATTGGGGGGGGGGCGCACATACAGAGAAGCCTCCCTGACCTGTAGTAGCCTCTGGTTCTGACAGCCACTACAAGCAGCTTCAGCTGTAAATCCACCTCCCAGCTTTTGCCTCGTCACCTGCTCCTAGTAAGAAAGGTGAACGTTCCTGTCTGCTCCACCTTGTAGCAACACCTCACTTTTTAGTGCTGGAAAAATAAACAAGGAAATTGCTGCATCAGCATTTTCATTGCTTATTATCTTATTTCTGACAGTGACTACTCTTGCCTGCAATCTGAAGGGGGAAGAGGAGGAAAGTAAATTTCTTTTTCCCATTTCTCAAAAAAAGGAAAAAGGAAAAAAGAGGAACATCTGTGTAGGTGAGTAGATACAGGACCTCTTCTGTGCAAGATATTATTTTTTTTTGGTGTGTGTGCAATATTTATAAAATATTTTTATCACACTGGGGAAAGAGCCCCATAGGCAGAACCTCTCCAGCTGTAGCCATTTGTAGGGATTATTATTACTATTATGATTTATTGAATTTATACACCGCCCTATACCCTGAGGTCTCAGGGCAGTTCACAGATCAAAATATAAAACCACAAAATATATAATCAGAAACAACAACCCAATACCCCCCCAAAATACCCCACATTTTAAAAGGGTACAGGGGTTGTCAAGCCAGCAGTCATCACTACAGGCTCAGGGAGGCTCTGATATATTGGGTACTCCCTCACTAAATGATGCTTGGAAAGTAAGAGAATAGCCATCTACTGCTTCTTTCCATTTCATTGTTAGCCTGTTGCATTCCTGGCTTTTTGGGGGAGTGGGGGTGGGGGGTGTCAGTGGCAAGAAAATGCAACTCCAAAGCCTGGCTGCCTAGCATGGACAGACAAAATGCTACTGAGTCTTTTAAGTCCTCCTATTCCTTTAATCAGACACCCCTTCCTCTTATTAGTTTCTCTGAATAATAATAATTAATAGTGCTCTTTAAATTAATGAAAAGGGGGGGGGACAATTAGGGGAAATAAGGCATCAAAGCTTTGTCCCACCCATTACAGAAACTGAAATTGAGACAATTAAGAGAGGCAATTCCAAGAGCAATCTACAAGTTCTTTTTCATGAATCCTGTGCCTGCACTCATCAGGAAACAATACAGCAATGTAGATATACAAGGAGGAAACTTTTAATTAACATTGCTGGAGACCTTTATCAACTGGGATGATGGTGAGGCAACCATTCCAGGAGGACCTTTGCTACAGATAAGGCTATTACTGGATAAGGGACGCAGGCGGCGCTGTGGTCTAAACCACTGAGCCTCTTGGGCTTGCCGATCAGAAGGTCAGAGGTTCAAATCCACGTGATATAGTGAGCTTCCATTTCTCTGTCCCAGCTTCTGCCAACCTAGCAGTGTGAAAGCATGCCAGTGCAAGTAGATAAACAGGTAGCGCTGTGGTGGGAAGGTGAAGAGCATTTCCGTACGCTCTGGCACTTGTCATGGTCCTCCGTGCACCAGTAGCAGGTTAGTCATGCTGGCCACATGACCCAGAAAAATGTCCACGGACAAATGCCAGCTTCCTCAGCCTGAAGTGAGATGAGCGCCATACCCCATAGTTGCCTTTGCCTGGCCTTAACCATCCAGGGGCCCTTTACCTTTTATTACTGGATAATGCAGGACTCTGAGAAGTAGTGGTGCTGAAACTTCGTTTTAATTCCCCTACCAGTTTACTCATAGGAAAAGGAGTGCAGCAGTCACAACACTAAAGAGTGCTAATGTTGACGTAACCTTTTTTCTATTTGGCTTAAGGATGTACAAAAAGACCCCTGTAGGTTTCTGGACCTCATTGAATCAAATCTTCACGAGAGGAAGATTCAATTCTTTTGAAACACTCTTCATTCCTTTGAATACATTGGGCATGAGGGGGATCAACATTGACACTTTGATTTGCCTCAGTTGGTTGAGATGCTTAACCGCAAAGCACCACACACCAGCCCTCAAAACTACCAATTTTGGTTTGGAACGTCTGGCTGTGTTTTTGGCAAAATGAATGAATAAATAAATCCTGCTTGCAAACAGGTGCAGGGAGCCATTTCCTAGGCATAAGAAGGTTTAGTAAGAAGAGCAATATATAAGAAGAGCAAATGGCCAACAGCACAGGATGGCAAAAAATAAATATAGAAAGAAAGGAAAAAGAAAGAAGCAAGAAAGTTGTGTGTGTTTTAATTGTAAGAGTCTTCTTCTTTTCAATATACAGTCAATTAAAAAAACATTCCATTTTGTATGGATTTCTTGGGCTTTGATGGAGTTGCCATTGGCAGGTGTGTCATTTTTTCTGGGAGAGGAAGGGCCTAAGGCAGTGGAAAGGTTGGTGTGCAAACAGACCAGAAAGAGTGAAGAAGAAGAAGAAGAAGAAGAGTTTGGATTTGATATCCCGCTTTATCACTACCCTAAGGAGTCTCAAAGCGGCTAACATTCTCCTTTCCCTTCCTCCCCCACAACAAACACTCTGTGAGGTGAGTGGGGCTGAGAGACTTCAGAGAAGTGTGACTGGCCCAAGGTCACCCAGCAGCTGCATGTGGAGGAGCGGAGACGCGAACCTGGTTCACCAGATTACGAGACTACGGCTCTTAATCACTACACCACACTGGCTCTCACAGTGTGAGAGTGGTGGATTGGGTCCGCTGGTCTGTTTGCTTCTTGCCATCTTGCCTCCTCCTTCCTGGTAATCATCACTGACCTATCTGCCAAAGAGCTAGGGTAGCAGCTCTGTCCCACTCAGAAAGTCGCTTCTGATTTCCAGTCCTAACTCTGAGACAGCCTCATTAACCCCTCCATTCTTATGTCATGTTGATCTCATCACTCTCTTTAAGGCTTGGTTTCCTGAAGGCAAGGAACCCTGTGACAGTCCCCCCTCCCCCCGCCTGATGAAAAAGGTGGCTGATGGCAGAATAAAACGACCATGGTATTTGCATGTCAACAGCAGTGGTTGCATGATGGTCTGGTTTTGACTCACCGCCATCTCCTTTTATGTATTATTTCATAGAATCATAAGAGTTAGACCTAAGGGATCCTGCAGTCCAACACTCTACAATGAAGGAATCACAGCTACATAACAACATGGGAACAGCCAGTGGCCCACCTAATCCTGCACCCTGTTTTTGCAGTTATCAACCCAATGCTTGTTGGAAACCTGGAAGCAGCACCTGATCAGCAGAGCACTCTCCCGCACTGCGGCTCCAGAAACTATTTATGAGTGGATTTGCTATACAGTTTCCCTGCCTTCCACCACGGAACTCAAGGCAGCGTCTGTGGGGCACATTGGGCTGAATGTTACATCGTTACATGAAGAGGCGCTGATTGGAGATGCCACGAATGAAGGGGGCCACTACTTACCGTACCCTGTTGTGGGCAAGCCCAGATGTTTCATCCGGTTCTTCACCAGCTCTGAAAGCTCCTGCCGCTCTGACCGCCGGTAGAGGCTCAGCCTCTGCTGGTTGATCCACTCAGCTGTTTTGGGTGTGTGTTTGCTTGCTCCTTTTCGACTCAACCGGCGGGCCCACTGCATGCTCTTGCGCCGTAGCAAAGGATGCTCCGATTGGTCAGTTGGGCACGAGTTCCGGTGATGAGGGGTTTTGGTGTTCCAGTGGTCCTTCACCTCTTTTGTATCCTCAGAGTCTTCCACGTTGATTGAGATCTGTGACTGGGAACACCAGTAGGCCATGAGGGAAAGCAAAATATGGCTTTTGGTCCCCTGATGGGCCACTGATGTCATTCCATGGAATCATAAGAAAAGAAAGCTTTCATTTCCCCAAAACTAAAAGCAAACTTTTATTGGGAATAGATCATAGTTCAGTGGCATGACCCATTCTTTAATACTGGGGTGAGGAACTTTTTAAGTAGTAGTAGTAGTAGTATTTGTTTCTCCCCTCTTTCATTATTTTATTTTAGTTTCCTTTTATTTAAAAAGGAAAGCTGTATAAAGTGTGAGGTCGCACAGGCTGAATTTATTGACAGCACTGGCTGACTTGGTACGCACTATTTTGATGTTGTATATATAGATATAAAATCTTTTTTAATGCAGTTATCTTGAGTCTGCAACTCGTCAAATGCAGGTGAAAATGTTCACCACTCACCCAAGGAAACTAAAGGCATCCTTATTCTACCTTTAGCTGAAAAGTTGTAGAGCTACAATAACTTTTCTCAGCATAAAGACAAATAAATATTTTTTGACAGAAGCCAATACTCACCTGTGTCCTGATGTCATGAGGCTGGGGTTGCAGGGAGAAAGAAAGACATAATACTTGAAAAACATAATTTGAAAAAGTGTATCATTGTTTTGGCCCGACATTCCTTTGCTGTAACACAACACTGAGAAGATTCTTGTTTAAGTGATGTTTACTTTACCTCTCTTGCTCCCTTCTCAACCTAAACTGTGTAACAAAAATGGTCACCTACTTATCAACTGTGGGCTCTGTCTAAGTCAGTGGGGATGGGCAAATCTGTCCATTTCAGTTCCTCTCTGTTACTGAAATTGACAGAGGTACTGAAGTCTGAGGTTCCAGTCTTAAGTTTAGTTCTCCACATTTCTGCATCAGTTTGTGATTTATTTTTATTTTTTAAAGGAAAAGTCCTCATAAAAATTCATCTGCATTTGAGTGCAAATTTCTCCTCATGCACACATTTTTGTATGCAATTTTGCTTGAAGTAATATAATGCATTTCATATATTATTTTCACTAACACATGCATTTTATCACACACATTCCCCATAACATACACATTTTTGTACATGCTAGTTGGCTGGAGAACTGCAACACAAGACTCTGAGAAGTGGAAATTGCATGGAATAGCTTTTTTAGTTTTCATATTGCTTTGGAATGTGAGGAATAGGTAGGTTCGCATTAAAATCCTAACCAAACCAATTTTCTTTTCTATTCCCTAATAGTCAATGGTGATATTAATTGGGATTAGGTTTATTATATCTGTATGTCACTTCCCACTAAAGGTCCTGAAATGATTTAAAGGTAAAGGTAAAAGAACACCTGACCATTAGGTCCAGTCACGGACGACTCTGGGGTTGCGGCGCTCATCTCGCTTTAGTGACCGAGGGAGCCGGCGTACAGCTTCTGGGTCATGTGGCCAGCATGACTAAGCCGCTTCTGGCGAACCAGAGCAGCGCACGGAAACGCCGTTTACCTTCCCGCTGGAACGGTACCTATTTATCTACTTGCACTTGATGTGCTTTCGAACTGCTGGGTGGGCAGGAGCAGGGACCAAACAACGGGAGCTCACCCCGTCACAGGGATTCGAACCACCGACCTTCTGATTGGCAAGTCCTAGGCTCTGTGGTTTAACTCACAGCGCCACCTGCGCCCCTCCTGAAATGATTTACAAGCAAGTAAAAAACCCAACAGGAAAGCTACAAAAATTAGAATAGAATAGAATACTTATTGGTGGCGCCCACATGCATGGTAGGGAGAGAATCTATTTGCCTGGCAGCAAAACAATGACAAGGTTGGTACCAGATGGGCCTCCATGATGACAGTAATCCATAAATTGGGGGCTGTTACAGAGAAGGCCTGCTCTCTCATCGGTACTCTCTGGACCTCCTTTGAAGGTGGTATGCCTATTGATGGGATGGGGGTCTTCTAGACCTGGGATGGGGCACCTGTGGCTGTCAAGAAGTTTGTGAACATTCTGGGCCACTGAATGTGTCAGTGGCAGAACCTTCACACAAGGCAGAAGGGGGGGCAAACGCTCTTGGCAAAGAAGGAACAGGAGGGCATGGGAGTGTGGCTAGCAGAGTACCAAGAAGAAAAGATTGAGGTATGGGTGGCTGAAGACAGGTCTGGATTTGATACACTTATTTCTGAATTAATTGCAGGTCCCCGGTTTGGAGAAGCAGCAGTAGAGAGAAAGGAAATCTGGATTTGGGTGGGTGGATTTTGGGGATTAGGGATTCTGAGGAGAGGCCAAACAGGTTGATTCTCAACTTCTTACATCCATGGTGGAAAACATGTGGGACTCGGTCCTATAGATGCCAATGGGGATCTCAGCGCTGGAGGAACATAGCTTCTGGAACAGACGCCCGTATGTCCGGATCCACAGGTCATCCTCAGTGATTTTCATCTATCCAATAAAGGAAGGAAAGAGAGAAGGAATGAAAAGTCATTGATGCTCTTTTACAATGGATGACAAAAACATATACCTTTGCATTGACAAGCTCCCATCAACCTCCATGCATTGGAATATGGGATGATGCATTATGCTGAGGTCAGACCATTGGTCCATCTTACTCAGTATTGTCCACACTGACTGGCAGTGGCTTCCCAAAGTTTCAGACAAGAGTCTCCCCCAGTCCTACCTGGAGATGCTGGGGAATGACCCTGGGACCTTCTGCATGCAAGGCAGATGGCTCTACCACTGAGCCACGACCTTCCCCTACTTCAGATCACTGAGATCAAACAGAATAGGGAGACCTATCACCTTTAGGCATCAAGCTTTTTCTCACTGGTAGGTAAAGGTTGGCAGAAGCTGGGACAGAGCAACAGGATCTCATCCTGTTGCCTGGATTCGAACTGCCAACCTTCTGATCAGCAAGCCCAAGAGGCTCAGTGGTTTAGACCACATTGCCACATGCATCCCTTCTCATTGGGAAGGACCTTCACTAGCGAGACTAGTGAGAAAACGCTGGGGCTGAACCCTGAAGAATGGCAAATTCTATCAACTCATGCTTAAAACATTTTTACAGAGCAAGAGACCTCAAAGGTTATCCAGTTTGACCTCTGTACCGATGCAGGAAAACCGATGCTACAGTACTAATATGCCTAATACTGGTCCCCACCACTCCCAGAGAACTCCACCCATCACTGTCAGCTCCATCTTCTGTGTGAAAAACCTTTAGATGCGTGAAGACAGCCATAAAGTCTCCCCTTAACTTTCTTTTCTCTGGGCTAAACATACCTGGATATTTTGACCATCCCTTGTAGGATTTGGTTTCCAAACCCCATCACCATCCTGGGTACCTTCCCTGGATAATTTGAAAGGTAGATCTTCTTCACTCAGACTGGGCTAGGCAGGGAACCTACAAAGCACTATATTTGCCACTTTGGTACCACGGAAAAGAATGCAGAAACTCAACACTTACAGCACAGAGGTAGCCGGACCCTGGAGTGGTGTCTAGACCAAGAAGCAGCCTTGTGATGGTGATCATATAGTCTTTCACGAATGACTGCAAGGGAAGAACCCATCAACAATTGGGCAGCGGCCTCTACCAGGGCAATAGCATCTAATGGATTTGGTCCCTCAATTTGATTGAACAACTGAGCTTGTGAAAACTCCAATTAAGCTAACAACAGGTAAAACTCATTCTCATAGGAGGCAGTGATGATCACTGATGTGGATGACTTTTCAAAGAGCATTAGACAAATTCATGGAGAACCGGGCTATCAATGGCTACTAGCCACAATGGCTCTGCTCTGCTTCCATGGGTATTGAATGTAACAACATAAGAACATAGGAAGAGCCCTGCTGGATCTGGCCAAAGCTCACCTAGTCCAGCATTCTGTTCTTATAGTGGCCAATCAGATGCCTATGGGAAGACCCCAAGCAAGATGCAAGAATAAGAGCTCCCTCCTCCAGTGGTTCCCAGCAACTGCTATTCAGAAGTATTACTGCCTCTCAGAGTTGGGCGCCTTTGCTGCTTATTTCCAAGAACCCAATCTGGGGGGAGATTGGAAAAACAGGAGAGGGAAAAAAACTTGATGGGGACAATGTTATTGAGACTTGCAGAAGCCAGAAAAAGTACATCACAAGGAACTGAAGAAATATCAATTCAGAACATTTGGGGGTGGGAAGAAGATGAAAAGAAAAGTTATATTGGACTTCCTGAGTGACAGAAGTGGAACACTGGAGACCCATGAAAGAAACTAGGGAACGCAGCATTAGCAGTTTGGGAGAAAAGCTGATTATCATCAACTACAGTGTCAAATTATTCTGGAATGTATATGCTACATTCCAGTTATGGCGGGTGGGGGTGGGGACACGGCTATTGGGTTGTTCTTGTTTTTACTTTGATTATGTATTCAGTATGTATTCAGTGCTTTTATATTGTGATTTTATCCTGTGAACCACCCTGCGGGTATAGGGTAGTATACAATTTTTAATAATAATATTATTAATAATAATAACAACAATAATAATAATTTGAATAATTGTAATACATACAATGTGCAGATAGAGACATGGAAGTATACCTCTGTTTTTCCCTTCTATGTTTTTCCTCCTCCTTTTGTCTTTTTATCTTAGTTCTGTTTGTTCTCTTTGTCTCTTTCTCTTGTTTTCTCTTTGTATTCTTTATTATTTTGTACAGTATCGGAGACATTTATAAAAGGCTTTTTTGGGTGTGGGTACAGGGCAGCGGGCGGAGAAGTCCTTTGCCTTGGACTGAGGAGGACACAAGCAGGAAGGGGACAGTCATAGGAGGGGGGGGGTCCCTGCACAAAAGGCAGGGTGGAAAGGGTCTCCCAGGGTGAGAGAAATAGGCCCCCCAGTGGGAGATGGGAGGGTCAACCTCTCTGTATGTGGATAAATGACAGGATATACAGTGGCACCTCGGGTTACATATGCTTCAGGTTACATGCGCTTCAGGTTACACACTCCACTAACCCAGAAATAGTGCTTCAAGTTAAGAACTTTGCTTCAGGATAAGAACAGAAATCGGGCTCCGGCGGTGCAGCGGCAGCAGGAGGCCCCATTAGCTAAAGTGGTGCTTCAGGTTAAGAACAGTTTCAGGTTAAGAACGGACCTCCAAAACGAATTAAGTACTTAACCTGAGGTACCACTGTATATGATATAAATATGGCAAAGGGCCTTTAGGCATTTCCTCCCTCTCCGTCTCTTTTTTCTTGCATTTTTTGGTTTTTTAATATTCTTGTTCTGTAGACTTCTTATTGATTCTTATTATCGATTTTATTATTATTTATTTTTAAGAAGCATTATTGCCTCTAACACCAGTTGCCGGAAACCAGAGGAGGGGAGAGTCTTACTCTTGTGCTTGAGCCCTGCTTTTGGAGTTCCCATATGCATCTAGTCAGCCACTGTGAGACTATGATGTTGGACTGGATAGGCCATTGGCTGGGTGTAGCAGGATTGTCTTACGCTCTTAATATACGTTTTCTTTTTTTAAAAAAATATTTTAATACATGTTCTTCTGAAACTGAAATCACCACATCACCAAAGATGCATTCTGTCCTGTGTGGAAGAGAACAAGGCGATAGAGAAAATGTATCATCTAAATGCAAAGCAATTGTGCCCCCCCCCGTCCAACATGGACCCCCTTGAGAACAGTTTTCCCCCTCCTCACATATAGTGTCTACCAATCAATCCATGTACAAAAACTCATACAGTAACTAACATTTCTTTAAACTGTGTGACAGCCTTCTGTCATCTGGCGGATTGAAACCTTCTATCAGTCTCAGCCAGTATGAGCAACATTAAAAAATTCCTTCCAGTAGCACCTTAGAGACCAACTAAGTTTGTTATTGGTATGAGCTTTTGTGTGCATGCACACAATTCTTCAGATACACTGAAACAGAAGTCACCAGACCCTTATATATAGTGAGAGGGTGGCGAGGGGTATTACTCAGAAGGGTGGTGGGAATGGGTGATTGGCTGATAGGTGTGGTAAACCTGCTGACGACTGTTAACGACTACAATTGATCTTACAGGAAAAAGCAAGGGGTGAGATGGCTAAAAATAGCTATATCGTGTATAATGAGATAAGAATCCAATGTCTCTATTCAGACCAGGTCTCTGAATAAGTTTGGTAATAAGTTGCAATTCAGCAACTTCTCTTTCCAGTCTATTTCTGAAATTCCTTTGTAATAAGACAAATACTTTGAGTATGACCAACAGTGAGGGATGATAGGAGTTGCAGTCCAATAACAATTCAACACAGAGCAGACCCATTGAAGTTAGAAGGTTGGGCTGAGACTTGGAAAACTGGGGTTTTAGTCCCAACTCGGCAAATTTACATTTACATTTAGAGAGGTCCAGACAACTCCTTTCTTGAATAGGGTTTCTTCCCTTCCTGGAGATTCAGTATGACACAGTTTGCAAAAAAACAACAACAACCCAATGCTACAGGGGATCAAATGCTACAGCTAGGAGGCGCCTCTTTTGGAATGAATGGTGGCTCCCTTCTTCCCTTCATTGTTACCTGGTAAAGCAGTGTATCCAACATGCTGATGCTGAAAACTCTGCCGGCAGCAAACGGAAGGCGGAACATGAAAGCCAAGTTGGAACCATTCTCCCGCTCTTTCTGTGGGGAAAACAAGAATGCAGAGATGAAAATAATAGTATGGTAGCCTTCCTGGATTAGACCAAAGCCAATCTAGCCCAATATCCTGCCTCTACTGGTGGTCACTCCAAAGTTTGCAATAAACAATATTTATTTTTATTTTTTAAACAACAAAGTTTGAAGGTAGAGACCAAGACAGCCCATGGAATACTTAGAAAGTGTATGGCTAGCTGTCGCCGCAATCAGGTGTGCTTCACAGTGTAGCACTTTGTTGCAGGTCCCAATTTCTGTTCGACTTTCCAAGGGTTGAATTCAATACTACTCCTACTCAGAGTAGACTTATTGAAATCAATGGGCAAGTCTTATTTAGGCTCTTAATTCAATGGGTCTATTCTGTGTAGGACTAGAACTGGCTACAACCTCAGCGCTCATGGTCTTTTTTATTTACTATATTAAGAGGTAGCATGGCAGTGGGCACACCCACACCCACAGAACACTACTGGATTGCCCTGTGAAAAGAAAGGGCACAATGAGAATTGTGCTTCATCTTGAGCCTTGCAGCCCTAAAATGTCAGCATGGAATCTCATAACAAGGGATATGACCTGCTTGGTGGGTAGCAATGAAAGTAATGGTGATCACAATGGCATTTTCTTCAACAATCAGGGAGAGGTGAGAGGGCAACAAATCAGCATTCTTTTTAAAATATATATATATTATTTTTCTCATACCACATACCAAAGTGCCTCATACCACCACAAATTAGGAATCTAATAACCAAATATACATATTTTTGTTTGTTTGTTACCTTTTCTAGTTTGGAAAGGGCCAATGAGTAGCTATCCTTTGCTCGAAACTGCATGAACCTCATGTTGGATGGATGTGTCAGCTCTGTAATGATGCTCAGGCTTGGGAAAAGCCTAGAATGAAAGCAAGGGGTGCAGGAGAAAAAGCAAATACATTTCTGTTAGACATTTCAGCAAATGTAAGAATAGCCCTGATGGATCACAACGTGAGATTCATAATTTAGCATCATGTTCCCCAAAACTGGCCAGCTGGTTGCTTCTGGGAAGCCCACAAACAGGGCACAAAGACAACAGCCCCTCAGAAGGGATGAACCAATAAAAACCTAGAACAGCCCAAGAGTGGCCACAGAGTACTATCTAGCCATTGTTATGGAAAACGCTGTTGAGATGGAAAACGAGGAAGGGGCATAGAATAGAGTGAATACCTAGCTACCCCATTTCATTTTTGTTGCATATAGAGATAGACAGAGATAGAGATGAATTCCTGGATGCCAAGATCCAACTTTGGGGCAAGTAGTCTTTGGTAAGAGAACCTAGCAGAGATTTAAGGTCACAAAATATGCAGCAAAGTAAAGTGTGGAAGTACAAGCTGTTAGACCATTGAAATATGTTCTTCCAAGTAAATTCCAAGATTTCCTTCTCCTCCCAGCATACCAAGAGACTGCATGTTTGGTAAGTTTAAAAATGGATTACTTACAAACTCTCCAAAGGTCAAATTTATGTGCTTTCGCATACATCAGTCAGGAAAGCTGCACAGTAAGCAATGCTTAGTTACAAAGTGGTAAATGTTTCTAGATTATTAGTATAAGAACTCAAGAGTGGCTCGTAAGAGCCATGTGGTTGAGCTGGAGCTGGAATTTCTCATGTAGACTGGGGGTGAACAAAGGTTTGATTTCCTATTTCCCCCAAGGTAAAGGAAAGTGACCTCACTAAGCTTATTCTATGGTCTTAACCCCTTCATGTATTAATTGCACTTAAGCATGTTGGTTATATGATGCTGGTCATCCCACAACTTTAATTGCTACTCAGTTGGGAATTGCCAAGGAGGACAAAAGAGTCTTGCCTCCCCCACCCTCAATCAAGTCCAGCTGAGAAACAGCCTTCCCATGGCTTTAAGAGCAGCAGGTGCAGCTGGAAAGGGAGAAGAGGAATATGGGGGGAGGGAATTATTTTAAGTTATGTGACCTTATTGCTCAATTTGATCTGTTTATATGGTTTTTATGCATTGTAATTTTGCTGTTGTTTGTAATTTAGTAATTTTTTTTAATGCTTAAGTGAATTTCTATTTAATTATTGTTGATATTATTGTGTAACTTTATGCCGTCTTAATTACACCATGCCAACTTCATGTGCATAGGATTGCTCCCGGTGGTGGGAATAGCTCAGGCTGCATGTCTGAGGACCCACTAAAATGTGCTGTAACCTCTGAGCCTTTTCACATTTAACTCTTGCCCTAGTTCTGTCACTGGATAGCTCAGCTGGTTAGAGTGTGGTGCTGATATTGCCAAGGTTGCAGGTTCGATCCCCATATAGGACAGCTGCATATTTCTGCCATTGCAGGGGGTTGGACTAAATGATCCTCAGGGTCCCTCCCAACTCTATAGTTCTATGATCTTTTGTGTGTGCTATTATATTACTTTATTTTGTATAAGCTGCTTATTCTAAGTCATATTTTTATTACGATTTTTTTGCATTGGATCAGATTGTTATGAGTAATCTTTGCTGTATATTTTGTTGCTTCTTCAGCTTGTAATCTGCCTTGGATATCAATATATAGAAAGGTGGTATACAAATTTAAAGTGAAACGAAATGAAATGAAAATATGAGAACCCCACATTGCAACGTCTTGTGTGTGTGTGTGTTTGTGGGCAAAACTGTCAATTTTGATTCTTTCTGTTTCTCATTTTTCCTGTCTTAAAATTCGGTTGTCCACATTTCTGCTGCAATTTGCATTAAAAAAAATCTGGCCAAAGTTTATTCAGCATTTACATGTGAATTTATCCTACTTAACACATTTCTGTATGCAGGTTTGACTAACAAAGGGCATATTTTCAAGGAATTTCCTTTGATATAATGCATTTTGCTATGTTACCTTCACTAATATAGGTGTTCTTGTGTACATTTCCTTGGCTGGTGAGCAGCTGATAGCATTATCACTGAATTTGTCCAGTGTTCTTTTAAAACCATCCAGCCTGGAACCAGCTCTCCATTATGGGATGCAAGAGAAATAGTGGGAGTGGGGAACTGAGGGGGGGAATACAGCTTGCAAGGCTTCTCTATCTGGCCCTTAGAACTGCCCCCAGGCCACACCTGCCATTGGCCATGCTTGGCACTCCAAGTGTGATTTGCTTGGCTGGAATGTGTCCTTGGACTTTGATCATGCTGCTTGCTTGACTGGATGGAGGACTGAGAGGTGCATGTAGCAACCAGCCTGTTGTACCAAAAGTAAAATTGGCATTCATTCCTCCACCCCTCTTCTCTCTGGCCCTGCCTGCCACCGCCATGTGGCCCCCAGAAGATATCCTGAAGGAAATGCAGCCCTCAGGCCAAAAAGGGTTCCTCAACCTGGAGAAAGAGGGAAGGATTATCATGGCCAGAGATGCTGAAACTTCAAAGCACTTTGTCTCACCTGAACATGGTTTGGACGTTGACGATGGTCTTGGCATCTGCCATGTAATCCTCTTCGGCGCTCATTGTGCTCTCCTTGTCCACTACCACCAAATTGTCAGCATAAATGATCCCACACTGCAGCAAGCTGTCGAGGCTAAAAGGCATTCCCCAAAACAAGTGACAATTAGGAGGCTGTTGGAAGGCGGGAGGGGTTAGGGTTAGCCAGCTTTGATGCTCGAAATGTCTCAGAAAATTATGCTCTTGGCAATTTGCTGACAATTGTTTGTTATTGTTTTGAGATCACCCCATCCCAAATTGTTGCACTGGGCCAGCACGGGGAACACGTCCTCAGGATAGAAAATTTAGGAATCAACTTAAGGAATGTACAAAGGCAGAACTGTTTTGTATGTTTATGGATCTGAGTATGAATTATCAGAGGGTTGAGTGTTTTTTTTTTAGCCCAATAAAATAAAACACCTCCAAGTTTCTGTCCCTCATGGTGGTGCCTTGGGGTTGTGCCTTGGGGCACTGAACCAAAAGAGACAGAGACAGGTGCAGGGAAGGAGAGAGAGAGAGAGAGAGAGAAAGGGGAAAGCTTACTTATCAATTGTGCCTTCCATATAATAGACCATTGGAAAACAGCAGATGGCTTCCAGGAAATGATGGTCAGGCCTGAAAAAGAGACACTCAGTTTCTCTTTTTTCCAATCTTAAGTCCAGTTTTCCACATCAGTCCGTGAATTCTTATTATGAAGAAGCACCCATGAAAATTCTTCAGCCTTTTAGTGTGAATTTCTCCTAATGGACACATGCCTGCATGCAATTTCCCCTAAAATATACACATTTTGGCAAAGCAGCTTCCCATAATAAAATGCATGTTGGTATTCTATTTTCACGAATACGTGCACATTTATGCACACTTTGCCACAGCATATGCATTTTTGTGCACATCACTTGGCTGGAGAACTGCACTGCAAAATCCAGAGAAATGCGGATTTTTAAGGATGGCTGCAGTTTGATCCTTGCAATGTTTCAAAAAGTGTGAATTGGATAGGTCCACTTTGAAAGGCAAACTGAATTGAATTCCTTCCCGGCCCCCAACCACCAGCCCTGCTTTCTGGTGCTGTGCTGTCCAAATCTTTCACCCTTCTTGCCGCTCTGACCACGATGACACCCCACCTTCAGTCTCTGCATAGGTCTCCTCTCCTTCCCTGGATCCTGTGCCAGTTCCTCATCCTTACTTTCGAAGTTGTACTTTTCCACTCTCACAATACACCTCCGCCTGTGACTTTTGCTGGTCACAGGCGCTGTTGCTCAGTGTTAGAGAGTTGGCATTTGGAAGGTCCCTGGTTCAAGTCCTGACTTGTCCCCAAAGTGGGCTGTGAAAGATGCCTGCCTGAAACTGTTGCTGCCAGTCAGTGTTCGCGCAATCATTTCTTAAGCTGCTCTAATACATCGAGGACCACCTCTCCCCACATGAACAGACCCAGATCCTGGTATCGCCATCTGAGGCATTTCTCTGTGTGCCGCCACCATGGAGAGGACTGGAGGGTGGCAACACAGAACAGGCCTTCCCAGTGGTAGCTCCCCAACTTGTGGAATGCTCTCCACAGGGAAGCTCGCTTGGTGCCACCTTCATTTTCAGATATGAGACATTCCTTTTTACCTGGGTGTTTGGCCCTTAATTTGAAGGTTTTCAATTACTTGTGGCCTCTTTTAGAAGGCAGGATCCATAAGACTGACCTTTATTTGTTTAGGTGTTGTGTATGTGTGTGTGTGTCAGGTTCTATTTGTTGCTTTCATTGTAATTTGTGTTTGTAAATTGTAGTAGTGTTAGTGCACTGTGCTTGTAAGTCACTTTTGTGAGTAAAGTAACTGTTATGTACTGAAGTTCTCACCCTGGGCCAGCAGGGGGATACTGTAGATAGTTTTCACTCAGGTCCACATATGCAAATAAGGGATCGAAAGTGACATTCAGTGATTGGATAGTTACAGAAAGTTGTTACAGTTATGTTGTAGTGGAGCTCTATATAAGAATGCTGGCTGAACCCTTCAGTTCAGTTCAGTTCTGGCCTATGAATAAACAAGAGCTGTTTGAAGAATCGCTGTGTCGTCTGATATGTTCACCCACAACTTAACAGCAACAGTATCATCACATACAACACCAGCAGAAGCAGTCTGAGTAGGAAGAATTTCAGAGCAGAGCATACCACCATCTTTCTTAATCACTCTCTGAGCATCAGCTTTAGGTAGAGCCTTTCCCCTAGAAGCCTACTTTTTTATTTACAGGGAGTGTGTGGGGGTGGGGTGGGGGCTCTGATGTAGCCCCAGTATATTTGTATGTTTGTGTGTATGTATGAGCTGGAGCGGGGAAGTACTTACTTGTTGTCAAGCAACAGTACGATGGGGTTTAGCTCTTTCCGTGACCGGTAGTAGGCGCGGAGAGGAACAATGAAGTTGTACAAGCCGTTCCCAGCCGTCTCTGCTGACACAATGATCAACTTGTTCTTAAAGCCGTAGGCCTTTGCGTCTTCATAACTGTTGTGCCTGCAGCCCTGGAAAGATGCCGGGAAATGTTTTATTTTACACTTCCTGGCTGGCGCTCAATAAAGGGCCAATGCCACCTATTCTCCCCATAAGAAGTTAAGAAGAGCCCTGCTGGAGCACGTCGGTGACCCAATTAGCCTAGCATCTAGTCTCACAGTAGACAATCAGATGCCCCAGTGGGAAACTTGCAGGTAGGACCCACTCACAAGAAGTTGTGGTCCTCCTGTGGTTTCCAGGAACTGGGATTAAGCAGCACTGCTGCCTCTGAGAATGGAGGGAGGGAGAATGTAGCCACCAAGGTTAAAAATCCTTCACAACAAGGTAATAAAAGCAGCTGCAGCAAGCAGGGCAGTTGGTAAACTAGACCACTTTCCCAATAAAATTATCCTCCCTCCCACAGTAACCATTTCCAACTCTCCTGGATATGAAGGAACCACAAAGGAACAGCCAACTGAGAGGATGAAATGAACAGGAAGATGGATGGAGTAGGAAGGAGAGAAGAGCCCCCACGTGAACAAGATGGGGGCAGGGAAGCTGCTTAGATGCAAGAGCTGGGGGGTGGGGTGGGGAAGGACAGAAACAAAATCTCCAGCTGCTTCACTTTTATCAGCTGCCAATGTACCAGATGTTTCCACTTTATAGAGAAACCCCGCTGGCCATTCAAGCAGTTCCTCCAGCATCAGAGACGTTCGTGTGGCTTTTAAGAAAGCCCAGCCCAGGTAGCAGCTTGTGTACATGTCTGCATCTCCAAAGCTCCCATTCCTACAAACCCCTGGATGTTTTGTTTAGCCTGGAGTAGCTAATCTCTTGCTCTCTAGATGCTGCTGAACTACAGCTCCCATCAGCCCTTGGCAGAATGGGCAAAAGTCACAGACGATGGGAGTTGTTAGTTCAGCAATATGCAGAGGGCCAGAGGTGAGGCCACCCTGATCTAGACCTTCTCATGCTGCTGATCACTGAGCAGGCACTGCCTGCATGCCTTGGCCACAGTAGGGACTAGAAACCTTAAGATAAAATAAAATTGGTGATTTTCAGGAAATATTTTCAGTTGCTGGTGTTTCTAAATTAACCTTAAAAGGTAAAGGGTAAAGGGACCCCTGACCATTAGGTCCAGTCGTGACTGACTCTGGGGTTGCGGCGCTCATCTCTCTTCATTGGCTGAGGGAGCCGGCGTAGAGCTTCCAGGTCATATGGCCAGCATGACTAAGCCGCTTCTGGTGAACCAGAGCAGCGCATGGAAACGCTGCTTACCTTCCCGCCGGAGCAGTACCTATTTATCTACTTGCACTTTGACATGCTTTCGAACTGCTAGGTGGGCAGGAGCAGGGACCGAACAATGGGAGCTCACCCAGTTGCGGGGATTCGAACCGCTGGCCTTCTGATCGGCAAGTCCTATCACAGTGCCTCCTGTGTCCCCTGTGCCACCCGTGTCCCCTATTAACCTTGGTGCCCCACAAAAGGGTAGAAAAAGAACGAACCTGTTCAGAAATGCATGCCTTCTAATATGAAGTGGCCCCAAACTGGGACACCATTTTCTGGGGTCGCACTCCTTCACAAGTCACGCAACACAAGATCCCCCCAGTGCTTTTTTTGGGCACAGCGCCCAAAAAGGAGTGTTTTGGGCTGCCATGTCCAAAAAAATGTGCAACCCTAAATTGTGCAAGATTACAGTGGGCATTTGGGCTGCTGTCCTCTCACAAGAAGGGACAGTTGATAGATATGGAAATGTGACAGGTCCTTACCTTATCCAAGCGCAAGCAACAGAATGGAGCTTTAACGGGCAAAAGGTGGCATAATGTGGGAGAGCTTCCAATGTAGGGAGAGTTGGGAGGGTAGCCTTTCACATACCTGTAGAACAAGGGGGAAGTGGTCAGGATTTGGCCCACCATTTTGTTTGTTGTGGTTTTCCATTTCCACACACAATGCCCCTTGCAATGGGGAATTCCAGGAAATGTAAAATGGTTGCAGCAAGCCCAACAGTATACTCTCCAACATTTCTCCAATGAAAATAGGGACATCCTATCCCATAATAAAATAAATACTAATAATTTTACTATTTATACCCGAACCATCCGACTGGGTTGCCCCAGACACTCTGGGTGGCTTCCAACATATATAAAAGCACAATAAAACATCAAACATTTAAAAACTTATATGCGGCTGCCTTCAGATGGCTTGGGGGGGGGGTCAGATAACTCCATACCCTCCAACATTTCTCAGATGAAAATAAGGACATCCTACCACACCTTACAACATTTCTCAGATAAAAATAAGGAAAAGCAGGACATTCCGAGATCAAATCCAGACCAGGATTTCAGAATACTTTGAGTCAATCACAAACAAGTCCACCCCAGGAAGTCTCTATGGTACCCCTGACCTAAATTGTCCAGGGCTTTGTAAATTTATACAAGGACCTTGAGCCTGGCTTGGTAGTAGATGGGCAGCTAATACGGATGCTTTAACAATTGCATCACATGTTGTCAGTCAGATGCCCCCACCAGCGTTCTGGCCACTGCATTCTGCAAGAGCTGTGGCTTCGAAACCAGGCCCTAGGGCAGCCCCACAGAGAGGGCATTGCAGCAACCAAGCCTTGAAGTTTTCAAGGCATGGACTACAGTGTTCAAACAAGGCTATTGTATATAGTAGATGCATTTGATGAACACTTTATCCTAATGTATGCATTACTGGATGCATTTTATGTCTGGAGCGTCACAAATTAAGGAGAAATGCAAACTTCAAGGGAGAGCCGCATTTCAGGTTATGTGTTGGAAGCACAAATTAGGTAGATTCACATCACACTGTGCAATAAATTGAATTTCTTTCCCCATCCTCTATTCCATGGGTAGGCCCGGGGGCTGAATCCGGCCCAATCGCCTTTTAAATCCGGCCCGTGGATGGTCCTGGAATCAGCGTGTTTTTACATGAGTAGAATGTGCCCTTTCATTTAAAATGCATCTCTGGGTTATTTGTGGGGCATAGGAATTTGTTCATTTCTTTTTCTTCAAAATATAGTCCGGCCCCCCCACAAGGTCTGAGAGACAGTAGACTGGCCCCCTGCTGAAAAAATTTGCTGACCCCTGCTATCCTCAACCACCTTCTGCCACCTGCATACACATACCTTCCAAGTGCCCCTATTTTCCAGGGACAGTCCTGGAATCACAGAAGCCATTTTGGTTTCTGATTTCATCCTGGAATGTCCCAGTTTGCCTTTTCTGCCCCCCCCCCATGTCTGTCTGTTTGTGGTGTGTTTGTTTGTGTGTAGGTGCAAACACGGCGTCCTGTTTATACTGAAAATAAAATTCCTGCACCAAATGAAGGAAATGGCAAAGCAATCCCTACAATTTTGAAGCGAAAGGCCAACAATCCACTTTAAATTGTTTCATTGCAATGGTTCAGCAGTGAGTCATTTCTTATGAAACATTCGGAGTGTTTATTCCTTAACTGTAAATGGAGTCTTGCTCTGTCTACTCAGAAGTAAGTCCCACTGTATTCAATGGAGCTCACGCCGAGATAACTGGGTAAAGACCCGGCAACCCTACACCACAACCCAAAGTATTTTTTTACTCAGAACTAAGTCCCACTGAGTTCAATAGGATTTCCTCTCTGGTATGTTCCTCATTATTCTCACAGTTTCCATTCTTGTTCTTATTCTTATTTCTTGTCTTTTTCCTCGACAGGGACTCAAGGTAAAAAAAATAAAATCATTCTGTTTATCTGTGGAAGGTGTTGTACATGACTCCTTCCCTCAAACATTTTTTTCTTTACAACACTTCTGTGAGATAGGTTTGGCAGAGAGGTTGTAACTGGCTTATGGAGACTGATGTAGATGTGCAGACGATGTATTTAGGTGTGAGGAGACCAAACTTGGGAGAAGCTTCCTGATGAAGAATAGAACATCCCTATTTCCATCTGAGAAATGTTGGAGGGGCTACAAAAGTCTGTGTGTATGGTAGGGTTGCCATACACCTGGAATTTCCTGGACACATCCAACCCATGTCAGCAGTGCTGTTTTTGCTGATTTTACTTAGAAATAGCTGGAAAGCGTCCAGTTTTGTTGTTGTTTTTTGCAAAAATCTAATCAGATTTTCGGCAAAACAAAAAGAAGCTCAACAGCTTTTCTGTCCAGATTTTCACTTTTTGAAATATGGAAACCCTGGTGTTTTTGGTGTTGTTTTTTTGAAATGGGGGGAAGAGACATTTAACTCAGCCCCATACTAATTTTGCAAAGCATTTATGGAGTGGAGGAGACTCTTGAGAGTCACATGGACTGCAAGAAGATCAAGACTATCCATTTTTAAGGAAATCAGCCCTGAGTGCTCACTGGAAGGACAGATCCTGAAGCTGAGGCTCCAATACTTTGGCCACCTCAGGAGAAGAGAAGACTCCCTGGAAAAGACCCTGATGCTGGGAAAGATGGAGGGCACAAGGAGAAGGGGACAACAGAGGACGAGATGCTTGGACAGTGTTCTCAAAGCTACCAGCATGAGTTTGACTAAACTGCGGGAGGCAGTGGAAGACAGGAGTGCCTGGCATGCTCTGGTCCATGGGGTCACGAAGAGTCAGACACGACTAAACGTCTAAACAATAGCAATTTAGCTATTACAAATGTGTCCGGAAGATGGCACTGTGGTGCCACTTTAAGAAAACCATGGCAAAGTCCTTCACCTCCTGCTTGCTCTAGTGAGATCTAGGCAGAAAGGAATGGAATAGAAAGCATGCCACCCAGGAACAGAGCTGAAATGGAGCAGAAAACTGTTAATGGGAGGCTAATTTATGCAAATGGCCCATTAAGTGCAGGAAATAACAATAAATTTGCACGGCAGTGCTTCCACAGAACAGCAAGTTGGCATCTTGCTGGGTCTTTTAATACCCAGAACACCATCCTGGAGGCACTTTCCACTCTGCTGCACTCTAAAAGCCACCCCACTCGTTGTGTGCGTGTGTCTTGGAAGCAGCATGGCTCTAATCTTGGCATTTCAGCAGAGGGATGCAGCAAACGTCCACCAGGACTTGAGAACACCCTGGTCCCAGGTTAAGAACTGTAAGGCAGGGCTGGACTGAATGATTAAAACATACAGTATACTAGCAAGCCTCTGCAATTCTCCGGCCTTCGTCATAGCATCCTGGCATGTTCCTTATGGAGGAATTAAGTGAAGCTGTTGTGTCCCCTGGCGGGTCATGCGCTTCAATGCATTTTAATGCTGCCCAGCTAGCTAGAATGGTCCTTCGTTGGGGGCAAGGGGAAGATAAGAGGAAGACAAAGGGTGACATAAGCTAATGATCTAGAATTCCCCATAATTAAAATTCAAATGCATACACAAAACTAATGTATCAGAAAGTTAGGCTAAATGCCGCCTTCCTGACATGCTAATTGCCCAAGTGTGGGGAGCTATTTAATAAAAAATGGGAGGGGGGGGCATACAAACCGTCCAGCTGTCTAATGTTAGATTAGCTTCAACCAGAGCCAGGGCCTTCTCAACACTGGCTCCGGCCTGGTAGAATGCTCTGTCTCATGAGACCAGGGCCCTGTGGGATCTGATTTCTTTCCGCCTGTAAGACAGAGTTGTTCCACCTAGCCTTTGGCTTAGAATCAGTTTGATTCCCTCCCCCTCTTTCTTTTTCCTTTCTCCTCCTGTGAAGAGGCTGCATCCTAATGTTTTAATGTTGTATTCTAATCTTTTTAAAATTGTATTTTAATCAACTTGTTTTTATTATTGGTTGTTAGCCACCCTGAGCCCGGTCTTGGCTGGGGAGGGCGGGGTATAAATAAAGTATTATTATTATTATTATTATTATTATTATTATTATTATTATTATTAATGTGGTGCAATCCAAGAGCCAGATTTACTACTCTGCCACTTTCAACCAACCCTAAGAAATATATTTCATTTGTTTGTTGTTAAATGTCTATACTGGATCAGAGGATCACAGGGCAGTTAATAATATAACAACACAGAAATCCATATCATAGCAACAAACAAGAACAATACTCCCTCACACACACACACACAGTTTAAAAGGCCATAGATATGAACTAACAGCTCACTGACTCGATAACAGTGAGTCCTTCATCATCCGACTGCGTCATCTCGTCCTCGGACTGGTCACTCAGCATGTCACATGGCAAGAGGGAGGAACTGTCGGCCACCTCTAGGACAGGGGCAATACTGGGCCTCCTTTTCCCAGAGCCATTTTCCGCTGGCAAGGTGAGCTTGCTGTTGTTGATGGGGCGGCACTCTGTGTTCTGCAGATCCATGGCCACCGTGCCTGTGGGGACAGAGGGAAGAGGCAGGATCAGGCACTAAAGGCAGCTAATACAGGGAAACCAATGCCCATATTACACTTAAAAAAAACACACACCTATTTTTAATTTTTGCTCTACATTGCAAGCTGCCTACAGCAAGGGTGAGAAACAGCAGGCCGGACTGTGGCCCTCCAGGTTACTCAGGCCATGCTCCGCACTGGCCTCGCTTCATACCCAGAGCATTTCTGCCTGGCTGGAATATGCAATTGAACTCTGAACATGCCTCTTGCTTGTCTGGATGTGGGATAGTGTGGGTGTGGGTGTGTAGAGAAATGGGCTCTACTTTATGAAAGGTCAAAATTGTGTTTGTTGCTCTGCTGACAGGAGCAAGCCAGCAGTAAATCACACTGTACACATTGGAGTTAACTCCTTATTAGCAAGAACAGGACTTGGTGGAGTGTCAGGCCTAATGAGCACAGGAACTAATCCCTGGTAGGTTCTTGCCCTCATCGATCAGGTGCCAAGACTAGAGATCCCTGCCTTCTCACAGTTGTCTATGTATCCTCCTCTTCAGAATCTATCTTTGCTCCTCTCACTACATGCCTCTTCTGGTTCTGGGAGGTTGGGAGGCGGGAGGAGCTTGTCAGAGCAGGAGGGGAAGACACCCATGACTCTTCACCAGCCAAACTCATCTCTGCCTCTCCAGATTCCACCTCTGCATCTGCTTCAGTACTGCTCTCTGCCACTGACTCTCCCAGCTCACTATGCCCTGTTACCCTTCAAGCTTGTGATGCCTCCTCTCCCCACTCTTCTCTTTCTTTCTTCTCATCGTTGTCCTACTACCACTCCGTAGGCTCTGAGCCTTCTTCCCTTGGCGATTCCCTAGCTGGTGCCCCCCATTCCTCTGCATTCCAACCAGTCCATGAACATCTGCCCATTTTAGCCTCTGGCTCCACCCACCACTGGCATGCTGGAAGGTTCCCCTGAAGGGAATGAGGCCCTCAAACCATAAACAGGTTTCCCACCCCCAAGCCTAGAGAGCCTTTACTATTAGGTGACCTAAAAACAACCCAGATAAAGAAATCCATATAAATAAATGACTCCCGCTGGAACAGATTAAAGGTTCATCTAGTCTAGCAACCTGTTTCCTACAGTGGGGTGCCACTGAGGAATCCACAAGCAGAGCTAATAGGCAGCAGCCCCCTCCCCACTACCATTTTTGCTCCCCAGCAACTGGTATTCACAGGTATACTGCCTCTGAACATGGAGGTTTTATTTAGCTGTCATGACTAGAAGCCATGGTCCTAGTCCACATTGTTGTAGCCCAGTGGCAAAGCATCTGCTTTGGATACAGAAGGTCGCAGGGTTGATCCCAGGTATCTCCAAGTCAGCCCAGGAATGTCATCAGCCTGAAACTCTGGAGAGGCACTGCTTGTCTGTATTGAGTTGCATAGACCAATGGTCTGATTCAATATAAGTCTGCTCCCTTCCCCCCAAAATCCTTCCATCAGTGCTCCCCCCAAATAAGCTCCTGTGGTATAAATTCTTCCCCAAATTTATGGTAAGTTGTTTTGGAACATCTGAGGAATGTCTGTACAGTGGTACCTCAGGTTAAATACTTAATTTGTTCCAGAGGTCCATACCTAACCTGAAACTGTTCTTAACCTGAAGCACCACTTTAGCTAATGGGGCCTCCCGCTGCTGCTGTGCCGCCGAAGCACGATTTCTGTTCTCATCCTGAAGCAAAGTTCTTAACCTGAAGCACTATTTCTGGGTTAGCGGAGTCTGTAACCTGAAGCGTATGTAACCAGAAGTGTATGTAGCCTGAGGTACCACTGTATATTTATTTATTTATGCCTCACATTTTCTTCAAAGGTGGTGTAAATATTTTCTCCACTCCCTATTTTATCCTCGCTACAACCCTGTGAGGTAAGTTAGGCTGGGAGACTGCGATTATCTCAAGGTCACCCGGGAAGCTTCATCATGGCTGAGTGGAGATTTGAACCAAGGTCTTCCAGGTCCTAGCCCAACATTCTTACCACTGTGACACCACATTGAGCAGGATGGGTCTAAGAAACTCATTCTTTATATATTCAGCAGCACTAACATCTCCAGCAGGTGTGCGCCTGTGTGCCATTTATGCAGATCTGTTTCAGGTAAAATGCAGACTGCTCTTTATTCTGCAAAGCGGACGGTAGGTGGCCCTAATTATCTGGATTGCAGTTTGACAGAAAGCAGCATGAAAAGCCCCATCGCGCCTGGACTTCTGGGTAACATCTTTGCTGAGACGGGTGAATCAGGGCTCCATGAGAAGGCCAGCAACAGATTCTAATTGGTGAACCCGAGGAGAGAAAAGGCAGATGATGAGAAGAACGATCTTTGACTCTGTTTGGAGGAGGAGAGCAGGAAGAGAGGGAGGGAGAGCCTTATAATGAGCTAACAGAGTGGGCGGCAGAGAGGCAAGATTGTATAAGGGAGGAATGATTCAGGAAAGGCATAAATAGCACTCCTGTATTTCGCCTGTGGCGCTCTCTCTGCCTTGCAACAAGACAAGAATGCAGGGCGCATATTCAAAGGGCCCTTTCAGCTGGAGGGAAAATGCATAGCCACTGAGGATGAGGCTGTGTATTAGGGGCTGCAGTGGTGGCTTGTAATCGTTGATGTCATGCAGGGACGCTGAAGGTAGGGGGAGCCAGAGCCAGTATTGAGCAGTTTGGCACCACCAGGGATGCTGTAGCATCAGATTTCCTGAGTTGGCAGATGGGTCAGACTGAATGACACCTTTCAGGTCCCTTCCAGAGACTCCATCTCTTAACAGCAGCGCCATGACATCTATGGTGCCTGGTGGAGCCCAGCAGGGACAGAACCAGAGCCAGTGGCAGGCAGAGCCAACTAATTCAAGCTTGCTCCCGTACTTCTTCCTGCTGAGTTCTACAATAGGGTTACCAGACGTCCCCGGTTCCCAGGGACAGTCCCCGGATTCACCAATCTGTCCCCAGACAAAATCTGCCCCCGGAATGTCCCTGGATTTTAATTAAGAAGAAGAAGAGTTTGGGTTTGATATCCCGCTTTATCACTACCCGAAGGAGTCTCAAAGCGGCTAACATTCTCCTTTCCCTTCCTCCCCCACAACAAACACTCTGTGAGGTGAGTGGGGCTGAGAGACTTCAGAGAAGTGTGACTGGCCCAAGGTCACCCAGCAGCTGCATGTGGTGAACGCGAACCCGGTTCACCAGATTACGAGAATACTGGTCTTAACCACTACACCACACCGGTGTCCCTGGTGCGAGACAGAGAGAGAGAGAGATGGAGCACAGTGGCAGCTTCTCACGGGAACAAAGAGGCGTGAAAGAGAAAGGCTATGGGGGAAATGGGGGCGGGAGGAAGGCAGGCAGGTGGACGGGCTCCTTTGCTTTCTCTCCCTCCTCCCTCTCCAATGGCCACTGAGGAGATGGTGAGTTTAATGGGGGGGGAGGAGGAAGGTGCTGCGGCGCCCCTTGTCCCTGGTGGTGCCGCGCTGCCTTCCCGCCGCGAGTGGGGTGCAGGGGTGTGTGCGGTTTGGAACGTTCTCGGGTGACGGGGCCTCCTTCGCTCCCTCCGCGCCTCCTCCGGCACCAGCGGCCTCTCTTGTGAGGAGGGCTGTGTGCGAGTCCTCTGTTGGTCCAACTCTGGTAATGAGACACCATAGAGACTGCACTCGCCCTCCCGCGGTCTCCCAGTTATGGGAAGCTGGTGCCTTCTCAGTGTGTTTTAATGCGTGTTTTCCTAAAACCAGCGTGCACCTTTACTCGATCTCTCCCCCCCCCTGCAACCAACCTCTTTTTTGGGGGGGCGTTTGTGTGTTTGTAGATGGGCTTCTCCACCTGCCTTGTGTCAAAGTGCATGCCCGACAACTTTGGGGTCCCATCCTCTAAAAAAAGGTCAAGAACTCTGGGCAATCCTTTCCTAAAATAAAGCATGAAATTCAAAAAATAAAAATAGTGTCCCCGAATTCCTTGAAAAAAATCTGGCAACCATATTCTACAAGAGCAACACAGAAATTAAGGAAGGCAAGGAAGCAGACAAGCTGTGCCACTCCCTGGACTGGTTATAAGTAAGCAAGCAGGCAGGGGCTGGGGCTGGTTGAGAATGATGGGGAAACATCCTCCCTGTATGTTTAAACATCACACTGAGGTCCAGCACCGAGGGCCTTCTGGCGGTTCCCTCACTGTGAGAAGTGAGATTACAGGGAACCAGGCAGAGGGCCTTCTTGGTAGTGGCGCCCGCCCTGTGGAACGCCCTCCCACCAGATGCCAAAGAGATAAACAACTATCAGACTTTTAGAAGACATCTGCAGGAAGCTGTTTAGGGAAGTTTTAATGTTTGAAGTTTTATTCTGTTTTTAGTGTTCTGTTGGAAGCTGCCCAGAGTGGCTGGGGAAACCCAGGCAGATGGGCAGGGTATAAATAATATATATATATTACTACTACTATCTGTATCTATATCCAGTGGCAGGTGGTGCCTTTTGAGGTTGGTTGGACAGAAGGCTGAGACACCAACAGTAAGCGGCACCAGAATCCAACTCATTCTAGTTCTTTCTTCATCTTCCTCTTGAGATCTACAAGTGCAGCACTCAAAGAGGAGGAAGCTGACAAGCAGGGCCACCTCCTGGACCAGGTGCAAGTAAGAAGGCAGGCAGGCAAGGGCTGCCTGAGTTTGATATTTGTCTTAATGAACCAAACTCCACCAAATGGCTGTATGCTAATTCCAGAATCAGAAGCTCCACACCTCTGGGTACCAGTTGCTGGGGTGAGAGCATTGTTGCACTCATGCCCTGCTTGTGTGCTTCGTATTAGGGTATCTGGTTGGCCACCGTGAGAACAGGATGCTAGACTAGGTGGGCCTTTGTCCTTCTTATGTTATTGTGAATCTGCTGCAATCCTCACTCTTGAAAACTTTAATGTCAGTTCACAACATAGCCTTTGAATATTTGCTGGATAATCTGCAAACATTTTATATCCCCATCTGATAGTCAATGGCCATTTGTCTTCAGTATTTGATCTTAGGCAGATGAAACTGGATAGCCGTCATACAATGGTGTCCAGTATTTGAATAAGAAAAAAAACTGCGAAAATCAGGGCACCAGTGATTTGTGTGTGGCCTCTTTTTATATGCCAAATAATGAAGCAAATTGGGGTGATTCAGGGCTTTCCCTGCCCCAAATGTTGAAGCACAATGCCAATAACCCCCATCCCCAAGATGGATCAGAGCACCCCACAAAGACTTGTGTCTATTCTGCACCATATAGTTCTGTACTTTCTGTACAATTCCCCCCCCCCTGTTTTTTTTGTCTATGGGGCTTTGCTGCCTGTGACACAATGAAGAGACCTGAATTGTTCTTTGTTAAAGCAACATTGTCTTAAGCTGTTTTTAATATTGTGCTTTACCATTGTTACCTGCCCTGGAACCTTAGGGTGGAGGGTAATAAATTATAATAAAAGTAACAACAACAACAACAACAACAACAACAACAACAGAAAAATAAGGCAAGCCTCAAAATGGTACAGGAAAGTAGAAATTGATAAAATCAGAAAATGCTCTTATAATATGCCCTTACAGAACTCTGCATGATTCTAGAGTCAGTTAGGTAGCCGTGTTGGTCTGACGCAGACGAAATAAATTAAAAAATTAAAAAATTGTCCAGTAGCACCTTAGAGACCAGCTAAGTTTGTTCTGGGTATAAGAGGTTGTGTAGTTATCTGAAGAAGTGTGCATGCACACGAAAGCTTATACCCAGAACAAACTTAGTTGGTCTCTAAGGTGCTACTGGACAATTTTAGAACTCTGCATGGTGGAAGATGGGGATAAAACTAGACTTATCTGGTGCCCCCAACCGTTGGGCTCTCTGCCTTCTGCCCTGCCAGCCCCAGTGGGCACCAGACAGCACTGCTTTTATACTTTATGGTAACCACCGACTGATACAGTTATTTTCTTTCCCTTCATCAACTGCCAGCTGAGTGCAGCCTCATTTTCGGAGAGATTAATCATTCTGACACTTTTTTTTTGTACAAAACACCCCTCTAAGGAGAACCAAGTGCAGCAGCGCAACACACAAGGCATGTAAATAGCACTTTGCAAATATATTGGCATTGTGCTGTGTGGGTAATAAACTGGAGCAGGAAATAAGACTGATGGAGGAAAAATGGGAACACAATTTGATTGGACTTTGAATTTTCGGCTGTGCCTTCAGATGGACAAGCTACTGCCTGCTGCTGCCCTTCCTGCCATTTCTGTCTGATGGCTCACATGCACTGTCTTGAGAATGAATATTGCCAGCTTTTCACTCCTCCTCTCCAAGCTTCTAGCCCTCATGACAGCAGGAAAGGGTAGATGAGATAAGAAAACACAGAAAAAACTAATATGTCCTGATATTGTTTTTAAAATAAAGGGCTGGATACAGATTTCGGAAGGGGGGGAAGGTTAATGCAAAAGGCCAAACTTCACATTTTCATGAATGCCCAAGTCTGTAGGGTTCTGGGTTCTAGAACCAGGGTTTCCAGCAGAAACCAGTATTCTGTTTCATTGCAAACCTGGTAGACTTGAGACTTGTCCTTTAAGGGTGACAGATCTGGCTTGCATGGGCTAAGGGCCAAGCCCTGTCCATCCAGTCATATAACAGTGTTAGGGAACTTTTTCAGCCTGGGGGGCGTCACATTCCCTTCTGGGCAACCTTCTGAGGGCCACATACCAGAGGTGTGCAGGGCAAGAAGCAAAACCAGGCAGAAGAATGAATGTAAACAATAGACTAGTTTCTACACACACACCTCTCTCCACCCTCCACCCAGGCAAGCAAGAGGCATTATCAGAGTTCGACACATTTCAGCCAGACAAAAACACTCTCTGGTTGCAAAGCAGTGCCAGTATGGCCTGAAGAGAATTCTGAGAGGTAGACAGAGACCTTGCGGGCTGCATTCAGCTGCCAGACCCGAGGTTCCCCACCTCTGCTATAGGGCTATCTTGCAATGCAACCTTGAAAAGTGGCAGACTAACTCACCCATGCTGGCAATGATGCTATGGACTGGCAGCCTTGACGGCCCATCATAGATGCCTCTCCCTGCAAATCCTTTCTTTTTCTGCTTCTCCTCCTGCTTGAAGATGAAGGCTGAGTTCTCCTCCTTCGTGATGTTGATGTAGAAGCATGTGTCGGAGGCACTCAAGATGTGCCGCGGTCCTGGGTTGAGGAGGATGCTTTTATTCTCCTCCCTCTTCACACCCATCAAGCAGACTCCATACCTGAAAGGAGCACCAAAGAGGTCTTGGATAAAACCAATGACAGGGGTCCCTTGAGTTACAAATGCATCAGGTTACAAACTCCGCTAACCTAGAAGAGTTACCTTGGGTTGAAAACTTTGCTCCAGGATGAGAACGGAAATCATGTGCTGGCAGCACAGTGGCAGCAAGAGGCCCCATTTGTGAAAGCACGCCTCTAGTTAAGAACATTTTCAGGTTAAGAGCGGACCTCCAGAATGAATTAAGTTTGTAACTAGAGGTACCACTGTACTTGGCATGATCTAGTCCCAAGCTGGAAGCCCAGGTTGGTGTGTATGGTTCTCCTCCTCCTCCTATAACCAGTGGCGGAGGAAGGGGGCGAGGGGTGGGTGGTCCGCCCTGTGTACCATCTCTGAGGGAGGTGACAAGAAGGCACCCTGTGGGGGACTCACCCCGCCACCCTTGGGCACGGTGGTGTGAGCCGCCACCATCGTTCCACCGCAGCCGCGTGCAGAGGATCCCTCCACCGCTGCCGCTGCTGCAAACAGAGTATCCCGCCGCCGCCGCCCATCCAGTTAACCCAGCACCAGGTGCCGGTTAGTCTTCCTTTGCCCCTGCCTATGACCCCCACAATAACTCTGTGAAGTAGGTTAGGTGGAGAGTGAGAGTGACTGGCCCAAGATCATCCAGTGAGATTCATGGCCGACTGGGAATTTGAACCCTGCTCTCCCAAATCCTAGTCCAACACTCTAACCACTACATGACTTTTAAAGCAGCTTTGTAGGCATTCCTTGGCTGAAGGACTGCATTGCAACCTTTGGAGGAGTGTGCATATGGAAAGAAAGTTGAGTTTCAGCTCTTGTGTTGTTTTGGAAAGTACAAATGCATTTAAATGTGAGATGATTAGATTTTCTCCCAGACCCCTACCTAGGTGAGAGACAGGGATGCCACAGGGTTAAATGCCATACCTAAACATATTTAGTGTGGGCATTTTCTGATTTTGTAATTTTACATGCTTTCAAGTGATTTTTTTAAAAAAACAACTACTTAATGTACTTTAACGGCACGCCAGCAGCCCTGTGCTCAGTGCAGTTTTGAAAGGCTCAGCCCACCATCTTGATTCAAAACAGAGTCCAGTTGTATCCAAACACACATGAAAGCCTGCTCCTTGATCTCAAGAACCGTCATGCCAAAATTGCTTACGGTATCTTGAGAGGTGTCCAAATGCATAACAATAAATAAACCACACCCCCAAATATATAATAGATGACCTTTTGTATTAATACTTAGTTCCTCACTTTGGAAAGGGCTTTGTTCCTATGGAATCACAGAACTTCAAAGCTGGAAGGGACCTCCAAGGGTCATCTAGTCCAACCCCATGCAATGCAGCAATCCCAGCTAAATCCTGAACAGTGGAGTGTAAAATAAACCATATAACATCACATTGTCAGGCTTTTCCTCTCACTTTTTGTGGGCATGGAAGGATGCGTAGGTGAAACTCTTCCCTTCGTACTCCATGAAGAACTTGCTGTCGCCCATCCGGATGTGGTAGACCTCATTGCCAGAGCAGCGACCATACATCCTCTGCCACTGCTCTGGTGACTCCTGACCCTCTCTGGAAACAGATCAGAGGAGGAGAAGAAGAAAAACACCTCTTAGTAAGTGGATGGAGTTGGATCCCTAATCCATAGCATGCTCAGCATACTTTATCTGTTTAGACAAAATAGTTTGCTTTGCCAAATGAGTAACGGAACGAATTGGGCAAGTGCGGATGAATGGCAAAACAAATGAGATATTGAACAAAAATGAATGGGGGGTAATGCAAGAATAGGGGGCTGTTTTTGGTCTGAGGGCCTTCCAGGGAACTTCCAGGGGCCAGAAGCAAAAACAGGCAGACCAATGAATGCAAACTTTACCTTTGTCTAGTAGGCTAGTTTCTACACACACACACAGCTCTCTCAAGCTTCCAACCAGGCAAACAAGAGGCGCAATCAGAGTTCAAGGAACATTCTAGCCAGGCAGAAAACACTTAGGGGAGGTGTGAGGCAGAGAAGTGAGAGGTATGGCTCTGGGAGAGTCCTAGAGATCAGACAGAGAGGTCTTGGCCTGTGGTATCTCCAACCCTGATGTAACAAAATGGTCAAGTTCTTGTATATCTTTATGGCTTCCAGGATAGGCACCAATGCAGAGAAGAAACTTCCTGGAAATTGTGCTGAAAGCCAAGTCAAATGAGAAGCGATGAAGACAATTGGTACAGCCACACTTGGCTAAAGACTGGTGGTATACTAGCTGGTGCTATCATTAGGCCAACCAGGCAGCTGCCTAAGGCACAGACCTCTAGGGTGACCTTTGAAGGGTGCAGTTTTGTACAGATTAGTTTTTGCTTTATCTGTGCTGTGAACTTTACAGCAATAGCTTGAGGGCTTCCAATGTCAATGCTGCCACAAGGAGTATTTCTCTTCACACCACAACAAAAAATCCTGGGTGTGTGCCTAATTCCTGTTTCTCAGAACTAAGTCCTAGTCAATCCATCTCAGTGGCTGCTCCCATTTGGAACTCCCTTCTTAGAGAAACAAGACTGGCTCCTTTTCCTTCCACCTGCAGGTGAAGACTCTTTTATTCCTGCAGGGTATTGGGAACTGGCTGTTTTTAAGGAAAGGCTTTTAAGAGTGCTGTGCTGTTTTTATCTGTATTTTAATGGGTTTGTTTTTATATCCATTTAACTTTGCTATATTTTAAATAATAATAATAATAATAATAATAATAATAATAATAATAATAATTTATTATTTATACCCCGCCCATCTGGCTGGGCCTCCCCAGCCACTCTAGGCGGCTTCCATAAAAACCAAAAATACAATAAAATATCACACGTTAAAAACTTCCCTGAACAGGGCTGCCTTAAGATGTCTCCTGAATGTCAGGTAGTTGTTTATCGCCTTGACATCTGCTGGAAGGGTGTTCCACAGGGCGGGCGCCACTACCGAGAAGGCCCTCTGCCTGGTTCCCTGTAGCTTTGCTTCTCGCAATGAGGGAACCGCCAGAAGGCCCTCGGCGCTGGACCTCAGCGTCCGGGCAGAATGATGGGGGTAGAGACGCTCCTACAGGTATACTGGACCGAGGCCGTTTAGGGCTTTAAAGGTCAGCACCAACACTTTGAATTGTGCTCGGAAACGTACTGGGAGCCAATGCAGGTCTTTCAAGACCGGTGTTATATGGTCTCGGCGGCCGCTCCCAGTCACCAGTCTAGCTGCCGCATTCTGGATTAGTTGTAGTTTCCGAGTCACCTTCAAAGGTAGCCCCACGTAGAGTGCATTGCAGTAGTCCAAGCGGGAGATAACCAGAGCATGCACCACTCTGGCGAGACAGTCCGCAGGCAGATAGGGTCTCAGCCTACGTACCAGATGGAGCTGGTAAACAGCTGCCCTGGACACAGATTTGACCTGTGCCTCCATGGACAGCTGTGAGTCCAAAATGACTCCCAGGCTGCACACCTGGTCCTTCAGGGGCACAGTTACCCCATTCAGGACCAGGGAATCCTCCACACCTGCCCGCCTCCTGTCCCCCAAAAACAGTACTTCTGTCTTGTCAGGATTCAACCTCAATCTGTTAGCCGCCATCCATCCTCCAACCGCCTCCAGACACTCACACAGGACCTTCACCGCCTTCACTGGTTCTGATTTAAAAGAGAGGTAGAGCTGGGTATCATCCGCATACTGATGAACACCCAGCCCAAACCTCCTGATGATCTCTCCCAGCGGCCGCATGTAGATGTTGAAAAGCATGGGGGAGAGGACAGAACCCTGAGGGGCTTTTATATATGTTGTTAGCTTTCTGCGTTTTATTCATGTTTGCTTTAATTTTTGTGAGCCGCCTTGAGTCCTGGTTCTGGGAGAAAGGCGGGCTATAAATAATAAAATAATAATAATAATAATGTTTCCATTGTTCTAAGCATCCTTCTCACACTTCCAGTGTCAGACATATAAAAAACTTGCATGCATTCAACAATGTAGCAAAAGAGACTGGTTGGCTTGGCAACTATATCAATTAAACATGCCCAAGCATCAGCACTTGACCTGAAAGAATCGGTGACAAAATTTGTGAAGGAAAATGCATGCAAGGTGAGATTTTTTGATGTGCGTGAAAATGAAACTTTTAAGATGCGTAAATTTTTACATCACAATTCACAAGATTATCCAAAATTATTTGTGCCTTAAAGTATTTTCTTTTATTTGAGAAAGATAAGATTGTTGTATTACTTGCAATTTAAAATAAATTTAGTGGTTTCAAATTTTGTGCTTTTCATTTTTTTCACCAAGACATTTTTGTCTGTTTTTCACAATTGAATTTAGCAACCTTTTTGCTGGGGTGAGAATGCAAGTAGTTAGCCTTACCTAGGGCACAAAATAGCCTCGCCCTGGCCCTGGATGTATATCCCTCTGTGCCATCCTGTAACAATTTGCTTTAGTTCTTCCTACCCTCAAAGCCTAGCCAGCCGAAACTCCAGAACAGGGAAAGTAACTCAAGATGTCATCATTCATAATCAGCAACAAGATCAGTCCCTAAACATATTTTATCGAAGCTTGCAATGCATGCTTGGGAGAAATTGGCCCAGAGAGTCTATGAATCAAACATCCTTCCATTGAACGCGCAGCATGAATAAGGATGCGTTTCTCTCTCTCAGTGCCGGCAAGCTTTAGGCTGATGGTGTGTCCTCCAGCAAATACTCTTTCCATTCCCAGCTATCACGCTCTGTGACAAAACACTGCCTCTTTCCACCTTTCCCTTTATAAAAGAGCTTGGTGGAACAATTCAGCATGGCATCATATCAATAAGAACAGGCATCCCCAACCTTTGGCCCTCCAGATGTTTTGGACTACAGTTCCCATCATCCCTGACCACTGGTCCTGTTAGCTAGGGATCATGGGAGTTGTAGGCCAAAACATCTGGAGGGCAACAGGTTGAGGATACCTGAATAAGAAGCTTCATTCCCACTTGAAAATATAATGCCCCAGTTTCAAGGAAGGGGTGTAGTTTAGGGACAAATAATACACTTCACATGCAGAAAAGTCCCTGGTTTGAGCCACAGCATCTTCTGGTAGGGCTGGGAATGTCTCCTGGTTGAAACCCTGGAGAGCTGAAGCGTGTCAGTGAAGAGGAAACTGATCTGGATAGATCAATGGGTCTTACTTGGCATAAGGCAGTCTCCTGGGTGAACTAGTCCTTTATTCAGCACCATGAGAACTGGAATCACACTTTGTTTTTAGAGGAAGGGCCATAGCCCAGTGGCAGAGCGGAAAGTCCCAGGTTTGATCTACAGAATCTCTAGGTAGGTCTGGACATTTCCCTTCCTGAGACCTGGACAGCTGCTACCAGTCAGTGTAGACATCAGTGAGCTAGGTGGACCAATGATCTGACTCTATATAAGGCAGATTCCTGTGTTCCTAAAGATTTTGGTTTGACTCCCAACATTTCTGGGTTGTATCATGCCTTCATATTATATCGTATGTGTTAGCACGTGTATAGAATCATATATTTTTATGCATATTTACATCAGGGCTAGCTAAGTTGTGGCTCAGAGGCTGTATCTGACTCCCATCCAACAATTTGTTGGTAGTGAAGAATTGTCTATTTTATTAAAAAGACAAAAACAAAACAGTGAGTTGACCACCTTGTGGGAAGTGTTGGCGCTAATCTCCACTGCCATGATGGTTTGGGTGGAGATGTTCCAACCATTCTGCTCCAACCCTGCCTATCAGACTTATTGGACACACCCACTTTCACTTTGACACACCCTCTGCTATCATGGGGCACTCAGGAGGCTAGATAACAGCAAATGTGAAAAAAGTTAGCCATCTTTTTGATCTCAAGAGGGTGGGTCATTTGAAATCTATCCGCTAAGGAGGGAAATGGTTTAATACACATCTATATGCAGCATTTGCTTTCAGGACAAAGAATGCAGATAACAACAACAACAACAAAAACAACAAAAACAACAACAACAATTTACTATTTATACCCCGCCCATCTGGCTGAGTTTCCCCAGCCACTCTGTGCGGCTCTCAATCAAATGTTAAAAACAATACAGCATTAAAAACAGATTCAAACCACTTCCTCCCTACCAGCCTTCCCTTGGTGAGAGTGCCCATCTATCTTCACCCTGCCTGACTCTTGCTGGTCATTCAATTACTTACTGTCCTCTGGACGTATGGACAAGGAGGGTTATGAGCGTTGAGGTAGCTGGGCAGACGCAGTTCAGAGCCAGCATGGCGTACTTACATTCCTCTTCACACACCACGTGATCTGAAATTAAAAGAGGCCTTCCCATTACTCCCAAAGCACAAGGATTTGAGGCACCAAACACAGTATGTTTCCCCTTCCTTCCCACGCAAGGGCCTCTCACCCGCCAAAGCCCCTGTTCTTTGCACTGCTGCATTTACAAGAAACCAATGGAAATACTTGTTTTAAAACTCTTCAGACAGTTTACAAATCTTCAACAAAACAGCAGATTCCCTGTTGTGCTATTGATTTTCAATGTCTGGCTAAAGCTATACAGTACAATCAATTTGCTGGGGTGTGTTTTTTGGGGTCCACAGCATCTATATCCTTGAAATAATTTAGCAAAATGATTGCACCGAACTGTATCTCCTTCATCCCTGAGGGTGAGTAACAGGTGCATCACATGCCCACGGATCCAAAAGGCTTCATAAACCATGATCAAGTGTGACTATGGGCAAAACAGGAATCTCCATTCACAAGAAGACCTGGAGCCTTTAATGTTGAGGTGGAGAATCTGTAACCCTCCAGATGTTGTTGGACTCCATGTATCATCATATTCCTCTATTGTTGTTGTTGTTGTCATCATCATCAGCACCATTATCATCACTATTATCATTATCATAAACACCACCACCGCCTCCTTCATTTAGATTTCCTGTCCGCCCTTCACCTTAAGGTATCAGGGTGGGTTACAACAACAGCAATAAAAAAAGTCTCTGGGTAGGGAACAGCTATGGGGCTGCCACAGAGAATGCCCTCATTTGAGTTGTCACCCCACTGAACTTCTGAAAGAGGTGGAGCAACGAAAAGGCCCCCCTCTTCTGATCTTAAGACTCCAGAAGTTATGTAAGAGGTGGTTTTTCAGATATTTGGAGCCTTTGTCATTTAGGATCTTAAATATCAGAGTGAACACTATGATTGATTTAGTTAACAAAATATATATGTGCCACTTGGTTGCAATAGAACTTCAAAGTGGAAACCAGTGCAGGTGTTTTAGAAAAGGGGTCTATGATCTCTGGATGGAACACCAAATCAGTAATCTGGCTACCGAGATTTGGACCAGTCAAAAATTCCAAATCTTCTTCAAGGGCAGGCCCACACAGAGCACATGGCAACAATCTAGCCTGGAGGTTACCAGAGCATGAAGTACAGTGGCCAAGCCGTCTCTGTCTAACAGCGGCTGAAGCAGTGGCTGGTAGCCACATGACAAACTTATCCTCCTTCGCCATGCTCCTTTTAGGCTGCTGGTTCCTCATTGGTTCTCTCTCCGCCCCCCCCCCCAATTCTCCCTGTCTTTCTTTGGCTTATATCAATGCAGAATAACTGGCTATTTCTTCTGAATGCAATTCTCCCTTGCCATTTCCAAGGTACGGGAATGGGTGACAGCATGGGACCCAGCCTGTCAGCAACACCCTCCACAGGGAGCTTAGAATCTAGTTGTTTGATGCCCTAGTTCCTTTTCAGATGTTGATTACACACAGCGAGAAAGTACATTATCTTTTTATTCCAGCCCACCCATGTTTCCAGATGATAGAAAGCAAACAAACAAACCCACCCAGAGAACAAGTGGAAAAGAGGATGAAATAAAGGATGTGAGAGAGTGGGTGGGGGTGTTGTGGGGTGCTAAGAATTGGAAGCTAGCAAAGCAGGACGAATACCAGGGAGGAGAGAAGAGACAAAAGAAGTAGAAGGAAGAACTAGTCTGGCATAGCAAAAGCCTTATCCAACCTGGTGCCCTCCAGATGTTTTGGACTACAGTACCCATCACACTTGACCAATGGCCATGCTGGCTGAGACTGATGGGAAATGTAGTGCAGAATGTCTGGAGGGCACCAGGTTGGAGAAGAAGTTCATTTTAAAGCTAAAGAATAATCAGAAGGGAGAGTAAGAGGAGCCCAGAAGTCACCCATCAATAGTTAGCACCTGAGTGGCAGGCAGCAAGAGAAAGGACAAATAATATGTAAATTTAATTTTCTTTCCATTTTGTTTTTCAATCTTGAATTAAGTTCTCCACATTCTATTTCAGTTTTTTCCCCCATAGTCTTATATTTATGGCATTGAATGAATTGTCAAGATTGTCAGCTATCTGTGAGATAGTCTTCCAGAATAGGACAGAATAGAATTTCTTATTTATACCCCGCCCATCTGGTTGGGTTTCCCCAGCCACTCTGGGCGGCTTCCAAAAGAATATTAAAATACTATGATACATCAAACATTAAAAGCTTCCCTAAAGAGGGCTGCCTTCAGATGTCTTCTAAAAATCTGGTAGTTGTTCTTCTCTTTGACATCTGGTGGGAGGGCATTCCACAGGGCGGGTGCCACCACCGAGAAGGCCCTCTGCCTGGTTCCCTGTAACTTGGCTTCTCGTAGTGAGGGAACCGCCAGAAGGCCCTCGGCGCTGGACCTCAGTGTCTGGGCAGAATGATGGAGGTGGAGACGCTCCTTCAGCATAAATAATAATGAGTAGCTGGAGCACTTCTGTTTACATAGTTGATATACAGGGGCCAAGCCTTGTCAAAAAGACCATGCTTAGTTTGCCCTTTAGCAACCCTTCTATATTACGTTAGATGCTTGAAGGAGTCAGATCCCAACTCTTCCCTTGCCATCTCATCAGAGGTGAGGGGCAGTGGTGAACAGCATTGCAGCATTAAGGTAAAGGTAAAGGACCCCTGGATGGTTAAGTCCAGTCAAAGGCGACTATGGGGTGTGGCGCTCAGGTCACTTCAGACCGAGGGAGCCGGCGTTTGTCCACAGACAGCTTTCCGGGTCATTGGGTCAGCATGACTATACTGCTTCTGGTGCAATGGGACAATGGCCACCGGAGTGGTACCTATTTATCTATTCGTGTTGGTATGCTTTTGAACTGCTAGGTTGGCAGGAGCTGGGACAGAGCAACGGGAGCTCACCACTGTCGCATGAATTTGAACTGCCAACCTTCAGATTGGCAAGCCCAAGAGGCTCAGTGGTTTAGACCACAGCACCACTGAAGTCCCACATCTTTACCTATTGCAGCATTATATATAAGGGGTGGATGTATATTGGCATCTATTGACATAAGGGCTTTCCCTCTCATGCGACTGACATAAGCATAATAAAAAAAATCCTTCCAGTAGCACCTTAAAGACCAACCAAGTTAGTTCTTGGTATGAGCTTTCGTGTGCATGCACACTTCTTCAGATACACTGAAACAGAAGTTGCCAGATCCTTCTATATAGTGAGAAGGTGGGGAGGCGTATTACTCAGAAGGGTGGTGGGAATGGGAGATTGGCAGATAGCTGAGATGAGCCTGTTGATGACTCTTAACGACTGTAATAGGTCTTGCAGGAAAAGGCAAGGGGTGAGAAGGTGAGAAATGGCTTAGTCATGTATAATGAGATAAGAATCCAATGTCTCTGTTTTATTTTGACTATGGCAGACCAACACGGCTACCTATCTGTAACTGACATAAGCATGTAACTCAACAGGTTTCATTGGAATCAATCCATGCTATCTTTCTACAAAATTAAGAAAACATTCTAAATAACTGAAACAATATTATATTCACACTTAGTTCTATTGATTTCTATCTGTTTTGGATATAGTTCTTAAATAACCTTTTTCTATGCTCCTTTTCTATGGTTTTTTTTAAACTAGATGGGTGTATTTTTTTGTAATTGAGACTGTATGTGAAATATTTTATGTGATGGATTAAGTGTTTGGGTTTTTTGTAAAGGGGTAACGATCCTTCCCCTCACTCTTTTTTGTTTTTCTGTGTAGTTTAAAACTAATAAACATAGTTTTTTAAAATTAAAAATATCCTCATGTAAATTTGGTGTAGTATAAGGTCCATATAATTAAAGCTATGGTTTTCCCAGTAGTGATATATGGAAGTGAGAGCTGGACTATAAAGAAGGCTGATTGCCGAAGAATTGATGCTTTTGAATTATGGTGCTGGAGGAGACTCTTGAGAGTCCCATGGACTGCAGGAAGATCTAACCTATCCATTCTGAAGGAAATCAGCCCTGAGAGCTCACTGGAAGGACAGATCCTGAAGCTGAGGCTCTGATACTTTGGCCACCTCATGAGAAGACTCCCTGGAAAAGACCCTGATGTTGGGAAAGATGGAGGGCACAAGGAGAAGGGGACGACAGAGGACGAGATGGTTGGACACTGCTCTTGAAGCTACAAATATGAGTTTGACCAAGCTGCGGGAGGCAGTGGAAGACAGGAGTGCCTGGCGTGCTCTGGTCCAGGGGGTCACAAAGAGTCGGACACGACTAAACGACTAAACAACAACAAGGTCATATAAGAACAGAGAAGAACATGAGGGTCAATCAAGTCCAGCATCCTGTTCTTGCAGCCCTATGCCACACTCAGAAACTTGGAAGCAGGACCTAAGGACAACTCCCCTCCATTGGTTTCAAGCAACTGGTATTCAGAAGCATTACTTTCTCTGACCCTGAAGGCAGAGCATAGCCATCATGACTAGCAGTCATTGATAACCTTGTCTTCCACTAAGGCATCTGTCAGGGGTTCAGAGACAGAGGCACAGGTGAGGGAGGAGACGGAGAGCGACGAGGAAGAATCCCAGGACAGTGAGGAAGAGGATGACAATGACTCGAGATCTTCCATGAGTCTCTCAAGTGAATCGGAGGATTCTCAGGAGGGGGCGCCCCTAGTCAGGACAAGGGGGGTCACAGGGGGGACCTGCCAGGAGCAGGGAAGCAGCAGGGAAACCCCGAGCGGGAGTGGGAGATCGGGGCCGGCTTCCCAGCAGGAACGAAGGGAAGAGAGGGGGGTTCCCAGTGTGACACACGGAGCGGAGCAGGAAAGAGACAGGGGAAGGAGATCTGGGGAGAACGTCCTGCCGGAAGAGGCGGAGAGTAGTACAGGGAGTAGTGTAAGTGTCAAAAGGAAGGTCAGGGGTAGCGAGCGCGCGCCAAGTTCAAATGTGGAGGCGCGCGGAAATGGAGAAAGCCCGGAGGAGGAGCCCAGCCCCAAAGCACGAAGGAGGGGGGAACAGGCATCTCAGGAATCCGCTTCAGGAGAGAGCAGGAGGGAAGGAACCCAGGGGGGCAGAAAGACCCTGCGGAAAAGGAAAGACAGGAAGCGGTGGTCTAGCACAAGCCTCTTAAGTTGGTGCAGGGGCGGGACTGATTCAGAGGGGACTTCAAATGTCTGACGTTACAGACTAGGGGCTGCGCGCCTCGGTTGTGGAACCAATAATGAACTGCAATAAACATCCTTGTATATAAGAAGAGCTCGGCGTTGGTCTTTTGTGAGCTGAGACCTGAGGCAGGCTCTGACAGCATCTAATCCTCTTTTAAAGCTATCCAAGTTGGTGGCCATCACTGCTTCCTGTGGGAGCTCTATAGTTGTCTATTGTCTCTCCCGAATCTTTAATAATAATAATAATAATAATAATAATAATAATAATAATAATAATAATTTATTATTTATACCCCGCCCATCTGGCTGAGTTTCCCCAGCCACTCTGGGCAGCTCCCAATCAAGTGTTAAAAACAGTACAGCATTAAATATTAAAAACATCCCTGAACAGGGCTGCCTTCAGATGTCTTTTAAAGATAGGATAGCTGCTTATTTCCTTCACATCTGAAGGGAGGGTGTTCCACAGGGTGGGCGCCAGTACCAAGAAGGCCCTCTGTCTGGTTCCCAGTAACCTCACTTCTCGCAATGAGGGAACTGCCAGAAGGCCCTTGGCGCTGGACCTCAGTTTCCGGGCTGAACGATGGGAGTGGAGATGCTCCTTCAGGTATATTGGGCCAAGGCCGTTTAGGGCTTTAGAGGTCAGCACCAACACTTTGAATTGTGCTCGGAAACGTACTGGGAGCCAATGCAGATCTCTCAGGACTGGTGTTATATGGTCCCGGCAGCCACTCCCAGTCACCAGTCTATCTGCTGCATTCTGGATTAGTTGCAGTTTCTGGGTGACCTTCAAAGGTAGCCCCACGTAGCGCGCATTGCAGTAGTCCAAGCGGGACTTCCATCATTCACCTTCATTCCCTGAGTTCTAGTCTTACAAGAGACAGACAAAAACTTTTCTCTACCCAGCTACTCCATGCCATGCATTAGTTTATGAACTTCTACCATGTCACTTCTCATGTGCTTTATCTCTAAAGTAAAATGAAACAAGAAGAAACAGGACAGTGGGGAACCCTACCAGCAAATTTTACATGGAACTTATTCTCTGGCTTCAAAATCTGAACATAGAGAGGACAATTTGGAGCAAAGTCCTTCACCGCCCAGGCCCTCAGGATAGTTTGATGATCCTACAGAAAGAGAAAAAAGCAATAATCAGAAGCCTTCCTTGCATTTATTTTCTGCATTGGACGAATTGTGTTGTGTGAGTTTCACTTCTAAAACTGCAGGGTACATGTATGCTTGAATCGCGCAAGAATTACAAAGCTTTGAAATGTGGCTTTTCCTACTGAATGCGAAATTTCAAAGCTGAAATCCAAAATGTGAACCTCAGCATTTGAAACTGGAGAGTTGTACAGCACAATACTATACATGTCTACTCAGAAGTCAGCCCCACTGAGTTAATTGAGGCTTACTCCCAAATAAGCAGGTGAAGGATTGTAGATGTCTTGGCCAGAAAAACACACCTAGTTCCCTTGATTGTTTGACTTTGGCAGGCATCCCAGATGAAATCTCACCCAGAGCTGTCAGTGTCACATGCTATACACCAAATGCAATCAAACCCCAAATAACACCACACAAATACAATTTTTAAAAAAACAAAAAAGGAAAACAAAAAAACAAACCACATTGCCTATTGGCAACTGCAATTCCTAGCTTAAAAGAAATGCTTTGTTTAAAAGTTCTTCCACATTTTTTGATCATTCTCCACTGAAAAGAAATTGTAAGAAATTATCAAGGAGTGACGGGTGGGTGTTGCTTTGACAGCTCATTTCCTGCAGGTGAAGCGCAGCCATCAGGAGTGGACCCTCCACTCACCTAGGCTCTGTCCTGCTGGGTTCTGCTTTGTCTATTCTATGGGTCAACTATGACAAATGGATGTGATCCAGGGGTCCCCTGATGTCATCATAATGATAACAGATGATTGACAGTTAGACAGCCCCACTCACATGACAAAGCACGCCCCAAGGGGTTGGGTTGAGGAGTCAAATTTCTGGCCCAAGAGACCAAAATAGTTCCCCACCCCCGGTGTAGAGAATAGTTCCGTTTTAGGGAGGCTATTGGGAAAGACTATTCCCAATCTCAAAATCGTCAGGTGGGAATTGCAAGACCAAATGCTCTTAAACTCTCCTTTGTTTGTCCAGGTATACAAAGCCCATTTTCCCCAACAGAAACTGCTTCATCAGGAAGAGTGTTAAGCCTTGAAACAGCCAAGCTGATTGTCCAGGACTTACAGCAGCTGTGCGGTCCACCTCATTTCGGCTGCTCAGAATGAAACAAGCTTCGCCATTGTCCATCCTGAAAGCATAAAAGATTCTGTCAATCAGACCCAACAGGAGGTCAAATTCCAGATAAAAGCAGGAGGGCAGAGTCTGTGTCTCAAAGTCCTTTATCCGCAAAGCCTTTGGCTTAACCTTTTAATCCCCATCCCGATAGCAACAAAATCCAAATATTTGGGTAACTTCCTTTGATCAATTTTGTTGACCTTAAATCTCCCCACATCCTTCTGTTCTCTCCCCACACCTCCACACCAATTTGGAATGTCTACATGCATGTACAAAACGCCGGATGCAACCCACCAAATTCAATAGGACGTATTTCAGGATTACACAGTCTATTAAGTGCTATGTACATTGATGGCAAGGTACAAATAATGGGTTGTATCCCATGTTAGAGTAGATTCATTGGAACTGATGGGCATGACCAGTGCTTTTTTCCAAAAAAAATATGTTTAGGGGTATGCTCATTTTGACTCAAAAAAATGAGCATTTTATAGTTCAAATTAGGAAAAATAAATACAGTAAATGGACCAAAGTACAAAGATTCACGAAATGTTTAGGGGTATGCGTACCCCTGCGTACCCCCCAGAAAAAAGCACTGGGCATGACTAACTGTGACTCATTAATTTAAATGGGTGTACTCCAAGTAGACCTTAGTTGGATACAACTGTGTGTGTGTGTGTGTGTGTGTGTGTGTGTGTCACACACACATCTTTACCCAGGTAGCAACAGTTGAATCCAATTAAATTTTACTCAGAATATGCACATTTATAAATTTCAATGGGTTTACTCAGAGTAGGACTAGCACAGGATATAGCTGTGGGTGCAATTCTTCCTTTGCTGACCCCTTCCCTCCAGATCCCTCACCTTTCCTCAGTTGTTCCCTGGGCTGAACTCTAAGTCTGTAAGTTTACTGGGGCAGAAACCTGCCCACTATCACATGGATGGCATTAAGTTAAGAACAACATTACTACTAGTAGTAGTACATAAGAACATCAGAAGAGCCCCGCTGGATCAGGCCGATGGCCCATTTAGTCCAGCATCCTGTTCTCACCGTGGCCTTCCAGATGCCTGTGGCAAACCTGCAAGCAACAGCCCTCTTTCCGCTTGTGATCCTCAGCAACACATATACTGAAGCATTACTGTTTCCAGCTGTGCAGGCAGAGCACAGGCATCATGGCTAGTAGCTATCAATAGCCTTATCCTCCACGAATTAATCTACAGGTGAAACTGGAAAAATTAGAACATCGTGGGAAAGTTCATTTATTTCAGTAATTCAACTTAAAAGGTGAAACTAATATATGAGATAGACACATGACATGCAAAGCAAGGTATGTCAAGCCTTTATTTGTTATAATTGTGATGATTGTGGCATACAGCTGATGAAAACCCCAAATTAACAATCTCGGAAAATTAGAATATTAAATGAAATCAGCAAAACAAGGATTGCAAATAGAGCAAGATTGGACCTCTGAGAAGTGGAAGCATATCTCGCTTTGCATGTCATGAGTCAATCTCATATATTAGTTTCACCTTTTAAGTTGAATTACTGAAATAAATGAACTTTTCCACGATGTTCTAATTTTTCGAGTTTCACCTGTAAACCTCTTTTAAAGCCATTCAAGTTGGCTATCATCATGGCTTCCCATGGGAGCAAGTTCCTTGGTTAAATTACGCACTGCATAACATGCTTCCTTTTACCCATCCTGAATCTTCCAAAATGCAGAACTTCATTGGATGTCCATGAGTTCTAGTGTCATGAGAGAGGGAGAAAAACTTTCCTCTATCCACTCTCTTCATGCCATGCAGAGTTTTATAAACCTCTACTGCACCACCTCTTTCTTGCCTTTTATCTAAACTAAAAAGCCCTAAATGCTGCAACCATTCATCACAGAAGAGTTTCTCCATCCCATAGATCCTATTGGCTGCCCTTTTCAGAACTCTGCAATATCATTTTTGAGGTGAGGCAACCAGAACTGTACAAAGAACTCCAAGTTGCAGCCACACTGTAGTCTTTTCCAACCTTACCTGGCAATGCCAGGGATTGAACCCGAGGCCTTCAGCATGCAAAACATGGAGCAGAAGCCCTTCCACAAGGATGGGATAGGAAAGAGTGTAACTCAGTAATTCCAATCTTTAACACGCCTTCTTCCACGTGATAAAGGAAGCAGGGAAAGGAAGGCTGTCATTCACTGGACTAACACACAGGTACGCAGGTAGACATTGGCAAACAAGTTTAAGCATCCGAATCTCACAGATCTCTTTGTGAGGCTGTGCACCTGCTAAGCCCATCTCCCCTTTCCAAACTCACTTTGCTCTCATGAGATCCTGGTCTTTCAGAGCAGATCCCTGGAGATAGATCACCCGTTGAGACCACAGTGGTATCTGCAGGACCCGACGCACTTGAATATCCATCTCTGTTGGGCACAGGATCACCACATAGTAATCCTGAAAGAGAAGCCTAGAAATATTTAGGAGCACATTTACACAAAAACTTTGGGACTGGCTTAACTAGAAAGGCTTCTCACAGGCGCCCAAGTCTCCAAATAGTAGGTCTGCGAGGATGCTGCAATTTTAAGGAAACCCTTCAGATCTTTCCAAAGCTATTAGTTCAATGTGTAATTCCATTTAACACATTCATTCATTCATTCAAAAAGAGGATCTGCAATAGTGCCCAAGCAGGATCAGGACCATGGGATTTAGTGAGGAGGGTTAACTGCTTCTCCATGCACTGTTGTTGGGGTTTTTTTTGGGGGGGATCCCCTGAAATCCAGGTGGAAGAACAGCTTGTGCACTTGGATGGGGCAGATTTTCTAAGGATCCCTACATCGGAATAAGAATGTTAACTCTCCTCTCCATTGACTTGAAACTGATTTCCCTGATTCCATGGCAGCTACCTGAAATAAGAAGGTACGCATCCACCGCAATTGTTTGTATATGGTTTTCTTTTTAATACTTGCTTTTAAATTGTGTTGATTCTATCTGTACCTTATTTTAAAATAAATAAATAAAAACAAATACTTGACACTATTTTATGCAAACTGCTCAGCAATTTACTCACCTCTGAGACCATGTGAGGGCATTATCCTATGTCAGACTGTGAATCTCTAGGCAGACGTTTGAGCCTCGGTGTCTCTCTCTTTACAATGGGACTGGAGAGCATTTTGCATTTGAGGGCGACATACCCTAACAGCAAACCTTCAAAGGGGTCAGGTGCTAGTGGGGTGGGGGGGTGGGACCAGAGGCAAAAGCAGGAGGTGCAATCTGAATACATTTCCAGCCATCCAGAAGTGGATGGTTTCTACACACAAACACACCTCCTTCTATCATCCATTCCGGCAAGCAAGAGGTATCATCACAGCTCAAAAGTGTTCCCGTCAAACAAAAGCACTTAAGGAAGGTGTGAAGCAGGGCTGGCACACCCATGGGGCAAGGTGAGACAACCGCCTCAGGTGGCAGGATCCACAGGAGCAGCAAATCCAGGCTCCAAGGAATGCATCACCCACTGCGGCGGCACACTCCTCCGAAGCCAAATCTTTTATCTTCTCAGGACCCTCCCCCCCCATGCTGCCTCTACAGTGGCCTCTTGGTGAATAGGAAGCGTGGCTGGTCTCCTCCCACCCTTGCTCCCAATGTAGACCTTTACTGCCCCCTTTCTCCTGCTGCAGATCTTCACTCACCCCTTCCTCCCAGGCCAGGGGGACGCCATTTTGTGGTTTGTCTCAGGGACCAAATGTCTTGGGCCAGCCCTGGTGTGAAACAAGGTGAGGGATGTGACCTAAGGAGAGGGGGAGTGACTGGAAAGAGAGGCCTGATGGGCCACATTTGGCCTCCAGGCCTGAGGTTCCCTACCCGTGCTTTAGAAGCTGACATAAAGGTCTTCACCTGCAGACGAGGGTGAGCATAAAACTCATTGAGGAAGTCCATGAGCAGGTCAATCTTGAGGGAGCTGACACAGAGGACCACGTGCTTCTCTGTCTGGGCTCGGTGGCGACTGTAGTTCCCTCCTGACTTCTGACGCTCCATCCACAGGTACACAAGTTCCTCAAACTGCAAGGGGGTGGGAAATGAAGCAGGTCATCTAGCAGCATAGTGGGCTTCCAAAGGCTGATCCTCCTGTGTCAACTCTGTTTCAGACAGCACCAGGCTCATTTGAGGGGCATTAATTAAATGAGTGGGGTGAACAATTGAGAGATAGAGCTACTAGAACTATCACTTTCCAACTGAGAACATTGTGATTTGCAATCACTAGCAGTGGGACTACTCAGCCACTCAAGGGTACGCTATATGTCAAGGCAAATATGTAACAATTACCCAACTTTTTTTAGAGATAGAAAGTTTTAAGAGGTTGTGATTTTGATTGGAAAAGTGGTGGGAGAGTATGCTTTACCTTTTACCCTCCCTCCAGTTTTACTGCTTGAATCAGCACTGTGTGGAGGAAACCATGTGGAAAGAAAGAAAGAAAGAAAGAAAGAGAAAGAAAGAAAGAGAGAGAGAGAGAGAGAGAGAGAGAGAGAGAAAGGAAGGAAGGAAGGAAGGAAGGAAGGAAGGAAGGAAGGAAGGAAGGAAGTTGGTGGCTGGTGCTCATTAGAACTGGTAGAGGAGAAGGCAAGGAAACCAGCAACTTGTGATGCCAGAGCCAATGACAGGAAGAACTACCCCGGTTGTAAGTGAAAAGGCAGGCATACAGCTGCTGGCTGAAAACTGACTGAGATTGTGGAGTCAGTGCCCCATTCACTCTAATGGATCAGCCTTCACTAGTGGTTCCAGTGTGCTTATTGGTGGGAATGAAGCAGAGTAAGCACCTCAGAAGAGCCCTGCTGGTCCCCTTCTCAATCAGCCTGTTCTCACAGTGGCCAAATAGATGCTTACAGGAAGCCCACAAGCAGGCCCTGAGGGCAGGAGCAATTCTCCCCACTTGTGAATTCACAGCACTGGTATTCTGAGGCATACTGCACCTGGCAGCGGAACTAGAACATGGCCCTCATGGCTTGTAAACACTGATAGCCTTCCCCGTGAATTTACCTAGTCCTGTTTTAAAGCCATGGGAAGTTGGTGGCCATTACTACATCTTGTGGAATACCTCTGGTAGTAGATGCTGGAGGGGAGGCAGAAGCAGTAGCCCCCTCCCACACAAATCCACCACCACCTTTCATGCTGAATTCCCTGGAAACGTGGCAACTGCCTCGGTGGTACATGACCCCGGTCAAGCTTGCAAAAAATCTATCATTTGCCCGATAATAAATGTTGGAAATGTAAAGAAACTGAAGGTACATTCTTTCACTTTTGGTGGACGTGCCCAAAGATTAAGGTTTTCTGGGAGATGATCTATAATGAAATGAAAAAGGTATTTAAATATACCTTCCTGAAGAAACCAGAGGCCTTCCTCTTGGGCATAGTCGGCCAATTGGTGCCAAAGAAGGACAGAACTTTTTTTATGTATGCAACAACAGCAGCAAGAATATTGATTGCAAAGTATTGGAAGACACAAGATTTACCCACACTGGAAGAATGGCAGATGAAGGTGATTGACTACATGGAATTGGCAGAAATGACTGGCAGAATCCGAGACCAGGGAGAAGAAGTGGTGGAAGAAGACTGGAAGAAATTTAAAGACTATTTGCAGAAATATTGTAAAATTGATGAATGTTAAAGGGACGTTGGATTGAAAATAAGCGGCATTGGTAAAAAGATTAACAAGAATATGTAAATACGGATTGATAATGGTTGGAAATATATAGTTATAAATAGGTTAAGATATTAAGTAAAGATAAATGATAGAGGGTAAGGATTTGCTGAATTAACTATTTGAACTGGAATACAAAAAGGGAGGTGAGAGGAGGTCGTGGAAATTAGTGAAAGAAAGATAAGATATTCAAACTGGACTGTGTTTTAAATGGTTTTTGGTTTGTTTTGTTAGTTGTATGTTAGTGTTTTGTAGTTTTTGGTGTTTTTTTCTTTTGTCGTATTGTATTGTATTGTATTGTATTGTTGTATGTTTTTTCTTTTTTGGTTTTTTGTAGTGTTGTGTTTAATTTGTTGGAAAACTAATAAATATTATTATAAAAAAGAAAGAAAGTGGCAACCGCCTCTTCTTTTGCTTTTGAAATCAGTCTCCTGGGAATCGCCTGACTAGACAGCTCAAGCTGTAAACAGTAAAGGCCAGCAAGCTACTGAGGAAAGTGATGGCTTCTCTTTTTTCCTCCCTGGCTCAAGGTATCAGCTAGTCACAGCTCAACGAGTCCGTGACAGTTTCACAGCTGAGTGAAGACTCTGGAAGTCCTCCAGCACAGTGACTGCGGAGCAAGCTTGTCTGCCTCAAAAGGTCAACTTGGCAGCCAGCTGGTGGGCAGCCAAGTGCAACATCTCCTGGTGGACCCATTAGCTCATAAGCCATAATGGGGAACTACGTCAACAGGTCCAGAGACTTGCACACTTCAAGTGGAATATGCTGTGGCTAGGGATATCAAAGAATTCTGACAAAAATAGAAATGGGAGCAGAAATTGCCAATGTTCTCTTATTTGTTCCATGCCTGGAACGAAAATCAATCCACTAACCACTGTTGTTTTTGCTTTCAGTCCACAAATGATACATGACTGATTGCACACACACACCGTTTATGTTTACTTCGCATTGAAAATGGAAAATGCAATGGAAAAATTACATTGGAAAAATGTAACAACAACATAGTTTTTAACAGAAGACAAACTGCAGCAGAAAGAAACAGTGCTGCCTGCAATGAATATAGGGCAGATGGAAGCCGATGCCTTACTTCATCCCTAGCTGTGACTTCTCTCTATTGAGAGTTCCAGATAGTTGTGTCCTAGAGCTGTAAGTTCCCCAAGAAATGTTAGGGGTGATCATGGCTGTACAACAGTGGAGCTTGCTAACTTGAGACAAAACATCTTGACATATAGAACATATTGTTGTTGTTTTAAGGAGCTCAGGTTAAAAAGTAATTGCATGAGCCTTGAAAAACTCAGTGCTTATAACTTACTAGCCTCGTGGAACCTGAGCTGTTGAGTAAAAGCTGGACTCCTTAACAAGCCTTTAAATTGCCCTTTGCAACTCAGCTCTGGTCCATCACAAGGTGAGCTGTGTGGTTCAGCTCCTGAACTGCTTTGATTCTGCAAGCACATCTTGCTCATGACTTATCTGATAGAACAACAGGAATCACACCTTACCTGCAATGGCAATACAACAAGGGCCACACAAATCATGATAACCACAAGCAGCTGCGAGGGCCAGATCTTGGGTGTGACATCACCATAGCCCACAGTGGAGAAGGTGACAATGCAGAAGTAAAAGGACTTGAAGAGGGAGAGGTTTTCACCGGCTCTTTCTAAGTGCTGGATGCCACAGGTTCTGGATGAAATGAAGGAAAGAACCAAAAGAACTGATTCCACACACAGGACCAGGATTTCCCCCCCAAACAGAATAATTTCAACCTTTTTCAATTTCAAAGGCATAATATGCATTCCATAACTGGGAACCGGTTAAGAATTCCACTTTCAGTTGTGTCATCACATCAGGCCTCAGCAGAAAGGCTAACCATGTTTCAAAGTAAACAAGTTAATCCTAGGGCTATGCGCCAGCTCTGGCTGAGTCCTGAATACCAAACTGAATCAGTCCAATTTGGGTCAACCCACAATCAGGTCAGGGAGCCTCAGATCAACCTAGGTTGGATAGAAGAATTTTGAAAGCATTCCTTGCTGGGGATTCTGTTTCACAAAGAGGCTTCTATTAGCATGATTTACACTGAAACTCCAGTTTTAAAAACAAATATTTGCCAAGTGAGATCTTACCCAGTGAAAACAAGACACAGCAGAGTGCAGATCAAAATGAGCACCTGATTGAACATAGCCGACTGGGTTCTTTGTATCGCTCTGTGTAGGTCATTCTGGGGGGAAAACACATAACCTTCATATTTACCAAAACAAGATAACAAAGCCTGCTCCAGATTATGGCAACTGGTGAACATTCCTTCATTAGATGTTTCTCAGCAGAAAATCAGGAATCCCGCAGCAGCAGAGTCTAAGCATTGTCAGTGCATTTGGACTAGATTATGGGAAGAGCCGTAGCTCAGAGGTAGAGCATTTGCTTTGAATGCAGAAGCTCACAGGTTCAATCCCCAGTTAGGGCTGGGAGAGACCCCTGCCTGAAACTCTGGAAAACTGTCCTGGCTGCCCTCACAGAACTACAATTCTCAAGGCTCCCATGGAGGGGTGGGAACAACTATTAAATCAGTTTAAGAGTTATGTGAATAATAATAATAATAATAATAATAATAATAATAATAATAATAATAATAATAATATCTATCTATTATTTATCTGTTTAATTGTTTTTAATGATTGTTTTTTCTATGTTTTTAGTGGTTGTTATTTTTATCTGTAAGCTGCCTTGAGTCCCATAAAGGAAAAGGTTGGGTATAAATTAATAAATAATAGTCTGACACACTACCCACTAAAATAGTGGGAAAGGTGGGGCACTGAATCTCCCTTTCAACCAGAAATCTTATTCAGCAACTCATCCTCCTTGTTGCCATCACCCAAAGAGTTTCAAATGCATCTTTGGAACTATCTTTGGAAACCTGTATTTAAAACTACACTCAAGACCACACTGTGCTACTTGCAAGGAAGCAAGGCATACAGACACAATGGCCTAGGTTTGGAAAGGGACTGTGTGACTGCTCTGCTGTTAGGCAGGAACTACACACGGCCTTTCCCAGATCAATCATGACAACCCAATGCACAGCCAGAAACACAGAACAGATGGAGAATGTTAAAACAATTCTATCTGTTACAAACAACAATTCCCTGGTCACTTACAATCATGTTTTCCAAGGCGTGTTTTGCCAGCCAGCAGTTCAGAAAAACCGGGATAAATAAATTCCGCAGTGGCGGCCAAAATATCTAGGCACAAACAAACAAACAAAAAAATTGCCATTATCTGCATGTTTGTTGAATTGTATGTATGTATGGGTACATTTCTGTGCATAGACAGATGGATAAAGATATACTAGGGGATCTGCGCCCCTGCTTGTTAATCTCATCAACCCTGGTCAACCACCCTTCCCCACACCTGACCATCCCCTAGCTTCATCTATCCCCTCCCCTATTCCATCACAGCTTGCCCTAGGCTCTTCCACGTCCAGCAGTTCTGCCCAGAGATCAACTCTGCAAAATCAAAAGAAAGAGAGGGCAAATGTTCTCCTGAGCCAGTGCAGAATGCTTTTCCTCTTCACCGCTGGGTAGCTACCAGAAAGTTCTGAGACATTCGTAGAATCAAAGAGTTGGAAGGGGCCACAAGGATCATTCTAATCTAACCCCCAGCAATGCAGGAATCTTTTGCCCAATGTGGGACTTGAACCCACAATCTTAAGATTAGGAGTCTCATGCTCTGCTGACTGAGCTTAGATGGAGCAGCTTCCATGCAGACTTGAGTTTCACTGTCTATATTTTCTAGAAATCAAGCTATCCTTTTACCCTTAATCATGCAGACAAGTGTATGATTTTCACTGACAATGAGGATTTGATTGCAACCAACCTTGGTGACTGCAAAATGCAGGCTATATAATACAGTTGAAATGGTGGCTGTATAATGATTAGGTCAAAATTAGATCCTCATTGTCAACAATAGTAATAACGCATCCCCCAACAATTACAATAATAAAATATGCATGTCAACCCTCTCCTTAAATAAACTGTCAGCCACTCGGGTTGTAAACTGTACATTGGAAAAGAAATAGCTTTGAGAGGTTGTGATTTTGGAGTAGTGGGAGGGTATGCTTAATACTTCTCCCTCCCGCTGATTTCCCCACCCATATGTATCTTTTGGGATGCGGGTGGCGCTGTGGGTTAAGCCACAGAGCCTAGGACTTGCTGATCAGAAGGTCGGAGGTTCGCATCTCCGCAACAGGGTGAGTTCCCGTTGCTCGGTCCCTGCTCCTGCCAACCTAGCAGTTCGAAAGCACGGCAAACTGCAAGTAGATAAATAGGTACCGCTCCGGCGGGAAGGTAAATGGCATTTCTGTGCACTGCTCTGGTTTGCCAGAAGCGGCTTGGTCATGCTGGCCACATGACCCGGAAGCTGTACGCCGGCTCCCTCGGCCAGTAAAGCGAGATGAGCGCTGCAACTCCAGAGTCGGCCATGACTGGACCTAATGGTCAGGGGTCCCTTTACCTTTACTATGTATCTTTTAGATCAATGTCATCCCACTAGAGAGCGTGCGCACGAAAGGAGCCCCAAGATTTTGACTGCCTAGGGGGCCTCTGTAGGGGTGTGTGTGTGAGAGAGAGAGAGAGAGAGAGAGATCACCAATAATAGGAAGAGCTGTCCTTGATTGGTCATAAGTGAGAAGGCAGGGATATGGGGGCTGACTGAGGAAGGAGTGCTGTTCCTTTCACCCAAGAAGAAGAAGAAGAAGAGAAGAAGAGTTTGGGTTTGATATTCCGCTTTATCACTACCTCAAGGAGTCTCAAAGCGGCTAACAATCTCCTTTCCCTTCCTCTCCCACAACAAACACTCTGTGAGGTGAGTGGGGCTGAGAGACTTCAGAGAAGTGTGACTGGCCCAAGGTCACCCAGCAGCTGCATGGGAAGGAGCAGGGAAGCGAAGCCGGTTCACCAGATTAGGAGTCTACCTCTCTTAACCACTACACCACACTGGCTCCCAAATGGAAGAGCCCCATTAGGGAAAGAGAGTGTGCATGTGGCAGTGGCTGGGGAAAGATTGCAGCAACTCCCCACCACCTGCTGTTTCTCCATTCAAATCCACAACCCCCTTAACCTGCTTTTCTCAGCAAAAGTCTCCAGTGGAGACATATTTGCATGTGGATATTCATCTTACCCTTTGAACTGGACCCTAAAAGTTAAGGGGTTATTACATTGCTGTTTCATCTGAGGATTGCTTCCCCTAAGGGGTTCAGCTTGGCATATTCAACTCCTCACTGTTTTATCTCACAACCACCCTGTGAGGTAGGCTAGGCTGGGAAATAGCCTAGTGAGCTTCATGGCTATGTGGATATTTCAACCAGGCCTCCCTGGCCCCAGTCCAGTACTCCATATAGGCTTAAGCTCCGTCTCATCAGATTTCAGTGACAAAGAATGGACCTCTTCATGTGTTATTATGGCAGATGGTTCCAAGCTTTGTCCTATAATCCTGCTGTAATCTTTGGAAGCCCAGCACCAAACTGCAGTAGGGTGGGCTATTCATTAGCAGCTGTGCTCTTGCAAAGCTCATGTTTGTTTTGAGTGAGCTGTTGCTAATGAACCCCACCAGCAGCTGTTCCCTTGCAAAAATCCTTTTTTTAAAAATCTGAATGGCAGTGACAACTGTTCTTCCTCTCTCTCTTTTTGAATGAGCAGGAGAACCTCTCAGCAACCATTTCTTTTAGCAATGTCCATCTAACACACACTTACGGTAATAATGAAGGGCACAGTGTTGATCATTTCAAGGATGAAGGTTACACGAAAGATCTGCTCACAAATGTTTCCCTAAAAAGAAAAAGAGATCCGTATTTGTTAGCCCTGCATGCATGCACAACAGGTGTGCCATCTATGTTTGGCCGTGGGGGCTGAGCTCCTCCTCAGAATTTTCACTGAGGGAGGCGTGCCCCCTCAATATTCCACAGTTGGCTGGACCCTGTCAGGCCCTCCCATGGCTGCAACTAGGCCCCACTGGGGGGCCATTCAAAGCAGGCCCAGTTGGTCTTCCTCCCACCGTGTGACATCACACATTACACCCTGCAATGTTGGGCGGAACTCAGTGCACCTGATGCATGATCAGTTTAGCCAACCTACCCTCAAGGCCATAATCTTACCTTGTAGCTGAGATAAATCAGAAGCATCGTCTCCAGAAAGCTAATGATTGCTACGCTGACCTGGAAGTGGTGGTAAGGGGAAAGCAGAGAGATTTTTAGCGCCGCTGACCAACATGAATGGAGAATTCTGCAATAGTCTAACCCAGGAATATCTGACTTGAAGGCGACTGGCTTCCTCCGTAGGGTGCTTACAAAGATCTATACAAATCACGGTCTCACTGTCAGAGGTGTTTCCCCTGGACCTTTGTAATTTCTTTTGACAGACATGTCAGCCAGCAAATTAATCACCGGTCCTGGGGACACCTGTCAGACACCTGTAACTGACAAGATATACTGAGCCATGAATCCAACTCTGATTCAGTTATCTGTCCTCTCCCTACCGCAGGTGGGTTGTAATATTTTCATTTTTTTAAGTGATGCTATTGTACATTTATTCAATTACATGGATGTGTGTATGTGTCTCTCTGTGTGTTTAAAAAGTAGAATAAGCTTGTACTGTGTTGAAAAATTGTTCTGGAAAGGAGAAGGGGGTTAATGATAGCACTGGTCCGGGACAGTCAGTGCTGTGCATAACAAGTAGAGTGATGTAAATAAGTAGAGTAAATTTCCTTCAGTTTTATCTTGTGGAGAAGAAGATTATGTTTAAATTACCAAAACATGGGGATTGTATTTCACCTGTAAAATTATATATGTTTGGATGAAACAAATTTGGCGCCAAATGGCCCTATCCAATTTTAATCAAGAATATATAAAACTACGTTTCAGACTCTTAACCACTGCATTCATTTGTGTATTTTAACAATTTTCTTCTTCACTTACCTGTATTGCCCATAATGGCTTGTTTCGGTCCACCCATATAACTGGAGTCCTGTACAGAATATGCAATAACAAAGACAAAAAATCTTGTTGGAGGATTTGATTTGAAAGCAATGGGCTCATGTTGATTGTAGCCAACTTGTCCTCCTATTGAGCTGTTTCAGACTTTGAACACAAAATGTATAAATCTGGAAACAGCACTTCTGAATTTTAAATATGACATTTTATCTCAGGATTCAAGATCTGGGAGTTTTAGGCTTGCTGGCATTTCTCCTCTCTTTTGATTTTGACAGGCACAAAACGTGAACTAACAATGCAGTGTCATGGATCAAATCTCATCTAGGCTAGGAGGTAAGATAATAAATTTGCATACTGTCTATAAAATTCTATGCAGTACAAAACACCACCACATATAAGCAATAAAATACTAAGGGCTGTTCTGTGTCAATAACATAACTGAATCAAATATTAAATCCCATTACATGTGGAATATAAAATACTTCCCAATACAAAATACTGCTGTATTATCAAATAATAAATACTGTTGTATTTACTATTTAATCCGTTCAGTAAAATATTAAATACATCTCAAGCCAACTATCACATACTGTCTAACACTATGCACCTTTGCATGTCATGTAAAAAACCCAACACAATTTCATGCTAGCTATCCAGTAAAGACAAACATAAAATGTTATTGTATATCAACGACCAAGTACATTCATACCTCGGGTTGAATGTGCTTCGGGATGAGTGCGTTCGAGTTGCGCTCCGTGGCAACTCGGAAGTAATGGAGCGCATTACTTCTGGGTTTTGCCGCTTGCGCATGCGCAGACGCTCAAAATGACGTCACGTGCATGCACAGAAGCGCCAAAACGTGACCCGCGCACATGCAGACGTGCGGACACAGGTTATGTTTGCTTCTAGATGCGAACGGAGCGGATCCCATTCGCATCTAGCGGTACCACTGTACTCTTAAATATTGAATATTGAAATAAAAGATCTTTAGTGTCAAATACCAATTGACTATACCAGTTGGGAAGCTGCTTGTTTGCTCCACATTTGGACACCTCTAAAGATATTGTAACCAAACTTTTCATGGTTCCTGAGATCAAGGAGCAGGTGTTTGTCTATGTTTGGATACGACTGGGTGCCATTTTGATTCAAGATGGCAGACAGAACATTTCAAAACTGTACTACTTTAAGCACTGGTCTCTAAACCACGTGGATTTTTCAGTTTCTCAGAATTCCAAAGGACACAAGATGGAGAGCAAAGATCTTCAGTGTCAAATATCAATACCACACACACAGAGAGAGAGAGAGAGAGAGAGAGAGAGAGCGCTTATTTTGTTTCAAAAGTAGCAGTGAAAAGTTCTGGGGACAGAGGTCAAGTTAGTTCAATTCTTCCTTCTTCTTTTTTAAATAATTTTTATTAACTGGCCAATCAAATCAAATTAAATCACATCACAAAAACTTCAAATTACAAAGCCGAATTTTAAATTTTGTTGGTGGGACCCATATTTCAAGATCCGAGGGGGGATTCTGATCATCTTCTTGCTACTGCATTAATGTCCAAATCAGACCAAATCAGTCCAAGCAGAGTTCATAATTCTATCCAGTCTTATCTTGCTGTTTCCACATCACATCTTGTTCATATATTTTCTCTTTTTTCTTTATGATCTCTTCTGATAGTCTCCTTAAGCCGATAAACACCAATATTAATCCTGTGTGAATTTTTCCGTTCTTCCAATCCTCAAATCGAGATGGTTTCCATATATCATCGCCTTCATAGATAACATCGCTCTTTCCATCATTAATCTCGCAAAACTGTCGCTCTTAAGTCCCTCTGAGGAGTTTCACCCACAATATAAAAGCAGCTCTATTTCTCTATTTCTCCTCCCAGACTCAAGACCTATGACAGAACTTCCCAATATGGCGACGGCATTTTTAACTGCGTCATTCCAAAGCCCTTATACATTCCACGCTCTTCTTAAAACATGCTTTGGTTCGAAATTTTATCTCCACACAGCCTTAAATCCAAGTCCTTAAAACGACATTTCTGACTCGTGAGGGGAGAGGATTCTTGTTTAATCACATAAGGAAAGAAAGGAAAGTTTTCCCCCCCTTCCCCATCAGTCATTTGCCATACAGTATCTTGGCGTATCTTCTCATGATTTATTCTTGTCTTGTTTTATCAGAGATCTCTTCTGTTAGCAGTCTTTACTCCCCCTCCTTCCTTGAAATATGTGCATTCTTTCCTCCAAATTGTTTGTTTTGAAGTTCTTGCAGCTAGTGGCGCGGATCAGGGACAGTGTCCAGGAGTGCCGGAATCCCACCGGAGGGCTTTGTGCCTAGTGCCCCCGTACCCACAAATTTGGGGGTGGTATAGGGCACAGCAGGCAAGGGCAGTCCCCCCCCATCCTGGGGGGGGTAGGGAGGCTAATTACTCCCATCATAGCCTCCAAATTACCTCGTGTGGGTCGGAGAGATGTTATTGTCAGCCATCTTCCGATGCGCCCCCTAGTGGCCCGGTTCAATTCTTCCTTACACTTAGTTTCACTCAGCTCTGGGAGGCGACGTTCTTCTCTTACCCGAATCATTTCTACAAATGTGCTGTCTGGTCTAGCAGTTTAGTTAAGCAGATTACTAAGTGCATTCCTCCATGGGGGATGAGCAATTTCCAACGCCCCTCTTCGCTTGCTATGCATCCTAATATCTCACTTACTGGAATTTGCATATTCTCCCTTTTAAGCTCCAACCTGGGAACACAGAGCACTTAACAGCAGCCAAAGGTACCATATTTTTTGCTCTAGAAGACTCACTTTTTCCTTCCTAAAAAGTAAAGGGAAATGTGTGCGCATCTTATGGAGTGAATGTAGGCTGCGCAGCTATCCCAGAAGCCAGAACAGCAAGAGGGATTGCTACTTTCACTGCTCAGCGATCCCTCTTGCTGTACAGGCTTCTGAGATTCAGAATATTTTTTTTCTTGTTTTCCTCCTCCAAAAACTAGGTGTGTCTTGTGGTCTGGTGTGTCTTATAGAGCAAAAAATATGGTATATCTTTCCCTGATGTTCAGGCTTTGAATAGGTTGTTGCTTAAAAGGTCCTCCCTCAGAAAATCCCCTTTCCTTGGGATCATCAAGCAGCAGATCGCGTGGAGTGAGCAATAGGGGGTGAGTCCTCCCCACACTGTGAAGTGGGATCTGAGGGCCTCCAGGCTCACCTAGGATGAGGAGCTGCATTGCACAGGTAACAAAGTCGGCCTGGCAACTGCCTGCAACAATTACTTCCAGGCTTCAGCTTTTGTCTTGGGGAAGAGATCCGCTGCCCCAAACCTGGACAGAGACTTCCAGCTGGTGTAGGCAATATTGAGCTAGATTGACCAATGGTCAGATTTGGTAAAAGGCAGCCTCTCTTGTCCTTTCTATACAGCTGCATAGAGGCTCTGTCTCACCCAGTGAGCCACTTTTTCATGCCAGGAAGGGGTATTTAAAACATTATTATGGGGTGTAAGCAACTCCCCCACTCCCCATCAACAACATGATTTTGCAGATTATATAAACTAGCCTGTCATTTGAGCAAATCCACAGATATATAACCAGAAGGGCCACTGGCCCCCGACTTACCAGTTGATTTGTGTTGATGACTGGTTGAAAGTTGAGGAATTGTGTTTTTCGCATTCCCAGCTGAGTGAAAATAGTATAAAAATAAAATGCCTTTTAGAAACAGTACTCAGGCTACAGGAAGCTACAGTAGGGAGTTAGTATTTCAGAAGACAGCATGTTGCTTTTAATTGAAATAAACTATGTTAGGAGCCCTTTGGATTGGTGGGGTTTTTTTTGGGGGGGATTGTCTTCTGCAACATGCCACTGACACAAGAACAGCTTACTAACAGTGAATGCACGTGGGGTCATCTACACATTATTCTACTTGTCCTGCGATGCCCCCCCCATGTTACCACATTAACGCCATCGGGAGGGGCACTCTTGCATCACAGCATGACAAGGTAGAGAGTAGAGACAAAACAAACAAATAAATAAGCCTGGAACATTTGTAGTAGGAAAAGTTTTAGGATTTCAGTAGGTAGTTATGGCACGTGCCCTGAAAGCAGAGTGTCTGCCCTGAAACTTTTGCAGGTGCAAATAATATTGAAAGTGGGATCACACATGGCTGCCCCAATACCATCATGAACACAAATAATCATAGATGCACAATAAAACAGGCATGCTGTAGCAGAGAGAAAGGCTCTCACCATCCTATCTGTTGTGGGTCATCAAGCAGAACACGGACAATGTAAAGGAGGCAGGTAAGGAGCTTCAGGGAGAAGTTGAAGAGGCGGATTCTCAGACCTGTAGCAAATGGAACAAATGACAGCTATTGGGTAGCCCTAAAACAAAACACACACAAACCCAAGAGTGCCCCAGACATATTTTTGAGCTTGTGACAACAGCAGACACGTCACTTTCAAGAACCATGGAGCATCCAGAACACAGAACTGTGACAAGTGATGCTAATGGCCTGGAGAAGGCATTTGGTATCACATTACATTAAAATAATTTTAAAATACCGATGTATAATTATAAATTCTCAAAAATGGTATAAAAATAACAGTAAAAGATATAATCAACAAAAACATAAAGCAACAGTCCAAACAGCACAATATTAGGTTGGGGTATGGGGGAGGGGGAGGTTGTTGCTGGTTTTGATATTATTTGTTTCAGATCCTATTGTGATTTATGTGGAATTTTAAAAATTTGGTTGTGTACTTCTTGATGTTTTATTTACAGTGGTGCCCCGCAAGACGAATGCCTCGCAAGACGGAAAACTCGCTAGACGAAACAGTTTTCCATTTTGGAGGTGCTTCGCAAAACGAATTTCCTATGGGCTTGCTTCGCAAGACGACAATGTCTTGCGAGTTCCTGCTGGTTTCCCCCCCTTTTTTTTCTAAGCTGCTAAACCGCTTATCAGCTGATCCGATCAGCAGATAAGCCACTAAAAGCCGCTAATAGCGCTAATCCGCTAATCCGTCAATGGGCTTGCTTCGCATGACGAAAAAACCGCTAGACGAAGAGAATCACAGAACAGATTCTTTTCGTCTTGCGAGGCACCACTGTATTGCTTGTGACTGCTTTTGTTATGTTTGTAATTATGTGTATTTTATGTTGTAACCCACCTTGTGGGTTAACTATAGAAAGGCAGCATGCAAATGAAACTTGCACACCACTTGACTGTAATAAGAAACCTCAAAGTGGTTTACAAAAAGGTAAAACAATAAAATCAAGAAGAATTCACAGCCATAAGTCCCTTTACTCCCAAATATTGTGCACAGAGCTGCACTGCAAAATTCAGAGAAGTGCAAATTTCAAAAGGCGGCTGGGTTTTGGTTCCTGCACCATTTTGGAAAGTGCGTATTAGGTAGTCCACCTTTAACTGCAAACTGAATTTAATTTCTCTTCCCTTCCCCTTAATCCAAATACACTGCTCACAATGGGGGTGGGGGAACAAAAGGGGGGGATGTTATCTCATTATGTTACAAATGCTTGCTTCTGGGAACATCTGCTTTCAGCAACATTTAAACATCTATTGTCACTTCATCAGGAGAAACAAACACACATAGTAATTTGTGTTGCTTAATATAGCAAGGCTGCCTAAGGATCATTTCTCTGAGCTGTGTTACCAACAATTGCCCCGCCCCCAAAAAATCGACTGCCATTTGCCCAAGAGCTTTGTGCTGCGCCCATCATTATTTATCATCTTTGTGCTTTAAATAAGCACAAATATGATAAATAAAAGTAGCAGGCATATCAGCTTGTTGAAATTATTCCACACTTCATCTTCCCTGCATGGGGAAAAGTTCAGGACAACTGTTATCAGAACACCCAGAGTAGAGAGCTCTGAGGATATTGCATTAAATTGTTTTTCCACCCTTCATGATATGTTCATTTAAGAAAATCCTATCCATTGGTTGTAATAGTAGTATTAGTTTTGGTATTATTACAGTTTATTGCCTGCCATCAACCTCAACATCCCAGGACAGGTTACAGCAATCAAAACACAACATCAACATTAAAATACAATATTACACAACATGCAGCAGGGGTCGGGATATAAGAGCATAAGATGAGCCCTGGTGGATCAGAATGAGGCCTTTGCTAGGGGTGGGGATCTTGTTCAGTCTGAGAGCCACATCCCCTTCTGGGGGTCATGTGACGGAGGTGGGCGGGGCCAGAGGTAAGCAAGCAACAAATGGAAATTCTACCTTTGTCCACCAGGCTGCTTTCTGCACACCCCTCCCTATCCTCTAAGCAAGAGGCATTGTCAGAGGTCAAGGACACATCCCAGTCAAGCAAAAACACTCAAGGAGCAAAGCAGCCTATAGAGAGGACTGGAGGCAGTAGCGGTGCACCCCATTTCACCACCTGAAGTGAAATGGAAAGGTGCCACCCTGTTCATGAGCCAAATACCAATTCCCCTCTTGCTGCCCCTGCCAAAGCCTTGCTTGCTGGGGTTGTGTGGCTTCTGGGTTCCAGCAAGATCTCACATGCTTCCCCAGTTCAGGTGGCGGGGGCATGGCCACAAAGGGGCCTCTTGGTTCCTGCCCCTTGAGGCAGCTGCCTCAACCTGCAGGGAAGATTCAAAGGGTTTGGTCTATAAGCTCCCTGTACCTACTGATTCACCACCACAGTCCGTACCCCAGACAATCCACCACCACCATGGACAGGGAGGTTTATTTCAGTTTTGGAGCCTTGCTTAGTAGGAGATATTATGGGTGAGAATCAGCACTGGTGGAGGAAAGGAGGGGTGGGGGAGCACACCGCCCCCGGCACCATCGGGGAGGGGGGTACCATCGCGGCCGCCCCCCAAATGTGCTACCCCCCCCACTGCGCTTGGCGCCACGGCCTCACAGTGCCACGCCCCCACGGGTGGCATGCCACGCCCACAGGACGTGCGTCACACCCCTGGGATGCATGTCAGCCATGCCCCCGCCTGCTCTCCGCCCCCGGTACCGGAGCATGCAGCTTTGCCACAGAGAAGCAGTAGGTATAATAATGGTTCAGTGCCCCCTCTCATTTACTGATCCTTCCCACTAATCCCCTCCTTTCCATCCGCACACTAGCATAATGAGGCAAAACTGAGTTTGTAGAGTTTTTCCTGAAGCATCAATGTGCTCCCTCATCAAGCTCCCATTATCTCTGCCTAGAAGGAAGACTGTGATTCTAGGGAAGGCACATCAAAGAGCCCTGCCCCACACCTTTAAAAGTGCTCTGGTCAGATTTCTACTAAAATTGAATATGAATTTGCAAGAAGGGTTCCACCCTCCTACGCAAAACTGGGAGCTTCCTCTCCCAAAATGTGAAACCTAAAACAAAGAAGAATCTTGCTTCTATGGAAATTGGGAAGTGCTCAGAAAAATCAGTCATCTGGACATACGACGCTGTAGCATTTGCAACCAATAGATGGAGCCATTGTTGTCCCGAAGCAGCACTCCAGAGAAGACCTACCCTTATTTGTAAAAGGAAAAGGCTTCAGATGTGAGCAAAGCTGTATTAACAACAATTGATGGCTCAAGTTCAGAAGCAGAAATGTGTGAAAACAGATGAATCATGCTCCACATTAAATGATCTGTTACTTCCACCAGCTGTTAAATCACCACCGTTGCAACCCACAATATAAATCAAATAGATCAGCATGGTCAATTCAAGCCCAGCTATGGCAGGATTTGAGGGAGGGGCGAGATCTGAAATCACTTTTGCTTGCTTAAAAAGCTGTTGGGTGCTTAGTGTCCTCTCTGTACACCCTGTAGGAGTCACTAGCAATCTTCATTTATGCTGGCACCAGAGTCTGCTTTGTGTCTTGCAGCAAAATATAGACTCCCTGTGCACTCACTCCCCAGCTCATGCATCCCAACTGTCCTCATTTATTGGAGACAATCCCTATTGTTTTTCAATCAATCAAATTCTATTATTATGACCTCAAATCAGCCACTAGAATAAAGTGAACCACATGGCATTTTACAGTTTACAGGCAAAAGACTCTTTGGGATTAACAAAAAGCTAGGATATGAGTGTGCATCATCACACATTCACAAACACACTAGAGTGAATTACTGAGGACTAGAATGGTTGGTAGAGCGCTTTAATCATCCTAGCAATTCAGGATTTTCCTAGCAATGCAGGATTTTGCCACATGGATGGTGATTTTGTTAGTGGAGTCTATTAAAGGGAAGGAAGTGTAAAAATTATCTGTTCTCCCTGGGAATTTTATTAAAATAGGTGTGATGTATAAGTAGCAAATGTCCTTATAGTATAAGCAGTAGAGTAAAACACACTTTACTATTTCAATGCTGGACTGGCAGAAGCAGACATGCTGGTTATACGGAATGTGTGAGTATTTCCCTTCCAGCAAAGCTGATAGTAAGGCATTAAAACAGACCAAAGTGAAAGTTCTGTGGTATTTGGAAATTTCAAGTATATAAGATAATCAGCGAGTGCTGTTTTTGCTACAGTTTCCAGCTGCCAGTTCCCAAATATTTTGAAGCTTGCTCCTGAGTAAACATTGCTACCCAATATTTATTTTATTTAGTAAACATTTTTACAAACCACTTCATAGCATAGAGTCATCAAAACAAGGGCAAAACAGAATGAAAAACTGAAATACAAGCTCTAAGAACAATAAAGTCAATTAAGCAACATCTGGAAGAGTAAAATCTAATTATAAATCAATGGAAGCATTTCATCAAATCTTTCATAAACAGGAAGGGAAAGCCTTCCATACACACACCCACACACCCCACCACCCAATTATTTATTTCATTTTTAAATCACTTCCTATAAAGCATCTCAAAGTAATATCACAATCTCTCTCTCTCTCTCTCTCTCTCTCTCTCTCTCTCACACACACACACACACACACACACACACACACAACATTAAAACAATTGCATATATAAAAACAATTAAAGGAAACATCACATATAACAAAACAATCACATTTATTAAAACCATTGCATATGTAGAACAACTTCAAGTAAACTTGGATACGAGGTGGTATAAAGATCTCCACTATCAATATTCCTTCTAGCAGGCACCGAGAAGACCAAAAAAAATGCCCCCTGTCTGATGTGCAATGGGAAGGAGTTCAATGTTTGACCTGGAATGCAAAATTGGGGGTACCTGCATTTTTAAAAGCTGGGTTAATAAGCTGTTTTCCATAGTGACAAGTGCCCATTGGGACCAGTGGGGCAGAAGGCAGGGAGCCGAAATGTAGATGGCACCAGAGCCAATGAGAGGCAGAGCCAACTCAGTCTAGTCTTGTCCTCTGCCATCCTCCTCCCTGCTGAGCAAGGGCAACACTTGAGACTAAGGAGGAGGAAGTTAGCAGGCAGGGCCACCCCCTGGACTGGATGCAAGTAGGAAGGGAGGCAGGTGGGAGTGGCTGAGGGCAGAATGAGGTCATGGGACAAAGCCCCATTTGCCCTATGGACCAGCCTCCATTGGTTCAGTACCCCATCCACACCCTTAGTTCTCCCACAGCACTTCTCAGACTGTGCGCTAGGGCCCACAAGGAGGCTACAGAGTGGTTTTTCAGGGTTAGGTTTTTGCTGCCTCAGATGCCCCCTACCACACACACAGAAGACTGGGTGCCTTGAATTTGGCATGAGTACATTGAAGTATATAGATAGCCTCACATCAAGTATTTTAGTAGTTCTAAACCCATATACACAAAGCAGAACCCAATGGTGCAAACACTTACTTGATCTTTGGTTTTTGATGAAGAACAGCTTGAGGCGCTCCTTAAACGTGTTTTCATTCACATAAAACTCCACTTGGACCCTGCCAAGTGAGAAAGAAGCATGTGAGGAGTTATCCAGAGCTCTTACAATATCACCACGACCAAGTTGACACTACAGTAGGGTTGGGTTGCCATATGTCTGGACATGTCCTCTATTAGGGGGGCTTCATGTCCATCCAGACAACCGTGGGGTGAAAGGGTGCCCCCAAAAGCTCAACAACTTTTTGTGTCCAGCACCCCTACACTACAACCTATCTGCAATTGCTGTGCAATGGCTAGTTTCGAGGGAAACAGGTTGACCTTCCTTCCCTTCCTCCCCTCTCCATTTATTTATTTGGGGGGAAGAGATGGGGCCTTATGAACAAATTTGTCTCTGAAAAACTAGACACACATGCAACCTCTGCTGGCTTTCTTGCAATGGCCACATGCCATCTTGTTTTGGTGACAGTGTGGCAACTCTCCCACTGAGTTTGCTGTTAGTATCGAGGGAATGATACGGACATTTCAGTGTTATATGCAAAATCTATATAAGAAATGCTGCGTTAAGAAGACCTGAAAAGCCCTGCAGGATCAGTCTGATGGTCCATCTAGTCCAGCAACCTCCACAGTGGCCAACCAGTTGCTCCAATGGAAAGCCCGCAAGCAAGACCTGAATGCAACTTTCCCCACTTCTGATTCCCAGCAACTGGTATTCAGAAGCAGACTGTCTCTGAAAGTGGACGAGAACATAGCCATTGTGGCTAGTATCCATTGATATCCTTAGTAATACCCCCTGTGAATTTGTCTAATCCTCTTCAAAAGCCACTGCAAGACGGTAGCCATCACTGTTTTTCGTGGGTGCCAATTCCAGTATTTCTCCCCCCCCCCGCCCTGAACCTCCCCAAACTCAGTTTAATTGGATGTCTCTAAGTTATATTTATTATGAGAAAGGGAGAAGTTTCTCCACACCCTTGCCTAATCTTATAGCACTGAAACGCAGGGTCCTTACAACTTGCAAACATTTTCTCATAGGGTCACCAGGGACCAGACGTTGTTCCTTCATGATGACTAGCTCCAGGGCTATCAAGTGGCCACCCCTGCTTTGCACCAAACTTTTTACACACACACACACACACACACTTACAAATTTAACGGGGGGGGGGGAATAAAGTTACACCATCAGCTCACATTAGCAATAAGAATAATTCATCACTCCTAATTTCCACACATATATAAGCAGCCCCAAAATCCAAAAAGATATCCCCATGAGAGTGATGAATATATGATATATGAAAGCACAACAACATCATACTTTGCACCAGACTTTTCAGTTTCTGCATAGTGGACAATGAGAACTTTTTTTTTTGTTTTTTTGGCAGAGAGCCAAAAGCTTGACGTTGACACTTTTCTTTTAAACCTTTGGTCTTATTTAGAAGATAAATAATTGCCATCCTTACTTACTGCAGTTTTTTTTTAAAAAAAATATGTCTTAAAAACAAGCAGCAATTCCATTTTATTCAAGCAAGAAGCAGTTACAACCAGTGCTTTTGGGGGGGGGGAGGGTAGCAGGAGTGCACATACCCCTAAACATTTTGTGAATCTGAGTTTGGCCTCATTGAGGGGCAGTATTTCAATATGGGTAGGGAAATGAGAGTACCCCCTAAACATTTTTTTTTGGGGGGGGAGCACTGGTTACAACCAACATCTAAACACATCAAACACTAAAAATGAATCAGCAATTTTTGTTTATGTAGCAGGCTGAGAAGGAGTGGAGAGAGTTGGGGTGAGAGATAAGAGAGAGTCCCAGACAGTTCAAGCATATTTTGTGTTGTTCCCCAAATATACATACTCACTGTCCCCTTGGTCCTGAGCAGCTGAGAATGGTTACCTTTTGATCCCTTGAAAAGTACAAGAAGCTGAAGGAGGAAGTTGGAAGAGGCTTTCTTTCCCACTTCCTTTGTCAGCTCTATGTACTTTTCAAGGCTCCTATTAGTTCTACTGAGAGTGGAGAGGAGTGTGTGACGCCCACAGTACCAGCTCAGAGATGCAAACAAGAGAGTCTGAGACACTTCAAATGTTCATGTAAGCTGTGACCCTCAAGCTGTTGCTGCACTTCAACTCCCATTAGTTAGCATGGTCATGACCATAGATACTTCTGATCAATGCATTCATGTTGGGAAGCATCCTTTGAAAACCAAACAACCATTTTAAGCACACATCAATTGCTGTTCTGCCTTTGTTACACTTTACGTTGGAGTACCTCAGGAGGGAAGAGACCAGTATTCTGCCACAGCTACCGCTCAACAGAGTTACATTTGTCAGTCTGCAAGTGTTAAAACAGTAAAAAGGAAAAGGACCCCTGACAGTTAAGTCCAGTTGCATACGATTCTGGGGTTGCAGTGCTCATCTTGCTTTACTGGCCGAGGGAGCTGGCATTTGACCGCAGACAGTTTTTCCGGGTCATGTGGCCAGCATGACTAAGCCGCTTCTGGCGAAAGCAGCGCAGCGCATGAAAACGCCGTTTACCTTCCCACCGAAGCGGTACCTATTTATCTACTTGCACTTTTTGGCATGCTTTTGAACTGCTAGGTTGGCAGGAGCTGGGACTGAACAATGGGAGCTCACCCCGTCGCAGGGATTTGAACTGCCGACCTTCCGATTGGCAAGCCCTAGGCTCAGTGGTTTACACCACAGCGCCACCCATTCACCTCCAAGAAAAACATTTGTAATAATAATGGAGAACCCAAAACAAATGAATCCATCTCAGCTTTCAGATGGGTGGCTGATTGATGGATGGGTCCACAAGGCACTATGGGAATACTAAAGATGGACTGAAGCAAAGGACACTGGTCATCTAGGCTTCAGACTCATATGTCAGCTTTTATACCAGTTTCACATCCCTGGCTTCCACCAAAGAATGCTGTAGTTTGATAAGGAAGCTGAGCAGAGTTGGCACCAGGGTTCAGAATCACTGGGCACATGCTACTGTCCACATCCCCACAGTGGGTTCTGCTGATCCTGCTGCTCTTCCTCCCTGAGTCAGTGTTAATCTCTTGCCGTACACTGGCTGTAACCAATGACAGGTGATGATGCAGCTTCCTGTTGAAAGCAGAGTTTGTTGACATGACTGATCAGCTGAGCAGTGACATCCACATATCACTAAACCTTTCTCCACATGGTTTGTTATCAAACTGCCTGGGCAAAAGTAGCTCTTGATATCATAGTGGTGCCCAGGGCCGTCTTACCCATAGGCACTAGGGGTGCGGGGCACCCGGGCACTGGGCTCTCAAGGGCACCAGGCCAAGAGTCCAGGGCCCGAGAGTTGAGTCTGGGGGTGAGCCCACCCATCAGCCAGAGTGCTGCAGCAGGCTCTTCTGCTGCGGGCAGCTCTGCGCCACGGGTTCATGGGTGACTGAGCCAGTGAGATGCTGAGGTGGCCAGCCGCCCTGCCCTCCTGTGCACCTGGAACTGGGCAACTGGGGGGGGCACCAGGTGGATCTTTGCATCCCGACACTGCATATGCTTAAGACAGCCCTGGTGGTGCCAGTTGACTGACAAACGGGTTACCCTGGCCGTGGGCCAAAATGGTCCGAAGAGATTGGGGAAAGTAAGGATCTGGTCCGCTGACTGGGAAATGTTCTGCAGCCCTGCACAAGAGACTATTTGCTCAGATAGAGCAGTGATGTTGAAGCGATGGTTTTCTAGGGTCTGGTGGGCTGGGAGTCAGCTGATAGAATGCTCAGGCAGGCTGGCATGGCAGCCTAGAGGGTGTCTTCCAAAGCAGGTCTCATTCTGCCAGTCTTGCTGTAGAAAGAGGATGTTGGTGGTAAGACAACCAAATCCTGACTTCTGGAAGCCCCAGCTCAAGAAAGCCACCCATTGGTTAGAGTGTTGGACTAGGCCAGAGGTGAGGGACCCCTTTTCATCCCAGGAGCTACATCCCAACACAGACAACCTTTTGGGGGGGCCACATGCTGGTAGTGAGCATGTCCTGAGACAAAACGTACAGGGCAACAAATGTTATTTTTACCTTTGCATAGCAGGATTTGCATAGCATGCACAATCCAGAGATTTTTACCAGGGCTATGCATGCCTCCCTTGATCTCATTTGGAGCCCAATCCAGGGCAGACCCAGATCAGAGCCTTGAAAACAGTCTTGGGGGCTTACACAGTATTTAACTAGCATTCTGGAGCCCCTTTGACAGCCCCAGATCACTGGAGATGGACCTGATCTGATCCAAGATGACCCAGGGCAGCCTCAACCTGCTCCAGCCAAATCTCAGGTTGACCTGAATTGGCCCGATTCAGTTTGGGATCCATAATTTGGTCAGAGCCCTAGTGTGATGGCCTGGGAATCAGATTCAGAGGCTGAACCTGAGGAATCCCAGCCTGCACAGGAGTCCCCGCCTCCAGAACAGCTGAGCAGGGGCTGGGGCCTGAGCCTGAAGGGTCCTCACCTGTGCTGGATCCTCAGGTGCAGGCACCAGCTGAATCTGCTGTGGCCCCTGAGGTGATGGAGGACCCATTGCCTGCAGGTGCTCCACTCTCAGCCTCGTCAGGGGAAGGTGAGGTTGCCTCTGGGTCCAGTAACCCTCCAGCCTCTCCTGAGCTGCAGAGGCTCAGGGCAGAGAGGCGGAGGGAACTAAGTTCTCGCAGGAGGAGTGTTCGCCTCCAGGCCAGGAGAGGCGAGTCACCTGTGGACCGGGGCTGCCCTATGCCTCAGAGGAGATAAAAGCCAGCCAGCCCAGTCCCAAGTTGCGGGAGCAACACTGTTGGTAACCTGTTCCTGCTGGCACCCTGTCCTGCTCTTCTCGCAGAGTTCCTGACCACATCTGACTCCTTGCCTTGGACCCCGCTTCAGCCTTGGTGGGCAGCCTCCATACCACACCCTCCACCTTGGACTGGACTCGGACCACGCCGCACGGTAACCCCCCGGGACCAGCACACCTAGTTTCTGTGCACGCACACACATACCGCTTTCCATTCTGGCCTGTAAGAGGCATTATTATAGTACAGAGCAAATTCCAGTCAGGCAAAATGAGTCAAGGGGGTGAGAGGTAGGAATGGGTGATCTTGTGCCAGTTCTGTCTCTCACCTAACCTAATCTCCATATTGTTGTGAGGATAAAAATGGAAAGGGGGAAAGCCATGTACATCACCTTCAGCTGCTCGAAGGAAAGATGCGATACAAATATAACCATAAATAAAATACATAAGAGAACCCACCCCTGCCTTGCGTTAGCTAACAAAACGTAGTTCTACTGATGATGCCCATAAAATACATTTGCTTGCACCCCAATCTGTGCAGGGAGAGACTACATAGTTCCCAGCATTTATCCAGGGTGTAGTTTCCTAGGGATGAAGAGTGTTGGATACTGCGGAGTCTTTAAGATATATGATTTTATTTACACATATCTGCAACCTGAGAATAAGATGGAAGAGCTCACAGAAAACACTTCAACAGAACTTGCTTCCTCATTAGGTTTCTAGGGGGCGTTTCCAAGGCCATAGCTTTGGATTCAGCACACAGCAAGACAAGCTTCTGTGTCTCCTTTCCAGTTGCCATCTTCAGCCCAGACAAATGGCAAGCTCTTGTTCACCTGCCTTCATGATGATGTGGTCATGATGAGTGGCTTTGGCCACTCCAGCAGTCTCTTCTACTACAAACTACAACCTTACAAATATGAATTCACAACCTTGGTTGGGACCCAGAGACTTGATCCAGCTCAACGCTGCTGCCCCCAGTCCTATAGCAACACTAGCAGATGTGCCAGCAGCTCAAACCTTAAACTGCTGGTGAGAAAAGATAGGAAAGAAAAGAAAAGAGCTATAAAGGAGTCATTTAATGAAGTGCTCAGAGATGACCAGCTGTTGGGAAGGAGCCAGCGGAAGGGATCCAAAATCCTTTCCTTCAGCTATGATTTATTTGTATGGCAAGAGAAAAATATCTGAGGAGTGCAGGAGTGCGGGGAGGGGGGGAAGAGGGAGAATAAAAGCAGAGGTGGTTTTATGTTTTGGGGTGGTTTTTTTTTTTTTTTTTTGCATATACACACATGGCTGGGCAGGAAAGCGAAAAGAGGAATGCTTGTGGTAAACAATGTTCACATCTATTTACAATTATGCACCCCCATCCCACCTCTATCATTCAATAAGTATGCTACGTGAACTGCCTCCCCCTCCTTTAAATGGCATTGGGGCAAGCTAAGGAGGGAATAGGCAAGAGGGTGGGTGACGTGTTAAGAAGAGAGGGCTGGTCAAGGGAGTTAATGGGAAGTTAACAAATGGGAAGTTAACAAAGTTAACCTAGACAGCATCTTAAAAAGCAGAGACATCACCTTGCCAACAAAGGTCCATATAGTTAAAGCTATGGTTTTCCCAGTAGTGATGTATGGAAGTGAGAGCTGGACCATAAAGAAGGCTGATCGCCAAAGAATTGATGCTTTTGAATTATGGTGCTGGAGGAGGCTCTTGAGAGTCCCATGGACTGCAAGAAGATCAAACCTATCCATTCTTAAGGAAATCAGCCCTGAGTGCTCACTGGTAGGACAGATCCTGAAGCTGAGACTCCAATACTTTGGCTACCTCATGAGAAGAGAAGACTCCCTGGAAAAGACCCTGATGTTGGGAAAGATGGAGGGCACAAGGAGAAGGGGACGACAGAGGACGAGATGGTTGGACAGTGTTCTCGAAGCCACCAGCATGAGACTGACTAAACTGTGGGAGGCAGTGGAAAACAGGAGTGCCTGGCATGCTCTGGTCCATGGGGTCACAAAGAGTCGGACACGACTAAAAGACTAAACAACAACAAACACAGGGGGAGGCAGTGTTGGCGAGCAGAGCAAGCAGGAGTGACAGTCCATCTCTCTCTCTCTCTCTCTCTCTCTCTCTCTCTCTCTCTCTCTCTGTGTGTGTGTGTGTGTGGATTGATAGGTCAATAGATCAATAAATAGATATGAGAGAGATTTAACATGAAAATGATAACATGAGCATCCATGACCATGTACATGCCTGGCTGGCCAGTTACTAACTACCGGTATAACATCTTTTGGAAAATGAGGTAGGAAGGTAGGAAATGACCAGTATTGGCCCCCGGATGTCCTGATTTGCTCCTGTTGGCCCTGGTGCTGATGAGGGACTTTTATGCTGATGCCCTCTCGGTAATCAGCTGGAGGCCTTGCCCCAGGCTGTGCCACTTGGATTAACCGTAGATCATCACAATAGGGGGGGGGGAAGGAAATATGTTCATTATATAATGAATGAGGTGAGGAACAAAAGAAACCCACTTAAGGATAAATGGATTCAAAAATGAAAATCTAGCAAACACCCCAAGAAATAAAATCATTGCTAAGTACAGTTCAACAAGTTGCATATCTAAATTTAAAACCCCATTACAGGATTTGCTTTTATCAGTAACTACTAAAAAGAACAAGAAAGGAAATGTACAAAGCCAAGTAAAAACTAATTGAAACAACTAAATCTTTTACATCTGCCATATATGCCAGCAACCCGTCTTTATCTCTTGACATCCTTACTAAAGAGCATAAAGTATATCTCACTGGTGGAGAATCTGCAGTCCTCTGATGCTGTTGTACTCCAACTCCTATCAGTCCCACTCGGCATGGCCAGTGGTCAGGCGTGATGCATCTTGGAATCCAGAAACCTCTGGAGGGCAATTCAAGTTCTCTACCCATGGTCAGTATTTTGACTAATCAGTACAATAATAACAACAACAGATCAGCATGAATTTTCTGCTCCAAAGCCTTGTGTGTAAACAAAAAGATTACACCAATGGTAAGGGATGTTCCTTGATACTAAAAAGAAAGTCATGCCCTCTGAGAATTATTATTAAGCCAGCATCTCTCCTCCTTAATTCTGAAAGCTTGGGTGCCTTCCAAATGTTCCAGGCCTGCCCCACATTTTCAGTTTGCAGCACCTGAACAGTTATTCAAATAGAAATAATGCCATGTGACATATTTTTTAAACAAATGCACCAAGAGTCAAGAACACAAACTGCAAATGTTTTGAATGCAATTGGAATCATAAGAGCATAAGAACACACCCACACACCCACATACACATCCATGCAATGGAAGTAAAATCAGTTCCAGACTACATGGACTACTATCCTTAGGGAAAAACTATCATATCTGTGTATTTTCCTCTGCAGAACAAAAATGGGTGAGGTTTTTATTACCAGGAAATGGGCAAAGGGGAAAAGGGTTAATATTTCCCCCCATTGTACTGCAAATCCTATCATATTCAAGCCCTCCATCCCAGGTTGCTATTAAAAGTTCTATCACCTCTGTGCAGAAAGTACATAAATTGCAGAAAATCAGAAGGAGATCATTCTTAGCTATTGTTTTTAGAAGGCTACCAACGTTTGGGAGGTGGATGTGATTTGGCTAAAGTTGTTAGGCTCATGGATTTCATTAAGGGCCTTTCTACTTTTTTCTCCGTATAAATTCATGGCCTGTCTTGGACACAATAGAAATAAACATGCTGGTAGTTTCAGCACCACAGATAGTTCCAAGTGAGCGAACTGTTCCAAGGAAGGCTGAGAGCTGGGAACTTACAAGTCTCTGAGACTGGGAACTTACAAGTCTCCGCTTCCAGTGTTGCTGAACTGATAGTTCCTTCCAACCTCCCCATGAAAATGGAACCCAGGTGGATACTCTGGGAGGGGGAACTAGCAGATTGCAAGGATTCCCCTACTGTGTAAACTCCCTGACCAGATATTCAACTTTCAGAACCCTTAGACCCTTCTGCTTTTAATGCTGCAAAGAACTAGTTCTGACTGTGAGTGCACAGCTCTCAGGTCCTGATAGACAAGGTGGGGAGCCTATGGCCCTGTTGATTAACCATTGGCCAGGGCTTGGTAGGAGTTGCCATCCTACCGCATCAGGAGAGCTGCAGGTTCCCCACTCCTGATAGGCTAGAACAGGGATGGAGAACCTGTGGACCTTTAAATATTGATGGGCCATTGGCTGGTGGGAGTTGTAGTCTCAGGCACTCATAGGAAACTGGAAGAAACTAATATGCCCATGGAGGAGACTGATGAGGCCGCTTGAAAATGACGAGTTCAGAGCAGCATTTATTTCAAGTAACTGGTAACTGTCTGAAGTCCCTTGCCATATAGCCACATCACCACCAATTTTGTTAAGGACTTCCTTGTAAGTAAAAAATGACACATCATTGTCAAGCCACAAGCAAGGAGCCACATGCAGCAACATAATTATCCCCAGCATTTGATGAATTTATTGGACAATATTAAATCAATGAATCCCCAGATCTGTTTAACAAGGGCTACTTTCATAAATGGAAGTGGTGACATCTGTTCTCCAGCAGTTAATTGCAAACAGCTGCTTTCTCTGGGGATGCAATACAGGTATACAGCAACAGCAGGCACTAGTCTTTTCAGATTCGGGGGCCCATGTTAAACCACAATCTGCAAGAGATTGTACCTGGGACTTTTTGCATGCAAAGAAGATTTTCTACCACCGAGCTACAGCCCATTCATTTCAAAGAACATAGGAAGCTGTCTTATACCAAGCCATCTTTTGCTTACTATTGCCTCTCCCAATCCTACCTGGTGATGCCAGGGATTGAACCTGCGAACTTCTGCATGCAAAGCAGATGCTCTACCAATATACTATTCTTATGCTCATTTTAGAACATACCCGCAGGCCAGAAAGAAGGGGTCAGAGATATGTAAAGTGGCTAGTCTGATGATCCAACAGACTAACTCCACTTTCAGAACTGATTTCCCTGAGATGAAATGTATTTGAGAGACCATGTCCTAGTTTCTCCTATATATTTTTTACTTGCTGGGGCTTCAGTCAAAATCTGCAGGCTGAAATTGTTGATCTTAGTATATATATCACAGTGCAGTACAGACATGAGTAGTCTGGCAAGACAGCTGGTTGAAAGAAGATGAGCTTTAGGTTTATTACTCCTGGCTAACAAAGCCACTCTAAGTACTGTACAAGCTTTTATGAGGAAAAAATGGAGTCATGATAACCTTATGGCACTAACATTAAAGAAGCAGCAGGAAGGAAGTGAAGCCTGAGAGCCAAAACAATCCACATAACCACATGGTATCTGAAGAAGTGTGCATGCACATGAAAGCTTATAGCCAGAACAAACTTAGTTGGTCTCTAAGGTGCTACTGGACAATTTTTTTAATTTTTTAAAATTTAAATCCACATACAGTTACTCAAGAAGGAGTCAGTGAGGGAAGAATAGGTTGTCTTTCTGTCAGGAAACTTATTGCAAGTGTTGTTGCTTCATTCCCAACAGAAATAACTCCATCTTGAGGGACTATCTGAGAAATGTCCATTGTGGCTGCTGAAAAAGTGCTTGCCTGTGATGATGAATCTCCATAGGCTGGGCAAATATGTTCTCTGAGACACAGAGTTATATATTCCTTGCCAGCCCTGACAGTGAGCAGGGAAAACACACAAATTCTCTCTTACATAATGAATGTAGGCTAATGACTTGTGTGGTATAAAGCAGAGAGTTATAGAGGAAAAGTCACTGAAGCTACAGAAAGAAAGAAAAATTGTTGATGGGAGCATTCTCAGGAAAAACTGAGAGAAAATCTACAGCCTGTTTTATGTAAGTTTAGCCAACATGGCTTCTCCCAAAGAACCCTGGGAACTGTAGTCTGGTGATACACTCAGAGTTCATTAGTGATCTCGAAATCTTTTCCACATCATAGCACTAAAGTTGGCAGAGTCCCCCAGGGAGAGGAGTTTGTTTACTTAGCAAGATTTCTATAACGATCAACAAACAAACCTCTAAGCAAGTTTACATGAAACAATATGAAATACTCATTAAGGAAATGCTGATTTAATCAACAGTCTTTGAAAACAACTAGACATAATAAAGTTATCAAAATGTAAGATAAAAGCAACTGTTTAAAAAACAAATATACTGTATATAATAAAATTGCATGTCTGAATAGGCTGACCTAAATAAAAGATTTTTTCAGCAGGTGTTGAAAGTGATACAATGAAGTGACTGTTGAACTATTTTTATTGTTGTTAGCCGCCCTGAGCCCGGCTTCGGCTGGGGAGGGCGGGATATAAATAAAATTTATTATTATTATTATTATTATTAATATCAAGAACTCCCAGAGAGTAGGCACTGCCACACTAAAAGATCCATTCCTCACATGCATGGAACACACATTACATAACATTTGTAAAACCCCAGTTCTGGTTTTAATTGTTTGAAACCAATTTAAGCTTGTGGCCCCTTGCTTAAAAACTGCTCGCATTCTTTCACTTTCACTCACAATCCTTGGTAATTAACCTTCAGAGGAATAGAATGTAAATGAGTTTCTCAAATCAGAGTACTGTTGCCATCTTGAAGCGCATGCAGTTTGGAGCTCACTTACTGTGAAAGGGAGGAATCCATACTGAAATCTTCGGTATGTGGCCTACAGACATGGGGCAAAAGGAGCGTTAACAGGTCAGACACACATGAACAGAACATTCAGAGGGTTATTGGACACAACTGGTGGAACTGGACAGGATGGAGTGGTATACAAAAATCTATTGGCACTGGAAGACAGAGCATATTTCTACCTTCCTACCATAGGCAATACCACCCAGATGACCAAGGAATACTTCAATGGAGTAGCATGAGAGCTGCTTCTCCACATTCCAGTCCCACAACCATCTCAGTTATGAGTGTTCAAAGGTTTCTAGGAGTTGGAACAATAATAGAGCCCCTTCCATTACCAAAACACAGAAGACAGGAGGTGCCAACTTAAAAGTATCAGATTGGCCAAATCCACATTGTCCAATCCTAGAGACATGGCTAGAGCAGTTTGTCAGGAGACTATAGGGAAGTATCACCCATGTGGCTAAAGAAGTGCATGCCCCACCCTGAAAGTAAATAGAATTGACTCTCTACCTCAAAGAGGGAGGGCCTGTAGTCCTCCAGATGTAGTTGAACTATAGCTCCTACCAGCGCCTGACCAATGGTCATATAGGCTGGGTTGATGGGAGTTGTAGTCTAGCAAGATCTGAAGGGCCATCGCTGCTATCCCTGCTATACAAACTCTTCTTGGGACTTCTAAATATCAGACATTGTTAATTTGAATTAGCTAATTTGAAAAGTGGTCTTCCTCTGTAACACAGACAACCAGAGTGAGGAACCTGTGGCCCTCCAGATGATGTCAGACAACAACTCCCATCATCATCCCTGACCAATGGTTATACACTTTGGGGCTAATGGCAGTTGTAGTCCAGCAAAACATCTGGAGAGACACAGGTTCTCCATCCCTGACCCACCCCAAAACATGGAATTTCTGTGACCATAATGGACATTTGGAAGGAGTAGGAAGTTTGCGTCCATATTCCTTTGTGATTTTTCTAATGAAGAGAGATCTGGGGTATGTGTGTGGACATTCTGTTTCAGATGGGACAGAGATGTAAGGGAGACAGGAAGTGTGAGGCTCATGTACTTCCTGCATCCCCAGAATATGCCCATGTTAGTATCCATTGCCTTTCAAGTAAGCCCAACCCCAAAGCTCAAACTGGGCTGATGTAGAGTTGACTGTGGAATTAATTTGTCTGATTCTATGGTTCTTCACTAGAAACTGGAAGAGGGGCAGAATAAAAGCTTCTGAATTCTGATGTTCAGCATGAGCAGGGCACATCACTTGCACGACTACTGATACCAGTAGTCATATCAGCAATACAGAGAGACAGAAGGGAGTGCTCATCAGCTGCAGGCTCTGACTGCCAGAAGATTCTGCACATTCTAATCCCCAGTGAAGGTAGTTGAAGAGTACTACTGAAAACTCTGTAGCACGTACGTGTGTGTGTGTGTGTGTGTGTGTGTGTGTGTGTGTACTCACTGTAGAAATAATCCTCATAGACCAAGGAACTGCTACTGAGAGCTGTCACATTCTTCTGCTAGGTCAGCGTGAGTACAGTAAATATTTTATAACTGTACTATGCTCATTTGGGATTGCTTTGACTATTGTTCAGGCCTATTGCACTGAAGTTCATATCTCCTTTTTAGTGAAGAACTATCAAACAGAGGGGTGAGGAACCCTTTTAAGCAGTTCAATCAAGTCCAGTGGGGCTTTATTCCAAGATTACACCCTGGTGCACTCTTCAGATAACTGGAATCTGTGCACAATCAGTGTATTTGTGTGCTGGGATGAGAAGCAGAAATCATATCTGCAGGCATCCTCTGGGTGTGTTTCACACACTGGTCATGCCTTGCCTGTCTATATAAAACTGTTCTGGACACCAGAAGTTCTGCATGCAACTATTGGATCAAGGCATGGTGATCCTTGGGGGGTGGAGTTTGATTGCACAACCGACATTTGCTTGGGAAACTGATTACACACAGCTGATATCTGTGTATGGAGGGTTGCCAAGTTTCGTACACAGAATGCATATTTTATCCTCCTTATATACCATCAATGTGTATAAGAGCATAAGGGATAATTTCAACAAATGGGAGATAAGAGAGTAAGGGAAATGAGGGAAGAATATGCATCCTTTTCCAGATACAGGCTTAACTGCAGTGGCTTATAACCAATGAAAAGTGGCTTATGGGGAACATGTGGCCTTTCAGATGCTGCTGTGCTACAACCTCCTTCATTCCCAACCACTGGATATGCTGGTTGGGGCTGATGAGAGTTGGAGTAAACAAAATAAAAATCTGGAGGGCCACAGGTTCCCCATCTCTGAGTTGCGTCAAAGAGGTCACATAAAAGGTGAATTCCAAGAAGGGATTTGACAGAAGGGGTATTGGTCTTCGTATCACAAGGCTGCAGTACCATGTGAGTCAATCTCAGGCTTCAGTTTTGAAAGGATATTTATTGTACTTTCTTCATCTGCACAGGCATAATAGGAGGATAAGACGATTCTCCTGGTGCATTTCAGCACTTGTTTCCATAGCAATTAGCATTAGACTTGAAAGCGTAATGTGATTATCATACTCCCCTAAGGAACACTCTTTTATTTTGTGTTCTGTGTGTTTGGGGTGCCACATTAACCCCTTCCTCTCACTTGGTTCAACGTTCATGTATATGTCATCTTGGATGCAATCTTAATACTTGCTTATTTGAGAGTAAGCCACACTGAACTCAGGGCGACTTAGGAACATAGGAAGTTCGCCTTGTACTAAAGCCAGACCATTGGTCCATCTAGCTCAGTACTGTCTGCATGGACTGGCAGGGGCTGCATAGGATTTCAAACAGAGTTTCTCTCCTAGCCCTTCCTGGAAATGTCAGGAATTGAATCTGGGACCTTCTGCATGCAGAGCAGGTGTTCTATCACTGAGCTATGGCCCCATCTATAGGATCTTGCTGTCATTATTGAAGCTTGACAAAGCTCATGGAAAAGTCATGGTAGGGCAAGTGATGGGATTTGTGTTGTTGTGTGGATCTTTATATGTACTACTCTGTCTATTGAGCTACTAAAAATTAAAAATTTAATAAAAATGTAAGGAGAATTACATGATTTGAAATGCCTTTACCGCATTTCCCCCCAGGGAAGTGCCAAAATACACCTCCCATTCTTACGTTGTCTTGACAAGGTTCTTCTCAGCAACCTTCCTCCATTTCCACAGTCCTCACCCTCATTTGCCTATGTTGCTCCTATTGGTTGAGCCAGTCCATGTGATTTTCTGACTGCATACCAATAGTGGTATTACTTATACACTGAGGATACAGCCATGGGTGTAGCCAAGGGGGGAGAGCAGGGGGGCAGGCTGCCCCCCCCAAGTCAAGTCAATCAATAAAAATACTTAACTAACTGAGGTTCTGCACCCAACCAACATGAAGCCTGCTCCCCTAACATAAATCCTGGCTATGCCCATGGATATAGCGCATGTTCATAAACAAAGTCTCATGAGTTGTCACATCCAGCTGGATTCAATGGTAGTGTGGGCAAGTGAGGGCAAGCACACTGAGGGCAAAAAAGGAGGAAGAAAAAGGGGGAGCCTAGATCAGGCCAATGACCCATCTAGCCCAGGATCTTGTTCTCAGGATGATGGCTAGCTGGAAACCTGAAAGTAGAACCTAAGCACTTCCCTGCTTGTGATTCCCAGGAACTGGTATTCAGAGGCAAAATGCCTCTGATAGTGGAGGTAGAACACAGCCATGGAGGTTAGTAAAGGTAAAGGTAAAGGGACCCCTGAGCATTAGGTCCAGTTGTGGACGACTCTGGGGTTGCAGCACTCATCTCTCTTCATTGGCCAAGGGAGCCGGCGTACAGTTTCCAGGTCATGTGGCCAGCATGACTAAGCCGCTTCTGGTGAACCAGAGCAGCGCACGGAAACGCCGTTTACCTTCCCGCCAGAGTGGTACCTATTTATCTACTTGCACTTTGATGTGTTTTCGAACTTCTAGGTGGGCAGGAGCAGGGACCGAGCAACGGGAGCTCACCCCGTCATGGGGATGCGAATCACTGACCTTCTGATCGGCAAGTCCTAGGCTCTGTGGTTTAACCCACAGCGCCACCCACGTCCCTATGGAGGTTAGTAGCCATGGTTAATCTTATTTTACATGGATTTGTCTAATGCCCTTTTAAAGCCTTCCAAGTTGCTGGTCATTGCTACTTCATGTAGCTCAGTGAGTTTCACAGTTTAACTAAGTGCTATGTGAAGAGGTCCCTTTAAATCCTCCAACATTCAGTGACATTGAAATGAACTGTGGGGGTTCTAGCAACAAGATAAAATTTAAGATTAAACCAACAATAGATAAACTAAAGGGCTATGAATTTGCTGAACCAACTTTTAAAAGGGATACAAGAACGGGGGATGTGAGGAAGTCAGGAAAATATGTGAATTTAAGATATAAAATTAAGAAAGAGGGAATTTTTGTGTTTTTTTTATATGTGCTTTTTATTATTATTAGTTTTTTAATGTATGCATTTTTGTATCTTTGTGTTTAATGTTTGTATTGTTGTATTTTGTAGTATGTATTCTGTGTTTTTATATTTCTCTTGTTCTTGTCTTTGTATTTTTTCTTTAATATTGTGCATTGTTAAAACTTAATAAAAAATGTTACAAAAAAAAAAAATCCTCCAACATTCAGCTTCATTGGATCTAGTTCTAGTATTATCAGAGAGGTAGGAAAACTTTAATCATGCTATTCTTGACCAATAAGGTTCTTTTCTCTGATCACTCATGTCAGGGTAGTCACAGTAAATTGATGAAATAATGTTTAGTGGGGCAATTAAAATAATAATAATTATGGTGGAAGGGCATGGTTCCGCTGCACTAAATGTACTACTTTTGAAGCAAATATTGAAACACAGGAGTAACTCTCATTAACAGTACAATGGGATTTACTCCTAGGTGTGTACAGGATTGCAAGTTAAGTTATTGCATTTTTTTAAAAAAATTTAAATCTGCTGGGTGGGGGGCATTCTGCTAGCATGGCAGAGGGTGGGGTTGCACCAAATTTATTCCATGGACATCCATTTTACATCTTACATTATTTATCCACGAGAAAGAGAGAGAGAGAGAGAGAGAGGAATAAGGAAACAGAGACAGGGATAGAGTGATGGACAAGAGATGAATGGACATAAGAAGAAACCATTATAATCAGAGGAAAGTTTCCATTCCAAATAGTCACAAATATATGTATGTACTGCATATTTCCCAGTGTGTAAGTTTGACAGCTGCTGACGTTGTAGAAAACATCCACTCTTAATGATATTAAGTAATTTCCAGAGAATTTTTATGGCTGAGGATGCCCCCTAAAGGCAGATCTACACCCACCCACACCCATTTAAATCAAACTTAGGTGGCTTAAGAAAACTTTGATGTGCATCACATTGAGAAAAATGTACCAGCTTCTTGAATTCAGCTGAGCTCTTCTGACATTTTTAAGATTCCTGCTGGATCAAAGCAAAGGTCTATCTTGTTCAACTCCCTGTCATGGGCAGCCAGATTCCCCACCTGCAATTCCCAACAACTGGTATTCAGTAATAGGCCGTTACCACCAAATCTATTAAGATGAGACACATTTTTCGAAAGCTATTTTACTTTCCTGAATTTACTTGTTTAAGAACTTTGTCACCTACAAAGTCCCAGGACGGGTTACAACCATTTAACCAGATAATGTTAAAATCTAATGAAGCGATTCTAAAAATGAAATCAAAAAGAAACAGAGGCCATTTTACAAGAAACACAAAAGTAAAGAGATTGGAATTTCAACAAACTATGTAAACTTCATAATCAGCAGGGCTTTTTTCAACCGGAACTTGCTGGAACTTAGTTCTGGCACCTCTCAGGTGGGCACCACTGCCATTCTAAGAGAACAAGGGAGGTGTTCATCGTGAGGTCTAGCACCTCTTTTTCTAGATAAATAACACTGATAATCAGTGTTTCTGTTTCTCACCCTCTCACACCTTGCCTTTTCCTGTAAGACCTATTACAGTCGTTAAGAGTCGTCAACAGGCTCATCTCAGCTATCTGCCAATCTCCCATTCCCACCACCCTTCTGAGTAATACCCCTCCCCACCTTCTCACTATATAGAAGGATCTGGCAACTTCTGTTTCAGTGTATCTGAAGAAGTGTGCATGCACACGAAAGCTCATACCAAGAACTAACTTAGTTGGTCTTTAAGGTGCTACTGGAAGGAATTTTTTTATTTTGACTATGGCAGACCAACACGGCTACCTATCTGTAACTGATAATCAGGTTCCACTTAAAATGAAGATTGTAATGCAATTAACAACAAAAAAGTAATTTTAAGGAGCTTAGTTTTAATCTCCAAATCTTACTGCAGCTGCTAGAAGCTACCCAATGGCCAGGTCAGGTGAGAAACACAGCAGCAGTATAGTGGTAAAATTTGAAATGTATAAGCCCATCATAACAGCCCCTGTGGATTTTCTTATTTCCTCTGTGTTGTTCCCTCATGTAGAATTCAAAAGCCTCATTATCACCTCAATCACATGCCAATGCTAATTTGTCACAAACTGTTAGTGAAAAACTTGAAAGCCTCGTTATCACCTCAGTCACTTGCTAGATCAAGAGAAGTCTGTCACTGGCAGATGATGCCATAGATCTTGCTATGGAAAACAACATCATCAGAGCTAAGTGCCCCCTCTTCTCCACCTCTGCCTCCACCACACCGCTGGTGTACAGTCTTCCTCCAGCTTATCCTGTCCCTTCTCTGGGTACACTTTCTTATATACCATGTTTGTCTTATGGCTAAGCTGAAATAATTAAAATAAGAGATCACTCTATGATATTTTAAATACTAGATGTTTCAAAACTATTTGCTGGTTTATCTGATAAGCAAAGGCAGCTGTGTTGGTGGATAAGAGGGAGAACCTCCCCACCTCCCAGCTCACAATTGGCAATACTTGTGGTACCTTGGTTCTCAAACACCTTGGTACTCAAACAACTTGGAACCCAAACACTGCAAACTCGGAAGTAAGTGTTCCAGTTTGTGAACTTTTTTCAGAAGCCGAACATGCTCCGTTTTGAGTGTTACGCTTCCGATTTGAGTGCAACACTTCCGGTTTGAGTGTTATGCTGAGGTATGTCTGTTTTTGCTGTTTATTTTGCGTTTTTGTTTTTGTGGCTCTTTTGTTTTTGTGACTGTGTGGAACCCAGTTCAGCTACTGATTGATTGATTGATTGTGTGACTGCAGTGCATTGTTTATTGCGTTCATTTTATGGATCAACATTCTTTTTAGATAGTAAAATTCATGTTAAATTGCCATTTTAAAAATCTGGAATGGATTAATCCATTTCGCATTACTTTCTATGGGAAAGTGCACCTTCGTTTTGGAACGCTTTGGTTTTGGAACGGACTTCCTGAAAGGATTGTAGCAGGAACCCCCCACCCCAATCATTCACTTTGTACAAACTTCACACACTCACACTCACACACTACATATGCCACACTTCTGTTATAAATTCATAGAAAAATCAACCACACATCGGATTTGCACTGTTCCATTTTTGTTTTACTCCATATGACAAGGACTATCAAAGGGGGGTGGCTTGGTTCTGGTCAGCCATAATCCCTTCACCATCCCAGCACATCCACAGGAGCCCTGCCCAGTTGCTATGCCAACCCTGATGGTCCTAGACAGTAGACAATCAAGATCACAAAGAACTTGCATATGGGAGTGGATTCAGCATGGACTGAAACAAAGGGCAATGATCAGATCTTCCCTCTGGGGGCAGGAAACTGCCAACTCCCCTTTGTCTCCTGGAAGTGACTCATGGGGAGGGGGAAAGGAGGAACCAGCCAGGTGACAGGACACTCAGGTTACCACCACAACTCCTCCCTCAACCCCTCCTTTATGTAATGTATGCATGATGTTTCTGGGGGTGGGCTTGACCTAGAGGATGGGAATTTCAAAAGTTTTTATAAGGTCTTGCACACAATCTTTCTGGGTCTTTCCTCTCTCCTGTAAGTGAGGGGAACACCCTGTTGCAACAGTTCAATAAAGGCCAAGCCTACAGGTTGCTGTTTTGCTCCAAGTTATCCTGGTTGGTGTCTTTGTTTTTGTCCAAGGGAGCCCTCGGATTTTTCCGGTAACAGGATTAAGTTTGAGAACCAAGGTACCACTGTATTACAAGGGTGCTGAAGTCTCAGGCCTGGGGACCTAATGTGCCTCTCCGGGCCTCTCTATCTGGCTCTCAGAACTCTCCTAAGGCCATACCTTTTACTGGCCTTGCTCCATGCCCCCAGTGTTTTTGCCTGGCTGGAATATGTCCTTAAACTCTGGTCATACATATCCGAATGAAAGATAGTGAAGAATGTGTGTAGAAACTTGCCTGCTGTGCAAAGGTAAAATTTACATTGTTTTGCTCTGTCCCCTTGTGCCTCTGCCTCTACCCACCACTGGCATGTAGACACCCACATCCCCAGGAAGGTCACTCAGATGAGAATGTGGCCTTCAAGCTTGTAAAAGAGTCCCCACCCTGCTTTATTTAGGACTAATTAAAATGTTACGAAAATAGGAAGCCAGCTGTTGTGTCCTGATTTTCTTTTCTTTTTAGATATAACTTGCTTTTGCAGGCCCTTTGAAGGTCTATCATTGAAAAAATAGGGCTAGAAGAAAGCTAACATTACCCAGGCATGTAATCTGCTTTTTAAAATAAAAATAAATAAAAAAGTTGTTTTATGGTATTTTTAGGGTGTCTAGCAGACCCTATTTTTGGAAGGAATGTCTGATTTTATCTCTACCCCTGGTGTAAACCACATTGAAACCATGTGTTCAGAGGATAGGTACAAATAAATTAATATTTTCCCCCATTCTCGTAATAGATAATAGGCAGCACTAGGGCTCCACCAGGGAAGAAAGATGATACATTTTTTTCAATAAAAAGTACTAATCAGAAAATCAGACCTTCCTAACCGTGATTCACGATGCTCACCATAGACATCATTTCCCAAAAAGGCATTACAGTGGTACCTCGGGTTACATACGCTTCAGGTTACATACGCTTTAGGTTACAGAATCCAGTTGCCCAGAAATAGTACCTCAGGTTAAGAGCTTTGCTTCAGGATGAGAACAGAAATCGCACGGCAGCAGAAGGAGGCCCCGTTAGCTAAAGTGGTGCTTCAGGTTAAGAACAGTTTCAGGTTAAGAACGGACCTCCGGAACAAATGAAGTACTTAACCCGAGGTACCACTGTATTTAGTTTCAAGAGGGAGTTGTAGGGCAGGCGCAGGGATTCAGTGTGGAGTGCTGCTGTTCAGGATTCAAGCCTCCCACAAGTTTTCAACTCCCTCCCTCCAAACTATTAGCATTCCATGCCATCTAAGCCTGCTCAGTTTTCACTGAACTGTTTTTTTTTTTGGGGGGGGGGTTTCCCCAGGAGTTTTCGCCCCCTCTTTTTCTGTAGCTTCCTTCAAAGAATCCTGGGAATTGTAGTTGCTTTAAGGGTCTGGAAATTATTATGAGACCCTTGGTCCCCTCGCACAACTACAATTCCCAGAGTTCGCTGGGAGGGAAAGATTGGTTGCTAAACCACTCTGGGAATTGTAGCTCTCCTAGAATAAAGTCTCTTAGCTGCTTTCGGGACCCTTAAGCTACAGTTCCCAGGATTCTTTGGGGGAAACCACAGCTGTTTACAGTAACATGATAGTGCTTTTGGTGTATAGTGCAGATGGTGCCTAAGTTCAGTTTCCCACATTTCCACAGTTATTTGATTTTTTTAAAAAAGTCCTTCTGAAAATTCACCATGATTTTAGCATGAATTTCTCCTAATGAGTACAGTCATACCTCGAGATAAATACGCTTCAGGATAAGTATTTTCAGGTTGCGCTCCATGGCGACCTGGAAGTAACAGAGCACGTTACTTCTGGGTTTCGCCAGAATCGCAAATTTCAGAACAGTGCAAATTGCAAAGGAGAGCTGTCTTCTGGTTCACATATTGTTTTGGGAAGTATGACTTAGATAGGTTAACCTATAAGTGTGAACTGAATCAAATTCCTTCTCCCAGGGGTGCTGACTTGCCCGCCACATGGAGGGGGGCACATCACGTGGTGTCCCACCCCTGCTTAGCACATGAGCGCTTGTGTGCTGGGGGGGGGGACGTGCAGGTGCCCCGACCCCACCACCACGATGCTGGTACTCATGCGCCGGGTGAGGAATAGAGAGTTCAGAGCTGAGCTCCACACCTGGCCTGCTTCTCCCTGTCAGGGAGGGAAGAGGTGGAGCAGGCCTGAAGGTTTTTTGGGAGGCTCAGCCCCCTCTTTGAAAATTGGGGGGCCGAAGACACCTTCTGCTCCCACTACTCAGCACGCCTGCCTTCTCCATCCCTAGTTTGTGGCCACACCTGCTTTTGCCTCACCCACCGCTATTGCATGGCCCCCAGAGGTTTGCCCACAGAGGAATGTGGTCCTCAGGCTTATTATTATGTTTATCCCAGTCTGAATTGCTGCCTTCAATTAAAACCACTTCCGGTCTGCTGTGGGAGTTATTATCAAAACTCAGAAAGGCTGAGTAGTAGCTATTTAATCCTTATGGGTTGTGGCACCCAGAAGGCCTGTTTGAACAAACATTGCCACTGGTTGCTTTGTTTTCATTCTTTGGGCTTTTATGGCTCCAGAAGCCAGTGATTATTTCCACAAGTGAATGTTGGTATTTCCATGGGCTCCTGTGCGTTCTCATTCAGCATATTACTCCAGGGACATGCTGTTTGTTGGTAAACAGGTGGCCCTAAGCCAATTTGGAAAGAGAGAGGGGGGTGCCTCAGCAGCAACTGAACAGCAAATATGAAGCCTTGATGAAAAGAGACACTGGGGAGTTTGCAGGAATCAGGGACACAGTAAGAGAAAGAGAATGATGCACTAAGGAAACAGGTAAGTGAACTTTTAATTAGCTGTACACACAAGCTTGTTTTGTAAATCAGATTTGTTTCTGTATTTTCCCCTGACATATTTTGTGACTTTCGTGTGCTTGGTTTTTGTTAACAACAAAATAATACCCCTCCTGTGGTTTCCAGCAACTGTAGACCCCCCGTGTCCCTATTTTCCAGGCGCATTCCTGATTTAGAGAAACTGTCCCAGTTTCTGATTTGAGCCTGGAATGTCCCACTTTTCCTTAGGATGTTCCTATTTTCATTGGAGAAATGTTGGAGGATATGGCGTTATCTGACCCCCGAGCCGTCTGAAGGCAATCCTGTATAGGGAAGTTTTTAAAGAAAATGTTTAATGTTTTATTATGTTTTTATACGTTGGAAGCTGCCCAGAGTGGTTGGGACAACCCAGTAAGATGTGTGGGATTTGAATATGGATATAGAACATAGTGTCGCATGCCAGCCCAATCCCCGAGAGGTGAGAGGTTCCAGGGGTTCCAGGTGCCCACCCAGGCTTTGTGTTACCTTTTGGTAATGAGAAACAGTGGAGACTGTGATGTCTTTTGGTTTATGGTCAATTTACATGCATATACAGTCATACCTGGGGTTACAGACGCTTCAGGTTGCGCGTTTTCAGATTGTGCACTGTGCAGAACCCAGAAGTACCGGAACAGGTGACTTCCAGGTTTCGGCACTTGCACATGTGCAGAAGCTGTAAATCGCACTTTGCGCATGTGCAGAAGCGCTGAATCACGACCCGCACATGTGCAGATGTGGCGCTGCAAGTTGTGAACACTGCGGGTTGCGAACGTGCCTGCCGCACGGATCACGTTTGCAACACGAGTGTCCACTGTATATCCTGAGCTTATGATGGAGGGGTTCACAGCATCAACACCCCAAAAGGGTCTAGCTTCTCCCATAGCTGCTGCCTGATTTCAAGCAGAAATCAGCCATGCCTCTCTGTGCCTTTCCAGTCTGCAGGTTTTTCCTTTAGGCCACATTACAGCAAACTCTGCCCTCAGATTACGGCTTTTTCTTTCTACTCCTTTAAGAGCTGGAGAAGGGGTCCTACTCATTTGCCATCTGTCCCAGAGGCCTCCCCTTCTTTTGCTTTCTCAATTATCCATCAACTTTCTCTTAACACTTGCTGGGTCTAGGGGTTGTTTTACACTCAGTTTAATACCCCAAGCCTTAATGAAATTCCAACACCTTCTGGATCCAGGGAGTCTGCCACCCACGAGCTCATAACAATATTCATCAGGGTTAGTAGCCATAGATAGCCTTATCCTCCAGTAATTTATCTAATCCTCTTTTAAAGCCATCCAATTTGGTGACCATCACAGCCTCATGTGGGAGCAAGTTCCGCTGTTAAACTACACAAAGTGTGAAGTCATGATTCCTTTTATCCGTCCCAAATCTTCCAACATTCATTCTCATTGGATGTCCATGAGTTCCAGTGTTGTGAGAGAGGGAGAAAAACTTTTCTCAGTTCACTGTCTCCATGTCATGCATAGTTTTATGCATATTTATCATGAGGCTGGGCAGCAGCAGCAGTTGGCAATAATGGCAGTGAAGGGATAAATCCAGGTCCACCTCCTTTACGAAGGGATAAAATTTATGGAGCTGGCACTGCCATGGAGTCCTGGATAGTTAGCTAAATATCCATCTGAGACCAGGGTTGCATCTTCTGTCCATCACACTCAACTCCAAATCTCTGCCAAGGAGCAAGGCTTCTGACAGCCAAATAAATGAATGCCGAATTAAGCAGGCATGAATGCATTTATTTGACATCTGCTAGTAGGAGGGGACGTGGGTGGTGCTGTGGTCTAAACCACAGAGCCTAGGACTTGCCGATCAGAAGGTCGGTGGTTCGAATCCCCGTGACGGGGTGAGCTCCTGTTGCTCGGTCCCTGCTCCTCCCAACCTAGCAGTTAGAAAGCACATCAAAGTGCAAGTAGATAAATAGGTACCACTCCGGTGGGAAGGTAAATGGCATTTCCGTGCACTGCTCTGGTTTGCCAGAAGCAGCTTAGTCATGCTGGCCACATGACCCGGAAGCTGTACGCCAGGTCCCTTGGCCAATAAAGCGAGATGAGCGCCGCAACCCCAGAGTCGGTCACAACTGGACCTAATGGTCAGGGGTCCCTTTACCTTTAGTAGGAGGGGTGACATAAAGAAGTATGCAAAGCTCCCTCTCTTCTCTTAACTTCTCTCATGTGTGTAATACAGACTAGTTTGCCCACATGAGCTGTATCCCAAAATCTTTCTTATTCAATCTTCTAATGTTGGACTGGCCAGTTATGTTAGGATCATCCTACTCTCGTGTAGGACTCTGGTAGAGACACATACCTGACTGGCATGTTCTCTCCCTCCTGGTTAATCGTTTGGGAGCTTTAAAAGATTTCTTCAGCCCGAACATCACAGCGACTGATACCAAGAAGCATCAGCCCACTTACGATCCTGCATAGTATTAGCGGTTCACATAACAGACTCAATAGCTCAGCATTTTGGCTAATCTACTTTTATTTATATATAACACATTTGGAGCATTCTGACTTAGCTCCACACCGTCATGTGATAGACAACAATCTCATGACTGCAAACACGGAGCAAGAATCCTAACATCCTCCCCCGATTCATGAACCGTGTTGTAGTCATCAGTGTAACTGCAACAACCATACAGATGTCATACACATAGTATACTCCTGTATCACCCGTTCCAACCTTGGAACTACCTGCAACTGGATTAGCCTTGGGCCTTACCATCTTGCACTTTTGACTAGTCTTGGCATCATAGCTCTTCTGACTATTAAGAGGTTTCACACCTGGCTTTGTTGGGACTTGATCCTAACAGTCCCCCCCTCCTCAAATTATATCACAGTGTAAAACAAGCATAAAACAAGTACATGCTGCAATATGAGCAATAGTAATGTCCAGTCAGTAAAGCATGACACTTAATCTCAGAGTTATGGGTTCAAGCCCCACATTGGACTGAAGATTCCTGCATTGCAGGGGGTTGGACTAGATGACCCTGGTGGTTCCCTTCCAACTCTATAATTCTGTGATGGTATGATTACCAGGCCTACGTCTACTCGCATCACATTTAATCTTCTTGTCAATTAACCTAGTAAAGCATGGATCCCCACAGGTGTACCGCCTTAGTCGTCTAACAGCCAGTATGCACACAAAAATAGTTGGGCCATGTGGCACCTAGAGCACAGTGTTCCAAACTACAAGACTTTGCCTTGTTAGTGAAATTGCACAGGTGGCCAAGAGATCTATCTGAGATCCAAGAATGTTAGATTGCTCCTAAGTGGCTCTGTACACTCAGCACCCCCTGCCCTGGCTTCTTTTGAGTTATTAAAACTTAATTCAGTCACTGACTAGGCATTGTGAAAGGGGAGGGGAAATCCCCTGGAGGAAAGAGATGAATGAAAATTAAAGAGCACCTGACAGATTCAGGGCCATTATGCAAGCCTCCATAAAACACAGTGTGTCAAATCACCCAGGGAGGTGATGACCAAACTACAAAGTGCCCCTGCGACGGCCAAGTGAAGGAAATGGGAGCAGTGAGATAGAAATTACCAATTACATCTCCCTAATCTTGTTTTGCAGCTAAAGTGGCATTTCGGAGACTGGCAACCTGCCCACTTCCCTCAGCCCTGCAGGATGCCAAGCAGGAAGGAAAGTGCTTCTCAGGCTGCAGGACATCTTGTTGACAAAACGGGGCTGGAGAGAAGCAGAGAGATACTTGCCAGCCATTCGGACCACCAAATTACAGCCAAAGCATTACACCTGCGGCGTGAATATGGAGGTTTCTGTAAGCCTACCTCTGATCATTGGCAATCCTGAATGCTCTCCTGGGAGACGGGCTAATTGTCCCCATTCCTCCACCCATCCCAAGTTTCCTCCTTCAAGGAAAATTAGCTTCTGCAGGAAAGGTGAGATAAGCACAGATAAAACAACACAGAGACAGGCAACCATGAGTACTGTAAGGTCTTCCCTAGACAGGTAGAGGAAGCTGAAGAGTGTCACAGCTTCCATTCAGTGAAGAACTTGAACCCATGGTGCAGCTTCTACCAAAATCTTTACTGCAACACATAGGCAAAACACTGTTCAAAGGCACAGCTGGTGCTACACATAACAACACAAGCAAAGAAGTTGACCCAACTATGACACACACCTTGCAACTCTGTTATAAGAGAAAGGGTAGGGTTCAACTTAACGTAGTAAGCGTTTCTGATCCTTACACTGGAGAAGCAACCTACAACTTTGCCAACAAGGCTGAACATGCCCCTGTCTGTTCACACCTGCATTGGTGCCTCCATGACCTGGGTGATGGAGGAGGCACAGCTGCCTCCTCAGAGGTAGATTGGACAAGTGGGGTAACCTCCTCCCCTTGGAGAGGAGAGGCTGGCCATAGTTTCTGACAACTCTGAAGGTGGAGTTGATGGTGTGACAGGCAAAGTGGAAGAGCCAGAAGCTGCCTCCAACACCTCCAGAGGCAGAGCCCTGGATCCCGACCTGGAGTTTTCTGTAGGTCACTCCTCCTAACCCAGCCAGACCCCCTGCTCAGGTCTCATGTCAAAGGGGATTCTTGAGACCCTGGCATCCTTCTTTGTTGTGTACATCTGCAGAGATATTGGCTTACCTTACATTGCTGTTGTAAGGGTTACTGAGAAATACAGTAATGATGCATTATCATCAACTACTACTACCACTACTATTACTATTAGTAGTGGTTAGAGGGATGCGGGTGGCACTGTGGGTTAAACCACAGAGCCTAGGACTTGCCAATCAGAAGGTTGGCAGTTCAAATCCCCGCAACGGGGTGAGCTCCCGTTGCTCGGTCCCAGCTCCTGCCAACCTAGCAGTTCGAAAGCATGTCAAAGTGCAAGTAGAGAAATAGGTACCGCTCTAGCGGGAAGGTAAACGCCGTTTCTGTGTGCTGCTCTGGTTCACCAGAAGTGGCTTAGTCATGCTGGCCACATGACCCAGATGCTGTACACCAGCTCCCTTGGCCAATAAAGCAAGATGAGCACCACAACCCCAGGGTCGGTCACAACTGGACCTAATGGTCAGGGGTCCCTTTACCTTAGCTTTACTAGAGCAGGTGTGGAGAACCTCAGGTTCAATGGCCAAATGCAGGCCTCTCTCTGGTTCTTGCAACATTGCCCAGACCACACACTGGCATCACTTTATAACATCATTGGGTGTTTTTGCCTTGAACTCTGGGAATGGCTCTACCTTGATGGAGGATAGCGAGGAGCATGTGAATGTGTGTAGAAACTACTGCACAAAGGTGAAATTCACATTCATTGCTCCACCCTGCAACTGGCATGTGGCCCCTGGAAGGTGGCCCAGAAGGGAATGTGGACCTTCAGTTGAAAAAGCTTCCCTAAGCATGGGTTAGATCAGTAGAACAACCATGTGGCCACTTTCCTGGAAATGCAAAGTGAGTGAGAGAAAATGAAAATAGATGTTCCTGGACATTATGTTTGATGATAAATTGGTATGTGGTTGGATTGTTCCCCCCCCCCAAAAGCATTCAATCAATACCAGCTCTTAAGGGCACCAGTTTGAGGAAAACCTATTCTGAAGGCAGAAGGGGTGGATAGCCGAGGGGACTTTTGCCTGGGAGGCTGTTCTGAATGGGGGAGACCAGCTGTATCTGAATCTAAGAGCTACAGGCAAAAAGCTTTGTCTGGAAAGAGTTCCTGGAGCAATGATATGAAGGAACCCAAACTCCTAAGAGCCCTTTACAGTTTACATTTAAAAGGAAAGCCAGCTTTGAATAAAGCAAGCAATGGTTTTCCAAATGCATTGCAAAACCATAATGGCAAGTAATAAATAAATATTTCATTACAGTGGTACCTCGGGTTAAGTACTTAATTCATTCCAGAGGTCCATACTTAACCTGAAACTGTTCTTAACCTGAAGCACCACTTTAGCTAATGGGGCCTCCTGCTGCCACCGCACCGCTGGAGCACGATTTCTGTTCTTATCCTGAAGCAAAGTTCTTAACCCAAGGTACTATTTCTGGGTTAGCGGAGTCTTTAACCTGAAGCATCTGTAACCTGAGGTACCACTGTAATTAGGAAACGCGTCTACCACCAATGCTGCCTTGTTCTCCTTTATACCATGGCTTGTGACACAGAGGATACCCTTTCCCCCCAAACTGCCTCTATCATCCCTGCAACTTTTCAAAACCCCAGAAGTTTACAACACCAAGGAAACATAAGTAGTTCCGTTGCCTACATATCCTTACATCCCGTACCAACACCTGGATTGAGGAGGAGGCTGCTCCCAGCTCTATGTTGGATGATATTATGCTTCTGCTTATGAGAAAAGTTCCTTTGGATATGACTAGGGTAGGGTAGGGAACCTCAGGCCTGTGGGCCATATGTGCCCGCCTTTGCCTCTCTCTGTTAACAGTCTTTCTCAACCTGTGCGTCCCCAGATGTTGTTGAAATACAACTCCCATCACCCCTAGCTAGCAAGGCCAGAGCTCAGGGATGATGGGAGTTGTAGTCCAACAACATCTGGGGAGCCACAGGTTGAGAACTGCCACGTAGTAGGATATACTGAGCTGAGCTTGTGCTGCAGGCCCTGGTCATTCTCTTCTGGTATGACTGACCCAATCACATGCACTCAATTCTGCTAATGTCACAGGGTGCTTGACTAGATGGGCCTTTGGTCTGATCAAGCACGACTCTTATTATTTTCTTATGGGAGCAGCTGCTGGAATGATGGTCTGATTTATTGTCCTTGGGGTTTCCTTTGTGTGTTTCTTTTTTAGTGGGTTGTTGTGGTAACCTGCTTTTTCATTTCTGTTCTGCTCTTCAGCACAGTAATTGAATCTGCACCCGTAATGTTCCTAAGCTCCATCTATATAACAAAATAATCCATCCAGCCAGCAGCAGCATAAATTCAAGGAAAAGCCAGCAGGAATAAATAGGTTTTTTAAAAGCCTTTAAATATTTTGATTGATTGACATCTCAATTGGAAGGGAGTTTTGTAGACATAGTTCCATCACTTGACAAGTCTTCTCTTTCATTTCTGCCAACTTGTTTGATTTCCTAGGGTCCCAAATCATATCAGGGGCCTATAGGAGTGGAAGAGGCTCCCTGCTGCAGCACAAAATTAGCCCAGAACACATGGAGATTAGTGCAGGGTTCAGCAAACTTTTCCATCAGGGGCCGGACCACTGTCCCTCAGACCTTGTGGGTTGCCGGACCATATTTTGAAAAATATAAATACCCTGCAAGCTGGTCCCACAGCTGCCTCCTGACCTGGAGAAGGAACACACTCTGCACGTGCTCAGGAGCACATCCTGGCACCGCCCGCTCACCGACGTTGTTGGCGAGCAGCAGCCACTCCATCAGCCCGTCTCCACAGAGCTCCCAGGCGGAGTGCACCGCTGCCTGTCGTCCAAGGCCAGGTCAGCGAGCAGGCCACGCATGCAGAGCACCGGGCAGGTGGCATGCAGCTCACCCTCCAGCTGCTCCAGTGCTGCCACCAAGCGCGCCACCAGCAACAGTGCTGAGCCAGGTGCCAGGCGTGGGGCCAGCAGGCGTGTCAAGCTCCACCTGAAGCCCCACAACGCACCCATCATGATGCCCATGGCACAGCTCAGACCTGCTGCCCGCCCATCAGCCTCTCTGTCCATGGCCACGCCAGGTTTACCTCAGCTGCAGGCAGCGAGGCTTCGGATTGGGTGCAGGTACTTCCTCCAGCCAATCCGAAGCCGCGTGAGCATTCCGCCTGCCCAGAGCCGTCTGCGGCTTTGGATTGGCTTCAGGAGCTGAATATCCTTCCACTGATATCCTTCCCCCAACTAGATGCTTATGGGAAGCTTTCAAGCAGGACCTGAATTCAACAATACTCTTCCCACTTGTGATTCCCAACAACCTATTGGCAATGTGATTTCCAGCAACCTATATTCAGCAGCCTATTGACAATGTAGAGTGGTAAGACGTAGCCATCATAACTAGTAGTCGCTCACAGCTTTATCCTCCATGAATTTGTCTAATCCGTCATGGAGGCAAGGCCAAAGTTCCATAGACTTTGATCAATGGGTTCCATTGAAATACATTTCTTGCAGCAGCATCTCTGGCCCAAATTAAAAGCCTTTATTTTACAGCACTTCGAATGCAAAATAAATAAATAAATAATGAAAACAAAGTAATAATAAAAATGCATGCATTTGCCATTATCGCAAGTTCTTGCTGTGATGAAAGCAATTTCCTAGCAGCGAAAGGCATTAGCTTTGGAATCTTGCAGGTCAGCAGTTCAGATCAGCAATGCTCAGTTCTCCAGGGGAATTTACATCTGAGAGACTAACTTCGTACTTGGCAGGAATGGAGATTCTTGAGAGAGCTAAAAGGCACTAAGAAAAAGCTCCCTAGGACAGAGAAACAGCAGCAATCCTAACTGCATTCCTTCTCTAAGATACATGGAAAGAACCAACACTCAGGTTAGATTCACACATGTACACTTCCCACTTCAGGACTTCTGCATCAAATGGTTGCTTGCATCAAATGCTTGAGACATCTTCCTAGACCTAAACTAATCTAATCTACCAGTGGCATCGATACATAGGACAATCCCATGGAAAAGAATCAATGGACACAAATTGGACATCAGAAATTGCAATATTCAGAAACCAATAAGAGAACATTTCAATCCCCCAGGACTAGGGAAGCAAGAAAAGGCATCGTTTCCCACTCCACCTTGCATTATTTGCATGCAACACAGCTTCCATTCTACTGCAGTTCGTCTTCTGCCTAAAACCACATTATTCATCTCACTGTCCACTGCGGCAAAATCATATGACGTGTAAGTTATATTACTGTTATATTTTTCTCCCCCATTCATCTCAGTGCTAAAGAAACATGCAAAAGAAAGTGAAATCAATTACTTATTGGCTAATTAAACAATCAATGGCCTTTTAAATGGGGTGGGGGTGTTATTGTTTTGTTTGTTACTATATTATGTATTTTTGTGTTTTTATATAGTAAACCACCCTGTGATCCTAGGATGAAGGGTGGTATAGAAATTTTTAATAATAATAATAATAGTAATAGTAATAGTAATAGTAATAGTAATAATATCACTTGTTGGCTAAAAGCAAGAACAGCAATCCAGCATTTGCTGGATTGATTTCCATTCCTGACATGGGATGTATAAGCGAATGCCAGCAATTTCCACTCCCATTTCTACATTCTTTGGACTTCTCTGGCATCCCTAACCAGGGCACACTGCTACTGATCTTAATGTGGCTCATGATTGGCTGGGAATGCTGAAGAGCGAGAAAAGAACGGGTAGCCAGACTGAACTAATAAGTGTTATAAGAACTTGTTCTTGAACTTGTTTTTCTCTCCTCACTCCTATTTCCTCAAGTGTTATGTCTTTTTAATGAGCCTGAGGACAGGGACCATTTAAGTACTGATTTTTCTGAGCTTTAGCGACAGCCTTTTTGACTAAAGGTGTGGGGGATAAATTAGGGCTGTGTGCTGGCTCCAGGTGAATCCTGGATCCTGAACAGAACTGAGCTGATTCAGGTTGACTTGGGATTCAAATGGAGAGGGTTGAGGTAGTCCCAGATGAAAGCAGGTCTACCCAGAGTGACTTGGGGTTGTCAAAAGGAGGAGGCAGGCAGGCAGAAAGGAGAAGAGAAGGGGATGCACAACCAGACTGCCTGGGTAAAGGTAAAGGGACCCCTGACCATTAGGTCCAGTCATGACCGACTCTGGGGTTGCAGCACTCATCTCGCTGTACAGCTTCCGGGTCATGTGGCCAGCATGACTAAGCCGCTTCTGGCGAACCAGAGCAGTGCACGGAAATGCCGTTTACCTTCCCGCCGGAGTGGTACCTATTTATCTACTTGCATTTTGACATGCTTTTGAACTGCTAGGTTGGCAGGAGCAGGGACTGAGCAACAGGAGCTCACCCCATTGCGGGGATTCGACCTTCTGATTGGCAAGTCCTAGGCTCTGTGGTTTAACCCACAGCACCATCTGCGTCCCTTAGACTGCGTGGGTAGCTCACCTGGGTAGCTCACCTGAAATATGAGAGGGAGAGGCATGCTTTGGGCCTAAACAAGATTAGTTTTTACGGGTGCATGTATCTGCCATGCAGACTGTGAAGCCAGAATACACTGTCATTTCTTTTCCGTTCACCTTTGCTCTGAAATTGGATAATCAAAATGTCTGCAACACTATGGTGCTCTTGATGTAAAACGAACGAACAAACAAACACCTTAGAAACTCACAGCCTTGGATTGTGCATTGATTATTCATGATCCTGCTGGGGATTCTTTCCATTTAAGAGGAATTATACAGCTCCATGGAACTCAACAAGCCATGTTTATGATGTGAGTAGTGCTTATGGCATCTCAGGCAAAAGCACTGAGTAAGGCAATGGCATAACTTCTGGCTGACCTGCTAATCAAGCACCACCTACAAAACCGTCAGAGTCAAAAGGAAAAGTAGTGAGGCAGGGGCGTCACAGTTTTACAGGAGGAGAAAGCAGAGGTTGTGGTAAATAGGTGCAGCATTAAAAAAAAATTGAGAATTCCTCAACATTCTTTTTTTTTTTTAAGCAAAGAGAAAGTTACATACCCTCCAACATTTCCCCTATGAAAATAGGGACATCCTATTCCATTATTATTATTATTATTATTATTATTATTATTATTATTATTATTTCCTGTCCATCTGACTGGATTGCCCAGCTTCTCTGGGCGACTTCCAACATATATAAAAACATAATAAAATATTAAACATTAAAAGACCTCCCTATACAGGGTTGCTCTCAGGTGTTTTTTAAAGGTTGTACAGTGGTACCTCAGGTTACATACGCTTCAGGTTACATACGCTTCAGGTTACAGACTCCGCTAATCCAGAAATAGTACTTCAGGTTAAGAACTTTGCTTCAGGATGAGAACAGAAATCGTGCTCCGGCAGCGCGGCAGCAGCAGGAGGCCCCATTAGTTAAAGTGGTGCTTCAGGTTAAGAACAGTTTCAGGTTAAGTACGGACCTCCGGAACGAATTAAGTACTTAACCTGAGGTACCACTGCATAGGATCAAATCACAAACCAGGACGACTTCTGTAAATCTGGGACTGCCCCTAGAAAATAGGGACACTTGGAGGGTCTGAAGTTACCCTATGATCAACCAAGAGTTGGAGGGCAGCCAAACAGGTGCTAAAATTACAAGGAGGCTGGTGGGGGGTGGGTTACAGCTCTCAGAGCCCCTACACAGCTCCTCATTTCTACCCAGGACTAATGGAAGAAGGATAAATGATGCAGAATTTGTATTAAACACACACCCATGTATTCATTTGCTTAATGTATGCTGTCTGCGAGATTTCACGTTCCTGGAAAAGAAATTTGGTTTTGGGTTGTTTTGGCTTTACAACATAGGAATGAAACAAAGGGGGTGGGAGGTGGATGGGCAGAGGTGGCATTAAGAGACTGCCAACTGTGTGTCCCAAACCATAGGATCTTTGGGTCCTGATTCAGCAGTCCTATACCAGGCTGCAGAAACAGGGCCAACGAGAAGCCGCAGCAGGAGTGAGATGCTGTTAGCCTGTAACACCTTTGCTCAGAGACCTGCTACCGGGACAAGTTCAAGGTGTTTGCTGAACTAACAAATTGAAGTGGAATACAAAGAAGGGAGGTATGAGGAGGTCTGGGGAAATAAGTGTAAGGAAGATATGTTATGGAAAATTATTTGGTTTTTTTAACTGTTTTTATGTTGTATTTTGTATTTTGTTTCTTTTTATTTTTCATTTTCATTGTTATATTTTAAAAAACTTTAATAAATATCTTTAAAAACAACAACAACAACAAGGTGTTACTATTAGTATATAGAGCCTGGGACACGTTTACCTGTAAAATCGCCTGTAAAACCCATATACAGTGGTACCCCGGGTTACATACGCTTCAGGTTACATACGCTTCAGGTTACAGACTCCGCTAACCCAGAAATAGTGCTTCAGGTTAAGAACTTTGCTTCAGGATGAGAACAGAAATTGTGTTCCAGCAGCGCGGCAGCAGCAGGAGGCCCCATTAGCTAAAGTGGGGCTTCAGGTTAAGAACAGTTTCTGGTTAAGAACAGACCTCCAGAACAAATTAAGTACTTAACCCGAGGTACCGCTGTACCTTCACTCAATTATTTCAGTCTGTGGAACTGGCATTGTTACTGGTGTCAGAGAATACCATACCCTCCATACCCAAACGTACATACCACACACACACAAAAATCCGGGAGGGATACAATTTTCCAGGACTGCCTCCTCTTTTTTCTTGCTAGAGAATGAAGTCCATTGTGTATGCCATAATTGTGTGTGATTTCATGCCATGTCCCCCCCCCCCCACAAAAAAGTGCATTTTCCGGCATGGCACCCAAAAACCCACATTTTGGGACACCACGCAAGATTGCAGCCCCAAAGAAAGCGCGTTGGGGCATGAGGAATCGTATGAGATCACAGTGTACAAAATGGTCACCATTCTTTCATGAGGGGAAAAAAACAGCATGACCCGTTTTCCCCCTGGGACACTTGCTTTGGAATTCCCTGCCTATGGACAAAAGGCAAGCACCTTAGCTGTACGTTTTTTACACCTGTTAAAAACATTTTTATTTAAGCAATCCTATCTAGATAGGTAGGATGCTGACAGGTGTTTTCATCTGTTGTTGTTTTTAGTTTATCATGGACTTTAATCTTTATTGTTACAGTATTTGACTGTTTTACACTTATTAAATCATTGTTTTATCTTTTTGTAAACCACTTTGTTTACAATCAAGCGGTATACAGTGGTACCTCAGGTTACAGACGCTTTTAATCAGGTTATTTAATTCCCAATTAAATGTACTATCAGGCAAGACAATCATGCTGTCAGACCCAACTCGCCATCTGCTGGCACCCAGCCACACTCCTTTTGCTAGATCCACATTTCTCCAGTTGGACCTGTTCTGACCCAGGACAATCTAGGCCTGCCTCAACCTGTTGTGGATGGATCCTGGGTCGACGCAAATAGGCCCACTTCATCTCATTATCTGGCATTTGTCCAGATCTGCATTCCTAATATGTTACCATCCTCTGCTGTTGTCACTGTAAGTAATGGCCTGTTTATGCTTGCAACAAGTTTCAGATTAATTATTACACAGAATATAACTATTACTGTGCTTGCAATAAAGTGAACAAATTGTTCAGGGGAGAATTAATTAACAATGGTGCTAATGCATGAATCAAGGTGGGGATGGATGCAGTCTTTGGATAACTGCAGTCCAAAGGCGGGAAAATCATTTTTCTTCTGGAGACCATGTTCCCTTCAGAGTCCTAGCTACAGGTCGGTTAGGCTTGCCAGGTTTCTTGCCCCGGGTGAAGCCATTGAGGCTCCCAGCCTGTGTGTGTGTATGCCAAAGTGCATTGGGTGTGTGTGTGTGTGCCAAACTGGGTCTTTGACCCAGATGAAATATTGCCTACTTTTGCCCCTGCCTTCTTTGTAACCCTCTGGGGACTGCATGCAAGCTTTGATGAGTATCATCAGACCTTGCCATGTGACCTGACCTAGCCAATCTTGATGGCTCTTCTCTGATGCTTCCTTTTCCATGGTCAGTATCCACCAAGTGACTGTGTAATGCAGCCTCCATTCTAACCTTGGACCACATCTCCCATCATACCCTGACCACTGACCATACTGGCTTGTGCTGATGGGAGTTGTAGTCCAAAACGTATGAGCGCCGTAGGTCGTTTGAAAAAGGTTCCAAAACCCAGCAGTAGAACTTTCTAATATGCCCTTAGTGAAGAAATGTAGACAATATCACTCATTAACATGCCGGCATTTATGGCCTTGAAAAAGATAAGCAGCAAGCAAGCAAGCAATAAAAAAATAGCATCTCAATCAGTCTTGGAAAGATTTGAGGTTAGCTTCCAGAATAAACATTCTGGGGTGCAAATCACAAATAGATTCCCACAGTGCTTTTTTATTTTTTAAAAAATCTTTAGGGGTACTCTCATTTCCCTAAAGGTAAAGGGACCCCTGACCATTAGGTCCAGTCGTGGCCGACTCTGGGGTTGCGGCGCTCATCTCACTTTACTGGCTGAGGGAGCCAGCGCACAGCTTCTGGGTCATGTGGCCAGCATGACTAAGCTGCTTCTGGCAAACCAGAGCAGCGCCCGGAAACACCGTTTACCTTCCCGCCAGAGTGGTACCTATTTATCTACTTGCACTTTGACGTGCTTTCGAACTCCTAGGTTGGCAGGAGCAGGGATTGAGCAACAGGAGCTCACCCGGTCATGGGGATTTGAACCGCCAACCTTCTGATCAGCAAGTCCTAGGCTCTGTGGTTTAACCTACAGCACCACCCACATCCCTCTCATTTCCCTACTCATATTGAAATACTGCCCCTCAATGAGGCCAAACTTAGATTCACAAAATGTTTAGGGGTATGTGCCCCCCCTGTGTGCCCCTAGAAAAAAATCACTGGATGCCCAACGCCAGCTCACAAAACCAGCATTGAAAGCAAATATGAAATTAGTAAAACTTTTAAAACACATATAGGTAAGGAAATCATTTGTCTGGAAACAGAAGAGTTTCCAGCAAATAATAAAAGGAAGGGCACACCTGTTTAACATCAATAGGCAGGGAGTTCCAGAGAGCCTTCCCACACAAAAATATACATTGGGGGGACTGCAGGTGTTTTCCTCTCTGCCCTTCCCTGAGCACATGTTACATAGGGTTATAAACCCTGGTTAAGCATGTGGTTGGAGGAAGAGAAGGAGACTCATGCAGTCAGTTTCAGTTCTTCTCACTTTCCCAATCTTACTTTTAGTTCTTCATATTTCCACATTAGTTTGCTTTCTTTTTCCTTTCATGAAAATTCACTAGCATTTCAGTACAATTTTCTCCTAATATACACGTTTCTTATGTAATTATTCCAAATGTACATATTTTTGTAGAACAATTTCTCCTAATACAATGCATTTCTGTATGTGATGTTCCACTACAATATGCATTTTTAGGCATACTTTACACTAGCACATGGGGGGAAAGGCATTGCAGATCTGCAGAAGTGTGGGTTTCAAAGGATGGCTATGTTTCAATCTGCATATTTTTTTTGGTAGGTGTGAATTGGATAGACTTGCTTTTAAATGTGGGTGTAGCAGAATTCCACACCCCCACAATCCCTACACTTCTTCCTACTCACTAGGAGAGGGTTCCAGGATTTCCAGGGGGATATGATGGCAAAGGGTGGCTTGGACATATAGAACAGGGTTGCCATATTTCAAAAAGCAAAAACCAGGACACCTCAAAAGTAGGAAGACTCCGAAAATTGCTGAGCTTTTTTTTTCCTAAAGAAAACCCCAAAAGTTGGGTTGTGCTAAAGGGCTACACCTGGCTCTAAGGTTGAGTACATTTGAGCAATAAGGACCATTTTGATGTCCCATTTTGCACACACACAGAGAGACACACAAACAAACAAACAAACAAACAAGCCACACACAACTGCAAGGAATCCTAGAATGAGAGAAAGATGGGCTGCGGTTTCCCAGATCAAATTTCGGAAGCCCACCGAAACTGCATCAAGGCGCGTAGCCATTCCCTTGCCATGCCTCTTGTGCTTTCAAACAGTCCATCATCAGGAGCAGCCCAAGATTAATCAGGCAGACACTGGGAAAATGAATCGGCAGACATCTGTAGGACTCACATCCCACACAAAGAGCTCAATTTAGATTTGTGGCAGCGTTACAAGGGGAAGGAAACTAAAGCAATATTGAGACAGATGCAGAATGGTACTGCACACAGAAGGGGGAGAAAACTGCAGGAGGCACGCTCTTTCTCTAGCCCCTGAAGAATCTTGGTTTGGAGAAAATACCCTAATATGGCTTAGCAGCTACAGTATGCAAATTATGTGAAATAGTGGGTGTCTTAAGTAAGACCAGAAGAAGATCCCTGTTATTGGGGGAAAGGGCTGTAGCCCCATGGTAGGGCATCTGCCTTGCACGCAGAATATCCTAGGTTCAATCCCTGGCCACTGTGTTAGCTGGAAATGTCCCGTCTGAAATCCTGGAGACCCACTTCCAGTCAGCATATACAATACTGAGCTAAATGAGCTAATGACTCAGAGGTAGGCAGCTTCCTTCGTTCGAGGAATTTATTTTCTCTACTATGTTATTTAATATTACAAGGATGTTGCTTATTGCTTCCAACACCATTGGTTGGCATGTGTCTTTCTTCTCAGGAGACAATGGAGGAATGCTCCCTTGGGGGTGAGGTCAAGCGGTTGGAAGGTCGCAGCGCCTGCTGTGGCTGTAGAGACCGATGTGGAAGGGACTTGGTCCAACACTGCTCATATTGTAAATAGCTTTGGAAACTGATTCTGAAACCAATAGATAAATAGTACAAGGAGGAGCAAAGGAAAAGGAAGATGGAAGAGGAGGAGGAGGAGGAGGAGGGAGAAGAGCCTTCCTGGATCAGATCAAAAGTCCACATAGTTCAGCATCTCTACTTCCAAAAGTGGCCAATCAGATACCTTCAAGAAGCTCCCAAGCCCTGCCACATTCCTCCTCCTCCTTAGCAACTTGTAGAAATTGCATGAGAACATAGGAAGCTGTCTCATACCATGTCATACCTTTTCTGGACTTTGCTATCTAGCAGGAAGGACTGAAGCTCAGTGGCAGCACTGGCGGAGGAAGAGGAGTGTGGCGGGAGCGCACCACCCCCAGCAGTGGGGGGCCATTGTGGCTGCATCCCTGCCCACACTGGGTGCCACGCTCCCGCAGGCAGCATGCCATGCCCCCAGGACATGTACCACGCCCCTGCGGGTGGCACGCCATGCCCCCCAGGACATGCGCCAGCCCTGCCCCCGCCTGCTCTCCGCCACCCCGGTGCCAGAGCATGAAGCTCCACCACTGAGTGGTAGAGCACCTGTTTTGCATACAGAAGGTCCTAGGTTCAACATCTGCCGCTCCCAGCACCTCCAGGTGTAGCTAGGGCAGAATTAATGTGTGAAATTCTTGAGAGCCTCTGCCAGCCAGTGTAGAGAATATTGAGCTGGATGGACTGATTGTCCAGATCAGTATAAGGCAATTTCCTATGTTCCCATCTACTCTGACTAGCAGCAGCTCTCTGTGGTCTGAAGTAGATGCCTTCCCCATAACTACTAACTGGTTATTTTTTAACATGGTCCTTAAAAAAATAACCTGACAGGAATTCAGTACAAAGCATTCTGCATACAAAGCACATCCTCTACCACTGAGTAGTGGCCCCTGCTAAATGAAATTAAGTGCATGGGTTGTAGCCAGTGTTAGCCCTACTCAGAGTAGACCCATGACTAAGGCCCCATCTGCACCGTACGTATTACAGACCCTCCAAGTGTCCCTATTTTCCAGGGATGTTCCATATTTACAGAAGCCGTCCTGGTTTCTGATTCAATCTCAGAATGTCCTTCTTTTCCTTAGGACATCCCAATTTTCATCAGATAAATTTTGAAGGGTATGGAGTTATCTGACCCCTGAGCCATCTGAAGGGGCCCTGCATAGGGAAGATTTTTTTAATCTTTAATGTTTTGTGATGTTTTTATATATGTTGAAAGGCGCCCAGTGGCAAACCAATCAGATGGGTGGGGTATAAATCGTTAATAACAATAATAATAATGCAACAATAATTTATCCTTACTTTCATCAGAGAAATGTTGGAGGGTATGATATTGTACCACTCTGAATAACCACAGCCTCCCCTCAAAGAATCCTGGGAACTGTAGTTTGTTACAGGAACTGAGACCCCCTATTTCCCTCTAAGAGCTACAGTTCTCTGGGAAGATAGATTGACTGTTAAAACATTCTGAGAATTGTGAAAAGTTTGCATAAGAATGCATTGTGAATACAATAAACAAAATTGCACTGAGTTGCATACAACATTAGTAATAAAAAAGGCCCACTGTCACTGAAATTAATTAACATTACTAATTTAGGGTTGTAGCCAATGCTAGTGCTATTAAGAGCAGATCCACTGAAGTTACTGCACATGAGTAACTTAAGATCATTAACTTCAATGCATCTGATCTGAGCATAACTGAGTTGCATGCAAACCTCAGTATACCAAGTCTATTAATTTCAAATTAATTGGGCCTATTCATTCAGTGGCAAAGCTGCATGCTCTGGCACTGGGGGCGGAGAGCAGGCAGGGGCATGGCTGGCACACGTCCCGGGGGCGTGACACGCTGCCCCAGGGGCAGGTGTCCCAGGGGCATGGCACATTGCCCTCAGGGGCGTGGTGTGCGTCCTGGGGGTGTGATATGCAGCCTGTGGGGGCGTGGCATGCGTCCCAGGGGCATGGCGCACCACCCGCAGGGGTGTGGTGTCCGGTGCATGTCCAGGGAGCGGCCGCAATGGTATCCCCTCCCCGATGGTGCCGGAGGCGATGCACCCCCCCGTCCCCCCATCCCTCCGCCAGTGTATTCATTTCAACTGAGCAAAGATTAGTTGAATGTGACTCATTAGATGAGGGGAAAATATTGGGGGGGGGGTATGCACATTACTACTGTATTTTTTGCTCTATAAGACGCACCCGAACATAAGATGCACCTAGTTTTGGGAGGAGGAAAGCAAGAAAAAAAAATATTCTGAATCCCAGAAGCCAGAACAGCAAGAGGGATCACTGTGCAGCAATCCCTCTTGGTGTTCTGGCTTCAGCGATAGCTGCGCAGCCTGCATTCACTCCATAAGACGCACACACATTTCCCCTTACTTTTTAGTAGGGAAAAAGTGCATCTTATAGAGCAAAAAATAAAGTATATCAGGAGGTATATGCATGAAAATAAGTATGGGTTTTTGTTATGTACTGAGTTGAATAGGATCCAAACTGCAGCAGTCTGATTGGTCCTAGAACAATAGGATCCAAATTGCAGCAGTCTGATTGTCCTAGAACAATAGGATTCAGAATGCAGCAGTCTGATTGGTCCAAGAACAATGCAGCAGTATGATTGGTTGGCAGGAACCACCCAATCATGCTCCAGATATAAGTGAATCCACAACCTGATTGGCTTACAGTAGAATTCCAGAATTAACCAATCATGTGCAGCCCATTGTGTAAATAATGTATATAAAGCAGATACTTTGAGGGGACTTTCATTCATTCCTCCTCACCACTATGAGCTGAATAAAGAGCATGAAATCACTTTGCGACTCTGAGTATATTTCAGTTTTCATGTGCACTTAAAAGAAATGGTGTTGTGGAGTGTGCTGAACTGAAGACCAGTGGCGTAGCGTGGGTTGTCAGCACCCGGGGCAAGGCAAGTAATTTGCGCCCCCTAACCCGTGGATTTGCGCCCCCTAACCCTAACCCCCAGATGTTGCGCCCGGTGCGGACCGCCCCCCCTGCACCCCCACGCTACGCCACTGCTGAAGACTGGTAGCTACAGCAACTGCAAGAAGCAAAACTCGACACTTCTGTCCTGTGCTGCTATACACACACAAATTTTGCAGGTGGCAAACTTTCTGGTTGAAGACTTTAGCCCTCTAGTGTAGGATAATCTAGTCTATACTCTGCCCTGCCATTTAGGATCATAGGAATGTGCCTTATTCTGAGTCAGACTATAGTCAAACCAGCTCAGCATTGTCTACACTGACAGTGGCTCTCCAGAATTTCAGGCAGAGATTTCTCCCAGCCTTTACCGGAAACTCCAGAGATTGACCCTCAGACCTCCTGCAAGCAAAACAGAGCTACAACCCTGTGCTACAACCCTTACTTAGCCATTGGGCCATCTAGCTCAGTATTGTCTACAGCAGTTCTCCAGGATTTCAGGCAGGAATCTCTGCCAGTCTTACCTGGAGAGTGCCAGTGGGGACTGAATCTGGGACCTTTGCATGCAAAGAAGATGCTCTACCAATGACCTACAGCATTAACCTGAGTCTCCTCTATTTACAACACTTTTGTGCAACTTACTCCCTTTCTTTCTCCATTATGTGCCTTTAGGTGAGACATTAAAAATGTGTGATCTGTGGAGTGATAAAAACAGCATATGCTTTCAAACAATCAGTTCTTCTGAGTTCTTTATAGAAGAAAACTAATTTGTATTCCTGGGAGCAGTATGCAAGATGGATTTTCTTTTCACTTCTTACTTCTATTCATCACATTAAGATTTGTCTCAGTAAAAAAAAACACCCAAAAAAATCACCTCACAGTAGAAGAAGCACTGGTACCCAGACTAGAGGAACTGAGCTGATCAAGACTAGAGACCTGGAGAAGCTTGATCTGGTTCACATTCAAAGGCAAACCTCCTAACTTGCACTTTCTGGAACAATATGAGAACCAAAACAAATCATCTTTTAAATTTGCACTTATCCAGATTTTACAATGCACCTCTCCAGCCAGGTAATACGTGCACAAATGCATATAACAGTGCATAGTCACTAAAGGCCCAAGTGTCCTCTGTGGTTAGGAGTGCCTTTTATCAGCTTCATCTGGTTCACCAACTATGGTTGTTCCTGGATGAAGATAGCCTGACCACTGCAGTCCATGCATTGATAAGTCCATGCACTGTGACACCATTGTTAGACCAGCTGCATCTTCTACCAAGCCAAGTTCCAGCTTCTTGTGCTGATTTACAGCCTCCTGAACATCTTGGGTCTGGGATACCTCAGAGATCGCCTGAAGCTTTCTATCATCTGCATCTCTAGCTGCTCCCAGAGATGGCGAGGCTCATTTGACAAGAACGAGAGAGAGAGAGCCTTTAGTGTCCTTGGCCCAGTCCTGTGGAACCTCCTGCCAATAGAGATTCAGCAGGCGCCTTTTAAACACCTGCTGAAAACTTTTCCATTCCACCAGGCCGCTACAGACAATTAAGAGTACATTTCCCCCCCCCATGGTCTACTGATGTTGGTTTTTAATTATTTTGCTTTTAACTTGATTTTAACTTTTTGTGATTTTACTGTATGGTTTTATGGTTTTATATTGGTGTAAATCGCTGTGATACAGTGGCATATAAATATTTTAATAAATAAAAGTGTCCTTTAAAATCCCTTAATAAGGGAGGTGGGTTGGAAACCCCCCCCCCCATAATCCTATAGTCTGAAGCGGTGCAGTCCAGAATTCAGCCACTTTATTCTGATGGCTGTCTCTGAAGCAAAGGAAAGGTTAAAGGTGAAGGTGAATATGCCCCAGTGTACAGCTCATTGAGGCTGTGGTAAGGGGCTGTGGTAGACCACCTGCTCTGAATGCAGAAGGTCCCTGATTCAATCTTCAGCATCTCCAGGAACTGGAAATGTCCCACCCTCTCCCGCTGCTGCCCTGAAACCCTGGAGAGCAACTGCCAGTCAGTGTACGCAGTAGTGGGCTGGATGCCCTGAACTAGATGCACTGACGGCCTTGGTGCAAGGCAGCTATGTATATTACAGCATTGGAAGCAATCGGGCTGGATACAGAAGAGAAAGGTGGAGGGAAGAGTGATTACTGGTATATTGCCCAAAGATATGCCTAGGATAAAAATCCAAATTCTATGGGGGCAGCTTCCTAAGTGCAAAACAGAGTGAAGTCAAAGACAAGTCTGGTTAATATGTGGAAGGAGGGAGGGAACCTAAAGCAATAGCTAGTACACCCACCCCACCCCCTCCAACACTGAGTGAGTGTATATTTGTGAATACTCTGGGGTGTGTTGTTGTTTTTTGTATTTATGTGTTTTTATGTTTCTATATTGTAAACCACCCTGTGATTCTTGGATGAAGGGCGGAATAGAAATAAAATAAATAAACACAAACTGAGACCAACCGCCATGATTTTCCATCAGCCAATTATTAGGGCTGAGATTAACATGGGACACTTTTTGTGAACTTTTTAGCACCTAGTGGATTAGGTGGAGGTGCCCTTCTGCCCAACTCCCTCAGCTAAGCTGGCCATCACTGCAAGAGCTCCAGCTCTGTTGGTGCACCTCCTCCGCTCCTGTCTGTTAAATGCGTAGGTGGGAATATCATCACAAGAATGGCCATTTGGCAGAACAAGAGGGGGAAAGGCTGGGCCTGTTTCACTGCCCTTGCTATCTTTCCGTGCCTCCCAATTTCTGCTGTGAGCAATGGGGTTACAGATGTGCAAAGCCCCACCATTGTGGTGGTGGGGAAAGGAAAGTTAGGACTGTGCCCTGTGAAAAGCAACTCCACTATTCTCATTTTTCAGACTGTGTTTGCCTGTTCAGAGTGACAGCAGTGTTGTGGGGCCTCATTCTCACTGCCTTTGTTCTACCTCAGTAATTGCCCTGTGAAACTAAACTTTGTTGGCACTGCCACTCTTTTTGTGTGATCCCTAATTGGTCGGGGCCATCCATGAAGGAGAAGCAGAACTGGGGGGGGGGGGAAATGTGAGACAGAAGCAGTGGCTGTTATTGGCCAGAAGCAGCAATGTGGGGGGGGTTGTGTTTTTATGGAAGAGAAGATTTTGGGGCACTGCTTTCAGTCAAAAAATTGAATGAGGAACTTTTGGTACAGTCCAAACAATCATTGAGCATTTGATAACTTGCAGCTGAATGCATGAATGGACACCGTTAAGTCTGCATTGATGACATAGGCTTGTGAGAACACTGTCTCTATAATGTTAAACCATCATACATGAAAGTCTCAACGGACTAATGCAGTAATGAGTGGTGCTGTGACAAAATTTCATTCTACCTTTTTAAAACATTCTCTGTCAATTTATCTACTAGGGTGGCCACTGACACATCTCCCCACATCACTTCCCTCCCCCCCAAAAAAGAAAGAGGCAGAAAAGGGACAAAGATCACCATAAAATTTGCTAATTTATATGAAGAGATACAAATTTAAATATAATGGGTTGTATCCAATTAAGTTCTACTCAGAGTACACTAATTGAAGCCAATGGGTCTAAGTCTGTTAATTATTCTGAGTAGGACTGGATATTGCCCAAAGATATGCCTAGGATAAAAATCCAAATTCTATTCAATTCAAATTCAATTACTATAATTTAAAGCAAAATGCTGTTGGTGTAATTTAATACATCTCACTAGCCTAGTGGGGAAGAGTGACCAGGTGAGATCCTAACCAGGTGATGAGGCAGTTTCGAGGCTCCTAGTCTCCCTTTCTGATGGGTCTTTATCTTTATAAAACTGGAGTTGGATTGGAGCATCCTTCAAAACAAAGGACTTCTTCAGAGGACCATGCTCTGCCAGATCTTCAAATAAGAGGTTCATTTCCTGTAAAACAGGGAGCACAGCCACCCTAATTCCTGGTCCTTCTCTGGTCACCCCCTTATTAGAACTGGGGATTTGTAAGGACAGTCAGTGACATCAGCCCGCCTGAGAGTCCGTACCTTTGGGATGCAATCACAGACAGAAGAACAGGCTGGTTTTGGGAGCCCTGCCAACAGCATATCCCTATGCCTGCCTATACCTGGGATGCACTTCCTAGAGGGCATAATGCATTAGTCATGCCTTTCCAACCCGTGTGAAAATCTTTCAGAAGCAGAGAGCTTGGATGTGACATGAATGCTGGGGAAGAGTACAAGCAATTCTAGATGCCATTGCCCTGCTCCTAAGCCCATTCACAGATTACCCCACTCTTAAGCTTATTCATGCATCACTACACTCCTAAACCCATTCATGGCAAGGCATGCCATACCAATTGATTTCAATTAAAATATCTGCCATGCCCAAGAGGGAATTCCATCCTGTCCTGCTGGCTTGTTGAGGCTACCCAGGAGGCAAATGGGGATGTGTGGATCACTGCAGGCCCCTAACCCACAGTAGGTCTCTGTTCCCTGCATTCAATTCAGCTGCTGGCTTGATTAACACCCCAAAGGCCATATTCCTTTCTGTGGAACATTGGGGGGGGGGCACATGCCCACAGTGGGTGGGGCCAAAAGCAAACATATAAATGTGCATGTACAAGTATGTATGGCTAGCTCCTCCATACATTCACATGCTACTCTCTGTCCTCCATCCAGGTGAGCAAGAGGCCTGATCAGAGATCAAGGGCATATTCCATCAAGGCAAAAACACTCAAAGAGGGTTTGAAGCAGGATCAGTGAGGTGGGTTGCCTGGAGGCCAGATGGAGAGGCCTGGAGGCCTACATTCAGCCCCTGAGCCTGAGGTTCTCCACCCAATGTAGGACCTGGAAGGGCAGCCCCTAATGCTCAGCTCCTTACCTAAAGATCACTTAGGAAACCAGGAAGCTGCATTCTAACAAGTCCCATCATTGGTCCATCTAGCTCAGGACTGTCTACACTGACTGGCAGTGGCTCTCCAATGGCTCTCCCAGCCCTACCTGGATATGCCATTAGGAATTGAAACAGGGGCCTTCTGCTGTCTCTTGTACTTCTTGATACTGCTAACAACAGGTGATGCAGCAGGATTTGGCATCACCAGCCCTGGACACCCAGGCTCTCTATCTCTGCCCATTCTTGCCCCCTTGAATATGTGGCACTCAAAACTGCATGCCAATGTCACACCTTCCAAAAAGGAGAACCCAAAGAGTTAAAAAACAAGAGAAAATCTACTGGGTCAAAAGTGGGAACAGTGGTTGCTATGAAGCAGTGGTAGGGGACATTTTTCAGTCAGGCAAAATGGCTCAAGGCAGAGAGATAGCGAAGCAGGACTAGTGAAGCAACCTTCACATGAGAAAGGTTCTGGCCTCAAGGAGTCCCATGATGGAGAGCCCTGGAAGGCTGAGGTCCCCCACCCCCACTGTAAAGCCCATAGCCCTCCAAAGAACTGTTGACATGGATTTTATCTACCCATGTTTAGGGTTGCCATATTTTGAAGAGCAAAAAACAGGATGTTATTGCAACTGTGATTTTAAATGCCCCTTACTATATGTAGGCTATAGAAGCACTAATATATTGCAGAGGGGGGCGGGCAGGAGAAGAGAAGAGTCTTCAACCACCAGTTATGTCTATGTCTCATCCAGAATTCTGGCAAATTTAAAAAATCCACCCGGACAGAAATTTTACCCCTAAAAAAGAGGATGTGTTCTGGAAAAAGAGGACACATGACAACCCTACCTGTTTAGCCCAGGAACAGCATGTCTTCCAAGTAGAATCACAAGGAACCAGGCTCTGTAGGGTTATTAATTATACAGCATACTTCTTGTGCCCCATAACTTCCACCCACAAGTACATATGTGAGGTTACCCCCACTGTCTTTTATGAACTTCACAGGGTGGGAGGAAATGACAACATCAGTACCACCCAGTGCATGTCAAAGCAGAATCATGCTCAGGGTCTCCCTAATCCAGCGGTTCTCAACCTGTGGATCCCCAGATGTTGTTGGACTACAACTCCCATCTTCCCTGAGCTCTGGGGACCCACAGGCCTGCCCTAGCTAGTATTTGAATCCACAGTAGGTCTTAACAAAAGAAAGTACTTCTTCAAACAGTGGAGAGTTAAAATATTAGAATTCACTCCCAGAAGAAGCAGTGGTGGCCACCAATGGGATTCTAGTCCATTTATCAGCTTTGGTCAATATATCAATGATGAGCCTAAATGGCTGGGGAACAGATTGCCTAAAGGAACATCTCTTCCCATACCTAAGTGTCCAGTCCTCAAGACTCTTCATGAGAGAGCCTTTCCCAGGTCCACCACTGCCATCTAATGAAGTGAGGCAGTGTAGCCTCTAGGAATGGAGCCTTTTCAGTGGTGGTTCCCTGGTAATGAGATGTTTTCCCCTAACCAACCACTAATACAATTTCAGCAGGTAGAATTCCCTATTTAAAAAATTGGTGGTCACATATAATACCCTCATTAAAGTCCTGATACATTGTGGGAGTGCAGTCTCATGACACAATTAACACATTACAGAGCAGGGGTCAGCAATTTGGCATCTGTTAGGGTCCTTGGGCACACTTGGGGTCTTCCCTTAGTGTCTATAAAACTTGGAGCTTTCTGCACCTCACTGCCCCCTTGGTCATCAGGTATTGAGGGAACTTACCTTGTTTTGCCTTAAAAGGTACCTAGAGCTAAAGGAGAAAGTTGGAAAAGTGGTGTTCTTTCCAACTCCCTCTTTTGGGTAGATTTCCTGTGCCTCACTCAGCAGAATAACCAGGAAGGTCCAAAACTGGTGCAAAACTGGCTTACCGCATTTGGAAGTCAGTGAAGTAATACACATTGCTACCTAATGCATGGCTGACTTTTGCTTCAAAGGGGGTGGGGGACGGAGAGAGGAGCTGCAAGTGGTACTCAGCCCTGCTGCTGGCACCTGTCCATCGCCACCCTTGCCAAGAACAGTCCACCAGCCTCAGCTCATCCATTCAGAGAAGCAAACAAGTACCTAGGTGCCTTTCTGCCCTGCAGAAGACCTGCTATTTCCACAGCTGATTTTCTATGTGCCCTGCTGTTCCCACACCCCCTCCCGCTGCCCGCCCGCCCGCCCGCAAACACACACCAGGTAGATCCCCTCCCCCTACAAGGAAATACCCGCCTAATTAGACAATCCTTTTCATGCACTGCCTTGTTTACATGGAGCCCCTTCGCAGTCGGGGAATGAATAAAAGGCGCCAGCTCGCCTTACAATCCAGCGATATATGCAGTACATACAGTGTTTCAAGATTTAGAGAAGACAGAGAGACAGACAGACAGACAGAGCATGCCGGTAGGCGGGCTGTGGAAGGATTGATGGATATAAGAGAAAGGATGGAAAAGGGATGCCATGGAACAGAGGTAAAGCGGAGAACTCGGTCCTGCATCTATCTGCAATGCTGGGATCATTCATTCAGGCTGTGAGCTGCCCGCCCCACCGCCCAAGTGAAATGGACGGTTTCAATGGAAATGCAAAAACACCTGCCGATTTCGGAGTAAAGGCTTGCCCATCGCTTGCCTGTTAACAGATGTGTACCCAGAAGATAGTGTTCAATTTTTGATTTGATTATTTCCCCTGGTTAATTTTCCTTTATCTGCATGCAAACCTTGGTGTGAGCGCGAAAGAGGGAAGGTTCTTTACGCAAAGGGGTGTATTTTCCAAACCGTGTGCTCCTGCCTCCCCAGACAGCTTCCAAAGATGGTGCATAATAGCACACACCACAAATTGGGAAGACTGGGGGAAAGGGTTTCAGCAACCCCCCCACCCCTCGCACAGATTAACGCACACTGCAAGTTAACAGGGGCTGAAGTCACGCTTTCGGGATTTTCAATAACTGGCATGCAGCAGTTTTGTATGTTTATTTGAATCTCATCCCGGTTTGGTTGTTTTGGAATCTTTGGTCTTAGTTAATAATGGCACCCCCCCCCTCCCGCAGGGGAAAAAAAAACAGGTTTGGGATGTTAAGGAGCATGGGTGTGGGTTTACAATAAAAGGGAGGGGGAATCCAATTTTCCACATTTTTGCTCCAATAAACCCATTCGGCTCCTTGCTATGTCCGAAGTCCACAACGGGGGTGGTCATCTCCACACTGAGGCATGCAATGCTGCAGTACCTGTGTCCAGTTTCGCTGCCCAAGGACCCCAGCCTCCGCGCGGGTAGCAAGGGGCTGACCCCCGGGACATCCTCGGTCGTTGCCAGAGGCGGGATGGTTTTCTGGTGAGCATTGCTCTCGGATGGCGACTTCTTCAGCTTTGCCCTGGCCATCGCGGAGGCTTCTTCGGAGATGGGGGCTGCCTTCACTTCCCCCCTCAGCAAGAACTCTTCTCTCTTCTTGCTCTTTCACTCATAGCAATCCTTTGCTCGAAATGCAGTTGGGTCGAGAGCGGGAAGCACGTACCATTTTCGCTCTCCCAGGCACACAACACACTTGGCCCCCCCAGACAAAGCTGCACAGTGGAACAATCCTGCCCTTGTGGATTTATTGTGGTACTGATGAAGGGAGGCTCTGGCTGGCATGGTGGTGCAATGAATCAGGTGGCATGCAGCGGAACCGTGGCAAGATGAGAAGAGAAAGTGCTTCCCCTGGCTAATAGGATTTATGCTGGTGGCACTTCCAATGCCTTGACCAGTTAATATGATGATAGGTGATATTTTTCAGTGGCTGTAGTGGTAAAATGCTAAAGTGCAGGAGCTCATCAGAGAGCACTGTATGAAGAGCCCTAGAGAACCCTATAGCCTTGCACCTGTGGATGGACCCCACACAGAGTAATAGAATTGGAAGGTGGTCAAAGACTCATCAGGTGCGACCCACAACAAAATATAGCCAGGAATTTTGACCATGTGTGTGCAGTTTCATAGTTTGTACAGGCACAGGAAATCTCAGGCCCAGGTAGGTTGAATGTGGTCCTCTGAGCCTCTCTATCTTCCCCCTGAGACTCTTCCCCAGATCACACATCTCAATAGGCTTGCTCCACCTCCTTAATGACATGAGTGCTTTTGCCTGGCTGGATTGTGACCTTGACCTGTGATAATGCCTCTGGCTTGCTTGAATGAATGATGGAGGGCTGTGCTTGAAAGCCTCATTCTGCCAGTTACCCTGGTGTACATATACATATGGGGATTCAGGTGGCGCTGTGGGTTAAACCACAGAGCCTAGGAGTTGCTGATCAGAAGGTCGGCGGTTCGAATCCCCACGACGGGGTGAGCTCCCATTGCCCAGCCCCTGCTCTTGTCAACCAAGCAGTTCAAAAGCACATCAAAGTGCAAGTAGAGAAATAGGCACCGCTCCAGAGGAAGGTAAATGCTGTTTCTGTGCGCTGCTCTGGTTCGCCAGAAGCGGCTTAGTCATGCTGGCCACATGACCCGGAAGCTGTACGCCGGCTCCCTTGGCCATTAAAGCAAGATGAGCGCCACAACTCCAGAGTCAGTCACAACTGGACCTAATGGTCAGGGGTCCCTTTACCTTTTATCTTTACATATACATATGCAACACACATACACACACACACACACACACTTTTGGCAACAGAAGCAAGAGAGACAACATGGGAGTAGTTGCTAAAGCAGGAAAGGGGAAGCTGCAGCCATTCAGAAGTTGTTGGACTCCAGTTCCCATCAACCCCAGCCAGTATTGGTTGTTTTTATATTGTACATCATTTTTTAAAAAAACCCAGTGGTTTATAAATGATTTAAAATATAATAAAATAAATTATTAAATCTGCTTTCCTCTTCATTTCCAAACCAGCATGGTGTGATGCCTATCTGCATTCATGCCTGCATGAATCAGCCACTGATGCCATTAATGCAAGTGGAGTCACCTAAAGAGAATTGCCTCCTAGTGTCTACTTCAGCAGCAGCTGGTGCCTGCTGAGCCTAGTGAAGTGGAAGGCAGGGAGCCCAATAGCAGGGGGCGTCAGAGCCAATGACAGAAGGAGCCAACTTGTTTTAGGTTTGCCTTCCCTCTCCTCCTCCTCCTCCTCTTCCCTGCTTGAGTTCTATAAGGGCAATACTGAAACTAAAGAGAAGGAGAAGGCTGACAGTCAGTGCTGACAACCCCTGGAATGGATGTAAGGTTCGAAAGCACATTAAAGTGCAAGTAGATAAATAGGTACCACTCCGGCAGGAAGGCAAACGGTGTTTCCGTGCACTGCTCTGGTTCGCCAGAAGCGGCTTAGTCATGCTGGCCACATGACCCAGAAGCTGTACGTCAATAAAGCGAGATGAGCGCCGCAACCCCAGAGTTGGCCATGGCTGGACCTGATGGTCAGGGGTCCCTTTACCTTTACCTTTAAGAAGGGAGGCAGGTGGGGGTGGGGTGGGCGAGCAGACTGAGGTTAGTTTAGCAGTACCACATTTGCCCTAATGGAGTAGCCTCCAGTGATTTGCTCACAGTAAGCACACTGGCTTAGCTTTTAGCTAGAAATATAAATGTTTCTAGTTAGGGAGACCACTGAACTGGCCCCTCCAAGATCTACATTTTGCATGCATGCACCAACTGTCTGAGGACTTGCCTTTTTAAGGTCACAGCAGTGGGGTACTTCACACATACCCTATAATTTGGATTTAAATACACACTTCTGCCGAATTTGCATCCTTGGGAGCAATTTAACAAACAAAAGCCACTGCCCATCATTGGAAGGGAAAGCTCTCTTTCCTATATACTTTCCCATCCCCCAGGAGGGTAGCACACCTGAATCACAGACATAAAATAGGCAAGTGTGCCCTTGGCTCCTGGCTCCTCTGATTAATCAGCTTAAAAGCTTTTAGTTGATTAATCTACTCCAGTAACTCCCAAATGGCACAAGTGAGCTAAAATGATTCACAGCCACTAAATAATGCGCAATAATTCACACTCCCTAAAAGCTTTAAAAGTCAGAGGTTGAGGATCTTTTCCAGACTGGGGGCCACATTTCCTCTGAGTAGCCTCTGAAGGGCCACATGCTAATGGTGGGCAGGACCAGAGGTAAAAGAAGATGGAGGAATGAATGGGAATTGTTACCTTTGTATAGTAGGCTAGATTCTACACACTCACCTACCCCTCTCTGTCCTCCATCCAGGCAAGCAAGGGGCATGATCAGAGCTGAAGGGCACATTCCAGCTAGATCCTCTGGGTCTGAAGCAAGGCCAATGAGGGGTGTGGGCTGGGGAGAGGGGTGTGGGCTAAGAGCTAAAAAGGGATGCTGGGGAGGAGGCATTTGGCCCCTGGGCCTGAGATCACCCACCCCTGCTTTAAACTGGTCAATCAGTGGTGGCTGCAACTTATGGGTACATTTTTATCATTGTACATGTGTATCATTGTACACATTTTTATCATTGCACATACAGCAGTATGTTGACCGAGAACTCCCAGAAGTGCAAGCTGGATTTAGAAGAGGCAGAGGAACCAGAGACCAAATTGCAAACATGCGCTGGATTATGGAGAAAGCTAGAGAGTTCCAGATAGACATCTACTTCTGCTTCATTGACTATGCAAAAGCCTTTGACTGTGTTGACCACAGCAAACTATGGCAAGTTCTTAAAGAAATGGGAGTGCCTGATCACCTCATCTGTCTGCTGAGAAATCTCTATGTGGGACAAGAAGCTACAGTTAGAACTGGATATGGAACAACTGATTGGTTCAAAATTGGGAAAGGAGTACGACAAGGCTGTATATTGTCTCTCTGCTTATTTAACTTATATGCAGAATTCATAATGCGAAAGGCTGGGCTGGATGAATCCCAAGCCGGAATTAAGATTGCCGGAAGAAATATCAACAACCTCAGATATGCAGATGACACAACCTTGAGGGCAGAAATTGAGGAGAAATTAAAGAACCTTTTAATGAGGCTGAAAGAGGAGAGCGCAAAATATGGTCTGAAGCTCAACATCAAAAAAACAAAGATCATGGCAACTGGTCCCATCACCTCCTGGCAAATAGAAGGAGAAGAAATGGAGGCAGTGAGAGATTTTACTTTCTTGGGCTCCATGATCACTGCAGATGGTGACAGCAGCCACGGAATTAAGAGACGCCTGCTTCTTGGGAGGAAAGCAATGACAAACCTAGACAGCATCTTAAAAAGTAGAGACATCACCCTGCCAACAAAGATCCGTATAGTAAAAGCTATGGTTTTCCCAGTAGTGATGTATGGAAATGAGAGCTGGACCATAAAGAAGGCTGATCACCGAAGAATTGATGCTTTTGAATTATGGTGCTGGAGGAGACTCTTGAGAGTCCCATGGACTGCAAGAAGAACAAACAGATCCATTCTTAAGGAAATCAGCCCTGAGTGCTCACTGGAAGGACAGATACTGAAGCTGAGACTCCAATACTTTGGCCACCTCATGAGATGAGAAGACTCCATGGAAAAGACCCTGATGTTGGGAAAGATGGAGGGCACAAGGAGAAGGGGACGACAGAGGACGAGATGGTTGGACAGCGTTCTCGAAGCTACAAACATGAGTCTGACCAAACTGCGGGAGGCAGTGGAAGACAGAAGTGCCTGGCATGCTCTGGTCCATGGGGTCATGAAGAGTCGGACACGACTAAACGACAACACATGTGTGTCTATTTTTGCTTCTGCATACTACTGTGAGGTCTTTGCGGGGTTTTGGGTTTGGAGGGGTTTTTGGTGGCATGCTAACAAGAGAGCCACTAGTGTGCTGCAGCATCAAATCATTAAACAATTAATGTCTTCTGCAGGTCCAGAGCTCCCATCCCTAGAGTGGAGCCACTGCTGGCTGCATCTCTGTGTGATTCACTGATCTGGCCGTGTCATTTTCCAATCAGCTTCTGCTCGCTGCAGGGAAGAGGGGTCAAAATTCCACCATGGTTCCTGTACCACATACAATCAGATTAAGTTCTTAACTGGAGATACCACTGTAATTTGAGTGGATATGGAAGGGGCTATAGAAGCAAGCTGTCAGTCTGAAAGGAACATCAGCACCTTCAAAGCCAAAACCACCTTGGGGATTCCCATTAACCAACTCAGAACTCTTTTAGGCCAGCCAGATCAGGTTTCTATTTCCTCCTGGGCAGGTGAATGTGAGGTGTAGCAGTTAGAGGTATAGCAGTTAACTAGGACCTGAGAGCCCAGGGTTCAAATCCCCACTCAGCCATGAAACTCAGTGGGTGCCCTTGGCCCAGTCACTCACTCTCAGCCTCACCTACCCCACAGGGATGTTGTGAGGATAAAATGAGGGGGGGGGAGAGAGGAATGTAAGCTGCTTTGAGCTCCCTAGCGGAAGGATGGGATAAAAATAGATAGATGATAGAAAGATAGATAGATAGATGATAGATAGATAGATAGATAGATAGATAGATAGATAGATAGATGATAGATGATAGATAGATAGATGATATAGATATAGATAGATGATAGATAGATAGATAGATAGATAGATAGATAGATAGATAGATAGATAGATATAGATGAGAGAGAGAGAGAGAGATATGATAGATATAGATGATGATGATAGATAGATAGATAGATGATAGATGATAGATAGATAGATAGATAGATGATAGATGATAGATAGATATAGATAGATGATAGATAGAATTTTCCTTCTGCCAGGAACCACATACAGCAGTTGGGGGGCAAGTGGGGAGATGGGCAGGACCTGAAGCAATCTCTCTCTCTCTCTCTCTCTCTCTCTCTCTCTCTCTCTCTCTCACACACACACACACACACACACACACACTGTTCAGCTGAAGAAATGCAATGTAAAATTAGGAAAACTGCAAATTTAAAAGGATAGTCCATGTTTCCCATTTATGCATTGTTTTGGAAAATGTGAGTTGAGTTGTGTCTCATTCAAATGCTAACAAAATCATGGATTTCTTCACTATCCATATCTGTACTCAGTCACATTTGAGAGCAAAAATAGATTCCTGCCTGAGAAAGAAACAGAATTAGAATGTCAATCATTTTGGTACTCCCAAAGATATCATAATTCCCCCGTATTTGTCTCCCCTTCTCCCCAAGTTTCTGATTTTGTGATGGAGCCATTCATCCTTTTCGCGCACACAGGTGCCTCTGGCACAGAGGCAAAAACCAACACATTTTACATAGATTACACACAATGACGCTTTTTCCGTCTATTTTGGAAATGAAACTGACATTCGCTTTGAGTAACCATGGTTTTGGGGACTGCAGGCACATTATTTGGAAGGGCTGTAGCTTCACTTTGTTGCTGTTTTTGGCATCTTACAACCAAGCTAAACATCCAGAATGATCTGTGTGGCACAGGCCCCAAGGGACTGTACCATTTATGAAGATAGGGGCAGGAATCATATGTTGGCATGGTCTTCCATGCAGTGGTTTTTTGTTTTGACTCCTTGCATAAGGAAACCTAGCATATCTGGGAGAGCAGCCTATTCCCCATGAACAGCTAGGTTCCCACAGTCAGGGAGTTTTCAGAGTGCAGTTCTCCACCTATATTCAGGAGTGATACAATCCCAGGAAGCTGTGGAGTCTGGTTCATCAGTGTGAATGGGGCACTGCTGCACCAACCTATTTATGCCCTCACCAGCCCACACTGGCCTGCCTTTTTGCTTACAACTAGTCCAAAGGATGGTCCTGGCTATCAGCTTACTCTTCCTTTATCTCAGTGTTGTCCTTTATAGAATTCAATAGAAAAGATGACAGGGGGGAACTAGAATTTATTGGCTCTGTCATCTCTGTAGCCATCTGCTGCTGGTCTCCTTGCCTTCTGCCCTACCAGTCCCAATAGACACAAGACACCACTGCCAGGAAGGCTGTAACTATAAACACATTATTCTGAACGTGTAGATGCAGAGGCATGACTTGTGACGCACATTGGAGGAGCCCGGCATAGCATGTGTGCATGTGATATCATGACGTCATGCACACGCTATGCTGTGCTCTGTACTCAGCCTCCTCATGATGCACGCATGGCACAGCATGTCCCTCCACTGCCACCCGCTGTCTGCAAACGCAGGCCAGACTGCCACTGCTGCCTGTTGCCCACCACCTTTCCTCTGCTGCCGCAGTGGTGACTGGGGCAAGGCCTCTGCCTCCACATCAAGGCCTCCATTGAGGCTTGCTGCAGCTGCAGATGTACTTCTGGAAGCATGGCCTGGCTTCTGGAAGTACGTCTGTAGCAGCAACGGGCCTCAATGGAGGCTTTGTTGTGCTGGTGTACTTGGCTTAGTCGCAGTGGTAGAGAGCCAGTGGACAGCCAGTAAAGGTAAGACAACAGGGGAGCAGTGGTGGGTGGTGGTTCAAGGTGGTTTGGGCCACGTTTGTGGGCAGGAGGGTGGTGGTAGGGCACATCACACAGTGCACCCACCATCAGGAGGCCTCCTCTGTCCCCACAACACTGAGGCTCAGCCCCCTTCCTGCAAATATTGAGGGGGCCGAGGGGGCCTTGGCCCTATTGAGATTGCGCCTTGGACAGGGAGGGCTTTTAGGCCATCTATGATCCCAGGACTTGAGTGTCTCCACTCTTGCAATAAAGGAATAGAGCAGGGAAATTCCATTTATCCTTTAGCATAAGCAAACACGCAGTATTCTGGTGCTGGGTCCCCACATACTCTGGCAGGAGACCCCACCCTATGTATAGCTGTGTGGTAGAAATCCAACAGGCATAGCTAATTTTAATTGGTAGGATGCCATAATAGGAAAATCTCCACCCCTGGAATATCTGTTTCCCACAGAGCTGTTTTAAGGAGCCCTTGTGTGCTGGTCCCGGGGGGGCAAAGGTACTAATACCGTATCCGAAGTTCAGTCCAGAGTCACTAGCAGGGTAGACGATCACTAGATGAGACGCGAGGTCCGAAACAGGGAGCCGGGCGGGGGAGCAGGAACGCTGGTAGGGCAGCAGCAGGAAGCCAGGCGGGTAACAGGAACACTGGTAGAGCAGAAGCAGGGAGCCAGGCGGGGAACAGGAACACTGGTGGGTCAGCAGCGGGCAGCCGGGCGAGGAACAGGAACACCGGAGAGTCAGGAGCAGGAAGCCGGGCGAGGAACAGGCACACCGGGAGTGCAGATCTAGGTCTGGGTAAAGCAGGTACTCCACAACGACGTTGCTCCCGCAACCTGGGACCGGGCTGCCTGACCTTTATCTTCTTCTAAGGCCGGGGGCGGTCCCGGCCCCCAGGAGCCCCGCCTCTCCTGGCATTAAGGCGAGCACTCCTCCTGGGAGAGACCAGTTCCCTTCGCCTCTCTGCCCTAAGCCTCTGCAGTTCAGGAGAGGCCGAAGGGTTACTGGGCCCCGGGGGAGGCTCACCTGTAGCCACTGAGTCTTCCAGCACCTCTGGGGCCAGAATGGTCTCACCTGATGCCTGCCCCTGAGGATCTGGCACAGGTGCAGGCTCCTCAGCATCTAGGCCTTGCCCCAGTTCAGCCGGCCCTGGAGGCGGGGACTCCTGTGCCGGCTGGGATTCCTCCGGTTCACTCTCAGACTCGGAATCCCAGGCCATCACACCTTGCCAGAGTTTTTCTACACTGGGCCACCACAGCTCATCTTACCCACGTTTGGCTGATCACAACCTGTCACTCTTACATTGGGAGCTCAGCTCTGGAGGTTGATATGCCTGCAGAGAGGTACAATTTCTAGCTTCCAGTTCCACTCTGCCTTAATGGAGGCAGCCCCCACGACAGTGGGGGATCCTAGGCGAAGAGAAAACAAGGATGATCGGGGGTAAATTATCCTTGCAAATTTCCCCCCAGGAACTGGGAGAGTGGGCTTCACTCACAGTTCATCTCGGTACCTGACTCTTGCTCTGGCATGAAATGTGGGGGAGGGGGGCAGGGAAGCGCTGAGTCCAAAAGCACTTCACCTGCCGAAAACCCTCCAATGCCGCCATTAAGAAGCAGAGGTTCCTCTGTTAATTAGAGCTTAATTGGACTAAAGTACAGGCACATGCTAGAAGAGATGAGATCACAAACTGCAGAACAAACCAACTGCAAGGACTTTGAGGTTTGAATTTTAGATAAGACTTCATTTGGTGCAAAAGATGGGGGGGAGGAGCCTACGGTTTCTTTATTTAAAGTTTTCTTCTCTAAATTTATGATTCAGCAACCCTCCTCTGAATGTTAGTTCAAATTATATTTGTACAAGTAGGATGGAATATAACATCAAATGGAACTTTGTGTGTAAAAAAACAACCAGAAAAAAGGTAGGGAAGCTCTAATCTGCAAAAGGTTTATGATGGAAACTTAGAGCTGACTCTTCCCCGTCCTTTATTATCTATGAACTGAACTGAACTGAACTAAGAGGACTTGGAATTTAATTTAATTGGAAGGATAATCAGCTGGAAGAAAGGATGAAAGGAGTCTGTGAGCTGCCATGGAACTGATGTGCAGTTCGACAGATCGCTCTTCTTCCCAGGCTGAAGGGCAGAAATGGTGACAACTGTTTATTTACTGTGACAGGGTGACTTTTGCAGCTGTTGTTAAAGTTCTTGGTGCAAAACAATAAAGCACGGGACAAAGCAACAGAGAATTTATGGAACAACAATGGGATATCCGCTCCACCCAAGGCATGACTGATAAGAGCAACATTTGGGGGAAAGAAAGACATAACATCTTACAAGGAAGAAACGCCACGGACAGAATAATTGCCACACACAGGAAGAACAAAGATATACAGTGGTACCACGGGTTACAAACACTTCAGGTTACAAACTCCGCTAACCCGGAAGTAGTACCTCGGGTTGCAAACTTTGCTCCAGGATGAGAACAGAAATTGCATGCCAGCAGCACGGCAGCAGCAGGAGGCCCCATTAGCGAAAGTGCGCCTCAAGTTAAGAACAGTTTTGGGTTAAGAACAGACCTCCAGAATGAATTAAGTTCGTAACCCGAGGTACCACTCTAGTTTGAGTTCCTCACTTGAAGCTCTCTAATGTGTCAGCACGAATAGAAGTTATTAATATTGCAGTTGTTGTATAAGGGATTATTTTTCTGACCAGAATTTAATGGAAACTAATAAGATTTTGGAATGCAGAAATAAAAAAAAAATCATCAAATCATCAAATTTAGCATGCGGGGGGCCACTTTAACTAAATTATATAATTTGGTACTTGAATGATTGGTATTAATAATTGTGTTATAAATTGGTATTGTTATAATGAGGTTATTACTGTACTGGACTGTAATTGAAAACTAATAAAAAACTATTTTTTAAAAAAGAGAGGTACAATTGTTGGCTCTGCTGACAGCCTGTTAACCAGATGGTGTTGAGGCCTCCATCTCACTGTTGAAGATGGCTCTATTTATTATTAACACAAGTGCTTCATAAATGCCGCCCCAGCCATCGATCTTCCACCAACAGAATTAATATCACCGTCTTTTCTATTACTGTCAAGATCTCGGAGAAAGATGAAGCAAGAGGGTTTGGGAGGTTGTTCATTCATTGCAAGCTTACATCGCTAATACTACGACTTACCAGCACCCTAAATCCATCAGTTTAAAGCTGCTAGCCAGTCTGTAAACACAGTGGAGAAAACCCTGCAGCCAGCCTACCAGGGAGAAGAGAAACCAGACAGCTTGTGCTTCTCCAATGTCCATAAAAAGTTCTAATTGACAGAGAGGGGGTGTACTTGGACCATCAAGATCTCAAGACTTTCTCAGCAAGTTTAACAGGATACATCCTTCCAGGAGGTTCTAGAGTGACTGATGACTGATCAAAAGTAGCCAAAGTGATGTGGTTATATGGAAGCAACAATGCTTGCTCAGTATCAGCCAGCAATGGCTGGCAGAGGCTGTCTTTTAAAAATGGATGAGGACCAGCTGTTCATGAGTCAACAGTAGAAAGCACTTAGATTTAGGGAAACACATACATACAGCAGATGCCAGATACCCCTCCAGAACTCAACCCATTCTGAGCCTTGGAATAAGATACATTGAAATGTGCTGTGTTTGAGGAGGGTGTTGTGTTTGGAGAGAAGGAACAGTGGGTGCTTAGTTGATGGAACACGAAAGTAAATAGAAGTTAGAAGCAAGACTGGCCTAAAATATTATGCATCCTGAGATGAAGGACAAGATGGTATCCCCAATCCATGTAATGAAGGTGACTGGACAAGTTGCTGAATCTTTCACCAATGTAGGTGACAGGACAGTATCCTGCCCTCTAGGGAATGATTACACCACCCTGTCTCCCAACAGCTCATTGCTGGTCCTCAGCATCTGCTGTCTGTGGCAACTACCTCGATCAGCCCAATGGTAGAGCTGGAAGGAAGCATGGCATGATAGTTGTGTTGGTGACAAGACTTTGGCTGACAGCTGGAAAAAGGGAAGAGGGAGAAGAGTGTAGGATGTTAGTGAGGTAGGAATGGGTTCAGAAGATGGCTGAAATTTAGAGAAAAGTTTAGTTTACAGAAAGAGAACCAGGTGACATCATTGGAATTTATAAAATTATGTGTGCCATGGAGAAAGTGGAGAAATAAAAGCTTTTCTCCTCTCATAACACTACAACTCATGGACATCCAATGAAACTGAATGTTGGAAGATTCAAGACAGAGAAAAAACTTCTTCACACAGCTCATAGGTAAACTGTAGAAGTCGCCCCCACATGAGGCAGTGATGGCCACCAACCTGGGTGGCTTTAAAAGAGGATTGCACAAATCCATGGAGGACAATGGCTACAGGTCATAATGTCTGTGCTCTACCTCCATTGTCAGAGGCATTGTGTCTCTGAATACCAGTTGATGGGAAATACAGATGTGCAAAGTGCTATTGAATTCACGCCCAGTTTGCAAGTTTTCCACAGGCATCTTCAGCCACTTGTAAGCAAAGCTGATTTGCTGTCAGGGGAATCAACAACAGTGGCACATCGCCAGTGGAATTCTCCAAGAAATGTAGTTAAAATCTCTTCCAATAATTAGACAAACAGTGCAACATCAGCATAACCATCATTTTAGCAATTAGCCTAATGATTGTCTCTAGCACAGTGCTGTCTTTGGTCTGTCTTCAGATTCTGTGGTCATGGGCCAGAACACACACTGGTCACCACAACCAGACTCAATGGCAAATGAGGGCAAGCAAACTTCATTGAGATGTGCAGTAGCAAACAGGGTGATGAAAAAGGCATCAAGCAGCACTGAAATAACACGAATATGTTTCTTCAAAAGTGATGAAAGGGGGATATGTTTTCCAGTGCTGGTGAAAATGAACTGGGTAAGTAGTGTTCAAGTCAGTGCTACATGAATCAGTTGGGAGCTGAGCATTCATGGCTGGAATATAGGAACATATGGAACTGCCATATATTGAGGCAGACTCAATGGTCCATGTAGTTGTGTTGTCCGTACCAAATGGAAGTTGCTCTCCTGGGTTTGAGGCAACAAATCTCTCCCAGCCCTACATGGAGATACTGAGGATTGAATCCAAGACTTTCTGCATGCAAAACAGATGCTCTACCACTGAGCTGTGGCCCTTTCCCAAGGCTGCATAGGCCAGATGAGGCCAAAAAAACCAATGGTTTACTAGGGTGAGCTACACAAAGGCTTAGAGAAAAAAGATCATTTCTCCATTTTTGCACAGTCATTAAAAATTATTTTCATATCCTGTGTTAGGCAAAGGAGAAGCTAAGCTGCTTTGCTCTGCCAAGGACCCATTACAGAACTGACACACTGAAAAGCTCAAATGCAAGGAGATGAGTCAGCAACTCTTTCATGTATTTCTAAAATAGCCAACAGCAAATGGGGTGAGCAACCTAAATAATCATCTGAAAGAGCAGCACAATGCATCTTCTTGCACATGGGTAGGCAAACTAAGGCCCGGGGGCCGGATGCAGCCCAATCGCCTTCTCATTCCAGCCCGTGGACAGTCCAGGAATCAGTGTGTTTTTACATGAGTAGAATGTGTCCTTTTATTTAAAATGCACCTCTGAGTTATTTGTGGGGCCTGCCTGGTGTTTTTACATGAGTAGAATGTGTCCTTTTATTTAAAATGCATCTCTGGGTTCTTTGTGGGGCCTGCCTGGTGTTTTTACATGAGTAGAATGTGTGCTTTTATTTAAAATGCATCTCTGGTTTATTTGTGGGGCATAGGAATTCATTCATTTCCCCCCAAAAAATATGGTCCGGCCCCCCACAAGGTCTGAGGGACAGTGGACTGGCTCCCTGCTGGAAAAGTTTGCTGACCCCTGTTCTTGCAGATAAGCAGGCCTGTAACTCCAAAAACCTTTTTAACAAAGGGCGGGGGAGTCAAAGTTACTCCATCAGGCACTCCTGCCTCCAATGAAAACCGATAAATGAATAGAAAGGGAATCTACACAAGTGATGCTGACACACAAACCTCACACATACACTAAGTTTAAAAAGTAAGTTTATCACCCACCCTCTCCCCACCCCCTTCTCCCCCAACCTTATACTGTGTACAACATTAATGTCTCACATTGAATGTAACTAATCTGTAGAAAAGACTCTACAACCTGAAAATAGAAACAATGCATGTATTTTGTAATCCAATAAAATCTTTAATAAAACTACTAAAACAACCACAACAACTGTTAAAGAATTGGTGGTTATGGCAGATTCTTCCCCTATCCCTCACCATCCCTTTTCCCTTGTGCATCATGTTTCTACATTATAAGCCTGCAGACAGGGACTACCTTTTTATTTTAAAAAATTGATTGCATGGTACGAGAGCCAGTCTGAGAGCCTTTTTGACTGAGGAGCTACTTACAAATGCTCTAAATAAATCCATGCACAGTTCTGACTGAAATCAGACAGGCCCCTCTTGTTTTGTCACTTGCTGAAAACATTTCTGTTCCATCAAGTGTTTTTAAAGAATTGGTTCAGAACTGGTTTTATAATGCCACGATATTTTAATGGTTTTATTGTAGACCACAATTACATTATTTAAGAGCTGGAAGTATGGAAATATGCTTTTATAAATAAAAGCCTAATTGCAGCAAGAGGCTGTTCCGATCCAATGGGTTTCTTCCCTGAAAAGAGGTCATCTGCTTATTTTTCTTGTAGAAGCCAAATGGGAGACACCCCAGACACAGGGAAAAATGGTTCCTTCATTTCACTGTTTCCTGCACTAGTGACTTAACAGCATGAGGGCTCCTGGGATCACAGAACTGAGCTCTTATCTCCCCTGGAGGGAGATTGTCTTAATTAATTAAGAGCTCTGCATTTGCTTAATTCATCCACTTCAGCCATTTATCTCTCCACTTGCTCTGCTAATTCTACTCAGATCCGCCAAGAAGGATCTAAAGGAGGATCCAAAAATTAATAGGTCTGTGCAAACACACACACACACACACACACACACACACACACAAATCTGCCCTGTGGCCCCATATGGGGCCAAGCAGTCTTGAGCCAACGAAGGGACCACTCACCCTGGATCTGCCCCTGGATCAATTCAGTGGTAGGGGGCTGATGCTTAAATTGGGTTTTTTAAAACCCATATTCAACATAAGATCACAAGGGGGGGGGGTGAACTGGTGTCTCTGCATCTTCTTCCCCCATCCTGGCCATGAACCGGAGGGTTTGATCCCATGGGGTACTGCTCCTTCACAACTGCTTTTCCTGCATGGAAACTCTTCACAAAGGAGCAGCAACCTGCACCCAAAGGACTGAACACTCTCTATCCTGTGTTGCGGTGTGTGCATTGTGTTGGTGCCATGTGCCAGGTGGGAGAAAGAAGAAGCCAGGTGGGACACCACACTCAAAGGCATCCACCACCAACCCTTACCATCTTCCAGGAAAGATGCAACCATCAATATGGTCTCACCTCTCTTTTTGGATATTCACCTTCTTCCTGCCCAAACGCCTGCATCTCCTTTCTCCCTGACCCCAGGCCCTGACAATCCAGCTTCACTTTGAGCCACCGGACCCAACTTGTGGCGATCTGGGGTTGCCTCAGCCAAACTCAGGTAACACCCAGACCCCCCTCTGAATCAGTTCAATTAATTCAGACCTCCACCAAATCTGGTGCACAGCCCTAAAAATTGTTGTCTCCTTAAACCTAGAGCTGGCACAGAAGTTACTGCAGGGCCTAACCCTCCTGATAGTCACTGTTCACACATGTGGTCTACTTGCATATCTACTACAGTCATACCTCATGTTACGTTTGCTTCAGGTTGAGTGTTTTTAGGTTGTGTCCTGCGGAAAGTACCGGAAAGGGTTACTTCTGGGTTTCGTGGCTCGTGCATGCGCAGATACGCAAAATGATGTTATGTGCATGCGCAGAAGCGGCAAATCGTGACCCACAGACGCGCAGGCGTGGATTGCATTCTGCTCATGTTGCAAACAGGCCTCCAGAACCAGAGGTACCACTGTACAGTGGAAGAGAAAGCTCGTCCAAGAGGAGTGGGATGAACATGTGGCCCTCCAGATGTTGTAGAACCCCCCCAACTCCCAACAGTCCTTCCAGCATAGCCAATACTCATCTGGAGGGCCACTGGTTCCCCATTCCCAGGCACAGAAGAGCATATATACCTGGGCTAGCTTTAGAAGCTGCCATCATTAGGCTCCTGTTGAGATCTATGTCCCAGTTGGGGGTTCTATGTACCTTGCAAGGGAGAAGAAGGTAACCCCCGCACACTACATAGTGAAGATGCAAGCAGTGAAGGGGGAAAGCATCAGATGTTTTGTGTTCAACAAGAGAAGACTTCAAGAGCGCTATTGTGCCCATGGGTGCAGCGTTGGTGAGCCCTTCACTAAATATATCTATGAGACAGAAAAGCAGGTGCTGATATCCTCAGGTTGTTGACTTCTCCTCACCTGCCACTCCTTTGGCTTCTAGCAGTTTTGAGGACCAGCAGCTTGCTTTCCAGATGAAGAGAGTGCTGATGCTATCAGGATGCCAAATGCTGACCACAACACACAATTCTGCCTAGAGTACAGCTTCAGATGAAGATGCCACTTCCACTGTCACATAAGGAGGCTTGAGGTATATATGAGTCACAAACAATTGCAGTTAATGCATTAGGAATGGCATCCCAGGGAACTGATGTTGTTATTTTTAGCTGGCAGCAGACACATCAGCCTCCACTGAGTCAAAGACTGTGTGCACACTAAATTTTTGAAGCGCATACAAAGCACATTCTTAACCTCACAGAGTTATGGGCACTTTCCTTCATAAGTTTATTGTTCTAGCCGAAGGCTATGACAAACCAGTAGCAACAGCATTGATAAAACAATGCAGAATGTACATCCATAATATAAGCCAACATTCATGATGTAAGAGAGAGAAGTTATCAGAGACACCAACAAATTCAAATCTGAATCACCAGAACCATTACAGTGATTTTATCTAACTCCTTTCTCTTGATTTTTTTTTTTTTTTGGCAGCCTGTGCATAGGTGGCTATTCTATGAGTTAGGAAGCTATTACTGTCACTCAAAAGAACCCAAACTATTTCTGCTGGGGTGTGCCTGATTGCTTCTGCAAGCAAATGTTTTAGAAAGGAATCTCTTGGGTCTCTAGATAGGGGGCAGGCTAACAGAAAATGAATGATGTCTTCCACCTGAAGTTGGCCACAAATACAAAGTCTGCATGCGTACGGGACCTTGTTGTAGTGGCCATCCAAGACTGCAGTGTACATCACTTGGAAACAGAACTCAATAAAGGCATTTCTTAAGGAAACTGGTGAGAGTTTGATCAGATGCTCTGAGATGCTCTGTTCTCAAGAATGGATACCAAGCTTGTTGAGGCTTGCTGGGGATTGTAACTGTGATGGGTAAACTGCAGTCCCAGAATCCCTGAGAGAAATAAGGTGCTTCCAATGTGGCACAAGCCACAGTGCAGGGCCCAGTGATTCTCCTCCCATAGGCTCTTTCTCTCAGCAAAACAGGAGAGGCAATTACATGAGCATAGCTGTGGGGGAGGCATGGAGGGGCAGCTGCCCCCCATCAAATAAATCAATACATAATACTTAACTAACTGCATGAGGTTCTGCCCCACCCCAACATAAAGGCTGCTGCCCCCTAACACAAATGCTGGTGACACCAATGGGCATTTAATATTCTGTTGACATGGTGATTTGGCAGAGTAGACTGTCTGCCCATCTGGTCTGAGGGCTTCATGCCTGTCTTCTGTACAACATTCTGATTAAATTACACAATGAAGAGTGGATCTGACATTGGCAGCTGGCACAACGCCACTACTGTTTTCTGTGGGAGCATCTACCCACAAGAAGACAACTACAGAAAATTCAAATACCTCTGTGAGCAGCTGACATGACCCACAGTGCTGGATCTAGTCTGCTTTTACTCATTCTTATACCTGGGGACTTTTCAAAGTGTGAAAGAATAAGGAGAGCCTCCCGCTACCGTTAAGTTTTTGCACAAGTTGCTCCTCTTCTCAGCATCCCTGAGAAGATGAAACAAAGCAAGTCACAGGTCAGTGACTCATGGAGAGACACAACAAGCAAGTGATTTGGGTAGATGGGTGAGTGATTTGGTGATTTTGTCAGGAGGCAGCTGGATCTGCAGCCAGCTCCCCATGTGGTGACCCATTGAACTGCAGACTTCTCAATACCTTCAGGCCCTGGACTGATCCAACCCACCAAGGCTGACTATTGGATCCTTCTCAACAGGAAGACTATAAGAGGACTTCTGGTTCCTGCTGAGCCTTGCTTGAACAATCAGGTGTTCCTGAGCTGCACCATATTCCTGCAGCCATGGTTCCAGCCTGAAGTTCAGTTCACTGGATTTCTACATGTTTTTGTTTTTTAAAGCCCTCACAAAAATGCATCAGCATTTGATCTTACTTCGCATTTCACCTTATGTACCCAGTTTTTCAAACAACGAAATGAATCTCCATCTGTTATTTTTCTTTAACACATGCATTATTGTGCCCACTTTTTGCTAAAATATGTGTTCTTGTCCACATTCTTGGCTGAAGAGCTGCTTACCAAGATTCAGAGAAATGCAAATTTCAAAAGACAGTTGGCAAATTAGATGCATTTGCATTAAAATGTGAACTGAACAAAATTTCTTCCCCATCCCTTAATTTATTCAAAAACGTTTCATGTTCGTCTTATAGGCAGGAGTTCATAATCTCTTACTTTCCCCAGCGTCCTGCCCTTACGAGGTATGCCTGATCATGCAAAAGCAGTGGAGGGACATAAGAATGTAAAAAGAGCTTGCCTGGATTAGGCCAGTGGCCCATTTAGTCCAGCATCCTGTTCTCACAGTAGCCAACAAGACATCCATAGGAGGCCCACAAGCAAGAACTGAGAAGCAGTCTCTTCACTTGTGATTCCTGACACCAGCATAGCAACCCTCACTGGTGCCTGGGATGGAGAGATAGGACATAAGCCTACTCAAGCAGGGCACATGCAAGGGACAGCGGCTCCAGCACCCTGAAGCCACCATGCCACCCTCCAGCCAGATGCGGCTGGCACACCATGTCACCCTCCAGACCCCGTGATGCCCTATGCCCCCACCAGCCCCTGACTTCCTACGCTACTGCTGCTGGCAACTGGCATTCAGAGGCCCATCCAAGTCAATGACCATCACTGCCTTGTGTAGGAGTGAATTCCACAGTTTAACTCTGTACTGTATTAATAAGTACTTCCTTTCGTCTTTCCTGAATCTTCCAACATCCAGCCTCAAGTTCCATTACTATGGGAGAAGGAAAAAAACGTTTCCCTATTTCTTTCTCTGTGCTGGATATGGGGAGCCTTTGGCCCTCCAGATGTTGGTCCCATCAGCCTAGAGCAGGGGTCTGCAACCCGCGGCTCCAGAGCCGCATGTGGCTCTTTTACACCTTTGCTGTGGTTCCAGGGCGGATACTAGCGAGGGGAGGAGGCGCATTGTGCACCCCGACACTCCCCACTGTGGCGGGCGCTGTACTGGCTGTGACGCACCATCCCGACGTCACCTTCCCGCCCGCTGTCAGATCACAGCTCCGGAGATATATTTATTTTAAATGTCGCAATGGTTTTGCAGCTCCCAGGTTTTTTTCCCCTTCGGAAACGGGTCCAAGTGGCTCTTTTTGTCTTAAAGGTTGCAGACCCCTGGCCTAGAGCAAACATGGCCAATGACCAGAGATACAGTGATACCTCTGGTTAAGTACTTAATTCGTTCTGGAGGTCCGTTCTTAACCTGAAACTGTTCTTAACCTGAAGCACCACTTTAGCTAATGGGGCCTCCTGCTGCTGCCGCTCTGCCGCAGCATGATTTCTGTTCTCACCCTGAAGCAAAGTTCTTAACCCAAGGTACTATTTCTGGGTTAGCGGAGTGTGTAACCTGAAGTATGTGTAACCTGAAGTGTATGTAACCCAAAGTACCACTGTAGTGGGAGTTGTAGTTCACCAGTCTGGAGGGCCAAAGGTTGCTTTGCACCATGCATAGTTTCATACACCTTTAGCATGTACCTCCTTACTTACCTTTTTTCTAGGTAAAAGTAAAAAGAGAGAGATTGTAGTGGGAACAGTGGAAATGGGGGCCAAATAGAAGTGAGGCAGCAGGAGGCTGCAATCAGAACTAAAGAGGGGCTTAAGCTATTCAGCAGCACACAGCAAACCCATCTTCTTCTGAAAGTAAGGCTGCACCCCATGGAATAATGGCTTTTTAAGCAAACCTATTTCCCCAAACCAGCTGGGACTTCTGGCACTGAAAAAAATATACTTCATGTTCCCAGGAGTCTTCATTTCTTTCCTTCAGAAACAGACATAACCACTTTTGGCACAGAAAAATAAAATTAAGACACTTGAACGAACCCTATTCAATGCCAGTTACTGACTGTTCGATGAAGCAAGCAGTGTTCCAAACATTACAGCCTGTTCCAGAGTGAAGGGCTCTGCTTAAGGATGAGCAACTGTCCATTTGCATACATAGCTGAATGGCTTTTCGGTCATCCAGCCAAAAGCTTCTTTCCTTCTTCACAATAATGAATTTGCACTCAGCTGCTCTTTGCAAGCAACCGTCAAAAGGCCAAGCAGAGAGAGTACCTTACTAAACAAAACCCCTCCTGTGATATTATTTTCACAGACGGCATTTAATACCTAGGTTTAATACCTAGCAGTGGGGAGTTACCCAATCAGCAAGGAAGCCAAGACCCAAGTTTGGGGCAAACACTCTTTGGTAAGAGAAATCCAGCAGATATTTATTTTAACATCAACAAAACATGCAGCAAAGAAAAACATGGAAATATAGCGAGGCCTGGGCCAGCACACATCTCCTGGCATTGAAGGAACCAATACTGGCAGAGATTAGCACCGGACTGGGCCACACTGGGGGTGCTGGAGTGGGGGTACCTGCCCAGTAAGTGCCCCATCGGCTGCCTGGGCTGCTCCCTGCACAGGTGGATAGGCTGTGCAGTGCATGGTTGCTGCATCCCAAACCCTCCAAGTGTCCCTATTTTCCAGAGATGTCCCTGATTTAGAGAAGCCATTCTGGTTTCTGATTTGATCCCGGAATTTTTCACTTTTCCTTAGGATGTCTCCATTTTCATTGGAGAAATGTTGGAGGGTATGGAGCTATCTGACCCCTGAGCCATCTGAAGGTAATCCGGTATAGCGAAGTTTTTTAAAAATTTTTTAAATGTTTTCTTATATGTTGAAAGCTGCCCAAAGCAACTGGAGCAACACAGTAAGATGTGTAATAATAATAATACCTTTATTGTCAATGTACAACCTGTGTACAATGATATTAACTGAGCCTCCCCTCCCAGCAAACACTCAGTCTCATTGCACTCTGTGTGCCTGTCGCACAACACACCAACCCCGAAAGTCAGTTGCACTGTATTATTTTCCGTTCAGCAGCCTAACAGCTCACAGATAGAAATTGTTTTTTAGCCTGTTGGTACGACTGACTCCTGCCCACCTAGCAGTTCAAAAGCACGTCAAAGTGCAAGTAGATAAATAGGTACCACTCCGGCAGGAAGGTAAACAGCGTTTCTGTGCGCTGCTCTGGTTCTCCAGAAGCGGATTAATCATGCTAGCCACATGACCTGGAAGCTGTATGCCAGCTCCCTCAACCAATAAAGCGAGATGAGCCCTACAACCCCAGAGTCGGCCACGACTGGACCTAATGGTCAGGGGACCCTTTACCTTTACTTACGACTGATTATACTTCTATATCTCCTGCCTGACGGTAGAAGATTAAAGAGGTGCTGGGCAGGGTGTGAATCGTCCCTGAGAATTTTTCTCACTCTCTTAAGGCATCGATCCCTTGCGATGTCATCTAGCAGGCTCAGGGGACAGCCCATGATATCATGTGTTGTGGTCACCACCCTCTGTAAAGACTTTCTGTCCGTGACTGTCAAGCCAACATACCACACTGTGATACAATATGAGAGGACACTTTCTATTGTGGACTGGTAGAAGGAGGTCATCAATTGTTGTTTAATATTGTTCTTTCACAAGACCATGAGAAAATGGAGTTTCTGTTGGGCCTTCCTAACCACCTGAGTTATATTGTTTTTCCAAGTAAGGTAACCTCCCAGGAATTTAAAGGAAGAGGCTCTCTCCATGCAACCCCCCGAAATACAACGGGGCTGGTGTGGTGTATAAATTGTAAAATTTCTATTATGGAATGGGACACATAGGCGTCAACTCCAACTCCGCCCCCCAATAATCTCGGGCGCCCCTCCAGCAGAGCGCCGCCGCCGCTCCTCCCCTAGCCCAAAATGCACAGGGTCGGGCTACATGCCTCCTGCCCTCCCTCCCGAGCAAAAGCTCCACCCAATTTCCTTCGGAGCTGATTAATAGGCGCAGCACGCTCTCCCCTATTCGCTCACGAGGAGGTGGCACCACTTTATCTGCATATTCATGAGCTTATTTATTATTCATGAGCTTTCCCGCCCCCCCCCCCAATATTTTTTATAAGTCCGCGCCCCTGATGGGACACCCCAGTTTTCATTGGAGAAATATCGTAGGGTATGGCATCCATCTTGTGCCGCCTTCACCAGATCCCAGCCTTGCAAGGCTGCGGGGAGGAGGGTCGTGGGGTCGTGGCAGTCATGCACCCTTTGACCCCAGCCTAGTGTGAGGCTGGGATCAAGGGGTGCATGGCTGCTGTGTCCCCACACAGCCTCCTCCCCGAGCGGCCTTGCAAGGCTTAAATCTGGGGAAAGCAGCACAAGAAGGGTGACACAGCCATGCCGCTCGGGGCTGGTGTCACTCCAGTGGTGGCAGGGACTGGGTGGACATGATGAGCTCTATTTGTCCTCCACCCCTTGCCCATTCCCCACCACACACACACCGCCCCAGGTGGCATGGAGACACGCTCCACCACAGCATCCAAGTGCTCAGTAAAGCAACAGAGCAGACCATAAAGACATGAGATAAGGATCAAAGGCACATCTATTGCTGCATTCTGCACTCACAGTGGCCAGCCAGATGCCTCTGGGTGAACTGCAAACAGGACTCCACTTGTATTTTAATCAGTTGTTTTTATACCTGGTGTTAGCCGCCATTATTATTATCATTATTATTATTATTATTATTATTATTATTATTATTATTATTATTCCCAGCAACCGGCACTCGGAGGCAGACTGCCTCTGACAGTGGAGTTAGAATATAAGAAGACCCTTCTGGATCAGGCCAAAGATCCCTGTAGTTCAACATCCTAATCTCACAGGTGCCTCTAGGTAGCACGTGAGCAACTCTGTGTGCAAGAGTAGCTCTCCCCAGGAATTGTGATTCTTAGCAATTGGTATTTCAAGGCTCACTGCCGCCCAGTGGCGTAGCGTGGGGGGTGCAGGGGGGCCAGCTGCACCAGGCGCAACATCTGGGGGTTAGGGTTAGGGGGCGCAAATCCACGGGTTAGGGGGCTCAAATTACTTGCCTTGCTCCGGGTGCTGACAACCCACGCTACGCCACTGCTGCCGCCTTCCTTCCTATTTTCAGAGCACCCCAATTTGCTGTCTGTGGTGGAAGAGGCACATCATTGTTTATGCCAACAATGCTCCCACGAGTAAACTGGGGTCAGATACCGGTGGGCAAAAAAGAAAAGAAAAAAGGATAGTCTAGCAGGCCAGATTATGCCTGTGGACCTGCATTTCATCACCCCAGGACCAGAGGAAGGTCACAGCCTGTTAGGGAACATGGTCCTGGCTCTCAGGAACAAGCTTCCAAAATTCAGTTATAGCCATGACATATGCCCAAGAGGAAGACATCTGTGAAAACCAACGGCTTTCCCTTTCCTTTCAAGATGAGTTGCTAAGGGGCTCCTTAATCTCTAGAGGGCACCATCAGAGTAGGAAACCACAGAAACCAGACAGGGATTGTATAGCAAAAGCTGCCACCTTATGGGGAAAGGTGATCGTTAATAGAAGGCTGAGGTGACTGGATGTTAGCTGTCATAGAAGGATAGACATAGAAGGATAGAGGCAGGGTATGGGGGCTTTTCACAGCCAGGAAACAGGGGTAGGAGACAACATCATATTCATGTAACAGTGGGTGGGGTGAAGGGCTACAATGTTTGGCTGACTTCTCTTTGGATTTATTGATTTAAAAGCATTTTGCTAGACTAAGGCTGCGATCTGTGCCCCACTTCACTGGGAGTAAGAACATAAGAAGAGCCAATGGCCATCTAGCACAACATCCTGTTCTCACAGTTGCTGAGCTTTTTTCAAAACAAAAACACCAAAAATCGACTTGCCTAAGATCCAGGACAAAGTGCCACCTTTGGGAAATCCTTCCCTCCCCCCAGATGTCAATTCCACCTTTGAAACCCCAGTTATGTCCAGGAGAATTCAGACATATGGCAGCACTACCAACAAGATACCTGTCGTGAGACCAGGGAACAGCACATGATCACAAGATTCCTTTCCTGTAGTTCCCAGCAACTGTTATTCAGAAGCATTGAGATGGAGCATAGCAAAGGGACCCCTGAGTGTGAAGTCCAGTCGCGGACGACTCTGGAGTTGCGGTGCTCATCTCGCTCTATAGGCCGAGGGAGTTGGCGTACAGCTTCCGGGTCATGTGGCCAGCATGAATAAGCCGCTTCTGGTGAACCGGCGCAGTGTACGAAAACGCTGTTTACCTTCCCGCCGGAGCTGTACCTATTTATCTACTTGCACTTTGACGTGCTTTCAAACTGCTAGGTGGGCAGGAGCAGGGACTGAGCAACGGGAGCTCACCCTGTCGTGGGGATTCGAACCGCCGACCTTCTGATCGGCAAACCTTAAGCTCTGTGGTTTAGACCACGGCGCCACCCACATCCCATCATGGATAGTATCCCCACTGAATTCAAGCGGAATTGTTTCACTTGAGCCATTTTTGAATCAAGCTGGTTAACTGAAATGTGACTTCTTCCCAATTTTTGGCCCTATGGGTTCAAACTCACAAATTACACTGTCGATTTAAAAATCACATTTCTTATATTCCCCAAGTAAAGGTCAGCATCGGGGGGGAAAAGGGTGAGCGAGGATCAGCATCAGGATGGGGGGGGAGGAGTGAGGAGCCTATATATTAAAAAACACCCTTAACAAATTACAATGGGGGGAGGGACACACCTCTTTCTAATTTGGCTTAGGCGCCAAAATGTCTAGGGCTGGCTCTGTGTACGCCAACCCTTATGTACCACCTCCTGTTAGTGGGGTGTTCCCTTCCCTTTAGAGCAGCCTTTCTCAACCTGTGGGTCCCCAGATGTTGTTGAACTACAACTCCCATCACCCCTAGCTAGCAAGGCCAGAGCTCAGGGATGATGGGAGTTGTAGTCCAACAACATATGAGGACCCACTGGTTGAGAACCGCTGCTTTAGAGCTTCTTTCTACGGCTCTATTTTAAAAAAACCCACTTGTGAAAATCTTGGGGTTCCCCCACACCTCGCGATGGCCTGCTGGCCTGCTACATATGTGGCCCAGTACCATTCTTTGCCTCTCTGCAAAAAGGAGAAAGGAGAATCACCCAACTGCGAGTCTAATGTGTGTGGGGAGGGGATTGTAGGAAACCTTCAGTAACTTCCATCTGAAGCTCACATCCGTTCCCTTGGCAAGAGAGCCCATTTGGCTCTGCAGCCGCCAGGAACACCCTCAGCCGAGCAGAACAAACCGAGCTAGGCTAATCAAGGACGAGTGGCATTTTTTGCAAAAAAATATAATTATACTCCATTCAGCTGCAGGGAAGTGGGCATCTGTCTCAGAGATGGCGGCTGCTGTCAGTTTCAATTTGAGCATTTTACATGGGCACAGCAATGGCCGGAGGACACTGAACTCCCTCTGACTCCCCAGCTGTGACTTGCACAACCACCACCCCTGCCAAGCCAAGCAACACCACCAGAGCCGGCCCACCCATGAGGCAAGGTGAGCCGACCACCTTGGGTGGCAGAATCTACAAAAGCAGCAGATCTGGCCTCTAAGGCATGTATCACCTGCAGTCCCTGTCACTGCTGGCGGCGCACTTCTTGGATACCAGATCTGCTGCTGCTTCCTTTGGCAGCCTGTCTGCTATGCTGCCTCTACGGTGGCCTCTTGGTAAATAGGAGGTGCTGCTGGTCTTTCCCAGTCTCTAGGGAGGAAATTGTGGGGGCTGCACTCTGGGATATCTTGGGCTCTCCCACCCTACTCTCCTGCAACAGCTTTTGATTCCCACTTTAATCAAGTATGGTTGCTTTTAGTCCCCCTCCGCTTGCTCCTAATGTAATAATAATAAATTTTATTTATACCCCGCCCTCCCCAGCCAAGACCGGGCTCAGGACAGCTAACACCAGGTATAAAAACAAATGATTGAAATACAGCTTAAAAAACAAGATTAAAATACAACATTAAAATGCAGCCTCATTTCAGTAGAAACTCAAATCAAAAACTTTTTGGGGAATGAAAATGTCAAGTCTTGTGGCGTTTGCCTCCTAGGTGGGTCATAAGGAAAGGGTTAAACGAGTGTGATGTGATTGGCCAGTGGGAACCCAAGGGGAGGAGTAAAAGTTAGAGTTGGAGGTGTGTGGAAGTTTAGTTGAGAGTTGGGAGTTGGAGAAGGAAGAGGGAGGTTAAGTCTGTGGGTTGGTCGAGTTGTGTGGTGAGAGAGTGAGAGGAACTGTTAGGTGGAGTCAGATAGATAGTTGGGATAATCAGTTTGAAGTTGTTAGTTGTTCATGTCTATAAAATAAACTTGATTATTTGTTAACAACTGTCTGGACTCCGGGTGTACCCGAGAGAAATGGGTTGGTGGCAGCGAAGAAAGCAAACACAGTAGTGGCACAGGGTCAATAGACCGACAAACGTCCGAGGACCCTGTGTGATCGCCACAAGTCTTCACCAAAGCTAACTATCCAGACTGGTCCTATGTGGGCCAGAAAAAAGCAAGGGAAGTCCCCAAATAGGAGCTCCATCACAGAAGAAGGGGGGGAATAGATCTTCACTCACCCCTTCTTCCCTGGCCAGGGGGCGTGCCATTTTGTGGTTCAACTCAGGTGCCAAAATTTATCTTGCTAACCTTGACCAATGCTCAGCAACCTTCCAGGGGCCACAGGCCTGTGTTGGGCACGGCCAGTTGCAAAACTGGGCAAAGCCCTCTGGTGTCACATTTTACTAATGCATTATTGACTTTTTAAAAAAAAAGTCATATGGCTAAATGATTTTCAGAAGCCCCCTTTAACTCATTTTTAGCATTAAAAAACCATGAGTGCAGATGAGTCCTCTGTCACCCAATAGCATTTCTCCATCTTCTCCATGCAAAGGAGCTACTACTTGCATGTTCTTCTTCTTGCTTCGAACATGGACAAAACACTTTTAAAAAAATATTTTTTACCTCTTGCACAAGCCTGAGCTCATTTTGAGCTTTGGCTCCAGGTAACAATACACACATTCCTCAAGATCTTTTGGGGATTATGCATAATAGCTGGCAAATGTAGAAAATGCAGTTGAGATGTGCACATTTCACAAGGCCTGTTAGGAATTCATATCCCTTGATCAGGAAATGTGCACAATTCCCTCTTCATAGATTATGTGCACATTCTCCAGAGGTGTGGTGAATGTGCACAATGGCTGGTTTTTGTGCACATAAACCACCCAGCGTGCATTACCACTAACACACATAAAACTAATAAAGGGGCAGAATCATTTATGGAGGAGGGTGAAGACACACACTGATAAAACAGATTATCCACTGTATTATTAGTGTCTGTATACACACACACACACACACACACACACACACACGTACGTGGGGGGGGAGGGCATATATAAATACTGTGCCAACTGAAAAATGAAATGCTACAATTCTGAGGACAATACAAACTTCGTAGGAAGGAGAACCAACTGAATTCACAGCATGATAAACAACTGGAAAGCATGAGAGAGGAAAAACCTATCCATGTTCTTGTTTCAGTGAGATTCCTGCTGTATTAGACAAAGGCCGTTTCCTAGACTCTGTAAAAAAACACCCCAAATAACACCCACCACTCCATATTCTTGGAATAAATGGACCCTGCTGTTCACCAGAAAACAACATCAGTGCAAACCTTAAGTGATGAAAACAGCACCTCACTCCTCCAAAATTAATACAATTATATGAGCAATCACTAGTGCCATTCAGAAGCCGTCAATTTAATAAATTTTAAAAGTCTCTCTTCCCACCTAATCACAGGCAGACTCCCATTCTTAGCCTTGACGGGGAGCTCATCAGCTCCTACACAAATATGAAGGGGTAGGGAGGGAGAGGAGGAGGGGAAAATCAACTCAAAATGGGCCAACTTGCTATTTTATTTTTTTATTTTTTAAAAAAGAGGGACGAGAAGAGAAGCATTTTCTCTGAAACCAACTAAGAACCTGGAGGTATGCCTTTCTGTTGACCAAATAAGTAAGCAACAATTAAATATATATAACTTTTACACCAGAAATAATAATGATGGTGATAAGATAGAGAGAAAACATACACACATAACATTTTTTCAGGCTATAAGGCTATAGGAAACTGCCTTAGGATGCATCTACATAATACATTTTAAAGCACATAACACTACTTTAAACAAGAATCCTTGGAGCTGTAGTTTGTTTAGGGTGCTGAGGGATGTTAGGAGACCCCAATTCCCCTCCCAGAGCTGCAATTCCTAGAGTTTCCAGGGAAGAGAAATTGATTTCTAAGCCACCCTGAAAATTGTAGATCTGTGAAAGGAGTCTTGCAACACCACTCAGCCCCATTAAAAAAACTACAGTTCCCACCATACTTGGGTGGAAGCTATGACTGTCTAAAGTGGTGTGATGCTGCTTTAAATGTATAGTGCAGATAGGCCTTGGTTCAATACTGGCAACTGAGGTCCGAAGCTGAATGCCCATCATCTCCAGGTAGGTAATGTTTCTGTCAGGGAACTGACATCAGAGCAGAGGGGGGAGGCGAGGCTTCCAGATTCTGCAGGAGAGGGAACGAGTAAGGGTAGAGAGAGAAAGTCATCTGGGGAAGGAAGTCCAGGTGACACCAGGAAGAAGGGAGAGGCAGAGAGCATCTCGGAGGTGAGGCTCCGAGACTCTTCCAGTGAAGTCAGTGAGGAGGGTGGAGGACCACCACTAGGCACGCCCACTCTGCGCAGAAGGCTTCCGCGCAGAGAGGCGAGGCGAAGGTTGTCCGTTAAGGAATTCTTATGCTGGAGGAAATTTAGGAGACGCCCACTCACGGATTCTGCTAGCGACTGAGCAGCAGCGCCAAGGCTGCTCAGTCAGGGAAAGACACAACCGCCCCTAAGCAGTTTGGAATAGCTAGAGGTTTACACACAAGCAACCCCAATTCCCGTGACAGTTTCCTTCCTGAAACCCTATTATGCCAATCAGAGCAGACAATATTGAGCTAGGTAAAGGGAGCTCTGACATTAGGTCCAGTCGTGACCGACTCTGGGGTTGCGGCGCTCATCTCGCTTTATTGGCCGAAGGAGCTAGTGTACAGCTTCCGGGTCATGTGGCCAGCATGACTAAGCTGTTTCTGGCGAACCAGAGCAGCGCACGGAAACACCGTTTACCTTCCTGCCAGAGCGGTACCTATTTATCTGCTTGCACTTTTATGTGCTTTCGAATTGCTAGATTGGCAGGAGCAGGGACCGAGCAACGGGAGCTCACCCCGTCGTGGGGATTTGAACTGCCAACCTTCTGATCTGCAAGTCCTAGGCTCTGTGGTTTAACCCACAGCGCCACCTGCATCCCTCCAATACTGAGCTAGATGGGACCAATTATGGATTCAGCGAAAGACAGCTCCCTAAGTTGCAGCATCTACATGAACTGGCAGCAGCTGTCTGGGATTTCAGACAGGAAAATACCCAGCCTTTCTTGGAGATGATGGGGATTGAACCTGAGACCTTCTGCATGTGAAGCAGCTGCTCTGCTATTGAACTACTGCCCATCCCTAAAGGTCCCCTTCCGAAACCTTTCTGTGGGTGAGAATTAGCACACAAAACCCAGCAATTAGATATGTGGGAAGAATAAACAGAGAGAGAAAGCTCTATATTCTGCACCCAGCATGAAGACATGGAAATGACTCACGATATTCTGTTTAAGAAAGGAAAGAAAGAAGGAACCCCTCGCCTGTTTTATTTTTTGTTTTATTTTAGTTTTAAGCATCTTAATGGGTTCTATATTTACACTTGGGGTGGAACTGCAATTGCCACTTATCAGGGCTGTCTTCCAAGGCACTTTCAAATGGCAAAAGAACATAACAACAGCTCTTTTCAGGCAAACAGAGGGGGGTGGAATCAGGATTGCACTTGATGCCCTTGCTGCTGACCTCTTCACCTTCATCCAAAGCTGCAATCCTAAATACACTGAAAATAGGGAGTAAGCAGCTTTGAACCACATGGGGTTTCCTCCAATGCAAACCTGCATAGGATTGCACTTTGTAAGTTCTGAATTAAACAGATACACACTAAAGCCTGTTCTCCAAGATGGTAGGAACATAGGAAGCTGCCTTATACCAAATCAGACTGCTCAGTATACATTGACCGACAGTGACTTTTTCAGGCAGGAAGTCTCTCCCAGCCCTGCTTGGAGATACCAGGGATTGAACCTGGGACCTTCTGCATGCACCTGTCAGCATCTACAGCAGTATACTGGTGGTCTTTGTTCAGATCTTTTGGAAGAATGCTTGGAGGATGAAGCCAAGTACCACAAATGTGATCCCACTCCTGATCTCAAACACTATTATGCTAAAAGGGGCTAATATGCTCCTTCGGCACAAAGGTATAGATTACAGGTAGGTCAAAATGGAAAAACCAAGAGAAATAGAAATTGACCAATTTGCTCATCCCTGTGGGAATGTTAAGGAAGGTAGGAGAGGATATTTTGTTTTGATATTATCTCTCCTCACTCATGCTAGTGAATAAACAGCAAAGCACATTTGCTTTGCAACTTACTGGAAGTGAGTTGGTGATTCGTTAGAATCTTTTAATTAAGCAATCCAGTCTCCCTTGTCCAGTCTGGATTGTTTCTGGTAAGTTTCCCCTTTTATTTCCCTCTTAAAGTAATAACAACAACACAACACAGTCTTCTTTAAAAGTAAGAATAAAGTTTTTTCTCACATTCAGTTCACAGCAGTAATCTGAAGGCAGGGTTTATCTTGGGCTCCATCCTATGTGAATGTTGAGCCATGCACTTACTAAGAGTCAGGAGAGTCCAAGAGTGAGAGTAAGAGAGAGAGAGTCCAAGAGAGAGATGGTTGTGTGGCCAGCGCTTTTATCTGGTCAGCTAGGTCACGCACAGAGGGAGGATGCTCCAGAGCAGGTATGACAGGAAGTCCTCCGTGCCTGGAGCCACATTCCCCTGTGTGTTCCTTCTAGGCAACAGGAAAATGTTGTACTTGACTGCTCTAGTAATAGTACATCCCACAATCCCTACATGTAAAGGATAGGTGCTGCCACACCTGGTCATCCTGAACTGTAGTCCAAAATGTCTGGAGAGCACCAGATTGCCGAAAGCTGGCCTAAATTAACATTTCAGGCCTTAACAGCAGAACACAATAGTCTCTCATTTATCACCAACAGTTCCAGGCATTTTCCCTGCCAGATACCCAAAACGTTCCTGCAGACCTGTTCCCCAGCTACCTCCCCAAAAGCTGTTCGATTGCCCATATAAAATACAAATTGTGCTGTGATTAAATCAATGTGGGCTGCTGTCCTGCTGATTTCCTCCCCGTGGGGGAGCAATTCTGCAAAATGATCTTTTTCCTGACTTTTAAAATGGCCCGCATTTTGTCTGAAGTGGGGGTGGGTTGGGGATCATGAATCCAACACCAGTGGAAATTAAAAGGTCAAACTTCTTAGTCCCATAAGGAGGTGGAAATTCACCCCACCTCTTTGCTGGGCTGCAGCTGGAAAGACACAGCTTAAAAGTCACCACTGGTGAGAGTCATATTGCTTATATTTGGGATTAAACATAAATTAATTAATTTCTCCCCCTCAGTTAGAACCAAAATAATTTACTTGCCTCAAAGAACAGAGTTACCTAATTATCAAACTGACCCAACAAATCTGTTTTCAGAACCCAAGTGAAGAGCGCCTATTATGGTATGTATTTTTGTATTGTAAACTGCCCTGTGATCCTTGGATGAAGGGCAGTATAGAAATTTAATTAATTAATTATAATGCAGAGGTTGTGCATCAGCCACAATCTCTGCTAACCAATAGCAGGATTCCAGGAGTTCATCCAGGTTTGTTTTACCACTGGGAAATAGAGGCACAGTGGAGACCTTTAAGAAATATGGGGGGCTTTTTACACATATTTGGTCTTCAGTGGAGGGCATGCAAAACATTACACCCCCCCCCAAGAGTGTCTCTCATTGCCCCTCTCATCGCTTCAGCAAGCTGGGGTCCAAAGCAACAGTCAGGCACCTCCTCCAGCCATTGGAGTTCTCTCTCACTTCTTTCTTCTTGTTCCCAGAACTCCTTGCCAAAAAAACACTTTCCCTTCTGTCTGCTCACACACACCCCTTTCTCCAGTGTGACACCACTCCTCCTTTAACCTCACCCTCCCAACTCTTCTATTTCTTTTGCTAACTAACACCCAGCTTGGGGGGGGGGCAGGGGAGGACAGCACCTGCACAGTCAATTGTTCTTTAACAGCCCAGTACTTATTTTGTCTGGAAGAGGGGTCAGCAAACTTTTTCAGCAGGGGGCTGGTCCACTATCCCTCAGACCTTGTGGGGGGCCGGACTAAAGGGGTTTTTTGGGGGGGGGAGTGAACAAATTCCTATGCCCCCAAAATAACCGAGAGATGCATTTTAAATAAAATCACACATTCCACTCATGTAAAAACACCAGGCAGGCCCCACCAATAACCCAGAGGTGCATTTTAAATAAAAGGACACATTCTACTCATGTAAAAACACACAGATTCCCAGACCGTTCAAGAGCCGGATTTAGAAGGCGATTGGGCCGGATCTGGCCCCCGGGCCTTAGTTTGCCTACCCATGGTCTGGAACATATGGGGCACAGGTTTTCAACCTTTTTGAGTCCATGGCTCCCTTGACCAACTACATTCTTTCTGTGGCTCCCCTGTGGCAAAAAGGTGCTCCAAGCCTCAGAAGCCCAGTTATGTCACCCCTTGCCTGCATAACTGGCAGCCCCTCACCCTCCCTTGTATAGTGATCCCTCAGCCTCCTCTCCTCTCCCTCTCCTTTGGAGTCTTCCAGGCAGCCACCGCCACCCTCACCCAACCCCCAAAAGAGGTGCCTCCTCATGCCGCCCCACAGGGGCCTGCAAAGAGGATGCCCCCAGCCTTAGCAGCCTGACGGAGACTGGCCCAAAGTGAACCTGAGGCCAGCACTTTACTCCCTTTGGGAGGCAGAAACTGGCGCTGATGGGCCTGCATGGAGGAAAGCTTTGGCACCAGACACTCAGCTCCCAGGCAGGCCTTGTACACAGCAAGCACAAGAAAGACCAGTACAGTGCCTGCCCGCCTGGCCTCCCACTTGTCTGTCCATTCCCAACAGCGAAGGCTGGCTGGCTAGGCTCCCCAACCCACTTGCTTACTCTGAGGCTGCCTCAGCTGCTGGCAACCAGCACCCCCTGGCCAGCCCCAGAGGCACCAACAAGTGTCTCCACCCCCATCGTTCAGCCCGGACACTGAGATCCAGCACTGAGGGCCTTCTGGTGGTTCCCTCATTGCGAGAAGTGAGGTTGCAGGGAACCAGGCAGAGGGCCTTCTTGGTAGTGGCGCCCGCCCTGTGGAATGCCCTCCCTTCAAATGTGAAGGAAATAAGCAGCTATCTTATCTTTAAAAGACATCTGAAGGCAGCCCTGTTTAGGGAAGTTTTTAATATTTAATGCTGTATTCTTTTTAACACTTGATTGGGAGCCGCCCAGAGTGGCTGGGGAAACTCAGCCAGATGGGTGGGGTATAAATAATAATAATAATAATAATAATAATAATAATAATAATAATAATAATTCTTCACATGGGGAGCATGAGGCTAGGGCTGCTGCAACAACAGCTGCACAAGCCTTTGGGAGGCAGAGACGCAAGAGGGCATCCAAGGAGGGAGGGAAGGGAAGGGAAGAGGGATGGATATCAACAGCTGCTAGCCATGACAGCTGTGCTCCACCTCCATGATCAGAAGCAGTAATGCTTCTGAATGCCTGTTGCTGGAAACTGTGGAGGGGAAGGAAAGAGAAACAGTGGAGGGGAAGGAAGGAGAGTCCACAACCTGCTAAGAGAGTCTCTTCTGCTATCGGACAGCTCTTACTGTCAGAAAGTTCTTCCTGACGTTTAGTAGGCATCTCCTTTCTTGTAACTTGAAGACACTGGTTCGAGTTTTAACCTCTGTGTCATGAGAGAGCAGCCCCCTCTTCTCAGAGCAGCTCCTTCCTCACCCACCATTGATATGCAGACCCAAATTAGTTTGCTTCAAGGGAATTCAGCCCTCTGTGGGATGGTGACTTGGGAGGGGAGCCACTGGCTGCCCAAACCTCCCGTACAGGTTTGTTGTGGAGATAAAATGAAGAGGAGGAGAACCATATAGGTCACTGTGAGCTCCTTGGAAGAAAGGGAGTATGTAAATGTAATCAAAATTATTATTATTATTATTATTATTATTATTATTATTATTATTATTTTATTAACACAGGGAGTGGGAAAATCACATATGTCATCCTGAGCTCCTTAGAAGAAGAGGAGATTACAATGTCATTTTAAAATAATACAATTCCCCCCCCCCCCGCTGAATCTGGAGCATGGATAACCTAGAAATATAAATGGGGATGAAGTTTTTTTGGCTTTATTTAAAAGTTAGTTTGCTTAAATCCTCAAGGCATTTGGTTATGCAATGTCAGCAGAATCCTTCCTTCAAAATAAGGGCTGCTAAATCTGTTCGACAGAAGTTGCTTCCCTTTCGTCTATGAAAACTCCTCTCTCTCTCTCTCTCTCTCCAACCCTTGTGCTAAAGATAAATCCTTTGTTGATTGTTAGATGTTAGTTGCAAACATTTAATCAGAAGGGCATCCATTATCTCTGCCGCTATAAGTTGACCCTTGTGGTTTCCAGCTCCAGCTTCCTGGAGAATGGGGCAGACATTTAACTCAAGACAAAGGCAATGTTCCCTCTTAGACCACTTTCCCAAGAACAGTGTATTCATAAGCCACATCAGGTTCTTACGCACAAAGTGGAAGGATGTAATTTATTTGGTCAATAAAACTAGTCTTACCAGACCATTGATGGCTTAAAAAAAACAAAAACTTCACATTTTGCACTGAAAACAAGCACATACCTACGTAGACTTAAATAAGTAAAACAAATCAGGCAGAATCTGGGGAAAACAGACCACAGATACCAAAATACTATCATGGGGTTTGCTAAGAGGTTTTAGTGAACAGGAGTATCACAGTAGCCTGGTTTGCACATAGCACTAAACTATGGTTTATAAAACATGGTTTAGGTTGCTCGCCCAAGGCAGGCCCAGAAGTTTAACTATGGTTTACTAACCAACCACACTCATGGTTTGTGGTTAGTTAGCCTTGCTGTTAACCAGAACTTAGTGTTGCACGTGAATCCAAATGTTGAGCTGTATTCAGTGTTAGTTCTGCTCAGAGTAAACCCACTGAAAAGAGTGGACATGACTAACATAGACACATTGATTTCAATGTTCTGCTTGGTAGAACTTATGTAGCCTAAGCTTTGGAAAAAGCATCCGAAGAGTGTTCCGAATAACTCAAGACTGTGCTTCCATACCATGTGGATTTACTCTTAGAAGCATCAGTTGCACTTTAGAATGAGAAACTTCAATCTTCTCTCATTGCACTGACATCAGTATAAAAACAGGTCTTCATTTCTTCTACATTCATCTGTCTTTTATACAAGAAATGAGTCAAACTTTCCTGACATTCAAATTACTCTGAATCAGCCAGACTTTAATGAAGCCGTTACATGTCGATTTTTGATTTCCAGATAGGAAAAATTTAAGGGAAGCTCCAATGCAAGCAAATGTTTGACTTTGGGGTCTGCTCATACCTTGTTAAAGACAGGCTCTTGCCATATAATCCTGCCCACTACTCACTGCATTCAACACTGGAGGCTATGATATGCAACCCACCGCTATGCACAATAGGCTGGGGAATGAGATGGGGCTTTCTTCCAATGTCCTACTCAGGTTGTGCAATCCCCTCCCTCAGGGGAGCCTCAGTTCTGCAAGATGGTCACAGTTGGCCGCTGGGATGCTGGACTAGATAGGTCTTTGTTCTGATCAAGTGCAGTTCTTCTGGTGTTCTCAAGCAGGGTGGGGAGAATCTTTTTCAGACTGAGAGCTGCCCATTCACAACTGGGCAACCTTCCAGAGGCAAGGAAACAGTGGTCAGTGCACCGAGGGGCAAGAAAGGTTGGACAATGAATGTAAATAATTGCATTTATATGGTAGGGCGGATGCTTTTGAATTATGGTGCTGGAGGAGACTCTTGAGAGTCCCATGGACTGCAAGAAGATCAAACCTATCCATTCTTAAGGAAATCAGCCCTGAGTCCTCACTGAAGGACAGATCCTGAAGCTGAGGCTCCAATACTTTGGCCACCTCATGAGAAGAGAAGACTCTCTGGGAAAGACCCTGATGTTGGGAAAGATTGAGGGCACAAGGAGAAGGGGACGACAGAGGACGAGATGGTTGGACGGTGCTCTCAAAGCTACCAGCATGAGTTTGACCAAACTGCGGGAGGCAGTGGAAGACAGGAGTGCCTGGCGTGCTCTGGTCCAGGGGGTCACGAAGAGTCGGACACGACTAAACAACAACAAATTCTAGATATTCTCACACACAGCCCTCTCTATCTTCCATCCAGGAAAGCAAGAGGAATGATAAGAGTTCCAAGGATGCATCCCAGCCAAGCAAAAACACTTGAAGGTTCAAAGCAGGGCTGGTGAGGGTGTGGCCTGGGAGAGGGGGTGTGGCCTTGGTAAGGTCCCAAGGGCTGTTCTGTACCACTGAGCATGCTTTAGATTTTGCATTATCTCTTTGTCTCCAGTAGGCCAAATTATCACTTCTCCCAGTTGTTTCCCCAGACTTTTCAGACAGTGTCAAGCAAACAAGTCTATTCTCCTTTCTCTCGTCCCTTCCACACACACAGTTTGACACAGGTCTCTCCCTAACATTTTCTTCAAGAGCCACCAGGAAGCTCCCCCAGCTGTCACCCTTGCTTAGCAAGCCAATACAAATGGTTCTAATTATGCTAGGAGCTAACAGTGGCGTAGCGTGGGGGGTGCAGAGGGGGCCGGCTGCACCGGGCGCAACATCTGGGGGTTAGGGTTAGGGGGCCAAATCCACGGGTTAGAGGGCGCAAATCCACGGGTTAGGGGGCGCAAATCCACGGGTTAGGGGGCGCAAATTACTTGCCTTGCCCCGGGTGCTGACAACCCACGCTACGCCACTGGGAGCTAATCACCACCACCTTGTCTTCTTCAAGTGAGCATTTCTCTGCGGGCATTTGGAGTTAACTGCACTTCCATTTCAAGTAATCAGGGCATGTTCTCATACCAGGAGAACATTCAGCCAACATGGGGGGGGGGAGGGAATGTCGCTGATTTCCCTCTTCCTCTTGATTGGGTTTTTAAAAATCTGAGCGGATATTTAGAGTCATTGTATATAACTTGATCAGGCCACAGCTGGAAATTTAGAAGTGCACTCTCAGCCTTCTACATGCTCCCAGCAAAGGGGGGGGGGAATCAACCTCAGTTTTGCAAGATGGCCACAAATGGAGATTTTCTTCATATTAAAAAGGGGTTCAAACCATTTATAAAATCAGGTTTTATCCAAAAGATTTAGGGGTGGGTGACCTTTCACAGGGTTATCTGGTCTTGCAACTTTACTGCCCCTTTTATCGTATCATTGAACCTCAATGGGATGTATTAATTGGATGTATCCCATTGAGGATTACACAAAAGAGGAATTAGAGAAATTCATGGAGAAGGCTATCAATGGCCTTACCAACTCACCATGATGCCTACACTCTGGCTCCACAGTCAGAGGCAGTAGTGCTTCTGAATACCAGTTGCTCAAAACCACAGGAGGGGAGAGTGATGTTGTGCTCAGGTCGTGCTTTTGGGCTTCCCACAGGCATCTGCTTGCCCACCGCGAGTACAGGATGCTGGACTGGAGGGACCATTGCCCTGATCCAGCAAGCTCTTCTCCAATAATAGTCGAACTCAAAATAAAACCATTGACATCGATGAGCTGAACTATCTCATGTTTACTGCAATAGGCCTACTTTGGGCATTACCCATTGCTTCCTATTACTTGGTGCCATGCAAAATGTCTCGGGTTCACAGAATTGTAGAGTTGGAAGGGACAACAAGGGTCATCAAGTCCAGCCTCCTGGAATGCAGGAATCTTTTGCCCAACATGGGGCTAAAACCCATGGCCCTGAGATACTCTAGCTCCAGTTTTTATACATACATACATACATACATACATACATACATACATACATACATATATGGATGCGGGTGGTGCTGTGGGCTAAACCACAGACCCTAGGGCTTGCCAATCAGAAGGTCGGCGGTTCGAATCCCCGTGACGGGGTGAACTCCTCTTGCTCCGTCCCTGCTCCTGCCAACCTAGCAGTTCGAAAGCACATCAAAGTGCAAGTAGATAAATAGGTACCACTCCGGCAGGAAGGTAAATGGCATTTCCATGCGCTGCTCTGGTTCACCAGAAAGTGGCTTAGTCATGCTGGCCACATGACCCGGAAGCTGTATGCCGGCTCCCTCGGCCAGTAAAGCGAGATGAGCGCTGCAACCCCAGAGTCGGTCACGACTGGACCTAATGGTCAGGGGTCCCTTTGCCACACACACACACAAATCATGATGAGAGGAAGGGAGAGACCTCTTAGAGAGCTCTTACCAATCAGAGCTCACAACACTAGGCTAGACTGGCAAGCAGCCTGACTTGAGAAAAGGCACATTCCTATGTTCCAGTGTCTTGCCAAGTAAATTATGAGTATAGCTATCTGGAGAGCTGTGGATAGATTTTGGCTGGCTAAGCTGATGGCTATTCATGGGCTTATAAAAAAGCGAGCTAGAATCAGGGGTAGGCAGGCAGTGGCCCTCCAGATGTCGCTGGACTCCAGTTCCCATCAACCCAGCCAGCATGGCTAATGGCCAGGGGTGACAGGGGCTGTAGTCCATCAACATCTGGAAGGTCACAGGCTCACTAGCCTGAGCCAAATGGTCCTTAATGGCTTGGAATATCTCTCCAAAGTTTGTAATGGAATACTTCAGTGTATTGGGAGTGGGCAGGGACAGAAAGACAGTGAAGGAGGGATGTTTGAAGTCTGGATGTGGGCAGAGACTATGGGAGAGAGCTGTGAAGCATCTTTAAGGTTGAGTGGCTCTCTTCTGGAATCTAAGCAGAGCCTTGCACATCAGGCTAATGTAACACCAGTGCACTGATTCCAGCAGTTATCATCCGGACACTTCCAGAAAGACAACAAGTGAAGCTTGAAGGCAGCGATCTTCCCCTTGTCATTTGTAACCAGAACCTTGTATTCCGAGGTACACTGCCCTTGAATATGGATGTTCTACTAAGGGATTCAGGGTGTGGGGATCTAACCTGGTGCAGGATTGGCTATTGTGCTCCTTGCTCTCAGACTATCACTGTGCTCCAAAGTGCTCTTGGTATATATTTGCAAAATAAAGTAAATGTAACAAAGGCACCATAGGCTTGGAGGGCTTTCTGGTCCAAAGGAAACCAACAGTGCAATCCTATGTCTAAGAAGGATTACTTAAATACGTTCAGGATCTCAGCCTTGATCCTTTACCATTGCCCTTATTTTCCCCAACATGCAAAGTATTGCAGTTACAGATAGGTAGCCGTGTTGGTCTGCCATAGTCAAAATAAAAAATTCCTTCCAGTAGCACCTTAAAGACCAACTAAGTTAGTTCTTGGTATGAGCTTTTCGTGCATGCACACGAAAGCTCATACCAAGAACTAACTTAGTTGGTCTTTAAGGTGCTACTGGAAGGAATTTTTTATTTTAAAGTATTGCAGGGTATTCATCATATAATTAAAATGACTGCAGAGCACGAAGAGATTCCCTCTCTTTCCCTAATGAATGAGCAACTGCAGCCTGACTTCACTCTTAGAATAAAGAAGCTGAGTTTCCAAACAGGAAAATGGCAAGTCTCAAATGCATTTAAGTGAAGGAACATAAAGTACTGCATTCCACAGCCACTGCACCCTTTTTTTTAAAAAAAAAGTCCATAAAAATACACCATACTAGACACTTTCACAAAATTAAGAGGGGAGGAAGAGGGGTGGGGAGAGAAGGCAAATAAAAAACCAAAATCTTACAATTCAATTCAACTGGACTTACTCCCTGATCATTATATACTCAGAAATAGCCACCATGATGTTCTCCAGATGTTGCTAGACTGGGATTTGCCCACCAGCCCTGGCCAGCATGGCCAATGGTCAGGGCTGATAGGAGATGTAAGCATCTGGAGGTACCACATTGACCACCCCAGTAGATAGGACTCTGGTCCTGTAGAATTGTAGAGTTGGAAGGGGCCCCCAGAAAAAGAGTCCACCACCTTTGGAGGTGGTCCACTCCAGTGCTTTTCCTCTCGGGGTATGCAAGGGTACTCAGTACCAGTACTTTTTTCCAGATGTTAAAAGTGTGGCACTTACTGCAACAACTTCATGGTGAGAACCAGCACCTTTTCCTTCTTCCTTTTTTCTTTTTTTTTTTTTAAAGTGCTGGTCCATTCCACTGCCAAACAGCAATTACTGCCAGAAAATGTTTCCTAAAGTTTAGTCAGAAACTTTCTTATCTGAATCCATTGATTCAGATCCTAGACTCTGGAGCAGCAGAAAATAAGCTTTGCTCCATCTTCCGTGTGTGGCAGCCCTTCAGATAGTTGAATATGGGTATCATATCGCCTATCCGTCTTCTCCAGGCTAAACATACCCAATTCATTCAACCATTCCTCATAAGTCTTGGTTTCCAGATCATCTTGGTCACCCTCCTCCACACACATTCCAGCTTGTTGATATCCTTCTTAAACAATAGTGCCCTGATTTGGTTACAGTTCTCCAGGTGTGATCTGACCAAGGCAGAATCCAGCAGTGCAATACATGTTTACACGGTTGTTGGTCCCACTGAATTCAGGGGATTACTGATAGGTGAATGGATAAAGGGCTGCAAGCTTAGGATATCTAAATCTATCCCAAGTGAAGAGGAGGAGATGCATATCATACAAAATGTTTAATATATGTTCCACAAGTACATTTCCACAAACCCATACAATTCCCAGCTGTCACTAGAAAGAGTGGGCCTGCATTTTCTCCATCTCTTGGCATAAGTCCAGTGGCAACTTGGCTTTATTGCATTTTCCCTTTGCCTCTTCTCTCCACCTCAGAAGAGAAACTTGTAAGTGATCATCGGTGCTGGAGTCACATCCATGTAACTGCTAGATTTTATATTTTCAACGGAGGGCTGGGGACCACCATTAGTGCTATTTCTTGTCCTAGAAGTGTTTAGTTCATCCTGACATCATTTTTACCGCCTAGCAGAAGCTCATCTAATAAAACAGCAAAAAGCTTTGTGAGGCACCTCAAAGATTAACAATAAATAGCACTCATATCATACTATTAAGAAGTTGTCAACAACTTTCCCAGAATGATCTCACTACTCACCTGATTATTGCAAGGTATTGGAAGACTCTAAATGTAGACCTGTTTGAGACCTGGATCTCACAACTAAATACAAATGGACAAAGTGACAGCCCAGGTCCAAGAGAGTTGAACAGACAAGAAAAACACTACTCTTCAATCAACCTGGCATAGTTTTATGATATATGCAACATCAAAAAGCCTCCAGTGACACATGGCAACTTGTGGAGTTACCGTATTTTTTGCTCTATAAGACTCACCTTTTCCCTCCTAAAAAGTAAGGGGAAATGTGTGTGCGTCTTATGGAGCGAATGCAGGCTATCCCAGAAGCCAGAACAGCAAGAGGGATTGCTGCTTTCACTGCGCAGCGATCCCTCTTGCTGTTCTGGCTTCTGAGATTCAGAATTTTTTTTCTTGTTTTCCTCCTCCAGAAACTAGGTGCGTCTTGTAGTCTGGTACATCTTATAGAGTGAAAAATACGGTATATATTTGTTTAAAAAACTGAAATGGCCTAAATGAAATCAAACAGGAATTTCCTGCTTCTGCTGGGGGTAGGTTTCTTGACTGTTGATTGCTCTTTGTATAAATAAGCAAAAACAATGGAAAAATCTACTTTTAAGATTAACATATTTATTATGGGCAGAAGCTTTTCTTGGTCTTCTAAACAGGGATGAAGAACCTTCAGCCTGCTGGTCAGTCTTGGCCCTGAAGGCTCCCCCCCAAAAAAACCACATGTCCATCTGTCAATCAGTTGGCATTACTGGGTGACATCAGCTGATGAGCAAGGTGGTGCAGTTCAATTCTACTGGGTGATGCGATGCCAGCAAGTATACTGTGGAGGATGTGCTGGCAAAGCAGACCCCTCCCCCACCCCAACGTTTTCTTTATTAAAAACGTCCTGATGTCATCACAACATCAGGTGAGTGACCCTGTACATCTGTCAAAGTCAGCTCATGGGTGGGGTCGGGGAGATAAAGATCTGAGCCACTAGGCCAAACATATTTCCCACCACTTGTCAAGAAAGCCTACCCCATAAGAGGCATGAAGGCACGCAGGCTATAAATCAGTCTTTCAATGTATGTAGGAGGTGCACACCCAATGTGTTTCTTGGGCTCATGATTCCAGTTCAAAAATGGACCAATGGTGCAGTTAGGCAATTTAGATGGCAGTATGCATTACTTCAAAATTTGTTACTCCTCATTCTATTGACTGGGGTCCTGGTCTTCTGTCCCCAAAGCCATACTCTGATGGTCTCACTGCTGAACTTGCCACTTCCCTATTGCAACAATGGGGGGGGGGTGATTTGCATAGGAGAAACAGCAGACAGGTGTGTGAGCTTGACCCTTCATTGTTCTCCCCCATCAACTCCTATTCAACCATGTCTCCCTACCCACAACTCAATGTGGCAAGAAGGAATCTGAGAATGTAATAACTGAGATGCAGATAGATGGAGGGAAATGGCCAGCAGGGGGAGGGTTAAGCATGCCGTCTGGCTCTGCAAATTCTCCCCTTTGCTGCTTTGAAAGGGATAACAAGTTTATTTCATAAGTTTATTATTCTAGCCAGAGGCCATGACAAACATGTATTAAGCAATAGTACCAACAACATAATACAATACATGCATAATATAACAATCTGCAAATACTTTGCCAAGTTCCTGGGCATTAAAACAGTTTCCCTTTGTGCATCTCTTACAACTCAAATTCTAGCATTATTTCACCTTTTTAAAATCCAATTTGCCAACATCCATTATGTAAGAAAGAGAAGTTACCACAGACACCAACAAACTCAAATCCAGTGCGATTTCAGATTAAACCTCTGAATCATCAAAACAATTTATCGTTATTATAGCTGACTCCTTTTTCCAGATTTGTGTGTGTGTGTGTGTGTGTGTGTGTGTGTGCTCAGCCAGTGCATAGAGGGCCACCTATGTGTTATGAAAATACGATTTTTACTTAAAAGAAACCAAACCATTTGTGCCAGAGTGTGCCTGATTGCTTGTGCTTTGTTTCAGAAAGGAATCTCTTGGGTCTCTAGATAAGGGGCAGGCTAACAGATAGAGTGAGGTCTTCCACCTGAGGTTGACCACAAATACAAAGTCTGTCTGCATATGGGACCTTGCTGAAACAGCCATCCAAGACTGCAGTGGGCATCACTTGGAAACAGAGCTCAATAAAGGCATTTCTTATGGAAACTGGTGAGATAACTAACTCTACAATGCTCTGCTTTGAAAGGGAGAAGAAGCAGTCCAAATTTTCCCTGAACACTCAGTCTGATCCCCCTGTAGCAAAAATTAGTTGCTTCTTGGAGATCCACAGAACACTTCTTTGCAAGATAAATATTATCTTTGTAGGGAAATAATGTGCCATATTGCAGAACAGACCCCCATTAGCAATAGATTGCATGTCTAATGGTTATGACAACCACACATTTCACCAGAGGGCAATCACTCTGTTATTGCTGTTTGTTTTAACTGACACTTTCTCTGAAACTCATTTGCAGCTAAGCAACTGTAAGCTCACAGCTTGGTTATAACTTTGTAGGAACCTTAATAAATCATGGCAAATTGGGCAGGTGGGAGGGGAGAGGAAGGAAGTTTAAAATCAACAGCGATCCATATCCAAAACTCCACAAACCATTTTCAAATAAAATAAGGAACGTTTATCACAAACACACCCTCTCCCTCTTCAAAGGTTTATTTACATTCACTCAGACTGAGTGTCATCAACCATGCATGTCTTTTCCTATTTACACATGGCCAAGCATGCATGTCTTAAATGAATATGAACCACATTTGTCTTAAGCACAAGGGAAATTTTAGACACATGCAGCTCTCCAGTTCGAAATCCAAGACCATAGACACAAGGGAAATTTCAGAAATTTGAATTGTCGAAATACAAATCTATGACCCTAGACACAAAGGTAATTTCAGGTAGGTGCAATTCTCCAAAGCAATAATCATCTATGACTCCCAAAGCCACCATCTTACAAAAATGCCCATCACCACAAGAGCCAACCCGTCTCCCACCCCTGAGAGCTGTTGCCATACCATTGATTCATCCTTTCCTCTAGACTGCAATAGCAGCTACCAGACATTAAAAATTTGCCTTGGGACTTGTCCCCCCACTACACCAGCTCTCTGAAGGAACTTACAACCCAATGGGATGTTTGACTGGGTGTAGAGAGAGTTTGCAGTGTCCAGAGCAAGAAAACAGATGACAGGTGGCAACAGGAGCGTCAAAGGTTTGGGCAACAAAGCAGACAACTTGGACAAAGTCTCATGGGATGCACCCATCCAACTAACATAGAAGGACCACAGCTCAATAGTAGAGCAGCTCCTTTGCACACAAAAGGTCTCTGACACAATCCCCTGCTTGAAACCCTGGGGAGCCACTGTGTAGAGAAGACTGAGCAAGGAGGACCAATGGTCTGACACAGCATAATGCAGTTTCCCATGTCCTTTTCCTACAGGAAAATAAGAGTGGCTGGTTGTTTTTTGGAGAGCACTTTCACAGCAAGGTAGCAAAGGGAGTAAGATACAGAGGAAGTAAAAGGGAAGGGTGGTTTGGTGAGGAAAGCATTGGCATCCCGTTTAGCAAGCATGGAAGGCTTGTGGAGAATGGGACACAGTGGGAAGAACCGCCCTTTGGAATATAGCCAATGTCAGTTCTACTCAGAGAAGGCCCATTGAAATTAATGGATGTGCCTAGGTGATGCCCATTAACTTCATTGGGTCTACTCTGAGTAGAACTTAGCTGGATATGCTCCTTTGTAATCCACCTTTGAGTCTGCTTGCAGTTGATCACAGGAAGGTGTCTTGTACCAATTCCACCTAGTCTAGCAGTGTCTTTCCAGGGACACTCCCAGTCCTACCTGAAGGTGCTAGGGATTTGACCTGAACCTTCTGCATACATGGTGGATGTTCTTCTAAGGAGCTACAGCCCTTCTCCAAAACATAAGAGGCTGCCTTTGACAGCTCCTCTCCAGAGCTTCAGCCAGGGAAAATTCTCAACTCTACCTGGAGATTTCTAAGCACAAAGCAGATTATTCACCACTGAGCTCTGGCCCTTCCCTCAATGTGGGATATATAATCCAAAAAAGAACTGGCACCCCAAAACACAAAAGTGAGCATTTTTACATTTCAGTTTAACCAGGCACTCCTATGCATGTTTAGTCAGAAGTTCCACTAAGTTCAAGGGGACTTACTTTACACGATCAGTAATGTCTATATTAGCAGGAATGTAATTCAGATCAGAAATTAATCTGTCTTGGGATCTTACTTTCAAAGCAAAAAAATAAAATAAATACAAACAAAAAACGCAAACACGCTCCTGCGAGTAAATGGCATACAAGTCTCCCAAATGTGTGTTAAGTATGTGCTAAAGCCTTCTTTGACGAGGGAGAACGGAGGGGGCTCTTAAATCTCGAAAGGGAGCAGTTCCGGCGGGCGCCTTTACAGCACACTGGATAGAGGAAGGGAGAAAGAAACCGGAGGGCCAGCCAGAAGGCATCCGATCCCCACCGCCACCATGCGAACAACGACGACTGAGGAAGGTTTGGGGAGAGCGGCTTCCACAGGATCAGCACCATGGAGAGAGCTCACTGAGGGCATGAAGTAGTAACAGGAGTCCGGAGCCGCTCAGAGTACAACCAGCGAAACGGCTGCGCGTAAAAGCGGAACGCAGCGATAAGCACCTTGGAGAGCACTCCAGGCGCCCTCTTACCAGCTGCCGCTATTTTGTCGCCTTTTGACCCAGCAACGTCCAACCAAAAGCATCGTCCTTTCGACCCCAGCACTCTTGAAACGCTTCTGTGCCCATCGTGAGGTTTCCCTGTGCCCTTGGTCCGTCCTCCTCCCGCTCTGCGCTCTTACCTGTCGTCGTTTTGAAAGCTCTGATCCCCCAGGAGCAGGTCCCGGAACCGGTAGCGAGGCGGCAAGGGAAGCACCTCGGAGTCCAGCTCGTTCATCGTCAAGGAGGAGATGTCCAGGATGACCCCGCTCTTCTGCTTGTTGGCGCCAGCCGTGCCGGTGCCGCCGCTTCGGTAGCCGCCAGTTGACGACTTCAGCCTGCGAGGAATAGAGGGGCGAAGAAGATGAGAAGATGGAGCAAGGCTAGAGACTGTGCTCTCCTTTCCTACCCGCTGGACGGAAGCCTTGGCGGAGGAGGAAGGCGACTGCCCGCCGTTCAAAGACCTCCTCTGCAAAACTGGCTCCGGAGGCGCGTTCCCCGCGGATCTAACTTAGATTTCCTTTGGGGGTTGTGTGGAGTTGATTCCCTGGACTGCAAATGAGACACCGCTCTCTCTCTAACTGGGACACTCCAGCCCCCCAAATAAACATGATCTCCCAAGCCCCATCCGGCTTCGCATCCTTCAACCTCCCCTTTTGATAAAAGGAAAAACACGCTCTCGTTCTTTTAAAGGACCCTCACCAGCTTCCTTGAAGCACAGAGGGGTATAGGCACAGTTTCTGTGCCTTCCTTCCAGATTGACAGGCAATATCGAAGTAGGAGAGGAATTTGGGGGGAAGAGGGAAGAGTTATGAGGCACCCGGAGACAAAGCACAGCTCTGACTGACCGTCCTGCCAGCAACGAAGAGGGAAGGCGAGGAGAGATCTTGAATCTGGACGTGTGGAGTGTCCACAGAGACACACTAACAAGGCAAACATCTGGATCAGCAAAATGGGGGGAGGGAAGAGAAGAGATTTCAGCAAAAGTCAAGGAGAGGTACTGGATTGGAGCCAACTAATTTCTATTCTGAGTAGACCCAGCTAAAATCAATGACCTGAAGTTTGGGAGGTAGTGTGGGGGGGTAGTGTTGAGTGTCAGAGTATTACCCAGGAGACCAGGGTTCAAAGCCCCCACTCAGCTATGAAGCTCACTGGAGTACTCTGGGCCAGTCACTGCCTCACAGTCTAACCTTCCTCATAGGGTTGTTGTGGGATTAAATGAGATGGGGGAGAACCATGTATGCCATTTGGAGAAAAAGGTGTGAGATAAATGCAGTAAATAAATTTCAGTGGATATGCTCAAAGTAGAACTAACACTGGATACAACCAGTGGCGTAGCGTGGGGGTGCAGGGGGGCCGGCCGCACCGGGCGCAACATCTGGGGGGGCGCGCTCACACTCCAGCTCTCTGCCCCTACCTGGTTAGGGGGCACAAATTACTTGCCTTGCCCTGGGTGCTGACAACCCACGCTATGCCACTGGATACAACTGCCCTTCTCTAGTGTAAGAATGTCATATATGCACATACATCATATTCCACTGTCACCGTTGATGCAATCAATAAGGCTGCTGCTGCCTACCCAGGGGTGCTTTGCAGGGGCTGGACTAGATGATCCTCGAGATCCCTTCCAACCCTACAATTCTATGATTCTATCCTGCATTACATTCACTGACAAATCAAACTGGAATCCAGCTAGACTTTGGTAACAACTTTTACAGAAAGGTGGCTGTGTTGGTTGTTGTTTTTGTTTTGCTATAGCAGAATCCTTAAGATGCCACAGGATTAACACATTTATACTGCAATGGCACCTGCTTTTATGGACCACAGTCAGGGGAATTCTGTAGCTCAGTGGTAAGCGTCCCAAGATCAATCCCAGTCTGAAACTCTGGAGACCCACAGCCAACCTTGAGTAGGCAATACTGAGCCAGCAGGACCAATAGAGTTGGCATAAAGCAGTTACAACTTATTTGGGAGGTGGGACAGGTAACTCAGTGGTGGAGCATCTGCTTTGCATGCAGAAGGTCCCAGGTTCAATTCTTGGCATCTCCAAGTCAGACTGGAAAAGATAACCTGGAGGGCTGCTGTTAGTCCCTGTAGACCAGGGGTCGGCAACCTAAAGCCCATGGGCCACAAGCAGCCCACGGGGGTCACTTAACCAGCCCACAAGCTGCCCCTGAACCAAGCTGCCCACTAGACAAGTCCCCATGCTCTGCGCTAAACCGGTGCAGCGTGGCGCGGGGACTCACTTCCATGGTGCCAGAAATTGTGTCTGCGCATGCTCAGATGCCTAAAATTGCATCTGCGCACAGACGCCAGAAATCGTATCTGTGCAGACCCCAGAAATCATGGCCATGCACACTCACATGAGTGCACAATCCGGCCCACGGAGGGATCTCCACTGGAGTGAACCAGCCCAGGCAAGGTAAACCTTGCCAACCCTTGCTGCAGACAATACTAAGATAGATAGAACAATGGCCTGACTCAATATAAGGCAGTGTCTAATGTTCCTATGTCCACTTTATCACTTGCATGATGTGTAACCCTTAATTGGCCAGCATGTATATATGCCAAAATTTTGTGTTTACACCAATGCTGTCTAGTCAAATTAATAACTGTAATGCCTTCTTAGTTGATTTTCTAATTATTTTACTTTCAGGTAATCATCACCATCTCTCGTTTTGCTGTACACTTTCCACTGAACTCTCTCCATGTACACATATGTTCGCCGATTCAAGGTTTACACATCATGCATCTGACAAACGTCTTATCCACACTTACTTTCCCCCCGCTTTTTCCAGGCACAGTCTGCACTTTAATGCTCTGTGTCAGGGTTTATTTTTTCCACAAGCTGCCTTCACAAACACACACCTCACTTTTTAAAGCTAAATCAGAGCAAACATCAATTCGGGTTTACCGTGGATTGACGTTTGCTCCGATTGAGCTTTGAAGAGCGGGATTTTGTGGGGGAAGTTCCAGAGCAAAAACAAAGGAGGGCACTCAGACACTGAGCTTTAAATTGTGGGCCATGCCTGGGAAAAGCAAAGGAAAAATAAGTGTGGGTAAGTGAGCTATGCTGCATGAAAGCTTATGCCATTTTTTCATGTGTGTGGGGTTTTTTTTAATGCTTCAAGGTGCCACAAGAGTCTTTGTTGTTTTAGAAATCCATCATTGGACTACAGTCTTTATTGCTGATATGCCTTAAAGCAGTGGCCAATCTGATGGAGCAGGTTTTGGATTCACCTCAACCTAAGGTGTTGGTGCTAATCCTAAATACTTTACATGGATGTATGGAGAGCATCTCTGTAGATGTAGTCCCTTGCAACACCTGGGCTAGTGTTTGAACCTGGGTTTAAATCCCCACTTGACCATGGTGCTTCCTAAGTGTCCTTGGGTCACTATCTCTCAGCCTCACCTACCTCACAGGTAGCTGGGGGCAAAAATGGAGTGGGGAGAACCTTGAACTCTTCAAAGGAAAGATATAAATACAGTAAATAAAGCCATCTAATCCCCTTTTACAGCCATCTAAGCTAATAAGAACAAGATGGAAGGATAAGCTGCAACTGTTTGCAAAGTTCAATGTTTCAGAATTTACTACAATCTGAAACTCCCAAGATTGCAGGATAAGTTGCCTTATGTGTACACAATTGCAAAAGGCATGTTTGATATATGGAAGCTCAAATCTCACCTTAGCACAAATTCCTCCAGCATTATTCCCATTGTCTGCAATTGTCTACAATTCAACCCTGAATCATTAACATGATGAGCAGCAACAGATTGCTCATTGCCAGTCACTCAAGCTTTAACTGCATCACAGGCTTTGTAGTCTTAAACCAGAAGTGGGGAAGTTTTGGCCCTCCAGATGCTAATGGACTACTGTTCCCATCAGCCCCAGCCAGCGTGGGCAATATCCAGCAACATCTCAGGGACAGTTTTCCCCAGCCCTGTTTTAAAGGACATTTTCTTTCCAATTCCCAATGGGCCTTAGTCCAAAAAGAGGCTATTGTGGAATTGGCTGATATTATAGGACAGGTAGGACGTGGGTGGTGCTGTGGGTTAAACCACAGAGCCTAGGGCTTGCCGATCAGAAGGTCAGCGGTTCGAATCCCTGCGACAGGGTGAGCTCCCGTTGCTTGGTCCCTGCTCCTGCCAACCTAGCAGTTCGAAAGCACATCAAAGTGCAAGTAGATAAATAGGTACTGCTCCAGTGGGAAGGTAAACGGCACTTCCGTGCGCTGCTCTGGTTTGCCAGAAGCAGCTTAGTCATGCTGGCCAATAAAGCGAGATGAGCGCCGCAACCCCAGAGTCGGCCACAATTGGCCTAATGGTCAGGGGTCCCTTTACCTTTACCTTTAGGATGAAGCATTGGCTTTCCAGATGCTGCTGGACTACAGCTCTTATCATCCATCACTGTTGTCCATGACAGCTGGAGCTGATGGGAGTTGTAACTCAGCAACATCTGGAGGGCCAAAGATTCATCACATCTATTACAGGAGGTGCTTTTCTGCTTAAGGCTTAGCATATGATGCTCGATGCCATCATGCTGGAAGGCACTGAAAACATTCTAGATGGACTTACAGCAGCTTGATTCAGCAAAAGTAATACACGTTTTGGGTAAGACTGCATCTGGGCAAGAGCCAGCAATTAGAGAGGAGACTGAGAGGAGATATGATAGCCATGGAGGATGGAGCAAGCTTGTTTTCTTCTGCTCCTGAGGTAGGACCAGAACCAATGGCTTCAAGTTACAACAAAGGAGACTCTGGATAAGCATTAGGAAAAACTTTCTGAGGACTTCTGGTCCATTGCAGAGGAGAATGGCGGTGTGCTAAGTGTCGTCCGCAACACAGAGCCAGCAGAAAGGCTTTGAGGGCAGTGCTAGAGCTCAACGCACCCCCCCCAAAAAAAAACCCCACTCGGAAGGTGATGGACTCTCCTTCTTTGGAGGTTTCTAAGCAGGGGTTGGATGGCCATCTGTCATGGTTGCTTTAGCTAAGATTCCTGCATTGCACGGGGTCAGACTAGATGACCCTAACGGTCCCTTCCAACTCTACAATTTTATGATTCTATGAATTGGCTGGTGTTGATGGCAGCCCCAGAGTTTATTCCATGGTTTTGAACCTGGTCTGAGGCCTTGGCACCTACATAGCATCAGCTCTCAACAATACTGGGTGAAAGAGAGCAAAACTGAACAGCCTTTATCAGCCACATTTTCACCAGGGGAGAGGAGATGAGGAGGAGGAGGAGGAGGAGGAGGCTGTCTGGCTCCAGTAAACTGCTGTAAAGATGCATTCTTGTTTTAGTAGCTGAGGCACCTCCTAATATAGCTTGCCAAAGTGCAAAAAGTCAATTAATTTGCCTAAAATTGCATTTCCTGGGTTGGTTGAGAAGCAAAGGGCATCTGAAATTTCTGCTGAAGGATGCACTGAGGAGCCTGAGGAAGCTGCTTTTCAGTGCTTTTGAGATCAAAGTTTCACCCACCATGTGCTACTCATAAGTACCATTGCTTTATTCTATCCCCCTTGAGCAAGAGTGGGTAGAATCCTATTTCTTTCCGGGAGCCAGCCTGTGCTTAAATAATCAGAGCCAACTGAACTTTATCCACACAACCAAGAAGTGTTCAAAACCTAAGATCATAGAATTGTAGAGTTGGGAGGTACCCCAATGGTCATCTATCCCAACCCCCTGCAATGCAGGAATCTCATCTAAAGCATCCACGGCAGGTGGCCATCCAACCTCTGCTTTAAAAACCCCCAAGGGAGGTGAGTCCACAACCTCCTGAGTGAGACTATTCCACTGTTGAACAGCTCTTACTGTCAGAAAGGTCTTTCTGATGTTTAGTCAGAATCTCCTTTCTTGCAGCTTGAAGCCTTTGGTTTGAGTCCTATGCTCTGTTGAAAACAAGCTTGCTCCGTCTTCCATGTGACAGCCCTTGAGATATTTGAAGATGGCTATCATTTCTCTTCCCAGTCTCTTCTTTTCCAGGCTATGCATACCCAACTCCTTCAAGCGCTCCCCATAAGGCTGAGTTTCCAGACCCTTGATCATCTTGGTTGCCCTCCTCTGCACATATCCTAGCTTTTCAATATCCTCCATAAATTGTGGCACCCATAACTGGACAGAGTACTCCAGGTGTGGTCCTGGCCAAGGCAGAGTAGAGTGGTACTATTACACACACACCCCTTGTTAAATAATTTTTACAAAAATCCAATATGTGCCATATTATATTAACACTAAATACCAATACCAATTCAAATACAAATCGATTACATAGCCACTTATAATTTTTGTGTGGCTTCCCACATGCTGTACTTCAGGGTTTTACTCCCTTAAGTTCTGCCTCCAGACTGTTGTACTATTACTTCCCATGATCGGGACACTATCTGTTGATGCAGCCTAGAATAGCATTGGCTAATTCTGACCTTCTCCACTGAGGTGCTCCAAAAATTGGAAATTTGTATAGATTTACTAATAACCCTAATTTACTATTAGGGTTACCTGTTCCAAAAGATGCTGAAAGCTGCATATAATCAAAAACATTTTAAAAATAAAAATAAAGAAATCAATCACTGTAAAGTGATTCTTACAAGTAGACAATATGTTATCAGTATCAAAACCCTCTCACTCATTCACACACCTGGCACTAGGTAAAACAGGTGTAGGGGACATTTGGCCCTCTAGGTGTTACTGAACTACAGTTCCCACTAGCTCTAGCAAGCATGGCCAGTGGCCAGCGATGTTGGGAACTGCAGTTCAACAACATATGGAGGGTCAAAGGTCCCCCAGTTGAAACAACAAAAACATTAGAGCAACGGACACGGAGCAATGGATCCAAACTACAAGAAAGAAGATTCCACCTAAACATTAGGAAAAACTTCCTGACAGTAAGAGCTGTTCGACAGTGGAATTTGCTGCCAAGGAGTGTGGTGGAGTCTCCTTCTTTGGAGGTCTTTAAGCAGAGGCTTGACAACCATATGTCAGGAGTGCTGTGATGGTGTTTCCTGCTTGGCAGGGGGTTGGACTCAGTGGCCCTTGTGGTCTCTTCCAACTCTATGATTCTATGATTCTATGATTCTATGAACTCTGTTGGATGACACCAAAGGTCTGCCAAGTCCATTGTTCTGCTTGTAAAGGTGAGCAGCCAAATGTCTCATGGGCATGTTCTAGGGAATGCAGGGAAGGCTGCTCCATTTGAGCAAGTGGGGCACTGCCCCACCTATCTCAGTCTTCCCTCAGCCATCCCCCCGCCCCATGTATTTACAACCAGCCTAAGGTGTGGTCCTGGCTGTCAGCTTCCTCCTCCTTATTGTCTCAGTGTTGCCCTTGCAGAACTATGCAAAGAGAAGGAGGTGGGGGTGGGGGAGAGAATAAAGTAGAATGAGTTGGCTCTGCCTGCCACTGACTCTGCTAAGTGGACTCCGCCCCACAAGTCCCAATGGATACTAGCCACCACTAAGGATGTTGTCTGAAGACACATGTCCCAGCAACCTTGCTGAAGCTAAGTACGTGGTACTTAATTCGTTCTGGAGGTCTGTTCTTAACCTGAAACTGTTCTTAACCTAAACCACTTTAGCTAATGGGGCCTCCTGCTGCCGCTGCACAATTTCTGTTCTCATCCTGAAGCAAAGTTCTTAACCCGAGGTAATATTTCTGGGTTAGCAGAGTCTGTAACCTGAAGCGTATGTAACCCGAGGTACCACTGTATAGGAAACTGCTTTATACAAAGTGAGATCAGAGGTCCACTTTGCTAAGTACTGTCCACTGCAGGGGTGAGGAACCTCAGGCCTGGGTGCTAAATGCAGGGCTCCAAGTCTCCCTGCCTGGCCCTCAAAGATTATCCCCACCCCACAGTGCAGCCAGAATACCTTTTCCTTATTCTTGTTAGTGCTCACATGCTTGGAGAAGGCAGGTGAGCAGGCAGCAACAACAAAGAGGACAACCAGAAGGGGGCTGGTCAGCAGTGCTGGCCCTGCTGGGCTGTGAGCCACGACAGGTGCCTGGTGATGCCGATTTATTGATGGGACCCCTGGATACATGCCCATGGGCATAGCCAGAGGGGGCAGGGGGCAGCTGCCCCGCCCCTGATCAAGTAAATAAATAAAAATACTTAACTAACTGATCAATCATGTCACAGATAGCTTGGTTCTGCCCCCACCCCCACCAAAAGTCCTACCCCCCTACAAAAATCCTGGCAACATGTACATGCCCACCATACCAGAGGTGGGGAGCATTTTTCACACTGAGGGCCACATTCCTTTCTGGGTAAGGCTCCAGGGGCCACATGCCAGTGGTGGGTGGCACCAGAGTCAAAGTGGGTGGGGCAATGAATTTTACTTTTGCACAGTGGCCTGGTTTCTTCACACTCGCACAACGCACTCTACCTTCCATCCAGGCAAGCAAGAAGCATTACCCAAGCTCCATGACACATTCCAGCCAGGCAAAAACACTGAAGGAGGGTGCAAAGCAGAACTGGTAAGGGGTATGGCCTGGGGAGAATCCCCAGGACCAGATAGAGAAGCTTGGAGGCTGAGGCTGAGCTTGAGTGTCCCATAGTTTCCCAAAATATAAAATCCTCAAACCACTTGGGGGATCTTTGTTTTTTTTTGGGGGGGGGCACCTAGATTCCAGCTGCTTCCCAGTTATGGATGGGCTCAAGTTACTTCAAATGGAACCACCATTGCTGATATCTGGTCCTTCTGCACCCCCCAGTCTGTATGACCAGCATTACAAAAAAAAAGTCAGCAGTCCCCCACTGCATGCTGCAACATTCCTGAAACAACTAACAGCAGAGGCAAAGCATGTTGGCAGATGAAAACTAGAAGCATATTGTGGCACTGAACAGTTGGAAAGCTGTACTATCAAAGCACCAAGGAGTGAGAGGTGGCCTCCCCCGGAAGAAGGGAACACCCCCTGCAATCCATAGTGCAATTAGGCAATCTGAAACTCTGGACTTAGCAGTCTTATGGTGGAGAGCATGGTTTCTTTATATACAGTTTTCAACTTAAAAGGTGAAACTAATATATGAGATTGACTCATGACATGCAAAGCGAGATATGCTTCCACTTCTCAGAGGTCCAATCTTGCTCTATTTGCAATCCTTGTTTTGCTGATTTCATTGAATATTCTAATTTTCTGTGATGGTGAATTTGGGGTTTTCATAAGCTGTACGCCATGATCATCACAATGATAACAAAGAAAGGCTTGACATATCTTTCACCTGTATATTGTGCATATTACTTCACTTCCTTTAACACGTGGCATGCCCTCCTACTCATTATACAGAGTAGGGCTCTGGATATCTGCCCCCAAGTCCTGCTGTTGACTTTAGCACTACTAACTGGCCTTCCTTTCTGCATAAATCACTAATCTGAGGCAAACTCAAACAGCAGGTCACACAGACATAGAACCGGCAGGTGCTCTGAGGGCAGATCTTTTGTTAGTAACCTGAGCCCGGTGGGGAACTCATGCAGAGACAAAGCAGGCAGTCCCCTTTGAGGGTGGGCATTTTCACTGCATCACTTACGGAAAGCTCCAATCGCCACTGATGCCACAAGAAGGGCCAGAATGACCACTCCTTGGCAGAGGCTGACCAGGAAGAGGCACAAGGCCAGGCCAGTGATTCATTCAGAGGCCTTGGAGGTGAGACTCCTAGGTTTGGGGAAATACCATGTGATAAGGTGTCCTCCATGCTGACATCACTTGCGACAGAGGGAAAAACTGCACTGGGCTCCTTTTAAAATTGCTACATTCACCTTTCCCCCCAAAAGGATGAAAGAGTCACACTTCCAGCTATATCCACACCAGTACCTGGAGCCAGCCAGTGTGTCTCCTCTTCTGGCAGACACTGACCTCATCAGTTCCTGAGCGAGATCATCCCTCCTGTAACGATGACTCAACATCATATTGGGTGCAAGCATGCTGGGTGTCGAGCCTTGGGAATCAGCTGCTCAGCAAATACACTTTTTCGAATCAAGCACAGCAGAGGAGGACCCCACAGCCAGGAAGCCTCTCCCACGCCGACAGGTGGGGTGGCTACAGCCCGTTCCAAAAATCCACTTCCTTAAACGAAGGCTCATCTGCCCCCACTTTGTTCTGCACCCAGAAACTGATGGGAAATCATCACACTCTCTTATTTCATCTCGGCAGGTCCAGAGGCTGCTGCCACTTTGCCAGTTTCCCCCACCCACGGCTCTCGGCGATCTCAGCTTCTGTGCTGAAGGATGACAACAGGCCTCCAGGCACACGCACAATGAGGAAACAGCAGGGAAAGAGGCAAAGCAGCTCACATGCACAGAATGCATGCCATATCCGTCTCCACAAGCCACTCCAATCCCTCATACAGTCGTGTGAGCTGGCTGAGTGACAACGCAAAGAGAGAGAGAGAGAGAAGTGGGGGGGGGGAGAGATTTTCCTTTCTGGAAGTGCTGGTGGCTCATTCTCCTTCCTTCCCCACATGATCCTTGTTATAATCACCTCTGCATGTTCAGGACTTAGCCATCACTGCATTTCACATGTACTGTGATAGCTCTAATCACAGCAGATCATCTTAGGACAACCTCCTGCTTGGAAATGCAGGAATTCCAGAATAAAGAGCTTTCAGGGGTGCAAAGCCCTTCCCACGTCGTTATCTAAGTGTACAAACTACTTGAAACCGGGGCAGGTGGTATTTTTGCACCCAAAGGGCTGCATTCCCTGAAGAGTAGCCTTGTGGGGCCACAGGCCAGAAGTGGGTGTATCCAGGGGCAAAAGTGGGTGGAGCAATGGGTGTGAATCTTACCTGTGTATGCTAGTAGGCTAGTTTCTACTCACACTCACACAAGTTCCTCTCTCTGTTTTCCATCCAGGCAAGCAGGAGGTACCACCAGAGCTCAAGGGCACATTCCAGACAGGCAAAAACACCTGAGGAGGTTGCAAAGCAGGGCTTGCGAGGGGTGTGTGTCCAGAGGGTCAGAGTGAAAGGCCTAGAAGGCTGCGCTTGGCCCCTGGACCTGACGTTCCTGACCCCTGCCTTGCAACTACTCTGCAAGGTAAGTCCATATGATCACCCCCTCCCTTTGTCCCAAGGTGCCTTTAGACTGCAGAACTGACGTCCTCCACCAGCCAGCAGAACTGAGGGCTACTGAGAGGCTGTTCCACTACACTCCAATGAAGGCTCTTATGGAGCAAGAGGGAAATCAGCTTGGGCTCCTCCACTGGCCAGAGAAGGAGCAGGTGCAAGGAGTTTGCTTTCATTCCCTCTCTGTGAGAAAGAACTCTAAAATACAGGTTGTTCTGAATTCCTCCCCATCCTGATTGCCTCCCAGCTTGATCTCATGTCTAGATAAATCACTCTGCTTAGCTGCTAAATAATACCTCCAGACCACCCCTCTTAACTGACTTACTGATAACCCTTAAGGCACCTCATCAAATGATCTCCGTTGTTACACTTCCAACAGGAGTACTATAAGCAGTATTCAGGAAAAGGTACCAGGAGCTGAACATTAAGCCTCTGTGCAATATTATGCCGAATCATAGAATTGTAGAGTTGGAAGGACCACGAGAGCCACCTAGTCCAATAAAGGAAACTTTTTTTAAAAAAAGATATTTATTAAGTTTTCACAAATTATAAAGTCATACACAATACAAACACACACAACAACAAATATAATTTCGAATCCTTATTCTCTTAAAACTTACTTCATCGACCTCCTCATACCTCCCCTTTCTGCATTCCAATTTCAAATATTTAGTTCCACAAATCCTCACCCTTAATTTAATCTAATTTTAATCCTTTCTTTTCCTTTAACCTAATCTTTACAGCTGTAATCCCTTCTGTAGGCGCAACAGTTTAACACTCATTAATTTTACAATGTCTCTTAAGATAGTTCTTGAATTTTTTTCAGTCTTCTTCCGCTGTCTCTTTCCCCTGGTCTCGGATTCTGCCAGTCATTTCAGCCAGTCCCATGTAGTCTATCACCTTCATCTGCCATTCTTCCAGAGTGGGTAGATCTTGTGTCTTCCAATACTTTGCGATGAGTATTCTTGCTGTTGTTGTAGCATACATAAAAAACGTTCTATCTCTCCTTGGCACCAATTGGCCGACCATGCCCAAGAGGAAGGCCTCTGGTTTCTTAAGGAAGGTACATTTAAGTACCTTTTTCATTTCATTATATATCATTTCCCAGAAAGCCTTAATCTTTGGGCACGTCAATAAAGGAAACTTTTGCCCAGCCTGGGGGTTGAACCCATGACAATGAGATTAAAAGACTCGTTCTCTACTGACTGAGCTATGCATTTTCTCTGCTTAATATTTCTCAGCCAGCTTTTGCTCTCAGCAGCATTCCTGTAATGATGGGCTGCTTGATGGAAATCTTAACTGCTCCCATGAGTGATACGGCTTTTCATCCCAAGCCACAATTCCCACCATCCTTTAAATATTTCAGTCTCCTTTGGAGGAGCACTTGCCTGCAGGGAGCCCACAAATACCCGTTCCTGGTAATCTTTCTAACAAGACAGGGATGAAGAACCTTCTGCAGTCAGGAGGCCACATTCACTTGCATGAAATCTTCCAGGGGCCACATGCCAAGGGCAGGGTGGGGCCCGGGGCAAAAGCAACCAGAGCAATAGATGCAGCTCCAGTACAATAGGCTATAATCCAGCCACACAATGTCAGGGACTGGCTGCGTGAAGAGGAATGGTTGGAGCCTCCGGCTGAAGAGCCCCCCCCCCAGGGAAGCAGCTGGGGAGGAAAACACACAGCCAGGAATGTGGTGTTGTGAGTCTGAAGACAGGTCAGAGGAGGAGGGACGCTGGGAGGTGGGAGAAACAACAGGCTCGAGGGAAAACCCTTCATAGGCTTGCCAGAAGGAACAACCCCCTATGATGTTAACATATGAGAGTGCTGGAGGTGAAATAGTTAAACAAGTTACCCAATCAGAACCCAGGGGGGTGGAGTCGGGGGGACTATAAAACCAGCTCTGGGAGGGGTGAAGGAAGAGTTCGTTGGGAGGTTGGTTGGAGTGGGAATTGGGATAGAGTCTGTGGGTAGGTTGAGTTAGTATAATGAAATAAGCTGAGTCAGGAACAGTTAGGGGCTAGGAAGAGAAGTAAATATCTGAGAGGTGGTTTAGTGAGTGAGAGCAGGTAGTGGAAGTTATAGGTCTGGATAGGCACCCCATGACTGTAATTGACTGAGACCGTTTATGAAACCACATGCTTGTTAAACTGCAGTAAATAAACAGAAGTTTATGCTTCAATTTAACCCTGACTGGACTCAGTATTGTCCCAGGTAGGGGCTGGGTGGTGGCAGCGAGAAATAAAGTGGTGGCACAGGGATCAATAGAAGGTGAAATGTCCAGGGACCCTGTGTGATCGCCGCCGCCCCCTTCCTTACACATTGCTGGGGGGGATTTCTCAACATGGGGAGAAAGGAAAGCCCCATTTTGCCTGATGGGCTTCGTTCATTAGATGAATCCCACCCAGAAAACATGGAAAGGATATTCAGTATGAGGATTCCAAAGCAGAAAAGCTGGCAACTTGGAAAAGGTCAGGTTTTGGCTCACACCTCTGTTTAGAAGTTGAGCCCTATCAAGCTTGCCAACCTCCTGAGTTATAGGAGACGGGAGCACAACTTGCTGACTGTGCAGTTTGGATATAGGGAAGCTGAACTCTAATGAACTTTGGCTGCCAGATCCAGTACTCCAGATGGGTTTCATTCCCTCTCTCCCACCCAACCCAGCATTTCTGATTCCACAACTAGGTCATTTTGCACATAGCTCAGAGTCAATCTTCAAGTCAGCCTATTTCTCTCGTGAGAAATGGCACACTCTTGGAATTCGGTAGAGCATGGAATATATCTTGGGGAAAGCAGGACTTGCTCAGAGGCAAAACTCAACCCCTGGCATAATTTTTTTAAAAAATGGAGTCAGCTTTATTAATATCAGCAGGAGATGCCTGGTCTGAGCAGTTATCAGCCCTAATAGAATTTAAAAGAATTAGCTTCAGTCATCAGTTAGACAGGCTGCACAGATGGATTCTTAATAGCGCTCATGCTGAGCCCAGGCCTGGTACCAGAAACGGTTCTCATAAGAACCCTGGACAACCCACAAGTGGAAGACTTGGAGGAGCAAGGAGGTCCCCTGTAACCATTGTTGGTGACCCTTGAAGGGGCTCCCAGTCCTTGAGAAAGGTCCGGGTCAAAGAAAGGCAACATAGCACACATCTATGAAGTCACCGCACGGCTCATGAGCAAGAGGTCTCCTCATGAGCAAGCACTTCATAAAATGGCTTCACTACCAATAGGGGTGGTTTGGGTGTTGTCTTGGGGACTAAAATATGTAAGGCATCCTTTGGGAGTCTTACAACAGGTGGAAATAACCAAAGTCCCTGGCTTCTTGGTCAGACGATCTTGCCTAGCATTGGTGCACATTGCTTGAGGACCTGATGGTGGTGCCTCACCTTGCCTCTAGATCATGTTTCCATGCTGGGCACTGGCTCCTTTGGACAGTGCTGCACATGCAACCTTCTTCTGGTTGGTGAGGGTTTTGTGAAGAGGCTTATAATAAATCATAATAATACTGTTGCCTTTGTTATTGTGCTATATATTTTTGTGTTTTACATTGTAAACTGCCCTGTGATCTCTGGATGAAGGGCAGAATAGAAATTTAATTAATTAATTAATTAAAAAAAACCCTCCTTGAAGTGGACCCTTCTCCCCAAGGGCACCCACAGGAGTGCTTTGCAGATGGTGGCATTACGTACACTTTGCCCAATGACAGCACATTACTTTGTTCCCTCTAGAGCAGTGGTTCCCAATTAGGGGTCCCCTGGGGGTCCGGTGAGTCATCCAGCCTCTGCTCACAACCAGTGCCTGCTTCCTGGTAGGGGAAAAACTTGTGAAATATTTGCTGAATGGCAATTGAGCTGGGATTGGGCACAAACCTCTGGCACAGTTTCTTAGGGCTCTTGCAATGGGGGGAGGAGGGGAGAGAGAGTGCAAACAGCTCACATGCTTATCATTTTAAAAAATGTAAAGGATTCCTTCTCCTTGCTCTCTACTTTTTAACTGAAAAGAACTTCTAATCGCTTTCAACAACAACAAGTTTAGAGGACTCTCCCACTGCTTGTAGGTAGGGTTTTCAGTGAATCTTGCCTGATGAGTTTGGGATTCATGTCTCATCTTGGAAGTCCAACAGGGGAAGCAATTAAGCACATTGCCGCTATGATTAGCACAACAGCTCAACCTCTGATGATTTAGTTTAGTGATGGGGTGGGTGATACTTTCTTTTCAACTTTGTGATATATCAGCAGCTAAATACTGGTATATGCAGATACAGTGGTGCCTCGCAAGACGAAATTAATTCGTTCCGCGAGTTTTTTCATCTAGCAAATTTTCCGTCTTGCGAAGCACGGTATCAGAAAAGTTTTGGAAAAGCTTAAAAAATCACCAAAAACCTCAAAAAAGGCTACCACACCGCGTTCTATGAGTTGCTCCTCGAAGTCAAGTCGCAACTGTATTAACGGTGTTAAGAAAAAGGAAACAAACTTGCAAAAAACGCAAGACGTTTTCGTCTTGCGAAACAAGCCCATAGGGAAATTCATCTTGCAAAGCAGCTCAAAAACCGCAAAACCCTTTCGTCTAGCGAGTTTTTCGTCTTGCGAGGCATTCGTCTTGCGGGGCACCACTGTATATCACAATGACTGGACTTTATCTCGACTGTTACTTTCCACCTTAGGGAAAGAAGCAGCAGCCAAGATACAGGGCCCAGTCCTACACAGTGAGTAAGTCCTATCCGGGCTCCATGCAATCGGAGAGGGCGCTTCGGAGCCAGACAGTCAATAGCCCTGGTTAACTCTGCATTCCAGCGGGTCACCAGGGAATCAGCTGAAAGGCCATCAGCATGGGATAAAGCATCTCCTACCACTCTCTGGAAACCATTTGGATCCATTAAGTGGTGGGGGCGGACCTTCCAAATCGGTCCCACCTCCACTTCTTTAGTTTTGCTTTTACTTAGTGTCAGATCACCAACATCCATTGCTAAGATGTACCATCTCATATTAGAAGTAAGGAATAGCATGTTTGAATATTCTCTCATGTAAAAAGCCTGTTGCATATAGAGTAATTGCAAGTTAGGTACACAATTACATTTCTTTCTTTCTTTGGTTTTAGTGGAGCAATGGAGACATGTTTTTCCTACTGTCTGGGGATAGGCAATTTGTGATAATATCACAAATTTTATGGTCTTTTTTTTAAAGTATGCCTAAAATCTTTTGCTTATTAGGGGCTAACCAGCATTTTATTCAAAAAATTGCTTTGCACAGGTAACAACCATAGAGTTATCAAAATTTTCAAAGGAGGGGGTTCCTGGCTTGGCTTTTGAAAAAGAGGTTCCTCAGTAATTAGCTAATTGGAAACCACTGGTATAGAGCACGACTATTATTAACACACAAATATCTGCAATGAGTTGCCTTGGAAGATGCTCCAGGAACATCAGTTAGCCTAAAATCAGTAGAAGCCGGTCCACGAGGGTGAAAGGGTTACTGCCCCACCAACTTCAGCCTGCCCTCAGCTGGCCCCGACCTGCCTGATTGCCTTTTTCCAATTAATACTTATTGGGTTTTGTCGTCTTCTTTTTTTAAATTTCCACCTGCCTGCTTTCCTACTTACAACTAATCGGGCGGGGGGGGGGAGAGGAGAGAGAGTGCCATCAGATTCCTCCTTCTTAGTCACAGTGTTGCCCTTATACAACTCAGCAGCAAGGAGGAGTCTGGGAATGTAACAGGAATGAATTGGCGCCACCTACAGTTGGGCTCCTTGCATTCCACCCTACCAGTCCCAAAAGGAGCCAGACACCATGGTTCAAAACAGGGCTATGAGGTTGTTCACTGGGACTGGGTGCTTTGATCATATTTATGTCAGGGCTTTCTTATCTGCACTGTCTTCCAGTCCATCCAGTCCTTTTTAAGGCCCTGGTAATAACAAGGTTCTGGAAAAGGCTGCCTCTTCCCACACATCCCTTCCCAGACCTTGCAATCCTCTTTGGTGACCTTTATCCAGGCGCCCCCTGCCAAGGGAGGTATGGCTAGCAGCTACTAGAGAGGGGGTCTTTTTGGTGTTGGCATCCCAATTCAGGAATGCTCTCCCTATAGGGATTCACTTGGGCCCTACTCTGCAGTCTTTCTGGTGACAGGTAAAGACCCTTTTTATCTTCTCAGGCAGTATTACTATCATCACCATTGATTTATTATTCTCTTTCTATACAGTTGTCTCAAAGCAACAATAAAAGCAGCATAAACAAAACAAAACAAAAAAAAACCTGATAAGCCAAAAAAACCAACAGATATTTTTAAAACAAAACTTACATCATACAAAATAGACACTCATGGCAAAGATTCATTTATCCAGCTGGGAAAGCGTATTGGAACAAAAATGTCTTCCGTTGTTGTTGGGCAATGCTGAGAGTGGGTGCTTGTCATATCTCAACAGGAATGCTGTTCCACATAGCATATGGTTACCAGATGTCCCCGTTTCCTGGGGACAGTCCCCAGATTTACAAAGCTGTCCCCGGACAAAATCCATCCCAAGAATGTCCTCGGATTTCATTTAATATCCCTGGATTCATATTTTTAAAGTGTGGTAGATTTATTAGTAGGGAATGAATGTTGCGTGATTGGTTCAACGGCACAAGACACATCATATGGGGACTTCCGGCGAGGCAAAATGACAGGCGCCACAGCAGCGAGCAGCTCCTGAAGCCAGCCAGAGCCAACTGCACTACCAGGCTTGATCCGGGCTACTGAGACTGCCACTGCCACTGCCAAGGGGGAACCGGGGACGCCCAGCACGTCAACCCCAGAAAACCCCAGAGCCAACACAGGGAGAAGGAGGGTAGAAGGAAGAGAGAGAAAGAGGAGGAGAAAAAAAGAGGGGAGCAGTGGCGTAGCGTGGGGGGTGCCAAGGGTGCCGGCCGCACCGGGCGCAACATCTGGGGGGGCGCAAGTCCAGAGGGAAGGGACAAGTTCCTTCCTCCGCCGGGCTCCCCGCAGCCACCGCCAGCCTTGAGCCCTAGCACGCGCGCGCCCCCCGCCGCCGCCGCCGCTGCGGCTGCGCTCCACTCACTGCTCGCAGGAGGAGCAGCCGCTGCAGCAGCGCCGACGCCGCCACCGACGCCTGGCCGGCATGGGCAGCCTCCACACCCCGCCGCGCCTCGCCGCGCCCTGCGCTCCCCAAAAACCTCCGAGAGGAAGCCGGTGGGCGGGCGAGCCCCGGCTAAGCCTCTTGCCAGCGGGTTAAGGGGCTTTCGGTTTTAAAAGGATTAGCTTGGGAAGGGGCGGGGGGGCTGCTCGCCGGCAAGCGCCTGCTCCGCGTTTCCAAAGGCGCTCGCCATCCGAGGGACACGGAGCGCTTGCAAGGAACGGGCTCCATGGAGCAGGTTAGGAAGAGATCCCTTCCCTGGCAGGCCGCCGGCTTCGCCAGCTGTTTCCCATTCACGATCAGAAGGAACTTCAGGCTGCTTTCAGCTTTGGTAGAGGGAATCTAAGCAAGGGGATGGAGCCGGTGCCCTGAGGAAAGGCGGCAGCCTTGGGTTTGTTTTTAGTTTAGAGAAAAGGCAAGCAAGAGGCGACAGGAGAGAAGCCTGCAAAACTAAGGCATGGCAAGGAGAGAGTGGACAGAGAGGAAAGTTTTTATCTCTCTCTCTGTACAATATAACTCGTGGGCATCCAGTGAAGCTGAACGTTGGAACAGTGGCGTAGCGTGGGGGGTGCCAAGGGTGCTGGCCGCACCGGGTGCAACATGGGGGGGGCACGCTCGCACTCGGGTGCTAAAATCCACGGGTTAGGGGGCGCAAATTACTTGCCTTGCCCCGGGTGCTGACAACCCACGCTACGCCACTGGAGGGGAGCCCGGACCTTGCCCCGCTGCTACCGCCACTGCCGCTAAGGTAGGGCAAGAACAGGTGGCCAAGCCTACTCCACGGCTTCTAGCACTCTCTTGGAGCTCCAAGAGATCAGGCCAGGGCCCAGAGGAAGGCCATGCAGCAGAGGAGACCACAGAAGAGAAGATACTACGTCTTCTTTTTTAAAAAAAACTTTTTTTAATAACTTTTTTTTCTCTTTTCAAAAAAAAAGAAAAAGAAAAGAAAGTGTCCCAAGATTCTTTGAAAAAAATCTGGTAACCTTAACATAGCAGGCTTCTCAGCAGCAGCATAGCTAGCCGCTTGGGTGCTTGGTGTGGGGGCGTGTCCTGCAGCCGGGGGCATGTTGATCTGTCCATGGGGGCGGGGCAAGCCTCTCCATTCCTCCCTCTCAGCTGTAGGGTGGCTGAGGGAGAGGCAGTAGGCAGACAAAAGTCCCACACTGCCGTTTCAGGCAGCGCGGAACCTGCAGGCAGCTACGCCACCACGTCACTCCTAAAAAGTTTCGTGAGCCCAATTTTTAATTTTTTATTTTAAACTCATTTTGCCACACACTCCCTCTCAGTGATGACCCCTTGGGGGGGGGCTGCAGCCCCCCGCACCTCCGCTTCCTCTGCCACTGCTTCTCAGTTCTTTGGAACTAGCAGGAGAAAATCTCCTACAGGCCACAGTGAACTGCTGGGTATATAAGGGATAATGCAGTCTCTCAAGGAACATATAGGACCCTATATATTAGTACCAACACCTTGAGCTTTGTCCAGCAACAGATTTGGCATTTTAAAGCTATTCTTATTGTCCTTACTAAACTTTAAGTTGTTTAAGTTAAAATATTGCCTTGGGAATTTTTATACTATCCATTCTCACAGCTTATCATCAGGTTGTACCGACTTCTATTCAAAGCGGGTCCGCTGATATTAATGGATCACATTGCTAGGGCTAAAAGGTTGCTGGAAATCTCTGGAAATCTCTCCCAATATGTTGGTTGGCTTTGTGGCTTCAGCAAATGTCTCAACCAGATCAACACTGATGCACACTGATAAGGATATTTTATTCCACAACAGAAAATAAACAAAGCAATCACACCTTTTCACAGCAAAACATGCAAACTTACAAACTCAGTAGCCAGGTAGAAAAGCAGTGATCTCTATCAATGAAGGACATGTCTGAATAACAGCAACCATCAAGGATTTGCCTCAATTGCTCAAGGAGTGGGAGCAAAGAAAGGTTGAGTTCTCTTCTTACCTCCTATTAATGCCTTATTTTATAATTATTGATTTCTGTGCTAGAGCTGGCAAGTCCATTGGTTAAAATTATGTCTCCCTATGGAAAATGACAATAACTGTTGTCATTTTTTCCTCCTTTTTCCTCCTACTTTACTTAACCACAGGATGATCTGGGGTTCTAAATCACAGAGAATCCTCTTCAGTTACTGTTCGCATCTGTTTTTCTGTTGCAAGAAACTGGCATTGACCTGAAAGTTCATTAAACCTGAGCAAAACTTTAATACAGTGGCTATCAATTCCTTATTTATGCTCTTTAACACTCAACTTTGATTTAACTAAAAATAATAATTAAGTAATAAGCAATTTCTTAATTACATCAAGTATCCTGAATCAGTATATATAATACAAAGGTTTCATATTTAAATCAGCACCAGAGAAGGCTGTTTTCCTAACACAAGCCTACTTCTAATCAATGCGAACACACAATGTGTAGTGTGTTTTTACAAAACTGGTAAACTGAAAACTTTTAATAATAATGTTCATTATTTTCAATAGGTCTAGTTTGAGTATGACTAGCAGTGGATAAAACTAATTATGTTTTAATGTTCTCGTTCATAGAGAGTTACTTTGCCTCCATGCTGCCAATATTTTGTGGGAAGGCATGAGGCAGAAATTTCGCTTTCCACCATTGAAGTGAGTTAAAAGGGCTCGGTTGTCCTAGAGCAACAAATTCAGTTTAAAAATAGACAGACTATTTGCAATTAAGGAGAGGTCAAACTGAAATAATTATCATATTGTGCTGACTGGAGCTGATGGGAGTTATAGTTCAAGGCACCAGGAGGTCACAAGATTGGCAGAAGCTGATTTTAATCAAATCACACCTGCCGCACTTCCCCCAAACAAACAGAACGATTCAGAAAGTAATATGCTGAATGTGGCATTGCAGTCAATTTCAGAGTGCAGGGATGTTCGATTTAAACTCCTAGACTTGCCCTAGCCACTAACTAATACAGGCAGAAAGCTTTTCTTACATGCTGCTGGTGATCCCAGCTGAGTCTGGACTCAGAAGTCTCTCCTGGCAAACCGGCTCTGCAGATTTGCTTTCCGCTGTGGACTTTCTGGAGTCTGCTAACTCCACCTGAAGACACTCCAGCTGGGGATTTGGGTTAAGCATTTGTGGATCTTAGCTTGTGAAATCACGGCAGTTACCTGGTCAGCTTTCAAGGTGTTGACACAGAGCAGACAAAGGTCATTCCCAATTGCCCACTCAGGAAGGAAGGAAGGAAGGAAGATTGGAGTCTTTGGTGGGGAGTGTAACAAAATGTCAAACTTACCCATTTTCAGCCTTTTCTATCATCAAACTGTTAACAGGGGCAGCCTGGCTGTGGTGATTCATGCACTGGTAACCTCAAGACTTGATTACTGCAATACACACTGCGTGGGGCTACACTTGCACCTGGTTCAGAAGCTCCAGATGGTTTAAAATGCTGCAGATTGTTGATCAGGAAATATTATTCCTACCCAGCACATAAATCCAGTGCTCAAAACCTTGTGATGGCTACCCACATGTTACTGGGCCAGGTTCAAGGTTCTTGTATTAATTTACAAAGCCCTTAACAACTTGACTCCAGGAGAGTTGAGGACCACCAAGTCCTTTATATTTCTGCCCCACACTGCCAATTTAAATGTATCCCTATTGTGTTTCATGACTTCCCTGATTTTGTATGTGAGCTGGAACTGGTCTGTGACCGAAATAATAAATTCATTCATTCCTGCCCCATAACTGAAATATCTGAGGGAGTTTTTATTTGCCTCCCCACCCCATGGCGTAGATACATGACTCTCAACTTATTAAATTGTGGGTTGACATAGCAGCCGGCACAGCGATTCCTTCAAGTAGCTCTTTATTAAGGTAAGCTGGAATAGAACTAACTGCGAACAGCTCAGCCGGCCTGTATTTATAGGCAGCCGGCTGTCAACATTGTAACCACAACAGCCCAGAGTTCCCGCCTAAAATAACTGCCGCGGACCTGAGTGAAAACTATCTACAGACCTGAGTGAAAACTATATACAATATCCCCCTGTTGGCCCAGGGTGAAACTACACTACATAACACCCCTCCCCACCGAGATAAGGCGTTAGTTACAATCGTAATGGTTTCCTTATATACAGCACTACGCGTAATGGTTCAATTAGGCACAAAAGCATATCGGTTACATTTCCCATACTTAGACCAACAGTGATACCTGTCCAACAACATAGTCCTTTAAATAAGTTGGGCGCTTGGAAACTCTGCCAGACCGCCGGGGACTGGTAGCCAAGTCCGGAGGGCCACACAGTTCTCGCTGAGGCTGTGGTGCGACCCTAGGTGGCGTTGGAACCAACTCCCCTGGATCCGCTGCTGTGGGTGGAGCCTCCGCAAGTGGAGTGGTCTGAGTCTGTTCTGAAACGGCTTGGTTCGGCTCCACGCTGGCAGTTTGCGAGGGAGGTGTAGGTGGGGCCTCGCCATCTGTACGTGTCTCTTCTGGAGCCGCAAGCGCAGTTGGGGGCACCTCGGTAGTGTCCAAGTCGCCAACCCTGCGCCTAAGCTGGTCTATGTGCCGTCGCCACAAACGTCCGTCTTCGAGTGCCCCTGGTACGAGCGAGGTCCAGTGACTCCCACTACTGTGGCTGGCACCCAAGGGATGTCCCCCACATAGTTCCGGGCAAAGACCTGGTTTCCTGGGACAAATGACCGTGGTGCGTTGGCACAGCCTGGGGGTTCAGCCACGGCAAAGTCCGGGTGCAGCCGGTCGAGCGGTGACCTGAGGCGGCGGCCCATAAGCAGTTCAGCAGGACTCCTCCCTGTGGCCGCATGAGGGGTGATGTGTTGCACGAACAAGTATTCGGCGACCCGCTCATGCCAGTCTCCCCGGTCCAGGTGCGCCAGTGCCTCTTTTGTCGAGCGCACCATTCTTTCCGCTTGCCCGTTGCTGGATGGATGAAAAGGTGCCGTTAGGGCATGGCGGATGCCCAGTCCCAAAAGATACCGCTCAAACGTGCCTGACGTGAACTGCGGTCCGTTGTCAGAGACAAGGACATCAGGACACCCATGCGTTGCAAACAGGCCTCGCAGCACCCGGATGACAGCTTCGGTAGTGGTGGAGGGCATCAGGGCGACCTCCAGCCATTTGGAATAGGCGTCCACCACTACCATAAAGGTCCGGCCGTGAAAGGGGCCAGCCAGATCGATGTGCACCCTTGACCAGGGTGTCTTTGGCGTCTCCCAGGTGTGTCCCTTAGCTGCCGGTGGTGCAGGCCTCGACTCTTGGCACGCTTGACAGGCGGACACCCAGGCAGTGATGGCATCGTCCATATTAGGCCACCAGACGTAACACCGAGCCAACGCTTTCATTTTGACAATTCCCGGGTGGCCAACGTGCAGAGCCTCCAGGACGCGCTGACGGAGTCCCTGGGGAATCACGACGCGGTCTCCCCACAGCAGACAGCCGCGATGAGCTGAGAGTTCATGTTGTCTGGTTGCGAAGGGCTGGAACTCCGATGCAAAAGGCCCTTGTGGCCACCCCCTCCACACCCAGTTGAGCACCCGGCTGATGGTGCGATCCTGGGCAGACGCGGAGGCCACAGTGGCAGCCGATACAGGCGCTGCCGGAAGATCCTCAATCAGAAGGAGCGATGAAGCTGGAGCCGGGTCTTCCACAAATGCTGGAAGAGGGCAACGGCTGAGGGCGTCGGCATGGCCCATTGATTTCCCCGGGCGATGGATGAGCCGGTAGTGGTAGGCAGCCAGGAAAACAGTCCATCGCAGCATGCGTGGTGAGAGGACCGGTGGAGTTGGACGATCACCGGCGAGGAGGCCCAGGAGTGGCTTGTGGTCAGTGATGAGGTCAAAGGTCCTGCCATAGAGGTATTCATGGAACCTCTTCACTCCAGCCACAAGTGCCAATGCCTCCTTGTCGAGCTGGCTGTAATTCCGTTCCGTCGGAGATAGTGTCCTGGAAAAGTAGGCGAGCGGTGCTTCTCTTCCATCTGGAAAACGGTGACTAAGGACAGCACCGATGCCAAAAGGTGAGGCGTCGCAGGCAAGGACCAGCGGCCTGGATTCACTGTACTGTACCAGCACACTGTCTGAAGAAAGGAGGGCCTTGACCGCGTTGAAGGCCACCGTCTCTCGATGACCCCAGGCCCAAGGCGTCTTAGTGCTAAGGAATCGGTGAAGAGGCTCAGCCACTGTGGCTTTGTGGGGCAGGAACATGTTATAAAAGTTCAGCAGCCCCAGGAATGCCTGCAACTCCGTTTTGTTCTTTGGGGTGGGGGCCTGCTGGATAGCGCGGATCTTGGATGTGGTTGGATGAAGGCCGGAGGCATCGATAAGATAGCCCAGGAACTCTACCTGTGGAACGGCAATCTGGCACTTCTCCCTCTTTACCTTGAGCCCGGCCTCCTGGAACCTGGTCAGCACGGCACGGAGGCGCTCGAACAGCTGCTGGTGTGAGTCTGCAGACACCAAGACGTCATCAAAATATGGTACCACGCCAGGAAGCCCTTGCAGGAGATGCTCCATAAGGCTTTGGAAGATGCCAGGAGCCACACTCACCCCAAACTGCAATCGGCGGCAACGGAATGCCCCCCCCCGGTGGGTGACGATCGTCTGGGCTTCAGCAGTGGCATCATCGACTGGCAGTTGTTGATAGGCTTGGGCAAGGTCCAGCTTAGCGAAGACCTTACCCTCACCCAGGGAATGCAGCAGGTATTGGACAACAGGAACCGGATAAGCGTGCTGCGGAAGTGCCTTGTTGATCGTGCACTTGTAGTCAGCGCAGATTCTCACCGACCCATCTGGCTTGACAGGCGTGACGATGGGGGTTTCCCACTTTGCGTGGTCAACCGGCTCCAAAACTCCTTGGGCGATCAGTTTGTCCAGTTGTTCGTCCACCTTAGCCTTGAGCGCAAAGGGAACCCGGCGTGGCTTTAGCTTGATGGGGGCGACTTGTGGATCAAGGCTAAAGGAGATGGGCGTACCTGTATATTGTCCCAAGGTGCCGTCAAAAACCTCGGCAAAGTCTTTGACCAGACCCTCAGTCTCTGCGTTAGAGATGCAGTTGATGCCGGTGACTTCCAGGCCGAGGGCATCAAACCAGTCTAGCCCTAGGAGGCTTGGCCGCTGACCTTCGACCACCACCAACCGGAGCAGGCCCGAAAAATCCTTGAAGGCGATCCGGAACCGGCCAACGCCTACCACGGGAACGTCGTTTCCCTGGTAGTCTCTCAGGTGTACGCGGTGAGAGTCGAGTTGCCTTTTGGACACTCTGGGTACCAGTCTTTTGATGGTGCTCCATGACACGATGGACAGGGCAGACCCGGTGTCGATCTCCATGTCACATGGAGCTCCTTCAATGAGCACCGTGACGTACAGCTTGCGTCGCGTAGGCGAGTCGGTTTGGCCAATCGTGGTTCCAGACGGGCAGCGGCAGTTGGTGAGAGCGAAACAACTTTCCTTGGCAGACTGGAGTGAAGACTTGAACTTGCGAGTCGATGAAGGGGGGGTGTCAGACGGAGCCGATCGGCAGACCTTAGCGATGTGGCCCCTTCTGGAACACTTCCTACAGATGGCGTCTCTGAATCGACACTTGGCATGGGAATGGTTGCCTCCGCAGCCAGCACATTCCGGTTGGCCCTTGGACTTCTGTTGGAACTTCCTGCGCTCCCGCTTTGTCTGGTGCACGTCATCGTCTTCACTGGAGGATGCCTCATCACTGCTGGCCTCTTCATGATGCACTGGAACTGGCTCCCTAGCAAGACGCGGGCTGCTGGACTTGCGGATCTCCTGGGCGGAGCGTTCAGCAGCTTCTGAGGCCACAGCCTCCTCAATGGCTTTCTGTAGCGTGAGGTCTGGCTTGGCTAGGAGACGCCGTTGCAGATGGATGTCCCGGACCCCGCAGACGATTCGATCCATCAGGGCATCGTCTAAGTCTCGGAACTCACAGTGCATTGCAGCCTGTCGCAGGGCGGTGGTGTAGTTGTTGATTGACTCCCCCTCTGCCTGGTTCCGGTGGTAGAACGCATGGCGGGCAGCAATCTTGGACGGCTTCGGTGCGTAGTGGTTGCGGAGTTTCTCTTGGATCGTGTCCCATGGTGTTGCCTGGACTGCTTCAGGCGCAACCAATGCTCGGGCCGTCTCAAACACCTCAGGCCCACAGAGGCTGAGGAATAGGCCCCGCTTCCGATCCGTTGATACTGCTGTCAGCTCGTTGGCTTGGAGGTAGCAGTCGAACCGAGCGAGGTAGGAGTCCCATGATTCAGAGGCTGGCGCAAACGGCGGTAGAGGCACAAGTGAAGCCATGATTCCGATGCCGGCGTGAAGGGCGATGGATGGAACACAGTGCTCTAGCCAGAACAGTCAGCTCTGAATTGGTTCTGCCCAGTGATTTCGCTCAGTGATTTCGCTCAGTGATTTCGCTCTGTGATTCAGCTCAGTTCAGAGGCTGGCCGCATCTGGCTGTGCTCTGATGTCCATCGATCCCATCCTCGTCGCCAGTATTAAATTGTGGGTTGACATAGCAGCCGGCACAGCGATTCCTTCAAGTAGCTCTTTATTAAGGTAAGCTGGAATAGAACTAACTGCGAACAGCTCAGCCGGCCTGTATTTATAGGCAGCCGGCTGTCAACATTGTAACCACAACAGCCCAGAGTTCCCGCCTAAAATAACTGCCGCGGACCTGAGTGAAAACTATCTACAGACCTGAGTGAAAACTATATACAATATCCCCCTGTTGGCCCAGGGTGAAACTACACAACATAACACAACTAAGTCATGCATTCAGCTTTGTGGTTCAAGCTTGTCAAACTCCCTCCTGACTTAGCAGAGGCATACCTCGGATACCTTGAGCCCTTGGCCAGGAGCTGTATTGGCACAGTTGTGTTGGCACCCCACAGTAAAATAAAATAGAATCACTTTACCGCAATAGCCACATTAAAAATGACCACATTTACAGGACCCAAGTACTCAAAATGTCTGGAGTAAGGCTGAGGCAAAAGAGGAAGGGTGAAAAAAATTGCACACTTTTTTGTGGCACGGTGCAAGAAGTATGGTTGGTTTCTCTCACATTTTATCTTTCTGGGACTGTGGTCGTGCATCACCAGAAACATATCCACCATACACTACATAGTCTGGTAGGTGGTTTTTTTTTGGGGGGGGGAGCTGGGCCTGCACTCCTGTCCAGGGCTGGTTTTGCCAACCCCTAGATATGCCTCTGTGACTGAGTTTAGATGGAAACCCTCGCGGAACTTCAGGCATATGACTAAGAGCAGTGGTCGGCAACCTAAGGCCCATGGGCCACAAGCGGACCATGGGGGTCGTTTAACCGGCCCATAGACTCCTGCCGCCCGCTCAGGGACCCCCATCACCCACTCGGTTGGCTCCCGTGCGCTGCACTAAACCAGCACGTAGCAGAGCAGTCACCGCCTTCCGCGATGCTGGCCAGCTTCCCATTGGCTGCAGGAAGCTCCTGCAGCCAATGGGAAGCTGCATACGCCTCCTCAGCACTGGAAAGAGTGTTTGCGTATGTGTGCGTGTGCGCGCACTCCAGCCCACCGTAGTGTCTGCGGGACCGTGAACCGGCCCAAGCCACAGAAACTTTGCTGACCCCTGACTAAGAGTTTCTTATACCTGCAGGCATTTCAAGGAGGGCTTTTTGTTGTTTCAGCGATGATTTTTAAAATTGTTATTATTCTTTGTATTATTCTTTTTAAATTATGTGCACCACTCTTCCCTCACTGATGCTTTCCCCCCCCCCAGTAACTACCTGCAGACTGTTTGATTTTCAGGCTTTGCTCGTCTCACGACTCCATGATGGCCACATGTAAGTCTGTGCTCAGAATGGTTTGTTTGCCAGGAGTAATAACCCTTAAGTTTATTTACTCATCCATCCATTCATTCAGCCAGGTTGGCATGCATCTGTCTCAAGAAACCATGGAATGCGTCTCCAGGAATGAAGTCAAACTGCTATGTTAGCAGCACTGAAATTACTTCCCCGGGGTACAAGCCTGGGCACTGCTCAGGCGAAAAGGCTCCCCTCTTGGCCTTGCTGATGTGGTCCAAAGAAAAGCAGATATATTACCATACTATTTACTTACTTATTCCTGCACTGCTATATATGCCAAACTTTACATGGCTAGCCAAATGCCCAGCCTTGTTTGTCCTCTGGAAAAAGCTGGGGGGGGGCTGGCACAAGCACCTCTCTTAAATAAAGCTTTTAACAGCATTGTTCTGTTTTTATTTGGTTGCTTTAAAAAAAATAATCACCAATATACATTGTTATCAGATTCTTCCTTACATGGCATGCCACCAAACTGTATTCTGCATCTCATCATTTTAATACTGAATAAACAAGTTCCAGCCCTGCACAAATAAATCGTTTTGTTCTCTTAACTCCCCTAGTTCTTTTAATATTGGTAAGTTTAACCATATAGGCCAGATCCCAAATTCTGAGGCAGCAGTCCTCTGTTGATAAGTGGATCCACCTCTGATTCATGCATTATTTGCATTACACACCGGTTATAAATAGAAAGCTATAAATATTACCTTTCAGTTCCATCTTTGTGGGAACAAACAGTCGATACGGGCACCCCGATGCCTCTTCCCCACAGAAGGTGTAAAGCTGAATTACCTCCACCGCAATCAGAGATAAAACTGCTGCATTTTCTGCCCAGATTCCAGTCCACAAAGTACTTCTGAAACTCAATACTGCTCCAGAAAATCCTCAGTTCCAGAAGAAGCACTTGGAAGGCATTGCCTCTTCTGAAATCCGAGTTGCACCTTCCTCCTCCTCCTCTTCCTCCCCCTCCCCCCACCCAATATACAACCTCTTTAAGAGCAGGTTATTTTGGAAAGAGTGTGCTGCCTTCATTCCTGTTCCTTTGCCATCCGGAGTTCCCTTACATGGTCAACAGAGGGATTTGACAGGTCCCAGGAGGCTTTTCCCTAAGGCAAACAGATTTCCCATAAGTGAAAGTCAAGGGGGGAGGAAGGCTGATTTTGTGCTTCTGTCCTGCAGCACAAGTAACATAAGCAAATGACAACGGGAAGCTGGGATGGAAATTATCTTTGCCACACATACAGAATAATTTTGCAATCTCCAAATCCTACTGGGGTGGGGAAGACACTGTACAGGGTGGCAGCAACCTGATTTAGGCACCACAGCATCAAAGTAACAGAGGACCTGCTAATGTAATGTAATATAAAAGGTAAAGGGACCCCTGACCATTAGGTCCAGTTGTGACCGACTCTGGGGTTGTGGCGCTCATCTCGCTTTATTGGCCGAGGGAGCCGGCGTACAGCTTCCGGGTCATGTGGCCAGCATGACTAAGCCACTTCTGGCGAACCAGAGCAGCGCACGGAAGCACCGTTTACCTTCCCGCTGGAGTGGTACCTATTTATCTACTTGCATTTTGTGCTTTTGAACTGCTAGGTTGGCAGGAGCAGGGACCGAGCAACGGGAGCTCACCCCGTAGCGGGGATTCAAACCGCCGACCTTCTGATTGGCAAGTCCTAGGCTCTGCGGTTTAACCCACAGCACCACCCGTGCCCCTTTCCTTAAATAATTTGGGGTTCTGGGCAGGGCCATCCCAATACATTTTGTCACATGAGGCTAACCACAAAATGGCACCTCCCCCACCAGGGAAGAAGAGGTGAGTGAAGATCTACATCAGGACCAATGGAGGAAAAAAGATCTACACTGGAAATAAGCAGTGAGTGAAGATCTATGTTGGGAACAAGAGGTGGAATCAAATCAACCTTACCTAACAGTTGAAGTGGGAATCAAAGGTACTCATGAAGTGGAAAGGGGCATGCACTGAATCACACTGGGCAGACACAGACCCCAGGAGACCACAGAAGACAGCTTCTGCCATTTCCTTCCTAGGGGTGGGGAAAGGCCAGCAGCATCTCTGATTTGCAGAGATAATAATAATAATAATAATAATAATAATAATAATAATAATTTTATTTGTACCCCACAAAACTAACACAGTATACAAAGAACAAACGAACATAAAAACAGGCAACCAATTAATTAAAATACATCTTAAAATTAGTTCAGAGCAAATTAAAATCTGGACAGATGCAGTCCACAGGTAAAATTGAAAGTGGTTAACATTCTCCAGGGCCAACTGTTACTAATGGTCTTATAAAAGACCTGTAAGTGGGCTAGGAGGCCTCTTTAATGCTTGTTAAAGAAAAGAATCAGACTGAACCCAACCAAAGGCCTGGCGGAACAGCTCCGTCTTGCAGGCCTCGCGGAAAGATGTCAAATCCCACAGCACCCTGGTCTCTTGTGAGAGAATGTTCCACCAGGCTGGGGCCATGGCTGAAAAGGCCCTGGCTCTGGTCAAGGCCAATCTAATCTCCCTGGGGCCTGGGATCTTCAGGGTGTTTTTATTTGCAGACCTTAAGGTCCTCCGTGGGGCATACCAGGAGAGGCAGTCCCATAGGTACGAGGGTCTAGGCCGTATAGAGCCAGCAGTGGGGTGAGGCCAAAGGAGGAGGAGATCAAAGCAGACTTTAAAGCAGTGTTTCTCAAACTTGGGTCTCCAGCTGTGGTTGGACTACTACTCACATCATCCCTGACTACTGGTTCTGCTATAGGTAGGGATGATTGGAGTTGTAAGTCCATGTTAGAGAAACACTTGCTTGACGCAGTGGCGTAGCGTGGGGGGTGCATGGGGGGCCGGCCGCACCGGGCGCAACATCGGGGGGTTAGGCAAATCCACGGGTTAGGGGGCGCAAATCCACGGGTTAGGAGGCGCAAATCCATGGGTTAGGGGGCGCAAATTACTTGCCTTGCCCCAGGTGCTGACAACCCACGCTACGCCACTGGCTTGACGTATTGGCCATTCCACGCCAAAGTGCAAGTAGATAAATAGGTACCACTCCGGCGGGAAGGTAAACGGCGTTTCCGTGCGCTGCTCTGGTTTGCCAGAAGCGGCTTAGTCATGCTGGCCACATGACCCGGAAGCCACATTGGACCCTTTCGTTTTCACCTTTTTCATGAGCAGGGCATACAAAGGAACTGAACAAGAAAGAATATTCCATTGGTATTGGGGCCGTGATTGAAAATCGGTCCTGCTCCAGGGGGATGGGACGGCAATCCATCAAAGCTCTCAAAAATATGGCACCAGGAGTGGAGCCTTATTGGCTGCAATGAGGACTTTGGGGCATAAGTCCCACTACTCTGTTGCCAGGCAGGGGGAGGGGGAGGGATTTCCAAACTTGAATCCAGACAATGGCAACAAGAAGCTGTGAACTAGCAGTCCATCACCATCAGCGTCTTCAAAGCAACATGAGTGACAATGAACTTGACCAATCAGATGCCAGCTTTGGTGCTGGAGCAGGGAGGGGGTTGGTTCAGCACCTGTTTGGCTGAGCTTGTTGCTGGTGCAGCTGGCGGTTATTGCTTTAAAAAAAAAAAAAAAGTCCACTCCAGTGCAGAGCAGAAGGCATGTTCCACATGCAAAATTTCTCAGCTCACTCCTTTCCTGTGGTACATTTTGAGTGTGATTTGCATTCCGAACGAGCAGCATTTGAACTTGGAATTCTTCCAATGATACTTAGCAATTATGTTTTTTTCAGATCATCATTTTTTAAAAGGAAATCATAACTTTCCCCCAAACTATACAGTTCCTACACTCTTATTATAACAATAATAACAATGTTATAACAATATGACTTTTCTTTCCATTCTATCTCTTGGTTCAGAATACCAGTTTCCGTTCTGAAATCGTTCATATCTACACACACCAAAACAAAAACCCCTGCACTCAGTTATCTATCGCAGGCTGTTGATTATCCCCAAACTAAATAGATGTGCTGATTAAATCCCAAACCTTAGCCAGTCATCAGCTTTCTTCCTTACTGAGCTCCCAAATAATAGCATGTCAGCTTTGAGCACAGAAAGCTGTGAGTCCACCTAGCTCAGTCTTGTCTACCTTGAAAGAGCACGACTACCTTGAAAGAGCAGAAATCTGCCCATGCTCTGAGATCTCCTACAGAAGCTAGATTGGCTTCCTCCTTGCAGGCCTTCTGCCGGCAAGGCTGTTTTATTCTGGCAGGCCCTTGGGAATGGACTGGTTTTTTTGTTTAAAGAAAGGGCTTCTATTAGTGCTGTGCTGTTTTTACCACCTGTATTTTAATGTTTGGTTTAGCCTTATTAGAAATTAATTACTTTTTAATGATTATCTGTAAATAAATAAATGCTTTTAGCTTTTTGTATTCTATCTGTGCCGTTTTAATTTGTGTAAGCCACCCTGAGTTCTGGTCTGCGGAAAATGTGGAGTATAAATAAATAGATAAGTAAATGATACACTGACTGGCAGCAGCTCTCTGGGGTCTCATATCCTGCGTATCCTCTATCCCAACATAAATTAGGCATATAAAAAGACACTACAGTGGTATATATATATTGCACCTGAACCAATAGGAGAATTTCATTGAACAGTATGATGTATAGGAGAAGGTTTTGGCATTTCTCAAAGTGTATCTTCTACTAAAGTTGTGGTAGGGGAAAGAGACAAGGCGTCTTCTGTGGAAGCTTAAACTGCATCAGGCAAAGCAGTTTGCCACTGGGGGTCCAAGAAGCTGCACCTGTTTGATTTCTGCCTATCAGGCAGCCAAAAACACATTGCTTCTTTCCACCTTCTCTGGGAATTTTAACTTGACTTATGGAATGTTGTCATCAGCTGAGCCTTTTCACAGCTTGGAGATGCAGGCAAGAGACTCTTGTTAGACTTCTGGTTTGTGTTATGGTGTACAGTGGTACCTCTGGATGCAAACGGGATCCGTTCCAGAGCCCCGTTCGCATCCTGAGCAGAACACAACCCGCGTCTGCACGTGCACAGGTCGTGATTTGTCGCTTCTGTGCATGCATGTGACGTCATTTTGAGCGTCTGCGCATGCACAAGCGGCGAAACCCGGAAGTAACCCGTTCCGTTACTTCCGGGTTGCCGCAGAATGCAACCTGAAAACGCTCAACCTGAAGCTACTTTAACCCAAGGTATGACTGTATTTATGTATGCAACAACAGCCGCTCAAATTATATATGCCCAGAGATGGAAAGAAGAAGTAGTCCCAACCAAGGAAGATTGGCAGCAAAAACTGTTGGAGTATGCAGAAACTAACCGGAAGAATAAGAAATCAAGAAGATAGACTTTTTGATTTAGAATGGGGAATACTATTTGAAAAACTATTCCAAACAGCTTAAAAGACCTAGCAGTATTAAATTTTAAAAATGAGCAGTGAAACAAATTAAATAAATAAAGGATAAGTAACAAATGGATTTAAATTGGATATGCAGTGATAAAAGATATGACATAAGCAGCCACAGAAAGAGGGGAGGGGGTCAGTATTAATATCTGGTAATTTAAATTGCATGTGCAAATTTGTACTATTATAAGTTTATAAATGAGAAAATGAAAAATAAAATTACAAAAGAGGGAGGCATGAGTATTCTCTCAAATCCCTCGCACCCCAAAGAAAAATCAGCCATCTTAATAAAGGCACAGAGTCTCTTTGAGAAGTAAGGGTGGCAAAGCTGGAAGCAGGGCAGGGGAACAGAAAAAAACAAGATTGGTCTGCCTGGCACGGTTGTAGTAGACTAGGCAATGTGGCCACAAACTTCCTTGATTTAACAGCCAGACAGTTTCATGTATAAGATCCATGGATCCTAGGAACAAACAGGAGATGCTGGCAATTGAACCTGGAGCCTTCTGTACACAAAGCAGAGGCTCCACTACTGAGCTACATCTGTTCCCCTAGCAACAAACTAAGGTTCCAGTCCTCATTGTTCTGAATAAAGAGCTGGTTTAAATAAAAGCACAGAGAGCTGCCTTCTAGCCTGTCAGGCCAATATTTGCCATTGCTTAGTATTTTTCTGGATCACTGCAGATGGTGACAGCAGTCACAAAATTAAAAGGCACCTGCTTCTTGGGAGAAAAGCAATGACAAACCTAGAAAGCATCTTAAAAAGCAGAGACATCACCTTGCCAACAAAGGTTCATATAGTTAAAGCCATGGTTTTCCCAGTAGTGATGTATGGAAGTGAGAGATGGACCATAAAGAAGGTTGATTGCCGCAGAATTGATGCTTTTGAATTATGGTGCTGGAGGAGACTCTTGAGAGTCCCATGGACTGCAAGAAGATCAAACCTCTCCATTCTGAAGGAAATCAGCCCTGGGGGATCACTGGAAGGACAGATCCTGAAGCTGAAACTCCAATACTTTGGCCACCTCATGAGAAGAGAAGACTCCCTGGAAAAGACCCTGATGCTGGGAAAGATGGAGGGCACAAGGAGAAGGAGACGACAGAGGACGAGGTGGTTGGATAGTGTTCTCGAAGCTACCAGCATGAGTCTGACCAAACTGCGGGAGGCAGTGGAAGACAGGAGTGCCTGGCGTGCTCTGGTCCAGGGGGTCACGAAGAGTCGGACACCACTAAACATCTAAACAAAGTATTTTTCTGCACTGACTGGCAGTGGCATTTCAGGATCTCAAGCAGGGCAATTCCCCAACCCCAACTGGAAAGGCCAAGGACTCAACCTGGGACCTTCTGTATGCAAAGCAGACGCCCTACCACCCCCTTTCATGGAGCCTTCTTGTTCAGAAGCAGTCTACCCTGGAATACCAGTTGCCGTGGGAGCAACAGAGAGCAAGTGGCTTCCCATGATCTCCCAAGGTGGCCAGTGAATGCAAGGACACCAGACTACTATGAGGCGTGTCTTCCCCTTGTGCTCGAGATCACATACTGACCCATCTCCTGGTTTCACAGGCAGAAGACCTCTGGCCTGGCCATTGGATGCTGCGGACATGCAACACGGGGGAAGGCTGGCTGCCTTTCTGTGCCTCTTGTGTTCTTCCCAGAGAAGTACCAGGGTGATGACTTTTGGAAACAGGATGTCAGACAAGTATCACCCGGTGCACCTTTTGCCTGATCCCGTCAAGCAGCTCCTACACTAGAAAGGCTATTGAGATGCGTGTGTGATTTGAACACACACATAGATACAGTTATTTTATGCGGGATATTGTGCCGGTCCCAGGACAAAAACGTTTGTTTCCTACTTTAGGGCAGGACTCTCTCCTCTGTTACCTTAGTCACGAAATAAATATAGCAGGTTGGAATCCAACTATGGTCTAATCAGACCTACGGAAATTAGTGGACCTTTATTAGCCATCTGTTCAATTCGGTGGGTCTGCTCTGAGTAGGACTAACAGCGGGGTGCAACTCGTTGGTTTTAGCTAACAACCTGCCTCCTCCGGGGCTCTGTAACAAACTTGCCTGAAGTGCCGCTTAACGCTTTGAAAAATAAATAAATGTGCATATCGTCAGCTCATTAAGTAATAAACGCTTGTCATCAACGCTTGACATTATATACAGCTACATCTAAGTGATAAAAATAAATCTCTTATTCCTTACCTCCGTGAGGTGCCATCGTCAAACAGAAAGGTCTGGTTGGTGTAGCATTCCGGGCAGGATTGGGTCTCTTCCGCTTGCTGGCCACCACTGCGGCCGCAGGTGGGTTTGTAGACCCCGGCCAGCCCTCGTCCTTCTCCGGGGCAAGGCATCTCTCGCGTCCGGATCGGCGCGCCTGCCAGCATCAACCAGCGCATAGGATGGCCGCGGGCGCCTGCTTAGAGATGATGCTCCCGTCTCTCTCTCTCTCTCTCCCTCCTTCCCCCACCTTGCCTGAGCTCGAACCTGTTCACCAGGAGAGCTCTTGGCCGCCCCCCAGAGCTACACCGGTCGCAGCTAAACCACAGCCTGGGTGCCGTGACATCAAGAGCGAAGGGCAATAGCCGCTTAGTCTTCTCTCCTAGGGCTCCTCCGGCCGCGCATTGCAAGGAGCGATCCCACTCGCCTTTGCCTCGCGATCCTGATCCGGGCCCAGCGAGGACACACACAAAACAATCAACAAGTCAGGCTGGAGAAGGGAAGAAGTTGCAGCTCCACGAAAGGCCAGACAATTTCCTCCTAGGAGGGCCATTAAACAGCTGGAGGGGTGTGATCCTTCTCACCTCCCTCCATCCCTCTGGGCGACCGCAGCAGAGGGATCGCGAACAGCTACATCCAAGGAAAGGCGTCTGCAGAAAAAAAGATGTCAGATTCGCGGTCTCAAAAATCACACATATATACAGACATAAGCCTTTTCTTCCTCTTAACTTGGCTTTTCCTGGAGGTCTGTGTAGGGGTGAATGGGATCGGTTTGTTGCGTTGTGGCGGCATCTAGTGGTCAGGACGAGAAGCGTGCAGCTTAAGGTAACATCTAGTCTGTGGAAAACCAGCAAACAGGACCCGGAGCGCAAGAGTGCTTCCCCAGCCCACCCCTGTGGTTTCCAGCAACTGGTATTCGAAGCATTGCTGCATCCAAACTTAGAAGAATTTTCGTGCAAAAAAAACGAGTGAATTTTAGATGATTGGGTTTAATCTGTATGCATTTGCACATGAGAAATATATAAATATTGCAGCCTAGCCCAAATGCACTCTTAGCCCAAATGTGCCACACTAAGATCCCATAATTGTTATGTGCAGTGCAATCTCAGAAGTAGGAATGGAGAAAAAAATTCACTTTGTTTGCATTTAAACGCAAAATGCAAATACACAACTGTTCACAAACTGAAACACAGCCATTCTTTGAAACTCATCTTTTCCAAATCTTGCAGTGCCGAGTCATCTCTGGCCAATGTGCATACAAAAATGCATGTACTATGGCAAAGTGTCCATGAAATAATGTAAAACATGCATCATGTTGCGGAAAGCCACTTTGAAAAAAAGGTGTACGCTAGCAGTTACAGCCCTGCTCGTCCCACTTGACATCCCCTTTGACAACCCCTCTTCCTCCACACCTGACCAACACCTTCTCCCTTTACATCTCACCTATCCCCTTACATTCCACCCAAACTGTCACTCTCTTTTAAAGGCGGTAAGAGGCACGTCAGAAAGCAAATTGCCAAACCCCTCTCTGACTTGCCTCCCCCTCCTGCACTCTGTTAAACAGCTTACCTGGGCCACCTGCCTCCCATACTGCTCACTCACCTGCCTGCCTGTTGTTGTGCCATCATACTGAAGTTGGCATGACCACCTATTGGTGGCCAGGTTAACTGCAGCATGATAACAGACTTACATTTTTAAGTACCGTATATGGGAAGATCAGACAAAATAGCATGCACACATATTTCTATTGGGGTAAATTTACAGAAAAATGCTGAATTATGAGGACTCCTTTTTAAAAAGTTGCAAACTGATGTGAAGATGCAGAGAACTGAACTTAAGACTGCAAGAATGAGAAACTGAAGTTTGAGATCCCCCCCCCATCCTTGCTTAGAAGTGAATCCCAGAGTTCAGTGAGGCTTCTACCCAAGTAAGTATACATGCATTTGGAGCCTTTACCATCTCCAGTCAACACAGGGGAGAGATTCCTCCTTTACTCCTTTTGGGTCTTCCACATAGACCAGATACAAGTTCATATCCTTTTACTTCTGAACATGTTACATTGCAGATGGGTGAACAATTCTCAAAACAAGGAACAGAGTCCAGATCTGCTTTCCAAACTTGCAGTCTAGCTCTCAACTTCCCCCTCTTTTTCCTCTTCCGTGACATTATTGCTCCTGTTAGTTCCAATGTCCGGAGGTGAGTGCAGCCGAAACAGCAACACCCATGCACAAGAGGGACATTACAGTACAGGTGGTGTGGGGGGCTCCCAAGGGTTGCAGTACAAAAAAGGGGGGCTCTAAGACTAGGCTGCTCCCCCCAAAAAAACTCCAGCCAAGCGAAGATGGGCCTTTCTCAGTGGCTGCAGAATGCTGACAGCCATTACCAGCATGCGGAGCACACAAAATCAAAAGGCAAGAACAATGAGTGGAGTATGTTGAACAAGGGCATTTTACTGCAGGTCCCCACTTGTGACTGTATTTTTATTGACTATTATATCTGCCTTTCATATTGCTTCAGCTTCCTTTATCTTATGTTACAGTTTCATGCTGCAATAACATTGTTGCCATAAACCATCAGCTTGAACTACTGCTACTACTACTACTGCACTGCTAGTTTAGCAAAACATGTTTGTGCTTATCCTTTATAGCAAGTTACTCATTTCCACCCACCCACTGAAGTGCTCCTTCTCAGATCTAATCTGTGTAGCTCACAAAGCTGTGGGAGAGATGCAATGGGAGCTAGGTGAGAGGCATCATAGCACACCTCTAGAAAGAAGATTGCTTTGCTTTTAAGCCTGAGAAAGACATCTAGATAATAATGAAGATAATAAAACAAAAATACCCAACAGCTTAAAATGTTGAAGGGAGCCCTATGTGAATGCTTAAAGTCCTCTACAAAGAACCAAGTATAACCAACAATGCAAGCCTATATGTCAATGGGAGGGAACCTTACCCCCCCCCCAAGGGCTGCATTCACATCTAGGCAACCATCTAAGGGCCATATTCCAGTGATGGGCGGAGCCAGAGGCAAAAGTGAGTGGAGCAATTGATGCTGATTTTTACCTTGAGGTACCAAGCTGATTTCTATGCACACCACTCCCTATCCTCCATCTAGGCAAGTAATAGGCATTATTAGGGTTCAAGGACACATCCCAAAAAGCACTTGCGGTATGAAAAGGGGTCAGTGAGAAGTGGGGCCTGGGGAGACTCTCAAAGGCCAGACAGAGAGATGCCAGCCCTTGGGCCTGATGTTTCCTCTAGGTAAAGTTAAAGGGACGCCTGACCATTGGGTCCAGTCGTGGACGACTCTGGGGTTGCGGTGCCCATCTTGCTTTATTGGCCAAGGGAGCCGGAGTACAGCTTCTGGGTCATGTGGCCAGCATGACTAAGCCACTTCTGGCGAACCGGAGCAGCGCACGGAAACGCCGTTTACCTTCCCGCCAGAGCAGTACCTATTTATCTACTTGCACTTTGACGTGCTTTTGAACTGCTAGTTTGGCAGGAGCAGGGACCGAGCAACGGGAGCTCACCCCGTCGCGGGGATTCGAACCACCGACCTTCTGATCGACAAGTCCTAGGCTCTGTGGTTTAACCCACAGCACCACCCACATCCTGATGTTTTCTCTACTTGCCAGCGAGTAAGTCCCATTGAACTCAAAAGGGTTTAATGCTTAGCAGATGTGTTTTGATTGCACCGTAAGTCAGTGGCGTAGCGTGGAGGGTGCAGGGGGGGCCGGCCGCACCGGCCGCAACATCTGGGGGTTAGGGTTAGGGGGCGCAAATCTACAGGTTAGAGGGCGCAAATTACTTGCCTTGCCCCGGGCGCTGACAACCCACGCTACGCCACTGCCGTAAGTCAAGGGTGGAGAATCTGTGGCTCTCCAGATGTTGTTGAACTCTAACTCCCACCATCCAGGATTATGGGAGTTGTAGCCCAACAAAACCTGAAGAGCCACATGTTCTCCACCCTTTCAGCTGAATTCAGATGCTTTGTACCCTAGATAACATGTTGCGGGGGGGGGGATTCCCTTCACAGATGGGGGGGTGCAACTGGATTTAGTCCATGCACACACCATCAGAGGGCTAATAGCATCCACTATTCCTTTTTTGCCCATCTCCCTTTTAAAAAATGTACTGATGGGTTGATTTTCAATAATATGATGTATATAGAGAAACAAGAAATTAAACTGGTGTGCTCTTCCTCCCAATCCTGCCCATGAGTGTCTAAAATTCTCAGTAGCTGCATTAAGGCAAGCATAAATTCCACATCTGTTTGGACATTCATGCAACATTAACATGATTCCTCCCCCCCCCCATACATAAAAATGTAACACTGTCTTCACATAGTCCTCACTGGAGGATTTGTAGTGCCGCCTCTCAGTGTTGGATTTGCATGGGAAAATGGGGTTGGGAAGGTGAAAAGTGAGTGAGGCTAGTAGTTGCCTGGGGTGAGAAGGGGAAGTTCTAAAGGATTAAGGAGGGGAGCATGGCAGGGGAGTAGTGAGTGGAGTGAGCCGAACCCCTAGTATCTTTTATTTATCCAGGGGCAAAACTAGGCTTCTTTTCACTGGTCAAAGACCCAATTTGGCGTGCGCGCGCACACACACACACACACACACACACACCATGCACATCTGTGTACATACAGAGAGAAACTGGTAGCCTCAATGGCACCCCTCTGGAGGCTTCACCTGGGGCAAAAAAAACCTGGCTAACCCCACTGTAGCTATGGCTCTGATTTATCTTAATATGCCCAGATTTGCTTTAAGTAGCAATTAGGCATACATGAAAATATAAATTGAGTATGCTCTGTTTTAACTTACATGCTCCCTGTAAGTATAAATTCCACACTTGGTTGGATGTTTAGACAGAGTAACATAATTTATCCTATATTTATCTTAACAGGTCTACCTTCATTCATTCACTGTTTGGAATGTACTGAATAAAGTAAGTGCATGGTTCTTATTTGATTTTAGTTGTTTTAGTTGGATACCTTGGCAGCTTGGGGCCATTTGATTGTCTCTCTGTGGCCATCAGCAGCTCATCGTCTTGGCTTCTGAACTCGCACTCTTAAAGGCAGTGGTCCCTGCAGGAAGGTCCTCTGACAACCACTTTCCAGCAGGAAGGAAGCCAAGTGCAAGGAAATGTCAAAAGAGCAAGCAGCAAATTCACAGAAGACAGAAGTGGTGAGTCACCCATCACAGAGAAGCTTTCCACAGTTCCAGCAACATGGAGCAGAGTCTAATAAATGGCACAGATCCCCAAGGGGCCAAACTAAGCTCGTTTTAGGGATAGGGAAGAATTTGGATTCGGTTCACATGTTAAGGCAAACTTTCTTAATCTATGCTTTCCCAAACAATAAACAAACTGAGAAACACCCATCCTTCAAAATCTGCCTTTCTCCACCTTTTGCAATGCAGTTCTCCTGCTAAAATGAAATCAACATACAAAGATGTATTAGGTTTGGGGAAATAGCTTTGCCAAAAATCTGTGTACTGGGGCAAGAAATGAACGCAAAAGTGAGTCCTTTTAGAAGAATTTTGCACTAAAATGCTGGTGAATTCTCAAGAAGACTAAATAAATAAATAAAGACTAAATAAATAAAATAAATAAATTACAAAGTGATATGGAAATGTAGAGAACTAAACTTAAGACTGGAAGGGAAAATTGAGAGAAACTGCCTCGCTGATATTTTGTGCAAATGTAGTTACCACCCATGGGACACACTGCATGGAATACAAACACCAAAAGGTGGTCACTTGCAGGTAACCTGTTTATCAGTTGTTTATGAAGTATCTGTTCTGATTTGTTGGTAGATGACAAACCCCACCTGTACATTTAAAGCAATATCATACCACTTGAAAGAGCCATGGCTTCCCCCAAAGAATCCCGGGAACTGTAGTTCGTTAAGGGTGCTAAGAGTGGTTGTTGTTGTTGTTTAGTCGTTTAGTCGTGTCCGACTCTTCGTGACCCATGGACCAGAGCACGCCAGGCACTCCTGTCTTCCACTGCCTCCCACAGTTTGGTCAAACCCATGCTGGTAGCTTCAAGAACACTATCCAACCACCTCGTCCTCTGTCGTCCCCTTCTCCTTGTGCCCTCCATCTTTCCCAACATCAGGGTCTTTTCCAGGGAGTCTTCTCTTCTCATGAGGTGGCCAAAGTACTGGAGCCTCAGCTTCACGATCTGTCCTTCCAGTGAGCACTCCGGGCTGATTTCCTTCAGAATTGATCGGTTTGATCTTATTGCAGTCCATGGGACTCTCAAGAGTCTCCTCCAGCACCATAATTCAAAAGCATCAAGAGTGGTTAGGAGACCCCATTCTCCTCACAGAGCTGCAATTCTGTTTTATATATTTAGTTTCTTTTATTTTTGAACTTGGGTTTACTTATTTTTCTGTTACATTTATACACTGCCTATACAGCCTTGCTTTTTTGGGGGAGTGTTTTCAAAATCCATTCAAAGTACGAAAACAAACATAAACAGCCCAAACCATTATAAATATATGAAAATAGCAACAAAAAAGAAAATCTAAAAATTGACATAAGCACAGCAGCTAAATAACATTCTTTAAAACAGCAAAAACCAGCAAGGGAATCTTAAAAACAAACAAACAACAGATTATTGGAATTATTTATTTGTTTATTTATTATTGCATTTACATTCCACCTTTCCTCCACAGAGCTCAAGGTGGCATACATTGTTTTCCTCCTCCCCATTTTATCCTCACAACGACAACCCTGTGGGGTTGGGCTGGGAGTGAGTGACTGGCCCAAGGTCACCCAGTGAGGTTCATGGCTCAGTAGGGATTTGAACCCAGGTCTCCCAGGTCCTAGTCCAACCCTCCAATATTTCTCTGATGAAAATAGCAGCGTAGTAAGGAAATGCAGGATGTTCTGGGATCTAATCGGAAACTGAGACGGCTTCTGTAAACATGGGACTGTCCCTAGAAAATAGGGACACTTGGAGTGTGTACACTGTAACCAGTACACCACACTGGTGGTTGCCTCAAAGGAGATCTGGGAGAACTTCATCAGCACCCTTGATTTAGATACATGCAGTGGAGGCTGATCCATGGGAGTAAATAGGGGCATTGCCCGGCCAACCTCAGCCTGTCCTCAGGAACTCCCCACCTGCCTCCCTTCTTCCTTACATCCAGTCCAGGGGGTGGCCCTGCCTCCTTCCTTCTCCTTAGTCTCAGAGTTGCCCCTTGTAGAACACAGTAGAGAGGAGGAGGATGGGGACAAAAGTAGAATTCATTGGCTCTGCCCATCGTTAGCTCTGCTGCCACCTGCTGTTGGGATCCCTGCCTTCTTGCACATCTGCCCGATGGGCACCAGCCCCCACTGGCTATAAATATACATACTAGCAATGTTTAAACCAGGGGTCCCCAAACTAAGGTCCACGGGATGGATAAGGCCCGAGGGACTCGTTTATCCAGCCCGCAGCGACCGCCACTGCCCGCTCTTACAGGTGCTGCGCTGTGCTGCGCGGCTGCCCACTTCTGGGTCAGAGAAGCACCGGAAATAGCTTGTGCGCATGTGCAAGCATTATTTGTGCATGCACATGCATTATTTCTGGTGCACGTCCGGGTCGGAGGAGGCCCGTGCACATGTGCACAAGCCATTTCCGGTGCTCCTCCGACCCAGAAGTGCGCCGGAAATAGCATGTGCGCGTGCGTATGGGCACACGCTACCCCGCCCTCCAGCCCGCCGTGCAATTAGCGCTGGAGACACCGGCCTCAGGTGCGGTAAGTTTGCTGACCCCTGGGTTAAACTTTCATGACGTCAAAAGACACTCAAGGGGAAACAGCATAGCAGGACGGGAAGATTCACTTTGCATGCACACTTAAAAGAAAATAAAAACAGCAGTATTAACATCCTTGAAGAACACCGTATACTGATCTCCCTAAGCCTCGGGGCCTAAGGTCACAGCAGCAGAGATTGCAACCTGCTCTGCTTTGCGTTAAACAGAATAATAGACAGGGGTGGTTTTGATGATTGGGATAAAGACTAGCAACTCCACGCCCACATTTTGAAATATCCCTTCCATCATAACCCCCTCCCTAAAAACAAATCAAAACAGAATAGAACCCACCTTTCTGCTTAAAAGGCAATAGGAATTCAGAATGTAACCACGAAGGCAAATTTGGGTGAATCTACTAATGCAGCAGTGCCCTCTAATGAGTGGTGAGCATGAGACCAGCTTCTAATTCCAGCCTTTAATAAAAATTTGTTTATTATGTTTAGCCAAACAGCAGAGCCTCGCCACTTGGGGACTAGCAATAATGCCTGTTCATTTGTGCCAAGCTTCCAACAGTACTCATAAATTTGCTGCTGGGCTATTTCTCTCTTGCGGCATAGGAAAGTTATAAGAAATACCTGCCTCCCCTAATGTAGCTTGTATTTACATTAAAAGTTGCCGACTTTTTGGAATCTCTGGGCACCACCCAAGCATATGGGCCTCTTATTCTATGGGCTAAGGGGAGGGCTCTAGCTCAGCGGAAGGACATCTGCTTTGCATGCAGAAGGTCTCACCTTCAGTCCCCAACATCTCCAGGTAAGGCAAGGAATAAGCCTTGCCCCAAACCCCTGCAGAGCTGTTGCAAGTCAGTGTAGTCAATACTGAAACATGTCATCTGATTGGCTGTAAGACACCTTCCCATGTTCCTACTTAATTCAACCCTTTGTTCAGAACCATGAGGGCTGGAATCTTACATTAGGTGTTAGAGAAGGACAAGAGCTCAGTGACACAGCAGAAAAGATGCCAGGTTCAGTTCCCAGCATATCTAGGTACACTCTTGCCTGAAATCCTGGAGAGCTGCTGACAGTCAGTGTAGACAGTACTGGGATAGCTGGACCAATCATCTTACTCAATGTAAGGTAGCTTCCTATATCCCTGGTAGAGAACTAATTGCATCTGGAAGATGGGCGGGAGAGGGGACCCTGTGGGACCATGTAAGACTTCTGTGGGTGCCCATGAGACCATGTTAGTGACCAGTGCCTTACATTAAGTCGGTCTCCCATGTTTTTCTGAAGATAAACTCAGGAGGCATATTCAGTGGGCCTGGAAGTGAACGTGTTTGTTCATTTTGTGGTTTAGGGCAGAGGAGAGGCATTAAATAAAGAATTGTCAGACGGGAAAAGATGAGTCTTCCTCCTCCAGTAAACTGTTAGAATTCCTGCTCCATGGTTGCAGTCATGGGGTTTTTGTCTATCACATGATGGTATATGTTTTGACTCCACAAAGTGTGGGAAGTGACGGAGACAGGATGTTTGTGTTACTGTGTTCCGTGAAGTGGGACTATTGTCCTTTGTTCCATCTCTTTGCTGTCTGATGCTAGAGAGAGAGGGAGCCATGTTGCAGTGCTTCGTGTGTGTTTATATGTAAATAAAGTAGATTAGCCAAAATGCTGAGTTGCTGAGGTCTGTTACGCAAGCTGCAAAGACTCGGCGGATCCCTAAGTGTGCCGGTGTCTGTTGGCATCGGTCGCTGTGATGTTCGGGCAGAAGAAAGCTTTTGAAGCTCCCGAACGATCGGCCAGGAGGGAGAGAACATGCCAGTTGGGCATGTGTCTCTGCCAGGGTCCTACTCGAGTGTAGGACAAACTCCTAACAACTATGTAACAGCTCTCCAAATTAAACAATTGAAGCATAGGATTGAGGAGTTTGAAGGTACTCCCAAGACATCTATTCAGCTACTTTCAGGCAAAGGACAAACTAAATATATTCTGGGATACACAGAACTAACACTTAAAACATCAGCACTGTGTCATTGTCTCCGGCTTATTATTGATATAGGGGCACAAATGGGCATGGGCAAGGGGTCCCTGCCCCAAGAAGCTTACAATCTAAAATTTGACACAGGTGACACAATCAAAAGAGGGGGAAGAGCAGGAAGAAGTCAAGCATGTAGTTTAGTAACGCATCGTGTGTCATTTGTATACTAAACACCAAACAAGGAAGTCCAGAATTTGCTGCTGCTGTGTGTGTTGTTTTTTTTATCTGCTCCAAGGCGACTCAGAAAGTTCCAGATAATCAGGAGCCGTTTTGATCACAGTGACACCTCCACCTGGATGACAGGTTTGTGTGTTTCCAAAACGTCTGCAAGAGAAGAGAGAGGCTGTTAATGGAGCGTATACTGTTGATGCAAAGGCAAGGGGCGGGGAACATTTTTCTACCTGAGGGCCATATTCCAGTCTTGGTGACATGCCAGGGGCCACATAGGTGAGGCCACAGGCAGAAGTGGTGGAGCAACTAATGTAAATGCTACCTTTGTGTTGCAGGCTGGTTTCCACACTAACTCACAGATCCCTTGCTATCCTCATTCCAGGTGAGCAAGAGTTCAAGAATACGTTTCAGCCAGGCAAAAACACTTGAGGTGAGCCAGGCCCTCCAAGGTCATGTGCCATGGGGGGGATATACCCCCCTCAGCCATCTCACCACACCCTTTCCCACCAGGTGGCTCCCACCTCCTACCTCCCAAGGCCAGGCTGGGGCTCTGGGGTCCTTTCTGGTGCAAGGTGGGCTCTGCAAGTTTCTCCACTCCTGCTTCTGAAGGCACAGCATTGATCGAGGAAGCCATGGGGGGGGGGCGGGGAGGCGGCTTCCTTTCTTCCAAAAACTTGTTCCTCCCTCCCCATGCAAGCAGACAGTTAGCGACGCAAGTTACTATATTAATAATAATACTGAGGAGTTGATGGAAGCGTCTGCCTTAATACGTGTGCCATAAGAAGACCCTGTTTCGTTATTCGTTCTGCTTGTGTTGCACGTTCCTGCCCTTTGGGAAATCAGAGGCTGCCTCACAAGATTGAGAGAAATTACAGCTTAAGCCAAGTAATAAACTAGCAGCAACTAAAGGAAATTGTGCATAAAAGTCAAAATAACAGGCCCCCAGCAGCAGCCAGAGGTACCCCTCCTTCCAGACTGTGGAATCTGGAACAGATTCAGTCTTCCACTCTGAGGTGAGGAGGATGCCCCCCACCCACCCTGCACGCCTCCTCCTCCTCCTTTTTCATGGGCTGTATTTATTTACAGGCTCCACAAGAGGCTCAAATCCTTTTCACTACAAGCCTTATAAAATTAATTACTACTGCGGGACTTGACATCTTTCTGCAGGGCCTGCAAGACAGAGCTGTTCCACCTGGCCTTCGGTTCGGACTCAGTCTGACCCTTATGTTGCCCTCCAATTATGGTTTTGATGAGGCTGCATTTTAAATTGCATTTTAACCTGTATTTTAAATTGGTTTTGTCCCCCCCCCCTATTATGTTTTTACTGTATTTTTACTGTTGTTAGCCACCCTGGTTCTGGCCGGGAAGGGCGGGCTATAAATAAAACTTATTATTAAAATTTATTATTATTATTATTATTATTATTATTATTATTATTATTATTATTACTACTACTACTACTACTACTACTGCTACTACTACTACTACTAATACTATACCGTGCCTGTTTATCCTGACAGGGACTCGATGTCTGTGTTGTTAACGAAAGTGCATACCTCTGTTCGTGCATAAATAAATATATTAAATCTATTAAGTGTGTACATGTGTGTGTGTGTGTGTGTGTGTGTTCAGTTAAATATATTGTGCATATTTAATATTATTTAATTTAATAATAAATAATATCATTTACTTGTGTATATTAAATAATATTAACTACACTGCGTATTTACAATATGGAAATGTAATTCTGTGTGTGGCCCCCGGGCTCTGTGTTGAAGTACTCTTGCAGCCCACTTGGACTGAGAGGTTAGACCGCCCTGGCTAAGAACTTGGAGGGCTCCTCTCCCCACCCCATCCTCAAGGTGGCGCCATGCAAGGTCTCAAGAGTTGTGTTGCTGGGCCAGGAAACTCCCATAAGAGCAGCCTCACAGAAAAGGGATGATAGCTTACCTCCATCCATTTAGCTCCACGTCAAACGCTTCCACAGTGGTTACGTGGACAGTTCCGTCATAACCCCCGATGGCTAAGAGGTAACCATTGGCAGCAACCAGGCTCACCTTCGTTGTTAAAAGTAAATAGAGAATTCTCAGTTTTGGCACCACACACATAAATTTTCATGCAATGGCTGTGGAAGGCCTGCAGCTGAGTGGTGGAACAACTGCTATGTGTGCAAAATGTTCCACGTTCAACATGTGGCATCTGCAGACAGAGTGGAAGAAAGACTCCTGTCTAGAACTCTAGTAAGCCGTTGTGTAGATAGTCAGGATATTATTACTATTACTATTAAAGGTAAAGGGACCCCTGACCATTAGGTCCAGTCGTGGCCGACTCTGGGTTTTATTGGCCGAGGGAGCCGGCGTACAGCCTCCGGGTCATGTGGCCAGTATGACTAACCGACTTCTGACGAACCAGAGCAGCGCAGAGAAACGCTGTTTACCTTCCCGCCAGAGCGGTACCTACGGTATTTATCTACTTGCACTTTGATGTGCTTTCGAACTGCTAGCTTGGCAGGGGAAGGGACCGAGCAACAGAAGCTCACCCCGTCGCTCACTTCTGATTGGCAAGCCCTAGGCTCAGTGGTCTGATCCACAGCGCCACCTGCATCCCACTATTACTATTACTATTTATTAAATGTGAATACCACCCTATAGCCACAGGTGGTTCACAAGATAAAATCACAATATAAAAACACAAAACACGTAATGAAAATAAAAACCCAATAACCCCCCCCAACACATTTTAAAAGGGTGTCAATCAGCCAAAGGCCTGGTTAAAAAAGAACATTTTTGCCTGGTGCCTAAAGGTGCATAACAAAGGCGCCAGATGAAACCCCTGGGGTAGACAATGCCTATTTAGATGGACCAGTGGCCTCACTTGGTATAAGGCAGATTCCTGTCATTTTAAGGGGAAGGGCCATAGCTCAGTGGTAGAGCAATAGAAGATCCCAGGTTAAGTCCCCAGCATCTCCATGTAGGGCTGAGAAGGACCCCTGTCTGAAATCCTCTGGCCACTGCCAGTCATTGCAGACATTATTGAGCCAAATGGACCGAGGGTCTGGATCTGAGGAATGTTCCCATCTTCCTAACATTCTGTCATGGGTTGATCTAGTCATGAAACCAAGAGGCCAGATAATAAATAAATAAAGCAGAGCTGCAATGCAAATATTGTTTCAAGCAACAGTCTGATCCTATACCTATCTACAATATAAATATAAATCCTATACATGTCTATTGAGTTCAGTGGGACTTGCTTACAGGTAGGTGAACACTGGGATGACAGCCTAAATAGATTGAGGGTTTAGGCCGCTATCCTAAACACACTCATCCCTCCATCCCTTAAGCACCCAGTAGATCACTATGGTCTGCTAGAGAGTTTCTCCTACAAGTTCGGAAGGCGTTGAAAGAAGTTTAGATGTTACTGTGATGAGTTCCCCCAGCACTGATACCTTGCTCCTTCTTGACTTCATGGGCGTGACAACAGACCATTCATTGGCAAGAGGATCAAATCGCTCAACACTGCACAGCTCAGTGAGGTCATCTCTCCCACCAACCACATAGATATTGCCTTGAAAGGTAACGCAACCCAGGTTCTCTCGACAGGTCTTCAGGGGAGGGCAGGGAGTCCATCTGTCTTCCAGGGGGTTGTAGCGCTCCACTGGAGGAGGCAATAAAATTGGGACACAGGATGCATTCAGGAATGGGAACTATTGCATTAGTTTCCCTGTTTTCTCATGCTCCTTTGGCAGCCCAGTACCTCTTGTGTAATGGAACTGTGGCTTTTTGACTGGTGTGCCGGCATGCCATACTAAATACCATTCACACTTGTGGGCATGGTCACTGGCAGAGGAAGAGGAATGCGGGGGGAGTGCACCACCCCTGGCAGCGCGATCCCGGTGGGGTGCCATCACAGCTGCCCCCCGCCTGCACTGGACACCACGCCCCCAGGACGCATGCGCCCCACCCACAGGATGTGCACCCCACCCCGCCTGCTCTCCACCCCCTGCCCCCGGTGCCAGAACATGAAGTTCCACCACTGGGCATGGTGTGACACAACAACAAACATCACTAGACAGCATTGCTACTCCCATTCCCTTTCCACATTTATGCTTCTGTTCTCCCATGGTTCCCCCATGAAAACAACAGGAAATAATTCTTGTCACTTCACTCCCAAATATTTTCCAGGTTAAGGAAGATGCAATTGAGGGGGAGGGCGCTTCCACTAGGCTCCACTAGATTTCTGGAAGTGGCTTTTATACCCCCCCCAAAATGTGAAAATTAATAGCTAGGGAAATGTCCATGTGAATGCAGCCACAGTCTAGATCAGAGCATTCAAAACTTTTTCATGTTGGTGACATACTGTTTAGACATGCATCATTTTGCAATACAGTAATTCACTTTTACTAGCAAACCGGAGGTTAAACTAACCCCTTTCCGGGAGGAGAGCAGGGAGCATTTGCACGGCACACCTACACACTACAGCTGACACACTAACGTGTCATGACACACTGTTTGGAAAGCTCTGGTGTAGATATTCAAAGCTTCACATTTGCTCCGGTGTGCATGTGGTGCTCTCTCTCAGGACTGGATGTCGCCACTGACTTCAGCACTGGGGGGCAATTAGGGATGAGAGAGAAATTAGACTCAGCTTACATTTGAAGGCAAACCTATATAATCCAGACTTTCTGAAACATTAGGCAAACACAGCTCTCCTTTGAAATTTGCATTTCTCTGGATTTTGCAATACCATGCTCCAGCCAAGCAGTGGTGTACCAAAATGCTTATGGTAGTATAAAGTGTGCTTTAAAAGGGTGCATATTTTTATGACAATAACATACAGAAAGTGTGTTTGGAGAAACCACTTGCAAGAATGTGTATATTAGGCAAAATCGCACACACAAAATGTGTACATGCGGTGAAACTCAAACTTGAAATGCTGGTGAATTTTCATCTTTAAAAATAAAAATCACACACTCCCATGGAAATGCATGGAACTGAATTAAGACTGGAAAAATGAGAACCTGAGAGAAACCAAAGTTGGCTTACTTGCCAATTTGTACGCAACCAGTAGCAACAGCCACAGTTTACACTTGCTGATTCATGCTGGAGAAAAACAAATACAATTGCTTCTCACTGAGCTTCATGTTAATGCATGTATTACTTTAAACCACATGAGGGCACTGTTTGTCTATTAGTCTAGCCAACACTTGGTTGCAATGTCTCTGTCTAAGTGAATTCTGCCCCAAAAGCTGAGCCAATTGGTTTTTTCTCTCTCCCAACATGTTGAGACAAGTCTATGTCTATTTCTCTCTTTAACCTCTACTCATCCTGTAAATAGTTCTTGCCCAGATGAACCTTTTTCTGCATGAATAAAGCCTTTGAACTCCAGAAACTGTAAGGGATCGTTCCAATCTAATTCATCCAAGCTGCAATCTTTCCTAACAGTTGGAGGGTGCTTTTTTGGGGGGGGTGGTGCATCTCCTCTTCAGACTCCTGTCTACAACCAGAGCTTCTTGTTACCTGAATGTAATGTAGAGTATCCATCAGATCCACCAACAGCATACAAGTAGCCATCCAGTACTGCCAAGCCTAGGCCCCTCCGGCAACGATTCATAGGTGCCATCTTGCGCCACCTGTTGAGTAGTGGATCATATCTAGAGACAAATTTACAATTGTGAGAATGCTTAGAGACGATTGAACCAGTGTTTACTTCACTGGACGGAGAATGTCAAAGGGCACAAAGGATGCAATGGAAAGAATAAGATGGATGCAAACAGAATATAATTTATTGATATTGACTTATGCAAAGAAAGTACCTGTATACTTAAGAGAGTTAATATTATAGATGACTGTTGCCACTAGACTTGGTTATGCCAAATACTGGAGATGGTCCAACATTCATGTTGTTAACTGGGAAGCACAGTTATATGAGTTGCATAAAGTATGTCAAAGGTTACTGAGTATTAACAAAGGTCCACAGAAGCAAAATTTGAGAGTTTGGAAACTTCCTGTAGCAGCCCCAAATCTGTGGGATTCCTTCCACACAGAGATGCATCTGGCATCTTCGTTGTATAGCTTTTGTCATATGTTGAAGATGACAAAGCCTTCTTTGACATTGTGTGTGTGTGTGTATGTGTGTACCCACCCTATTCTTCTGATTACACATTTGAACTAATTTTAATATTGTATTTTTACACTGTTGTAACCTTATCTGGGGCTTTATGGTGAATTAAGAAATAACTACCAACCACCACATCATAACAAAATAACAATAATGGTGCATTTCTAGACAACAGAGGAGCTTTTTAAAGTTTCTAGTGCATTAAAGCTCCTTTATAATATGGTTGGGGGTTTATTTAATGGTGTTAAATACATACTTACTAAACATACATGCAGCTATATAGATTACCAAACTGGTTATATGAAATTAATCAATAAAGAAAAGGGACCATTAAATAATTATTTGTATCAAATGTTCATAGTGTTCCATTTAATTAATTGTTTCTTTTTAGGACTGATTCAGTATAAGTCCCACCGGAAAATCTCTATTCGAAAGGCACGGTGGACACTGGTTTATCTTTTTAACAAAAACCAAATAAATGAACAAATGTACAAGAACAATCATCATCTTGCCATCCTCACACCCAAAGGGCATCCATTGGATGCAGCTTACCTCTCAGTGGTGTTGACGCATAGGAGCCCATCGTAGCCACCAACACAGTACAAGTAGCCTCCTAGCTCAGCCACGGCCGCATCCTGCTTGGGTTCACGAAGCGGCGCCACATCCCGCCTCCACTCGTTGATTTCAGGATCGTACCTTCAGCAGCACAAGAAGGAAGATGAAACAGAGTTGCAGTATTGTTGTTCTTTATTTTACTTTCTTTATTGAAAAATAAAAAGTACAAAATTACAAGTGCACAGAGATAAGATAAGACACACAAAAAAGAAGAAACAAGAAACAGTACCCGTGAAGACATATGTGGTGCTGTATCGTTCAAACTGATGAAATTCTTTCAACGGCATCTGAAGTATTGATGTATTTAGAACCAAGTGCTACCCATCTTTGCAGAGGTGCTACGTAAGAGTATTCCAAGGATGCCCAATTTGGACAGTTATTATCGGTTGCAGATCTCCAGAACTGTGTACTTGACAGTAAATAGGCATGATGATATAGTTCTATATCTGGGATCCCAAATCCTCCTTCCTTTATTTTCTGCATGGATATTCCCAGGGTTTAAGACCCTCAAAGACATTTTCTAAACAAAGATTTGATTCTTTGTATTTGCTAGAAATATATGGTCTGGAACAGAGTTAGAAGCTGCTAAGGCAGGCCATAAAGGCCCACTAGGAGCAGGGGGGCAGAAGACAGAGATGTCCACAGAAGGTGGAGCTAATGACAACCACAGCCAATGAGAGACAGAGCCAGCCAACTATGGTTTTGTTTCTAAAATATACTCAGAGTTGAGTGTTGATTTCTTTTTTTTTTTTTTATAAAATTTTTATTGGTTTTACAAGAGTTTTTATAACAAACAAACATAAAAGAAAAACAGACAAACAAACAAATATAATTTCAAAATGTCTTTTCATAAACTTCTTTCCTCGGACTTCCCCATACCTCCCCTTTCTGCATCCTCATGTCCAAATTTTATAGCAACTTATAAATGTTTTTTCCGATCCTAATTCATCATAGTCCTTTCTTAATCTAATCTTATATTACTGCAACCCTTTCTCTCTGTAGAATCTCGACATTCTAAACTTCATCAAGTTTATAATAGTTCTTAAGATAAATCTTAAATTTCTTCCAGTCTTCTTCCGCAGTCTCCTTTCCCTGGTCACGAATTCTGCTCGTCATTTCCGCCAATGTCATATAGTCAATCACTTTCATCTGCCATTCTTCCAAGGTGGGTAAATCTTGTGTCTTCCAATACTTTGCGATCAGTATTCTTGCTGCTGTTGTTGCATACATGAAAAAAGTTCTATCCTTTTTTGGCACCAGTTGGCCGACAATGCCCAAGAGAAAGGCCTCTGGTTTCTTAAGAAAGGTATATTTAAATACCTTTTTCATTTCATTATATATCATCTCCCAGAAAACCTTAATCTTCGGGCATGTCCACCAAAGATGATAAAAAGTACCTTCAGTTTCCTTACATTTCCAACATTTGTTATCAGGCAAATGGTAAATTTTTGCTAGCTTAACTGGAGTCATGTACCACCTATAGACCATTTTCATCACATTTTCCTTTAAAGCACTACATGCCGTAAATTTAATACCAGTGTTCCACAACCTTTCCCAGTCAGCAGACATAATATTATGACCAATGTCCTGTGCCCACTTAATCATAACTGATTTAACTGTTTCGTCTTGTGTATTCCATTTCAACAGCAAGTTATACATTCTTGACAAATTCTTAGTATTGGGTTCTAACAATTCTATCTCAAGTTTTGATTTTTCCACCTGGAAGCCAATTTTCCTGTCTTGTTTAAAAACCTCCATTATTTGATAATAGTGGAGCCAATCTTGTACTTTGGGTTTTAATTTTTCATGGCTCTTTAATTTCAGTTTCTCTCCATCCTGTTCTAAGATCTCACAATACTTTGGCCATCCGACCTCCATATTAACTTTCTTGTGGGCCTTAGCCTCTAAGGGTGACAACCATCTGGGGGTTTTGTTTTCCAACAGATCTTTATATCTCATCCAAACATTAAACAACGCTTTCCTTACAATATGATTTTTAAAGGCACTATGCACTTTGATTTTGTCATACCATAGATACGCATGCCAACCAAATGCATTATTGAAACCTTCTAAGTCCAAGATATCTGTATTCTCGAGGAGCATCCACTCTTTCAGCCAGCAGAATGCTGCTGCTTCATAATACAATTTTAAGTCCGGCAGGGCAAATCCCCCTCTTTCTTTTGCATCTGTTAAAATTTTATATTTTATTCTGGGCTTTTTGCCCTGCCAGACAAATTTCGCAATGTCTTTCTGCCACCTCTTGAAACAGTCCATCTTGTCAATAATCTGCAAAGTTTGAAATAAAAATAACATTCTAGGCAATACATTCATCTTAATCACTGCAATTCGGCCTAACATTGACAATCTCAAATTTGACCATATTTCTAAATCTTTTTTAATTTCTGACCAACATTTTTCATAATTGTCCTTATACAAATTCAAGTTTTTAGATGTTAAATTAACCCCTAGATATTTCACCTTCTTAACCACCGTCAGACCTGTCTCTTCTTGAAACTTATTCTTTTCCATATCTGTTAGGTTTTTCCCTAAGACTTTAGTTTTTTGTTTATTCAATTTAAATCCAGCTACCTGTCCAAATTGTTGGATTATTTCCAACACTCTTTTTGTACTAGTGTTTGGCTCCTGCAAGGTCAAAACAAGGTCATCTGCGAACGCTCTTAACTTATAGTGTTTGGTTCCGACCTTTACACCTTTAACCTGCTGGTCGTCTCTAATCATGTTCAGCAACACCTCCAGGACCGAAATAAAAAGCAATGGGGAAATTGGGCACCCCTGTCGTGTTCCTTTTTCTATCTTAAGTTCCTCAGTTATTACATTATTTACAATCAACTTAGCTTTTTGTTCGGAATATATTGCACCCATACCATTCTCAAATCCTTGTCCTACCCCCATCCCATGAAGATTCTTTTTCATAAAACTCCACGAAATATTGTCAAAGGCTTTCTCCGCATCCACAAATATCAAAACTGCTTTAGTATTTATGTTCACCTCTAACTTTTCCAAAATGTCTATTATATTCCTAACATTGTCTGAGAGGTGTCTTTTTGGGAGAAAGCCTGCTTGGTCTCTGTGAATCTTCTCCATCAGTACTCTTTTAAATCTTTTTGCTAAAATGTCTGCAAAAATTTTGTAATCCACATTCAGTAACGAAATTGGGCGGTAGTTCTTCAGTTGAGTCTTTTCAGTCTCTGTCTTTGGTATGAGTGAGATATATGCTTCTTTCCACGATTCGGGTGCCTTTTTTCCCTCTAAGATCTCGTTACAAACTTCCTTTAACGGTTGTATCAGCCATTCCTTTAAAGATTTGTAATATCTGGAAGTCAGTCCATCTGGCCCTGGAGATTTGCCCAATTGCATGTCCTGAATGGCACCCTCTATCTCTTGTTCTGTTATTCTCTGGTTTAGATCCACCTTGCTATGATGAGAGATTTTTTGTAATCCATATTTATTAAGGAATTTATCTATGTCCTCTTCATTTTGTAATCCTTGGGAATAAAGTTTTTTAAAATAACTCACAAAGCAATTTCTTATCTCGTTGGGTTTAGATATATTTTTTCCATCCACTTCTAGACTTGTGACTGTATTTAATTTCTGTCTTTTCTTAAGTTGCCATGCCAGAAGTTTACCACATTTATCTGCCGACTCAAATGTCTTTTGTTTCATTTGCTTTATTTTCCATTCTATCTCTTGGTTCATCAATTCCATATATTGTGTTTGATACAACTTAATCTCCCTCAAAATCTCCTGGGACTTTGGTTTTGATCTTAATTTTTTCTCTCCTTCTTTTATCTTTTCCAAAAATTTTTCCTTTTTCTCATTCTGTTTTCTCTTCTTTATTGAATTTTGTTGAATCAAAAATCCTCGCATCACAGCTTTACTTGCGTCCCAGATCACTCTTTTTTCCACATCGCCCTTTAGATTGATTTCAAAATAGTCCTTTAGAGTTTTTTGGGCCTTCATGTGGATCTCTCTATCTCGAAATAGGGTGTCATTCATTCTCCATCTAAACTGACCAGTTGTTGTAAATTTCATTTCCATCTTCACGGCGTTATGGTCGGAACAGGTTTTTGGGCAGATTTCTACCTTCTTAATCTTCGGAGCCATTCCACTAGTAACCCATATTTGGTCGATTCTGGTCCAGGTCATCTTTGCATGGGAGAAAAAGGTTCCCTCTCTTTCAAGAGGGTTCCTTGTTCTCCAAATGTCTATTAAGTCCATATTTTCAGTCATTTCGAAGAAAGTCTTCGGGAGTCTCCCTTCTTTAGTAAGTGTCAGTCTTTGTGTCTTGTCCATGTTTGTAGAGACTACACCATTCATATCTCCCATGATTATCATATTGTATTCCAAATAATCCGTCAAAGTTTCATGGAGTTTTTTGAAGAATTCTGCTTTACCTTCATTTGGTGCATAGATCCCAATTATCAGAAATTTTTCTCCTTGTACCTGAATTTCCACCGCTAAATATCTTCCTTGTTCATCTTTGAACATCATTTTTGGAGCCCACTTCTCTTTTACATAAATCACAACTCCTCTTTTTTTCACTTTGTCCGACGAAATAAATTCTTGTCCCAATTTTTTATTCATAAGCAGTCTCCTGTGTGCTCTAGTTATATGGGTTTCCTGTAAGCAAATCAAGTCCAGTTGTTCTCTGTACAAAATATGGAATACTTGTCGTCTCTTCAAAGGACTGTTCATCCCATTACAATTCCAGCTAAGGAATTGCAGGGCCATCTTGTTATTTTTCTGGTATTCCTCCAACGGCTCCCAATTGTTGTTCCTCCTCTGTTGGTGGTGGAAGATTCTGTCCAAACGAAAGGTTCAAGATGTCTATTACACTCTTTTGCTCAGCAATTGGGTCTACAGTTCCTTTCTGTAAATCTTCTTGATTTCTTTGCAGGAACCTGTCTTTATCCTGTATCGTCTTTATTTTCACCTTCTTCCCCCTATAGTCAAAAGACAGTCCCTGTGGAAATTCCCACCTGAAGAGAATGGTGTTCTTCTTCAACAGGTAAACCAAATCCTTATAAGAAGCTCTCAAGTCCAAAATATGTTTAGGAATGTCTTTAAAGATCTGTATCGGTGAGTTCCCAATTTGTAAGGCCTTTTCAAAGTGCAGTCTTAGAATTTTATCTCTTTCCTCCTTCGATCTCAAGGTAATCAGACAGTCTCTCGGCGCCTTTCTGTTCTGTCTTCTGCCCAGTCTAAATGCTGTTGTAATTTTAAATTCGTCTTCCTCTAGATCTTCCCAGGAATCAGCAAACTCTTTCGTTAAAAAGTCCGTAAGGTTGTCTCCTTCGTCCTCTGGAATTGATCGTAGTTTCAAATTCCTTTCTTTTCTTTGTAGTTCCCACAATGCCAGAGTTGCGTCGTGGTCATAGACCTTCCTGGCAATCGGTTCTAATTTTTCCTGGGTCTCTCCAGCAATAGTTCTGGCTTCCTCCGCAATTTGACGTGTGGCAGAATTTTCTTGCGTAAGCCTGTTTATCGATTCTGTATTCAGGTCAAGTCTTGTTGTTAAATCTGTCAATTTCTGTGAATTCTCTGTCAATTTCTTGGTATTTTCAGCCGTCTGCTTTGTTAGATTCTCCAGAGACTGGTTTATCTTAAGAAGGGCTTGCGACACTGCATCCATGGAGACTGCTGTACCTTTTTCTTGTCCTGTTGTCACTGTAGGGGTTATGCCTGAGATCGAGCCTCTTTTCTTGTGTTGCTGCAGCTGTTGTTGATATTGCCTTGTCTTGGCTCTCGTGCTTATCTCGTCTGCTGGGCCACTCATATCCCAAGGTCGTTTCCCACGAGAGCTTTCTCCTAAAGGAAAATTCCACTGTCCCAAAGCGTAGCAACTTTTAATTTACCCTCTAGAGGGAGCAAATCAAAATGTCCGCAAACAAAGGCAAAGAGTATTTAAAAAGCAAATTTATCGGGAGGCTTCTATATGTATATTGCAACACTTTCCCAATAGATAGAGTCCCAGCCTTCCCTGATATATTGTGTCCACAGAGTCCCAAAACTTTGTAACAAATAAGCAATGAGACTTCCACTTTGTTACTTTCACAGGAGTCAAGTCAGTTCAGTGTTCCTTTGTTTTAATAGCAGTTTGTGCCAGGTTGAAGGCTGCAGAGAATTCCCTTTCCTTTAAGTTGGTCATGCAGCTTATAAAATCACTTATTCCTCCCCTCTGCCCTGCAAGCTAGAGGGGATAGTCAAAGTCCAAATGTCGGATTCAAGCAGTTAAAGACAATATCCCATATGGATGCAGCTCAGTAACTTTCGTTGCTTTAATTGTCATGCAGTCGGGGGAAGGCAGACTTCCTTAATTTTCGCCTTTCCCGTTTTCAGCCTAATTTCAAGTAGTTTTGACACGAATAAAGGTTCAATCTTACTCACGGGTCTTTTTTGTCCAGATTATTCAGGAAGGGAATCGGCGCTCTCCACTAATGGCGACGCGGCTTCACCTTGCGGGCTGGGTAGCGATTCTCAGCACCGCGCTCCCCGTTGTCGTTCCGGAGCCTTTAAAAAGGCTCTTTCTGCGGTAAAGGGGGGCGCTTCAGGTGCCCACCGAATCTCCTTGTTCACAGGCTCCGTTCCTGTGATTTTAGGGGTCCCCCGCTTGCCGTAGCGGGTCAGACCCGAACTCGCAGAGCCGTCCTCTCTCCGGAGCTCGGAGAGGGAGCAGCCATTAGCGCTGGCGCCGAACCGGAAGTCAGCCCAGAGTTGAGTGTTGATTTCATGCCCTTTATTTCGGCTCATGGTAAACAGTGAGTGCTTTTCCCTAAAACCTCTGGCTATATATACATTATGTACACAATGGGTCCCATGTGATTGGCTGATTCAACTTCTGTCCTGGAGCCTGATTGGACTGCTTCTGCAGGCCAATCCAGTTGCTGATTCACTTCCTCTTGGAGCCTGATTGGGCTGTTCCTGCAGACCAATCAGGTTGCTGCCTCCCAGAATCCTACCTGCCTATTGTTCTAGAATCCAAGCTTAGTACAGTAGAACCTCGACTTACCACCGCCCCTACTCATGAACAATTCGACTCGCGACTGTGACAAAGCTGGAAGTAAATACTGGGTTTGCCGCGATTCACGAATGTGCAGAAGCAGCTTCTGCCATCGGCACATGAGCAGAATAGCACTGCTGCCAAATGCACACGCGCCAGACCAACGACCCAGATCGACTCACAAACGGACCTTCGGAATGGATTTCATATGTGAGTGGAGGTTCCACCGTACATAACAGTTTCCATAGGAGTTCTACACAAGAAACACTGAAGCTAAAAGAGGAATAAGGGCAATACAGTTGTACCTTGGGTTACATACGCTTCAGGTTACAAACTCCGCTAACCCAGAAATATTACCTCGGGTTAAGAACTTTGCTTCAGGATGAGAACAGAAATCGTGCGGTGGCGGCGGCAGCGGGAGGCCCCATTAGCTAAAGTGGTGCTTCAGGTTAAGAATGGACCTCCGGAACGAATTAAGTACTTAACCCAAGGTATCACTGTAGCCCACTGAACTAGCTATAAGTAAGGAGGTGGGCTGGCTATGGGCAAAGTGTGCTTGGTGGGGCTGGGTCTCTCTCAAATGAAGACCACTCACCCATGCCATGTAAGGACGTTCCAATGCAATGCTAAGGCTAAGCAAGCGCCTCCATATAGCCAAGAACCTGACTTAGCAACCAGAGATAGCAACATTTTTTTTTAACCCAGCTATCCTTCTGTCTTACATCACTGGACCCTGAGCTACCCTTGCAGTAAAGCAATCTCTTTTGGGAGACAGGCAGCCTCCCGAAGCCAACCGCAGGCTGCAAATACAGCATGACGCATTACTGGCACCCCGCTGCCCACTCAATTAAGCATATATTTAGCTGTGGGATTCCAGCCCTCCCTTCCTGGCAACACTTGCAAAATGAGCCAGAGGCACTGAGTTTGCCTTTAGCGAGAAATATCACATAGTAAATAGGTTGTCAAAGCTATCAATCAGAGGAAGCAGTAATCACGTGGGTGGCTAAAGAGCGCAGGGGAGGCCAAGGACGGCCTGTTTTGAAAAAACATTCATTCCACTGATGAGATGGATGCTGCTGGCAAAACTCTGTTGCAACAAGGGAAAGGGAAAGGGTCCATATATTATTTCTCACCTGTTGCCTGGTGCCTTGACATCTCTATGCATATGTTTGCATGCATGTGTGCTGGACATCTGCTCCCTTCTCTTGAGATTTTCCATTTTAAAGCCACTTGAGAAGATCTGGCACCATTGGGGCAGGATTTGGGGGCAGAAATCTAGGACCCAGCTCAGGAGTAGGAGGGCCTCCAAAAGCAGCAGGACTGATTTGCCATGTTTCTAAGGAAGTGAGGTGATGCGGGTGGCGCTGTGGGTTAAACCACAGAGCCTAGGACTTGCCGATCAGAAGGTTGGCAGTTTGAATCCCTGAGATGGGGTGAGCTCCCATTGCTCAGTCCCAGCTCCTGACAATCTAGCAGTTCGAAAGCACGTCAAAGTGCAAGTAGATAAATAGGTACCTCTCTGGCGGGAAGGTAAACGGCATTTCCATGCACTGCTCTGGTTCACCAGAAGCAACTTAGGCATGCTGGCCACATGACCCGGAAGCTGTACACCGGTTCCCTCAACCAATAAAGCGAGATGAGTGCCGCAACCCCAGAGTCATCTGCGACTGGACCTAATGGTCAGGGGTCCTTTTACCTTTAAGGAAGTGAAGTAGTTTGAGGGGGGAGCAGCAGTGGAGGCTTGGGCCATTAGGCCCAGATGAGGAACAAATGGGGAACTGCCCCACCAGCCTGAGTCTGCCCTCAGCTCCCTGCCTGCTTCCTTCCTTACAACTGGTCCAAGGGGTGGCAACTTGCTGTCAGCTCCTTTGTCTTAGTGTTGCCCCTTGCAGAGCTCAGCAGGAAAGAGGACAAAATTAGATGGAGTTGGCTTCACCTCTCATTGGTTCTAGCACCACCTGCGATTGGGCTCTCTGCCTTCAGCCCTACTAGTCCCAAGGGGAGCCACCCACCACTCTCCAAAATAGGGCTATGAGGTTGTTTGCTAGGACATATTTACGCCAGGGTGTCATCATATGCAGTTCCTTCCAGTCCATCCTTGAGGCTGACTGGCTTTGAGGCTGACTGGCTTGGCCTTTTTAAAGGCCCTTTGGGTCTTCCAAGCCCTTGAAAGTTCCCCTCTTCCCACGTCCCTACCCAGACCTTGTGATCCTCTTTGGTGGCCCTTTTCCAGGTGCCCCCAGCCAAGGGAGGTATGGCTAGTGGTTTCCAGAGGGGGGTTCTTTTAGGTGTTGGCATTTCAGTTATGGAATGCTCTCCCTACAGAGACTTCCTTTCATGACCCTGTAGTCCAGCCTCTCTCAACCTGTGGGTCCCCAGATGTTGCTGAACTACAACTCCCATCACTCCTAGCTAGCAAGGCCAGAGCTCAGGTATGATGGGAGTTGAAGTCCAACAACATCTGAGGACCCACAGGCTGAGAATTGCTGCTAGTCCTTTTGGATCCAGGTAAAGATATTTTCATTTTTTTACACAACATTTTCATCACCACCACAATCAATTTATTAATTTCCATTACGGCATCGTCTCAAGCTGATTGAAAATAAAAACAGCAAAAGCAATTTAAAACATGCAACAACAACAAAAGGTGCACACGTTTAGGACCGTTTAAAGGTAAAGGGACCCCTGACCATTAGGTCCAGTCATGGACGACTCTGGGGCTGCGGCGCTCATCTCGCTTTATTGGCCGAGGGAGCCGGCGTACAGCTCATGTGGCCAGCATGACTAAGCCACTTCTGGAGAACCAGAGCAGCGCACAGAAACGCCGTTTACCTTCCCGCCGGAGTGGTACCTATTTATCTACTTGCACTTTGACGTGCTTTCGAACTGCTAGGTTGGCAGGAGCTGGGACCGAGAAATGGGAGCCCACCCCATCACAGGGATTCGAACTGCCGACCTTCTGATCGGCAAGTCCTAAACTCTGTTTTTTAGACTACAGCACCAGTCCCTTTAGGACTGTTTAGTCTGGATTAAATAATGAAAGACATAACACTAGAAGGGCTTGCTGAATCAGGCCACTGGCCCATCTAGTCCAGCATCCTTGCCTCACATTGGCCAACAAGGTGCTTGTGGGAAACCTGCGAACAGAACCTAAGCACAACACACTTTCTGCTTCTGTGATTTCCAGCAACTGGTATTCAGAGGCACTGTTGCCTCTGACCACAGAGACAGAGTAGAGCCATCATGGCTAGCAGCCATCAACAGTTGAATGTTAGAAGGATGCTGAATGTTAGAAGGATGTTGGATAGAAACTAAGGGGTTTCCAGCTGTAATGCTTTAGGAGATACGAAAAGAAAAGGTTTATAAATGGGTAAAAGCTTAATGGTAAGGATTTGCTGAACTAACAAATTGAAGTGGAATACAAAGAAGGGAGGTATGAGGAGGTCTGGGGAAATAAGCGTAAGGAAGATATATTATGGAAAATTATTTGTTTTTTAACTGTTTTTATGTTGTATTTTGTATTTTGTTTCTTTTTATTTTATTTTTTCATTGTTATATTCTAAAAAACTTTAATAAATATCTTTTTTTTTAAAAAAAAGCAGCCATCAACAGCTTTCTGCTCCAGGACAGGAAGGTGTACCCTGTGGTATGAAACTAACAATTCATTCTACAGTGGTACCTTGGGTTAAGAACTGAATTCGTTCTGGAGGTCCATTCTTAACCTAAAACTGTTCTTAACCTGAAGCACCACTTTAGCTAATGGGGCCTCCTGCTGCCGCCGCTGCACGGTTTCTGTTCTCATCCTGAAGCAAAGTTCTTAACTTGAAGCACTATTTCTGGGTTAGCGGAGTCCGTAACCTGAAGCGTATGTAACCTGAAGCGCCTGTAACTGGAATTTTTTTTAAAAAAAAAACACATTTCTTTGTTAAACAGGCCTCCCCAAAGACAGAAAATATAATGGCAGTGGTTTATGAGGGGCAGGTCCTAGGAAATAAGGTCAGTCATGGTGCATGAAATCAGGTGAGAAATAGCTTGGGAGCAAGAGGAAAGTGATGGGCTCATTCTGAATCAGCTGGAGAGGGGAGAAAGATGTCAGCAGAGAAGGATTCTCAGCTTGGCCTCATTTCTATAAATGAGAGGTTGGAGTCTAACAGGGTTCATTAAACAGATATTTTTGTTCTTAAGCACCCAGCCACAGAAGCTCAGCTTTTCCACCCTGGGGGGCACTACTCAGCTACCCATCCTATGTTCTAAGCAAGCAATAAACTGCTTTTTGATGAAGAAAGGCAGGTGAAGAAGTTCTCACTTGGCCCCTCCTTTTGACATCGTTGTGGGGGGGGGCATTCAAGTGAGGCTGAAAGTGAGCGAGTCCCCAAGGGTAGCCAAAAGGAACAGAAAACAGAAGTGACTAAGGAGGAAATTGAAGAGATGGGGAGAAAAGGGCTGAACTCATGAGATGCAGCAGTGAAAATCAAAATACCAAAATACTCATTTGCCCCTGCAGACACCTGAGACACTTGTCATTAGAACCATGGCAGGTCACTTTACCCTCCCCCAGAGTATTTCCAGCTATACTGTGGGGATTTAAAGACATGATTTGGGATGCGGGATGAATTAAATTCAGTTTGCATTTAAAGGCTGTATCCCATTCAGTCCTACTCGGGAGTTGAACCACTGAAAGTAAAGGATCTAAGTTTATTGTTTCCATCATTTTCAGAGGGTGCACTCTGATTAGGACTAGTATTGACCAATCCCTAATTTGCAAAACAATATGCGAATGTCATAGAATCTTTCAGCCTAGGAAGCTCACCAAGTGACCTTGGGGCAGTAGAACTCTCTCCCTACAACCTACTTCAGAGGATTGTTGTGAGGACAAAATAGAGAGGAAAGGGGACCATGCATGCCTTCTTGAGTTCCTTGGGGGGGGGGGTGGAATGCAAATTAAATAAGACATAATTAAATAAAAAAATAAATTGAATTACACTTTCCCTAAGGTCTTCAGGTTGGTACAGCAATTTCCCCCAGTTTATCCTCACAATAAGCTGAAAATTAAGCCACGTTGGCCTAGGATTACCCAGAAAGTTTCTTTCTCAACAGACAGGGATTATGAACTCTGGTCAAAATTCAACACTCTGTTCAGTTTTTTGTGTTGTTTTTTTTTAATAAGAAAAAGATTACACCAAAGTTGCTGCATTGCTAATGGTGCAACCATCTGGACCCTTCGTGAAGGTAGTTATTTATGGCCAAGCCACCCTCCTTTCTGGAAAGTCAGTGCTATTTGTTCCTCCTGCTTAGGATCATAGCTATTTTACAGTCCTTCAACGACTACTTTAGTCTCTTCTCATGTTTCTGATTGAGTAGCCCGGGCTGGATGGTTCAGATCTGCCAAATTCTGAGAACTCAGCACTTGCACTAAGGATGTGATTGGTGTATCCATTGACCACTTTCAGATTATTGTTAAACCATCATGGACTTGAAGGGAGCCTTAAAGGATGGAGGTCCAGAGGCTGGAGGCCCAATTGTGACCCTCCAGGCCTCTCTCTGTCTGGCCCTCTGGCTCCTCCCCAGGCTACAGCCATCAACAGCCTTGCCTTGTACCCTCTTAAGTGGTTTTGCCTGGCTGGAATGTGTCCTTGAACTCAAATGATGCTTCTTTCTTGCCTACATGGAGGGTAGAATTCACTCCAACGAGAGGCTGTGGTGGCCACTTACCTGGTTAGGTTTTAAAACAGGATTAGATAAATTAATGGAGGATAATGAAATCAATAGCCACTAACTAACCCTGAGAGCTATGCTCTTCCTCATCTATTGGAAGCAGCATGTTCCTGAACTCTAGTTGCCAGAAATCACAAGGAAGGAAAGTGCTATTCCCCTCAGATCCTACTTTGCAGACTTTCCATCAGGCAAGGCAAGGCAATCACCTCAGGTGGCAGATCTGGCCTCTGAGAAGCATACCGCTTCCCATGACTGCCACCTGTGTGGTCGCCCACTTCTATTCATCACCAGCTTCTCTCTGGCCCTTTATACCATCATCACCACGTTCAGAATGTCAGGGGAAAGGGGAGGGGGGCTGTTGCCGAGGAGGAGGTGAGGGAGTACTGTGGGAAAGGTGGTAGGGGACTGCAAAAGAGGAGAAGGTGGGGGCGTTTTCTGTTTTGCCCCAGGCAGCAAGATGTCCCTGCTCCCTAATTCATGCATCTAGTGGTCAGTCACTGTGAGAACAGCATGATGAACTGCGTCAGGCTTTGACCTGATCCAGCAGGGCTCTATGCTGCCTAGGACAATATAGTGGTTTGGGGGGAATGGACATAAAAGAAAAATGCCAAGCAGGCCGCAAAGCCACCTTGCCATTCTTAGGTAAGGGTAAAGGACCCCTGACCATTAGGTCCAGTCGTGACCAACTCTGGAGTTGTGGCGCTCATCCTTGCTTTATTGGCCGAAGGATCCGGCATACAGCTTCCGGGTCATGTGGCCAGCATGACTAAGCTGCTTCTGGCAAAGCAGAACAGCACACAGAAATGCCGTTTACCTTCCCGCTGGAAGGTATTTATCTACTTGCACTTTGACGTGCTTTCAAACTTCTTACTGCTACACAAATGGAAGGGGTAACCACATGCAGAGCCACCACAGAAACTGCAAATCCTGGTCAACGGAAGTTTCCTCTTTAGTTAGCTCCTTCCCATCGCATTTCCGGTTTGCCCCACCATCACCAGCCCCACAAAAGTCTAAAACAACCCAGTCACACGGCAGAATTACCTCTCAACACTGCTGAGGCACACCATGCCATCATGGCCTCCCACTGCGTAGATGGAGCCATTGAGGGGAGCCACTCCAACTCCAGTCCTATGCCTTGAGACGGAGCCCAGAACCTTCCACTCATGTTCCAGGGGGTTGTAACACTCCACACCACTGACGTTGCCCTTGGGGCTCAAACCCCCAACTATAAGATGAGAGAAGAAGGGTGGAAGGAGATTAGATCAAAGAACTGAAATCTTAAGTGTGGATAGTCAAAGGTCAGAAGGAAGTGATGGCATCTGTCTCATCAGTGCCATTTCCATCAGCCTAAAGCAGAGGTGATGAGGAGCAAAGCTGGGTTGTGTCCAGTTGCCTCTTCTGGGGAACCAGCAATCAATAGGCTTACCCCCCCCCCATGAATTTGTACTTTTGAAGCCATTCTGTAAGGTGTGATGTCAGGAGGGGAATTTCCCCCGAAGATATAAATGATGTTACAGTTCTGTGTAGGTGAGATGGTCTTTCAGGTATGCTGGAAGCCTAACTCCAGAACTAGATATACATTTGTGCTTGGTTTATTCCCCCTCCTATTTCTGTCAAGCAATTATTTAAAAACTTTTGCCTTCCCACCGCTAAAGAGCTTTTGGAGGAAACAGATGCATGCCTGAAAGCATTCTGCCAACTGTAAAGCAGCAATAGATTTCCTCATTAAATGACTCTATTTCCAGAGACCGGTGTGAACTTTTCTCCCTTGTTGACTGACAGCCTGTCAGCTTGCAAAGCATAATCTTCCCTGGTAACCAAGGGGTCTCTATGCTGAAGTCATTAACAGAGCTGATGTTGGGGGTGGATTTTTAACTGAGTTGGGGAGGGATCCATTAATCAGCTCTTCACAATTTTAATGAGGAGGGTCATGATCCTCTACCACCCTATACACAAAATTGTGGGTCACTCTAGAGCTTTATTGACAGGAAAGGAATCAGCGTTAAAAACAATCCTTTGAGAGCTCCCCTAAATAGACTTTCTGACAAAATGCCCATTATGTGAATCTTATCAGCTACAAAGGGAGTGGTGTTATGTATAACAGGCCCAGAAGGCTATAAGTATTGCTTTTATATTTTATATTTATTATCATTATTATTATTATTAAGTTTATTACCCACCCTTCACCAACAGCTCCCAGAGCAGGGTCCTCACTAGGGGTGGGAGAGAAATCTGTTTCAGTTCACAATTAAAGGTGAATCCACCAGGAGGAAGTTGTGGGGATTAAATGAAGAGGGAAAGAACCATGTTTGCCACCTTCAGCTCCTTGTGTGGGAGAGGTGGGATATAAATGCAATAAACAAATAAATGAAACAAAATAAATAAATATAATGAAGGTTCCTCCATTCGAGTCCAATACATGGATTTAAGGCAGGACCAGATCCTGGCATTTCGCAACTGCAAACTCTGACTTTTAACTGGCATCTGCAGATGGGCATGGATGAGTCAGGCCTTCTCTGTTATTTTCCACCCATCGCCACCTGTTTCCAGAGGAACACAACCTCTTCTTCACTTTACAGAGTTAGCAGGCATGGGTCACAAGATCTTAAGAAAACTTCAGTGTGATGAAAACATCTCTTCCAGTAAGTACGAGTATAGGCAATTTACAAGTGGGTTTTAAAGCTTGCTGTCTGTCTACTATACTATTTTTATAAAGCTACATATATCTTCTGTAAGACAAGAACTGTTCTCCTTACAAAACAACATGCCCCACCCCTGCCTCACATAAATTTCTTAATAAAATATAAAAAGTAGGAGTGGTCAGCATCTGGCACCAGATGGGTGAGATTGGTCTTCTTCATTCCAACTTGATGACACTAACGATGAATAAGTAATGGAAGGGAAGAGGGTGGCAGGCAGATAGGGGGGGAGAGAAGGAGGTGGGAAGGAATGTGGCAGAGAGTGAACAGGATTTGCTCCCCAAAATAGACATTCCTTTCCTCTACTAAAGAGCATGGAACACAGAAGGGCCAGAGCTCAGCGGCAGAACATTTGTTTGCATGCAGAAGGCTCCAGGGTCAATCCTCAGCATCTCCAGGGCTGAGAGAACAATGCTGTCTGAAATCCTGGACAGCTGATACCAGTGTTGGCACATTGACCTAGATGGACCAATGGTCTGGCAACTGCATAAGTCAGCTGCTAGCTGCCAGGCTTGGGAATGATATTAGTGTTCTGCCTCAGTGCCTGAAAGGAGCCAGATGACTTACCTGAGTTTCATTTCTGCCCCTGCCCCCACTGGATCCAATGCCAGAGAGAAAGTGATGGATGTTTTCAATGGGATGCTAGAAAGGACGCCGTGTTATACTTACTAGCATAAACAAGTTCCAAGGGACGTCCTCGGTTGGACACTGCACATTTGGTTGTCCAGCTAAAGGGCTTCCTCTTCGGTTCAACCCGTTCCCTGGAACAAACCAAGATCTCCCTGTTATTATTCTACCCTCAGGAACATCTCAGCTTCCAAAAGCAAACATGCAAGCTGCCATTCTATCCCAGAGAAGTTTTGAGATGTTGACTTTGAGAGCAACAGCCCTCGCAAAGGGAATGCCGCGTGAGAGCTTGAGTCATTCCGAGAAGGCTTTAAAAAAAGTTAATGGCTTGATCTATCCTGACTCCAAATAGGAAGCAGGGGTATTTTAGAAGCATCTAGCTAGACCATGTCCTTGATTCAGGGCACATCTGGACAATATGCTTACTGAGCATCATAGGAGCCAACTCCTAGGGACCATGGTCATTTCAGGTGGCCATCCCACCACCAAAAATAATGGACATTCAAATGGTGTGTGTACCACATCTTGTGATCATTTTGCAAGGTGGGGCTTACCTGCCTTCCCCCCAATATTTCGTTCAAGTTGGCACTCCTGTGGAGCATCCATCCTGACTGGTTTTGCAGAGGGGGATTAGGTTGTGGGGGATTAGGCAGGGCCACTTCTGCATCTGGCCCTGCACACCATCAGTTTAAGGCTCTAGGAAGGTTGTCCACAAGGAAATTGGGCCCTCAGGCTTGAAAAAGGTGTCCTGCACTCCCCAAGTGCTACTGCCAATCAGAGGAGACAATTACTGGGGAGATTGACATATAGCTTGACCTTACTTATGTTGCAGAGATGAGAGCATGGGCACACTAATGCACTTCTACCTTTTTTATTCAGCGTGCAGAGCAGTGGCCATAAAGTTGAGAGCAGGTGTGGAGAACCTGGACCTTCCAGATGTTACTGAATGGCAATTCCCACAATCCCTGCCCATTGGCCATGATTGCTAGGGCTAATGGGAGTTGTAGTGTGGCAATATCAAGAGAGCCAAAGATTTGCCACACCTGCCTTGTGCATCGCTCTCTCAGCTTACCCCTCACAGGTTTAGGGAGGCAGGATACAAATTTAACGAATGAACTATTAAAAAGTAAGGACTCCTCCAGATGGCATATTTATTGAACATTCACCATGATTTGCATGCACAAATTAAAAAAAGCAAAGGTTAGATTGCATCTGGGCTTTATTGAGCATTTGTTCTGAATTGTTTGTGAGGAGGTCATAGGTTGATGAGCATTCATTCTGATTTGCTTCTATGTTGTTTATGTATCTTCCCATTAGTCACACATTCATTCTGCCCTTTTTGATGCACAAAAAGTCCATTGTCGTCTTTTAAGTGGATTTGTTGTGCTATGGTTACAAAGTGCTTTAATGCACTTCAGTTGTGCAAACCTCAATTTCCTGGTATGCACTTGAATCCTCACACAAAATATATTGACATATCTTGAGTCCAGATCCAGGCCCAATTTCACTAGGTATCCATGTCCAGCTCAGACTCCCACAATGCTGCTCCCCCACTCATCTTTCAGATCCAACAGCCTCCAGTTGTTGCACACATCTGTCTCAGCTTCTTCCCTCAGTCCCTATACACTATGATCATCATGCTACTTCCATCTCCACTAGAAGAGGCAGTGCAATGTAGCAGTTAGAGAGCTGGTCTAAGACCTGGGAGACCAGGGTTCAAATCCCCACCCACCAGGTGACCTTTGGCCAAGTCACCACCTCTCAGTCTAAAGGTCACAGGGTTGTTGTGAGGATAAAATAAGGAGGTGAAGAACTGTGTACACCATCTTGAGCTCCTTTGAAGAAAAGTGGGGTATACGCGGTAATAAAGAATAAAAATGGCCCACAGCTCTGAGGGAATCACATATCCAGTTCTTTGAACTTTTAACACACATTCTATGCTAGTGTCCTGTCCTCTCCAACAGGAAGGGAAACGCACCCAATTAATAATACTACTACTACTACTACTACTACTAATAATAATAATAATAGATAAAAGGTAAAGGACCCCTGGGCGGTTAAGTGCAGTCGAATTCGACTGTGGAGTGTGGCACTCATCTCTCCTTTCAGGCCGAGGGAGCCACATGGAGGACTGTGACGAGTGCTAGAGTGAATGGAAACACCATTTACCTTCCCGCCACAGCAGTACCTATTTATCTACTCATGCTGGTATGCTTTGAACTGCTAGGTTGGCAGAGCTGGGACAGAGCAACGGAAGCTCACCACCGTTGAGCAGATTTGAACCGCTGACCTTACAATCAGCAAGTCCAAGAGGCTAATAATAATAATAATAGGTAATAACCTACCCTCTTTCTTCATAGATGCCCATCCTCAAACTCTGATGATGCTACTTGTCCAACAAAGAGAGGGAGCCGTGTGTCTAATTTAGAGGCAAAGCGGCAGGCTTATATGCAAACTCAGAAGCCAAAAATAGGAATGCCTGGCATAGCTCCAAGCTAGAGGCCAATGATTCATGTGTCTCTGTGAAATTCCGCCCAAGCCATTGTTCCCATCCCCAGCCATGAGCCTCGCTCAGCATAACAAGACATCTGATATCCAACCAGAGCTATCTATTCCAGCTCAGGACTTGGTGGCCAGTCTGGAAGTGACGGCCAAAATCATCTGTTTATTTCCTGATTACCTCCAAATCCCAAATAGAACTCAAGTTGGCAAACACACACAGAGGTTTCCCAAACCTGTTTTCCATCCAGGCACTGACCAGACAGTGGAGGGTGGTCCATTAGGGGAAATGGGGCACTGCCCCACCAACCTCAAACTGCCCTCTGGCAGCCCCCACCTAACTGCCGTCTTACTTACAACCAGCCTGGAGTGCAGGTAGCAGCACTACAGGTAGTTTTCTCCTCCTTAGTTTTATTATTTATTTATTGAATAAGCTGTATTTTCCATCTATAAGACACCCCCATGTATAAGACGCCCCCCTATTTTGGGGGACTCAGATTTAAGAAAATGGGGGAGATGTATCCGTGTATAAGACGCCCCCTAGTTTTTGACATTATTTTTAAGGGGGGGACCTAGTCTTATACACGGGAAAATACGGTATATATCCTCCCCTTCTTCCCCAAAGAACCCAGAGAGGCAGAGAGAGATATAATATAAAAACAAAGCAAAGCAAAAAGAAAGAAAAAAAGATTAAATAATTTTAAAAAAGAATTACAGTTAAATGCATCTAAAAACAGTTACTGTTATAAACATTTCTAAGAACTATTTCAGTTCAATGCATACTGGGCCACGGCCTGAGCAAAAGTGAGCCACACCTGCAGCGCTACTTGCCCTATGAATATAAGTGAAATATTTATACACATTGCTCACCCCCCACCCCCACTCCCCGCTTAGACCTTACCAGTAAGTGTGTCATTGTGCTGTATTCTACAGTGTCACCTGTTGGCAGTCACACAAACTGCAGCACGTGACAACAGGCTTACATTTGTATGTATATAGGAAGATGTTAAGAAGTTGGTTCCAAAATATGTGTTTGCCCAGGATCCTTGTCCTGAAAAGGTTGTAGACTATTTCACCCAGGGCTAGGTTGGCAGAGCTGGGACAGAGCAACGGAAGCTCATCACCGTTGAGACCTAGCAGGGCAGCGGCGCGCGCCTAGTTTGATCCATCTTTTAGATTTAGGGGAGCTAGTCTCAAACGTTTGTTGGGGGAGACCTAGGTTTTTTTTCTTGTGGGGGGAGTTATTTGTCCTGTCTTCACACTTTTTATGATGGAGGACCGCTGTAGCCACCCCCAACGACACATTCTCAGGATGGAGGGGGAGGGAACAGCTGCAGTGGCCTGCAGTTCCTGCGCAATGTTTGCCATCTTGCCAATGCAATTCTGGGCTGCATCAATAGGAGTATAGCATCTAGATCAAGGGAAGTAATAGTGCCACTGTATTCTGCTCTAGTCAGACCTCACCTAGAGTACTGTGTCCAGTTCTGGGCACCACAATTCAAGAAGGACACCACAATTCAAGGACACAATTCAAGAAGGACACTGAAGAGGAGGTTAAGGGGTGATATGATAGCCATGTTCAAATATATAAAAGGATGTCACATAGAGGAGGGAGAAAGGTTGTTTTCTGCTGCTCCAGAGAAGCGGACACAGAGCAATGGATCCAAACTACAAGAAAGAAGATTCCACCTAAACATTAGGAAGAACTTCCTGACAGTAAGAGCTGTTCGACAGTGGAATTTGCTGCCAAGGAGTGTGATGGAGTCTCCTTCTTTGGAGATCTTTAAGCAGAGGCTTGACAACCATATGTCAGGAGTGCTCTGATGGTGTTTCCTGCTTGGCAGGGGATTGGATTCGATGGCCCTTGTGGTCTCTTCCAACTCTATGATTCTATGATTCTATGACCCCAGGTTTGAGAAGAAGAAGAAGAAGAGGAGGAGGAGGAGGAGGAGGAGGAGGAGGAGGAGGAATAGTCCCTCTCGCAACACCAGTGGCGTAGCGTGGGGGGTGCAGGGGGGGCCATCCGCACCGGGCACAACATATGGGGGGGCGCTCGCACTCGCAGCTCTCTTCCCCTACCTGGCTCACTCACTCACTCTCTCTCACTGCAGTGCTGGCTGTGCGAATCCGATCCGAGCCGCTGGGTCGCCGCCCACTGTGGAAGGGGTGGGTGCCAGGCGTGCGGTGCGGAGAGAGAGAGAGGGACTATCTGGGGGAGGGACAGTGCAGCGGCCGCCCAGCGCAGCGCTGAGCGCGGGAGAGAACCACACCAGACCAGACCAGGCAGCCGCAAGAAGAAGCTGGCAGCGGCGGCAGGTTAGGGGTTAGGGGGCGCAAATTACTTGCCTTGCCCCAGGTTAGGGGGCGCAAATTACTTGCCTTGCCCCGTGTTAGGGGGCGCAAATTACTTGCCTTGCCCCGGGTGCTGACAACCCACGCTACGCCACTGCCCAACACTACCTCCTCACTTGTTCTCTTTTCTCATTGAGGATGGGGGGGGGTGTCCACAGATATTGGATATAATTTGGATTTTGGAAAATGGACCAAGCTGTGGTCCAAAGGAATGAAATTTACTGCCTGTACTGCCCTCAGAGAAAATATGGAAAAGATGATGTATCGTTGGTACATCACCCCCGTGAAACTGCAAAAAATGTATAAGACTGGGGACAGAAGGTGTTGGAAATGTAAATCCAAAGAGGGTACCTTCTACCACATGTGGTGGAAATGTGAAGAAATTAAAAAAAATTGGGATTCTATCTACAACGAACTAAAGAAAATACTCAAATATACCTTTGTTAAAAAGCCTGAAGCCTTCCTCCTGGGAATGATAGGAGATGAGATTAAGAAAGAAGATTATGTAATGTTTCAGTATGCGACCGTAGCTGCCAGGATTTTATTAGCACAAAATTGGAAAACCCCAAACATCCCGACTATCAAAGATTGGCAAATTAAATTATTCGAATATATGGATTTGGCAAGAATGACGCAGAATATTAGACAGCAAAAAGGTAGAAAGTTTATTGGTGAATGGTCTAAATTTAAGACATATATAGAAACAAATTCTAGAGACATAAAAATCACAGTAGGCATTACATAACTCTTGCGACATGATGATGCTGTATAATAAAAAACTGCAGATTAGATTTAGCATTAACATAACCCAAGACTGAGATGGAGGGAAGTCAACTGATATTTATTGTAATGTTTGTTTAGTTTGTCTCTTTTTGTTGTATGTTTGTGTTTGTTATTGTGGATTTTTGTTGTTGATGTTTGATATTAAAAAATGAATAAAAAGAATATTAAAAAAAAGAGGATGGGGGGTGTGGGTGAAAATTGCAAAGTGGGAAGAAACTCCTCACATCTTGGCCTCAATATGATTTCCACAAAGTAAGAATCAGAGGCAGAGCATCCGCTGAGACACAGCAGCAGCTTGAAATAACCACTTAAAGGACCTTCTTGTAAATACATCCAAGGGCAGAGACAACGCAACCCTTTGAAGTCCAGTAACTGAATTAGGAGAGAATCTCTCTATAAGAAGGTGACCCGATTAGGCAGTAATCCCATTGCCATGGCAACCTAACTCTCTTGTGGAGTTTAGTTTCGGTTTCAATGTCTGCAAGAAGGGCATGCAATTGACCTCCCTGAGCCGAGGCATCACCTCATCTCCTCCTCATACTGCTATGGCGCTGGTCAATGCAAAGCAGACCTCGGTTGCTGCTGTTTCATTTAATTTCCTTAAAGCACAATCCTAACCATGTTACTCTGAGTATTTATTGAATTTATATCACACCCTTTTCTCCGCATTGTTTTCTCTCCTTCCTCATTTAACCCCCTCAACAACCCTGTGAAGTAGCTTAGGCTAAGAGGCAGTGGCTGGCCCAAGGTCAGCCATTTTAACCACTGCACCACACTGTTAAGTCCTGTCGAATCCAGTGGGGGCAGTGATGGCTGGTGCCCATTGGGATGGAAGGCAAGCAGCTCAACAGCAGGTGACGCCAGAGCCAATGACATGGAGAGCCAACTAATTCTAGTTTCACACACATACACACACACCCATTCTCCTCTCTGTTGAATTCTACTTGGGCAACACTGAAAATAAGGAGAAGGGTGAAGCTGGCAGTATTGCCACCCCAGTAATGGATTTAGGTAAGAAGGGGAGCAGGGGGCACGGGCTGAGGTTAGACTGGAGCTAGTTTGGCAGTACCTCATTTGGGGCTTACTACCAGGTAAGTGGGACGCGGGTGGCGCTGTGGGTAAAAGCCTCAGCACCTAGGGCTTGCCGATCGAAAGGTCGGCGGTTCGAATCCCCGCGGCGGGGTGCGCTCCCGCTGCTCGGTCCCAGCGCCTGCCAACCTAGCAGTTCGAAAGCACCCCCGGGTGCAAGTAGATAAATAGGTACTGCTTACCAGCGGGAAGGTAAACGGCGTTCCGTGTGCTGCTCTGGCTCGCCAGAGCAGCGTTGTCACGCTGGCCACGTGACCCGGAAGTGTCTCCGGACAGCGCTGGCCCCCGGCCTCTTGAGTGAGATGGGCGCACAAACCCCAGAGTCTGTCAAGACTGGCCCGTTCGGGCAGGGGTACCTTTACCTTTACCTTTACCAGGTAAGTGGGGTTATGATTGCAGCCTTGAACACTCAAGAATACTTTCACTCATAAAATATGGACTTTATTGTACCATTTATCCCCCACCTTCAGGCCCAAAGGCCCACAATGCAGTTTACAATTAGTCATGTTGAAACTATATATGATAAGAAACATAGCTTCAAAAATTAAGCTACAGTATTACAATTATGAGGGATGTGGGTGGCGCAATGGGTTAAACCACAGAGCCTAGGACTTGCCGATCAGAAGGCCGGTGGTTCGAATCCCGTTGCTCCGTCCCAGCTCCTGCCAACCTAGCAATTCGAAAGCACGTCAAAGTGCAAGTAGATAAATAGGTACCGCTCCGGCATTTCCGTGTGCTGCTCTGGTTCGCCAGAAGCGGCTTAGTCATACTGGCCACATGACCCAGAAGCTGTATGCTGGCTCCCTCGGCCAATAAAGGGAGATGAGCGTCACAACCCCAGAGTCGGCCGCGCCTGGACCTAATGGTCAGGGGTCCCTTTACCTTTACTACAATTATATCCTTTTTTCTTTCAAGGAGCCCAAGATGGCATGCCTCTATCGACTTTATCTTCACAGCACGGTAGATTAGGCTGACAGTGGTGCAGTGCCCAGGTTTACAGAGTATGGCCCTCAGTGTGGAGATATATCAGGTCAGAGGAGAAATAGACAAATCTGTCAGATTAGTCTCTCAATTGTTCATTTTTCGAATCCCTAGTTCAGCACATTTCCATATCAGAGAGACCAAATTCTTTTTCTAATACTCCCCCCCCCCATCTTCTCCCTTTTGCATTTCCTCAGCTTCAACCAGGTTCACTTTGCTTTATTCCGGGGGTCAGGAACCTTTATGGCCCAGCAGCCAAGATCTTTACCTCCTCCCCACCCGACAGGCCAACTGAGACAGGTGGTTGGGTGATTGGCAGGCAGGCAGATATGCACACCAGGAAAAGCAGCGAAGGTAGCGAGCAAGAGAGATTGAAGTCCCCACGTTGTACAGGGTTCAGATGTAGGAGGGAATTCTCTGCAGATTATTCCCTTATGACCTCCAACTGAGTAGTACTGAACTCCCCACACCAGGTCAGTTCAGTCCTACACATGCAGGGAACTAGGGCATGTAGATGAACCAACCCACATCTACCTATTGGGCTAATGCCACCTTATTAGCAGATGGGTGAGGTTTAAGGAAAAAATGGCCCTGTGGACCAAATCAAAACCTCTGGTGGGTCAAGATTGCCCCATGTGTTGGAGGCTTCCCACCTCTGCATTACTTGCAACAATTGGCATTTGTAGTAATTAAATTATAACTATTAGATGTGATACTTAGAAGCACGGAGGCCGAGAAAGAATCTCCATCACATCGGAAGAACTGAAATCAGCCTAGCGACTCATAAGGCACGCTGCCATCTGTGAACACCAGTCTCTCATGTTGTAGGTATTCCAAACTGGTTAGCACATCAGTGGCCATTGCAATCACAGCCTCCACTTGGCAGTGCACAGCACAGGCTGAGGCAATAGGGGAGGCAAGTTGAGCTGTCCAGAGAGACACAAGAGCAGCTGTTGGAAAGTTCAAATCGCTCAGGCGTCGGCTCGCGCCAGGCTGGTTTTTGCACCTGTGAGGAAAGAGATCCCTTCCACATTCCGTAAAAACTTTGCATTCTTGGCACGATCACCAATCATCTTATTCTAATCGGGGAACTTAGATGGGGGTTTGTCACAACAACTGTCACTTGTACCTCTCAGTGGCCAACACAACATGTTCAGCATAAAACAGAGCAGGGTTGAGGAACTTTTTCAGAGCACATGCCATTTGTGGGCAAGTCCGGAAACAAAAGTGGGCAGAGCAACAGGCAAATATTACCTTTGTGCAGCAGGCTAGTTTCTACATAACCCTCAACAGATTAGCTTTGGATCCAGTTGGATCTGGTTGGAATGTGTTCCTGACCTCTGCTTGTCTGAATGGATGGGGTGGGTGGCAGGGGTAGACAGTAGTCTACTGTGCAAAAATAAACAACCACATCCACTTCTCCACCCACTGTTGCCTCTGGCCCTTCCAACCAATAGCATGTGGCCCCCATAAAGTTGCCCAGAGGCTAATGTGGCCCCCAGGCTGAAAAGGGAATGCACCCTCTAGGGGAAGCACCACTGCCCGCAAGAGCTGCTTCCTGTTGCATGTGTCACCATCTCAGAAGACACATTCATTTTTTAAAAAATGATATTTATTGAAACAACAGATTTTTAAAAAAAAAATACACAAAAAAGACAAAATTACAAAAAAGAGGGGGGAAATAAAAACAGAAAAAGAAAAAGAAAGAATAAAACCATCGTTTCCAAATTCTCCAAATTCCATTACCTTCTTTCCCTGACCTCCTCTCCCTCCCATCTCTTGTATCTTGATTAATAGTTGTCACAGCAAATCCTTTCCATAGTTCATAATATTTTGTCATTATGTTAACTTACTCTATTCTCATTTTATCTTATAAAAACAACCTTAAAGCTTAAACTTAAATCTTTTTTATCAATTTCTCAAAACCATTACCCTTTTACCAAATTCTTTAAATATTTTAACCAGAGCCAAGTAATTTCATTTCAACATTTTCTGCACATTCATAAATCTTTTCTCGTAGTAATAATATTAAAAAAGAAGACACATTCATTACCATAAGTAATAATAATAACAGCAAGAACAGCAGCAAGGGCCTTGGAAAGTCAGAGCTTTCCAAACTGTGTATTGTGATATGTTGGTGTGTTGGCTGCAGTGTGTAGGTGTGTCGCGCAAATACTCCCCATGCTCCTCCCAGGAGTTAGTTTGCTAGTGAAACTGAATTACAGTCATACCTCATGTTACGTCTGCTTCATGTTAAGTTCTTTCAGGTTACGTCCCGCGGTGACCCGAAAGTACCGGAAAGGGTTCCTTCCAGGTTTCGCCACTCGCGCATGCACAGAAGCGCAAAATGACATCACATGCATGCGCAGAAGCAGTGAATCGCAACCCGTGCGTGTGCAGACACGCTGTTGCAGGTTGTGCTCTTTTCATGTTGCAAACTGGCCTCCAGAATGGATCCCGTTCGCAACCAGAGGTACCACTGTACTGTGTCGCGATGCATGTCTAAAAATGCTGGTGTGTCACCAACATGAAAAGTTTGAAAGCTCTGCTGTAAGTCATTTGAGGCTCTCCTCTGGGTGCGTACCCCACAGGAGGTCCAGAGAGTGGCACCACAAGAACAGGGCCTTTTCTGCGGTGGCTCCCTTCTTGTGAAGTCCTCTCCCCAGGGAGGCTCACCTAGCACTATCATTACCTACCTTTAGGCTCCAGGCAAAAACATTTCTTTCCCACCAGTCCTTTAGCTTTGAATGATCTGCAGCCTCCTTCAGTGGATGGGATGTTTTAGTCTTTTTAAAAATGTGGAGTTTTATATTTTTCTCTGTTTTGTATTTGTATTGCTATATATTTTGTTAATTGCTTTGAGTTGCATTTGCAAAGGAGGGGGGGACCCTAGTTAGCACAAGCAGGAGGAGGCTGATATAAATCACACTCAGCTACACAAGCTGCAAATAAAACGTTTAAAGTGCAATACAGTATGCAAATGTGACACAAATGGTGACAGTCATCTATGGAAAATTCAATGTATTTTTTAAAAACGTTTTTTTAAAAAAGCATTTTCACAGCGTTGTTTTTTTTATATGTGTGTAGATTCTACCTCAGAGATGGGAGAATTGGTTGGTTTTTGTTTCTCTCAGTTTCTGATTTCCCCCCCTCTCTCAGTAATAGTTGGAGTTTTGGCTGCTAAGATACAATAAGCCTTGATTTTTAAAATAATAATAAAAATATTTACTGAATAAAGCTTTTTCCCTCCAAAGAAGCTTGTAAAGGCTGCAGGCTTCAAGAAAGGAGAGTCCGACTCAAGAAAGGAGAGTCCGAGTTCAGAGTTTGCAGGGCAGCAGTTGAAGAAGGAGCAAAAAGGGTTTTCTTGTGTGTGTGTGTGTGTGTGTGTGTTTCTTTGTGGCTGATTAGCTGTTTTCCCTGTGTAAAGGTCAGAGGGGGCAGGGTTTCTGTTGAGGCAGGGGATTAGCTCTGGGAGGAGCTTATCAGAGTTTGCAGGGCAGCAGTTGAAAAAGGAGCAAAAAGGGTTTTCTTGTGTGTGTGTGTTTCTTTGTGGCTGATTAGCTGTTTTCCCTGTGTAAAGGTCAGAGGGGGCAGGGTTTCTGTTGAGGCAGGGGATTAGCTCTGGGAGGAGCTTATCAGAGTTTGCAGGGCAGCAGTTGAAAAAGGAGCAAAAAGGGTTTTCTTGTGTGTGTGTGTTTCTTTGTGGCTGATTAGCTGTTTTCCCTGTGTAAAGGTCAGAGGGGGCAGGGTTTCTGTTGAGGCAGGGGATTAGCTGTGGGAGGAGCTTATCAGAGTTTGCAGGGCAGCGGCGCGCGCCTAGTGGCGCGCGCAGTTATACTCATCTTTTAGATTTAGGGGAGCCAGTCTCAAACGTTTGTCGGGGGAGACCTAGGGTTTTTTTGTGGGGGAAGTTATTTGTCCTGTCTTCAAGCTTTTTATGATGGAGGACCTCTGTAGCCACCCCCAACGACACGATCTCAAGATGGAAGGGGAGGGAACAGCTGCAGTCGCCTGCGATTCCTGCGCAATGTTTGCCATCTTGCCAAAGGTTGCAGGCAGCTTTACCTGCAGCAATTGCATGTTGATTGCCCTCTTAAAAGACAAAGTCCAGCAACTGGAGGAACGTGTAGCTACGCTCCAAAGAATTAGAGAGCTGGAGCTCTTCTTGGAAGCAACAGAGAACACCGTCTCCACCAAGGAGGAGACAGGGGACTCCTCTGAGAAGGAGGCTAGTTCACCAACACAGGAGCCAGATATATGGAGAAACGTGACTCAAAGAAGTAGGAGGCCCAGGGTTCACTCTGATTGTTTAGAAATACACAATCGCTTTGAGGTCCTCTCCCCTAGCATGGAAGACAAAGAGCAGACTCCATTTGAGGATCTCTCCCTCATTACAGTCGATCAGGTATATGAAGACGAGCAGCAAATTCAGTCCTCAGGGAATGTGCAGGTGACCTTGGAACGGACAGCTCACGGAAGAACCCCGACCAAACCCAAGAGGAGGCGTGTAGTGGTGATAGGGGATTCCCTACTGAGGGGAACAGAAGCAGTGATCTGTGGGCCTGACAAGATGTCTCGGGAAGTGTGCTGTCTCCCCGGGGCTAAGATCCAAGATGTAACTGAACGACTGCAAGGAATCATAAAACCCACTGACAAATACCCCTTCCTCTTGGTTCATGTGGGAACCAATGACACTGCAAGCAATAGCCTCCAGAAGATCAAAAGAGACTACGAGGCTCTTGGCAGGAAATTGAAGCAACTAAATGCACAAATTGTCATCTCGTCTGTCCTCCCAGTTGAACGACGTGGCCCAGGGAGAGAGGGGAAAATAGTGGAAGTGAACAGCTGGCTTCGCAAATGGTGTAAACAGGAACGGTTTGGATTCTTAGATCACGGACTGCAGTTTCTTGAAGATGGACTTCTGGCAAGTGATGGGCTGCACCTCACAACGGTTGGGAGAAATGTTTTTGCCAAAAATCTCAGAAACCTCATCAGGAGGGCTTTAAACTGACTAATGTGGGGGAGGGAGACAGTGCTCCTGAAGGTAGGAGTCTATCAATTGATGAAGATGATCATCCAAATGTCATAGACCAAATGGAGCAAACAGCACGCGGACCTAGTGGTGGGAGGAAAAAATCCTTAAATAAGAGACACGGGGGGATGATTAATGGACTTCAATGTCTGTACACTAATGCGCAAAGCATGGGAAATAAACAAGATGAGCTTGAGCTCTTGGTACAGCAAACTAAATATGACATAATAGGCATCACTGAAACCTGGTGGGATAAGTCCCACGATTGGAATGTAATAATGGGGGGATACAATCTATTTCAGAGAAACAGACCAGACAAGAAAGGAGGAGGAGTGGCGTTATATGTCAGGGATGTGTATACCTGTGAAGAGATCCAAGATTTAGAACCTCAGAGCCAAAGTGAGAGCATTTGGGTCAAAATTAAGGGAGAGAAGAATAACAGAGACCTCATTGTGGGAGTTTACTATAGATCCCCAAGCCAAACGGAGGACATAGATGATGCCTTCCTGGAACAGATGGCCAAGCATGCAAAAGGAAGGGAGATAGTAGTAATGGGGGACTTCAATTACCCGGATATTTGTTGGACGTCAAACTCAGCCAAGAGCATAAGGTCAAACAGATTCCTCACTGGCCTTGCAGACAACTTCATTGTCCAGAAAGTGGGAGAAGCAACAAGAGGAACAGCCATTTTAGATCTGGTCCTAACCAATGTTGATGACCTGGTTAGTGGGGTAGATGTGGATGGAGCATTAGGCGCAAGTGATCATGCTCTTCTGAAGTTTACTATACAGCAGAAAGGAGCAGCCAAGCATACTAGGACTCAATTTCTTGACTTTAAGAAAGCCGACTTCATAAAACTTAGGGAAGTGCTGGGTGAGATCCCATGGACAGCAATACTAAAAGGAAAGGGAGTTCATGATGGCTGGGAGTTTGTTAAGAGGGAGATAGTAAAAGCACAACGTCAGGCAATACCAATGAGACGGAAACATGGAAGGTGCCTAAAGAAGCCAGGGTGGCTATCTAAAGAACTTTTAACTGAATTAAGATTAAAAAAGGATGTGTACAAAAAATGGAAAAGGGGGGAAACCACCAAAGAGGAATTCAAACAAATAGCCAGCACGTGTAGACACAAAGTCAGAAAAGCTAAAGCACAGAATGAACTCAGGCTTGCTAGAGAGGTTAAAAGCAACAAAAAAGGCTTTTATGGGTATGTTCGTAGCAAAAGGAAGAACAAAGAAACAGTGGGGTCACTCAGAGGAGAAGATGGTGAAATGCAAACAGGGGACACAGAAAGGGCTGAACTCCTCAATGCCTTCTTTGCCTCAGTCTTCTCCGATAAAGAAAACAATGCCCGACCTGAAGAATTTGGAGCAAATGATTCAGCAAAGGAAACACAGCCCAGAATAACTAAGGAGATAGTACAAGAATATTTGGCTAGTTTAGATATATTCAAGTCTCCAGGGCCAGATGAACTGCATCCAAGAGTATTAAAAGAACTGGCAGATGTGATCTCAGAACCACTGGCAGTCATCTTTGAGAATTCCTGGAGAACAGGTGAAGTCCCGGCAGACTGGAGGAGGGCAAATGTTGTCCCTATTTTCAAAAAGGGGAAAAGAGAGGACCCAAATAATTACCGCCCAGTCAGTCTGACATCAATAGCAGGGAAGATTCTGGAGCAGATCATTAAGCAAACAGTCTGTGAGCACCTAGAAAGGAATGCTGTGATCACCAATAGTCAGCATGGATTTCTGAAAAATAAGTCATGTCAGACTAACCTGATCTCGTTTTTTGACAGAATTACAAGCCTGGTAGATGAAGGGAATGCAGTGGATGTAGCCTACCTTGATTTCAGCAAGGCATTTGACAAGGTGCCCCATGATATTCTTGTAAAGAAGCTGGTAAAATGTGGTTTTGACTATGCTACCACTCAGTGGATTTGTAACTGGCTGACTGACCGAACCCAAAGGGTGCTCATCAATGGTTCCTCTTCATCCTGGAGAAGAGTGACTAGTGGGGTGCCACAGGGTTCTGTCTTGGGCCCGGTCTTATTCAACATCTTTATCAACGACTTGGATGATGGACTCAAGGGCATCCTGAACAAATTTGCAGATGACACCAAACTGGGAGGGGTGGCTAACACCCCAGAGGACAGGATCACACTTCAAAACGACCTTGACAGATTAGAGAACTGGGCAAAAACAAACAAGATGAATTTTAACAGGGAGAAATGTAAAGTATTGCACTTGGGCAAAAAAATTGAGAGGCACAAATACAAGATGGGTGACACCTGGCTTGAGAGCAGTACATGTGAAAAGGATCTAGGAGTCTTGGTTGACCACAAACTTGACATGAGCCAACAGTGTGACGCAGCAGCTAAAAAAGCCAATGCAATTCTGGGCTGCATCAATAGGAGTATAGCATCTAGATCAAGGGAAGTAATAGTGCCACTGTATTCTGCTCTGGTCAGACCACACCTGGAGTACTGTGTCCAGTTCTGGGCACCACAATTCAAGAAGGACACTGACAAACTGGAACGTGTCCAGAGGAGGGCAACCAAAATGGTCAAAGGCCTGGAAACGATGCCTTATGAGGAACGGCTAAGGGAGCTGGGCATGTTTAGCCTGGAGAAGAGGAGGTTAAGGGGTGATATGATAGCCATGTTCAAATATATAAAAGGATGTCACATAGAGGAGGGAGAAAGGTTGTTTTCTGCTGCTCCAGAGAAGCGGACACGGAGCAATGGATCCAAAATACAAGAAAGAAGATTCCACCTAAACATTAGGAAGAACTTCCTGACAGTAAGAGCTGTTTGACAGTGGAATTTGCTGCCAGTGAAGTGTGGTGGAGTCTCCTTCTTTGGAGGTCTTTAAGCAGAGGCTTGACAACCATATGTCAGGAGTGCTCTGATGGTGTTTCCTGCTTGGCAGGGGGTTGGACTCGATGGCCCTTGTGGTCTCTTCCAACTCTATGATTCTATGATTCTATGATTCTATTCTATGATTCTATGACTAAACATTCGGAAAAAACTTTCTGACAGTAAGAGCTGTTCAGCAGTGCAACAGACTCTCTTGGGAGATTGTGAACTCTGATTCACTGGAAATTTTTAAGCAGCAGGTAGATGGCCACCTGTCATGGATGCTTTAGCTGAGATTCCTGCATTGCAGGGGTTGGACTAGAGGACCTTTGGGGTCCCTTTCCAACTCTAAGATTCTATGAAAGAGAAATCCCCATCGATTGCACCTTCCAATTGAATTATAGGAGGTGATGCTATTTGGATAAACCCATAGTGCTACTGTATTTTTCCGTGTATAAGATGCCCCCATGTATAAGATGCCCCCTACTTTTGGGGACCCCAAATTTAGAAAATGGGCATATATGTACTATCCGTGTATAAGACTTTTAACCGTATTTTGAAGTAAAAAAAACCCTAGTCTTATACATGGAAAAGTACGGTAATTTCGTGTGTTTGTGTGCAGGTACTGAGATACATAGCCTAACTTTACCAAATTAATCCACATCTCTGTTCTGCAATGAAACACTGACCTCTGCTGGACCCCACTGTGCATCACAAGCTAAAATCCTCTTTTCTTTTTTTAAACTCACCCTCCTGTTTTGCAGTATAGAATAATGGAATTTTAAAGTTGGAAGGGACCACAAGGGTCATCTAGTCCAACCCCCTGCAATGCAGAAATCTTGTGGAGGTTGAACCCACAACCCTGAGATGAAGAGTCCCATGCTCTACAGCCTGAGCTATCCAGGAGATATTATTGTTCCCTCTAATTTGTTCTGGAAGTGATCATTGCAAGATAAAACTGACATTGCTCATGTTGCCAAAATGGCAGCAAGAGAGAGGTTGTACCCAGTGGCGGGGCTTCATGCTCCGGCACCGGGGGGGGGAGGAGAGAGAGAGCAGGCAGGGGGGCGTGCCGCCCTGGGGGCGGGGGCACTGCCTGCAGGGGCATGGCACCCAGCACGGGGGGGGCAGCTGCGATGGCACCCCACTGGGATCGTGTTTCCGGGGGTGGTGCGCTCCCCCCACACTCCTCTTCCTCCTCCATAAAGCGAGATGAGCTCCGCAACCCCAGAGTCATTCGCGACTGGACCTAATGGTCAGGGGTCCCTTTACCTTTACCTTTATTTTTTTTTAATAATAATTTTTATTCCTTTTTTTCCAGTTACAGATAGAACAAAAAGGAATAGAAAAAAAAGATAAGAAAAGAAAAAGAAAAAACCAAACCATTTCAACAACTTATTTCAACTTTCTATCGAACTTCCCCACATCTCCCGCACAGTGCATTTCTTAACAATAAATTTATCAACAAATTATAACCTTGTCTCATGTGTTTCTTTTGTTCTTTCAATTACAATTTAAGTTTAAATCCCTTATTTTCCATTTACTCTAAAAACAAAACATGTTGTCATTTTTAACCATTTAAACTTTGATTCTTTCAATAGTATTATCCAATTTCATATATAATCCACTCTCATTGCTGGGGCTAACCTTCCAAGTCATGCGGCATCCTAAAGTTCATATAACTTATAAAACTTTTGCAAATAGTCCTTAAACTTTTTCCAGTCCTCCTCCATTGCTTCTTCTCCCAAGTCTCGGATCCTGGCAGTCATTTCAGCTAGCTCCATGTAGTTCATCAATTGCGTCTGCCATTCTTCCAGTGTGGGCAAATCTTGAGTCTTCCAATACTTAGCGATGAGGATTCTTGCTGCTGTGGTAGCATACATAAAAAAGGTTCTATCCTTTAACACCTTCTGGCCGACAATGCCCAGAAGGAAGGCCTCCGGTTTCTTAGGGAAGGTGTACTTAAACACCTTTTTTAACTCGTTGTAGATCATTTCCCAGAAGGCCTTCACTCTTGGACAGGTCCACCAAAGGTGAAAGAATGTCCCCTCCGCCTCCCCTTTACCTTTACCTTTAGCCTCTTTAAAAGGCCTTCTATCAAACAGGCTGATGGAGGAGTCATGGAGCAATCTGTTTGAAATCTACTAGCCTAATGGGTTTTTGATAACATTTTCCATCCACTGCATCTACCGCAGAAGCCCAGCAGACTGACGGAGGAGTGTGGAGCGACCTGGTCCTCCTCCACCACCAACTGGTTTACTCTGCTGCATATCATTCTTGGTTGCCAATAGTTAGGAATAGAGGAAGCTGCCTTATGCAGGGTCAGACCACAGGTTTATTGGTCCACCCAGCTCAGCATTCCCTAAACCGACTGGCAGTGGCTCTCCAGGACTTCAGGGATCTCTCCTACTCTTTCCTGGAGATTCTCAGGATGGAAGCTGGGTCCTTCTGCATCCAAAGGAGATGCTCTACCACTGGACTATGATCCTTCTCCCATTAGTAGGCAAGTTGTTAAATGGCTTAGCAGTAGGTCATCTGCCCTGAATGTAGAAGGTCCCGGAATCCCTGGCATCCCCCTGCCTGACATCCTAGAGAGGCACTGCCAGTCAATGTAGACAATATTGAGCTAGATGTACCATTAGCCTACATCAATATGAGGCAGCTTTCTTGCATCCTCTGCCTTGGGATACAACCCCATCAGTCCTCTCCCCCCCCACACACACACACACAGACACAGACTGTAGCTCCTGGAAGTTGTAATATAAAACATCTGGAGGGCACAGGGTTGGCAAAGGCTGATCCACATAGACTGGCAGTAGCTTTCCAGGGGTTTCAGACAAGGACCTTTCCAAGTCCTGTGCTGGAGGCTGGACCCAGGAGCTTTCACGTGTGAGGCACGTGAACTACAGCCAGTGGTTCACAGTTGCACAGAGTTGGTGGTCTGTTATTATTTCTGCAACAAAATCGCTAAAGACTCTCTATCTCCAGGGTCCTAGAGCCACCCTACCAACAAGCAGAAAAGGGTGAGTGTTCCAAAGCTAAGCATCTGGGAACACTGAAAACACAAGGCACCTCAATTTCAAGAAAATAGGGTGCACGTTCCGTCACATAGAATGAAATTTCCGAAAGAAGATATTGGGAGCACACCCAGTCATTTGCCCATGTATATACACATAACGCGGGTGGCGCTGTGGGTTAAAGCCTCAGCGCCTAGGGCTTGCCGATCGAAAGGTTGGCGGTTCGAATCCCCGCGGCGGGGTGCGCTCCTGCTGCTCGGTCCCAGCGCCTGCCAACCTAGCAGTTCGAAAGCACCCCCGGGTGCAAGTAGATAAATAGGTACCGCTTACCAGCGGGAAGGTAAACGGCGTTCCGTGTGCTGCGCTGGCTCGCCAGATGCAGCTTGTCACGCTGGCCACGTGACCCGGAAGTGTCTCCGGACAGCGCTGGCCCCCGGCCTATAGATGTGAGATGGGCGCACAAACCCCAGAGTCAGTCAAGACTGGCCCGTTCGGGCAGGGGTACCTTTACCTTTACCTTTATACACATAAAATAGTAGATTGAGCTGAAAGACAAACACATGATGTACAATGATTGTTGCAATGCACCCCTAATTATTATTGTTGTTGTTGTGTAAGATTGTATAAGAAAGTTGTATAATCTTAGAGGGGGCATGGCTGTAACTATCATGAAGCAGACCCTGCACGTCTGAATTTGCCCCTTCCCTAAATATATAGGGTGAATATTAGGGCTACATCTGTTTGAATCTGTAATCAGCTTGAACTGGAATATGTGACCACTTACTTAAACTCAACAGGGCTTACTTTTAAGTATAGATACAGGATTGCACTGAAAACTGTTAACTACTGTAACTGGTGGGGCCAAGAGTTGAGAACACATCATTTCTTCCAGGGCCATCCATCCTGGCTTCTGGAATGATACTGCAGATTAGTGAAAGGGGGAGAAATTAGATTTGGTTTGCATTTAAAGGCAAACCTACCTTATTTTCACTTTCTGAAGCAGTATGTGAACAAAAGCAGAACCATCTATTGACATTCAAATTTCTCCAAATTTTGAAATGCAGTTCTCCAGCCAAGTAATGAGTACAAAAATGCATATGCAGGCAACTCCCCATTTAAGTGTGATCACATACACGCACACCAAACCCATGTGTAGCCCCCAAATGTCATGAAAAGGGGTTGAATGAGGGGAGGCTTGTGCAAGCTCCATTGACATGCATAGGAGTCCAGAATGGAACCCCTGCACAAAATGAGGATTGCCTGATAATGCATATATTAGTGAAAATTGCGTACAAAAGTGCATTGGGTTGTATCTAAGTTATACTCAGAGTAGACCCATTGAAATTAATGGGCCAAACTTAGAATAGACTCATTGAAACTAATAGACATGAGTGAGTAGAAAGAGCATATTACAACCAGGGTTTTTTTCTCAGCTGGAACTCGGTTCCGGCATCTCTCTCGTGGGTGCCACTGGCATTCTAAGAGAACAAGGGAGGTGTTCACAGTGAGCTCCAGCACTTTTTTCCTAGAAAAATAGCACTGAGCACAACTCAGTATATCAGAGATTGCTTTGCAAAAATCTGCATATTAACATAAATTCACAATAAGATGAGGATGGATTTTCAAGAGAACTTTTAAAATGTGGGGGGAAACTAAAATTCTTATAGTTGACATGTGGGGTCAAAATTATCTATATGTTTTTAAGGAATCTAGAAATTGGAGCAGGATGAGTCTTTCCCTGTTAGGAAGAATTGCAGCAATTAACATGAATGCATTGCCAAAAATATTGTTCCTCTTTCAGACAATACCGATAATAAGTAATTGTGTGTGCTTCAAAAAATGGCAAAAAGGTATTGCCAAATTTGTCTGGGGTGGGAAAAGGCCAAGGATTAACCATAAAATACTTTCAGATATAAAATATAGAGGAGGCCTTTCTCTCCCAGACTTTAAACTTTATTACGAAGCAGCATGTCTTACTTAGATTCGGGACTGGATCAAATCAGAAAAGGAGGAGGCAATAAGAGTTGGAGGGACACAATAACAGATTTGGTTGGCATGCATATTTGTGGTATGGGAAGGGGAAAGTACATAAAGGATTTCACAATCATATAATAAGAAAGTTGCTAATAAAAGTATGGGGAAAATAGAAAGATCTATTAGAACAAAAAACACCTTGGTGGTTATCTCCTATTGAAGCTTCATTTCTAAAACCGTTAAGCAAGAAAGGAATTTGGCCTACATACAGAGATCTATTAGTAGAACAATAAGGAAAATAAAAATTGAGATTATGAGAATGTATAATCTGCTGTTGAAATGGAATACTGAGGAAGAAACGGTAAAATCTGCACAAGAATGGGCACAAGATATAGGATATAATATTATGTTTGCTGACTGGGAGAAGTTGTGGACCACCGGAATTAAATTTACAGCATGTAATGCCCTAAGAGAGAATATTATGAAAATGATGTATAGGTGGTACATGACTCCAGTCAAGCTTGCAAAAATATATCACTTGCCCGATAATAAGTTTTGGAAATGTAAAGAAATTGAAGGCATTTTTCACCTTTGGTGGACGTGCCCAAGGATTAAAGCTTTCTGGGAAACGATATATAATGAACTGAAAAAGGTATTTAAATATATTTTCCCGAAGAAACCAGAGGCCTTTCTCCTGGGCATAGTTGGCCAATCAGTGTTAAAGGACAGAACTTTTTTTATGTACGCTACAGCAGCAGGAAGAATTCTCATTGCAAAGCATTGGAAGACACAAGACTTACCCACCTTGGAAGAATGGCAGATGCAACTAATAGACTATATGGAACTGGCGGGAATGACTGGCAGAATCCGAGACCAGGGAGAAGAGTTGGTAGAAGAAGACTGGAGGAAATTTAAAACTTATTTACAGAAACATTGTAAAATTTTTGAATGTTGATGACATTGAAATGATTTGAGGGGGCTCTAGCAATAAGGTAAAATGTAAGATGGGATTGATAATAGATAAACTAATAGGATATGAATTTGCTGAACTAATTTTTAAAAAGGGATACAAAAAAGGGAGACATGAGGAAGTCAGGAAAATAAGTTAACTACAGATGAGAAATTAAGAAGGAGGGAGTTTTATTTTTTTGTATATGTGTCTTTTTTCTTTTTCTTTTTTGTGTTTAACGTTTGTATTTTTGAATTTTGTAATTTTGTATTTTCCTGTTTTTGTATTCTTTTAAATTTTTCTGTTGTTAAAACCTAATAAAATATTATAAAAAAATAAAATAAAATTGAGATTATGAAGAGTTAAAAGAACATGTTCAGAGTTGGTTGCATCACAGACAACTAAATGAGATCTTTAAGGAAGACAATAAGAAAGGATTTAGTTATACAATCTCTAGATTCCAAAAGGAAATTATAGAGGATAATTCCAAATTATTAAAGAAAGCATACAATATATTATTAGAATGGGAAATTAAAGACGAAGAGGTTAAATCGGTAATGATTAAATGGGCACAAGATCTGGGACATAATATACAATTTGAAGAATGGGAAAAATTATGGAAAGTGAATCTGAAATTCATGGACTGCATATTGTTGAAAGAGGATTACATGAAAATGATGTATAGATAGTATATTATACCGGTAAAATTGGCAAAAATGTATAGAACAGGATCAAATAACTGTTGGAAAAGTAAAGAGAAGGAAGGCACTTTTTACCATATGTGGTGGGAATGTAGAGTTGTAAAAAAATTTTGGGAAATGATCTATAACACTGGTCAACAACAAATTTGTTGTCTGCGTTTTTTCAGCTGATTTAGGATGAATTTGATGCGCTGAATCCAAAAATCACATTGGTTTTGCTCAATCAGGTCAAGTTTTTGAGCTATGGCCACATGTCTTTTTTACGTTTTTATTCACATGTACGCTTGTGTGGAGCATTTTAGAAGAAGTTGGTGGGGGTAAAATGCCTTGTCAAATAATTGTTTTGATTGGAAATGATTATTTTAATGGCAATAAGTATTCAGGTCCGATAGTTCTGGGTGATTATGTCGAAAAGGGATCAGTTTGAAGTCATAAAACCTCGAAATCTTCCATAAATTGGTCCAGCAAAGCATAAAGTTTGGGGATCAAAACTAAGTTAATGGGGCAGCCACCCCACAAAGTATCCTGATCTTCAATCAGCACGTCATCCTGTAGCTCATTGTGATGAAATTCCAGTGCCTATCTTCGGAGAACTTCCTGACATTAGTGACGAAGATGCCTCCAGTATTGAAGGACATGAAGAAGTGGTTCTTGAAGATGATGCTCCACATCCATTTTCTCAAAAGGAGTTGAATGATCTAGTTCGCGATCTCAGCTTGTCAAAGGACTCTGCCGAACTGTTGGCATCCAGATTGAAGGAAAAAAACCTCCTCTCTGACAGTGCTCGCATCAGCTTCTTGAGCAACAGGCATCAAGAGTACCTCCGTTTTTTCTCGGAAGAGAAGGACTTGGTGTACTGTGCAGATATTGCGCAGCTTCTGCTCAAGCTTGGAGTGCCACAGTACGAACCCAAAGATTGGAGACTGTTCGTTGACAGCAGCAAGCGATCACTGAAATGTGTTCTGCTACACAACGGCAACCAGTTTGCCCCTATACCCCTGGCTCACTCGAGTACACTGAAGGAGAACTATGAAGTGGTGAAGTATGTGCTGGAGAAAATTGGTTATGATCAGCATAAGTGGCCGGGGCGGGAGAGTGCTAGAGTTCTGTCTAGTCAAGTTGAGTGGGATCAATTCCAATCTGTTACCTCCGAGGATGTGGACAGGCTGCTTGGACGAGTGAAACCAACCACCTGTCTCCTGGATCCTTGCCCTTCCTGGCTTATAAAAGCTAGCCGGGAAGGACTGGGCGATGGGCTTCGTGGGGTGGTGAATGCTTCCCTCCGCGAGGGAGCCTTCCCAGACCCGCTGAAAGAGGCGGTTATTAAACCGCTTCTTAAAAAACCATCTTTAGATGCGGCCACGATGGCCAACTATCGCCCAGTCTCAAATCTTCCATTCTTGGGCAAGGTGATTGAGCTGAACAACTCCAGGCACGCCTGGAAGAAGCAGACCATTTGAATCCCTTCCAATCGGGATTCAGGCCTCATCACGCGACTGAAACTGCCTTGGTCGCTCTGGTTGATGATCTCCGGCGGGCTAGGGACAAAGGTGAGAGCGTTTTCCTGGTTCTGCTGGATCTCTCAGCGGCGTTTGATACCATCGACCATAACATCCTTCTGGACCGTCTTGAGGGGCTGGGAGCTGGGGGCACTGGCATACAGTGGTTCCGCTCCTTCCTCCTGGGCCGTGTTCAGAAAGTGGTGGTGGGGGGATGAGTGTTCAGACTCCTGGGCTCTCACTTGTGGGGTGCCTCAGGGTTCTGTCCTCTCCCCCATGCTTTTTAACATCTACATGCAGCCGCTGGGAGAGATCATCAGGGAGTTTGGGCTGGGTGTTCATCAGTATGCACATGATACCCAGCTCTACCTTTCTTTCAAATCAGAACCAGTGAAGGCGGTGACAGTCCTGTGTGAGTGTCTGGAGGTGGTTGGAGGATGGATGGCTGCGAACAGATTGAGATCAATCCCGACAAGACAGAAGTACTGTTTCTGGGGGACAGGAGGCGGGCGGGTGTGGGGGATTCCCTGGTCCTGAATGGGGTAACCGTGCCCCTGAAGGACCAGGTGCGCAGCCTGGGAGTCATTTTGGACTCACAGCTGTCCATGGAGGCACAGGTTAAATCCGTGTCCAGGGCAGCTGTGTACCAGCTCCATCTGGTACGCAGGCTGAGACCCTATCTGCCCGCGGACTGCCTCGCCAGAGTGGTGCATGCTCTGGTTATCTCCCGCTTGGACTACTGCAATGCACTCTACGTGAGCCTACCTTTGAAGGTGACCCGGAAACTACAACTAATCCAGAATGCAGCAGCCAGACTGGTGACTGGGAACGGCCGCCAAGACCATATAACACCGGTCTTGAAAGACCTACATTGGCTCCCAGTACGTTTCCGAGCACAATTCACAGTCTTGGTGCTGACCTTTAAAGCCCTAAACGGCCTCGGTCCAGTATACCTGAAGGAGCGTCTCCACCTCCATCGTTCTACCCGGACACTGAGGTCCAGCACTGAGGGCCTTCTGGCGGTTCCCTCACTGCGAGAAGCCAAGTTACAGGGAACCAGGCAGAGGGCCTTCTCGGTAGTGGCGCCCTCCCTGTGGAACGCCCTCCCACCAGATGTCAAAGAGAACAACAACTACCAGAGTTTTAGAAGACATCTGAAGGCAGCCCTGTTTAGGGAAGCTTTTAATGTTTGATGTATCATAGTATTTTAATATTCTTTTGGAAGCCACCCAGAGTGGCTGGGGAAGCCCAGCCAGATGGGCGGGGTATAAATAATAAATTATTATTATTATTATTATTATTATTATTATTATTATTATTATTCTGGGTCATGTGGCCAGCATGACTAAGTTGCTTCTGGTGAACCAGAGCAGTGCATGGAAATGCCGTTTACCTTCCCGCCAGAGAGGTACCTATTTATCTACTTGCACTTTGACGTGCTTTCGAACTGCTAGGTGGACAGGAGCTGGGACTGAACGACAGGAGCTCACCCCATCGCGGGGCCTCGAACCGCCGACCTTCCAATTGGCAAGTCCAAGCAACACAGTGGTTTAGACCACAAAGCCAAGGGACATGTACCCCTATAACAATTTAGCCTACATTATCGTGTAGCCCCTAACACGGCCCTGTATGACAGACCGGTATTATTATTAGTCCCATATTGTAGATGGGAAGACTGAGGCTCAACTAAGGCCTCCTAGTGAGTTTGCAGCAAAGGTGCCTGGCAAACTGGGGACTTTCCAGTTTATAGTTCAGTCTCTTGGCTCTTTTTATTTAGATGGTGTTTTGCACTGCAGTTCCCTCCATCCTCAGCCAGCCCATCTACTTGGGAAGGTTGATTCAGGGCTTGCCCACATTTGTGCATCATTTGCCTATTCATCCATCCCTTGAAATTAGATGGGAGTACAGCAGACCAAACCTGCACATGCTTGCATTTGTGTATGGGGACCAACTTCTGTCTTTTCCTGTTCATACCAGGAGGCATTCCTCTTTTGTGGGACGTGGGTGGCACTTTGGGTTAAACCACAGAGCCTAGGACTTGCCGATCAGAAGGTCGGCAGTTTGAATCCCCTCGACGGGGTGAGCTCCCGTTGCTCGGTCCCTGCTCCTGCCAACCTAGCAGTTCTAAGGCATGCCAGTGCAAGTAGATAAATAGGTACTGCTCCGGCGGGAAGGTAAACGGCGTTTCCGTGCGCTGCTCTGGTTTGCCAGAAGCGGCTTAGTCATGCTGGCCACATGTACGCCAGCTCCCTCGGCCAGTGGAGAGCCAGTGTGGTGTAGTGGTTAAGAGCGCTAGTCTCGTAATCTGCGGAACTGGGTTCGCGTCTCCGCTCCTCCACATGCAGCTGCTGGGTGACCTTGGGCCAGTAACACTTCTCTGAAGTCTCTCAGCCCCACTCACCTCACAGAGTGTTTGTTGCGGGGGAGGAAGGGAAAGGAGAATGTTAGCCGCTTTGAGACTCCTTAAAGGGAGTGAAAGGCGGGATATCAAATCCAAACTCTTCTTCTTCAGTAAAGCGAGATGAGCACCACAACCCCAGAGTCAGCCATGACTGGACCCAATGGTCAGGAGTCCCTTTACCTTTTACTGCAGCCCACACCTGCACATGTTTGCATTTGTTTATGGGGACCAACTTCTGTCTTTTCCTGTTCATACCAGGAGACATTCCTCTTTTTTGGGGGGGGGGGGTCATTGCTTTCTAATCTGTCGATTCTATTGCACCCATAAAACACCAGCAGAGCGTGCACACAGAGAGCTACTAATGCACCTTGTTTTTCACAAAACCAAAAATGTGCAAAAACACCCAGCCAGGTAATTGTAAATGTGCTTGTGCAGTGTGTGAGGGCAAGGGCCATAGCTCAGGGTGTCTGCCTTGCAAGCAGAACGTCCCAGGTCCAATCCCTCTCCAGGGAGGACAAGTGGTATTCAGAAGTGTTGCTGTTTCTGACGCTTGAAGTAGAAATTAGTCTCCACCAGTCATGGTTAGTAGTCATTGACAGAGCATCCTTTGGCACAGAGCATCCTCGTTTATTGCAGATGCATGAAGGGCAAAACTGTCAAGGTTGGGCTCCACGGTCCTGCTTTCAATCTTGAAGATTCACACTAGGCAAGATTCACTGCGCGCTCTCTGGGATTAGGTGTTAAATCCTAGTTTCTGGTGCTGAGCCGTGGGTCAGATCAAGCTCGGTCCGCAAACCTCAACGCAATGAGAAATCGGGTAGTCTGGTGAGGATCGCCCACCCCGCGGAACGCCCGCGCCCCAGCCAATCTGAAGCTGCCCGCTCACAATCGGATTCCGCATTGTGCGCGGAACTCTCCGCGGGGCGCGTTCTAGTAAGCGAGGCGCTTCTGCTGCAAGCGGAGGGGGAGGCGGGCGAAAGCAAGGGACGCCGACGCTGGCCTCATTTTCTGCCCTTTGGAAGATCAGCATTTTCCCTTTCGTTGGCTGGCCTCTCTGAAAGGAAGGTAGAGGAGTCCGCCGTTGCGCGGCGGTTAGAAGAAGACGCTTGCGAGATCCTGTCCCGCAGAAGTAGGGAGGCAGCGCTGCGGCGGGTGCCCGGAGGAAAGTGAGACTTCTACTTAGCCCAGGCTCCATTATTTCCTTTCCTTCTCTCCCTGTGGCTTGTCCAAATAATTGTTGTCAATCACATCTGAGCCCTCTTTCCCCATCAAGCCTCTCCTAATTTCCCCCCTATTTATGTGATCGATATTCACGGTTCTTTCAAAAGCAGCATAACTAAGGTCCCTGCGCCCAGAAGTTTACAGTTTCTATGCTGCAAAATAAGCAGGCGGGAGGGTGGGTCCAAGGAGTCAGTGCAGTTGAAATGGGAGACGCATTTATTATTATTATTATTATTATTATTATTATTATTATTATTATTATTATTTTACAGGTATTGCATTTTTTATTAAAAAATAAATTTATTTGTTTTATTAAAAAAATAAATTTATTTGTTTGATTTTTCAGATTAAAGTTTTATAATCGCATATCTCTCTGCTGGACTTCCCTCCTCCCCTTTGTGGGTCCTATTGTTAATCATATCCTCCTGCATCTTTTATGATAATCCAAATCTTTTACATCTCCTTTATGTCCAAAATTCACCATTAAACTACAAGTGTTATTCCAACCCTACTAACGATTATTTATTTATTTCTATACCGCTTTGCATTTTAAATAAAAATCTCAAAGCGGTTTACAGCATATTAAACCTCTTCATTAGGGCTGGTGAGTCTGGGCCTCGTCCCCCTAGGCCCAGGTGGATTTTAGCTGTTTACAATGGTTTTTAGGATAAATTAGAAATTTTCCCCATCCCTAATTAAAATTTTGGTCATTCCTGATTTCTGGTTCTTCCGGTCATTTTAGCCCTTTTTGTGATAACCCGTCCACTTCATCTGCCATTCTTCTCCCCCTCCTCATTTAATCCCCACATAAACTCTGTGAAGTAGGTTAGGCTGAGAGGCAGGGACCGAACCCCCCTCCCCCAGATCATCAAGTGAGCTTCATGGCTCAAGTGGGGGGATTTGAACCCAGGTCCTAGCCCAAGACTCTAACCACTGCACCACACTGGCATGAGACTCCAACAGTGCTTGGAAGTGTGTGGTCAGTATCTGATGAGTTCAGGTGTAAATTGACTAAATGACACCTCCCCACCCCACTCCGCCCTCACCCGCTCCCAAAATCTGGGCTTGGCAAACGTCAGTCTACCTTGCAACTCCTTCATGCCAAGACCTAACGAAATGTCTAGAATGACCCGCTTGGAATGGGTCGGTTTCCATAGAAATGGCAAGAAGAAGGTTTGTGCCCCCACCAGTACGTGCTCTCTTGTCATTTCTATGGAAACCCAAGTCCTGAATGGGTTGGACAAAGCTGAGGCATCCGTTGCGCCCCCTCATTATAGAAGGAGAACAAGCTCTGTGATGCCATCAGGATAATGTTCTCCCGTTAAGCCTCAGAGAGCCATCTGGGGTGATTTCGCCTAAAGGGAAGCAGAGGAAAAGGGGCGAGGACCAAATTTGCCAGTACGATGGAGCAATTGCTGATGGTCCCTTGCTTCCGAATGTACATTTGCTGTTCTTTTCAGGGCACGGGTCTTCCTTCAAGAAACATATTACCTTCGTTTTGCTTGACGGAGGCGACTGACATCAACAGGAGAGAGAATGAAGGCATTGACTAAAATGGCGACCGGAACTACCCTGGTAACTCTTAGACTGCTCTGGAATGACTCTTGAAGACATCTTGTGTTTAATTACACGGCACAGTTGTCACCAACGTCTTACAAAAGATGACACTGGTACCAGTGGTTAACCCCCCCCCTTTTCTGAGGCCGTTTCCACATGTGGGTTTCGTTTTGTTTTTACTCATAATGGCTGGTCTGGGCTGTGGTTACACGCGTGACACACAATTTCAGATCAGGCAACTTCAGGTTCCAACTCTTAAATGGATTGGTTGCCGTGGGATGCAGGGCCTTTTTTGTCGTAGCCCCAGAGCTCTGAAACTCTCTTCCGAAGGGAGTCAGCTGGTCTCCCTCTCTGACAGCAGAAAAAGATGGTTTTGTTTCCTCCCCCCTGTGTTCTCCACTGGTATCTCCGCTGTTGCTGCTGCTGTTTTAAAACTGTCCAAATAGGAAGATGCTTTCTTTCTCTGCTGGGATTTTGGAAGCTGGGGCCGGGGGGCCGGGCGCTTGCGGGATTCCCAATAGGGTAGGGCACCTGCTATGCTTCGGCCCCATCAAATGGCTTTTGTTGGTGGGAGGTATATAGGAATCATCATCATCATCATCATCATTTATTATTTATACCCTACCCATCTGGCTGGGTTTCCCCAGCCACTCTGGGCGGCTTCCAACAAAACACTAAAATACAGTAACCTATTAAAAATTCAAAGCTTCCCTGAACAGGGCTGCCTTCAGATGTCTTCTAAAAGTTTGGTAGTTATTTTTCTCTTTGACATCTGATGGGAGGGCGTTCCACAGGGCGGGTGCCACTACCGAGAAGGCCCTCTGCCTGGTTCCCTGTAACTTGGCTTCTCGCAATGAGGGAACTGCCAGAAGGCCCTCGGAGCTGGACCTCAGTGTCCGGGCTGAACGATGGGGGTGGAGACGCTCCTTCAGGTATACTGGACCGAGGCCGTTTAGGGCTCCTAAAGGTCAGCACCAACACTTTGAATTGTGCTCGGAAACGTACTGGGAGCCCGTGTAGGTCTTTATATGGTCTCGGCGGCCACTCCCAGGCACCAGTCTAGCTGCCGCATTCTGAATTAGTAGTAGTTTCCGGGTCCCCTTCAAAGGCAGCCCCATGTAGAGTGCATTGCAGTAGTCCAAGCGGGAGATAACCAGAGCATGCACCACTCTGGCAAGACAGTCCGCAGGCAGGGAGGGTCTCATCCTGCGTACCAGATGGAGCTGATAAACAGCTGCCCTGGACACAGAATGGACCTGAGCCTCCCGTGACAGGGAGGCTTGAGCCTTATGAGCTTAAAACAGGCCCCCCTCCCCTATCTTTTCCCCTTCCCTCCTGATCTGCCCCGATCCGCAGCGCCAGAAACAATCCCGCTCCAGGAGCGAGAACTCTGACTACACTGAGAAGGAGAAAGAGATGATGGCCGAGACTGAGCTGAGGAAGCTGCAGCAACAGTTCCGGATCATGGTGGAGAACAGGAAGTCTTTTGGGATCAAGACTCAGCGGCTGTTGTTCCAGCAGGAGTAAGTGGGGCAGAGTTTTGCAAGGGGGGTGGCCACATGAAAGGACGTCCACAGGGACCAGAGGTGGGGAAGCTCAGGCACAGGGGCCAAATGTGGCCCCCGGGTCTCCATGTTTGGCCCTCAGAACTATCCCCAGGAGTATAGCCCTTGCTTTTCAAAGGCAAAGGTGCCAAATCCGGGGTTTTTTGTCCCAACCCCCACCTGTCCTGGCTCCCATCTGATGAAGGACATGGAATTACATCTCGGTTTCTGCCAGAAGCTTTAATGACCACTGCAGATGTGCTATTGACAATCAATCAATCAATCAATCAATAAAATCTCTCCTATAGAAAAACTACGGAAACGGTAAAGCTAAAGGGACCCCTGATCATTAGGTCCAGTCGTGACCGACTCTGGGGTTGCAGCGCTCATCTCGCTTTATTGGCCGAGGGAGCCGGCATACAGCTTCTGGGTCATGGGTCCAGCATGACTAAGCCGCTTCTGGCGAACCAGAGCAGCGCACGGAAATGCCATTTACCTTCCCGCCGGAGCGGTACCTATTTATCTACTTGCACTCTGACGCGCTTTCGAACTGCTAGGTTGGCAGGAGCAGGGACCAAGCAACGGGAGCTCACCCCGTCACGGGGGTTCGAACCGCTGACCTTCTGAGCGGCAAGTCCTAGGTTCTGTAGTTTAACCCACAGCGCCACCCACGTCCCACTACGGAAACATTAAGAAGACATTTTTTTAAAATCCTAAAGAAAAAGCAACAGCACAGTGGCGGCTCATTTTCCCAACAGCTCCTTAGGAACTCGCCTCCCTCTTCCCCATAGTGCACATTCCTTAACTACCATTCTGCACCCGTTCTGTTTGGGGCTGAAGGAAGGTCTGTGTTACATATTGCCATGTTGACTTAGATCAATATCACCAGTCCCCTTTTCTGGACCAGACCCCCTCTTTCAGATGCCCACTGGCATTAAGACGATAGCCTCCCACTGTGGGTTGGTTCCAGCATCCAGTATTTGAGGTGCACTGTTCCTGTACATGGAGGCTCTGCTCTCGTTCCTGATGGCCATTGGCTGCCACTTTTTATGGATCCACCCCATCTCCTTTTAAAGCCATGTAGGTGAACCCCACCCCCCTTGCACATGCGTCCCGTTGTGCGGAGAAGTATTACCAAACGCACGGCGCAGTTGTGGGCCTCCATTGGTGCGTCTGTGCAGTGTTTGATGTGAGGATGCATACTCTTAATCTCTTTCCCTCCTCTGCCGCAGGAGGCAAATCCACGCCTTGAAACAAGAGCACGACGAGATCAATTTACTTCTGGGCCTCACCAATTCGCCTCGGAACCTTTTCATCGACGACCGCAACTGCATGGAGCTTAAATTCCTTTTGCAGACCAAGGACGAATACGACGCCCTCATCAGAGCCACCAAGGCCTTGATCTCGGAACTGGATGACAAGGTGCATGGTGGGAAATGCCGGGAGGGGTGTGAGGTCTGGTGCACACACCCTGAAATTGGCTTGTATTTTTGGCTTTCTAGTTTGCTGCAAGCAGAAAGCCTAGAGTCATACTATCATAAAGGTATAGGGACCCCTGACCATTAGGTCCAGTCGTGGCCGACTCTGGGGTTGCAGTGCTCATTTCACCTTATTGGCCAAGGGAGCCGGCGTACAGCTTCCGGGTCATGTGGCCAGCATGACTGAACCACTTCTGGCGAACCAGAGCAGCACACAGAAACGCTGTTTACCTTCCCACCGGAGTGGTACCTATTACTTGCACTTTATCTACTTGCACTTTGACATGCCAGAAGTGGCTTACAGAGCCAGAGTCGGTCATGACTGGACCTAATGGTCAGGGGTCCCTTTACCTTTACCTTAAATTGGATTTAGAACAGTAAGAAAAGAGAATAAGATAGTTAATAGTTGGAAATAATTTTAGATTAAGAATGATATTGGAGAGCTGTTACATGCAGATAGAATGAAATTCAGAAGGGAGGGATCTGAAGAAGTCAATTAATAATGTAAGAGAAATTGGGTTTTTAAGGGATATGTGTTTAAGATTCCATTTTTTTTTGTTTTTCTTGTTTAGTACTGTATTGTGTTTACTTTTGTGTGTTTTTTCTTTTTTCTATGTTATATTTATTATACGTAATTGTGGATTTTTTTTGAAAAAATAAAAACAGATTGGAACAGCAGCAGCCACATTTAACGTGTCTGTATAGACTTGTCTAAACAGAAATGGTGGGGGTAGGGGAGGCACCAAAAAGTGGGTGTCTATGGGGTGAAGCGGAGGGATGCGGGTAAACTGGGGCCTGAGCTATTCATATAAAGGTCTTCCTGGATCTCTCTTGTTTCAGATCATGGAACGGGAGAACAAGATTAAGAAACAGAAAATGCTTGTCATCAAAATGAGGCAGGAGTACGACGGCAGGTGGCTGCAGAAGCAGATCCAGCTCTTAGAGAACCGACTCAACCACGTGAGCTGTGGCCCCCCACCTCCGCCGGTCCAGACCCCCCTCCTGAGTCCCACACCTTCTGCCTCTGCTGAGTACCAGAGTCTGCCTCCTCGGGGAGGTGGCAATGAAATAATCTCACCCCCTGCGAAAAACCAACATTATAAACCCAGTTAAAAGCAGCGGGAACTGTTTATATTCTGCTCCCAAGCTTCAGGGGAGCATCCTGCAACACACACACACACTGTGCTGGACCCGTGGGTTACTCGAGAGGCGAGGTCCAAGTCTGGTCCATGGTCAAAGGTGCAATGGGGAGGCAGTCCGTAGTAGCTGAAGCTGGGTGCAGGGCAGGGAGTCGGGTGAAGTCAGGAACAGGCTTGCAAGCAGGGAGCCAGGGCGGGTCAGGAGCTCAGGCAGGAAAGCAGGACAGGGTTCAGGCAGGAACTAGCAACCAACAATGCTGCTCCTGCAACTTGGGACTGGGGCTGGCTGGCTTTTATCTGCCCGAGGCATAGGGCAGCCCCAATCCTTTGGTGACTCGCCTCTCCTGGCCTGGAGGCGAGCACTCCTCCTGCGGGAACTTAGTTCCCTCCGCCTCTCTGCCCTGAGCCTCTGCAGCTCAGGAGAGGCTGGAGGGTGACCAGACCCAGAGGCAACCTCCTCTTCCCCTGACGGGGCTGAGAGTGGAGCACCTGCAGGCAATGGGTCCTCCATCACCTCAGGAGCCAGAGCAGACTCAGCTGGTGCCTGCACCTGAGGACCCAGCACAGGTGAGGACCCTTCAGGCTCAGGCCCCAGCTCTGGCTCAGCTGGTTCTGGAGGCGGGGAATCCTGTGCAGGCTGGGATCCCTCAGGTTCAGCCTCCGAGTCCGAATCCCAGGCCATCGCACGCACATGAGGGAAGGACCAGCAGACTTGCAGAGACCCCACGTTTGGTAGAAGGACTCATTTATTTATTTTTTTGGGGGGGGGATCCCAAGGAGGAGAAAATGTTGCACAATATCCCCAAAAGATCTCAGTGGCACAGGATGCTGAGAGTGGAGAGAAAAACTGGGTGGGAGGGGTGGGGGACCTCAGACCCAGGGTCCAAATGTGGCCCTCTAGGGTCCTCTCTGGCCCTCATGTCTCTCCCCAAGCCACATTCCCTCTCTGCAGGTCACACCTCTCGCTACCTCTGCTCCACATCTTCCTGGGATTTGCCCTTGAATTCCAGCCAAAGTAAACGTATTAAAAAACAACACCCGATCTAAAATCATGACTATTCCTCTAGATGGCACAGACTTATGCCGAGGTGGTTCAGCACCTCTTTGCAGGAAGAAGGTTTTGCAGTTTAGGACAGTCATAATAATAATAATAATAATAATAATAATAATAATAATAATAATTCATTATTATTTATACCCTACCCATCTGGCTGGGTTTCCCCAGCCACTCTGGGCGGCTTCCAACAAAACACTAAAATACAATAACCTATTAAACATTAAAAGCTTCCCTAAACAGGGCTGCCTTCAGATGTCTTCTAAAAGTTTGGTAGTTATTTTTCTCTTTGACATCTGATGGGAGGGCGTTCCACAGGGCGGGCGCGACTACCGAGAAGGCCCTCTGCCTGGTTCCCTATAACGTGGCTTCTCGCAATGAGGGAACTGCCAGAAGGCCCTCGGAGCTGGACCTCAGTGTCTGGGCTGAATGGTGGAGGTGGAGATGCTCCTTCAGGTATACTGGACCGAGGCCGTTTAGGGCTTTAAAGGTCAGCACCAACACTTTGAATTGTGCTCGGAAACGTACTGGGAGCCAGTGTAGGTCTTTCAAGACTGGTGTTATGTGGTCTCGGCAGCCGCTCCCAGCCACCAGTCTAGCTGCCGCATTCTGGATTAGTGGTAGTTTTCGGGTCACCTTCAAAAGTAGCCCCACATAGAGCACATTGCAGTAGTCCAAGCGAGAGATAACCAGAGCATGCACCACTCTGGCGAGACAGTCTGCGGGCAGGTAGAGTCTTAGCCTGTGTACCAGATGGAGCTGATAAACAGATACCATGGACACAGAATTGGCCTGTGCCTCCATGGACAGCTGTGAGTCCAGAATGACTTCCAGGCTGCGCACATGGTCCTTCAGGGGCACAGTTACCCCATTCAGGACCAGGAAGTCCTCCATACCACCCACCCCCTGTCCCCCCAAAACAGTATTTCTGTCTTGTCAGGATTCAACCCCTTCCTCATTTTGCTCTTTCCAGGTCACGGTTTATTTTGACACCATCATGATCACCAATGCCAAACTCCGCGAGGAGATAGAGAACCTGCAGTGCCAGAAGTCTGTCTTCGATTCCATCTACTCCCGGCTTCACAAACAGCTAGAGCAACAGAGGAAGACGATGGACTTGTCTATTGTGCAATCGACGCAAGCCTACGAGCAAAGGTGAGAGCAGCTGGTCCCAGGTTCAAATCCCGCCAGGTTCAAATCCTGGGATCCGCCCTGCCCCCCACCCGAAACCCCGTAGAGATGCTACTAGTCGTTGTTGTTGTTTAGTGGCTTAGTCGTGTCCGACTCTTCATGACCCCATGGACCAGAGCACGCCAGGCACTCCTGTCTTCCACTGCCTCCCACACTTTGGTCAAACTCATGCTGGTAGCTTTGACAACACTGTCCCACCATCTCGTCCTCTGTCTTCCCCTTCTCCTTGTGCCCTCCAACTCTCCCAACATCAGGGTCTTTTCCAGGGAGTCTTCTCTTCTCATGAGGTGGCCAAAGTATTGGAGCCTCAGCTTCAGGATCTGTCCTTCCAGGGAGCACTCAGGGCTGATTTCCTTCAGAATGGATAGGTCTGAACTTCTTGCAGTCCATGGGACTCTCAAGAGTCTCCTCTAGCACCAGAATTCAAAAACCAGACAATGTAGACAACACTGAACCTGGTGGGACATTAGTGTGACTATTAAAGGCAGCATCCCTGTGTTCCCGTCCTATTTCTGAACATGCATTTTCATGCATTGCAGGGGTTGGACTAGAGGACCTTTGGGGACCCCTTTCCAACTGTGTTCTATGATTTGCCCGTCACCACTTCTGCCCATTTCTAGGGTGGAGGCCCTTGCCAGGATCTCTGCGATGAAGGAGCGGCGCTGCAAGGACATTGCGCAGTTCAACGTTGAGTTTCGGGAGCTGGAGCGGATCTACAACCACGAAACCAAGCTGAAGGCTTTCATGCTCACCAAGCTGGTGGACCGCTCGGAATTTGAGGAGCAAGCCAAAAAGGAAGAAGGTACCACACATTGTTGTAAACAAAAATCTGCCCTTTCCCCCCCTTATGGGGAATCCAAGAGCCCATATAGAGTCCTTACGTAGGTTCCCTATTGGTAGGAGAAAATAAGAGAGGCCAACCAGAGAATATTGAGAAGCAAAGCAGCTAGTAAGCCTGATCTTTCTTGATCTGTTGCAACAGGGTCCTCACTCACCACACGCAGGAGGGATCAGGAACCCAGAACAATGGTGCACAAGCCCTTCTATGGACTTTTGAAATTGCCCACCCTGTAGCTCAAGACCACCCCAAAAAACATGATACATACATCACAGAAGGAGGCAGTCTACAACAGAAATCCTGTTTGCCAGGATACCTGTTAATGGTCACTGATTGCTTTACCAGGGCAGCCTGGCCATTCTTTTGTGATGGTTAATACTTAACCATCCAGGTCCTGAATCCAGGTCATGGGCTCACAAATACGTCTTTCAGACAAGATTTGTAAGCAAAAAGACAAAGGGGAGGTTTTCCCCATTTCCTTCCTCCTTGCAAATAAATATATTGAGGTCAAATTGGGAGAGTCAAAATGGCTTCAGGATTGCTCTCCTGTGCTATTTCAGACATGTGGTTTATATACTTGTGTATGTGCTTGCCTTGTACATTTCTAAACATTTGTTTTATATTAGGGACTTTAGAATTCTTACAACAATATGCTTTGAATTTATGCTTTAAAGTTATGATTTAAAGGTTTGCTGAAGACACTCCTGTATTTATGAAAATAATAGATTTAAAAGTTCCTGCTGTTAGGGTCTGCTTTGTAAATTTTAGCCAGTTGCTCAGCCTTTGGGCTGCTGAATATGTGAAGCAGAACACACTGGCTGCTGAAAGCAAGAGGATGGATCCTGTGGGCGGTATTCAGTCATGGTGCAGTCATGAAACTGGCTCATATCCCGGCCTGTTTGGTTGCTTGACACCACAGCTTCCATGACTTTAAATTTTAGCTCTTTAATTGCTGCCTTTAGTGGGTTGAGCAATTGATAATAATAATAATAATAATAATAATAATAATAATAATAATAATAATAATAATAATAAAATGTTATTTACCATATTTTTTCCTCTATAAGACACACCAGACCACAAGACGCACCTAGTTTTTGGAGGAGGAAAACAAGAAAAAAAATATTCTGAATCTCAGAAGCCAGAATAGCAAGAGGGATCGCTGCACAGTGAAAGCAGCAATCCCTCTTGCTGTTCTGGCTTCTGGGATAGCTCTGCAGCCTGCACTCGCTATATAAGACGCACACACATTCCCTTTACTTTTTAGGAGGGAAAAAGTGAGTCTTATAGAGCAAAAAATACGGTATATCCTGCCCTCCCCAGCCAAAGTTGGGCTTAGAGCGGCCAACAACAGTAAAATAATACAGCATTCTAAAATCAATTCATTATAAAATCAGTTCAAATCAAATTGATGGCAACCATTGGGCTAGTGTTCTGTGAAGAATTACTAAAGGAGGGGGTCAGGCTGTGCCTTGGCCAAAGGCCTGGTGGAACAGCTCTGTCCTGCAGGCCCTGTGGAAAGATGTCAAGTCCCGCAGGGCCCTAGTCTCTTGTGACATGACAGAGCGTTCCATCAGATTGGGGCCACGGCCAAAAAAGCCCTGGCTCTGGTTGAGGCCAGCCTAACCTCCCTGTGGCCCGGGACCTCCAAGATGTTTTTTTTTGAAGACTGTAAAGTCCTCCGTGGGACATACCAGGAGAGGCCATCCCGTAGGTACGAGGGTCCTAGGCCATATAGGGCTTTAAAGGTTAAAACCAGCACCTTAAACCTGATCCTGTACTCCACTAGGAGTCAGTGCAGCTAGTATAGCACCAGGTGAATGTGATCCTGCAGTGATGTTTTTTCATGAGTGTTGTGAGTCAGTGGGAGTGAGTTAACCAGCTTGATGCCCGAGTCTCCTGCAATTCTTGGGATCCCGGATCCAACAAGGGTCAAAAATCAAATGGAGGATTCCGCTGTTGAGTTACCCAGGCAAAGTGCACAAGAACCACCTAAGTATGGTCCTTTGTATAACGAAGGAAGTAGCTTTGTGCCGGAGGGCAAATGGGTGGGTCCCCTCCTTCACCTGGCTGGTGGTGAGAAAGACCAAGACAAAGAGTGTGTGTGATCTGAGCCCGAAAAGGCAGAAGCCAGACAGTGAGAGCCATGCTTGAATTCTGTTTAAATCCAGGGCTGTGGCTATGGGAGAAGCAAGACCTTCTTGGGGTGTTAATGCCATGAACCCCTCTATCTTAGGCTCAGGTTGTATATACGTGTAAATAAACCATAGTCTCTGCTGCCCCACATTCTGCAAGGAAACACAAACCTGTCAGGAATGAGCCAGCTCCCAGTGAAGGTTTGCAGCCAACTGCAGAAAGAAGCCAGGAACAGGGAGACTTAGATGTTAGGCAGGGAAGAGCCGGCCGCTGCAGGCTGCTGCTCTTCCTGACCTTGATGGGTGATAAGGCAGTAGCTGAGAGCAGGCTAGAACACGGCCAGAGCTCGCAGGAAGCACATATAGGGGAGAATATATTCAGAGACAGCCTCTCAGACCAGGGAGAGGGTGGAGCTGATCCACTCAGTCCAAAGAGTTGGTGTATGGGAGGGTTACTAGACAGGAAGCAAAACAAGAGACGTGAGAGTGGTAAGTTCAATATCTTCTGTAGATCCCGGAAGAAATCTTCAGAAGGGTCATCTTGAGTAATGATGCTGGAGGCTTTGTTAGAGCCGTCCGGAGTTATCTGTTTGTCTTGGCAATAAATCCACCTTTTTAATTATCTACGCTTACTGTGTTATCAACCTGGGAACCTGGACTTCTGACAGAACCCTGGGTAAGCGCCCGGAACCCCCTGGAGCCTTGCACCCCTCGGAGACTGAGGTGGCAAGAGACAATTTTATGAACCCTCCCCCTTCAATCCCTTCCAGCTCTCAAGGCCAAGAAGCGAGCCAAGACCAAGGGGGAGAGCTTTGAGAGTTACGAGGTTGCCTACATGCGACTGCTGAAGCTGACGGAAAATGGGGACATTGACCTGCTGGTGGAAGAGTTCATTGCGAAGGAGGAGAAGAACTTTGCCTACTTCAGCTATCTCACCGAACTGAACAATGACAATGAGAGGCTGCAGAAAAGGATTGAAGACATCCAGGTCTCCTCTCTGCCCTTCCCCCTCCTACGCCCCTCACTGGTCCCTGGTCCTCTGGCCCAGGCTGGGCTCTGGACTGCTGATCCTGCTGCAAGTGGGCTGTGTTTTGATTGAGCAGTAATAATAATAATAATAATAATAATAATAATAATAATAATAATAATAATATAATAATAATAATTTTTATTTATATCCCGCCCTCCCCAGCCGAAGCTGGGCTCAGGGCGGCTAACAACAATAAAATAGTACAGCATTCTAAAATCATTCGGTCCCAGCTCCTGCCCACCTAGCAGTTCGAAAGCACTCTTAAGTGCAAGTAGATAAATAGGGACCACTTTATAGCGGGAAGGTAAACGGCGTTTCTGTGTGCTGCGCTGGTGCAGGTTCGCCAGAGCAGCTTCATCACGCTGGCCACGTGACCCGGAAGTGTCTCCGGACAGCGCTGGCCCCTGGCCTCTTAAGTGAGATGGGCGCGCAACCCCAGAATCGGTCACAACTGGCCCGTACGGGCAGGGGTACTTTTACCTTTACCTTTACTAAAATCATTTCATTATAAAATTAATTCAACTTAAATTGATGGCAACCATTAGGCTAAAGTTCTGTGAATATTGCCAAAGAAGGGGGTCAGGCTGTGCCCTGGCCAAAGGCCTGGTGGAACAGCTCTGTCTTGCAGGCCCTGCGGAAAGATGTCAAGTCCTAGTCTCTTGTGACAGAGCATTCCACCAGATTGGAGCCACAGCCGAAAAAGCCCTGGCTCTGGTTGAGGCCAGCCTAACCTCCCTGTGGCCAGGGACCTTCAGGATATTTTTATTTGAAGACCGTAAGTTCCTCTGTGGGACATACCAGGAGAGGCAGTCCCGTAGGTACGAGGGTCCTAATCCGTATAGGGCTTTAAAGGTTAAAACCAGCACCTTAAACCTGATCCTGTACCTTAAACCTGATCCTGTACCCCACCGGGAGCCATTGCTCCCGGTGGCTCCTGGATTGAAATAGCTTGGCCACAGCTGTTTATGCCCTGGTAACCACACAGTGCTGCAATGCCCTTGGCATGGTATGGAGGCTCCAGCTGACGCAGAACATGGCAGTCAAACGCCCGCCAGCATGTAACACATTGCTTGGGGGTCTGCCACCGGCTGCCGGTTTGCTACAAGGCCACATTCAAGATGCTGGTACTGCCATCTAAGGCCCTGCGCAGCTCAGAAGCGGGTTGCTTAAGAAATGGCCTCCATCCTTGTACAGTCATACCTCGGGTTACAGGTGCTTCAGGTTGCATTTTTTGGGGTTATGGACATGCTGAAACCCGGAAGTACCGTAACAGGTTACTTCTGGGTTTTGGCGGTCGCGCATATATAATAATAATAATAATAATAATAATAATAATAATAATAATAATTTATTATTTGTACCCCGCCCATCTGGCTGGGTTTCCCCAGCCACTCTGGGCGGCTTCCAACAAAACACTAAAATACAATAACCTATTAAAAATTAAAAGCTTCCCTAAACAGGGCTGCCTTCAGATGTCTTCTGAATGTCAGGTAGTTGTTTATCGCTTTGACATCTGATGGGAGGGCGTTCCACAGGGCGGGTGCCACCACCGAGAAGGCCCTCTGCCTGGTTCCCTGTAGCTTTGCTTCTCGCAGTGAGGGAACCGCCAGAAGGCCCTCGGCACTGGACCTCAGCGTCCGGGCAGAATGATGGGGTTGGAGACGCTAAATTGTGCTTTGTGCATGTGCAGAAGACCAAATCACAACCTGCGCATGCAAAGACACGGCGCTGCGGGTGGCGAACGTGCCTCCCACACAGATCACATTCGCAGCCTGAGCGTTCACTGTACCTCCTAAATCAGTCAAGTACATTTTTGTTCCAGCTGGTTTTCCCAGCAGGATAAATGGGTCTACAAGTCTTCCTGTGAGGGTTTTCTTTTTGCTTTAAGCCAGTGTTTCCCAGACTTGGGTCGCCAGCTGTTTTCGGACTACAACTCCTATCATCCCTAGGAAGCAGGTCAGGGATGATGGGAGTTGTAGTCTTAAAAACACCTGGAGACCTAAATTTGGGAAACACTGTTTTAAACGTCCTTTTTTGTGTGTTTTTAAGTGTTTTTAACTATTTTATGTGTAAATTGCCTTGAGATCGTGGCTTGGGAGGTGATTAAGAAACCAGTTGCAATAATAATAAAATAAAGAATGTGCGTGAGAGAAACATTTCAGGAGCTACAATTGACTCATTGCTGCCACCAGCTGCATGTTGGCCCCTGAAAACTTGCCAATGAAAAAATATGGCCCTTGCAATTTTGGAGGGAACGGTTCCCCACTCTCTGCCTGAGCCCCTTTGTGCCCTTCTGTGTTCTGTAGAATGAAATCAGCAAGCTGAAATCCGAGCACAAGAAGGCAGAAGACATCGTTCACGGCAACATGAAAGAAGTGGAGGTAAGTGGGGCTGACCTAGGGGGTCCCGTCGCTGTGGGGAAAGGCTGCAACGTTTGGGACTTTTGAGTCCCATAGCTCAGAGGCAGCGTGTCCCGGGTTCAATCCCCAGTGACATCTCATGGGAGGGGTTGAGAGGTGCTGTCAGTCAGCACGGACAGTGCCAGATTTACATATAAGCCAAACAAGCTATAGCTTAGGGCCCTACTCTCTTGGGGGCCTGGGACGCAGGTGATGCTGTGGGTTAAACCACAGAGCCTAGGACTTGCCGATCAGAAGATCGGCGGTTCGAATCCCCGCAAGGGGGTGAGTTCCCGTTGCTTGGTCCCTGCTCCTGCCAACCTAGCAGTTCGAAAGCACGTCAAAGTGCAAGTAGATAGATAGGTACTGCTCCGGCGGGAAGGTCAACGGCGTTTCCGTGAGCTGCTCTGGTTCTCCAGAAGCGGCTTAGTCATGTTGGCCACATGACCCGGAAGCTGTACGCCGGCTCCTTCGGCCAATAAAGCAAGATGAGTGCTGCAACCCCAGAGCCAGCCATGACTGGACCTAATGGTCAGGGGTCCCTTTACATTTACCTTTACCGCTGACCGTTAGGTCCAGTCGCGGATGACTCTGGGGTTGCATGCTCATCTCGCTCTATAGGCCGAGGGAGCCGGCGTTTGTCCGCAGACAGCTTCTGGGTCATGTGGCCAGCATGACTAAGCCACTTCTGGAGAACCAGAGCAGCGCATGGAAACGCTGTTTACCTTCCCACCGGAGTGGTACCTATTTATCTACTTGTACTTGACATGCTTTCGAACTGCTAGGTTGGCAGGAGCAGGGACCGAACAATGGGAGCTCAACCTTAAAAGGGAACGGGCATGACTGTTGTGTGTCACATGCCTGTTTACTTCCAGCACAGTCTAGGAACTTCCGTTTGTATATAGCTTTTCTATTGCCACTGTTTTGCTGGACACGAAGGAAAGCAGACATGTTTTTTCCTTTGTTCCTGCTGCTGAATAAAATGCTGTAATATACTGCTTACACATGGCTCTGTCCGCCTCTTCTGCTGTGAGAAGATTTACACACTCTGCTGATAGAGCGTGCACGGGTCTCTAAAAGTATCTGAGGCTCGTGTCGCTGATTGATGCTGTTCCAAGGGAGACCGGTGATCGTCCAGCTGCCGGCCAGTGGCTGGAGCCAGCTGGGGGCCTGCCTAATGCCCCTGTCTCCCTGGCAGTATCCCAATAGCTCTGATGTTATGTACGGAGTTGAATAGGATCTAAAAGGCAGCAGTCTGATTGGTCCTAGAACAATAGCATCCAGAATGCAGCAGTCTGATTGGTCCACAGCAGCCACCCAATCCAGCTCCAGGTGGAAGTGAATCCACAACCTGATTGGCCAACAGGTGAATCCCGGAATTAGCCAATCACGTGGGGCCCATTGTGTAAATAATGTATATAAAGCAGACATTCTGGGGGAACTTCCATTCCTCCTCACCGCTATTAGCTGAATAAAGAGCATGAAATCCACTCTTGACTCCGAGTATATTTCACCTGACCACCTCTCCTTTGGCCCGCAGGATAAGCTGCAGAAGACCACAGAAGAAGCCAACCTGTACGAGTACAAGCTGAAAGAGAACAGAAAGATCCTGGACCAGCTGAAGCAGGCGGTGGACTTCCTGTTCAAGGAAACGGGCTGCGATGCCACCCAGATCAGGGAGCACCTGGGCGAGACGGGGGAGATCACAGATCAGAACCTGATGCAGTATTTCAGTGAGTGATGGGGCCCTGTTGTTGTTGTTGTTGTGTTGTTGTTTAGTCGTTTAGTCATGTCCGACTCTTTGTGACCCCCTGGACCAGAGTACGCCAGGCACTCCTGTCTTCCACTGCCTCCCGCAATTTGGTCAAACTCATGCTGGTAGCTTTGAGAACACTGTCCCACCACCTCGTCCTCTGTCGTCCCCTTTTCCTTGTGCTCTCCATCTTTCCCAACATCAGGGTCTTTTCCAGGGAGTCTTCTCTTCTCATGAGGTGAGTATTGGAGCCTCAGCTTCAGGATCTGTCCTTCCAGTGAGCACTCAGGGCTGATTTCCTTCAGAATGGAGAGGTTTGATCTTCTTGCAGTCCATGGGATTCTCAAGAGTCTCCTCCTGCACCATAATTCAAAAGCATCAATTCTTCGGCGTTCAGTCTTCTTTATGGTCCAGCTCTCACTTCCATACATCGCTACTGGGAAAACCATAGCTTTAACTATGCAGACCTTTGTTGGAAAAGTGATGTCTCTGCTTATTAAGATGCTGTCTAGATTTGTCATTTGTCATTCTCCCAAGAAGCAGGCGTCTTCTAATTTTGCGGCTGCTGTCACCATCTGTAGTGATCATGGAGCCCAAGAAAGTAAAATTTCTCACTGCCTCCATTTCTTCCCCTTCTATTTGCCAGGAAGTGATGGGCCCAGTGGCCATGATCTTCATTTTTTTGATGTGGAGCTTCAGACCATATTTAGACTATATCCAGACCATATCCAGACGGCGCCCTAGACCAGGCCCATCTCTTGGGTTGCTTCTGCAATGGACCCAGATGCACACCAGACACCAAAAAGCATCACGGGGCTGGCAACACCTCTGCAGGGTTTCAGGCACAGGATCTTTCCCTGGAGATGCCACTAGGATTTGAACCTGGGACCGTCTGTCTGCAAGGGAGGCACTCTGCCACTGAGCTATGGCCATATCCCTGCAAATCTCCATTGGGCAAGAACAACCCACATTGCTGGAATCCATTGCCCAGTAGCTCCAGCAGGCAGCATGGTTGGTTGCTAGAAATGATGGGAGTTTTAGTCTAGCAAGATGTTTGATGCTCTCTGCCTTCTTGGGGAGCAAGGAGCTCTCTGCATTCTGTTTCTGGAGGGCCCAGGACGCTCTTGCAAGATCTTGCAGGGCTGTTGGGAATAATAATAATAATAATAATAATAATAATAATAATAATAATAATAATAATAATAATAAATTTTATTTATATCCCGCCCTCCCCAGCCAAAGTCGGGCTCAGGGTGGCTAACAACAATCAAATAATCAAACAATCAAATAATCTAACATTCTAAAACATTTCATTATAACAATTAATTAAAATCAAATTAATGGCAACCGTTAAGCAAAGTTCTGTGCAGGTTGCCAGAGGAGGGAGTCAGGCTGGGCCCTGACCAAAGGCCTGGTGGAACAACTCTGTCTTGCAGGCCTTGCGGAAAGATGTCAGGTCCCGCAGGGCCCTAGTCTCTTGTGACAGAGTGTTCCACCAGATTGGAGCTGCAGCCGAGAAGGCCCTGGCTCTAGTTGAGGCCAGCCTGACCTCTCTGAGGCCTGGGACCTTCAGGATGTTTTTACTTGCAGACGGTAGGTTCCTCTGTGGGGCATACCAGGAGAGGCGGTCCCATAGGTACGAGGGTCCTAGGCCGTATAGGGCTTTAAAGGTTAAAACCAGCACCTTAAACCTGATCCTGTACTCCACCAGGAGCCAGTGCAGTTGGTATAGTACCGGATGAATGCGATCTCGCAGCGAAGACCCCATAAGGAGTCTCGCCGCGGCATTCTGCACCCGCTGGAGTTTCGGGTCAGTCTCAAGGGCAGCCCCACGTAGAGCGAGTTACAATAATCCAGTCTGGAGGTGACCATCGCGTGGATCACAGTGGCTAGGTCAGGGCGAGAGAGATAAGGGGCCAACTGCTTAGCTTGGCGGAGATGAAAAAATGCCGCCTTTGTTATAGTTGTAATCTGCGCCTCCATAGAGAGGGAGGTATCGAAGATTACACCCAAACTCTTAACGGACGGTGCTCGCACTAATTGCACCTCCGCAAGAGATGGGAGTTGCCCCCCCAATCCCATATCGTCCCGTCCCAGCCAGAGGACCTCTGTCTTCGAAGGATTTAACTTCAACCGGCTTCCACGTAACCATCCAGCCACAGCTTCCAAACATCTGGTCAGTGTGTCTGGGGCCAAGTCAGGATGGCCATCCATCAACAGATAGAGTTGGGTGTCATCGGCATACTGATGGCAACCCAGCCCAAAACTCCGGACAAGCTGGGCGAGGGGGCGCATAAAGATGTAAAAAAGCATCGGGGAGAGAATCGCACCCTGAGGCACTCCACACACCAAGGAGTGGCGCGATGACAATTCCCCCCCAAGCACCACCCTCTGTCCCCGACCAGAGAGAAACGAGCGCAGCCATTGAAGGACTGTGCCCTGGATCCCCACGTCGGCAAGGCGGTGTCCAGGAGTTCGTGATCGACCATGTCGAAGGCTGCTGACAGGTCTAGAAGAATCAGCAGCCCCAACCCACCTCGATCCAGCTGCCTGCGGAGATCATCTGTTAGGGCGACCAGAGCCGTCTTGGTCCCATGACCAGCGCAGAAGCCGGACTGGAATGGATCCAGAGCCGATGTTTCATCCAGAAACCTACCAAGCTGTTCAGCAACCGCTCTCTCAATCACCTTACCCAGGAATGGAAGATTCGAAACCGGGCGGTAATTGGATAGATCTAAGGGATCTAATGATGTTTTCTTTAAGAGCGGGCGCACCCCTGCCTCCTTCAATTCCCCTGGAAATATCCCGGTGCCAAGGGACAAATTGATGATATCCCCCAGGGGGGCCCACACCTCGTCTGGACACGCTCTAATCAGCCAAGACGGGCACGGGTCAAGAGGACAGGTGGTGGGCTTTCCAGCTCGGAGGAGTCTGTCCACATCGGCTGGGGATATCCGATCAAAGTGGTCCAATACTGGACCCGAGGACAGTCGAGGGGCCTCCAGTTCCTTTATTGTATCCAAATTGGCAGGGAGGTCATGGCGGAGCAACAGGACCTTCTCCGCAAAAAAGCTCGCAAATGCCTCACAGCTGTGTGTCAGATTGTTATTTAAATTTGGCTGTCCTTCAAGGGACGTTAAAGACCTAATTATACTAAATAATTGTGCCAGGCAAGAGCTAGCGGATGCAATGGAGGCCAAGAAGTAAGACTTCTTAGCGGCCTTCACTGCCATCTCATAGGTTTTCATAAAAGCCCTATAAGATGTTTTTGAGGCTCCGTCTCGGGCACCCCGCCATACTCGCTCTAGCCATCTGAGGTCCCGCTTCATTTTCTGAAGCTCCTCAGTAAACCAGGGAGCCCGGTTTCTGCGGGGTCGCAGAGGGTGCTTAGGTGCGATCTCATCTATGGCTGCCAGGAGCTGGATATTCCAGCCCTCAACAAGCTCAGTCAATGAGTCGCCAGGGGGAGCAAGGTCCCGCAAGGCTTGACGGAATCTATCAGGGTCCATCAGCCTCTGCGGGCGAGCCCAAATCGGCTTCCCACCTAAGCAGGGTGGGGGTGGAAAATCAATCCTGGCTTTCAGAGCGTAGTGATCAGACCATGGCACCTTAATTGAAGGAGACATGATCACATCTATACCTACGCCAAAGGTCAAATCCAGCGTGTGGCCTGCTTGATGTGTGGGGCCTGAAACAAACTGGGAGAGCCCTAGTGTCACCATGGAAGACACCAGGTCCAGAGCCTGTGAGGAGGGAGTGGCATCAGCATGGATGTTGAAGTCCCCCAATACCAATAGGTTAGGGAACTCCAAGGCCCAGCCGGCCACCGCCTCCGCCCTGACAGGGTGGCTGCTGGTGCGCTAGGTGGCCGGTACACCAGCCAGACAGCCAAGCTCACCACAGAGCCCCACACTAGGCCAACACATTCAATGCCGGGGATCGATGGCGATGGTAGAGCCCTGAAAGAACAATCTTCCCGGATTAATAATGCCACCCCTCCCCCCCGGCCCACAGTCCGCGACTGGTGGAGGACGGAGAAACCCGGGGGCACCATTTCTCATAAGGTAACTGTTGCCCCTTCGCGTACCCAGGTCTCCGTCACACAAGCCAGGTCAACCCCCTGCGAGGTAAAGAAATCTCGCAGAGTGGCGGTTTTGTTGCCTATAGACCTGGCATTGCACAGCACCAGTGACGGAGGTGAGTAATCCTTGCTCACCCTACCCTCGTCCCTCGGGATGGGGTGCAGATTGGAAGGGGTACGAGCGTATCCATATCTCGATCCCCTTCGCCTATACCATCTGCCCCCACCACCATACCTCCCTTGCCCCTCCACGGTAGCAATCCCAAGCCTCATACAAGCCTCCATTTAAAAAATAGAAAAATAAAACAAACCAAAAACAATTATACCTAAACAAAACCAATCCCCACCCCAAACCACAATAAAACGGAACAAAATAAAAATACATAAAAACCACTGTTCACGGTGGTACAACAAAGTAAAAAGTAAAAACACCTTTAAAACACTTTAAAATATATAAAAACATTCTTAACATTTGCTGCAGGAGCACCAGTGTCCTTAAAGCTGTGGCGAAGGTGAGTCTGGGCCCCGCCCCCTAGGCCAGGTGGAGTTAGCCTGAGGAGGGAGCGGCCTTCCCCAACACTCACGGTGCAGCAGCAGCAGCAGCAGCGATGTCCCAGTGCCTCAATGAGGCCTCTTAAAGCTGTGGCGAAGGTGAGTCAGTCTGGGCCCCGCCCCCTAGGCCAGGTGGAGTTAGCCTGAGGAGGGAGCGGCCTTCCCCAACACTCACGGTGCAGCAGCAGCGATGTCCCAGTGCCTCAATGAGGCCTCTTAAAGCTGTGGCGAAGGTGAGTCTGGGCCCCACCCCCTAGGCCAGGTGGAGCTAGCCTGAGGAGGGAGCGGCCTTCCCCAGCACTCACGGTGCAGCAGCAGCAGCGATGTCCCAGTGCCTCAATGAGGCCTCTTAAAGCTGTGGCGAAGGTGAGTCAGTCTGGGCCCCGCCCCCTAGGCCAGGTGGAGTTAGCCTGAGGAGGGAGCGGCCTTCCCCAACACTCACGGTGCAGCAGCAGCGATGTCCCAGTGCCTCAATGAGGCCTCTTAAAGCTGTGGCGAAGGTGAGTCAGTCTGGGCCCCGCCCCCTAGGCCAGGTGGAGTTAGCCTGAGGAGGGAGCGGCCTTCCCCAACACTCACAGTGCAGCAGCAGCGATGTCCCAGTGCCTCAATGAGGCCTCTTAAAGCTGTGGCGAAGGTGAGTCTGGGCCCCGCCCCCTAGGCCAGGTGGAGCTAGCCTGAGGAGGGAGCGGCCTTCCCCAACACTCACGGTGCAGCAGCAGCGATGTCCCAGTGCCTCAATGAGGCCTCTTAAAGCTGTGGCGAAGGTGAGTCTGGGCCCCACCCCCTAGGCCAGGTGGAGCTAGCTTGAGGAGGGAGCGGCCTTCCCCAGCACTCACGGTGCAGCAGCAGCAGCGATGTCCCAGTGCCTCAATGAGGCCTCTTAAAGCTGTGGCGAAGGTGAGTCAGTCTGGGCCCCGCCCCCTAGGCCAGGTGGAGTTAGCCTGAGGAGGGAGCGGCCTTCCCCAACACTCACGGTGCAGCAGCAGCGATGTCCCAGTGCCTCAATGAGGCCTCTTAAAGCTGTGGCGAAGGTGAGTCAGTCTGGGCCCCGCCCCCTAGGCCAGGTGGAGTTAGCCTGAGGAGGGAGCGGCCTTCCCCAACACTCACAGTGCAGCAGCAGTGATGTCCCAGTGCCTCAATGAGGCCTCTTAAAGCTGTGGCGAAGGTGAGTCTGGGCCCCGCCCCCTAGGCCAGGTGGAGCTAGCCTGAGGAGGGAGCGGCCTTCCCCAACACTCACGGTGCAGCAGCAGCAGCAGCGATGTCCCAGTGCCTCAATGAGGCCTCTTAAAGCTGTGGCGAAGGTGAGTCTGGGCCCCACCCCCTAGGCCAGGTGGAGTTAGCCTGAGGAGGGAGCGGCCTTCCCCAACACTCACGGTGCAGCAGCAGCAGCAGCGATGTCCCAGTGCCTCAGGGCATCAGTTGAAGAAGGAGCAAAAAGGGTTTTCTTGTGTCTGTGTGTTTCTTGGAGGCTGATTAGCTGTTTTCCCTGTGTAAAGGTCAGAGGGGGCAGGGTTTCTGTTGAGGCAGGGGATTAGCTGTGGGAGGAGCTTATCAGAGTTTGTAGGGCAGCGGCGCACGCCTAGCGGCGCGCGCAGTTAGATCCATCTTTTAGATTTAGGGGAGCTAGTCTCAAACGTTTGTTGAGGGAGATCTAGGTGTTTTTTTGTGTGAGGGAAGTTATTTGTCCTGTCTTCAAGCTTTTTATGATGGAGGACCTCTGTAGCCAACCCCAACGACACGATCTCAAGATGGAAGGGGAGGGAACAGCTGCAGTCGCCTGCGATTCCTGCGCAATGTTTGCCATCTTGCCAAAGGTTGCAGGCACCTTTACCTGCAGCAATTGCATGTTGATTGCCCTCTTAAAAGACAAAGTCCAGCAACTGGAGGAACGTGTAGCTACGCTCCGAAGAATTAGAGAGCTGGAGCTCTTCTTGGAAGCAACAGAGCACACCGTCTCCACCAAGGAGGAGACAGGGGACTCCCCTGAGAAGGAGTCTAGTTCACCAACACAGGAGCCAGATATATGGAGAAACGTGACTCAAAGAAGTAGGAGGCCCAGCGTTCACTCTGATTGCTTAGAAATACACAATCGCTTTGAGGTCCTCTCCCCTAGCATGGAAGACGAAGAGCAGACTCCATTTGAGGATCTCTCCCTCATTACAGTCGATCAGGTATATGAAGACGAGCAGCAAAGTCAGTCCTCAGGGAATGTGCAGGCGACCTTGGAACGGACAGCTCACGGAAGAACCCCGACCAAACCCAAGAGGAGGCGTGTAGTGGTGATAGGGGATTCCCTACTGAGGGGAACAGAAGCAGTGATCTGTGGGCCTGACAAGACGTCTCGGGAAGTGTGCTGTCTCCCCGGGGCTAAGATCCAAGATGTAACTGAACGACTGCAAGGAATCATAAAACCCACTGACAAATACCCCTTCCTCTTGGTTCATGTGGGAACCAACGACACTGCAAGCAATAGCCTCCAGAAGATCAAAAGAGACTACGAGGCTCTCGGCAGGAAATTGAAGCAACTAAATGCACAAATTGTCATCTCATCTGTCCTCCCAGTTGAACGGCGTGGCCCAGGGAGAGAGGGGAAAATAGTGGAAGTGAACAGCTGGCTTCGCAAATGGTGTAAACAGGAACGGTTTGGATTCTTAGATCATGGACTGCAGTTTCTTGAAGATGGACTTCTGGCAAGTGATGGGCTGCATCTCACAACGGTTGGGAGGAATGTTTTTGCAAAAAATCTCAGAAACCTCATCAGGAGGGCTTTAAACTGACTAATGTGGGGGAGGGAGACAGTGCTCCTGAAGGTAGGAGTCTCTCAATTAATGAAGATGATCATCCAAATGTCATAGACCAAATGGAGCAAACAGCACGCGGACCTAGTGGTGGGAGGAAAAAATCCTTAAATAAGAGACACGGGGGAATGATTAATGGACTTCAATGTCTGTACACTAATGCGCAAAGCATGGGAAATAAACAAGATGAGCTTGAGCTCTTGGTACAGCAAACTAAATATGACATAATAGGCATCACTGAAACCTGGTGGGATAAGTCCCACGATTGGAATGTAATAATGGGGGGATACAATCTATTTCAGAGAAACAGACCAGACAAGAAAGGAGGAGGAGTGGCGTTATATGTCAGGGATGTGTATACCTGTGAAGAGATCCAAGATTTAGAACCTCAGAGCCAAAGTGAGAGCATTTGGGTCAAAATTAAGGGAGAGAAGAATAACAGAGACCTCATTGTGGGAGTTTACTATAGACCCCCAAGCCAAACGGAGGACATAGATGATGCCTTCCTGGAACAGATGGCCAAGCATGCAAAAGGAAGGGAGATAGTAGTAATGGGGGACTTCAATTACCCAGATATTTGTTGGACGTCAAACTCAGCCAAGAGCATAAGGTCAAACAGATTCCTCACTGGCCTTGCAGACAACTTCATTGTCCAGAAAGTGGGAGAAGCAACAAGAGGAACAGCCATTTTAGATCTGGTCCTAACCAATGTTGATGACCTGGTTAGTGGGGTAGAAGTGGAAGGATCATTAGGCGCGAGTGATCATGCTCTTCTGAAGTTTACTATACAGCGGAAAGGAGTAGCCAAGCATACTAGGACTCAATTTCTTGACTTTAAGAAAGCCGACTTCATAAAACTTAGGGAAGTGCTGGGTGAGATCCCATGGACAACAATACTAAAAGGAAAGGGAGTTCATGATGGCTGGGAGTTTGTTAAGAGGGAGATACTAAAAGCACAACGTCAGGCAATACCAATGAGACGGAAACATGGAAGGTGCCTAAAGAAGCCAGGGTGGCTATCTAAAGAACTTTTAACTGAATTAAGATTAAAAAAGGATGTGTACAAAAAATGGAAAAGGGGGGAAACCACCAAAGAGGAATTCAAACAAATAGCCAGCACGTGTAGACACAAAGTCAGAAAAGCTAAAGCACAGAATGAACTCAGGCTTGCTAGAGAGGTTAAAAGCAACAAAAAAGGCTTTTATGGGTATGTTCGTAGCAAAAGGAAGAACAAAGAAACAATGGGGTCACTCAGAGGAGAAGATGGTGAAATGCAAACAGGGGACACAGAAAGGGCTGAACTCCTCAATGCCTTCTTTGCCTCAGTCTTCTCCGATAAAGAAAACAATGCCCGACCTGAAGAATTTGGAGCAAATGATTCAGCAAAGGAAACACAGCCCAGAATAACTAAGGAGATAGTACAAGAATATTTGGCTAGTTTAGATGTATTCAAGTCTCCAGGGCCAGATGAACTGCATCCAAGAGTATTAAAAGAACTGGCAGATGTGATCTCAGAACCACTGGCAGTCATCTTTGAGAATTCCTGGAGAACAGGCGAAGTCCCGGCAGACTGGAGGAGGGCAAATGTTGTCCCTATTTTCAAAAAGGGGAAAAGAGAGGACCCAAATAATTACCGCCCAGTCAGTCTGACATCAATAGCAGGGAAGATTCTGGAGCAGATCATTAAGCAAACAGTCTGTGAGCACCTAGAAAGGAATGCTGTGATCACCAATAGTCAGCATGGATTTCTGAAAAATAAGTCATGTCAGACTAACCTGATCTCGTTTTTTGACAGAATTACAAGCCTGGTAGATGAAGGGAACGCAGTGGATGTAGCCTACCTTGATTTCAGCAAGGCATTTGACAAGGTGCCCCATGATATTCTTGTAAAGAAGCTGGTAAAATGCGGTCTTGACTATGCTACCACTCAGTGGATTTGTAACTGGCTGGCTGACCGAACCCAAAGGGTGCTCATCAATGGTTCCTCTTCATCCTGGAGAAGAGTGACTAGTGGGGTGCCACAGGGTTCTGTCTTGGGCCCGGTCTTATTCAACATCTTTATCAACGACTTGGATGATGGACTCAAGGGCATCCTGATCAAATTTGCAGATGACACCAAACTGGGAGGGGTGGCTAACACCCCAGAGGACAGGATCACACTTCAAAACGACCTTGACAGATTAGAGAACTGGGCAAAAATAAACAAGATGAATTTTAACAGGGAGAAATGTAAAGTATTGCACTTGGGCAAAAAAAATGAGAGGCACAAATACAAGATGGGTGACACCTGGCTTGAGAGCAGTACATGTGAAAAGGATCTAGGAGTCTTGGTTGACCACAAACTTGACATGAGCCAACAGTGTGACGCGGCAGCTAAAAAAGCCAATGCAATTCTGGGCTGCATCAATAGGAGTATAGCATCTAGATCAAGGGAAGTAATAGTGCCACTGTATTCTGCTCTGGTCAGACCACACCTGGAGTACTGTGTCCAGTTCTGGGCACCACAATTCAAGAAGGACACTGACAAACTGGAACGTGTCCAGAGGAGGGCAACCAAAATGGTCAAAGGCCTGGAAACGATGCCTTATGAGGAACGGCTAAGGGAGCTGGGCATGTTTAGCCTGGAGAAGAGGAGGTTAAGGGGTGATATGATAGCCATGTTCAAATATATAAAAGGATGTCACATAGAGGAGGGAGAAAGGTTGTTTTCTGCTGCTCCGGAGAAGCGGACACGGAGCAATGGATCCAAACTACAAGAAAGAAGATTCCACCTAAACATTAGGAAGAACTTCCTGACAGTAAGAGCTGTTCGACAGTGGAATTTGCTGCCAAGGAGTGTGGTGGAGTCTCCTACTTTGGAGGTCTTTAAGCAGAGGCTTGACAACCATATGTCAGGAGTGCTCTGATGGTGTTTCCTGCTTGGCAGGGGGTTGGACTCGATGGCCCTTGTGGTCTCTTCCAACTCTATGATTCTATGATTCTATGATTCTATGATTCTAATGAGGCCTCTTAAAGCTGTGGCGAAGGTGAGTTGGTCTGGGCCCCGCCCCCTAGGCCAGGTGGAGTTAGCCTGAGGAGGGAGCGGCCTTCCCCAACACTCACGGTGCAGCAGCAGCAGCAGCGATGTCCCAGTGCCTCAATGAGGCCTCTTAAAGCTGTGGCGAAGGTGAGTCGGTCTGGGCCCCGCCCCCTAGGCCAGGTGGAGTTAGCCTGAGGAGGGAGCGGCCTTCCCCAACACTCACGGTGCAGCAGCAGCAGCAGCAGCAGCGATGTCCCAGTGCCTCAATGAGGCCTCTTAAAGCTGTGGCGAAGGTGAGTCGGTCTGGGCCCCGCCCCCTAGGCCAGGTGGAGTTAGCCTGAGGAGGGAGCGGCCTTCCCCAACACTCACGGTGCAGCAGCAGCAGTAGCAGCGATGTCCCAGTGCCTCAATGAGGCCTCTTAAAGCTGTGGCGAAGGTGAGTCGGTCTGGGCCCCGCCCCCTAGGCCAGGTGGAGTTAGCCTGAGGAGGGAGCGGCCTTCCCCAACACTCACGGTGCAGCAGCAGCAGCAGCAGCAGCGATGTCCCAGTGCCTCAATGAGGCCTCTTAAAGCTGTGGCGAAGGTGAGTCGGTCTGGGCCCCGCCCCCTAGGCCAGGTGGAGTTAGCCTGAGGAGGGAGCGGCCTTCCCCAACACTCACGGTGCAGCAGCAGCAGTAGCAGCGATGTCCCAGTGCCTCAATGAGGCCTCTTAAAGCTGTGGCGAAGGTGAGTCGGTCTGGGCCCCGCCCCCTAGGCCAGGTGGAGTTAGCCTGAGGAGGGAGCGGCCTTCCCCAACACTCACGGTGCAGCAGCAGCAGCAGCAGCAGCGATGTCCCAGTGCCTCAATGAGGCCTCTTAAAGCTGTGGCGAAGGTGAGTCAGTCTGGGCCCCGCCCCCTAGGCCAGGTGGAGTTAGCCTGAGGAGGGAGCGGCCTTCCCAGACCTGGTGCTTGGAGAGGGCCTTGCTTCCCAAGAAAGGTGGAGAGCTTAAAAGGTTTTTATGGACCAGGAAACCCATCCCAAAAAGAGCGTTTAAGCTCTCTGCCTTGCTTGCATTTAACTTGTGGGATTTCAGGCCTTCAAGCAGCCTTCAACCATGTATGGTTAGAGTGGCACAAGTTAAATGTGTGTTAAGTTAAATGCGTTACAGGTAGGTAGCCGTGTTGGTCTGCTGTAGTCGAAACAAAACAAAACAAATAAAATAATAGAAAAATTCCTTCCAGTAGCACCTTAGAGACCAACTAAGTTAGTTATTGGTATGAGTTTTTTTGTGCATGCGATGCGTGTTAAGTAATCTTACAATTGCCACATTGGCCTCACTTTGTCCCCAAATTCCGACTGCGGAAAGTTAAAGTGCGGCTTATATTTGCGACCTTACATTATGCAGCCAGGAGCAGCGAGGAAGGGAGCAACTTATATTGGGGTATTTTTTATTTTTTCTTCTCCCCCCCCCATCAATTTTAAAGGTGCTTCTTGTATTTGGGTGCGGCTTATATTCAGGCCAATACGGTATAATCATAATAGTGGATGCATTGCAAGAAGCAATACAGATCTACTTGTGTTGCCTTTCAGCTCGATCTACTTTTCCCTGTGCACAGGCGCGGGCAAATGATTCGTGGGCCACTTAAGCTGTGTTTTCTGTGAAGTCCCATTGTACAACACGGAGCTTGCATGCCATTCTCTTGAAGCAACTTGTGATTTTCAGTGCTCCTACATGCTTAGCTTTGGAAAAGACAGTGGTTAAAAAGACTCCCTTGCATTCAGATTCTGTAGCTCCAGGACACTGGTGACTGTGGGCACTATGGGATGTGATCCATGAGAGGCAGTCAAGTACAACATTCCTTGTAATGCTAGAGAAGACATGCGAGGGAATGTTTGGTTCAGCCAGTCAAAACTTCCTGTTCCTCCTAGCTGGAGCATCCTTCCTTTTGCATGTGATAGAAGGTGGGCATGACCTTACCTGTCCAGGTAACAAAAGGACGAGTCACGCAGCACACCTCTCTCTTTTTGACTTCCTTCTTCATTTGACCAGCTTTTAGCTAGGACTGTTCTGCTAGCTTTCAGCTAGCAGAAGCACTGGGATTATCCCCCCATATGGGGTAGATCCACATGTACATATCGGTAACTAAGTCTGCCTTCAGGAATCCAACTGTGAACTGATGTGAGTAAACTTCTTTTGTTGACTTTGAATAAGATTGCCGTGTCTTTATTCTTTTAAGAGGGATTCAAGGGAACTTACCAGGAACGTACAATTCAATCTGAGACAGGTTGAATTGTACAATAGTGAGAGGCTCACACGAGCCTGCAACCAGCTATCTGCTGTGCATGTAAAAAGGGGGATGTAAAGTCTGCTAAGTAAAGGAACTTGCTAACGCAAGTTAGGAAGGATATTAATAAACAATATATCCTCTCCTGCCACTCTGAGCATTCCCACAGAAACAGCAAGGGGTCTTTGACCCCTGGTGACCTCCAGCCAATAGGCCACTGCTCCTGAAGTACACCACTTGTCTTCTCCCTTCAGGCATCTTGGAGAAGAAAAGCAACAACCTCTTGCTGATCGAATCTTTCCTGCGTTACAAGGAGCTGGAGGGGGAGCTGGACTCGGTCCCCATGCTGAACCCCTTTTTGGGTGGCTCCGCCTTCCTGAAGAAAATGGAGACCATTAAGATTGTGCCACCTTCTTTCAGTGTCGATCCCTTCGCGGAGACACTGGAGCCCTGTAAGTAACTGTGGCTCTGATGCAGAGGACAGTGAGGCAAAATGTTTCTAAATGCTCTCAATATATGCAGCAGGCCTGCAGTCGGGGGTGAAACGAGGCTTTATTTCACCTGGGTCAAAGACCCAGGTTGGTAGTACCACCACCCCATGCAGGCTGGCAGCCCTCTGGAGGCTTCATCCGGGGCAAAAAACCTGGCTAAGTCCCCCCATAGCTACGACACTACCTGCGGCTTACATGTGATTTACTTGCACAATTGCAGCTCTGCATGGAGTGGTAGGTGGGAAAACAAGCAATAAAAATAATATTTTTTTATTTATACCCCGCCCATCTGGCTGGGTTTCCCCAGCAACTCTGGGTGGCTCCCAACAGAATATTAAAAATAGAATCACACATTAAAAACTTCCCTAAACAGGGCTGCCTTCAGATGTCTTCTAAAAGTCAGGTGGTTGTTTATTTCCTTGACATCTGCTGGGAGGGCATTCCACAGGGCGGGCACCGCTAGCAAGAAGGCCCTCTGCCTGGTTCCCTGTAACCTCACTTCTCGCAGGGAGGGAACCGCCAAAGGTCCTCGGAGCTGGACCTCAGTGTCCGGGCTGACCGATGGGGGTGGAGACGCTCCTTCAGGTATACTGGGCCAAGGCTGTTTAGGGCTTTAAAGGTCAGCACCAACACTTTGAATTGTGCTTGGAAAACCTACTGGGAGCCAATGTAGGTCTTTCAGGACCGGTTTTATATGGTCTCGGTGGCCACTCCCAGTCACCAGTCTTGCTGCTGCATTCTGGATTAGTTGCAGTTTCTGGGTCACCTTTAAAGGTAGCCTGACATAGAGCACATTGCAGTTGTCCAAAGCAGGAGATAACTAGAGCATGCACCACTCTGGCGAGACAGTCCGCGGGCAGGTAGGGTCTAGGCCTGCATACCAGATGGAACTGGTAAACAGCTGCCCTGGATACAGAATTAACCTGCACTTCCATGGACAGCTGTGAGTCCAAAATGACTCCCAGGCTGTGCACCTGGTCCTTCAGGGGCACAGTTGCCCTATTCAGGACCAGGGAGTCCTCCACACCAGCCCGCCCCCTGTCCCCCAAAAACAGTACTTCTGTCTTGTCCGGATTCAACCTCAATCTGTTAGCCGCCATCCATCCTCCAACTGCCTCCAGACACTCACACAGGGCCTTCACCACCTTCACTGATTCTGATTTGAAAGAGAGGTAGAGCTGGGTATCATCCGCATACTGATGAACACCCAGCCCAAACCTCCTGATGATCTCTCCCAGTGGCTTCATATAGATGTTAAAAAGCATGGGGGAGAGGACAGAACCCTGAGACACCCCACAAGTGAGGGCCCAGGGTTCTGAACACTCATCCTCCATCACCACTTTCTGGACATGGCCCAGGAGGAAGAAGTGGAACCACTTCCAGTTCCCAGCTCCTCTAGATGGTCCAGAAGTATGTTATGGTTGATGGTATCAAAGGCCACTAAGAGATCCAGCAGAACTAGGAAGCAGCTTTCACCTTTGTCCCTAGCCCACTGGGGATCATCGGCCAGCGCAACCAAGCAAACAAATGCAGAACTGGGTAGGGGAGAATGGACAGTGGGAAGGGGCCAGCCAAGTTCTCACGTGACCGTCCCAGAACCCTGTGAGCAAGGAGGAGGGCTTAAAAAGCTCTTTCTTTGCGGGGGTTTCCCATCACTTGAAAGAGTTTTCAAGCCCTCCATTTTGTTTACTGGGCTCTGGGAAGAAGAAGAAGAAGAAGAAGAAGAAGAAGAAGAAGAAGAAGAAGAAGAAGAAGAAGAAGAAGAGGAGTAGTAGTAGTAGTAGTAGTAGTAGTTTGGATTTGATATCCCGCCTTTCACTCCCCTTCAGGAGTCTCAAAGCGGCTAACATTCTCCTTCCCCTTCCTCCCCCACAACAAACACTCTGTGAGATGAGTGAGGCTGAGAGACTTCAAAGAAGTGTGACTGGCCCAAGGTCACCCAGCAGCTGCATGTGGAGGAGCGAAAACACAAACCCGGTTCCCCAGATTACAAGTCCACTGCTCTCAACCACTACACCACACCGGCTCTCTGGGAGGCACCTGTGGCATCCCACAGTCTTCCAGAAGCCTTGCGTGGCCATCCCAGAGTCTGTGTCCCCTGTCTCCATGGACAGGGAATGATGCTCCTGGACACCAGAGCATCTCCTGCTGCCAACTGGCCTCCGCTGCCACCAGTCCCATTTAGGACTGAAATGCAAGGTGAGAGGTTGGCCAACCAGAAGATCATTTCCTGATCTTTCCCAAGGAAGACCCAAGTTTATGACGAGCTGAGCAAGGGGACGAGGGGGTCTTACTGGTCATCTGAAGCAAGCTTGAGCCTGGGCGGAGGGTGAGGAGGAGCAGGTGGCCAGGGGCTCAAATTCCGTTTGGTTGCAAGCTGTAATTAAAATCCAAGCCTAATGTTGTGGATTCCACCTCTAAGCTGCAACCCCTTGAATTTCCCAACAGTGGAGGGTCCTCTGGACCACAGCACCCTGCGAGCCATGATCCTGGAGAAAATGGAGAGGGAGAAGATGAAATCGCTTAAAAACTCGGTGGAGAGAATGGAGGGCAGCCGAGAAAAGAAGAAGTATTCCACCATACCCTAAGAGGAGGCAGGCAGGCACTCCGTCCAGAAAGCCCAGGGATTCTCAGCCCAGTTCGTAGACTATGTGTCTATGTGCTGTATATATATATTTATATTTTAAAAAATACTAAATAGGATGGAGTACCAAAATGGGCTCTCTTTTGTAAACATAAAAGGTTATTAATAAAGGACACGATTTGACTTTCGCATTTCTACAGTCTCTGCAATGTTCTAACCTTTGCAATGTTTTACTTTTACTATCGGGACGTGGGTGGCGCTGTGGGTTAAACCACAGAGCCTAGGACTTGCCGATCAGAAGGTCGGTGGTTCGAATCCCCACGACAGGGTGAGCTCCCGTTGCTCGGTCCCTGCTCCTGCCAACCTAGCAGTTCGAAAGCACTTCAAAGTGCAAGTAGATAAATAGGTACCACTCTGGCAGGAAGGTAAACAGCGTTTCCATGGCGCTGCTCTGGTTCGCCAGAAGCAGCTTAGTCATGCTGGCCACATGACCCAAAAGCTGTATGCTGGCTCCCTTGGCCAATAAAGCGAGATGAGCGCCGCAACCCCAGAGTTGGTCATGACTGGACCTAATGGTCAGGGGTCCCTTTACTTTTACCTTTTAAGCCCCTTAAGGTGGGTGGTCAGTGGGACTTACACCCAACCAAGTGTGCATAGAGGACTGCACTCTTAATCAACCCAAGCTCTAGCCTGCAATCTTATGTGCAGCAACCTGGGAATAACCTGCACTGACATCAATGGGCTTTATATCTCAGTAGACATGCATAGGACTGCATTGCCAGTCAGTTAGCAGCAGGGCAACCCTATGCCTGTTTCCTTGGAAGTAAGTCCTTCTATGTTGTCATTGTGTTTAGACAGGGAGTCTTATTGTCCTTATTAATCCTGGGGGGTTTACTGTAAAAATACTGCTGAATACCTGCTGGTGCCCCGCCAGCAGAAAAGCAACATTACTCAGCCAAAAATATTTAATACGAATATATGAAGAGCCTACTGGATCAGGCCAATGGCCTGCACCTAGCCCAGCACCCTGTTCCATACGGACGGGGCTGCTGAGATGAGAGCACAGAGTGAGAACACAGTCCTTTCACTTGCTCTCACAATACTACAATTCCCAGGGTTCCCTGGAGGGATGCAGAGAGACCCCTTGGTCCATTTATCTCAGGATTGTCCACACTGTCGGGTAGTCTCAGGTAGGAGACTCTCCAAGGTCTCAGGTAGGAGACTCTCCAAGGTCTCAGGTAGGAGACTCTCCAAGGTCTCAGGTAGGAGACTCACCAAGGTCTCAGGTAGGAGACTCTCCAAGGTCTCAGGCAGGAGACTCTCCAAGGTCTCAGGTAGGAGACTCACCAAGGTCTCAGGTAGGAGACTCTCCAAGGTCTCAGGTAGGAGACTCACCAAGGTCTCAGGTAGGAGACTCTCCAAGGTCTCAGGTAGGAGACTCACCAAGGTCTCAGGTAGGAGACTCTCCAAGGTCTCAGGCAGGAGACTCTCCAAGGTCTCAGGTAGGAGACTCACCAAGGTCTCAGGTAGGAGACTCTCCAAGGTCTCAGGCAGGAGACTCTCCAAGGTCTCAGGTAGGAGACTTTTCCAGCCTACCTGGAGTTGCTGGGAATTGATCCTAGGATCATTTGCTAGCAACGCACGTGGTCTGCTGCTCAGATATGGCCTGTCCCTAAAAATAAAGGGTGCTGCTAGAACTCAACGTTCTTGATGCAGGATGGAATTAAGTAAGCTGGAAGGTGTGTAGAGGAGGGCAACCAAGATGTTCAAATGTCTAGAAACCAAGCCTTATAAGGAACGGTTGAGGAAGTTGGGGATGTTTAGCCTGGAAAAGAGGAGATATAACAGCCATCTTCAAATATCTGAGGGGCTGTCACAGGAAAGGAGCAAGTTTGTTTTCTCCTGCTCTGGAGGGGAGCACCCAAACCAATGGCATCAAGTTACAAGAAGAGAAGAACTTTCTGACAGTAAGAGCTGTCTGACAGTAGAACGGACTCCCTGGGAAGGTAGTGGACTTCTTGGAGGTTTTTAAACAGAGGTTGGATGCCCATCGGTCAGGGATGCTTTAGTTGAGATTTGAATCATTGCAGGAGGTTGGGCTAGGCAGGGAATGGTCTGGTTGGCCCAAGGGGGTGCAAAAAAATGCACTTCACTCAGTGTGATGGCCTGGGATTCGGACTCGGAGGCTGAACCTGAGGGATCCCAGCCTGCACAGGATTCCCCGCCTCCAGAACCAGCTGAGCCAGAGCTGGGGCCTGAGCCTGAAGGGTCCTCACCTGTGCTGGGTCCTCAGGTGCAGGCACCAGCTGAGTCTGCTCTGGCTCCTGAGGTGATGGAGGACCCATTGCCTGCAGGTGCTCCACTCTCAGCCCCGTCAGGGGAAGAGGAGGTTGCCTCTGGGTCTGGTCACCCTCCAGCCTCTCCTGAGCTGCAGAGGCTCAGGGCAGAGAGGCGGAGGGAACTAAGTTCCCGCAGGAGGAGTGCTCGCCTCCAGGCCAGGAGAGGCGAGTCACCAAAGGATTGGGGCTGCCCTATGCCTCGGGCAGATAAAAGCCGGCCAGCCCCAGTCCCAAGTTGCAGGAGCAGCATTGTTGGTTGCTAGTTCCTGCCTGAACCCTGTCCTGCTTTCCTGCCTGAGCTCCTGACCCGCCCTGGCTCCCTGCTTGCAAGCCTGTCCTTGACTTCACCCGACTCCCTGCCCTGCACCCAGCTTCAGCTACTAGGGACTGCCTCCACGCTGCACTTTCGACCACAGACCGGACTTGGACCTCGTCTCTCGGGTAACCCACAGGACCAGCACATTCTGGCTCGGACTGGATATGAGCCCACCTGCTGGTTCCTGCACTGCTTTGGGTGGCCAGGCAAGGAACACAGGCTCCTCTGGGCACCTTGGCAGAGGAGCGCAAGTGGCAGGGCACTGATACAGCTCCTTACCAAAGGTGCAAGGGAGTCTATGTATGCCCCTGGCTTGACTAGATGACCCTCAGGGTCCTCTACAGTTCTACAATTTATTCTAGGAGCATAGGAGGCAGAGCAGTGGTCTCAGTATTGCACATCATGATGGACAGCAGTGGTCCAGGACAGCCGTTTCCCCCAGTTCTACATGCAGAAGCATAGCTGTCAACTTACAGATTTGAAAATAAGGGACCAGCAGCCTCGAAAATAAGGGATCAGCAGACAAAATAAGGGATTTTCTGGGCACAGGTATGTTCAACCTCTGAGCCCCTCCGAGCCAAAGGCAGAAAGCCCAGCCAGCAGCCAAACGAAGTCTCATCAATAAGGGACAGCAGCGGGACATGGCACTGGGATAAGGGACTGTACCGCCAAATAAGGAACGCTTGACAGCTATGCAGAAGCCAGGCACTGAATGCTAAGCTGTTCCTCTTCTGTTTCTGAGCTCCTGCCCTCCCATTTAGCCCATTCAATGCCTGCCAGTCCCCAAGCTCCTCTTACCTCCTCCTTCGAAAACCGTTCTCCTTGCGTCATCAACATCTCCTTGATGCTGCAAGACAAAGCAGGGGACAGATGGAGGACCACGAGGGAGCAAAACCCCAGAGCAAAATGACAAGGAAAGCTTGGAGAGGAGCAGAGGCTGCAGCCATTTAATTGAAGGGCCTGAGAGACAGATGGCCCTCACATCTCGTAATCAAAGGCTGAAACAGGAAAGGATTCACTGTGAAGCTTCCAAAATCAGCACCAACCTCATTTCGGCTAGCATCTTGTTCTCAGTGGCCAGCCAATGCCCCAATGGGAAACCCACAAGCAGGATGCAAGCGCGGGAGCAATTCTCCCTTCCTGTGGCTTCCAGAAACTGGTATTCAGAAGATTTACTGCTCTGACTGTAGATACAGAGCGTAGACACCATGGCTGGGAGCCATCGATAGCCTTTTCCTCCATGAAATTGTCCGCCCACCCCCCTTTAAAGTCATCCAAACTGGTAGTGATCCCTGCCTCATGTGGTAGGGAGTTCCACAGGTACTTACTAGTTCACCTTCAGGCCTTTGCCTTCTGGATCGAACACTTTGAAAGCGTTCAGAATAGTCTCTTCTGGATCCGCACCTGGAAGTCACAGAAAAGAGATCTGGAAAGTGAAATACTTATGGGAGGCCAGCCTGTTCTCTCCACCACTGTGGGGGAGGGTGTTCTTGCATTGCTGGGGGTTGGACTAGATGACCCTTGGGTCCCTTCCAATAATAATAATAATAATAATAATAATAATAATAATAATAATAATAATAATAATTAATAATAATAATAATAATAATAATAATAATAATAATAATAATAATAATAATAATAATAATATATTATTTATACCCCGCCCATCTGGCTGAGTTTCCCCAGCCACTATGGGCGGCTTCCAATCGGGTGTTAAAAACAATACAGCATTAAATATTAAAAACTTCCCTAAACAGGGCTGCCTTCAGATGTCTTTTAAAGATAAGATAGCTGCTTATTTCCTTCACATTTGAATTGGAGGGCTTTCCACAGGGCGGGCGCCACTACCGAGAAGGCCCTCTGTCTGATTCCCTGTAACCTCGCAGTGAGGGAACCGCCAGAAGGCCCTCGGAGCTGGACCTCAGTGTCCGGGCTGAACGATGGGGGTGGAGATGCTCCTTCAGGTATACTGTTCAATTCCTGCAATCAATAAAGTTGTGGCTGTTTTCGCCCATTAACCTTAAATACCGCGTCATGTGTATTTATTTCTCAAGGGGGGAGGGGGACTTGCCATGCAGTAAAGGTTTATTTGGCTATGTTCAAAGCAGCAGGAAGGACAAGCAAGTCCTCTGAGGGGAGAAAACGGAGAAATGCTATTGAGGGACAGAGAGAAGGTGGAGGCTGCTCCTACTTGACCTCTATCCAAAAGGAAAGCCGTGCCCAACCTGGTGATAACACAATAAACAATGCAAGGAGGGAACTGCAGCCCAATATAGGAGAAGTGGTGGGAAAGGAACACCTAGCTACGTTAAAGAAATTCAAAGCTCCAGGGTCTGATGAGCTGTACCCAAGGGTACTAAAGGGGTTGGAGAATGTAATCTCAGAGCCTCTGTCTATAATCTTTGAGAATTCCTGGAGAACAGGTGAAGTCCCTACAGACTGGAGGCAGGCAAATGTTGTCCCTGTTAAGTTGTGGGTGAACATATCAGACGACACAGCGATTCTTCAAACAGCTCTTCTTTATTCAGAGGCCAGAACAGAAACTGAGCTGAAGGGCTCAGTCAGCCTGCTTATATAGAGCTCCAGTACACATAATTGTTACAACTTTCTAAAACTATGCAATCACTGAACGTCACTTTCGATCCCTTATTTGCATAACTATCTACAGTATCCCCCTGCTGGCCCAGGGTGAGAACTTCAGTACATAACAGTCCCCATCTTTAAAAAGGGGGGAAAGAAGACCCAGGTAACAACCAACAAGTGAGCACTGACATCAATACCAGGAAAGGTCCTAGAACAGATAATTCAAAAGTCAGCCTATGAGCATTTAGAAAAAGATGCTGTGATTACTAAGACCCAGCATGGGTTTCTCAAAAACTAAGTCATGCCAGAGAAATCATATTTCTTCTTTTGATAGAGTTACAAGCTTGGTGGATTGGGGGAATGCTGTGGACATAGTGTATCTTGATTTCAATAAAACTTTTGACAAAGCCCACCCATGATATTCTTATGAGGAAGATGGCAAAATGTGGGTTGAATTAGGTTAACAGGTGGATTTGTAGCTGGTTGTAGCTGGTTGACTGGTTGACTGACTGAATGCTGGGTCTGATGAGACACTTGCATGTTTGCATGTCTGGGCCAGTTCAAACTGCTCTGGGCAAGTTGGAACCTACCTGAACCTTTTCCAACTGGTTTGGGCAGGTTTGAACCCCTTGGACTGGATCCAACTGGTATGAACTGGTTCCAACCGCTCTGGGCTGGTTCCAAGTGACATAGGCCTGTCCCAACCGGCCTGGACCTGTTCTAACCAGCTTGGGCCAGTTTCAAATGCCCTGCACCTGCTCCAACTGGCCTGGACCTGCTGGAAGCTGTCTGGAACTGTTCAAACGGACTTGGGCCGGATCAAACCAGCCTAGACCTGTTTAAACCAGCCTGGACCGACAGAAAGAGGCCTGTTGTTGTTTAGTCGTTTAGTCATGTCCGACTCTTCGTGACCCATTGGACCAGAGCACGCCAGGCATTTCTGTCTTCCACTGCCTCCCGCAGTTTAGTCAAACGCATGCTGGTAGCTTCGAGAACACTATCCAACCATCTCGTCCTCTGTCATCCCCTTCTCCTTGTGCCCTCCATCTTTCCCAACATCAGTGTCTTTTCCAGGGAGTCTTCTCATGAGGTGGCCAAAGTATTGGAGCCTCAGCTCCAGGATCTGTCCTTCCAGTGAGCACTCAGGGCTGATTTCCTTCAGAATGGATAGCTTTGATCTTCTTGCAGTCCATGGGACTCTCAAGAGTCTCCTCCAGCACCATAATTCAAAAGCATCAATTCTTCAGTGATCAGCCTTCTTTATGGTCCAGCTCTCACTTCCATATATCACTACTGGGAAAACTATGGCTTTAACTATACGGACTTTTGTTGGCAAGGTAATGTCTCTGCTTTTTAAGATGCTGTCTAGGTTTGTCATTGCTCTTCTCCCAAGAAGCAGGTGTCTTTTAATTTTGTGACTGCTGTCACCATCTGCAGTGATCATTGAGCCCAAGAAAGTAAAATCTCTCACTGCCTCCATTTCTTCCCCAGGAGGTGATGGGACCAGTGGCCATGATCTTCGGGGTTTTTTTTGTTTTTGATGTTGAGCTTCAAACCATATTTTGCGCTCTCCTCTTTCACCCTCATTAAAAGGTTCTTTAATTCCTCCTCACTTTCTGCCATCAATGTTGTGTCATCTGCATATCTAAGGTTGGTGATATTTCTTCCGGCAATCTTAATTCCGGCTAGGGATTCATCAAGCCCAGCCTTTCGCATGATGAATTCTGCATATAAGTTAAATAAGCAGGGAGACAATATACAGCCTTGTCATACTCCCTTCCCAATTTTGAACCAATCAGTTGTTCCATATCCATTTCTAACTGTAGCATCTTGTCCCACATAGAGATTTCTCAGGAGACAGATGAGGTGATCAGGCACTCCCATTTCTTTAAGAACTTGCCATAGTTTGCTGTGGTTGACACAGTCAAAGGCTTACCCACTCTGGAAGAATGGCAGATGAAGGTGATGGACTATATGGAATTGGCGGAAATGACTGGCAGAATCCGAGACCAGGGTGAAGAGTCGGTGGAAGAAGATTGGAAGAAATTTAAAAATTATTTACAGAAATATTGCAAAATTAATGAATGTTAGAGTGATGTCTGAATGAAGTTAAGTGGTTTTAGTAGCAATGTTATTAAGGTGTATGTAAAAATGGATAGTTAACAGATGAAAATTCAAAGTTATAATTTATTAAGTTAAAGGATTAAGATAAAAACAAAGAGGGAAAGGAATTGCGGAATTAATTAACAGAACTGGAATACAAAAAAGGGAGGTGTGAGGAGGTCAGGGAAGTAAGGAAATGAAATGTAAGGTACGGAAAGATTGATGTGTTGTTTTTTTTAAATGTTTATTATCTTTTTTCTGTATTTTGCTTTTTTTTATTTATTTCTTTTCTCTTTTTCTCTTTTTATTTATATAATCTTTTCTTTGAAACTTTAATAAATATCATATATATAAAAAAGACACAGTCAAAGGCTTTTGCATAGTCAATGAAGCAGAAGTAGATGTCTTTCTGGAACTCTCTTGCTTTCTCCATAATCCAGCGCATGTTTGCAATTTGGTCTCTGGTTCCTCTGCCTCTTCTAAATCCAGCTTGCACTTCTGGGAGTTCTCGGTCCACATACAGCTTGAGCCTTCCTTGTAGAACTTTAAGCATAACCTTGCTAGCGTGTGAAATGAGTGCAATTGTGCGGTAGTTGGAGCATTCTTTGGCACTGCCCTTCTTTGGGATTGGGATGCGGGATGGTGGGAAGGTAAACGGCGTTTCTGTGTGCTGCTCTGGTTCGCCAGAAGCAGCTTAGTCATGCTGGCCACAAGACCCGGAAGCCGTACGCCAGTTCCCTCAGCCAATAAAGAGAGATGAGTGCCACAACCCCAGAGTTGGCCACGATGGACCTAATGGTCAGGGGTCCCTTTACCTTTATCTTTACCCAAAGGGGGGGAAAGAGAGGGGGTGGAATAGGAAAGAAGCAAGCTTAGATTTGTAAACGTGATGATGTGGGGGGGAGGGGTGTTGGTATGTATTGGTTTTTTTAAAAAATAAGTAAGTACGTTGGACTTTTCAGCTGAATTCTGAGCCCACAAAATCCAGGGGTGCATTTAGCAACTTGGATTCCTCAGTGGCTCGGGTTAATTGATAAAGCTCTCAAATTATTGTTAAAACATTGGGCAGTGGGGAAAGGGTGTTGTATGTAAATCAGGGGTGGGTGACCTTTGTCACCTTGAGGGCCGCAGTCTCTGATGGACAGCCTTCCAGGGGCCACTCACTATGAACGCCTCCCTTGTTCTCTTATAATAGCAATGGTGCCCACCTGAGAGGTGCCGTTCCAGCTGAAAAAAAGCCCTGGTTTAAATTGTTTTAAAAGTACTGTATTTTCAGTTGTATTCTTTAAAGCAGGCTTCTTCTTGTTGGGTCGAATTGCTGCTATAAAGATGTATGTATTGCCAAGAATGCAAAATGGACTGTTTCAAGAAGTGGCAGAGATACATTTCTAGATTTGTCTGTCAGGGCAAGAAGCCCAGAATAAAATTTAAAATACTAACTGATGCAAAAGAAAGAGGGGGATTTGCCCTGCCAGATTTTAAACTCTATTATGAATCAGCAGCTTTCTGCTGGTTGAAAGATTGGCTGCCTCTTGAGAACACAGACATTTTGGATTTAGAAGGTTTTAACAATGTTTTTGGGTGGCATGCATACTTGTGGTACGACAAGGTTAAAGCACATAAAGCATTTAAAAACCATATTGTCAGGAAAGCATTGTTTAACGTCTGGACAAGATATAAAGACTTACTTGAAAACCAAACCCCAAGGTGGTTGTCACCGATGGAGGCAAAGGCCCAGAAAAAGCTCAATATGGAGGCCAAGTGGCCGAAATATTGGGAAATTTTGGAGCAGGAAGGAGACAAATTGAAATTGCAGAGTTTTGAGAAACTAAAAGATAAAGTGCGAGACTGGCTTCACTATTACCAAATAAGAGAGGCCTACAAGTCAGACAAAAAAATTGGCTTCCAGGTGGAAAAATCAAAGTTGGAAACAGAACTGTTAGATCCTAAAAGAAAGATACTTTCAAGAATGTATAACTTGCTGTTAACATGGAACACTCAGGACGAGACGGTTAAATCTGCTATGATTAAATGGGCACAGGACGTTGGACATAACATCATGTTTGCTGACTGGGAACAGTTGTGGACCACAGGTATAAAATTTACGGCATGTAATGCCCTAAGAGAGAATATTATGAAAATGATTTATAGGTGGTACATGACACCAGTCAAGCTTGTAAAAATCTATCACTTGCCCGATAATAAATGTTGGAAATGTAAAGAAACTGAAGGTACATTCTTTCACCTTTGGTGGACGTGCCCAAGGATTAAGGCTTTCTGGGAAATGATCTATAATGAAATGAAAAAGGTATTTAAATATACTTTCCTGAAGAAACCAGAGGCCTTTCTTCTGGCCATTGTCGGCCAATTGGTGCCAAAGAAGGATAGAACTTTTTTTATGTATGCTACAACAGCAGCAAGAATACTTATTGCAAAGTATTGGAAGACACAAGATTTACCCACTCTGGAAGAATGGCAGATGAAGATGATGGACTATATGGAATTGGCAGAAATGGCTGGCAGAATCCGAGACCAGGGAGAAGAAACGGTGGAAGAAGACTGGAAGAAATTTAAAGACTACTTGCAGAAATACTGTAAAATTAATGAATGTTAAAATGATGTTGCACTGAAAATAAGTGGTTTTGGTATTAAGGCTAATAAGAATATGTAAATATAGATAGTTATATGGATGAAAATATATAGTTATAATAGGTTAAGTATACAGAGTAAAGATAAATGAAAGAGGGTAAGGATTTGTTGAAAGGACTTTGTAAACGGGAATACAAAAAGGGGAGGTGTGAGGAGGTCAAGGAAATAAGCAAATAAACTTAAAGATATTGGAAAATGGATTATTTTTTTCCTAAAATATTTTTTTTCCTTTTTTATTTTTTCAATTACCGTTTTTTTGTATTTTGTATGTGTAATTGTTGGTTTAATTATTTTTAATTTTTAAAACGGATGTTTAGTGTAAAATCTCAATAAATATTTAAAAAATAAAATAAAGCAGGCTTCTTCAACCTTGGCCCTCCAGATGCTTTTTACCTACAACTTCCATTATTCCTAGGCAGCAGGACCGGTGGTCAGGGATGATGGGAATTGTAGTCTCAAAACATCTGGAGGGCCGAGGTTGAGGAAGCCTGCTTTAAAGTTTTGAAGTTTGCCACCCTGGGACTTCTTTGAGAGGATACAGGTTTAATAAGTAAAACAAATAATTGGCTGGGGAAATAAAAACACCTACCTGTGCCTTACTGAAGTCACTTTGGGGCTACAGCGATGCGATTTTATTGGTGACTGAGTCCTCCCCTTTTGATTTTTCCAGCCTTTATCCTTGGAATCTTCAGACTGACATCTTTGGAGCACACCAGGCCGTACATGGGATTTTGTGTTTTAGAGGTAAGCATTGTGTTAATCTTTGAAGCCCTGAACAACTTAGGTCCAAGGTAACTCAGAGATCGCCTGAACCCTTGATCACCTGCAGGAGAGTCTTTGCTCGTTCCCCGAGTTGATGAGGCAAATTTGACAACAACAAGAAGCAGAGACTTTAGTGTCATTGGCCCAGTCCTGTGGAACACTTTGCCCTTTAGTTACAGAGTTTACATTCCTCTTTTCATGCACAGCAGATAACTGGTTGCAGGCTCGTGTGAGCCTCTCACTATTATACAATTCAATCTGTCTCAGATTGAATTGTACGTTCCTGGTAAATTCCCTTGAATCCCTCTTAAAAAGAATAAAGATGCCACAATCTTATTCAAAGATGATAAAAATAAGTTTACTCACATCAGTTCACAGTTGGATCCCTGAAGGCAAACTTAGTTACCAATATGTACATGTGGATCTACCCCATATGGGGTAATAATCCCAGTTTTGCTGCTAGCTGAGAGCTAGCAGAGCAGTCCTAGCTAAAAGCTGATCCAACGAAGAAGGAAATCAAAGAGAGAGAGGGATGCTGCGTGACTTGTCCTTTTGTTACCTGGACAGGTAAGGTCACGCCCACCTTCTATCACATGCAAAAGGAAGGATGCTCTAGCCAGGAGGAGCAGGAAGTTTCAACTGGCTGGACCAAACCTTCCTTCACATGTCTTCTCTAACATTACAAGGAAGGTTGTACTTGACTGCTTCTCAGTGATTGCAAGGGATTGCAACATTTGTATCCCTCTGGCTTCCGTGACGGAAGCTGTCAATGCAAGGAAAATAAATAAAAATAAAAGAAACAATGTGAGCCTCAGGTCAACCCCTGACAGCACCACGGACATGACCAGCGCTGCGGACAATGGGACCTATGGGCTAGCCCTGCAGGGTGGGCCCTTTGCCCCGAAAGCAGCTACATTAAAATGAATCCTAAAAACTAATAGCAAACTCATTCTCCACCTGCCAACTGCACCGTCCACCTTCCAAGAGGGAGGAAAGCATCACCCAAGGTTTGCAGAAGTTCAGAAAACACGTTGGGGTAAAGGTAAAGGGACCCCTGAACGTTAGGTCCAGTTGTGACTGACTCTGGGGTTGCGGCGCTCATCTCGCTTTATTGGCCAAGGAAGCCAATGTACAGCTTCCGGGTCATGTGGCCAGCATGACTAAGCCGCTTCTGGCGAACCAGACCAGCGCACGGAAACGCCGTTTACCTTCGCGGGGATTTGAACCGCCAACCTTCTGATCGGCAAGTTCTAGGCTCTGTGGTTTAACCCCATTATGTTGGGGTAGGGGAATGCTAAAACAGCCCAGGGAAAGCAGAACAGGTTTGCCTGTCATCTCCAGCCTGGTGAGAGTGCCTTTTTTAAAAACGATTTTTTATGAAGACAACTCTGCATGCAGCTTCTTCGCTTCAGCCCTGCGCAAGCTGGCTAGAACTTCTTGCCTAGGCTTGTAGGGTCCTGCCCGCCTCCACTTCCCCCTCTTTCCATCTTCAGGGCTCAGCGGTGGGAGGGAGGGCAGAGATAATCACCAGCACCCCCTCCTCCTCCCAAGTTTCGGCCCTGAAATTTCACACGACGGGGCAAGTGTACTGAGCGTGTTCAGGAGCTACACAATGCTGATCGACTTTTGCTTTTGGGCAGGTGGGTTTGTTTTTTTATAGAAAAAACAGGATGGAGAAGGAAATGGAATTGTCATGCTTAACTAGGCCTTTTCCAGGAGGGGAGGCGAAAGGGGCTGCAGTGTGCTGAACCCCGCTGCAACATTTTGTTGCAGGTTCTACTCATCTTTCAAAATGGCACTGGATGCTCCTTCAGAAAAGCAAATGGGGATTTTTTTGGGGGTGGAGTGAAGGTGGCTGCTCTTTGGGGCCACTCGGTTTATGGGATTTCTACCCCAGTATCTTCTCCGATGACAATCTACACTGTCCCCCCTCCCTGTGTTGCCATTTTATTCTCACGCCAACCCTATGAGGGATGTCAGGCTGAGAGGATGAGCAACAGGTCCAAGACAACCTGAGGAGAGCCGTGGGCAGTATTCATGTTATTTCATGTCAAAGATTTATATTGGGGAGGGGCAGCGGCAAAGCACCTTGTTTCGAATGCAGAAGGTACGAAAAGGGGGGGGGGCTGAAGCAAACAATTTCAGAGGAGGCCTTTTTGTCTGTTTAAAGATGTGGTTAAGGAGACGGAATACATTTAAGGGAGCAAAACAGGGCGATAGCCGAAGAACAGCACAGTAAGCAGCAGCAACAGTGAGGATAGGAGACTCCAGATAGGCTGGAAACGGACTAGGCCTCAACATGAAAGCAAAGTACCGTATTTTTCACTCTATAGGACACACTTTTTCCCCTCCAAAAATTAAGGGGACATGTGTGTGCGTCCTTGGCTTCAGCGATAGCAATGCGAAGCCTTCAAAGCGCAGAGGGAGAGCTCCCCCCGCGCTCTGCAGGGTTCGCGTTGCTTTTGCTGAAGCCTGGAGAGCGAGAGGGGTCGGTCAGCCAAAGGAACCCGAAGCCTTTGGAGTGCAGCACGAGTTCCCGCTGTGCTGCAAAGGCTTCAGGTGGCTATCCCTGAAGCCTTTGGAGCGCAGTGGGACCTCACGATGTGCTCCAAAGGCTTTGGGTTCCTTTTGATGAAGCTGGGAGAGCAAGACTCTCCTGGCTTCAGCCGAGAGGGAGAGCTGCGCAGCACCCCTTCAGTGAAACGGAAGGAGATATTGATGGGGCTCCGTTTATCCTGCCACTTCGCTGTAGGGGCGCTGAGCAGAGAGGGGGAGAATTCCCCCCCCTGTTCTCCCCCTCCTATGGTCCAGTGCGTCCTATGGCCCTGGGCATCTTATGGAGCGAAAAATACGATATTTCATGGAGTTGGACCAGTAGCTTTCAGGCAAGAGTCCCTCCCACACCTACCTGGAGGTGCCAGGTTTCGAACCCAAGACCTTCAGCATGCTGATCAAGGGCTTTACTGCTGCGTTGTGTTCCTTCCCCAAAAAAGTAAATTAAGGTGCTAGACCTCATGGTCTTGAGGGGGGGGAGCTGATTGAAATGGCACCGCTGGATTCCGCTGCTTCAACTGGAATTTTGCTGCTCTCCAGTTCTGCTGCAGCCACTGACCCTGCCCGTCTCCCCATCTCTCTCCTAGGCTCTGACGGCGTCATCCCAGGGCCTCCTGAACTGCGCCGTTTACTGCTGGACCCAGCATACGTTCCGCTGCATGAAGCGCAGGGCCTGCCAAGACGGCGAGACCCAGACGCCGCTCCTGCGGTCCCAGAAGAGGTTCTACGAAAGCACGCTTCCCACCGCTGGCCGCCAGGCAGAGGCCAAGTCCGCTGCGGGCTCCACGGCGCTGTGAGCAAGGGAGCTTTTGGAGTCCCTCTGGCTGAGCACCCGAAACTCTCTCCTCCCACTCCTTTGGCACCCCCTCCTCGCTGCCACGTATTGCCAGAGGGGAAGGTGGGCAGCCCAGCCCCCTTGGCCCACCAGGCTCCCCACCTGATCCCACCCATGCCCTGCCATGTTCAAGGGGCCTTATCCAGTCCAGCGCCCTGTAACCAACAAGGTGGGAGGGAACGGGCAAGAACTCTGGCATTCAGAAAAGGACAGGTCTACACAAGGAGCAAGACCGCGACTGGCCAGCGGCGGCAGCAACGGCAACCTCTCCCCAATGAGCCTTTTGGTGGAGCAGGAAAGCTGAGGCTTCGTCATGGGACCTGGATGGTGTGTTTGACAACCATTCTTTCTATGGGCAAGGGGGAGCCTCTTTGAATTCTGCAGCAGTTCCTGTACAGGAGATTATTCCAGGACTGTGTTGGAATCTGGATGTGGGTGAGAATAGGCTGCTGTGGGGCCGACCTGTTCTTCCTCAGAGCTGCTTGTTTTTGTCGTTTTCCACTCAACAGTCAAGACAAAAGGGAACATGTGGCATTTATTGTCTTGGATATTATTATTATTATTACTGTTAACATTTATATGAGCCAGTGTGGTGTAGTGCTTAAGAGCGGTGGACTCGTAATCTGGTGAACCGGCTTCGCTTCCCTGCTCCTCCCCATGCAGCTGCTGGGTGACCTTGGGCCAGTCACACTTCTCTGATGTCTCTCAGCCCCACTCACCTCACAGAGTGTTTGTTGTGGGGGAGGAAGGGAAAGGAGATTGTTAGCTGCTTTGAGACTCCTTCAGGTAGTGAGAAAGTGGGATCTCAAATCCAAACTCTTCTTCTTCTTCTTCTTGTATCTCATCTTTCCTCCAAGGAGCTCCAGCTGGCTTACCTCCTCCTCCTCCCCACTTTATCCTTACAACAACTCTGTGAGAAAGGTTAGGCAGAGATACTGTGACTGGCCCAAGAGCCACCCTGTGAGCTCTCCCAGACCTACTCCAGCTCTCTAACTACTGCGCTATCACTGACTCATACACACACCACACCAGTGTGTGTGTGTGTGTGTGTGTGTACGCTTGTACACACCGAGGGGGCCCTTTGAATACATTGCGAGTTGTGCACATCTCTGCATGCTTACTTGGAAGCAAGTGCCACCCCTGCAATGGGACTCCCTCCGGGGCAAGTTCGAGCAGCCATATCAGCGTGTCTCTCTTCCATCATTTGCTCAGCCTAAGCTCAGTTTTGGCCAAGATGGTGTCCTCCAGCCGCTTTGACCCAAAACTGCCCTCAGCCCTGGCCATCCAATTGCAAGAAAAGAATCTTGGGCTCAGCTCCTGCTTGTGGGTTGACCACATGCCTCTGTTTGGCCACTGTAAGAACATGGGGTTGGACTTGATGGCTCCTTGGCCTGACTGGCAGGACTCTTCTCATGTTAGGTCTTGGCTGTTTCACCCTGGATGAAAAGGGCGAGGGAGGGAAAGCCAAGTTTGTACACATGGTTAATTGTGCAAACCCAGTTCCTAAATGCTAGTGAAATGACACTTCACGGTCCTTGAAGTTCTGAGTTAGTCACCCAACAAGGACAAACTGTTTTACTACTGCTAGGTTACACAGCACGGAGTGAAACATTTGATTTCATTAAACTATTTCAGTGCATTCTTCTTAAGGCTTTTGCAACTGGGGAAAAATGCAAATTTTATTAGAGCAAAGACCGTATTACAATTGCTCCCATTATAAGGACTATATACAGGGGGAATTTATTTCTGGGATGAGGGAGCATGTACGCCGCCCCCGACATACGGCTGAACTACAGTTCCCATCAGCCACTGGTGCAGCATGGTCAACAGCCAGGGATGATGGGAACTGGAGTCCACTTGCCACCAACCTCTGCTTTATTATAGATGCTTTGGAGTGCACTCGATGTCTTAACAGGAGGTCCAAGGATGCCTTGAAATGTCCACAAGCATTATTCTTTGGAATCTGTAGAGTTCAATCCTGCCTTTACTTTGCAAGAGCGACAGGAATCAACTTTGTCAACATCTGGGCTGCTGCCTTGCAGATTCCCTTCAACCTCTGAGCTGGTGAATTGCCTAAACCATCCTGGTAGCTTCCACAGCCTTGGCACAATGAAAGTGATAGCGGCAAGAACCAGGACTCCTAGAGGGATCACTGTTTCAAAAGCTCGTTTCACGACTTTTGTGCTCCAGTTCTGCCTTGGAGACCCACCATCAATGCTTCCCCCGGACCCCCAAAACTGGCAGTTTGGAGGGGCCCAGCCGTTGTTGCAGTGGCAGTTATTGCGGTTGTTACAAACACCTCTGTCACTGCACTGTTTATTCGGATCACACACTGCCTTCTTCCTGAAAATGCACGTCTGGTTCTTGCAGAGTTTCCCAGGGCCACATGGAGTGCCATCAGGCACCATTCCGAGATCCACAAAATCTGTCCCGCCATGGTAGGCCACGCTCCAGCAGCCAGCACCAGCGCCTGACAACTCAGTGGGAGTCACGGCATAGTGTGGTATTGAAGGTACGTCTCTGACATTGCTACACTGAATTCTCCCGCACTTTACATCTTGAGGCTGGCATTTGACAAAAGTACTTCCTGTCCAATCCCTGCCACAGTTGCCATACTTATCCCCCACAGTATTCCGAGACTGAAAGCAGGATGCTGGAGCCGCTGTGGCTCCATAGCCAAAGATTCTGGCGCACAGGTAGTTGTGAGTCCAACACTGCTTGGCATAACAATAGGAATCGTGTTTGCTGCACGGCGTCCCGTCTTGCATGTACACATCATTGGGGCACCACTCAGACTTCCCACTACAGTACTCGGGAAGGTCACACTCATTGATCTGAATTCGACAAAGGTCTCCACTTGGACGGAAGTGACAGTTTTTACAACATGCCCCAGAAGAGCACTGTGCACGTGGCTTCAAGGTGCAGTCAGCGTTGCAACAAAGATCCTGCCTGCACCTCTGCGCGCCGCCACAGTCACATTCTTCTCCCTTATCCAACAATCCATTGCCACAATGCTTGATAGGTGGTATTTTTGGGGGCCTGTTGTCCAGGCAGTCCAGGTTCCCTTTCAGCACAAGTTCTGCATAAGTGTGAATGCTGCAGTTGCTGAACTTGTTCGTTTCTGCCTGGTACGAATGCATGACACAGGTTTTGTATCCTCCACAAACACAGTTGGATTCGTCGTGTTCAAGCCCCATGTGATGACCCAACTCATGGGACATGGCCCTTGCAAAGAGAATTGGGTTCTTCTGCAAGTAGCTCAAAACCCCTGCAGAATAGCTTGGCCTGCAGATGGCATTACCGTATGACTTCCCGAGGGTGTGCTCGAACTCCTGGTGAGTGAGCAACAGGGCTGTGTCGTGCTTCATCCACTTCGCAAGACCGTTCACTCTCCAGCTGTTGAAATTATTCAGAAGCAACCCAACGTTATTTGTAACCTCGAAAGGGTTGCCTGTGTTCCAGATCTCCAGTCCAGTCAGGACAATACTTGTGTGCAGCACCCGGAAGTGCACACCCATTAAGTTAACTATGTCCAAAAGGAGGTATCCCATCCTGGTTTCATTGGCACCTTCAAACTGAAACAGCTTCTCGTCCACAACAATGTACAGCTCAATGTATTTTGGGTGCCTTGGGTCACGCCGGGTCCCCCTTTCCACCCTCAGTTCTTCTGCCTGACGCTTTGCAACTGGAGCTCTCATTCCACACATACAAGGCTTTGGTTCATTGATCAGGTAGAGAAGGTGCTGAAAAGCGGAAGAATCGTGGAATGGCTCTATGCCATAATTTCTGTCTCTGATACTTAGGAATCCTGTCAAGCCAGAGCAGGTCTTAAGAACCACAAGCGAATTGGCTACGCCCTCCACATGCCCTTCGTGGTAGCATTCAACAGGGATGTAGGGATGACTTTCAATCCGTCTGCCCTGGGAACTGTATGTGAAGAGTGGGAGGTTTTTGACCAGGAAGTCATCCTTCCTGGGCTTCAAGTGAATGACGTAGTCCTTTCCTGATACATTGAGGATATAGGAAAGGTCATCCTTCTTGGCTTTCCCTTCAAAAAGCACCAACTGCCTTGGGATGATCACTTCATACCACGTATACTCAGGAGCAGGAAATGAGCTGGTGGGAAGGAGGAACCCCAGCAAAATAACAGGATTCATCAACTGCAGAAACAACCATTTGTGGAGGCCACCGCTGCCCCGTGCCATGATTTGCTTCCACTATTCACTATCCTTAAACAGCCTAGAGGAGAGAGGAGAGAAATTGAAATTCAAGTACAAGGAGAGAAATTTTTGATTGTAGGAATAGACTGGGCTTTCTGACTTAACATCCCCACCAATCATTAATTCTCAAGAGGCTTTTTTAGACTTGTGCTCAAGAAAACACAAGGCAATTCCTGCCCCTGCCACCATCTCTCTCTTGACAGTCGTCAACATCATTTGGTAGTGAGAGAGTTTAAAAAGGTGAAGCGCCCACTGCTGTCTGGCATATGCAAATGGAGTTAGGGTAACCAAAACACGGGCCGTCCTTAAACCTTTGACTCTAAAGGCCTCCACAACTTTAGGGCCTAGGCGCCACAAGTTTCTCTTCTCAGAAGCTGTTGTGGTCACCTTTCTGGGTGATAAGAAGGACCAAAAGGAGGAAGGGTAGACAGCAGAGAGAGGAAGATACCCCAATAATTATATTCCTCTAGTCCCAGGAATTCTCATTTGATCTTCTAAAGTGTATTTCCAGAGACTTTTAGCTGACAAAGGAGACGACAAAGAGGGAGGAGGAACCACCATACCGGTTCAAATGTCCTCTCCTGTGGTGGGAAATTCCATGACCAGCCTAACGGTTTCTCATGCTTTTTTGAATGTGGACATTCCATCGGCTGAGGCAGGTGGGCATTGGAAGAGCACGGAACACGGTAGAGAGCAGCTGTTTGCTATTCTCGATGTGGATCAGGACCCACTTATTGCTGGAATCCTGGCCAAGAGGGCTAACATAGGCCACATTCACACTGTGGGTTTAAAGGGGAATTGTGAAGGAAGAGTATACATGAGTAGCCAACTGTGACAGGGGGAAAGGTCAGGCGGGATAAAGCTCAGAATGATCTCAGGCTTACAAGAGAGGTGAAAGATAATAAAGCCACTTCCGAACTGAAAAGGAGGTGGGGTTGCGGGCTCACAGCCCCCGCAAGAATGAGGGAATCCTCACAGGTGTCATCTCCCTGCCTAGCCAATTGGCTGGTCGGGTGTGTGTGTGTGTGGCCTGGGCTATTTATGCCCGGCGCCCCCAAGGACCGCCCTCTCTTCGCCTCTCCAGCTGATAGCCAATAGGCCTAAGCCAATACCGCTCATTTCCTACAATCAATAAAATTGTGGCTGTTTTCGCCCATTAACCTTAAATACCGCGTCATGTGTATTTATTTCTCAAGGGGGGAGGGGGACTTGCCACGCAATAAAGGTTTATTTGGCTATGTTCAAAGCAGCAGGAAGAACAAGCAAGTCCTCTGAGGGGAGAAAACGGAGAAATGCTATTGAGCGACAGAGAGAAGGTGGAGGCTGCTCCTACTTGACCTCTATCCAAAAGGAAAGCCGTGCCCAACCTGGTGATAACACAATAAACAATGCAAGGAGGGAACTGCAGCCCAATAAAGGAGACGTGGTGGGAAAGGATAGGGGCATAGAATCAAAACTAGGCAGAGATCAAGACCCAAAGCAGTACCCACAGGAAAGACTCAGACACGAGACAAGTCGGCTGGACTGGAGAGTCAAGCCTTGAGACCCTTAGGATCAGCTGGCAGAACATGGGACGCTGCCTTGTACAGATCATTGGCCCATCTGGGTCAATATTTCCTACACTGACTGGCAAGAGCTCTCTGGGGTTTTGGTCCGGGTTCTCGCCCAAGCCCTACCTAGAGCTGCTCTCGGGGACTGAACCTGGGACCTTTTGCATGCAAAGCAGATGTTGTATCTCTTATGTGCTGAAGTTCTCACCCTGGGCCAGCAGGGGGAATACTGTAGATAGTTATGCAAATAAGGGATCGAAAGTGACGTTCAGTGATTCAGCTCAGTGATTCAGCTTAGAGAGTGGCCGCATCTGGTTGTGCTCTGATGTGCATCGATCCCATCTTCGTCGCCAGTGTTAGGTTGTGAGTGAACATATCAGACGACACAGCCATTCTTCAAACAGCTCTTGTTTATTGACAGGCCAGAACTGAACTGAACTGAAGGGTTCAGTCAGCCTGCTTATATAGAGCTCCAGTACAACGTAGCTGTAAATTTTCTAAAACTATCCAGTATCACTGAGCTACAGACTGGTGTTGCAACCCAGAGGGACCGTAGGGCCTAGTCCACCAGGCTTAAAATGGAAAGGGGGAGCAGACAGCGCAGGTGGTGAGACTTCGGGGAACCCCAGTTTGGGACAACACTCCCCACAAACTCCCCACAGTAGAATCATGGAATCATAGATATTTTTTTTCCTGGGGTGACATCACTCCCCCTGTAATCCTGGCAGCCTCCCTCTCCCAGCTCTGCTATTGCTTTTTGCAAACCAACGCACAGCTGGAGTCTATCCCCTTTCTTGCCTGAAACTGACTGTCCCGCCTTTTCTGCCATCGCCTGTTTTTGTTCTTCAATGGCACCTCTCTCAGCCAATCTCCTGAGGAAGCTGGCTTGACTTATTTTTTAGGCCTTGCCAAATAATTTGACCGAACCCCTCATTTACTAATTTCAGAAATTGTGGGGAGAACTGGGCACCCAGGAATTTTAGGAGAACCTTGCTCCCTGCAAATGCATAACTATACATTTTATGTTTGCCCAACAGTTTCATAATGTGAAGGCAGTCCTCTGTTTTCATTTTTAGCTGTGTACCTAATAAAGCTGTACCAATCTATTGCAAAAGAGTCTTTGTGCTTTAAACCATGTGTGAATTTTATTCTGTTAGTCAATTTTTCCACAAGTGCTGCTTAACATACTTCGTTGTACCAGTTTGTCAAAGAAGCAGCCCCCCCCCCCATTCTTCCAGCATCTCATTATTACAAGCCTGGCCACCAGGGGTTTGAACTGTAACTTAGTGCTACCTCGTGCAGAAAGGCTGAGCAGAACCAACTCTGGACATTTAGACGTGTTTGGTTCAGTATTTGCTTTTATTTCAACAAATTCTTCTTGGAACTGAGCCACTTTCCCACATGCCCACCACATGCTGATGAGACCCCAACGTTCTCTAGCATTTTGATGACTAGGAAGAGCCAATGTCGGATGGGCGTATCGGTGTGAGATACCATTTTTGCAATACAGTGCAGTTGCATCTTATGGGCAATTGACTTGCACAATTTCAACCCTGCATATTGAAACCTTGCAGATTAATTACATGCAAGGTGGAGAGCATAAAAAGCTCATTTTGTGCTGTGTTTTCCTGCTGTGGAAAGAGCTTTTAAGCACCCCACGTTGCCTACTGGGCTTTGGGATGCTCTCACAAGATTTCACGGGAACTGAAATGGCCCTACCAGATTTCGTGAGAGCATCTCAGAACTTGTGTGCTAAATGAGACTTGCACAGTAAGGAAAACAGAGTGCTTAAAAACTCTCTGTCTTGCTTGGGGGGGGGTAAGGTCTGCTCTTGTGCCGGCTCAGGAAAATAAGGAGGGTCACAGGAAGGCCGTTCAAGTATATGTGGTTTTGCATCTATGGGGCTGTGCAATATCTGGTTTCCAACATCGCAATATATCACCAGCTAAACATAGCAATATACCGATATATCATGTTGTCTGAAATAAGGCTGGAGCTATGTAGAGGCATTGGCTGGCTTCACGGTTTCCCCCACATTGTGATTTTTGCATAGCACACACACACACATCACATTTTGCGATATATTGCCGGGTCAAAAACTATGATGCCAATATCACAGTATAGACTTCAAACCACTTTTGGACGCTGTATCAATATATTGCCCAGCCCTAAATGTAACTCACATGCCAGATGCGATTTTGCTGTATTTTTAGTGCTACCCGTTTCATCTACTTCATTGCTATCATAAGCAGAAGGTTGTGCTGAATTTTATTTTATTTACACATTGAGTGTATTGCTCATGTTAGTGAGATTTATAGCAAGACCTTCCTCTGAGGAAGTCAGGGTGTATTTAATCCTGGGCTTCATTGCTGCCTGGGGCTTAGAGCCCACGGCCTCCGCATTAAACGTGATCAGAAGGAACTACAGTGGAACCTCGGGTTGTGGACGTAATCCGTGATGGAGGCACGTCCGCAACCCGCAGCGTTCGCATCCTGAAGCGCCGCGTCTGCACAGGCACAATTCGGTGCTTCTGTGCATGCGCGATTTAGCGCATGTGCGAGCGGCGAAACCCAGAAGTAACCTGTTCTGGTACTTCCGGGTTTCTCGCAGTCTGTAACCCGAAAACATGTAACCTGAAGCGTCCGTAACATGAGGTATGACTATAGTAGATTCTGATAACTGGTTTTGGTTTTTCTGCAGGTTTTACTTATCCAAGCCAGAGGGCTGTACAAGAGGTTTCTGAATTCAACTGGCTATGTGGGCGATCAGGAGTGGGCGATGATTAAGATGGTAGAGCAAAGAGTGTTTTTGTACCCCATGATATTTTTTTGCTGCTGGGGTCCAGGTAAGGAAAGCTGGGGAATGCACTGCCTTTGACAGTCTGCCTTGTTACATGTCTAGAAAGTCAATGAGAGTTACTCCCGGATAAGTAGATATAGATATATATGTGGCTTGTCCTCTCAGATAAATTAATTTAAAGGAAATAAATAAAACAATGTTCCTCCTTACCTTTTCTCCCTATAACTCACAAAAAAGGCATTCTGGAAAATTAGGGGCAGGTGTTGCTGTGGTCTAAACCACAGAGCCTAGGACTTGCTGATCAGAATATCGGTGGTTCGAATCCCCACTATGGGGTGAGCTCCTGTTGCTCTGTCCCAGCTCCTGCCAACCTAGCAGTTCGAAAGCACGTCAAAGTGCAAGTAGATAAATAGGTACCGCTCCGGTGGGAAGGTAAGCGGCATTTTCCTGTGCTGCTCTGGTTTGCCAGAAGCGGCTTAGTCATGCTGGCCACATGACCTCGGCCAGTAAAGAGAGATGAGCGCCGCAACCCCAGAGTCGTCTGCGACTAGATCTAACGGTCAGGGGTCCCTTTACCTTAGAGCTTGGAAGCTCCAGAAAGCTTTTGGGGGGATGCAAGTTGGATGAAAGGGGAGGGGAGCTGGAGACTGGAAAATGTCCTTCTGTGAACTTCCATGTCTGTCTAATATGCTAAAACTCTTTCACCAGTGTTATTTGACATTCTCGATTATTAATAATCCACAGACTTTTAAATCCCCTCCAAAAAAGAGATAAATAAACACAACTATTTTTATTCCATACAATGTTGGGGGGGGGACCCACTTAAAGACCCACCAAAAATACATGGTGCAAATCCAGTTTATGTGGATCACTTAGATTTATTTGCTTTGCTTCTGAGGCAGGGCAAGTTGTGCTAAGCACATTTCCTTCAGAGCTAGATTCCTCCCTGTGTTTCCCTTTCCTTATCACTAAATTTTGTTTAGAAGGAGCCTGAAACTCCTAAGGAGTTTATGGATTCCGTTTTTCAAGGTGACAGGGCATTTTCCGTAGACTTGTGGTCTAAATACAACAAGTACCCAAAGTAACCCACAAAAAAGGCATTCTGGAAAATTAGGGGCGGGTAGCGCTGTGGGTTAAGCCACAGAGCTTAGGACTTGCCGATCAGAAGGTCGGCGGTTCGAATCCCTGCGATGAGGTGAACTCCCGTTGCTCGGTCCCTGCTCCTGCCAACCTAGCAGTTCGAAAGCACGTCAAAGTGCAAGTAGATAAATAGGTACCACTCTGGCAGGAAGGTAAACAGCGTTTCCATGGCGCTGCTCTGGTTCGCCAGAAGCAGCTTAGTCATGCTGGCCACATGACCCAGAAGCTCTACGCCGGCTCCCTTGGCCAATAAAGCAAGATGAGCGCCGCAACCCCAGAGTTGGTCATGACTGGACCTAATGGTCAGGGGTCCCTTTACTTTTACCTTTTAAGCCCCTTAAGATGGGTGGTCAGTGGGACTTACACCCAACCAAGTGTGCATAGAGGACTGCACTCTTAATCAACCCAAGCTCTAGCCTGCAATCTTATGTGCAGCAACCTGGGAATAACCTGCACTGACATCAATGGGCTTTATATCTCAGTAGACATGCATAGGACTGCATTGCCAGTCAGTTAGCAGCAGGGCAACCCTATGCCTGTTTCCTTGGAAGTAAGTCCTTCTATGTTGTCATTGTGTTTAGACAGGGAGTCTTATTATCCTTATTAATCCTGGGGGGTTTACTGTAAAAATACTGCTGAATACCTGCTGGTGCCCCGCCAGCAGAAAAGCAACATTACTCAGCCAAAAATATTTAATACGAATATATGAAGAAGAAGAAGAAGAAGAAGAGTTTGGGTTTGATAACCCGCCTTTCACTCCCCTTCAGGAGTCTTCTCCTTTCCCTTCCTCCCCCACAACAAACGCTCTGTGAGGTGAGTGGGGCTGAGAGACTTCACAGAAGTGTGACTGGCCCAAGGTCACCCAGCAGCTGCATGTGGAGGAGCGGAGACGCGAACCCGGTTCCCCAGATTACATGACTACCGCTCTTAACCACTACACCACACTGGCTCTACTGAGCCTACTGGATCAGGCCAATGGCTTGCACCTAGCCCAGCACCCTGTTCCATACGGACGGGGCTGCTGAGATGAGAGCACAGAGTGAGAACACAGTCCTTTCACTTGCTCTCACAATACTACAATTCCCAGGGTTCCCTGGAGGGAAGCAGAGAGACCCCTTGGTCCATTTATCTCAGGATTGTCCACACTGTCAGGTAGTCTCAGGTAGGAGACTCTCCAAGGTCTCAGGTAGGAGACTCTCCAAGGTCTCAGGTAGGAGACTCTCCAAGGTCTCAGGTAGGAGATTTTTCCAGCCTACCTGGAGTTGCTGGGAATTGATCCTAGGATCATTTGCTAGCAACGCACGTGGTCTGCTGCTCAGATATGGCCTGTCCCTAAAAATAAAGGGAGCTGCTCTACGTTCTTGATGCAGGGTGGAATTAAGTAAGCTGGAAGGAGTGCAGAGGAGTGCAACCAAGATGTTCAAATGTCTAGAAACCAAGCCTTATGAGGAATGGTTGAAGGAGTTGGGGATGTTTAGCCTAGAAAAGAGGAGATATAACAGCCATCTTCAAATATCTGAGGGGCTGTCACAGGAAAGGAGCAAGTTTGTTTTCTCCTGCTCTGGAGGGGAGCAGCCAAACCAATGGCATCAAGTTACAAGAAGAGAAGAACTTTCTGACAGTAAGAGCTGTCTGACAGTAGAATGGACTCCCTGGGAAGGTAGTGGACTTCTTGGAGGTTTTTAAGCAGAGGTTGGATGCCCATCGGTCAGGGATGCTTTAGTTGAGATTCGAATCATTGCAGGAGGCTGGGCTAGGCAGGGAATGGCCTGGTTGGCCCAAGGGCGTGCAAAAAATGCACTTCACTCAGTGTGATGGCCTGGGATTCGGACTCGGAGGCTGAACCTGAGGGATCCCAGCCTGCACAGGATTCCCCGCCTCCAGAACCAGCTGAGCCGGGGCTGGGGCATGAGCCCGAAGGGTCCTCACCTGTGCTGGGTCCTCAGGTGCAGGCACCAGCTGAGTCTGCTCTGGCTCCTGAGGTGATGGAGGACCCATTGCCTGCAGGTGCTCCACTCTCAGCCCCCTCAGAGGAAGCTGAGGTTCCCTCTGGGTCCGGTAACCCTCCAGCCTCTCCTAGGCTGCAGAGGCTCAGGGCAGAGAGGCGGAGGGAACTAAGTTCCCACAGGAGGAGTGCTCACCTCCAGGCCAGGAGGGGCGAGTCACCAGAGGATTGGGGCTGCCCTATGCCTCGGGCAGATAAAAGCCGGCCAGCCCCAGTCCCAAGTTGCAGGAGCAGCATTGTTGGTTGCTAGTTCCTGCCTGAACCCTGTCCTGCTTTCCTGCCTGAGCTCCTGACCCGCCCTGGCTCCCTGCTTGCAAGCCTGTCCTTGACTTCACCCGACTCCCTGCCCTGCACCCAGCTTCAGCTACTAGGGACTGCCTCCACGCTGCACTTTTGACCACAGACCGGACTTGGACCTCGTCTCTCGGGTAACCCACAGGACCAGCACTTCTGGCTCGGACTGGATATGAGCCCACCTGCTGGTTCCTGCACTGCTTTGGGTGGCCAGGCAAGGAACACAGGCTCCTCTGGGCACCTTGGCAGAGGAACGCAAGGGGCAGGGGCACTGATACGGCTCCTTACCAAAGGTGCAAGGGAGTCTATGTATGCCCCTGGCTTGACTAGATGACCCTCAGGGACCTCTACAGCTCTACAATTTATTCTAGGAGCATAGGAGGCAGAGCAGTGGTCTCAGTATTGCACATCATGATGGACAGCAGTGGTCCAGGACAGCCGTTTCCCCCCAGTTCTACATGCAGAAGCATAGCTGTCAACTTACAGATTTGAAGATAAGGGACCAGCAGCCTCGAAAATAAGGGATCAGCAGACAAAATAAGGGATTTTCCGGGCGCAGGTATGTTCAACCTCTGAGCCCCTCCGAGCCAAAGGCAGAAAGCCCAGCCAGCAGCCAAACGAAGTCTCATCAATAAGGGACAGCAGCGGGACATGGCACTGGGATAAGGGACTGTACCGCCAAATAAGGAACGCTTGACAGCTATGCAGAAGCCAGGCACTGAATGCTAAGCTGTTCCTCTTCTGTTTCTGAGCTCCTGCCCTCCCATTTAGCCCATTCAATGCCTGCCAGTCCCCAAGCTCCTCTTACCTCCTCCTTCGAAAACCGTTCTCCTTGCGTCATCAACATCTCCTTGATGCTGCAAGACAAAGCAGGGGACAGATGGAGGACCACGAGGGAGCAAAACCCCAGAGCAAAATGACAAGGAAAGCTTGGAGAGGCGCAGAGGCTGCAGCCATTTAATTGAAGGGCCTGAGAGACAGATGGCCCTCACATCTCGTAATCAAAGGTTGAAACCGGAAAGGATTCACTGTGAAGCTTCCAAAATCAGCACCAACCTCATTTCGGCTAGCATCTTGTTCTCAGTGGCCAGCCAATGCACCAATGGGAAACCCACAAGCAGGATGCAAGCGCGGGAGCAATTCTCCCTTCCTGTGGCTTCCAGAAACTGGTATTCAGAAGATTTACTGCTCTGACTGTAGATACAGAGCGTAGACACCATGGCTGGGAGCCATCGATAGCCTTTTCCTCCATGAAATTGTCCGCCCACCCCCCTTTAAAGTCATCCAAACTGGTGGTGATCCCTGCCTCATGTGGTAGGGAGTTCCACAGGTACTTACTAGTTCGCCTTCAGGCCTTTGCCTTCTGGATCGAACACTTTGAAAGCGTTCAGAATAGTCTCTTCTGGATCCGCACCTGGAAGTCACAGAAAAGAGATCTGGAAAGTGAAATACTTATGGGAGGCCAGCCTGTTCTCTCCACCACTGTGGGGGAGGGTGTTCTTGCATTGCTGGGGGTTGGACTAGATGACCCTTGGGTCCCTTCCAATAATAATAATAATAATAATAATAATAATAATAATAATAATAATAATAATAATTTATTATTATTTATACCCCGCCCATCTGGCTGAGTTTCCCCAGCCACTATGGGCGGCTTCCAATCGGGTGTTAAAAACAATACAGCATTAAATATTAAAAACTTCCCTAAACAGGGCTGCCTTCAGATGTCTTTTAAAGATAAGATAGCTGCTTATTTCCTTCAAATTTGAATTGGAGGGCTTTCCACAGGGCAGGCGCCACTACCGAGAAGGCCCTCTGTCTGATTCCCTGTAACCTCGCAGTGAGGGAACCGCCAGAAGGCCCTCGGAGCTGGACCTCAGTGTCCGGGCTGAACGATTGGGGGTGGAGATGCTCCTTCAGGTATACTGTTCAATTCCTGCAATCAATAAAGTTGTGGCTGTTTTCGCCCATTAACCTTAAATACCGCGTCATGTGTATTTATTTCTCAAGGGGGGAGGGGGACTTGCCATGCAATAAAGGTTTATTTGGCTATGTTCAAAGCAGCAGGAAGGACAAGCAAGTCCTCTGAGGGGAGAAAACGGAGAAATGCTATTGAGGGACAGAGAGAAGGTGGAGGCTGCTCCTACTTGACCTCTATCCAAAAGGAAAGCCGTGCCCAACCTGGTGATAACACAATAAACAATGCAAGGAGGGAACTGCAGCCCAATATAGGAGAAGTGGTGGGAAAGGAACACCTAGCTACGTTAAAGAAATGCAAAGCTCCAGGGTCTGATGAGCTGTACCCAAGGGTACTAAAGGGGTTGGAGAATGTAATCTCAGAGCCTCTGTCTATAATCTTTGAGAATTCCTGGAGAACAGGTGAAGTCCCTACAGACTGGAGGCAGGCAAATGTTGTCCCTGTTAAGTTGTGGGTGAACATATCAGACGACACAGCGATTCTTCAAACAGCTCTTCTTTATTCAGAGGCCAGAACAGAAACTGAGCTGAAGGGCTCAGTCAGCCTGCTTATATAGAGCTCCAGTACACATAATTGTTACAACTTTCTAAAACTATGCAATCACTGAACGTCACTTTGGATCCCTTATTTGCATAACTATCTACAGTATCCCCCTGCTGGCCCAGGGTGAGAACTTCAGTACATAACAGTCCCCATCTTTAAAAAGGGGGGAAAGAAGACCCAGGTAACAACCAACAAGTGAGCACCGACATCAATACCAGGAAAGGTCCTAGAACAGATAATTCAAAAGTCAGCCTATGAGCATTTAGAAAAAGATGCTGTGATTACTAAGACCCAGCATGGGTTTCTCAAAAACTAAGTCATGCCAGAGAAATCATATTTCTTCTTTTGATAGAGTTACAAGCTTGGTGGATTGGGGGAATGCTGTGGACATAGTGTATCTTGATTTCAATAAAACTTTTGACAAAGCCCACCCATGATATTCTTATGAGGAAGATGGCAAAATGTGGGTTGAATTAGGTTAACAGGTGGATTTGTAGCTGGTTGTAGCTGGTTGACTGGTTGACTGACTGAATGCTGGGTCTGATGAGACACTTGCATGTTTGCATGTCTGGGCCAGTTCAAACTGCTCTGGGCAAGTTGGAACCTACCTGAACCTTTTCCAACTGGTTTGGGCAGGTTTGAACCCCTTGGACTGGATCCAACTGGTATGAACTGGTTCCAACCGCTCTGGGCTGGTTCCAAGTGACATAGGCCTGTCCCAACCGGCCTGGACCTGTTCTAACCAGCTTGGGCCAGTTTCAAATGCCCTGCACCTGCTCCAACTGGCCTGGACCTGCTGGAAGCTGTCTGGAACTGTTCAAACGGACTTGGGCCGGATCAAACCAGCCTAGACCTGTTTAAACCAGCCTGGACCGACAGAAAGAGGCCTGTTGTTGTTTAGTCGTTTAGTCATGTCCGACTCTTCGTGACCCATTGGACCAGAGCACGCCAGGCATTTCTGTCTTCCACTGCCTCCCGCAGTTTAGTCAAACGCATGCTGGTAGCTTCGAGAACACTATCCAACCATCTCGTCCTCTGTCATCCCCTTCTCCTTGTGCCCTCCATCTTTCCCAACATCAGTGTCTTTTCCAGGGAGTCTTCTCATGAGGTGGCCAAAGTATTGGAGCCTCAGCTCCAGGATCTGTCCCTCCAGTGAGCACTCAGGGCTGATTTCCTTCAGAATGGATAGCTTTGATCTTCTTGCAGTCCATGGGACTCTCAAGAGTCTCCTCCAGCACCAGAATTCAAAAGCATCCATTCTTCAGTGATCAGCCTTCTTTATGGTCCAGCTCTCACTTCCATATATCACTACTGGGAAAACTATGGCTTTAACTATACGGACTTTTGTTGGCAAGGTAATGTCTCTGCTTTTTAAGATGCTGTCTAGGTTTGTCATTGCTCTTCTCCCAAGAAGCAGGTGTCTTTTAATTTTGTGACTGCTGTCACCATCTGCAGTGATCATGGAGCCCAAGAAAGTAAAATCTCTCACTGCCTCCATTTCTTCCCCTTCTATTTGCCAGGAGGTGATGGGACCAGTGGCCATGATCTTCGGGGGTTTTTTTGTTTTTGATGTTGAGCTTCAAACCATATTTTGCGCTCTCCTCTTTCACCCTCATTAAAAGGTTCTTTAATTCCTCCTCACTTTCTGCCATCAATGTTGTGTCATCTGCATATCTAAGGTTGTTGATATTTCTTCCGGCAATCTTAATTCCGGCTAGGGATTCATCAAGCCCAGCCTTTCGCATGATGAATTCTGCATATAAGTTAAATAAGCAGGGAGACAATATACAGCCTTGTCATAGGTAAAGGTAAAGGTACCCCTGCCCGAACGGGCCAGTCTTGCCAGACTCTGGGGTTTGTGCGCCCATCTCACATCTATTGGCCGGGGGCCAGCGCTTTCCGAAGACACTTCCGGGTCACGTGGCCAGCGTGACAACGCTGCTCTGGCGAGCCAGAGCCGCACACGGAACACCGTTTACCTTCCCGCTGGTAAGCGGTACCTATTTATCTACTTGCCCCCGGGGGTGCTTTCGAACTGCTAGGTTGGCAGGCGCTGGGACAGCCTTGTCATACTCCCTTCCCAATTTTGAACCAATCAGTTGTTCCATATCCATTTCTAACTGTAGCATCTTGTCCCACATAGAGATTTCTCAGGAGACAGATGAGGTGATCAGGCACTCCCATTTCTTTAAGAACTTGCCATAGTTTGCTGTGGTTGACACAGTCAAAGGCTTACCCACTCTGGAAGAATGACAGATGAAGGTGATGGACTATATGGAATTGGCGGAAATGACTGGCAGAATCCGAGACCAGGGAGAAGAGTCGGTGGAATAAGATTGGAAGAAATTTAAAAATTATTTACAGAAATATTGCAAAATTAATGAATGTTAGAATGATGTCTGAATGAAGTTAAGTGGTTTTAGTAGCAATGTTATTAAGGTGTATGTAAAAATGGATAGTTAACAGATGAAAATTCAAAGTTATAATTTATTAAGTTAAAGGATTAAGATAAAAACAAAGAGGGAAAGGAATTGCTGAATTAATTAACGGAACTGGAATACAAAAAAGGGAGGTGTGAGGAGGTCAGGGAAGTAAGGAAATGAAATGTAAGGTACGGAAAGATTGATGTGTTGTTTTTTTAAAATGTTTATTATCTTTTTTCTGTATTTTGCATTTTTTTATTTCTTTCTTTTCTCTTTTTCTCTTTTTATTTATGTAATCTTTTCTTTGAAACTTTAATAAATATCATATATATAAAAAAGACACAGTCAAAGGCTTTTGCATAGTCAATGAAGCAGAAGTAGATGTCTTTCTGGAACTCTCTTGCTTTCTCCATAATCCAGCGCATGTTTGCAATTTGGTCTCTGGTTCCTCTGCCTCTTCTAAATCCAGCTTGCACTTCTGGGAGTTCTCGGTCCACATACAGCTTGAGCCTTCCTTGTAGAACTTTAAGCATAACCTTGCTAGCGTGTGAAATGAGTGCAATTGTGCGGTAGTTGGAGCATTCTTTGGCACTGCCCTTCTTTGGGATTGGGATGTGGGATGGTGGGAAGGTAAACGGCGTTTCTGTGCGCTGCTCTGGTTCGCCAGAAGCAGCTTAGTCATGCTGGCCACAAGACCCGGAAGCTGTACGCCAGTTCCCTCAGCCAATAAAGAGAGATGAACGCCGCAACCCCAGAGTTGGCCACGATGGACCTAATGGTCAGGGGTCCCTTTACCTTTATCTTTACCCAAAGGGGGGGAAAGAGAGGGGGTGGAATAGGAAAGAAGCAAGCTTAGATTTGTAAACGTGATGATGTGGGGGGGAGGGGTGTTGGTATGTATTGGTTTTTTAAAAAATAAGTAAGTACGTTGGACTTTTCAGCTGAATTCTGAGCCCACAAAATCCAGGGGTGCATTTAGCAACTTGGATTCCTCAGTGGCTCGGGTTAATTGATAAAGCTCTCAAATTATTGTTAAAACATTGGGCAGTGGGGAAAGGGTGTTGTATGTAAATCAGGGGTGGGTGACCTTTGTCACCTTGAGGGCCGCAGTCTCTGATGGACAGCCTTCCAGGGGCCACTCACTATGAACGCCTCCCTTGTTCTCTTATAATAGCAATGGTGCCCACCTGAGAGGTGCCGTTCCAGCTGAAAAAAAGCCCTGGTTTAAATTGTTTTAAAAGTACTGTATTTTCAGTTGTATTCTTTAAAGCAGGCTTCTTCTTGTTGGGTCGAATTGCTGCTATAAAGATGAATGTATTGCCAAGAATGCAAAATGGACTGTTTCAAGAAGTGGCAGAGATACATTTCTAGATTTGTCTGTCAGGGCAAGAAGCCCAGAATAAAATTTAAAATACTAACTGATGCAAAAGAAAGAGGGGGATTTGCCCTGCCAGATTTTAAACTCTATTATGAATCAGCAGCTTTCTGCTGGTTGAAAGATTGGCTGCCTCTTGAGAACACAGACATTTTGGATTTAGAAGGTTTTAACAATGTTTTTGGGTGGCATGCATACGACAAGGTTAAAGCACATAAAGCATTTAAAAACCATATTGTCAGGAAAGCATTGTTTAACGTCTGGACAAGATATAAAGACTTACTTGAAAACCTAACCCCAAAGTGGTTGTCACCGATGGAGGCAAAGGCCCAGAAAAAGCTCAATATGGAGGCCAAGTGGCCGAAATATTGGGAAATTTTGAAGCAGGAAGGAGACAAATTGAAATTGCAGAGGTTTGAGAAACTAAAAGATAAAGTGCGAGACTGGCTTCACTATTACCAAATAAGAGAGGCCTACAAGTCAGACAAAAAAAATGGCTTCCAGGTGGAAAAATCAAAGTTGGAAACATAACTGTTAGATCCTAAAACAAAGATACTTTCAAGAATGTATAACTTGCTGTTAACATGGAACACTCAGGACGAGACGGTTAAATCTGCTATGATTAAATGGGCACAGGACGTTGGACATAACATCATGTTTGCTGACTGGGAACAGTTGTGGACCACAGGTATAAAATTTACGGCATGTAATGCCCTAAGAGAGAATATTATGAAAATGATTTATAGGTGGTACATGACACCAGTCAAGCTTGTAAAAATCTATCACTTGCCCGATAATAAATGTTGGAAATGTAAAGAAACTGAAGGTACATTCTTTCACCTTTGGTGGACGTGCCCAAGGATTAAGGCTTTCTGGGAAATGATCTATAATGAAATGAAAAAGGTATTTAAATATACTTTCCTGAAGAAACCAGAGGCCTTTCTTCTGGCCATTGTCAGCCAATTGGTGCCAAAGAAGGATAGAACTTTTTTTATGTATGCTACAACAGCAGCAAGAATACTTATTGCAAAGTATTGGAAGACACAAGATTTACCCACTCTGGAAGAATGGCAGATGAAGATGATGGACTATATGGAATTGGCAGAAATGGCTGGCAGAATCCGAGACCAGGGAGAAGAAATGGTGGAAGAAGACTGGAAGAAATTTATAGATAGATAGTTATAATAGGTTAAGTATACAGAGTAAAGATAAATGAAAGAGGGTAAGGATTTGTTGAAAGGACTTTGTAAACGGGAATACAAAAAGGGGAGGTGTGAGGAGGTCAAGGAAATAAGCAAATAAACTTAAAGATATTGGAAAATGGATTATTTTTTTCCTAAAATATTTTTTTTCCTCTTTTATTTTTTCAATTACCATTTTTTTGTATTTTGTATGTGTAATTGTTGGTTTAATTATTTTTAATTTTTAAAACGGATGTTTAGTGTAAAATCTCAATAAATATTTTAAAAATAAAATAAAGCAGGCTTCTTCAACCTTGGCCCTCCAGATGCTATTTACCTACAACTTCCATTATTCCTAGGCAGCAGGACCGGTGGTCAGGGATGATGGGAATTGTAGTCTCAAAACATCTGGAGGGCCGAGGTTGAGGAAGCCTGCTTTAAAGTTTTGAAGTTTGTCACCCTGGGACTTCTTTGAGAGGATACAGGTTTAATAAGTAAAACAAATAATTGGCTGGGGAAATAAAAACACCTACCTGTGCCTTACTGAAGTCACTTTGGGGCTACAGCGATGCGATTTTATTGGTGACTGAGTCCTCCCCTTTTGATTTTTCCAGCCTTTATCCTTGGAATCTTCAGACTGACATCTTTGGAGCACACCAGGCTGTACATGGGATTTTGTGTTTTAGAGGTAAGCATTGTGTCTTTGAAGCCCTGAACAACTTAGGTCCAGGGTAACTCAGAGATCGCCTGAACCCTTGATCACCTGCAGGAGAGTCTTTGCTCATTCCCCGAGTTGATGAGGCAAATTTGACAACAACAAGAAGCAGAGACTTTAGTGTCATTGGCCCAGTCCTGTGGAACACTCTGCCACTAGAGATTTAGCAGGCACCTTTTTGCGCCAGGTTTTCAGTGCCCGCTGAATTTTTTTTCTTTTCCATCAGGTTTATGCAGGCAATTAAGAGTGCACCCCCCCAACAGTTATCCGATTTCTGATTTTAACATTTTTATATGGTTTTCATTGCATGGTTTTATGTACAGTTGTTGTTTATTTTTAAATTGAATAGGGCTATGAGAAATACAAATTCAAATGGGAGCAGCCCTGTTACCTTGCTGAAAACAAGCAGGTCTGGGGCTTGTCAGTGCCTGAGCAGGTGATTGTGGGAATGTTCAAGGTGGCAGGAGAGGATATCTTGTTTATTAATATCCTTCCTAACTTGTGATAGCAAGTTCCTTTAGTTACAGAGTTTACATTCCTCTTTTCATGCACAGCAGATAACTGGCTGCAGGCTCGTGTGAGCCTCTCACTATTATACAATTCAATCTGTCTCAGATTGAATTGTACGTTCCTGGTAAATTCCCTTGAATCCCTCTTAAAAAGAATAAAGATGCCACAATCTTATTCAAAGATGATAAAAATAAGTTTACTCACATCAGTTCACAGTTGGATCCCTGAAGGCAAACTTAGTTACCAATATGTACATGTGGATCTACCCCATATGGGGTAATAATCCCAGTTTTGCTGCTAGCTGAGAGCTAGCAGAGCAGTCCTAGCTAAAAGCTGATCCAACGAAGAAGGAAATCAAAGAGAGAGATGGATGCTGCGTGACTTGTCCTTTTGTTACCTGGACAGGTAAGGTCACGCCCACCTTCTATCACATGCAAAAGGAAGGATGCTCTAGCCAGGAGGAGCAGGAAGTTTCAACTGGCTGGACCAAACCTTCCTTCACATGTCTTCTCTAACATTACAAGGAAGGTTGTACTTGACTGCTTCTCAGTGATTGCAAGGGAGCTACATTTGTATCCCTCTGGCTTCCGTGACGGAAGCTGTCAATGCAAGGAAAATAAATAAAAATAAAAGAAACAATGTGAGCCTCAGGTCAACCCCTGACAGCACCACTGACATGACCAGCGCTGCGGAGAATGGTACCTATGGGCTAGCCCTGCAGGGTGGGCCCTTTGCCCCGACTGCAGCTACATTAAAATGAATCCTAAAAACTAATAGCAAACTCATTCTACACCTGCCAACTGCACCGTCCACCTTCCAAGAGGGAGGAAAGCATCACCCAAGGTTTGCAGAAGTTCAGAAAACACGTTGGGGTAAAGATAAAGGGACCCCTGAACGTTAGGTCCAGTTGTGACTGACTCTGGGGTTGCGGCGCTCATCTCGCTTTATTGGCCAAGGAAGCCAATGTACAGCTTCCGGGTCATGTGGCCACCATGACTAAGCCGCTTCTGGGGAACCAGAGCAGCGCACGGAAACGCCGTTTACCTTCGCGGGGATTTGAACCACCAACCTTCTGATCGGCAAGTTCTAGGCTCTGTGGTTTAACCCCATTATGTTGGGGTAGGGGAATGCTAAAACAGCCCAGGGAAGACAGAACAGGTTTGCCTGTCATCTCCAGCCTGGTGAGAGTGCCTTTTTAAAAAACGATTTTTTATGAAGACAACTCTGCATGCAGCTTCTTCGCTTCAGCCCTGCGCAAGCTGGCTAGAACTTCTTGCCTAGGCTTGTAGGGTCCTGCCCGCCTCCACTTCCCCCTCTTTCCATCTTCAGGGCTCAGCGGTGGGAGGGAGGGCAGAGATAATCACCAGCACCCCCTCCTCCTCCCAAGTTTGGGCCCTGAAATTTCACGGGACGGGGCAAGTGTACTGAGCGTGTTCAGGAGCCACACAATGCTGATCGACTTTTGCTTTTGGGCAGGTGGGTTTGTTTTTTTATAGAAAAAACAGGATGGAGAAGGAAATGGAATTGTCATGCTTAACTAGGCCTTTTCCAGGAGGGGAGGCGAAAGGGGCTGCAGTGTGCTGAACCCCGCTGCAACATTTTGTTGCAGGTTCTACTCATCTTTCAAAATGGCACTGGATGCTCCTTCTGAAAAGCAAATGGGGATTTTTTTGGGGGGTGGAGTGAAGGTGGCTGCTCTTTGGGGCCACTCGGTTTATGGGATTTCTACCCCCGTATCTTCTCCGATGACCATCTACACTGTCCCCCCTCCCTGTGTTGCCATTTTATTCTCACGCCAACCCTGTGAGGGATGTCAGGCTGAGAGGATGAGCAACAGGTCCAAGACAACCTGAGGAGAGCCGTGGGCAGTATTCATGTTATTTCATGTCAAAGATTTATATTGGGGAGGGGCAGCGGCAAAGCACCTTGTTTCGAATGCAGAAGGTACGAAAGGGGGGGGCTGAAGCAAACAATTTCAGAGGAGGCCTTTTTGTCTGTTTAAAGATGTGGATAAGGAGACAGAATACATTTAAGGGAGCAAAACAGGGCGATAGCCGAAGAACAGCACAGTAAGCAGCAGCAACAGTGAGGATAGGAGACTCCAGAGAGGCTGGAAACGGACTAGGCCTCAACATGAAAGCAAAGTACCGTATTTTTCACTCTATAGGACGCACTTTTTCCCCTCCAAAAATTAAGGGGACATGTGTGTGCGTCCTTGGCTTCAGCGATAGCAATGCGAAGCCTTCAAAGCGCAGAGGGAGAGCTCCCCCCACGCTCTGCAGGGTTCGCGTTGCTTTTGCTGAAGCCTGGAGAGCGAGAGGGGTCGGTCAGCCAAAGGAACCCGAAGCCTTTGGAGTGCAGCACGGGTTCCCGCTGAGCTGCAAAGGCTTCAGGTGGCTATCCCTGAAGCCTTTGGAGCGCAGCGGGACCTCACGATGTGCTCCAAAGGCTTTGGGTTCCTTTTGCTGAAGCTGGGAGAGCAAGACTCTCCTGGCTTCAGCCGAGAGGGAGAGCTGCGCAGCACCCCTTCAGTGAAACGGAAGGAGAAATTGAAGGGGCTCCGTTTATCCTGCCGCTTCGCTGTAGGGGCGCTGAGCAGAGAGGGGGAGAATTTTTTTTCCCCTGTTCTCCCCCGCCTATGGTCCAGTGCGTCCTATGGCCCTGGGCATCCTATGGAGCGAAAAATACGATATTTCATGGAGTTGGACCAGTAGCTTTCAGGCAAGGGTCCCTCCCACACCTACCTGGAGGTGCCAGGTTTCGAACCCAAGACCTTCAGCATGCTGATCAAGGGCTTTACTGCTGCGTTGTGTTCCTTCCCCAAAAAAGTAAATTAAGGTGCTAGACCTCATGGTCTTGAGGGGGGGAACAGCTGATTGAAATGGCACCGCTGGATTCCGCTGCTTCAACTGGAATTTTGCTGCTCTCCAGTTCTGCTGCAGCCACTGACCCTGCCCGTCTCCCCATCTCTCTCCTAGGCTCTGACGGCGTCATCCCAGGGCCTCCTGAACTGCGCCGTTTACTGCTGGACCCAGCATACGTTCCGCTGCATGAAGCGCAGGGCCTGCCAAGACGGCGAGACCCAGACGCCGCTCCTGCGGTCCCAGAAGAGGTTCTACGAAAGCACGCTTCCCACCGCTGGCCGCCAGGCAGAGGCCAAGTCCGCTGCGGGCTCCACGGCGCTGTGAGCAAGGGAGCTTTTGGAGTCCCTCTGGCTGAGCACCCGAAACTCTCTCCTCCCACTCCTTTGGCACCCCCTCCTCGCTGCCACGTATTGCCAGAGGGGAAGGTGGGCAGCCCAGCCCCCTTGGCCCACCAGGCTCCCCACCTGATCCCACCCGTGCCCTGCCATGTTCAAGAGGCCTTATCCAGTCCAGCGCCCTGTAACCTACAAGGTGGGAGGGAACGGGCAAGAACTCTGGCATTCAGAAAAGGACAGGTCTACACAAGGAGCAAGACCGCGACTGGTCAGCGGCGGCAGCAACGGCAACCTCTCCCCAATGAGCCTTTTGGTGGAGCAGGAAAGCTGAGGCTTCGTCATGGGACCTGGATGGTGTGTTTGACAACCATTCTTTCTATGGGCAAGGGGGAGCCTCTTTGAATTCTGCAGCAGTTCCTGTACAGGAGATTATTCCAGGACTGTGTTGGAATCTGGATGTGGGTGAGAATAGGCTGCTGTGGGGCCGACCTGTTCTTCCTCAGAGCTGCTTGTTTTTGTCGTTTTCCACTCAACAGTCAAGACAAAAGGGAACATGTGGCATTTATTGTCTTGGATATTATTATTATTATTACTGTTAACATTTATATGAGCCAGTGTGGTGTAGTGCTTAAGAGCGGTGGACTCGTAATCTGGTGAACCGGCTTCGCTTCCCTGCTCCTCCCCATGCAGCTGCTGGGTGACCTTGGGCCAGTCACACTTCTCTGATGTCTCTCAGCCCCACTCACCTCACAGAGTGTTTGTTGTGGGGGAGGAAGGGAAAGGAGATTGTTAGCTGCTTTGAGACTCCTTCAGGTAGTGAGAAAGTGGGATCTCAAATCCAAACTCTTCTTCTTCTTCTTCTTGTATCTCATCTTTCCTCCAAGGAGCTCCAGCTGGCTTACCTCCTCCTCCTCCCCACTTTATCCTTACAACAACTCTGTGAGAAAGGTTAGGCAGAGATACTGTGACTGGCCCAAGAGCCACCCTGTGAGCTCTCCCAGACCTACTCCAGCTCTCTAACTACTGCGCTATCACTGACTCATACACACACCACACCAGTGTGTGTGTGTGTGTGTGTGTGTACGCTTGTACACACCGAGGGGGCCCTTTGAATACATTGCGAGTTGTGCACATCTCTGCATGCTTACTTGGAAGCAAGTGCCACCCCTGCAATGGGACTCCCTCCGGGGCAAGTTCGAGCAGCCATATCAGCGTGTCTCTCTTCCATCATTTGCTCAGCCTAAGCTCAGTTTTGGCCAAGATGGTGTCCTCCAGCCGCTTTGACCCAAAACTGCCCTCAGCCCTGGCCATCCAATTGCAAGGAAAGAATCTTGGGCTCAGCTCCTGCTTGTGGGTTGACCACATGCCTCTGTTTGGCCACTGTAAGAACATGGGGTTGGACTTGATGGCTCCTTGGCCTGACTGGCAGGACTCTTCTCATGTTAGGTCTTGGCTGTTTCACCCTGGATGAAAAGGGCGAGGGAGGGAAAGCCAAGTTTGTACACATGGTTAATTGTGCAAACCCAGTTCCTAAATGCTAGTGAAATGACACTTCACGGTCCTTGAAGTTCTGAGTTAGTCACCCAACAAGGACAAACTGTTTTACTACTGCTAGGTTACACAGCACGGAGTGAAACATTTGATTTCATTAAACTATTTCAGTGCATTCTTCTTAAGGCTTTTGCAACTGGGGAAAAATGCAAATTTTATTAGAGCAAAGACCGTATTACAATTGCTCCCATTATAAGGACTATATACAGGGGGAATTTATTTCTGGGATGAGGGAGCATGTGCGCCGCCCCCGACATACGGCTGAACTACAGTTCCCATCAGCCACTGGTGCAGCATGGTCAACAGCCAGGGATGATGGGAACTGGAGTCCACTTGCCACCAACCTCTGCTTTATTATAGATGCTTTGGAGTGCACTCGATGTCTTAACAGGAGGTCCAAGGATGCCTTGGAATGTCCACAAGCATTATTATTTGGAATCTGTAGAGTTGTCAACATCTGGGCTGCTGCCTTGCAGATTCCCTTCAACCTCTGAGCTGGTGAATTGCCTAAACCATCCTGGTAGCTTCCACAGCCTTGGCACAATGAAAGTGATAGCGGCAAGAACCAGGACTCCTAGAGGGATCACTGTTTCAAAAGCTCGTTTCACGACTTTTGTGCTCCAGTTCTGCCTTGGAGACCCACCATCAATGCTTCCCCCGGACCCCCAAAACTGGCAGTTTGGAGGGGCCCAGCCGTTGTTGCAGTGGCAGTTATTGCGGTTGTTACAAACACCTCTGTCACTGCACTGTTTATTCGGATCACACACTGCCTTCTTCCTGAAAATGCACGTCTGGTTCTTGCAGAGTTTCCCAGGGCCACATGGAGTGCCATCAGGCACCATTCCGAGATCCACAAAATCTGTCCCACCATGGTAGGCCACGCTCCAGCAGCCAGCACCAGCACCTGACAACTCAGTGGGAGTCACGGCATAGTGTGGTATTGAAGGTACGTCTCTGACATTGCTACACTGAATTCTCCCGCACTTTACGTCTTGAGGCTGGCATTTCACAAAAGTACTTCCTGTCCAATCCCTGCCACAGTTGCCATACTTATCCCCCACAGTATTCCGAGACTGAAAGCAGGATGCTGGAGCCGCTGTGGCTCCATAGCCAAAGATTCTGGCGCACAGGTAGTTGTGAGTCCAACACTGCTTGGCATAACAATAGGAATCGTGTTTGCTGCACGGCGTCCCGTCTTGCATGTACACATCATTGGGGCACCACTCAGACTTCCCACTACAGTACTCGGGAAGGTCACACTCATTGATCTGAATTCGACAAAGGTCTCCACTTGGACGGAAGTGACAGTTTTTACAACATGCCCCAGAAGAGCACTGTGCACGTGGCTTCAAGGTGCAGTCAGCGTTGCAGCAAAGATCCTGCCTGCACCTCTGCGCGCCGCCACAGTCACATTCTTCTCCCTTATCCAACAATCCATTGCCACAATGCTTGATAGGTGGTATTTTTGGGGGCCTGTTGTCCAGGCAGTCCAGGTTCCCTTTCAGCACAAGTTCTGCATAAGTGTGAATGCTGCAGTTGCTGAACTTGTTCGTTTCTGCCTGGTACGAATGCATGACACAGGTTTTGTATCCTCCACAAACACAGTTGGATTCGTCGTGTTCAAGCCCCATGTGATGACCCAACTCATGGGACATGGCCCTTGCAAAGAGAATTGGGTTCTTCTGCAAGTAGCTCAAAACCCCTGCAGAATAGCTTGGCCTGCAGATGGCATTACCGTATGACTTCCCGAGGGTGTGCTCGAACTCCTGGTGAGTGAGCAACAGGGCTGTGTCGTGCTTCATCCACTTCGCAAGACCGTTCACTCTCCAGCTGTTGAAATTATTCAGAAGCAACCCAACGTTATTTGTAACCTCGAAAGGGTTGCCTGTGTTCCAGATCTCCAGTCCAGTCAGGACAATACTTGTGTGCAGCACCCGGAAGTGCACACCCATTAAGTTAACTATGTCCAAAAGGAGGTATCCCATCCTGGTTTCATTGGCACCTTCAAACTGAAACAGCTTCTCGTCCACAACAATGTACAGCTCAATGTATTTTGGGTGCCTTGGGTCACGCCGGGTCCCCCTTTCCGCCCTCAGTTCTTCTGCCTGACGCTTTGCAACTGGAGCTCTCATTCCACACATACAAGGCTTTGGTTCATTGATCAGGTAGAGAAGGTGCTGAAAAGCGGAAGAATCGTGGAATGGCTCTATGCCATAATTTCTGTCTCTGATACTTAGGAATCCTGTCAAGCCAGAGCAGGTCTTAAGAACCACAAGCGAATTGGCTACGCCCTCCACATGCCCTTCGTGGTAGCATTCAACAGGGATGTAGGGATGACTTTCAATCCGTCTGCCCTGGGAACTGTATGTGAAGAGTGGGAGGTTTTTGACCAGGAAGTCATCCTTCCTGGGCTTCAAGTGAATGACGTAGTCCTTTCCTGATACATTGAGGATATAGGAAAGGTCATCCTTCTTGGCTTTTCCTTCAAAAAGCACCAACTGCCTTGGGGTGATCACTTCATACCACATATACTCAGGAGCAGGAAATGAGCTGGTGGGAAGGAGGAACCCCAGCAAAATAACAGGATTCATCAACTGCAGAAACAACCATTTGTGGAGGCCACCGCTGCCCCGTGCCATGATTTGCTTCCACTATTCACTATCCTTAAACAGCCTAGAGGAGAGAGGAGAGAAATTGAAATTCAAGTACAAGGAGAGAAATTTTTGATTGTAGGAATAGACTGGGCTTTCTGACTTAACATCCCCACCAATCATTAATTCTCAAGAGGCTTTTTTAGACTTGTGCTCAAGAAAACACAAGGCAATTCCTGCCCCTGCCACCATCTCTCTCTTGACAGTCGTCAACATCATTTGGTAGTGAGAGAGTTTAAAAAGGTGAAGCGCCCACTGCTGTCTGGCATATGCAAATGGAGTTAGGGTAACCAAAACACGGGCCGTCCTTAAACCTTTGACTCTAAAGGCCTCCACAACTTTAGGGCCTAGGCGCCACAAGTTTCTCTTCTCAGAAGCTGTTGTGGTCACCTTTCTGGGTGATAAGAAGGACCAAAAGGAGGAAGGGTAGACAGCAGAGAGAGGAAGATACCCCAATAATTATATTCCTCTAGTCCCAGGAATTCTCATTTGATCTTCTAAAGTGTATTTCCAGAGACTTTTAGCTGACAAAGGAGACGACAAAGAGGGAGGAGGAACCACCATACCGGTTCAAATGTCCTCTCCTGTGGTGGGAAATTCCATGACCAGCCTAACGGTTTCTCATGCTTTTTTGAATGTGGACATTCCATCGGCTGAGGCAGGTGGGCATTGGAAGAGCACGGAACACGGTAGAGAGCAGCTGTTTGCTATTCTCGATGTGGATCAGGACCCACTTATTGCTGGAATCCTGGCCAAGAGGGCTAACATAGGCCACATTCACACTGTGGGTTTAAAGGGGAATTGTGAAGGAAGAGTATACATGAGTAGCCAACTGTGACAGGGGGAAAGGTCAGGCGGGATAAAGCTCAGAATGATCTCAGGCTTACAAGAGAGGTGAAAGATAATAAAGCCACATCCGAACTGAAAAGGAGGTGGGGTTGCGGGCTCACAGCCCCCGCAAGAATGAGGGAATCCTCACGCGTGTCATCTCCCTGCCTAGCCAATTGGCTGGTCGGGGGTGTGTGTGTGTGGCCTGGGCTATTTATGCCCGGTGCCCCCAAGGACCGCCCTCTCTTCGCCTCTCCAGCTGATAGCCAATAGGCCTAAGCCAATACCGCTCATTTCCTACAATCAATAAAATTGTGGCTGTTTTCGCCCATTAACCTTAAATACCGCGTCATGTGTATTTATTTCTCAAGGGGGGAGGGGGACTTGCCACGCAATAAAGGTTTATTTGGCTATGTTCAAAGCAGCAGGAAGAACAAGCAAGTCCTCTGAGGGGAGAAAACGGAGAAATGCTATTGAGCGACAGAGAGAAGGTGGAGGCTGCTCCTACTTGACCTCTATCCAAAAGGAAAGCTGTGCCCAACCTGGTGATAACACAATAAACAATGCAAGGAGGGAACTGCAGCCCAATAAAGGAGACGTGGTGGGAAAGGATAGGGGCATAGAATCAAAACTAGGCAGAGATCAAGACCCAAAGCAGTACCCACAGGAAAGACTCAGACACGAGACAAGTCGGCTGGACTGGAGAGTCAAGCCTTGAGACCCTTAGGATCAGCTGGCAGAACATGGGACGCTGCCTTGTACAGATCATTGGCCCATCTGGGTCAATATTTCCTACACTGACTGGCAAGAGCTCTCTGGGGTTTTGGTCCGGGTTCTCGCCCAAGCCCTACCTAGAGCTGCTCTCGGGGACTGAACCTGGGACCTTTTGCATGCAAAGCAGATGTTGTATCTCTTATGTGCTGAAGTTCTCACCCTGGGCCAGCAGGGGGAATACTGTAGATAGTTATGCAAATAAGGGATCGAAAGTGACGTTCAGTGATTCAGCTCAGTGATTCAGCTTAGAGAGTGGCCGCATCTGGTTGTGCTCTGATGTGCATCGATCCCATCTTCGTCGCCAGTGTTAGGTTGTGAGTGAACATATCAGACGACACAGCCATTCTTCAAACAGCTCTTGTTTATTGACAGGCCAGAACTGAACTGAACTGAAGGGTTCAGTCAGCCTGCTTATATAGAGCTCCAGTACAACGTAGCTGTAAATTTTCTAAAACTATCCAGTATCACTGAGCTACAGACTGGTGTTGCAACCCAGAGGGACCGTAGGGCCTAGTCCACCAGGCTTAAAATGGAAAGGGGGAGCAGACAGCGCAGGTGGTGAGACTTCGGGGAACCCCAGTTTGGGACAACACTCCCCACAAACTCCCCACAGTAGAATCATGGAATCATAGATATTTTTTTTCCTGGGGTGACATCACTCCCCCTGTAATCCTGGCAGCCTCCCTCTCCCAGCTCTGCTATTGCTTTTTGCAAACCAACGCACAGCTGGAGTCTATCCCCTTTCTTGCCTGAAACTGACTGTCCCGCCTTTTCTGCCATCGCCTGTTTTTGTTCTTCAATGGCACCTCTCTCAGCCAATCTCCTGAGGAAGCTGGCTTGACTTATTTTTTAGGCCTTGCCAAATAATTTGACCGAACCCCTCATTTACTAATTTCAGAAATTGTGGGGAGAACTGGGCACCCAGGAATTTTAGGAGAACCTTGCTCCCTGCAAATGCATAACTATACATTTTATGTTTGCCCAACAGTTTCATAATGTGAAGGCAGTCCTCTGTTTTCATTTTTAGCTGTGTACCTAATAAAGCTGTACCAATCTATTGCAAAAGAGTCTTTGTGCTTTAAACCATGTGTGAATTTTATTCTGTTAGTCAATTTTTCCACAAGTGCTGCTTAACATACTTCGTTGTACCAGTTTGTCAAAGAAGCAGCCCCCCCCCCATTCTTCCAGCATCTCATTATTACAAGCCTGGCCACCAGGGGTTTGAACTGTAACTTAGTGCTACCTCGTGCAGAAAGGCTGAGCAGAACCAACTCTGGACATTTAGACGTGTTTGGTTCAGTATTTGCTTTTATTTCAACAAATTCTTCTTGGAACTGAGCCACTTTCCCACATGCCCACCACATGCTGATGAGACCCCAACGTTCTCTAGCATTTTGATGACTAGGAAGAGCCAATGTCGGATGGGCGTATCGGTGTGAGATACCATTTTTGCAATACAGTGCAGTTGCATCTTATGGGCAATTGACTTGCACAATTTCAACCCTGCATATTGAAACCTTGCAGATTAATTACATGCAAGGTGGAGAGCATAAAAAGCTCATTTTGTGCTGTGTTTTCCTGCTGTGGAAAGAGCTTTTAAGCACCCCACGTTGCCTACTGGGCTTTGGGATGCTCTCACAAGATTTCACGGGAACTGAAATGGCCCTACCAGATTTCGTGAGAGCATCTCAGAACTTGTGTGCTAAATGAGACTTGCACAGTAAGGAAAACAGAGTGCTTAAAAACTCTCTGTCTTGCTTGGGGGGGGGTAAGGTCTGCTCTTGTGCCGGCTCAGGAAAATAAGGAGGGTCACAGGAAGGCCGTTCAAGTATATGTGGTTTTGCATCTATGGGGCTGTGCAATATCTGGTTTCCAACATCGCAATATATCACCAGCTAAACATAGCAATATACCGATATATCATGTTGTCTGAAATAAGGCTGGAGCTATGTAGAGGCATTGGCTGGCTTCACGGTTTCCCCCACATTGTGATTTTTGCATAGCACACACACACACATCACATTTTGCGATATATTGCCGGGTCAAAAACTATGATGCCAATATCACAGTATAGACTTCAAACCACTTTTGGACGCTGTATCAATATATTGCCCAGCCCTAAATGTAACTCACATGCCAGATGCGATTTTGCTGTATTTTTAGTGCTACCCGTTTCATCTACTTCATTGCTATCATAAGCAGAAGGTTGTGCTGAATTTTATTTTATTTACACATTGAGTGTATTGCTCATGTTAGTGAGATTTATAGCAAGACCTTCCTCTGAGGAAGTCAGGGTGTATTTAATCCTGGGCTTCATTGCTGCCTGGGGCTTAGAGCCCACGGCCTCCGCAGTAAACGTGATCAGAAGGAACTACAGTGGAACCTCGGGTTGTGGACGTAATCCGTGATGGAGGCACGTCCGCAACCCGCAGCATTCGCATCCTGAAGCGCCGCGTCTGCACAGGCACAATTCGGTGCTTCTGTGCATGCGCGATTTAGCGCATGTGCGAGCGGCGAAACCCAGAAGTAACCTGTTCTGGTACTTCCGGGTTTCTCGCAGTCTGTAACCCGAAAACATGTAACCTGAAGCGTCCGTAACATGAGGTATGACTATAGTAGATTCTGATAACTGGTTTTGGTTTTTCTGCAGGTTTTACTTATCCAAGCCAGAGGGCTGTACAAGAGGTTTCTGAATTCAACTGGCTATGTGGGCGATCAGGAGTGGGCGATGATTAAGATGGTAGAGCAAAGAGTGTTTTTGTACCCCATGATATTTTTTTGCTGCTGGGGTCCAGGTAAGGAAAGCTGGGGAATGCACTGCCTTTGACAGTCTGCCTTGTTACATGTCTAGAAAGTCAATGAGAGTTACTCCCGGATAAGTAGATATAGATATATATGTGGCTTGTCCTCTCAGATAAATTAATTTAAAGGAAATAAATAAAACAATGTTCCTCCTTACCTTTTCTCCCTATAACTCACAAAAAAGGCATTCTGGAAAATTAGGGGCAGGTGTTGCTGTGGTCTAAACCACAGAGCCTAGGACTTGCTGATCAGAATATCGGTGGTTCGAATCCCCACTATGGGGTGAGCTCCTGTTGCTCTGTCCCAGCTCCTGCCAACCTAGCAGTTCGAAAGCACGTCAAAGTGCAAGTAGATAAATAGGTACCGCTCCGGTGGGAAGGTAAGCGGCATTTTCCTGTGCTGCTCTGGTTTGCCAGAAGCGGCTTAGTCATGCTGGCCACATGACCTCGGCCAGTAAAGAGAGATGAGCGCCGCAAGCCCAGAGTCGTCTGCGACTAGATCTAACGGTCAGGGGTCCCTTTACCTTAGAGCTTGGAAGCTCCAGAAAGCTTTTGGGGGGATGCAAGTTGGATGAACCCCTTCATGGATCACTGCCTTGCCGTGGCGAAGGGGCTTGAAGAACTTAGAGAAGCTATGAACTACGCCGAGCAGGACACACAAGATGAACAGGTCATAGTGGAGAGTTTTGACCAAACGTGATCCACCTGGAGTAGGAATCGGCAAGCCACTCCAGTATCCCTGCCAAGAAAACTCCATGGACAAAGACAACAGGCATATAAAAGTTATGACACTGGAAGATGAGCCCCTCAGGTCGGAAGGTGTCCAACATGCTACTGGGGAAGAGCGGAGGACAAGTACAAGTAGATCCAGAGCTGATGAAGCGGCTGGGCCAAAGCCGAAAGGACGCTCAGTTGTGGATATGCATGGAAGCGAAAGGAAAGTCCAATGCTGTAAAGAAAAATATTGCAAAGGAACCTGGAATGTAAGAACCATGAACCTGGGTAAGTTGGATGTGGTCAAAAATGAGATGGCAAAAATAAATATTGACATCCTGGGCATCAGTGAGCTAAAATGGACAGGAATGGGCGAATTCAGTTCGGATGACTACCATATCTACTACTGTGGGCAAGAAACCCGTAAGAGAAATGGAGTGGCCCTCATAGTCAACAAAAGAGTGGCGAAAGCTGTACTGGGATGCAGTCTCAAAAATGATAGAATGATCTCGATACGAATCCAAGGCAGACCTTTTAACATCACAGTAATCCAAGTTTATGCACCAACTACTGGTGCTGAAGAAACTGAAATTGACCAGTTCTATGAAGACTTACAAAACCTTATCGAAGTGACACCAAAGAAGGATGTTCTGCTCATTATAGGGGATTGGAATGCTAAAGTAGGGAATCAAGAGATAAAAGGAACAACTGGCAAGTTTGGCCTTGGAGATCAAAACGAAGCAGGGCAAAGGCTAATAGAGTTCTGTCAAGAGAACAAGCTGGTCATCACAAACACGCTTTTCCAACAACACAAGAGACGACTCTACACATGGACATCCCCAGATGGGCAACATCGAAATCAGATTGATTATATTCTCTGCAGCCAAAGATGGAGAAGCTCTATACAGTCAGCAAAAACAAGACCTGGAGCTGATTGTGGCTCAGATCATCAGCTCCTTATAGCAAAATTCAAGCTTAAACTGAAGAAAGTAGGAAAAACCACTGGACAGGTAAGATACAATCTAAACCAAATCCCTTATGAATACACAGTGGAAGTGAGGAACAGGTTTAAGGATTTAGATTTGCTGGACAGAGTGCCTGAAGAACTATGGATGGAGGCTCGCAACATTATACAGGAGGCAGCAACTAAAACCATCCCAATGAAAAAGAAATGCAAGAAAGCAAAGTGGCTGTCCAACGAGGCCTTACAAATAGCGGAGGAGAGAAGGCAAGCAAAATGCGAGGGAGATAGTGAAAGATACAGGAAATTGAATGCAGATTTCCAAAGAACAGCAAGGAGAGACAAGAAGGCCTTCTTAAACGAGCAATGCAAAGAAATAGAGGAAAGCAACAGAATGGGAAGAACCAGAGATCTGTTCAAGAAAATCGGAAATATGAAAGGAACATTTCGTACAAAGATTACCATAATAAAGGACAAAAGTGGTAAAGATCTAACTGAAGCAGAAGACATCAAGAAGAGGTGGCAAGAATACACAGAGGAATTATACCAGAAATATATGGATGTCTCGTACACCCCAGGTAGTGTGGTTGCTGACCTTGAGCCAGACATCCTGGAGAGTGAAGTCAAATGGGCCTTAGAAAGCACTGCAAATAACAAGGCCAGTGGAAGTGATGGTATTCCAGCTGAACTGTTTAAAATTTTAAAAGATGATGCTGTTAAGGTGCTACACTCAATATGCCAGCAAGTTTGGAAAACTCAGCAGTGGCCAGAGGATTGGAGAAGATCAGTCTACATTCCAATCCCAAAGAAAGGCAGTGCCAAAGAATGCTCCAACTACCGCACAATTTCACTCATTTCACATGCTAGCAAGGTTATGCTTAAAATTCTACAAGGAAGGCTCAAGCAGTATGTGGACCGAGAACTCCCAGAAGTGCAAGCTGGATTTAGAAGATGCAGAGGAACCAGAGACCAAATTGCAAACATGCGCTGGATTATGGAGAAAGCCAGAGAGTTCCAGAAAGACATCAACCTCTGCTTCATTGACTATGCAAAAGCCTTTGACTGTGTTGACCACAGCAAACTATGGCAAGTTCTTAAAGAAATGGGAGTGCCTGATCACCTCATCTGTCTCCTGCGAAATCTCTATGTGGGACAAGAAGCTACAGTTAGAACTGGATATGGAACAACTGATTGGTTCCAAATTGGGAAAGGAGTACGGCAAGGCTGTATATTGTCTCCCTGCTTATTTAACTTATATGCAGAATTCATCATGCGAAAGGCTGGGCTGGATGAATCCCAAGCCGGAATTAAGATTGCCGGAAGAAATATCAACAACCTCAGATATGCAGATGACACAACCTTGATGGCAGAAAGTGAAGAGGAATTAAAGAACCTTTTATTGAGGGTGAAAGAGGAGAGCGCAAAATATGGTCTGAAGCTCAACATCAAAAAAACGAAGATCATGGCCACTGAGCCCATCACCTCCTGGCAAATAGATGGGGAAGAAATGGAGGCAGTGAGAGATTTTACTTTCTTGGGCTCCATGATCAGTGCAGATGGTGACAGCAGTCACGAAATTAAAAGACGCCTGCTCCTTGGGAGAAAGGCGATGGCAAACCTAGACAACATCTTGAAAAGCAGAGACATCACCTTGCCAACAAAGGTCCGTATAGTGAAAGCCATGGTTTTCCCAGTAGTGATGTATGGAGGTGAGAGCTGGACCATAAAGAAGGCTGATCGCCGAAGAATTGATGCTTTTGAATTATGGTGCTGGAGGAGACTCTTGAGAGTCCCATGGACTGCAAGAAGATCAAACCTCTCCATTCTGAAGGAAATCAGCCCTGAGTGCTCACTGGAAGGACAGATCGTGAAGCTGAGGCTCCAATACTTTGGCCACCTCATGAGAAGAGAGGACTCCCTGGAAAAGACCCTGATGTTGGGAAAGATGGAGGGCACAAGGAGAAGGGGACGACAGAGAATGAGATGGTTGGATGGTGTTCTTGAAGCTACTAGCATGAGTTTGATCAAACTGCGGGAGGCAGTGGAGGACAGAAGTGCCTGGCGTGCTCTGGTCCATGGGGTCACGAAGAGTCGGACACCACTAAACGACTAAACAACAACAAGTTGGATGAAAGGGGAGGGGAGCTGGAGACTGGAAAATGTCCTTCTGTGAACTTCCATGTCTGTCTAATATGCTAAAACTCTTTCACCAGTGTTATTTGACATTCTCGATTATTAATAATCCACAGACTTTTAAATCCCCTCCAAAAAAGAGATAAATAAACACAACTATTTTTATTCCATACAATGTTGGGGGGGGGGACCCACTTAAAGACCCACCAAAAATACATGGTGCAAATCCAGTTTATGTGGATCACTTAGATTTATTTGCTTTGCTTCTGAGGCAGGGCAAGTTGTGCTAAGCACATTTCCTTCAGAGCTAGATTCCTCCCTGTGTTTCCCTTTCCTTATCACTAAATTTTGTTTAGAAGGAGCCTGAAACTCCTAAGGAGTTTATGGATTCCGTTTTTCAAGGTGACAGGGCATTTTCCGTAGACTTGTGGTCTAAATACAACAAGTACCCAAAGTAACCCACAAAAAAGGCATTCTGGAAAATTAGGGGCGGGTAGCGCTGTGGGTTAAGCCACAGAGCTTAGGACTTGCCGATCAGAAGGTCGGCGGTTCGAATCCCTGCGATGAGGTGAATTCCCGTTGCTCGGTCCCTGCTCCTGCCAACCTAGCAGTTCGAAAGCACGTCAAAGTGCAAGTAGATAAATAGGTACCACTCCGGCGGGAAGGTAAATGGTGTTTCTGTGCACTGCTCTGGTTCACCAGAAGCAGCTTAGTCATGCTGGCCACATGACCCGGAAGCTGTACGCCAGCTCCCTTGGCCAATAAAGCAAGATGAGCGCCGCAACCCCAGAGTTGGTCATGACTGGACCTAATGGTCAGGGGTCCCTTTACTTTTACCTTTTAAGCCCCTTAAGATGGGTGGTCAGTGGGACTTACACCCAACCAAGTGTGCATAGAGGACTGCACTCTTAATCAACCCAAGCTCTAGCCTGCAATCTTATGTGCAGCAACCTGGGAATAACCTGCACTGACATCAATGGGCTTTATATCTCAGTAGACATGCATAGGACTGCATTGCCAGTCAGTTAGCAGCAGGGCAACCCTATGCCTGTTTCCTTGGAAGTAAGTCCTTCTATGTTGTCATTGTGTTTAGACAGGGAGTCTTATTATCCTTATTAATCCTGGGGGGTTTACTGTAAAAATACTGCTGAATACCTGCTGGTGCCCCGCCAGCAGAAAAGCAACATTACTCAGCCAAAAATATTTAATACGAATATATGAAGAAGAAGAAGAAGAAGAAGAGTTTGGGTTTGATAACCCGCCTTTCACTCCCCTTCAGGAGTCTTCTCCTTTCCCTTCCTCCCCCACAACAAACGCTCTGTGAGGTGAGTGGGGCTGAGAGACTTCACAGAAGTGTGACTGGCCCAAGGTCACCCAGCAGCTGCATGTGGAGGAGCGGAGACGCGAACCCGGTTCCCCAGATTACGTGACTACCGCTCTTAACCACTACACCACACTGGCTCTACTGAGCCTACTGGATCAGGCCAATGGCTTGCACCTAGCCCAGCACCCTGTTCCATACGGACGGGGCTGCTGAGATGAGAGCACAGAGTGAGAACACAGTCCTTTCACTTGCTCTCACAATACTACAATTCCCAGGGTTCCCTGGAGGGAAGCAGAGAGACCCCTTGGTCCATTTATCTCAGGATTGTCCACACTGTCAGGTAGTCTCAGGTAGGAGACTCTCCAAGGTCTCAGGTAGGAGACTCTCCAAGGTCTCAGGTAGGAGACTCTCCAAGGTCTCAGGTAGGAGACTCTCCAAGGTCTCAGGTAGGAGATTTTTCCAGCCTACCTGGAGTTGCTGGGAATTGATCCTAGGATCATTTGCTAGCAACGCACGTGGTCTGCTGCTCAGATATGGCCTGTCCCTAAAAATAAAGGGAGCTGCTCTACGTTCTTGACGCAGGGTGGAATTAAGTAAGCTGGAAGGAGTGCAGAGGAGGGCAACCAAGATGTTCAAATGTCTAGAAACCAAGCCTTATGAGGAACGGTTGAAGGAGTTGGGGATGTTTAGCCTAGAAAAGAGGAGATATAACAGCCATCTTCAAATATCTGAGGGGCTGTCACAGGAAAGGAGCAAGTTTGTTTTCTCCTGCTCTGGAGGGGAGCAGCCAAACCAATGGCTTCATGTTACAAGAAGAGAAGAACTTTCTGACAGTAAGAGCTGTCTGACAGTAGAACGGACTCCCTGGGAAGGTAGTGGACTTCTTGGAGGTTTTTAAGCAGAGGTTGGATGCCCATCGGTCAGGGATGCTTTAGTTGAGATTCGAATCATTGCAGGAGGTTGGGCTAGGCAGGGAATGGTCTGGTTGGCCCAAGGGCGTGCAAAAAAATGCACTTCACTCAGTGTGATGGCCTGGGATTCGGACTCGGAGGCTGAACCTGAGGGATCCCAGCCTGCACAGGATTCCCCGCCTCCAGAACCAGCTGAGCCAGAGCTGGGGCCTGAGCCTGAAGGGTCCTCACCTGTGCTGGGTCCTCAGGTGCAGGCACCAGCTGAGTCTGCTCTGGCTCCTGAGGTGATGGAGGACCCATTGCCTGCAGGTGCTCCACTCTCAGCCCCGTCAGGGGAAGAGGAGGTTGCCTCTGGGTCTGGTCACCCTTCAGCCTCTCCTGAGCTGCAGAGGCTCAGGGCAGAGAGGCGGAGGGAACTAAGTTCCCGCAGGAGGAGTGCTCGCCTCCAGGCCAGGAGAGGCGAGTCACCAAAGGATTGGGGCTGCCCTATGCCTCGGGCAGATAAAAGCCGGCCAGCCCCAGTCCCAAGTTGCAGGAGCAGCATTGTTGGTTGCTAGTTCCTGCCTGAACCCTGTCCTGCTTTCCTGCCTGAGCTCCTGACCCGCCCTGGCTCCCTGCTTGCAAGCCTGTCCTTGACTTCACCCGACTCCCTGCCCTGCACCCAGCTTCAGCTACTACGGACTGCCTCCCCATTGCACCTTTGACCATGGACCAGACTAGGACCTCGCCTCTCGGGTAACCCACAGGACCAGCACATTCTGGCTCGGACTGGATATGAGCCCACCTGCTGGTTCCTGCACTGCTTTGGGTGGCCAGGCAAGGAACACAGGCTCCTCTGGGCACCTGGCAGAGGAACGCAAGGGGCAGGGGCACTGATACGGCTCCTTACCAAAGGTGCAAGGGAGTCTATGTATGCCCCTGGCTTGACTAGATGACCCTCAGGGTCCTCTACAGTTCTACAATTTATTCTAGGAGCATAGGAGGCAGAGCAGTGGTCTCAGTATTGCACATCATGATGGACAGCAGTGGTCCAGGACAGCCGTTTCCCCCAGTTCTACATGCAGAAGCATAGCTGTCAACTTACAGATTTGAAAATAAGGGACCAGCAGCCTCGAAAATAAGGAATCAGCAGACAAAATAAGGGATTTTCCGGGCACAGGTATGTTCAACCTCTGAGCCCCTCCGAGCCAAAGGCAGAAAGCCCAGCCAGCAGCCAAACGAAGTCTCATCAATAAGGGACAGCAGCGGGACATGGCACTGGGATAAGGGACTGTACCGCCAAATAAGGAACGCTTGACAGCTATGCAGAAGCCAGGCACTGAATGCTAAGCTGTTCCTCTTCTGTTTCTGAGCTCCTGTCCTCCCATTTAGCCCATTCAATGCCTGCCAGTCCCCAAGCTCCTCTTACCTCCTCCTTCGAAAACCGTTCTCCTCGCGTCATCAACATCTCCTTAATGCTGCAAGACAAAGCAGGGGACAGATGGAGGACCACGAGGGAGCAAAACCCCAGAGCAAAATGACAAGGAAAGCTTTGAGAGGAGCAGAGGCTGCAGCCATTTAATTGAAGGGCCTGAGAGACAGATGGCCCTCGCATCTCGTAATCAAAGGTTGAAACAGGAAAGGATTCACTGTGAAGCTTCCAAAATCAGCACCAACATCATTTCGGTGTGGAGATATATCAGGTCAAAGGAGAAATAGAAAAATCTGTCAGGTTAGTCTCTCAATTGTTCATTTTTCGAATCCCTAGTTCAGCACATTTCCATATCAGAGAGACCAAATTCTTTTTCTAATACTTCCCCCCCCCCATCTTCTCCCTTTTGCATTTCCTCAGCTTCAACCAGGTTCACTTTGCTTTATTCCGGGGGTCAGGAACCTTTATGGCCCAGCAGCCAAGATCTTTACCTCCTCCCCACCCGACAGGCCAACTGAGACAGGTGGTTGGGTGATTGGCAGGCAGGCAGATATGCACACCAGCAAAAGCAGCGAAGGTAGAGAGCAAGAGAGATTGAACTCCCCACGTTGTACAGGGTTCAGATGTAGGAGGGAATTCTCTGCAGATTATTCCCTTATGACCTCCAACTGAGCAGTACTGAACTCCCCACACCAGGTCAGTTCAGTCCTACACATGCAGGGAACTAGGGCATGTAGATGAACCAACCCACATCTACCTATTGGGCTAATGCCACCTTATTAGCAGATGGGTGAGGTTTAAGGAAAAAATGGCCCTGTAGGCCAAATCAAAACCTCTGGTGGGTCAAGATTGCCCCATGGGTTGTAGGCTTCCTACCTCTGCATTACTTGCAACAATTGGCATTTGTAGTAATTAAATTATAACTATTAGATGTGATACTTAGAAGCACGGAGGCCGAGAAAGAATCTCCATCACATCGGAAGAACTGAAATCAGCCTAGCGACTCATAAGGCACGCTGCCATCTGTGAACACCAGTCTCTCATGTTGTAGGTATTCCAAACTGGTTAGCACATCAGTGGCCATTGCAATCACAGCCTCCACTTGGCAGTGCACAGCACAGGCCTAGGCAATAGGGGAGGCAAGTTGAGCTGTCCAGAGAGACACAAGAGCAGCTGTTGGAAAGTTCAAATCGCTCAGGCGTCGGCTCACGCCAGACTGGTTTTTGCACCTGTGAGGAAAGAGATCCCTTCCACATTCCGTAAAAATGTTGCATTCTTGGCACGATCACCAATCATCTTATTCTAATCGGGAAACTTAGATGGGGGTTTGTCACAACAACTGTCACTTGTACCTCTCAGTGGCCAACACAACATGTTCAGCATAAAACAGAGCAGGGTTGAGGAACTTTTTCAGAGCACATGCCATTTGTGGGCAAGTCCGGAAACGAAAGTGGGCAGAGCAACAGGCAAATATTACCTTTGTGCAGCAGGCTAGTTTCTACACAACCCTCAACAGATTAGCTTTGGATCCAGTTGGATCTGGTTGGAATGTGTTCCTGACCTCTGCTTGTCTGAATGGATGGGGGTGGGTGGCAGGTGTAGACAGTAGTCTACTGTGCAAAAATAAACAACCACATCCACTTCTCCACCCACTGTTGCCTCTGGCCCTTCCAACCAATAGCATGTGGCCCCCAGAAAGTTGCCCAGAGGCTAATGTGGCCCTCAGGCTGAAAAGGGAATGCACCCTCTAGGGGAAGCACCACTGCCCGCAAGAGCTGCTTCCTGTTGCATGTGCCACCATCTCAGAAGACACATTCATTTTTTAAAAAATGATATTTATTGAAACAACAGATTTTTTAAAAAAATACACAAAAAAGACAAAATTACAAAAAGAGGGGGGGGAATAAAAACAGAAAAAGAAAAAGAAAAAACAAAAACAAAACCATCGTTTCCAAATTCTCCAAATTCCATTACCTTCTTTCCCTGACCTCCTCTCCCTCCCATCTCTTGTATCTTGGTTAATAGTTGTCACAGCAAATCCTTTCCATAGTTCATAATATTTTGTCATTATGTTATCTTACTCTATTCTCATTTTATCTTATAAAAACAACCTTAAAGCTTAAACTTAAATCTTTTTTATCAATTTCTCAAAACCATTACCCTTTTACCAAATTCTTTAAATATTTTAACCAGAGCCAAGTAATTTCATTTCAACATTTTCTCCACATTCATAAATCTTTTCTGGTAGTAATAATATTAAAAAAGAAGACACATTCATCACCATAAGTAATAATAATAACAGCAAGAACAGCAGCAAGGGCCTTGGAAAGTCAGAGCTTTCCAAACTGTGTATTGTGATATGTTGATGTGTTGGCTGCAGTGTGTAGGTGTGTCGCGCAAATACTCCCCATGCTCCTCCCAGGAGTTAGTTTGCTAGTGAAACTGAATTACAGTCATACCTCATGTTACGTCCGCTTCATGTTAAGTTCTTTCAGGTTACGTCCCGCGGTGACCCGAAAGTACCGGAAAGGGTTCCTTCCAGGTTTCGCCACTCGCGCATGCACAGAAGCGCAAAATTACATCACATGCATGCGCAGAAGCAGTGAATCGCAACCCGTGCGTGTGCAGACACGCTGCTGCAGGTTGTGCTCTTTTCATGTTGCAAACTGGCCTCCAGAATGGATCCCGTTCGCAACCAGAGGTACCACTGTACTGTGTCGCGATGCATGTCTAAAAATGCTGGTGTGTCACCAACACGAAAAGTTTGAAAGCTCTGCTGTAAGTCATTTGAGGCTCTCCTCCGGGTGCGTACCCCACAGGAGGTCCAGAGAGTGGCACCACAAGAACAGGGCCTTTTCTGCTGTGGCTCCCTTCTTGTGAAGTCCTCTCCCCAGGGAGGCTCACCTGGCACCATCATTACCTACCTTTAGGCTCCAGGCAAAAACATTTCTTTCCCACCAGTCCTTTAGCTTTGAATGATCTGAAGCCTCCTTCAGTGGATGGGATGTTTTAGTCTTTTTAAAAATGTGGAGTTTTATATTTTTCTCTGTTTTGTATTTGTATTGCTATATGTTTTGTTAATTGCTTTGAGTTGCATTTGCAAAGGAGGGGGTGCGGGACCCTAGTTAGTACAAGCAGAAGGAGGCTGATATAAATCACACTCAGCTACACAAGCTGCAAATAAAACGTTTAAAGTGCAGTACAGTATGCAAATGTGACACAAATGGTGACAGTCATCTATGGAAAATTCAATGTATTTTTTAAAAACGTTTTTTTAAAAAGCATTTTCACAGCGTGTGTTTTTATATATATATATGTGTAGATTCTACCTCAGAGATGGGAGAATTGGTTGGTTTTTGTTTCTCTCAGTTTCTGATTTTTTCCCCCTATCTCAGTAATAGTTGGAGTTTTGGCTGCTAAGATACAATAAGCCTTGATTTTTAAAATAATAATAAAAATATTTACTGAGTAAAGCTTTTTTCCCCCAAAGAAGCTTGTAAAGGCTGCAAGCTTCAAGAAAGGAGAGTCCGACTAAACATTCGGGAAAACTTTCTGACAGTAAGAGCTGTTCAGCAGTGGAACAGACTCTCTTGGGAGATTGTGAACTCTGATTCATTGGAGGTTTTTAAGCAGCAGGTAGATGGCCACCTGTCATGGATGCTTTAGCTGAGATTCCTGCATTTCAGGGGGTTGGACTAGATGACCCTCAGTGTCCCTTCCAACTCTAAGATTCTATGAAAGAGAAATCCCCAGTCGATTGCACCTTCCAGTTGAATTATAGGAGGTGATGCTATTTGGATAAACCCATAGTGCTACTGTATTTTTCCGTGTATAAGATGCCCCCTACTTTTGGGGACCCCAAATTTAGAAAATGGGCATATATGTACTATCCTTGTATAAGACTTTTAACCTTATTTTGAAGTAAAAAAAAACCCCTAGTCTTATACATGGAAAAGTACGGTAATTTCGTGTGTTTGTGTGCAGGTACTGAGATACATAGCCTAACTTTACCAAATTAATTCACATCTCTGCTCTGCAATGAAACACTGACCTCTGCTGGACCCCACTGTGCATCACAAGCTAAAATCCTCTTTTCTTTTTTTAAACTCACACTCCTGTTTTGCAGTATAGAATAATGGAATTTAAAAGTTGGAAGGGACCACAAGGGTCATCTAGTCCAACCCCCTGCAATGCAGAAGTCTTGTGGAGGTTGAACCCACAACCCTGAGATGAAGAGTCCCATGCTCTACAGCCTGAGCTATCCAGGAGATATTATTGTTCCCTCTAATTTGTTCTGGAAGTGATCATTGCAAGATAAAACTGACATTGCTCATGTTGCCAAAATGGCAGCAAGAGAGAGGTTGTACCCAGTGGCAAGGCTTCATGCTCCAGCACCGGGGGGGGGGGAGGAGAGAGAGAGCAGGCGGGGGGGCGTGCCGCCCTGGGGGCGGGGGGCACTGCCTGCAGGGGCATGGCACCCAGCGTGGGGGGGGGCAGCTGCGATGGCACCCCACTGGGATCGTGTTTCCGGGGGTGGTGCGCTCCCCCCACACTCTTCTTCCTCCTCCATAAAGCGAGATGAGCTCCGCAACCCCAGAGTCATTCGCGACTGGACCTAATGGTCAGGGGTCCCTTTACCTTCACCTTTAGCCTCTTTAAAAGGCCGTCTCTCAAACAGGCTGATGGAGGAGTCATGGAGCAATCTGTTTGAAATCTACTAGCCTAATGGGTTTTTGATAGCATTTTCCATCCACTGCATCTACCGCAGAAGCCCAGCAGACTGACAGAGGAGTGTGGAGCGACCTGGTCCTCCTCCACCACCAACTGGTTTACTCTGCTGCATATCATTCTTGGTTGCCAATAGTTAGGAATGGAGGAAGCTGCCTTATGCCGGGTCAGACCACTGGTTTATTGGTCCACCCAGCTCAGCATTCCCTAAACCGACTGGTAGTGGCTCTCCAGGGCTTCAGGGATCCCTCCTACTCTTTCCTGGAGATTCTCAGGATGGAAGCTGGGTCCTTCTGCATGCAAAGGAGATGCTCTACCACTGGACTATGATCCTTCTCCCATTAGTAGGCAAGTTGTTAAATGGCGTAGTAGTAGGTCATCTGCCCTGAATGTAGAAGGTCCCAGGTTGAATCCCCGGCATCCCCCTGCCTGACATCCTTGAGAGGCACTGCCAGTCAATGTAGACAATATTGAGCTAGATGTACCATTGGCCTACATCAATATGAGGCAGCTTTCTTGCATCCTCTGCTATAGCAATCCTACACTATAAACCACTTATAGGTTTTACTGCAATTGATTGGTGTACTAATTAAATAAATAAAATACATTAATAAAATGTATTAATTTTGTTCAGTAAATAAATGTTTCTATTAACATAAAAATTCCTTCCAGTAGCACCTTAAAGACCAACTAAGTTAGTTCTTGGTATGAGCTTTCGTGTGCATGCACACTTCTTCAGATACAGTGTATTCTTCAGCTCATACCAAGAACTAACTTAGTTGGTCTTTAAGGTGCTACTGGAAGGATTTTTTTATTTTAAATGTTTCCATGTATGTTATAAGGTTACATTACATTTTTATTTCATCTTGGCTGCAAGGAGCTCAGGGCAATTACAATATCCCCTCTCCCCTTTATTCTCACAATAATCCTGAAATGCAAGGTGAGACTAAGAGAGGGCACTCACCCCTAGGTTATTCAGGAATCTTTATCTTCCAAGTGAGGATTTGAACCCAAGTCTTCCTGGTCCCATATAATGCATTTGCACTGGTTCAGCCATAGCAGGCATTTCTGGTAGATTAGTATTTTGATATTTGATCATAGTTCTAGAGGTGCATCATGAGGAATGGTTGACAGAGTTGGGTATGTTTAGGCTGGAGAAGAGAATACTGAGAAGTCATAGGATAGCTGTCTTAAAATAAATGAAGGGCTGTCACACAGAAGATGGAGCAAGCTTGTTTTCTGCTGCTCTAGAGTGTAGTACTCGAACCAGTGGATTCAAATTACAAGAAATGAGACTGCGACTAAACCTTAGGAAGAACTTTATGTTGTTAGGAGCTGTTCAATAGTGGAATGGACTCCCCTGGAAGGTGGTCGACTCTCCTTCATTGGAGATCTTTAATCTGAAGTTGGATAGCCATCTGTCAGGGATTCTATAGCTGTTGTTCCTCTATTGCAGGGAGTTGGACTACATGACCCTTGTGGTCATTTCCAACTCTACAATTCTACGGTCCTACGTGACTCATTGAAGAAATCCCATTAACAAAAATAAATACTTTATATGTATTGTTAAAAAAACTTACATATGAAGTTCTGCTTAAATGAAGTCCTTTGTATTCTACCTAAGAAAGCATATTTGAGATTCATTTTTATAAAGTACCTCCAACAATAACCACACTATAGTTTGAAGAAGTGTCATTCATACATTTTAATATCACATTTGCACAGCCCCGCTTTTTTCTCCGTGTCAGAAATTAATGAAGTACAGAAGGATAATTGGCTCGTTTTGATGCCACTGTAATACAATCACCACCCTCTGGAATTACATGTCCTTTGCTCAGAGGCAGAGCTGAATGGAAAAAAGAAAATCGAACTTGATTGTTAACACAGAGGTAACTTTATCCAGCTGGACCTACATGCCCAACACTGCTTCAAGTGCAGAAATACTGCCTATCTGTCCAAAGCTGCACACCATCTTCAAGGCTTGGAAGGTTCAAGCATAACCTACCAGCATCATGCAGGTAAGTCTTGAACTATATTTTTATCGTCAGCTCCCTGGACTACCATGTCAATACATGAAGACTGTTCCAAACGTTAAACCTCACTTTATAAGTGAAGAGAGACATGAAATTAACTTCAACATCTGTGCAATATGGAGGGCAGGTCTGCTACGCAAAATACCAGTCTAAGAAACTGCCTTATCCTGTGTCAGACCATTGGGTCCATCTAACTCACTGCCCTCCAGATGCCTTGGGATACAACCCCATCAGCCCTCTCCCCCCCCCCACACACAGACACAGACTGTAGCTCCTGGAAGTTGTAATATAAAACATCTGGAGGACACAGGGTTGGCAAAGGCTGATCCACATAGACTGGCAGTTGCTTTCCAGGGGTTTCAGACAAGGACCTTTCCAAGTCCTGTGCTGGAGGCTGGACCCAGGAGCTTTCACGTGTGAGGCAGGTGAACTACAGCCAGTGGTTCGCAGTTGCACAGAGTTGGTGGTCTGTTATTATTTCTTCAGCAAAATCGCCAAAGACTCTCTGTCTCCAGGGTCCTAGAGCCACCCTACCAACAAACAGAAAAGGGTGAGTGTTCCAGAGCTAAGCATCTGGGAACACTGAAAACAGAAGGCACCTCAATTTCAAGAAAATAGGGTGCCCGTTCCGTCACATAGAATGAAATTTCCGAAAGAAGATATTGGGAGCACACCCAGTCATTTGCCCATGTATATACAGATAAAATAGTAGATTGAGCTGAAAGACAAACACATGATGTACAATGATTGTTGCAATGCACCCCTAATTATTATTGTTGTTGTTGTGTAAGATTGTATAAGAAAGTTGTATAATCTTAGAGGGGGCATGGCTGTAACTATCATGAAGCAGACCCTGCACGTCTGAATTTGCCCCTTCCCTAAATATATAGGGTGAATATTAGGGCTACATCTGTTTGAATCTGTAATCAGCTTGAACTGGAATATGTGACCACTTACTTAAACTCAACAGGGCTTACTTTTAAGTATAGATACAGGATTGCACTGAAAACTGTTAACTACTGTAACTGGTGGGGCCAAGAGTTGAGAACACATCATTTCTTCCAGGGCCATCCATCCTGGCTTCTGGAATGATACTGCAGATTAGTGAAAGGGGGAGAAATTAGATTTGGTTTGCATTTAAAGGCAAACCTACCTTATTTTCACTTTCTGAAGCAGTATGTGAACAAAAGCAGAACCATCTATTGACATTCAAATTTCTCCAAATTTTGAAATGCAGTTCTCCAGCCAAGTAATGAGTACAAAAATGCATATGCAGGCAACTCCCCATTTAAGTGTGATCACATACACGCACACCAAACCCATGTGTAGCCCCCAAATGTCATGAAAAGGGGTTGAATGAGGGGAGGCTTGTGCAAGCTCCATTGACATGCATAGGAGTCCAGAATGGAACCCCTGCACAAAATGAGGATTGCCTGATAATGCATATATTAGTGAAAATTGCGTACAAAAGTGCATTGGGTTGTATCTAAGTTATACTCAGAGTAGACCCATTGAAATTAATGGGCCAAACTTAGAATAGACTCATTGAAACTAATAGACATGAGTGAGTAGAAAGAGCATATTACAACCAGGGTTTTTTTCTCAGCTGGAACTCGGTTCCGGCATCTCTCTCGTGGGTGCCACTGGCATTCTAAGAGAACAAGGGAGGTGTTCACAGTGAGCTCCAGCACTTTTTTCCTAGAAAAATAGCACTGAGCACAACTCAGTATATCGGAGATTGCTTTGCAAAAATCTGCATATTAACATAAATTCACACTAAGATGAGGATAGATTTTCAAGAGAACTTTTAAAATGTGGGGGGAAACTAAAATTCTTATAGTTGACATGTGGGGTCAAAATTATCTATATGTTTTTAAGGAATCTAGAAATTTGGAGCACGATGAGTCTTTCCCTGTTAGGAAGAATTGCAGCAATTAACATGAATGCATTGCCAAAAATATTGTTCCTCTTTCAGACAATACCGATAATAAGTAATTGTGTGTGTTTCAAAAAATGGCAAAAAGGTATTGCCAAATTTGTCTGGGATGGGAAAAGGCCAAGGATTAACCATAAAATACTTTCAGATATAAAAGAAAGAGGAGGCTTTTCTCTCCCAGACTTTAAACTTTATTACGAAGCAGCATGTCTTCTTAGATTCGGGACTGGATCAAATTAGAAAAGGAGGCAATAATAGTTGGAGCGACACAATAACAGATTTGGTTGGCATGCATATTTGTGGTATGGGAAGGGGAAAGTACATAAAGGATTTCACAATCATATAATAAGAAAGTTGCTAATAAAAGTATGGGGAAAATAGAAAGATCTATTAGAACAAAAAACACCTTGATGGTTATCTCCTATTGAAGCTTCATTTCTAAAACCGTTAAGCAAGAAAGGAATTTGGCCTACATACAGAGATCTATTAGTAGAACAAGGAGGAAAATTAAAATTGAGATTATGAAGAGTTAAAAGAACATGTTCAGAGTTGGTTGCATCACAGACAACTAAATGAGATCTTTAAGGAAGACAATAAGAAAGGATTTAGTTATACAATCTCTAGATTCCAAAAGGAAATTATAGAGGATAATTCCAAATTATTAAAGAAAGCATACAATATATTATTAGAATGGGAAATTAAAGACGAAGAGGTTAAATCGGTAATGATTAAATGGGCACAAGATCTGGGACATAATATACAATTTGAAGATTGGGAAAAATTATGGAAAGTGAATCTGAAATTCATGGACTGCATATTGTTGAAAGAGGATTACATGAAAATGATGTATAGATAGTATATTATACCGGTAAAATTGGCAAAAATGTATAGAACAGGATCAAATAACTGTTGGAAAAGTAAAGGCACTTTTTACCATATGTGGTGGGAATGTAGAGTTGTAAAAAAAAATTGGGAAATGATCTATAACACTGGTCAACAACAAATTTGTTGTCTGCGTTTTTTCAGCTGATTTAGGATGAATTTGATGCGCTGAATCCCAAAATCACATTGGTTTTGCTCAATCAGGTCAAGTTTTTGAGCTATGGCCACATGTCTTTTTTTACGTTTTTGTTCACATGTACGCTTGTGTGGAGCATTTTAGAAGAAGTTGGTGGGGGTAAAATGCCTTGTCAAATAATTGTTTTGATTGGAAATGATTATTTTAATGACAATAAGTATTCAGGTCCGATAGTTCTGGGTGATTATGTTGAAAAGGGATCAGTTTGAAGTCATAAAACCTCGAAATCTTCCATAAATTGGTCCGGCAAAGCATAAAGTTTGGGGATCAAAACTAAGTTAATGGGGCAGCCGCCCCACGAAGTATCCTGATCTTCAATCAGCACGTCGTCCTGTAGCTCATTGTGATGAAATTCCAGTGCCTATCTTCGGAGAACTTTCTGACATTAGTGACAAAGATGCCTCCAGTATTGAAGGACATGAAGAAGTGGTTCTTGAAGATGATGCTCCACATCCATTTTCCCAAAAGGAGTTGAATGATCTAGTTCGCGATCTCAGCTTGTCAAAGGACTCTGCTGAACTGTTGGCATCCAGATTGAAGGGGAAAAACCTCCTCTCTGACAGTGCTCGCATCAGCTTCTTGAGCAACAGGCATCAAGAGTACCTCCATTTTTTCTTGGAAGAGAAGGACTTGGTGTACTGTGCAGATATTGCGCAGCTTCTGTTCAAGCTTGGAGTGCCACAGTACGAACCCAAAGATTGGAGACTGTTCATTGACAGCAGCAAGCGATCACTGAAATGTGTTCTGCTACACAACGGCAACTAGTTTGCATCTATACCCCTGGCTCACTCGAGTACACTGAAGGAGAACTATGAAGTATGTGCTGGAGAAAATTGGTTATGATCAGCATAAGTGGTTTATTTGTGTTGACCTGAAGATGGTGAACTTTTTGTTGGGACAACAGTCTGGCTTCACCAAGTACCCATGTTTTCTGTGCATGTGGGATAGTAGGGACCGTGCTCAGCATTACACGAAGAAGGACTGGCCTGTGCGGGAGGAATTGGTGCCTTGCAAAGAAAGGAACGTCATCAACAACCCTCTGGTGGACAGAGACAGAATACTCTTCCCACCGCTGCACATCAAGCTCAGCTTAATCAAGCAGTTCGCCAAGGCTCTGGAAAAGGATGGTGACTGCTTCACTTACTTGTGCCAGGCTTTTCCAGGATTGATCATGGAGAAGTTGAAAGCTGGCATCTTTGACGGTCCTCAGATCCGTCAGCTCATCAGAGATCCAGAGTTCGGAAACTCAATGAACGAAGTGGAACTGGAAGCGTGGAAGGCATTTGTTCTGGTAGTGAAGAACTTTCTTGGCAACAATAAGGCCAGAAACTACGCAGAACTTGTCAACAACATGCTGACTGCTTTCAGAAACCTGGGCTGCAACATGAGCGTCAAGATGCACTACCTATTTTCACATATGGACCGGTTTCCTGAGAACCTGGGTTCAATGAGTGACGAGCAGGGGGAGAGATTCCATCAGGACATGAAAGAGATGGAGACCAGGTATCAGGGTTGCTGGGACACAGTCATGATGGCTGACTACTGTTGGACTCTGAAGAGAGACCTCCGTGCTGCTGAGCATTCCAGGAGTTCCAAGAAACAGAAGTTCAAGCCCTGAAGTTTGAAAAATGGTGAAGCAACATGCAATTTACGTGTACTTATCTTTATCAATGCCCACCATTCAGTTTACAGAAAACCTGACCTGATGGAGAGAAATGGATGCCATTTCCTGATTCAGCAGTGCAAAAATACCCTAAATCAGTTGTAGAAATCTAGACAACATTCAAAAAGTAAAAAATTGTTGCCCAGTGTAATGAATTGAAAAAAATATTTAAAATGTCATTTGTAAAAAAGCCAGAAGTCTTTTTGCTGGGTATTTCAGGTCAAGAATTGCCAAAAGAAAAACAGAAAATATTTATGTGTGCTACAACAGCGGCAAGAGTTTTGCTAGCCCAAGGCTGGAAGACAGGAGAAGTACCAATTAAAGAACAATGGCAAGAAATATTGATGAACTACGCTGAATTAGCAAAGTTAACAGACAATTACATGAAAAGGACAATAGTGACTTTAAAAAAGAATGGGAACCTTTTACAACTTACCTACACTAACAACAAAAAGAGATGGACTCACTGGCAGGTTTTGAATAAACATTCACAACTTTATTTAAGTAGAATATGAAGAAAGACAGCGCAAGAACATGTATAGTTATTTAACATGCAGAAGATAACAAGTAATGTAATAAACCAGAAAGGGAAGATGAGGGAAGCCAATGGGAGGGTGGGGATTGTAAAATATAAAATTTGGATAACTGTATTTGCAAATTGTTACAACAAAGAAACCCAATAATTTTTTTTCAAAAAAATCTGTGTTTTTAAAACCTACCACTCTCCTCCCAAAAGAGGGTAAAAGCACATGGCTTTAGTATGCATGTGAAAATAAGAATGATGCAGAATATAACTTATCCATCTGGCGCAGTATCACCTACACAGAGTGGCAGCAGCTTTCAGGGGCTCCAGGCAGCAAACTTTCCCAGCCCTACTTGGAGATGCAGAGGACCATAGGCGCCGACTCCATGGGGCTTGACGGGGCTCGAGCCCCCTCAAAAAAATTTGGGGGGGGGCTCAGCCCCCCCAATAATCTCGGGCGGGCGCCCTTCCAGCAGAGCGCCGCCGCCGTCCCCCGCCTCCTCCCCACCTGCTCCTTCGCCAGCCAGCCAGCCGCGCGCCCTAATCGGAGAGCCCCGGCTGCCAAGGCACTGCCGGAAATCCCGTGAGAACGGGAATCCCGACTGGCCACACCTCCCAGCCAGCCAATTGGCTGGCTGGGGGGCGTGGCTTGCCCTATTTAGGGCTGGAGCCACTTTATTTGCATATTCATGAGCTTATTTATTATTCATGAGCTTTCCCGGGCCCCCCCAATATTTTTTCTAAGTCCGCGTCCCTGCAGAGGACTGAACCTGGAACTTGCTGGTGCTTTTTCAGCAAACTACTATGGGGAATGGTGGAAGGGGGGAGACACTGTAGGCAGAAGAACGTGCCTGGTAATCTTAGGCACTCATATAGGATCACAGCATAAGTAGTCCATATACAACTATGATAGGAGGTGTTGTTGTTGTTGTTGTTGTTGTTGTTGTTGTTGTTGTTAACTTTCTATACCACCCTTCATCCAAGGATCAGAGTGGTTTACTATATAAAAATACATAACACAGTAATAAAAACAACAAACACACATGGTTTAAGAAGCCATAGATTGTTTAATGAGCCTAAGGCCTGAGAGAAGAGGAACGTTTCAGCCTGGCACCTAAAGATGTGCAGTGAAGACAACAGGTGAGCCTCCCTGGGGAGAGCATTCCAGAAATTGGGAGCCACCATAGAAAAGGCCCATTCTCATTTTATCACTCTCCAGACCTCTCACAGAGGGGGGCACATGAAGAAGAGCCTCAGATGATGGTTGCAGGATGCGAGTTGGTTGAGTATGAGTATGTTTCCGAGCACAATTCAAAGTGTTGCTGCTGACCTTTAAAGCCCTAAACGGCCTCGGCCCAGTATACCTGAAGGAGCGTCTCCACCCCCATCGTTCTGACCGGACGCTGAGGTCCAGCACCGAGGGCCTTCTGGCAGTTCCCTCACTGCGAGAAGCTAAGTTTACAGGGAACCAGGCAGAGGGCCTTCTCAGTAGTGGCGCCCTCCCTGTGGAACGCTCTCCCACCAGATGTCAAAGAGATAAACAACTACCAGACTTTTAGAAGACATCTGAAGGCAGCCCTGTTTAGGGAAGCTTTTAATGTTTGATGTATCACAGTATTTTAATATTCTTTTGGAAGCCGCCCAGAATGGCTGGGGAAACCCAGCCAGATGGGCGGGGTATAAATAATAAATCTATTATTATTATTATGGTAGTGGTGGTGGTAGTGGAAGAATCACTGCACAACACACTCTTGAAGAGGAAGCAGACACTAAACCTCTCCTCTTTTTTGCCCTGCAGCTCATCTTCTGCCGACTAAGGACCCACCAGTGGTGCTTCATTCTTTTTAATGTTGTTCTTTTCCACATTTTGTTCTTTGGAGCTGATCTCGTGGAAGAATACTTCTTGCGAGCACTCCCCAACACCTACACAGACATGAAGGTCCTTGAAGCCAGGGAGAGAGCACGGAAACTGGATATGACCCCCTTGAAGGCCAATATCTCCAAGGCTTATGTAGCTAGCAGATCAGAGGCCTGCTCCAACCAAGAGATCTTCCTCCTTGTCCTAGTCTTTGGCAACCCTGAAAACTTGTCAAGGCGCAACACCATTAGAGAAACATGGGCCAACCAGACACACGCCAGGGGTTATGGTACTCTCGTTTTGTTTGTGTTAGGGAAGCCCTCTTCAGAAGGCACCCAGCTGGAGGTAGTCCAGGAGATGGAGAAGCATCAGGACCTCATTCAAGGCTCCTTCCTGGACTCTGTAGAGAACCAGACACTGAAGACACTGATGGCTGTGGAGTGGGCCATAACATTCTGCTCCAGGGCCCGGTTCATTCTCAAAGCAGATGAGGAGATGTTCATCAACCTCCCAAGTTTGGTTGAGTACTTGCTCAACTTAAGAACCCATCCCGAAGACATTTACCTTGGCAGGCTGGTTCATCAAGAGAAACCCAACAGAGACCCTCAAAGTCATGGCTTTGTCTCCCAACAAAAATACCCAGAAAAATATTATCCCGACTATTGCAGTGCGACTGCATTTGTTATCTCACAGGATGTGGCTCGGAAGATCTACGTAACCTCTGGAGAAGTTCCTCTTTCACTGCCTCCTGGTGCCTTTGTGGGACTCTGCAGCAAAGCAGCTGGTGTGGTGCCTGCTCACAGTTCTCGATTTTCTGGGGAAAAGCACATCCGCTACAACCGCTGCTGCTACAAGTTCATTTTCACCTCCTCCACAGCAAGAGATACCCAGCTGCTCCAAGAATGGGATGAGATCAGCAACAGTAAGGACTGCACTGTACTAGAAACTTATTATGGGTTGGTATCCTGCAAAGTCATGACATACCTGGATGGATTTAAACACCTAAGTGTTGATGCCTTACAGAACGAGGCTCTCCATCTTGCTGATTAAACTGACCCAAAAAACTCACATTCCAATGTTTGATTTTAACCATGGATTTTCTCTGCTGAACCATTTATGCTAGGAGCCATGGCCAGCATCCTGTCGCAAGGAGTTCCACTGACTACTTGTGCTTTGTGTAAGTTTTTCTCTATTCTGAACTTCCCATTTAAAACATGCACACAGCAGAAGAGTATAGATGATGAACACTCACAGAACATGAGCAGGAGTCACAAGGTCATGTGAACTAGTCCACTCCACGAGTGGATGCAAATTCTTTAAATGATGCATCTGTGCATGGTGTGGATGGTAATGTGACAGCCAGGCGTGGCAGCAACCAGTTCCCACAGTATTCCTTGGACATGTATAGATGATTTTACCCACCCAAACACTGAATAGTCAGGAGCTCATCACCTCTCCTCCCTTCCATGTTCCAATATCAGTGATCAAAGGATAGACCAATCCAACACTTATTAGCCTTTTCAAGTAAGTTAGGGTAACAGACAATCAAGAACAGGGGAGGCTGTTGTTGCTTTTACACTTTCTTGCAAAATTCAGTGGCATCTGGTAAGTCAGCCTTTCCCAACCCTGGGTCCTCAGATGTTGCTGTACTTCAACTCCCTCAGCTTAGGCCAGTATCCCTCAATGGGCAGGAGGAATGAGAACTGCAATCCAATGATATCTAGGGATCCAAAGTTGTGGTAGGTGACTTATCAGAAGCAGAGCAAGATTAGAAATGGGGATCTTGTGCAGCCCTCTAGATGAGGTTGAAGAGGCCAACTCCCATTAGTTCCAGACAGCATGGTCAATGGACAGGGATGATGGGAGCTATAACACAACATCTAGGAGGGCATCAGTTTATCATCCATAGAGAAGATTGTCCTCTGGGTCAATTGAGCAAATCAGTTCACTTATATTAAAACTGTAGCTCTTTGTGTAAAGTTGCTCTTAAATTTTAAAGAATTCTCCTCTCTCAAGATGAATCACTAGTTGAGCAGCTGTGTTTTCATATGTATTCCAGTCTTGTCTGGCCCACTTTTTCATGTTAAGAGCATCATTTTCATGTTCAGACTGAAAATAGTCAACTAAATCTCTTTATTTCAAATGAGCCACAAAGCATAATTGGGCAGACATACTTCAAACAATTGAACCTATTAAGTTTTCCCCATCCTGGCTGTACAGTGTGAAACAGCTTTCACAAAACAGTACTAATAGAACCACACAAGTCATTTTTGTTTCTAGTGACATAAATCATAGCAGGGGCTCAAAGAAACCACAGAACAAGCCCAAGAGAAAACCTCTCAGAGAGAATCTCTTGTCTGTATATATTTCAATTTATAGTTCAAAACACACTTTCTGCTTATTTCCTAGCAGGCACCTTCACTAATAACTCCTCTTAAATCAGTCCTCAGGTCATATTTCGCATGAGCACTTAAATGGATGTGTAAATAACTTCTGAATTAATTTATAGATGTAGCTTCAAAGGTAGTTAAAAAACAGAAGGAAAGGGGGAATGGCAGGTCTTTTCACTGGAATAATCTCAGCATTTTAAGTGCTCCTTGGGCCAGTGTTGAAATTCTTTCCCACTCCCAGATCATGCACCCAACAGGATTTCTCTACCCCTCATTGGCGAACATTCCACTCCAGAGTTTCTGGAGATTAATTCCCTGTTATCTGACTGCAGAAATAAGACTGCAAACAAATCTGCTGTTGAACACCACTTAATAGTGACTTTCAGAGCTCTACCGGAACCTCCTGAGAGCTGTGACAGACCTGGAAAAGCTCCTCTCAGGAAGTCCTGAAGGATTGATTTTTCTAAATGGCATGGGATGGAGAAAAACTGCTCAACCTCTGAAGGTAGTGGTGAAAATAAACCCAGATCACTTCACCTCAAAGCTTTGGTCCCTCTGCAGAAAGTGTTACCCTTTGAAGTTCACTCATACTAACTTTTGTGTCTCTGCAGCTGCTGTTAACAACTAAGAATACAAGCCAACACCTTCTGGTGGTGTCCCTGTCTAAGACACTACGGCACTTGGTAGAAAAGCTAAAGATGGATAAGAAGTAATAATAACAATAATAACAATAATAACAACAATAATAATAATAACCCCCAGTCATGTGATTTTTGTTACTGGGCTGTACCAGTTCACACTGCACACAGTGGAGAAAATCCTCCTGATTTCCTGTAAGAGCCAGGATGCCAGGAGATCGTAGTCTAGCCTTCTAGACCTTTATTTTATGTCAGGGAGCATTCCTCACTACAATCTGAATTGGAACAACCCAGCAACCTTCCCATTTGACACTTGTAGCATCCAAATCTCTCCCTCTGCCCTTCAAAGGTCCAATATTTTAAAGTGTTTGCTCACCTTTCCTGTAAACAACAATTGGGGCAATTTATATGCTGGAGGAAGCATCAATGAAGTACAGGCAAAGCATTTAAGATCAAGGCCAAAAGACTCAAAACACACACACCGCTGCACTGTTTTCGCCACTTTTAGGAGTCTGGCTACCTTGTGGTGTTCAACTATGTTAACAATGCATCTCTCACTGAGGAATTAACAGAAGGCAGAAAAACCACTGTTTATAAAAGGATCCCATGATTTGTAGGCCCTATGCCAGCTGCTGGCTAAGCATCAACTCTTAAATAAGGATAAACTTGACTGGCATAGTCCTTAACGTGGTCCTCAACATTATTTCCCAGCTATGTGAAATTTCGGAGTTAGAAATGCAGGGGAAAAAATGACCAAACCAATTCCTTCCTCAGATATTTTCCCCCCTCCACATCCAAAGCGAAATCCTATCCAGAAGTCCATTATCACCAGAGAGCAGCTGTTCCAATGTTATTCAGCTCCTTCCACAGCTGTGGTTGAAACAGCCTTGACATAATAAGGCCCTTCGCGCAGGTATGCCCTGAGCCTCAAGTAATGCTGGTTTCCAAAGATTTCAGCGATGGTCTTTGAATTGACCAGAGCCTTCACAAGTTCGTATTTGGCCTCCTTTGAAGATTTGTCTGGTTCCACTGATCTGTCTACGATGTATTCCACAAAGCCTGGACTACTGAGCATCATCCTCTGGGCCCAAGGTTGACTAGCAATGGCCTACAGCATTAACAAAAGAGAAAGATTTAAGACGTTATTCCTGCTCTTCTATTCCAAAAATTGGATTTCCAGGGCAGTGAATGCTCCTACTAAAACAACCATTTAAAAGTAAAATATAGCAGCAGCAAAACAAAACCACCAACAGCAATTCAGCCTGGAGGAGAACAAACTTAATACATCATAGCAATGTTCTTGATTTTCTTCAGAAAACATGAAACAAGTCCAACACACTTCATGGGGAACACTGATCTAGAGCCTGGGTGACTTCAGCTCACCTTCACCATGGGCAGAACACAGATCAAGAAGAATTAGAAATAGATGTCCTAATTGTAGCCAGCATTAATCATGTGAAATCCTGGGGTGGATCTTAGCTCAGGGATAGGAAACCTGTGGCCCTCCACATGTTGTTGGACTCCAGTTCTCTTCAGCCTCAGCCAGCATAGCCAATAGCCAGGGATGATGTGGGGTGGAGTCCAACAGCATCTGGATGGCCACCAGTTTCCCACCTTTGCCACTGAAGACAACCTGCATGCCTACAACAGACAAAGACTTTCTCCTACAGCCTATTTACTTAATGCCAGTTCATTCAGTTTCAGCTCTGCTTTTATCTCACAGTTAAATCAACTGAAAGGTACAATCTGAGCAGAGCTCCAGATTCCTCAAAGTCTGGTGTCCCATACAGGATTTCATTAAATCTGCAAGGACTAGACAACTCAAACAATGGGCTTGGGTAGTGCTGTGGTTTCCAAGCTGTCTCAAAAGGACTATTAGGTACATTCATTCAATCAGACAGGTCTCTGTTGTGAAAAAGCACTTACAGTGAAGACCTTTAAGGCACCACAGTGGAGATCAGGGAAGGGCTGGGTACTGATGCTCCTGAAGAGTTCCAAGGGCTGGCTGGATAGAGAGGAGAACCAGGATTCTGTCATGCCCAGGTGGTCTTCTGTCTGCTGGTCTGGCTGTATGTAAAATATGGCAAATGAGTTTGCAAATGCAGCTGATAATTTACTGTCTTGAGGGGAAAAATAAGGATGGTCAACATGGTACCCTCCATATGTTGTAGGACTCAATTCTCATCAGACCATGGCCAAAAGTGTGGATGGGATGATGGGAGTGGATGGGATGATGGGAGTTGTAGTCCAATATCTGGAAGGCACCACGTTGGCTGTGCCTAGGTCAGAGGAACACATCACCCTCAAGCCATCCTACAATTTACTCCACCTGCACACATGAAGTGTGCAAAACCTCCATGCATGCAAAACCTTTATAACAAAGGCAGCATAGTCACATTCTGCTTTTAAGCAAGTCTGTAAATGCACATTTCAGACACTGATTTGTTCTGTGCACAAATGTTTGAAGTTGAGTGGAAACACAACATTTTTTTCCTTTAACTGTTTATTTATCTTTTAAAGGTATTATACAGAACCATAACATTCAATAAACTCTCGAAGCACTTAATTTTTGTTCATACTTTTGATAAGTCTGAAAGGCTGACAAACAAGTCAGAAAAAATGTGAGTAATAGTTCTCTTGCTTTAACGCATCACTAGTGGATATCACAGATGCAGAAAGCTACCCAATTGTTATTGCTTTCTTCCAAGGGCTGATTCACACCTTTAATGCTCCATTTTTCATAAGAAACAGAATGTTTTCAATTCCATAAAACTTACCTGCAGATACAAAAGAGATGAAATTGCCTCAAGACACCGGACTCTCATCTCTGTCGGGGCATTCTTTGCTTGATGTCCTATTCTGTTTAGCACATGATGAAATCTACTCCCTGGGAAGACAAACTTTTTTTTAATCTTTCCATTACATAGGAAGTTGCTTTATACAGAGACCAGACTATTTCTCCATCAAGCCCAGTATTAGACAATACCTGCTTTGGAGAGTAATATCTTGAATTAACAATCATTTTTGCCTGTGGACATGGATCTGTTGCTTGAGTTACAACTAAAACCAGAAAATCTCTAACCACAGTTTGTCAATAAAGTTGCTCCAGATCTTAAAACCAAGTTTTAAACCATGTTTTGACTCTCCCTCCCCAGCCTAGCTGCTTATGCTATGATAGTAGCAACACTGAAGAAGGTTCTGCCAGCCATGTGTCCCAGCCAGCATGGCCAATGCCAGCAACAGATTCCCTATCCCTCCCTCCAGAGACTATCACATTAATTAGCAACCCTTGTACTTGAGATGAATCATTTTCCCACTTCCAATCAAACCTCCTTTCAAACTGAAGTTTAGAATTATGCAGGGTACATTTATAGCCTTCCTACATTCCTGTGACAAACTCTTCAGACCGATATGATTATAGCTACACATACAGACAAATGTTGTACAGACCCTTCTTCTGTAACACTAGCTTCCCTTCCACAGTTGACCCCAAGATCCCAAGTGTGTCCACTGCCACGCCAAACATGGTTGGGTCTTGGCTTTCTGCCATGCTGAATACTTTCTCCACAAATGCGGGGTATCGCTCACATAACTGCTGAGGACTGTCAACAATAGCCAAGTTGCCAAAAAATTTCACAAAGCCTGAAAAAACCAGAAAATAAAACAATAGGAGTTTTGTCACACCATACATGGAACATAGCATCTGGAAAGAGAAATAAAGACAGGCCGGGACATTGTGCACAAGCAATGCATGTAGTGAAGAGAAAGCCTACCAAAAACAAAAAGGACCAGATGGTCAAGGCAGGGAGGTTTTGTTTTACATGCCAAGCAGACACGTTTTTAGTACACTGTCACCTGTCAGAGTAAACTTAAGTCTAGGATTGGGGGTGGGCAACTCAGGGTCCAAGGCCTACTATTCTTCCAATGCATTCTATCTCAAAGTCACCAGGGTTAAACTCAAACCTGCTTTCCTCTGGGCTGCTCTAGCCATGTCTCTACCTGCTGTTGTTCGGTGTGGGGCAGGTAGGCACAGTTTGGGGAAAACAGGCTGGAAGGCCAAACAAGGAGGCCTAGGAGATTGAATCTGGCTCATGGGCCAGAGGCTGCGCATCCCTGAACTAAATAGTGAATTTTTTAAAAAAAATTACCAAAGTAGAATCATGCCAAGAAGGAAAACTTTTTAAATCACCTGGCAAGTAGAAGCTTGAGAAGGGATCAGAATCAGCCCCGATGATTATGTTGGAAATCTTATCAATGATTCCTTGTTGGGCGAGATATTGGCGTCCGTGGTAAATATGGGCGAGAGAGGTCAGCATCTCTATACACGTAGCTCTGCAACATAGACAGAACATGCAGGTGTATTGTTTAAGATTCCTTTCATTCTCAAAACAGTCCATCATTAATTCCTGGAGGAGACTACTACTTAATTAACTGGTAACGCTTTCTAGGTACTGTGCCAAAGTTTTCTGTTTTTGTTTTAAGTGGCACAGGCCCTGCCCTCAGGCTTACAAACCAGGACAGAGTATAAAAGGAAAGAAGAAGACAAAATTATAAGCATATTCAGATATAAAGCCTCCCAGTTAAATAGCAACCTGGTAAAATAGCTACTAAGCTGACAGCTCAAGGCAGCTGCTCTAAGTCTAACAAATTGAGTAGACTGTGCCATCTCATCTCTGAAGCCTCTGCTGTTTGAGGCAAGACATGTCTGAGAAGTAGGAGGTGGAAGGGAGGCACTGCGTATTTTTATACTAGCCATGCATTTGTAATAATGAGGTAAAACTAGTTTTATGAGCAGTTTTACTGGTATTATTCACTGCTGAATCACTGTTATGACTTTTGGTTTTACTGATGGGTTTTTTGTGATAGTTTATCAATTGGTTCTTAGCCACCCTGAGTTTCTGATTGTATGGCGAGAGGAAGAAAAACTGTGCAAAGAAAGCCCCTGCATGATTAGGCACTATTGTGCTGAGATATTTTGAGCTGCGTGGTAAGAAGGGAAGGCTACTTTCTTGCTCCTCTAGCACGTAAGCACTGGATCAATCAAACAATCAATCATTTTATTTGTATGCTACATTTCTTAAGTTGAAACCATGCTCAAAGCAGCTTGCAAGTATAAAAATATTACAAAATGTAGCCTTAAACAATAAATATTAAAGTGTACACAGTGAAATCAATCTATCTAAAGTAAAGATACAAAATTTAGTATCAGTAATAGCAACAATACCCCCGCTCTAGAGTCTGTTCAGCAGTCTCAGCTTTTGTAGCTGGAGTCAGTCAATCAGGGCCCCACCCTCCCAGACCAAGTGGAAAAAAGGCCTGCAAGACAGACAGCAGGTCTTCCAGGATTCACAGCTTCCAGCCACTTCAGCAGCCTCAGCTTTTGTATCCAAAGTATGAATGTATGAATCAAGGCAGAGAAAGGCAAGAGGCAAAGTATGCAGGGTTTGGGTGCATTCACAAATGTGCACAACTCTCAAAACTCTGGCATGCCAAGAAATAAAACTTTCTACTAACTCAATAGAAGCAGAATTACTCCAAAGCCATACATAATATGAAACAATCTAATGAGTGCCCACGACTGCTTCTGCCACACACCTGAGAAGCACATCATTCCCCGTCAGCTCCCCGATCAGCTCTGATATTAATCCGCTGTTCACGCAGTAATTCAATGAATCTGCCGACACCAAGGAGATACTGATAACCAACTAAGACAGAAGCACAGGAGAAAAGGACACTGAGATTTATTTCTTTTTTTAAAAAAACAGAACACCTACAACAAACACACACTATATGCCATTCATGCATGAAATTGTGCTTGCTCCACTTATAACTTCACTCACTGAATGAGGCTGTAGCAACGCTCAAGTCATAGCTACAAGCCTTGTGGTGGCTGCAACAGGACTTAAAAGGAATCATCATCATATATCATGACCAATATATCATGGTCCTGTGGGGAGGCCACTGCCACCTCCACACCCTGGAACAATGTTCCCCATAGCGTCCAATTGCTCCAAGGGGCATCTGTAGCCCCATTGTTTATTTACCTATATAAATGTGTTTTATTTCATAGCATCATAACTTCACATTAAAGGATTAACAATAACAAACATTGGCCTCTTGTGGTTTATTTTACAGAACATGGCATTTAAAAACAATACAGCACAAGTGGATAAAGCAACATCTACACACACAATCATATTCATAAAGAGGAATCTCAGTGTGATCCCCTTCAGGTGGTGGTGGTTGCACCAGCACACTAAAAAGACCGAGGGGGGTGGGATCTTAATAGCAGCTTTCAGAATATCTTGTAGGATTTTCATGTGGATTTTCCATAATAAAGGTCACATATTAGTGAAGAGATGGGAAGGAACGGACGTAAGACTGACTGCATAGAAAAGTGACACAGAACAGAGACTGGATTCATCCATCCATAACTTTTGCTTATTTTTTGTTTATATTTTACTGCAGGATCTTCTGAGAGTCACCTTTTGTGCCACATTGTGAGGCAGAAAGGCAGGATGCAGGCATTTTGAGGCAGACTACTGTCTGTACATGCCTGGTACCATGAACCAAGTCAATCCTCATAACTCCAGTGGAGGGTTCAGGGTTGTTCAGGGTACAACCATACCCTGTAGGCAGTAAAAGAGCATCATGACCTGCTCGGATCACATTATTTAGAGCAACTGCCAATGGGACTATTAGCAACATGTATCAGGGCACAAGCTATTGACAATGAGTGTCACCCATTTGAGGAAGGAAGATGCAATTAGGCATGGAGGCAAGACAACGTGAACCCAATATAAGCTTTAAGACAATCATGTTCCCATGGAAATAAATGGGATGGAAGAGCTGCCAGTGTTATGATAATAAAAATAACTGTAGAAGAAGAAGAAGAAGAATTTGGATTTGATATCCCGCCTTTCACTCCCCTTCAGGAGTCTCAAAGCGGCTAACATTCTCCTTTCCCTTCCTCCCCCACAACAAACACTCTGTGAGGTGAGTGGGGCTGAGAGACTTCACAGAAGTGTGACTGGCCCAAGGTCACCCAGCAGCTGCATGTGGAGGAGCGGAGACACAAACCCGGTTTCCCAGATTACGTGACTACCGCTCTTAACCACTACACCGCACTGGCTCTCTGTGTCTGTAGGTAAGATAACTAACTCACTTAAGCCTCCAGGGAAATTGAGGAAGACTGTACCCAGTTTAGCCATGTGTTAATGTAAAACCAAATCGGTCCAGGTGATTCTAAGCAATACTACACAGAAACTTGTGAACTTTAATGCTATTAGTCCAATTTGTACTTCTGCTATATTTGAGGGGCAGGGAATCTTATGTCCAGGGCAAGGGCCAAATGCCTATCTTGCCCTTGGGAATCTCCTAAGCAGCTAATTAAGTGTTTCCCAAACTCTATCCCCAGCTGTTGTTTGTCTACTACTCCAACCATCCCTAGCTAGCAGGGCCAGTGGCCAGGGATGATGGGAGCTGTAGTCCAACAACAGCTGGAGACCCAAGTTTGAGAAACACTGAGCTAACTGCATTCCCAATCTTTTCTTGGCAGCTGTGGATATTCCACATCTGATGTCACAGGCTGTCAGGCAAGTGACAAGTTGGCATGGCTGGCAAAAACTGCCAGAGGCTCCCCACCCAGTGGATTAGAATTAAAGGGGCAGCTAGAACACTAAGGGAAAAGGGATGCTTACCTCATACACACGGCAGCGAACAATGTCACTCCTGGTCATGACATTTTTCAAGTCAACTAGCAAGTTGCCCGCAAGCAGTGCCTCCAAGCTCTCTGCAGTTTTTGCTACCTTTGTCAGTGATGTGATGGCCTAGAAAACAAAGGGGAGTAGCTATGTGAACTGGAGAAAAATAGACAGCAGAATTAGACACAAAATTAGATTTCAGTTGCAGAATTCTACCTCTAAATGTCAATGTTTAAGTGCTTCAGGTGTTATGTTTTCCAGACACATGGTACCCAAGGCAGCCTCTGCAAATGGATGTTCACACATTTATTTGGATGTTTAGCTCCCCCTACCCTCAAGAATTCAGGGAAGGATGGGGCAGTGACACCATCAAAATAAGGTGGTGATTTGATCTCCTGCTGCTTCCTTCCCCAAAAGCAAAACACTGGAAAAAATCATAATAGAAAGTTCAATGATAAACATCTAGCAAGATCTCTGCATACAAACGCTGCAGTGCAGATGTGAACTTAAAATTTACATCACAGCACTTTGTGAAGTAGACATAGGGTGCTGATGGGGTTACCCATTCAAACTCCTAATAATTTATGAAGGAGTTTCTAGATGTAGGGATTTTTCTGTTAGCAAGGTTGTGATTAGGGAGGCGGAGTTGATTAGGGAGGCGGAGTTGCAAAAGTTAATCCCTTTTGGAATTCAGAGCATCTTTATTGTGCGCTGATGGAATACTGCCTGTTATATGCCACATAATTTTAAACTGGCCATAGAATGCCACACTAAACTGCAATGATTTGGAATGTAAATGGCCTCGCTAAGTCAAATAAAGATAACCCAGACGAAAACAAACAAACAAATAAATAACAGAAACATTAAAATAAATGAAATGCCATACTGATACAAAAACCTTCCTCCCAAGTGGTGGAGATTTGTACTTTTTACAAGTTATTTCCAAAAGTAGAGGATCAGCAATCTAGATTTCTCCCAAAATTGATTTTCAATTAAAATATACAGTGGTACCACGGGTTACATACGCTTCAGGTTACAGACTCCGCTAACCCAGAAATAGTGCTTCAGGTTAAGAACTTTGCTTCAGGATGAGAACAGAAATAGTGCTACGGCGGCAGCAGGAGGCCCCATTAGCTAAAGTGGTACTTCAGGTTAAGAACAGTTTCAGGTTAAGAACGGACCTCCGGAACGAATTAAGTACTTAACCCGAGGTACCACTGTATACTAAGTGCTTTGTTTATCTTCCTCAAAGGTCTACTCCTGGCCTGCATTATGTTTCTAATACTCAACAAGAACAATTTCTGGATGAAACTTTTACATTAAGTTTGGCAAAGTTATATTGGGAGATACACCAGGTTATACATTTTCAAAATCAGTCAAAACTTAGGCATTATACAGCTTAAATAGTTTGGGCAGTTACTCAACTCAAGCAACCCACTGGGAAAGGGAATCATCTCCCAACTATATAAAATCCCCACACAATAGGTTAACCTTCCTCTAACTTCATTAAGACAAAAATGGGGGGAAGATTCTGGAGAAGAATTAGAGGAACAACTCTAGGAACTACCATTTGGATCCATCTCAATTAGAAAATGCTTTAAACATAGTACATCGCTGGTACCTGTTCCCAGCCAGATTATATAGAATTAATCATAACTCATCCAACCTTTGCTGGTAAGAATGGTTCTCTAGTACATATGTGGTGGTTTTGCCCAAAAATTATTCCCTTTTGGGAAACAGATTTTCAAACAAGTAATCAAATGAGGGGATAATTGCTACAGCCAAATCAAAAAATAGCCCTACATTATTTTACTGGTCAGATTAACAACCTAACCAATAAAGATGTCATCCTCCATTTATTAACTGCAGCCAGATTAGTGATTGCAAAAAAATGGAAAACTTTAAATACAAATCTTTCTGAAGCCTGGATTTAGCAAGTATGGGACACTGTGCTTATGGACAAATTAACCATTTCACTAAAGGAATATTGATCTGGAAGAGAAAGATACACACCTTCTAGATGATACAGTATCCTTTTATTAATTGATGAAGATAATCAAACATGGTTTGCACCCTCCATTGACTCATGGAAACTTATGGAGAAGCACTTTCATTTGATTGCCTTTTTTGGAACATCTAAAACTACAACCATCAGCTACTATTTTGCTTTCTTTTCTGTACAACTACAAAGCTCTTCATTCCTTGTATGGTATGTTTAGCTACTTGAAATTAAAAATCAATTTTTTAAAACTATAAAAAGAAGTCAGAAGAGGTAGCACATTATCATACACAAACCTGCAAGTTTGTAACCAGAAGAGTTTGCCTGTTTTGTGGCAACAGCTGCTCTGATTCACAAAACCTTTCCTGACAGGTCACCAGGAACCCATCCTTGCTCACCAAGGGCAACCAGGCAAATGGTATTTGCAAGCCTGTGTTTTATTTATTTATAAAATGCTTAAAATACAGTGGTACTGAAGCACGTGAACGTAAGCGGGTACTCGCTCAGTGTTAAATAAGGATCAGGCAGACTCAGCAATGGAGAATAAGAAGGTAAGGTTTATTGCCAGGCAATAAGGACCCAGTTTGGAATCTCTTCCAAAAGGAACTGGGACCCCGATTGACAGAAATCTAGAGGTCTTTATACCTGAGCAAATCACAGCAAATCATAGATCATGAGACAACCATGAGGGATTCACGATATTGTCAGCGAGAATCAGCCAATTAGCAAGCTCTTGTCACGCTACCAGCTCCTGGTCAAGCACTGGTCAAGCACAGGGTTCTAGTTCTGCTTTCCGATGCTTCCAGTGATGCTCTGTCTAACCTTTCCCCTAGTTATGACAGGACAGGGAGTTTGGAGATTTTGTGGTTTTGCTCTTCCTGTTCTGTGGATTAATTTAGCCTGTATCTGAGGGGATTTTGTACCAGAATCTCTGATTCACGTCTTCCCCTTGTCTAGGGTACACGGATGTTTGTAGGGGAAAGGTCGGCTCCTAACTTTGCTGTCCCAAGCAGTTTGCAGTTAGCTAAGGCACAGCTTCCCTTTGATTCAAAATGGATTATAAAATACTGTAAGCCTTGATTATGTGTAAGCATATATGAATATATTGATTACTGATAACTGATTATATGGATAGCATAGGGGTAGCCCTTCTTCCTTGCCTCAGTACCTCGGGTTAAGAACTTAATTCATTCCAGAGGTCCGTTCCTAACCTGAAACTGTTCTTAACCTGAAGCAAAACTTTAGCTAATGGGGCCTCCTGCTGCCGCCGCACTGCCAGAGCATGATTTCTGTTCTCATCCTGAAGCAAAGTTCTTAACCCAAGGTACGATTTCTGGGTTAGCGGAGTCTTTAACCTGAAGCGTCTGTAACCTGAAGCATTTGTAACCTGAGGTACCACTGTACCACAATGTCATCAAAAGTATCAGATCAGTTTTAAGTTTTACACAAACCACACAAAATTAAAACCACAGATCACCAGCTAATTATTACATTCCCTCCTTAATTATCTGCATAAGTCTGACAGTGCAAAAAGCCTTCAGCATGCATTTAAATATTCCTACAGAAACAGCTGGTAAAGCTCTAATGTAAGAGCACTGCCCACCCATGGCTGGGCCAATAACGCTGGAGGCTCAGTTTTGCGCTGACATCAGAGGAACCTCACCCACTTGATGATTATGCTGAAGGCTCTGTAGCCAGCTGTTGTTAAACTGGCTCCAGTTTAAAGCTCTTACCTCTTTTGCCACTGCTAGTTTCTCATCAGCAATGCAATAAATGACCTGCCTCAGCAACTCAGGAGTGTTGAGGATTTCTCTGGCAGCACTGGGATCTTCAACTATCTTTCCAACCTACAGATTCAACATGGTGTTGAAAGGCATTAGGCAGTTTCCAACAACTACTCAGTGCACAAGTTTAAGTAGTTAAATAAAGGTTCCTTCCATTCCGACCCCCACTACCAGCCTTTTTAAACAAAGAAAATGTTGAAGGGCTGTATCATTTTAAGGAACTAGTGAATAAAAATAAACTGAAGGGAAGGGGGTATACATTTGCTCCTCTCACTTTGTTGTTGTTGGGGGTTTTTTTAAGGAGAGTGATATGCAGACAGAGGAAAGTTTTATCCACTCCCTCTCTGTGAAGAGGCCTAGAATGCCCCAAACTGCTTTTGCTAATCCACTGATTGGATTGAAAAAAATTAAAGCTGCCCCCCCCAACCTACCAGGAGCCCTTAAAAAAATCTGTATCACCCAATGATAGCTTCTGCAACAAGTGTGTGGATCATCTAAAAACAACATCCACAGAATGGTTTATCCTGAGAACTACTTTATTCCTATGCAAGTTTAGCAAATATAAATCTATTAAATTCATGATCCAAACACCAGCCATACAAATTTTAAGGAGTCATTAAGATTTGCGCCCCTAGCCTGGATCTCCCTCCTGGCTGATGTCCTCTGAAAGTCACTGGTTGCTCAGGGTCATTAAACCCAACTCACAGCAATCCATGGATGTGTCCCAACCCATCCAGAGCCTTCCAAATTTGCCTGATTTGGCTTAGGACTCGCCAAATCCTGTGCAGAGCCCTAATGTATATGTATGTACATTATAAATAAGAAATCTCCTCCTTCCTGATAAAGATCTCCAAAAATGTCATTTTAACAGATAAGTAATGAAGCATACCTGAGCTATTGTTAGAATTTTGACTGAATTATCTGGATGGAAGAGCCCTTTCTGAAGTTCTTCACCAAAGTTTTGGATTACATACAAGGGATCCATGATCTGCAGTAACCGCTCCAGGATGGAAACACATAAAGAGATCTGCTCACTGTTTTGAAGGGAAAAAATAAGTTAGTTGAAAGGCTTTTTAAAAACCAAACCAAAACAAAAAACACCATTACAACCCCAAATAGTTTAATACGTGGGTATCTGCTTCTTTACCAAAATCCACTAATAGGATTACTGATTCAAAAGAAAAAGGTAAGAAAGTACAAGAAACAAGACCCCTTTCTGTACTGGTATCCAGAGTACAGTGATACCTTGTGTTGCGCCCGCTTCATGTTGCGTCTTTTCGCGTTACGTCCCGTGGCAACCTGGAAGTACCAGGATGGGTTACTTCTGGGTTTCACCGCTCACGCCTGCGCAGAAGTGCTGAATTGCGCTTCGCACATACGCAGAAGCACCAAATTGTGCCACACACCTGTACAGACACAGCACTTCGAGTTACGGGCATTTCACGTTACGGACAGGCCTCCGGAATGGATCCCGTCCATAACACGAGGTACTACTGTACATTAACACCCTGTCCAGGCTTATTAATTCAGCACCAAAATTTGCTCTTTTTAAAAGCACCAATTAAAATCTGTGATATTCTTGTTTATAATAATGTGAAGTTTCAGAGTGGCTAGTCATTTGCCTACATTTATTACAGTGGACGCTTGGGTTGCGAACGTGATCCGTGCAGGATGCATGTTCACAACCCGCAGCGGCGCTTCTGCGCATGCGCGGGTTGTGATTTGGCGCTTCTGCGCAAGCGCGATTTAGCGCTTCTGCGCATGTACAACTCCCAAAACCCGGAAGTAACCCGTTTCAGTACTTCCGGGTTTCGACGGGTCTGAAAAAACGCAACCTGAAGCGTCTGTAACCCGAGGTATGACTGTATCTTGTATCACTAATTTATTCTTATTTATTCATGAAATGTACATACCATTTGATTATGTAAGGGGGGAAAGCCTCTAAGTGGTTTACAAAGGAAGGTAAAACAATATAATCACCACTAGAAAATATACAAACAATAATCTAAAACATACAGAATGTTAGAACAGCAATAAAATAGACTAAAACAAATTAAAATTCATGTCACCTTCTAAAAAACCTCTAACAAAAAAAATGCCCCCAAAGCCACCTTGGTGGATTAAAAATGGTTGGAGCTACAAGGTGTTTTAAAATTAAAATATAAACTTTTTAAAATAACAACAACAACAACAAGCCACATCCCAAGATGTGGTAAATGTTACCCTTGCCCCAGGGCCGGATTTAGATGAAGAGAGACCCTAGCCTACTCCACTTGCGAGGCCCTCACAACTAGAAGAAAATGGAAGTGTTATAAACAAAATTGAGTGAAGCCAAGGATGATGGTACACGGTACTTTTTTTAAAAATTGGCTTCAAGTGCATCTAATATAGGAATAATGGATTTTATCCTAAACTTATCTCTTGAAGAAAGTGCATCTGAGGCATCAGGTGAACTTCTGTCATTTCTTTGCGGTTCCCTCACTCTTTGTCTCCTTGTTTTGTAGTTAACATTTGGCAAGGTGGTTTTTGCTCATTTCTCAAGCTTATCAAAATCTTCTCTAATTTTCCTTTAAAAATCCAGAAGTGAACTGTACAAGCTTGCACAAGAACTCAATAACAGGTCTGATTTCTGAAGGGCTTTGCTGACCTTGTGAAAGTGACCTAGCACACGGATTTATATCTCTTAAGATTCTGCAGATTTATGTAGCCTATACATAAATACGGCACTGCCCCACTCTTTTCTTCCCAAACCTATATTGATATAACACCAATGTCTCACAACAAACCTGAAGAAAGAGACAATGCATGTGCTTTTGAAAAGAGGGGAAATTATTTTAAAGAAAAGGAGTGTGCGGCAGCCCCCAGTATTTAAATAGCCCACACCCCTATTACATCATTAGAACCAGAAGATAAACCTATGAAACTAGGAAAGAGCAAAAAAATAGCAATGTTTGGTCCAGATCCTAGGTACTGCACCCTCACTAAAGGAGACTGTATGGATGATTCACTAAATGATTTTAGGATGACGTGTGTACCTGAGCTTATGGCCTCAAATTCTGCTTTATTACAAAAATGATGACGACTCCTGATCCTAAACTGAATATTTAGTTGCCCAACCACCCCCTCCTCTCAACTGCCTCACATTCAAACTACCTTTCAAATCCTCATCCAATCATCACTTACCACCAGAATTCCACTCTCTCTATCCCCCTCCCTCCTTAACATTCCCATCAAACTGTAATTCTGATACAATTACCTTAATAACCCTATTACATTCAATATTTTATACACACTGCTCCCTATAACCACACTGTTAGAAGCACTTGAGCTTCCCAGTTCCTGGTTCCTAGGAAATGGGGGTGAGCAAACTGCAGGACCCCCTGGAAGGACAGATCCTGAAGCTGAGGCTCCAATACTTCGACCACCTCATGAGAAGAGAAGACTCCCTGGAAAAGACCCTGATGCTGGGAAAGATGGAGGGCATGAGGACAAGGGGAAGGCAGAGGATGAGATGGTTGGACACTGTTCTCGAAGCTACCAGCATGAATTTGACCAAAATGCGGGAGGCAGTGGAAGACAAGAGTGCCTGGCGTGCTCTGGTCCAGGGGGTCGCGAAGACAGCCCTTTAGACTTTAGTTATTGAAAGGGCTGCATGGTGCGGATCTCATATCAGTGTTATGGTGCTAGCATGGCTGGGAGCCAGGCACCTGCTGATTGCTCCATTTTCTTTGCAGGGGGGGGGAGCCTTTCCCCAACATATACTTTGTTCTGGTCAAATCCCTGGAGAGACGTGACGACTCTCAGGTACTGGAGAAAAGGGAAGCAAGGGGTCCTTGTGAAACACGTTTGGGGAGTCTGTGGCTTCCATGAAGCGCTTTTCAGAAACATTGCTCCCTCCAACAGGGGAGGCTGAGCATAGCTATCACAGCTAGTTGTCTTTGATAGGCATCTCGTCCATGCAATTGTCTAGCACTCTTTGAAAGCCATCCCCTCCAAGATGCTCTTGTGGTGCATCTGATTCTCCTATGCTTCCTTGCTCCTGCAAGGAGATGACTACAGTGGTACCACAGGTTAAGGACTTAATTTGTTCTGCAGGTTCATTCTTAACCTGAAACTGTTCTTAACCTGTGGTACCTCTTTAGCTAATGGGGCCTCCTGCTGCCACCATGACACCGCCGCCCAATTTCTGTTCTCATCCTGAGGTAAAGTTCTTAACCCGAGGTACTATTTCTGGGTTAGCAGAGTCTGTAACCTGAAGCATCTGTAAACTGAAGCATCCGTAACCCAAGGTACCTCTGTATTGAGAGATCCTTTGGTTAACATTCATCTGGGCTGGAAAATATTAAAGAATCAGAGGAGGTGAGCTTTCCTTAAAGCACAACTGATCAAAGGAAGGCAGATCCATTAGCATCTTGATAAAGATCCTCAGATGACAAAAGATGCTATCATACCCCACAAGCATCTCAGAAAAAGCTGATGGAGCAGTTAAGTGGTCAGTGGGGCTCCAGGTTGCCATTTCTGGATCCCACCACAGCCCTTCCAAGTTGCTCAAGAAATCAATGTCACAACAGTTTTTTCCTCGCATCTCCTCCCCATGATCCCTCGTGGGGCCTTCTCAGACAAATGCTGTGTCTGAAACCAGCAGATCGCACCAAACCAGTAATCAAGGACCCAGTCAGAAAGTAGTGTGAACAGTCATACCAGAAATAAGCAAAATAACCAAACAGGTATGTACTAGAAGTCACCCCAGAACTGGCCCTACTGAACACCTTCCAAGATAGCAATGCCCACTTACACTAGAAAGAGTTCATAACTCACCGACAGCATATGATTCAATATGGCTAACTTAACCCGGCAAACCCCCCCTCACCCACACACAAACAAATCCCACTGCAGCCAGCCAAAGACCATCGGCCACCCCAACCTCTCTCACCACCAAGGGAACATAACAAGCGAATAGAAAGAGAACTTCCCCCATGGGACACTGACACAAAAACCCCAAGCATACACTAAATAAAAGAACTTAAGCTTTGCCACCCCAGCCCCTCTCTCCCGTCGCCGTCTCGCCCCCACCCACACCCCTGCAATTCAGAGACAACGGGCTATCGCCAGAGCTGGCCCTACTCCAGAACAAACTTGCTGAAATTAACAAACATGAGCAACTTAGGCCCAGTTTCATGGAGTCGAGGGGCAACCGAGCAATGAAAAAAGACACAGCCCGGAAAGGTGCACGATCTCCTCCACTGAGGATTAGACGTTTGTGGGAGCGGAGCGGCGGTTATTGGTTTATGCTTTGCTTTGCCGTGTATTTTGGCAACCTCGTTTTCTATTTTTATGTTGTTAACCAGTCCTGCGATCTTCTGGGTTAACGAGGGCAGTTCTTAAAAATATAATACTGTAAACAAAAATGGAGAGAGAAATAGAATCCCCCCTCCCTCTGTACACACACACCTTTAAACAGGCGGCTGGGTCTGTTAAGCGCCACAGAGACCCCCGAGGGACATCTAGTCTAACCCCCTGCAGGGTAGGAATCTCAACACGCGTTCTCCATGGCTGGCATCCTCCCCCCCCCCAATTATTGTTTGTTTTATACCCCGCCTTCCCTTCCCCCCTGACAGGGATCCGAGGCGGCTTAATAAAAAGCAAGAGCCGCCCGATCTCTCTCCACTCACCTTCCCCCGCGGGCCGTGAGAGCGAAGAGTCCCGCCAAGGGGAGCTCGGACCGCCGCTCCCGCAGAGCATTGAGAGGAACGGCGAGCAAGGCCAAGTGCAAAGCGCGCAGCTCCTCGAGCGGCTCCTCCAGCAGCTGGACCCTCGCGAGCAGGTGCAGCGCCTCATCCACCTCTGGCGCCGCCATATTTGAATGTCTGGGAGAGCAGAAGAGTGTGCTGAGGGGGGGGGGCAGAGGAAGAAGAGGAAGTGAAAGGAGTCTCGCGAGACTTCGGTCCTTAGCAACCGAAGCGGCGGCGTAACCACTGCCGGTGCCTCATCACGGCCGCAGCACTCGGGTACAAAGGCAACGCCTCCTATGTCTTGAGAGCCCCTTGTGACTTAGGCGCTCGGGCTTCTGATTGGCTGAAGGAGGAAGGAGGGCGGGGCGCACTTCATTTTTTTTCCCTGGTAAAGAGTTAAAAGCGTCAGTTTTTAAGACTCGCTTCCGTGTTCCCACATGAAGGACATGCGGGGCTAAAACGACTATACATGTAAATATATATTTCGAAAACAGAAGGGGGGAAAAGAACCAAATTAGAACAGAGTAACGAGATTCTTCGCGTTGTTACGGGCTCCTCAAACACAAGTTCTCCGCCTGCTGCAGGCAGGCAGTTTGAGCTCCTGCCCCATAAATGTCGTCTCTTCCCTGGTCAGACGGTGACCGGAAATGATGTGGCGTTAATCTTTGCACTGAGTGCCCTCCGTTCTTCGCTCAGCAAAAGCAAATGTTCGCAGCCTGAAAGAGCGACAGAAGCAGCCATGTTCGAGTTCCCAAAGGTGCCTCCGAGCATGTGAAGAATTCCCTTAACACTCGTCCCGCGGCCGCCATTTAGCAGTATCAAGATCATAAAGAAGTGTTTACATTAAAACATGACGCGCAAATCCATAAAATAAATTATGGGTTAGTTCATTAAAGCGTTGATAACATCAAGGTCACAGGTTCGATCCCCAGGTGGGCCAGCAGCATATTCCTGCACTGCAGGGGGTTGGACTAGATGGCCCTTAACGTCCCTTCCAACTCTACGGTTCTATGATACTATGAAATCAACACACCGAGAGGTTAAGTATATCAAGCATTCCCAAAGTCCCATTTTACAGCAGGGCAAACCTAGATCAAAAGACGGTTGCCAAGGTTTGACTCTGTATGCACTACTGTAGATATTTAAAGCACACATTTCATCCCTCCAGAAAATCATGGGGGACAGCAATTTGTTAAGGGTGCTGGGAATTGTAGCTCTGTGAAGGGTAAACTACAGTTGATAGAATTTGAGATGTAGGAGTTGCACTTTAAATGCTCTTGTATGCATCCAATAAAGGAATGCATGAATGTGCAGGGTGTCTTTGTTCAAAGGGATTTATCAAAAGAAAAAAAAGAGATTTAAGGGCAAATTTGGCCATATACCAACAATACAGGGAGGTATCTAGTACTCACAATAAGGCAGTTAAAGTTGGTCTGCTCTTCATCACTTGGGATAACATTTGGGTTTCACGTGATGAAATGCCCCAGTTATACATCACGCCTTAATAACTTGGAACCAGGTTACCTACGAGATTGCCTTGTCCCACACATGCCCAGTCGACTGCTTCAGTTGGTGGATTTGGCACTAAGTACTACAGGTGCCACATAATAAATACCCTGGCACCTTCACCTTTACTCTTTTTCGGTGCCTGCTTAAAACATTATTGTTTAGGTAAGCCTACCCAGATGCTTAGAAAGTTGAAGTAATTTAAATCTGTTTTAGTATTTTAACTTTTGAATGTTTTGAAGTAGGGCTGGGAATTTTCATCATTTTACTGCTTCTTATCTTTTTGTACACCACTTTGAGGGGGGGTTCTCCATTTTAAGCAGTATATAAATTTCATTCAATACTTAAATGAATAATAATTATATATCTTATTTACAAATTTATAATCTGCACTTTCATAAACACATAGCAAGACAGAGTACAACATATAAGGATAAAATGATCCAAAGATCCATAAAAACATAAAGATATATTAGAACTCAGTAAAAGGAAAAAGGAAATCATATTGCAAAGGCCTGTCTAAACAAGTTTTCAAAGGATGCCTGAAGGAAAGGAAGGATGGTCATTATTATTATTACTACTATTATTTAAAAAGTTTATTTATTATTCATTGGATTTGTATATGGGCTTTCTGCCAATGATCCATAAAAACATAAAGATATATTAGAACTCGGTAAAAGGAAAAAGGAAATCATATTGCAAAGGCCTGTCTAAACAAGTTTTCAAAGGATGCCTGAAGGAAAGGAAGGATGGTCATTATTATTATTACTATTATTTAAAAAGTTTATTTATTATTCATTGGATTTGTATATGGGCTTTCTTCCCAGACAGCTTACAGTTTAAAGCACAAAGACATAACATAACATTCAAAACTGAGGTGGCGGTGGAGACTTCCCTTGCACGTTGAGTAATTATTATACAAAATCAACTAATGTACTGTTTATATTTCGGATAGGTTTTGCAACAAGTGTGAATCTGGTTTATTCCCGCGGATGTTAGGCACCCAAACCAAACCGTTTCAGTGTCCCCAACCAAGCAGAATACTTTGAATGCCTTAGAGACGCTGGAGCGGGTTAAAATGGGAGAAGATGTACGGTAGAGAAGAACGAGCCAAAAGGCAGGGCATCGGGGCTCTCAGAGGGGCTATGCCAGGGAGGCGGGCACCAGCCGCTAGGAAGGAGGAGTTTGCCAGCCGTCAGTCGGCTTTCCTTTGCAAGCAAACACACCATTTATTTTTGTTTGCTTATTTCACAGCGATAGCCACATCTGGAAAGGTGGCGAACAAGTGGGCGAGGAAAGGGAACCGCAGCCTCGGAGCAAGAGCTAGTAGCAGCCATGGGCAGGTGCGCTAAGATGGCAAAAATGCCGATGGAGTGGTTTGTTCAGCGTTGCCAGGCTCTCCTCGCGGCGTCTGGCTCGGCGTTGCGCCAGGGATACTTGACTTTGCCGCTGGTAAGTTTGACATCACTACGTTGCAAAGTTGAAGAGCGAAGGGAGAGCCGAAATTGAGCAAAAGCAGACGAGAGCCACAGGGGAATTCCCACAACATGACGTCGCACCTCTCTCCCCCGGCATTAAAAGACAAATTTTAAACTTGGCGGGGCGGGGGGGGGGGCGGAGAGAATGTGGATATCATATGGGTTTAAAACAAACAAAAATATTTCCCTTGAATTTAATGATCGTGGGGTTTTCCTCAAGTTAAGTTTTACTCAGGAGTAGACCCATTGAACTCAATGGAGCTAGGTTAGTTGCGTCCATTTTCAATGGGTCTACTCTGAGTAGGGCTGCTAACATTGGATGCAGCCTCATGAGCCAATGTCTGAAGAAAAAAATATGTAGCCTCTCTCTTTGGAAGAATAAAACTATCTCAATGCTTTTGGCAAGCAACACTGGTTCTAACTTCTTGAAAAATTAATGCTGTTTCTTGCAAAGATGATCTTGTCTAAGGACGATGCATCTCTGGCAAATTGCCATGGACATAGTTTTGTTTTACAGTGCAATTTATCCTCGGAAATTAGCTGGGTTTTATAGGGTTTGTTCCCTGGGTGTGTTTGACTTGTGCAAGAGTTCACTGTGAATTGCAACTTTTCTTTGATGGTGTTGTAAAAGGTAAATAAGCTGCCCTATCAATAATAAACTTGGAAACTATTTTAATTCATCAGAAGAATTCCTGGTTTAATTTTTACCGAGGTTTTAATGATTTAGCAAAACATTAAACTGCAGTTAATTTTTTGGTATCTCTTTCTCCCCATTGGGGATTATGCAGCTTAAAAATGAGTTTAACGCAGAGGTGACCCACCCCACGGCATCAGGAACAGGACTTTGCAAGCATGCATAAGGGTGGTTATGCTAGATGTATTTAAAAGGTTTCAGTTCTGCCTCCCCATTTCTGTGGTGGAAGAAGAAACTCCTGCATTTTTCTATGGCAGGGATAAGGAACAACAGATATGGTTGCAGTACCGTTCTCCTCATTCCTGTCACTGGCCGTGCTGGCTGGAGCTGTTGGGAATTGGAGTCCTAATACATAGGGAGGTTAGAGCTGGAAATGGATCAAAATAGGACAGCCAAAATGAGGAAGTGCGCAGAAGAAAGGTTTGTTGAGACAAAAGACGAATAAGTAGCAACATGATAGGGGCATATGGCAAGGAGAAAGTGGACAGAGAATTTTTCTCTCTCACACACACAATACTAGAACTCAGAGACATCCCAGTGAAGCTGAAGATTGGAAGGTTCAGAACAGACAAAAAAAAAAGTACTTCTGCACTCAGTGGTTCCCAAAATTGGGTCACCAGCTGTTGTTGGACTACAACAGCATCCCTGACCACCGGTCCTTCTAGCTGGAGACCCAAGTTTGAGAAACATTGATTAGAATTTGCTCCCACAAGAGGCAGTGACGGCCACCAACTTGGAAGGTTTCGAAAGAGGAGTAGACAAATTCATGGAGGATCAAGCTATCAATGGCTACTAGCCATACTGGCTATGTGTTGGAGGTAGTAGGTCTCTGGACAGCCATTGCTGGGAATCACAAATGGGGAGAGCACTGTTGTACCTGGGTCCTCCTTGCAGGCTCCCGTCAGGCATCTGGGGTTGGTCACTGTGAGAACAGGAGGCTGAACTAATGGACCTCTGGTCTGATCAAACAAGGCTCTTCTTATGTTTTTATGTCACAAGTTCTCCACTCCTGTGGTGTTATTAAACAATCACTGTTTCCCCGTCTCCCAGACACATTTCCTGCTTTTCAGAATACTTCAATGACCTGTATTTACATTGTCTAACTTTGGAGGCCTATTCAGCTGATGTATGATCTGGTTTCTTCTCCCCACCCCACCCCTCCTCCAGGTTATGAGTTTCTCTTTGCTAATGTATCCAGTGCTGAGAACCCTTGTCCTCCATTTGCACTCTGCTGTTACTGGTAGCTATATTCCTGGATCCCATTCAATTGCACTCGTCAATTGCCCCAACGAACAGACTGCGAGAGACATTGCAAGGTAGGGTGACTTGACACATTCTTGGCCCAAGCGGGTCAATGAATAATTGAAATATACTAGTTTGTTGAAGCATTGAGTGGCTTGTTTATGCTGTTGTTACATACAGCTGAGAACATTCCGCTCTTTATTCAGAGGTTAAGAGATCAAGGTGGGATGGGAATGAGCTTCTACGGAGCAGAGTCATATTTCTCTTATACAGAGCTAGACCATTTGTCTATCTAGCTCTCAACGGTCAGAAATGAGGGGAGTTATAGGCCAAGAGTAAGGTCTGGGTCTGTGGAACAACATTCCTGTCAAGACATGACAGGAACCCACTATCTGCACCTTCCAGAAACAATTGAAGTTTTTTGTTGTTGTTGTTGTTGCTACACGATTTCTCAGCAGGATAAATGGGTCTTTACCATGAATGTCCATTTGTTAGTGTTTTATTCTTGTTTTAAATGTATTTGAGTTTTGAGTTTTATATGAATTGCCTTCAGATGGTGGTTTAGAAGGTGATTAATAAATTAGGAGGAAGAAGAGCTGGAGGGTCACAAATTCATAGCCCTATCAAGCCAATATTCATAAGGACTAGAATCTTACTTCTAAAAGCAAATGTGAATTTGGCACTTGTGTGGTATGGTAGCTGAAACTTAAGACACAGATTCAGCAATCAGACCACATAAGCCTTGCCCGTAAGTTCCATAAAGGGGACATGGCAAGCAGCTTTGAAAAGTCAGAGAGGAGAAATTCCACATGTCCAAAGTCTAGCATGGTGGGATTACACCCAGCTTCTGTTTCTGAGTTTGAATGGCTCTCTGTTTCAAGCACTCGCTGCCAATGAAATGTTTACCAAGCAAAGCAGAGTTCCCTGGAGCACCTCTGTATAAATAGAGAAACTTCTCTCCACCCCACCTCTTGCCCCATAAGCAGAAAGGAAGTACGAACAGCCTGTTTTGCCCAGAAAATACAAACATGTTGTGGCAGCTTCTCCTTTCCAATATGAATATTCATCCCTTTCTGCTACCAGTCATGTTTGCTTGCAGTTAAGAGTGAGGCTTGATGCGCAATTGTAGAGCAGGGCATCTAGAAGTCCCAAATTCAATCCCTCCAAGCAGGGCTGAGAATGACTCTTCTCTGAATCCATGGAGAGCTGCTGCCAGCCAGTGTGTAGATGATGCTGGACCGATGTTCTAACTCAGCAGAAAGCAGATTCTTGTGTTCCTGTTCGTGTGCACATGCCATGCACAGTGAGCAACTCCTGAACTCAAATGGTGAGCAATGCTAAGTCTGCCTCGCAGAAGGAGCCACTGAGAAAGAGGAGAGAAGAATCAACATGTTTGGAGCAACTCTGAGGTTTACAGGATTACAACAAATCTAAGGTTGTTGTTTATTTAAGGGATGGGTGGCAAAATCAGTAGCCATGGTATTTGGAGCATCCTGGGACTTTGCCTGAGTAAATCCATCCTCTAGGAAGCTGTCTGAAAGAGAAAATCCACTGGAGGAAAAGAGGTCACAGTACAAACAACAGCTGCCTTTTTATCCTACCCTTGAAAAAGGTTCTACTCTTCACTGCTTCTGTGTAAGGGAAAGGAACTAAACTTATTTCCATGCATCCCCCACTGTGGAGGTTTTGACTGTCTGGACTTTGCTCTTAAAATGGTGTGCTAAGCGCAGCTCTGATCATGATCCAATATGTGGATTAAACATTGTTCAGTCCTTTTGGGAACAGGGTGTTTTTGCGAAATAACTTTGGTGCATCCACTGTCTGCTTAAGCAATGGTGTGTCATGACACTCCCCTAATTAAATAACCTAAAATTGCATAAGGGGCACACACAGAAAATGTGTGTCAAGACTGTTGTTTATTATCACTAAGGACAAGTGTTGTTTATTATCACTAAGGGTCAGGCAGGACTACTGCAAAACAAAGAATGTTGTTTAAACAAGCTTTCTTTAACTCCTCTCTTTCTCTGATCATCCTGCTCACTTTGCATGCTTTCTGTGTTGAATCACTTCCAGGTAGCTTTCCCTTAACCTATGTCTTCCTTTTGTATCACTAAGTTTCGCATGCTGACCACTGTCCTAGCTCTCTTACTTACTTCCATATACATTAATGCATATTTCCTTTTATAACTTTAACAAAATAAAGCTATTATTACAGTTAACTATATAGTTTTAAAAGTCCATATACCCCCATGAATTTAGACAGTCTTTAGGCAATGAGGTTTCTGTACTACCTGAGTTTTTATCTGTTTTGCCACAGGAGACAAAGTTCTTTCCTGGTGGCAATTGCAACCTGTAGTATCCAAACATTTCGTCCTAACCTGACTTTATCAGGGTTTAGCTTTAGATTTCTTTCTCTGCACCTTTTCAAAAACATGCTTAACTTTTATCATGATCTCTTGTTGCTTTCTTTTCAGTAGCTTTTCAGCACAATGTTCCAGCAATGATTTTCTGGAACATTTTCTAGTTCCTGATTTAGTTAATGCTGAAATACTTAAGGGGTAGGGCTGGTACCCACTGTCATTCATAACCAAAGACATATGCTGAAAGGAGTTGCAAAAGTTGTCAGACAGCTTGCCTCTGTTTTAAGTGCTATAATAGGGAGGAGGAGGAGGAGGAGGCGGAGAAGAAGAAGCTGTTCTTGTTATTTGTACCCAATCTATCTGACTGGGTTGCCCCAGCCGCTCTGGGTGGCTGTGCCAGAATCCATTTTTTTGTACATAAAACTCCAAGAAAACTTTGGTTCTGGATAGGTCACATACTACATCATCAATGGCTGGTGGTGAATAATGGCTGCATTTTTGTGCTCTATTCAAAGGTTTAGGATTAATGCAATGTGCAGCTTTTCTGAGGGTTTGTGGATAATAACTAGGCTGCTGATGCATACTGTGCTATTATCTACCGGGGCAGTTATGCCTTTGGCTTGTGGACTGGCCAGCTCCTGCTTCAGTGATTCTGCCAGTGCAGAAAGTTAATTAAAATGCGGCTTAAAATGCAGCTTAAAATGCAGCCTCATCTTAGTAAAGGTAAAGGTACCCCTGCCCGTACGGGCCAGTCTTGACAGACTCTAGGATTGTGCGCTCATCTCACTCTATAGGCCGGGAGCCAGCGCTGTCCGCAGACACTTCCGGGTCACGTGGCCAGCGTGACGAAGCTACTCTGACGAGCCAGAGCCACACACGGAAACACCGTTTACTCTCCCGCTAGTAAGCGGTCCCTATTTATCTACTTGCACCCGGGGTGCTTTCGAACTGCTAGGTTGGCAGGCGCTGGGACCGAGCAACGGGAGCGCACACCGCAGCGGGGATTCGAACTGCCGACCATGCAATCGGCAAGTCCTAGGCACTGAGGTTTAACCCACAGCGTCACCCACATCCCCTCATTTTAGTAGTAGCCCATAAATCAAGACCATAAAGGGAGGAAACATCAGATATTCACCTGAGCTAGCTATCCATGCTGGTCCTACATGGGCCAGCAAAAGAAAACACAAGGGAAAATTTATATACCAAATCCCATATAAGGGGTCAGAGCGAGTCTAAGCCGAAAGCCAGGTGGAACAGCTCCATCTTGCAGGCCCTGTAGAAAGATGTCAAATCCCGCAGGGCCCTAATCTCTTGTGATAGAGCATTCCACCAAGTCAGGGCCAGGGCTGAAAAGGCCCTGGCCCTAGCTGAGACCAATCTAACCTCCTTGAGGCTCAGGACCTCCAAAGTGTTGTTACTTATGGACCTTAAGGTCCTCTGTGGGGCATATCAGGCGAGGCGGTCCCGTAGGTACGAGGGTCCTAGGCTGCATAGGGCTTTAAAGGTCAAAACCAGCACTTTAAACTTGACCCTGTACTCCACCGGGAGTCAGTGCAGCTGGTAAAGCACTGGATGAATGTGATCCCGCGGCAAGGACCCCGTAAGGAGCCTCGCCGCAGCATTAGAGAATTCCCACTGGCTGCATACTGGAATCTATCTCAGGTTTCAGCTTCCCTGCTTGATCTCCTTCTCCCTGAAAACATCCCCAGACACCTGCAGTATCTTCTCCATTGTCCAGGCAGTTAGTTAGATTTGCTTAATCATCTGTTCTGATGTTGTACCTGAATTGTACCCAGCTTTGCTCCCCAGCAGTGGTCTGTGTTCCTCCCCATTTTCGGTAACAAAATTTTAGGTGATAAAGCTTATTGTTCTTTGGGTTGCGGATCTAAGTGTGAACTTGCCCACAGGTTTTAGGATACTCTTGTTGTACATGATAAGCATCTGGTGACGTGGTTCAATGTCTGCATTTTCATTAACCCGTGTCACTGGCAGCACATTACAGCTTGCCCCACAATCCAACTGTAAGTTCCGCTGTTTCATTTTGTTTGGCTATACAGTATTAATCCAGTGCCTTGAACAACAACTCCAGAGTACGGCCAGTGCTTACATACTTCTAGCCTCTGGTCTCCAATAAGGTAATACAACAGTGATGTTACCTTATGCTTGTTCTCCTCTCCCTCCCATGGGCAAATGCCAGATGGAGTTCAAACTCTTCTATCCAGCACCTCCATGTCTGGGCTAGATTAGCTGCAGTGAAATTTAGTGCTACTGGGGTGGGGGTGTTAGTCCATAATGTAAAAATCCTTGCTTTTTCTTGTTTTTCCCCCTACTTCACCTGGGTTCTACTTCTAAACCAATGCCACCATGTTTCAAGGAGCAGCAGTGGCGTAGCGTGGGTTGTCAGCACCCGGGGCAAGGCAAGTAATTTGCGCTCCCTAACCCGTGGATTTGCGCCCCCTAACCCATGGATTTGCGCCCCCTAACCCTAACCCCCAGATGTTGCACCCGGTGCGGCCGGCCCCCCCTGCACCCCCCACGCTACGCCACTGAGGAGCAGACAGGTGTATTGCAAATCAAAGAACAAGCTTTCTTTAACTCCTAACTCCCTCTGACCCTCCTGTTCTCTTTCTATACTTTTTATACTGAATCACTCCCATATAGCTGTTCCCTTAACCTGTGCCTTACCTCTGTGCCACTAAGCTTCTCTCATTGACCACTCTCCTAAACCTCTTACTTTGAATCATAGGACCATAAATTGTAGAGTTGGAAGGGACCCCGAGGATCATCTAGTCCAACCCCTGCGAGGCAGGAATACGCTGCTGTTTCATACGGGGATCGAACCTGCAACCTTGGGGTTATCAGCACCACGCTCTAACCAACTGAGCTGCTTCGTTCCCACCAAAGTTTTTGAAACCATATTATAAGGAAAGCAATTTTTGAAGTTTGGGAGAAGTGTAAAGGATTATTGGAACAAAAAACACCATGGTGGCTCTCCCCACTGGAGGCAATATCAGGGAGTAAAGTAAATATGGACCCTAAATGGGCAACGTACGGAGAGTTGTTAATTGAAACAGAAAACCAGTTAAAATTGAAAGACTTTAATGAAGTTAGAGAGAACGTAACAGATTGGTTACAATATTTTCAGCTAAATGAAATGTTTAAGAATGATAAAAAGATGGGATTTGTGTATGAAATTTCAACTTTTCAGAGAGAAATAATAGAAAATGATACGAAGTTATTATCTAAAATGTACAATCTGTTGCTTGAATGGGAAACAAAGGATGAAGAGGTCAAATCAGTCACGATTAAATGGGCACAAGATGTGGGACACAATATTCAGATGTCAGAACGGGAAAAGTTATGGAAAAAAGATATAAAATTCACAGCATGTGTGGCGATTAAAGAAAATTACCGTATATGAAAATGATGTATAGATGGTACTTAATTCCAGTTAAATTAGCCAAATTGCATAAAACTAGGGAAAGCAAGTGTTGGAAATATAAAGCAACAGAAGGGACATTTTTTCATATGTGGTGGGATTGTAAAATTATATTAAAAAAATTGGGAAATGATTAATAAATTGAAGATGTTTAAAATAACCTTTGTCAAAAAAAAAACAGAAGCTTTCTTCCTAGGTATTGTAGGAGTGCACCTACCAAAATTACCTAAGAACTTGTTTATGTATGCTACAACAACTCCACAGACTTTATTAGCACAATATTGGAAAGACGAAGGTGTCCCATTCAAAGAAGATTGGCAAGTCAAACTAATGCACTATGCTGACATGGCAAAATTGACGATGAAATTAAGAGGAAGAGACGACAATGAATTTAAGGAAGAGTGGAAGATGTTTATTGCGTTTTAAATTTACTTGTAATTTTACAGCGAATGGATAATAAGTGATTTAAATATGTTATAAATTTAACAATGGACACACAGCATGTTGATAAATAATAGAACCAAGGAAGGGATTAGACTGAGGGAAGTCAATCTGGTTTGTTTTGTTTTTGTGTTTTTGTTTTTTGGAAAATAAATAAAATATTATTTTTTAAAAAGAAGAGCTGCTTCGTTCCATATGCATTGATACAAAGGCAGTGGTGACTGGTGCCCATTGGAACTGATAGGGTGCATAGGAGACAACTACCGGGGGCCGGGGGTGCATGGGCACCCACTGTAATATAATTGTAGGGGCTGGGCACCCACACAAGCGGTGCTGCTTCTGAAAGAGAAGCAGTTTAGCTCCGCCTTCTGCAGTCAGCGAGATGCACCCTGTTCCAGGGAGTGGGAGGCCTCAGACGCAGAGGCAGAGTCCAAGCCCCTCTCTGTGGAAAAGGGTGGTTCGCTGGCTGTGGAGACGGGGAGGAAGAGGAGCTGCCACTGGTCGCTGCAATGCAGACGTTTGATGTAATACGTAATGCAGATGTTTGATGTCATATGTACATGCCTGCATGTGGTGCATGGGACATCACATGCAGCATGTGCAGGTGTGTGCATGTGATGTCACATGTCCACGTTGTGGCAGCGGGCACCCAGAATCCTGAAGGTGAGATGGCATCCCTGATAGGGTGGAAGCCCAGCCATAGGGGGTGCCAGAGCCAATGCTAGTCAAAGCCAAATAATTATTCTTTTGTCACCTTCCTCCTCCCTGCTGAATTCTGCAAGGGAACACTGAGACTAGGGAGGAGTAAATTGGCAGGCAGTGCCGTACCCTAGGTTGGTTGTAAGTATGAAAGCAGGTGCAGGCAGGTGGAGTCTGTCTGAGAGCATACAGAGGCTTTTGGGATTGTGCCCCATTTGCCCTAGCCTATCTGTAAGGTCCCACCCACCTGTCTGACATGCTGGTTGTTCAGATGCAAGTAGCATGCGTTTTATTTTATTATCAGGGAGCAACTTTGGAAGAGCCTTATCACTTAACTTTGCAGAGTGGGCAGTACCAGCGTTATGTTTCAGAGGTGGGCAGCAGTTTCCTATAGAAGGTGTTTCTCCCTAACATTGAAATCTGAGTTACAGAATTACACCTGAGTGAGTTAGAGGTAGACTTAGGATGCACAGTGAATGGCGTATCCTTCCCAGTCTCCTGAGGCTGGGCTGAATGGCATGAAGCTGTTGTCTGTTGCCATTCTGGGTCCTTGGGTCCAGAAGCTGTAGCCTGGATGCACGGTGCGATGCTGGTTCCCTGTGGCGGCTGTGTGCGGTGCGCGGCTGACAGCTCAGCAGGATCCCATCCTCATCGCCAGTGAAATATACTGTATTTTTCGCTCTATAGGACACACTTTTCACCCTCCAAAAATTAAGGGGAAATGTGTGTGTGTCCTATGGAGCAAATGCAGGCTCCTTGGCTTCAGCAATAGCAACGCAAAGCCTCCAAAGCGCAGAGGGAGCAGAGGAAGAGCAAGACTCTCCTGGCTTCAGCGAAAGGAACCCGAAGCCTTTGGAGTGCAGCAGGACCTCACGCTGCACTCTGGAGGCTTCGGGTTCCTTTTGCTGATGCCGGGAGAGCAAGACTCTCCCAGCTTCAGCAGAGAGGGAGAGCTGCACAGTGCCCCTTCAGCAAAGCAGGAGGAGAAATGGAAGGGGCTCTGTTTCTCCTGCCGCTTCGCTGAAGGGGCGCTGAGCAGAGAGGGGGAGAATTTTTTTTTCTTGTTCTCCCCCTCTAAAACAAGGTGCGTCCTATGGTCGGGTGCGTCCTATAGAGCAAAAAATTCGGTGCTTGGAGTCCTGTAGTGATTTCATGCTCTTTATTGCAGCTTGTAAAACAGGGATTGAATTGCCCCCCAAACCCCAGGATTTTATATACATTATTTACACAATGAGACCCGTCTGATTGGCTGATTCTGCTTCCCTCCTGGAGCCTGATTGGTCTTCTCCTGCAAGCCAATCAGCTGTTGCATTCTAGAATCCTACTTGCCTATTGTTCTAGGATCCAAGCTTAGTACATAACACCCAGGGTTTAACGTCTTGCTTACACCTTGGATATTTTGAATCTAACTTTTTCCTTCTGAGATTTGTGGCAGAGGAGACTGTACCATAGTGTAGGCTGGACTATTAAGATACTGCCCTGTCAATTCCAGTCTTTCCTCACCGGCCTGCTTTCTTACATCCAGCCCCGGGGGTGATACTAATCATCAGCTTCCTCCTCCTTAGTCCCCTTGCAGAACTCAACATGGAAGAAGATGAGGGCAAAACTAGAATTATTTGGTTCTGACCACTCCCTGCTTTCTGCCACACTGGTGTCCTGATCACCACTCCTCAGGAGGAGCTCAGCAGCCTGACTATGGTTTAAGCCATTTGGCATGCAGCACAAAGTGTGCCTATTTATATTCCCCAGGCATTCCAAGACGCAGCATTGCAGTGGGAGTATTAGCGGCCAGTACTTTCTTGATCATCTGACTGTAAATGGTGGAATATAAAATGCCCTGAGATCTATAAATAGAATACAGAAAACAAGCTTATTCAACTCTGGGTAAATCTGAGAGAGAGAAGTGGGAGAAAGCAAATTCCAGACTAGAGATTATTTGGGAAGGGATTGCAAATAATTCCAGGCTCCATAATAGCATTATATAAATGAATGCCGAGGCTGCCTTTGATACACTGTGCCCAGTTTTGGTTGCCCAATCTGAAAAAGGTTATCACAGAGCTGGAAAAGGTGCAAATAACAGCAATCAAGGGGTCGAAGCAGCGCCCCTAAGAAAAAAGGCTACATCAATATTTTTTCCTTAGTTTATTTAAAGTAAAATGAGGATCGTGATATAAAACAAATGTGGGGGGACTTTTTCAAGCTGAGGGCTACATTCCCTTCTAAGCAACCTTTCGGAGGCCACATACCAGTGAAGGGAAGGGCCAGAGGCAAAAGTAGGCAGAGAAACAAATGTAAATTTTACTATTGTACATTAGGCTGCTTTCTGCTATACACTCTCACCTCTGTATCCTCCATCCAATAAATCAAGAGGCGTGTTCAGATTGAGGACACATTCCAGCCAGGCAAAAACACTCAAGGATATTGAGGGCAGGGTCAGTGAGGGATGTGGCTGGGGAAAGAGAAGGTGACTAGGGAACCTGGGGGATGTCCTAAGGGCCAGATAGAGAGACCTCAAGGGCCACATTTACCCCTCGCCAGGCCTGAGGGTCACCACCCCTGTCATATCACAAAACTGATGACACTGGGAAGCCAGGTGCAAGGATACTTACATGCCAATTAACCTCTTCTGTTTCTCCTAGGGCAATTATGGAGAGAAAATTGGCTGCTTGCGTGAATATCCTCCCCAAGGCCTCATCCATGTGAGTCAAGAACCAAACCCATTTGACCACTCTGGAAGAATCTTGTGTGATTGTACGTCTCTGAGCATACTCTGGATGTTTTGTTTGGTTGTTTGTAATTTTTAAGCATACTTTCTTCTTGGCTTTTTGTATAGGTATATTTGGAATGGAGAGATAGAGGAAACTACAGAGATACTTCTGGTAAGTGCAGTGGTGGCTGGTCCATTAGAGTGAATGGGGCACTGCACCACCACCCTCATCCTGCCCTCAGCCAGCCCCCACCTGCCTGCCTCCTTCTTTACAACTAGTCCAGTGTCCTCCCTCTCCCCTTTAATCTCACTGTTGCCCCTTGTAGAACTCAGCAAAAGGGTGGGGGACAAAACTAAATGAAAACAAATTATTTTGAACCCCAAAATCAAATTTTACCATCATTCATTATTTCATTTCAGCTTTGTCCATCTACAAGGTGGTCTGCTTGGCTACAGCTTCACAAATAGACCTTATCATTAATGCATTGTGGTGATGCCTAATCCACATATCTTCCCTTTCTGTTACAGCTGATGAAAACAAGGACTTCCAAAATCAATGAGTTGTCAGAATATATCAGGTGAGGTTTCTTATGTGGCTGGTTTGGTTTGTTTGTTGGTTGGTTGGTTTGTTTTGTTTTTGCAGAGGGGCAGGGACATGACACAGCTTAAATCTGTCCCAAAGAATTGCTTGCAACCAATGATGGCTGGCTCCTATTAGGACTGGTAGGACAGAAGGCAGGGAGCCCAACAGCAGGTGGTGCCAGAGCAGCAGAGCCAACTGCCATCCTCCTTCCTGCTGAGCTCTACAAGGGCAACACTGAGACTAAAGAGGCAGAAGCTGTAAGCCAAGGCCACCCCCTAGACTGGTTGCAGGTAAGAAGGCAGGGCTGGCTGAGAGCAGGCTGAGGATGATGATGCAGTGCCCCATTCACTTTAATAGACCAGTCTCCACTGCACTTATCAAAAGTATCTCTGTAGCTTCCTTTTTATCTCCATTCCAAATACAAGTGGTACCTCAGGTTAAGAACTTAATTCGTTCCAGAGGTCCGTTCTTAACCTGAAACTGTTCTTAACGTGAGGTACCACTCTAGCTAATGAGGCCTCCTGCTGCTGCCGTGCCGCCAGAGCAAGATTTCTGTTCTCATCCTGAAGCAAAGTTCTTAACCCGAGGTACTATTTCTGGGTTAGCAGAGTCTGTAACCTGAAGCTTCTGTAACCTGAAGTGTCTGTAACCCGAGGTACCACTGTATACCTATACAAAAAGCCATGATGAATGTCTCAGCTTGGTGAAGCAGTGCTCTGTAAATAGAAGCTGCTGTGTGACAAGTTTAAAAGTCACACACACAAAGTTATCAGATGGACAAGGCAGTCCTCAAAGTAAGGTGGCCCACTCACTGGGCACACTCTAGTTGTGGCCCTCTATGCTGAATACCAAATCTGCAGCTGGTTGCAGGTTTGAGAGGGCTCCCTCAGGTTTTTTAGGAAGTGATAACAGCCTGAAAGCACTCCCAAGCAGCTACTGACTGCCATTGTGATTTTCCACAACGCAGTGATACTCCAGGGCATTGTGGGAAATGAAAATGGCTGTTTGTTGTAGACCCACCTGACCAGAATGTAGGAGGTGGGTGGGGCCCACATTGACACAAGTGGGCACTGCCATGATGTTGAGGCCTTGTCAGCTGCCCTAGGATACCAGGTGCCCACACCAGGCTTGACCAGATCCCACACATTCATGGTACCGTTGAGTGAAAAACACATGCACAGTTTTGTCACCCTGCAGTCTTCTAATACAACAGTGGGAAGCCCACCAGCTGTGGGCCAGATTTGGCCCACCAGACCTCCCAATTTGGCGCATTAATCAGTTTTGCCCAAGTCACACCCATCAGCCTCATACCTGGTGTCATATGGGTGAGGTAGAGATGCAGGGAGTTCAATCCTGCTTGGTTACTATCTTCCCACTCCTGTTGGCCAACCGTCCATCACATGACATGATTGACAAGTGCATGGGCCTGCTGGCTGGAGCTTTATCTTCCCCTACTATGCCAAAATGCTCCTGCACGCCTGTTCTGATATGTGGCTCGTATACCCCTTTTACCTGTAAGAATTCCATTCTTGCTTCATAGTAAAATGCAGATAATCTGTGCATTTCTTCCCTCAGCTCCTTGCATCCATTTGCAATTCCTGAATTTATCAGCCTGCTCATTGACCAAGGAAACCCGGCCTATTTAAAATGGATGGAGGAGAGTATCCCGTATGATTAGCCATCATCATCCAGAAGATGCTTCTGGACAGACTTTCCCAAAGGACTTGTGGATATTGCCAGCTACCATAGCATGACAGTCCTCTCTTTTCGCAAACATGGTCAAGGTGGAAAAGCAACTGAGAATGCTCCGTTAGTGGTTCTGAGTTTCATGAGAGCAGGATCCTCTCTGGAAGAAACAGGATCTTTGTGTTGCAACTTGCTCAGTCTTGCAGTTTTGGTTAAACATTTTGTGGCTATAATTCTCCAAAGAAAGTAGCTGTATAAGAAGCAAAGTCTGAAATGTCTCCTAACATCCAGACAGGCTTACACAGTTGCCTCTCTCACATTTTCGCTGGTATCTCAGAAACCAAGAAAATTGAGTTTTAAGGAATTCAGTGAACAAGAAGTAGCAGTGTGAGCCAACCCTAAGATTTGGTTTGGACCCTGATTGGGTGCTTCGGAAAACAGCTCAGCCTGAGACACTTCATGGGTTACCCAATTTGGCTTGGGAGGTGCGCAAGTCTCCTTCATTTTCACCCACTCCATTCACTATTTCAGGGTGGCAGGCGAGGGGAGGCTATAACTTTCTTCGCTTTTTTGCAAAAGTGGGTGAAATTTACAGGCATTGCAATGGATCATTTACAAGCACTGCAATGCCAAATTACAAGTAAAGAGGTCAAAGGGCTTTTGTACTAGACACTGTTAGAGACTGACTGTTAAAAACAAACAGAAACACCTATAATTTCTTATTTTGGGGAGAACTGAGTGAAATTTGCGGCCATGATAATCCCTTGTGAGTGTATGACACTTACTCAGAAGTGGTTTTCCTGCAAGGACAGCTGCTATAGGTTGGGGGTGTGTAAAAAAGGAATCAAGACCCTGATGTTGGGAAAGATGGAGGGCACAAGGAGAAGGGGGCAACAGAGGACGAGATGGTTGGGCAGTGTTTTCAAAGCTACTAACATGAGTTTGACCAAACTGCGGGAGGCAGTGGAAGACAGGAGTGCCTGGTGTGCTCTGGTCCATGGGATCACGAAGAGTCGGACATGACTAAATGACAACAACAACAACAGAAAGGAATCAACCTTCTTTGGTGTTTTGTCAGCAATTGGGTCTGAAAATTGCAGACATGAGATAGGTGACTCTGAATCAGAGATCTGCCAAATTGCAGATAAATAGGTTCAGGGGTTTGGTGGTTTGATTTTGGGGTGGGAAGAATGAAAAAGGATTATCTTTCTAGTGAGCTTCAGGGGTTCCCACTTCAGCTCGCGCCCACCTCTGTGGAAAATATTAATCACCTCCAAAAAAGCTAAAAACCTTCTCATTCTTTAAATTCGCTATTCTGGCTTCTCCCTAAAAATAAAAATATATAAGCACCCCTCTCTCTTTCTCTTTCCTCTGAAAAACACTACTCACTTCCAATTCCATTTGCCTAGACATAAGTGGATTTTGTCTGTGCTCCTTGCACACAGACTCATCAAATTCAATGGGTGGCTGCAAATAGCTTCCATCTCATTCCAAAATGGCAGCCTTTCCCGGCCTGGTGTCCTCCAACATGCTGTCCTTCTTCATGCTGGCTGAGGCTGGGAGTTGTAGTCCAAAACATATTGGAGGACACCAGGCTGAGGAAGGCTGGCACAAAGGCTTGCACGATCATTTTAAGTGCATGGGAAATTCCTCTTTAATCTGCTGTCAGTCCATTATGTGATAAAGCTCCTACAACATCTGGAAATGGATTATGCTCTCTTCCCCTCCTCAAAGTTATTAGAGCTATAGTAGCTAAAGCAAAATGACATGGTGTGTGTGAAACTGATCTGTTTATTTCTCCACCCCTTAAAATGTAGTTGTCATTCTCTACTCAAAAACTGAGAATTGAGGGGCAGAGGAATTTTTTTTTCCTGGTTCTGCTACCAGGAACAAGCCCAGTTGATTTTTTTCAACTGGGAAGGGTGGTGGTGGTTCAGTGCTGTGGAAAACTGGCAGATGTGCAAAGGATTGACCTGTGACTGCCCTACAACCCACCTTACCCCCTGTCACAAATGTGTTGGTTTAATAACATTTCTATCCCACCTTTTTGTTTAGAAAGCAAACACTTCAGACCCTTTATGGCACCTGAAAATTTAAATTCTGTAGCCAACGAACTATCTCCGTGCCTGCCAGTGTTGGGCAAGAAACACATGTATCCAACTAACGTCTGAATAATGCTTTCTGAAGCACAAGGGTAGAGATTTTGAAACCTTTCAGATATTGCCATGCTAAAGCTCCCATTGTCACCGGAAGCAGAGTCCCATCAACACGCAAGGGAATATTTTCTCTACCCTTTGTCTACCACAGCTCAAGGGCTACATGCCCTTGTGGGCAACCTCATGAGGGCCATATGCCACTGGTGGACAGGGCCAGATGCAAAAATGGACGGAACAATGAATGTAAATTTCATCTTTGTGCAGTCGGCTAATTTCTAAGTGCACTCACAAATATCCTCCATCCCGGCAAGCAAGATGCATTATCAAGCTTGAGGACATACTGTGCCCAGGCAAAAACACTCACGTTATGAAACAAGGATGTGGTCTGAGCATAGCTGTCAACTTTTCCCTTTTCTTGCGAGGAATCCTATTCGGAATAAGAGAATTTCCCTTAAAAAGGGGGGAATGTTGACAGCTATGGGTCTGAGGAGAATCCCAAGGGTCAGAGAGAGAGGCGTGGAAGGCCACATTTGCCACATTTCACCCACCCCACCCTGGCCTACATTTCCCCTTTGTTTATGCCTTTACCTTGTTCCTTCTTCCCCACTCAACCCAGGATCTCCCCGCTCCCTTCTGGTCTTCCCCCCTGTGAATATCCCCACCCCCAAATCCATCACCTCTGCCAAACATCTCACTTTGCTTTGTGCAGCAGAACCGTCTCCATCCCAAGAAACACGAATGCCGTGGTGAAGTTGGAAAAAAACAAACACCACTTTATTTTTAATAATAATTGTACATCTGTCATATTAATTACAACTTGAATATAACAAAACAAAAGGTCAGTCATTAAAGAGCAGCAAGTTGAAAGACTGAATCTTTTCTCTCTCTGGTTTTAATAAGAAGGTGCACAGAAGCATTAAGAACATCAATCCAAGCTAATGTAAAAAGAGAGAGAAAATCCCTTGGGAGGGGGGAATGATATTTTTAGAGCCCCGCCTTCCCCCCTCTCTCACTATGGCAGATTAGTCTGCTCTGTTGTGGGGCCTAGATTTAAATCGTGCAATGAGAAACGTGCAAATGCAACCACATTCAGATCTCTCTGCAAATTACTGGTAATGATAACAGATTCTTAACTTCAAAACAAAACAAAACGAAAAACAAAACAAAAGTCAGTGCTTGGTCATTTCAATGTGTCATCCACAATGCTGTGCCCAGTACTTTTTTCAGGTAGAACTTGCCAGAACTCAGTTTTGGCACCTCTCAGGTGGGTGCCATTGCCATTCTAAGAGAATGAGGGTGCCGTTCATGGTGAATTCCAGCACCTCTTTTTCTTCAAAAATAGCACTGGCTGTGCCTTTCATTGTCAAGGAGAATGCTAGGAGACAGAAGCAAGTCTCTTTTTTTGGTCTCCCTCATTTTGAGGAAATGTCCCCTTTTCAAATCTTCCCTGTAGTCAAGAGTATATTGGATGGTGTGCATACTAAACCTCAGGTGTCAGTGGCAATTCCCCTCCGCCTCCCAGAGCTACAATTCCCAGAATTCCCTGTGTAGAGGGGTTAATTGTTGAACGCTCTGAGAACTGTGGCTCTGGGAAAGGAATAGGTGTCTCCTAATCGCTCTAAGCCCCCTTAACAAACCACAGCTCCTAGAAATCTTTGGGGAAAGTCATGGCCATTTAAAGTGGTATCAACATGAATATGGCCTCTTTTTGAATTTAGAGGTGTTCTCCCGAGAGAACCTTGTGGGATGGAGAACCCTTGTTGGAAACTGAAGGGAGCTCTGCTAACTCCAAAATGTTGGTGCTTCTCCCCTGCTTTGTTTTAAAATCCCTGACAGAGATCATTCTGTCACACCTGCACTTGAATTATTAAACCCACAGACATTGGTGCAGAAGCCAGACTTGTGTTTAGACACACAAACAAGACGGTCATCAGTGATTTGGCTCCATAACAACATTAGCACCACCTAGTGGTTCACAGTTAATAGCACAATGAGCTCCACTGTGGGCAGTGGATGCCAGACAACACTGAAAATAAAATATGTTCATATCAAGGCTGTAGTTCTAAACATGCTTCTTCTGGAGGAAGCTCCAAAAGTAAGTTTTCCTCAGAGTAAACCTACTGAAGTTAATGGTCCTAGTTTAGGGCAGAACCCTAACCCTAGATCCACCGAGATCCATCAGACCACAATGTGGCTGATCTCTGGCTCGGCTGGGCTATGTTGGCATAAGCCCCAGCTCCAGCTCAGCCAGAGATACTCCAGCTTCATAAGTCCCTCACCCCAGCTGAAATGCACAAGGTGGATCTTAAGCCAGTATGAGACCTGAAAAGGGGTCATTCTGCGAAAGTGGGGGGAGGGGAGTACCAGCAGGGAGGATTTGACAGCTTGGTCGCATGACCTGGCAGACTGTCGTAAGGTAAGCTGGCAAAACTCAAACTCTGTTTTAAAGCCTCCTATCCCCTGTGCTTTGGCTTAGACTGGCTCAAATAGTGGTAGCCTCGCTCCCGAACAGAGTTTGGATCTGGCTTACTCTACACCACCTTCCCATACACACGATTGCTCCCTTAGTCATGCTCATTAATTTCAATGGGTTTACTCCGAATCAAACTTAGTTGACTACCTCCCAGTGGGTCTTATCACCAAGTTGACTTGCCCAGGATTGCATTGCTCTCATGTGGTTTTAGATGCTGTCGCTCAGCCAAATCTCATTTGGTTAGATGGTGTCTTCATGAAGCTGAATCAAATCAAAGGGAGGAAGCTTTGCCTACACTCAGATTTGGCTTCAGACACCATTGCTCAGCCAAACCTCACTAGCTTATGTGCTGTCAACACAAAGCCAAATCACTTTATTTCTGACCCCTTTTCATATGAGTGAAAGTGTGGACATGCTTTTAGTGTACTATTTGATTAAAACTGATTAGGACTGCCAAGGAGCAAATAAAAATTGCTTCAGGGACCAGATCCAACCCACAGGCTGGCAGTTGATAATAATAATAATAATAATTTTTTATTTATACCCCACCCTTCCCGGTTCAGAAAATTGGGCTCAGGGCGGCTAACAACAAATTTAAAACACTCGATGCAACAAAAAACAGCATAAAATACAGTATACAATTTGAATAACAACAAATTCAGGATTCAAAAATCAACTTAGGGGGAAAATCCATCCAATAAACATTAGATGATCACCAGGGCTAGCTGGCTAAATTAGTCCTATTTGGACCAGCGAGGAGACCAAGAGAGAGCGGGTCATCTTCAAAAAAAGGGGAGGGGGAGGGAAGGAAGGGGAATAAAAGATCAGGCTAAGTTCGAATTGAAAGCCAGGCGGAATAGCTCTGTCTTACAGGCCCTGCGGAACGAAGTTAAATCCTGCAGACCATCCCTCCTGCAGAGCAAGCAAATAGTAAAGTAATAAATTTGATTCTTCTTGCCTCATTGTGATTTGGCTCCATAATAACACCATGCAAGCTAATGAGGTTTGGCTGAATTATGACACCTGAAGCCAAATCAGAGCAAAGGCAGCAATGCCCCCTGCCATCACTCTGATTTGACTTCATCACAACACCATGTAAAGCAATGAGATTTGGTTGAAAAATGACATCTGAAGCCAAATCAGGCTTCCTCTTCCCACACTCAGGAACTGTTGGTTTGAAAAATGGCTCCTTGCAGCAACAAGGAACACAGTTGCCTGGCAAACTTTATGGTCCCCACCACAAAAATCAGATAAGAGTCCCAACTTTTCAGCCTACAGACAAGGTGTCATATTTGAGGAGAGGGGCGACTTTTGGCTCAGCCCTAGCTAATACTGCTTTACCTTCATGGATGACTATATAAGCAAATACCATCAACTTTCACACATATAGCTTCAGACATACAAGAGAGGTTGGGTTGCGCCACATTCACCCCCAATTCTCCTCCTGCTTCCACCTGAATCTTTGTAGGATGCTCAGAATGGAACGTTTCCCCCCAGTTGATTCTACCTGTCTATTATTATTGCCTCTTCCTCCCTGCCTCCTCTTTCCCTGGCCACCCAGCTCCTCCTCAAAGACTTGTCATATTGCACATACATATCAGAGCTATAATCTCAGGCCTTGCTTGCACACACACAATAGAATCAGAGTGGTCCAGTTGCAAGGCAGAAGAATTAACTGGACCACTGCAGGCACAGAGTAAATTCCATAAAAAATAATCCCATATGCTCTATATCTATATTTCCCTCTATATATCTCTCCATAAGTAGAAAACTAGCTGGCTAAGACTCCCTGATATTCTAACTTTCTGCTTGGATGGAATTGTTCCATATGGAGAAGCATTCAAACATGTGTTCATACCCCTGTCTTGCAGTCTGTATTGGTACAGCCACATGACCTGAAAAGCTGTCTGTGGACAAATGCTGGCTCCCTCGGCCTGAAAACGAGACGAGCGCTGCACCCCATAGTTATCTTTGACTGGACTTAACTGTCCAGGGGTCCTTTACCTTTTTTTATCTTACAGTCCATCCTACCACATTAAAGTTCTACCACCTCATTCTCCTGGATATGCAGACCAGGCCTCAGTTGTGCCATTTTCTCACAGAACACATGGAACCTGGTCTTCCAAAAAATGCAGGGTCAGCCAGTTATATTCACAGCAACCAAGCACATTCACAACCAGTGCCGGATTTACTATAAGCTATAGCTTAGGGCCCCACTCTCTCGGGCCCCCCCAAAAAAAATTAAAGGGAAAAAACTGGATGTACATTTCCAAAAAATAAAATAAAGTAAAATAAAATAAAATAAAACTTACATACAGCAACAGTGGCAAATGGCTTTAGATACCTATTAGGTCCATAAATTACAATATAGCATATATTCAACACAAAAAACAATGACAATAGGTTGTTGACAAAGGACAGCTGGACATATAAAGGGCCTCATTGCCTTCAGTAGCTTAGGGCCTCAGATCCAGCCCTGTTCACAACACAACAGCCCTCACAGGCTGAGATTCCTGCATTGCAGGGGACTGGAATAGATGGCCAGCTGTGTGATTCTCTGTCATCACTGACCAACTATACCCTGTTCTCCCATATATCCCAGTTAGTCCCCTCAGCACAGCCAAGGGGTTAGATAAGCTTTAAGCGAATCTCTTATTGAATGTCACCTCCACTCTACAAATTTAAACCAGTTTAACTCTCAACTAAGGAACAGAAGCCCTGCATGGGACTACGAACCTTCAACAAAGATTCCCTCACTGCCCCTCAGAACTACCACCCGCAAAGTTGGGCAGAGGAGAGTTATGGCTGTCAAAACTGGTTTTGAACCAGTTTCAAATGCATAGCATAGATAAGCGGGTTCAAGGGACACTGGAGCCTAAAAGCAGCTTTGGCTGGCACCCAGCTAACCTGAACCGACATCAAATGCAGGGCAGTTAAAAGCATGGCTGGGCTAAAAGCTTTTTTTGCAGGCACCGCCAATCAGCTGTATTTACAATGCACTGTGCTCTGTGGACACTGATGCGAATTGGCCAGGGCTTGCAAAGTATCACCCAGAGTTATGCAATTCCCCAACAATCAGCTGATCATTGCACTGGCAAAAAACAGGTCACCAGTGGGAGACACTGCCCACTTATCAAACTTGCCTTCTGTGGGTGGAGGGTGGATCTTTCCCCCACCCCCATTCTTAAATCTTTCTGTCACTTCATCCTCCCTGCCAAAAACAAGGACCCACCCCTGCTTGGTTAAGCAACCTGGACAGTTTCGTCCCATCCCAAAATGGCAGCATCCGTTTCCCTCTCTGCCTGTCACCACGTTTGAAAGAGAAGAGTCCTTCTGGAAATGGCAGGTATTGTCCTTCTTTCGACAAATAAAATACATTGTTTGTACCCATTCACTCCTTCCCTCACCCCTGTAGAGAAGCAGTGTTACAAAGCAACATGATTCCATTTAATATGTAGCTTACAAAAATCGTTCTTTCAACGAAGCCTACTTGAAGGCACCTCACCAAAGTATTACCCAAACCCCACCCCAGAGTGCCCAAAATAAGCATAACGTAGCTTACATCTGATCGCACAACTCCTCTGAGTTTATTTCCCCCAAACTCTTTCTTTTCTCAAGGGCAAACCACCCCAGACACTCAGTAGGGGGTAGTGCCCTCCCATTCTATCAGGTACTCAACTTTGCCATCTAGGTTCACCCTACGGGCTAACACTTTGTACTTCTCCCCACACACCATCCTGCCAGCAGCGCCAAAATAGTTGTTGATTGATGATCTGAGGTAGGACGATGAGTTGCCTTCACCCAGGCTCCCGAAAGCATGATCCTGGGTGGGGTTCTCTGGGCGTTCTGGGCCCCCGGTTGCCTCACTTTCTTCTGAGGAACAGCCAGGTGTGACCTTCTGGGGGCCCTCCGCACATTTCTGCTTTGTCTCAATAGTTGTGTAGCTTCTGCATGTCATCTTACGCTTCCGGCTGCCCAGGTTCCTTCTAGGTAATATGTAATAATATTATTAGAATAATAATAATAATAATAATTTTTTATTTATACCCCACCCTTCCCGGCTCAGAAAACCGGGCTCAGGGCGGCTAACAACAAATTTAAAACACTTAATTGATGCAACAAAAAAAACAGCATAAAATACAGTATAAAACGTGAATAACAATAAATTTAGAATTCAAAAATCAATTTAGAGGCGAAATCCATCCAATAAACATTAGATGATCACCAGGGCTAGCTGGCTAAATTAGTCCTATTTGGTCCAGCGAGGGGGGAATTAGCTGTAGGATCCCAAAGTGGGTAATCTTCATAAAAAGGGGAGGGGGAGGGGAGGAAGGGGAATAAATATTAGAATAATATTGCTAAGTTACGGCTGTGGTTGTTTAGCTGACAGATGGTTTGGAACAGAGATAGGGACTCTCTGGGACGCCAGATGGACTACAGCTCCCATAACCCCTCCAAATTTAGAACACATCTTTCCATAATAGTTAGCTGATCCCCCATTTAAAAATTGTTATATGGTTTTTATTGCATGGTTTTATGTATGGCTGTTGTTAACTGCTCTTATATGTTTTCAAGAATAGTGGTCTAGAAATACTTCTACAAATAAATACACATAAGTATCTGGAGGGCCACAGGACGTTAAATGAATCAATTAAAAACCATTCCAAATTATGAGTCCCACTTAAGTAAGTGCGTAACTCTTAAGTAAGTACATATACATGTTGCATTTTCATAGGCAGATAGACGTGCTTATAAAAACAGCAGGTGTCAAGCGCCATCTTTAAAGTAAATAGCAGACAGCCCACACTGAACGCAAAAACGAAAACAGAAGATAGCCCCTGGCCTCCCACCTTGTTTCATAGGACAGGCTGGTTGCGGCTGAACCTGAAGTACTGGCAGCATCCGTCGCCGTATCCACATCAGAAAAGAAATTATGGCTCGAGCTTCCACTGGGGAAAAAGCATGAAAGCGTGAGCAGGGAAACAGTCAAACTGCACTGTTTTTTTCGTTTGTTTTAATGTTTGATGTAGCAAAACAAATAAAATTTTTAAAAAAGGAAAAAACAAACAAACTGCACTGAGCAACAGCTTAAGCACAGGCTCTGTCACACAGCGTATGTCATCATCATATAAAAGAGTGCTTCTGAACAAGTGTCTGCAAACCTTGCTTTGCCAAGTTTTCACCTTGGAATGGACCTCTCCCCACTCCACACACATTTGTGGAAAGCCTTCCTGCAAGATATGCACCTGTTTCCATCATTATCAACTTCCAGGAGGAATCTGAAAACATTCATGCTTATCTGGGCATTTGGTGGCATACACAGGCATCAATCATACTCTTCTTGGGTACCCAGGAACAACGTTTTTAATCATAAACGCTTCTGGGGTATTTTAAACTGCAATTATTTTATGCACGTTTTAACTTTTTGGGGGGCTGGGAATTGCTTTTAAATTATGGATCTATTTTCTGCCCTAGGCTCCTTTGGGAGGAAGGCTAGGATATAAGTTTAAAAAGTAAATAAAAGCTAAGCATGTGGTCTTCCCCTGGGCTATGCCTCCCCCCGCCTTCCATTAGCCTTGCTCCAAGCCTCGCCTGGTCCTGTAGCAGACAACTGTTACCTTTTCGAGCTCTGCATTTCATCCACATTGAAGTCAAAGATGCTCGCCAGGTGATGGTTTGTGCTCCAAGCAGAGGCAAAATCAGTCTGAGAGTCGGGATGTGAAGAACAGAACAATGACAAAACAGAAACCTCCATTACAAATATATACACATATTATCAAGCAGAGAGGTGGGGAGTCTGATTTCAATGGCAGACAGGACTCTTATATCTCTCACTCCTCGTGGGCTAATTTTAACAGATGGATGGGGCTGCCCACTTGCCAATCCAGATGTCATAGTGACATCAGGTGTGCCTTTGTGTGTGTGTACGTGATCAAAGGCATGGTGTTCTTCAGTTGCCACCAAACAGCTGACAGTCAGCCCTTCCAGAGCTTTTCAAACACTAACCATGTGATTGGTTGCAAAGCATGCAAAGCACCATGCATGGAACTTTGTGGGTGCTTGCAACCCACCCCCTTTTGACCCAGCCACACCTGACACTCCATGCAGTATCAGGTGCACAGAGCTAAGCTGGAATGGCCTGCTGGGTCAAATGGGGGTGGGGGAGAGGGCTGGTGGGCCTGATCAGGCCCACAAGCCAAAGGTTCCTGACCAGTGCTCAAGAAGTATAGCATGGCCAAAGGTCAGCGCTCTCTCTTTCTCTCTCTCAGCTAGATTCCTCCACCCTTTGTGCCTTAACAGCAGGTTTAAATAGCCTGAAACAGAAGCAAGCCAACTGCTGCTCTGAAGCCTCTGCCTCCCCTAAAATTGTTCCCCAGCCCCCCCACCCTTGTGAAGTCATTGGTGCAAGCATACAAGCCCCCATCCCATTCTGAAACACATCTCACATACAGTGGTGCCCCGCAAGACGAATGTCTCGCAAGACGGAAAACTCGCTAGACGAAAGAGTTTTCCGTTTTGGAGGTGCTGCGCAAAACGAATTTCCTATGGGCTTGCTTCGCAAGACGACAATGTATTGCGAGTTCCTGCTGGTTTTTTTTCCTCCCCCGCCCGTTTTTCTAAGCCGCTAAGCCGCTTATCAGCCGATCCGATCAGCAGATAAGCCGCTAAAAGCCGCTAATAGCGCTAATCCGCTAATCCGTCAATGGGCTTGCTTCGCAAGACAAAAAAACCGCTAGACGAAGAGAATCACAGAACGGATTCTTTTCGTCTTGCGAGGCACTACTGTACATGCAATCAAACCAAACACATGTTCTTCCCGTTCACCCTTGCTTGCCTCCTGTTTCTGCCCCTTCCCTCTGTCATCTCCAGTGTCAAATTTTAGAGTGTAAGCTCCTCGAGGCAGGGGGCTGAATTGTCACCATTCTGCATTGTGCCAGGCAAAGTGGTGGCGCTGTCCCGTAATAATAGCAAGCTCATTCTCTGAGCACTGATCTTTACATGACCAAAACAGCACAAGAGGGGGATACAAGCAAGCTCAGGGGAACCTGAAATATTTGAAGAAGTATGAAAAATATTGGGTAAGAGGGAATCTTAAGAGGAACCCATAAACAGCTCAGTGAGAAAGCATGCTGAGTAGGCATGGAATGATGCCTGAGCGCTGGAAGGCAAGGGGAATGGAACACCAAATAAGAAAAGAGATTGAACGGAGTAACTGGAACACTGAACAGAAGCACTCCACACTGCAAGCACTGCAACATTTTACTGCAGGTTCCACTTGTTTTTACGCGGAATGCTGAAGTATAATGAGGACTGAGCATCCTCAATGGTCATAGGATGCTGACTGACCATGGAAGCAGGGCAAGGCTGGGGTGGAAATGCAGCGATGTGCTTTGGAAAAGGGCATATCTAACTGGCACCGTGAACAGCCCAAGAACATCAGCTGCTGCTAAGAAGAAAACCATTATTCAACCACTCTGGTTTGAGTAAATCAGGAAATCTACAAAGAACCAGTTTCTTTTCTTCAAAAAATAAAAATAAAGAAACTAACACTGGGAATCGCATCATCCAAGAGGAACTTTGACTTTTTCCCCTTCTTCTTCTTCTTCTTCTTCTGCACATTGTGCGGTGTCGAACTGTGGAAAAACAATATTGGAAGAATTGACAGATTTAGTATACTTTTGATGTAAAGTTTTTGGTTTTTCTTTCCCATGCTGGTTGCGTTCTCATTTTTCACCTCCATAATAGCTGGGCAAAATGGCAAGATTTGCACCATTCCTTCTCTGCATATCCAAATAACCTCCTTCCCTACAGATCCTTGCAGCTGCTCTGATCAACAGGCAGAAGACCCTTTTAGTACTTCCACCACCCTCAGAAGTTCAGAGAGCGCCTTCTCTGCAACAGCCCCTAAGTTGCAGAATTCCCTCCCCACAGAGGTGCAGCTGGAACCTTCATTACATAGTTTGCATCATATGCTGAAGACACGCCACTTTACCCTGGCCTTCAACATATATATATATAGGGTGCACGCTACTGTTGTGACTGTAATTTGCAATAGTAAAAATACTATTGTACTTTTTAAATTGCTGTAGCCCACCCTGGGACCTTATGGCAAAAGGCAGGTAAGAAATCTAATTAGTAAGATTAAAAGGACGGCAGTAATAATGCTGATGACTGAATACACATAAAGGGATTCTAAGTTTGGAAGCAGGGAATAGTAGCTATTCATAGTGACAGAGGAAGCACCAAGGTTGGCTCTCCAGATGTTGTGGGACTGCAACTCCCACATCCTTGTCCATTAGTCATGCTGGGTAGCGCTGAGGGGAGTCGAAGTCCAACAATACTTGGGAGCAGCACCAGTTGCTGATCTCTGATTGACACTGACTGGCAGTGGCTCTCCAAGGTTTCAGACATGGAGTCTCTGTCACAAGAGACTCGGGCCCTGCGGGACTTGACATCTTTCCACAGGGCCTGCAAGACAGAGCTGTTCCACCAGGCCTTTGGTTTGGACTCAGTCTGACCCTTATGTTTCCCTCCCCTTACGGTTTTGATTTATGGGTTACTTTTAAAATGAGGCTGCATTTTAAATTGCATTTTAACCTGTACAGTGGTGCCTCGCAAGACGAAAAGAATCCGTTCTGTGATTCTCTTCGTCTAGCGGTTTTTTCGTCTTGCGAAGCAAGCCCATTGACGGATTAGCGGATTAGTGCTATTAGCGGCTTTTAGCGGCTTATCTGCTGATCGGATCGGCTGATAAGCGGCTTAGCGGCTTAGAAAGGGGGGGGGAGGGAAAAAAACCAGCAGGAACTCGCAAGACATTGTCGTCTTGCGAAGCAAGCCCATAGGAAATTCGTTTTGCGAAGCACCTCCAAAACAGAAAACTCTTTCGTCTAGCGAGTTTTCCATCTTGCGAGGCATTCGTCTTGCGGGGCACCACTGTATTTTAAATTGGGGGTTTTTTCCTATTATGTTTTTATTAATTTTACTGGTGTTAGCTGCCCTGAGCCCGCCTCTGGCCGGGGAGGGTGGTGTATAAATAAAATTTATTTAATTTATTTGTTTTATTATTATTATTATTATTATTATTATTATTATTATTATTATTATTATTATTATATCTCCCAGCCCAACCTGGAGATGGCAGGGATTGAACCTGGGACTTTCTGCATGCAAAGCAGGTGCTCTGCCACTAAGCTATAGCCTTCCTCTGACATTCATGATCCTAGAGTAAACATGAGGAAATCCTAGAGTAGACCTGGAGTAGATCCTAGAGTAGACCTGGACAATATGGTGATAGATAAGTGAAGACTGGTTTGAAATCCACTGGTTCAGTGGTTCAGAATATTTGCCCTGACTATAATATAAACTGCTCAAAGCCAGAGAATGCTTTTGTCTGTTGCTCTTCCTTTTATCTGTTAGATCCAGCAGATGGCAGCAAACCACAACACAGACACAGACCAGGAACTTTCCTCTGGCTACAATGCCATGAGATTTTCTTACAAGCAGGCTGGCAGATGCTGGAAGCCTCTTTTTCCCCCATGGGGTTATTCTGAATTCATAAAAACAATGAAATAAACCTTGCTCTGTTGTTTAAGCCTCTTCTTTCCTGAGCTCCCTTCCTCCTTCCCTTCTCCCCTTCTCTCCCTCTCTTTCCCTCCTGTCCATACCCTTTGCTTCTCCTCTTCCGCAGGGGGCGGGATGTGCAATTGTCTCTGTCTGTCTCTCCCCCCCTCTAATTATGCTCTCCCATTTTAAAGAAGGCCCAGCCCCCGGCTCATGTGAGCAAGAGCAACAAGGGGGGCTCACTCAGCTGAGGCACAGAAAGGCTTCCTGTGCCTCAACTGACCCATTTAAAGAAGCCCCCCTCTGGTAGGGCTAAGTGATCTATCTCTGCTGCTGCTGCTTCCCCACCTTATTTCCAACATTGTCATATATTGCCATATTTAGCTGTAAACCAGATATTACCCAGTCCTAGTCACCTCATACCTTGGTCCCTGCAAAATAGTTATCTGCTGCTTGGCTTCACAGTTACAAAATGGTCCACAAGTTTCCTGGCCCCGCTTGCCAGCAGTGAACCTGTTACAGTGGTGCCCTCGCAAGACAGAAAACTCGCTGGACGAAAGAGTTTTCCGTTTTGGAGGTGCTGCGCAAAACGAATTTCCTATGGGCTTGCTTCGCAAGATGACAATGTCTTGCGAGTTCCTGCTGGTTTTTTTTCCTCCCCCCCCCGTTTTTCTAAGCCGCTAAGACACTTATCAGCTGATCCGATCAGCAGATAAGCCGCTAAAAGTCGCTAATAGCGCTAATCTGCTAATCCGTCAATGGGCTTGCTTCGCAAGACGAAAAAACCGCTAGACGAAGAGAATCACAGAACGGATTCTTTTCGTCTTGCGAGGCACCACTGTATATGTTTTTTACTGCATGGTTTTCTGTGCAATTGTTGTAAGCTTTTAATGAACAGCAGTACTGCATATAAATATTTTTACACAGAACAAAACATCCTGCTAGGTTTTTGGAGGCAGGGGAGAGGGAGGGAGTGATGGCTGGCTGGCTTACTCATTCTGTTGCCTGGAAGTATGGTGTAGTGGTTAAGAGTACTAGACTTAGACAAGGTGGATTCAAATCCCCCTTGGGCCGCAAAACTCACTGGGTGAGCCTGGGCCACTGGTCATCTCTCAGCCTAGCCTACTTCAATGTCTTTCAGAAGGCTCCCTTAAGGAAGGGTGAGGTACAAAAATGTATGAGAAACAGTTCTGGTCACAAGCATCACCCTGCTCAAGTGCAGACCTGCTTTGGTTGGAGGAGTTGGGTTTCTCTGTTTCCTTCGGCTCAGGAGGTTTAGCATCGGCCAGCCCTGGGACCTTCCCTGGCAAGAGTTTGTCTGGTGGGCTTGGTGGGACTCGGACCCGCAGTCGGAAAATGCACTTCTTCTTCTTGATTTCCTTCCCACTCAGAAATCTGAAAGGCAGCAGACAGTAAAGTTTGGTATTGATTTTTCAATTGGTAGTGATTATCCCCACCACCACCACCGAAAATGCAAATTTAAAGCGGTTGCGGGTTGGCAAAATGTTTTTAGCACTTGTAATGTCTACTGTGCTTTTAATTTAAACCTTTTCGCTTTCAGGTTCGGCAGCATTTTGGGAAATGGTTTTCCGATACTTTTGTCAGCCTCCATGCGATGACTATCTCACCTTTTTTCCATTCCAAACTCTGACTTCCAGGTCAACCAAATGGAAATTGGCATCAGGAATGACTTTCCAAAAGATGTTGATTACAGGGAACACAATAAAAGTGATGCGGAGAAGCAGCCCTTTTATTACTCTTACCTGCTTTTGTAGCTGTTTAGTGCGTTAAGGAGGTGTTCGGCTCTCTCTGCCACGGGAGTGTTCTTCAGCTGAGAGGAAGAACTTACTTAGTTATTTTCAATTTCTTTTTAAATGATGCTTTAAAGGGTCAGAAGCCCTCTCAAGGCAGCCTTCCTCAAACTGCATCGTAACATTTAAAACATAAAAACACAAGTATTAAAACAGCAAAGTACAAACAAGCTGTTCCAGACCAGCAGCCTGCATAAAACATTTCAGACAGTTTGGAGTAATTTATAAAACAAAAAAGCAGCTGCTAGTTTAAAAACAGGGACCTGCATCATCAATTAGAAGCAGACTGGAACAAAGAAAAAAGGCCCATTTAAAGGGGCCAAATGCATGTTGGTGGAAGAGCAGCTTCCTTGAATCCAGAAGGTTGGAGGTTCAATCCCTGCCATCTCCGTGTCTGAAACCCCAGAGAATTGTTCCCAGTCAGTGTAAACAGTGGTGGGCTAGATGGACCATTTGTTTTAAGCAGCAGAAGGCAGCTCTCTCTGTTCCGCGGGAGGGAATTCTTAGGACCAGGGCCAGCACCGGAAAGGTGTTAGGGATGAGGGGCTCTGTGGGTCCCCATCATCCTAGATCATTGGCCATGTTGGGCAGTGGGGCTGAGGGGACCTGGCAGCCAACAAAATCTGGATGTAAGTGAAAATCCAAGAGTTTTAGGCCCCAACCCAGTTAAAGCTGGTCGTGACTAAGGCTGCAGTCCTAACCCTACATACCTGGGTGAGCTCCCGTTGCTCGGTCCCTGCTCCTGCCAACCTAGCAGTTTGAAAGCACCTCAAAGTGCAAGTAGATAAATAGGTACCACTCCGGCGGGAAGGTAAACGGCGTTTCCGTGCGCTGCTCTGTTTTTACCAGAGGTGGCTTAGTCGTGCTGGCCACATGACCCGGAAGCTGTACACCGGCTCCCTCGGTCAATAAAGTGAGATGAGTGCCACAACCCCAGAGTTGGCCACGACTGGACCTAATGGTTTACCTTTACTTATCACAACCTTTTTGGGGGGGTAAGGAGGCGGGAGGGCTCTCGGACCCTGTCAGAGCATCGCAACTCCTTCCCCAAGCCCAGGAAGCATTTGCCCAGCTTACGGAAGGAGGCACGATGCTGTGACAAGATCCTGGAACCCTACTGCCTCCTACCCAAAGCCAGACAGGGGAGGTCTCTTCACTTGGGTGGCAGCGCCCTGGTAGGTGGGCAGGTAGGCAAGGGAGAGTAAAGCAGCTAATCTGCCCTTACTGCCCAGCCTTGGCATCACGCCACACCCCTCCCCCACGCACCGGCCCCTCCCCCAGCTTGCTGGTGAGTACTGAAACTTTTTTTTCTAGGAAAAAAGTGCTGGTGCAGCCTAAGTCCCACTGAAGCCTGAAGAATAAGCCAGCCTGGTTGTGATATTTTATTAGCTCATTTGAAGCCTTACTATTTTAATTAAAAATTTAAAAAATCAATAAAAGCTTAATATTGCTAAGGGGGGCATGCAAGGCTTTACACAAGCCCCCTCCTGGCCCCACATCATGGCTATGGGAAGCTGCCTTATGAAGAGTCAGACAATTGACCCATCTAGCTCAGTATGATACTGAGTGCCATCAGCCCTCCAGGATTTTAGACAGAAGTCTTCCTCAATCTTACTTGGAAATGTCAGGGACTGGGCTTGAAAATGTCTCCACATGCAATGCATGTGCTCAAGCACTGAGTTGCAAGCCTTCCCCCGATGGAAGCTGAAAGGGGGAGGTGTATTGCAAGTGGCTTCTGCAGTTTCTTGAAGCGTGGCCAAACATCATTCGCAGGTTCCTTGAGGGCTAGCAACTTTTTTAAAAAAGAAAAAGCTGAGATTCTGAATACCTGAACAGCACACAGCTCTTTGTTTCCAAAAAATATTAATTTAGCATTTACTGTTATTTACTATTTTTTATTCAAACTATGTTTATTTTAAATTGAAATGGCAACATATATACTTATACCAGTGAACATTCCGATTATGACCACAAGGTGGAGCCCAAGTTCCAGGTTTGAAGTTGTAAATGGAACCGAGCAAAGTTCTCAATGACTCTGTCACCCTCCTCCTTTCAATGCAGAAGTGGGAAACTTTGACCATCCATTGTCACTGGGTTCTAACCCCCATCAACCTCAGCCAGCATGCCCAAAGTTCAGGGGTTATTGGAGTTGTAGTCCAGGAACATCTGGCAAGCTACCCGTTCCATGGTCCTGCTTTTAGTGGTTTGACAGCCCCGCCACTTACCTTCCCAAGCTGCAGAAGGTTCCAGCGCTGATTGACAAAGGTCAAGATTTCATCAAAGTCAAAGTATTTCTTTTTGCTTTGGACACCCAGGTTGTAGAGTACAAGATGCACGAGATCCACCCTGTGCATGGTAAAAGGAAACAGAATGACCAAGGTTTCCTGCAGAGGACCTGTTCACAGTCCATTCATCCCGATTTTGCTTGCATAAATACTATGCAGATATTAGACTATAGCCACATTAACACCATAGATTTAAAGCCCAGTGGTACTACTTTAAACAGTCATGGCTTCTGCCAAAGAATCCTGGGAGTTTGTTGAGGACGCTGAGAGTTATTAGCCGGCCCCCATTCGTCTCACAGAGCTACAACTGCCAGAGTGGTTTAGCAGTCAACCTCTATTCCCAGAGAGATTGTAGCTCCAGGAGTCTATTTTCACTTACATGTGCATTCTTAACCACGCTTTTATTCCAGCATATGAATTCTTGTACACATTACCTGGCAGGAGAACTGTATTGCAAATTTCAGAGCAGAACAAATTCTGAAGGTGGCAGTGTTTCACTTCCCATTTTGTTTTGGGAAGCATGGATTAGGTAGGTTCACCTTTAAGCAAGACCTGAATCGAATTTCTCCCTCATCCCTAAATGCAGTGGAGGTATTGCTCCTTGCATAAATGCCATGTTCTTTACCGCTACCAGTTTACAGATTGCCTCCCATAAGAAAGACTCCAAAGGACACCTCTGACACCTTGGCTCTTTCCAAGCACCTAACGCAACACAGAAGGATTGTTAGAGTTCATACTAAACATGGTCATTTCGATAAGTGCCTGTAAATCAACAATGTAAATAGAAGTGGAGTTAATGTTGATCTCTGGCTGCTCATGCTTACTTATGAGGAGGCCATTTCACAGACAGCTGAAGCCTTGGCAATGCATCCAGTGATCTAGTTATCTGACAGTGTCCCTGATCAGTTTTCTTCTTATATGCTATTGCCTTGCAGGTCTTTTCCACCTGGCCTGGGAGGGCAGGTGAACAGGGGGGTTTTGTATCTTTTTTTTTTTAAAGATCTTGTGGTTTATGTTTTTTGATGTTTTATTTACTGTTTATTACTACTATTGTTATGTTGCAGTAATGTCTTTTTGCATGTTGTAAGGCACATTGAGCATGGTTTGACTGTGGAAAGGTGGCATATAAATAAAATGTATGAGACTCTTGAGAGTCCCATGGACTGTAAGAAAATCACACCTCTCCATTCTTAAGGAAATCAGCCCTGAGTGCTCACTGGAAGGACAGATCCTGAAGCTGAGACTCCAATACTATGGCCACCTCATGAGAAGAGAAGATTCCCTGGAAAAGACCCTGATGTTGGGAAAGATGGAGGGCACAAGGAGAAGGGGACGACAGAGGACGAGATGGCTGGATAGTGTTCTCAAAGCTACCAGCATGAATTTGACCAAACTGCGGGAGGCAGTGGAAGACAGGAAAGAGTCAGACACGACTAAACAAAAAACAACAACATGTATGTATGTACGCATGTATGATATGAGCATGTCACACTCTGTAGCAGGGGTTCCCAAAAGTGAGTAAGCCACCTCCAAGGGGACCAGTGGGAGTACTTAGGAGGGTGTTAAGAGGCAAGGCAGCAGTAGCAGAGCACTGGAGATGAAAATGACTACCAAACTTTGAAAAGCTAGGACCACTGGATGAAGTTCATCAGTTTTGCTGAATTAATTAAACTAAATAGATTTTGTTTTATTTTGAATGAATGTGCAATTGATTATTACTGTTTGGAATTTTATTATGTTATTGTCTTCCTTAGTGGGGGGGGTATTACTTCTGAATAATGATTTATACAGGGTGGGGGGAGCACTCAGGATGGGTTTATAGAACCAAGCAAGTGTGGTCCATTGCTCTACAAGTTTTGCTGGAACCGTATTTATTTCACTACAAACAAAATATTCTATGAAAAAATAGAAAATGGATATTGCTGCTTATATACAGCTGATTTACATCACAATAATAAACGCTGAGAGTGCGCTTCTGCTTCAGCCTTACCATCTCAAAGACAAACGTTTGATGTACTCTGGGCCCTGGTTGCACACCGCGCAGCAGAAAACATAAAACCTGAAAGTTAGAAAAAACAAAAACAAATAGATGAACAAGCAGAACTTTCTCTAACTCAGATTAGCAGCATGGTGCACCTGGTGTTGCTCAGGTATGAAACCAAAAAAAGATGTCAGTGAAAGTACCAGGCTGAGGAGAACATTGCACAGATTGTAGCCACCACCGGAAAGGCCCTCTCCCTTTATCATTCTCCTCCAAGCCTCCCTCAGAAGGGGGGCCCCAACACAGCAATCCAAAGAAGACGAGGGAAAGACGTACCGGTCTCCATACATCATTGGGCAGCTAAGGCACTGTGTGCAGGCTTCATGGAACCATTGTTGGCAGCGGTAACATTGCAGCATCTTCAGGTACCACCTGGAGGGGAAAGAAACTTGGTTGGAACAGGAGAGAGTTGCAACACCTGTGGAGTATTACCTACTCAAGTTTGCCAACCACCACTACAGTACTAGCATGGGTCTCCCAGAAGGATGCTGATGAGGAATTGCGGCCTTTGGGCTGGAAAAAAAAATACCCCACTGGTGAGTTAGATTAAATCAGTCCTCCACAACCTGGGACCCTCGAGTTGTTGTTGGACTCCCAGTTACCAGCAGCCCAGGCTAGCATGGCCAATGGGCAAGGATTATGGAAGTTGTAGTCTAACATCTAAAGAGCACCAGGTTGAGGAAGTCTGAATTAACTCAGAAAAACATAAGAAAAGCCTCCTGGAACAACGGCTCATTTAGACCAGCATCCTGTTTTCTCCCAGTGGCCACAGAATAGCTATCATGGCTAGTAGCCATTGATAGTCATCTCCTCTGTAAACTTGTCTAATCCTCTTTTAACGCCATCAAACTTGGTGGGCATCACTGCACTCTGTGGGAGTGAGTTCCAGAATTTGACTGTGTGCAACTTTTATCTGTCCTGAGTCTTCCAACATTCAGCTACATGAGTTCTGCTTTGAACTCTGAATTAATGAAGATGGTGCTCATCCCTTGCAGTCTTCCCATTAGACCTTCTGGAAGGCCACTGTGAGAACAGGATGCTGGACTAAATGGGCCATTGGCCTGATCCAGTAAGGCTCTTATATGAGGTGTTCCCAATTTAGTGCAAGTCAGAAAAACTGCAGACAGTAGGCACCATCTTAAAAGAGGCATTCATCTATCTATCTACATATCTATCTATCTATCTATCTATCTATCTATCTATCTATCATCTATCATCTATATCTATCTATCATCTATATCTATCTATCATCTATATCTATCTATCTATCTCTCTATCTATCTATCTATCTATCTATCTATCATCTATCTATCTATCTATCATCATCATCTATCAGCAAGAGATGCCTCTTCCAAGCCAGTGGCACACACATGCTTCATCTAAAAGCCAAGAAACTTGCTAACTGCTGTAACTTATTTAATTTAACTGGTCCACTATTCATCTGCAATTTAACTGATTTATATTTCTGCAAAGCAGGTTGAAGTGGGCATAGCTCGATAGATAGAGCATGAGACCCTTAATCTCATGGTTGAGGGTTTGAGCCCCACATTGGGCAAAAGTTTCCTGCATTGCAATGGGTTGGACTTAGATGATCCACATGGTCCCTTCCAACCCTACAATTATATGACTCTGTGATTCCAGCCAGGCAGAAACACAATGGGAGTGCAAAGCAGGGCCCATAAGGGGTGTGGCCTGGAAAGAGTCCCAAGGACCAGACAGAGAGGCTTGGAGGGCCGCATTGGGAACCCAGGCCAGTCATTTCCCAGTCGTGGTGTAGGTAAGCCTCTCTATCTATCTAGCTGTGCAAGACACACATTTTAAAGCTTGCATCTGCACCCCTGGAGATATGGACCACCACCTTATTCAGGAGCTTAAATCTCCAAAGGAAGACCCTCACACAGAAGAAAAGGGCAGGATAGATTTGCTCCCTATTGTCAGAGGTCTTCAGAAAGCTCCATCTCCTCAGACATGCCCCCCTCTCCTGGGTGCCACCTTTGTTTTCGTTTCAGTTTCTCTTACTCGCCAGGGCCGCCACAGTAACAGTAACACTGCTGGTGATTGGTTCTGTGGAGGGAGTCCCATTCCAGCTCCTGCAGGTTATAGGACAGCACCATCTTGATCCTTTGCAGCGTCTTCGCAATGGTGCCTTTCCTCAGGGCTCCGCCATTCTGCAGAGGCAAAAAAGCAGCAAGAGTTTCAGACCACAAAAAGGCGTCATGGACTGGCAGGTGCTAGAGGATGAATGGTGGCAGGGGGGAGGGGCCGGGATGCTGAGCAAAGCTGGGGTGGGCCGATGGTGGAATGACTCTGGGGAAGGGACCAGTGAGTTAGGTGGGGTTCTGCGCCTCCACTGGGGAGAAACATTCAGTGTCACTCCAACTTTCTGTGGCTGTCACAAGTTATGAGTAAAGATTTGCTCAGAGAGCTGAGTAGAAAGAATTGTCGCTTAGCACCTGTGTCTTAAGGAGCTGACGTAACAAGCTGATTCAGCAATAAAAGGTAAAGGGACCCCTGACGATTAGGTCCAGTCGTGGCCGACTCTGGGGTTGCGGCGCTCACTGACAAGATCACCTGCTTTGCATACAGAAGTTTCCATATCCAGGCAGGGCCAGGAAGGACCCCTGTTTGAAACCATTTTTCTTTCTCTAATACTTTTTAATCTCTCTTGTTTTCTTTCTTTAGGTTTTCCTATTTCTTGTCTTTTACAGTGGTACCTTGGGTTACATATGCTTCAGGTTACATGCGCTTCAGGTTACAGACTCTGCTAACCCAGAAATAGTGCTTCAGGTTAAGAACTTTGCTTCAGGATGAGAACAGAAATCGTGCTCCGGCGGTAGCGGGAGGCCCCATTAGCTAAAGTGGTGCTTCAGGTTAAGAACAGTTTCAGGTTAAGTACGGACCTCCAGAACAAATTAAGTACTTAACCCGAGGTACCACTGTATTCTTTCTTCCTACGTTCTTTTATAGATTAAGTAGCTGTTTGTATCAGTATATTATAAAATGATACTTTGTGATGGATATGCAATTTTGTATATCTCTGAATACGTATCAGTACATAAATTAAAGAGAGAGAGAGATCTTGAAGAAATGGTGTCAGCATAAACAATGCTTAAACTGAATGGATCAATGGTCTGACTTATAAAAATAATAATATTCTGGCTGTCCTCTGGCAGAGACAGCACACTAGGTTCGATCCACCACTAGCAATTGCTAGGTTTTCACATAGGGGCATCCATAAAGAAGCATCTGCCCTGAGATTGTATGCTCCCGAAATGAGAGCTAGCAGAAAGCATTCCTTGAATCCTATCACTCACCCGTACAGCCAGGGCAAAGATGCATCTCCGACAGAACCAAGATGAATCCAAGGAACTCTCATCGCTGCTCACCGCTGGGATATGGCATTGCTGGTGAAAACCTGAGAGGCAAAGTTTTGCAACTACGTCAAGAGGCTGAGCACTTTCTACAAGGTTGCACTAGGCTAAATCCATCATACCATACACTAAAAGTGCATAGCTCTCCTCTCAAAGAATCCTGGAAACTGTAGCTTGTAAAGGGTGCTGGGAGTTATAGCTCTGCAACGGGCAAACTACAGTTCTCAGGATTCTTGCACTCTTGTAACCAACAGGCTACAATGTCAAGCAACAGAATGATAAACACACACACACACACACCCCTAACAGAAATTTTCAGTCCTTGAACACTGGAACAATCCAACCCACAGTGGATTGATTCACTGTTTGCAAACAGGGCCATGAAATCTGGGGGGGGGGGGCATTTTGGAAAGAGGTCTAACTGTGAGGCTGAGCACCAGAGTGTTTTTTGCAGGGACCAACATTTGAGACTTCCTGCATTTACTCTGGGATCATGAATGTTGTAGAAGGGCCATAGCTCAGTGGCTGAGCACCCGTTTGCATGCAGAAGGTCCTCAGTTCAATTCCCAGCATCTCCAAGTATGGTTTGGAGAGACTCCAAAACCCTGGAAAAGCATTGTCAGGAAATGTCAACACTGGGAAATACTGAGCTGCATGGACCAAGGATCTGACTCAGCTTAAGAAGATTCCTATGTTCCTAGGAATGTCACTCAGCATGCCACTGCCAAGCTCTGACCAAAGGAAAGAAATGCAAGATGTCCACCAGGGAAGCTTCTTGACACCAGCAGGAGGCTGCAGCCATCTAAGGGCCACTCGGAGGCTGCTCTCCTATTGAGGCAAAGGGGTCTGGCCCCATCCACCAACCAAAGAGCAGCAGGAGGGAGCTTGCTTTCCAGTCTCCTTGACAGAAAGAAAACTAAAGTGCATAACATGAAAGGAAAAGGTACTGGGAGGGAGGAGCAAATTGGGGCATCTGAGAGTTGGGGGGGGTCATCTTATTATTTATTCTTACATGCCACTCTAAGAACCTTTTAGATCTGGAGAGCAGAGCATTATTTTTTTTAAAGAGACTTCCCGCCGACCTAATAACGATACAGCAAGCTTGCTGAACGACAAGGGCATTCTCGTTGCTGCCATTTTCTGCCTCCCCCCCCCAAGCCCCTAACACAGGGTGGTGGAACTTCCAGGACATTCTTCTTACCAAGTCCACATTTCCCGCATATCAGTATGTCATTCATGGGGGATTTTGTCTTTTCCATACAGATGTTACACATTGACTCTTCACCAGGGAGACCAGCTGAAAAAGAAGACGAACGTCAGCAGCAATCGCCACAACCGCTTGGAAAAAGGATGGAGTACCATTGTACTGTTGAGAGTATATTAACCCATGGTCTGTGTGTGTGGTTTGGGAGCTGCACAGTCACGGGAAAAACAATGCTGTCCAGGGTTGTAAAGACTGCAGAGAGAACAATTGGGTGCACTCTTCCCACCTTGGATCAAATCTATGCTTCCATGTGCCATAAGAAAGCGGCAGAGATAGTGCAGGATCATATGCACCCTGGAAATGATCTCTTTCAGTTTCTGCCTTCTGGAAGAAGTTACAGGGTTATAAAGACTAGGACTAGCCACCTGAGAAACAGTTTTCATCCAAATGCAATTTTGGTTTTAAACGCAGTGTAAGGTAGCCTCTGTGGGAGTATATTGTATTTAATTATGGGGTGTCAGAGTTTTTAGAGGGTTAACCAGGCTGGGATAGCAAGCTTGTTGGTTTTTGAATGTCTGATGTAGATTTTTTTCAATTTCGTTGTTCTGTATGGGACAACGACAATAAAGATTATCGTATCGTATCGAAGCCCAATCCTACTGTCACTGGAAATGGGAGATTTCCACCTCATATGCAAAGATGAAAAAGCCTTATATCAGGGTCCCCCCCAGAAATACATTTTATATAACGCCAGTGGTGAGTTTTCTGCTCATGATGGTATTGGGGCGGTTATATGCAGGCCACCTTCACACACATAAAGCACTATGATGCCACTTTAAACAGGAAGAACTACAATTCTCAGAGTGGTTCAGCAATCAATCCCTCTTTCACAGGGGGCTCTGAGAATTGTAGCTCTGGAGGGGGGGAATAACAATTATCAGCACCCTTAATAGCTCCCTTAATTCTTTGGGGGAAAGTCAGGACTGTTTAAATTTAGCCATAATCTTGCTTATAACAGTGCTTGTGCCAGCAAAAGTTTCAGGATGGACATACGGCTTCATTTCGAATTGGTCCATTCCCCATAGCCAGGAGCAGAATGGCTTTGAAGCTAATTAAGCTTAAGCTTTAGGTCCTCTAATCTTGAAGGAGCCCCAGAAGGAATGTTAGTCCTCATTGCTTAAACATTTTGGGTCTAGTAGATCCAATCTGAGTCTCACAACTCAAACCGATTAATTTTTTATTGTGTGTATTTCAACAATTCCAAAGTTTGAGAGTCAGCAGCACAGATGTTGCAATGGTGGAGTGTCACTGTAAGTTGGCTGTTCTGCTGTGACTAATATACCCCCCTTTTTTAAAATAAAATAAAATCAGAGGTGGGTTTTCTGACTGGATGAATATGCTCAGAACTCTGGAAAATCCTGAAGACAGCATGGAATATAAACGGGGCAATGTTGTGTTGGATAACAAAAAAGTCAAATAAAAATACTTGTGGATCAGCAATTTGGAGAACAGATGAGAAAAACCATACAGTACTATTCTGAAGTTTTTAAAAGAGTTGTAGCCGACTGCTTGATAATCCAGTTAAGTAAGAGAATTGACCCATATGAACAGATTGCAAAAAAAGATTCAAATTCTTCTCAGAACTGATGAACAATTCTGAAATTGATGTGGACAGTAATTAGCTGATAAAATCATATTACAAAGATGATATTGACCGCAAATTAGTAAATGGGTATTATCAGTTCAAAGAATATTTGCACTTTAGGAAAACCCAGAACACAGAATAAAAGATGCCATTTAAATTTCAATGCGCAGGAGGTCTTCAGCTTATATGTGAGCAACACGTAACTGAAGTGTTGCCCAATATTACTGCTGCACTTAAGCTGTACTTGACAATGCCTATCATGAGATGTGAAGCTGAAATGAATTTTTCAAAGCTATTCTTTATAAGCTCTCATAAAATGAAACTGCATGTAACTATGTTGCTAGAAAAGTTAGAAAAAGAGAGTTTCGTAAAATGTGCTGCATGTAGTACGTATTTTCATAGGCATCTAAAATAAAAGATTATATTGACCGTGGTATTTTCTATGTTTTATTTCATCATTCTATGATGTATCTTGCATGTATATAACATTTCCCTAATTTTCATACCCCCATAACTTGAAAACTATGAGGCACAGGGGTGTGGGAATTATTCACACCAGTGATGTCAACATGTGAGATAATCCAGCACAGCAATTTTAATCAAAATCCAAGATGTAGTAGCTACATTTTTGGAGCAACCTCATTGAAGAGGATGACAGTGGTCACCCAGACCACTGCTGGTTGCTTCAGGGACCCCTAAATGTAGGTCTGCCACAGCCCACAGCTTCCTGCTGAAGCCCTGTAATATTTTTATACCACAGATGGTCCAGATTTATCTAGTCTGTAGTCTAGATTGCAGGAATATCAATTTAGAGGGGGGGAAACTTCACATCTGTAGGAAAAACAACAGGAATGTAGCAAAATGTTCCAGGGGAGTTCTATGATATTGTTCTTTTCAACAAAATATAATAATATCTGGCTGAAAAGCTTTGATATTAGTCAGAGAACCTAGCTCTGGTTCAGCAGATCATAGAATCACAGAATCATAGAGTTGGAAGAGACCACAAGGGCCATCGAGTCCAACCCCCTGCCAAGCAGGAAACACCATCAGAGCACTCCTGACATATGGTTGTCAAGCCTCTGCTTAAAGACCTCCAAAGAAGGAGACTCCACCACACTCCTTGGAAGGAAATTCCAAATTCAGATGCTTGCTGTCTCAGGCAGACATTTTCATCTTGCACTATTTGCTAAAATATCTGAGGACTATTAAAGTGAAAGAAAGGTGTTTGTCAAGCAAAATAAAAAAAAAATCCAGGTTTTGTCTTTCTTTTGGTGCGCTATGGTGCAAGAGCTTCTTCTCTTCATAAGGGCACCAATGCAGGAATTTTGGAGAAGCATTGCACAGCAAAGAATATCGAGGAATGCTGTGTGGCCAGGCCAGTAAATTTACCACTGTTACACTATTATTGTATTAATGGCATGTTGCAGAAAGGACCAGCAAGAATACCCCAAAATGGGGGAAAACTCCCTGTCTGGAACCCTGGAGAGCAGCTGCCACCCAGTGTGGACAATATTGAGTTAGGCAGACCAATAGCCTGACTTGGTATAAGGCAGCTTCCTATGTTCTAGCATCAAAAACTCCTGTAAGTTGGGAGCACAGGAAATTGCCTTATAATCAATCTGACCGTTCCCGCTCATTATCGTCCACAATGAGCTGAGCAAGTCAAGGTTGGTATGTGAAGGTTGTGTTTACAGGAGAACCATGGGAGAAAGACAGAACAGGACGTAAGTAAAGGATTGTTATTAGAAGCTGTGGTCGGGCAAGAGATAAGGATACTAGAAGCTTAATGTTATGACTCACAGAAAAACTATTAGAATTTAGGTGAAGGTGAAAGTAATGCTACACATGGACATTACTGTCCCATTGCTTGTAAGTGCTGTTTTCATATTTGGTGTGCCACGCACTCTTTCCCTACTTTCTGATTGTGTCAGTTGTGTCACACTAGCCTTGGAACACCTAAATAAACATCCTGTTTTGCTGACAATGAGGGGTGGGTGGGTGTCTGGATTCTCTTGGCCATTCCAGGGCATTGGGCTTGAACCCCAGTATCTCTCAAACACTATGTTCCGTCAAACCCAACACATCAGGGAGAAGCTCTACAGTAGAGCCATTTGTTTCAGGAAGTCTCGTTGAGTGTTTCAAAATGGCACCCACCTACCCCTGAAATTTAACATGGTACTTTCTGCTCCCCCACATCAGGATCCCCCTCCACTACCACCAGCATATAGGCTGGGCCCATGTGTGAAGTCCCAGAGAAGACTGCAGACTCACGCACCGTGCTGGATGTCTTTCCAAAGCACCCAGTATTTGGAGTTGTCTTCAAAGGTCATCAGGCAACTCTGTTTGGAACCGCTCACCTGTAAATATGGAAACCAGGGGGCAGAGAGAGAAAAACTGTTAGGAACCCATGGTTCGCACAAGCTATTAACACAAGCAAGACTGGTACAATAATGAGGTGGAATGAAACAATTACTTCAGCTGGTGGGCATGGAGGGCAGAAAACTGATGTCCCACAAACACCCCACGCACTTCATTATTACATTGGCTTGGCACCCCCTCCTCACTGCCTCACTTTGCTCTGAAATTTCAGTGGTACTATGACTGACGTGTTCTCAACCTCTCATTGAAATCAACAGCAATATAAGGTGCTTACATTTGATTTGATTTGCACATACTCTGTGCAGAATATGAATAAAAAGTGAATATCTTCCTAATGTTCCCAAGAGCATAAATGATGTTTTGTTACCCTCCGTGAGAAAAGGATCCAGCATTCTTTGTCTAAGGAAAATGATTTATTTTTTCCAATAAATAAGTTTTTTTAAAAATAAAAAACCACTTTCTTTACCCTCTTGATCTTCCCAAGGTAATAGAGCCCATCAGTCCAACAGCACAAGACGTTCTGTCCTTCCGTTAGCTTGAGCATCAGTTCTTGACGGCTTTTACGGTTCTGGGCAACTGTATCCGCCATGGATTGGTCAACAGGTCTGCTGTCCGCAAGCACAGGCTCAACACTGGCACTCTCCATGACCCTGAGTGGACACTGGTGGTAAAACATGAAATTTTTTTAAATTATTTTTTACATTTTAAAATTCAGCTTCGTTAATGAAGGTCAGGAGATACCAAACTTTTCCAGCTGGCAGGCCCACCTGGAACTCGGAGAAAGTGCCAACCCACGAAGCACAAAATGGCAGCTGCATGTGATATGAAATTAATAATAATAATAATAATAATAATAATAATAATAATAATAATATCTGGGCATCTTCCAACATAACACATAACACAAAATAACATAACACAAAACGGCCATTCCCAGAGTTCCATGAGGAAAAAGATGGATTCTTAAACCACTCTAGGAATTGTATACCTGTGTAGGGAATAGGGGTCTCCTAACAACTCTCAGCGGGCTGGGACGTGGGTGGCGCTGTGGGTTAAACCACAGAGCCTAGGACTTGCCGATCAGAAGGTCAGCAGTTCGAATCCCCGCGGCGGGGTGAGCTCCCATTGCTCGGTCCCTGCTCCTGACAACCTAGCAGTTCGAAAGCACGTCAAAGTGCAAGTATATGAATAGGTACCACTCTAGTGGGAAGGTAAATGGCGTTTCCATGTGCTGCTCTGGTTCACCAGAAGCAGCTTAGTCATGCTGGCCACATGACCCAGAAGCTGTACGCCGGCTCCCTTGGCCAATAAAGCGAGATGAGCGCCGCAACCCCAGAGTCGGTCACAGCTGGACTTAATGGTCAGGGGTCCCTTTACCTTTTAACAACTCTCAGCACCCTGAACAGACTACAACTCCCAGGATTCTTTGGGGGAAGACACAACAGCATGGCACTGTTTTACATGTATAGTGCAGACAGGGTCCATGTGGAGGCCAACGGGCTGTGGAAGCCACCATCTACTGAGGGTGGTGTTTCCCTTATTACATCACAAAACCACAACCCCCTCAAGGAACTCTTTTGGTTCAAAAAACAGGAGGCCCAGCCAACAAGCCAGTAGCATGGACCGCCTGAACCATGATCTATTTTTATCTCTTTGTTGGCGGCGGATGCCTTTGCTCAGCAGAGACTATGGAATTGAAAAGCCTACAAGATCAGCTGAGCCAACAACATCTAACAGGTCATTCTCCCAACGTCTGGCAAGCAGACGCGTTGCACAATCTGTTGGAGCATGACCCTCTGGTCATGTGTTGCTGCTGGCTGATCAGGATCCAGGGGTTGTGCGCAGAACACTCTGCAACAAGGCCTGGGTGTCAGTATCTGCCTCACTGAGCTCACACTGGACAGCAGCTAAAAAATGCAGGGCAGCAATGGCGAGTCTCAGGGTTATGTATATTCCCAGTTGGTCGACATCACCTCAAACTGGGACTTCGATATTAGAAGGCGATCAAATACAGTTGAGTGGGATCGTCTTGGGAACTCTGGTGGCTTCTGCTAGGAATTGCATGGTTTATAAAGGGAACCTGGGATAGGAGGCATCATGTAGCCTGACCACTAAAACACAATGATTACTGCAATGCACTCTGTGTGGGGCTGCCCACTATTTTTATTGCATGCAGGCAACTTCTAGGAGCTACAGGTGAGAGCTGAGTGCAGGGTGGGGACCAAAGATGGACAAAATACCAATAGGGACATGACATGTTCTCCACCAGAGGTATTACTCCTCCACTAACACTCCCCTGTACAATACAATGAGCATCAACAAAAGACCCAGAGTAAAATCTGGCGAGGAAGCACAATTCACCCATCCCTCCACAAAACCAGATAACTACTCATAACTTTGGGAGTGACCAGTTCTGCCAACATGTCAAGTGTGCGATAGCACCACACCCCAGGAAACAGTTTCGAATGGCCAGTTAAACCAGGGTAGCCAAGGGGCCTCAAACCCTCAGTGAGTTAGGGACTTCCCTTGCATGCGATGATGGGCTCTGGTGGATTGAACGGACAAGACCAATAGTGGGTCCAATGGTCAAGAAAGCAGTTTCTGCATGTGCTGTAGAGGGAAGTGAGGGGCCGATGGGGCTCATCAACCTGGAAGTTAGCCCTTCTAGGAGAAGGAAAACTCTGATCCTAAGATATGCCTTGTGAAATATCTTTGGGAGAAGACAAGGCTAAGTGGTAAACCCTACATAGATCTGGAGTGGAGTCTCTAAGATGGTTGGATGGCACCTTGCACGCCTCCTGCCACAACTCCTGCAGCCAAGCTGATGCCAAATGTATTGCTCTGCTTTCCTTTGGACCACATCAGGGAGGCTGAGAGAGAGGTCTTCCCATCTGGGGAGCCCAGGACCTCCATACACACTGCCCAGACTTGTGCCCCAGGGAGGTCACTAATGCAGCAGTCTGACTTAGAACTCCATTGTCTCTTGAGACAGATGGATGCTCACAACATTGTATTCTATTCTGCTTCGTTGTATAGATTTATTTAGCCACCTTGGGCGGGTTTCTCAGAGACAAAAAAAATGGTTGTATCCAATTAAATTCTTCTCAGAGTAGACTTAGCAAAATTAATGGACCTAAATGAGTCATGCCCTTCATTTCATTCCAAAGTGAGTAGGACTAACACTAGATACAATGGATTATCATTGAATCATTATTAATAGTTTTCATGGATATTATTTAGTTGATCTTCAGTTCATTACTGTGGTGGGGCATATACACATTGTCTTGAAAGAATCTTTGTTTGGAAAGGCAGGACATAAACTGGTTTCAAAAAAAATTAAATGAGCTTATTCTTATTGATTTATATACTATATTATTAATTTTAAATATATTTAATATTTATCAAACTAAATCCTGCTCAGATTAGACCCACTGAAATTAGTGGACCTAAATTTCTCATGTCTATTTTTAATTGCTCTACTCCTCATAGTCTAAACTGGAATATAAACTACAAAAGTTAAAGCACCACCTATGTACATAGTGCTTTACAAAGAACAGGTTGAAGAGGTTTCTGCCAGCGTTCCAAAATTAGCCAGGCACCAGTCAATTCTGCAACTGGCAACCGGCATTTTGCAGCTGGATGGAGATGTCTTTGGGCCACCCTTGGTGCCTAGCATCTCCCCCTGCCTGGCTGCAGTCAGCTGGTCTGCTGGGCACTGCAGCAGCAAAAAAGGGATGCCATTTGCTGCCACGCTACTCTGCAGACCAACTGATTCACCTGACAGCAAAGGGGGGGGTTAATTTTTTGCTGCCGTACTGCCAGGCAAATCACCTGGTATGGTAGCGCAGCTGCAGCAAAAAAAAAAAAAAGTTGCCTAGACATTTTGTTTTTGCATCCACAAACTACCGTATGTTTCGCTCTATAAGACGCACTTTCCCCCTCCTAATAAGTAAGGGGAAATGCGTGTGTGTCTTATGGAGCAAATGCAGGCTGCGCAGCTATCCCAGAAGCAGAACAGCGAGAGGGATCACTGTGCAGCGCTCCCTCTCGCTGTTCTAGCTTCTGGTTTAGCCGGGTGCAACCTCTTCAGGGCAGCGGGGAGCCTTCACCCCGCTGCCCTGAAGAGACTGTGCAGCTCTTGGGGGCTTTTTCGGGAGGTGGGGGAAGGGACAGAGCGCGCAAGAGCCGTGCTCCCTTTAAAGAGCCGCACAGAGCGTGTGTGCGGCTCTTGGGGGCTTTTCCCTGAGGAGGAAGAAGGGAAACCCATCAGTGACAGGCTGCCCTTCTCCCTCCTCAGGGAAAAGCCTGCAAGCGCCGCACACACGCTCCACACGGCTCGTGAAAGGGAGTGCTGAGCAGAGCCTGGGATGCAGACAGGCTCTGCTCAGCGCTCCCTTTAAAGAATATTTTTCTCCTTGCATTCCCCCTCTAAAAACTAGGTGTGTCTTATGGTCAGGTGCGTCTTATGGGGTGAAAAATACAGTAGGTCCCAGGAGCCACATGGCTCCTTGTTTTTTTTCCTATCCCAATTTCTAACACTGGTTTCTGCCCCTGGGGAGCTTACAATTAAGGAAGACATCAGAGGAAGGCGGGGAAGGGGGAGTAAGATAACAGGAGGACATATGATTGTTTCAGGAACTAATTGTCTGATTGGGTGTAAGGCTACTTCCTAAGGAAGTTTCTTTGGACAGCTGTTCCTTAACTTTATTTTGCCAGCTGAGGAAGCCAGCGCCAATTAGCAGCAGGATACAGCAGGCGCAGTCTGTTGCTTGTTAAATCAGTGCTGGAGATTGAGGCAGGTCAGGTTCCAAGGAAGCTCATTCTGTGTTCGGTTCCAAACTATGAGAAACCGCCTCTGGTTTTCCAAGAAAAAGGTCTGGAGTTCATTGGATTTGCTTCTCCAGCCTCACAATTACACAACGCACAAACCCGAAGGGACTCCAAATCTCCTTAAACAAACACATAATCACCACCCATCTTTACCAGGAAGCCTTTGGCACAATATTGCCACATGTCTTAACAGCTCTTGATTTCATTATTGATCCTATTGTCAGCTTGAGCCCCACAAGGGGTGCTTATCTTAAAAGGTGACCAATGCTAGGCCTACTCAGAGTAGAACCACTGAAATTAATAGCCAAGACTATGGCCACATTCACACCATACATTTAAAATGATATGCTACCAGTCATGGCTCCCACCCCCACAAATAATTCTGGGTCCTAAGGGTGCTTAAAGCTGCTATCAGACCCCCGCTTCATAGACTTCCCTGTACAGAAGAGGAACTGATTGTTAAAGCCCCCTGAGAATTGTATCTCTATGAGGGGAATGGGGGGTCCTGTTTCCAGCTCCCAGCGCCTTTAAGAAACTACAGCCCTCATAATTGTTATGGGGAAGCTGTGCTGTTTTGCAGTGGTATCACAGTACTTTAAATAGGGAATGATAAATGACAGCCACATTCAAATCTCTCATGGAAGATGGAGAAAGCTTCTTTTCTCCTGCTCTGGAAGGTAGGACCAGTACCAATGGATTCAAGTTACAAGACAGGAGAGTCCAACTAAACATCAGGAAGAACTTTCTTTTCTTTCCCCTCACAATATTTTATTAAAGCTTTTTCATAATACAATACAATAAACTAATCTAATAAAAACAGAGGAAGAAAAACTCTCAAGGGTAGTTCTTAACCCTTTTCTTCAGCCTCTCACCTGGGAGCTTCCCTTTCTTCTCCCAGATGTTTCTAAGCAGAGGTTGGATGGCCACCTGTCATGGGTGTTTTACCTGAGATTCCTGTCTTGCATAGGGCTGGACTAGATGGCCTTCACGGTCCCTTTCTAACTCTGCAATTCTATGATTCTAAGAAATGTATGGTGTGAACATGATATTACTTAAGTTCATTACGTTATTTGGGTTTACTCTGGGTAAAACTTAGTTGGCTGCAACCCACCATAACTAGAAGAGATGCATGTTCCTCTACATAGTTTATGCTGCTTCCATTTCCCTCTTCTCTCTTTGTCATCTCCCCCCACACACAGCCTTGGTCACGTTTTACACTGCAAGCTCCTCAGGACAGGGACCTGCCAACCAGAGCTTTTGCCAAAGGGCTCTGCACATTGACGACACTAGATAAATAAATAATGGTTCTTGAGAGCAATAATAATAATCAGTAGCCCATGACACGGAGGGGCACCACTGCTCACCTGACCTCCAAACAGTTGCTTTGATGATGCCTACCAGGAGGAAGCAGGGAGGAAGTGGTGAGATTGGCACAGTGCAAATGCACCGGAATAGCCAACCGGGTACTCCTGCCAACGAATTTGCACCACTCGGACCTCACCGCCCCTCCCTCTCCCAGTAAGCAGCAGCAATGCAACTGACCAGAGGGGCAGGTTCCCAAAGATTATCATTATCATCATTTTGTGTGCGGGTGTGGGTATCTGCACATATGTGTATTTTTGTATGCAATGTTTGGCAGGAAATAAGACAGTAAATAACAAACAACAAACTAAATATTGATGTATGCAATTTTTATTTCTTAATTATATTTAGTGGTAGTATGGCTGTATTGTTTTTTTGTAACATAAAATCATTCAATAAAAATTATTTGAAAAAAGGGGGGGAAAGAGAAGCAGGTTCCCAAAGTCAGGTGATGGGCAGGTTCCCCACCAGGTCTTCTGCTACTGGAACTTATTATTCTACAAAAAGGCTAAGGAGTAAACCATATACAAAGCTGGAGTGGAGTCCCAAAGGCAGTCAGAGGGCGTCTTGTATGCCTCCTTCCTGCAACTCCTGCAGCCAACCTGGTGCCAAACGTCTTGTTCTGCTTTGGCCCATATCATTTTTTAAATATTATTATTATTATCATCATCATCATCATCATCATCATCATCATCATTTATTCATTTCCCATTTGACACATTACATCCATACAAGCTTTGCCTTAATCTTAGATAGACTTCCCAACTTATCTTCCATCGACACTCTATTTCAAATTTTTAGTTTGCTACAACTCTTTACATTTTCTCCCCCCCTTCCTTATTTCTCTTTTCTTTTCTTTGTCTTGTCTACTGCTGCTCAAGTTAACCTTGCAAGTTAACCTTGATACCACTCTAAAGTATTCTTCAAAAAGCTCCCACTTGCCTCCTTTTCTTTTCATCACAATTTCTTATTTTGGTTGTCAAACTTGCTAACTAAACAAACTCTATTAACTTCTGCGACCACTGATCCTTTGTTGGAACAATAATTTATTTCGAATTTTTTTGCATAAGTTTTCCTTGCAGCCACAGTTGCATATAAAAAATAGGTTCCTTGTTTTCTTAGGTATATCTTCTCCTATTATTGCCAGCAAGAACGCTTCTGGTCTTTTAGGGAAGGTGAATTTAAGGTGCGTTCCTCAAATATCATTTCCCAACCACCAACCCCCATACTTACATTGCCACCACATATGATATAGAGAGCCTTCTTTTTCTAAACATTTTCAATATGCATTGGATCCTCTCTTGTGCATTGTGGCATGTTTACTTGGCATCGGATACCATCTATATACCATTTTGAAGATGTTCTCTTGAATTGCATAGCGGGCCGAAAATTTTACTGGCCCATTCCGTAATTTTTCCCATGCCAAAGGTTCAATGTTATATCCAATAACTGATGCCCAGTGTATAGTCACCTCTTTCACTTATTCATCTTTAGGTTCCCATTCAAGTAGAGTTCTGTATACTTTAATTTTTTGTTATTTCCCAATATTATTTTCTCAAATTCCAATCCACCTTCTACAAATCCTTTTTCTTTGCCTCTTCTAAATATCTCATTTATTTGGAAATACTGGAATCAATCTGTGACTAGTCTAATTACTTCTTCTTCTCTCTCTCTCTTTTTAAAGTCTTACAGAGTTATCTTTAAATTCAAGAAGGTCTTTATACGTTCCCCGGTTTTCTTCCATGTTCAATTTTTTTACCACAACCGCCTCCATTGGAGATATCCAGCATGGGGTCTTCCTTTCTTAACATTTCTCTATATTTTGCCCAAACATTGTACACACTCCTCCTGATCACATAATTTAAAAAAACTCTTGTGCACTTTGGCCTTATTATAATACAAATAGCAATGCCACACAAACCTTAGGTCAAATCCAAGAAAAAGGTTCTTGCATCCTTTAATTCTACCCACTCCTTCACGCACACAGCCACAAAGTACAGTCTCAAATCAGCAAATGAGAAACCCCCTCTATTCCTCTCATCTCTTAGTATTTTATACTTAATCCTTGGCATTTTTTTCTTGCCATATAAAAATTGTTAAGTGCTTTTCCCATTGTTTAATTTGGACCCCATCAGTGAGGCCGAGAGGGAGGTCTTGTCACTTGGACAGCCCAAGACCTCCATCCACACTGCCTAGGCTTCCACTCCGAGGTCACTTCCAGGCTGCTAATGCACACTTTGTCTCTTGAGACAGACAGAGGACAACAATAACCCCACCTTTCCTCTGGAAAAAAGTCCTTTTTCTTTTTTTTTCTTCTTTTTTGCCAAAAGGATGAGGTAGAAATGCCACACAGGAACAAATGAATAAACAAACACCCAAAAGAAGTTACAAAGCACCAGCACTAAACACACCTGTAACACAGCAATCTGCTACTACTTGCCTCAATGTCCAGCAGCAGCAGCAGGAACCAAAATCACTTAACTCTGCCTTCCGTGTCTTGGAAAGGCTGTCAAATGTATCTGAAGAAGTGTGCATGCACACGAAAGCTCATACCAAGCACTAACTTAGTTGGTCTTTAAGGTGCTACTGGAAGGAATTTTTTTATTTTAAATATCCCATCAATTCAGGGTGTCATGCTGTGGTTCCATCTTTCTAGGACTTTGTGGCAGATGTCCAGAGCCCTACTTAGCAGAAGGACCACAAAGGTCTCTAAACCCATCAGGTCTGGACTGCAGCGCAGGTGAGCCCATCAGGGCAAGTAGGGCACATCCCCACCAACCTCAGAAAGCCCCCACCTGCCTGCCTTCTTACTTGCAATCAGTTCCGGGAGTGGCCCAGACCGCCAGCTTCTCTGCCTCCTTAGTCTCAGGGTTGCCCTTGTATAAGTCAGCAGGGAGGAGAATGGCAGGGGACTAGACCAGAATTAGTTGGCGCTGCCTCTCATTGGCTCTGGCACCACCTATGACTGGTCTCTCTGCCTTCTGCCCCACCAGGTGCCACCACTGGACTGTGGAGTGAAGGAACGCACAGTACCACCTAAAGGGGCACACAAACCGTGCCCTAAGAATCACACTAGGGAAGAGTTTCAAAAAGCATGGGAGAAATTCAGAGAACACTTCACAAAACAGTGCCCTAAAATACATACCTGGACTTGTTCCGATTAATATCTGCAGGAGACTTTGTGGATATTTAAGTTAGAATTAGAAAAATCTTAATAATTATTCATAAAGGAAACAGCTTATAAGAAGTAAATAAGGAGGCCAGACACAGGATAAAGGAAGTCTTTTATTTGGTTGTTTGTATTGTTATATGTTATGCTTATTGTATTTCTGTATCGGGGGGGGAGGGGGTTATGTTATGTTGTAAATAAAATGTTCAATAATTTTTTGTAGAAAAACAACAACAACCCTGCCCTAAGAAGAGCAAGTCTAAAACAACCTGTTCCACTCAATGGGGTGCAGGTGGGGGGGGTGATAGGACAGCCCAGCCATTTCCTTTCCTTTCTTTCTTTTTCATCTCTAATTTACTTGCCACATCTCTAATTTACTTGCGAAAATTTGGCATGGTGGTCAGAATTTTTAAACAATACAGGTGGATTTCACACACATCAGCGGTAGCGTTTTCATTTTAGCCTACATGCTTTACCTGAGCATAATAATAACAACGCAAGGGCAGCCCTGCTGGATCAGACAAATCTAGCGTAGTTCAGCATCCTGTTTTCACAGTGGCCAGCCAGATGCCTGCAGGAGACCAGCGAACAGGATTTGAGCACAAGAACACCTTACCCTCCTGCATTTCCCAGTAACTGGAATTCAGGAGCTTCGCTGCCTTCAGCCGTGCAGGTAGAGCATAGCCTTCATGGCTAGCTGCCAAGGATAGTCCTAAACTCCACGAAGGTGCATAGGATATCAGGTGCTTGGAGCAGCCTCAGTATGATGCAGCCCTTTCCCCAGGTTACACCTGCTCACTGTCCCTCCTCTGCAGTCTCCATGAAAAAATTCTACCTGGCTGAAATGTACCCTTGAACAGTGATGATGCCACTTGGATGAGAAGCTTCTGCGTGTGGGTGAAAACATGCACCTACTGACCATTTGGAAGAATGCAGAGAGAGGAATCATAGGCGCATCTGCAGCAGCACAACCAAACTCTCCAAAGGTTTGACTTCAGCCCTGAAGATGCATTCCACCACTGTCTCTCCAAGCAGACACATGTCAACAATATATATATATATTAAGAGTCACACCTGTAGCACCATATGCTTTTTGGCTCTGGCCCTGCCCACCAGAGGCATGTAGTTCCTAGAAGATTGTCCATGGGGGGGAATACAGTACAGCCTTTGAGTGAAAGATATTCCCTGTCCCTGGTATACTGTTCCTGAAGATGGAGGTTCTACTGAGCTCTAATACTATTAGACAAACCTATCCTTGCAGTCAATGTTGAGTTCTACAAGCCCCTTGCCAATTTCCTCCCTCCTCTTTGACGAACTATCAAGACGGTGTCCTCTCTCTGCTCAGAATAATCCAGGGGGGGCATCACTATCTAGGGGGGTGGGGGGCTCTCACTGTAACCAAAGGGAGAGAGTAAATCTCCCGCGTGTAGTTGACTAAGAGCCGGCTACTCACCGCGCTCTGATTGGCTGATTCAAAAAAAGACCCGTGTAAAAATTTTTTTTTTTTAAGAAAATACATTTTTTTGGGGGGGGGGTGTTAACAACACACCGTCTGTCTATTCAAACCGAAAGAAGTCAAAGGATGCGGTTAATAAAAAAAAGCGTCGCGCGCACAGGGTATCTCCGCAACTAAGCGTCCCCTATTTCTTATTCATCATATTTACTCAAGTTTGCAAGCAACTGTCAATGAAGTATCTGCACAGTCAGGCGCGTGCACACACCCCCCCCCCCTTTGCGGAATCCCAGTTTTTTATCAGGGTTGCTGCAGCCCTACTCTGAGTAGGCCCATTGAAACTGGTGGGCATGACTCACACCGGCCCATTCATTCTAGTGGGTCTGCTCTCGAGTAGAATTCAGCCGGTTACAGCCCACAACACGAGACTTTTAGTTCCCAAAGGAATACAGAAGCGGTTACACTTTCATTTTTGATAGCAAAACAGGCAGCTTTCTTCCTCTCCGCCCCCACCAACCCGGTACCCTCAGGCGGCTCGATCTTCTTCCCCTTAATTCGGCAGTAACCCGCACCACGTTCAACTTAAGCGTGCAAAAGGGACACCTTTGCTTTGCAAGGGACAGAGTGCGTGGGCTTGCAAGCGCAACGTGGTTGCGACCCCGAACACACGTTTTACTCGGAAGCAAAGCACCTCTCGCCGAGTTCAATAAGTGACTTGCTCCCTAAGCGAGGATCCACAGCCTAAATATCCAAAAACGTAACGATCTTGTCCCGGTTCATCTTTATTTATTTTTTTAAATGAACATGCAAGCTGCGTGCCTAAGGTTTTGCAAAATCCTGTAATCCCCCCCACACACACACACAAAAAAAAAGTTTTAAGAAATAAATAGAAAACTCTGCAACTCTATCTCCTACGGCACGCCGCCGCCAAAGTTTCTCTGCAAACCCGCTCGCTTGGAGACCTGCCGGACACCCCCCTTCTCTGCAACGCGCCCCCGCACCCCCTCGCGCCGCCGCCAAATACAAAATCTTACCGGTTTTCTGTATCAAGAAAGTTTTCTTTTTTCAGTTCCACTCCTGCTCCATTGGAAAGAAGAAAGTGCCAAAAGTACGGGGCGCAGCGCGCGCAGGAAAAGCACTAAAATGCCTTTCGGACTCAGTGAGAGTCCCGCAGCGGGGCTCACAGAGCGGGCTCCCCGCTGCACCCCGTGGCACTCCGCACCAGGTTCAGAAAGGTGTCTGTCTCTCCTCAGGCAGCTGTTGCAGACTGAAGATGCTGAGGATGTGAGGCGCCATCTTCTTTTTTTTTCCTCTCTCCTTTTTCCCGCGAATTATTTACGTTTTGCTTATGCAATTAGCGCAGGCTGCTTCCCTATTCCCCGCCCACCAGACCGCCCCCGGCTCCTCCTCTGGGCTCCATCCCGCCGGTAGCACAGCCCTCGCTTCGACTGCGCGAAGGGGGGGGAGGGATACGTTGTCCCCCACCCGCACTGCCCACCCCTCCAAAAAGAAAAACAACTACGCAAAGATTGGAGAAACTTTTGTCTGTGTATACATAACACGATATAGGACTAGGACCAATGTTCGGGATCCATACTCAGCTGCTTACTTTCCTGTCAGCTTAACCTACCTCAAAGGGTTGTTGTGAGGATTATATTGGGGGGGGGAGAACCATGAAGACCACCTCCAACTCCTTGAAGGAGACGTGGGGTAGAAATGCGATAATAAAAGCGTGATGAGTCTCTGTGCTCTGATGCACTGTACCTTCAGATTCCACGCTGCCAATAATGAACTGAAGTTAGCCGCTGCCCTCAGCATTCCCTGTCTGAACTCCTGAACTCACGTGTCAAGCCCACTCCCCCCCCCACTACGCCCTATTACGCCCCCGCCCCCTTCTGGCCACTTCTAGGTTGTGGCGATGCGCACGTGCAGTCGCATGTCAGTTCGGATGTGTGCAAATTGGTGGTTGTCTGTAGCTAATCTAAGGGGCTTGACAAGGAGTCAACGTAAATGGATTTTCCATGCCGTTACATCTGCAAACAGATTGATATTGATTCATTAGTCAAAGGGGGGCATTAAAATATGGCCCCCTTTGATCAATGGATAGACAATGTGACAACTCTTGCAACATATGAACAGATCACTTTCAGGCGAAGATTGGTATGGACAAATATAATGATATTTGGAATGTATTTACTGAAACCATGGTGACTCATGAACTAATGAGGGGAATAAGAATCTCATCTCCTTACATATATACTACATTTGTACTTTAACCTCAATTCCATTTCATTATCCTTTTGTTATTGTTGTTTTCCTCTGCTTTCTGTTGCTTTTTAAATATTTCCGCCCCTTTCCCCCCTTCTTTTTCCTTTATTTCCTTTACCTTAATTTCATGTCAAGCTTTCATTTATTTTTTTTAAGGTAACCCCATCTTGAGAATGCTGAAATGCCTGAAAGATAGGATACGAGGGTTTGGGGAACAAATATCACAACTGGAGAGAGACATGTTAGAATGTAATGTAAAAGTGTTGTCTAAAATGTATAAAATATTATTGGAATGGGAGACAAAGGATAAGCAAGGAAAATCCTCAGTGATACACGGGGCAATAGGTATCGGTCATAATATAGACATGGAAGTATGGGAACAATTGTGGAATATGGATATAAAATTTACAACATGTTTTGGTCTAACAGAAAACTATGAAAATATAGTAAGTTGGCAAAAATGTATAAATCTAAATCAAATAAGTGTTGGAAATGTATAGAGAAAGAAGGTTCTTTTTATCATATGTAGTAGTCTTGTAGTAAGGTTAAAGCTTACTGAGATATTATATATAATGAATTGAAAAGGATGTTTAAAATAACTTTTGTTAAAAAAATCAGAAGCTTTTCTTTTGGGAATTATAGGGACACAACTACCTAAACTGTATAGAAACTTATTCATTTATGCTACTAAAGCGGCAAGAATTTCACTTGCCCCAAAATGGAAAGAAGTCCCAGCAAAGGGAGAAAGGATACAAAAACTTATGGAATATGCAGAAATGGCGAAACTCACTGGAAGAATAAGAAATCAAGACAACAAACTTTTTATAAAAGAATGGAAATGGTTTATTGAATATTTACAGATAAATTGTAAACAGATAAGAACATTGTCAGGATTGTTTTAATAAGCTGCAGTTTTATAAGAGTATATATTTGAAGGAGATGAATAAATGAGCAAATTAAGTTAATTTGGATATGCAGAAGATATTAAGAATAAATTTAAGGAACCGCAGAAAGAGGAGGAAGGAAGTCAAGTTTTGAAATGTTAAAATGGTTTTAAAATTAGTGAAATGTATAAATCTGAAAAGCATAAATATTTGTTTTAAAAGAGAGAGAATGTTGAAATGCCTAATGCATAAAATATCTAAAACATAAAATAAAATGGGTTCCCAGACTGATAGAGCAGTAGTTCCCAATTAGCTGAAGATCCCTTTTTCAAAAAGCCAAGCCATGGGCCCCATACTTTTGAAATTGTTGATAACTCTATGGTCTTACCTGTGCAAAGCATTTTTTTGAAGAAAATGTGGGGTAGTCCCCTATAAGCAAAGGATTTTAGGTATACAGTGGTACCTCGGGTTAAGTACTTAATTCGTTCCGGAGGTCTGCGCTTAACCTGAAACTGTTCTTAACCTGAAGCACCACTTTAGCTAATGGGGCCTCCTGCTGCTGCCGCGCCGCCGGAGCACGATTTCTGTTCTCACCCTGAAGCAAAGTTCTTAACCTGAAGCACTATTTCTGGGTGAGCAGAGTCTGTAACCTGAAGCGTATGTAACCCGAGGTACCACTGTACTAAAAAAACACACACACAAAAACAGACCATAAAATTTGTGATATTACCACCCAAAAATGGCAAAGGTTTAGTTAGTTGGGCAGACAAGTTTAATTTTTCTTAAACTTACCTTTAAGAGTGGCACGATGGAGCCCAAGGTGGCACAGAAGCCTAGGTGCCCCTGAGAGTGCAGCGCGCCACTCACAAAAGCAGTGCAGGGCTGGGTTCACAGTGTGCCAAAGCTACCCATGCAGCCGCCCCAGGTGCCAGCGGGGCTCATTACACCGCTGGTCTACATTCTTTGAAAAATGATTTCAATGAACCATCACAAGTCACATCAACAAGTACACAGATAAGAGTTGTTAGTTGTACAACACCACATTCAAAAGGATTCCTTATCTGTGAATTTTCAGGATTTGCTGCACGGAAGAAATCTCTGAAGCTAGTCGCTAAATCACACAGGTGCTCAGTGATGTAATGTTTTACTTCTGGTATCAGTTCTGCATCACTGGCCTCCATAAATGTCTCCAGTGTTGGGATGTTAGTGAGGCTGCCGCCTTCTACTCGGCTTGCCCATAACCCGTGCTTTTTTTCTGGGGGGACGCAGGGGTACACATACCCCTAAACATTTTGTGAATCTAAGTTTGGCCTCATTGCGGGGCAGTATTTCAATATGAGTAGGGAAATGAGAGTACCCCTAAACATTTTTTTTAAAGAAACAAAAACACTGCCCATAACCATAATTTTTAAATCACTGCCTCAATCTTATCTTTAATGTAAAAAAAATAAAAATGTTCACATTACTACCTTGAAAGCTTGTGTTGTGAATGCTCAAGTATGTGAAAATGCCTGCTAAGTAGGCTGCCATACAAAACCACACGAAGTTGTACAACTGGTCATGTGGAAATTTTGAATCCATCAGAAAAAGTTGTGCTTCATCATGTGCCTCAAAGAATTGCTTCAATATTTTTTCCCCTTGACAGCCAATGCACTTCTGTATGTAAAAGTAACTACATACACATGCAAGCAGGAACTAGTCACGAGCAGAGGCTGGATGACCCATAGAAGGCTTTCACTGTGCAATTAACAAGATAAGTGAGTCTCCCATCAGAGGATGGTGCCTAGGACCTCGTGGATGTGTTCCTCTGCAAAAACAGACAAAACAAGGCTTCAGCTTTTGCAGAGGCCAAGCTCAATGAGGCACTCCTGCCCCTGAACTATGCCAGCTGGTCATTCTGGGAACAAGCGTTTAGTGCCTAGATTTTTGTTCCTGTTTTCTTCTTCCTCCCCTGTCTTCTTTTCCTTACATCTCTCCCCCCACCCTACCCCCCCAAAATTGCAACCCTGCTGGTAGGGAGCATCTTCTGTTGATTGTACTACTATGTAAGCCACTGTGGGAGGCTTTTTGGCTGAACAGCGGAGCGCAAATGTTCCCAGGAAATATATAGATAAATTATCAGAGCTCAAGGACACATTCCAGTCAGGCCAAAAACCACCCAAGGAGGATGCAGAGCAAAGCAGTTGAGCGTTTCTGGAAGCTTGTTCTAATATCCAGCAGAAGCCTGCTTCCCTATAATGGCCAGCCAAACAGTCCTAATTCTGCCCTCCAGAGAAGCAGAGGACAAGTCTGCTCCCTCTTCAACATGAGAGCTCTTCAAGAGAGCCACCAAAATGTCCACCCTCAGTCTTCTCTGTTCCAGATTCAGCACGCACAGGTCCTTCAATTGTTCCTTATCAGACTTGGTTCTCAGATGCTCCACAAGGGGTGAACAGCCATTTTCAGCCCAGTTCACTTCTAGGCAAGCTGCATGACATTGCTGGCGGGGCCAGAGGCAAAAGTGGATGGAGCAATGTAGGCCAGTTTCTATGCACACCCCTCTCTATCCTTCATACAGGTGAGCAAGAGTCATGATCGGAATCCCAGCTGGGCCAAAAGTCACTCAAGGAGGGTGCAAAGCAGGACCGTCCAGGGCCAGGCCATCCATGAGGCAGACTGAGGCACCTGCCTCAGACGGCAGAATCCAAGGGAAGCCTCCACAGGCACCACCTTGCAGCTGCTGGTGAAGCAAGGTGAAGCAGCTGTAGCAGCTGCTGGGTTCTGGGAGATCTTGTGAAAGCCCCATTAGATCTCATGGAGGACTCCAGAGGCCTCACATGTCGGTTCCAAGATGCTGGGTAGTCAGGGCAGAGCACCTCACTTACTGCAGTCTCAGGAAGGCCACGCAAGGTCTTTGCACAATCGTGCAGGATCCCAGAAGCCACAGCTGTGCCATGCTGTTAAGCGCAGCTCTGGCAGAGTCGGGTGGGGGTGACAGATAGCACACAGTGCACACATAGTGCAGCACCTTTCCATTTCACCTCAGGCCTCTCCCTGTAACAGCGGGTGCTTTCAAAAGAGGACAGTCCTCAGTAAAATAGGACACACAACAACATGGCTGTCAACCTCCCCTTTTTTGTGGAAAATTCCCTTATTCCAGCGCCGTTTCCCGCTGCTTCCCGCTGCTATCCCGGATTATTAGATATCCCATAGACAGTCCCCGGGACAGGTGAGGCTGTTGATCCCTTATTTTCGAGGCTGCTGATCCCTTATTTTCAAATCTGAAAGTTGACAGCTATGCACAACAACCTTGTTACCATTAAGAGCCTTCCCAGGGAATTGAATGCTTCCTGCTCTGTGGTCCCAAGAAGTATTTTCTAAGGAAGTTTACAAGCACTCAAAGGTCTAAAATTTGCAATGAGTCATGATAGAGGACTGTGAGTCATGACACCATAAATAACTCATGCAACTAATTGTCTGTGCATCTCTTTTTTTTTAATGCTTCTTTGTGGTGTCTGGGTCAACCTCATGCAGAAAAAGTTGCCATTTCATCGCTATGATGGTGGTGGTGGTGGTGGTGGTGGTGGTTTATGAATTTCATACAGTGGTACCTCTGGTTATGGATTTAATTTGTTTTGGGGTGCCGTGCACACCCAGAAAAATGCTTAACTAGAGGCACCACTTCTGTGCACGGCATGGCACGATAGAGCGCTTCTGTGCAGGCGCACAGTGCGTAGAGTGCTTCTGCACATACGCTAGCGGCAGAACCCAGAAGTATACACTTCCGGGTTTGCAGTGTCTGCTTCCCGAAAGTTACGTTACCCAAAGGTAATGTAACCCAAGGGTCCACTGTACCACCTTTCGTCACAAGATCCCAGAGTGGTTCACAGGATAAAATACAAGGTAAAAACACCAGTATCATAGAATCATAGAGTTGGAAGAGACCACAAGGGCCATCGAGTCCAACCCCCTGCCAAGCAGGAAACACCATCAGAGCACTCCTGACATATGGTTGTCAAGCCTCTGCTTAAAGACCTCCAAAGAAGGAGACTCCACCACACTCCTTGGCAGCAAATTCCACTGTCGAACAGCTCTTACTGTCAGGAAGTTCCTCCTAATGTTTAGGTGGAACATTCTTTCTTGTAGTTTGGATCCATTGCTCGGTAAATAGTAAATAGTTAAAACAATAGTAAATAGTTAAAACAAAACAATAATGTTGTAGAATATTAATTAGCCAAAGGCCTGGTTTTCACCTGGTACCTAAAGATGTATAATGAAGGTGCCAGGCGAACATCCCTGGGGAGAGTATTCCACAGATGGGGAGCCACTGCAGAAAAGGCCCCTTCTCATGTTGCCACCCTCCAGACCTCTCAAGGAGGAGGCACAAGAAGCAGGGCCTCAGATGGTGATCCCGGGGTCTGGGTCTATTCATAAGGAGAGAGGTGGTCCTTGAGGTATTGTGGTCCTAAGCCATTTAAGGCTTTATAGGTCAAAACCAGCACTTTGAACTGGGCCCCAAAACTTTTATTTATTTATTACATCCTGCAGATTGGACTATTGTAAGATGCTCTAAATCAGGCTAGCATTAAAAAAGTCTCATCTGCAGCCACACTAGTGACAAGGGGCCTGCCAATTAGATTCCATCATGCTAATACAGTGGTACCTCGGGTTACACGCACTTCAGGTTACAGGCTCCGCTAACCCAGAAATAGTACCTTGGGTTAAGAACTCTGCTTCAGGATGAGAACAGAAATCATGCCCTGGCGGCGCAGCAGTAGCGGGAGGCCCCATTAGCTAACGTGGTGCTTCAGGTTAAGAACGGACCTCCGGAACGAATTAAGTACTTAACCCGAGGTACCACTGTATCAGCGGCTATCTGCTCTGGGTGGCTGCCTCACTTCCAGGCTCAATTCATCAGGATCCAATTTCCACTGTTAATTCCAAGTCTAATAACTGCACCTGCTTTCTTTTGCTTGAACGTTTGGGCTATCACACATGGTAGACCTGCAGAAAGCCCAAGGCCTACTGGGACACAATATAAAATGAAATTTATTCCCTTCAAAAAATTTCATTTTTCATCTTAATCTTAGTTAAATGATTAAAAAAAAAAATATTAAGTGACTGAGCACTTTCATAGAAAGGGTACCAGGTGCAGCTTAACATTTAACTTGCACACCCAGCAATGCTACAAGGCGCAGCTCTGGGTAAAGGGACTCATCCTTCTCTAGTCTCCTCTTCCTGTATCAGAGCGGGGGCGGGGGGGCGGTGCTCAGGTCTTCCAAGGTCTTCTACAGTGGAGCCCTCAGGGTCAGATGACAGCAGTACCATATACCCAGGCTGGGTGGGGGGTGGGCACTGATTCTATAGGTTCATCTGTAGCAGGAGCTCAGGATCTGGCTCTGCATACCTTTCCCCTTCAGAGTCACAATCATAGAATCAGAAATGTAGAACTGGAAGGGACCCTGAGGGTCATCTAGTCCAACCCCCTGCAGTGCAGGAATCTCAGCTAAAGCATCCATGACAGGTGGCCATCCAACCTCTGCTTAGAAACCTCCAAGGAAGGAGAGTCCACAACCTCCCAAGGGAGACCGTTCCTTATCATCAGAAAGTTCTTCCTGATGTTTAGTTGGAATCTCTTTTCTTGTAACTTGAACCATTGGTTTGAGTCCTACCCTCCAGAGCAGGAGAAAACAAGCTTGTTCCATCTTCCATGTGAAAGCCCTTGAGACAATGGAAGACAGCTATCACTTCTCCTCTCAGTCTCCTCATTTCCAGGAAAAACATACCCAGATCTTCAAACTGTTCCTCCTCATAAGGCTTGGTTTCCAGTCCTTTCCTCCATCACCTGATGAAGAGGAGTCCAGCTCCTAGTCCCTGACACCTTCCATGTCCACAAGCAGTTCCCAGAGTGGGTGGTGGTGCCCCTGGGGGCCAGTGGGATTACCCAGGAGGGTGCTAAGAGGCAAGGGAGAAGCTGTAGGACTCTGGAGATGAAAATGACTATCTTATGTTGAAAAGCTGGCGTCAACTGCATCAGTTCCATCAGTCTTGCTGAATTACAGTGGTACATACGCTTCAGGTTACATATGCTTCAGGTTACAGACTCTGCTAACCCAGAAATAGTGCTTCAGATTAAGAACTTTGCTTCAGGATGAGAACAGAAATCGTACTCTGACGGCGCGGCAGCAGCAGGAGGCCCCATTAGCCAAAGTGGTGCTTCAGGTTAAGAACAGTTTCAGGTTAAGTACGGACCTCCGGAATGAATTAAGTACTTAACCTGAGGTACCACTGTAATTAAACTAAATCATTTTAATTGGATTTTGAATAAATGTGCTTTGTGTTTTGAATTTTATTGTGTTATCATCTTTCTTAATGGGTTGTGCAAATGGCAATTCTGAATAATGCTTTTTATAGGATATGGGTGGGATTCACATGGGATTAGTTTATGGAAGCTGGGGGGCAGTAGCCTGAAAACATTCGGGAACCACTGCTCTACACCCAAACCAGTGGGTACAGACAGATCCTCCCCAACTCCTCTCCAGGTGCCACCTGACTCTGGACCAGCATCATGAGAACCATCCCTTGACCTGCCAGACTCTATCGTGAATCTCAGCATGTGAACCCCATGTCAACCCAAACCATTGTCCACCCACAGCCCAGCTGAGAAAACCAAGCTCTCCCAGATGAGTCCATCATCCAAGTAGGTCCATGGAAGCAAGAGCTTTAGATGTGAAAAGTGTGTGTTTGGAATGTGCCACCGTCCAATGCATTCCAGATGGGCCCAGCGAAAACAGCATTCTGCCAGTCACAACTTCCTCTTTCAGAGCCTATTAAAGACCACAAAGGCGCAATGAGCCCAATGAATGATGGTTCGGATTAGATCCTAGGTCGTTAAATGGAGATATTCCACTTGCAGCTGCCAACCAGGCCCTGCTTAAAGGAGATCATTTCGACATGCCCCTTTGAGTGTTTATTTAACGCAAATGCATTCCACCCCCCAGTCTGGTTCTGTTTCCTTGGAAGGGAACTTTCTGTGCATGCTTTTCGGCAGTTGCACAATACAGGCACATAGGAAATCCAATAGATGGATGGGGAGCAAGCTTCGGCCTGGTAGACTCACTGTGGGCTAATCCAGTATGGCAAATGGGACATTGCCTCATGAACCTCAGCTTGCACTCTGCGAGCCCCCACCAACTTGCAAACCAGACCAGGGATTGGTGCAAATAGATAAATAGGTACCACTCCGGCGGAAAGGTAAACAGCATTTCCGTGCACTGCTTCGGTTCACCGGAAGCAGCTTAGTCATGCTGGCCACATGACCCGGAAGCTGTCTGCGGACAAATGCCAGCACCCCCGGCCAGTAAAGCAAAATGAGCGCCGCAACCCCAGAGTTGTCCACGACTGGACTTAACAGTCAGGGGTCGGTTTACCTTTTATTGGTCAGGAGCAGACTGAGACATGCTGAGGCCCCAAGCCGCACCAGGCTGAAAGAGCCCCTTAGCCTGAACTGGCCGCTGGTTCTGTTTGACAGCTTATGGATCCCCAGCCTAATGCATATTTCATATTTCTGCACAGATATGACCAATAATTGTGTAGCAATTAGGAGTTCTTTTTGCTGTACCAAAATGATAATGCCTGTTTCAGAGTCTGTTTCCCCACCTTTCCATTATTTTTTGTAACTAGTGTTATAGAACTAAAAATTAAGGATGTTATTTATTTATTTTTTTAATCTAGAGGACCCTCGTAACCCAAGGCCCTAAAATATAGCTTACCTTGCTTGTGCATAAACCTGACACTGGCAATTATCATGGTCTGCCACTCTCCCTGGGAGCTAAGAAGCTACATACAAGGTGACCTTCCTTGTGAGGAAGGAGCAAATGGCAGAGAGTTGGGGATCCTCAAGATGACTTTGCACAAAGCTAACAAAGTGATTTGTCCAAGGTTTCATTTGCACAATACATTTAAAACAGTATTGTATCACTTTAAACAGACATTGCATCCTCCAAAGAATATTGGGAAACGTAGTTTATTCAGGGTGCCAAGAGTTGATAGACCACAATTTGCCTCACAGAGCTACAATTCCCAGAGTTCCCTGGGAAGAAAGTTCGACTACGGAATTCAGTTCCACAAGAGGCAGTAAAGACCACTGTCCTGGGTGGTTTTAAAAGCAGATTATACAAGATTATGGGGGATTAGGTTATTAGTAAAGGGACTCGGGTGGCGCTGTGGGTTAACCACAGAGCCTAGGACTTTCCCATCAGAAGGTCGGCGGTTCAAATCCCCGCTCCCGTTGCTCAGCCCCTGCTCCTGCCAACCTAGCAATTCGAAAGCACGTCAAAGTGCAAGTAGATAAATAGGCACCACTCTGGCGGGAAGGTAAACAACGTTTTCATGCACTGCTCTGGTTCGCCAGAAGTGGCTTAGTCATGCTGGCCACATGACCCGGAAGCTGTACGCTGGCTCCCTCGGCCAATAAAGCGAGATGAGTGCTGCAACCCCAGAGTCGGCCACGACTGGACCTAATGATCAGGGGTCCCTTTACCTTTCCCTAGGTTATTAGTGGCTCCCAGCCACACAGGCTATGTTCTACCTCCAATTTCAGAGGCAACTGCTGGAAATCACAAATGGGAAGAGTTGCTTTTGCACTCAGGATCACCTCTCAGGCTTCTGATTGGGACACCTGTGTCCCAATCAGAAGAAGATGCTGGACTATGCAGACCTTTGGTCTGATTCAGCGGGGCCCTTCTGATGTTCTTATTCTACTCAACAGAGCCATGTAAATACTTCAACCTGCTGCCTATTAATTCCTGCGCCCACCCCCACAAGTTCAATTGTGGCTCCGATGATTGAAAGATTGAAGAAGACAAAAAAGACAGCAAATTGGATTTTTGGTTCGCCAGTTGTTATTCTAGCAGCTGGGCCCCACAAGGTTGTCCTGAGAGTTAGAGTCACTCAGTTTCCATGGCAGCCTATCTTGGCCATGACTGATAATAAGTAGAAATGTTCTGGTATAGCTTTTTAATTTACTTGCCCCCAGTGCTTCTTAATTTATAGATAGCATTCATTTCCCAGCAAGGGTTTGTTTACCTCCCAACCTTGGTTTATAAGGTTTATTCAATTATTCTGAACAAAACAGATATAAGTTCTTTTTTTATATCCAGAGCAAGGTAGAAGAAGATAGGCTGGAGAGAGAAAAGGATGTAGCCAATGTCAGTCGTACTCGGAATAGACCAACTGAAACTAATAAATTCATTTTAATGGATCTGCTTTGAGTAGGACTGAATTGGAGACAGCCAATTTATTAACAATTCATTAGCAATTATTATATATCTTGAGAACAGAGCATTTTAGAACTAGTTATCTAACCAAACTCTCATCAGTTTCCTTAAGAAGTGTCTTGGATGGCCAGTACAACCAGGTTCCATAACACAGACTGACTTTGTTTTTGTGGTTAAACTCAGCTGGAAGGCATCATTCATTATCTGTTAGCCTGCTCTTTATCTAGAGAAACAAGAGATCGCTTTTTGGAACATTTGTTAGCAAAAGCAAGCAGGCACACGCCAGCAGAAGTGGTTTAGTTTCTTTTGAGTAACAATAAAGCTGTATAACACCCTGAGTGGCCCCTCTATTCACTGGGCTAGAAATTTTTTTTGAGAAAGAATGAGATAAAAATCACTATGAATTGTTTTGGTGTTTCAGAAGTTTAATAAGAAATTTAAAAGTTGTTATTATTTCTGCTTTCATCTTTTCTCGGCTTTCCTCTTTAACTTCAGCTGTATGAAATTGTATAAGGTAAACTTAGGGTGGACATCCAGCATTGTTTAAGATATGTAGGCATAGACAAGGTCAGTTTCTTTTATGGGAAGCCACTTGGAAGCCCTGTATGAGATTGAGGTTAGCAGTGGAGGCTGGTCCATTAGGGTCAATAAGGCATCGCCCCGCCCTTCCCATAAGGCTAGGATCAAGGAGACATGTGGTTGGTTTCATTTGTCCAAGCAGCCTGTCCACATCCTCGGAGGTAACAGATTGGAATTGATCCCATGCAACTTGACTAGACAGGACTCCAGCACTATCCCACCCCGGCCGTGCTCCCACGGTGGAGTCTACCTCTTTCTGAATCTGAGTGACTTTATTTGAAACCCAAAGCACATTGCTTCACATTGCTACCATCCCTGTTAGTGTAACTGCAGTGCTCAAATCTGCTCTCTTGCCATGCAGTTGCAAATCAGTCCTAAGCTCCATGATATGTTTCTGATGCAGTCCCCCAACCGTCAGTTTTGTCATCTGCCTCTGCTTTCATGAACTTTTCATGATCTGGCTTCTGTAGCACACTTGAGGAACAGAGTGCCCTCTCTTAAATAGGCATGTTTCAGAGAATGTAGTTTGGCCAAAGGACCAAACCTGGGGAAGCCAACTGACTCATTCATATCAGCCACAGGTTTCTGAAAGGAAGAAGACTCTAGATCTGGGTGGAGAGTATTGACAAGATGGTCTCCATCATTCTGACCAAGTAATGTAAAGGTTACCTGTGAGACAGCAAAGAACAGGTTAGGTTGGAAGGAAAACGAACTCAAATGTAAGATCATAGGAATGGCGGGGGGGGCGGGGGGAGCCCTGCTAGATCGGGGATATATAATTACATTAGAAAAGCCTTCTGGATCAGGCCAGTGGTTCATATTCTCCAGCATCCTGTTCTGGTTTGCCAGAAGTGGCTTAGTCATGCTGGCCACATGACCCGGAAGCTGTATGCCGGCTCTCTCGGCCAATAAAGTGAGATGAGCACGCAACCCCAGAGTCGGTCACGACTGGACCTAATGGTCCGGGGTCCCTTTACCTTTTAGTGTTATGACAGAGGAATTAAATATTGCTCTATTTTCCACACCATGCATAATTTTGTACTCCTCATATGATTACCCTTTTCTCTAAACTATGAATTCTGCAAATGTTTCCTCACCTTTAATAAAGTAACAATGAGAGCATAAAAAGAGCCCTGAAAGATCAGGCCAAATGCCCATCTAGCCCAGTTTCCTGTTCCCACAGTGCCCATTTAGGTCCCCATTACGGAAGGCTGGCAAATAAGTAAATGCATGCAATGATCAGGTGTTCATTCAAGACGCCTTTCCCACACATCTCAAGGTCAGCAAATGGAAAGATAAGCAGGCTGGGTAGTAGGGGGGGAAGGACTGCATGAAACATTTTAAAGCTAAATACAACCCATCTGAACACTTCCCTGCACAAGGGAAGCTGTAGCAAGATCACACTCAAATTGATTATTCAAGCAATGTACTGGACTATGGACATGATCCAGTCCAATTGAAGCTGGAACATAAGAAGAGCCCTGCTTGATCTGACCTAAGACCCATTTATCTAGTCTAGCATCCTGTTCTCACAGACGCTAACAATAAGCCTCAGGCAAGTCCGCAGTCAGCACCTGAGAGCAACGGCACTCAAGGATAACAAACCTGCCAATTTCAGTTTCTTGCAATTTATCGTCTATCTAGCCCTAAATTCAGTTCTCCACATTCCTCCAACAGTTGGTGGTGGTGTAATGCTTAGTGTTGGACTAGGACCTGGGAGATCAAGATTTGAGTCCCCACTCAGCCATGAAGCTCACGGGGTGCCCTTGGGCCAGTCACCGTCTCTTAGCCTAACCTGCCTCTCAGGGCTGTGGTGTGGATGAAACCGGGAGGCGAACCATGTAAGTCACCCTGAGATCCTTGGAAGATAAAGGTAGCACGTAAATGTAATAAATAAGTAAATTTAAGAAAGGAAACCTTGTGAAAACCTGTCCTCATTTTAACACCAATCTCTCCTAACATATGCATTTATACAGGCAATGTTGTCTAACATGAGCAATTTCTATAATGCATTTTTGGTTGTTTTTTTTCATTTATATGTGCATTTTAATGCACTCTCCTCCACCCCATATATTCTTTTTTGTACACATCATTTGGTCTGCAGTACATGATCCAGAGATATGTGAGTTCAAAGGATAGCTGTATTTCAGTTCAGGTATTGTACTGGAAAGTGCATTATAATGCGAATTAAATTGGATTTCTACCCACACCCGAATGACCTTCTTGTGTTCATGATCTGCAGCAGCCGGTATTCAAAGCCTTTCTGCTTCTGATCCTGGAGCTAGTAAACAGCTATCAGGGCCACATCTGCTATGCTTTTAAAGCATTATGATATCGCATTAATAGCCATGGCCTCTCTCCCAACAGAATCCTGAGAACTGTAGTTTGTTAAGGGTGTTAAGCATTGTTAGCTAGAAATTCAGAGAGTTCCCTGGGACGAGGGATTGATTGTTAAACCACTCTGGGATTTGTGTATATTAGCAGGGAAAAAAATGCTCTAAAATGTGAAGGGTTTCTGTAACAACTTTATTTATTTTTTTCGGGGGGGGGGGATTGCAAACTGGTGCAAAGATGTGACAAGCTGAACGGGAAGAAAGTGAGAAACCAACATTGATAGATTTGCCTCTATGCACAAAGGGGACAAAGGGCTAAGGACCATTATCGTACTCCACTCAGTAGCGACTACCTCATATGGTGTCTCACCAATCTCAGCCTGCCCTCAGCCAGACTCCACCTGCATGGCTTCTTGCAACCAGTCCAAGGGGTGGCCTTGGGTATCAGCTTCCTCCTAGTCTTGATGTTGGCAGGGGTGGGTCTACTACAAAACTAATGAAGCTTCAGCTTCAGGGCTCCTAATCCTAGAGGGGCAAATTACAACTTGGCCACAGTAATCCATGCAACAGTCACCTCCAGGCTTGACTACTGTAATTCGCTCTACGCGGGGCTGCCCTTGAAGCTGTCCCAGAAACTCCAGCGGGTGCAGAATGCTGCAGCGAGGCTCCTCACAGGGTCTCTGCCATGGGAGCATATTCACCCAGTGCTTTTCCACCTGCACTGCTCCTGGTGGAGTACAGGGTCAGATTTAAGGTGCTGCTTTTGACCTTTAAAGCCCTTCACGGCCTAGGACCCTCGTACCTACGGGACTGCCTCTCCCGGTATACCCCACAGAGGACCTTAAGGTCCATAAATAGCAACACCCTAGAGGTCCCGGGCCCTAAGGAAGTTAGATTAGCCTCAACCAGAGCCAGGGCCTTCTCAACACTGGCTCCGGCCTGGTGGAACGCTCTGTCTCATGAGACCAGGGCTCTGCGGGATCTGGTTTCTTTTCGCAGGGCCTGTAAGACAGAGTTGTTCCACCAGGCCTTTGGCTTGGAGTCAATTTGATTCCCTCCCCATCTATCTTTTTCCTTTCTCCTCCTGTGATGAGGCTGCATTTTAATTGCTTTAATGTTTTAATGTTGTATTTTAATCTTGTTTTTAAGTTGTATTCATTCAACTCATTTTTTTTAATTGGTTGTTAGCTGCCCTGAGCCTGGCCTTGGCTGGGGAGGGTGGGGTATAAATAAAATTATTATTATTATTATTATTATTATTATTAATGGGTCTAGTAAACACAATTTTGAGTTGCATTGATTTGACTCAAATTGCTTGTTCTGTTGTTGCTGAAATAAGTCTGCCACTGGATTCTACCCTTATAGACCCAGAGGAAGAGGATGGGGGCAAGACCAGGATTATTCTGCTTGGTCTGTCAGTGGCTTTGGCACCACCTACTTATGTGCTCCCTGCCTTCTGCAGTACCAGTTCCACTGGGTACCAGCCCCCTACTACACTCCCTCTAACCCTCAACAGCAGGGCGGAAGATGATATGGGCTAGGAGGCTCTGTGGACCAGCAGCAGGCTAACAGGAGATGATGTTGATCCCTGGTGCCAGCTGTGCCCTGTAGGGTCAGGCTGTCCAGGGGTGGGGTAGGGAAGGAGCCTTACCTTGTGGACAAAAGGCCACTGCAGAACAGCATCATGGTCACCTCTCAGTAGCACCAGAAAGAGTGAGAGGTGTGTTTCTCCCTTCACCATTCAGGTAAATCCTCATGCAGAGCTTGTCGCCATATTGCTAAGTGTAGAATGCTGAAGATGGAGAACTTGGGAGTTAAGCACCAGCCAAAAAGTCACACATATCCTCTTCAGATAAAGAAAAATAGAGACGGGCTGCAACCAGAGCTCACCTATTCCAGATCTCATTGAGTTGAATCCAATTAAGTTGGAGTAGACCCACTGAAATTAATGACCCTAAGTTACTAGTGACCATTAAATTCAGTGGGTCTACTGGCATTGGCCACAGCCCAGAGCCAGTGTGGCATAGTGGCTAGAGTGTCAGACCAGGATTCAAATCCCCCATTTGCCCATCACTGGGTGACCCTGAGCCAGTCACTGCATCTCAGCCACCTCACAGGGTTGCTGTGGGGATTAAATAAGGAGGGCAAAACCATGTGTGCCACTTTGAATTCCTTGGGGGGAAATGCGGTGTGTGTGTGTGTGCAATGAACTAAAAGGCATCCCCAAGCAGGAATAGATGAATCTGTCCCTTTCAGCTTCTCTCACTTTCTCATTTATTTCTCTCTCTTTTTAATTCAGTTCTCCACATTTCTGCCACAGGTGGCAATGTGTGAAGCCCTCATGAAAACTGATTGGTTTTTTTTAGTGTGGATATATCCTAATAATACACATGGTGTGTTGGGGGGGGTTGGGGGGGTTGAGGGGGCAAGGAATATTTCTTAAAGTGATGCATTTCTGCAGTTAATCTTCAGTACTACATGCCTCTTAATGTGCACTTTCTCCTAATATATGCTTTTGGGTAAATGTTTAGTTGGAGAACTGCATTGCAAAACTCACATGTGTGAATTTTGCAGGGAAGCATCATTTCAGTTTAAAATTTGTTTTGGGAGGTGTGCGAATTAGATAGGTTCTGAATAAAATGCACATCAAACCAAATTTCTCTACTATCTGTAGCCCCTGGTTACCATATTTAGTCAAATGTAATGCACAACTTTTTTGGCCGAATTACGTTGTGAAAATTAGGGTGTGCATTAGATTTGGTGGTGCATTAGTTTTGCGTAAATACGGTAAATAGGTAGCAGATTCCAACACGGTTTTAAATCTTGTATTTAATACATGCCAAAACTGCAAAGGGCAAGTGACATCATGGATGGAACAGTTGTCTCTTCTTGTTAATCATACATGTAAATGGCATACAAATACACATTTAAGGCATGTGACTCACCCCAAAGAATCCTGAGAGTTGTAGTTTCCCCCTGCAGAGAGCAACAATGCCCAGCACCCTTAAACTACAGTTGTTAGGATTCGGGGGGGGGGGGCAGAGCTATGAAGCCAAGCTGAACAGCTGCTTAACCCAATCACTCTGTCTTCTGCCTTGCTAATTTTGTTCACAGCACCTGCATTTTTGCTCAGATCAGGGAGGAATGCATTTGGTTGCCTCCACCATCTGAGGCAAGGGAGGTAATAAGGAGAGAGTGGGGCTTCTCAGAAGTGGCACCCCAGCTGCAGAATCCCCAGAAAAGCTTTGCCTGTTGAAGATCCCTGGTTCAATCCCAAATCAAACCTATGGCCTCTTCCAAGCATTCAGAGCCCCTGCTCCCCACTACCCACCCACAATCCTTCCCTACCCACTCACCTTCAGCTCCAAGCCATGGATCATATCCTGGTCAAGGCCGCTCTGGCTCCGGAATGCCACAATCTTCTGCCAAGAGGCAACCATCTCCTTGCTCAGCACAGACGCAATGTTCTCAAAGACCTGCAGCTTGCCTTCCAGCAAGGTGACCCCACTGGCTGTCCATGAGTGCCTGCGAGCCTTCGTCCCCCTCCTCACACAGAGGGAGCCTGGAGGAACAGTCCGTGGCCAAAGCCCCCTGCAGTTTCATGCTCAAGAAGAACCTCATCAGAACATTGGAATCAATCAATCAAGTGCAGTAGGAAGGGTGCAAGCTTGCCTTCAGCTGTTTCACATGCTGGAGCAATAGCATCAAGTGTGTCCCCTCAGTATACTTCTCGTACTCTTTCCTATCTTCTGCATTCCCCTGTTGGGAAGGAACAGGGCACCATCAACACCATCATGACAAGGCCACAATGATGAAATCACACAGCTGATTAGACCTGGAACCAGCATCCAGCCTGCTAGGGCAGCTGCCAAAGCCACACAACACTGGCAGGGCCCAAGAGCACTTAGGGATGCACAAATCTGTCCATTTTTGTTTTTCACAGCCTCTCATTTTACCAATCTTAGGTTCAATTTACCAGTTTCCTGCATCATATTTTCAATGATCTTTAAAAAGAAAAAAAGCCTTGCAAATATTTGTCAGAATTTTAATGCAAATTTATCCTAACATACAGATTTTTGCAAGCAATTTCCCATAACCTGATGCAGTTTTGTACTAATGTATATATTTTGTGCTTTCTGCCGTATGCATGACTTGGCTGGAGATGTGAATTGCAAAATTCAGAGGAGTACAGAGAACCAGTTCATGGATTGTTTCAATGAGTATAAATTAGACAATTTTGCCTTTATATGCAAATTGAATCAAATTTCTCACCCCTCTGGCTCTGATCATTTCTTCAGACTGCCTTCCCAATTGAAGTTGCAGCTTCTTTGTAAGAAGGCTCGGTTGTCATGACACTGGACTGAAGTCAATTTCCCTTCTCTTAAGGATGAGTTTGAGGACTCTGGAGTCAGAAGAGAACTGCACACAGGGCCAGTCCTAGAGAAAAGTCTGCAGGATGAGACCATGGTGCCGGAGTCGTCCGACTCAGAGGACTCCCATCACAGAAGGTCCAATACAACCATAGTCTCCTCAGTTACATCAAAGACTGTTGCAGCAGAGATGCTCTTTAACTGAAAAGGCACCTTTCAGCAAAAGCAGAGTATACAATTGAGGCAGAACTGCTTGCTTCTAAGGTTGACTGTTGCTGAAACAACATTGGAGCTTTGCTCTCCCTCCAGCATTCAGCCAGTGACAGTGTTGGAGTAATCTCACACAAGAAGCGGGAAAGTTAAGGCTTACTTCCCAACCAGCTTTCTCCTTCAGGAGACAGATAGGTAGCCGTGTTGGTCTGCCATAGTCAAAATAAAAAAAATCCTTCCAGTAGCACCTTAAAGACCAACTAAGTTAGTTCTTGGTATGAGCTTTCGTGTGCATGCACACTTCTTCAGATACACTGAAACAGAAGTTGCCAGATCCTTCTATATAGTGAGAAGGTGGGGAGGGGTATTACTCAGAAGGGTGGTGGGAATGGGAGATTGGCAGATAGCTGAGATGAGCCTGTTGATGACTCTTAACGACTGTAATAGGTCTTACAGGAAAAGGCAAGGGGTGGGGAGGAGAGTTCAGCTGCATAAATAAATTTCCTTCACTGAAAGAAGTGTCCTTGGCCACCAGGTAAAGAGCAAAGGGACCCCTGACCATTAGGTCCAGTCGTGACCGGCTCTGGGGTTGTGGCACTCATCTCACTTTATTGGCCGAGGGAACTGGCGTACAGCTTCTGGGTCATGTGGCCAGCATGACTAAGCCACTTCTGGCGAACCAGAGCAGCGCACGGAAATGCCGTTTACCTTCCCACTGGAGCGATACCTATTTATCTACTTGCGTTTTGTGCTTTTGAACTGCTAGGTGGGCAGGAGCAGGGACCGAGCAATGGGAGCTCACCCCGTCGTGGGGATTCGAACCACCGACCTTCTGATCCGCAAATCCTAGGCTCTGTGGTTTAAAAAAGACATACTTCTTTGGTATGTTGGAGAAAGAGAGGGGGTGTCAAAGACGGGGGGGACAGGGGGGAAGGGATGCCCACTAATTTTTGGCTCTGACCTTGACCACTCTCAAGTTCAGCTCCACCAACCCACAATGTACAGCCCCCTGTTTGAAAGGTCTCTAGTTCAAGTCCAGTTTAAAGATAAAGAACCCTACAAAGGGGGAGCAGAAAGGGGGCACTGGAGCTGAACAATTGCAATGAGCACCTGGGCAGTGGTAGGGACTGGGCAGGCATGCACGTCACCTGGTCACAGCCTTCCCCACTAGAGGGAGCTGCACTGCATTTTTATTTAGTCATGACATCTAAATGTACGGCTATATAAATTAGCAAATGTTATACAAATCTACAATTGGGTGATTGCAACCAAACCTGAAACATTCCATTAAAGCATCTGGATGGCAGCATTACCTTGAACGGGCATCCAATCCTGAAAAAATGACATCCTTCATGGCCTACAGAAAGCGCTGAAGGGTTCTGTGTAGAAGAGCATCAACAAAATAATGTTTAAAATACAGGTTTTTAACAAGTACCCTGATGGGCCCTACATAACAAATTATTATTATTATTATTATTATTATTATTATTATTATTATTATTATTAATTTATACACCACCCATCTGGCTGGGTTTACCCAGCCACTTTTTGTGGCTTCCGACAAAGTATTAAAATACAGTAGTTTATTAAATATTAAAAGCTTCCTTAAACAGGGAATACCAGTTGCTGGGAGTGACAGGTGAGAATAGTACTAAGCGCATTTTCCCCTGTTGTGGGTTCCAGCAACTGGCATTCAGGAGCATTACTGCTTCTGACTGTGAAGGCAGAATATAATAATCGGGCTCAGTAGCCTTTGCTCACTGGTTCCACTTGGCTTTATACAAATCTATGCTGCGACAACATTTGGAGTACTGTGTACAGTTGTGGTTACCTTGGCTCAAAAACATTATTGTATGGTACAAAAATGGAAGCAAGGAGAATTACCGATGAAAGAAGAATGGCAAATGAAATTAATGGACTATGCAGAATTAGACCAATTAACAGGAAGGGTTCGAAATCTGCGGGACCAGAGGTTCTTAGAAGACTGGAGTAAATATCTGAACTATTTGAAAAGCAACTGTAATAAACAGATTACGCTACTAGGACTGCAATAAGTTCTGTAAGGAGGACTATTTGAAATATTGCAAGAAAGACTATGTGGAGAATTATTGGTTAAGGATAATTAAAAGTGATAGAGAAATTAAGAAATGCAGAACAAGTGATAAAGAACGGAAAATCTTCAGAAGTTGTTAGCAGAAGTCTAAAATATTGTATAAGATAAGAAGTTATGTTAAATGATTGTTGGAAATGATATGTTAAAAAAACCAATAAAAATGTATAAAAACGTTATTGTAGAGTTGGAAAAGATTCAGAAGGGGGCAACCAAATTGACTCTCCTGTGAGGAAAGGTTGCAGCATTTGGGACCTTTTCCTTTAGAGAAAAGGCAAGTAGTGACATGATAGAAGTTTATAAAATTATAAATGGCACAGAGAAAGTTGACGGAGAAGTTTTCCTCTTCTCTCAATACACTAGAACTTATGGACATCAGATGAATTTGGATATTGGAGATTCGGGATGGGTAAAAGAAAGCACTTCTTTGCACAGCTCCTAGGTAAACTGTGCAACTCACTCGCACTGAAGGCAGTGATGACCACCAACTTGGATGGCTTAAAAGGAGGATTGAACAAATTTATGGAAGATAAGGCTATCCTTGGCCACAAGCTATGATGGCTGTGTTCTGCCTCTGACAGGCAGTAATGCTTCTGAATACCAGGTGTTGGAAGCCATTGAGGGGGAGAGGACTGCTTTTGTGCTCATGCCTGCTTGCAGGTTTCCCACTGAGATATTTGGCTGGCCATTGTAAGAACAGGATACGATACAATATGATAGTCTTTATTGTCATTGTCCCATATAAAACAACAAAATTGAAAAAATCTACATCAGACATTCAAAACCAATAAGCCTGCTATCCCAGCTATCCCAGCCTGGTTAACCCCCTAAAAACTCTGATCCCCCATAATTGAATATGATATACTCCCACAGAGGCTACCTTACAGTGTGTTTAAAACCAAAATTGCATTTGGGTAGAAACTGTTTCTCAGGCGGCCAGTCCTAGTCTTTATAACCCTGTACCTTCTTCCAGAAGGCAGAAGCTGAAAGAGATCATTTCCAGGGTGCATATGATCCTGCACTATCTCTGCCGCTTTCTTATGGCACATGGAAGCATAGATTTGATCCAAGGTTGGAAGAGTGCACTCAATTATTCTCTCTGCAGTCTTTACAACCCTGGACAGCATTGTTTTTCCCGTGACCGTGCAGCTCCCAAACCACACACACAGACCATAAGTTAATACACTCTCCACAGCACAATGGTAAAATGTCATCAACAAGTCCCTCAAGACATTATTTTTCCGGGGGATTCTCAGAAAATATAACCTCTGCTGTGCTCTCTTCATCAGGTCTTTACTGTTTTCTCCCCAGGATGCATTGCGTGCCGGAGGGGAGGTTGTGGCCATCACCTACCCCTCCCCTTGAAGGGAATTCCATTAAAGGAATCCGGCGGTCGTTGTTCCTGTTCGATGCCCTGCTGGTGGCTAGGGCCATGGCACGACTACCCAGTGACTCTAGGGCAGGCACGTCCAACAGGTAGATCTACCAGTAGATCACTGGACGCCTGTGGTAGATCACCGGTAGATCACTGGCTTCCCCCCCCCAAAGAAGCTCAACAACTTTGGCTCCCCCAAAAAGAGCTCAACAAGATTGCCCTGCACCCCTAAAAAACATGGCTTTCCTTCTCCCTAAAAAAAAGCTCAACACTGCCAGTTTTAAGTCTGTGAGAAGATCGCAGTCTTTTGGGAGTTGGCCACCCCTGCTCTATGGGAAAGCTTCCAGTTGATTTGCATCAACAAGCTTCCCCTACAGGTTGTTAACCCTTGTGTGATTCCCGGCAGAGTGGACAGGAGTCAAGTAGACAGTGGTACCTTGGGTTACGGTAAATAGGTAGCAGATTCCAACATGGTTTTAAATCTTGTACAGTGGTACCTCGGGTTACATACGCTTCAGGTTACAGCCTCTGCTAACCCAGAAATAGTGCTTCAGGTTAAGAACTTTGCTTCAGGACAGAAATTATGCTCCGGCGGTGCGGCAGCAGCGGCAGCGGGAGGCCCCATTAGCTAAAGTGGTGCTTCAGGTTAAGAATAGTTTCAGGTTAAGCACAGACCTACGGAACGAATTAAGTACTTAACCCGAGGTACCACTGTAGTCTGTTTGATCCAATGCCTAAGCCATTAGCACTCACATTCTTAAGCAATAATGTTGTGGCATTTTTAGCCTGTTAACCTAAAATATTTGTGTCCATGTGTCTTATTTTATCTCCGAGCAGGGGCAGGGCCTCGACTCACAATCTTCTTATTCCATGGTGTGCAACTGTAACTCTGCTTTAACCTTATTACTGTAAATGTGTTCACACCTTGGCTAGAGATGACACCCCCCCCCCTGCAGTATAAATTTAAAGCACTATCATGCCACTTTAAAGAGTCATGGTTTCCCCCTGGAACCACAGAAGAGGTGAAAAGCCTTGTTCCCATTATGGAAGGTGGCAGAGGCACACATACTTGCTCATCCAGCCCCCCCCCCCCCCGATGGGAGAGCACTGGTGCACCAGGGGGTGGGACGTGCAGAGGGTGATCTTCACCCTCCATGCTCTCCAGCCCCTGCTATCAGGTAAGTGGAGCAAACAGCTCACCAGACAACTTGGGGGGGTAGAACCCCAAATTGAAGGCATTCCACATGGTTTGTTTTTAATAGCTTAGTTCGATTTAGCAGAGTTTAATATATCTCTCCCACCTTTCTGTCATAATGAAGTAGTTTACTGAAGTACTCTCTTTGTGGTGTTTCATTTGTGATTGATTTGGAAGCTGCAGTTAGTGCAGAATGGGTGCTGATAGGAGGAAGACCCTGTCTGCATATAACTTCTCTGCTCAGAGACCTGCACTGGTTGCTGAGGCCAGCAAGCCAGGTCCAAGGTGTTGCTATTAGCACGCAAAGCAACCAGTTTACCTGCAAGATTGCCTTATCCCATATGTGCCCACTTGACCACTTAGATCTGCAGAACTGGGATTATTACAGGTGCCAAGTAATACTCATTCCACACTTGCTGGTATGGCAGCATCTACACTTTGGATCTTCCTGTTTATTGATATCAAGCAGGTCCCTTCACTGTACTCTATTTAGGTAAAGGTAAAGGGACCCCTGACTATTAGATCCAGTTGCGGATGACTCTGGGGTTGTGGCACTCATCTCACTTTACTGGCCGAGGGAGCCGGCGTACAGCTTCCAGGTCATGTGGCCAGCAGGACCAAGCTGCTTCTAGCGAACCAGAGCAGCACACAGAAACGTCGTTTACCTTCCTGCCAGAGCGGTACCTATTTATCTACTTGCACTTTGACATGCTTTTGAACTGCTAGGTTGGCAGGAGCAGAGACCAAGCGACGGAAGCCGAAGGACTACTGTATTTTAATATTTTGTTGGAAGCCACCCAGAGTGGCTGGGGAAACCCATCCAGATGGGCAGGGTATAAATTATTATTATTATTATTATTATTATTATTATTATTATTATTATTATTATTGCACAATGCACTGCGAATTCTGAAATCTCCTTGTTTGAGCCAGCATCACTAAAAGCTTGAAAGCAAACAGGGATAGGCATAAGTGTGCAAAAGAATAAAGCCAATTCTTCTTCATTTCTTAGGTTATGTGCATCTTAGGGAGAGGCATCGTCAGAGAAAATGTATTGCCCTTTGTGTGAGAAAAAGAACAGAGGGAAAGCCTATTTCTTGGATTACACCTGTCACCCACCTGTTTGGAAGTTCTTGTGTGCAGATTGGAATGGTTTTGTGTCACACTTCATGGACCTTGCTCCTGTATGCCTCCCTTAAAATATATATCCTTAGCACTTATCATCACTCCCTTCATATTTTATTTTATTTTTTGTTTTCCACACCAAATTGTATTACAAAAGTAATATTGACCAGGGTATAAATATAAACACATGGTGCTTCTGGCTGCTGAGAATAGGTGGATTATGCGCTCTCTAATGTGAGTGGGCATTATTATATTGGAAGATGTTTAGTAGGGTCAGTTCTGGGGTAACTTCTAATACTTGCTTAGTTATTTTGAATATTTCTTGTATGATTGTTGTCCAGAAGAGTTGGATTTTGGGACATTCCCACCACATGTGGAGGTATGTGCCTGTGGAGATGCATCCTCTCCAGCATTTTGGTGAGGTTCCTGGGCGTATTAGCACTAGTTTTCATGGTATTAGGTACCATCTGTAAGTGAGTTTCAGAGTAAGTTATTTTCTTTTCGCTGATATGGATTTAAAGGGAGGTTTAGACCACATTCTGGTCCATTGGGTGGGGTTAATCTCATAGCCTATGTCATGCTCCCATTGTTTTTTGATTATGTCAAGGGGGGTTGTGGGATTTTGGAGCAGTATTTTGTATACAGTGGTACCTTGGAACTTAATTCGTTCTGGAGGTCCGTTCTTAACCTGAAACTGTTCTTAACCTGAGGTACCACTTTAGCTAATGGGGCCTCCCGCTGCTGCTGCGCCGCCAGCACGCAATTTCTGTTCTCATTCTGAAGTAAAGTTCTTAACCCAAGGTAATATTTCTGGGTTAGTGGAGTCTGTAACCTGAAGCGTCTGTAACCCGAGGTACCACTGTATTGTGGATATCATCCCTTTGCCATGTCCCTTGTTGTTAGAAGGAGGTTTTCGAAGGTAGTCAAGGGCCTAGTTGCTGCTGAATTTACTACTGGATTGTTTAAGACGACATGTAATTGGTGGTGTGTTAAGCCATGGCATTTGGGTGTCCCCTAGTTTCTCCTGTATTTCTTGTGTTGATGTGGGTTTGTTATTTTTGTAGAAGTCTGCTAGGTGATATAAACCTTTGGCTTGCCAGGTTTTTATCTGGAGTTTTTGTGCTGTGTGGTGGAATAATGGGTGGTGTGCCAGGGGATTAGTGGGGATGGGGTTGGGGACAGTTTGCCTGCTTCTTCCTTCCATGCTTTAAACATGTTCTCTGTGAACCTGTTTAGTGTTGTGGGGATTTTCCTTGGTTTCTTTGGGAGTAATGGGTATGCTGTGGTGGGGGTATTTTCGATTATGTCTTTCTCCAGGTGTACCCACTGTTTCGTCTCGTCTTGTAGGATCTATGGGGTTATGTGGCGTACTTGGATGGGGATGTAATATGATTAGCAGATATATTCTTATGTTCTTAAATGGCTCCCGTGGATCTACAAATATTATGTCTGGTCTTTGCTCCTTATTTATTCCCAGGAAACAGGCTTTCAACAGGCAACAAATAGCATCTTTCTTTGAAACATACATGAGTTCCAGTAAAGCAAAGCTCATCTGTACTCTGAGTCTACGGTTGGATTCCTCCCACACCCACATGCTCCAATTTAATACACAATTCAGGCTGTTTACAACGAACTTAATTGCAGGCTGGATGTTCTTACATGCATGTCGCTTTCAGGCTAAAGAGGCACTTGGATGCAGTGTGTATTTGATGTCATAAATTGTTCTGGAAAGGTATAGAGAACTTAACCATTGCTTGGAAACAGAACTGAAAATAAATGTTGACTCCACTCCATTAAAAAAGAGAAAAACACAGTGAGCGAGAGAGAGAGAGAGAGAGCTCAGCTAGAACACTTCTACCTTTGTCTGTGGATTGTAAAGTTAAGGTAATTTTCCAGTTGGCTTAAAAGCCTGTTTATATTTTTGGAAGAAAATGACAGTTAATGCAAAGCTAAGTCCAGTGCCTCAGCCAAGCCAGACATTTGAGCAAGGCCTGCTGTCGTCAACATTCTCCACTCTGACTAATTGCAGTAGGTAATATTAGATGCATTCTGAGGCAAGCTGCAGATGAGGTCCCTGTGTCACAATTATCCACACACATAGAAAGATGGCAAATCAGCGGGGGGTGGGGGGGTGGGGAATGGAATCACACCACTGGCCAAACCCTGACCTCCACGTAAGGAGGGTTGGCTGAATGGCTCATCTGGTCCAGTATCTCATTCTCTTTTTTTAAAAAAAAAAGATATTTATTAAGTTTTCACAGATTATAGAATACAAACAAACACCCACAAAGACAAACAAGTATAATTTCAAGTCCTTATTCTCTTAAACCTTACTTCACCGACCTCCTCATATACCTCCCCTTTCTGCATTCCAATTTCAAATATTTCGTTCAGCAAATCCTCACCCTTAATTTAATCTAATTGTAATCCTTTCTTTTCCTTTAACCTAATCTTTACAGCTGTAGTACGCTTACTTCTATAGCCGCAACATTTTAACACTCATTAATTTTACAATGTCTCTTAAGATAGGTCTTAAATTTCTTCCAATCTTCTTCCGCCGTCTCTTTTCCCTGGTTTCGGATTCTGCCAGTCATTTCAGCCAGTCCCATGTAGTCTATCACCTTCATCTGCCATTCTTCCAGACTGGGTAGATCTTGTGTCTTCCAATACTTTGCGATGAGTATTCTTGCTGCTGTTGTAGCATACATAAAAAAAGTTCTGTCTTTCTTTGGCACCAATTGGCCGACAATGCCCAAGAGAAAGGCTTCTGGTTTCTTAAGAAAAGTACATCTAAGTACCTTTTTCATTTCATTATATATCATTTCCCAGAAAGCCTTAATCTTTGGGCATGTCCACCAAAGGTGATAGAAAGTACCTTCAGTTTCTTTACATTTCCAGCATTTATTATCAGATAAGTGGTAATTTTTTGCAAGCTTGACTGGAGTCATGTACCACCTATAGATCATTTTCATAATATTTTCCTTTAAGGCATTACATGCCGTAAATTTCATACCGGTGGTCCACAACTGTTCCCAGTCAGCAAACATAATGTTATGACCAATATCTTGTGCCCACTTTATCATAGCTGATTTCACTGTTTCATCTTGTGTATTCCATTTCAACAGCAAGTTATACATTCTTGACAAGTTCTTAGTATTGGGTTATAACAGTTCTGTTTCTAATTTTGATTTTTCCACCTGGAAGCCAATTTTCCTGCAGTATCTCATTCTCACAGTGACCAACAAGATGCCTCTGGGAAACCCTCAAAGCACGACCCATGCACAAGAGCAGAAGAGTTTGGATTTGGATTTGAAATCCTGCTTTATCACTACCCGAAGGAGTCTCCAAGCGGCTAACATTCTCCTTTCCCTTCCTCCCCACTCTGTGAAGTGAGTGGGGCTGAGAGACTCCAGAGAAGTCACCCAGCAGCTGCATGTGGAGGAGCGGGGAAGCGAACCCGGTTCCCCAGATTACGAGTCTACTGCTCTTAACCACTACACCACACTGGCTCTCCTTGCCACTCTGCCCTCCTTGGGTTTCCAGAAGTGTTGCTGCCTCTGAGAGTGGAGGCTAATAAATTAGATAAGAAAAATGGTTTTGCATCGGAAAAAACCAAACTGGAAACGGAGTGGTTAGATTCTAAAGTTAAAAATTTGTCTAAAATGTATAATTTATTGTTGGAGTGGCATACAAAGGATGAACAAGTTAAATCTGTGATGATAGATTGGGCAAGAGATGTGGGACATAACATAATGTTTGAGGATTGGGAAAGGTTGTGGAGGAAAGGGGTCAGGTTTGCTGCATGTACGGTGTTAAAGGAAAATATTACGAAAATGATGTATAGATGGTCCTTAACCCCCGTAAAGTTAGAAAAGATTTATCACAACAGTGATAATCTATGCTGGAAATGTAAAGAAAAGGAGGGTACCTTTTACCATATGTGGTGGACCTGTCCCAAGGTGAAAGACTTCTGGGAGAAGATTTATAATGAATTGGAAAAAATGTTGAAATATACATTTGTTAAGAAACCAGAGGCCTTTCTTCTCGGAATAACAGGTTCGGAATTGCCCAAAAAAGATGTTAGATTGTTTTTGTACACCACAACTGCAGCTCAAATTTTACTGGCCAAGAATTGGAAAACAGAAGAAGTACCAACAGTGGAAGAATGGCAGATGAAGATGATGGATTTTTTAGAGCTAGCCGACCTGACTGGAAGAGTCCGTGACCAGAAGAAGAAGGAGCACCAGGAAGAATGGAAGAACTCAAAGATTATTTCCTTAAATATGCTAAGATACATTAATCAGAAGTACCTGCAAAAAATAGATAGGCTATGGATTTATATATGTGAAGTTATGTTTAAAGCAAAGATGAAAAGAAACAAAGATGTTAAGAAGATTAAGTAAATTTTATGAGATTCTATTTTGGAAAACCCTTACAATAATATATATTGAAATTAAGTCAAGGGAATTTGAGGAAGTCACTTAACAATGTTAGTAAGATTGGATTAAGTACAGTTATGATTTATGTTTGTTTGTTAGTATAGAATTTTGGAAAATTAATTTTAAAAAATGGGAAAAGAAAAAAAGAGAGAGTGGAGCTTGAGCATAGCCATTTTGGCTGGAAGCCACTGACAGCCTTATCCTCCAGGAATTTATGCATTCCTCTTTCAAACCCATCCAAGCTGGCAACCATCATTCCCTCCTTGGGGGGTGAGATCCATAGTTTAACTATGTGCTATGTGAAGAAGTCCTTTTCTCTGCCCTGAGTCTTCCAACATTCAGCTTCGTTGGATGCCCATGAGTTCTAGTCCTATGAGAGAGGGAAGGAAAAACTCTCCTCTGTGCCAGGCATAATTTTATGACCTTCTGTCATGTCACCTCTTACTTGCATTTTCTCTGAACTTGAAATCTCCAAATCGTGCAACCTTTCGTCACAGGGGAGTTGCTCCACACCCTTGATCATTTGGGTTGCCTTTTTCTGAACCTTTTCCCAGCTCTAGGTGAATTTATGAACAAAGCCAATATGTCCGCAATTTGTGAATGCATAGTTCAGTACACATGTGAAATGGACCAGCGGGAAGGTTAGGCAAGTCCCTTTCTTTCTGGCAAGGGATTCCACAGTAAGGCTTCATACACACTTGTACCTTCAAGCCAACTTTCACTCACCCACCACACACACATTTTTCTTCTGAAGCAGCATGGGGTGGGTGGAAAATTTGATCCAGTTCACACTTAAAGGTGAATCTATGTGGTGTCATGGTTAATGTAGCTGCCCCTGTTCTGCTGAATAAAGGTAAAGGTAAAGGGACCCCTGATCGTTAGGTCCAGTCGTGACCAACTCTGGGGTTGCAGCACTCATCTCGCTTTATTGGCCGAGGGAGCCGGCGTACAGCTTCCGGGTCATGTGGCCAGCATGACGAAGCCGCCTCTGGCGAACCAGAGCAGCGCATGGAAATGCCGTTTACCTTCCCGCCGGAGCAGTACCTATTTATCTACTTGCACTTTGACGTGCTTTCGAACTGCAAGATTGGCATGAGCAGGGACCGAGCAATGGGAGCTCACCCTGTTGCAGGGATTTGAACCGCCAACCTTCTGATCAGCAAGTCCTAGGCTCTGTGGTTTAACCCGCAGCGCCACCCGCCTCCCTCTTCTGTTGAATAGCATTCTTATAAAGATACAACAGGCACCTGCTTTCTGCACTTTCGGGGGTGGAGAATTGCAGACATTTTTGTTCTAATAGGTTTTCCCAGCTGGATTAAATAGATCTTTACCACAAGTGTCCACTTGTTTATGGATTTACTATTGTTTTAAATGTATTCGTTGTTCTTGTGTTTTTAATATTTTAAAAACTATCTTGTCTGTAAATCACCTTGAGATGGCTGTTTAGAAGGGGATTAGTAAATCAATGGCGATGATGATGATGTGTTGGACCAAGACCTGGGAGACCAGGCTTCAACTCCCCCCTCAGCCAAGTTCAAGTTCACTTGAGGCAGTCCCTGCCTCTCAGCTTAGCCTAGCTCACAGAGTTATTGTGAGGATAGATAGGAACTAAGGGGAACCAAGTATGCCGCACTGAGCTCCTTGGAGAAAAGGGTGGCTATAAATGTAATAAATACATAAATAGTATGTGAACTAAAAAATTGCACTTCTCTGAATTTTGTGGCTAAAAAAAGAAGAATTCACAGACTGAAAATGTGGAGAACTAAACCAGTGTTTTTCAACCTTTTTTGGGCAAAGGCACACTTGTTTCATGAAAAAAATCACGAGGCACACCACCATTAGAAAATGTTAAAAAAATTAACTCTGTGCCTATATTGACTATATATAAAGTAATTCTCTTGAATAGGAATCAAATAAACACAAAGAAGCATGGTTTAACATTCAAGCATGGTTTAATATTTTTTTCCTTAATGGCAAACAAAAACGTTGCGGACCGTTCTCTGCTCAGCGGCGATCGATCCGCTGATCCCCGCTGAGCTGGCGGATGACAGCTCCGTCTCCGCACTGTGTGTGGAGAGGGAGATGTCAGAGCCCCGCTGCTCTCTTGGGGAATCGGATGAGAGCGGACCGCCTGTCCGCTCTCATCCGATCCCATCCGATCTGATCCCCACCCAGGATGGAGGGAAAATAGGGTGGACACAGTCCAGCACCTGCCTAGTGGGCGAAAATTTGACTTTTTTAAAAAAAACTTTCGAATTTTTCAATTTTTCCCACGGCACACCAGGCAACATCTCGCGGCACACTAGTGTTGAACAGTGGTTGAAAAACACTGAACTAAACTCAAGACTGGAAGAAAATGAAAAATTGAGAGAAATGGACATATTTGTCCAGCCTTAGAAGTAACTCAGTGGCAGAAGGACTGTACTACATGGCTATGTTGTTTCACCCCTGAATTGCTGATCTAATGTTTGGCCTTCCTTGATACTAGGGCAAAAATAACTTTTATTTCCTGGGATTAGGTGATGTGCATCCATGTCCACACTCCCTGCTCCCCAAATTCAAAAATCCAAAGCCCTAAAAGATCAGGTCCAGAACAATAAATAGAAAATAAAATGAATGGATCTATGAGCAGCATAGCCTTTTGCCCAGATGTTCTTGATTTCGTCTGAGTGCCTGTATGTATTTGCAGAAATAAAAAATGCTTTGCATTTTATTCTAACAAACAGATATATAGCTTCTGAGAAATGTTTAAATCCAGATGAATGAAGACCAGACATGCCTTTCCTACTAATAGTAAACTTTCTTCATTTGTGCTGCCAGGATCTACCTCCTTACAACTCTGACAAACAACAACTCTGGTTGTTATTGTTTCTGGGGTCAGGGGGAAAGAAAGATTAATCAGAGGGTTTCAGGTGACTCTTAATTTCCACCTGTTGAAGGCCAAGTTACCTGGTAACAAGGACAGGCAGCCTGGGCCCTGGAAAAGTTCGGAACTACAACTCTCATCATCCCTGGCCATTGGCCATACTGGCTGTGAGTGATGCAAACTGTAGTTCAGAGTGCCAGGTTGACTGTTTCCTGCTTCTGCTGCATAGTTTCTTTAGCTGGGGAGATAACGCAATTAGAGGATTCATTGAGGTTTGATTAAGGCTGGGATTGGAGGAGAAATTTAATTTAGTTCACACTAAACAAAGAACCTACCTAATTCACACTTTGCAAAACAGTATGTAAACTGGAAAACAGACATCCTATGAATTTTAGCGTTCTCTGAATTTTGCAATGCAGTTCTCCAGACAAGTAATGTGTACAAAAATGTGTGGAAAGTATGCGTAAGAAATGCATACATTACTGAAAATAACATGCCAAAAAAATTCATAATATTTGGGGGGAAAGCCTTATGAATATCTGGCGGGTGGGATGTATCTATATAGTGATACCTCTGGTTACGTACTTAATTCGTTCCGGAGGTCCGTTCTTAACCAGAAACTGTTCTTAACCTGAAGCACCACTTTAGCTAATGGGGCCTCCCGCTGCTGCCGCGCCGCTGCTGTGTGATTTCTGTTCTCATCCTGAAGCAAAGTTCTTAACCCAAAGTACTATTTCTGGGTTAGTGGAGTCTGTAACCTGAAGCATATGTAACCTGAAGCGTATGTAACCCGAGGTACCCACTGTATTGGGATAAATTTGCACTAAATGCAGATTAATTTTGATGGTTTTGTTTTGTTTTGTTTTGTTTTGTATTGCTTTGCAAGCCAAAACACAGCTATCCTTCAAGAGCCACACTTATCTGAATTTGGCAATGCAATTCCCCAATCAACCAAGGCGTGTTTTGGGAAAACATACATATTAGAAGTGTATATAAAATTGCATACATCAGTGAAAACAAGACACAAAATGCATTATATAAGGGCAAAATTGCTTGCAAAAATGGGAATGAGTCAAAACTGCATACAAAAATGTGTATCTCTGGAGAAATTTGCACTCAAATGCTGACTAATAATAATAATAATAATAATAATAATAATAATGACCTCTGTGGAAATCTGGATAACTGTGACTGAAAAAATGAGAAACAGACCAAAACTGAAATGGACAGGTTCATCCATCCATACAGTAGTTCAGTCTATATGACTGGCAACAAGTTCTCCAGGATTTCAAGCAGAAAATCTTTCCCAGACCCACCTGGAGAAGAAAGGGATCGAACCTTAGGACCTTCTGCATGCTAAGCATATTCTCTGACACTGAGTTATGGTCCTCCCCTACAGCACTGAGCTGGATGGCCAAATAGCCTGGCCATCTCTATGTGCTCTGAATGCCTGGCTGGAAAGTCCATGCATCTTGACAGCCAGGGTGCCTCTCCTATACTATGCATCTTTCCGCTTGCACCCAAGCTTCCTCCTTTCTGCTTTGCAGCTGAATTTTCATGCTGCCCTTTCTATTCTCCCTCTCTCCTTCTCTCATGTCACAGGACTCCTTCCTCGTTTTTTTGTTTTTGTTTTTAAAGGCGCTCTCCCCGTACAATCCAGGCCAAGCAATAGTGATGTCCGCAGAGGGTTTGCAGGGCATTCTTCAGCAGATTCTTGCACCGGCTGCAAAGGAGTCAGGAGCATCCTTGCAGATGCTCAGAGGGTACCCAGAGGGTGACTTGGTTTTATTGGAAGAGGAGCTGGCAGCAGCCCTGCCAGAAATGCTGCTGCTGCTTTTCTCTGCCATCTGCAGTGATGTGCAGAAAGCTTTTCTTTTTAACTTAAGCACACAGGCATGCCACTCCTGCTGCAGTGTCAAAAACCCCATTGCCTGGCACCATTGTCATCTGCTGCTAGTGATCTGTTTCATTCAAACTTGCCCTTAACATGGTGTGTGTGTGTGTGTGTGTGTGTGTGTGTGTGTGTGTGTGTGAAAGAGAGAGAGAGAGAGAGAGAGAGAGAGAGCGCATGACAAAAACCTTTGAAGAGGTGGCTGTAACAGGAAATCACTGGCCAGGATTCAAATTCCCCCGGAAAACACAGAAGATAAGGATGAATCAAGGAGAAAGTTGCTTGGTTCTTTTGAAATCAGGCCTTTATCACAATCTGGAAGGCTTTCCATTTTTCTCCCCATGTATAAATGGACAGAGGGATGGGGGGTTTGACAGGAAGAATGTGAGGGCCATCAAGATAGATGGCCATCAAGGGTTCTTTGATCTGGAAAAATCCATCCTACAGCTGTCAGAATATTAGAAGTGGTTGCAGTTCTTCTTTGACTGGAAAACCACTGACCCCTTTTGGCTTTTGGAGATGCCTCATTAAAATAGTATTAGCATGAGTTGCTAGTGTTGTAATTATTTGGGATTCAATTCTGTAGAGCTGGTGCAGGGAACCCTTTTCAGCCCAAGGGCCACATTTCCTTCTGGGTAACCCTTTGTGGTCCACAAACCAGTGGCAAGCTGTGGTGAAGAAATTTTATTTATTTATTTTTCTTTGTACGGTAAGCTAGTTTCTACATATGCATTCCTCTCCATCCTCAATCCCGGCAAGCGAAAGGCATGATCAGAGTTCAAGGGCATATTCCAGCCAGGCAAAAACACTCAAGGAGGGTATAAAGGAGGACCAGTGAGGGGTTTAACTTGGGGACAGTTCCAAGGGCCAAACAGAGAGGCCCAGGAGCCACTTTTGCTCCCTGAGCCTGAGTCGCCCTCTACTGCCTTACAGTCTCTAGACGTACACAGTTGTTTCCAATGTTTGTCCTACTCAGAATAGGAAGATTGAAATTGATGGGCATGACTGACGTAGCCTCATTAACCCAATTACTCTCTGAGTAGGGATTAGATGCACCTTATCTTTATATCATATTCTCTAAATGCATGTGTTGTAGCAGTGTTGGGAAATGTTATACCCTCACAATTAATGGCCTTATGGGGGAGGTCTTTTACATGCTCATAGGTATCACTTCACTTGCTTCAAAATGTGGTACTAGTAAACCTCTCTCCTGCTCAGTCTGCAGTTTCGGGGCCTGGGCATCTGCCCCAAAACCCTACCCTGCGAACACCTTTGATTTACAGAGGCTCCAGTGGTTCAGGATCCATCTGTTCTGGATGCAGGTTAAGGTATCTGCATGATACTAAGAAAATGCACCATGTACACTCAAAGGTAATTGTCTTTTCATTTTTATATTATCACTGTTTGGTGTGCCATCTGTTCTGTTCTTTCCCCCCTTTGCTCTCTTTCCTTTATCGTTTCAAGCTTTCTCATATCTAGAACAGAAAACATATCAGTTTATTTTGTCTGATTGGCCCGAGAAGGCCTTTCGGATTGCAGCTGCCTGATAATCCACCTTGAGCCAAGTGAGACAAATCCCAGGCAATCAGGTCTCGTTCCCTGTCCCGTTGGCCACAAGGCTCTGGGATTTCAGTGATAAGGACCCAGGAGGTTAGATTTGTCTCTGATTTTTTAGCAGGTGCTCTTGGGATCTTTCCAGTGCTAACTCTGAGTTCAAAGCCATTTAATTGTGGAGGAAATGGAGGAGGGAAGGGAAATAGAGGCTTGTTCTCTTGGCTATCGCCAATTCATTAAGATAGGGAAAGTTTCACAGAGTAGCTGCAATAACTGTCTCTTAATATCTCATCTTAAAAAGCAGAGACATCACCTTGCCCACAAAGGTTTGTATAGTTAAAGCTATGGTTTTCCCAGTAGTGATGTATGGAAGTGAGAGCTGGACCATAAAGAACGCTGATCGCCTAAGAATTGATGCTTTTGAATTATGGTGCTGGAGTCCAGTGAGCACTCGGGGCTGATTTCCTTAAGAATGGATAGGTTTGATCTTCTTGCAGCCCATGGGACTCTCAAGAAAGATCAAACCTATCCATTCTTAAGGAAATCAGCCCCGAGTGCTCACTGGAAGGCCAGATCGTGAAGCTGAGGCTCCAATACTTTGGCCACCTCATAAGAAGAGAAGACTCCCTGGAAAAGACCCTGATGTTGGGAAAGATGGAGGGCACAAGGAGAAGGTGACGACAGAGGACAAGATGGTTGGACAGTGTTCTTGAAGCTATGAACATGAGTTTGACCAAACTGCGGGAGGCAGTGGAAGACAGGAGTGCCTGGCTGCTCTGGTCCAGGGGGTCATGAAGAGTCGGACATGACTAAATGACTAAACAACAACAACATTTTATTTTATTTTAAATGAAAAGCATTATGATAAAATGAACCTCATTGGATCAGATTATAGCTCCATCTAGCCAATGGGGCAGGGAGCCTCCGCCCCCACCCCCAGGCTCTCTATTTGCCCCTTGGAATTTACCTCAGGCTGCACTACTTTCCCAGCCCCCCGTTCCTAGTTCTGCTATGCACCCTCCTTGAGTGTTTCTTGGCAGGCTGGGATGTCTCCTTGAACTCTGGTCATGCTCCCTGTTTGCCTGGATGGAAGAGTGAGAGAGGTATTTCAATACGGCAAAGTTGTTGAGCTCTTTTTAGGAAAGCACCAAAATTATTCAGCTTTTTGGGAGAACAAACTCAAATTGTTGAGCTTTTAGGAAGGAGAACCTAACCCAAATATAGTGATTGTAAGCTTTTTGAGATGTTTCTACTACTTTTTCCATCGCATTGCCATACATCCGGGTTTTCCCTGACATTTATTATTGCATTCACAGCCCACCCATTTGTCCAAAGAGCCCAAGATGGTGTGCCTAGCTCCCCCACCCTCCTCAGGTTGGTTAGGCTGCCAGGCAGCGACCGGCCCAAGCTCAACCAATGAGCTTCATAGCTGAGTGTGACATTCAAATCCTGCTCTCCCAGGTCCTACTCCATCCCTTTGACCGCTACACCACACTGGCTTATCCAAGGTTTCTGAGAAGTTGCATCCTGCCTGTCACAAAGGTGGAAAAACAATGGACATTTCATCTGCATAGAACAATATCAAAAGCTGACAGCCAGGAATTGTAGAAAAAGAAGCCCTTGGAGGGTCTAGCCAATTCATATAGAAATGGTGTAAAAAAAGTGGGGTGCTAACATGTACCCCTGATTTATGGAAGGGTGGCCGTTTCAACCCACTCTAGGCCTAAGGCCAGTTGGTGCATAAATGGCTTTAATTAAAATCAATAATCTCTTGGCAATACTTGTATGGAGCAATTTAAGCCCAAGTCTCTATCTGTTTATCAGATCAAAGATTGAAGACGAAACTGAAGCCCGTAAGTGGCTAGCCGCTAGTTGCACTGGCCAGCCTCATCTAAGCAATGTGGGTCCTGCTGTCATAAACACATGAGAATAGTCTGCTAGATCAGGCCAGTGCCCCAACTAGTCCAGCATTCCCTTCTCACAATTGTTGGCCAGATAGATGCCTGTGGGAAACTGTCATGTTACCCCTTGCTCTCCTTTCCTCTAAACTTAAAGCGTCCCAAATGCTGCAACCTTCATTCATGGGGGAGTCACTGCATTCCTGTGAACATTTTGACTTCCCTTTTCAGAACCCTTTCCAATGATGATATCCATCTCAAAGTAAGGTGACCAGAACTATACAGAGTAATTTTGCACGAAACAGCACACAGTCTATTTCCTTCAGTTGCAGGATGCTTCCAAATTGCAAAACACGTGCCTCTGAATGGCCCTAGGGCAGGCATAGGCAAACTCGGCCCTCCAGATGTTTTGGAACTACAACTCCCATCATCCCTGACCACTGGTCCTGTTAGCTAGGGATCATGGGAGTTGTAGGCCAAAAACATATGGAGGGCCGAGTTTGCCTATGCCTGACCTAGGGCATGCTATTTTAGCCTGGAATCAAAGGGTTGAGCCTCTATTTCTGTGCCAGCCACATCCTGTTTTTAGATATTATCTGAGCTCATCAGAGGATGGGTTGAGGGGATTTACCAGAGGAAATAAGCGGAAAGCACCAGAAAGTTAACATTTGATTCACTGCTGTCACTTTTTCTTTCTGTTTTTCTTTCGGGAGTGGTGGCAGTAAAAGTTGAAACATGGGAAATGGTTTTGATACACTATCTATAGTGCATCCAGACTGTCAAGAGTTTTGCAGGAGGGATCCAAGAGCATACTGGGAATTTAGGTTTGTGGAATTAAAGTGGATAAAAGCACACTTGCTACCCTAGTTAAGCCAGTGTGGTGTAGTGGTTAAGGTGTTGCACTAAGACATGGAAGACTAGGGTTTGAATCCCCATTTGCTCATGAAGCTCACTGGGTCAGCTTGGAACAATCACTCTTCGCCTAGCCTACATCACAGTGTTGTTCTGAGGGTTGCTCAAATGGGGGGGGGGAGAGGAGAACTCTGTATAGAAATAGGTGAAAATAAAATGAATATTTTTTCATTTCTCTCAGTTTCTCAATTTTCCAGTCTCCACATGTGATTAAAAAAAAAAATCCTTGTGGAAATTTGTCAGCATTTATGTGTGAATTTTACCTGCTTTCTACATTTTTATACGCAGTGTTTCCCAATACAGTATAGATATTTTTTGCCAAGCATTTTTCACTAATATAATGTATTTTTGCATGTTATTTTCACTAATATATACATTTCTATATGCACTTTACCCTAGTATGTGCAGTTTTGTACACATTACTTGGCTAGAGAACTGCACTGGAAAGTTCAGAGAGGCATGAATTTTAAAGGATGGCTGGGTTTTGGTTGACAAATCTGGTGAGTTGAAATGCAAATTTAATCAAATTTATCCCCCATCCTTGGCCCTAGTGCAGGAAACCCATTTTTTTAAAAAAACAAACAAACATACTTTGTGTGGTTAGAAAAGTTATGAGGAAATGCATTGAAGATGAGAATGAATGCTCAACAAAGACCTGCTACAATCTAATTCCCCAAATTACAATCTAATCAGCAAGCAAAGCAAGATGAATGTACAATCAACTGGTCATCAGAAGGAGCTCATAATATTTGAAAATAGGAACACACTTGTAACATTCCTACTTGTACACCGAGGCTATTACAAATCCCTTGTTCAACAGAGGCTGGCAATACACAACCCAGCAACCTCAGTCTGCCCACCTGACTGCCTTTATACTTATAACCATTCCAGGGTTGTGACCTTGGCTATCAGCTTCCCCCTCCTTAGTCTCAGGGTTGCCCTTGCAGAACTAGGCAGGAAGGAGAATAAGGGCAAGGCTATGATTAGTCCATCCTGTCATTGACTCACACCACCTACTGTTGCCCTCCCTGCCTTCTGCCCACCAGTCCTAATGAGCATCAGCCGCAACTGCCTGCTACATAATCCTTACAATGCCCAGCATTTGCCCCTGGGACCTTCTGTGCTTCACTCTTGAGTTACAGACCTTTCCCAGAAACAGAGAATGCTTCCTTACACTAAGTCACACTATTGGTCCATGTAGTTCAATATTGCCTATGCCAGGGGTCAGCAAACTTTTTCAGCAGGGGGCCGGTCCACTGTCCCTCAGACCTTGTCGGGGGCTGGACTGTATTTGGGGGGGGGATTAATGAATTCATATGCCCCACAAATAACCCAGAGTTCCAGTTACAGATAGGTAGCCGTGTTGGTCTGCCATAGTCAAAATAAAAAAAATCCTTCCAGTAGCACCTTAAAGACCAACTAAGTTAGTAAATAACCCAGAGGTGCATTTTAAATAAAAGGGCACATTCTACTCATGTAAAAACATGCTGATTCCCTGACCGTCCATGGGCCGGATTGAGAAGGCGATTGGGCCAGATCCGGCCCCTGGGCCTTAGTTTGTCCACCCATGGTCTATACTGACTGGCAATGTCTCTCCAGGATTTTGGACAGGGACACTCTCCCAGCACTATCAGGAAATGCTGGAGATTGAACCAGAAGTCTTCCTTATGCAAGGTGGATGCTTTACCACTGAGCTACAGCCTTTTCCTGGCATGTTGGGGGAGGGGTAGTACCTCTGGTGGGGGACACAATGTGCCACTCTTTTGGTATTTTGCTCACCTTTGGTCCACTCCCTGCACTCAGCTCTCACCTGGGGCTCCTAGAAGCTGTCAGCATGCGGCAGTGGCCACACCCCAGGAATTGCTTTGATTGGCCAGTTAAACCTGCTGAAAGTAGCTGATGGGTCTCAAACCCTTGGTGAATTAGGGACCTCCCTGCATGCAAAGACAGGTTCTGGTGGATTGCGCAGATGAGACCAATAGTGGGTCCAGCAGTCAAGAAAGTGGTTTCTGCATGGGCAGATGGGCCTCGTCAACTTGGGAAGGTATCCCTTCTTGGAGGACAACTCTGATCCTAAAGCTCTGCTGCCTTGTGGGGTATCTTTGGGAGAAGAAAAGGCTAAGGAGTAAACCCAATGCACATCTGGAACGTAGAACCTAAGACAGCTGGATGGTGCCTTGTACTCCGCCTTCTGGCAACTCCTGCAGCCAAGCTGGTGCCAAGCATATTGCTCTGCTTTCCTTTAAACCACATCAGCAAGGCTGAGAGGGAGTCTTGCCATCTGGGCAGCGCCCATACACACTGCCCATGCTTGTGCCCTATGGAGGTCACTTTGGTGCTGCCAATGCAGCAGTTTGGCTTCTCCCCAGAAGTGTACACCATTATCTCTCAAGACCGCTGGATGCCAACAGTCTTTCCTTTAAGACACATGAATTTAGGAAGCTGTCTTAACAGAGCGCTGGTCCACTAGCTGAGTATTGTCTGCACTGACTGGTAGTGGCTCTCCAGGATTTCAGATGAGGGGCTCCCCCAGCCCTTCTGAGAAATGCCAGACACTGAGCCTGGGAACTTTCACTAGCTACCACTGCCCTTGCCCTTGCTCCTGCTCCTCACTACATGGTTATGAAGCCTTCACTGCCCAGAGTCAGTAGTACTGATTTACTTTGCCTGTGCCAATTTAATGCCAACCTACCATACAGGGCTGTTGTAAGTATTGCCAGGCTAATGTATGCAATGCACATTGAACAGTTGGGATATGTTCTGTGAATGCTAAGTGTTGCTGTTGCTCTTAGTTAGGTACCTTGAGAATCACACACAGAACCACTTCCACGTGTCTTGGGAAAATGCCAGTTGTAAATGCTCAGGCTACACAGTTGGTGCTTCTTATTGTCTCCACCCTCATCATTCAGCCTGGACACTGAGATCCAGCACCGAGGGCCTTCTGGTGGTTCCCTCATTGCGAGAAGCCACGTTACAGGGAACCAGACAGAGGGCCTTCTCGGTAGTGGCACCTGCCCTGTGGAATACCCTCCCATCAGATGTGAAGGAAATAAGCAGCTATCCTATCTTTAAAAGACATCTGAAGGCAGCCTGTTCAGGGAAGTTTTTAATATTTAATGCTGTACTGTTTTTAACACTTGATTGGGAGCCGCCCAGAGTGGCTGGGGAAACTCAGCCAGATGGGCGGGGTATAAAAATAAATTATTATTATTATTATTAGGGTGAAACCAACTGCCCATCATGAGTTTACGGAGGATCAGAAGGGCCATTACTGAGCAAACGTAATCTGGAAATCTTTTTATTTCCCCACCCACCAACTTTGATGTTATTTTGGTCTTTTGAAGACTAGAAATTACGTATGAGAAGATAGCAATGATACCCCGCAAGGGTGAGATGGTTATGTGACTTCTTTAATAGTTACATTTTTTTAAAAAAAAAGGGTCATGTCTGTATCACACTTGTGCAAGGAGTCTCTTCAAGCATTTCCAGTTGGGTTGGTGGAGGGGAAGGAAGTATCTGCCTTGGGTGCTTAAATGTATTGTTTTAAAACCTACCATTAGTTGTGTGATTATAGATCACCTTGGGGTTTATGTGAAAGGCAATTATGTATTTATTAATTAAACCCGTGCAAAAATGAAGCAACTTGTGGAGGGTGACTAGAAGGCAGAAAACCTCAAGCAATCAAACATGCAGTGCTTACTGCAGGCAGACCCAGGCAATCAGTCATGCAGAACTGCAGCAGGATGTGGATGCTTTGATCATTCTTACTTATTGCAGCACACTGGAAGTTCTCTTGCAAGACACTAGTATGCAGGGGTGCCAACTTGAATAAAATATTTGGGAGCTAGGTAAGCCCCGCCCTGCATAATCTGTCTCAAGATGCAGTGCATGCACACCATTGGAATGGCAATACCCATCAACTTGAGAGGGGCTGGCCCCCTCAAATATTTTATTGAGGGACCTCAGTCCCTAGGAGTTGGCTCCTATGCTAGTGTGGGCCACCAGCTCAGTTTGTGAATAGGGACTGTGGAGCCTCGCACACAGAGCTGTGCTGCCTCATTCATCTCACATTAGTCACACAGCAAGTAGATTAGCCACTACAAATTAAGACACACAACAGTATGATCTGCCAGGAGGGAAGTTTCCTGGTAAAAGCCTGAAGTGCATACAGTTTTCTACTTCACGGTGCCCAAATGGAATGCGGTCAACCATTTAATAGTCCACTGGGATTTTTTCTGGTTACACAAAGCTAGATAGGAAACCAATTCATTTCCAGAAGGGTAATCTTGGTTTAATAGCCAATTTAAAAAAAACTAAAAAAAAACACGCAGAGAGAAATAAGTGGCTTGCCACACATTAGCCTTCAAGGACTAGTATTAGGCATTTTGGGAGGGCAATCTTTTCAAATTTACTTGTTTCCATATAAACAAATCTGACCAAACGAGCTTGGAGCACTTACTGGGTTATTGGCCCTGATCTAGAAACCATAGTTTGTAGACCATGCAGCAAGGATGGGAAAACGTTGGCTCTCCATGTAATTGATGGAATCCATCTCCCATAAGTCCTTGATCATTACCTATGCTGGGTGGGGTGCTGGGAATTGGGATCTGGAGAACCAAATCTTCTCCATCCCTGTTTTACAGGATTAGATCTCAACCTGGAGCTCAGTCCAAAAGCAAGATCCACTGGGATAAGTGAGTTTGGATTGTTGGTGGTGGTTCCTGGGCTTTCCTGACTGAGCCCCGACTCAGCCAGGGCTACACTGGTGTAAGTCACTTACCTCAGCTGAACTGAAGATAGGCTGGTGGAAGCCACTCACCCCGGCTTATCCAGCTGAACTTAAACCAGTGTAAGTCCCCCTGAAAGAGGCATTCTGGGGGTATAGCAGGGGCAGGACAGGGCAAGAAAACCTAGACCAACTGCTTTTAAGCTCACTCATATAATGTAGCACCTTGGTGGAACTTAACCAACAAAAAAGGTACCTTAAGTAGGGCATAAATGACACCAGCTTTCTATAATTAGGATTGCTCTGCTGCTTAGCTGAAGTTAGATCCATTGAAATCAAGGAGACAAGATCGTTATGATTTAAGTCCCATTTATTTTCTAAACGCTAACAATGGCTTAGAATGTCTCCAGACAGCTGCTGCAATGCATATTCCTAGCAACAACAACAAAAGAGCAAAATACAAAATATGAATGGTGATAACTTTTGAATGCAGAAGGAAAACATATGGAATAGAGATGGACTCTTGGTGAATTATTAGGATAATTATTAGGATTGTTAGGCTCATCCACACTTTCTCTTGTCCCACTGCTTTCCCCTGAGGAAAACTGCTCTTTAGCACTCAGTTGGAGCAAATGGCAAACCTTGTTTTCTCCAGATTGACTTTTGCTCTGATTTAGTGGTAAAGAGCAGCTTTTCCCTATGTAAGGAGCAGGGCAAGGGGAGAACCACTCAGACCTATGCTATCTAGGCAGGAGACAAGCAGATGTGTGGACAAGTCCCATGTTGGGCAATGTATTATGTATTGGATATTATACATTGTCCACAGTACTGAAGCATGCAACACCTCCCTCCCCCCCCCACCCACTTATATTAAGCTCATTGTATTATAAACACACAAAAACTGGATTCTCAGATACTTCCTAGAAAAATAAGTGCTATTTTATATGTAGACAGATACAGCTCTCCTTGTTTAAAAGGTTGGGAAGAACCATAGGAAAAAACATGTTCCGGCAAGCTTTGATCAGTCTGAAGACTGTTCACAAAAGTTTTTTAGCAGTTTAACAACCATTGAGAAAGAGATCTTCCACAAAATCCTCCATTGATTCTACAAAGTCGTGGCACAAAGCACAAGATGAGTCAGTAGGCCACCATTCAATCCATGTCATGGCATCTAATGGATACTGGTATCTACAAAAAAGGGAGAAGGATAGGGGCATTTTAAACTAAGTGAAATAATGGAAGGAACGCAAACTGCTAAAGTAAATTTGATGGATCTGGCCAGTGATGTGTGTCTTGGTCATTTACAGTTAACACTACTGCAAGATGCACTACATGGGACTGTCTTTGAAGAGTGTTCAGATACTCGCGGGTGCAAAAAAATTCATTCTGTTTTAATGCTTAATTTGTTCTAGCAATTTCATTAGTTTCCAAGGGTGGTCATACACCATGTAGGGGGCCTTCTTTGCATCAAAAGGCAGTCTAAAATTATTATCATAACTAACTAAATAAAAACCTGCGTGTCTATTTTCTACTGTAGGTAGTGCTCAGGGCACAATGCTAAAACTATACTATACATTATGGAAGGAGAGACCTCCATTGAACATTTAACTTTATGCATTTTAAAGACTGTCACCAATTAAGTTCTACTCAGAGAACACCCATTGAAATTAATGGTTTATCTCTCCACCTCTCTTCACCCCAGTCTGCAAAAAAACCAAAACACCTTCAACTGCTCCCTGAAATATTTTGGGTTGTGACCAACTGAACTGTACTGTACTGAACTGTAGACCTTTTGAAAATAATGGAAATAGTCTGACATTGGGTACAACTCTTTCTCTTGCAATGCAGAGGTGAAGAATATATTTGGGTAATCTCCAAAATAGCACTATTACCACCTCACCACTTCCCCATCATCCCAAATATTGCTGCTACAATCCTAATGTGTAGAATGGAGTATCCTGTTCAGGTTTCTAAGCAGCTAGCCCTGTTCTCTTCCTGAATACTCTATTTCCCACCCCCTCTTCATTGGGCTATTTCCCACCCCCTCTTCATTGGGCTATTTATTGGGATCCCTACTTAGGTTTCTCCTCACCCCCACCTACATAAGATACCCTCGACTTTTCTCTAAATTAAAAAAGCCCCGAACATATTCTTTACATATCATGCACTGTAAATCCAAGCTTACTTACTTGGCATTGGCACCATCTCCTATCTTCAAGGCCTCTTTCCCCATGATCAGGTAATTCTCTCCTGGATTAAGCTGAACATCGACACATGAATTCTTTTTAATAAAGATGACTTCTGAGTTCTTCTGAGCAAAAGCCTCCCCTGGAGTAAAAATAGAAGGTTAGAAGGAGCCCAAAGGCCAGCTAGTAGTTCTGTCATTTCTACAAGACAGAACCACAAAGATAAAATTTATATTTATTGTTCTGCCCATGTTTGCCTCTGACCCTGGCATGCAGCCCTCAGAAGGCTGCCCAGATGGGAAGGTGGCCCTTGGGGTGAAAAATGTTTCCCACACCTACTGGGGGCAAAAGAGAAGGAAATGGCCATGACTTCATGCTCTCTTCATGGAATACTTTGGGAGGGGTGGGGATCTTCCTGAGATTAGTAAAGGTAAAGGGACCCCTGACCGTTAAGTCCAGTCGCGGACAACTCTGGGGTTGTGGCGCTCACCTTGCTTTATTGGCCAAGGGAGCCAGCATACAGCTTCCGGGTCATGTGGCCAGCATGACTAAGCTGCATCTGGCGAAGCCAGAGCAGTGCACAGAAATGCCATTTACCTTCCTGCCGGAGCACTTGCACTTTGACGAGCTTTCGAACTGCTAGGTTGGCAGGAGCAGGGACCGAGCAACGGGAGCTCACCCCGTTGCGGGGATTCGAACCACCGACCTTCCGATCTGCAAGCCCTAGGCTCTGTGTTCCTGAGATTACTGGATGACGACTCCCACCATTCCTTTGGCTAGTTAAACAATCTATGGCCTTCTAAACGGTGGTAGGGTGTTGTTACTATGTTATGTGTTTTTGTGTTTTTATATTGTAAACCACTCTGTGGTCCTTGGATGAAGGGCGGTATAGAAATTTAATCAAACAAACAAACAAATCTCTGGCCATTGGCTTGATGGGGATTGGGACTCCAACAGTAACTGGAAAGCCACAGGGTTCGCTGCTCCCGTTGTATCTTAATGGAATCATTTCAGCTCAGGATAACAAATGCTCTCACCTCTTTTATAGAGATCTAGGACAGTTGCAGTGTATTTAACAAAGCTTCCTTCTGGCTTGGAGGACAGGATATTCACTTTATAGACTACAGAGGAGAAATAATAATAATAAAAAACCAGTAACAACAATGCTGGACAAAGGTTCATTCTTGAGTGTGTTCATTAAAAGTGACGGTAAGAGTCTCTGCAATTTCTCTGAGCAGAGGTGGAAGGCTGCTATCACCAATTCCCACCATCAATAGCAGACAGCATGTTTTCATCTGTGACGTCCTGATGATGGAAGTCCAGTTAAGTCATTTTTGTTCCCCTGGGGATTTTAAATAATTGTTTGTATTTTAAGTTTTGGTATTCAAAGTCACAAGAGGACTACCTTCAATGTGGGCTGAGGAGGATCCAGTTGTTCAGCTCCACTCCACTGCCACAGGAGCGGGCTCTGATGCATAGTAGGAAAAGGTCAAAGGGCAACACCAGGATTCCCCCATGGTCATCTTGCAGGTTTCCCTTTGGGGCTTCTGGTTACCACTGTGAGAACGGACTAGATGGGATCTTTGAACTGACCCAGCAGGGCTCTTTTTATAGTCTGAAGACCAGCCTTAGGGCAGGAAATGCCCCCTAAATAATCCTGGCACCTTGCTACTTATATTCCTGAAGCAGATTTGAGCGCAACTTTTGATGTGGGGGTCTTTTGTAAGTTGTCTGAGAGCCTCCTGGTGCTATAACGCAGGATATAAGTATTCTAAATAAAAATTTAAAAGGGCTGAAAGGTTGCTGAATTTTAAACACTAGACATTAAATTTTCACTGTTGGTTTAGTTAGTATTTGGGCCATTTGCTTAAAGGTAAAGGTAAAGGTACCCCTGCCCAAACGGGCCAGTCTTGACAGACTCTGGGGTTTGTGCGCCCATCTCACTCAAGAGGCCGAGGGCCAGCGCTGTCCGGAGACACTTCCGGGTCACGTGGCCAGCGTGACAAGCTGCATCTGGCGAGCCAGCGCAGCACACGGAACGCCGTTTACCTTCCCGCTGGTAAGCGGTACCTATTTATCTACTTGCACCCGGGGGTGCTTTCGAACTGCTAGGTTGGCAGGCGCTGGGACCGAGCAGCGGGAGCGCACCCCGCCGCGGGGATTCGAACCGCCGACCTTTCGATCGGCAAGCCCTAGGCGCTGAGGCTTTAACCCACAGCGCCACCCGCGTCCCGCCATTTGCTTACAGGATTTAATTTGCTTTATTGCACATCTTATTGGGATTTTTTTAAAAAATTAATTAATATTTCCCCATATTACAGTAAAATAACAACTACAAAAATCAAATAAATAGAATATGGAGTCATCTCTTAAAAGTAATTATTGGATAACTCCCAGGTCACTCTTAACTACAGAGTGATTTAGTAGTCAGACTATCTGTCTCACTGTTATCAATCACTAAATAATTATCTTCTGTCAGCAGGAGCTAACAGAGAGACAGCCGAATCACTATTCCTCTCTCCTGGAAGTCCACACATCTCATTGTTTTAATTGGCATTACAAACTGTCCTGAGTTTAATATTACACCAGGTGACATATATAAATATAAAATTAAAGATCATCTCCAGAGGGTGGAAAGTTTGGGCATTTGCTAGAATCCCAAGAACAGCAGAGGAGCCTGAAACCCTAAGAGTGCAACCATTTCCATATTTTTCAGAGTATCCAAGATAATCAAATGCAATACAAGAAAATGAGTACTTTTAATACCCTGCCTTTTTCACATGGGAGGGAGGCTGCACCTGAGGGTCCCAAAATCACTGGCCGGTAAGATTTTACAATATCTGAACCTGATTTCCATGTTGCATGCTTGCCAGAACACACTAAAATGGAGGCAACCAATATGTTGCCCTCAAGATGCTAGACTACAGCTGGCAACAGCCCTGGAGATCTGAACATGCTCATAAAGGTAAAGGTAAAAGGACCCCTGACCATTAGGTCCAGTCATGGCCAACTCTGGGGTTGCGGCGCTCATCTTGCTTTACTGGCTGAGGGAGCCGGCATACAGCTTCCGGGTCATGTGGCCAGCATGACTAAGCCACTTCTGGTGAACCAGAGCAGTGCACGGAAACGCCGTGCTCATAATTTGCTCTTAAACATTCTCAGGCACAATCTGAGACTATAGTACCCAACTCCAAACCACAGTGTTGCTCCTTTACTCCAGTGTTGCTCCAATCCCATTTTTGATTTGGGGGGGGGGTGTTCTGAGCATCATTAGGCCCTAACTGAGGAATAAAATAATTCAGTTGATAATTAATGCTAGATCAAGCTGTAAGGTCTCTGTCAGGGAACTGACATCGGAGGGAGAGGCGAAGGGGAGGCTCCCAGATGATGCTGGCGAAGGACCCAGCAGCAGGGGGAGAAACAGCTCAGTAGAGGGGGAAGCCAATCAGCGCAACACCAGGGATAAAGGGAGACAGGCGGGGGAATTGGAGAGAGGGCTCCAGGACTCTTCACTGGACATCAGTGAGGAGAGCCCAGGTCCTCTGCTACCCATGCCTTCCCTGCGCAGAAGACTCCCGCGCAGTGAGAGGAGGAGGAGACTGGGTGTCAAACAACTTTTATGTTGGAAGAGGTTCAAGAAACGCCCACTGACGGATTCTGCCAGTGACTGAGGCAGCTACCATGAGAAGGGGCTGTGCAGTCAGAAAGGTTTAACAAGGCAAATAAACCGAGAAAGGCACCAGTTTACGCACGAGTAACTCATACCTATTACAGTCTCCTAGATCAAGCTGACCCAGACACTACCACCTAGAATCTTACAGCAGCTCTGGAGTGCAGAATATACTTTCCCATTGGTCTTGAAGCTTGCAAAGGATGTGGACAGAGGCTGAACCTCTTCTGAGCATGCTAAGACTGGTCAGGTCTCTTTAAACAGAGGTTGGATCAGTCAGGACCATGGACAGTTCCCAGTGGGGCCCTACTAGCTCAAGGATTCACTCCTGTTGGGGGTGTTGTCTAGCAGAGAGCTGGAGCCTTCAGCCTTTGAGTCAAGTATGAAGGCCCACATCCTCAGACTGGGAGATCACAGGGGGAAGTGCTGAAGGGTACTGTGTCTCTTTGTGACACAGCCTGTACCTCTTCTGCTTCATGGCACCATGATTACACAAACACAAGAAGAGCCCTGCTAGATCAGGTTGTAGGCCCATCTAGTCCACAATCCTATTCTTCTTTAGTCCACAACCCTGTTCTCACAGTGGATGACATGATGGCAAGCACATGTCTCAACAGGAAACACACAATCAGGACCTGATAGCAACAGAATTCTCCCTACTTGTACTTCCCAGCAACCCATATTGCCTCTGACTCTTGAGGGAGAATATATCCATCATGGCTAGGAGACATTGATGGCCTTCTCCTCCATGAATTTGTCTAATCCTGTATTCCAGCTTCCTGGACGGCTTTTAAAACACTGCCCTGCTAGTCAGATTCTAGCTGTCATCAAGTCAGCTGTCTGAGGGACAAACTGCCCTGTGCTCCTGGCTTGGTCATTAACACCAGTTCTGTTCCTGGATCTGATGAAGGAAGGGTGCTTTCAGGGAAGAGACTGACACTGGCTGTAACTTTAATAACTATAACTTGGAAGAATTTGTGCTTGTGCTTGCTTTCCCCTCCTCCCTCCCACTCCTTTCTCCTTGTGTGTCGTGTATTTTTAGACTGTGAGCCTGACAGGAGGGGCTACCTTCATACTATTTTTAAAGCCTTTCTGGAACCCTTTTTAGTTGAAAGGCAGAGTAAAAATGCTGAAAGGAAATATGTGGGGGGGACGGGACGAATAGCATGCACCAACCCTCAAAATCTTACCATATGCAATGTCCTTCTGGCATGCCACTTCATTCCGAGAATTGAAACTTATAGACCCATCCAGTCTTTTCTGCATGCGGCCACATTCCGCTATATTTGATCAAAACAGAGAAACAGCACAAGAAGAAACTTTTTGCCTTGTTCCAACTTCCTTCCCCCCTCCCACCCCAATTTCTGCTTAAGTTGTTCAAGTTCAGCGAACCAAGAGAATCCTTTAATTCTTCCTACAAATTAAAGGACAGGGGACTAAAAAAACAGCCCAATAAGGCTGAACGACCTCAGCAGCCATGGAATGCTGAATTACTACTGTGGGAGGGGAACAGAATGGAATGGCTTGAAGGTTGGTGTTGCTGGCTGGAACATTTTGTTGTAGCTCACACTTATAAATTCCTATTAACAGCAGGAAACACTTTCACACTAAGGCCCTCAATGCAATGAGTCACATTACACGATCCTGTAAAATATTAGCAATTTAAACGCTGGCAGCAATGTCACTTGGGAAGTGAGTTACACTGAAGTCAGTAGGAATGTACTTGCATGTAGAGTGAGGGAGATATTTGATTCCATTCTTATTTAAAGCCGAATTTATCAAATTTGCACTTTCCAAAACAATATGAGAACCAAAACACGACAACCCTCAAAATGGGCACTTATCTGAAATTTGCTATGCTGTTCTACATCCAAACAGTATTTTTATATATTAGGGGAACATGTGCACAAATATGAATATATTAGTGAAAATAACATACAAAAAGGCATTCTGCAAGCCATTTCTCCTAATATATTAGTCAAAACTGTTTATTGGAAGAAATGTTGAAGAAATTTTATTAGGTTTTTTTTTTAAGGAAAATTTGCAAATTGCTACAGAAATGTGGAAAACTGAACTGAAGATTGGAAAAATCAAACAGAGAGAACTAAAACTGGCAAATTATTCCATCCCCATTTGCAGAGAAACATTTTTACCTTCCATACATTTGCACTCTAACCCTTCACAGAGTCTTACGAGTGAGTCTTCTCCATAAGGATCGTAAAATACAGAGCACTGTTTATCTGTGGGAAATCAAAGTTTCAGAAAGAAAGAGAGTGGTGGTTGCCAAAGTCCCACGAGCCAAGATGTAAACAAGAATACAGAGCAATTCTACTGAGAAACTCAGAAAGAATTCGGAGCCCTAATGAGGACCAAATAAGATGTGAAATTGTGGACATGACTGCAATTAGCACACGTGTCTTTTGTTATGTAAACAGCAGCAGATAAAAAGCCTGAGAAGCTTTGGAATAGTGTGGTGTGGCTAAGGGGAGTTTTTCTCTCACCTCTTCAAAGCTACTGTTTGCATTTCAGGGGAAACTCCTCTTGACACGAAAGGGAGTTGCTTCCCACGAAAAGCAAACAACTACAGAGAGGAGATTTTTGTTGCGATCATGACAAAGAGGGAAAGAATTCAACTCCCCCACCCCACAGCTCCATGCCCACTCCCGACTTCTTCATAGCAACTATTTCCATAACCAAGAACCCTGTGTAATTAATTTCATTCGTGCAATTAATGTAATGTCACATTTGGTCCTGGAGATCACACCACTCTGACTGGTGCATTACTGGCTTCAGACATGACAGAGGTGTGGCTCAAGTGCCCTTGGGCTGGCCCTCTGGTGGTCTTACCCAGCGGAGGCAGCACTAGTGTAAGCAGCACCAGGTGGCTAGGGTTAGCCCCCATTCCCAGTAATATCCTCTATATAGTGTTGCTCCAGGGCACTGTGGGAAATTAAAATGGCAGCTAAGCCCAGTCACCTGGTGCTACTTGGGGAGCTGGGCCAGGCAAATTTATTTCCAGGAGGGCTCAGGGCAGGGATCAATGATGGACCCTCCTGAGATGCCAGAGTCCTGGCAGCTGCTCAAGGATGCAAGCACTAGTGCAAGTCCAGCTGTGAAGATCAAGTGGGGAAAGGGAACAGAGGGAAGCTGCCTTAACCCCTGTCAAACCACTGCTTAATCTAGCCCAGCACTGTCAACACTCAATGACAGTGGTCCTCCAGGTCTTCAGAAAGAGGTCCTTCCAAGACCTGCCTGGATTGAAATCTGGACCTCTTGCACCCAAAGCCTTCTATATACTGCCATAGAGCAATGGTCCATTGCTTAGGGCAGAGTTCTCAAAACTTTTCATGCTGGTGACACACTTTTTAGGCATGCATCATTTCGAGACACAGTAATTCAGTTTTACTAGCAAACCAAACTGTTATGTACTGAGTTGAATAGGATCCAAACTGCAGCAGTCTGATCGGTCCTAGAACAATAGGATTCAGAATGCAGCAGTCTGATTGGTCCTAGAACAATAGGATCCAGAATGCAGCAGTCTGATTGGTCCGCAGGAGCCACCCAATCCAGCTCCACGTGGAAGTGAATCCGCAACCTGATTGGCCTACAGGAGAATCCCGGAATTAGCCAATCATGTGGGGCCCATTGTGTAAATAATGTATATAAAGCAGGCATTTTGGAGGAACTTCCATTCCTCACTACTATGAGCTGAATAATGAGCATGAAATCCACGCTCGACTCCGAGTATATTTCACAAACTAACTCCTTTCCAGCCCTGGTAGAAGAGCAGGGAGCATTCACACGACACACCTACACACTGCAGCCGACACACTAACGTGTTGTGACACACAGTTTGGAAAGCTCTGGCTTAGAGGAACTGTCTCCTTACCAGGGGTGTGGTATTCATACACTGTGAAGCTTCCTGGGCTTGCCATTCCAACACGGAATACTTCTGTTACTCGGAACCCAATGCACAGAAATTCATTTGCTGGAATCTTATTGGAAACAGAAAACAAGTTAGGATGGATTGACTTGAGGAATTTCCCCAAAACCATGGGGCCTATTTTCCCCCAATCTCCTTGCATTGTAAGTCCAGAGAGTCCAAGTTCATTCATGCAAAACAGTCATGGGGAAGAAATGTAAATTTAGCCCCTGCAAAATAAAATTTCAATGAAATCTACTTGTGGTGTATGGCAAAAAGGTGGCACCATGCAGGGCAATGTGCCCCCCCCTGCTAATTCCACACAAACATCCTCCCTACAAGCACAGGGCAGTATCCAACTCACTCTTTCCATTAGTATAAGGATTTCCATTCTTACAATGAAACCTCATCACAGCGCCCTCCCCAAATCTGCTCTGAATGGTTAGTGCTGAGCTAAGCAATGGCTTGGTGTGTTGTCCAAACCCAGGTTCATGGTTTAGCTCTCTCCAAACTAACCACATGCTGTATGGGACAGCTAAACTGCAACCTCAGGAAACTGCCTTATACAGAGTCAGATAGGAGGTCCATCTAGCCCAGGGGTCTGCAACCTTTAAGACAAAAAGAGCCACTTGGACCCATTTCTGAAGGGAAAAAAACTGGGAGCCGCAAAACTCGTCATTATAAAAATAACTTTTTTATTATTTCTTTGTTTGACCCCTCAGAATTACTCCTCCTCATAGAAATAAACGTTAAATTAACAAGTTACCTTTTTGTGTGTGTGTGTTCTTCACTCCCTTTCAAAACAGTGACCAGCGTACATGCCCCTTACAATGCAGCGGGCGGGCGGGAAGGTGACGTCGGAACGGTGCGTGACTAACGCACGCACCGCCCCCATGCGACGTCACAGCCAGTACAGCGCCCGCCACAGTAGGGAGTGTTGGGGCACACAATGCACCTCCTCCCCTCGCTAGTATCCGCCCCGGAGCCGCGGCAAAGGTGTAAAAGAGCCACATGCGGCTCCGGAGCCGCGGGTTGCAGACCCCTGATCTAGCCCAATATTGCCCACACTGCCTGAGAGTGGATCCCCTGGAAATCAGGCACGCGTGTTTCTCTGAGCCCTAACTGGAGACACCAGTGATAAAGCCTGGACCTTCTGCATCATCATCATCATCTTACTGACCCAGAAACTCCAGCGGGTGCAGAATGCCGCGACGAGACTCCTTACGGGGTCCTCGCTGCGAGATCACATTCACCTGGTGCTATACCAGCTGCACTGGCTCCCGGTGGGGTACAGGATCAGGTTTAAGGTGCTGGTTTTAATCTTTAAAGCCCTATACGGCCTAGGACCCTCGTACCTACGGGACCGCCTCTCCTAGTATGTCCCACAGAGAAACTTACGGTCTTCAAAGAAAAACATCTTGAAGGTCCCAGGCCACAGAGACGTTAGGCTGGCCTCAACTAGAGCCAGGGCTTTTTCGGCTGTGGCTCCGATCTGGTGGAACACTCTGTCCCAAGAGACTAGGGCCCTGCGGGACCTGACATCTTTCCGCTGGGCCTGTAAGACAGAGCTGTTCCACCAGGCCTTTGGCCAGGGCACAGCCTGACCCCCCTCCTTTGGTAATCCTCATAGAACTCTAGCCTAATGGTTGCCATCAATTTGAACTGAATTAATTTTATAATGAAATGATTTTAGAATGTTGTACTATTTTATTGTTGTTAGCCGCCCTGAGCCCGGCTTCGGCTGGGGAGGGCGGGATATAAATAAAATTTATTATTATTATTACTTTTATTTGTACTCCACCCACCTGACTGGGTTGCCCCAACCACTCTGGGTGGTTCTGCCACCAAGCTATGGACCTTCCCATGGCTCAGCTCAGCATAATAGTGCAAGCAACAAAATGACCAGGGAGAAGCAAAGTGGCCATGATCTTCTCTTCCAGAGCCTACACATTTTGCACTAAGCCATGGTCTGACTTAAGTGCAAATCAGGCAAACCCAAGCACCTCTCCCCCTGCCACTGCAATTTGGAACACAAACTGCAACTGTATTTGAGTAAAAGGTGGAAAATATTGGGATATCCGGTCATAGCCAGCTTGCATCACATTGTAGTCTGGCCTCAAGTATCTCAGTCGTTGGCACGTTTTTAATTTGTTTTTAAAGTTTCTAGCCATTGGTTTTCACTGGTTAGGAAAGATGCCTCAGTACCCTGAAAAACTCAATCCTCTATTCCCCTTTTTTGATACCCGAAAGAATGCTCTATGCAGATTTGAAAACCTGGCATAACAGATCATAATTAATTATTAATAATACACTGCATGATGGTTATGATAATGATAATAACAATGAATTACAAGTCAATCCTACCCTTCCTCCCAAGCAACAAACACCAGACTGGTAAAACAATGTTGCGTGTCAAGACCCCAAGGCCTCCCCCTTATGTTGAATAATGTGGAAACTGTATATTGGGTTAATGAGCAAAATTTAGGCCACAACTTTATTGGTTGCAGAATGTGAGTGGTATTGGCTTAGGCACTGGAATTGAACTGACTACCGGTATATCTGACTCCTGCACGCCATGCAGGAAGTCTCACAAGGGTTAACCACCAGTAGGGGGAGCCCTGTTGATGTACATCAGGGACGTCCAACAGGTCGATCATGATCTACTGGTAGATCCCCGGGAGGTCTTGGTCGATTGTGGTCGATCGCTGGGTCCCTTTCCTTAGCGTTGGTAAAATAGAATCTTGCCCTGCCCACCATTGTTGCATGAGCTGCAGAACAGAAGATGGAGTTTACTCAGCGAGTAAGCTCTTTCTCCCTTGAGCTTAGGCTTGAATTCACAAAAATCTGTGCTTTCCTCCTACCTAAAAAAGCTCAACAACTTTGACCTGAACCCCCAAAAGGGGGGCAGATCAATGCCAGTTTTTAATTCTGTGAGTAGATCGCAGTCTCTTGTTAGTTGTCCACCCCTGATGTACATCAACTCAGAGCTCCCCCCAGGGTCACCAGAAAGTCGTGCCATGGCCCTAACCTCCACCTGGGCTTCGGACAGGAACCACGACCCCCGGCTTCCTTTAATGGAATACCCTTTTAAATGGAGGGGCAGGTGATGGCCACACCTCCCCTCCCCCAAACCAGGTTTTTACCAATGCCTAACCATCAAACCTTGGGACGTGGGTGGCACTGTGGGTTAAACCACAGAGCCTAGGACTTGCTGATCAGAAGGTCGGTGGTTCGATTCTCCGCAACGGGTGAGCTCCCGTTGCTCGGTCCCAGCTCCTGCCAACCTAGCAGTTTGAAAGCACGTCAAAGTACAAGTAGATAAATAGGCACTGCTCCGGCGGGAAGGTAAACGGCGTTTCCGTGCGCTGCTCTGGTTCGCCAGAAGCGGCTTAGTCATGCTGGCCACATGACCCGGAAGCTGTATGCCGGCTCCCTCGGCCAATAAAGCGAGATGAGTGCTGCAACCCCAGAGTCGGTCACCACTGGACCTAATGGTCAGGGGTCCCTTTACATCCTTTCCCACCTAACCACTAAACCTTACAAAAGTTATGACAAAAACCAAATGGCCAGTGCCAATTTGCCAAGTGGAAAAATTCCTACCAGGCCCCTCAACAGCGACCAACTGAGGTCCATAGCAAGGCCAATATGACAAACACATGAAAAGAGGGCGGGAGATCAGCGGAAGCCAGAACCAGAAGGGAGATCCCCCCCCCACCATGCAGCTGTTTAAAAGGGGTAAGCCATGCCCCCCAGCCAACCAGATTTGCTGGCTGGGGGCCGTGATGTGGCTGGTGTCTCCCTAATGACGAGGGGGCTTAGCCCAGCCCCCGCTGAGTGCGGAGGCCACGTGGCCTGCCCGCAACACCACCCACTGGGAAGTGGACCAGCCTTATCCAAAAAAAAAACACTTTAAAAAATCAAAAACTTATGTTTTTGCCCAAATCAGTTTCCCCCTACACCAGTTGCACAACTTGGTGGATAATTCTGAGATACTGGTTCCTGATAAGAATTAGGAGAAGATCCAGCCCTGGCACAGAAGAACTGGAAAATGACTATAACCGATGAAACATTTTATTTTAATGAAAAGGACAGAGAAGCCATAGAGAACCTACCGAGTCTATTTGCACCAGAACATGTCCATTGGTTATCTCATAGCTTGCAATCAACTGGTCAATGTTATTCGCAAGCTGAGCAGGGAGAGAGAGAGAGAGAGAGAGATAATTCAGCAACTAGTTTTGGTTGTGACCACAAGAACAGCTATAGTAACATATACAGTGCCTTCTTTCTAGCGAAAAATAGTTCCAGTACTCACTGACAGTGCCTGCACCCGCCCCGCCACAACCATCATGAGCTCTGCCAGCGAGGCAACCAGGGCACATGCGGCTAGCAGCCAGGGCAGGGCAGTGTGTCACATGCTGTGTCCCCCACTCTCACACTCCTCGGGGAGTGGGACACTTGCATTCCAGCCAGCCCTGGGGAGGAAAAGGTGTTGGTAGTGCATACTAGAGCATACTACCAGAAAAAAAGCACAGACTCTATAGCAGAAAGCCGTAAAAATAGGCTATGATGGTGCGAGTGGAATTGGGTTGCATGTTTTCATGAAATGGCTGTCATGTTAAGCTGGTAATCTAACCTGAACTGGGCTGGTTTCAGCTTGAGGGAGGCCTTGTCAAGAGGACCGCCTCTTACACTGGAGGATGCCCAGACTTGGGGTTACCCGGTGGCAGTGGAAAGTGACAACATGCTGCCATTTTATTTTTTTCACAATGCCCCAGGACAACATGGTGCATAGGACTGCAGAGCTACTAGCCACAATGGCCATGTTCTCCCTCCAGAGTCAGAGTCAGAGTTGCCAGGAATCACAAGTAGGGGGAGATCTCAGGTCCTGCTTGGGGACTTTCCACTGGGACATCTGGTTGGCTGTTGTGAGAACAGAGTGCTGGACCAGACGGGCCTTTGGCCTGATCCAGCAGAGCTATTCTGGTGTTGTTATTTATTTAACAGGTGTGACCACCTTCCTTACAATAGATAAGTCTTCTGTGTTTGCTTCCAATCCACTGATAAGAGATATATCCATCACGGCATGGGAGGAGGCAGACTGGGGTTCTCCTCTGATAGGCTTGTACCTACACAGGGTGAAAGCAGAACAAGACCCTGATTCCATGAAGAGAACAACCTTCTCCCACTCTGGTTCCAACATGCATCCTCTACCTATTCATTACTAATATGCCTCTGAATACCAGCTACCCCTTCCATTGAATACACCCACTTAAACATGCCCAGCTTTCATGCCAGAATCAGATACTTACCTTCTTTCATTCTGAATAGAGAAGCACATAGATGACAAGTGTATATGCAGGGGCAAAGGGAGTATACCCACACTATGTTGTGGTCCTGTCTTTTTCTCCGCTCTTTTAGTTGTGGCAGCTATTATGCCATGCTCCCCATGGTAGCCATTTTGTGACTGCTGCCATAACACTCTCTAAAATTCCAAATGCGCCCACTCACTCAAAAAGGTTCGTGGCCCCCTGGCTTAGATGATTTGGGATGTATCCAACTTCTACCTATAGACCTACTGAAATGGGCCCAAATCAGTCATGACTATTAATTTCAACAAGTTTACTCCATGTAGGACTAACAGTGGATGTAACCCTTGGGATGTAATGATCTCTGCTACATCCTCTCTGGTTTAACGGTTACGCTGACTTAAAAAATATGGCTAGCCAACCCTGCTGCATTTGGGAGACACACGTACTTATCCTGCTGAGCTGGTTCTTGACAGGTGTGCCAAGGTCCAACACTGAGCACATTAATGGATGTGTTTCCAATTCATGGAGGGTGGCAGAAAGCCCTAAAGGTTCCCCAGACTAGAACAAATCTATGAATTCAAAAATCAGTGGTGTTGTATCCAAACAAGTTTTAGACTAGAGCCCATGAAATGAATGGAACGAAGTTAGTCATGCCCATTGATTTCAATCTGAGTAAGACTTATATGGATGTAGCACAGTAAAAATATATCTAAATGGAAAATGAAAACCAGAATAAGCAATCATATAAGATCAGAAGGTCGGCGGTTCGAATCCCCGCAACGGGGTGAGCTCCCGTTGCTCAGTCCCTGCTCCTGCCAACCTAGCAGTTTGAAAGCACGTCACAGTGCAAGTAGATAAATAGGTATCGCTCTGGCGGGAAGGTAAACGGCGTTTCTGTGCGCTGCTCTGGTTCGCCAGAAGTGGCTTTGTCATGCTGGCCACATGACCCAGAAGCTGTATGCCGGCTCCCTCAGCCAATAAAGCGAGATGAGCGCCGCAACCCCAGAGTCATCCGCAGCTGGACCTAATGGTCAGGGGTCCCTTTACCTTTATTTTAAGACTCAAAAAGAATGGATCGATCTAATATCCCTAACCCTTCTGTAACAGCTATTCTGACCACCAACATTATAATTAATCCATCTTTTCATCTCTTCAACTCCTGTTTAACCGCCTGTCTTTCTCAACAGACCCCCACCCCATCCCACCCCCTGCAAAAGTCATGCATTCTTGGCTCCACTCACTATTTCACCACACACCACAGCTGCCAATCATTCTTCCATGTGTTCTCCTTTGACATGGAGACTAGTAGTAGGGCCAGTCCTCAGCCAGCCCCCACCTTCCTGCCTTCTTATATACAAACATACATACATGCACACAAACATTTTACTTGTAGGCCACCTTTCCATAGTTCAAACCATGCTCAAGAAACCTGGCACCTTACAACATGGGGGGGGGGGATTATGTAATTACAAATGTAACAAAAATAGCCGTAAGCAATAAATAAAAGAGCAAAAAGTACACAGCCACATCAAACATTTTCACATAAACCATAACCTCTAAAATAAAGATACAAAAAAGTAATATCAATAACAGCAACAGCCCCCTTCCACATGAAAACCCCCAGCCCAAGAGTCTGTTCGGCCAGTCTCAGCCTTTGTAGCTGGAGTCAGTCAGGGCCCCTCCCTCCCAGGCAAGGTGGGAAAAGGCCTGCAAAGAAAGGATCAGGTCTTCCAGGACTCACAGCCAAGATGAATAACCAGTTCAGAGGGTCGCACTGCCTGTTAGCCTCTTCCTTTCTAGCCTCAGTGTTGCCCTTGCAAAACTCAGAAGTACATAAACAAATCCAAAATAAGACACTTGTTTCCCAACCACCCTACCCTGGCATTTCTGACAACTGGCACACAGAGTGACAGGCGCTCTCTTGGCTCATCTGGACTTACTTTGCACAGGCCGTCAAGTGCTTTGCTTCATCCAAGTAGCTGAAGGAAGAGCTTCTCCCGTCGATATTCATTTCTGCAAATGCAACAGCAGGATGTATTTACCCAGGCTTTTCAAATCCATTGTCCAGTACACAGATTTCTAAATGGTTACAACAACCCTGAGTCCTGATTCTGTACACTCAACTGGAGGAAACTAATTAGTTCCAAAGTCTGAACTTTTTTAAAATAACAACAACAACAACAACAACAACACATTGGCTCCCAGTACGTTTCTGAGCACAGTTCAGAGTGTTGGTGCTGACCTTTAAAGCCCTAAACGGTCTCGGTCTAGTATACCTGAAGGAGCGTCTCCACCCCCATCGTTCTGCCAAGACACTGAGGTCCAATGCCGAGGGCCTTCTGGTGGTTCCCTAACTGCGAGAAGCCAAGTTACAGGGAACCAGGCAGAGGGCCTTCTTGGTGGTGGCACCCGCCCTGTGGAACGCCCTCCCACCAGATGTCAAAGAGAAACAACTACCAAACTTTTAGAAGACATCTGAAGGCAGTCCTGTTTAGGGAAGCTTTTAATGTTTAACAGACTTTGGATTTTAATATTTTGTTGGAAGCCGCCCAGAGTGGCTGGGGAAACCCAGCCAGATGGGCGGGGTTAATAATAATAATAATAATAATAATAATAATAATAATACAGTAATAATAATAATAATATACAGCCCTGCAGTTCAAACCAGGATTTCAGAAGGTGCTCATCACTCAGGCAGGTGTGGGGAAACCCTTTACATCCTAAGCACCACATTCCTATCTGGACAACATTTTGGGGGCCACATGGCAGTGCTAGGTGGCAGGCCAAGGCAAAAGTGAGTGGAACAACAAATATAAAATTTTACTTTTGCACATTAGGGTATGTTCTACACATATTCACACACCTTCATTCAGGCAAGCAGAAAGAGTTATCAGAATTCAAGGACACCTTCAAACCTGGCATAAACACTCACAGAATATAATCATAGAATTGTAGTGTTGGGAGGGACCCCGAGGATTATGGAGTCCAACCGCCTCACTAAAGGTGTGAAACAAGGCTGGTGATGGGGGTGTGACCTGGAGAGAGTCTCAAGGGCCAGGCTGAGAGGCCTGGTGGGCTGCATTTGGCCCTGGGACCTTAGGTTTCCTAGTCTTGGTTTATGGAATTTGAACACAAATACACTCCTCCAATGCAGAATTGAGGACACCAAATCCCATTTTAAAAAGGAAGTGCTATTGGAATGTTATTTCCCCCACCCCACCCCACACACCCTAAATTTCAAATTAGGGTCAGGAGATCACTGGCAAATTAGGAATAGGCTTCTATACAGTCAAGAGATTGGCAGAAGAAGTTGAGATAGGTACAGCTCCTGGAACAGGAGAGGTGTGCAGGGATCAGAGAAAGGTGAGCAGATGGGTGTCAGATTTACCATATTTTGGACTCCTTGAGAAATTCGCCCAGCTGAATGGGACACAGCTGTGGGCAGTCTGAGGAAGCACCTTCTGCCTTGGTAAAGGTAAAGGTAAAGGTACCCCTGCCCGAACGGGCCAGTCTTGCCAGACTCTGGGGTTTGTGCGCCCATCTCACATCTATTGGCCGGGGGCCAGCGCTGTCCGGAGACACTTCCAGGTCACGTGGCCAGCGTGACAACGCTGCTCTGGCGAGCCAGAGCCGCACACGGAACGCCGTTTACCTTCCCGCTGGTAAGCGGTACCTATTTATCTACTTGCCCCCGGGGGTGCTTTCGAACTGCTAGGTTGGCAGGCGCTGGGACCGAGCAGCGGGAGCGCACCCCGCCGCGGGGATTCGAACCGCCGACCTTTCGATCGGCGAGCCCTAGGCGCTGAGGCTTTAGCCCACAGCGCCACCCGCGTCCCTCGTACCTTGGTACCTGCCCATAAAAGCAAACCTAGAGGGAGAGACTAGGGTGATGCCAGCAGATTCTGGGAGGCTTTTTTCTTGTGAGAATTTGGAACAGGTGATCGGTGAGTTTCTTTGAGCCATGGGTGAGAGCCAAGATGGATGGTGGAGAGGTGTTGGGTGGAGAAGTGTGTTAAAGGAAGACGGAAATGCTATCTGTACCTATTTATTACTAATTTGTATTAATGGCTTTATTGTGTATTTTTTTAACATCATAGTTTTTAGCTTTCTGCACACTGTTCAGATACGTTTTTACATATTAAGCCATATAGAAATAGTCTGAATAAGAAAAAAGAACTTATTCATGCAAGCAACATGAGAAAAGACGCTTGTAGCAAAATCCCCTCTTCTTCACAGTTTGATGAAAGAGTACAGAAGAACCACCCTGAGTTATTCAGATAAAGGGTAAGATACAAAATTCAATTTAAAATTCAGAAGACCTTGCTTGCAACCGACCACCTTAAAGTACGGGGCTACCAGGTCCAAACTCTGAAATGTCTCTTGTCTCTTCATGAATTATTTTATTTCCCCCATACCTTCATTTATTTATGATGCTTATAGACAAAAGTTGTCCGGGTGGCTTATGATAAAAGCATAATCCAAAACACTTTAAAACAGAAATTATTACTTTCTCACCAGATGGTGACTTGATAGCAATCTTCAGCTCAAAGTTACAAATATCTTCAGAGGTGCTGATCTTATAATATACGCTCCTCACCTGTACAAGTCCAGATTAAAAACAAAACAGAACTCAAATTACATTTTCAGAGAGTTTGAACTCACCAGCCAAGTATTTGGCATCCAAGAATCTATCCATAATTTGTGTGAAAATCTCAGACCCAATGAAGAGTGAACTTCTAAGGCAATCTATTCATGGAAGCGAGTCTTACCTAAATAAATTCAGTTCATTTACAGTATTTAGGTCCAATAGGTTGCTCTCTGGAGCCCACTTTCTATAGGTGCTTCCAGACTCTCATTGTTTTCAGATGGGGTTCAAATAAATTACCAGTAAATTCACATTTCACAATTATAGTTGAGGGAGAGGCCTTCCATCACAAACCTACTTCCTCCAAAATATCAGACTTTTTTCAACAAGACATTGGGAAATGCACTGGGAAAGTTGGGATTACACATGATTTGGCACATGGTAATCTAACCTCCCCCACCCAAAACAAATCAGAACACATCTTCATTAAATAGCCAATGTCATCCATTCTCCCTGCAAACAAAACAGGATGAGTCCTCAGCAAACAGGTCATCTGGAAGTGACCCAAAATGCTTAATTCACGTACATTCACTGTTGCTAAGCCGGTGTTGCTGCCTGTGCGAACCTCTAAATCATCATTCAGGGGAGCCTGGATACGTTAAAAAAAATAATGCAGAAAGTGATGTTAGTGTAAATTAGATCCTCATTAAGTGTGGGGGCTTAAAAAAAAAGTCTTCATGATAACTCATTAGCAAATTTTAATGCAAATTACTTCTAACAGACACATATTTGTATCTGGTTCTGCCTAATATCCACACATTTTTGCAAAGCAGTTTTCCTAAATAAAATAACATACAAAAATGCATTGAACTAATATATGACATTTTTATGCATACTTGACCCCAGTACGTGCATTTGGCTGCACTTCAGTTCATGCATTCTCAGAAAGTGCAAATTAGGTAGGCTTGCCTTTAAATGTGAACCAAACCAAATTTCTCCCCCAGTCCTAGTGGTGCTGTTTTAGCCACAGAAGCAGCAATGCACCATTTTAACATTGGAAATAGAAGGGATGGTGATTCAAAAGGCATTTCAAAGCCATTTTTTAAAAGATTAAAATCCAGCCAAACATCTACAGTGGTACCTCAGGTTACATACGCTTCAGGTTACATACGCTTCAGGTTACAGACTCCGCTAACCCAGAAATAGTACCTCGGGTTAAGAACTTTGCTTCAGGATGAGAACAGAAATCGTGCAGTGGCAGCGGCAGCTGGACGCCCCATTAGCTAAAGTGGTGCTTCAAGTTAAGAACAGTTTCAGGTTAAGAACGTACCTCCGGAACGAATTAAGTACTTAACCTGAGGTACCACTGTATTACAGTCAGCCAACCATTAAAGAAAGTACAAATTGTAATACGGTGTCCAACTAAATTCTACTCAGAGCAAACCAACTGAAATTAATGTAGCCGAATTAGTAATGCCCATCAGTTTCAATGGGTCTACTCTGAGCAGGATTAACATTTTTTTTATTTCATAAAATTTATATGCTACTTGGTTGTAAAAAAAAAAACCAACAACAGCAAACAAACTCAAAGAGGTTTACAAAATGATTAAAAAAAACATTGAGAGAAATTTACAACCCTACTTAAACACATACAAAAGTTAAAATACTAAAACAGATTTAAATTAGCTCAATTATCTAAGCATCTGGGTAGGCTTGTCTAAAGAAGAATGTTGCAGGGAATTCCAAAGTGCAGGTGCTGCCATTCAAAACAATCAAGGTCTTATAAATGTAGAACAGGTAAAATGTGGCGCATGTAGAAGTGTCAATTCTGACTTCCAGTTTGGCTTGCCATGGTGGAGGGTGTTGATTACATCTGAGCCATTTCGCACAGGATATTTTGAGGATGAGATGGGAGTAATCATTCTTCCAACCACACACACACACACACACACACACACACGGAACGTGGGGGCAGCTTCACCTGCAGATTGTCCAACACCTGCCCCCAATATGAGGGGGCAGGTGACACTGGGTGGAAAACACCTTGCGTCTCTTTGGCAACTCTCCAAAGTCGCCACATGAGCAAACGAACTCCTGTTTTTAAGATGATACTTCGAACTTAATTAAAGGCCATGCTCTTAGCGAGGGGAGATAAACTGCTCTGCTAATTGATCAGCCACTGAGGAGTTAAAGGATTCTTAATCTTAATTATGGACTGGTATGTCGGAACAGAAAGGGGGTGTTAAGAGCAGAAGAAGGGAACTGAGGCTTCTAACCAAAGTACAGGCTTATCTTTTCTGGTATGAGATGAAACGAAGAGGTTTAGACATATGCCTGAAATAATTGGCAGAAAACCAGATTTCCACCATTTTGGGACGTGTTGCAGGGATAATTACAGGTACGATAAAGAATCAAAAGCGAAAGACATAGATGAAAATAATCACCCACACAGAAACATATCGTTTTGATATAACTCGCTTGCTGTATGAACTCAGAGGCTGTGAAAACGAACGAAGGATTGACATTGGATTGATTTATGGGAACCACATGGACTAATTAAGAAAGCAGTGCAAATGAGAGATGATCGCAATCCTCCGACCTAAGAGCCTGGGAAGTCAAACAAAGATTTATGATTTGGCTTAATATTTGGACTGCTTGATTATTGTATAATTTGGAATGTTTTTAATATGGCCTTTATTGGATTGTTAATTTGGAAAACTTAATAAATATTATTTTTTAAAAAAAGAAGAAGTGTCATTTCTGCTAATCAAGGTGGTCAAATGGGCACATGAGGGATGACATGATCTTGTAGGTATACTGATTCCAAGTTGTTAAGGACTGTATATGCTAATAGTAACACCTTGAACATGGCCTGGTAGCAAATTGGCAGCCTGTGCAGATCTCTGAGCACAGGTGTTATACACTGACAAGGCCTCACTCCTGTCAACAATCACGTGCAACATTCTGCACTAACTCCAGATCAAGTGTGAGGGAAGCTCCGCACAGAGCACATTGCAGCAGTCCAGTTTTGAAGTAGCCAACACATAAACTACAGTGGTACCTCAGGTTACATACACTTCAGGTTACATTCGCTTCAGGTTACAGACTCCGCTAACCCAGAAATTGTACCTCGGGTTGAGAACTTTGCTTCAGGATGAGAACAGAAATCGTGCTCTGGCGGTCCAGCAGCAGTGGGAGGCCCCATTAGCTAAAGTGGTGCTTCAGGTTAAGAACAGTTTCAGGTTTAGAACAGACCTCCAGAACGAATTAAGTTCTTAACCTGAGGTACTGTACTGTGGCAAGGGTTTTCCCAGTCCAGGAATGACTGTAGCTTATGAACTAGTTGCAGTTGGTTAAAGGCACTTCTAGCCACTGAGGCTACCAAGTCTCCAGTGACAGAGCTGGATCCAGAAGCACAGCAAACCGCAAACAGCAAACCTGCTCCATCAAGGGGAGCGCAACCCCATCCAGGTAGGCAACGGATCCATTTCTCAGACATGGGATGAGCTTTCGTGTGCATGCACACTTCTTCAGATACACAGTGTGCATGCACACGAAAGCTTATACCAAGAAACTAACTTAGTTGGTCTTTAAGGTGCTACTGGAAGGATTTTTTTTTATTTTGACTATGGCAGACCAACACGGCTACCTATCTGTAATCAGACATGGGAGACACTCACTTGCAGCAATGAACACATCAAGCGTGTGCCCTGCCTGGTGTATTGGCCCAACAGCAGCCTCCTCATGGATATTGGATACAACCCACTAAAAATACTAAATCATAGCCCCAGAAGAACAAAGGGAACAAAGTTAAGAGTTAACAGTTATAGCAGGTAGCAGGTCTAAGAAATATTACAACATTCAGATATGCTACCGCCTGTTCAGTAAGGGATCTATTAGACCCTTTCAAGGAAGGCACTCAAAAGGGTCCCCAAGGATCAATGATTCCATCTTAATGTTGTAAGGAATCCAATGTTTAGTGTGGCACACTCATACTTTGGAACTCCGTGCCAATTGACACCAGGCAAACACCTTCCCTATGCTCTTTTGCTAAAACCTGCTAGAAACATTTTTGTTTAGACAAGCCTAACCAGATATGAAGAATGTTTACAAGTATTTTAATCTGTTGTGTTTTTTTAGCATCACTCATTTTAATTATTATTTGAAAGTTTTAAATAGCTGTTTTGAAACATCCATCTATTAATATGATCTAATAACAATAGGCAATGTTGTTGTTTTATTTGATTTGTAAATTGCTCTGGGTTTTTCTTTACAATTAGGGACGCAGGTGGCGCTGTGGGTAAAAGCCTCAGCGCCTAGGGCTTGCCGATGGAAAGGTCGGCGGTTCGAATCCCTGCGGCGGGGTGCGCTCCCGTCGTTCGGTCCCAGCGCCTGCCAACCTAGCAGTTCGAAAGCACCTCCGGGTGCAAGTAGATAAATAGGGACCGCTTACCAGCGGGAAGGTAAACGGCGTTTCCGTGTGCGGCTCTGGTTCGCCAGAGCAGCGATGTCACGCTGGCCACGTGACCCGGAAGTGTCTTCGGACAGCGCTGGCCCACGGCCTCTTGAGTGAGATGGGCGCACAACCCTAGAGTCTGGCAAGACTGGCCCGTACGGGCAGGGGTACCTTTACCTTTACCTTTCTTTACAATTAAGTGGTTTATAAATTTTATGAAATAAATAAATCTTCCATAGTCAGGACTTAAGATGACCGCTCATTGGAATTGCAGGTTACTGTAGAAAATAACATCTGACTATTAACCAGTGGAGAACACATGTTATGGCATTTTCTAAAAGGAAGGCTAGCTATTCCTGGACCACGGATTACCACAGGTTGGTTCTTGCAAGTACCTTGGGTCCTGGTTTCTTGTTATTTATAATTCATACACTTACTTCCACAGACCTGCCAACATAATTGTTTTTTGTAAGCCTGTACTGATGAAAATCCCCATGGTTCTTGTAGGCCACTTTGATGTTCATGAACAGTGTCATCCGCTTAACGAGGATAGAATATTCGGTCAGGGCTTCAAGAGCAGTGATTGTGTCCTGTCAAATACAGCAAGGGGTTAGGAATTAGGAGCTGAACCATAGCCCGGTTTTATTTAACTAAGACAGTTATGTCCTGCCTTTCCAAATATTCCCGCGGTGACATACAATTAAAAACAGCAAAGTGCTACCATACTAACAAGGAGGAAACAGCAACACAATGTGAAAAATCAGCAAAACTATAAAGGCAATAAAAAACACTTATTGTTCATTAAAAGCTCGGGAACACAAGGCATTTTTAGCCAGACAATTGCATGGGATAAAAGGAAAGCTGTCTTTGGGCCAGTCCAGGCAGGTAGTGGAGTTTCACGGGAGTAGTCTGCAACATGTCATTGATGTAAGTATTGTGCACTAGCCATGGATTTATACTGGACTGTCCACACAATCTTCCCCTTTTTTAGTAGTTCTGTGATGCTGTCCCAACGTTGCTACATTATTACTGCTTATAGAATAATTTTTGCCCTAGATTGTAACAAAAGCAGAACATAATAAACTGCAACAGGAAGGAGGATTTTACTAGGAAGCTGAGGGATAGTAAGTAACTAATAAAAATTTTATTTATACCCCTCCCTCCCTGGCCAAGACCGGGCTCAGGGCAGCTAACATCAAATATATTAAAACACAATCAAACAATTTATTAAAATACAGCTTAAAAATTAGAATCAGGATAAAATTAAATGATTGCCCATGAATTACAACCATAGGGGTTGGGAACCTCAAGTATTCATCAGGGCCAGCTATCCATGTTGGTCCCACATGAGCCAATAAAAGAGCCAAAGAGGGAACTTACAAGGTCCCAGAGGGGGGTCAAACTGGGCCCGGACCGAAGGCCAGGCAGAACAGCTCTGTCTTACAGGCCCTGCAGAAGGATGTTAAGTCCTGCAGGGCCCTGGTCTCCTGTGATAGAGTGTTCCACCAGGCTGGGGCCAAAGCCAAAAAGGCCTTGGCCTGGGTTGAGGTCAGTTTAACCTCGAGGCCCAGGACCTCCAAGATATTATTATTTAAGGACCGTAAGGTCCTCTGCAGGGCATACGAGGAAAGGCAGTCCCGATGATGGGGGATGATAGGGAACAAAACAGGTACAAAACACTATGTCCACCTCAAATTTTTTCAGGCACAATGTGGGTTTGCATATAACAGTCCCCAATATCATCATGAAGACAAATCATTATGAATGCATGATAAAAACAATGTCTGTAGGATATTTTATAATCCATCAGGCTACTTGTACATCTGGCCCAGGTGTAGGAGCAGATCAGCAGGGTCACGGGGGAGAAGGGTCTTTCCCACACCTCACATCTTTTCTTTTCTTTTCAAGGACAAGTTATAGATACTATACACAATATGCATATGCAATGAAACCAACCATAAGGCTGCTTGGAAAGGGACATTTGGAATGCTACCCATATATTATCTCAGCAATGCTTACAAGAATCCTGAAAGTAGGTCACCATGACTGTCCTTCTCAAATGGAGAATAAAAATGGGGCTGAGTTTGGGAGATCACTTGGGCTTGCCCAAGCTCGCATGGTGATCTTCATCACAGCTGGGCTGCCCACATTCAAGTCCAGTACTAGTGTCTAAGCAGGGGTAGGGAATGTGTAGCCTTCCAGATGTTGCTGGGTTGGATGTGGGCAGCCTGGGATCAACGCTGGGCAGGAGATGGGTTTTCATCCCTGTCTAGCATGGCCAAAACTTAGGGAAGATGGGAGTTGAAGCAATGTCTGGAGGACCATAAGTTTCCCCATCTCTGGCTGAAAAGATTCAGGTAGGTAGCCATGTTGGTCTGACACAGTCAGGATATATGAAAAAATGAAAAAAATGTCCAGTAGCACCTTAGAGACCAACTAAGTTTGTTCTGGGTAGTATAAGCTTTCATGTGCATGCACACTTCTTCAGATACTTTTCGTGCTCATGCACACTTCTTCAGGTATCTGAAGAAGTTTGCATGCACACGAAAGCTTATACCAAGAACAAAATTAGTTTTTCTCTAAGGTGCTAAGGAATGCGGGTGGCACTGTGGTCTAAACCACAGAGCCTAGGGCTTGCCGATCAGAAGGTTGGCGGTTCAAATCCCCACAACGGGGTGAGCTCCTGTTGTTCGGTCCCAGCTCAGAAGCGGCTTAGTCATGCTGGCCACATGACCCAGAGGCTGTCTGCAGACAAACGCTGGCTCCCTTGGCCTATAGAGCAAGATGAGCGCGCAACCCCAGAGTCGTCCAGGACTGGACCTAACAGCTAGGGGTATCTTTACCTTTACCTAAGGTGCTACTGGACAATGTTTTCATTTTTTTATATATTATGGCTGAAAAGGAATGGAGCATACCACATCCTTAGAACTGCTACTGAAAACACATATGAACATAAGATGAGTCTGCTGGGTCATCTGGTCCAGCCTCATGATTTTCACAGTGGCCAACCAAATGCCTGTGGGAAACCTGCAAGCAGGACTTGAGCACAACAGCGCTCTCCTTTTACTGTGGTTTCCAGCAACTGATATTCAGGAACATTATTGCATCTAACCATGGAAGCAGAGCACAACCATCATGTTTAGTAGCCACTGATAGCGTTCTCCTTCAATAATTTGTCTAATCCTCTTATTAAGCCATCTACACTGGTTGCCATCACTGCCTTCAGTGGGAGTGGGTTGCATAGTTTAACTATGCTCTATGCGAAGAAGGACTTTCTTCTCCAACTAATTGTGCTTCTGAAGGCAAAAAGGATTCATACATGGTTTGCAGACTAATGGAAGACGGTTCTTTGAATAATGACCACCCTGTGTTGGGAGGATTTATTTATTTATTATTTATTGCAGAGAAGTACCTGTGTGGAGTAAAATCCACCGCCATATCTCTGTTGTTCCGACAACCACCTGATGATAGGAGTAGCGTAGTTTTGGTCTCCTTGCATTAGAGTGGCAAGCAAGGCATAAGCTGTAGTTTCAACCATCCTGGCAGTGTCCTCTGACGGAGCGTTTGGATCTAATTTGTTGAGGGTTTCTTTCCAATAGCGATACATAGGTGGGCCTGCTATTAAAGGAAGGCTAATGAAGATAAGTCACAGCGGGGAGGGGCAGAGTAAGGGACGGCGCCAGAAAAAAAATCACCTGGATGTATGTACATATGTATTACAGTAAGCCAGTAACTTATCCAGGGGTAACATTCCAGGGATTATTCCTAAAGCCAAATTGTGTATAGTTAAAACCCATTGAGTTCAATGAGGGGGGGTTTGCCAAAGTCATTTTTCCTGGAATCCCACTCCCTTGCCACCCCTTTTTAATGTTTACTGCCCACCCACCCCAAGCTGAATGTGCACAAGTTAAATGTGTGCAAGTTGCTGGCTTACTGTATTTACATTTATAGATTGCCTTCCATACAGACATAGGAAGCTGCTTTATACCAATTGATCCATTTTAATCCAGTATTGTGTGCACTGACTAGCAAGGGCCCTCTGGGGTTTCAGGGAGGGCATATTCCCAGCCCTTGCTGGAGATGGCGGGGACTGAACCTGGGATCTTCTGCATGCAAAGCAACATTGAAAACCATATACAGTGGTACCTCTGGATGCGAATGGGATCCGTTCCGAGCCTCGTTTGCATCCAGAGCAGAATGCAACTGGCACCTGCGCATGCGCGGGTCGCGATTTGCCGCTTCTGCACATGCGCATTACATCATTTTGAGCGTCTGCGCATGCGCGAGCAGCAAAACCCGGAAGTAACGCGTTCTGTTACTTCCGGGTCGCCACAGAGCGCAACCCGAAAATGCTCAACCTGAAGCAACTTCAACCTCAGGTATGACTGTAAAACAAATTACAATCACAAGAATACACATCTCAAGTGTCAAAGGGCAGAGTGAAAAAAGGTGCACCTTCAGCATTAGGTGAAAACTGTATAGAGAAGGTGCCAGACACACCTCTATGGTGATAGAGTCCAATAACTTAGGGGCTGCCACAGAAAAAGTCTCCTCTCCTTGGTAATCATTTTCCATACTTCTGAAGGTGCTGGAACCACCAAGAGGGCACCCTCTGCTGCTCTCAACACCAAAGGATTCTGTAGAGAAGGAGGCTGCCTTTCAGCTATCTGATTGAGATCAGAATCATTTAAGGGCTTTAAACACTAATGTGAGCACCATGAATTAGGCTTGGAAACAAGCTGACACAGCTGTTTTAAAACGGGTTATATGAGATTTAAATGAAACCCCAGCAAGTAACTCTGGGCTGCTGCATTTTTCACCAGCTGAGGTCTAGTGCCACCATCACTACAGGAAATCGCTACAAGTTGGGGAAATGGACATTCCTTTTTACCTTTCACAAGGGCTTCCCTCTTCAGTGCAAGGTGGGCTGCACGTGTGCCAGGCTGCTTGGATCTTGTCAGAGTGAGTGCATAAGTAACTATTGCCAAGGAAAACGTGCTTTGAACAGAATGAAAATTTTGTAGCAAGTAATCTTTAGCTTTGTTTTTTGCATCTTCAATTCTCTGGGAAGACAAGAACCAAATGTTCTTATTTTATTTTATTTTTTTCCTTGCTTCTGGTTACATTTGTACCACGCGCTTCCTCCACGAAGGAGGCAGCAGCAAGCATAGTTCTCCCCCACCCTCATCTTATCATCACAACCACTCTGTGGGGCAGGTTGGGCTAAGCAATAGTGACTGGCCCAGTAAGCTTTGTGAATAATACTCTAACCATTACGTAACAAGACACTGTATTGGAAATGTGTCTGGTGCTTTTCTGTTCTGCTACGAAACCTCAGCATCAAACTATTCAGGTCATGAACACAAGAAGCTGCTTTAGACTAAGTCAGACCATTAGTCCAACAAGCTCAGCATGATCTACACTGATTGGCAGTGGCTCTCCAGAGTTTCAGGCAGGGGGCATTACCAGTCTTACCTGGAGATGCCAAAGATTGAACATGGAGCCTTATGAATGCAAAGCAGACCACTGAGTTACGACCCGTCCGCAATGGCCTTTGGTCTATGTAGCTCAGTTTCTGCAATAAATAGCAGTAGTTCTCTGGGGTTTCTCAACCCTGTCTACCGACATCAAGAATTGAACCTCGGGCCTTTTGCATGTTGATGCTCTACCACCAAGCTATGGCCCTCCCCCAGTCCTTCCTTTAGAAATCCTGCTGATCTCTACAGGGGTGAACGAAGGCGTCGTGACATCCGGGGTGCAGCGTCACTACATAGGGTGCATGTGCGGCATCACTATGTACAACGCATGCACCGTACATAGCGACACCGCACATGTGCTGTACATAGGGGTTTGCTGGCGGTGCTGCTCCAGTGCCGTACAGATGGTGCTGGAATCCTCTGCTCGCAGCTGAGATCCCACCACCATCCGTACGACGCTCAAGCGGCGCCGGTGGCAAACTGCTATGTGCAGTGCCGTTATGTACAGCACATGCGTGCTATGCCGCACATGCGCTGTACATAGCGGTTTGCCGCCAGCGCCGGGATCCTCTGCTCATGGCTGCAGCTGCGAACAGAGGATCCTCCACATGCAGATGTGGTGGCGCAATGGCTGCTTGTGTCGCCAGCCCCCGCAGGGTGCCTTCTTGTCACCACCCCCCGCAGACATGGCACCCGGGGTGCACACACACACACACACACACACACACCGTTGCGATGCCACTGGATCTCTAGCATTCTTGAAATCTGACTGTTGGCTTGGAGTACAAAAATGCAGTCTGTGGGAAGAAGGAAGTAATCACACTACACGCACCTGCAACGGGCAGATATGAATTGATTTTTCAAATCCAATCAGAGAGAAAGCGGTGAGATACAAAGTCTTTTCTTTCTGTTCCTTAGGCAGTGTACCCTTTTAAAAAGCAAAATATACAAACATGCAGTCAGACAGATGATGATTGTGATAATAATAATGATGATGTTGATGATTACCCACCCTTTATCAGCAGGTCCGAAGGCAGGTTGCAACTATTTAACATTCAGAAGTTAAAACAGATTACCAAGGCCAGTCCCTGAAAACACATACCTCGGGTGTCAAAGATATTGTGTGTAGTCAATGGTCTTTATGATATACCTCACAAAAGCAACACACAAGACAAATCTGAGCGTAAATTAAAACAAAGCAAATAATTAAAACTTAAAATTACAAAAAAAACCCAACCCAGTTTCCTTACCTGTAGTTTTACAGGTTGGTAGCTTGAAATCTCCCTGAAAGATCCATCTGCCATTTGACAGTTGTCAATCATCCACGTCAGAGAATTGCACACAGAATTCTTATCAACAGCCACATATTGGCTCACTTGTCCCAAAATCCTTAAGGCAAAAGCTGTCAGCCTGCCCCATCAACAAAATAAAACAAATATATTTCCTGAGGAAAATCTGAGCTGGCTGCTAATTTTGAAATTAATTCCACCCACACCCTGCACACACACATTTGGGTTCTGAAATTCTGAAAGTACAAATAAAGTATTCCATGGCAAATATTTAAGGTTAATTTTCTGACTGAGCATCAAACTTGATGACTGCTATATTTATACTGTGCTGCTCTATGGCTTTAAACGTTTCACTCATTCACTAAGGCAGAAGTCCAATATGCAATTACCAGGGAGCAAGTCCAGAGAACCCAGCAGACTTGTCTAGGATTGCACTGTAAATGTGTGACCTTTCCAGCCCATGGACTTATAACCACAGCTGCTGTGAATCACTCTTTTGCTTATACCAGGAGCTCCAGAGGTAGGAAGTGCGTGATTTTGCTACAACTTTTGGTGTGAACTTAAGGTAGAAAGATGGCAGCAGATGGCAAAGTGCTGCTGCTACCTGTAAACAAACTAGCAAGAAGTGCTTGATATTGCTTGGGAATTCTAAGAAGCCAACAGCAACCCTGAGTGACAATTGGTGCAGCTCTGGAAGATTGCGTCTGCCACCTTGATGCAAAATGGTGCCCAATAGTATCCAAACATAGATGAAAGCCTGCTCATTGATCTCAGGAACCCTCTTGCAAAATGTTTTACAATATCTTGAGAGATGTCTAACTCGGTGCAGATTTGAAAAGTTGAGTCTGCCATCTTGATTCAAAATGGGATCCTACGGTATCCAAACACAAACAGAAACCTGCTCCTCAACCTTAGAACCCATTGTGTCAAATTGTGTTACTATATAATAATAAATATATTTGTTAATATATATGGAGAACTCACCAGGCACTGGGCTCTCCGTTCTCCCACATACTGTATGAGAAATCTTTTTTCTGGAATGACAGGATGCTGACAAGTCCTATAAGGTACATAAAGCAGCGTATTCAACATTTATTCCACTCATGCCACTACTTCAAACATTAGGAGATCATTCACATTGACTATTATCTCCAGAAAGAGCAAACAAGATCTCGATAATGCCAAAGTTCCCTGCAATTATGCCAATCATAAGCCTCTGGCTAAATTATCATCACAAGGCACATTGTTTTGGTGATCATGCAAGGACTTCAGGTCTACCTTACCTTGAAAGACCACAAGGGAATACTAATTTACCTTCTTTCATCTTCCTCCTCAGGTTAACTTTTGGAGTGATAGTCCCTGGGCCAAGTATGTCCCAGCTGTCTGTCCTTTCCAGGTAGTCATATGCATAAAAGACTGGCACAACATTCATAAGCTCAGTTTCTGCACTCCCCTTTGGGAGGTTGACAAGAAGTTTTAGCCCTTCTGGGCTGACAGCTACATTAATCACTTCACCTAGAAGAATTCCTGCAAAAGAAAAATGGTACCATGAAATCCTGTCCTTTTTGTTGGTGGGCGGATGGAGGTTGTCCATGCTGCTGAGTTGGTATAAAATACGGGGCCTTTATGGAGGTGAGGCCCAGATACTGGAACACCCTCCTAGGAGAGCTCTACTGTTAGCTACTTCTCACAAGGCAGTCAACACTCACTTTGTTCCCATTCTCTGAGTAACAGGTTAGATTACACCAAGGGTGGGGAACCTCAGGCCCAGGGGCCAAATGTGGCCCTCTAGATCCCAAGCCACATGCCTCACTGGCCCTGGTTTGAACCCATAATGTTTTTGCCTGGCTGGAACGTGTCCTTAAACTCTTGCTTACTAGGGTAGAGGAAAGAGAAGCATGTGTGTTCTCTAACCTGCTGTACAAAGTTAAAATTTACATTTGTTGCTCCACTCACTTTTGTCTCTGGGCCTGCTCACCACTAGCCAGGGGCCCTTAAAAGGTTGCCCACATGGAAATGTGGCCCTCAGGCTGAAAAGGGTTCCCTGTCCCCTAGGTTAGATACCAGATACGGAGCCTTCATAGTGGTGGCCCAGTATCTGTGGACTTTCTTTCCCCAGGAAATGTATATGACCCTATCATTTGTTTGTTTGTTCATATATTCATTGCATTTATACACTGCTTTTTCTGCCAAGGCACCAAACTAAAACAAACAAACAAAGCTGAATGGGCAGGGAGGGAGCAGGTTCTGTTGTTGTTTATGCCTTCCTCACTTGTGCTCTTCTTCCTCAAGACTGCCAACCTTTTAAAAGAAGCTTTTGTTTCAATCCACTTTTAATTCATGCCCCCGCTTAGATGCGCTTTCTTACTGCTCTTTTTGAAATATTATAGTAATAACTCTGTTGTCTGCCGCCTTGTGACAGGTAAAAGATTGTTTTAAAACCCTTTAATTAATAAATGTAAATAAATACTTCAACAAGCATTGCTGCTGAGCAGATTATGATTTGTCTGGTGTTCCTTGTGCATTTTACTTCTTACTCTCAGGTTGCCCTTGTAAAAGGAGGGAGGGGAGGAAACTAGAATTAATTGGCTCTGCTCGTCATTGGCTCTGGCGCCACCTACTGTTGGGGCCCTTGTCTTACTCCCTACCCGTCTAAATGGGCACCAGTCACCACAGTTACAATTTATAAGCTGCTTCAATCATCACCAATAGAGAAGCAGGATTTGTAAACAGAAGTCTTCAGAAGAGATATGAACATAAGACAAGGCTTGCCAGATTATGCCACCAATCCAGTATTCTGATGGGACTAGTGGCCAGCCAGATGCTTATGAAAAGCCCACAACCAGGGCATGAGGGCAAGAGACATATCTCAATCATATACCCCAGCAACTGGAATTGTCAGAGGCATCCTGCCACTGATCCCAATATGAGTAGAATGCCACCATTACAGTGGTACCTCAGGTTAAGAACTTAATTCGTTCCAGAGGTCCGTTCTTAACCTGAAACTGTTCTTAACCTGAAGCACCACTTTAGCTAATGGGGCCTCCCACTGCCGCCACCACCGCACGATTTCTGTTCTCATCTTGAAGCAAAGTTCTTAACCCGAGGTACTATTTCTGGATTAGGGGAGTCTGTAACCTGAAGCGTCTGTAACCTGAAGTGTATGTAACCCGAGGTACCACTGTATCAGCAACCACCAATAAGCTTATCCTCCATTACAAATAAATGACATGAAACCTGATTCAAGGCTAAAAACACTTGTAATATTTAGAGGCTTAAAAGCAGCAAGAAAACGTGATTAAAATAACTGTGCTCCACCCACTCCATTTTACCTTTTATATTCAGAGTCCTCTCAACCTTTGTCTTAGGGACCATGTTTGATGGTATCCTGTAACGAAATACTTGCTCTCTTTCCACTGTCCCTGTTGTTGAAAATATATGTGAAGAAACCATGGAAATTTATTGTGTTACATATGCCATTACTAGAGCTAAAAAATAATAATTGTGTACTATGTTAGCCTTATTTATTTCACATTTCCATCCTGCCTTTCAAAGGTATACATTTGCAATGATCAGACCTAGATCTTCAACAATGTGGTGTGCCTGCAGACTAGGGTTGAGGGAGTAATTTTGTTTGATTCACATTTAAAGCCAAATCTACATAAATCATACTTCCTGAAACAATTACATCAGGGATGTCCAACAGGTATATTGTGATCTACTAGCTCAACAACTTTTGTAGATCACTGCCAGTTTTTTTTTTTTTATAGTGGGAGTAGATCTCAGTCTCTTGAAAGTTGGACATGCCTGAATTCACATTCATATGAACTTTTCAATGCAGTTTGCCAACCAAGCAATGTGTATGGAAAATGCATATACTGTACTAAGAAAAGTGCACTTAAAAATGCATCTAGTCATGAAAACAAATTGCTCCACAAAAATGTATGTGTTAGAATAAGACTGCATACAAAACGTGTATATTAGGAGAAACGCACACTAAAATTCTGATGAATTTTCATAAGGACTTCTATAAAATTGCAAAATGACATGGAAATGTGGAAAAGTGAACTTTAGATTACAAAACTGGCAAATTTACCCACCCTTCTTACTGTGGGTGCTCATATATGATGTCAGTGCTATAATGATGCTAACGTACATGGGAATGAGCTCCATTTAATTCAATGGGTCTCACTTCTACATAGATATAGTTAGGATTGGGACTGGCTTATAAGGAAAGGATCACAGCAGAATTTGGGAGGCAGGAGGCATGCTATGCAGTGACTTAAAAATAATAATAACCCACATGCTAGTTCCCTTTGTAAAATACCAGCAGCATCCTGCCTGGCATTGCTCATGAAGCCTAAGTAACCAAATAAAAAATAAATAAAAAATCACTGCAGTTTTGAAATCAATGCATTTTTAAAAGTTTCATCCTGCTGCCTTGATTTAAAATGGCATCCAATTGTATCTGAATATAGACAAAAAACCCACCCCTTAATCTCAGGAACCATCATGCAAAATTTTGTTATATCTGAAGAGGTGCCCAAATGCCGAGTGAACCTTCCAAAATAAATAGTGTAATCCATACAGTGCAATCCTTTACATGTCTACTCCTTAGGAGACTCTTCTGAGATCAAAGGTACTTATTCCCAGGTATGTGTGTACAGAACTCATGCCCAAGTGACTGTTCTAACAGCAAATCACATGAGCATGATAATGCTTATCTGAAAGAGAAAGAATGGATCAGGAAAACTGAAAGGAAGGGAGGGGGGAAAGGGTAATTTGCCATACCATAAACACCCTGTGGGTCCAGCGTGTGACCTTCGTGAATTTCCTTTCTTATCCCTTCAGGCTAAAACCAAAGAATAGGGAGATAACATTATGCAGGCCTGTCAAGCAACGTTTGCTTATTCATTCCCCCACCCCAAGAATCTCAAGCAAAAACTAGTTTTTAAAAAGATATCACAGTTGTACATGCAACACACACGAAACACCCCAACAACTTTATTTGGGAACTGAAGTCCCTGCTAGTGCTGGTTACAGTTCATTTAAAACTGAATCAACAGAATGAAATATTAAATTACAACTAGCGAAAGAAGTTACAAATGTTCCCTGCAAAGGGGGACTTAGAAGCCACCAGGAGGAAAGGATATGGCAATCAGGCACCCTCCATCATTCCAGGTACAGGTACAGGTATAGGTAAAGGTAAAAGATAAAGGGACCCCTGACCATTAGGTCCAGTCATGACCGACTCTGGGGTTGTGGCGCTCATCTCGCTTTATTGGCCGAGGGAACTGGCGTACAGCTTCCGGGTCATGTGGCCAGCAGGACTAAGCCGCTTCTGAGCAGCGCACAGAAACGCCGTTTTACCTTCCCGCCGGAGCGGTACCTATTTATCTACTTGCACTTTGACGTGCTAGGTGGGCAGGAGCAGGGACTGAGCAACAGGAGCTCACCCCGTCACGGGGATTCGAACCGCCAACCTTCTGATCGGCAAGTCCTAGGCTCTGCGGTTTAACCCACACCACCACCCGCGTCCCACAGGTATAGGTACAGCTCAATTTTTTCCTCCACCTACCAATGCCCTCCCACTAAGGTTACCAGAAGGAGAGGAAGCAGCAGCCTTTCCACTCTCCTTAGACCCAGCTATGTGACTTGCATTCTGTTGAATTTTGCAACTAAGAACTTGTCGTCCTGGGTTTGCTTCCCCCCCTCCTCCTCATCCCTCGTCCCTTTAATATGTTGTGAGAGGGATTAAAATCATGAGTGCAATCATTCATTTCTGATTTGCAGGGGTGGGAAGGCTTTTCAAGAAAAATAGCTTGATCTTACCACAACTCTTAATGTTCTCACAAGGACTTCATTGACAGAATCACCCTTCAGTGTAAAGTTGATGGTGTGGAGGCCTGTCTCCAGAGGGAGAATCTTGAATGTTGCTAAGGCAACTGATGATCCCTGGAGATCCCGACGCTTGCAAATGGTTTCTTGGATACCGTGCTGTCCAGTGCTTGTGCCTCCAAAAAGGCAAATGCCTTCACCCACAGATACCTTAGTGCAGTACTAAAGCATGTGTCAAAAAGGGTTAGAAGAGGTTTCCATCAGCTGACTCAGTAACATGTAGCTTATATTTATTTTATTTTATAAAATATTTATTAATTTTTTTTGAAATATAACAGAAAAAAGGAAAAAGGAAAATACAGAATAAAAACAGTTAAAAACATACATTATTTCTTTTACTTATTTTCTTTTAACTTATTTCCCAGACCTCCTCATACCTCCCTTTTTTGTATTCCACTTCAATTTATTGGTTCAGCAAATCCTTCCCATTAGATTTTAACCCATTTATAACCCTTTTTTCATATTCTCTTAAATCATTACAGCTGGAAACCCCTTAGTTGCTATCCAACATCATTCTATCATTCATTAATTTTACAATATTTCTGTAGATAGTCTTTAAATTTCTTCCAGTCTTCCAGTAACATTTCTGTAGATAGTCTTTAAATTTCTTCCAGTCTTCCAGTAACATGTAGCTTATAAGCATGTGCAAAGAGGTATTTTATTTCGTTTGCCCTGAATCTTTCAGCATTAAGCTTCATTGGATGTTGCTTAGTTCTAGAGCTATGACAGTTCTGGTGTCCGCACCTCTTTTCTGATTCAGAATGGAAAGGAAGGTGGGTACCCAGTTCTGGCATCCAATGAAATGTGGGTACCCAGTTCTGGCATCCAATGAAATAGCAGAGATCGACCCGGTGTAAATAGCAACTAAGCAGGAAGTGCAAATTATCTCACACACATTACAGAGTTTTGTGAGGCTACTTAATGAGACTTATTGGATGTGCCACAGGCACCCACAGGGATTCACATTATAAAGTGATTTTTTAAATAGAAATTTTGCATTCATAATCTCAATGCAACAATTGAAACTTTGGTAATTTTTGAACTGTTGTGAAATTTTGTTTCACTTGCTCTTCCAGTGTTACGTCTCATCATTTACAGGGAACAATATGCTCTTTGTAGGGATGGAAGGATCTCTCAGTTTTGGTTCTCAGTTTCTCATTTCTCCAATACAGTGGTACCTCTACTTACAATCCGTTTTGGGGTGTCGTTCACACCCCGAAAAGTCTGTAAGTAGAGTGCCGCTACTGCAAAGCACAATAGAGCGCTTCTGCGCATGCGTGAATTGCGCAGATCGCTTCTGCGCATGCGCGCATGGTGAACCCGGAAGTAAACACTTCTGGGTTTGCCACGTTCATAACCTGAAAAGCTGCAATGTGAAGCAAACGTAACATGAGGTATGACTGCATTAAATTCAGTTCTTCACATTTATGCAGGAATCTTTTTTAAAAAAAAAAACCTAATGAAAATTACTCAGCATTTTAGTGCAAATTTCTCCTTCATAAGCACTTTTTTGTAAGCAGTTTTGACTAATGTATTAAGAGAAATTGCTTGCAAAAATGCATTTTTACATGTTATTTTCATTAATATATTTATTTTAATGCACACTTTAAATTTTTATGTGCAGTTTTTAACAAAACATTGGTTGGTGAACCATATCATAAAACTGAGATAAGTGTGAATTTCAAAGGACGGCTATGCTTGGGTTCTGATATTGTTTTGGAAAGTATGAATCTGAGATATATATACTGAATCCAACATTTCCCCCATCCCTAACTCTTAGCAACATTTTCTGTCAGAGCCTTACCCTGGTTTTGGAACCTTTGTAATTGTAAACAGATCCTCTCAATTCTATCTGTTCTCCACGGACAACAGAGTAGGGAACATGCACATCTATGAAGACGTTTTTCATTACCTGCACCTGAAGTGCATCAGCAACACAGATACCTGTGTGAAAATCAAACAGGCAAACAAACAACACCATTTGTAAGTAGTATTTAGTATTTAGTAATTAATTAACCAGTCAGTATTTAATAGCATTTACTAATGCTTTTTTAAAACTACTGATGCACTTTATACATATGGGTGAGCAATATGGTTAGTACTAACAGAATTAATAGCTTAACATGTTTATTAAAATACCATTAAAATGCTTTTTGGGAAGGAAGGGCTTTTTGTTTTAAATCTGCAGATTGTTGTAGGAAATGGAACAGAATGGAAGTATGAGTCAAATACGTGGAAGTTTATCCATTCCTTATGATGATGGTTAACATCATGGACGTTTTTAATGCTTTGATGGAATTGCTTTGTTTTGTTTTTTTAATTATGTATGGATTTTATCATTGATGTTACAAACAACTTAGAAGGCCATATTGGCATGTAAGCAGTATATAAAAACCATTTTCTGATCTTAATGCCCTTACAGGGGAAGATGGGTTTAATGTTGTTCAGGTTGGCAGCCATCTTGTGCCAAAATATTCCATGCTTTAACTATGACAATACAAAGAAGGACTTCCTTTTTTCATCCTGAATCTCCCGCCATTCTATCTCTCTCTCTCTCTCTCTCTCTCTCTCTCACACACACACACACACACACACACACACACACACCTCTCTCTCCTGGGAGACATCCCAATTCTCCTCTGTGTATTGGACAAGTAGGTCAAACAACGCTGGAATCTCAGAGGTCCCCAATTGTCTCATTTTTCATATAAAATTTCACTCGCTCACTAAGAAGGGCTACAACAATATGAGACATTTTATACATACCTTTGTCTGAAATGCTAACTCCTTGTATTTCCCAGGTGGTGATAGAATCTGGCAATGTCACAGGAAGAGCCTTTAAACTGCATTTATTAGGAGGGGAAATGCAAACACATCAAAAAAAATGTAGCTAACAAGCATCAGTCAAAATTTTTAAAAAATATACTACAAAAATGCATTATCTTATAGCAAAAAAATGTGTATATTAGAAATTTGCACTAAAATGCTGGTGAATTTTCAACAGGTTTTTTTTAAAAAAATAAAATCACAGATTGTGGCAGAAATCTGGAAAAATGAAAAATGAGGAACTAAGAGAATCAAAACTCACAAATCTGTCCACCCTTACTTGAATAGCTGGGGATTGTGAGACCTCCAGGTATAGGGCGGTATATAAATTCAATAAATAATAAAAATTGAACTTGGGGCCTTCTTCATGTAAGTTGTACGCACCGAGACAGTGCTCAATCCACTATAAGGAAGCTACCAGACAACTATCAGACCACTGATCCATCTAGTTCAGTCCTGTCTATACTGGCTGGCAGCAGTTCTCCTGGGTTTAGCTGTGAAAATGTTCTCAATGGATACTTCATCTCATTCAAGAGAGCAGTTTCATTCTAGGCCACAGCTGAAGTCAGAATGACTGAGTCTCTCCCAGAGTACTGTACCTGTGAACTGGGTGAACCTCCCATAGCCAGCTTTCAGGAAAATAGCTTCGGATCTCTGGATCCAAATTCAACATGGCATCAAGGGCTGGAAAATATTTTTTAAAGGAATTTCAGAAAATTAGAAAAGTCAGCCAGTAGTCAGGAACTGCTAGGACCAGCACAGGGATGTGGAACCTGTAGTCCTTAGAGATGCTGTTGGACTCCTGCTCACATCAGCCCTAGTCACCATGGCCAATGATCAAGGGTGACACGCTCATTTGTATGGATCAGTTCCATATAGTGTGTACAGTGGTACCTCGGGTTAAGAACTTAATTCGTTCTGGAGGTCCGTTATTAACCTGAAACTGTTCTTAACCTGAAGCACCACTTTAGCTAATGGGGCCTCCTGCTGCTGCCGCGCCGCCAGAGCACAATTTCTGTTCTCATCCTGAAGCAAAGTTCTTAACCCGAGGTACTATTTCTGGGTTAACGGAGTCTGTAGCCTGAAGCGTACGTAACCTGAAGCGTATGTAACCTGAGGTACCACTGTATTGCATTTTCTCTCCCGCCCCCCCCCCCCTTTTTGGCAGTGGAGGCTAGTTTTTAATAGGTGCACCTTGGCTATAGGTTGTGGAAGACCTTTCAGGCCTTTTCTACCTATCCTAGGAGAACAGCGCCCTGGCTAACTCCAGCTACAAAAGCTGAGGCTGCTGAGCAGACTCTTAAGCTGAGGGAAGGTTTAGTCAGTGGGTGTTGTTTTTTTTGGGGGGGGGAGGTTGCTAATGTTGTTGATGTTAAATGTAGAAATTGTTCAATTTGATTGTGTTCTTTTTGATGTTTTGTTGTGTATGACTACTTCTGTTATGTTCGTTATGTAATTTTTTATATTTTGTGAGCCACCTTGAGCATTGAGTTTTAACTTTGGAAAGGCAGAATAGAAATAAAACGATTGACTGGTTGATTGCCATTACAGCAAATACTATTTACGTACTAAACATTTATAACTGTAGTAGGAAACTTGCACGTTTAGGAGAATCTAATGGGAAATCTTGAGGAAATTTTGTAGTTCCATCAGCATCTCCACACTGTCAACATTTTGCAATAAGGATTCGATCAAAACTTTAGGGGTTGTATCCAACTAAGGTTTACCCTAAGTGGACACATTGAAATGAATGGACCTAAGTTCATCATGCTTGTTAAATTCAGTAGTACTACTTGGAGGACTAGAATCAGCTAGAACCCTATGTTTATGTAGTTAAAGTACTCAACAAATTTGCTTAATAATGAGGAATTGCAATTGGGGAAGTGCATTAAAAAGTTTGAGATGAATGAATGTCTCACAGGAAGATGTGTAAACACCCCAAAAGCAAATCAGGATGAAGGCAGTATGAATGCTCATTGCCATACAATCTTCCCATGAACAAATCATATAACTTAGGGAAGTGCTGGGTGAGATCCCATGAACAGTAATACTAAAAGGAAAGGGAGTTCATGATGGCTGGGAGTTTGTTAAGAGGGAGATAGTAAAAGCACAACGTCAGGCAATACCAATGAAACGGAAACATAGAAGGTGCCTAAAGAAGCCAGGGTGGCTATCTAAAGAACTATTAACTGAGTTAAGATTAAAAAAGGATGTGTACAAAAAATGGAAAAGGGGGGAAACCACCAAAGAGGAATTCAAACAAATAGCCAGCACGTGTAGACACAAAGTCAGAAAAGCTAAGGCACAGAATGAGCTCAGGCTTGCTAGAGAGGTTAAAAGCAACAAAAAAGGCTTTTATGGGTATGTTCATAGCAAAAGGAAGAACAAAGAAACAGTGGGGTCACTCAGAGGAGAAGATGGTGAAATGCAAACAGGGGACACAGAAAGGGCTGAACTCCTCAATGCTTTCTTTGCCTCAGTCTTCTCCGATAAAGAAAACAATGCCCGACCTGAAGAATTTGGAGCAAATGATTCAGCAGAGGAAACACAGCCCAGAATAACTAAGGAGATAGTACAAGAATACTTGGCTAGTTTAGATGTATTCAAGTCTCCAGGGCCAGATGAACTGCATCCAAGAGTATTAAAAGAACTGGCAGATGTGATCTCAGAACCACTGGCAGTCATCTTTGAGAATTCCTGGAGAACAGGCGAAGTCCCGGCAGACTGGAGGAGGGCAAATGTCCCTATTTTCAAAAGGGGGGAAAGAGAGGACCCAAATAATTACCGCCCAGTCAATCTGACATCAATACCAGGGAAGATTCTGGAGCAGATCATTAAGCAAACAGTCTGTGAGCACCTAGAAAGGAATGCTGTGATCACCAATAGTCAGCATGGATTTCTGAAAAATAAGTCATGTCAGACTAACCTGATCTCGTTTTTTGACAGAATTACAAGCCTGGTAGATGAAGGGAACACAGTGGATGTAGCCTACCTTGATTTCAGCAAGGCATTTGACAAGGTGCCCCATGATATTCTTGTAAAGAAGCTGGTAAAATGCGGTCTTGACTATGCTACCACTCAGTGGATTTGTAACTGGCTGACTGACCGAACCCAAAGGGTGCTCATCAATGGTTCCTCTTCATCCTCGAGAAGAGTGACTAGTGGGGTGCCACAAGGTTCTGTCTTGGGCCCGGTCTTATTCAACATCTTTATCAACGACTTGGATGATGGACTCAAGGGCATCCTGATCAAATTTGCAGATGACACCAAACTGGGAGGGGTGGCTAACACCCCAGAGGACAGGATCACACTTCAAAACGACCTTGACAGATTAGAGAACTGGGCAAAAACAAACAAGATGAATTTTAACAGGGAGAAATGTAAAGTATTGCACTTGGGCAAAAAAAATGAGAGGCACAAATACAAGATGGGGGACACCTGGCTTGAGAGCAGTACATGTGAAAAGGATCTAGGAGTCTTGGTTGACCACAAACTTGACATGAGCCAACAGTGTGACACGGCAGCTAAAAAAGCCAATGTAATTCTGGGCCTCATCAATAGGAGTATAGCATCTAGATCAAGGGAAGTAATAGTGCCACTGTATTCTGCTCTGGTCAGACCTCACCTGGAGTACTGTGTCCAGTTCTGGGCACCACAGTTCAAGAAGGACACTGACAAACTGGAACGTGTCCAGAGGAGGGCAACCAAAATGGTCAAAGGCCTGGAAACGATGCCTTATGAGGAATGGCTAAGGGAGCTGGGCATGTTTAGCCTGGAGAAGAGGAGGTTAAGGGGTGATATGATAGCCATGTTCAAATATATAAAAGGATGTCACATACAGGAGGGAGAAAGGTTGTTTTCTGCTGCTCCAGAGAAGTGGACACGGAGCAATGGATTCAAACTACAAGAAAGAAGATTCCACCTAAACATTAGGAAGAACTTCCTGACAGTAAGAGCTGTTTGACAGTGGAATTTGCTGCCAAGGAGTGTGGTGGAGTCTCCCTCTTTGGAGGTCTTTAAGCAGAGGCTTGACAACCATATGTCAGGAGTGCTCTGATGGTGTTTCCTGCTTGGCAGGGGGTTGGACTCGATGGCCCTTGTGGTCTCTTCCAACTCTATGATGATTCTAAATCAGTAAAGACAGGATATAATCTGTTATGAGTTTGGGGAAGGTTGGGGAACCAGTCAAGAATGTTCATCTGTGGATGAAGACTAGATGGTCACTTTAGTACTCCACTTTAAAGGAATGAGCTGGGCTGCAATTAGCTGCCTCTAAGTGAGAAAGAATCAAAGGTGTAACAAGTGGGACCAGGCTAAGGAGTTGCATGTGAGTGAGCTGGAAGAGATTGATGCTGCCGGAACTGGGGATAGAGACATGACTTGCTCTGTGCGGGATCTAGAGCTGTGACAAATGGAAAAGCAATATATTTCGGAGTGTTGATACAGTGAGCCCCTCCATCCTATGCCCAAGGTGTGTGTGTGTGTGTGTGTGTGTGTGTGTGTGTTGTGTGTGTGTGTAAATCAAACTGTATATCCTAAAGACTCCACAGTCTCTGTTGACCTTCTTAACAGAGGAACCGAGCCCTGGATAAGCGTACAACCCCACATCCACTGCTTAGGGTGGCATGCAACATCTAACATCCACACAAGCTTTCTGCAAGCAGATCAGGATGACTGCTTGAGCATCAGACCCCAATTTGATTGGCTGACCAAAACATCTGTTCGTTCCATTCATCTCCTTTGTTTAAAATCCCCTGTGAAACAGTAGCATGCCTCCAAATGGTGTCATGGGGTAATATTACCTTTTCTCGCCAGTATTAAAACCTTGTGAGTTTCATTCCGCCGCAGGTTTTCTGCAGTTTCACAGCAGCGCTTAAAAGCTGCTATGCAAAGGCGACCACCAGACTTAATGCGGTTGGCTCTCTCGGCACAAGTTTGCATGATGGGATACAGTTCTGCTCCAGTTCTACAGCAGTTCCGAAGGTCTTGTCTTTTAAAGTAGGTTACTGAAATGACAATACATAATGCTAGTCTCTTTCTCATGGCATAGTAAAATCAGTACCAGTTTCAGGTTTGGGGTGTCTCCCTGTTAGGGATGTGGATAAAATTTGTTATGGGAGTCCCATTTCCCCATTTTCATTTCTTTTTGAATTTGCATACTGCCTTCCTACATTGCTGTTAGGGATGGAGGGAATCTGTATGCATTTAAAGCTAAATCTTATCAAATTCAGACTTTCTGAAACAAGATGTGCAATGAAACACAAGCTGGCCTTTGAAATCATCTGAGTTTTGCAATGCAATACTCCAGTGAAAAAATGCTTACAAGAATGCATATATTAGATGGAAGTGCACATAAAAATGAAAATATAAATGAAAAATAACATACAGAAATGCATTATATTAGGGATATTGCTTCCAAGAATGATGGATTTAAAAGAGGATTTTTTAATATTCCCAAATCCCCTATAGAATGTGGAGAACTGAATTTAAGATTGAAAAACCAAAACTGATGGATCCTTCTATCCCTAATTTCCAAGACAGTTTACAAGTCGTTGTGAAAAACATGACTATAAAAATAAATACAACAGTTCCTCAACAGGGAGAAATTTAATTTTGTTTGCATTTTTATGAGAAACTTCCTAATTTATGCTTCTCAAACCAATTATGAGCTGAAAAGCAGCTTTCCTTTGCAATTCATACTTCATCGAAGTTTGTGATGCAGTTCTCCAACCAAATAATGTATATAAAAATGCATATAATTGTGTGCAGTAAACACATATATAAGTGGAAACAACATTAAAAGTCATTATCAGGGAAAATGCATTTCAAAAGTGTGCATACTAGTTAAAGCTTTACACAAAATTTTGTATAATGGGAGAAATGTTCACTAATATTTCCATGAGCATTTTTTAAAATTGCAGATTGATGCAGAAATGTAGAGAACTGAATATAAGTTTGGAAAAATGAGAAACCAAGAGAAGATGAAATAGACAGATCTATCTGTCCCTGTCCTCTGGGCAAAATGTTACGCTCGACTCCCATCTGTGGCAGCCACTCCCCATCTTAAGTTACCCATAATGCAATGCCCTAACCCTTAGATCTATGAAATTATAGATATGATTAAGAAGACCAAATATATTTCCCACAAATCGCTTGGTTCCCCGCTTCAACACAAAAAATGCTATTGAGTAAAACATCTGGCATATGCTGTACCCAGTTTGTCGATTTCCTCTTCGATGGTGGACCGTGAGGATCTTACAACAGATTGACAAGCTTCATCTGTGGAAACAAATCAAAGATAAAACCAGTGGCAATGGAGAGAAACGTGCTTTTATAAAGCTGGCAGCGAAATGAAAAAGCCTTGACACCCCAGATATTTAGGGAGGACTTGCGAAAAGGTGTCACTTTGTGGTTAAAAGGGATGGGGGGCACCTGTTTCTGTTGAATCATCAGCATTCGCATTGGTCAGGAAGGTGAGTCCAGCCCTTCGAAACACGTCGACATTGCTTTGTCCCCCACCAGCACCACAACCAAGGTCACTTGTTTCCAACTGCAAAAGTGCCTATGGGGGGAGGAAAAGGACAAGAGGGGAGGACTATTTTCAGCTTATATTATCAGGGGTAAGAAACCTGTGAGCCTCCAAATGCCACTCCCACCTTCCCTGACCATTGGTCATGCTGGCTAGGGATAATGGGAGTGGGGGGGGGGCTTAGGAAACACCATATACAGTGGTACCTCTGGTTACATACTTAATTCGTTCCAGAGGTCCGTTCTTAACCTGAAACTGTTCTTAACCTGAAGCACCACTTTAGCTAATGGGGCTTCCCGCTGCGGCCGCGCTGCCGAAGCCTGATTTCTGTTCTCATCCTGAAGCAAACTTCTTAACCTGAAGCACTATTTCTGGGTTAGCGGAGTCTGTAACCTGAAGCGTCTGTAACCTGTAATTTAAAACCACTGTACCACTGTAATTTAAAACAAGGATGAGGAACCTGCAACCTTCCACATGTCACTGGACTACAACTCACATCTTCTACTACCATTGGACTTCAACTTGCACCTGCCCCAGCCAGCATCGCTAATGGTCAGAGACAATGAGAGTTGGAGTCAAACAATATTACATTCTGTATATTTAAATGAACTTATTCAAATATTATATATCCGTTGTCAAAATACGCATGCTGTAAATATGAAACATAGACGTGGGGAAACTCAGGCCCTGGAGCCGAATGTGACCCGCTCCCAAGGTCAGATTACTCACTGGCCCTGCTTTGCACCCTCCTTGAGTGTTTTTGTCTGGCCAGAATGTTTCCTTGAGCTCTGGGAATGCTCCTTGTTTGTCTAGCTAGAGAGAGGTATGTGAATGTGTGCAGTAACTAGACTACTGCATGAAGTTAACATTTATATTCACAGTTCTGCCCACCATGGGCATGTGTGCCCCCGGAGGGTGGCCCCAGAGGGATTGAGGCCCTTGGGCTGAGAAAGGTCCCCTGCCCTTGGTGTAACACAATGCAAACAGGTTTTTGTTTTGTTTTGTTTGGAGCATAAGTACGCAACTCTTTCCATAGGCCTTGTCTTCGATCTTGTGATGCCGTAGATCGCCACATCCATAGATGACAAAGCAACCAAAGAGTCAAACTGGGTTTTCAAAGAAAGCAAAATGGAATCTCCTGGGCTGTGTGACCTTTCACTTGTTGATAATTTAACCTATATAAGAGAAGAGAGGGGGAAAGAGGATTAACTAAAGGAAATCCATTATTTCAGTGGTACCTAACTGGGTCCCAGTTTTCTCTAAAGTGTGTGCATTTAAAAAAAATAATAATACACACACACACACACAATGGAGAAATTCACACTCCTCTAAGGTTTGAAATTCTGTTTCCCCCCCAAGTAGCAAACCTTGAGTCCTAGTTCTGGGAGAAAGGCAATACATACATACATACATACATACATACATACATACATACAACTGGGGCTCAGCATACATATACATCCATATAATAGTTGGAGGTGGGGAATTAAAAATGCATTATTATTTTTTGCAAGATTACTTTGAAAAAATGTGCTTTTAGGCAATGTTGCTTTAGAAAAAGGTGTTCGCATAAAATTTTTCATGAGGACAATATTAATCTTTTTTAAAGATGCAATGAAATAAATTGCAAAGTGACGTGGAGAAGTGTTCAGAAAAATGAGAAGAAAAATGGGAGAAACCAAACTGGTCAGTGTCACCAACCCATTACATGTTACTCACCTCAAGGCTGTTTCCACATTTCTGTTCTACATTTAACCAGACTGAATCAGCTACCAACTCTGCAGCTCCCTCTCCTGTAACTATGTAGTAGACAAGTAGGCGGGCTGAAGGGACCATTTCCTTCGTTAGCTGAAATCTTAGACTTTGATAAGTGGAGTCTTTAACTCTCTCCTGAGTCCCGTGGGCTTTTATTTTCCCTTTGGATAAGATCTAAAGGAAAGGAGGAAAGGAACTAAGTTAAAAACAATGGGCTTTGGATGAGAGAGAGATCTCCAGGGAAGGCTGGGAGAGAACCCTGCTTGAAACATGGAGAGCTGCTTCCAATCAGTGCAGACCATACTGGGCTTGGCCCTGACTCAGCCACTGGCAGAGGAAGAGGAGTGCGGGGGGGAGCACACCACCCCCAGCAGCATGATCCCAGTGGGGTGCCATCGCGGCTGCCCCCCCACCTGCACTGGGCGCCACGCCCCCGCAGGTGGTGTGCCATGCCCCCAGGACATGCGCCACACCCCTGTAGGTGGCATGTCACACCCCCGGGATGCGCGCCAGCCCGGCCCCCGCTTGTCCCCCCCCCTGTGATGGAGCATGAAGCTCCGTCACTGGACTCAGCATAAGGCAGTTTCCTACAAAACTGACATTGAGAATCAACAATGTGCTTTGCTTGATGAAACCCTAAAAATGCCAGAGTAATTGGCAGTGAAATTGAAGAGGGCAATTTCAAAGAGTTAGCAGAGTGTAACGTGCTCTAGAGCTACAATGATTAAGGTGTCGTATCTTTCTGAGACACATCATTGCAGGAGGTGATTTACAGGACAACATGTTGTGTGGCAAGTCTATTGGGTTGTATCCAGTGTTAGTCCTACTCAGAGTAGACCCATGGAAATTATTTGAACTAAGCTAATCATGGTCATTAACTTCAACAAATCCACTCTCAGTAAGACTGGTACTGGATACAATCCTGTATCCACTGCTTAGAAAAAGCTTTTTGCACTTCTCTTCTCATTCAGAGTGGAAGGGTAGGTGGGTGTTCAATCCTGGCAGTAAATGAGATGTTGGCATGTTTAAGCGGGGCGGGGGGGTGGTGGTGGTTCAACGTAGGAGAAAATGAGCCAGTGCAGACCTGAACAGGAACAGTGAAAGGTCTCATCCACATTATGAGTGACTGAGACCCTTTGTGAGCGCCATAGGAGGTATATGTGAGCAACACTGGTGCCTCTGCTTTAGTATACATAACACCGAAGAAAGCATAGTGAGAGACAGACTTAAATACTTGTGAATTTGCTGGTCTTTTGTGTCACCCAAAATCTCCTGGTTGAGGTGGCCGCTTCATAGCATGCAATGGCAGGATGAGACCTGGAAGCTTGAGGGACAATTCAATGCAATTAAAGACAATACATTAAGAGGCAAGTGGGTTGTTTTCTTCTGTGCGTACCAAATAGCTATAGTGATGTATTTTATCAAGATAGTGGCTTGATGGGTGTATGTTGATGTGAAGGGTATCACCCACACGTAGCAACTGGTGGTTTGAAGCCCAGTCGATGTAAAGGTAACTTCCACTGAGGGAAGCATATGATTTTGCCTCGTAGCTTTCACTGGCCTGATTTTCTTCTGGTAAACTGGTATCTGCGGTTTTTATCTGGAAATGATAGGAAACAAAATGAATTTAAATCCACAGGGGCAATAAGAGTCTAAAAAGGTACAAGTCAACAGGCAGGAAGGTCTAGGAAACATCAGTCGCTCAGAGGATAAGCGCTGGATGCAGAAGGTCTCTGATTCAATCCTCAGGATCTCCATGTAGGGCTTAGAGTCCAAGCTACACGAAACCCTGATGAGTCCCTACCAGTCCGTGTAGGCAATGTTGAGCTAGATGGAGCAATGATCTGACTCAGGGTAGTGCAGCTTCCTTGGTTCCTATAACCTCCTATCAGCTGAGGGTCCACTTATTTTGTCATGACTGCCATTCCTTCCCCCACACTCTGGGAACCTGAGGGTGCCTTGAGAGCCACTGACAAGTCAGCACTGACAATACCGAACAAGGTAGACCAATAATCAATATAACAGATGAATCAATTAAATGTTGTAGTTCAAGTCTTAACATGAAACACATCTCATTTTCCCAACACCTCTTGCTGTCAAGTTTCTAAATATGGTTTAAGACAGGCACTCTCCCTCCCTTGGGGGGGGGGGACACACACTCAGTATACTTTTTAGTAGTATTTTTTGTTGTAATGCACTGTGTTTAAATATAAAAATCCAGTTTTCAAGGTCACCCATCTGAATTAGAAAGCGGGGCGGGGAATGTTCCAAATGCGCTGCACACAGGCCAAAATATACAGTCTCAAAGTACAGCCTGTACAAGAACGGAAACCCGAAAAGAATTTAACTCACTCGAAACTCCAGCACTTTGCAGTCAGAAGGAATATTAACCACAAATAAAGCTGTCCCGTCGTTCTGGCTTGTTTGCCTTCTCCCAGATTCTTCACCTTCTTGAACTAACACGTTCTCTTCCATTTGCTCATTGAAAGCAGTAGCCGTGAAGACAATGGGTATGTTTCTAGCAGGAGCATCTGCCGTATCCTTCACCTGCACCTATTAGCACAGAAACAAAATCATTTCACTATAATATACAATCTTCTTTTAAAGAAGGGATGGGGAAGCTCTTTTCCACCTGAGGGCCACCTTCCATGGGCCATGGGCCAGCTGGGGGCAAAAGTGAGCAGAGCAACAGGTGTAATTTTTACCTTTGCACTGTTGAGTACAACACAGACACATACTATCCTAAAATTCTCCAAAAAAAAACCCCACAAGTTAGCTGTTCTACATACACTTGCTGGAAAACTCGATACTGATTAGGATCCAGTCAATGTCTAAATCTCAGGTAAAGATTTTTGTGTGAGAGAGAAAGCTTCTATCCACAGAATCACAGCACTGTAGAGTTGGAAAGGGACCCTAAGGATTATCTAGCCCAACCCCTGCAATGCAAGAATATGCAGCTGTCCCATACGGGGATTCAGCACCATGCTCTAACCAACTGAGTTATCCTGGAGATTTTCTAGGCTGTGCCCATGTATTAAGACAAGCCACCCGAAAGTTATCTGGAGTTAATTACTTTCGCTTCAGTCAAAATGAGTCTTACAAAATTAAGACTTCGTGTTATGCCCTCAGTGTTTCCAAATGGTGTCTATAAGGAATTGCCCTTGGGGCACCATTTCTTTGTGTTTCATTCCGCTCGCTACACCACCCAGTGTCCTCTACATAAATATCTGTCTGAGTGCGCTGCTCTGGTTCACCAGAAGCAGCTTAGTCATGCTGGCCACATGAGCCGGAAGCTGTACGCTGGCTCCCTCGGCCAGCATAGTGAGATGAGCGCTGCAACCCCAGAGTCGTCCGCGACTGGACCTAACAGTCAGGGGTCCCTTTACCTTTACAATAGCCGTAGCAGCAGGTGGGGATCATAACATCAAGTGATTTTGTGTGCATTCTGCTATCGGACAAAGAAAATTATGTTACCTTGCATGCATCTCTATTTGATTTAGCTGCCAGGAAAGTAAGAGCCAAATTTGTGGCTTTGCTGGGAATGTTATGGCTTACAGCTAAACTAATAAAATTGTTAATACTCTTATTACTGCTGAACTCTACCCTCTGTACAGGTAAACAACAAGGGTATGAAGCACAGCCAGATAAGGTGTGACCTGGGGAGAGTCTGAGGGCCAGATAGTGAGGCTTAGAGGCCTAAATTCTCTTCTCTCTCTCTCTCTCTCTCTCTCTCTCTGTCTCTCTCACACACACACAGGCCTGACACACATCACCCATGTTTTAAACCATTTTCTTGTACAAAATATGTGTATTCTTTTAACATTAGGAATCAGAGACAGGTAACTATTACCACATATACAATGGCAATCAAGGGATCCCCAGTTCAGTTGTAAATCTGAGCTGAAACCCTCTACAGTTTTTCACAGGCATTGACAGCAGTGTCAAAAATAACATCCATTTTCAATTATTTTTTGGCATATTTATTGCTGTGAACCACCATGAGACCTATGGATATAGAGTGGTATACAAATTTAGTAAATAATAATAAAATAATAATTGTTGAGTAAATGTTTGCTTATTTATGTATATTGCCTTCACTTTCAGTTGCCTTCAGTTGCCCTCAATCATGCTATCACATAGCCAAATATGATTGGCTATGTGGTGCTGTGATGCCATCCTGTTCACTGCTGTGGGATTCCTGATTGAATGGGACCAACCCATGTGACCAGGAAGCACGAAGAAACAGCATCAAGGGAAAATCTGTCAAAGGAGCAGCAGCCAGATGAAACACTGGCACCAAACAGAGTGGGCTGGGGAGAGAGATGACAAATATTTGCACAAACTAAGTGGATTTATTTGGGAACATTTCTTCCTCACTATCACACCAAGTAATAATGTTCTACCATATGCTTTATACTTCTCCAATTTGGAAAAGACAGAGAAATTTTATTTAGTTCACTTTTAAAGGAAAATGTGCCAAACCTGCACTTTATAAAACAACACTATGCCAGCCTGCATTCGTTCCTCATTTAATCTGGATTTACCCATTCTCATTCATTCATTCATTCATTCATTCAAAGGATTTATACTGTTCACTTCAGCTGGATAACCTCCCAGAGTGGCTTACAAATTGATTAAAAAAACAAACAGTCCCTGCCCTCTTACTTAAAATCTAAAAAGACATGGCAGGTGGTGGGGAGGGAAGAGGAAAACAAGGAAATTAATTTTTCTGGGGGAAATCTAATTAAGTTGTGTTTGTTTGATCCTGTTACTGGTGATCAGCTGGCAATCTCTGAACAATCAATTTACATCTTTAAGCCCCCTCATCTTAGTTTGGACACAAACTAAGATTCTTTCTTTTGAAGGAGTAGATGCTGCGTGGGAGCAGGGATCTCATGATGTTGTTATTAACATATTATGGTAATTCCGCTGAGTGTGCATTTCCTTTAGTCACATTAACCAACCTTAATATAGAAGGGGAGTCCAGGCTTCACAAAAAGAGGAGTAGCAACCAAATTGAGTTTGTAAGGTGACAGAACATAATGGACACTGAAAAGTTCACTGTCTTCGCTATGGCCACCTGGCAAAAAAAATAGATGTTTCTTGTGAGAACAGGACTGAATACAAAAAACAACACCAGTGTCATGTTAGCCATCCTGAGTTTCTTTCAGAAATAAGCTTTGTTTAGAACAAAATAATTAACCATTCTAGTATGAATTTTGACAAATAAATGAACGTTCATGGTTTGTTTAAGAAATATTGCTTTTATTGATAATTTAAGTATTTATTGTAAACAACTTAGAGTTTTTCCTACAAGTAAAATGGTATATATCAAGTGGTATATATTAACAAATAAATAGATAGTAAATTTATATCATGGTTCCCCCTTACTTTTCTTTAAACTAAAATGTTCCAAATATTGCAACTTTTCTTCATAGGCAAGTTGCTCCACCCCCTTGCTAATTTTGGTTGCCTTTTTTCTGAAACTTTTCCAACTCTTCACTATCCTTTTTGACATGAGGTGACCAGAACTGAACATGGTATTCCAAGTGTGGTCACACCCAGTGATTCCCCCCCCTAAAAAAAAACGTTTAGGGATACTCTTATTTTCCTGCTCATATTGAAATACTGCCCCTCAATGAGGCCAAACTTCGATTCACAAAATGTTTAGGGGTATGCGTATCCCTACGTCCCCCCAGAAAAAAGCACTGGTCACACAATATGACATAAGTGGGGCCAGAGATAGTGTGTGTGTGAACATGAGATAATTACCTGTGGATTCCAGCACTGAAGCAGCAATATAAAGTATTGCGCCATCAAGCTCTTGGAGACTGCCGTAACCTATTTCATCAACAGCCACTTTGCTGTTAAAATTGCACTCTGCTAATCCGTTCTCCATCTGATGATCAAGATGCATAACAGTATCAGAAACTATCCAGGCACAGAGACAGTTTTATGCATTTTATTTACAAAAAAAAATAATCTATACCACCTTTCATCCAATGATTTCAAAGAGGTTTTTAAAAAATACAGTTCGGTTTCATCTGCACTATACATTTAAAGTAGTATCATACCACTCTAAATAATCATGGCTTCCCCCCACAGAATCCTAGGAATTGTGGTTTGCTAAAAAAATGCTGAGAGTTGCTTAGAGAACTCCTTTCCCCCTCATCTATATACAATTCTCAGGGTGCTTTTACTGTACAACCCTCTTCCCAAGGAACTCTGGGAACTGTAGCCTTGTAAGGTGAATAGATCTACTAATTTCAGGGGGTCCAATCTGAATATAACTTAGTTGAATGCAGCATATACTGCCAATTCTGGCCCAACGGCATTGGCTGCCAATCACTTTCTGGGCACAATTCCAAGTGCTGGTTTTGACCTACAAAGCCTTAAAAGACTCAGGACCACAATACCTCCAGACCTGCCTCTCCCCTTACAAACTGACCTGGACCTTGCAATCGCCACCTGAGGCGATAATATTCTATATTGTAAACCGCCCTGTGATCCTCAGATGAAGGGCGGTATAGAAATTTTAACAACACTGAAAGAGCTGTGGGTTCCTTATCCCTGGCATAAAGCAATTCAGTCAACCAATTAGACTTGGACAGCATCCTGCAACACAGTACCAACATAAGCCATTTCACACTATTGCGATGATACCCATTTCCAGCACCAAAGTGTTCATCAGTGGGATGGCTGACTGATTCACTTTTGAAATCAGGACACTAAAAAGAACAAAAATAACTTCATTCGTTGACCTAGTTTTGGGGACAAATGCTTCTGAATCCTGAAAGGAGCACAAAAATAGTTGGCAGTTGTTTGCCGAATTACAAATCCTGGCAACTCTGAAGTACGTTTCTCACTTTTAGCTGATCTGAAGAATGAAAAATTCTAAAGAACACCAACGTTTTCTTGCCTGGAAAATATATTGGCATCCGCCCAAGTAATAGCAAATATTTCAAACTGAGTTCCCAGAAGCAGCTGGAAATGGAAGCAGTTCAAAGACATGCTGCACTCTCACCCACTCAAGGGAGGACCTGGCTGGAAGCCGGGTCTGCATCATCTTAAATCCAAGTAACTGATGTTTAAGTGGCTTGTGGACTGGGCTGTTAGTTAAAATGTGGAAACGGTTGGCTTCCAAGTCAAACCATTTATATATTTTTAAAGAGTGGAGATTTGGGATGGGGGAGATATTCAGTTGGGTTTGCATTTTAATTAACACTGAAAAAACAATGCACAAACCAAAATGGTTTTGTTTTGCTTTTAAATTCTCCAATTCAAAAGTGTCCAAATTGCATATATGTACATAAATGTGTATTATTAGTAAAAATATCCACATTAAAAATGCACGTATTGTATATAATATATATATATTAGTGAAAATAACACCAAAAATGCACATATTACTGAAAAGAACATTGGGAGAGGCTTTGCAGTTGGTTCCAACTCATGGGCTAGCGGTTGTCTATTCCTGCTATGAGACAAGGCTCCTCATAAACATTTCTGGATGCCAATGGTGGCTGGTGCCTACTAGGGACTGGTAGAGCATAAGGCAGGGAGCCCAGCAGCTGCTGGCACCAGAGCTAGTGACAGGCAGAGCCAACAAATTATAATTTTGTCCCCATCTATGTCCCTGCTGAGTCCTGAAAAGGGCAACTTTGAACCTAAAGAGGAGGAAGCTGAGAGGCAGTGCCACCCCCTGGACTGCTTGTCAGTAAGAAGCCAGACTGAGATTGGTGGAGAAGTGCCCCCCTTGCCCTGATGTATGAGGTACCACTTGTCTGTTTCAAGAGAGTGCACCTCTGGGGATGAAGTCAAACTGCACAGTGACCTCTCCAGGATGCTACCCTTGGCAGTGTACAGCCATACCTCGGGTTACAGACGCTTCAGGTTCCGTTTTTTCAGGTTATGGGCATGCCAAAACCCGGACGTACTGGAACGGATTACTTCTGGGTTTTGACAGCCGTGCATGCACAGAAGCACTAAATTGTGCTTTGCGCATGTGCAGAAGAGCTAAATCGCGATTTGCGCATGCGCAGAAGAGCCAAATCGCAATCCGCGCATGCACAAACGCAGCTCTGCAGGTTGCGAACGTGCGGGTTGCGAAAGTGCATCCCGCACGTATCACATTCGCAACCCGAATGTTCACTGTATACAGAAGTCCTAGGCTGCTCAGATAACAAGACTCCCCTCTCAGCCTCATCCTACATCAAGAGCGAAATTTATCCTTTACTTTTGAAGCATGGATGTAGGAAAAGCTCAAGTTCAAGCAGGCAAAATATACTGGTGAGCTGACTACTGTGAACCTCTCATATGTGTTAGAATTGGTAGCTTTTCCATGCACACATGCAGAAGTGGCAATCAGAAAATGACAACAACAGCAAAAATCCCCTCACACAGTTTCATGTTCGCTAAAGGGAAATTCAAGCGCACTTCCATCATTCACAGCTGACAGCAAACCAGAACTATGTTTGCTCAAACAAAGTGCATTTCTGTAAACCACCCTGTGATCTCTGATGGAGGGTAGTATCGAAATTTACATAATAATGATGATGATGATGCACCTGGCACAACAAATCCAGAGTTTTTGCTGGGAAATGCAAGGAAAAGCATAGGATGAATGAATAACTAGCAGGAAGATGTTTAAATGCTACACAAGCAAATCAGAACAAAAGCGCAATAAAGTCCAGATATCGTCGAACCACCACGTAAACTTTGTGCAAGCAAATCAGGATGGATGCTCAATAAATAGGTCCTCTGGGGGAGCCCTTAAATGTGCTCTTTCAGATTTAAAAATGAAAAGCATTGACTGTGAATACAAATATTAATTATTATAGATTTGGGGACACACACCCCAAATCCTAGAAATTAATAAATGGTAGGATTTTGATTATGTGGAGTGTTGAAGGGAAACTTGCAGGCCAGTGGGAAAATACAGGCTAAGCTTTCTTTCCAAGCCAGGGCCTCACCTGGGATCGAGGCATTAAAATGACGAAATGTCATGTTAGCCCATCTGAGAGCCTGAGCGTGGGAAGACAGGGGTTGCCCTGGTGACAGGATGTGGGTTCACAGTGACAGGAAGAGTCTTTTAGAACAAGGTGTGCTAGGAAGAAGATGGGGAAGAAGAAAGATTGGAAGAGATGCCTTTGACTCCACGGCTGCACTGCTGTAGGAGACAAGCCTTGCTTGAAAGGACCATGCTGTAAGATCTGGACTTTTTAATAAATTGCTGGTCCAAATGTGTTTTGTTTTGTTTTAAAATGTTACATGGCCCTGCTAGAGTACGGCTTACTTTCATGGAAAATCAACAAGGCATCAACTGATGTGGCCTGGCTTCTCAAGCCAAGATAAAACCGTTCTGTGATGAGGTACTGTCTGCTCAATTTCAGCCCAAAGTAGCCTGTGGTTTGTTCATGTTTTCCTTATACCCTTGATAGTACTAGTTTAAAATTGGAATGTTGACACTCAGTAACTGTCAGGGTAAACCTGGAGACAGATCTAAACCTCAGAAGCTACACTGGGAACTGTGACAGGAGGCCTGAGGTAATTATTTTTGATCCAACCTTACCTCAATGCGTTGCAATGCTCTGGGAAGCATCTTTTTTTCAGCTCCTTGAATTATTCCAAAACGGACATAAACTTGAGCATTAGCCAATCTCTTGTTGTAAAAATATCTTGAAAATAACAGCAAAGTAGAAGTATTATTATTATCACTACTATTACTACTACTGCTACTACTGCTATTATTATTATTTCAATTTAGTACCCACCCTTTATCATAACACCACAGGGTGAGATACTACAATTTAAAAGACATTATTAAAAACAGTTCAAAACAAAACCACTCCACCAGTTATTGACACTGTTTCACAGAAAACTATGAGCTAAATTTATAGTAGTAACTGATTTATTTCAGACAAGAAGGGCTTTGTTTCTTTGTTTAAAAAATGTATCACGATGAGGTAAAGAAATTTCAGAAGCACTGGGTTCTGTCACATTAGTCCTACTTGGAGTAGGCCCACTGAAATTAACTGACAAGAGTAATTTAGGTAGATTAATTTCAGTGGGTCTACTCTGAGTAGAACTTAGTTAGATTAACATGTATTTTGAGCTATAATTTTAGCTTCAATATATGTTTTAACGATTCATTATTGTTCTATTTCGGGGGTTTTAAGCTCTTTAACTTTGATTTTTATTGACAATTTTAATGTATATTTTATATTTTATGTAAACCGCTAAAAGGTTTTATGTTGTATCCATTGCTAGTCCTAATCAAAAAGGACCCACCGAAATTAATGCTCGTTACTTACTTAGATCTAGAAATTTCAATTTGTCCACTCATAGTAGCAGTTAGATGAACACAACCTTTTATTCACAATTACGTGGTATATACATTTTGTTAGATAAATAACTTCAACCAATTATAGCAGAAAACAAGAGTACAAACAATTAAGAGGAAGAAAGCCATGTTTTACATTCCAGAATCCACTACAGCTCTGCGGTGGATACAAGACAAGACTCTCACATTGCAAATCCTGCCCCCCCCCCCATTAAAAATAATTGCTTTTAAAAAGCAAACCCAAAGACAAACAAAAAGGATGCAATATGCACAAGCCCGCCTTACCTCGCTTTAATAATGATCCTGAATTGTTCAAATTGCTGAGAGCTTATAAAATTCTTTTCTGGTTCTATCATGACAGAGAAGCTTGGCAATGCTTGAAATGTGAAGTGGAAGAAAGCTCAGTTAAACCCTTTTACTTTTAAGTACTGTATAAAAGAGATCAAATCTATTTCTGCAGAACATTCACTGCTAGAGCTAGCACCTGTTTTCACCGGCCCTCCTTCCAGAGTTTGGAGGCATGTGCTTAGACCAGCTCCTTGCTTAAGAGCAGGAAAGGGGAAGAAATTTGATTCAGTTCAAATTTAGAAGCAAACTTGCCTTATTCTCACTTTTTGAAACAATATGTGAATTGAAGCACAATCACCCTTCAAAAACTGGCACTACTCTGAATTTTGCAACATAGTTCTCAAATTAAGTAATTTATACAAAGATGCATATATTAGGGTAAAGTATGCATATTAATGCAGTCATTAGTGAACATAACATACAAAAATACGGGAAGCTGCTTTTCAAATATCTGGATATCAGGTAAATCTGCTTATAAAAATGTGCATATTAGGAGAGATAGCACCCAGTGGGTGCTATCATGTCCTAATGGGTGCTTTCATGTCCTCTCTCAGTTCTCTCCATGCTGATAACCAGCTGGAAGTTTTCCTTGCATAATTGTAGAACATGCTTCCAATGAGCTTATTATTAATTAGATTTCTTACTCACCCAGGGCTGGTTACAGCAATTAAAAAATACATAATGAAAACAGTTTGAAACACATTATAGTCAAGGGGATAAGGTGGGTGCTAATCTATATATTTGTATACCTATACGGTGTTAAAGGCCAGGGTGAAGATGTCTGACTTCAGCATAAACCAAAAACTACATAACAAGGGTGCCAAATACACCTCTGTGGGGAGGGAATTCCATGCCTTAGGGGCTGTCAAGAGAAGGCCCTCTTCTGGGCCACCAACCTCCATACTTCTGAGGGCAGCAGAACTACCAAGATGGCTCCCTCTGCTGATCTTAACACTTGAGAGGGATTGTAAGGAAGGACGTGGTCTCTCAGATATTTGGGGCACAAGTCGTTTAGTACTTTAAGCAGATAATTAGGTATGGTCGTCCTCAACTGCTTAACCATTCATGAAATTAATCCACTGATGAAATTCATTAAATTTATATCCCACTCTTCCTGCCCCCACTCCCTGCCAAAGGAGCCTAGGGCAGCAAACCTCGAGCAACAAAACAATACAATTAAAAGCAAAACAAAACATTTACAAACATCTAAGGACATCTAAAAACAGTTAACAAATAAATATGTCCATCCTACTCATTACCAATTCAAAGAATATTATAATGCACCTCCCCCAAAAAGAGAATTAGTGAATTGGCTTTATAGTATCCATATAAATATCCACATTACCATATTCTTTAACTTGAAACCCTGTTTTGGCAGAGGTTGTGAAATCCTTTTGATACTTGGCTTTTATTGTCCAGTAACCATATCTATGGGGAGAAAGATAAGATTAAAAAAAAAAAATGGGGAAAGGGAGCCTTAAAGCCACACACTGGGCTTCTTGGTTGAGCAGGAATTTGGACCCAGTTTCCCTGGTCAAGCCTCTAACCACTAAAGTTATGCCCATGGGCCAGGCTAGGGAAACTCTTTTTTCTTTCTCTTTTTGCAGAAAAGTGTCCCCTGTGCTGTTTTAGACTTCAAACACCTTTTCCTCTGTATTTTAGTTCCTCCTCCTCTGCAAAACTGCACAGACAGAGGGTGACCTACAGAAACGAAGATGTTAATTTCTCTTTATTTCCTTTCAGTAACGTTTTACAAATGCTTGTGGTTTCAGATCGGTTCCAAGAAATTGGGGGAATTGTTACTGTGAAGTTCCTTCCAGGCTTGCCTCTAAGCAAATAGCTTTACAAAGTTTTACCAAGCAGAGCTCTGCTGCGCATGTAGTAGCCAGTGCGTTTCTCCTGCATGCCCCTATGTGCCAAAACTCCAACAAACTATATGTTTCCCTGTCTTGTGGCAAAATCCCAACTCCTTTCCCTATTATATTTGAAGGCAAACCACTGCTTAATGCAGCAAGAAGTGACAGAAAGTAGTCAAGGAAGGTGAAATAGAGAAAGAGAGAGAGACTATATTCTCAAAACAGAATGACTTGCTGACTGGCACTTTCCACAGAAACAAAGATATTAATTTTGCTTAATTCCCTTCCAGCATTGTTTGAGGTTACAAACAGCTTGCAATTGATTGGGCTGAACACCATGCAACTGTGATGTTTCATGCTGGTTTGTATCAAACCAATTAGCATTACAAAACCCAGCTATGGCATGTAATATGCAATATTTTCCTTATAGTTGTAAATTAAAGTGCTTTTGTTTTTTGCTTTTTTCATTGAATAAAGCACTGTTAACTGTGTGTGCCATTGTAATGGATTGCTTTGAAGTCATTTCTGCACCAAGTAATTTTTAGCCTCCAATTCCCCCCCCCCACACACAACCCATCCCGTATTTTGCCCGACCTGTCCTTTATTTTGCCCAACCAAAAGTGGCAACACTACCATGGGCCCTACGACCCTACAACATTTCTCTGATGAAAATAGGGATGTCCTACCATACCCTTCAACATTTCTCTGATTAAAATTAGGACATCCTAAGGAAAAGCAGGGCATTCTGGGATCAAATCAGAAACTGGGATGATGGCTTCTGTAAATCCATGACTGTTCCTGAAAAATAGGAATACTTGGAGGGTCTGCCTTGAGGTCTTCACCTTGCACTCACAAAACCTGATTCACCACACACAGAGAGACACAGCTCCTTTGAGACGGTGAAAGTTATATTTTTTTTAATCCTTTGAAATTTACACAGAGCTTAAGAAGGAAATTAGAAGGGTGACTCTCTTGCCCACTTCCTCTTTCAACTCTGTGCTTTTCAGCACTTGGATTAATTCTACAGGACCTGGCTTGTGCATTGATTGCTTGGAAAACGTAGTCTGTGTGCATGCATTTCATTTCTTTCTGTTTTGGGGAAGGGCAATTGCAGGCAGAATGGGGAGGCAAAAAGTGGCCAGGGGGGTGGCACGCACAGCACTCGCTCCAAAATCTAAATGTGCTGCGGGACCTAAAAAGCTCAGCAACCCTAATCTAGTCACTGAACCACATTGGTGTTGTTAAGTGTGAGAGAGTTCTTTGGAGACCCCCTAACCCCCTCTCAAAGCTGGGAAGAGGGATTGATAGTTACCGTAATCACTCTGAGTATTGTAGCTGTTTGATGGCGATAGCGGTCTCAGCACCCTGAATAAACTACAGTTCCCAGGATTTTGGGGGGGGGGAGGAGGCAATGACTGTGTCATGTGCTTTGAAACTGCTTTAAATGTATAGATGAATGTATCAGATGGGGGTCTGTGCATGTTAGTATCTCTCTTTTGGAACTCATGCCCATACATACCCTCCCAACATTTCTCAGATGAAAATAGGGACATCCCATTCCAGAATAATAATTTTACTATGTATACCCCGAACATCTTACTGGGTTGCTCCACTCTAGGCAGCTTCCAACATATATAAAACAATAATAAAACATTAAACATTTTTTTTAAAAAAACCTCCCTATACAGGATTGCCTTCAGACAGCTCAGGGGTCAGATAACTCCATACCCTCCAACATTTCTCCAATGAAAATAGGGACATCCTAAGGAAAAGCGGGACATTCCAGGATCAAGTCAGAAACCAGGACGACTTCTCTAAATCAGGGATGTCCCTGGAAAATAGGGACACTTGGAGGGTCTGCACAATGAAGCTTACAACAACTCTATGATTCTATGACTGCAGTCAGTTAAGTCTGAAACAGTGCAATGTAGCATGCGATTAGAGAGGGCTGGCGGACAGCGTTAAAAAAACAGAGCTGTCATCTTTTCCTTAAGCAATAAACCAGTTACGTTGCTCCTTGCTTTCAAACACCAAATGAATTTCCAGCACCCCCTCGAGGGCTAAAAGGAAACATGTTTTGCACCCTTTCAAATACAGTGGTACCTCGGGTTACATACGCTTCAGGTTACATACGCTACAGGTTACAGACTCCGCTAACCCAAAAATAGTACCTAAGGTTAAGAACTTTGCTTCAGGATGAGAACAGAAATCGTGCTCCGGCGGCGTGGCAGCAGCTGGAGGCCCCATTAGCTAAAGTGGTGCTTCAGGTTAAGAACAGTTTCAGGTTAAAAACGGATCTCCAGAATGAATTAAGTACTTAACCCGAGGTACCACTGTACATTGAGAATGCTGCACATCTCCTTTATTGTATCTTTAAGGCATTTTGTAAGGGCCAAACGAGATGTGATGTGATGTTAACTGCACAGGTGACATTAAAATGCATGGGTTTTTTTTTTAAAAAAAAATCTAAACAGCAATCGAGGTGGAGCTGGAGTTCCAGGAAGACCACAGTGGTCAGGGAAGAAGAATCAAAGTATTTTCCTCACAGCTGTAGTTCCAACCAAAGGCCCTCCCCTTAAAACTGTTCTGTGGGACTGGTAGGGTGGAAAGCAGGTGGAAAGGGGGGGGCAAAAGTAGGTATAGCTAGAGCCAATGTGTCAACTAATTCTAGTTTTGTCTCCATCCTCCTCCATGTGGAATTTGTCAAGGAATAACACTCTCTGGATTGGTTGACAGTAAAGCCAGATGAGCGCCACAATCCCAGAGTCGTCTGCGACTGGACCTAATGGTCAGGGGGTCCCTTTACCTTTACGGCAAACAGGTAAGGCAGGGTAAGGGAAGGCAGGTTGATGGGATGGTGTTCCCATCCCCCTAATGGAACAATCTCCACTGAAGCTGCTATTTATGCATTGTTAAACTATGGAAAAAGGGACGCGGGTGGCGCTGTGGGTTAAACCACAGAGCCTAGGGCTTGCCAATCAGAAGGTTGGGGGTTTGAATCCCCGCGACGGGGTGAGCTCCCGTTGCTCGGTCCCTGCTCCTGCCAACCTAGCAGATCGAAAGCACGTCAAAGTGCAAGTAGATAAATAGGTACCGCTCCGGCGGGAAGGTAAACGGCGTTTCCGTGCGCTGCTCTGGTTCACCAGAAGCGGCTTAGTCATGCTGGCCTCATGACCCGGAAGCTGTATTTATTGGCTCCCTTGGCCAATAAAGCGAGATGAGCACCGCAACCCCAGAGTCGGCCACGACTGGACCTAATGGTCAGGGGTCCCTTTACCTTTACCTTTAACCAGGTCTGCCTCGCAGGGTACAGAGCCTGGGCATGGGTGGGTACTACAACTATGATGTAGTGAATTGAGCAGAATGCAAGAGGCAATGGAACATCAAATTTTGGACTTGCAGAGGGTGCCGCTGAGATTTGAAAGACCGAAGTCCACCCCTGCCAGACAGTCCAGCAGGTGGATCACTGTCTCTTACTGGGAGCCTTTGAAGGCAGCCCTGTATCAGGAGGCTGTTAATGTTTGATGTTTTACTATGTTTTATATGTGCTGTAATCTGCCCAAAGTGGCTGGGGAAACCCAGCCAAATGGGCAGGGTATAAATAATAAAATTATTAATCATAATAATTAGGGGATGGGATGGAGTAAGGCAGTCAGGAGGGTTTCAGAGTGCAGAAGTATGAACAGGAGTGCTGGATGGGCTCAGCCATCATGTTTGCACCATGCTGAGCTTGTCACCACCTCACCCCTCGCCCTCTCAGAAATGAGCAGCAACTCACCTGTCAGATGGTCAGGTAAGTGCCTCTGCCCCATCATATCATCCACTAGTGGAGACAAGCCTTCTTGCTTTCCCTTCCACTCAATTTCTGGTCTCCAGTTTTGAGAGGTTTTATCTAATGAATGCATTTGTAAAACAATACTGGAACCCCCACCCCCCTCCACCATGTCAAGGCTCCAAAATTACTGATTTGACACTAGTGACAAGTATTCGCTGCACCATGGGATACGTCGTGATCAATCCACTTGGATTCAGGCTATATAAAAAAGATTTTTAAGCTGACTGAGCACACATCCCTTATACTAAATAAAGGAAAGGTTTCATTCAAGCTGTAACATTTAAAATATGAACAGATCTACTTAGGATATGGTGGGATTTTGAAGTCAGGGAAAGATAAAATCCCGGTGATGTCCTCTTCCTCGATAATATCCACTTCTACTCCATCAGGATCCTGTACAGAAAATAAAAACAGCTTTTACAGCTATGGCACAATGTTAATTATCCAAATGAATAAGATAGCATATATGTCTTAGGATAATCAAGTATAGAAATCCACAAAGGTTGTATGCTCTTTTGAATCTTTTTACCAATTTTTTAAATGAATTATCTCAAACTTAGGATATTTTTGAACTGGACAAGGCTATTACATCCACACCATATGTTTAAACTACCTCTAATGAACTTTAAATCACATGGCTTCCCACAAAAGGAATCTGGGAACTGTAACATACCTGTTACAAGAGCTGCAACTCCCAGCACCCTTAACAAACTACAGTTCCCAAGATTCTTTGGGGTGAGCCATGTGCTTTCAATGCAAGGTGTGACTGTAATGAAGCAACGAAAGAACACAATTATATTCCATGAAGAGCTTGAGCATTCCCCTAGCTGCTCAGTGAAAACTGCTAATTCAAGTTCTTGGCGGAAATGGCCATTCCAGGCCACAAAAGGACACCTGGTGTTCCTAACTATTCCTGGTGCTCCTTGACTGCTTTGAACGGCAAAGTGTGGCAGTGCCTGTACTTTGGAACTCCCTGACTATTGAAATCAAGCAGGCACCTTCCCCATACACTTGTTGGTGCCTGCTAAAATCACTCCCATACTCCACATGGCATAATTATGAAGCTGAGCCCGCCTCAGTCTGAAACAGAAGAATTTTTCACATGCGCACAGGATAATGTGAGGAAATACGGTAATTTTTCACATGCACTATGGCATAACTGCATGATATTCTGCTTGTTTTCTAATTGCTTGTAACCATCGTACACCTACATATATGCTTTGGAGTTCAATATGAGTCAATAAACTCCTTTGACTAGTCAAGTACCGTATTTTTTGCTGTATAAGACTCACTTTTTCCCTCCTAAAAAGTAAGAGGAAATGTGTGTGCGTCTTATGGAGTGAATGCAGGCTGCACAGCTATTGCAGAAGCCAGAACAGCAAGAGGGATTGCTGCTTTCACTGCGTAGCGATCCCTCTTGCTGTTCTGGCTTCTGAGATTCAGAATATATTTTTTTTCTTGTTTTCCTCTTCCAAGAACTAGGTGCGTCTTGTGGTCTGGTGTGTCTTATAGCGCGAAAAATATGGTAATTGGTTCCATAATACAATATTAATAAAAGCTTACAAATACTTCAAGAGGACTGGTTTCACCATCTTCTTTTTCATTTTTTCTCATCTGTCCCTTTTAAAAATAAGCTTCCTAGCTCCTTAATAAATCTCATATGCACAAGTGCACAAAAGCTAATTTCACACTGCAAAAATTAATATTTTTTGACACAGCACAAAATGTGTCTAGCTGCATGTTAGACTCACCATAAATGTTAAGGTGGCAGATCGTCGTGCTGGCTTCAGTTCTTCATTCAAAGAATAGACCCTGACCTTCACTGTAATGTAAAATTTTTTATTTAATTTACTTTATTTATAAGGAAATCTTTCCCTCACTTTCAGTCCCATTAGGGCCTCCCAAGGCAGCTACCGACAAAATCATAAGCATAAGAAAACCATCAACCAATAGCAAAAGAAACACACACAGCCATAGCAGCAGTGCAATGGCAATCAACAACAATCAATGTTAACTGTAATTAATCACCGGACAGATTACACTCATGGCATTATCGGGGGGTGGGGAGTCAGGATGCACACTTAGGCATCACCATGCATAAGCTTTGCATTTCTGTGTGTGGGTTCTATTTTTTATTTATATCTTGCCTTTCTCCCAAGATGAGATTCAAGGCTACTTCCAAAATTTAAAAACATCAATTAAAAAAAGAAAGAAAGAAAGTTAAAAGCAATAGTTAAAATACATCGAAACACATTTAGAACCAGCAATTATCTCAATAGGAAGGTTTTAGCCTGCTGGTGGAAGGCTATTAAGGAGGAAATGGCCACAATATGGGACTGTTAGCAGACCTTGTAGCTTGGATGAATTATACAGTGGTGCCTCGCAAGGTGAAAAGAATCCGTTCCGCGAGTCTCTTCGTCTTGCGGTTTTTTCCATCTTGCGAAGCAAGCCCATTAGCGGATTAGCGCTATTAGTGGCTTAGCGGGCTTAGCAGAGCAGCTGATAAGCGGCTTAGCGGATCAGCTGATAAGCGGCTTAGCGGATCAGCTGTTAAGCAGCTTAGTGGCTTAGGATCAGCTGATAAGTGGCTTAGCGGGTTGGGGAAAGGGGGGGGAGGAAAAAAAACCCGCAGGAACGCGCAAGACATTTTCGTCTTGCGAAGCGAGCCCATAGGAAATTCGTTTTGCGAAGCACCTCCAAAACGGAAAACCCTTTCGTCTAGCGGGTTTTCCGTCTTGCGAGGCATTCGTCTTGCGGGGCACCACTGTATTGGAATAATCACTTGCAGTTTCTGGAGTTCAAAGGATATATTCATGCTGTAACGACTTACAGGATGAGAGGAGATGCAAGAGAGAAAGTAGCTGACATCTTGTCTCAATAAGTTGGAAGAAACAACAAAATAGCTAAGCTTGTAGGAGTGGAGTTAACTTTGACAGAGATCATTGGCTAGATCACTGGACAATCAGTGTCTTGTGTGGTTTAAAGTAACACATGCAGTAACTACAAACTCAAGAGAAGGAAATTTATTTGCTTTTCTGCAACAGAGACCTACTACTACCACACTATTATTGTGTCAATGACACATAGCAGAACACACACAAGATGTTTGGAATACCACAAGCTGAATTATTAATTGATTCAGTGTTATAGGTTAAAAATGTTTGAGACTTTTAAATAAAAAAGATCAGGATAATGTGAATTGCCACCAAGTGTTTAGCAAAAGGAAACTGACTTTACCTGACTGATCCGGGGTGTAAACAGGTTTATCAGTCTGAATAAAGAGAAAGCCATTCTCATATGTAATAGGCATTTTCTTCTCTCTTGTAAAGTGTGGAGAAATGGCTTCCAAATACACATGCCCAATTGAATTCTTTGGGTCTCTGCTTGACAAATCTTTTGGCTGAATCTAGAAATGTGATAGAGAATAGTTTTAAAAACATGCATGCCAGAGTAACCCATTGGAGGAAAACAGTGACAGATAGCCTTTTGTGGTTGCAAGGGTATTGCCTTGCATATGCTAAGTCATGATTGATTGATTTAAACATTTTAAAATGTTTTTGGGCAAAGCCTTCACACGAACATAAAGAAACTATATTAAATACACATATAAGCACATGTAATCAAAAATACAAACAAAAAATAATTAAAAGAGTATAAGAAAGCTAGAATGGACTTATGATTAGGTTGATGTACTAGGTATTAAATGGTGGGTAGACATAGCAGACGACACAACGATTTCTCCAAAGCAGCTCTTTATTAGTAATCTGGAACAGAACTGAACAGCAAACAGCTCAGCCGGCCTGCTTTTATAAGCAGCCTGCTGTCAACATTGTAGCAACAACAACCCAGGGTTTCCTGCCTAAAATAACTGACGTGGACCTGAGTGAAAACTATATACACGATACTCCTGGTGGCCAGGGTGAGAACTTCAATACATAACACCAGGACCTAGGAGACTAGGGTTCAAATTCTCACTCAGCTATGAATCTATGGGATGGGCCACCCCTGCAATGGTGGGCATGACCAGGGGCAAAAGTGGATGGAGCAATGGATGTATTTTTGTACAGTAGGTGACTTTCTATACACAAATAACCCTTCTTTGTCCTCCAACCAGACAAGCAAGAGGCATTATTAGAGTTCAAAGACACATTCAAGCCAGACAAAAACGCTTTAAAGTACAAAGCAGGGCCAGTGGTGGGTAAGGTCTGTGGGGAGTTCTGAAGGCCACATAGAGAGGCCTGGAGGGCCTGAAGTTCCCCACCATTGTTATAAACCAAGCACATACATGTATCAGAAATGCTGTACTACGTACCGTTAACGTTACAGCTCCTTGAAACTTATTGGCAGGTGTCAATTGAACACGACCAGAGGCAAAAGTAGTTTGCTTATCTGGGAAGCTTTTCACAGATATTGTGACTGGAAACTCTTGTTCATATCCAAAGGCTTGAATCACCACCATCTCAGAGGCCCCAACGCGGAACATTTTGGGTGAAGAAACAACATAACTGTAAGAGAAAGGGGCATCAATTTTTTTTAATGGATTCCAAGGAAAGCTGATAAAGTACTGTCTGAAAAATGGGGGTGGGGTAGGTTTATTAAGCACTTGAATGACAGTCAACAGCAGGGGCCCATGTACTCCGTTTATATAAGGATAAACTGTGCTCAGTTTCCATATTTAAAACAAACTGACCATACCCTATAAGAACACCTTTTTTCTCAGAACCTCCTCTTCCTGTTCTTCTCCAGGCAGAATAAAAAAATTCCTTCCAGTAGCACCTTAAAGACCAACTAAGTTAGTTCTTGGTATGAGCTTTCGTGTGCATGCACACTTCTTCAGATACAGGTAGGTAGCCATGTTGGTCTGCCATAGTCAAAATAAAAAAATTCCTTCCAGTAGCACCTTAAAGACCAACTAAGTTAGTTCTTGGTATGAGCTTTCGTGTGCATGCACACTTCTTCAAATACACATTATTTTGACTATGGCAGACCAACATGGCTACCTATCTGTAACTTCTACAGGCAGGTAATACTTCACCACATCCTTGTGAATACCCCTCAAGTACTTTTTTCTTCTTCTGCATCTATTAGTTACTGAATTGGGGTAGGTAAGAACTTCTGGCTCCCCTAGAGAAACCCGAACTGACTGTGGTGACTTTAGAGCAAGCAGGGCACAGGCCTTCCATCCCAAATGCTGCCAGCCACCACTGCTAATAGAGGCGCAGTTATGCAGGCAAGTTGAAAAGGTGGCAATCCTAGTTATACGTATTCACTTCTGCACTGAGTTTATTCACACCTCACTTTATAGCAGCTGAGAAAATACTCTCAAAATAAAACCACGCTCACAAGTGCTACAGGAAATCTGCTCCACAACTGAGCTATTTAAGGTGTCTCAGGTTGCGCCTTCCCAACCGCTATTCTGATCCTAAACAACAAAGAGCATTAGGCTGGATCCATAGCAAGGAGATCATTGTAAAGATTCTTCAGGGATGGCACGCCAACCCTAAGCTGTAGCTCAGAAGAGAGGGCAGACTGCCACTTAGGGCTCATCCAGACTGCCTTTTGTGCTGGACTTTAAAGCTCTGTATCCAAGCTTCCCCGCTTTCCCCAGACGAAATTGTGTTTTGCTGCTGAATGGTGAAATGTGAGCTTTCCTGGGGAAAGTTGCAGGACAAAAGAAAAACCACTGAGACACAGACCTGTGCCTGGGAAATGTGGTGCTAAAGGAAGTCATCAGTGGTGCTGAGTTGCCCCCTAGAGTTGCCATGCCTGCACAACATGATAGTGAACCACCTCTCTTTATCTTTAATGTTTCTTATCTCTCTGTTCTCTCCCCCTTCCTTCCTTTCTTTTTTCCTTTTGTTTTCTTTTCCCCTTTCTCTCTCTCCTCTCATGTCTTTTCAATTCTATCTGTTCTAGATATTATTTTATTGTATTGTGAAAACTTTAATAAAAATAATTATGAAAAAAGAAAGGAAAGCACATTTTTAAACTTACCAAACATGTAGTCTTTTTTTTTCTATGCTAGGGGAATAGGGAACCTTTGGAACTCAATTTGAAGTGCATATTTTAAAGGTCTTACAGCCTATATTGCCATACTTTACTTTGCTGCATATTTTGTGATTTCAGATCTCTGCTGGGGTTCTCTTACCAAAATGTACTTGCACCAAACTTGAATATCCACAACCAGAAAGAAATATTGGAAATAAGGTGCCTCATATCCTTAAGTGCTGCAGGCTTTGCAGGGCTGAATTCCTGCCCAAAATCACATGGCCATTGTTTCCATGAGGGTTGTCAGATAAGTCAGCATATTGCAATCAGCATATCGTCTTCCTGATCTTACCCGGGCTGGCTGGCTGCCACTGTGTATCTGACCTTATCCTCTTTATTATTCTTTCTTACCTGGCTTTTGGCATGAAAGGAGCCCTCAAGGTGAATTACACAAATCACGTAAACAACACCGTCAGCCCGTAATCATTTAAATAAATAAGACAAACAGAACCAGTCTGACAGCAATATTAAAATGTCACAGGGGGATCAAAAGAGTATCTGAAAACACAGCTGAAAATACAAGTGACATAGAGTCCTGTGCAGGTTTCCACTGCCTGAGGTTGGTTAAAAGGAAAAGGAACATAACTGTGAAGGCTGACTGAAGCAACTCCCCCCCCCCCAAAGAAAGGAGAACATATTGTGCAGATGGGTTCTTAACTATTTTCCCTCCAGCTACTGTTTTTCCCAGCCCCAGATGTGGTAGAGATGGGGAACTTCAGGCCTTAGGGATAGATGTGGCCCCTCCAGACCACTCTATCTGGCCCTTGCGACACTATCCAGGTCACGCCTTCTCCCTAGGCCATCACTGGCATTGCTCCATGCATTTAATTGACTTCAGCTGCAACAATGCCTTTGTGGTTCAGTATGCACCATACCTTTAAAAGCACATAAAAAGGTAAAGGTACCCCCGCCCGTACGTTCCAGTCTTGCCAGACTCTAGGGTTGTGCGCTCATCTCACTCTATAGGCCGGGAGCCAGCGCTGTCCGCAGACACTTCCGGGTTACGTGGCCAGCGTGACGAAGCTGCTCTGGCGAGCCAGCGCAGCACACGGAACGCCATTTACCCTCCCGCTGGTAAGTGGTCCCTATTTATCTACTTGCACCCAGAGGTGCTTTCGAACTGCTAGGTTGGCAGGCGCTGGGACCGAACGACAGGAGCGCACCCCGCCATGGGGATTCAAACCACCGACCATGCGATCGACAAGTCTTAGGCGCTGAGGTTTTACCCACAGCGCCACCCACTTAAAAGCACATACACCCCCCCCCAAAAAAAGAATCCTGTGAACCGTTGTTTGTTATGGGTGCAGGAAACTGTAGCTTTGAAGGGGGCAAAGTACACTTCCCATGGGGTTTTTCGGGGGGGGGGTGCTTTAAAGATATGGCGTTGGCACAGCCTAGTTTGCTTGCCTGCGTGAAGATCTGAGTTTCATCTTGCTGGAATGTAGCCTGGAACGTAGGGGGGGGGTTGAATCACCCCTGGAGAATCAGGGTTGTGGTCTGAGGCTGCTCTTGGATTCCAGCTGCCACTCAATTCTCAAATTGCTTCTGCAGTTAAGAGTGCTTATGCCCAGGGTCAGTTGTCCATACTCCTGTGAACTCCCACTTGGACTATGTGGGGCTGCCCTTAAAGATGGTCCAGAGACGGCAGCTACTGAAGAATGCAGATGTTAGATTCATAAGTGGAGCAGCCTTATGGGACCACGTGACACTGCCCTGAATGCACTGCACTGGCTGCGCATGAGCTACCAGGCACAATGCAAGGTGTTAGTTAAAGGTAAAGGTACCCCTGACCATTACATCCAGTCGTGGACGACTCTGGGGTTGAGGCTCTCATCTGGCTTTATTGGCTGAGGGAGCCGGCGTACAGCTTCCGGGTCATGTGGCCAGCATGACTAAGCCGCTTCTGGCGAACCAGAGCAGCGCACGGAAACGCCGTTTACCTTCCCGCCGGAGCGGTACCTATTTATCTACTTGCACTTTGACGTGCTTTCAAACTGCTAGGTGGGCAGGAGCAGGGACCAAGCAATGGGAGCTCTAAAACCCTAATTGGCTTGGGACCCAAATACTTAAAAGGGTGACTTCCCCTCTACCAACTATCTCAAATCCTACAATTCGCAGGTGTGGCCTTATTGGTTGGCCCTGATCCCTGACAGGCCTTTTCTGGTTGGCCCTGATCCCTGACAGGCCTTTTCTGTGGTGCCCCCCCCCCATTTGTAGACTGCTCTCCCTGATGAGGTGCATCTGTCTCCATCATTAATAACTTTCAGGAGGAGTTTGAAAACATTGCTGTTCACCCAGGGAATTGCAAACCAAATAATCCTGATCCTGGCAACCCTGGAAACACTATTTCGGAGAATGTTTGTTACTGTAAACTGCTTTTAGATGTTTTAAATTATAATTGTTTTTAAAATGTTTTAACTGTTTTAAAATATTTCTGTCTTTGTTTTAAGTTGTGTATGTTTTTGCCAGCCTGGCATCTTTTGGGAGGAAGGGTAGAATACAAATTAATTAATAATTAAATAAAACAAACAAACAATAGTATAAACATAAGCATTGCATATATTACTCCATCCACTTTTCTGCCTCTGACACCCAGAAGGTTGCTCATGAGGATATGTGGCCCTGTGTAGGGAAAAGGATTCTCCACCTCTGGGGAAAAAAACAAGACCCTATAGTTGTTCCCCTGCTGGGAGGGGAAGCATCTTGAGATGAAGAGGGAGGTCTGATGAGAAAGCAGCTGAAGAGAAAACAAGCAAGGAGTAAACTACCCAGGACTCAGAACTGCATATAATTTGAGCGTCACATCTCCAAATGCCTTTTTGTACCATGACAGGCTAGTTCAGGGGTCTGCAACCCGCGGCTCCGGAGCCGCATGTGGCTCTTTTACACCTTTGCCGCGGCTCCGGGGCGGATACTAGCGAGGGGAGGAGGCGCATTGTGCGCCCCAAGACTCCCCACTGTGGTGGGCGCTGTACTGGCTGTGACGTCGCATGGGGGCGGTGCGTGCATTAGTCACGCACCGTCCCGACGTCACCTTCCCGCCCGCTGTCAGATCGCGGCTCCGGAGATATATTTGTTTTAAATGTCGCAATGGTTTTGCGGCTCCCAGGTTTTTTTTCCTTCGGAAACGGGTCCAAGTGGCTCTTTTTGTCTTAAAGGTTGCAGACCCCTGGGCTAGTTGATGGGCATATTTGGGCAAGGAGCTCAGGAATGAGGGTGCTACCACTCAAAAGGTGCTGCTTACCTGAGGCAGGGTCTCGGGTGATGCCAGCAGCAGCAGCAGAGACTAGTCCATAAGGACAAATGGGGTACTGCCGCACTACCTTCAGCCTGTTCTCAGCCAGCCCCCATCTGCCTGCCTTGTTGCTTTCAACCATTGGCTATGACCACCTAAAGGTAAAGGTAAAGGGACCCCTGACCATTAGGTCCAGTCGTGACCGACTCTGGGGTTGCAGTGCTCATCTCGCTTTATTGGCCGAGGGAGCCGGTGTACAGCTTTTGGGTCATGTAGCCAGCATGACTAAGCCACTTCTGGCGAACCAGAGCAGCGCACGGAAACACCATTTACCTTCCCACCGGAGTGGTACCTATTTATCTACTTGCACTTTGATGTGCTTTCGAACTGCTAGGTTGGCAGGAGCAGGGACTGAGCAACTGGAGCTCACCCCGTCGTGGAGATTCGAACCACCGACTTTCTGATCAGCAAGTCCTAGGCTCTGTGGTTTAACCCACAGCGCCACCCGTGTCTGACCACCTACTGTTGGTCTTATACTATCAGTACAAAGCTATGGAAGAAGAGGCTTTTTGAAGTGCAAAGGGCCCATATTACGACTTCCAAAATCAAAAACACCACTTTTGCATCAGCAATAGTAAATGGAATCCAGCAATACTCTTGGAGAATTCTTTGCAGTCTTGTCATAGTTAGCAACCCGACAGCCCCATTCTGCATCTGCCCCATTTTAACACAACAACAGACACAAGCAACCCTTACTTACGTTTGCTCCTGAGTCAAACCTCTTCCACAACAGGCCAGAAATAAGAAAATACCAAGAAGATTCATGTTTGCCCTGAGCAGCTGAGACTGATGGGGAGACAAGCCTTTTGGTGTTCTGATTGCCTGCAAGTCTGTAAATGGAATTTGCTAGCAAAATTTCTCTAAGTTAATCATTCATCAGATCTCTGATATCTGAAGAGGATTTTCATTTCATCACAGAAAAATTCCCCTTCTCTATTCCAGAAAAAAATTAAGTTGGCTGGGTCAAACTGGAGCACCTAATTTGGAGATTTCATTTCTGTATGTCTTTAATCTTGCGCATACAGAGGAAGATATTGTCGAGGGAGACACTCCTTCCTCCCCAGAGAATACAAACCTTTTAGGAAGTAATGCAAGACCTTCCTCTTTTGAAAGGTTTGCAGAGATTGGCTGGAACATGATGCTTCATTTTGGTTTATCTTTTCTATGTCTAGCTTGATGTTGAGGCAACTGCGTTTTTTAAAAGTTAGAAAATATGTCTCAGGATAAACTCACTGTATAAATAAAGATAAATAAAGATTACACAATTATTGAACTGTCTAATAGTTGTCAACTGTGTTTTTAAAAGTTAGAAAATATGTCTCAGGATAAACTCACTGTATAAATAAAGATAAATAAAGATTACACAATTATTGAACTGTCTAATAGTTGTCAACTGTGTTTTTTAAAAGTTAGAAAATATGTCTCAGGATAAACTCACTGTATAAATAAAGATTACACAATTATATATAGTACCACACTAAACATATGTTTTTAAAAACACTAAACATGTTTTTTTAAAACAACAGCACGGTTGCTTAACATCTTTTATTCATTGTTATTTTATGTATATGCCTTTTTAGAATTTGCTTGTTTATTTAAAACTAGGAAAGCCACTTTGATAACCTCCTTATTTCATTTCTCAATCCATCAAAAGGAGAAGTGGGGCTTTAAAACTGCAGATCAAATGCAGCCCTCCACACTTAGCTATCAGGCCCCTGGAACTGTTTCCAGCCACAACCACTTTCATCAGGCCATATCACCTCACCACACCCTGTTCCAGACCCTTCTTAATTGCTTTTGCCTGGCTGGAATGTGTCTTTGAAGTGTCATTATGCCTCTTACTTGACTGGATGCTGGGGTGTATGTGTAGAAACTTCTGGCTTCAGCATGGCTGGAAAATACCCTACCATATAAAGACAAGAATCATATCCATTGTTTTGCTCACTTTTACATCTAGCCTCACCCACTTTCTGATTTCATTCAGCACTTGACATGTACGTATCCAGAAGGTTGCCTTTAGTGAAAGCATGTGGCCTCTGGGATTAAAAAGTTTCCTTAAAGGTAAAGGGGCCCCTGACCATTAGGCCTAGTTGCGGACGACTCTGGGGTTGCGGCGTTCATCTCACTTTACTGGGCAAGGGAGCCAGCGTACAGCTTCCAGGTCATGTGGCCAGCATGACTAAGCTGCTTCTGGCAAACCAGAGCAGCGCACGGAAATGCCGTTTACCTTCCCGCCAGAGAGGTACCTATTTATCTACTTGCACTTTGACATGCTTTCAAACTGCTAGGTTGGCAGGAGCAGGGACCGAACAGTGGGAGCTCACCCCGTCGCAGGGATTTGGACCGCCACTGTGGTTTAACCAACAGTGCCACCCGCGTCCAAAAATATTCCTTTGTTTAGTCGTTTAGTCGTGTCCGACTCTTCGTGACCCCATGGACCAGAGCACACCAGGCACTCCTGTCTTCCACTGCCTCCCGCAGTTTGATCAAAAAAAGATTCCTTACTACTGCCTATATATTGATGCTGGAACCTTACTTCCAGTAAAACCTAGAGCCATTATTGCCACACTGTGTGCAGTATCTAGGACACACTAACATGCCAGGCTGTGTGCACACCATACAGTTAGAGCATGTGATTCCCCCTAAAGAATCCTGGGAACTGTAGTTTGTTAAGGATGCTGGGAATAGTAACTCCATGAGAGGTAAAGTGCAGTTCCCAGGATTCTTTGGGGGAGCCATGTGCTTTAAACGTATGTTGTCTGAGCATCTAAATAAAGCTTGTGAATAAACTCTGGAGTGAGTTTTTGTTTGAAAGAACCATGGACTGTGATATGAGCTGAACAGAGGGACCCTTTCCCTTAATTCTAAGATCGTATGGCCATACCCACCCACCCCAGCAGCAATTTTGCACTTGCCTTCATTTGCTGGATGTTAGACTTTTAGTGTAAGAACAAAGTTGGTATTGTAAGCTTGCTGTCTTCCGCTTTTTTAAATATAGTATCACTGTGTAGACATGTGCCTCTGTAGATGTCTGTCTTTGATTTGTGGACACTAAGTGGAATGTCCTAGGAAAACAGATGTTATGCAAGATTTTGCAAGTTTAAACAAATACTTTAACCAACGTTTACAGGAAAGACTGTTTGCAAAAGAAATCATTGACCAATGAAATCATACCCATACCCTTCACACTTAGCAGGAGGTCACTCCTCCCTCCCATGTGAAAAGTAAGAAAGCTATCCCTTGTCATGTGCAAAGAGGGGAGTCATCCTAGCTTTCTTGGGGCTTCCTCACAGGTTAGAAAAATATTATGTGGAAGAAAAAAAAATCCAAACACATTGGACACCATACCCAGGAATGGGAGATCTATTGTAAACAATACTGTATTTGATAATATACTGCTACAAAGTGCAACAAAATGTTGCAGCATGGAACCACAACAAAAAGTTGTTGTGTGAAATCCTTCAGGCCCATTTTCAGCATACTGCATTCCAGAAACCAGAGGTAGCTTGTGAGGTGAGCGGAGACAGTGGCATCCTCCCACCACCAGCACTGCTGCACACAATACGGATCTCCTTCACTGTTGTTGTGATTATCACCCTGTTGTTCGATATAGTCTAAGTGTAGGCTCTGAAAGGCCTTGGGGAAAAAATTAACCTCAAACTTCTTTATTTATTAATTTTTATTGAATTTTACAAGAAAAGAAAAAGAAACAAAAAGCAATACATACCGGTAACACTGTAAACACATTTATATACATGTTTTCCAAAATGCAACCTAAAAAAGAAAATACTTTTCATAACCAATAATATTACCAAATTCATGCCTGAAACATTACAATATATAAATCTTAGTTAAAATATTATAAAAGGCCTTCATGTGGCAACCACATTGCTGAAGTTAAACAGGTCTCAGCCTGCTCAGTGCCTAGATGGAGTAGCCTGATGTAAGCACCCTTGTAAGTAATAAATAATAACTATATATGCTTACTTACAAATCACTATGATCACAGAACCTAATTGTTACAGCAATGAATTTGTGTTGCTGATCATTAATGCATAGATTAAAAAATAGGAAACTTGATATGTTTACTGAAATTTTGATTAAAGCAGTCCTTGTACTTCATGGACCACCTCTCCCCACATGAGCCAACCTGAACCCTGCAATCATCCATCTGAGGCCCTTCTTCATCTGCCCCATAGGAAGTTCAGAGGGTGAAAGCACAAGATCTGGCCTTTTCAGTGGTGGGCCCTTTCCAGTGAGGCACACTTGGTGCCGTCTTAATCCGTCTTTAGGCACCAGGTAAATACTTTTACTTTCCCATGGCCCTTAACTTTGGCCCATAATTTGAAGGGTAGCATGGTTCTGCCTTTTTTCGGCATAGCTATTTTTTTATATTTTTATGGGATGTTCTTACTGGCTTTAAAGGAAATGTAGTAGTGTACTGAAATTTCAGGACATTTTAGAATTTCCAACATCTCCTCTCTTGCCCATCCTTTAGCCTTTCACTATAAATTAGACCCTTAGGCACTGCCCCTTACTTCAGAATGAGTATTTATAGTTCATCATAAGCTGAACATGAGATTGCAGAGTGATGAGACTGCAAAAAAGATGAATGTTTACCACATTTCTCGAGATTTTCTAGGTACTGAAAATATACACAAGATATAAAACTACTAGAATAGTGTTTACAGTGAGATAAAACAGTAGCCTTCTATTTTTCAGAGCCATGCTGACAGAAACAATAAATCATGCTATCAACTGAGATTAATACAGTGGTACCTCGGGTTAAGAACTTAATTCGTTCTGGAGGTCCGTTCTTAACCTGAAACTGTTCTTAACCTGAAGCACCACTTTAGCTAATGGAGCCTGTTCTCATCCTGTTCTCATCCTGAAGCAAAGTTCTTAACCCGAGGTACTATTTCTGGGTCAGCGGAGTCTGTAACCTGAAGCGTATGTAACCCGAGGTAGAACAGCTTGCTCTATGGTGTTAACCCCTTCGTGCATTAATTAGACTTTTTCATGTTGGTTATACGAGGCTGGCTATCCCACAATATGAACCTGCCAAGGTTTTGAGATCTTCAAGGAGGCCCTTCTCCCAGCCTCAGCACCCTCACAGGCATGCTTGGGAGGGCGAGGCCTTCTCGGTGGCTGCTCCCAGACTTTGGAATACCCTTCCTAGAAAAGTTGGATGGACTCCCTCCATAGGTGCCGACTCCATGGGGCCTGAGGGGGCCCGAGCCCCCTCAAAAATTCGTTTGGGGGGGCTCCGCCCCCCAATAATCTCGGGCGCCCCTCCAGCAGAGCGCCACCGCCACCCCTCCCCCAGCCCAAAATGCACAGGGTCGGGCTGTATGCCTCCTGCCCTCCCTCCCGAGCAAAAGCTCCACCCAATTTCCTTCGGAGCTGATTAATAGGCGCAGCACGCTCTCCCCTATTCGCTCACGAGGAGGCGGCGCCACTTTATCTGCATATTCATGAGCTTATTTATTATTCATGAGCTTTCGCGGGCTCCCTCAATATTTTTTATAAGTCGGCACCCCTGGCTCCCTCCTTGTTGTCATTCTGCTGGCAACTGAACATTTTCCTGTTCCAACAGGCTTTTGGGAACTGACTGCTTTTGATGAAAGGACTGCGTGCACTACTTTTTTATTGTCATTATTTTCATTGTTTTAATAGTTGTTATTCATGCATATAGTTTATTTCTATAACTGTTTATTTTATTTTATTTTACAATTGTTTTGAAATACCTGCCCAACTCGACAGGCAATGTGTTCATTTGTTAAAACTACTAATTTTATGAAACAATGCATTTCTAGAAATGAAAAATTTTCTATTATGGAAAACCTTCATCCTACATCACTGATTATTTAAGTTACTTTGAACTCTTTAAAAAAGCAGCCTAAGATTCGGAAATTTTAAATGTCTGGTTTTTTTCCAATTTTTTTTATATGTGATGTAAGCAGCCCAGAGTGGCGAGGGAAATCCAGCCAGATGGGCGGGGTATAAATAATAAAATTATTAATTTTATTTCCTATATTTTTAGTGGTTCTTATTTTAATGTGTACTCTGCCTTGAGTCTCTGTCAGGTAAAAAGATGTGGTGTTTATGTGTTATATATAATCAAATATTGAGAGAGAGAGAGAGAGAGAGAGAGAACATGTTCTGTACACTTTTCCCAGAGGGTCTGCATTTTGAAAGCTGCCCTCAGAGGCTTCGCCCTGAAAGGCCTTTTATACATGTGTTGAAATAAATACAAATAAACAAAACAACAGTACCAACCTATACACAAGCCTCCCACTGAGTTAAATGGGGCTTACTCCAAGGTAAGGGGATCCAACATTGCAGCCTGAGGCTATAACCTTAGGCTCATTTAACTTTAAGTCCCATTTAACTCTATAGGACTCGCCTCTAGATGGGGCTAGTTAGTTATGAGACGCGGAAACAGTAGGCGGGGACATTGACAATAAATGCGGGAAAGCGCCCAACGACCTAAATCTGGACGAAAAACAGTTAAAAAGAGACAGCGAGGAGGCGGGGCGGGGGCGTGGTCACTGCGGGCAACCCCGCCCCCGTGCTCCAACCCTCTCTCTCCTTTTCAAGGCATCAAAGATGGCGTCGCCGGTCTGTTAAAAGGTTCCGCTTGTCAGCGTGAGGCAAATCCTCACCGGCGAGCGCTGAGCCGCCGCCTTCCTGTTTAATTTCCATCAAGTTTCAAAACTGGAGGGAAGAAGGAAAGGGGAAGACGGTCGAGAAGACATTTATATAAAAGCGAGCCGGGCCACGAGCGAGCCCGGCAGCGGCTCCCCCGCAAGCCCTCGATGTCAGCCGCGACGGTGAGGCTCGGCCCGCGCCCTGAGGGGTTGCCATGGCGACGGGAGTAATCAAAGCGGCGCCCTCAGGGAACGCAGGCGGGAATTGGCCGTTGGGCGGCTGCCGTAGAGTGGCTTCGTCCCTTCAGCGCATCCAAGGGGAAAAGGAGGAGTCGGGACGCCCTTACTATCTTTTGGGGAGGTGTGTCGGACCTCAGGGCCCCCACACAGGTTAAGGGAAGGAGGAAGGATTAGTTTATTTTCTCTCTCTTTCTAGATATTTGATTATTTGGCTTTCTGTTGACTTTTAGAAGTAAGTGGATGGGGTTTTTTTAAAAATGTGTTTCTCTTTCCTCGTGGTTTTAATGTATCTAAGTGGGCTTTATTGTCTGTCTGGTTGTAAGTGGTTTAGGGTTGCCGTGGGCAGGATCATTATACTGTAAATCGCCCTGTGCTCCTCAATTAATTAATCAATAATAAACAACGGGCAACTTTGATAAATAATAAATAAATAATTTCTATCCCACACACTTTCAGCATAAATTTATGTTTTAACAGGGTGAATGGTAAGAGTAGTTTCAGGGGGGGGGGGCAGAGGAAGAAAAGGAACGAAATAAGCTCTGACCTTTCCTTTTTAAACAGAAAGAAGCTCCGGTTGTGTGCACTTGTCACATATGCGATGACAAGTATTACTACGAGTGTTCATTTGTTAAGGTTTCGTTTTTGTTTTAAGTGTAAGTAAAGGTAAAGGGACCCCTGACCATTAGGTCCAGTCGTGGCCGACTCTGGGGTTGCGGCACTCATCTAGCTTTACCTTCCCACCGGAGTGGTACCTATTTATCTACTTGCACTTTGACGTGCTTTCGAACTGCTAGGTTGGCAGGAGCAGGGACCGAGCAATGGGAGCTCATCCCGTTGTGGGGATTCGAACCGCCAACCTTCTGATCGGCAAGTCCTAGGCTCTGTGGTTTAACCAACAGCGCCACCTTCTGTTTTAAGTGTACCTGGTTATAATTGTTTTATCTGTAAATTGCCTTGAGATGGTGATTTATAAGGTGATTAATAAATCAATAATAATAGTTCCTACTGAAAAAACAGACCTACTGAAAATAATGAGCATAACTTACTTAGATCTGTTATTTTCAGTGGGTGTCCTCAGTGTAGAACTTAGCTGAATACAACCAAATCCTTTAAAATAAAGCACACTACATGTCTTCCAGGGTTGCAAACAGAATACAGTCGTACCTTGGAAGTCGAACGGAACTTCAAAACGTTCAGAAACCAAAGCACAGCTTCCGATTGGCTGCAGGAAACTCCTGCAGCCAATTTGAAGCCGCGGAAGCCCTGTCAGACATTTGGGTTCCAAAGAATGTTTGCAAACCGGAACACTCACAGGTTTGCAGCGTTTGGGAGCCAAAAGGTCCGAGTACCAATGAGTTCAGGAGCCAAGGTATGACTGTAGTAAGAAAGAGAGAAGTGCAATTTAAAAATAATGTTCATAATAAAAAATACTCGCATTACATGTCAGTCTTCTTTTTAAAAAAATAATCATAATAATTTCATTGCATATCAGTGCAATTTAAATATGATTATCCTATACCACTGTTTCTATGTCCTGCTAAATAAATAAATAAATAAATAAATGATGATGATGATGATAAATAATAATAATAATAGAAAAATAATATTATGACCTTCCTTTTTCAAAAATCCTTTAAAGTAGAGATTTTCATCCCAGTCTGTGTCTGTCTTGGATTTGAAATTGTTTTTACTGTTGATTTATTATTGGTGTTTTTATTGTTACTTTCTTCAAGGTGTTTCATGGGAAGCTATTCATAAATGAAATGCAATAATAATGCACACTAATGTAGCAAATTAAAACAACAAATTCAAGCAACAGCAGCCCTATTTTCTACCCAACTTTCTTGGTAATCCAGAAAAGATGAGGAACCCCACCCACAGGGGAGAATGAACTAAAGCTCCCGCTGAACTGAGTCAGGTTTACCTGAGTATAGTATAGCACAGTTAAGAATCTCCAATGCAAGCTACAGTGCATGTCTATTCCGGAGTAAGAACCATGAAGTGCAAGGAATTTATTGTCAATATGCGAGTATAGGATTGCAAGCCTTTCATGACAGACGTTTCATTGGTGAACAGACAGCATGCTAAGAGCTCGAGGCTGGTGTCTAGTTCCCAATTTCTTATGTAAAAAAATTAAATAGAGCAGCATGATTAAAAGAAGCAGTTCTTTTAAAGGATAGTAAATAAGCTGCCTCAATAAGGTACTTGTTCTGCACACCAATATAATCACAGGGCTACCCTATTTCATACATCACAATGACCAGAAGCAACAGCATTTTCTCTGTTTAAAAGTGTTGTTTTTGCACAAGGGACTTTAATATTTAATATTTCATTCATGCCACACATAAATGAAAAACTGGGGATTTCCTACCCCAGAATAAGTGAAAACATGCACTACAAGAGGGAAACTGCCCTGTATGGAAGCACAATAACATCATGTCCAGTCCAACACTGTTTTGATACAAGATGCTGTTAAACATAGCACCCCTATGCTAATAATACACATATAAATGAATAAAGAACTGGAGGTGTGCAGCCCCAAATAAGCTTTGGGCCACTGCAAATCCAACTCACACACTCCAAAAAAAGCTTCCTCTAGGAAATGCCTTTGTATCACATGTGGCCCAATGCTTCTTGAAGAATGATTGGGATAAAGATGTAATAAATAATCTGCCCTTCTTTCAAGTGCCACATTGTTGGGGGAGGCTGTTCGTGTTTCCCAGCTTCTTCAACCTCTCTGCTTTGAGCGTTTCATGTCTTCCATATTTTGGAGACAATCTACTTCTAGGAGTGTGTGGGATTGTGATGTACAATATGGTGATTGTTGTCCAACATCATATGGATATGAAAACAAAGTTCTGTCTGAAGTTACATTGGCTTGTTTTATAAAGCATCATCAAAAAGACAACTCTTAAAAAAATAAGCTACTCTGAGTGATGTGTCTTTTAATGATGCTTTCAGTAAACAAGGATAAAGAGCAGTATCAAACGAGTCTGAAGTATTTAACCACCAACCACAATGTTAAATAGCTAGTAAAGAAAAAGTGAAGATGAAAGAAAGATAATATGTGGGCAGATTAAACAAATCAATGAAACTGTTTGCAGGATATGTAGGATTATGAGTATTAAAATATAGGTGAAATAAATTAGAGCATGTATGACAAAAGGATTTTTGTCAACCGAGCTCTACTCAGCAGTGCTTTTTTTTCAGCCGGAAGTTGCCAGAACACAGTTCTTGCACCTCTCAGATGAGCACCTTTGCCATTCTAAGAGAACAAGGGAGGTGTTCATTGTAAGTTCCAGCATCTCTTTTTCTAGAAAAATAGCACTGCTACTCAGAGTAAACCCATTGAAATTAATGCATCTAAGTTACTTTTGTCCATTATTTTCAATAGTTCTACACTGAGTGGGATTAGCATTGGCTAAAACCCCAAAAATACTCTTTTTTAATTTTCTTTTTCATCTCAGCCTCACAATGTTAGTTTTGTTAGTTATACAAGTGTTTAAGAAGCTAGTTAAAATGATAAATGTGCTATTCTTACCTTATAAAGAACCCATTGTTTCCAAGTGTTGCAGAGGGATTAAAAGATAATTCAGTCTTTGCCTGCAGACTCACAATCTAATAGACATGTATGAAAAAGAATGGGTAGGGGAAAGGAAAGAAGCAAATTTAGGCATCAGTTCTTGATGTTCTTGTTCTCTCAGCATTAATACTATATTTCAGGCATGTCCAACAGGTCAATAGTGATCTACTGGTTGATCCCGGGGTGTTCTTGGTCAATCTATGGAGTTGGACGTCCCTGCTGTATTTGATGTGGAAAACTGAGCCTCCCTGCCTTTACATTCACACAAATAAGAAGCCTTTGGCAGAGACCAATTGGCTGTGCACACTCAGGGCAACTGGCAGTTGGAGCTGAGTGTTATTTCTGCCAGAGAGGACAGAAGCAAGCTCTGTGCCGCTTCTCCTTCTGCAGCCAATGAATTGGGCCACATTCATTTCTCTTTTGCCATGATATGCTTCCTAGGAGAGGGGACACGGGTGGCACTTATGTCTAAACCACTGAGCATCTTGGGCTTGCTGATCAGAAGGTTGGTAGTTCAAATCTGCACGACAGGGTGAGCTCCTGTTGCTCTGTCCCAGCTTCTGCCAACCTAGCAGTTCAAAAGCATACCAGTGCAAGTAGATAAATAGGTACCTCTGCCATGGGGAGGGAAACAGCATTTCTGTATACTCTGGCTTCTGTCATGGTGTTCTGTTGCACCAGAAGTGGTTTTGTCATGCTGGCTACATGACCCAGAAAGCAGTCTGTGGACAAACACTGGCTTCCTTGGTCTGAAGTGAGATGAGCGCCACACCCCATAGTCGCCTTTGACTGAACCTAACCATCCAGAGGTCATTTACCTTTTGCCTTACCTGCTTCCTAGGAGACAAGAGGTATGGTCTTCCCTGGCCATTGGATCCCTGACTGGTGGCAGAGGTTAAAGTGTACTTTCCTTTCCTTCTGCAGACTCATAGCAGCAGAGAATGTTAGAGAGAAGTACCTTAGCGTAGCAGTTTAATAAACAATGGCCTTAGTTTTAAGTTAGCTTTGGGCAATATGACTGGTTGCTTTGAAGAGCCTACAGCAGAGACCATATGAGTCATCAAAAGGTGCATGCTTTATATATCAAGTGAACTAAAATTAATGTTGTGATCTGCTTTTTGTTACTGTCCAAATGAGATGGCAGATAGTAGATGTGCTTTACAACAGAAACAGTTTGGACTGCCTTTAGGTATTCTTGGGAAGGCAATGTGTTATGTAACACAGGGTATTACATATAATACACACAGAGGGACACACATGCTGGGCACAAAACACTCTTAAGTGTAGACTTCCACCCTACAAATCTTAGTTTTAGTTGTTTGTTCTCTGGTGTATATGTGTGTGTGTGTGTGTTTACCATTTGTCATCTGTTTGCCTCCCATTTTGCTGAAACAGTTAAGGAGAAAACAGGCCTGATGTTTGCCATTCATGTTTATAACTGTAATAGGCAGGCAACTGACAATACTCTTCCTCAAGAAAGCAGTTGTAGGTGGAGGAATCTCTAAGGTAGTTTGCTTCTTTGGCTGGTTTTCTTATCCTACAACTCTAACAGAAACTGTTCATATAAGCTAAAGTGTTTCTGCACTAGTGGGGGTGGGGTGGGAAACCACAGCTTCCTGAAAGCAAACTAAGGACGTGGTAAGTAAGCAAAGATAGAAGGCATGAAATTTGAGTTAGCTCTGGCTGCCTAGGCAAGTTGCGCTGAGGGACGTGTGCACTAGTGGCTTTCCTTATTATTTTTTGGTTTATCCTCATTTTTAAAGTTCATTTTGTAAGTCACTTTGAGTTTCACTTTTTGAAAGAACAGTTAAAAATAAGGATGAAGAATGAGAGTTGTAAAGGCTCTGAAAGAAAGTTTCTTTAATGTTCATTTAACATAATCAATAATCAAGATCTGTAGATTACATTTGAGCAGCTATATGAATATTTTTATGCCCTTGGAAACGATTTAAAGAGGATCTTGTGTTTGTCTGCTTGTAGCTTTTCACCTAATACTATGCAGCATTCTGTGCAATAAGGAAAGGCCAGCCACAAAGAGCACCACTTAGAAAGAGACTGTTGTCTTCATCTCGAACTCGGAGTCCAATGTCTACTGTGAGTTCAAGCAGCAGGTCACCATCTCCGTTGAGCAGACGAGGTATTCCAGCTACTTATCTGACAAAGGGGAAAAGGCGTCAAGGAAATGCACCTGAAGAAAGTGATACAGGAATTCCCTCTGAATCTTCAATTGGACAAGGTATAGTAGTTAATAGCATTTTAAACTATACATTTTTGACATTTAGATCTAGACATATGCCCGGATTTTATTTTAATTGGTGGGGGAACAATAGAATATGGCTTTTGAACTAGCTTTTATTTCTTGATTGTTTGATAACTATGTATTCCACTATAGAGCACGGTATTTCCAGGCACCTCAACAAATTATAAAAATAAAAACAGTAATACCAAGATAAAATTTCATATAATAATAACACAGGAAAAAAAGAGTTAAAGACAGGAAATAACACAATGCCTTGTTTCACCTGGCATGAAAATGACATCAACAGAAGGTACCAGGTGATGCTCTCTGGGAAGAGCATTCCAGAAACTAATATCTATTTAGAGCGTTTTGTAGATAATAAGAGCACAACATGTTCTCAGGCAGGTGCAGCTGAGTGTGTTTAGAGGTGCCAGAGGGCCCACTAGAGAGTTATTTTGTTCAGAACCGGAGGTCCTTCTCCATGTGCCCCATCCAAAAGAAGGTCAGAGGTTGGTGACACAGGAGAGGAGCTTTTCAGTTGTCCCAGCACACCTTGCCCAAAACTATGACATGTTTTAATGTGGCAGCAAAAAGTTGTTGAAGTCAGCACCAGGCAGGTCACACTGAGAAGAACATGGTTGGTGGAAGGACCCTGAGTGAGTGACTGGGAGAAGAAAGTAAAGAGGTGGGAGGGTCCACCACTTTCTGTGTGAGACAAAAGTTAAGAGCTACCTTTGAGAGAGGACTTTCTCTATTTTTGTTTTTGTTAGATTAGTTTCTTTTATCTTGCTGTATTATTTGGAACTCTGTCCCTACTCTCCACATTAATGGATGGTGGAGAAGTTAGCATAGTGCTTATAGAGAGCAGCAATGCTGGGTAGTTGGACTTGCCATGGTGGAGAACTTAGCTGCACCCATGTGGGTGGTAAGCTGCAGGCAGCAGTTTTCTCACCAGCAATAATTCACAGAAAGCTGAGAGGGGGCATTCTAGGCCAAAGACAAAGACTGGCAGCTTTGGAACATAGGATCTGGGTATGTTCATGTTGGGATAAGTGTTCTGTCAGGGTATGCCTGCTTGGTTTCAGTTGGGAGTGAAATCTAAGCATTAGGCCAAAAGGTTTCATGGAAAAGTAATTTTTAAAAATGCCTTTAAAGTACGAGATGTTCAGGAAGAGAGTTCAGGAGAAGAAGTGAGGGGAAATGGAAGGAACCATAAAAAATAGAAAAAGAATTATTGAAAGATAATACCCTTCTTTGAAAAGACAATTACTGAACTTTTAAAATGGATGGAGAACCTGTGGCCCTCCAGATGTTTTGCCCTGCAGCTACTATCACCCCTGACTTTTGACCATACTAGCTGGGGCTAGTAGGAATCGGAGTCTAATGATATCTGGAGGGCTACATGTTAGGCACTCCTATTGTAAAGAGACATGATAATTTTGATGGTCAATAAACATAGTTTGATGTTCAATAAACATAGACCATTATGAGGTTCATGATGGAAGTGTCAGTATCCAAAGTTATTAGCTCAGTGATAGAAACAACTCACTAATAGGTTTGCTTTGTCATACTACATATTTTATGAACATGCTAAAAGCACTTTTTAATGCAATCAGATATTTTGTCCTTTATGACAAAACTTTCAGTTGAATGCTTTTCTTTCTATTATTGTATTGTCACACACAGCAACACCTTATTGTTCATTTCAGATGACAACTGTGTCAGTCCAGGTATCAGATACATAACTGAGACTCTTATCAAGAAGCTGTCCAAACAGGAAAATCTGGCACGCGTAACTACTCTAAATCTTTCCCTTGCCAAAGATGGGGGGAAGAAGTTTAAGGTATAATGTTTATTATTATTTTTCCTCTCACCTTTCCCCCTGATGGGTCTCAGGGGAATGTCACACTTGTGTCTATTCACCTAGAACAAAAAAATTGCTGCATATAGAGCTACCACTGCACATTCCAATTTGCCTACAAAAACTACCCATAGAGTCCTTGACTTTATATCATGCCTTTTAAAAAGTATACAGTCAAAATTTTTATACTATATCTTGCTGGTACTCCCTGTTCCAATGACTTGCTTCTGGGGCTATTTATCAAGGCAAATTATCCAGACCAGAAGAAGTGAATTCCCTAGCTTAGAGGTTTTATCTAAAAGCAATAACCTTTCTACAGCCCAAGCAAGGGTGGAAAACCAGGCTCTCCAGAATTTATATCGAGTAGTCAATGCAGAGCATTCATACAAATTGCAAATCACAGAGACTGATGTTCTACACCTTTATTTCCTTCTGTGCCTGAAGAGAGTAGTGTAAACAAAAAGACTCCTAGTGAGTTCACTTGGCTGGATCCCATTCTGAGAGGGCAGGAGGCTCCCCAAATAAGTCCTGACACCATTTTAATAAACTAAATACAATAGCATATTTCACATTTCATTGTAGACCAGGAGTTGCTAGTATGCCCTATATATGTGGGACTAAAACTCCCATCAGCCCCAGCCAGCATGGCCAATGGTAAGGGATAATGGGAACATCTAGAGGAGGTACCATGTTGGCTATCTCTGCAGTAAATCATAGTTAATTGTTTACCCTGAATATTGTTTCCCACTAGCACATGGAGAAAACAAAATAAACCTGTGACTTAGCGTTATGTCCCTGATTAAAGGACCCCAGTCAGTAAACCAAGAAGAAACCATGGCTCCAGTTCCTGATTTTGGGGGTAGTGTAACAAAGCATCATCCCTGATTTGAATATAAAGCTACACCAGCAATTTGTTTCTTTCTAGCATGAGTTGGAAAGAGCAAAAATTGGCCAAGATCAGCACATTCACAGCAAACCATTGACTAGTTTACCAGGAAGTGTGAATAAGACAATTGGAAGAAAAAATAAAACGTGGTGTCCTGTTGAAGAGAATTAGGCACAGCTTAAAATAACTTTAATTCAATTGAGTTCATTTGCTTAAAATGATGAGTAACCACATGGGTGTAGCCAAAGGCTTGTAGGGGAAGGAAGGTGCCCTTGCCCCAATTCAAATAAGTAAATAAAAATATTTAACTAACTAACCAATTGCATCACAAATAACTTGGTTCTGCCCCCCCCCAACATAAAGTCTGCCACCCTAAAATAAATCGTGGCTATGCCCAAAGGTAAGCAGAAAACCTAGTAGTGATGTCTTTCTTTGCAATTTCTTTCTCAGTATCAGACTGAGATAAAGCTGGTTTTTTACAACCGTTTTACATCTCTGAATTTGGCCACTTGAGAAGCTGCCTCCAAATATTTAAGATGCTCAAAATAAGTTTTTAAATGCCTCTTGGGTTAAACTTAAAAAAAAATTCAAAATCAGTTGGTACAATTACACTCGATTATTAATCTCAGTTGATAGCATGATTAATTGTTTGTCAGCATGGCTCTGAAAAATAGAAGGCTCCTGTTTTATTTCACTGTCAACACTATTCTAGTAATTTTATATCTTGTGTATATTTTCAGTACCTAGAAAATCTCGAGAAGTGTGGTAAACTCGAGGTCCTCAATCTCAGTAACAATCTGATTGAGAAGATTGAAAAACTAGACAAACTTTTAAAGCTACGTGACCTCAATCTATCATTCAACAAAATATGGTAAGCAAGATTATAGCAAAATACTGTTTTCTTAGTATGGTGCATTAAAAGATTCAGTGTTGCAAAATGTTGCTACATTGAGATTGTGAACCATGAAACAGGAACAGCTTCCACCAAAGAGAGAACTAAAAATAACCCAGGCTGTAGGAGTCTGTAGCTCTAGTGCTTTTGTTTTGGTCCTGGTACTTTTTTAGCAAAGCAGCTTTCATAATTTGATGCAGAAATGGCATCAAGGTATTAAAATCCTTCATGATTGTAGAGGTAGAACATGGGAAGCTGTCTTATGCCACATTCTATACCACATTGTTTGTGTTCCTGCTCACTCTGGATATTTAAGTTATACCTTGGAAGTCGTACAGAATCCATTCTGGAAGTCCATTTGACTTCCAAAACATTCAAAAACCAAAGCGTAGCTTCCAATGTGTTATTGTGGGGTCCAAAGTCCCCATGGCCCCTAGGAATTGGCTCCTTTAGTGGTCAGTGGACTAGGGGGACTAGGCTAGTCCCCTAAATGTTCCCCTGGTGCCTCCTTCCCAAAGTCTGGGAAACTTCTGCCCAGCTTAAGGAGGCACAAGGCTCCGACGGGTCCAGGATCCCTTTTGTTACCTTCCCAAAACCTGGGAATCTTCTGCTTGGCTTAGGGAGGGAGGCGCAGTGCTCACATACATGATGTCCTCCCCACAATTACTCTCTCAAGCTGGCACCTCTGACCTTACTGTTGCCCTACAGAAAATTTTGCTGCATGCCGCTGCTTTGAAATACCCAGCCAGATGGGCAGGGTATAAATAATAAATTGTTTGTTTGTTTGTAGGTCAGAGCGAGAACATAGATTTGCAGACCAGGTATTACCAAATGTCTGTATTTAAAATGACAGGCTGCAATCCTAACCCCATTTACCTAGGTGTAAGCATCATGGAATATGATAGGACTTTGGATGACACCGGTTTTCGCTGTCGGGCTGCAACACTTCAGAATAGATATGTCTAGGATTGCACAATTAGCTCTGTGAAGTTAAGTTGCCTAAACCTGAATGCTACCATTTAACTATCTTTTTGGATCAGGCTGCCCATTGATTTCTACACACTACATTTGATGTAACTTCCTCACTTGGTGAAACAGCTTTTCTATGATGAAATGTGGATTAGAGCAATGAGTTGTGGGTTTTTTTTTTAAAAAAAAAACAACAACACCAAGGCATAACAACGCAGGCATGATAAACCTTTTCAAACGAAAGCAGAGAAGGGCACAAGCAATTTCCCTCCTACCATATGCTAATTAGAATGGTATAGTTTTTGGAGCGTAAAATAGAACCTTTCCAAACAGTCAATAGTATTTACAACAATATTTTAATGAATTATTGCTTAACATTCCTGAAAATCCCCAACAATATTGCAACAGTTTTCTGATTTCAGAAATTTTATTTACTGGCATAGTATCTTGATAGCTATCGTTTGTCCTCCCTAAATATATGTTTTATTCTATATTTGTTTTAAAATGGCAAAATGAAAACAGTTATGCAAACACCAAACCAGGTATCAAGCCGAAAAGCTGCATATAGTTTTGGAGGAACTCAATTTACATGAAATAATCATTTATCAAACATCTATTGTAATTGCATCTTATTCTTTCTTGTGCTTGCTGTAAATTTAATTCCTCAAAGCTTTTTGGCTTGGAGTCTCATTTTCTGCTTGTAGACTAAACAAAACATACTTTACAGATGTAGAGCACTAGGATTCCATGACTCCAAATCCAAAGGTTTAGGAAGAAATAGTAGAATATTCAACAGGTCTCCAGTGTTTGTGGCTAAGCCTTTTAAAAAACTATGAAGCCAGATGTGAGCACGTATGAGAGTTGTTCCTGGTTTTATAAATCATGGTTTGAAAATGTTCCCTGTGTCCTAGGAGAAACTTAAAGGTATACAGATGTTGTTCATCTTATAATATATAACTTCAATATTTCTCTCTGTTCACCAGTAAAATAGAAGGTATTGAACATCTACAGAATTTACAGAAGCTGAACCTTGCTGGGAATGAGATTGAGCACATCCCAGCATGGGTAGGGAAGAAACTCAGGTCCTTGCGCATCCTGAATTTGAGAAAAAACAAAATATCATCAGTAAGTGATTTCAACTTAGAGCGATGCTTGCAGAACACTCCTTGTTTTTGGATTTTAGTTGTTGTCTGCTTACTTCTTTCTTTAAGCCTTTTCCTTAAGATAACAGTTATAGACATTTGAAAATCGCTGTCTCTGTAGATGATTGATAATAACCAGTGTACCAGTTAGCTATATTTAATTATTATTTCTTTACTTTTAAAGCATGAGCCTTCCAAGCACCTGTGAATGCTTTCATCTGGTGACAAATCACAGAAATACATGATTTTAAAGGAAGATAAGATGAAGTAGGGTACATTTCTCATGTGATGAAATGTAAAGAGGACTAGAAAATTAGAGACAATCATATAGTTCCAGCAATTTTTCCATAAAGCCAAGAGCAAGTGTCAGTGTAAGGATTTCCCCCCAGAGATTCCCACTGTATGATGATTAGAATTATATGTTGACATATGCTAAGGCAGTAGCTTGCAAAACTATTTTCCAGAAGGCCTTTGGAGCTTTTCAGGAGTTCTTCAGTGAGAAGATTAGTAATTCTGACTGAGTGCCCCTGATAGGCACATGGCTCTCCAGTGGCACTCTCTCCAGCAATGCGCAGCTGGAGGAGCGTGGGTGTGTTCTCCATCCAAGTAGAGCAACAATAAGGTTGTATACATCAGTTCCCTGTATGAGCTTAGTGACTGTCCTAGAATTTATCATAGAGTCCTACGTGGAGCACTGAGATTCCATGACAGTCACCTTAGAATGCCCCAGCAGACACAATATGCTAAGGATTCCTGAAGTGTTTTTTTAACCTATTGAACTGAGGCCTTTTGTCTTCATTCAGGTCCATGTTTCACAGATGTTGGGATCCTTTGACCATCAGCCCCAGCAAGCATGGCCAGTGGGTAGGGATGATGGGAGTTGCAGTTCAGCAAAATCTGGAGGGTCAAAGGTTCCCCACATCTGATATATTTTCTCCATTTTAACTAGGGCTGAGTCATAACTATTCAGTTTTGCTTTAAGTTTTGGATGCGCTTCATTGAATTATTTAAACTTAAGACCTTCACAAAGTTTCTTAGAAACAGCTCTTGGAGGCATTTTGTACAACACTCTGAACAATACTTGTGTTTAGGACTTGGATGAAAACTCGAGAAACAGTTCTGATGGGGGGGGCATATCTCTTCATGGAAAGATACGCCTTGTTGGGAACACATGTTTCAGCACTCAAATGAAATCTCCTAACATTTTGACTCAGGAGCTCTGGTGTTTTTTTGCCTTTGTGTAACACTGTTAATGCCTTGTTATCACTGACACAGTATGATTTCACTGGTCTGGGTTCAGTTTTAACATAAATAATTGACTTAATATTTTATGTTAGATTGTGTGTCTATAAGCAGAAAATGGAATATGTTTCATGCTTCAAAGGATATCTAATTCTTGTACCTTCCCTCCTTTCTTTCAGCTCCATGAGGTAGCTAAACTGAAGTCTCTTAAAGACTTGACTTCTCTGTTTCTGGCAGACAATCCTGTTGTAAACCTTCCTCATTATCGTCTGTATACCATATTCCATTTGAGGTCACTGGAAGATCTTGAGGGACAGCCAGTGACAAACCATGACAGAGAAGAAGCTCTTGAGAGGTTTAATTTAGGTAAATATGATAATCATAGGATTATAAAACAACAGTTCTAGCTAATACATGTCTACTCAGAAGTAATTCCTGTTGAGATCTTACATGATGAGGGGCTGGAAGAATAAAGGAAAGCTCTCAGCTGAAAGCTGGGAGGGTCTACCACTTTCTATGTGAGACAGGAATTAAGAGCTACCTGTGAGAGAGGACTCTGCATGTTCATTTTCTTTAGTTTATTTTTTAAATTGTATTGTATGGTTCGCCAGAAGCGGCTTAGTCATGCTGGCCACATGACCCGGAAGCGGAACACCAGCTCCCTCGGCCAGTAAAGTGAGATGAGCACCGCAACCCCAGAGTCGTCCATGACTGGACCTAACAGTCAGGAGTCCATTTAACTTTACCTATTATAAGTACAGTAAAAATGTTTTAAATCTTGCCAAAAAAAGGAAAGTGAGAAAGCCATAATAAACATGAGTAACAACAATTACTTGGGAAGCCATGATTGGATGTGACTCTCTTTATTGTCTTCTTGGCAGCACACATGGGTAGTTTGTAAAGTGGCCTAAGATTCAAAATATATAGGCAGTAGATATAATTTTACTTTGGGAGTATCACATCTACGAAAAGCACAAGGCATGTTCAGGCATTCACTTGAGCATGTGAATCTGAATCTTTAAATGAAAGGGTGGATCTGAACACAAATCCTGCCTCCAATGTCCCTACCACGTGTGGCCCTGCCTCATAAGTCCCCAATGTTCTCTATGTTGAGCAGAGACAGTTGTTATTCCACAGTCATACACCATTCAGAAATAGGTTGGCTCTTCCACTTATTCATATAGGCCAGGCTTCCTCAAACTCAGCCCTCCAGATGTTTTGAGACTACAATTCCCATCATCCCTGATCACTGGTCCTGCTAGCTAGGGATCATGGGAGTTGTAGGCCAAAAACATCTGGAGGGCCGAGTTTGAGAAAGCCTACAATAGGCGGAACTTATGCAAATAAGCTTTGGAATCTTTGTCCTTGGCAGTTAGAAGGACAACTGCTCTTTTCTGACCTGTCTGCTGTGTGGTGACAGGGCTTCAGAGGAGTTCCAGCTTCCCTGACTTTTTTAAAACAACAAGTGTGAGGGTGGTAGGTATCTTCTCACCTGAACCTAGATTAGATTGGATGGGAAGACCTCTTCCTTCTGTCTATTAAACTGTGAGACTTGGTGTTGATTTTATGCCCATCAAGTAATTTGCATGCTTTAACCACATGCATCTTTGGGAAAAGCCACTAGTGTCGTTGGTTTCCTTTTCTGTCAGTGATCAGTAAATGTAGCAAAAGGAGTGTATATGATTTGCTGATTTGCCTTATTCTGCAGAAGAGATAGAAAATCTAGAAAAGGACTTGGAGAAAACTGTGAAAGAGTTGGAAGACCTTAAAACCAAACACTCTGACCTGGGTGAACAACTTCAGCAACAAGATGACCTTAACAAATCATTAAAACAAAAAAATCTGCAACAGAAACAAAGCTGTCATGACCTGGAGAGTGAACTAGAGACAAAAAATGAGCTGGTAAAGCAACCTTGGTTCTTAAAATCCCAGTAGACTGTTGAATATCTCTAGAAATTTCTAATGGCATTGAATGATACTGTTTTATCTGTTTATTCTGTTGAATGACACTAGGTTAACATTTACAGTGTGGTAGTACAATTGACTCCGGTAGGACTACAGAAGTACAGTTGTACTTCGGGTTACATACGCTTCAGGTTACAGACTCCGCTAACCCAGTTTAGAACTTTGCTTCAGGATGAGAACAGAAATTGTGCTCCGGCGGCGCGGCGCGGCAGCAGCAGGAGGCCCCATTAGCTAAAGTGGTGCTTCAGGTTAAGAACAGTTTCAGGTTAAGAATGGACCTCCGGAACAAATTAAGTACCTAACCCGAGGTACCACTGTATATCAAGTCGTGGGAATAATCTCATTATTTGGCTTTCTATTTGGTTTATTTGACAATAGCCATCATTATATTATCATTATATTTGTATGTGTTATGTTTAAAATTATTAGAAAGCTAAATGTTTTCTAGCCTTAGTACACATTTTCTGTCTTCAGATAGATGGATTAAATGTTTTCTGGTTAGGCATTAAGCCATGTATTCTGTTGTTGCCATAAATCCCATTGTGTCTATGGTTTATTTCTAACATTCAATGTGCTTCTGAACAGAGCCCCAACTTTTATTTCTGGATGTAAAATCCACAGGTGGTTTGGTGGATTTTGTATGCAGAAATGAAAAATTAGGATTGTATTTAAAAACCTTAATGGCTAATTAAGCTTTGAGTTTCTTTATTAAATCATTATTTGTCATGTCTGCAATAATTACTGGGAGTTAGGTCTTCCCTTTTAATTAAGATTCTTCAGAGCTGGGCTTACTGAAAACTGGCTTTGTAAGCTGTGTGTCTTTATGACCACACTGTCATTATCCCACTGAAATGAATGGGAGCTAGATTTTTTCAATGGATTGTATTCAGTAGATAACACACACATCCAATTGAATAAACAGAACAAACAGTTTAATCTTATTAGTATCTTGATCTGGTAACGTATATTTTTCAGCACTGTATTCTCTTGTCCTTCTGGTGACTGATTTAGTTTGCTCCTCTTTTCATTTAGCCTATATCTTGGTTTGTTTGATCCATTTCCTTTATTGCTGACTGAGCCTTTATTCTTCACTAAAGGTAGCCTCTGTGTGTATAAGCTTGACTACGCTTTTTTTTGGCTGCAACCCATAGTGCTTCTTTGCATGGTCCTATTTCGAATTATTCAATAATGTGAAAGCTGTACTTGTTTTATCATTTGTTCACCAAAAACACTTCCCTGTGTCAAATATTTTTCTAAATTAGAAGTTGTGCATGGTGTTGGATACTTTGATTTAGAAATCTAATTCTTTTCCTTCTTCCAATCTTTCCTGTTTCTACCCTTTTCTCTCCCCGTCCCTTCAGTTCTTCCTACTGCTACCTATTGGAACCTTGCTGCATGCTCTCCTACAGGTATCCAACAATAAAACAGTCAAAAGAGAGAGAGCACCTACTTCTCTTCCAGATAAACGAAAATAATAGGATAGTTTCAAATTGGGACTGCTTATGTTTCCATCAGTCTGTTTGGTTCTTCAAATATATTTGTGATTATAGGTAAAGGTACATACAGATTTAGGTGGATCCAATGCATTTATGATTCTTAAGCATTGTTTGTTCTCCATAGTTCATGGTTAGGCACAAATCAATATATGAAACCAAGGTTTGCGTGAGCTGTGTTTAAGTGTTATAGTTGCACTTGATCAAGTCAAAGTTAAGGCAGTTTCTCCATCACTCATAGTAAGAAGGTCTCCCAGGTGGCTCTGGAGTATGCATGAACTCTGGGGCAGGATGAGCTGCATTTGACTGTTAACCAGGCTTAGGCTACAAACCATGGTTTGTGCTTACCATCATCGAGTATTATATCTGCAGAAGGCAGTAGTCCCAATACAACTTACATGCAAAAATTAACTGGAAAAATATGACCAAGACAGCATTTTTATTTTTGTTGTGTTCTGCTAGCTTCTAAAAGTATGCTAACAGAGTAAGTACCTCATTCTATTCAGTTCAGAAAAATGGAAATAATGAGGCTAGAGCACTTGGTGCCCTATTTTTATTTTAGTATCAGATTTATCAGTATTTGAATACTATAGTGAAGTGAATGACTGGTTAATTCTTTTTTATTTTGAGTGTACATGTATTTTCAGCATTGTGCATGACATACCATTTGCAGATACCTTAACGTGATTTGCATTAGATAGTAAATTGTTGTGATGCAGCAAATCTTGCATACAACTATTGCCAGCCGCTCCATAGCAGACAAGCCACTCCATAGCTGACAATTTGAAAAGACTCGAAGTGCATGCTGGGACTGGCTTGCTTTGTCATGGCCGGTGTGTTTGTGTGTGTGTTGTTTAACTATCTGTATAAATGCAACATCTAAAGCAAATGCATTTTGTTATGCAAGTCTGACTAGTGTACCCTGTATTTTTACTATATAAAGATGTTTGTGTTGTGTCATTCATGCATGGATCATATAGCGACCCATGACACTGGCATTCCATTTAAATATATATGTTTATAAGACACAATTTGTTAACCTTTTGTTTGTTTTTTTGTTTGTTTGTTAGCTAAAGCAGAAGACAGTGGAATTAACCCGAGCCTGTCAGAAACAATATGAGCTGGAGCAAGAACTGGCTTTTTATAAGATTGATGCCAAGTTTGAACCATTAGGTTATTATCCAATAGAGGTAATTATTTGAAAATAGTATTTTCAGTTTTAGAGAACCTACTTGATCCCAAACTTGTGCTGCACATCTGAATCAAAGTACAAAATCAGAACTGACACTCTGTTCCCCTCCTCAACTCCAAACTGATGGTGAGGATGGTAGAAGAGCATATCTCCAGTTGCACTAAACTGCCAAGGCACTCCAGTCTGGCTGAATTTGTACTATTATGTCCTATTTCAGGATGTTGAACTTGATGATGTACCGGGTGAAAGCCCTTACATTGGGAAATCTAGATACAAAAGGAACATGTACGCTGTAGAAGGCTATATCCCTAGCAAGGCTCAGAAGATGCAGATGGGAAATATGGAAGAAGCAGAAGAACAAAAGATTCAGAAGCTGAAACTGAACATTCTTCAGTCACTAGATGCACAACTAGAAGAAAAAGAGAGAAAGGTTAAAGGAGGTACTTCCAACCTCCCCTCCCCTTGCAAAGTTAAATGTAGAAAACCTTTCACTCTGTGTGTATTGTCTTCCATCTGATGCTCTTGATTTCTGCTGAATGTTAAAGCTGACAGTTAAATTACTGACTCAACAGCATCTGAGTATCAGTCTAGTGAGGCGAGGGCTGTGGTGACATTTGAATACAAGACTTCCCAGTTTACACTCCTAGCCATTACAGTAGGTTTCAGTAGGCCAAAGGAATGGGTTTTACCAAAGCATCTTCAGATCTCCTTCAAAGTGGAACAGTTCAGCAGTTTTAGGCCCTGAACCTAATGGTCTAAAGAGGGGTGGCCATATGTGTTACATCAGTGTTATGTTAAAGCAAAATCCAAACAAGTTTGCCAACCCTGATGAAAAGGAAATGCTCTGTGCATGTTCCATAGTTTAAAGCCAAATCATGGCACCATCATGACTACAGAAATAAAATGTGGCTTGCTTCTACCACCCCAATTGTAAACACTTGTACTTGGGAATAAGAATCATTTGGTTATGGAAAAGGATAACATGTTTATCTAGTAACAATAAATAACCATGTGCAACCATGTACAAGTTTACTCGGTTATCTCTTGATTATAAAACATTTTACAATATAATAAGAAAACATGCTGTAGCAACCAGAAGCAGGCCAGCTACAGTACTGGACCTGTTTGTCACTGTCCTCCTCATCTGCTGTTCTCTGGGTGGTTATTTGGGGCCCCAGATTTAGTCCCAAGACCCAGCTCTGGTCTGCACTATTATTCAGTCACTTGAATGCAACTCCAATCAAACTGGCTCACGATTGACCTTTTTCCTAACACCTTCCTAATTTTTGACCTGCTAGATCTCATTCAGTAAATCTATGTAAGCATATACATAAAAGACTACATATAATGCAATCCAAGCCTGCTCAGAAGCAAGCTCCATTGCCTTCAATTGAATTTATTTCCAAATCAGTGTATATAGCACTATAGCCTAAAAGACTTGCAGCATCAACAAACTTTCCTGTGCACTTCCCTGGATTGTGACCGCTGCTTTCTACCCTCTGGAGACATTCACCATAACTGCAACATATGTCCATGTTGGCACTTTATAGCTGCAATTGGCATGTCTTTATCATTTGTTTCTCATTTTCCCAGCCCAAGAAAAATTAACAGAATTGCTAAGTGAAGTAGCCAATGCAGAGCACCGTGTTTTAAAAGCAGCAGAGGAGCTTAAACTAGTCCAAGATGTTGTGGCTCAGAAAAAGGTATGTATATAAGCCTCTACTCCCCTGCTAGGTTCTCCCCTGGAGCATTCTGTACATATTTATAGGCACAAGGTGAAAACATTTCTCTGTAACTATGGCCTTTTAAATGTGCTTGTGGGAGAGGGGTATTGATTCGTTTTTGTTTCATTCTGTATGTTGTGTTCTCATTTTGTATTTTTATGTTGTATACACATTAATGCAGTATACAAAATTAATAAACAACAATGTGGCAATAAACTGAAACAACTGAAAAGACCTGTTTATTTTTTTGTGCATAATTGCCAAATTTCAAGCATTCCAATCTAATGCTTTGGGGCTGCACAGTAAAGCTGCATACCTTATTCCAACACTTGGCCATATGTAGCACTAAGGAAAAAGGCAGGTTTTCATAGATGATAACTTTTCCCTGTGAAATGCAGTGATAGACTGATAGCCCTGTGGATGTTTACTTGAGATGCATTGGCTGCATTGGGACTAACTTCTACGTAAGCATTTACAGAATTGGGCCCACACTGCAGAATTCAAGTTCACAAGGAAAATCACTGAATCATATTTTTAAACCATACAGCTCGTGTAGTCTCTGAATCCTTTGTATCTCAGTCTTAGTTAGGTGTGTTTTCTGTTTGTTCAAATCTAGATGTCAGACGTGGAAAAGGATTGTCTTAGGCAAGAGCTAAGCAACAAGATACTTCTCCTAAATCAACTACGAGAAGAAGCTCTAGAACTAGAGAAACAGATGGAAAGGCAGCAGGAAGACATGGCCAAAAAAGAGAAGGAGTTAGGAGAACTGCAGCGTTTTATAGATTCTCTAGATCCTGAAGACCCAAGACATGTAAGTTTTACACACACATATATACATGAATTCAATATATATAGTATTAATAGGAAATGCCAATTAAATTATTGAATAAATATCCAGTTAGCAGAAATAAAATTAGAATCTAGTTTTGTTTGAGTAATAGAGTAAATGACACTGTGCCCACAGGATTGTAGGAAAAGAGTTCTGCTAAATTTCAGTGGAGTATCTTTGCCCATTAAAATATATTTTTTCTAAAGAATAGTTTCAAAAATATTTTAATAAACGTATACAGTGTTTGACATTTAACTAGCACATTGCTGAAACATCATCAGAAAAGTTCATAGGTTCAGATGCAGTTCCCTAGGTTCTTTCCTTCATATAATGAAACAAGCTTCATTTATGAAAAGAAAATATATGCATTCATGGGGTGGTGAATATGTATTAGTACTGCATCTTAGGGTGATATTATTATTAATTTGATCATTTTATGTTTTTATTTATTTTATATGGTACAGAAGATACATTTTGAGAAAACCATTGCTACCACAGTAAACAATAAGCAACATGTCCCAATAAAATTACTGACTTTGGTCGTGCTATGTAATAAAGTTGAATTAGATTAAGAGATTATGCCATATTTTCCAATGCGTATTGGGTGGATTCCTGCCATGGTCTGAACAATTTATGTATTAAATAAACATTTGCCCTATGTTATAAAAGGAATAGGAATTCTGTTTGCCCTTTGCTGCTCTGTCCTAACATGTTAATTTCTTAGCCAATATTATTGTCCATATTCTGGTGTACCAAGAATCAATGTTAAGCCCAGTGCCAGTTTTCCAACAGCCAGGGCAATTATTAATTTGATATTGGAACTCTGGAGTCCTGGTCACGACATTTTCAAGTAATAAATGGATTGGAAGCAAGCTACTTCAAGGTCTGCTTCTTTCGGTATCTGGTATGGAGAGCCTCTGGCCCACTGGGCCTTTTTCATCCACACCCAAGCAGTCTTCCTGAGACATTCTTGCTTCTTCCATACTATTCTGCAGAAATCTAGCCATGCAGGAATACATCTCTTCCTACATGGTCAGTTTGTTTTATTTTGGGTGTGTGACAGGAGTTTCCCTTTCTCTGTGCACAGCAAGCGAATGCAGAAAGAGATTTCCTGCCTAGTCAGCTTGCTATGTTTCATCTCTTGGCATTGAGAAAGCAGATACAGTCATACCTCGAGTTAAATATGCTTCAGGTTGAGCATTTTCAGGTTACACTCTGCAGCGACCCAGAAGTAACGGAACACGTTACTTCCGGGTTTCGCCGCTCGCGCATGCGCAGACGCTCAAAATGACGTCGCATGCACAGAAGCGGCGAATTGCGACCCGTACAGACGCACAGTCATGGGTTGCATTCTACTCAGGATGCGAACAGGGCTCCAGAACGGATCCCGTTCGCATCCAGAGGTACCACTGTACTTTTTCCCCAGGCCTGCCTGTCTTCTCCAGAAGGAAGGTTTGGGTGGCCTCAGGGCCATTCTACATTGTTCTTTTAAAAGCATGGCTGCAGTCTTTCAGATCATGTGACAGATAAAAAATACCACGTGAGAACATTCCAGATAATGGACTATGCATGCTCAAGATGGTCAATCAGCCATCCTCAGTCTGCATGGCAAACTGCTTTTGAAACTGAGTATAGAGATTTGCTATTCCAAAAAAAAAGTCAAAATGTTCCACAAGGTTCACCTAATAGCTCTTTGTATTCTAGCCATTATCCTTTTTAAATCAATGTGGGAAGCTGCCTTATACTGAGGAAGTCCACTGTGCCATATAACTCAATACTGTCTACATTGACTGGCAGTAGTTCTCCAGGGTTTCAGGCAGGGGCCATTTCCAGCCCTACCTGAACATGCTGGTGATTCACCCTGGAAGCTTCTGCATTCAAAGCAGATGCTCAGCCACTGAGCTATAGTCCTCCCTCTATTCAGGTGCTTATATTACCCTCACATGACATTTCAATCCATATTCACACACAAATATGATTCATTTGTGCCCTTATCTTAAGAAGCAACCATGTGGCATGACCCTAAGCATGTTTATGCTAAGTAAGCCAACCAAGCTCAGTATTATTTGTTATTAAACATATTTTTTGAGCTATTGCAGATGAGTTTGTGGTTTTTTGAAATAGTATGCACAAAGTCTTATTTCTCAGGAAAAGTTGGTGCAGTCTGCTGCACATCCTAGGCTAAGTTCTAACCTCACATTGGTTAGAAATATTTTAGCAGGACAGAAACAAGGAGAAGTAACATATTTCCTTCTCTCCGCAAGGCAGCATGTGATGCAGACACACCCTAAGAGAAAAATTGTAATTCCTTCTAAAACAATGTAGATTGACTGGTTTCTTAATCTCAAGATGACTCATATTTTAAAGTTGCCTTTAACTATTTTGGGTGTGGACAGCTTTGTTTAATTGATCACACAGAATAAGGAATGCAAACTGGACCTACATTTATTGGTGTAACTGTATAAGCTTCTTGGTGTCACAAAGCTCTAATTAGGCAGACCAGACCATTACATTGTCCCAAGAGAGCAGTTATGCATAATTAAGGCTGCAATTCAGTGCACACTTTGGACTACGGTAGTTGCACCAAGCTTAGTTGGGCTTGCTTCTAGCTAAACATGCAAACAACTGGGCTACAAGAATCTGATACAAAGTTACCCCCATAAATATTAGTTTCATTAAAAAAATGCATTCCTTTTAATAAACCAAACAATTTTATGTTGGCACAAACAAACTATAAATGTTAAGAGATCCATATTTTGCAAAAAGAAAAAAACGTTTTGCAAAACAAAAAGTTAGTATAGCCTTTCATGCTTTCCAGTTATGTGGATATACTTGAAGTCTCATTCATATCTGGCTTATTTTTGAAGCTCAGAGGCTGATTTTAAAAAGAAATTGTGAAGTCAACAGTCCAAGACCTCAGTCTCTCCAATAATAACTTTCCGTGTGTTTCAGGGAGGTTTTCTAAATGAAAGGAAACTGCTTTATTTAAGCTCAGCCTCTTTGAGAGTGGAGCTGCCTGTTACAAGCTGTAGAGTTGATTGGCTGCCTGCACTGCTTCCTGTGTTGTGATTTGAAGCAAACAGGACACAGCCCAGCTAGCTGAAACAAGTAGGGATTGGAGCGCATGTTACCACTGTGCAGGCCTCACAAAGAGCTCTCACAGCTCCTGGGGCTTAGTTTCCCCCTTTCAAACCACATCCTAACCAAAGTGCAACTGTCAAACAGAAAAGTTTGGTGTACGAGACTAGATAGAGATTAAGAGAAACTATGTTTGAGCTAAGCTACATTTTTAGTACTGCTCGTCTTTCACAATGAATTCCAACTTTTAAGTGGGGCTTTCAACACAGGATTTGAAAAGAAGAAAAGACAAAGCAAACGCTGTAAGTGCCTCCCTCTCCCCTCCCTCAAAATACCATTGAGGAATCTCAACAGCAGCATACAATTTTAGAAGATAACATTGCTAAGTTATAGATACTTTTAAAACAGGACAGACTTGACTTGGCTTATTATGGATATTTGGACATTTGCCTCTTTTGTTATCTGCTCAGAAAATTAAATGAAGATTTGGTATGGGGGTAGTCTGATAAAGTGAAACTTTTGCTTTAGCCATTTTGCATTGCCTCAGTATTTAGGAAAGCATGCTTTTTCCTGGGATTTTAACTAATAAGGTTTTTGTTTTAAGTGTAATTGGTGGAGTTGTGCATTTATTTTAAAAGTACCATCGGATAGTTGGATTGCATTTTTGTATTAACTATTTTTTGTGGGGGCTGGTTCTGTACTCTTTATGCCAATTAGCACTCTGCTATTTTTGGTTCATAAAAAATATGTACCATGTTGGATGCATGTTCGATGCCTAAAACCATGAATGGAAGTAGTCTGCCCTGTAAGATTTGACACTGTGTTTCTAAGCCAAGCAAACACTATCAAGCTTATAACCAAACTTGTCATTGTAACAGTTTCATTCAACTGTGGTTAAGTATGGTACTTAAGAGAAATGGTACACATAGCTGTGTTCAGTTGACACTGGTTATAGCAGCTTGAATAAATGTGCTATTGACAAAATAAAATAAAATCTGGGTTGTAGATTTTGGGGGGAGAAGTATACAAATAATATTTTGGCATGAAACTGAAATTATTGGCTTATATTTTAATGCAGAAGATCTAGTATCCAATTTCTTTATCACTCATTGGAGAGAGGCATATGTGGTTAGTCTGACTGGGTTGAGAAGGGTTTACAGAATGGTCTGTGTAACTTAAGGGGAGAATGGTAGTGTATAAGAAGCACTGGGCTGCAGCTACAGCACCCGTGGGTTGAGTTGTATCATTCTGTAAGGCAGTATACATTACATTATACCCTGATGTCATCACACTGTACACTTCCCTATTTGGAGGTTGAGAGACACTTAGCACAGTGACATTGGGAGTGAAGGTTAGAATTACACTTTTTGCAGAAAGAAAGCAGAGAATGCAACATAGGATGTCACTTTATGCCCCTTCATTCTTGGACATTCTTCTAGGGATCAGGAATCATATTAGCAGACTAGGTGGTGGTGGGAGTTTTCTTCTTAAATTTTACAAGATACTATGTGCACCATCTCCTAATTACCATGCTTAATCTGAGGGCACAGTTGAATGAAGCTGTCACAATGGTATGTTTTATTATTAGTGCTCAACTTTACAAGGAATGCATGAGTCTCATATTGGTTAGGCATTCAGTATATATTGGGCATGCTGAGTTGTCCCCAACATTGCAGGGGCCTGTCATGTGTGTAAAACAACATACATGTGCCACCACCCCCCCCAAGTCATCCAGGCCAACTCAGCGTGCCACACACCCCTTCATCACATCCCTAGCAGAGGACAAGCCAGCACGAAGATGCTTCTCGTTGGCAATCTCCCATTCTCGCAATCTCCACCAGAGCACTTTCCTGGAAGGTGGCCTGGTGATCATCAAAGGGACGGGCCAGCGTTTCCTACTGGTGCATCCCTTTGAGGATCATAGTGGATTTAAAAAAAAAAAAATATTTAGGGAGTGCTGCTTGAAAATTTTAGGGAGCCCTGCCCCCATGGCCCCTCCACAGATGGCACCAGTGGTATGTATAGAGGCAAGAGAGAGAGAGAGAGCACAGATTAATAAATTCTATGTAAGATGCTAGCCACTTTAAGGATTTTGTTTTAAAAAACAGGCTTCAAATCTTAAAAATAAAAGTTCTTCCAGGTAGAAATTCCAGGTGTGCAAAGCCAACTCAACTAATGCAGAAGGAAATAGTTTGGAGAAAGGTGTGAGAAATGATGTGGCCTACCAGCTTCACAAAAGTAGATTCCTGTGGGCTTTTCCCAGAAGGGTATACTGCTTATAAATGATTTTTCGACCGTTCAACAAAATAAAATAAAAAACATATACATTTAATAAAATAAAATAAAAGATTTTTCAATCATTTTCAAACTTCCTGCAAATTGTTTGCTCCTAAGAATTTATATATGCTGTGGTCAGAATTGTAAGAAACTTGAAGCCCATCTAGCTGAAAGCCCTGTGACTGAAGTAACATTGTCCATTTACATAATTAGGTTAATCATATAGGCAAAGCAACATACTTCAATGGTAGAGCACATGCTTTGCATGCAGGTCCCAGGTTTCATTCTTGGGCTTTAAAGACCCTGCAGAGCCCCAGCCAATACTAAATTAACCAGACTTGGCATAAGATAGCTTTCATTGTTCTGTACTGTGAAGTAGAGATGGGGAAACTTTAGCCTTCCAGATGTTGTTGAACTACCAATCAATATAGCTAGTGCTCAGAGATGATAGGAGGTGTAGTCCAGCATCATCAGAAAGTTCCCCGTCCCTGCTGTAGAACATTTGTGGCAAGGGTGCGGGAAGATCAGGATTGTTTAGGGTGCTTTGTTTCTTTTTAAACTACTGCCCTGAGATGTCCATTTAACTTCCACTCACAGGCTCATATGAAGGCTCAGAAAGCAAGCAAACAACAACAACTTGACATGATGAACAAGCATTACAAGCATCTTGAAAGTCGCCTGGATGACATGCTGTCTCGGATTGCAAAGGAAACTGAGGAAATTAGGGACCTGGAGCAACAGCTCACAGATGGTAAAAATGTTATTCAAAACAGACTTTAGCTCAGAGGCTTTGGGCTTTTCCATAGTTTACATAGCATATACAGATTTTACACTCTACAGGCAACAGTTCTTAGATGTACATATGCATGCTTTTAAGTATTTGCTGTAGGAAGTGCTCACTTAATAAATGCAGCAACCATGTTTGTTATTTGAAATGTGGAGCTATCCTTAATACGTGGAATGAGATTAAACTCCATCACCTTGGCTCTTCGTTCTGAGCACACCAATACCAGCCAAATTCTGAAAGCCTCAAAGCAGCATTCTGCCTCTCCTAGCAGGAAACCCATAAATGGCATCCAGGTTATCTTTCCAGCTCACTGAAGAGGTTTGTGGGATGACTTTATTTGATGGATTCAAGTGAGGTCACCTACTAGTGTAAGATATCTACTACTGTTGTTTAGTCAAGTAGAATTTTTTTATCCTGACGTTATTTCCCATTTGTAGTATGAGAACTCTTGGTGGAAGTCTCTGGAGATTAGTTTCCTGAAGAAATCTTGTTGATTTTCTCTTAGAGCAGTTAGGAAAGTGAGGAAAAGTGGCACTACCTAGAGAAATGATGAGATCCTGGTCAAGAGAAATGGAACTTTCCACCTAACTTAAAATTTGTGAACTTTTACTGGCTAGGTTTAAAGAAAAAATGTATAGTTTCTGCAGGGAAACATTGTCATTGCAATTCCTGGTTATCCAGTGCTGTATTTCTCCCTCCCTTCCCCACTTTATTTTAATGTTACTGTGCTGATCTAACAGAGTTACAAGCACAGTAAAAATATACATGGCTGCCAGTCTTATTGGACCAGATTTCTTCTTTAAAACATAAATGTTGGGTAAATGCAAATATGCTATCACTTCAGATACTGTAATCAAAGTTTGTGTCTCCTATGTAAGTCTATTTTGAGACATACTCAGTGATGTCACCTCACCTTCAGATAATCAGGGATAGCTCTCATGACTTTTTGGTGTTCCCTTGCAAACTGAAATACTTCTTTTTTCGTATTTCTTAACTCTTTCTCCTCTACCATTCACAGGCCAAATAGCAGCAAATGATGCACTGAAGAAAGACCTGGAAGGAATTATCATTGGGTTACAGGAATATCTAGAGAGTGTTAAGAGTCAGGCCAAACAAACCAGTGATGAATGCAAGGAGTTGCAGAGGGATAAAGAGGTGTTATTGCAAAGGTTGGAAGAACTCGAGGAGGAGAGAAACCAGCTGGAGATAGTTGCTATGGATGCAGAAAACCTGAGAAAAGTAAGATGCAAGAACTGTTATATTCCAAAAAGTCCTGATGCTTTTCCTCACTGGCAAACATAATTTAGAAACCAGGACAAAACAATGAGGTTAAGATTGGCAGAATCTTTTTATTTATTTCAACAATTTATATACATTGGTACCTCGATTTACGAACTTCTTAATCCATTCTGGACGTCCGTTCTTAAACCAAAGCCGTTTTTAAACTGAGGCATGCTTTCCCCACTGAGGCCTCCTGCCGCCAGTACCCTTCCACCAATCGGCTTCCGTTCGTAGACCGATGTAAAGTTCACTAACCAGAATACCTACTTCCAGTTTGTGGAATTCGTAAACCAAATAGTTCGTTAACAGGGCTGTTCGTAGACCGAGGTACCACTGTACTGCTTAACACCATAGTCTCTAAGAGGTGTACAGTGAAGTTACAAAACTGGTATAATGGAGATAAAATCAGTTAAAATTAACTGAAACATCAGGAAAAAAATGCGTACTAAATTGAGAACGTCTTCACTAACCTCTGGAAGTTCAAGAGAAAGGCGGCCTGCTGGATCTCAGCCAGGTGGGAGTTCTACTGGGGTGGACCCACAATACTAAATTCCTCAAAGACCTCAGTGATTGGACAGGGATATATGGAATTGATCAGTCTTAAGGATCAAAGTTGTTATGAGTCTTCTAAATTAATATAGGAATGTTGAACTTGGCCTGGTAGCATATGGGCAGCCAATGCAAGCTTTTAAACACCAGAGTTTTATGCTAGAGTAATGTTTTGCCACACTCATAAGGTTGGTGGGTGAGTGGTTGTGGCCCATCAGAGGACATTCTCTTTGCTGGCTCCAGATTTGTGGAATCTCCTGGCTGAAGTGCATCCAGCATCTTCGCTTTACAGCTTTTGTCATGTGCTGAAGATCCACTTCTCTACCCTTGCCTTTGATGGTTAAAAAGTATTTATGACCTACTCAAAAATGTGATTAAATGTGGTCATTTTTTTATTTTAGTGTAATTGTCTTTGTTTGTTTTAAACTGTATTAATAGCTGGTGGGCAACTCACAACCACCTGCCACTAATCATGGTATTGCAGTTTCCTGAATCAGAGCAACTGCTGATGCTCTGTAGACCTTGGCATGTTTGACCATCCTACTTGTCATCCTGGCAACACCAGGAAGTTTTCTATCACTGGGGGGGAAGGAGCTGGTAGGGAAAGCTTGATCATCATTCCCATCCCACTTTTCCTCTGCAAACATCCATTTTTCTGTCACATCACACACTGGGATAATATGCAGAATTGGGAAACCCACATTTGCCAACAATTATGTACATCTTATCCTATGGACTTCAAAATAGTATGTTGGGGAGGTACGCCTCCAGTCCAGCAGCAGGGGTGGCTTAGCTCCCTTCCCCCCACCCCTTGCCCCCATGGTAGATGTGTAGGGGCACAGTCTCTGTTTCACAGGGATACATGCTACAACCATGTTAATGGAGAACTGATGAACTCAAAATTATAAAACACACTTTCGGTTCCAGGAAATTGCAGACCTTGAGCAGGCACTTGAAGAACAAAGAGAGCTCAATGAAGCCCTGCATGAGACTCAAAGGGAACATATCACATATGAGGCTGAGCTGGAGGCTGAACTGAAAGCCCGAGACATTGAAGCCAATCAGCATGAGGAAGAACTGCAGAGGCTAAAACAACACAGTCAAGTAAGTGGACATTCAGAGAGAAATGTCTCCTTTCCTTATACCTTTCATGTTTCTCCCAATCCATATAGGTTCCAAAATGTGACTTCTTTTTTCTAAAACTTATCTGTAAAGAATCCAGGTTGGTAGTAGTCATAGTGAAATGGAAAGAGCTCTCAGGTAGGTGGGTGGCTGAGGGACATTTTGTCTGGTTTTCCTTGCTGCTGCAGTCCTGCCAGCTCTTCCAGTAGCTTAAACTGATTGGACTCTGGCTTTTTAACACAGTAGGGAAAGAAGACATAGCACTGTGCTGATAATGCCAAGGTTGCAGGTTCAATCCCTGTATGGGACAGCTGCATATTCCTGCATTGCAGGGGTTTGGACTAGGTGATCCTCAGGGTCCCCTCCAGTTCTACAATTCTATGATTCTAAGACAGGGAGTTGAATTGCTGAAGCATTGTGATTGAGGAAGCTGGGGGACTTTATCTTACTCAGTGAACAGTGTCCTGCTGTGAGGATGCCTGTTAGGTGTGTGTTACCTTGTCACCCACCAATCAAAAAGCAGCTATTAGTATTGTCAGAAAGATGTTGATGTTCTCAATCTTTCTCCCAATGAACCTTTTTAGTTCCATGAGAAAGAGTTTTGACCCTCTTAAATGTGATTCAACTTGGTAGCAGAGGCTAATCTAGGCGTGTCAAATGCATTGGCCCAAGGGAGGTGTACTAGGGTCATGGGGCTGGCCCAATCAAAAAGAGTAAAGGGTCCACCCAACCCATACAGCATCCTAAATTATTGATTAAGGTTCAGGACAGATTTATAGTACTAGGACAATCAAGACATGGTCACGGTTTGTACATTGCCCATGAATACATTTTGAAGTGTGAAAAACTCTTGTGGGCACAACCCACCCCATACTGCAACTACACATGCACATGCATGCACACATTCCCCCCAGCAATTAGGCTTGAAAAAGTGTTTTTATCCACCCTCCCCACCAAGATAGGTGGGGCATGATCTCCTGGGGAGTGCAACTGGAGAGGGAAGGTTTATCTTCCTTTTCTAGGTGCTATCTCAAGGAAGATTTCTCTCACACACTGCAGCGTTTAGGTTTGAGAAATTATAGGTAGTAACAATTTTTTCAAGCCTTATGGCAGTCGGTAAGAGGTGACATCAGGGTGACAACTCCCCTGCCAACTGTGACCCTCTGCCTCTGAAATTGTTCCTCTGTTGTAATTAGACTTGAAAGAAGCCTTCTATTAGCTACAATGTGGCTTTTTCAAGCCTAATTGCAGTGGCAAAAGGGATGGTGGTGATGATCCTCAGGCATCCATGAAAACTTTGGTGGACCAATATATGCCCACAAGTGCTGGGTTGGCAACTCATACAATATCCCATGGTTAATGGCATATTAGGATTGAGCAGCATGTTCATACTAGCATGCTACTCAAGCCTGATATCATTATGCATAAAAAAGGCCAGTCATGACAATAGGGCAAATGGAAATTGAGAAGTTTGCTTGTTTTATGGACTGTCAATGTCTTCCTTAGAAGAACGAGCTGTCCTTGCAAAATACATATTCTATTCAAATGTTACCTAATTCATTGTTTTTTTGTAGAGGAAAATGATAATTTTTTTCTTTTTTCTTTTTGGGATGGGGTAGCTGGAGCACTCTGCTCTCCAGGCTGAGCTCAGCAAAGAAAGGCAAGCTTTAGAAAATGCCTTGACAAAAGCACAGTTATCGGACGAGAGAGAACAGGAAAATAATAAACTGCTTTCTCATCTTAAACAGCTACAGGTACAGTATTTTTTCATATTTTTTTTGTTTTTCAGAGAGCATGTCTGGCATTCTGATATATAACCTTCTTCAAAAGGCTCCAGCTGTTGAAAGTCAATCATGCAACCACCTTGTATATTCTTTCTTGTGTGTTAAAGATTAACAAGAGTTGTATCTTGGAAATCATCCAGAATTAATAGGGGAAATTATCATGCTTTATTTATTGATTGTTTTCTGTAGCAACTAGTCATTTAGCTCCACAGGTCAGCTATGGTAGTGAAGAAATGCAGTGAAATAAGTGTTATGTTTAGTCTTCTTACATTCTTATACAGTCAATGCAAGACGAAATCATTGAAAGCATATAAAGAGGTAAAAGTGACCTCTGAAATCTCTTTTGTTACAGAAAGATAATAACCTTTTGAAGCAGCAGCTTAAAGATACTCAAAATCAACTGAATCATGCAGTTGACAGCTTAATTCATCCTGAAGAATTCTTGGCTCATGTGAGAGAACTCAAAGAAAATCTACAGACTGGGGCAGAATTCAGGTGAGCTAAATTCAGAGGTTTCATACCTTTATCAGAAGGGGAGATCTAGCTGCAAACACTTGGCTAGTTAATGCCTAGGCAGTTCCCAGCTGTGTATCTGTTAGTGTTTGAAGATAAGCATCACTCTTTCAGATGGAGAACACTCTGCAGAACACCTCTCTTTTTTTGTAGTTGTATGAAATGGCCTTCAGTCTCAAAGTAATATGTTGCTGTCAAAATGGATGGAAAGACTTGAAACTGGGAATCTCATAGAATCATAGAGTTGGAAGAGACCACAAGGGCCATCGAGTCCAACCCCCTGCCAAGCAAAACATCCAAAAACTGACAGACCCTTCTCTCACCTATTCTTCACAACCCTTATCTCCCTCCCCCTCACTTTTTCCCCATCTTGGGTTTGCAGATGTGTGTTTGCTGTAGCTGGAAAATAACAGTCTGGGCATGGGAGTGTGAATGGGGTAAGAAGTATCTCTTACCTACCAACTTGCTACTTCTCTTCAAATTCTGCTCTGCCACTGCTTTTTAGATGTTTTGGCAAAGACGTCCAACATTTAGTTTAGCCATAAGACACAGGTCTTCAGATGAGCATTGATGGTAAGCCTAGGTAGCAATTCTCCATAACACATTTTCCTTTTTTTTGTATAACTGATTATTTCAGGTGCCATAATGCAAAGGATATTTTAGGGAAAAGCCTTGCAGATCTACAGAAAGAGTTTGGTAAGGTCCTTGCTCAATCTCATCAAGAAAATGAGGCCATCCAGGCCAGAGAGAGACAGCTTCAGAAGGAGATGACATCCCAGCAAGCTAAGTTGGAAGAGGCACAAGAAAAATACAAGCTGGCCTGTAACAAAGCTGCAGAAGCCAAAGTAAGAGAACCAACTACAGTCATACCTCGGGTTAAAGTAGCTTCAGGTTGAGCATTTTCAGGTTGTGTTCCACGGCAACCCGGAAGTAACGGAATGGGTTTTGCCGCTCGCGCTTGCGCAGACGCTCAAAATGACGTCATGCGCAGAAGTGACGAATTGCGACCCGTGATTGTGTTCTGCTCAGGATGCGAACGGGGCTCCAGAACGGATCTCGTTCACATCCAGAGGTACCACTGTATTACCAAAAGGCGAGAGAAAGGAACTTCCAAGGAGATAGCCATTCTGGTCTGTTGCAACAAAGTGTCTTGTTGTATTTCAAAGACAGAGAGGTTTACTGTGGTATAAACTTTCATAAACTAGAGTCTACTTCATCAGGTGTCCACAAATGTTTTCGCTGTAAAATTATTAAGGAAAGAATTGCCACAATTATTTTGACAGAAACCTTGTTTAATGGTCAAATACATGTCAATCCTTCATGAATATTTGCATGATTTGTGTCTGTCTTCCTTCAATCCCTCCTCAAAATCAAACTTTTCCATAAAGTACTTACCTTGAGTGGTAACTAAGACTTCAATTATTTGCCATAATTCCTGGGAGTGAACCCCACTGAACTCAGTGAATTTTCTTTTCAGACAACTCCTATAGGATTGTGCCTCCATCCCAATTACCTTGTTTTTCTCTTCTTTGCCTTGCTGTTGAATTTAGATTATATTTCCTTGAGGGCATTTTTTTGATATGGAATCATGAGTGATCGTGTGCATTGGTGACCCTGAATTATTATATTGGAAAACTTCAAATTGGTGATGATTTTATGTTGCCTTTTTCATGGTGTGTCTACTATTTGCAGTTTTGGAAAAGGACCAAATGTACTTGTTTGTAAAGGAGGTAAAAAGCAGAGGCTTTTGCAAAAGATTCCACATGCTGCTAACTTTATGCCCTAGGAAAGATTACAACTATCCTCAAGCTCTCATCATCTTCCCTTTGTTTCAACTTCAGATTAAATCTGAGAAGATGCTGAATGAAGCCAGAGTACATCAACTAGAGAATGAAATCCAGCATCTAAGTGAAAAGCTGAAGAATATGGAAGAAATCCAGGGCCTAACAGATCAACAGCTGCAAGAGGCTGATGAGGAGAAAGAAAGAATTCTTGCACAACTAGAATATCTGGAGAATAGGGTAGGGCTACTCCTATTAAAAAGCCTGTGTAGTAAGGCATGTCCCTCTGTACAACACTTTAAAAAATACTGCACTATTCGCTTATATTTTAATGTGAATGCATCCTACCAGAGAAGAAAGCAAGATATACATATATTTGTGTGTGTATGTTGTTTGTTTTGTCACATCTGTTGAATAGCATTTTCCCGCTCTTTCAGAAAAAGGTGGAAGATGCTAAGGCACAAATGCAATTCATTGACATTGATAAAGAGCTGCAGGAGTTAAAGAGAGCGATATCTACTTCAGATAAACAAGCAGCAGCAGATCTCTGTGCAGCCAAAGATCAGCTCAGGTCACTCCGTGGAACTGTATGCAAAATTAATCAGGAACGCAGTGAGGTACATAATTGGTAAAATTGTAAAACCGAATTGAAACTACTTCTCTTGCACCACATAGTGTGTTTCAGTCTCTATTAGTCATTCTTATCATTAAGGTATACATTTCTGCATGGAAGCAACTTTCTTGATTTCATTTAATAATAAAATATCATGTAGTTGTTATTATTAATAGAGAAGGCTCTGCACCTGACTATTGAGAACCTAGAATAAGCATAGTGAAAGAGGAACAGAGAAGGGATGGAACCACTGCTCTGGTCAAAGTATTGATTTCTTATAATCAATACTATCTTGTTTATTATATGTTTTGCTGCTATTTTATTGGGACAGTTTTGTGTTTTAATGTATGATTGTTATTGTAATGTATTGTTTCTTTTTATTTTCTGTTATACTTAATGATTGTACAATTTTGTAAGTCACTTGGAGTTTCTTTGTGACAGGCAACTACTAAATTTATTAAATAGTAATAATACAAAACATCAACAATTGCATCAAATAAGCTAAGTAAAACACCTTTTCCTCTTCTGTAGGAACTTCGGGAAGCAGAGAAGTTCTGTATGCTTGCTACTCAAGCTTCTAAAGATCTTGCCAGAGCAGAATCAGAAATAGAATTGTTGCAGAAACTTCTGAAAGAAAAGGAGGAATGGGTAAGTTATCAGTCCCCTTACTGTACACATTGATAAGAAACACGAAATAGAGGCAAGAGTGAAAAATTCTTACATGAATATGAAAACTATGAGGCTTAGTGATGTGTCTCCCATTGAGTTCTAAAAATTCAAGTCCTGGTCAGATATATTGATTTCAAGGGACAGAAAATCTCAGTGATATACAAATGTTCAAATTGACTGAGCCAGTAATGATTTAATCTGCCTAGAGAGAGAGAATTCAGGACATGGCATGTGAGGCCAAGACTTGATCATTTTAAACCCCTTTTCAGAAAATAGGATCAAAATGGCCTGTAGAATCTTTGTCTACATTTTTTTTACATTGTGCACTCTGATGTTGCTTTACTCCAATGTACACAAGGGCAAAACATGAGAAAATATGACTAAGATGCTTTTTAATAGTTTCAGAGTGAAGTGGGAAAAGCTGATGCCGAGACTGCAGCTTCTGCTTTTCAGAAAGAGGAGATTGGTAAATTAAAGCAGCTATTGAAATGCCAAAAAACAGAAATTGACCGACTGCACCGTGTACTAGATCAAGTTCAGACAGGTAATGTTTTCCTTCCATTTTTTCCTGGAGCATGTTTTCAAACTAATTCAGATGTCTTCCCATCATTCTCTGTCCAGACATGTGTTGTTCCACCCATTGTCCAGGACCAGCAAGGTCATGTAGTCCTGCTTTGTAGACCTAGGCAGGCAGACGAAGTTCCACCCTAGATTTTTTTTAATGCCTCTCTAGGTCAGAGCAGCTTTCTCATAATTTGTCTTCCAGTGGGGTGGGGGGGCGGGGGTGGGTAAGTGTTGTGTCTCAGAGTCTTTTAAAGAAACAATTGGGGTCTACCCAACTAAGTTATACTTAAAATAGACTCATTGAAATTGATGGATCTAAGTCATGTCCATTATTTTCAATGGATCTACTCTGCGTAAGACCGGCATTGGATACAGCCCTTGTTTTTTCTTTCTTCCTTAAGTTTATTTTCCCTGTTATTTTTTTTTTGCCCAAGCATGGGGCTGCTAGAGATCGCACATGTCAGCAAAAAGAAAATAGTGTATGAAAGGAAGTCATTTAAACTGCTGAGATGCAGGTTTAAAAGCACTGCTTTGAGTGTCAACCTCCTTACTACTATCTCAGCTATTGAGATTCCATCCAGCAAAGGAAGTATTGGTATAAATGGAATGCTGAGCCTGATTTTTTTCTGGGGGGGGTGTTTCTTTAATTAACTGTAGTCCTCACAAATATAATGGGCTAAAAATCTAAATTCTTCTGCAGGCAATAGGGAAGAAATTGATAGCATATTGGATGAAATTGCTGCACTCAGGCATGCTATATCTCACCAGAATGACGCTATCACCAGCATAATGAATCCACTGCAACGGAGGGGCCATCTGTATTATGTGCCATCATCGCAAGTATGAAAACTAGAGTGGCAAATGATGGAAAGGAATCAGATATGGAGATCTTTCCCCACCTGCTTTAGAAGCACTTAATTTAGAAAAATCATATTCGGAGATAACTTGTAATTTTCCATTAATATAGTTGGGAAAAGTCATTTTATTCAAAGTCCTTTGCCTCAAGGAGAGCCCCTTAAAAACAGGAATTCTCCAAAGTTAACCATTGAAATATTTTGAGCCTTCTGAATCTGAGGCCTAAACTACACATTTATTTAACAAAATTTATATACTGCCCAGTTGTAAAAAGAAAAGTTTACGCTTTTCTCCAAATTCTTGCTTTTTCCCTTTCTCAGCCAATTCCCTCACCCCCTTGGATAGCAGACATGTGGAAACATGCCACAACCTGGAGAAAGAAGAAATGCTGCAGCTTCTGATAGCTATTTGTGATGAAAATATATATGCCTTGCACAAATAGCTGAATATAAATCTTTACTTGTCAGGCTGGCAACATTTGAACAACAAGTATTATTTACAAAATCCTCCAGACAGTGTCTGCATGAAGTCCCCACACCTGTCACCTTCACAGTGAAGACAGAACTATGTAGGATAACTAACCAACTTCCAACTGCCAGCTGCCATCTCCTTTCTCCAATACCATCTATTCTTTGTGAAATACATTCCCAATGAAATTACATTACAAATACTAACAGTTTGTTGAATAGCTTCAAGCAATGCTTAGACATGGACTGCCTTCATTTTATTAATAGAATTCTTCAGTTTTTGTGCAGTGCATTTCCAAACATGTTGCTCAAGTCAGTAACTTTTTGCTTTGTGTGTATTACACCTGCTTGGAGTTTAACCCAAACCACCACTCAAAATGAAATTTACTTAGTCAAATCTCAGTCACGTTAGTTGCCACTTTTAATAGGCTTATATATTTATATAATCACTGCTGTTGTTGCATGCTTTTCTGTTTGTGTCCATGTATATTGATCAAGAAGCATATACTTTCAGGCAGCATAGTGTTGGCTATTCATTGTAAATACTGCTTACTAGAACAAAAAAACTTTCTCTGATTTGCAAGACAGTATAAAATACTCACTTAAAATACCAATCAAAAATGGAAACAAGAAACATTAAAAAATGAAAATATAAAATAAAATCAGTATTTTTAAAGGACTTACATCTACTAAAATCATGTGTCAAAAATGCATGACTGGGTATGTTTGCTGGAACAGAAATGTTTTTAGCAGATAGACATGTTTAGCTTGGTGGTAGAGCTAACTTTGGCATTGACCAAACTATTAACTAGCTTATCTAAGTTGCACATAGGAGAGTATTTCCTTCCTTCTGCTAGTGCCTTTAGATTTTTTGCTCCTTTGATGAATGGCCCTTGTTCACCTGTCTTTGCCTTGAACTCTTCCAGTTCCTTATCAAAGAGCACACAGATGGCAGCAGGGACTTTCTCCATGTAATATTTGCCTCAACACAAATTGTTCATTATTCTTACTTTCACTTTCTTAAAAATCTTTTAAAGACATCCACTCCTGCATCTCAGAGTACCAAGGATTCTGGTGTTGGCCTGCAATGTCCTATGTTGACCCCAATAAAAAAAGGGCAGAGCAAGAAGGAATGTTCCATGTGTCCTGCTGCCAGAGGGTGCTTGGTGCATGCACCAGGCAGGAGTGACCTGCAAGACTCTCCTTCCAATGGAGGTAAGTCAGTTGGCTTGTCTTCCCATGTCTGGCAGTCGTTCTTGTGCTTTTGTTCATGGCTGTCTAGCAAGAACCTGTTCTCTGTTGGTGTAGGAAAGTCACCAGGTTGGCCTTTTCTCCTCTTGCTAGCTGAAGAGGCATGGAGGAAAGCTAAAATAGTTGTCTTCTTAGAACCCCTTTCTGCCTTCCTACTTTGAAGCCTGGCATGGGCAGACCACCCTATTTTTGTAGCCATTCTTAACCAATATCCTGACTGCATAGGAGCAGCTTCATATATATTGCTCTTATGCATTGCTATTCTAGAGATTATTTGTTATTATATTTTTTTTTATAAGTATGGCCTATTTAATAGCCCCCCCAAAAAAATTTTTTTTCATCATGGCACATAAAAGCATTTCATAAAATTGCAATAAAATTAGACAGGTAAACAACAAAAAATAACATCAAATATATAATCAACTTATTAATTTTATGTATCTTATCATTTTTATCGTGTTTCTGTCTCCATCTTATATTGAGGGCTTTTAAACTATGCCTTTAATCTCTTAACGTGGATTATTTTTGTTGAAACCCAAAATTCAGGGATCCAAGAAAATGGAGAAGTGAAGATTCACAGTGCCTCATCTTTTGTGCCACCCCCTGGCTCCATCATTTACACTCTACTTCCAGATGGTGCTCCAGCCCCTCCAGCAACAGTGGTGTGTGGCCCACCTTCTCCTGTCTCTGCCAACGGAGGACCACTTGCTGCTACCACAGTTATATATGGTTCTTGTCCTGCTGGAGCTCAGCTTGTATATAGCCCTCTTCCTGCTAACTGTTCAATGTCTTTTGGAACACATCACTGCAACATACCTGAGCATCATAACTTGGTAAGATTCTTGGCTCATTTGAAATTAGAGTATTTTGCCTTCCCATTTTCGGCAATGGGAGGGAATTAACTGTGTCATCCCCAGTGCTGGTTTCTGAGATGTGATTGAGAAATGAAGATGTTTAGGACGTGTTCTTCAATATTTTCCACCTCTCTGCTGGTAAAATGACTACACCAGTGGAGTTTCTGTAGGTGGGGGCCAAGGAGACTTCAGTGTCATCCTGTTGAGATACCTACATTTTCACTGGCAGAGCAGCACTTGCACTAGCGACTAGAAGTTCCTTGGGCCCCTTAGTCAGCAAACTGGTGAGGCTAAGATTTTTCCCTTAGCCAGGAGTTTATAATTTTTTAAGACCAACTGATTTCAGCTTTATAAAGAAGACTCTTTTTCCTGCTGAGTCTTTCAAACAAGGAAATATGTACAGCAGAGCTTTCCAAACTTCCTGTTAGTGACACACTTTTTAGACATGAATCATTTCGCAACACAGTAATTCAGTTCTACTAGCGAACCGGAGATTCCAGCCCCAGGTGGAGCAGTCACACAACACACCTACACACTGCAACCGACACACTAACATGTCATGACACACAGTTTGAAAAGCTCTGATGTGTAGTAATGTACTTTGCACATATTGGGAGAGAAGTACCAGCTGATAACACATGTTGCCAGCAGTGCATCATTTTGTGTAGAAGTAAGTTGTGAGTATATTCTTAGAAATAAGTATTTACCAATACTGTAGGTAATTCCAGGGTAGTGAATCAATATAAAACTGGGGGTTTATTCTTTCTCTTTGGAAGTCTTTATATATCCGTTTTGTTTTATATATCTGCAATTGCCGTATTTTATGTAAAATACACTAAACCTCAAGAACGGGTACAAATGGTTACCTGCAGCACAGTTTTCCAGGCATTATTATTTCTATTTCACTTTCATGTAGTGAACACTATAATAACTGATGCTGAGATTCATATCTAAATATACAGTGCACAGAGCCATGGCCAACTGTGACTTCCCAGGTTGTCTCTGCCATGTGCTTCCACATCTTTTCAGACATGTATCTTCATTTCAGACCTTTCTCTGGTCTGATTCACACATAATGCTTAATGATAATTAATAAAACTTAGATGAAGCTGAGTTTAACACATCACAGAATAGTTAAAAGCACCAGCAAAAGCCTCTAGAGCAGTCTGATTTTTTTGCAACTCACAGCTTTATAGCTTTTCATCACGGACAGTCCTTTATAAACCTTGGTTAATAAGCAATCTTTAACCTTTGTTAATAAAACCATAGTTAAGCTGCTGGGCTGGGTTCACACATAACACTAAGCTGCAGTTTAATATACCATAGTTTAATAAACCATGGTTTAGCATTCTGTGTCAATCACACCACTGCTCAATGCACATCATGCAGTGAACAAGCTGGAAGCATCATGTCAGCAAGTGAAGCTCCCTTATATAATCAGCAAGAGTAACCGTTTCATTGCACTGTTTATATTCATCTGTGGCAGGAGAACGAAATCTCAAGGCTAAAAGACAGCATAGAAAACTTAAAGTCTCAACCCAAAAGCAGTTGTCCTAGATCCTCTCATCGTGAACATGATCAAGAGGTGGATGAATTGCATCAGGGCATTCAAGATCTGTTGAATGAAAGAGAAGAGCTGGAGTACCAAGTAGCAGAGCTGCGTAGAATAGCCCAGAAACGGAATAAGCGAAAGTGAGGATGCTGTATTAAATCTTTAACAAGTCTCCTAAGTATTTTTCCCTCTTTGCTCTCCACTCAACAGTGCCAAAGAAGCCTGTTGTGTATGCGCTTTCAGCAGGAAGAATCTAAAAACTCCCTGTAGGAAGTTGCTTTCTTCCAAATCAAATTGTCCAGTTCTGATTCAGTATTGCTTACTTTGACTGGCAGTGACTTTCTGGGGTCTCAGGAAGAAGAAATCTCCCATCACATACATAGTCTTCTTTTCTTCTTGCAACTCAGCCCAACTCCTCCACTTCAGTCTACAGTATATTGGGGGTGAAAGTTGAATTGCCACCTGCTTACCATGACACAGTCCTATTTTGGTTCAAACAAGTCATTCCCCCCCCCCCCTGCCCAGTTGAACTTGCCTGCCCATCTTTTATTTTACTTTGCCCGCAGATTTCTTCCAATGTGAGATCCTTTACCCATAGGGTAGTTGCTCCCCCCCTTTTTTTTAGAGCTGTGGAGAAAGTAATAGTATAGGGTTGCAGTATTGGGGAAAACAGTGCTTGAGTTCCCAGGGGTCAGCCACTTTTTGTTATTGTTTTTAGAAAGCTATATAGGGAGATCAGCTAAAATTGAGGGAAAGACAGGGAGTGGGACTTGGGGTTTTTTGTTTGGGTCACCTTCCTTAAGAGAATCTAGAATTTTAAAAAGCTATTGATGGCTATTCACTTTCTGCATTAACTTCTTAACCCTCTTGTGTTTTAGAGACTTCATTGATGGGCACCTGAGTGGCCTGATTTCAGAACTGGAGTTAGAGAAATCTCTCCAGCACCATGAAAACATTGTGGATGAAATAGAATGCATAGGAAAGACTCTCCTAAAACGACAGGCAGAACTAAGGGAGGCCGACAGACTTCTTGCTGAAGCTGAAACTGAACTTGAAAATACTCGGGGGAAAGTAAGGATTTTTATTACTTTGTTTTAGGAAGATGCAGAGAAACTTTGAATTACAAAGGAGATCTTAGAACTCCCCACATCTCTACACTTTGGCTACAAGTAGAATAGTAGTATATGAAATAGGTATTTTTTCTAATGCTTTTTCTTTCTCTAGACCAAAGAGACTATTCAGAAATACAACAGTGCTAAGCAGCATTTGTCTCGGATGGAGAAAGAAGCTGAAGAGCTTGAACGGCGGGCTCAGGTGATGGCTCTGAAGCTTGTAAATGCAGATCAGCAACTAAGGTAAACCAAAAATGTTAACATCACATTATTTGGTCCTATATAGCAAGGGTGGTCATGCTGTGGTTTAGGAGGCACTTGTGGCTTCTGGGCAGATGCACCACACATGACTGAAGAAAGATAGAAGCTACACACTTGTTTATGGTTTCACTGGATCCCCTCATTCACCACAGTAACTATGTAACAGCTACTCTGTGAAAGGGACTAGAGTGACAGGCAGACAAAGACACCCTGGTTTCTGGATCAGCTGGGAGCCTGTTACAAATGACATGATTGTTTTAATTTTTTTATAATGCAGCTGCTTTGGTAAGAATCATCAATATTTCATTAATAGTGTTGGTTTGTTTTCATGGTGTGCTTAGTCATTTTATTATATGCCTCATCTGGAGCCTTTTTGAGCCAGCATCCTATATACTAATAGCAAACTCGGCCTCAAAGTGTAGATCCTTATGTAGGACAAATAGAACAATTGTCTCATAACAGGGATATATTAGCAGGCTAAAGCTGGGATGGGGTAGAGGAAATATACCCCTCCAGCAGCCCGGTAAAAGTTGAGCATGTTCAATAAAGTTAAAATGGAAGTTGATGAGAAAGGTCCGTTTCTGCATGCATACATGTCTCACCACATCATCTGTCTTCCAGACATAAGCTGTGGGGCCAAAGCAGCTAGGTAGGGTGTACTCACTTTAAAGTGATCGGTGTATTGAGGGTGTTGGCTGCATGAAGATTCTGAAGTTTTGTTCTTTTGTCTTAGATTCTAGAACTTGGAACTTTGATGGCCCATGATTTAAGAATAAAAACCCTATAAGAATTTGGACCTATCATTGCAATGCTACTCAAAAGCAATCAGCACTAGAAAGAGTTTTTTTAATGCATTTCAGATTGCTTCAGGCAGATGCAAAGGACCTGGAAGAGCACAAGGTAGAACAAGAAGGGATTCTGAAGGAAATCAACAAAGTTATATCTGCAAAAGATTCTGAATTTCAATCCTTGAGCCAGAAGATTGAAATATTGACTGAAAGGCAAGTTAAATTGGTTTGGTTTCAAACTCAAGTATGTGAAAAATCAATTTTTCATGTTAACTAAGGCAGTCCATGAGAGTTTTTGTTTTTAATTCACTTCAAAAAAAATCCTCTTGCTACTTTATACTGCAACAAATGCTCATAATATGATACTCCAAAAAGCCGCACATAAACAAACAAATACATTTGTCATTACCTCTGAAATATGCCTACACTTGGACAGTCTCCACCTATCTACAAGTCCTCACTGTTCAAACTTGGTGTTGTGAAAGGCTAGATTCTAGTCCTAGAAAGGGGGTGGCAGAAAAAGAAATAAAAGGGATGACCCTGCCCATTGGTGACATATGCCACCCCAACAGTAAATGAGGCCTTCAGTAGAACACAGGGTTCCCCATTCCTGAACTAGAGCTTTGTTCTTCATTTGAGCCTCACACCAGGCCCACCTATTTAGATATTCCTATCCTCTCTCCTCTTTAAATTTGTCAGCTGCTCTCAGTGGCTACCAGTACACCAGGCCCTAGAAATTCTCTTCTGACAGCAGTGTGCTTCAATGGGCATGTGGCATCAGCAAGAGAGGCTGATTGGATGCTGAGATGAACTGAACCAGTGACAGTTCCATGTCGCTGACTAGCTCAGCAATTCAGATGATCAACACTGGACCACAGCGTATTTTCATTTTCTCAAAAAACATTTTTTTGCTTCTAAACTTTTCTAGCCTTCAGAAGCTGCAGGCAGATATACAAGTTGCAGAAGGTAATGAAGATCACCACCTCCAAATTCTTAAAGAAGCAGAGAATATTCTTCGGAGCAAAAAGAGTGATCTAGTGAGGCTGAAGGATCAGGTGAGTAGAATTGGTGGTACAGCAAATCCTTCCTCACCCACACTTTGAAATGCAAGTGGCCCAAGATGCCAGCCCAAGAGTAGCTTTCATGAGAAGGGCAGAAGTCATTTTTACTGACCAAAGAGAATGAAATATATCAATCTTATTAGATCACATTGCTTTTTAAAAATAAAGCACCTACAGTTACTAAGTACTGTAGAAACATTTAAAACATCACAGGCTTTGCTTTGCTATCAGGTTTTCAACCTAAAGGCAAACACAAGATATGTTGGCGAGGAAAGTGAATGAAGGCCATAGTGAACAAAATGTGTCTTATGGAGATGCTCAAATGCAAGCATGAAGAGAGCTGGATGTGAGATGGAATAGGAAAAGGGAATAGAAAGGCATAACTAGAAAATTGGTACTTGCAGAGTGAAAGAGGATCACATAGGAAAAGTAGATAGATGTACAATGAGGCATTTGAAAACTCGTATTTTAGTCTAGGGTGATTTCACAGTAAATCAGTAGAAAAGAAAAAGAGATACATTGACTAAATATAAATAGCTTTATGTTATAAAATGTACATGAGAGAGCCTGATTGTTTGTTGCTTGCCAACAGCAGACGTCACACTCATAGGGCCCCTGCACCTGTTTCCCCTGCTGAAGCTCAGCATTTCTTTTTCTTTTCTTTTAATCTGTGACCCCTTTTAGCTAACATAAAACAACCCCCTCCCTTCAAACCTGGCTCCTCTAAGTGACTTTTCAAAGGGGTCAAAATGTTGAGACTATTAATTCGAAAGAAAATCCAGGGCTTAATAATGGGAAAAAAAGTTTTTAAAAAGTGCATTGTGCATGATAAACTGCTGTGCACAGTATATCATCTGGTGCAGTGCTTGCAAGATCATGCCAAATGTGCAACTGTGGTGGCATGCAGATCATGTAATAAGCTGCATACAGTCTTCTCACCTTCTGAACCTAACACTTAATCCTTTTTTATTTTAATATGCTTTGTTGCTTTTTAACTAATACTGTGTGTGTGTGTGTGTGTGTGTGTGTGTGTGAAAATCCCACCCTGAGATGTTCATATGCCCCCTTGGGGGTATATCCCCCTGCTGAGAAACACTGCTTATAGGTGGTAGTGATTGTGGTGGTGGTGGTGCTGATGTTGATGATAAGTATTTAGTTGTGCTTTAGGGTGTTCCCAAAATATAAAAATAATGTATTATCTCAATAATCCTTATAACAATCCTATAGACTTACTGTTTTATCTCTTTATTAAAGTTAGGAAGGGAACAGGGAGGGGGGTTAGGGGTTTACAGACAGAATAATGGACTGCCTGAGACTACCTTGTGAGTTCACAACCAGGAGTGAACTTCAAAGCAAAATCTCCTTAGCCCAATAGCTCAGCCATCACACTCAATCAGCTGTCGAGAATAGCAAGTGTCCTCTGCTCAAAGAATCTCAGAGGTCACATAGGGAGTGCATAGTCCCAAAGTGTGACCGATAAAGACCCACATTGTGTTTTTCCCTCCTCCTCTCCTATTTTTTGTAGACTGCAGCTCAACAGCAGGAGCTGCTAATTTTGGACAGACTGCTTGGTCAAAAAAATAAAGAGCTCCTCCTCCTCCAAGAGAGCATTGCTCAGAAAAATGCTGACCTAACAGAAGCTCTTGGGCATGGCGAAGCTGAAGTGGCTGAAAAACGGCGACAAATAAAGGTTTTCTAGTTTCTTGTTTATTTTGAAGCCAGTTTGGATTTTTCTTGGATACTGTTCCCTTTTGAAGGTTTATATTGAAACTATTCCATTGTCTTAAGTCACAAAAATTGTGAATCAATGTCCAGCTGATAGTTACAACAATTTGAATTTTGTAAGTAAGATTATTAGGGGTTGTATCAAATGCTAGTTTTACTCGAGAGTAGACCCATTGAAAGTACTGTGCATAAATTAGTCATTTTTTTATTTTCAGTGGGTTTACTCTTGAGTAGAATTAACATTGGCTATCATGCTAAGGCTGCAGTCCTGTTCACACTGACCTGGAAGTAAGTTCCATTGAACCTAATGGGTCTTGCATAGGACTGCACCTAGTGGTGGAGGAGAAATTCAATTCTGATTTCACTTATAGGTGAATCTACCTAATTCACTCTTCCTAAAATGTTATGCAAACTGTAATAATAATAATAATAATAAATTTTATTTATATTCCGCCCTCCCCAGCCGAAGCCGGGCTCAGGGCGGCTAACAACAATAAAACAGTACAAAAGTACAGCACAAACAACACTCTAAAATCATTCATTATAAAATTAATTAATTCAAGCCCCTGGCAACCATTGGGCCAGAGCTCCGCGAAGATTGCTGAGGGAGGGAGTCAGGCTGTGCCCTGGCCAAAGGCCTGGTGGAACAGCTCTGTCTTGCAGGCCCTGCGGAAAGATGTCAAGTCCCGCAGGGGCCTGGTCTCTTGTGACAGAGTGTTCCACCAGATCGGAGCCACGGCCGAAAAAGCCCTGGCTCTAGTTGAGGCCAGCCTAACTTCTCTGTGGCCTGGGACCTTCAAGATGTTTTTATTTGAAGACCGTAAGTTTCTCTGTGGGGCATACCAGGAGAGGCGGTCCCGTAGGTACGAGGGTCCTTGGCCGTATAGGGCTTCAAAGGTTAAAACCTGCACCATAAACCTGATCCTGTACTCCACTGGGAGCCAGTGCAGCTGGTATAGCACCAGGTGAATGTGATCTCGCAGCGAAGACCCCGTAAGGAGTCTCGCTGCAGCATTCTGCACCCGCTGGAGTTTCTGGGTCAGTCTCAAGGGCAGCCCCACGTAGAGCGAGTTACAATAATCCAGTCTGGAGGTGACCGTCACGTGGATCACAGTGGCTAGGTCAGGGCGAGAGAGGTAAGGAGCCAACTGCTTAGCTTGGCGGAGATGGAAAAATGCCGCCTTTGTTGTAGCTGCAATCTGCGCCTCCATGGAAAGGGAGGTGTCGAAGATTACACCCAAACTCTTAACGGACGGTGCTGGCACTAATTGCGCCCCCGCAAGAGATGGGAGTTGCCCCCCCAATCCCATATCGTCCCGTCCCAGCCACAGCTGGGCTCCCACGTAACCATCCAGCCACAGCTTCCAGACATCTGGTCAGTGTGTCTGGGGCCGAGTCAGGATGGCCATCCATCAACAGATAGAGTTGGGTGTCATCAGCATACTGATGGCAACCCAGCCCAAAACTCCGGACAAGCTGGGCGAGGGGGCACATAAAGATGTAACACAGCCATTATTTGAAAATCACACTTCTCTGAATTTTGCAATACAGTTCCGTGGCCTAATAGTTTATAAAACAATGCATATACTAGGGAAAGTGTACATAAAATCATTACAGTCAGGGAAATAGCATTGCAAAAATGTGTATATCCAGGAAAATTACATACAAACATGTATATTAAGAGAAAGTCATTAGAATGCTGATGAATTCACATGAGGACTTTTTTAAAATTGGAAACTGGTGTGGAGTATGGAGAATAGAACTTAAGAGAAACTTAAGAGAACTTAAGAAAACTGAGGGAAACTAAAATTGACAGATTCACCCATCCCTAAACTGTACTTTCTGTATAAGCATACTTTTTAAGCATGGCAATTTTTGTTCTTTTGCTTAGGAAGTAAAGTCTTTTCTAGAGGATCTGAGTGTTCAGAAAGGAGAACTCAATGCCCAACTAAGTGAGAAAAGATCCCAACTTTCTCTAGTAACTCAGGATATCCAAAAAGAGGAGGAGAAATTGCAAGACGTCCTGGGACAAATAATGAAGCATAAGACAGGTTTGGCTTAAAATGATTGCTATTTTCTTCACAATATACCCATTTTTGCAAAAACAACCAGGTGACAAGATTGTGGGTTGCTGTTCCAATGATTAAGCTAATTGCTTAGAAACAACTAAAAAGAGAGACCAAAAACAGTTGGCTTAAACGTAGGTTTCTTGCTTCTTAGGTTATTTGATTGTGGATAGTTTAAAACCTTGAAATAAAGATGACTGTTGTTTTAAACCTATTCCCAAGACTAGTTTTGCATGAGAATGCATGGGACAGCACTAACACCGTGTGAGGAATGTTGAGCTGACAGTTCTCCATGGATAACAGAGCTACTTGAAGTCTCTTCTATAGCAGCCTCTGGCTAGTTGCACATATCTTAGTTTTTGATAGGGGACGTGGGACAAATCCCACCTTCAGACCCCACACCTGCTGGAAGGCTACAACTTTTGCAGGATCTCTGTCCCTCTGTATAAATATTGCAAATGAGGATCAAATCTGAACAGAATGTGATTTCATAGGTTGTGTAAATTCACAATGAAAAAATTATTCATAAAGCTCTCCTCTACCAATTCAGGGCTTAAGCCTGTCTGGCCCAGTATGGTAAGGAGCTTAAGCCTCCAGAAGTTGTTGGGCTCCAGCTCCCTTCTCCCATCAACTACAGCCAGCATGGTGAAGTCAGGGGTGATTGGAGTTGGATATCAGCAACTTCTGGAGGGTTGCAGGTTCCCAGCCCCAGTTCCAATAGGGGGGTCTTTCCCAGCATTATTATCTGAGGGTTTTTTATTGTTGATGTTTAAACTGGAGATAGTAGAAACTGATCCTGGGGGCCTGTGTATGATTCAGTTGGCTTATTTGGAACTTACCTAGTTTTGTTTCTGCTGTCAAATTAATAGAACTCAGGCATGTTCTTGAAATGTTGTGCCTCAAAAATGATGAACTAGAAGGCCTAAAACTCCAGCAAAGCCAAAAAGTTAATGAATTGGAAAAAATGCAAGTTGCAGTCCTGGAGGTAAGTGAGGGTTCATTTTGCCATGATTCATACCAGAGAGAAAGCATTTTACAGAGCAGTTTGCAGGCATCTTTTATCTCAGCAAGATCTATGTTCACACATTACCTTTATAAGTTCTATCCCATAGGTAGGCTATATGGAAATGACATAGGAAGTGTGGTTTCTCAAACTTACTCAAAGTATCAGTTGGGCAGTCAGAGTGCAGGTGTATGAAAACTTTCATAAGTATATATCGTAAAACAAAGGAGCTGGAATAATAGTGTACATAAAGCTATGTCCTACTAGGCACAAGGCAAGCATGGCAAATAGGAACACTGTGAAGTAAAATCCAATCTGCTCCACTGTTTCATTTGTGTTTAATTTCTAGAAGAAACTTGAGTTGGAGACTCTCCAGCAAGCATCTCAGCAGCAGTGCAGGGAAGTGGAACGTCAAAGACAACTTCTTGAGAGGGCTCAACAAGACACCGAGAGGCTTAGTTCCCAGCTCCATTCTCTGCGAAACAGTATCAAGGCATTGAGCACTGAGAAGCAAAAGCTGGAAGAAAACTGTGAGAGTCTAGAGGAGAAATTGTCACAAACCAAAAGGTGAAGGAGAAATGTTGCTTTGAATAAATATATTGTGGTATTATGAAGGATATTATCTTTTTGGATAATTCCATGATTTTGTGGCATGATTTTTGTTCTCTGGATTGGGTAAAGGAGGTGTCCACTAATGGGTTAAGTCTTTTTTTCCATCCAGCAATTTTGTAGACTATCCACTGCCTTCTGGTCACTCCCCGGTTTCCATTTGTGGCCTAGCCTGTAGGCAGAAATCTGATGGGGGGGAAATGAAAACTTTTCACTTGAGAAAAATAAGTATAAAGAAGATAGAGGGGAGCATGACACTTGGAAAGAATCTGGCATGAACATGCAAGCATCAGGTTAGGCTTGAAAAGCATGGATGGGAACTGTGGGAATAAGTGAGAGGTTGACCGGTGCTTCTTTCACTCCAGAGAATGTACTTTTTTTCTCTGGTAAGCTGGAACATGTGCATAGGATGGCAATATGATCTAGGGTCTAGAAGCCAAGCCTTATGAGGAACGGTGGAAGGAGCTCTAAAATAGCAATTATGGCTCAAAAGTCCCGGTCAACTTGAGATCTTTTTGGTGATGACCGCTCTGTATTCCCATTTTAATGTTTGCAAGAAAATTTAAACTTGTCAAAAATATCAACATGAACCCAAAATAAAAAGTTTATCTTATCCCATTTTACAGATCCTTGGCTTCTGCCGAAGATAACAATAAAGCCACTCTCACCAGCATAGAGAAAATGGACTTAGAGGTCCAAAAACTGCAGCTTGATATTAACCAACTACAAAAGCACAAAATGCTTTTGAATGACAACGTTACTGACTTACAGAAGCATATTCAAGGTAAATAATAGCTTTCCGGATTCCAACAAAATAGTCATCTTTTTTAAATATATGCATAATGTATGGAATTCCTTTCCATATCCAGTATTTGCACCTTCCTAGATTATTGTATTTTCTTTCAACAAGCTGTAAAATGTATTTTCTGTAGAAAAAAAGGAGGAACTGAATATTTTGAAGACTGAACTGAATGATTCCAGGCAGCATCTTCAACTATTGGAACAGGTTGGTTTGTAGCATTGGAATATAATGACAAGAAGCCTACAACTGTATTGAAAGAGGAGGCCTTTATCAAAAATTAACAGCCCAATCCTCTCCGTGCTTAACTTGGGTTTATCTCCCATTATATTGGAAGCTGCCCAAAAGTGGCTTGGGCAACCCAGTTATATTGGCGGGGCAAAAGTAATAAATAATAGGTGGTGGTAGTGTTCAGCTCAAAGGGATTCATCTTCTGAATAAACATACATGGGCTGAGAGAAGGCATCTACAAATATGCCATTTTGAGAGTTGTGACTGCAGTTTTTCACCTATGGTGTGAGCCTAGCTCATGCATGACGTCATTGCTTGGCAGCAGTGGTGCATTTTGTAGGTACCTGAAGTCTCACGGCTGAAAAATTGTGGAGTGCAACATTTATTTGCATGTGTTTCCTTTTTTGTGTTTTGTTTTCTGGATTTTCTTGCTGGGAAATGACAGGATGTGAAAAATGCCACAAAGCAAAAAGAGGAGCTACTTCAAGAACAAGCAGCTCTGAAAGACACCATAACAGAATCTTCAAGAAAGTGCAGGGAATGCCAGGAAATACAGAAGAGGAAGGAGAACGAGCTGCAGAAGCTTTGCAGGGAAATAGAAGAGCACGAACTACAACTGAGCAAACAGGAGATGGTATGTGTTGCTCTCTCTCATGAATGATCTGCTCAGCTTGTTTTCTTCATTTTAAAAGATTCCAAACTGACTTGTTCTAGAATATAAGGATAACTCATCTTTAAGACACCAGCTCTAAGTAAATCCATTTATAGAGTGGGAGCTCAATTAGAGAACGTATATTCTGATCTCGAGGAGCATAAACTGTTGCCTTGTGCTTAATCTGAACTATAATCCATATTCTGGGTGGCAGCAGCTCTATGAGATTAAGTAGGAATCTTTCCCAGTCCTTTTGATTGGAGGGGCCCGAAATCAACCTGTCACCTTTTGCATATAAAGCATGCACTGAGCTGTGACCTTTCCCCAGTTACTTCCTAAATTTAAATACAGTAATCAAAGTGTTTATCTGAGGATGATGGATGACATCCCCATATTCCATACTGGAAGGAGCAGACCCTGGTCCTCTTGTTGTGTCTTGAGTGCTTGCCTTTTCTTGGCCTTGTGCGTTTCCTATTGTACATTTTGTGAGCTGCTGATTTTTTACCCACCGTATCTCAACCCAAAAGAACTGTTTTGACCTTCCTCCCAACTGAAGTCCACCCACATCCTCCACCTGGTTGTGATGCTCTCTGATGATGGCAAGAAAGAGCAATGTCTTCATCAAGTAGAGTCTTTATGGAGTGGTTGGGCAGGGGACATCCTTCCCTGGCCCCAATTAACCCTGAGATACTGTATTAGAATTTAAAATACCTTGCATAAAATGTATCAAGCTCCACTTTGAAAAAGGAAAATTTTCAGCCCAGTGCTTTTATATAACTAAAGAGACAGAAAGAAGAGCAGCTGCCTGTGAAGGTCAATCCCCACCCCTTGCAATTGAAGGTTCACTCTTGACGTGTTGTCCTTGGCCAGGTCCTTCATCACCTCAGGGAGGACATACAACATGAAGAAAAGAAGCTAGAGAAATGCACAGCTGAACTGAAGGATCAGAAACAGCTGTTGGAACAAGGACTAGCAGAGCAGCAATACCAGCTGGAACAAGCAATTGCTAAAGTTCAAGGAAAAGAAGAACAGATCCAGAAGCTTCAAGAGGAGGAGTCATGGTGCAGAGCTCTTGAAGAAACAGTCAGCAAAACCCGTACGTTGAGATAAAGGCTGCAACAGCCACTGATGCATTTTTATAAATTTTATAAATTTTTATATGAAGAAGTCCTAATATAAGCTCTGTAGTATTATGGCCTCATTGTGGGTGTGGAACTCTCAGATTGAGATGCACACTGAACTGTGCAATCCCTGGATAGTCATAGTCCCAAAAGAACCTTGTGAGATAGGTTTAAATGCTTCTCTAACCTCTTTAGCGAAAGGGAAGGATGTACATGTAATAAATTAAAATTGCATACAGTATGTAATATTTTAAAATTGCAAAAGTACTTCTTCACTATATAGAGAACTGAAATTTGGTACATGCTTTTCTGGTGACATAGGCTGAATGAATCTTCTTGATTCCAGGACATAAGCTCTCTGAAAAAGAACTGAAGTTGCAAGAAAAAAATGGTGAGGTTTTATCCCTCCAAAGGGAGCTAGAACTCTCAAAAGCCAAGGAGACAGTGCTCCATGATCAGATTCAAACTGAGCGGGAAAAGGCAGAAAAGCAAATAGAAGGACTGAAGGAAGCCATCAAGATGCAGAAGGCCCAACTCGAAAGAGCACTTCATGTACGTGGTTTTGTTTTTGTTGTAATAAAAAATGTGATAGTTGGTTGAACCTGATTCCCACTGAAATCAATGGGACTTGGCTGCTTCATTTCAATGGAATATAAATTCAACCAGTTTAGGCTGCAATCTAAATCTCCTTTACACCAGACTGAGGGAAGGGGGTGTATTGGAAGGAGGTACCCCAGCGAGGGACTGAACAAGCCTAGGATTCACTAGATCCCAAGCTGGCCCCACTGTTGCTATGTTGTAGGCCTCCTCTTTATAAAAAATTTGTGATGTAGGTCGGTATTATTGTTATTGTTATTATTATTAATTATTTTATTTCTACCCCACCCATCTGGCTGGGTTTCCCCAGCCACTCATTACTGTTGGGGAGGGGAGAGTTCACCCAAAGCCATCTTCTGACTCCTTGGCAAGGTTAAAGCTAAGCTGTTCACAGGTCACTCTATTAGCTGCTGCAATCACATGTGCATAATTTAATGTCATTTGCCATGGGTTGGGCCCTGTCAAAGCACTGTTACCTGGATGGTAATTATCATGCCAAGTTTTTGTTTCACAGGAGCATAACTGTTCATCTGAAGGAAAACAAAATATAAAACTGTGAACATGCCCACCCACCAATTTTTATTTTAGGAACAAAAACAGGAAAACCACTGTTTGCAAAAAGAAGTTGCCTCCATAGAGCAAGTGGCACAAGACAACCACCTGCGAGCAAAGCAGCTTATGAGGGACCTTAGCCAGATCCAAGTGGAGTACGTGCAGCTCAAGTCACAGGTAGGACTTGGATCCAACAAATTGCCTCTCTATGATGCGCTACATCCTGCAGAAAGGTGGGCAATTCCACCTTCCCACCTTCCTCTGTATTTTTAACACCAAATACAAAAGAATAGGGATCATCAGTAGGGTCAATGACCATTTCATGTGGGGGTTCCGTTCCTGGCCCTTGTGCATGTCAGCAGAGTGCATGTAAGTGCGCCCTGTACTGCCCATGTCACCCTTTTAGTGACATGTTTTGTGACATTTTCAGTCACTTCTGGGTTTGGCACTGCGCGCACATGTGCAATCACATGTCTTTTGAACATGCGTTAATCAGTCGTTGCCTGTATATCTAAAGTGGAGAAAAAGTGGATGGAGAGTTTTCCTTGCTGTTTCCCATAAACATTAAAACTCAGGATTATCCAATGAAATGCACATTCAGGGTGAGCAAGAAGGGAAGACTTCACAAAATGCAGGATTAATTTATGGAATTTGTTGCCATAATATGTATTTATGACTACAGAATTAGATAGCCTTTGATAGACCTCACCTCCTCCAGGAAAAAGCTATCAGCCATCCATGTTCAGAGGCAGCAAATCGCTGAGAACAAACAACACAGGACATGTGTTTACTTTCATGCTCCGCTTGGGGATTTCCTATGGGAAGGAAGCAGGTTGCTGGACTAGATGGAATTTGATCCAGCTAAGATCATTTTGAATGCTTCCATAGGAACAGTTTCAAGGCAGGCTTGACTTCTAACACTGCTCACTTTATAACTCAAGAGCAATGGCTTCTTTTACACATACAGAGGTTTGATTCCAAGGGTTCTGTGTATACAAGAAAACACACATACTCAATCCCTTGGAGCCACACCCTCATGCGCATCCCTAACCTTCCAAATAACTTTTAAATTCTCTCTTCCTTTACCTGAGAAGGCCCACTCAGCACACTGGCTCTGAGATGCTCTCACAAGATCTTGCAAGGCCATCAGAGTGCCTGCAAGACCTTGTACAACCATCCCAAGTCTTCCAGAGCCAGCACGCTGAAAGGCGTTGCCTAGTAAGCAAGGCAGAGAGCTTAAAAGCTGTTCTTGCATGCATTTAATTTGCACAATTTCAACCAGCCAGCCTTCAAACGTGTAAGATTAAAATAGTACAAGTTACATGTGCATAAGAAATAATTGTAATGTAGCTACAAAATCTGTGGCTCCAAACTGTGATTTCAGTAGGAGAATTAAGCCTGGGCTCAAATATTTTCTGTTGGCTTATACTCGGGTTGGATTATGTGCCATCTTTTATCATGCCCAAAGAAATCAAACTCCTCATAAGGAGGAAATCGTCATCACCAACAGTACAAGCTGGAATTGTGTACAGCAGTAGGTCTTGCCTATATTTTTAATACTTAAAGGTGGTTGCATGGAAGTGGCTAAGGTGGTCTTTGTAATTTGATAAATTAGTTTTCATTTAGCCAATTTTGCACCTGCAAGTCACATGGAGATGGCAGTTACAGGATGCAGCTGTTGCAATTTTTGAGATAATGGAGGCCTGAAGAAAGACAAACTGCACCTATGATGTTACCATTACCTTAAAAAGGTAAAGGTAAAGATACCCCTGACCATTAGGTCCAGTCACGGACGATTCTGGGGTTGCGGTGCTCATCTCGCTCTATAGGCCGAGGGAGCTGGCGTTTGTCCACAGACAGCTTCCAGGTCATGTGGTCAGCATGACTAAGCCGCTTCTGGTGAACCAGAGCAGTGCATGGAAACGCCGTTTACCTTCCTGCTGGAGCAGTACCTATTTATCTACTTGCACTTTGACGTGCTTTCGAACTGCTAGATGGGCAGGAGCTGGGACCGAGTAACGGGAGCTCACCGTGTCATGGGGATTCAAACCATCAACCTTCTGATCGGCAAGGCCTAAGCTCTGTGGTTTAGATCACAGTGCCACCCGCGTCCCTTTACCATTACCTTATTCTCACATAAGCAGCAGTTCCTCCAATGCTAGCCAGATTAGGAGCCCCACCAGTGACCCTATTCATTTCTGCCACTCATCACATAGGGCCTGCTGGGTGTCTGCATTGGGTCTGGTTTGCTAATTGGTTGTTAATCCTTAGCATCCTCTCTGAAATCCTGCTGTCTCACCCTTGTGTTCCATTGCTTAGATGAAGAGTCAAGAGAATTTAGAGAAACAACACAAAGAGATGAAAGGGACAGTGAAGTCACTTAAGCTGGAAGTGAAAGACAAAATGAGAACCGGTTTGAAGGATCTGAGTCAATCCCCTCCAAAGCTTTTGGGAGAACTGGAGACTACTTTTGAGATTGAAAGAAGACCTCAGAGTGACTTGGAAAGTCTGAAGGAAAATTATCCTTTCACAAATAATGAGGGAAGAATGCTGTGCTTTGATGAAAAGCTGGACCTTTCCAAAGTCCACATCACGGTAAACACAACCCTACTAAAATCAGTGTTAAAAAAAATCAGAGCTGCTTCAGACCATCAATTTTGCATGCAAGCAAGAATCATTCTTCCTGTATTGTGCGTCTTATGAATCTCAGTTTGAAGCAACCAACTCTTGCATCTTCCCTGCTGTGGTACACCTGCATTGGAAACACAAACACAGGAAGCTTTCCCCCACACTCAAGCTCCTAGACTTTGATCTCTGCCACTTACAGTCCTAGTTTCTATTTCTTTAAAAATAAAAAACTAGAGGTCTAAAACCTGTTTTAAATAAATAAATCCTGAACTCCTTGAGCTGCTGGAACTTGTAAGTAGGGTTCTGTATTTAAGCAGAGTCGCTGCAGCTGCATGGTGTTCATAGCCCTGCTAGTTTATGATGTCACTGTCCTATGTTCATTATATGATGATTACCAACCAGCAAATCCTACCTTAATCTTTTTATCAGGCCACCTGTTTCAATCTGTTCTCTTTTCTCCCAAGGATGAACAATGGCGTGGAAAAGCACGCCGAGAGCAGCTGCAGCACCATGAGGATCGGCTCAAGGTACCACAACAGTTCTAGGTTCCCAGCCTTTGAGTGGGGCAGGGGGCTAATATTTCCAGTTATTGTGGGGGTCATAGTTTTCCTTGATAGTATGTACACCTTTTCCCCGCAACGGGGTGTGCTCCTGTTGTTCGGTCCCAGCTCCTGCCCACTTAGCAGTTTGAAAGCATGTCAAAGTGCAAGTAGATAAATAGGTACCACTCCAGCGGGAAGGTAAACGGTGTTTCTGTGCGCTGCTCTGGTTTCGTCAGAAGTGGCTTAGTCATGCTGGCCACATGACTCAGAAAAACTGTCTGCGGACAAACGTCAGCTCCCTTGGCCTGTAAAGTGAGATGAGTCATCTGCAACTGGACCTAACAGTCAGGGGTACCTTTACCTTTACTTTTATGCACCCCTTTATTGATATAGCACAGAATTATCTAATAAACCAGTCAGTTAACTCAGTGTGTTCTTTAAGGCTCAGCTTCGTCAGTGCATGTCAATGCAAGTGGAGGTGTTAATTAAAGGAAAGCAGCAGACAGAGGGCACCCTCCATAGCCTGAAGAGGCAAGTTGATGCATTGGATGAACTAGTTAGCAGTACTTCAACAGACTCGCAGTTTCCTTCCTTGAACTCCTCAGGGTTAACTGACTCTCTGCATGATGAGTCAATTCTCACAATGAACCAGGTAAGTTTCCACATTGATTTGGATTTACTGCTTCTGTGTAGGAGAGAGCCTTTCTATTTTCATTCATTTTAAAGTATACCCTGCCTTTTGATCAAGTGATGATCAGTGGCTTACACCAGAAAAAAATAGCACATGGCTCTTGCTGGTGTCAGGGTCCAGAGTGACCTCCTTTGCCTCCTTACCCCTCCCAGAACAGCTGTTGAAGCAGTTCTTTCTGGCTGGAGGCAACTAGTAGAAAACTTTCTCCCCGTGTATTGGATTTGCTTGAATATCAGAAACTAATTCTCTGTGGTCTGAATATGCATTGATTTTTCACATGCATATTTTCTAAAAAATTTGGAGCTTAATTGTATGTTGGTTTTTAACAGGATTTTGTGATAGCTTTGTGTTACAATGTGTGCCCCTCCATGCATAACCTGATACTTCAACATTTCATCTCACTGAGGCTGTTTCTCCCAAACTACACCCACCTGTCCCCCATCTGATGTCAGCTGTGGGGCAGGTGGAGATGTGGCTAGATAGACTGTGGAACTGATCCCTGCAGAAAGCAGTCCTGTCAGTCTTATGCTCAGCACTCGGGGAGCACTGAGCACATGACTTGCAAAGTGCTTTCCAAATGCCCTGACAATCACCTGGCTGCTGGGCGCTGGGAAAGCACTGCACAAGGGACATCCCAACCATCTATCAAAGTTGCCCCATAAGGGCTGATAAGGATCTGGCCCATTGAGCCAAACAGGCTTTTCACTCTTGATTCTTTCTCCTATTTGTGTTTCTGCTCAGATTTTTTGTTTAGCATTTCTTTAAATTCCTTAGTATCCTTTCTCTCCTATTTGTTTCTACTTAATCACTCTAGTTTGTATTTTGCTTTTTTCATTACCTCTTTGCTGTTGGCTCTTCTTGCCCTCTGTCCCTGTTTTGTGAGATGGCTGCAATCACCAAAGCTAAAATAAAATGCATGTTACAATGGTTAAGAAAAAGCCTCCCAGATGGCTGCCTTGGAATAAACTGCCATGGATCTCTTTCAAGTCCTTTTAGTAGACTCTCCAGTAACAGGCTTTCTCTGCAGAGCCAATTGCCTAGACTATAACAAGTTTGCTTCTAGTTATATCCTTTTACTGAACCACCTTGTTAGCAGTTTATATTTTGTAAGGGTTTTCAGCACAGAGTTTAACACAGGAGGAAGGGACTGGGAGATGTACTACTTTGAGCAATGAATTTATTCACTTTGAATGTTCTGACCTGCTTATCTTGAATAAAAGTTTTGTGTATCCTTTCTTTTTATATTTTACCAAATATCTTAGCGTGCTGTAAGTCTTACAATAATATAATCAAAATAATAATCATAGGGATTATGCTGCTGCTATTATCCATATCCCAGAAGCAAGTCAAGGGCTCTTGCAATGTGTTGTCTTCTCAGTTTTTTTGCTCATTGAATGGGGACATCTTTTCTAGTTTTCTAGATCTCCTTCCAGGACATCAACAGGTATTTCAACACAACCTCCAGGTATTCATCAGTACAAGGCATAATCCCAGCAGGTAAGAGTGGTGGGGTGATAACAGTGGAATGTGTGGAATTGATCAGTAAATGTTAAAATTTAGACTGAAATATAAACACAATTTCTAGGGCAATGTGACTGTGGCCCTCCATTGGTCTGTGGCATAGCCATTGGTCAGGCGTAATGGGAACTTAAGTCCAGCAACTCCTGGAGGGCCACAGATTAGCCACCTCATTCAAGGGAGTATGTAGTTCTTATTTCTAAGTATGACACTTTTTTTTTGGAAAGTCTAGCATCTGTGTAATCAGCCTTCCTCCATGTAACTCGGGGGGCGGGGGGGGGGGAGTTACAACTCACACCTATATCTTGCATCAAACACTGAGGCCATGCTCATGATTTAGGGCACTTATGCTTACAGCTTTTAATTGCTAATGGCAGCCTTCCCCATCCTGGTGCTCTCGGTCTGTTTTGTACAACTCTGCGTAGCCCCAGGTTGGGGTAGGGTAACCTGTGGAGAGCAGTGCATGAGGTTCTTTTACATCTTCAGTAGGGCATTCCAGAACCTTAAGTGGGATCCAAGTCTGTTCCCTGTTCTGGAGCAGGAAAAGCTCACAAAAGCAGGGGGAGGGGGAGACACCACTCCAAGGTCACATCTTGCCACAGGAAAATGAAGAGGACATAATTGCCCTCATCTGACTGTTCCTCCATAGCTCCTCCAGATTTGCAGTCTCCTGGCTGTTGTTCTTACAAGCACATAATTAAGATTACACCCCCACTGAGTGATGAGCAGGACTCTTTAAAGTCTCCAAATCATGGAATTCTGCCCATGGTCTCCTGGCAGCAGTTTTGCCTTCAAGCAATGGCACATCAGCCCTGAATAAAGAGCACCTGGGTTGGACCAGGCAGAGGACCTCTCCCACCTAATCTGAGGTGTTAGGTGCCAGGGAGCTATCAGAGAACCTGAAGACATTTTCAGTCTCTCAGGACTATCTTTCCCCCCTAGATTTTATCTCCAGCATTGTTGGTCAAGCCCACATACAGACCACAATTTAATTATAGCACCTCTGCCCTGGATGAGGTCACAACAGCAGTTCCCAATGGAGTAAAGGTCTGCCTAAGCCTATAACAGTACCCTTCACAGAGTTTGACAGGGTGCGTAATGTTGAATGAACCAACCTTCCAAAAGGCAAAGCATTTCTGGGTGGCATAATCCCCACTGCTCCCTAGTGGACCATTATCATCTCTTTAGACCTCATCTGTTTCTAGAGTGGCCTCCTTGCTGTAGTGATCTTTACTTCTCCCTGCTGCACATTGTGTTGGATTCATTATTTTTCTATAGTCATAAAGGCTATGTGGTGGGTTGCCTTGCTTTTCTAGTACTGTACATTGTGGGGAAAGCTAGGTAGCCCCTTCCACTGGAGAGCATCAGTTGGATTGAACCCTATCTTGTCACCTAGAGGGAGGTGCTCTTGCCAGCCTTCTGGACTGCCCTTCCTAGATGCAGAGAATAATTAATTCATGGTAAGCAGCTCCCCTTTTCCTAGCTCTGCTAGCAGTTAGGAAGGTAACAGCTTACCCAGAACCTGAGGCAACACACTACCTCAGTTTACTTCCAGCCAGACCAGCATCACCTTTCATGCTTAAGAAATTACTTCTGCTAAAAAGTTAACTGAAAATTCTTTGTTAATCAATCAGTAAATTGGTGATTGTAACCTTGCTTGCCATTTGCAGCAAGCATATTTTACAGTAATCACTGAAGTTGTTTATTATTATTATTATTATTATTATTATTATTATTATTATTATTATTATTATAGGTAAGCAGTGAAATGCAGCTGTATTGGTGCAGCCCGTGCCAATAGCCTGGCTTTGAAGGCATCAGAAGACTACCTCATTGGTTTCCAAGTCCCTGTTAACATTCCTAAAGACATTTTAGGTGTGAGCTCAGGTGTTTTTATTACGTATGCACACTTACTTGAATTTTTATTTCTATGCAGCACTTCTGCAATGCAAGCTAGAGTGTAGCATTTGCAGTATTGAAAGATACAGCCATTGATGTCTGCATCCTTTTGTTTGTGGGGTAGGGGTGCGTGCATTTATTTATATGTGGGTGAATGGGCATAAGCTTTTTAAGCATTTTTAGTGAAAATTTGTATTCTGTTGATTTTTTTTTACAAAAATAAATATTCCCTCCCCCCCCCAAAAAAAATACACCTTGCGTTTTCTTCTGCTTTCTATAAACATAAATATTTAGTGACTGGTTGTTCCACCAGGTTCCTATGCATATCTAGGATCTTACAAGGCAGGGATGGGGAACCTCAGGCCAAAAAGCAAAGTACAGCCTTCCTAGGCTGCTTTATGTATCTAGTCCTTGGGTAGATACCCTTGTGTCATGCATTCTTTGCCTGCATGGTGTGTTTGTGTAGAAATATCAACCTGTGCACAGCTGGAATGTTGCCTACTTTACAAATGCAATGGATGTGACTTTTTGAAACCAGCGCCATCCAGGTTGCCTGTAAGGGATCAAGGCTCTCTGAAAAATGTTGCCCACCTAAGGGATTTGAATGTGTCCTAGATTTTGCAGCAATAACTGCTTCCATATTTCCACCAGAAGTAAATTTACTCCCCACTATGAAGGAGGTATTTAAAGTATGGGGGTTGTCTCCATCTACCTACTTAGAAGATGCAGGGTCATGTGACTTAACTTTTATACAGACTGGCTGTCTCACCTCATGTCCCCTCCTCACCCCCCCCAACAGAGCTTTTTCTCAGTTTATGCACATAAGTTTTGTCTCAGCTCTTAATTCTGTTGCAGTTTACCTCAAATAGTACTTTATTCTAATTCCTGCTTAAACTCTTAAAATAAAAAGTAACTTTCTCCTCTATTTCTCTCTCTTTTTCCACTCCCATTCTGTGATCTAGGACTGCAGTGGATTCTGCCACAGCAAATGGCTGTTGTCCATTTGAGCTACTGTGGAAAATTAGCATAAACTTTATTAACATAGCAGAAGCTGACGTTTGTTCACTAGGGGTTGTTGTAAGTTGACTCATTGGAAGTAACATGACGTTACTTAGGTTTACTAATTTCAGTGGTGCCTCCCATTTGAATAAAAGGGTGAAATACAAAACAACCCTTAGCTATTTTTTACTGGTCTGAATGTTGAGATCCACCACACATACTTGAAACTTAAGCAATGCTGCACTTACAAAAATGAAGTGAGCCCCCTTTACCTAACAATAATAAAACATGTGCTTTTCAAGATCAGTTTTTCTTCCATCAAACTGATTATGCAACTTCACAATTCTTCAGTGATATTCTCCAATGAACTTTAATGATTAAGACTGACGAGATCCAAGAGCAAGTAGAACCAGAAAGTTCAAAAGCAAAGCTCAAGAGGGAGAACTGTACTTTCCACCATTCCAAATCTAGGGCTAGGTAATGCTGCATTGGGTGGGATTTTCAACACCATTCCACCATGTGTGAGGATTGCCCCTGTTAAAATGGGAACTTGATTTTTTTCTAACAGTTGCCTCTATTTGGAGAGCCTACCTTTCAGCCAAGATTAATCCACAGAAATGTACATTTGTGATAAATGAGTGTTTTCTAGCAGCCTTTCTGGTTGTTGCCTGTTTACAGCAATAAGGTTTTAGGCTCTTCCCTACAGGAGGTTTAGATAAAAAAGATCTGCAACTAGACTTGAGGACTGGTTGATGGTGAAGCAGCACATCTGTTGGTCTTAACATTCCGTGCTTTAACTTAAGTGTTCTGCAAAAGGATTTAAAGTCTAAAGGCAAGCATGCCGATTGTGCTTCAGCTACATAGGTATGTAGCAGCTCACCTAGAATGATGGCGGGGGTTTTTGCTTTCACACTACCATAAATATTCATAGAGAGCAGGCTAGGGAGGATTAAGTTTGATACATTATACAATAAAGCCATCTATCACCTTCTGTGACAAATATTACACGAGTCTAGAACCTTCACACATGGAATAATATAGCAAAACTACAGCAACTGTGGTCTAGTGGGTTCATATAAAAAGGGATACTTGCTTCATGTGACCCACAATCCACACCCTCTTGAGTGCACATTTTCAAAGAACGACCACTGTCATTTATCTAGATACAGGTACTTTATTTACAAATATTTAGATAATAGCATTGTTACAATAAATGAGTACAGCAGCCCAAATAAGTCCTGTCACAGAAACAAAGACCTACTGTAACTTATAATTTGGAGGATATAAGGGGGGGGGGTATTGCACCACCAACAAGCTGCAGAAAGTGATTGCCTTTGCCCAAACTTAAAATTGTATATCAACTGGTCATGGTCCCCGGGCAAAAACCCCACATGGTGCAATCCAAGCTGCATCTTTTGTAATACCCATCTATTTTAAGAATCTTAGGTTGGGGGGGAGAAACCTATCCAGAGCCAAACAAAAAGGAAACACACAAAGGGACAGTGTACACATTATCCAAACACTTAAAATCATCTGCACATTCCAGTTTTGGCTTTTATTTAACATTGACTGTACAGTATGCTGGTTATCACCCTTTGCTTTTACATAGTTGAACATGGCCTTGCTTAGTGTCTTTACAGGGCTAAAAACAAAAAAACCTATGCTATATTTGAAGCATTGCAGTCAATATAGTGAAACATAGTGAAACATAGTGAAGCCCAATCAAGCTTAACCCATTTGTTGCCCTCTTTTTCTTTTAAATAGCAGGTTGTTATGGAAGAGTTACAGTACAGTTGAGATTGTTTATATATGTGGTGGCTCCAACCCAAGTAGACAGACAGGTCTACATATACACAATTGCTCTGAATTACTTCTCTCAAAGTTCTTTGCAACCACAGCATGGAGGAAGAACTGAGGAGGAGCAGAAATTAAGCCTATGTCAACTGTAGTGTCAAATGCCACGGTATGGTTCAAAATCCCTAGAGTGTAAAATGCTTGACAGTCCAGTTGAGAATATATCTTTTCATAAAAGTGTAAGATGTCCAACAGCCCATCCTTCCTATACAATAAGGCAGGAAATGAAGCTGGATTAATGCAAAAAGTCTTCCCAAAGAGAGAGGAAAAGTTTATTAGCACACCAGCAATTGCACAAGACCAGGAATATTAAACAAAAGCAGCAATAGGCTGACGACAGTGCCAAGATAGGACAGATACTATTACACTGGGGTAGGTGTTCTTTTGCACTGTGTCAGGAACCAGCTTCCTAAGCACAACCTCCAAATGCCAACACCACGGAATCAAGCCAATGGTCAGTGAACTGCAGTTACTAAAGCTGGGGGTGATGTGGTCATTATTAGGTTGAACTGTACAGACCAATATATTACCTATTCTAGTGCCAGTAAATCAGTTTGTTTTTATTTCATTAAGATCATATACACAGAATGTACTTTTTAAAGTGTTAGCTCTGTTCCTTCAAAATTTATACATATTTACGTTCTGTTAACAAGGGCCACAAAAGGTAAAAATGGTAAGGAGAAGGAAGAGGTGGGTGGCATCAAGCTACAGAGCACAAGCACAAGATAGATACTTGCCATGTGGGAGGCCAAGATGGATGAAGGCTAACACTCCTGCAATGAGTGCTCCCACGCCGCCGCCGCCACCACCACCACCAACTGCATAATAGGGAATCCTTCCCACTAAAACAGGAATCTTATGCAGGATTCCACTCTAATCATGTAGGTTGTTTCACAGCAAATCAACTTTTTTTTGTTACTAAAAAGGACAGATCCAGACCACTTGCAGACTGCGAGGAAAGGCTGAAGCTAGTAAAGTTAAATTTTACAAGAGACAAAGCCCTGCAGAAAGAGAAAGAATAATAAAAATCATGAGGTCCAACCATCAGTGCTCTGTTTTGTAAATCATGTATTGGTGACACCTATTCACAAGGACTGGGGTGGGGGGAGACTTCTAGATTTACCATGCAGGGAGAGGGTATGACTCTACTTGCCTTTGATAACCTGATTACATCTAAGTTTCTCTTATTTATTTTTTAGCAGTTTAGTGCTGTGTTAAACTGTTGCCTCAGGAGTTTTAATTAAACCCAGTAAGATGGACAGAGGAAACTGAAGCAGCCAAAAGCACTGCTCCTAACAGAGGTGAAAGGTCAGAAACAGAGCCAAGAAGTGAGGTCACTAGCAGCCACAGCCTTCTCTCTGCGGCTGGGGTTCACTGGTTAGTCGGCCACCCTGTGGAGCTGAAGGCTTATGTTGTACACCAGATTCTGCAGCATTTAGATCCAGGCTCCCGTCTTGGATGTTCTGATAGATTTTCTTGGCAGCCTCTAGGAATGCATCCTCAACATTCTCTCCTCTGATAAAAGGGAAAGCAGCAATATTAACTTAGAATGTATATAGAAAGCCTGTTGCACAAAGAATTTCACATACCCACCATTAACTATCCAGGAGCAATGTAGCACAGAGCTTCTACCCTTGTTTCCATTCATATTTCATAGGTATTAAGGTTGCACAACCCATCTATTTTAGCCGCCACCGCTATGGAAACATCAACAGAACATCTTGCAATCGCCATTTTCTGTGCTTCAGATATTCTGCATCAGCAGCCCTAGTGTCTTCATAGCACACATCAGGATGGTGTGGATTCCTGCACGCCTTCCTGCCACATGTCCCAACTAACCCCAGATTACTCTTCTCACTTTTACATGGGGCAAGGAAAGCAGATGCAAGAGGATTCTCAGTTGGTACATCCCACTTCAGATTAATGGAGCCAGCTGAGGATGCTCTGCCTGAAGGCCCCCCAACTCCTGTAGTCAATGTTGCTTTTTACATCTGTTCCATGGAGCACTTCAATTCCACCATGCACTACCTTGCTTTAGAGCAAGAATTTCTAGTTCACAGGGCAGAAATTCCTGAAAAGTTCATGAGTCTAAGATCCCAAAACATCAAATGATTGATAAATTATGTTTAACTTAATGGAGCAAATTGCAGTGAAACTATGGCTCACACACTCCTTCCCTCCTCTCCTCTGGCACAGCCACAGGGAGATTTGAAAGCCTCCTTTTAAAAAAGGAAAGCTCAGTTTTAGCATGGCACCCAAACTCTAAACTGCAATTAAGATTAACTATTCCCTGTTTGAAACAAACATGGTTTGAAGATGGTTTGTTTCAATAAAGTGCAGTTAAATTAAAGCAGTTTGCTTGATACAAAGACAAACGAAAGTTAAAAACCTGAAACAAAACTTCCACTCTCTTCCTCGAGGCCATGCCAAAAGAGGAATGTGTGAGTCCAAAGCTCACTCTAGCTCCTTCCCATCATGATAAACCATGGTTTTTTGTGACATCTGAACACAACTGTTATATTATCTTTTTTGAATTGCTGTGGTTGGCAACAGCAGGGTAGGGGTTAGGCCAGTGTGGACATTCTCAGTCAAACCCCTGAACATGCCAGAATTGCTTCTTACTGTCAACAAGGAACAGAAATAATATTCCTCTTGTTTCCCCAACACCAAAGCCACCTTATGGGGCTTAGCTAAGCTTCTATGCCCTCACTATAATGTATATTAGTACAGTGGTACCTCAGGTTAAGTACTTAATTCATTCTGGAGGTCCATACTTAACCTGAAACTGTTCTTAACCTGAAGCATCACTTTAGCTAATGGGGCCTTCCGCTGCCGCCGCACAATTTCTGTTCTCATCCTGAAGCAAAGTTCTTAACCCGAGGTACTATTTCTGGGTTAGCGGAGCCTGTAATCTGAAGCGTATGTAACCTGAAGCGTATGTAACCCGAGGTACCACTATTCTAATGAGCAAAAGTCAGACATGTGACACTGATGAACACAGCAACTAATGTAAGGAAGTAAACAGCTAATTAGCAACTGAGTGAAGAATTACACTGGACAAAGGGGTAAGCAATACCTAATGCTTTTCCAGGAAAAGAGCAAGTAGTGACAGCAAGATTGGAAAGGTACCAAGGGGGTATAATTGCTCAAGCTACAGATCAAAGTAGCTACAGGTACTAAAAATCAAAGTACCCCTCAAAGCAGATTATGGATGAATCCTCATAAGCAATTTTGGTTTCAAGAAATCAAGACTCAGTACTTACGTTTTAGCACTCGCTTCAAGAAACAGCAATCCTGTTTAGAAACAAAATACAACTTTAGCATAGGCAGGAATAGCAAGTGCCCCATACCAAACCTCACAGGTAAGAGTTCCCAAAGAACTCCAGGGTCAGTAGTTTGTTTAACCAGATCTGTGAGTGAAACAACTCAGGCCCTGAATCGCTGAGGTCTCCCCGCTCCCCAAAACGGCTTCTGGGAGTTATCATGGCCTAGAATCCAACCTATACACTCACAGCACTGGAATAGCAACACCCACCATTCTCTTCAGCAAACTGTTTGGCTTCTTCATATGTCACATCCCTCTGCGCTTCCAGATCCGCTTTATTTCCTATAAGGATTATCACCTGCATCCGGAATAAGGCACAAAAAGATTGCTGATAAACTGGCAGTCCCTGTTGAAGGCAAGAGGTCAACAGCTGCATGCTAGTCCTACTCCCTAGGCTCCAGCATCCTGCAGCTGCCACTTTAGCCCTCCTGTGACACGCCTGAGTAGAGCTGGTAAAGATAATCCTTTTATGCAAGGCTATACAGATCAGGAAAACCAAAATCAAATGCTGCCAGAACTTTAAGCGTGAATGTTAAGTGACACTTCAGCTTCTTATTACTGCAGGGCCATTCAGATTCAAGAAAGGCTATTAGGAAATAAAATAGTCACACTAATGAGGAAGTGAACCTGGCTAGCTAGAACTAACTTCTGTGGAGAACAGAACCAAATCAGGAACAGATGTATTCAAATCACTTGATGCTACACAGGGTGGAAGGAAACCAACTTCAACTGCAGAGATAGGGTGGTATTTAGCCTCAAAAAAAAAAAAAAAAGAAAGAAAAAAGAACAACAAAAAACCCAAACCAAATCATATGTGTCCTTCTGTTAAAAAAATAATTTAGATCAAGTCTTACTGACTACAGTGGTGACTTAAATCGATTTGGCTGGTTGGCTCTTTCCCAATAATTTTTCTTCTCTCCTTAATGACTCTTGCCATTACCTTCACATTGTACTCCTTCTGGCAGCAATTATGTTCATTTATAATTTTGGGGAAATTATACTTCATAAGATGACAACCAGCAGCAGCTTATGCAACAGGGTGGCAATTTAGCCTTGTGTTCTGATTCCATGCTTTAGGACAAGGCCTTTTAATCAGAGCCACAACCTTCGCTTTAACAATTTAATCACTGGTAGCAAATTTAAAGCCAGTTCAGTGTGGATGAGCGTTAATGGCACCCTTGATTTCAAACCAACCCCATTTTGATGTGTTGATGTAATGGGAAATAAAAAATAAATTAAAAGGTAGTTTTTCCTTTTGGCAAGTACTGTAGTAGTTTAAGTGGTAACTTTGTGTCTTTATCAACAAATTGCTACTTATCACACTCTCAACATCTCCCAAAGATATCAAAATAGGTCATATTTGTTTGATTTTAAATGTAAACAACGAAAAGGCAGATGTTCAAAGGATGTTTGACAGCCCTACATTTAATGCAACCATTTTTAAACAGCCAAACTCACAGTATTTGGATTAGTTAGGTTTCTTGCATCTGTCAGCCAGCTGCTTAGATGGTTATACGTGCTTCTTCTGCAGAAGACAGAAAAGGCAAAACTAAGTACTTATAGGGTCACACCAGCATAATATGTCAGTTTATTTCCTATTACACTTTGAGGATGGTACTGGACACAATAGGAACATGTTACTTCCAATTTAGGCAATTGAATTGAGCTGTTAACAGAGATTCTTGCTTGTTTTTCATTTCCCTGATTTTCAACGGGAAATCTGTTAAGACAAAATGTTGCAAAAATCTCCTCTTAAAGAGCTATTGTCTGGAGGGTGGGGTCGGGGAGAACACTGATCTTATGTGTCTGGGGAGCATACACATATGCAAGATACAGAAAGGTGAAGTATTGTTTGCTAGGGTTTGCAATGATCTGAAAAACCATTCTCTTCTCTTGTAGGATTAATCAATGTGCCTCATTCCCAAGCTTGCTCTGTATCATTTCCAAAATTAGAATAGTTAAACTTAGTTTAGAAACCTCTGGTTTCAATTCACCCTACTGTAAAGGCAGTAAAATATCAATCCCATAACTAGACTCCATAATTTATTTGTTTAGTAGCCCAACACAGAGCTGACAAATACTCCCAACTTCTTGCACTTAGCAACAGGCTTCATGTCCTATTTAAGATAGACTAAAATAGGACTAAAATAGTCATATTTTTTTCCATGGGGCACTCAGTTCAGTTCCATGACACCATACAGGAAGCTAGATGCACAGGAGATAGTGATGTATTCCCAAAACAGATGCTCCTGATGAGCCAATGTGTCTCTGTCCCACTTACTAGCAAAGAACCTTTGGCAAGCTACCAAAGCCCAGAAACTCAACAACCCCAGATACTTGACTTTTAAGAATATTGCTCTTCCTTCTCCAGACTGTTGTTCCTGGGCATGGCCAAAAAAGAGAGAAGTGTTTACAGGTATTACATAACATTAAGGGCTAAGAAAGGAGCAGCTGTTAAAGCCGCAACCTTGGCTAAAGTTCCTCTTAAAATCAAGACAATGACTTGACACTTATATTATCCTGAAAAGATGTAATTAGGTTTGTTTGTTTTTCTAAAAAGTGACCATGCTTTAAAAACCTGTTTTGAGTCACATGCCCCTTACAGAAATATCAGCAAAAACAAACAAACAAACAAACAAAACCTTGGTGCATTGTGTTGATAAAGTCGGCAGAAAAGGCCATTCTACCACCAGCACCTTTCTCCTGCAGTACCAGAACTTGGGGTCACCTAAAGCAACAAACAGTAGATTCTGGACAGACAAGAGAATAAATGCCCTACTTTGTGCATAGCTAACCTCTGGAATTCACTTCCATAAAATGTAGTGACTGCTGCTAGTTTTGAAATGCATTAGCTAAATTTATGGAAGCAGTTGAGATGGCACCTTCATGTCCAGAGCCGAAATTCCTGGGATTCTGGGGAATATTGCTGGGGCAATAATGACAGAGAGCCACTGTGTTCATGACCTGCCTGCGGGCTTCCCAGAGACATCTGACTGGCCGTTTTTTGAGAGCAAAGATATTGATGAGAAGGAGCCCCCAACTGATCCAGGAGTGTCATTCTTGTCCTATTAAGAGCTAGGAAAGTAGTAAGTTTAACCTCAGCAGCTGCTGTATGACTGCTGTAGGTAACATAAGAGTGTACTAAGGGTGTCTATAGCACAAGAAGGCCTCTTACCTAGTAATATCGTAGACCATAAGAGCGCCTGCTGCTCCTCTGTAGTAGCTCCGTGTGACAGCCCTGAATCTCTCCTGTCCTGCTGTATCCCAGATCTGCAGCTTAATTTTTTGGCCACTAACTTCAATTATTCTTGTACCAAACTCAACACCAATTGTATGGGGACAATCTGCCATAACTGTTGCCAAAAAGGAGAGAGAGAGACAGAGAGAGAGTCAGGCGACCAGTACTTCCATTTAGAGCTCTCAATAGCAACACTGAGCATGTGCATGTAAAACTGAAAACCTGCTTAATATCAACTTCAGATTTCATCTCACCCATCCCAACAAAAAGAAAAAGGAAGGAAATCTAACTGCTGTCAAAGTTCTGTACTTCATTAACAATTTTTTAATCTTTTTTCTATATAACACTATCCCATCCCCAAGCTGTTCAGGTTCATTTTCTCATCAGGAATGAGAAAAAGACAACTGTCCTGCCAAAGACCACACTAGCTCTTGACCTCTGTTATTTGTTTTTTTAAACAAATTTAAGGTATGCCTTATTTTTAAAAATCCTGGTCAAAGATAGATAGCTGGACTTTAAGGGCTCTAGTAACTTACAGTCCAGTTAAAACCGACGCCTAAGCTGGGAAAAGTAATACTGGACCTAACTGCTGACCAGGCAGTCAATCTTAAGTAAAGCAGCACAAGGCACATAAGGGCCTCAAGGGAATGTAGAAGCTTTGTCAACCCATGATGATCTTCCAACCCCAGTTAAGACAGAGACTGAAAATAGTGTCCAACTGTAATAGTGGCACATTAAACAATTTTGCTAAGTCTCTTTGCCTCAGCCGTGCTGGACTATTCTCACAAATAGAGCCAGGCAGATCAAAGACATAAGAAAAGCCCAAATCAACTTGTGCAAGGAGGAGAGAGAAGAGGCATGCTGTGGATTACCATCTAAAATCACTTGAAGGTCAATATGTGAAGAGACTTACATTTCTTTTCTGTAAACTGGTGGAGCAAGCAAGACTTTCCTACACCCATGTCCCCTACGGGACAGGGCGGAGGGAGGGGGGAGAAAAGAAAGAAACAAGTCTTAGTAACAAGCCATGTACTATTATCACTGTGCTTGAAACTTAGCATCACAGAAGATGACTGTGCAATAATGTGTCATTCACACAGGGCCGGCCCAAAACATTTTGGCACCTGAGGCTCACCTAAACATGCATCCTCCCGACTGCCTTACTAGGAATTTTCCACATGGGTACAGCGCGTTTGAACAACACCAAGCACTCACCAGCCCTCAGGCAGCATGATCAATGGTCAGGGATGATATGACACTGAACAGCCAGTGTGATATAGTGGCCAGAGTGATGGACTAGGTCCTGGGAGAGCAGAATTCAAACCCCCACTCAGACATGAAGCTCAATGGGTGGCCTTGAGCCTGTCTCTCTCTCTTCTCTCAGTCTCCTCCTCCCCCACCCCTAAACCTACTTCACAGGACGGTTGTGAGGATTATATGAGGAAGAGGAGAATCTGTGTACACCACCTTGAGCTCATGGGATAAAAAGGTGAAGCATAAATCCAATAAATACTGTACTGAATGCGCCACTGAATCTAATGTGCATCCTAAACGTAATTTGGCAAAAAAATGTGTGCATTAGACTCAAGTAAATATTGCCCAGCCCTACTGACCACCAAAACTATCTTGACTTGCAGGGAGGGGGTGCCTCCTTTTTTACAGCCCTCATCCTGCCACCCCTGTGAATCAGAGGCTCCTTCACCGCCTGGGCACGCTGAGGACTAGCCATGTGGCTGGCGCGCTCTCCTGCCGGCCACCTTACCTGCCCAGAAGCCCGCCTTCTCTTCCTCCTCCTCTGCTTCTCCATCACCAACCACAGCCTGGACCCCTCAGGAAACCACACAGCAAAGTCACCCTGCCCTGCCCAGTGGGATTCACTGCAGCCTCCTGTGCAACAGCGTCCACCTCCGCTTCCCTCCGACAGAGGAAGCTGCCAGGCTGACTCAGCTGATCCCGCAGCAGGGCCCTGGAGTGTGGCAGCGCAAAGCAGGAGAGCAAGCATGCACCAAGAAAACAGGCCCCACAGTGCCAGCTCGCCTTTCTCTCTCTCTTGCAGTGTGGAAGTGCTGGGCCCCGCCTGTGTAGAGGAGCTGAGGCAGGTGGGAACCACGCTTTGACTCGGCTCGCTGACAAAAAGGGTATGGGGGGGCTTTTCCCTCATGGCACTTTCACTGAGGGAGAGAGGGGTTTGCTTATTATCCCCCTCTGCCTTGCTTTAGGGTGCTCAATAGAAACCTCCCCAGGAGCTGAGGAAAACAGTAACAGTTATTTCCCATCCCCACACACTTTAGATAACTCAGTGGGTTACACAGCCCACTTAACTGCGGAGAAAGTACCAGACCTACTTCTGAGTAGGTAAATCAGGATCAGCACTATGCACTGTTGTATTTACTTGAGTCTAATACACCATCAAATCTAATGCACATCCTAATTTTCGCAGTGTCATTTGGCAAAGGCATGCTTTAGACTCGAGTAAATATGTAGCCCAGCAACATTTGAAATATGCAATCCAATGGAGGCAGCAACCAAGGCAAAAATTAAGGGAATGGGCTGGAGAGGTGGGCAGAGGAAAGTCAAGAGAGTGTAGAAATGGGTGGGTAAGGAAGGAGGAGGAGGAAGAGGATGCGGCAAGGAGGAAGACACTGCTCCACAAGGTGGGTCCTCATTGTCGCTGTGTAATGCAGCGGCAATAACAAAGCAGTAGCTTGCTGATCTCCAGGTGCTCAGTGAACAGGCTAGCTGCTCTCATACATAAGTTATGAAAGTAGCAAGCCTGTTCGCCACGGCCATCCAGAAAAGGGTGGCACTTGGGAGAGGAAGAGGACGAAGAGAAGCCCCTGCCTTGCTGCCACTTTACACAGCAACTATGGCAACCCCACCATGTAAAAAGCAGCAGCAGGGCAGTGGCTGTGGCTGTGACTCTTCAAAACCACTTCTCTCAAGTGCCATCCAAGGCAGGTGCCTCACCTCACATTATTGAAGGGCCAGCTCTGTGTTCTACAGTCTACTGGTGAATAATCTCTGTGCACCAGTTGCTTGTAACACTTCACGAGTAAGAATTATAAAAGTAAATTTTAAAAAAATGAAACTGAAAGCACTGCTACAGCACTGCAACAGACAGCACTAGAACTATTAACCTCAGCATCTAGTGCAAATGTTTCTCCCCTCCATTCCCTCCACGTTTTATAAGACAGAGGATTTTTTTATTATCCTGCACTTCCTCCAAAGAGTTCAAGGTTATGAACACTCATCCATTTTCATCCTGACTGCCACTCTGCTGTCAGAGTTGAGTTGAAGAGGGAGAAACCCAGAGCCACACAGAGAGCTTACAACCAGGCAGGGAGCTGAACCTAGGCCTCTCCCAAATCTAAGACTGGCTTGTTAAACATTAATACAAGATCAGCTACTTTCAGAATAGCAGCGAGTAGTCCAACAACTAGTACACAGACACTTTAGTTCTTCCTCACTCAGAAGTAACCTAAGCCATGTCTAACGTGAGGAATGCGCAAAATATTTAAGGCTTGGTGTAAACAGCACATAAGCCATGTTGCAAGTTTAGGGCCCAATGACCTATACAATGTCAACTATAAACTCTCCCCTGCTTTATACCACCATATGACTATTTGTAGGCCAGTGGGTCATTGTGTGCCAAGCACTGAGCAAATCATAGCACAACAGCCACCGCAACTAAATGAAAGGAAATGGCTTGGAGTAACCATCTCAGTCTCCACTTCCTGACTATCAAGCACGAAGTTTTACAGGTGCTTTTACAGGTGCAGAGTGAGAAAAAGCTTTGTGCAACGGGAATTCCTTGCCCAACATGGCATACCCCCAAATGAAGTTTCCAGTGAGCTTTGCAGAGGCTGAATAGCTAACAGTCCTGCAGGCTAAGCCCCTCAGAGCAGTTTAAAACAACCAACCACAGCCATGAACTTAGTATTGCTTAACTCTGTATCTTTGAAGGCGGCTGTCATTAACTGAAATGCACTGGGCATTTCATAGTTAACTGGTTGCCAGTTAATTTCAGGGCCCAATTCAAGGTGCTCACATTGGTGTTTAAATGAATTCACTGCAAATGCCTGAAAGACCAACCCCTTTCCAATAGATCCTCTTGGGTGTTAAGCTAGGCAGAGAGGGCCTTCTTGGTAGCTCTACCATCCTCAGAAAGTGTGGGGAGTAGTGGCCCACGGCAGGCTTTTTCTGTGTCTGCCCCAAAATTGAGGAATTCCCTCCAAGTAAAAGCACATCCAGGACCATCATGATACAGGTTCGGCCATATGCTAGCAGATGTCTTTACCCTGGTGTTGACATCATAGACATCATTTTTAGGACTTGTCCTATTTTTCTAATTCGAAATTGTTTCAACCAATTGTAATAATCTATTTTTACATTGTTGTAACCCGCCCTGATGGTGAAGGATCAGTGAGAAATCAAATCAATAATAGCAATATATTTATTATCATTGTTACTTGTCCTGGAATCCAATGCGGGTTGGAAATTTTCTTCACAAATGCTTTGTTTCACAAGGACTATCATTTGATTTCCACTCCACCCCCCCCCCCCAGTGCAGCTGAGACTTCGTTCTTCCTTCAATCAGCAAGACAGTTATACTAAGAGCATATCAACAATTCAAAACAATTTTTAAAGGAAATACAAAGGTAATAAAAATTTCAACAATCCAGTAAGTATTACAACAGATATTTCAAAGTTAAAAAATACAAAATTCACGCAAGGAGGAAATTTTTTAAAGCAACAAAAGACGACTGAGCTGCTTCCGTTTTTAAGCAAAAGTTAAGAGCTACAGTTTTCTTATCTGTAGTTCTAAATAGATATAGCACTTCTTTTCATACTGCCTCCTTAGCTGCTCTTTTGAAAAGGAAGTACATAGAGATTACTGGCCTATCAGAACACCAAAGCATGCTAACAGTAGTTCAACCCTCTAACAAAAACTTACCCACCAAGTAAAACAAATGATACATACAAAGCCCTGGTTTATATTTATACTTACCAATAATGATGTACTTAAAGATGTAGGAATAGTTGTAAGGTGCAGTTGCCATGGTGGCACTAGAAAAAAAAGAGAGAGGATGTTATCACATACTATGTCAGTGGTTCCCAATTAGCTAATTACTGAGGACCCCGTATTTTTCAAAAGTCAAGCCACAGGCAATCTACTTTTGATGATTCTGATAACTCTATGGTAGTTACCTCTACCATAGCAGTGTTTTCAACAAAATGTGTAGTAGCCCCTAATAAGCAAAGGATTTTAGGTATACTAAAAAACAGACTAGGGCCAAGCGATGTCTGTTTTTCATTATTATTATATATCAGCAGCTAAACATCACATTATTCCAAAATATCACAATGTCTGAAATTGGAGATCAGGCACAGGGATGAGAGGAGAAGTCATGGGGATCAAGTGGTAGAGCTGGGGAATATTAGCTTTTCAACACTGCGGTGTATCGCCAGCCAAACAGTTTGGCGATATACCACAATGCTGAAAAAACAATATGCACTGGCCTCTACCTGCAAGACACCAGGTGAAACTTCCTCAGCTCTCACCTCAAGAGCTGAGGCAGTTTCACCCAGGCTCATGGCCTGGAACAATGCAGCTTGTTTGCGCTGCTCGGGGGGGGGGGGGGACGACGCCCCCCAAAGCTGAGACAGCCCTGGAGCTTCGGGGCTCCTTTAACTGCTCACTGCAGAGAGCAGCAACTGTGCTCCCCTCAGGTGAGCAGTTTCACAGAGCTGCCAACTTGTGGGAACCAGCAACGGGCTGGGGGCTCCTTAAATGTGTGACTGAGGCAAGGGCAGCTGAACATTCTTCAGTCTAGCAGTTTAAAGATGCAGAGGGAGGAACCTCACCCTCTCCATCATATGAGTGGGATGGCAGGTTCACTCAGCGATCTATTGCTGGTAAAACCGCTGCTGCTCCTAAGTCCCTCTGCTAGCAGCGCCTGCTGGAGGAAGGAACTTTGGGCTCCCTCCAGCGGACGCTGCTAGCAGAGGGACTCAGGAGCAGTAGCAGTTTCACCAGCGATATACCAATGAGTAAAGCAGACATCGCAGTCTGCTCCTCGGTCCTGGGCAAGGCACAACGACTTTTGCCACAGAGCCAGGCTCTGATGAAGGAGCCTGCAGTGGGGTGCCTGTTTGCGCCCCCTCTCAAAATTGTGCCTGGAACCACGGACTCCACAGATCCCCCACACTGCATCTCTGTGATCAGCTGCCCCGTTTTCCCTCAGCGTGGGGAAAGGCAGCTCAGATCAACAGTGTTATCGGCTGAGATCCTCGTGCAATATGGGCAGTGCCTTGAAATCAGTTGCTCTGCTCTCCCTCGTGCAAAGAGCGATATATTGCTGTGTATTGCCAGATCAAAATCACTACTGCGGTGTGATTTCAAAACAGATTTTGGTCAATATATTGCAAAATCACACAGTGGTAAAACAGACCAGAAAATTTGTGATATTACCATGCAAAAATGACAAAAAAATTGGTTGGGGGAGAGGCAAGGGATGTGGCTGCGGACCCCTTGGATGTATTCCGCAGACCACCAGGGGTCCCCGGACCCCTAATTGGGAACCACTGCACTAAGCCATTACCACCAATTCCCAAATTACAGTGGTACCTCAGGTTAAGTACTTAATTTGTTCCGAAGGTCTGTTCTTAACCTGAAACTATTCTTAACCTGAAGCACCACTTTAGCTAATGGGGCCTCCAGCTGCCACCGCACCGCCAGAGCACAATTTCTGTTCTCATCCTGAAGCAAAGTTCTTAACCTGAGGTACTATTTCTGAGTTAGCGGAGTCTGTAACATGAAGCATATGTAACCCGAGGTACCACTGTACATGTTTAATAGTGCAGTAGACTTAAGGTAAAGAACTACAAAATCTCAAGGTGACCGAATCCAGTTCTGCTCACATATGTTCCTAGATAAAGTTTCAAACACAGATTACAAGAGTTTGAACTTAAAAGTCATTTTTACTCCTAAAATGCTGAAATATTTTCTCTGATTACCATACTCATAGCCTTCCATAAATGTTATCACAAGTAGAGGAAAGGGGGAATTTTGGCCATCCAGATGTCATTGGACTATAAAAGTCCCATCATTCCTGACCACTGTCAACGCAGTGTGGGGTTGATGGAAGACGAAGTCCAACAACAACATCTATAGCATCCCAGGTTCCCCATCCCTGCTCAAATCCAGCACAAATAATCCACAAGTGGTCTGATGGGGAGCATATTAACTTCTCGCAAAACCCAAAGTTGCAAGGAGCACTTGGGATCCACAGTTGTGAGGTAACCCCTTTTGGGGAAAAACACTAACAGTGCAACACTTCTTTATTCTGAACAGTTAGAGCTTCTGAACAATCAGTAACAGCCCCAGCAATACTATAGCACTCAACGCTTTGAAGACCCAGGCTGCACAGAAGGTAATAAGGACATGAGCAGTCACTCAACACAACCTGCTAGCATCTGCCTATCAGAGACAGGATGAACAGTCACATCCAAGCTGGAATGATATTTTGCAGACAAAAATGGTAAACACTTTCTCTGTCGCCACTGCTCCATCTTCCACTTCCAAGAAGCAAACCTCGGGTCAACCACAGTGATGGCAGACTTCCACCACCACTGTTCTTTCCAAACAAAAGGTGATCTGCACTGTTCTGCACATTATTTTTGAAAGAGTTGATCCACAGCATAGATGCTGCACTCTACATTTTACTCCAGTCTAGATTCTACTCTGCACATTTAGTATTTGGCCTGTATCAACTGTAGCAGCCTTGCAAATAATCCATAACATTTACTAGCTTGATCATCTAAATATCTCTATTGCAGGCACTTATAAACTACATGAGAGATCAACTTTTTCAAAATCTTCTCACAGTCCAGCCACATGGAAGCAACTTTTAACACCACAGGCAACCAAATAAACAGCTATTTTACAGTTACAGATAGGTAGCCGTGTTGGTCTGCCATAGTCAAAATAAAAAAATTCTGAGGTATCTGAAGAAGGTATCTGAAGAAGTGTGCATGCGCACGAAAGCTCATACCAAGAACTAACTTAGTTGGTCTTTAAGGTGCTACTGGAAGCTATTTTACAAGGCACTATATCCCTTAACAGTAGCCAACTAAAATTATAATAGCTGCCTATAGACTTTTTTAGTCTGCTAACAGAGTCACGCAGCTTCACTACCAAGATAGCTACAGACCTAACATAGCTGCCCCTAACATACCTTTTACTCATGGGTAGCTAAACATCTTCTGGCTTTGCTTAGCCTATTACAAACTTCTCTTCATTGAAGTATTCCCTAGTCTCCTTATAGAGAGGAAAGGAACACCTGAGAATTCATTATTTTAAACACCCACAGAGAGGTTACTTGAATCAGAGAGCTTATTGGATGCTCTTTCTAACTGGTTCTTTTTGTAAACTGAATCTATTTATCTACTTAGCCACAAATAGCCTCTCTGTACAAAATTTATATTTAAGGATTCCTTCAAAAAGCCATAGTAGATTATCAGGACTAACTAGACTATCCCAGTGTAGCAACCAAGGAGTTGTATCCAACTAAGTACTACTACAGAAGGATGAGGGAACTATTTCCACAAAGAATCAAGAGCTAGCATAAATGAGATTGTAAAGTAGGCTCTACAATTTAAATCAAACAATTCTAATCAAAAGTGGTCATCTTAATACAGTGAACAGAGTTGCCATGCACATCTTTGCACTCCACTCTTGAACATTCTCTTTAGCCTGAAATGACACTTCAGTGTAAAACAGATTTGCCCCATGACCAGCCACCCTGTGAAATTTAATGTAATATTTTTTTTACAGAATGCATGTAGTGAGCAAGAAGAGAAACACTGGTGCTTCTGAGACATCAATGTACCCCACATACATCATTGCTTAAATAGATGATCTGAAATCCAGGAGAGGTAGAAAATAAAAACCAAGCCACATTTAAGATTCCCCAAGTGAGATTATTCCTATACAAGGAATTTTACTGCCCATTTTATGCTGCACTTATTTACAATTGCAGGTCTAACTGCGGTTCTACCAAGAGTGAAGAGTGAAGCAGCTACACAACTCATGCAGGGTACCAGAACAGCTTGCAAATCTCACATCTATTCTGTAATGAAAGCAGATCACAATAGCTGCTCTTGGGAAGCAGGGGTGTGTGTCTTGGTGTTTGTTTGGTAGCTTAAAAGAGCCAACCAGGAATGCCTGGGAAATTGTTGGAGAGAAACATCAAACCGCATCCCACCTTCATGTGACTCACTAATAGCAACAGTTCATTAACTAATAAGGAGATCTGCATACCTGTACAGTGGTACCTCAGGTTAAGAACTTAATTCATTCCGGAGGTCCGTACTTAACCTGAAACTGTTCTTAACCTGAAGCACCACTTTAGCTAATGGGGCCTCCTTCTGCCACTGTGCCAACAACATGCAATTTCTGTTCTCATCCTGAAGCAAAGTTCTTAACCCGAGGTACTATTTCTGGGTTAGTGGAGTCTGTAACCTGAAGCGTATGTAACCTGAGGTACCACTGTACATTGGTGTGAACAGAGGCAAACCCCGTAATTGTCATTTACTTTTCCCCACTACAAATCTGAGAAGGCAGATGGTGCATGCAGTTTGTGGTAATACGTAATGTTTGTGTGTAAGTGTGGATCACCCGTTTCTCCAGGCTGCTTCTCTCCTGGGTCACTTAAAGCTCAGGAACTTGAGATGCTCCACAGGGCTGCATCCTCCCTGTCCATAACTCCAGCAAAAGCCATCAGATTTCCTTTGTTGCCTTAATTATCTTTGCCAATCATGTTTCCCTTGGCTAGCTACAGCCATTGTTGCAAGCCTTCAAGCTAAGTATTTGTTGGGTGTTGCTTTGTGTCATCTTGGGAAGGAGAATATACAATTCTATTTTATAAAATACAAGGACTCAAATGGGTGGCATCCAACTAAGTTCTATGTAGAGGAGACCTATTGAAATTAATGGACTTGAGTCAGTCTTCTTGATTAATTTGAGAGGGGCTACTCTAACAATGTATGCTAACACTAGACACAATACAAATACTGAGGTTTTGGACCAAGAGTGCAAATCAAAGGCATAGTTGAAACTACATTCTAATGAAATCTAAGGGTTGAACTTTAAACGCATGTGATTAGCACAGGATTATACAACAGGTCACCTTATGCTTGCATTCCTTATTTATATAGCATACGCAAAACTGGTAAAGATACCTAGCCTCTAGGAGTCTGCGCACAAATATTTAACAAGTGTAAGCTTTCAACGGCCACTGACCTAGTCAGCTGTATGAATACAGCATGACTCAGGTGACCATGTGGGGATGCTACATCAAAGTTGGGTTTATTTACCTATTTATTTTATAAAGTGCTTTGAAGTTTCATTGCAATCAAGCAGTATACAAGTATTATGAAATAAATACATATTTTAGGCCACAACTATACTTATTGTGTTTCTAAGCTTACTGTCTATCCACTGTGGAACTTAAAGGAGCAGAGTTCCCAGGCACTGACCCAGAAGTACTAGGTTTCTGGAAGGTAGCTGGAACAAATTCCTTTATCTAGCCAGAGTAGGAGGGAAAATTTAGTACTTTCTATTTTTACAGATTTGCTTGCCAAATAAGAGGACATCCCATGTTGGGACAAGTAATGTGAGGAAAAGCAACTGCTAGAGATAATTCCAAAAGTAAGCTATTGTCTACTTTCTTCACATCATCTACAAGACATCTCCAAGTTGTAGAAAAGCACTTCTCACCCACAGAGTTAAGTGGGAAGCTAAGATTCTCCACAGTTTTGATTCAAATTTATTAATTATGACACAAGCCAAATGCATGAAAGCTTTTTTCCCATGGTAATGCTTCCATTGTTTCATAGAATCATAGAATTGTAGAGCTGGAAGGTACCCTGAGGATCATCTAGTCCAATCCCCTGCAATGCAGGAATATGCAGCAATGCAGGAATATGCAGCTGTCCCATATGGGGATCGAACCTGCAACCTTGGTGCTATCAGCGCCACACTTTAACCAACTGAGCCATCCAGGCTATATTATGCCTGGATATGATGGAGGGCAACAGAGCAGGCAAGGGGCAAAGAATGGAGCAGCAGAGCTCAGGGGAACTGGGGAAGAAGCTCATGGGAGGGTTAAAGGGTAGAAGGATTGGGAGTTCAGAAGGTCCCATGTTCAATCTCTGGCAGCACTTAAAACTGGGGTTGCCAACCTGGTGCCCATGAAGACCTTTGTTGGGGGCACCAGGCTTGGAGCTTTCATTAAAAAAAAAAAAGCACCTAACCCACTTAGAAAGTTATAAACAAAATGTGCAGGCATCGTTCTAAGAAATTTCTGTGAAATGAAGCAGCCTGGCTGTTCCCACCTGTCAGTGATTTTAGCCAATGAGTGAAATCAGAGAAGGATTGTGAAGAACAGTAATTATCCTGCCCAGGGACAGTGGAGTTTAAGTTTATAGTGCATCTTATCTCCCTATATTTAATGTATACAAAAATCCTATCTTATAATGAGCAAGGAAATACTAGTCCCTAGAGAGCTCAGTGATATTTTAAAGCTTACAGCATTTCCTCCACCGGATTCCTTGCAGAAGTTACCATATTCACCAACACCTTTATTTCAAAAAGCTACTTCAGCTTTGTTAACTCAATCTTCCTCCAGCACACAATGTCACAAGAGCTTTTCCCACAGTGAACACACCCAGATACTGCAGACTTTCTAAATGCATCTACCTGCCAGGCCTCCTAGTAAAACAGTAGCAGAGCAGACCAGGAAGAGAACTTGGAAAACCTAAGAGGTGAACTGATGAAAGCATGGATTATTTCCAATATTTTCAAGGCTCAATTCCACTATTTTTACTACCAACTTTCCCTGTGAGAAGTATTCTGAAACACTTTAATTCTAGACCGTGAAACTGAAACCATGCTTGAGCATTTACCCAACTCTAGGACTTAATAAAGGATGCACAAGTTAGTGACTAATTGATATGACTATGACAAATGCAAAGTGTTTAGAATTAAGGCTAGGATAGGACAGCCAGATTCCAAACCTCTGGAATAACAGATGTTTTCCAAGGTGCCTTTTGCCTAGAAAAAGTGCAAACCTTTCAGTGCAAGTCTATCCTGCAATGCAATCTACCTATATATACTGCAAGGATTCATTCAGGTCTCCTGCTGCCTCTCTGTCTCTGAAAAGCCACCCACAGCTTGCAAATGCAGGCTGCATCCAGACAGCTTTCCAACATGAAAGGGATCCAAAGGTTCATCTAGTCCAACCTCCTGCAATGCAGGAATCCTGCCCAGTTGCCCCTGGGTAGGCTTGAACCACCAACCTTCTGGTTAACAGCCAGACACAGGGCAGAAACTTTTTTTAGCTTAAACTGCTCTAAAGCACCATGCCCATTGATACCATGGTGCACAATCTTTTACCCTTCATATGCTTCAATATATATGTTCAATAGTAGTCATTAGCAGTTCCTTAATATGTTAAAAATAATTTTGAATATTTAGAAAGTGGCGCCTGTGGAACACCCTCCCATCAGAAGTCAAACAAATAAACAATTATCTGACTTTCAGAAGACATCGGAAGGCAGCCCTACTTAGGGAAGCTTTTAATATTTGATGAATTATTGTATTTTAATATTTTGCTGGAAGCCGCCCAGTGTGGCTGGGGAAACCCAGCCAGATGGGCAGGGTATAAATAACAATGTTGTTGTTGTTGTTGTTGTTAAATGCAGTCCTCTAGGCCAGTGTTTCCCAACCGGTGTTCCGCGGCACACTAGTGTGCCGTGAGACACCGGCTGGTGTGCCGTGGGAGGGAGGCGGGCGAGTCGGGCGGCGAGAGGCGGCGGCGAGGATCCGCGTCGAGCCGGGGGCGGCTCCGCGGTGGTGGTGCCGAGCGGCGGGGCAGCGCGCGCAAAAGGGAGGAGCGCGAGACAGCAGAGGAGGAGGAGGCCGGCATGTCCGGGCAGCAGCAGCAACAGCAGCAGCAGCAACTCCCGGCGACGGCTCCTCCTCCGCCCGCTATCGCCGCCACCACCACAACAGCCGCCGCCGCCTCAGCTGCCGCCGTCCCTCAGTCCCTCGCTCTGCTGCCTCCTCCCACCCCGGCAAGGGGAAGGGAAAAAACGTTCACTTTTGTGCGTCCCTCCCGGCGTGACGCTGCGCGCTGACGTCACGGGGCGGGGCTTTAATGGTGGTGTGCCGCGAGATTTTTTTCCGGTAAACAGGTGTGCCGTTGCCCAAAAACGTTTGGGAAACACTGCTCTAGGCCAGGCATGTCCAACAGATAGATCAGCATCTACTGGTAGATCACTGGACGTCTGTGGTAGATTACTGCCCCCCCAAAGAAGCTGAACAACTGTGGCTCCCCTAAAAAAAAAAGCTCAACATTTTACCTCCTCCCTGAAAAAACTCAGCAACTTTGACCCAACCCCCCAAAATGGGGTAGATCACTGCCAGTTTTTAACTCTGTGAGGAGATTGCAGTCTCTTGGGACTTGGCCACCCCTCGATCTAGTCTCTCTACCTGGTCACCCTCCCTCCCAGCCACACCCACTTTCCCAAGGCAACATCCCTCACTGGTCCCTGTTTGCTGCACTCTCCTTGAGTATTTTTGCCTCAGTAGAGTGTGTCCCTGAACTCTGATCAGGCCTTTTCCTTGCCTGAATGAAGGATAGAGAGGGTGTGACAATGTGAACTAGCCTTCTGTACAAAAGTAAAATTTACATTTGTTGCTCTGCCCACCTCTACCTCTGGCCCCAGCCGTCACTGACATGTGGCCTCTGGAAAGTTGCCCATAAGGGAATGTAGACCTTTGGCTGAAATGCATATAAAATATACTATCTATGGTATACAATGTAAGTCAGTTTTTGTATAATGTTGAATTAACAAAACATTGCCCCAGGGCTAGGATTACCATACTGAACACTAGGTTAAGGTTGTTTGAAAACAAGACCAAGTCCACTAAGTATTTAAACTGTAGTGGGTGTTTTATATGCAAATAGCTACACTCCACTCTTGGGCCAACTGAGCTACCCTCAAATATACAATCCCATTTTATGACAACATAAAATGCAATGCCTATTTTAGAACATAAGCAAATCTGCCACCTTAATAAGGCACTTCAGAGATTTGGGATCAGATAAGCCTGCTAAAGAATATGTTGACACCAGGGATTAGATGCTGACCAGCTATGTAGAGTGCCCAAGGGAGTTTAAGTGCTGTGCCACACACACACAAAAAGTATTTAGCTTAGCAGATATTGTCCAATTTGCATATATCTATTTTACACTACTGCTACTATTTTACAGGGAAGAACAAATAACAATGCTTGGTCATAAGCTCATCTCCCCTGTAGGGGGGTCAAAGGTAGAACTAGTACTATACTACGTTCTGTGTCCAAAAGAAGGCAAGAGTCTTCCTCTGGACCACTGGTAACCTTGTTCTGGCCCAGCTTTCTGACACTGATTGTCAAGCTAGGCATTTTTTAGAAAGAATTTTTTTTTTTTTTTAAAGCAAAACTGAGATGACATGGATGCAGTTCTCCAGTGCACTCAGCGCAGACTCCACGCTGCAAAATTCCATTCCTCTTTTTTTGCATGCACTAATGACTGCTTCTCCATTTCTGCTGGGGCTGGATGGCTGATCCATTTCATAACCCTGTTCTGAAATCCAAGTGCACTTGCCAGCAAGAAACATTCCAACATTTAGGCTACATTTCCTAGCATCTTCCTTTCTGCAGAGGATCTTGAGGTGCCTAATCACCCTCCACATACCACTTTCTGCATTCTCTGAGGATTCCTTACACTATTATTCCCCTATCCCGCCAACAGAATAAGAGACAGCCCTGCCTAAGGCCACCTGCTGAGTTTATGGCTGGTCTGGGAACTTCCTATCTTCTATCTCATGCTCTCAAGCCATGGTGCTACATCAGCCCAGGGAAATAGGAACTCAGAACAAATTAACTGCAAAAGAATATCTACCTCACATTATGCTCCCAAACACATAGCTCATCTTTTCCCAGTCCCTTCACATAACATTCATTTTTAGAAATTAAGAGAGTAAAGTATGGGTAACGGAAAGCTGACCAGAATATCTCCAGTTTGCTGCCCTTCCCCCTTCCCTACTTCTGGTTTCTAGATCCCCATGTTTTATTCAGTTTCTCTCTGCTGGAGAGCACTAGCTCCAAGTGAAACTCAGTTTGATACCTGCAGCAGAAACAATAGCTGTGTTCAAACCTGAAAACAGGATTTTGAATTAGACCCGAATGAATTCCATAAAGAGGGCTTCTTACAATCCTACTGTGAAGCACAATTGTGTTCAGCTTAAAAAGCATTTAGAAATCCTTGGACAAAAAGGTGCTTTAAAAAAATACACTAAACTTGGGCTCTTATTTCTGAATCACTTTTGAGTCTGCAAGTATTCTGCTAGTGTCCCAAACTGCCCCAGAATAGTTCAGTCGTGTTTCTACTATTGCTCTTCTATATTCCACATCTCCAGGTCTACGCTTCACTTCAATGCTAGTGATTACATGCTAGTAATACTTGGTTCATCCACTACCAAGAATAGCAGGAGCTGTAATTAGAGGAATGATGTCTAAATGATGTGCACTTTTCAGCAATATCTAGTAGATCTGGGTGATGTATTGATACATTGCTTAAAACCAGCTTGAAGTTAAACTCGCAAGAGCAATTTCAGAATTTCCAACCAGGCAAAGTATCATGAATCCCTGGGCCTGCTCGCAGCCAGCATAGTGCACTTCAATCAGGGTGCATGATGCTCACCAACTCCCTCCAACCCTCCCTTTGCAGCCGTGCCACCAGCCTCGGGAGTGGCGCTTTCCTGCCAGCCGGCCCCTTCATTTATTTCTCTGGCTGTATGAGTGGTAGCAAGCTGCCTACTCCCTCCATTCCTTCTCATGCCATGCAGAATGGTGGCTTCCAGTAGCCACCACTTGTACAGCAAGAGGATATTGTCAGGGCAAGCCACAGCTAGCAGTTCCAGGGAGGCTGGCGGTTTCACACTGCCGTGGCATGTGGTGCCTCAGCTGAAACACACTGCCTTGGGCAGTACCTCCCACCTGCCCTCACCAGGAAGAAGATGATGCACATAGTGATGCTAATTATCTCCATGACCAGCAACTGCCTTCTTCCTCCCCACCTCCTTTCCAACATCATAATATACCACCTTATCACAAAGTTTAGCTGGTGATCTATTACAATGTTGGAAAGCAGGTATCATCCAGCTCTTGTATTTAGTTTAAATGCTACACTAAACATGATTTTCTGAGCAGCCAATGGCACTTTTGACTTTTTTTTAGACAAAGCCTCTCCCAATCTATCCCATGAAACCAACAGCACCGACTGCCTGAGAAAGAACAATGTTTATCAGGGGCTTCGGCTTTCATCCCTATGCTCACCACAGCCTTCACCAACCAGACATCATTCAGACATTTTGAACTACAACTCCCATCAGCTCCAGCCAGCGCATAATAGACTAGGTGGGTTTGATGTAAGTTCAGCTCTAAAAAGCTGGCCAGTGCCAGGCTGGCTTATCAGCACCAATCATCTACTCAGAAATAATTAAGGCCTCCATCAGAGCAGCCACCACCACCAGGTCTGAAACAGCATAAGCTACTTACAAGTAGTTAAAACGAATGGGTAGGATTTTTGCCAACATGGAAGCAATGCTCAATATAGCCCTATACAGTGGTGCCCCGCAAGACGAATGCCTCGCAAGACAAAAAACTCGCTAGACGAAAGGTTTTTTCATTCGCGATTTGCCTCGCAAGACGAATTCTCCTATGGGCTTGCTTCGCAAGACGAAAACGTCTTGCGACTTTGTTAAACCGTTTAAACCGTGCTTCGCAAGAAGAAAAATTCGCTAGACAGCAAAAATTGCAGAACGAATTAATTTCGTCTTGCGAGGCACCACTGTATTATACATAAGAGTGGTGCTACATGCTAGTGGAGCACAGGACAATGGTAATCAGGGTTACCTCAATGTTGTGATTTTACCATCTCTGCCATAGTTTCCCCTCAAAGAAAGGAAATTTCGTTATGTAGCACTTGGGCAGCTAGTTTCAAGGCTCATGTTGCCACGGAGACCATAGGGACAGTGTTAGAAACTGGAATAGGAAAGCTAGGTGTCATGTGACTCCTGAGACCTATGTTGTGGGCAAGAAAACAAAATGTCTATGCACCTTTTTTCTTTTCTTTTTGCTGCCATGATACCAGACCAGGTGATTTGCTCAGCAGCGTGGCAGAGAGAGAGAGAGATGCTGATCAAATCAGGTGGTCTGTGGAGTAGTGTGGAAATCAATGAGGTGCAATAGGGAATTTTAGGCACAGAGATCACCTCTGGAACTCCATGCCACAGGGCAGCACAAGACTAACTTTGCTTAGGCAGGGAGCAGACAGCCTCCAAGGGGAAGGCAGCTCCCAACCAACAAAGCTCACAACAGATGCTGAGCCAGAGCAGCACCCTTAATTCTGCCCCCCAAATGTTACTCTATAGCCTCCCCACAGCTCAAATATGAGGTTAGAGGGACCACTGAACAAGGGTTTAAAGAGCTATTTCAACCCATCTGTCCCCCAACCCTTTAACTCCTGCATAAATGTTAGATGGCCTTTGGCCAGATCCAGCCGTGGTTTTCTTAGTTTTTTATTGTAAGGGGCCAGCGAAAATGTAATTAATGTAAAGGAAACATAGGGAGCTGCCCGAGTTCATACCACTCATCGATCAATCAATCAATCCCAGTATCGTCTGCATAGGCTGGCAGCAGCTCTCCAGGGTTTCAGGAAGAGGACCTTCCCTGCCCCCACCTGGAAACGCCACCTTGGACCTTTTGCATGCAAAGCAGATGCTCTGCTGCTGAAGCAAAGCAGCAGCAAGAAGAAGAACCACTATGCATTCCAGATTCAGAGTGGGGACCCATTAACCCAGAAGCATCAAGGCCTGGAAAGGGGGCTTCTCTCACACACACTAGTCAATATCACATGATTGCAGGCTCAAAAGCAGCTGCCACCCCAGTAGCTCCCCACAGAAATCAAGTTGATTACCCCATAGAAAACTCTGATTATGGAAAGAGGGGGAACATGGAGGATAATCTGGAATCTAAGTTGGGGGTGGAGCTCTCAAAATGCAACCCATCACTCCTCAGCTATGACGTACTACAAGCATTAAATGCCACACCTGCCCACCCCCCAACATTCTCCTATAGAGACAGTAGGCTGTGTATGCTAAAAAGACTCTTTTTGGGGTGGGGCGGGGGAGAAGAGAATACAGTGGTACCTCAGGTTACAGGGGCTTCAGGTTACAGACTCCGCTAACCCAGAAATAGTACCTCAGGTTAAGAACTTTGCTTCAGGATGAGAACAGAAATCGCGCGGGGGCAGTGGAAAGCCCCATTAGCTAGAGTGGTACCTCAGGTTAAGAACAGTTTCAGGTTAAGAACGGACCTCCAGAACGAATTAAGTTCTTAACCCATGGTACCACTGTACTGTGAACCAAAGCCTACTGACCATCTTTTCTGCCCCCATACTGCAAGCATCTTCCAATACCGATTAGACATGGAGGCAGGCTAGCTGGGAAAAGGCACTCCAGGTTGCCAACCTGATCCCATTTACATGGGATTAAGCCGCACCATGTTTAATAGGACTTGGTTAATCCTAACCATGAGTAGGCATGGTTAGGATTAGAGCAGAGAAAAAGCACTGTGACCCTACCCTTCCCTCTATTTCTCTATCTCCCCCCCACCCTTCACTATACCACCTGTATATTCTCTTACTGGAGAAGGGGTTGGGGTAGGGGTCCATCAAAGCTCCTTTTGGGGGAGGTAAGGGTACAATTTGGGTGGAAGAAGCCACCAAAGTCTTCACTCTCACCTAAACATGCCATCCCTTTCATCCCCCCCCATAAAAAATTAACCACAACTGTAAGTGGAAGGGGAACCCGGGTAAACGTCAATTGTCGCTAATGTTACCATGGGGAGCACATTCATGTGAGCTACAGCAATAAAAGATCTATAAGTAAGTTAAATAAGCTCTCCCCCTCCCAGTATAATGTATTGCTGAAATAAGTTAAAAATTTTCCAAGGAGAATGCAGTATCTCCTTTGCTGCAAACTGTCAAGGAAAAAAGAATGAAGTAGCAGTGTTAGAAACTGAAAGCTAGGAGCTAAATGCCACCTTAAACCTAGATTATGGGCACACCAATGGAATGTCTAGACATACTTTTTATAACAAGAATACAAAGCTGAAAATGAATGAACTGCAGCTTAAATCTTATATTCATTTTTCATATGGTCTAGTCCTCATTTGAAGACTGCAAAAAACAAAGCCATGCTTCCCCTGCCAGCCCCAATATTCTTAAGAGGGTCTCTTTTCCAGTCTTCAGAGTGGCTGGGAGGCAGAAAAGTGTCCTCCTTTTTCTCAGAGTTTTGAATGCTGGAAGCAGGTACCAGCAATCATTTAAAATGGGATACCCTCTCATAGACTTAATACTAGAATGTACAACTGCTGGATCACTTACAGTGGTACATTGGTTCTCAAACTTAATCCGTTCCGGAAGTCTGTTCCATAACCAAGGCGTACTTTCCCATAGAAAGTAATGCAAAACGGATTAATCTGTTCCAGACTCTTAAAAACAACCCCTAAAACAGCAATTTAAGATGAATTTTACAATCTAACGAGACTGTTGATCCATAAAATGAAAGAAATAAGCAATGTATTGTATTATGAAATAAATAAGGCTGTATTGCAGATGTTAAAAATTAAAATTAACTTTTTTCCTTACCTGCACTGATGATAGTCATGTTTGAATGAGGAGCTTTTATTCATTTTGACAGTCACACAATCAATTAATCAGTAGCTGAACTGGGTTCCATACAGTCACAAAAACAAATTAACCAAAAAGCCTCAAAAACAAAAATGCAAAATAAATAGCTAAAACAAAACAAACTTAATCCGTTCCAGAAGTCTGTTCAACTTCCGAAATGTTCGAAAATCAAGGCACACTTCTGAGTGGTGCAGGCGCCCCGGAAACAATAGCCGACAGCCGCATCGGACATTCAACTTCTGGAAAACATTCAAAAACCAGAACACTTACTTCCGGGTTTTTGGTGTTTGGGAACCAAGGCGTTTGAGAACCAAGATACCACTATATAGCTATGATAAACCAGCAACTTCAAAGGTTGCTCTTATGTCATCCTCAATTTCTACTCAGACATTTCCCCAAGAGCAAACTTCAGCTATTAAGCACAAGATCCTGTTCCATCACCTGATTTGAATTCATCAATTTTGCACTAAAGAGCATGCGCACTATACCACAGCGAAGTCAGTGTTTTATTGTTACACATGACAGCCTGCTGTATTTATGAATGACACCAACTGAGTCTAGTCCGTATTGGGAGTATCATATGACACTTGGTTTTGTTAACTTTTTACTTACAAGACAAATAAACACCAACTCTGAAGATTATCAGAATAACTTGGTAGAGGAAAAATCTTCCAAAGCATCTTCTGTTCCATACATACACCTTTTTACTTCTGAGTTGCATTCATAACCACTAAATCAGGAGCTCCCAAACTTGTTTCCCCCTTGGACCTCTTGAATATGGCTGAGTGTATTAGCAGACCATTTAATGATTTTTTTATGTACATTGTAACAATTTTAATGTGTTGTGCTAGATGCTGTATAATTTTCAATTGATTTTTTATTGATTTTTATTTCTTATATTGCATTTTATTGTATGACAACTGAAATTCCACAGAATTTAAATTGAAACACAAAAAATACAATATAAGAAATAACAGAAGCAATAAAAATAAAACTGAAAATCACTATGAACATTCACAGACCACCTGAATGAAGCTCATAAGCCACAATTTGGGAACATCAGCATTAATTGATCTTAGGGCCTCTATTCTGTTTCATACATAAGATTGTCTTTTAAACATTAGTACAAAGCAATCCTAGTGGTCATCCTTTAATTACCAACATTAACACTATCCCTTTTCAGAGGAGCCACCCTCAGTTAATAGGCTAAATCAATACTTTTGTTTCCAGGTCAGTCATTAACAAATACTGCTAAACAAAGCAAATACTGCCTGAATGTGTTAACAAAGGCCTCAAACATGTCCAATTTTTGATCCCAATTAACACTACTGGGGATTCTTACCTGACCAAATAGGACTGGAACCCACTGAATTCAAGGGGATTTTACTATGACCACAGCCTAACAATGTGCAAAAACTGTAGTTGTGACAGTTATAATTACAGTGGTACCTCTGGTTGCGAACGGGATCCGTTCTGGAGGCCCATTCACAACCTGAAAAGAGCGCAACCTGAAGCGCCGTATCTGCGCAGGTATGTGGCACGATTTGGCACTTGTGCGCATGCGGCAACACCCAGAAGTAACCCTTTCTGGTACTTCCGGGTTGCCACGGGACATAACCTGAAAGAATGTAACATGAAGGAAACATAACATGAGGTACTGTACTGTACTGAGGAATTTTGGGGAGCATATCCATGACATAAGGTGATTTTTAACTATTACCTGGTGCTGTACCCTTATGGCTGCTAATAAATATACAATGTCATTTTTTATTGGCTACTTTAGGTTGTCAGGATATAATTATTATTGCAACAGGAACAAGCTTAGGTTCCTGCACTTCCCCTTCTAGCACAGCTACAATGAATAATCTGGAAGCTTTCACTTCCATTTTATTTTAATTAAGCGCAGCTTAGCATTTGTCTCCCAAATGCAACCAGCTTAACTATGATTTATAACAAGCCAACACCAAAATGTTGTTTATGAAACTCGCTTGTAGTTCCAACAAATCACAGTTAAGATTAACCACTGTTTAGAGTTTGGACTCTAAACTGTGGTTAATCAAAAACGTAAGTGAAAGCTCCTCCCTCCAGCAGCAACAAGAACGCACAAACCCTTTCACGGTTTACCATGAAATCCAAATGAAGTCATTAACTCCTGGAGAAGAGAACACAAGACAGGTAAACTGCAGCCCTTCAAGACTTTGTGGGATTACCACTACTACTATCTTTGACAAGTGGTTGAAAGGAGCTGTATATATTCTGAATATATATGATACACACATCAGAGCTGTTGAAGGAAAGTGAATTAAAATTCCCACAGCATGCAAGAATGTTTTGACTGACTTACACCTCAGAAAAGAATACATTCATCTGTTGCATTCTGTTTGGCATAAGATTCTGGCAACATGTGCACACATCACAGACACTGCTCTCTTTGAGACTGTAAAACCTGTGTCCGCATTAAACCACTTTGGGGGAGGAGAAGAGAGGAGAGGATCATATGTTCGATGGAGGAGGAGATTCCTTTTGTAGAAACTAGCATGTTGGGAGAAAAGCTAGGTTCATCCTGACATGCTATTTTTCACTGGGAAAGGGAGAGAGAATAAGTGCACGTGAAGGAGCACTCCAGCATATGAACCTTCAACTTGTGTGATGGAAGTGGCACAGGACAATGCATACTTTTACATTAAACTGCAGCTTAGGGTGTGGCCAATGTGTAACTTCAGAAATTTCAAGCAGCAAGTATTACTTGAAATAATGTTCCCCTATACAGTGGTACCTCGGGTCAAGAACTTAATTCATTCTGGAGGTCTGTTCTTAACCTGAAACTGTTCTTAACCTGAAGCACCACTTCAGCTAATGGGGCCTCTCGCTGCCACTGCATGATTTCTGTTCTCATCCTGAAGCAAAGTTCTTAACTCGAGGTACTATTTCTGAGTTAGCGGAGTCTGTAACCTGAAGCGTATGTAACCCGAAGTACCACTGTACTCTTAAATCAACTTGCAGCTCTATTCTTATTCAAGTCCTACCAAGCTCAATGCAGCGTTCGAAACTCCCATTGTTCCAGGTGCATTTTGCGATGAGACTTATGAACGCAAGCAGTTTCTGGGTGCAGTTCTGCGCCTAAGATTTCAGATTAAAGTTGCCACTGTTACTCAGAAGTAAATCCCTACCAAGTTCAATGGGGCTTCCTCCCAAGTAAAACATTTAATTTGAAATATACTAGCCAGTTAGTTATGATGGTTTAAGTAGTGAGTAGTGAATGTTAAAGTGTTATCTACCTCAGACTCCTAATAGTGATGCTTAAAATCAGAACACATTTTGGAGTGGGATCATTGAAGGACCCTTAAGTCTTAGGTTTGCGACACTCAAGGTGGATGTCTCTGCCATCAGTTATATAGTCATTTAATATGCTTTGATTGTGGTGAGAAGAAGAAGAAGAACAACAACAACAACAACAACAACAACAACAACAGGAGTTTGGATTTGATATCCCGCTTTATTACAACCCTAAGGAGTCTCAAAGTGGCTAACATTCTCCTTTCCCTTCCTCCCCCAAAACAAACACTCTGTGAGGTGAGTGGGGCTGAGAGACTTCAAAGAAGTGTGACTAGCCCAAGGTCACCCAGCAGTTGCATGTGGAGGAGCAGAGACGCGAACCCGGGTCCCCAGATTACAAGTCTACCACTCTTAACCACTACACCACACTGGCTCTTCATATAAAACATATTTATATGAAGGAAAGGGGGTACAGAGACAATCCAGGGTTTGTCTGCAGAGTGGAAGGAAAGGAGGACCTTTTCTGCTTCCCCACTTCCAGCCACTCATTCATTTTTAGCTTTGTATTCTTCTTATAAAAAAAGTACGCCTAGACATTCTGTTGTTGCACCCATAATCTAGGTTTAAGGTGCCATTTAGCTCCTAGCTTTCATATCTCAGTTTCTAACACTTGCTCAATGTAATTTATTTCCAATTGTGCTTAAAAAAGCAGTTTTAGATAAGAACTCTGTATAAAAGCATGGCCGTTGCATAAGTATGCCTGTGGTAACAGCACCACTGTCCTTTTAGTAAGTTTATGATCCAAATAAATGTTATGAATGTTAACTGCTATGAATCCAAAACACATACATCGGTATAGGAAAAAATATGAACTCTTTAGCACTGGCCACATTTGTACATAATGCTAAGCCATGGTTCACTAAAGCCTTAGCTAATAGCACAAGTTAACCACGAGCTGTCCCACAGATGACTGAACAAACCATGGCTTACCACTGCTCTTACCTCATGCCTTTAGCTAGGTGAGCATTTAGTGTGGAATGGGCAAAAAAATCCTGCTGTTCACACCTAACACTGGGTTTGTAAGCCAATAACAAATAAAGGCTTCAAATTGTAGTTAATTGGCAGACCATTGCTAAGCCATGGTTTAATAAATCAGAGTTTAATAAACTATGGCTTAGTGTTGTGTGAAAATCAAGACACTCAATACCGACTAAATTAAAATACGTGCAGTCACTTCCATTTCTAAGCACAGACATCAATATGGAAGCACAGCAATTGAATCTGACAAGGTTTCCCCAAAATGCAAGTTTAAGGCAGATCTCCCATGGAAAGGCAGATACAGGGGGAAGCTATTCTCACACATACACACAGTCACACTCCAGGATGCACACACATCTAGGATGCACAGATGACAATTCTCGTTTCTTTTTCGTGTCCATTGAAGTTCCTGAAACCAACTCAAAGGATTTCACATAAGCATGAGTTCTTAGAATCTGAGTTCAATGAGATTTTTTTTGAGTATTTCATTAGAAAGCAGCCATTTCAGTGGAAGGGGGGAAAACTGCGTGTAAGCAGGGTAAAAGAGGATGCCTTAGCAACCATAAATCAAACTTTTTGGTGAGTTCCCTTCTATGAAGCTTTCTAAAAGACCCTGCTGATAGGGTGAAAATATATTCCAGGATTTTCCCCATGCAACATTAAACTCTTTTTCTAACTATACAAAGCCATAAAGCAAAACTCTCTAATATGAAATAATAATTGCTTTTCATTATTAGCAAACGACTGTCATGTCAATTTCAACTTAAAGTGTACATATTAAAGGCTTGCTTACATTCACCCTGAATGCTCATAGGAAAAAGTGAGTGTATAAACAAGCACAGCCTATCCCTCATTAAGGATCTACTGTTTACATACAGTATGAGAGAGGGAGGAATGCACCCAGTTCATCCTACACATTAAGAAACAGAAGCACTTAATCTGCTATTTCTCTTACTGAGAAAGTACTACTACAGTTAGTTATATAGTAAGGATTGCACAACCTAAACTGTGAAAATTAGAGCGCTAGTAAATGATGCACATACTGCCACTTGGTACCCTTTTAAGTTCAAATCCAAATTTTACAGTTCAATTCTATGCAAATCTATTCCAATTAAGTTCATTTGGGCTTACTCCCAGGTGAGTGGGTATAGGGCTGCAGCCCAACTACGCTATCTCAGACATTTTCTGTTTGTTATTCAAGCCACAGATAAAATGCACATTCTTCACTGTGTTGTATGCCAGCATAATACAACTAGCACATAATGAGCACTTTTACAGAGCTATAAATTGTGTGCATGTGTGCATGGACACACAGGGTGTCTAGATAACAAACAAGGGAAATTTGCATGATGTTCCCCTGCATAATAGATTCCCAGTGCATATAACTGTACAAATGTGCAAATTAAAGGCACACAAGCTTTTCTCATTATCACAGAGGCTATCACCATGTATTAAAACATCATGCATGAAACACACACGCATTCACATAGAATGCAATGTCTGCAATGCCTGTCTTACGCATTTGCATAACAGGCCTTTCCACAATGCCTTTTCAAGCAGACTGGTCATAAATGGTGATGTGCCTCAGACACACCCTGACACTTAAAAAAGGTAAAGGTACCCCTGCCCGAACGGGCCAGTCTTGACAGACTCTGGGGTTTGTGCGCCCATCTCACATCTATTGGCCGGGGGCCACAGGTGCATATAACAAAATTGTTATAGAAATAAGCACCTATCATTAATCTGCATACAAATCAGATACACATCTATTGGATTTGTGTCATATTATCCCCTTAGACTTAGAGATGGGCGGACCTCAAGACCCACATAAAGAGTTCAAATAAGAAGTTTGCCATATATGGGTGAACAACCTTTTTTCTGTCAAGGGCGCAGAAGTAATCAAAAGATCCTGTACACTGGCAACTGGTAAACCCAGAGCCAAAATGGGCCACAACAAAAAGAAAAGATTGGTGGGGGTACCCCTTTCTCTCTCTCTTTCTGCCACCCACTTTCCCTCTATTTTTTCCTCCTTGCCGCCTGCAAGAAATTAGGCCTATATAAGCTACACGCAAACATATTCCACCCTCTAGCAGGGCAGTTATACTTAACAATACACCTAGATTCCATGGGAATAAAGACCACCCACCAATACACCCGGAGTGAGCACCACACTCCCTAGTAGCAGCATTATTCACTCTACAAGGCATTTACCAATATTTGAGACACAGGGCTCAACAACTTAGAATCTGTGTAGTGCAAGAAGCAAATACCACACAGAGGAGCATCTATTAAAGCCAGGAGTAGCTATGTTAGGCTGCAACCCTTACTTTTTTTGCACGGGGGTGTGGGGAGACAAGGCTCATTGAGCCCAGTGGGCTATGCATCTTCAATACTTACAAAGGCTGATGTGGAGAAAATGGATAAAAGAGGAAGTCTTTCTCCCTCTCTCATAAAATACTAGAACTTAAGTATTGGGAAAGCCCAGACAGAGCAGAACAAAATCATTTCTTCACACAGCCCAGAGCTGAACTATGGAATTCTCACCTCAAGAGCTAGTGGTGGCCTCTTGAGTTGGCTTTAAAAGAGGATTAGGCACATTTATGAAAGGTAGGATTATCAATGGCTATGTTCCTTCCCTACTCTTGGGAGCAAGTATGCTTCTGAACACCAGTTGCTGGGGATGACAAGAAGGAATGAGGGCTGTTGAACTCGGACCCTGCTTGTAGCCTTCCCAGAAGCATCCCCTTAGCCCCCGTGAGAACGAGAGGCTGGGCTACATAGGCCTCCCTTGGCCTCATCCAGCAGGGCTCTTCCTCACATCCTCCCCCTGGACTCAGGCCCATCGAACTCAAGCTGGCAATTGAAATCAACGATGCTGAAGCCCCGCAGGATTATGGTGGGGCTTGCTCTGAACATGACCAAGTCCGGATCCAGCCCACCCTATCTGGGAGGGCAACACCTGTGCAAGAGCAACACCCGTATAAACATGCACAGGTAGGGGCGGGGGCGAAAGGGGAGGGGATCGGGGTGGGAATCTTTCAATCCCACCCGGCCAAGTTAGAGAGAGGAAAAGGGCACATCTCCAAGGGAGGCAAACGTGAGCGGCGGTTTTGCATGGGCGGAGGCCTCCCCCTTTCCTGTGGAGCTGGGTGTGGTGGGCCCACCTGCAAAGCGGTGAGCAGGGAGGGGAGGCCTGGGCACCCGCAGGCCTCTAACACGCAATACAAAGGAGGAGGAGGCCTAGCCGCCCTCAAGACTCGACGCAGACCCTTCCCTCAAAAGCCCCCCTTCACCGCCACCCAGCAAAGAGAGGGAGGGGTCAAGTGCCCCCCCACCCCGCCTCCGGTTGCCAGGCAACCCCGCGCGAGGCCTCGAAACCCGGCTAGGCCTCGACAAACCTACCTGGGTCCGAGGGACTGGTGACTGGGCAGCTTGGTTCCGGCTGCGGCGGCAGCAACAAGGGAGGTCTCCTCCCCTTCTCGTTCCGGGTTCGAGACTCGGTCTGGCGCCGGCCCCACCACCGCCTTACGCGTGCTCTGGGTATTGTGGGTGGGGAGGTGGGGGCCTGTGTCTGCGCGCGCGCAGCGAGCTCCTCTCCTTTCTTTCTTTTTCCCCCACCCCCACTCGTCCCTCGCTGCTGTTACTGCCACTCGCCACCGCCCCTCCTCTGCTCCTTTCAATCCGCTCGCACAACACACTCTGTCCAAGATGGCGGCCACCCCTTACACGGGGTTTCCCCGCCCACTACTGACGGAGGGGGGCGGGAGGAGGGGAGGAGGGCGGTGGGAAGAAGAGCCGCAACGTCCTGTCGCAAAAAATCCGGCCACACACACACACACACACACACACACAGAAAATCGCCTCACTCGGAGAGGGGAGGAGACGGAAAGAATACAGGCGGGCGACTGATGCCAACCCAGAAAATAAAAATGAGAAACAAAAAAAAAAAAGAGTTCCCTTGACAGTGATAACCAAGAAAGGGACCAATCATCGAAGTAGCCGGGGGAGAAGAGGCGGAGCGGGAAAAGGGCAATGCTAGGGGTGTGGTTTTTTTGGGGGGGGGGAGAAAGATTGACCTTCGGGGAGGCGCGACGGGTGCGCGTGCGCACAGCCAATTGCCTGCGCGCACGCAAAAAAAAAAATGATAGGAGAGTCTCGGTGTTTCCTTTGGGAGGATTTTTCTTTCATTGTTTGGGAGCATGCGCTCTTGCGAACGACGCGCGAAGTGGGCGGGCGCGTCTTAGACCTTGTTTTTAAAGAGCTGAATCGGCTCCGCTTTAGAGCTTGTTGGCTCCTCTCGCTGGTCAAGGCCTCGTCCCGACCCCTCAGCCTCCGCAAACACACACGCCCCAAAATCATCCTCCTCTACTGTGGGGGGAGGAGGAACCCCTCCCCCATAAGTTGTGTGTGTGTTGTTTGCGCTTCTTACGCACGAACGTTGACGCATTTCTAGTCACGCTCTGGACCTGGAGGCCCAGTAGGCAGGAATTCAACGGGTGAAGCTTTTTCCTGAGTGCCAGCTTTACAAGTTGAATTTCGGCCTTTAGCAAGCTCCTAGCAGTTCAGTATTTTTTTGGTCCCGCTTTAGGTAAACGTTAAAACGCACGTGCGTTTTCAACCAGAGGTTATTTCACCATTAACTGATAATAATTTTATAAAGAGAAGAGGACTATAAAGCAGCATATAAATACAAAGTATAAGGTGACCCAACGCAATAAAACAATTGCAGCGGTGCTTGTAACCACTCCAGGAACACAGCTTCAATCACAGGAATGCTGTAAAAATTACAAAATCACATATTCAGTGAAGAGTTCATCGCAGGGGAACAAATCAGATTACAGTACAGGCATCATGTGCAGACGTCCCCACCCTCACTGGTCTGCACATCAACCTAAGAATGCAGCTTTTAAAAAAATAAATCGATTTTTTTTATTGAAAGTTTTCAGCAGAGAATACAATAAAAGCCAAACTAAGCTAAATTAAAATAAAGCAGAGAGAATAAGAGAAATATGATGATGAAGTAGAAATTAATACAAAGCCCTCTATCAAGGCTGTATCTTAAACCTTTATTCCACACAAGAAGGGTGAGCCCTCACAGCCCCCACTTGGGAGCTTCCCGCTTTTCTCCCTAGCCTCCCACCTTCAAAGACTCTCTCTACCCTGGCCCTTTATCTTCCATCCATTACCTTCTTGTGTGTATCTTCATTAATCTAAAATAGGAAACATCAAAAAAGAAAACATAAATATAGAGTTAGAAGAAGAAAACAAGAATTAGAATTCATAGAAGAAAGAGAGATAAGAAATAAGAAATAAGAAGGGCTTCCAATTCTCCATCTACCAATTATGTACATAAAGATTATTCAAAATACAGTGGTACGTCGGTTTAAGAACAGTCCGGTTTAAGAACGATTTGGTTTAGAAACTCCACAAAACTGGAAATAGTGTCCCGGTTTGAGAACTTTACCTCAGTCTAAGAACAGACTCCAAACGATGAAAGGGCACCGGCAGCGGGAGGCCTCATTAGGGAAAGCATGCCTCACTTTAAGAATGGTTTTGGTTTAAGAACGGACTTCCGGAACGGATTAAGTTCGTAAACCAAGGTACCACTGTATTCAAAATATACATTCCAGGATAACATCTAGCTGTGTTTCAATATAATATCCAGCTATTGCTCAATCTGCTCAGCAGTGTTTTCCCAATCTTCAGTCCCAGTCATCACAAGTTTGTTCTTTTTTTTCCAGCCCAAAAAGTCCAAAAGGAGCCTGTTAATTAGTGCTTTTTCATCCTCCAGCAGTCTTTGTTTTCTGGGTGCTAATTAACTGGCAGATAGAAAATCCATTTCATACTTCCATTCCAGTCTCAAAAATAATTAAAAGAAAAATAATTAAAAGAAGAAGGTTTTGCTGACCCGGTGCCTTGAATTAAGGGCTATTATATTCCTCCATTCCCCCCTCAAAAAAAAGTTCACATAGAAAGCTATCTTTCAAGGTGAAGTGATTTGACCTAGCCACGCCATGACCTGCTAATTTTCTATGTGCAAGGGAGAAGGGGGTGCCACAAATTTCTCATAATGTATTGTTTGGGCTGGATACTGAATAAGCATGGAAACCAAAAAGCTCAAATCATATTAAAAATAATTTGGAGTTTGTTACCAGCAAGGTGATGGTGTCCTCTAAATTCAACTGCCAGGGATTCAACTATATATAAAATGACTAGACTGGAGTCGGGGGTGACAGAGAGGGAGAGAGACAGAGGAAGCTGTCTTATATTGAGTCAGAGTGTTGGCCCATGTAGTTCAGTATTGTTTACACTGACTGGTAGAAGCTCTTCAGGGTTGGAATAGAATCCTGAAGGTCCCTTCAAAAAGAGTATGTTGTGGTGATGGACCAATCATCCTGGGGGAAAAAAACCCTGAAGAATGACAACTCTGTCTAACTCAAACTAGTAAATTAGAACAAAGCATTCCCAATTCTCAAAAATCGTGACCAGCAAAGGGCAAACACAATTCATATTTATTTTATAACATATGGCAAACGTTTATTGAATACATAAATTGTTCAGACTGTGGCAGGAATCCACCCAGTACTCATAGGAAAATGTGGCTTGATCTCTTAGAGGAATCAAATGAAACTTGTAACACATGGTGTGATAAAAGTCTGTAGTTTTTTCAGGAAAAATTGTTTGTTGTTTACTGTGGTAACAATTGTTTTCTCAAAATTTACCTTCTGTTCCATGAAAATAAATAAAATCAGTATTTTAAAAGATGGGGGTGGGGTGGGAATAGTGAGCAGCAGTGAGTTATCAGACACAGGTTCCAGAAAACAATGGGCACAATTGCAATAATCTTCTTGACTAAGCAGTGAAGCAATTCAATTATGTTAGACTCTAGTCTTAAATAACCTTGGGGGGGGGTTGCCCCTCCAGCAGATATCATGCACATGCAGCCCACTACCAAAATCAGCACAATCACTTTTGTGATTTGTCCCCACAAAACACTTCATCACAGTTTCTTCCGATCTATTCAAAGGGCCTTTGCTGCACGATACCAAATGTAACAATCCACTGATAAATGTATCTATGTACTGGCTCACAGGAAAAACTTCAGAGATTCATATAGACATGTGAGCTCAGCTACTCAGCAGCCCCTCTGCCTGAGGGATAATCCCTGGCATCCTGATACCTGAGTGCCAGACAGGTAGACATTCCAGAAATAACAAACCCAGATGAAGACAAAAGGGTGTGATTAACTTAGCTGGGAAATGGGGAAATGTAAATATCTCTTTTGTTACACTTGATGGGTGTTTGGTGGAAGGCAGGGAGAACCATGGGAAAGGGTCCAGGATGCTCAGATTACTTCCACCAGACCTCCCCTTTCATGATGTAACCGTGATGTATGAGTGATGTAGTTTGGGGGCAGGTGTAACATGGGGATAAGCAGCTAATAAAAGTTTGGGGCTCTTTTGTTTGGGGCTTCCATCTTGTTCCATCTTGTGGCAGGTGGGAGTCCTGTCGTGACAGTCTTCAATAAAGACCAAGCCTACTGGCTGCTGTCTTGCTCTGGTATTCCTTGCCGGTGTCCTTGGTTTTTTTTGTCCAAGGGAGCCCTCAGATTTATCCATTAACAATGGCAATGTGCATGATGTTAGATACAGTAAAGGTAAAGGGACCCCTGACCATTAGGTCCAGTCGTGGCCGACTCTGGGGTTGCGGTGCTCATCTCACTTTATTGCCCGAGGGAGTCGGTGTACAGCTTCCGGGTCATGTGGCCAGCATGACTAAGCCACTTCTGGTGAACCAGAGCAGCGCACGGAAACACCGTTTACCTTCCTGCTGGAGTGGTACCTATTTATCTACTTGCACTTTGAAATGCTTTCAAACTGCTAGGTTGGCAGGAGCAGGGACCATTGCGGGGATTCGAACTGCCGACCTTCTGATCGGTAAGTCCTAGGCTCTGTGGTTTAACCCACAGTGCCACCCATGTCCCAGATACAGTACTGTACTTCAAAATGTGGCACACAAGCCCTGCTGTGTTTGTGGGCCCTCTTGCTGATTCTGCTAGGTGTGGGCCAGGATGTCTGCCTCAAAATCCTTTCCCACTATGGCTAAACAAAGATCTAAACCCGGGCCTTCCTCCTTTCTTCATCAACCCAATCCAACTCCAACACACTATCCACTGCACCACACAGAAACACTCACAAAAATCAGCTCCTAAATCAGCTCACGAAGGAGCAACACAATGTAACGTGTTGGCAGATATGATAGAACATCATCAAGGAATCACAAGCTGGTAGGAAGAGCATGTGGGGTGATTAATATATGAGCCACATTTGCCCAAACATCATATGAGAAAATGAGGCAATTGTGTGATCACCATCAGTTGTATTGTGGTTGAATTGATTCTGGCAAAAAAAAATTTCTCTGTCACTGCTAGAGGGCAGTCATGCACCACAGCAGAAAGGCTGGAGAAGAAACTATCAGCTTCGACAGAGTGAAAAATAAAATAAAAGCTGGGCTTTAGGGAAGGCAAGAGGTTCAACTGGCAAGTTTTAGAATTAAACACATACATATGCCAAGCTAAACAAAAATGTGCAGCAACAAAAGTTGCAGCCTTTGGTCACGGTGGCACATGGCAAGCACATTATGGGATTATATTTCAATCACTGGGCCAGTTTCTAAATAAACAGAAGCAAAAGCAGGAGGGATGTAGCTGGAGGGATGCTTAATGAAACAAAGAATCATTGCAGAACCAAAATGCAGGCCACTAAATATATTTACAACCTATTGTTGAAAAAATTAAGTTTTTTATTAATGTAAAATTGAAAGTACTGTACAAACAAGAAAAAATGCAATCAAAATTACAAAACATAGCAGTGCAGAGTTGTATTTCCCCAGTGCTTTCCTGGGGGGACGCAGGGGTCCTCCCTAAACGTTTTGTGAATCTAAGTTTGGCCTCATTGAGGGGGCAGTGTTTCAATATGAGTAGGAAAATGAGAGTACCCCTTAAAAAATTTTCTTTAGAAAAAAGCTCTGTAATTCCCAATAAAGAGAGAGCATATAATGTAGAAAAGTAAGAGCAGAAAAAACACATCATGAACGCCAAACTTTGGTTGAGGAAAAGTTTTGTACAGTATGTCTGAATTTGGCACGTGAAGAAATGAAATCCCACCGAATGGCGTAGAGATTGGGCAGCCTTATACTGCAATCCTAAACATTTTTGCTTAGAACTATGCCCTACTGAGCTCAATAGGATTTCCTGTCTGGTAGGTTCCTGGTTTTTCTCAGTTTCCGTTGTTGTTTCCTGCCTTTTTCCCTGACAGGGACTCAAGGCAGTTTACAGCTAATTTTTTATTTAATTCAATTTATCTGTTGAAGGTGTTCTACATGATCCCTTCCCTCACACATTTTTTTCTTTACAACAACCCTGTGAGGTTAAGCTGAGAGGTTGTAATTGGCTCAAGGCGGCAGATGTATACATGTATATGACACCTATGTGTGTGGCGAGATCAAATGTGGGAGAAGCTTTCTGGTGTAGAATAGAACGTCTCTATTTTAATTGGGATGGTGACAGCAGCCACGAAATTAAAAGACGCATCTTAAAAAGCAGAGACATCACCTTGCCATCAAAGGTCCGTATAGTTAAAGCTCTGGTTTTCCCAGTAGTGATGTATGGAAGTGAGAGCTGGACCATCAAGAAGGCTGATCGCCGAAGAATTGATGCTTTTGAATTATGGTGCTGGAGGAGACTCTTGAGAGTCCCATGGACTGCAAGAAGATCAAACCTATCCATTCTTAGGGAAATCAGCCCTGAGTGCTCACTGGAAGGACAGATCGTGAAGCTGAGGCTCCAGTAGTTTGTCTACCTCATGAGAAGAGAAGACTCCCTGGAAAAGACCCTGATGTTGGGAAAGATGGAGGGCACAAGGAGAAGGGGACGACAGAGGATGAGATGGTTGGACAGTGTTCTCGAAGCTACTAGCATGAGTTTGACCAAACTGAGGGAGGCAGTGGAAGACAGGAGTGGCTGGCAGGCTCTGGTCCAGGGGGCCACGAAGAGTCGGACACGAATAAACGACTAAACAACAACAACAATTTTCATTGGAGAACAGTTGGAGGGTACGCAATTGCTGGAGATCTTGAACAGGAGAGTGCTATTGTGTTCCTCCTCTGCTGACTGGCATGCTGAGAGCAGGTTGTTGGACTGGATGGACCATTGGCCTTATCCAGCAGGACTCTTCTTAAGCTCTTACACTGCATAAAAGTTTTTATTGCTCTTAATATTGCCAAGGTGAAACAAAGACAGCTTTCAAAGGTATTCTGTCTTGATAAGAACATATCCTTTGTCTCAAAAAGCACTGGACTGATGCAGCCACTATTGTGTTCCTTAGGGCATGGCTTCAGCCTTTAGTCTATCAGTTTTTATTTTTTATGAGACACATACACACCTTCAAAAGACTAGGAGGAGGAGGTGGAAGGCTGAGCCTTCAGCAAACACAGCACAGTGGAAAATATCTCCACTAGGCTGAACAGGATTAAAATCCTGAACAGATTTACAAGAGTGGAACAGAAAAGGCCAGTGGAATGGTTCCATGCAACCAGATTCAATGCATGTTTTCTTGGAAGTAAGTTCCACACTGCAGTCAATTCCATTCCTCATGTTCTCAATCTTAAATTCAGTTTGCATTTTTGCAGCAATTTGCAAGTTTCTTCTTAAAAATTTGCATCAGAATTAACTAGCATTTTCATGTAAACACATTTTTATATACACGTTTGACTAATATACATCTTTTTGCAAACATTTTTCCTAATACAATGTATATTTATATGCTATTTTCACCAATATATGCATTCCTATGCAATTTTCTCTTAATATGTCTCTTTATATGTACCACACTCTTTTGCATTGCCAAATTTGGGAAAATGCATAGTTTGAAGGACAGCCATGTCAGTTCACACATTGATTTGAGAAGTACAACCATAGCTGTCAAGTGTCCCTTATTTGAAGGGACAGTCCCTTATTCCAGCACCATGTCCCGCTGCTGTCCCTTATTGATGGATGTCCCTTAAATGTCCCTTAAATGATGTCCCTTAAATTTCAAAGGAAGCAGCTCCTCTCCCTCCCTCCTTGCTTGGCTGCGTTGCTCACCCAATAAGAAGTCTAAGAACGACTGGGGGGGTGGAGCTTGCATGCCTTGTGTGTGGCTAGTTAATGCAAGCTGAGGGTTTTTTTGAATGCTGGACGTCATTTTGTTGCACGTGCTGCTGCAAACTTTGCAGTGCAAAGCCAGTCCGGGGAGCCATCTTAAGTTGAGGCTGCATAGGCCTTGTGGTGCGTGTGATTCAGATTCTATTCAGTTGAACCTCTGGTTACAAAGTTGGTTGGACAGTGTTCTCGAAGCTACCAGCATGAGTTTGACCAGACTGCAGGAGGACAGGAAGACTGGAGTGCCTGGAACAGGTGAGGCTGCAGCTCCCTTATTTTGGCTGCTGGTCCCTTATTTTCAAATCTGTAAGTTGACAGCTATGAGTACAAATCAGGTAGTTTCTCATTAAAATGAAAACAAAATCAAATTTCTCCCCCATCTGGATGCAGAGGAGAGATGGGAGGCACCAGTTGGGGAACCCCAAGAGAAAAAGGCTCAGAGCCGGGGATGGGACAATGGCTTTTGTAATTCCAGGACTGTCCCTGGGAAATAGTCCCCAGTGCATATGAGCCACCACTGAGTGCCTGAGGCAACTATGAGGAAGTGGTATATATATGTGATGAAAGAGCTAGACATATGGAAAATTCTTTTAAACACACAGAAAATGTTAGGCCCTCATCAAACCACTTCCCTCTCCTTCAATTGCTTGCTGATGGGTTTCTTGGTGCTATCAACTACACTGCATAAGTCTTGTGGTTTCTAGAAACCTTCACCTGTTGCTAATCTTTGTTTCTGTTTGTTTCCTTGCTTGAGATGCAACTCAAATCTTTCCACCTCTCTCCAATGTCGTTTTTACTAACCCTGACAATTACCATGGGGGGGACTCCATTGCTTAAATAGGATGCACAAGTGAGTTTCAGCAATACTAACAAATTCAAACCCAGACCTGTTATGGCATCACCATGTTTTTAGCTGTTTGTGGCAATAGACTATGCTGTTGATTTAAATTGTTGCTTAGGCTTGAATCAGCATAGTAGTTTCCCATCCTAGAAATTGACTCTGCTTCATTGGAGGTTTTTAACAGAGGTTGGATGGCCATCAGTCATGGATGCTTTGGTTGCGATTCTTGCATTTGCAAAGATTTGGACTACCGTAGATGACTCTAGAGGTCTCTTCTAAGACTACATTCTATGAATAGTGCACTAGAAAGAAGAAACAATAATTCAAAGGACTTGGGTGTGTTGTTATTCACTCACTAAACAAAGCCCTCTCCCATTTCCATTTGGGTTTAAACTATACTTAAAGCCTGAATTTTCTATCTAAGTCAGCTCAGAACCCTATCAGGAACCCCTCTTAGCTCCACTGTGATTTGGAGGACCACTCCTCACTTTGCTGGCTCACAGACCAAAGAATGGGTGCGAGACTGTTGCCTTCCTGGCATAGGATTCTGAAGAGGGGAGCTTAACTCTTGGAAAAGGCACAGATCTCAAATCACTGTCTTTGTGTTCCGCTTGCTCCAAGATCACATGTAAAGGTAAAAGGACCCCTGATCATTAGGTCCAGTCGCAGACAACTCCGGAGTTGCGGCACTCATCTCGCTTTATTGGCCGAGGGAGCCGGCATACAGCTTCCGGGTGGTCATGTGGCCAGCATGACTAAGCCGCTTCTGGCGAACCAGAGCAGTGCACAGAAACACCGTTTACCTTGCCGCTGGAGCATGCTTTCGAACTGCTAAGTTGGCAGGAGCAGGGACCGAGCAATGGGAGCTCACCCCGTTGCGGGTATTCGAACCGCTGACCTTCTGTTCGGCAAGTCCTAGGCTCTGTGGTTTAACCCACAGCGCCACCCGCGTCCTATTGATCACATGTACTCATCCCCTATTTTTATTTTTTTCCGTGTGAATCTGTCACAAATTGCTGCACTCACTCTCCATACTTTTGGCATAATTAGGGATCCCTTTTTCTCTATAATCAAGGTGTGTGTTGATGTAAACAAAATCTGCTCCTTTTCCCTTATGGGGTATCCAAGAGCCCATGTAGAGTCCTTAAGTGGGTTACCTATTGGTAGGTGAAAATAACAGAGACCAATCAGAGAATATTAAATAGTAAGTCTGATCTTTATTAAAGCTGTTGCAACAGGGTCCTCACTCACCACATGCAGGAGGAAGGAGGAACCCAGAACAATGGTGTGCAAGCCCTTATATAGACTTTTGTAGCTCAAGACCATCCCCAAAAACCTCATACATACATCACAGAAAGAGGTGGTCTAGAACAGAAATCCTGTCTGCCAGGATACCTGACAATGGCCAGTGATTGCTCACTTGGGCAGCCTGGCCATCTTTTGTGATGGTAAATACTTTAATTCCTGAATCCAGGTCACAGGCTCCCCCTATTCATACACAAAGATGCCCTAAAGACCAGTAAGCAAAGTACAATGGAGAGGCTTTCCCATTTCCTTCCTCCTTGCAGAGAAACATTTGAGGTCAATTTGGGAGCGTCAAAATGGTTTCAGGATTGTTCTCCTGTACTATTTCAGACAAGTCATTTACAAACTTATGTATTTGTTTGCCTTGTAAATTTATGAACATTTAATTCACAGTCATACCTCGGGTTGCGAACGTGATCTGTGCAGGAGGCACATTTGCAACCTGCAGCATTTGCAGCTTGAAGCACCACGTCTGCGCACACATGTGATGCAATTCAGTGCTTCTGTGCACATTGTCATTTTGTGCTTTTGCGCATGCACGAGCACCGAAACCCGGAAGTAACCTGGTACTTACAGGTTCTGGTACTTCCGGGTTCAGCATGGTCCACAACCCAAAAACGCACAACCTGCAGCGTTCGTAACTCGAGGTATGACTGTATATATTTGAGACCTTAAATTCTTATTACAGTGTATATACTGAATGATTATTTGATGCCTGCATATTTGCACCCTTGATGTCAGAAGCAGCACATGAATATTCTGTCTCTTTTCATTTCTGTGTGATAAACCAAACTTTTTCTAAGGTATACATGTGTTTTTAATTGATGGGTAGCCTGGCTCTACACAAAAGATTGTACCCTTCTTAGAACTATATGTACATTGAGTTCACATGTTAAGTGGATATATACCTCATAACACATCCTCCCCCATCTAATAAATACATATTTATTACATATATAGCACATCTTTCCTCCAGTGAACACACAGGGTTCTCCACCTTCCCATTTTCTCCTCACAACAACCCTGTGAGGATGGTTAGATGATGATTGGTACAGTAGAAGTATATCCAATGAGCTTTAGAGCAGAGTAGTGATATGAACCTTGGTCCCCAAGGTGCTGGTACAACCACTATGGCACACTATCCCTCTGTCTTTAGAGGAGAGGGGAGGATAATGCTTAATGGATCTGATAAATTGTTTTCTTCCAGTCCACTAAAATTTAAGACATAATATATCTGTTTGTATTAAAGATGCAAGAAACCTCTCTGTTCTTTTTGCAGTTCCAGATTAATTAACATTCATGCATGGACCAGATCTGGACCAGCTTAGCTGCAGCAAACTGGGCCTATTTGTGATGAGGATTCTTGAGATCATAAATGTATACATAGTAATGAAATCGTGTCCTCAGTTCATGCCCCAGAACTCAAATCATGTGGTTCAGTATCCAAAATATTCCAAATGATTTAAAAAAAACAACAACACACCTTTGCTGCCAACATAGTGGGTTGTACATCACACTTAAATTAAACTATGGTTTAAAGGTATATGCCCAGAATTCTAGGAATTGTGTAAGTGGCAGATTTATTTTCAACCCTCTTCCAATTATGGCCTACTCCTATACATAAGCATACCAAACTATTTTAGACATTTCTTTTGTCCTGCTTAGCAAAATCACATGGAAGGGTTGCCAACTATTTTGTCTAGCACAGCGCCTCTCCCTTCAACAGCCAGAGCTTTTCCTGGGGAACCTGCACTGGGAGACCTTACACCAGCTGGATTTCTGCCCTCTGCTGCTAGCCACTCTGCCCCATGTCCTGCAATCTGAAAATAGATAGTGCAGCAAGATAGTGAACTGTGCCAACACCACATCCAATTTGTCTCAAAGCTGCCTGCAAGAGATTCCTCACCCCAAGAAAACAGATGCTTGCATAACTATTCTGAGAGAGGTGCATCAATCAGATCCTGGGTCAAAACTGTAATAAACACATAAAAAAATAAATTAAAAAAAATATTGCCTTTAATAAGATAGCACATTTCACTCAGAAGTACTATACACCCAGCTGAGCTGGTGGTACTTATTCTCCCTAGTAAGTGGGCACAGGCAGTTCCATTCTTACTTGGAAGGCCCAATTAACTCAGCTGAGGACACACCAGATGCTGAGTGCCATGCGCCATGTACCTCTCTTTTGTACATGTATGATGCTGGTTTGGCTACATAAGGAACCACCTCTGGAGAACTGAGTTTGCTGTTAGTATAAATAGGGATGCTAAATGGAACCTCCACAGTCAGAGGCTGCCTACCTTTGTACCAGACACTTGGACAAAAGAAAAAAGGAGGAACACAGAAAGCTGTCCTACTGAGTCACACCACTGATCCCATCATGCTCAGTATTGTCTACAGGTGAGAGGCAGCCGCTTTTCTTGGGGTGGCTTTTCTTTCAGGGATGGCTAGTTTCCAGCCCAAGGCCAGAGATTGAACCTGTTACCTTCTGCATGCAAACCACATGCTCTGCCCCTGTAGGCCACCCGAGGACCAGAATCACTGAAATTGAGTAGGAGGGAATCCAAGGGGTCGTCAAAGCTAGTCTGAAGGAGCGTCTCCACCCCCATCATTCTGCCCGGACTTTGAGGTCCAGTGTTGAGGGCCTTCTGGCGGTTCCCTCCCTGCGAGAAGCCAAGTTACAGGGAACCAGGTAGAGGGCCTTCTAAGTGGTGGCACCAGTCCTGTGGAATACCCTCCCACCAGATGTCAAAGAGAAAAATAACTACCAAACTTTTAGAAGACATCTGAAGGCAGCCCTGTTTAGGGAAACCTGTTAATGTTTAATAGGTTGTTGTATTTTAGTGTTTTGTTGGAAGCCGCTCAGAGTGGCTGGGGAAACCTAGCCAGATGGGCGGGGTATAAATAATAAATTATTATTATTATTACTGAGTTCCGGAGCGGGTGGGGAAAGGGAGACGCTTTGCTGGACTAGACGGCTCTGACTCTTAGGGCTCTCTCGTCGCCACGTCTCTCCCGCCCACATGCCCCTTCCGAAAGATCAGCTACCAGACGCTCAGGACCAGCTCTCTGCAACACCAAAATGCTCCACCCCTAAGCGCTTCTGAGTGGCCTGTGGGTCTTCAATGCGCTGGGCGGGGCGCACAGAGGCAAAGGAGGCGGAAGATGCCCTGCCCCTCCCAGCCCAGCCCAGCGCTCCCTTCCTCCCTCCCTCGCTCCCTCTTTTCTTCTTCTCTTCTTCCTCTCAGCTGAGCTCAGTTCGGACCGGCCCACTCGTATCTTACTTCGGTGGGTTGGAATCAGCTTGAGCTCCTTTTTGCTTTTCCATTGCAACCCCAGGTAAGACCCCTGAGCAGGCCGCTTGGAAGGGAGAAAGAGAGGGAGGGGGCGGAGACGAGCGCAACAGATCCGGGTTTTGGGGGTCCCCCTCCTCCTCCTTTCCCCTCCTCCGGGCGATCTGACGTGTCGGTCCCTCCCCTCTGGGTATGGGAGATGCTCTTGATGGGGTGGGAATTATGTGGGTTGGGGGCGCGATCTTGCTACTTTGGGGAGGCTTGGGTCCAGGTTCGAGCTGGACCCGCAACTTGGAATAAATCATCAAGGCTTTGACCAAAGAGCCCCTTAAAAGCGAACAGATTTATTGCGGTATAGAGTTTTCGCGGACTCCCACGGTCCGTGAGAACCAGAAGTTTAGGGAGTCGGCGTGTACTAGGCAGGGAAGAGGCAGAGTGGAGGGTGGGGGTGTGTGCGCTATACGCTTGGGGGGGGGGCGTTGATACGTGGATTGGGATGGTCGTTGTTTGCAGGATTTCCAGTTTAGCTCTCTCTTGATATGGGTCTCTCTCTCACACACACAGCTGGGTCACCTGCTCCTTCATCACACGCAGCTCCTTAGCTTATCTGCAACACTTGTTGAGGCTTCTGTGAAACAATCTGGGGCTGTCAAAAGGGTGCTGGGAGGCTAGGAGGAGCGGCCAATCAAATCGCTCCCTCTGAGGTTTGAGCCCGTAGGATACAAGTTGCTCTTTGATGAAATGTAGAGATCCTTGGTGTTCCGTGGGGACTCAGAATTGGACCAAAACATTTTCTTTTCTTTTCTTTTCTTTTCTTTTCTTTTCTTTCTATCTCTTTTCTCTTCCTCCTCCTTTCTGTTTCTTTTTATCTCCCTCACACAAGACTTCGCCACAAGAAGGAAGGAAGTAAAGTTATTCTTCCTTTCTCCTCATACGAGAACCAAGAGCTGTCCTGTGAAGCACTGGGGAAGAGGCGACATAATAGAAGTATATAAAATGATGCATGGTGTGGAGAATGTAGACACAGAAAAGTTTTCCTCCAGCTCTCATAGCACTCTCAGCAATGAAGCTGAGTTCAGGACAGATGAAAGGAAGTCCTTCTTCACAAAGCACATAGTTAAACTATGGAACTCATTCCCACTGGAAAAAGTGATGGCCACCAACATGGCTAGCTTTAAAAGAAGATTAGACCAGTGGTTCCCAAATTGTTCCCTCATCACTTAAAAATCACTGAGGGTCTTGGTGGACCACTTAATGAATTTTCTGCCCATTATAGCAGTTGCAATGTGTTGGGCTAGATGCCAAATTATCATCTTCTTCTTTTATTTCCTTCACACTGCTATTTGGCTGCATTTTATGGAATTCTAATTGTAATACAATAAAATAAAATGCAAGAAACAGAAGAAGCAGTAAAAATTACATGTACAGTGGTACCTCGGGTTAGTACTTAATTCATTCCGGAGGTCCGTTTTTAACCCAAAACTGTTCTTAACCTGAAGCACCACTTTAGCTAATGGGGCCTCCTGCTGCCGCTGTGCCGACAACATGCAATTTCTGTTCTCATCCTGAAGCAAAGTTCTTAACCTGAGGTACTATTTCTGGGTTGGAGGAGTCTGTAACCTGAAGCGTCTGTAACCCGAGGTACCACTGTAAAAGTTGGTGTGAATATGTAATGCGGTGGGTGTTCCATCTCCTGTCTTCAACCTGCAAAACCAGAATCATGTTGGGGAGCTCCTGAGCAAACCTTGCAGGCAAGAGTTTGGGAACCCTTAGAATAATAATAATAATAATAATAATAATAATAATAATAATAATTTATTATTTATACCCCGCCCATCTGGCTGGGTTTCCCCAGCCACTCTGGGCGGCTTCCAAAAGAATATTAAAATACTATGATACATCAAACATTAAAAGCTTCCCTAAACAGGGCTGCCTTCAGATGTTTTCTAAAAGTTTGGTAGTTGTTGTTCTCTCTGACATCTGGTGGGATAGATGCATGGGGGAATAAGGCTATTGATGGCTACTAGCCACAATGGCTATGTTCAGCTTCCACGGTTGGGAGGCAGTCAGCTTCCAAATGCCAGTTGCTAAGACCTGCAAGTGAGGAGAGTGCTATTGCATTCAGGTCCTGCTTGCGGGCTTCCCAGAAACATCTGGTTGGCCACTGTGAGAACAGGATGGTGGACTACATGGACCACTAGCCTTATCCAGCAGGGCTCTTATGTTCCACTCCAATGTTAGAGGCAGTATACTTCTGATTACCAGTTGCAGGGAACCACAGGAGGGGAGAGTGCTGTTGCACTCAGGTTGTCACTGTGAGAACAGGGTGATGGACTAGATGAGCCACTGTCCAGGTGCAGCAGGTCTTTCTTGTGTTCTGTCTTGTGTTCTTTCCTACCCTTCCTACTACTATCCTTATTTTTAAGAAAAGAAAGAGGGAGGAGGGAGGGAGAAGAAACTGGATGTCCAGATTCAAAGACAGATGTCCTCTATCCAAGTTCCTTAATTCTTATTTACTCACCTTGAAAATAATCTGGTTGAAAGGCAGGTAAACCCCCCCCACACACATTCAATAAGAAAATAAATACTTGTGTAGAAGAATGCATTCTGATACAGCTGTCACAGTTAAAGAAAGCTTAGATGAGTCATTTATTATTATGCTCAGGACAGGTTACAACAATTAAAGCACAATTTTAAAAACAGTTGAAAACAACTTACAATCACAGAAATAAGGCAGGTGCTGAAAATATGCAGCCTGGGTGTCAAAAGCCAGGGCAAAGAGCTTAGTTTTAGTGAATGAATTGACTGTATGAATTTGCATAGCCAAAAAAAAGCACTCATTTTTTCTTAAAAAGAGAAAAAACTTTTTTTCCCAAGAACTTGTTTTTTGAAAAACAAAATCACAATTTCCTTATTTTTAGAAGGTGCAATGCACAAGTTTTGCTTGGGGATGAAAAAGTGTCTTAGGTCTGAAAAGACCGGAGAACTAGATGTATGGGCATTTGTGGGATCATCATGCTCTAAACAGCTTAGTTTGTACTGAATTGTATTAATATTATTATTTATTATTATTAATCTTCCTATGCTGTTGTGTTTTTGATACTACAGGGGTTGTCATGTTTGTTAGTGTCTTGATGTTTTTATTGTGAGGCACTTTGAGCTCATCGCTATTGTTGGAAAAGCAGGGTACAGATATTACATTAAACAAATCATCCAAATTGGGTACAACAACGCTGTGTTGTGCTGTGCTGACATTACCCATGCACTCTAGCCACAGCCTTGCCCTATGTAATATAGGTATAATAATGGAAAATTCTGTCTGCATGGACATGCTGGCAGGGTCATTTGATAAATGGGGGAGGGATAACATTTTTTTGTATGAAAGAACACCTCAGTTTGAAATATCATGAACTCCGGTTGTTGTTTTGCTACTCCTTTGTTTTTTGAAACTGTACCCCCCATTACCGCTGTATCCACCCCACCCCTAAAAAAAAATAATCCTGGATACTTGAACTGTTTTGTACAGGGCAGTGATCACTTTTCCAGCACGGGAGACGAGCATAAAAGCCTCAAAAGCAAACCAAGAAGTTCCTTCTCTAGAGTGTAGAAGACAATGGGTGTTTCACCCTAGCTAGCCAGATCCCCTTTCTTAAATGTCACTCATTGTTCAGACTTAATTCACCAGCTGAAAACACTGTTGAGATAGTAGCTGCAGTGGAGGTTGGCCCATTCAGGCCAATGGGGCAGTGCTCTACCAACCTTGGTCTGCTCTCTGCTGCTCCCCCCCCCACTCACCTGCCCTCCTTCCTGATAAGAACCAGTCCAGGGAGTGGCATTGGCTGTCAGCTTCCTCTTCCACCACCACTTCCTCCCCATTTGCAAAGCTCAATGGGAAAGAGGATGGGGACAAAGCTAAGATGAGTTGACTCTGCCTGTCATTGGCTTTGGCACTGCCTAATGTTTGGGCTTCCAGTCTTCTGGCCCACCAGTCACAATGGGTGCCAGCCATCACTGAGTAACTGGCTAATTTTGTGCAAAAGAAAAAGGAGAGCATCGTCTGTGTGTTTTGCCTCATATCTCAGGTTTTACTGCTAGAAATTTACATTAAAAATAGAAAAGCCAGCTAGCTAGGAATTTAGGGATTATGGAACATACATGGGGATTGGGGGAGCAATTGCTCCGCTTGCCCACTCCAACAGACACCCATGAGTGTAATCTTCCTTGCCTCCTTCCACCCCCTTTCCCATTCTGGGCAATCTCATGGGGGGGTGACATGCCAGTGATGGGAAAGACCAGAGGTAAAAGTGGACAGAGCAATGGATGCAAATTTTGCCTTTTTACAAGTATATTAGTTTTATGCATGTTCGTGTACCCCTCTCTGTCTTCCAAGGGGCAAGGGGCATTTGCAGAGTTCCAAGGACACTTTTAAAAGCACCCAAGCAGAATGTGAAGCAGGGCCAGTAGGGAGGGTGACTGAGGAGGGCATGTGGCCTGGGGAGAGACCCAAGGGCTCTAGGTTCCCAGTCACATCCCTAAAAGTGGATCTCTGAATCCCCAAAGATCAATAATAACTTTGTTATATTCACTATTAGAAAGGGGGGCTTTGAATACAAAGCAGAAAAAGTTGGGGGAACTTCTAAATTAAGAACTCACAGAAAGCTTTTTTAAAAATGTGAGCTGAAAGCTGAGACACAGTCTGGGGTGCCACACCTTTCTGGAAGGGAAGGTTTTGTGAATTAACGACTTCCTAATGTTAAATCAATGCTGATAATTTGTGCAAAAATTGTGTGTTTTATGGCTGCCACAAGGCTAAATAGCAACTGGATACCTCTCTTTATTAAGTAAACCTGCAGCCTTTCCTGCTGCTGCTGCTGTGCATTTAAAGACAGCATGAAATCCAGTGCAAGACATAGAAATAACCAGTCTGATCAAGCTGGTGGCCATACGCGCATGGAAGTTTTCTTCCATACATCCGTCTGTGGATGCCCAAATGTGTGTGATCATGGTGGTTCCTCTTCCTGATCCAGCTGCCAGGCTGCACACAACAAATAACTCTGTAAAAAGCAGTCATAGTCAGTGGAAAGTAGTGCATTGGAGTGAATGGGGCAGTGCCCCACCAACCTCAGTCTATCCTCAGCCAACCTCCCCACTTACAGTGGTACCTCGCAAGACGAATGCCTCGCAAGACGGAAAACTCGCAAGACGAAAGGGTTTTTGGTTTTTTGAGTTGCTTCGCAAGACGATTTTCCCTATGGGCTTGCTTCGCAAGACGAAAACGTCTTGCAAGTTTGTTTCCTTTTTCTTAAAACCGTTAATACAGTGGCGACTTGACTTTGAGGAGCAACTCATAGCACGCGGTGTGGTAGCCTTTTTTGAGGTTTTTGAAGACTTTGGTGATTTTCGAAGCTTTCCCAAAACTTTTCCGAAACCGTGCTTCGCAAGACGAAAAAACCCGCAAGATGAAAAAACTCGCGGAACGAATTAATTTCGTCTTGCGAGGCACCACTGTACCTGCCTTCTTACTTACATCCAATGCAGAGAGTGGCCTGGCTGCCATCTTCCTCCACCTTAGGCTCAGTGTCACCCCTTGTAGAACTCTTTAGGGAGGAAGATGAATGCTCTGCCTGCCATTGGCCTCTCTGCTGTCTGCCCAATGGGCACCAGACACCACAGGTAATAACACCAATCAGGAGTTGGGGAGGGGGCTTGAGCTACAGTGGTGCCTCGCAAGACGAAATTAATTCGTTCCGCGAGTTTTTTCATCTTGCGGTTTTTTCTGTCTTGCAAAGCACAGTGTCGGGAAAGTTTTGGAAAAGCTTCGAAAATCACCAAAGTCTTCAAAAACCTCAAAAAAGGCTACCACACCGCATTCTATGAGTTGCTCCTCAAAGTCAAGTCGCAACTGTATTAACGGTTTTAAGAAAAAGGAAACAAACTTGCAAGACGTTTCCGTTTTGCAAAGCAAGCCCATAGGGAAAATCGTCTTGCGAAGCAACTCAAAAAACCAAAAACCCTTTCGTCTTGCGAGTTTTCCGTCTTGCGAGGCACCACTGTAATTCTGCCATTCCCCACTCAACCAAAGGCCAGCACAATTGCTGCTTTATCTGATGGAAATGGGCCAGCCCATGTTTCAGGTTCTGATTGGAGAAAAGCAGGGCGCCAGCAACTGGTGGCCATGGCAGCTGCAGTATCGCCCGCCTCTTATTCTGTACAGTTGTCTCCTGTGCAACAGGAGTTTTGCGTTTCAAATCCATTTGCAAGTCCAGTCCTGAGGTCTGTTGCACAAGTGAATCCTGATGGTGCCTGAAGTGGAGTAGCACTGCATCCACACCAACAGACTCCCCCCCCCCTCTGCATGCACACAGGCAAAACACAAAAATAAACTCTTTAAAAAGCAACAAGGAACGCCATGGTCCATGGCTTAAATAGATACAGAAAACTAACTATAAAGGGATGCAGGTGGCGCTGTGGGTTAAACCACAGAGCCTAGGACTTGCCGATCAGAAGGTCGGCGGTTCAAATCCCCGTGATGGGGTGAGCTCCCATTGCTTGGTCCCTGCTCCTGCCAACCTAGCAGTTCGAAAGCACAAAGTGCAAGTAGATAAATAGGTACCACTCTGGCGGGAAGGTAAACGGCGTTTCCGTGCACTGCTCTGGTTCACCAGAAGCGGCTTAGTCATGCTGGCCACATGACCCGGAAGCTGTGCACCGGCTCCCTCGGCCAGTAAAGCGAGATAAGCACTGCAACCCCAGAGTTGGTCATGACTGGACCTAATGGTCAGGGGTCCCTTTACCTTTACTAACTATAAATTAGAAGCTACTGTAGAAATCACCAGTGTTCCCATGGGCACAGTGGGAATCCCCACTACCTCTTTGATGTGAAGTACTTTCCTTTTTCTCCCTCCAAAGGTACATAGAGCGGCAGGAGGAAGTTGGAAGAATGACTCTCTTTCCCACTTCCTCTTTCCACTCTATGCGGTTTTGAAGGCATTGTTATGTCTGCTGGATCCAACTTTTATGCATGTCCCATGCAAAAGCAAAGCATAGCATGTGCACACATACGTTTTCTCTTGTCTGTCACCAGGGCTGGGGTGCAAGGCAGGAGAGAAAGAAGTGACCGGTGGAGGGGAGGGAGTGTTTACAGTATTTGCTCAAAAATCAAATTGTGCCCATAACCTAAATAGATTGGTGGCTCTTGAGTGACATCTGTTGCTGCAGATGCTCAGACGCTTCACATACAGGAATGTGATTCTAGTCCATGGAGCCCGGATCCAACCCAATTGCCTTCTAAATCCAGCCCGCGAATGGTCCGGGAATCAGCGTGTTTTTAGATGAGTAGAATGTGCCCTTTTATTTAAAATGCATCTCTGGGTTATTTGTGGGGCATAGGAATTCGTTCGTCCCCCCAAATATAGTCCGGCCCCCCACAAGGTCTGAGGGACAGTGGACCGGCCCCCTGCTGAAAAGGTTTGCTGACCCCTGTCTAGTCCTTGTGATCACATACATTTGAGTGTTTGGGCTTAAACTGCTTTGTGAATTTAGTGAAGAGAAACATGTTCCATAGGATGTGTAGATGTACGTGTGTGTGTGTGTGTAATTACACCAGGTATCCAGTTTCTCTCATTACACCAATGACTTTTCATTTGGGGGAGGGGATTGGATTGATACCCAAAATATCATACAGTCCACCCCCTTTTATTCAAATATATGAAAACATCGTCAGTAGGAACCCATTCAGTCTTCTCTTAAATGTTTGCAGGGCTAGTTCCCCCTATGAGTCCTATCCAGCCAAATCCTCAAGAAGAGGAAGGAGAGAGAGAGAGAGAGAATATGAGTCATTGCTGCTTGTAATTTGCACTCCCACCCACCTCAAGGCTTATTATAGAAGGGGGTTCCTGATCACTGGCAGGCTGAAATCACCAGCCACTGTTAATGGGAGAGACAGGAAAACACAAACCTACAGAAATCAAAACTTCCCTCTTAGAAAAGAACATGAAATTAGACAGTTGTTAAAATCCAGTCATTTGGGAGTGTGCTATCATCTCAGGCAGAGGATTTTGCTACATGGAACGTCAAGGTTTAGCATAGTTGGGCATCTGCCAAGGCTCAACTCACCAGCCTGGGAGCTCGCACACAAGAACCCCCTGGACTTCCTACAGTGAGGAGGCAGATTCTTCCCCAAGTTCCCTCCAATATCTGGAGCTGATATGCTAAATCATAGTTAAAACTGAGAGTTCTGCCCTCCTCTGAGCCTGAAGAGAAGGTGGAAGCTGACGGCGAGTGCCACTCCCTAAACTGGTTGCAAGTAAGAAGGGCAGTGTGGGGCCAGACAGTTGGTGGGGCAGTGACCCGTTTGCCCCAGTGGACCAATCTCCATTGAGTGACAGCCAGTCTCACCCCTTTTAACAGCTGGATTCTGAGCACAACTGCTCCATATCTCAAAGGCAGTGGGCACAGACATAGGGAGGAAATGATGTTCTGTGGGAGGTAGGACCCAAAAGCCCTTTGGCAGTGTTTACGCTGGAAGTACCGTATTTTTTGCACCATAACACTCACTTTTTTCCTCCTAGAAAGTAAGGGGAAATGTCTGTGCGTGTTATGGAGCGAATGCCTGCGGGTGGCAGTGGGGATCTGCTGCAGTCGTGAGCAGAGGATCCATTGTTCCCCTTCCTTCCCTCCTCTGTGGCTCGCTTTGAAACAGCAAAGCGGGAGAGGAGCCGCTTACACAGGTGTAAGCGACTCCTGTCTGGTTGGCTGCTTTAAACCGTGCTCTCTGTCCCTCTCTCCTCCCCACTCAGCTCGCTAAATAGCAGCAAAGCTTTTCAGCTCTCTAAGCCGGGGAGGAGGGAGAGAAGCAGAGCCTGCTTGTTTTAAAGGAGCAAAGCGGGAGAGGAGAGGAGCCTTCTCCCCTTATACCCCTCTTCTGCATTATTAGCAGCATCCTTCTCCACACACCCCACGCGTGTTCCTTGTCCCTTGAGTGCTTTTCCTTCCCTCCCCACTTAAAACGTGGTTACAAAGCACGGATCCACATGGATCCTCAGGATTTTTGTGCTGGGTCACCCCAAATTCACCATCAGATCACATAGCATGTCCATGGCTACAGCCTGCACCAAAAAAATCACGCACCCACTGTTGCCTGGGGCCGCAGTGGTGCAAAAACGTGGTTACAAAGCATGGCTCCACATGGATCCTCAGGATTTTTGTATTGGGCTACCCCAAACTCACCGTCAGATCACATGTCTGTGGCCACAGCATGAACCACAAAAATCATACACCCACTGTTTCGTTTAGAATATTTTTTTCCCTGTTTTCCTCCTCTAAAAAGTATGTGCGTGTTATGGTCGGGTGCGTGTTATAGAGCGAAAAATACGGTAATTGCAGTGTGCAGATGCTAGAGTCATCACCATAGGGATGGGATGAGGTGCAATTATTCCAGACGGGGTGGGGGTGGGGAGAGAGAAACAGGCACACCCGATCAAACACTAAGCTTGGTAGCGGTTCCATTATTCCAAGCTCTGAGATGCATCAGACTGCATGCCTGGTTACAGGAAGGGGATGAAATATTTCTTCATATGAGGGCAGGGGAAAAAATATCAGAGTTACTCTGAGAATATTTTGTGGTTTACAAGATTAAAGAGTGAGGTTGCTGTCAGGCTCGCTGTTCCATTCCTCTCATATTTTTGGGCAGCCTATAATATGACCTGCTTTCTTTGCATCCAAAAGTGCTTAAGCTAGAGTGTTCATCTTTGAAAACCCAGGGCTGCAGCATCTCATTGTGTCAGGGCACATTTCTGGGTTGCCAAGGTAATAGCAGTGGTTTTTTTCTAATAAACTCAAGAAAATCACCATTTTATAGTTCAAATTGGGGAAAATAAATACAGTAAATAGACAGAAGTACAAATATTCACAAAATGTTTAGGAGTATGCATACCCCTGCGTTCCCCCAGGAAACCTGCAAGAAGTGAAGTTGCAGGGAAGCAAGCAGAGGGCCTTCTCAGTAGTGGCGCCCACCCTGTGGAACGCCCTCCCATCAGATATCAAAGAAATAAACAACTATATGACATTTGGAAGACATCTGAAGGCAGCCCTGTTTAGGGAAGTTTTTAATGACTGATGTTTTAATGTATTTTTAATCTTTTGTTGGAAGCTGCCCAGAGTGGCTGGGAAAACCCAGCCAGATAGGCGGGGTAGAAATAATAATAGTAGTAGTAGTAGTAGTAGTAGTAGTAGTAATACTGGAGCATTGGTGGTATAAATGGATTTCAGCAGGAAGTTATGGGACATGCACCAATTGGAAAAGAAGCAGTATGTCTGCCCCAAAACATTTGCCAAGCAGAAACAGTGGAGTGATGTTTAACTGCCCCAATATGAAAAAGTACCCAGCACATCATGAATGTACAATCAAAACGATGTCTCAAGGGACCCTTGCTCTATTAATCATATGGATTTCAGTCAAATTATTAATGATAATATGCATTCTTTGTAAGCACTTGTATTAAAAATAATAATTGGATAACCTTTTTAGTCAATTAAGGCTCCAGTCCTTCCTAAGCGTCAAACATATTGAACTTGACAGGATTTACTTCTTCATAGCCATGTGCAGGATTAAGCTACAAGGATGCAGTTCTGTGCACTCTTAGTTAAATCTTATTAAAACCATGCATGTTTTTGAGTAAGCATGCCTAGCATCACCCTGCCAATGTTTCTTTCTGGAAGCAAACCCCAAAGAACACAGTAGGACTTAACTTCTGAGTAATCATGCATAGGATTGCATTGCCAAGTGAATTTATAAATCTACGCAGCTGCATTGTCATATCTACTCAAAAAGATAGATCGGGTGTCAAGCAAAGTATGTTTCCAGTTTTAATCTAGGACTCTCTCCACACACACACACACACACACACACACACACACACACACACACCCCACTTCCCTGCATTATCAAATATTTTGGGGAAGCTGTTCTAGAGGAATAGAAATCTGCAGGGCTGAGTTAAAGTTGCATAAAGAGAAGCATTTATTTTTCTTTGCCGATGGTTTTTTCCTCTCTCCTCTGTTGCCTTTGCTTTGCCTCCTCTTCTTGGTGTGCCATCAGCTGACCAGAGGGCGGAACAGCTGATGGTGAGATGAATGGCAAATCCTTGTTTCCTACTGGTTTTATGACCAATTCTGGCTGTCTGCCAAAAGCTGGTAAAAATAGCCCAGAAGCACTTGAATGCCAGGAACACAAAGGGAGTTACTTGAATGCACTTTTAGATTAGGGCTATAAGCTTGGGATTTTTTTCCTTTTACCTATAAGCGTGTTAATGAAAGCTGTCTTTGGGACCCAGTCTGTACGCTCACAAAATGAGGCTCTGTGCATTATAAATCACTGGGGTTGTTTCCATGCTAGTCATATTCAGAGCAGACCTGCTGAAAATAATGGATATTACTGTTAGAATTCGTTGGAATTCCTATTAGATTCCTTAATTTAAGTGAGTCTTCACTGAGTAGGGCTTAATTGGTCTTCTACTGGTGGGATGGAGATGGGCAAATTCAAATGGGGGGTAGTGGCCCTCCAGTCCTCTGTGCCTGGCCCTTGGAATACTTCCCAGGCCATGCTCTGCCCCAAGTGTTTTTGCCTAGATGGAATATGTCCTTGATCTCCAATAATGCTTCTTGCTTGCTTGGATGGAGGAGAGAGAGGACGTGTGAAAGTATGGGCAGAAACTCACCTGCTGTACAAAGGTTAAATTTACATTTGTTGCTTTGACCACTTTTGCCTCTGGCTCTACCCATCACTGGCATGTGAGCCCTGGAAGGTTGCCCAGAAGGGAGTGTGGCCCTTGGGCTAAGGAAACAAAAGGTTCTCCACTGCTACACTACCAGAATTTGGCCTATCTCTGAGAGAGAGAGAGAGAGAGAGAGAGAGAGAGAGAGAGAGAGAGACTATATATACATATCAGAAATAGAAGCCCAAATGCATGTTTGGTTTAGAGATGTGTCTCAGCTCTGAAAACATTGAAGACTACTGTTAGTAAATAATGTAGAAATCTGCAAGAGAAAAGAAATCAAATTAAAAATGTAGCGACTTAAACTTTATTTAAAATGTTTCCTAGGGAGTGTTATTTTTTTTAAAAAAAAGTTATGGGGATGACTTGTGTCAAAGACGCCAAGGTAGGACGCAAGACCTACTTTAAATAAGCTGCTTGGAATGTTAACTTGCTTTTTTTATTTTTTGGATGTTATGAATCAATCTTAACTTTTGCTAACCACAGACTCTCCAACTTCCACTCCCAACTTCGCCCCCTTTCTATGCAGTTGTACTTTGTCTCCCTTCCGTGATCATCTAAATTTCTCTTCCCCCCTCCTCCAATTTTCAAAACCTACTTATATGCATGATTGAACACTTTGTCCTTGGGCATGCCTGGGAGAGGGAGGGAATTTCTTATTCAAAGAAACAATGTGGTGGGGGAGGTGGGGAGATGTATCCTGGTACCATTCTGAGCCCCAGGCAAGAGATCTGTGGTTGTCCCCTCTCTTCTCTGCCCCATACATAGTGTGACTGCTGCAGGACTGGGATAGCTGGGGCTGACCCTCTGCCCCAGCACCCTATCCCTCTGGGTTTTTGTCTTGTGCAAGGGAATTGCAACATTTTAATTTTATATGTAAATACATGTATTTGCTCCATATCCTCCAATGTGTCCAGGCCCAAAACCAGGATGCACATCTTCCAGGCCACATGCCCAGGTGAGTCACATGACCTGCATGAGATCCAAGCCCCAGAAGAAGCACTTTTCTCAGGTCGAGATCACCCAAAATAGCCGCTGTGCACAAGTGAAAAAACAGGATGCCCTGGTTTTCCTGGGACAGATGTTTCCCGGGGGTATGTTACTGCTATTCATTAAGAATATCAGAGCAGTTTACAACAATGATTAAAGCCATATAGTAAAAACTAAAATTACAATCTGAAACCAGATATCTATTATGGAAATATGTACTCTTACTGGCCTGCACAAATCTACAGAATAGAAGAGTTTTTAATCAGGCATTTAAAAGTTGGAACCAAAGGTGCCTGCTGAATCTCTGTTGGCAGAATTCTGCTCCAGTTGGAGCTTCCAGACATGATGACTATTAGAGCCAACCCTGCTGAATAAGAACAGGGATTATCCTACCATTATTATTATTATTATTATTATTATTATTATTATTATTATTATTATTATGTTTATATCCTGCCCTTCATCTGGAAGGAGCCCAGTACAACAGACATGTCAGTAATAATAATAATATTAAAAATAGTGTTAAAACAGTTAACAATATTCTCTTAGCCAGTGATTTCAGGATTGTCAGGACCAGTGTCTTTCAGCCATCAAATGCCTAGGTAAACAGGAGTGTTTTAAACTTTCTCCTAAAAATCCGTAATGAGGAGGACAGATGCACCTCACCAGGGAGGGTATTCCACAAATGGAGAGCCACCACCAAGAAGACCCTGGCACAGGTAAATAAATTGCCAGCAATACTGAACAAAGACAGGAATGTGGTAAGGATGGGAAATGAGATAAGAAAGTGATGTCAGTCCTGCCTGAGCTTGTTGGAACGGGACTGGAAATTTTGACTAGAGGGGAAAACGCAGGCATGCTAAACCTGTTTGTGTGCCCCGTAAATCAAATCTCAGTTGAAATGAGTTTGCCTCAGGCTTGCAACATGGTATGCAAAAGCACGACTGCATTCTTCCTAAGCACAACTGCAACCTAATTTTGAATCATGATTACACAGACATTTAGTCTTCTGAATCGATACCAGCTTAATGTTTAAGTGAATATGCATAGGATTTCGGAGCCTTAAAAGGATGCAAGCCCTAACCAGACGCTACTGTACATCTTATTAAAAAATGATTCAGCAGCGCATAGAGAATCTGTGCATCAACTTGTATCAAGAACACACCACTCAAAGATAAGTGACTCAGCGTAACCTCTATTGGAGCCCTCCTCATGGATGAAAGAAGACAGAACCAGTTGCAAAAATGATCTCAGCATAATTTATGGAATTCCCTTCCCAAGGAGGTGCACTGAGCATTTTCATTGTGCAACTTCCATTGCATGCTGAAGATACATCTCTTTACCCTGGCATTTGACAACTGAGATACGTGTTTTAAGAACCCATCATGTTCTTCTAATGGTAACTTGTTCTAACTGATTTGTATTGATGTTTTATGTTTTGGTAACCTGCCTTGGGACCTTATGGTGAAGGGCAAGTGAGTAACAACAACAACGGCTTACAACCATTATACTGCTAGTTACCATTTAGAGAGCAGTATATGGCAAAGGTAAAGGTAAAGGGACCCCTTACCATTAGGTCCAGTCATGACCGACTCTGGGGTTGCGGCGCTCATCTTGCTTTATTGGCCGAGGGAGCCGGTGTACAGCTTCCGGGTCATGTGGCCAGTATGACTAAGCCGCTTCTGGCGAACCAGAGCAGCGCACGGAAACACCGTTTACCTTCCTGCCAGAGTGGTACCTATTTATCTACTTGCACTTTGACGTGCTTTCGAACTGCTAGGTTGGCAGGAAGTATATGGCAAATGACTGTACAATTCTTCATGGTATTTGAGCTCATGATCCCCTATGTGAAATTGGCAATTCTTGTTCCCATTTCACACAGGTAGAGCTAGAGGCTGGATGCCAACTTGTTTCAACAGCATACAAAGAATCTATAGCTAAAGCAGGGGTTGAATGAACACCAACACCACTACCTAGTTCTTGCCTTTCCTAACTCAATTGCCCCTTATTTTAGATACATTTTTAAAGCAGAGAAGGTAGCCACAGCTAATAAAAGTAAGATTTCAATCTTGATCTCACTTGCGCAGATGGCATGTCCTCCACACTTAATCTCTCTCACACCCACACACAACTCTGCAGTCTCCTTTCTAGACTCCCAAGTATGTCATCAGCTGTTTCACTCAAGGCAAAAGACTTGCATGCAAGTCCCCTATTTGGAGGTGCAAATCCCCTGGGTTGCTTTTGTAAATAAGCTATGAATTGCAGATGTGCCCATTTTGCTGAGTGCATATAAGCGCTTAGGAAGTAGGAGCACAGTTTGCTCATTCATTCATATGTGCCTCAAGGGCTAAAACCTTGATTTCTGTCTGCTGGGCATAGAAACATAGGAAGCTGCCTTACACAAAGTCTGACCATTAGTCTTTCTAGCTCAGTACTGTCTATAGTGACTAGTAGTGGCTCTCCAGGGTTTCAGGCAGGGGATATTTCCTGTCATACCTGGAGATGCTGGAAATCAAACGAGGGGTCTTCAGTAAGGCCGGTAATGGGAGACCCATTTCCTTTGAAATATCTCTTGTTTGCATCTCCTGTGGCTGTGGAGGCTGTTCGATTTAGGCAAGCGGTACTGTGCCCCACCAACCTTAGTTTGCCCCAAGCCAGACCCTTCCTCATGCAAGATTCATTCACTGTTTTCCACATGGCAGTGATTTGCTTGTAGGGAGTTTCAGCTTCTGCCAAGTGGCCCTGATATTAATAGTCAAGATCATACAGAAGAAAGAAGGGGAGGAATTAGAGCACTCTCTTGACCATCTTTGGGCTTCATCTTGTAGTTTCCCAATTGTTGGGGATGACTGCAGTCACTTCCCCTGAGGCTCAGCTTAACTGGAAACAGAGCTATAAGCCATGGAGGCGTGGCTTGGGTCAGTGTCGCAACCTCCCTTGGCCATTCTGAGTGCAGTCAGTGGAAGGGAAACTACTACTTCTTCAAAGAACCTGTGAGTTGATACTGCAGGCAGGGAGCTTTCTTGTGGCTTAACAGCTTCCCAATTGAAAGGGGAGGGGGAAAGTAACCTAGTAGCAGCAGGTGGAAGAAGACAAATCAAAGGAAAACAAAGGTTTAGCAAGTAAGGGCTAAATAGAAAATTTAGACACAAGAGTTGCTTTTCTGGATCTATCATCCAGTTTCCAAACTTGTTGATGCCTTTGGGTACAAGATTGATGCCCATCCCCAGGGATTTGTCCCCAACTTCTCCTTCATCAAGGTATACTGTCCCTGTATGTGGAGGTTTCACCACTTTCCCACTAAGCATTACTGATAGGGTCTTAGGTCCATGGTTGTTGTTTTTTTGTTTTGTTTTGTTTTGTTTTGTTTTTAAAGTCATGACATCTCAGCTCATAGCCATCTGGCGGATTCCATAAGTTAAGAGTGTTGAAAAGGGGGAAGAATGAACCTGTCATTTTTGGCTTCTCTCAGTTTCTCCTTTGTCCAGTCTTCAGTTTGGTTCTTCACATTGCCACGTCAGTTGTGCATGTTTGTTTTTAAAGTCCTTGTGAAAATTCCCCAGCATTTTAGTGTAATTTTTTCCTAATGCGCACGTACACCCACACCCACCCACCCACACACACACACACCCAAGCAATTTCCCATAATATAAGGCATTTTTGTTTGTTGCTTTCCATAATATATTCATTTGGATACACACCTTCCTGTGATATTTACATTTTTCTAAACATTTGGCTGGAGAATTGCATTGCAAAATTCAGACAAGTGTGAGTTCTGAATGAAAGGTGTGTTTTGGTTCTGTAGATCAAGCTGCTGTGTTGTTAACAGCAGGCCAGACAGGTATTTTCTGGTCACTGGGCACCCCTAACATTCTATTACTGTCATATAAGAACATAAGAAAAGCCAATTGGATAAACAAATGGCCCATGTAACCCACCATCCTGTTCTCACAGTGGCCAGCCGGATGCCTGTGGGAAGCCTGCAAGCAGAACCTAACCAAAAGAGCAGCCCTCTCCCCTCCTGTGGTTTCCAGCCACTGGTATTCGGAAGCATACTGGTTCCAGCCATGGAGGCACATCAAATTCCAAAATAGTTCCACCAAAACAAATATGTGTCCTCTCCTGTGAAATAAAAGAAACATTTAGTTAAACTGTGAGCCCATACACTTCTTAACTGTAGCTCAAAATAAGCAGCTTCCCAGCCAGGGTGTCTGAATAATTTACTCACTCGCCATAAACCAGCCAAGCAAGTGGCTATGTTTTGTTGCAAACTGCCCTGTGTGCCGATCTCTGCAAGAATGGTGAGATATAAAGAAACTCTGAAATAAATATTTACAAGCTTTGATTAAACCAGCTTGTTTCTGCCCAGGCTGAGTATGAACTTTGTCACAGCAGTAGCTGGTCTTCAGGGGAGAAGGCTATTCATTTGGAAGTCACCATTGCTAGTGGGTCTTCTCCAGTGGTGCAGCCCCAAAGGGGAATAGGACCTTCTGCATGCAAAACAGATGCCCTGCCACTGAGCTTCAAGTGTTCCCAAATTGAAATCAATGGGCTTGAGCATTCCTGTTCTTGCATTGAGTCAGGCTGACAAGGGTGCAAAGGATGAAAAATTATTCAAAATAATCTGGTCCAGTTGTGCAGGGTGCATGGAAATTACACTGAATTGCTGTCCTGTTGCATTGCTTTGAGGGCAAACGGATATCTTTGAAGGATTCACAATCGAATACACAAGAGACCAAGCCTCATCCTCACTTCTCAGATAAAATTAGAGCTACGCAAGAAGGAGTGAGAGAGGAGAGAGACTAGAAACCCAGAGGCGTTGGTGATTATTAGCAAGAGGGCTGCGAAATGTCCATACCGAAACTGAAAATTCTGTGCCAAGGGATCCCATATTCCACCTTAGTAAAAGTGGAATTCTGTGACCTGCAGAAATCATGCATGTTTAATCATAGAAAGGGGGGAATTGTTCCGTGGAGAACCATAGCCTCGCTTTCTGCTGGAACTCCTTCTCATAGATTTTCTCAGACATTTTGTTGTTGTTGTTTAGTCGTTTATTCGTGTCCGACTCTTTATGCCCCCATGGACCAGAGCACGCCAGGCACTCCTGTTTTCCTACGTTTTCCTCTGCCTCCCGCAGTTTGGTCAAACTCATGCTGGTGGCTTTGAGAACACTGTCCAACCATCTCTGTCGTCCCCTTCTCCTTGTGCCCTCCATCTTTCCCAATATCAGGGTCTTTTCCAGGGAGTCTTCTCTTCTCATGAGGTGGCCAAAGTCTTGGAGCCTCAGCTTCAGGATCTGTCCTTCCAGTGAGCACTCAGGGCTGATTTCCTTAAGAATGGAGAGGTTTGATCTTCTTGCAGTCCATGGGACTCTCAAGAGTCTCCTCCAGCACCATCTCAGACATTACCACAACACATTTATTTGCATGTGCCTAATGGACAGGAAACGTGATTTTTCCCTGTGTGCAGCTGTTTGCTGCAGGAACCTTTCTCTAAGGAGAAAACAATTGGCAAGAATAAAAGTTTCTGTATGTTTGATTGCTTCTTCATTCATGTATGCCTTACGGGCTAAAGGCTTAACTTCTGTCTGCTGTGCTTGGGAAGCTGCCTTATACTGAGTCAGACTATTATTAGTCCACCCACCTCAGGACTGTCCACTGCACTGACTGGCAGAGGCTCTTAGCTATAGCCTTTCCCCATCTGTTAAAGCAGTTAAAGGAACAGGCTTGGCAGTTCTAAAGACTTATGCATGTTTCCTTCTGGTTGCTCCTTTCCTGAGAATTCTTAATCACTGCGTGCCAGCCCTGAATAGGCTGTGTCCCCCAGTCTTGCTTGGAAATAACATGCTGGCCTGGAGGTGGTTGGAGAGAGTGACTGTAGTTCCTGATCATCTTATACCACCATCCTGCCAAGTTTGACACAGCTGACCAACCAAGTTTGTGAGGAACGACCTGGCATTGCAAATAGACAGACATGATCATCAACACAGTGCTTTGCAGGCCTGCCTCATCTCAGGACTGAGGAAACAGTTCAGATTCCTGTCTGCCAGGGCTCAGTCAGGTTTTAAGTGCTGGCCAGTTAGGTGCTTGGGTGATATTTTACCAGCTCCACATAGTCTTCCTCTGTGCAGATCATGCAATATTTTGGAGATCAAGCAGACATTTTCTAAATCACTGTTTCCCAAATTCCTGAGAGCTGAGCTACATTTTAAAAACACACACACACACACACACACACACACACAAATTGAATTAAAATGGGGGACGGGGCTCACTTGTACACCATTTGGGGGGGAGGTTTACTTCTAGACCGTCTTTAGAGAAAATAACCTGCCCTTAAAGGAGCCCATCCTTTGATGTGTCTGCTTGAGTCTCTGTGATGGACATGCCCCTTGAAGCATTGGTGCATGCAGAGGTGCAACAGAGAGCTTCCTCTGCGACAGAATAATTCTGCTAAGTCCCTGCATTGGAACTAGTTGAATTATTTAATCATGCCCAGAATTATCTGCTCTTGAGTAGAGGCTGACTGGCAGGAAGGAGGTACAGAGCAGAGACTCAATAGACCCAACTGCAAAAGTCCTGAATGATTCTGACGCATCTCAGCCCTGGAAACTTCAGCTGTCTTTGCAAAGCTATCACTGAGGAGAGTACAGTAAAACCACTTGCCCATATTAGGAACTTGTGAGTGAGGCTTTAGGAAACTATCTGAGAGAGGTTGCATTTTAAACACACATGCTTAGTAAGGGTTTCCACCAAACTGGGAGGGGGGGAGGAGTATTCCAGCTGCTGAATTCAACCCCAAGTGCTGGATAGACAACATTGAGAATGGGTTGGCAGCATAGATGCTAACTCTAAGGGGCCCATGTCCCTCCCCCCCTAAAATATTTTGGGGTGAATTGTGGAGGAGGCTGAGCACAGAGCTGAGAGTGGCATGGTACAGCTTCAGTGGCTGGCAGCTCCTCCTGCCACAGAGGGAAAGGAGCAGCCCTGGGCCAATGGCTGTGGTAGGAAGAGGAGATCGAGCACCAGAGAGAAGAAGCTGCCAGCCATTGAAGCTGGGCTGCTGCCCCCTGACTCCTCCCAGCACCCCTGTGTCATATGCATGTCATGTATGCATCATTGCGCACGCACCCCCACCCCATCTTCTGCTCAAGCCGGCGCCTCTGGAGGATAGATGTTTCTGATTTGAAAAGGTTTCTCCTTGTTGCAGAATGTCATAGCTCAGAGGAAACAAGGGATATTTATTATTGGTGAACACTGTGACTCTGTGGATTGATTATGGCCAATTCCCATCATCTCTCTCTCTCTCTTTTGCTTTTGGAATCTAGACCCAACAGAATCTCCCATTTTGTGCTTCTAAGCCTTTCCTGCATTGTGTGCCGTCACAATTTGTAACCAAAACCCTCATTCTGAAACAACATTGGACTCCCTCTTTGTATAACATTCCTAAAAGCTGCAAATCTGTTTAGATTTGCAACAGTTCATCAGTTCTGTGTTCTCTGTAGAATTTGCCTGTCCACCCTAGCCTGTTTTTGTTTTAATTTAAGTTTCTGACCCTTGTGACTCGAGAGTAAAATACTTAAAAATCTGAATGGTAGGGCTGAAGCACTACAGTGGTACCTCGGGTTAAGTACTTAATTTGTTCTGGAGGTCCATTCTTAACCTGAAACTGTTCTTAACCTGAAGCACCACTTTAGCTAATGGGGCCTCCTGCTGCCGCCGTGCTGCCGGAGCACGATTTCTGTTCTCATGCTGAAGCAAAGTTCTTAACCTGAAGCACTATTTCTGGGTTAGTGGAGTCTGTAACCTGAAGCATATGTAACCTGAAGCGTATGTAACCCGAGGTACCACTGTACCTCCTTCCCTACTGACTCTCTCAGGTACTAAGATAAACTGTGAGGCCCTCTTGGTAGTTCTGCTGCCCTCAGAAAAGGGCATTCACTGTGGCAGCCCCTTAACCCTGGCACACCCTTTCCCACAGAGGTCCACCTGGAACCTTTGTTAAAAAATTTTTGTTCATTGGTGCACCTCTTTACCCTGACCTTGGATACCAGAAATGTATATACTTTTGGAGCCACCCTGTTCTTAGGATTGTAAATTGTTTTAACTGATTTCAGTGTTGTATTTTTAAAGTGCCGTAACCCTCCCTGGGACTGCTCGGAGAAGAGTGGCTAATAATAATAATAATAATAATAATAATAATAATAATCCATGTAGCAGGGGAATTGGTGCTCTTTCGCAACAAACCCTTAAAAAAATAAATCCATACTTTTTGCATTAAGGAAAGCGATGAGAAAATGCACTGGAATGTGTGGTGTAACAGTTGCTTGATGTGATGTCGTCTATGCTCCCTGCAAGCAAATCAGAATGAATGGTCAAGAAACAGCCTGAGTTATCTAACCTTCCTGCAAATGTTGCACAATAAATAAATGAATCAGGATGAATGCTCAGTAAACAGATAACTTTAAGTGCCTCTAGGAACTGTGATCATACTTCCTCTCCTGCCCCTACTCAAAAAGATATTGATTGTAATTTCACCAGGTGTGTTTCCAGATAACATTGCAGGTGGAGGAACCAGACCATGGCTGCCAGTTCCCCATTCCGGCCTGTATAGCTGACTTTGAACTTTGTGCTTAATTGTCAAGTTTGATTCCTTTCTCAATTTGTTCAGAGGGTGGATCTACTCTGTGGTTGGCTGACTCAGTGAGCTCCTAACGGTGACTGTGGTTTTAGGGTGTGAGCCTCGGACAACTTTTGCTGTTGTACTAGGATGTTTGCTTAGGCTCTAAACCAGGGGTCAGCAAACCTTTTCAGCAGGGGGCCATCCACTGTCCCTCAGACATTGGGGGGTGGACAGACCATTGGGGGGGGGATGAATGAATTCCTATGCCCCACAAATAACCCAGAGATGCATTTTAAATAAAAGGACACATTCTACTCATGTAAAAACACGCTGATTCCTGGACCATCCACAGGCCGGATTTAGTAGGCGATTGGGCTGGATCCAGCCCCCGGGCCTTAGTTTGCCTATCCATGCTCTAAACCCTTTAAACCAGAGGGCACTATGTCTGGGGCTATTTAGTGTTTTGTTCCTGGTTTTGGGTTATTGTATCTTTGTTTAGTGAAGTGGGTTGGATGAACACAGGTGTATAAAATTATGCAATGCACAGAGAAAGTGGCTAGAGAAAAAAATTTCTCTTCCCCTGTTGTAACACTAAACTCAGGGACATCCAATGTAGCTGAATGTTGGAAGATTTTGCAAAGATAAAAAAGAAAGCACTTATTTACACAGCTCATGGTTAAATCAAGGGACTTGCTCCAACAAGAAGTAGCCATGGCTTTAAAAGAGGATTGGACAGATTCATCGAGGAGGCTAAAGCTACTCTCCACAATGGCTATGCTGTGTCCCCACTGTCAGAGGCAATGGTCCTCCCAATATCAGTTGGTTGAAATCACAAGTGGGCAAAATGCTGTTGCACTCAGGTCCTGCTTGTGGATGCTTCCCATTGGGGCATCTGGTTGGCCAATGGGAGAGCCAGTTGCTGGACTAGATGGGCCCCTGGCCTCACCTTAACAGCAGGACTCTTCTGAAGTTCTTTTCGTTCTGCATTCTTATCACGCTGCTTCTCCAGCATTGTGCAAATACCTTTAGTACTGTTCGCACACATCCAGGTTTTCTAGGTACACATTCTCAGATTCACCTTTTCCTGACAATAGGTTTTTATTCTGAAAACTGTTTGAAACTGCAATGAACAAAACCTCTTTTTCTTGTGTAACTTTGAGTGCTGAAATCCATAAATAGTCTTTGTGTGCCCTCTGCTGGTCTGAAGCAGAACTGAAGTATTTGCAGCTGCAGCAGCTAATTGGTTTTGAAAAGTTAAAAAACTTCACAGTTCCTCAGATGTAAATATTTCTGAGAATTTCAGAATGCCTGGAATTAAGGCATAAGATAGAACCTTTTAATTAAGCCCACGTTATGCTAAAAAAACACAAAAAAATAACAGCCAACAATGTATTCTACTCCATTTTGGGTGGTCAGCTGGCTGCAAATTGGTAGGATATTGCTTTTCAGTACAGTCCTGTGTGGATTTACTAATAAATAAGTTCCATTAAACTCAATTGGACTTACTCCCAGGTTCGTGCATATAGAATTGCTGCCCAGATTATTGGGAGAAAATAATAACAATAAAATAATTTTTTAAATTTTTATTCAACAGAATTTGTATACCACTTAATTATAAATAAATCCTCTTAGTGGCCTGTGAAAAATATAAACTATAAATATACAGTAATGTATACAGTAAAACCTCACAACATTTAAATCAAGTCAATAAAAAACCAATTGCATTTTGTTGTTTTGATATTGTGCCCTGAAATGCTTCTATGTATCTTTTGGAGTCATTGTCTACCTTTTTGACTTATCATTACACAATTCAGTATTACTGCCACTAAGTGCACTGTGAATAAATAAAAAAAGCAAGATGAATAAAAACGTCAGTTAAAAGTATACATTGCAAGTTGGAATGACAGGTTAAAATATACATTGACTTTACCTGTGTAGGTATCCTTGCCTAAGCAGAATTTTTTTTAGCAGGCACTGAAAAGAATACAGCAAAGGAACCTGCTTAATGTCAATAATAATATAACTTTAACAAATTATTGTTATGATTACTCGTATGAATATTATGAATGATCCCATTCTTTTGCTGACATTCTGAGTGGCATAACAGCACAGATCAGAGACAATAATCATAGAAACTAACAATATAAAACAGATAATAATGCATTAATAGTAAAATCCCCAGACAAAGTACAATAGCTGTTTAAAAAGCTAGATGGGCAGAGAGTACTATAGCTTACACCAGTGTAAGTTTCAAAACTCTTTTCAGAAGCCTCTGGGTGGGGTTACAGCAAGCTAAGCAAGCTAGTGGGCATAGGCCTATTTTTTTAGGATTCTTTGAGCTCAGATGAACCAAGCTAACCAAAGTCTGGAATAGGTGCAAGTCTCTCCTTGACTTAGCTGTCCTGATTGAGATCTGTCCTTGAACTGTGATCATACTCCCTCACTGCCTGGATGGAAGAAAGAGAGGGACTGTGTGAGTGTATGTAGAAACCAGAGTGCTGTACAAATATTAACATTACATTTATTGCTCTGCATACTTTTGCCTCTGGCTCTTTCCACCACTGGCATGTGGCCCCTGGAAGGTTGCCCAGGAGGATATATGGCCCTCAGAAGGAAGACTCTTTAATTTTCAGAGAAGGGGAATGCTGGCACCACTGGTAAGCTCCTAAGACAGAGCTTTCCAAACTGTGTGTCGCAACACATTAGTGTGTCAGACGCAGTGTGGAGGTGTGTCACTTGAACACTCCCCACGTTCCTTCCAGGGCTGGAAAGGAGTTCATTTAACCTCTGGTTTGCTAGTAAAACTGAATTACCATGTCACGAAATGATGCATGTCTACAAAGTGTGTCACCAACATGAAAAGTCTGGAAAACTGCCCTAAGAGGAACTCCTAGTTATGAGATTTGTATTTGTGTCTCTGTCTGAATTATGCAAAATAAGAATATTTGCACGCATGCACAAATTCTGCCACTCCTGATAGGGAGGGCCTTTCTTCCATAAGGAATAGTCTCTTGTATTATTGTTAAAGTTGATGTTGCCGACATGTTTAATTTTGCGCTCAGGACCACATATTGGGCTTGCACAGATTGCAAATCTCATACCAGAGGAAGGTAGGAGAAACCATAAGAGAGTACAAAACTGTACTTTAGATAGGTAGGTACTGTCTTGTCCAGAAGTAAGAGGACGCATAACTGAAAGTTTAATTGACTTCTACAATGTTGTACAGCAGGAAAAACCAGCCGATGGGAGTTACCAGTGACATATTGATGTGTGATGCCCAACCACGTTTTGGTCCTGTGCTAGCAAGTCTGGATTGAGCCAGGTTCTTCTGCATAATCCTTCCCCTCCTACATAGTCAGTGAGGGCTGGTGCACATTGGAACTGGTAGGGTAGAAGGCAGGGAGACCACCAGTAGGGGGAGCCAGAGCCAATGAGAGGCAGAACCAGCACATTCTAGTTTTGTCCCCATCTGCCTGCTGAGTTCTACAAGGGGTAACACTGAGATTGGACTGGATGAAAGTAAGAAGGCAGGGAGGTGGGGGCTAGCTGGGGCAGAGTGGGGCTGATGGGGCAGTGCCCCACTGGCCTTGGACCAGCCTCCACTGTACAAACCGTCCAACATTTTCCAACACAAAACCAGGGCACATGGCTTCTGCACTTTATTTGGGATGATGACACCCAGCTCTACCTCTCTTTTAAATCAGAACCAGTGAAGGCGGTGAATGTCCTGTGTGAGTGTCTGGAGGCGGTTGAAGGATGGATGGCGGCTAACAGATTGAGGTTGAATCCTACAAGACAGAAGTACTGTTTTTGGGGGGACAGGGGCAGGCGGGTATGGGGCACTCCCTGGTCCTCAATGGGGTAACTGAAGGACCAGGTGCGCAGCCTGGGAGTCATTTTGGACTCACAGCTGTCCATGGTAAATTCTGTGTCCAGGGCAGCTGTCTACCAGCTCTATCTGGTACGCAGGCTGAGACCCTACCTGCTCACAGACTGTCTCACCAGAGTGGTACATGCTCTAATTATCTCCTGCTTGGACTACTGCAATGTGCTCTATGTGGGGCTACCTTTGAAGGTGACCCGGAAACTACAACTAATCCAGAATGCGGCAGCTAGACTGGTGACTGGGAGCGGCTGCCGAGACCACATAACACCGGTCTTGAAAGACCTACATTGGCTCCCAGTATGTTTCTGAGCACAATTCAAAGTGCTGGTGTTGACCTTTAAAGCCCTAAACAACCTTGGCCCACAAACGGTCTTCACCCCCATCGTTCCCTCATTGCAAGAAGTGAGGTTACAGGGAACCAGACAGAGGGCCTTCTCGGTAGTGGCGCCCACCCTGTGGAACACCCTCCCTTCAGATGTGAAGGAAATAAGCAGCTATCCTATCTTTAAAAGACATCTGAATGCAGCCCTGTTCAGGGACGTTTTTAATATTTAACGCAGTACTGTTTTTAACACTTGATTGGGAGCTGCCCAGAGTGGCTGGGGAAACTCAGCCAGATGGGTGGGGCATATTATCTTGTGTGGCACCCAAAAATGTTTGTTTTGGGACACCGTGCAAGATCATGGCCCTGAAAAAAGCGCTTTTTCAGGGTGCTGGAGCATGCAGGATTGCCATCGAGATCTTATGCGAAGAAAATTGAATGTCCATTTTTTCCGGGGCACTTGGAAGCTTCCTGATTTGTAAGAGACCTACACAGACATTGACATCACTTGGAGAGAGAGGAGGGTCAACCCTGCTATCATGTCACTTGCTGGTCCAGTCTCCATTATATCCATGCATTTGTGGTATGTTTGCAGCTCACACAAGGTTCCAGCTCACGGGGGGAGCCTATGTAGGTTTAGCAGGCTTCCCCTTCTGCAGACGGGCCCTTCAGAATTTGTCCGTTTGTGTAAATGCATTTCAGAACAGCTTAATATTTAAAATACTCTTAAGTGGTATATAAAAATTTGATAATAAAAACAGGTAAAATACAAAATCAGTAAAAACAGCATTATAAAATATTATAAAGTTCAGAAGTAGTGATGCTTCTGAATACCAGTTGCTGGAAAACCACAGGAGGGAAGAGTGCTCTTGTGCTCAAATCCTGTTTCCAAAAGGCAAGTTTCCAAAAGACATCTGGGTAGCCATTGTGAGAACAGGATCCTGGACTAGATGCACCATTGGCCTGATCCAGAAGGCTCTTCTTATAGTCTTATGCAGGGGTGTAGCATGGGGAAAGGGGGGGGGGCCATATCCCTGAGTGCATAATAATAATAATAATAATAATAATAATAATAATAATAATAATAATAAAATTATTTATACCCCGCCCTCCCCAGCCATGGCCGGCCTCAGGGCAGCTAACACCAAATATGAATTACAATAAAATGTAATAGAAAAACAACAACAACAAACAAACAATTAAAATATGGCTTAAAATGCAGCCTCATGTTGCCTTCTACCAGGGCTAGCCCACCCATGAGGTAAGGTGAGGCGACCGCCTCAGGTGGCAGGATGCACAGGGGCACCAGATCCCAATGGAGATATTTATTCCCTCCTTGTTCCTGATGTAGACCTTCACTCACGCCTCCTTCTCTGGTGGGGAGGGGCACCATTTTGTGCTTTGCCTCAGGTGCCACAATGTCTTGAGCCAGCTTTGCCCTCTACCCAATCTAAACATGTATTTCTAAAGATTTTAAACTGCTCACATTGTAACATATCAGAGCAGGGTACAGAAAGCAAAATATAAGTATAAGAGAAAATGCAGGTAAAGTCACAGCAGTACACCACCTAATAAATGGATGAAAATTAAGAGAGCCTGTTTGGCCAGATTGCTAAAGCTGTTAAAAAGCAATATTTTAAGACGGAAACCCAACCAAACTTGAACCAGGTGTGTCCCCCCCCCCCAAGGATCCCTTTCCCACCCTGCCTGCTCCAAGGGTTTCTGAGGCCCGGAGCCCAGCCTGGCCTCGCCACTGCGCTCCCAGCCCCCTCACTGAATTGGCCCCCCAGTCGGCATCTGGGAGACTCATTCGACAAGGGCTGTGTCAGCCAGCTGGGCTCCCCCCTGCCCCAGTGGGTAGGCAGCGCAGCACAGCTCTGGTGGTGAGGACAGGGCTGGTGTGGCGGACCCTGTGAACCCTCCAATTGCCGCCCCTCCCTAGCATGCAAGTCCACATGCACCCCAGGGGCCAACAAAGAACACAAGGGTGCTGTTTTTATGTTCACTTCCAGATGAGCTGTCACTGAGCATTCATCAGCGGAGATCAACGTCTTCTAAATGGTTGCCTTCCCACCCTGTCTGCAGGATAGTATCTCTTAGGATTCAAAACATTTGCTTGTGGTGAAAACTGTTTTTACCAAGCCGTTTAGCAAAATTAGCTAAAATTAAGGCCTTTGAGTGTGAGACAGTATTCTTGAAGGCCCTCCTTTCTAGGGGATTCAGTCACTGCGACCGAGCTCAGCTGATTTGAAGGAGGGAGTGGTGGGAACATGCCAATAATTTCCTCTTGACACCTGCACTCTGGCCAGTGTTACATGAGTCACCCTTTCCCATGAATTAGCAGTTGGAATGCTTATGCACATTCCATTGCACCAATGTAAGTCACCCTGTGGGAAAATAAGAATTCAGCTTATGGGCAGTAGCTCATGTTATTAAGCTGATATATATTCATTGGTGTTTATATGTATTTTTAAACCCTCTTATTCTGGGCTCACTGGAATGGGAGGAGCATGTGAGCTGTGCAGACAAGAAAACTCCCTGTGGAGTATGAAAATGCATCTTTTGGTGTCTGGTTGCATCATAATGTCCACTGTGTTGCCATATTGTTCCTTGAGTAGAGTGTATTGTGGGAAGCTGCCCTCTTGGCTTACAAACAGTGACCCTTCAGTAGTTTCTCCTGCCCCATGGGAGATGGGGGGAAAAGACGACCAGCAGGATCAAGGCATTAGCTGAGAAGAAAACTCTTGAGGACATCCAAGGAAGCTTTTATTTTTGTTTTGTTTCAAGAAGTTATTATTACAAAAGGTCTTGGACAGAGTTACTAGCCGCCATTTCTCTGCCAAAAAGGAGAGCAATTTCATCAGCTCAGCAGGGAAGAAGTTGAGCAAGATGAACACGGTGTTCTGCTAATATCCCCCTGGGAAGAAGCAGTTCCAGATGCTTTGCTTGGACCCCGATTTGCTTCTGTAGGAGGCCAGTCCTCATTGCTTGACCTCCAGTCTCAGCCCCACACTGTGCTACGTGCGCAGGGTATTTCTGTCAGGGTATTTCTGGATCAGTTGGAGAGTGTTATGCAACCCTGAGCTAGTCCAGTGAAAATAAAGGTTGCATCTTGTTGCCTGCTTTGTTGGCATCCATCTGTCTTGAGATGGACACCACCTCCGGCGGTGAAGTCAAACTGCTCTTGTTAGCAGCACCGAAGTGAACTACCCGGGGCGCAAACCTAGGCAGTGTGTATGGAGGACCTGGGCTGCCGAGATGACAAGACCCCTCTCATAGCCTTACTGATGTGTTGTTCCAAAGGAAAGTAGAACGATAAATTTGGCACCAACCAGCTTGGCTGCAGGAGTTGCCAGAAGGAGGTGTACAAGGTGTCATTCAACTGTTTTAGGGGCTCCACTCCAGATTTGTGTAGGGTTTGCTCCTTAGCCTTTTCTTCTCCTGAAGATATCCTTCAAGGCAACAGACATTTAGGATCAGAATTGTCCATCTCCTGGATAGGCTATCTTCCCAGGTTAACGAACCCCATCTGACCCTCACGTCCTGTTGGACCCACTACTGGTCTCATCCACTCAATCCACCAGAGCCTGTCTTCACATGCAGGCAAAGACTCAAACTCACTGAGAGTTTGAGACCCACTAGCTACCCCCACTTGGTTTAGCGGGGCAGTCGAAGCCACTGTGTGGCTCCTGTTGCATGCTGGCAGCTTCTAGGAGCTGCAGGTGAGAGCTGAGTACAGGTTAGGAACCAAAGCTGGACAAACTACCCCAGAATGAGCACAAAGCCCCCCCCAAGGTACCACCCTTGCACCCCATACACCCCTGCAGGACAGGGGTGCCATCTAAAATAAAAGATGGGGGGGGAAGATAAGCCCTGCCCTGCATAATCTATCACAAGGTGTAGTGTGCACATCGTTTGAATGGCAATGTCCATCAACTTTGGGGAAGCCCGACCCCCTCAAATTTTTTTTGGGGGGGCAGCAAAATGACCTCAGTCCCTATGAGTTGGCTCCTGTGCCTGCAGGGTCACAGAATCATAAAATGTTTGAGTTGAAAGTGGACTTTGTGGGCATTGAGCCCACTCTCCGGTTCAATACGGGAATTCTGAAACTACAAGATTCCTGACAGATAGCCAATCAGCCTCTGCTTAAAAGTTTCCCGTGAAAGAGAGCCCCCTACCCCCTGAGGCAGACTGCCCCGCTGTCAAACATCTCTAACCATTAGGGAGTGTCTCCACTTAATCTTTTCTTCTGGGTGCTAAACATCCTCAGTCCTTTCAAGTGTTCCTGATAGGAACTGGTGTCTAGACTCCACTCACCTTCCTAGTCGCCATACTCCTGATATGCTAAAATTTGTCAGTGTCCTTCCTGATGCACTTAAGTTTATCATGTCTTTAACATCTGGCAGGGCTGGACACAGGAGCCTGACAGTGCAGGATAAAAGCTAATGACCCGAACAAAGTGTTTCTGTTTATGCAGCCTAAAGATTGCATTAGCTTTCTTAGCACATGCATCACTTTGCTGGCCCGTGTTCAGCTTGCGATCAGCTAAAGACATCTGGAGCCTGTGATTTGTCCTCTTTTTGGCTCCCTCCCCTCCCCCATCCCATTTATGGTTGGAAGTGCAACAGCATAAATCATTCCATTTGCAGTATAAGAGTTAATCCTGTTATTGATAAAGTGAAGAGGGTGGAGGGTCATCATGCTTGCTGAGGTAGCACATGGGCTCTGGAAGGTTGCTGATGAAGTAATAATAATAATAATAATAATAATAATAATAATAATAATAATAAATTTTATTTATACCCTGCCCTCTCCGGCCAGAGCTGGGCTCAGGGCAGCTAACACCAGTAAAATTACAGTAAAAACATAATAGAGGGGGAAAACCAATTTAAAATGCAGCCTCATTTTAAAAGTAGCCCATAGATCAAAACCATAAGGGGAGGGAAACATAAGGGTCAGACTGAGTCCAAGCCAAAGGCCAGGCAGAACAGCTCTGTCTTGCAGGCCCTGTGGAAAGATGTCAAGTCCCTGGTCTCTTGTGACAGAGCATTCCACCAAGTCGGGGCCAGTACTGAAAAGGCCCTGGCCCTAGTTGAGACCAATCTAACCACCTTGCGACTTGGGACCTCCAAAATGTTGTCATTTGTGGACCTTAAGGTCCTCCGTGGAGCATACCAGGAGAGGCGGTCCCATAGGTACATGGGTCCTAGGCCGCATATGTGACACCCCCTGGCTGCCCCCCCAAATAGTTCCTCACTCCTCTGCTAAGGCCAAGTCCCTCCATTCAGATGCGCAATCTCAGGCCCTGATTTAGGCTTACAGCTGGCATACTGTGAGTCTATTCACTGCCACTCTGCAACAAATGTCCCTTTGTCACCTCCTGACTCAAACCCAGGCTCCCAAGCCCAGATTTCCCACCAAACGTGTTGCTCTGGTCTTATATAATTTCTTGGCCAAACGCCACCAGTGGCTGTGGGTTGCTCCCAATGGCTTACAGCCTGAATGTAATAGACACCACATGTCAATGTGTTATGATGGCCCTGAGAGACAGGGCCTCTGACCCCTGCAAAGCAGAGCCTGTACACAGAGGCGTGGCTGGCTGCTGCCTTCCAGCTGGGGCAGGGCGTGCCTGGGGATGGGCTTCCTCTCAATTGTTGCACACTGATGGGAGATAAAAGGCAAGCCCCAGGACTCCTCCAGCCTCTCATTCCTCCAGTAGCTTCCCTGGGAGAGCAGACCAAGGAGAAGGCCGGGTTGGTTCACGTTTGAGCAGAGGAACCTCTCCAGCTGCTTAAAAGCAGTCAGGTGAAGCTGTCCGAAGATGGCTTCCCTTTGGAGATTTGCATCTCTCCTCTGGGCTGTCGCTGTGTTTTTGGCTGCGGTGAGTGACAAAGACCTTTGGGGGTCAGCAAAAAGAATGTTGTGGTCCCTAAAAGACTGGCAAATCTATGGCAGCACAGGGTTTTATGGGATCCTTTTTGTGCGGCTCTGTGCACAATTTGCTGTGTGTGTTTAAAACAACAACAAGAGAGAAAAAAAAATTGGGTGGTTGGTGTGGTGTGGTGTGGTGGTTGATCATTTGAGCTGTTGGCCAGATTGCTAAGTTTTGAATCTTGTCTCAGCTCCAGGCTCCAAAGTTTGCAGTGCTTTCTTAGGCTCAGGTACCCCATCTGTAATGTGTGGATCAAAATGTTGACCTTATAGAGTGTTGCAGAAGATACTGTGTGAGTGTGCAGTAAGTGTTTTGCCCACTAAAAAAACAGGTTATTGGTACTGTCAGTGCTTTTTTTCCTTTAAAAAAAATTGTTTAGGGGTACTCTTTTTCCTACTTATACAGTGGTACCTCGGGTTACATATGCTTCAGGTTACAGACTCCGCTAACCCAGAAATCTTACCTCAGGTTAAGAACTTTACTTCAGGATGAGAACAGAAATTGTGCAGCGGTGGCGCAGCGGCAGTAGTGGTACCTCAGGTTAAGAACAGTTTCAGGTTAAGAACAGACCTCCAGAACGAATTAAGTTTTTAACCTGAGGTACCACTGTATTGAAATACTGCCCCTCAATGAGGCCAAACTTAGATTCACAAAATGTTTAGGGGTATGCGTACCCCACCCCAGAAAAAAAGCACTGGGTACTGTTATGATTACCATGAATTTTGGAAAAGTCTGGGGAAAATCTGCTTTAGTAATATTAATTCATTTGATTAAGGCAAATGAGGTTTTCACATACCAGGAATTAAAACTGGTAGTCAAATATTTTGTTTAGATCAATATTTTCAGCTGAGAAATTGGGTACAAAATTGATCTAAGAAAGGAAGCAACTTTTGAGAATACATTTCAACAGGGAAAGGCAAAGATTGATACCTAAGATCTATAATGCATTGGTATATATTGATGGTTAAGATGGAATAAATATTGCAATAAATGGAAGGCAGAGTTATGGAAATGTATTCCAGATAAGATGTGGGTATCTATTTGAAAATAAAGTAAACATTTATCCTCTAAAGTAAGTTTGACCGAATCATTTTCAAATATGGGCCAGATGGTATATTAGGATTTTGGGGGTGTAGTGCATTAGAAGCAGAAAAAAGTATCAATTTATTATTCATTGATGGTAACTAAACACTAAAAGTTCAAGATTGAAGAGAAAGAGCAAGTTCCAAAAGTGATAGACTGGGAGATGGTGTGTTAGAAAAACAAGAAAAGTTTGGGAGACTGAATTATTTTAAAATATTATGCTAACATTAGGTTTTAGAGAATATAAATTGGAACAAAATAATATTAATTGCATATGTATTTGTAGATAAAAATAATTAAGAGGAAGTTGTTTATAGCTGGGGCTATGATTAACTGTATTTATTGATATGTGTACTAAGATTTGTATGCAGGTTTTGGTGTCTTCGGGTGTCTTCCCGTGTAAGAGTCGGGGTGTCTGGGCGACGTTTCGACGAGGTCTCACTCGTCATCTTCAGGCTGGTGCTTTCGGCTTCTTGTTACTGGAACAGAGCAGAATCTGGTGTTTGAGTTCCTATAAATACTGTTGAGGGGTGTGGTGTATAGCCTCCAACGTTCTGGGCAGAGAAGATTTGTATATATATATATGTTTTGTTTAGGTGTATGTAGAGTGATTTAAGTTCTTAAAACTTAAAAAAAAATTTACACATCCATGGCATCACAACATCATACAAAACAAAATTACACAAAAGTGCTTTAACATAGACATAAGAATACAGTGCAGAACAATTTACTACATGTTAAAATAGGGAAAAACACAAATACATTAATAGAACAATAGAATTGTAGAGTTGGAATCCCCTGCAATGCAGGACTCTTTTGCCCAACGTGGGGCTCCAGCCCATAATAAGAGTCTCATGCTCTACTGACTGAGAACTTGGATCCACTTAGCAACTACCACCAGGGGAAGTGTCCAAGTAATACAGTGCTACCTCAGGTTACATACACTTCAGGTTACATACGCTTCAGGTTACAGACTCCGCTAACCCAGAAATAGTGCTTCAGGTTAAGAAATTTGCTTCAGGATGAGAACAGAAATCGTGTGGTGGTGGCGTGGTGGCAGCAGGAGGCCCCATTAGCTAAAGTGGTGCTTCAGGTTAAGAACAGTTTCAGGTTAAGAACGGACCTCCGGAACAAATTAAGTACTTAACCAGAAGTACCACTGTACATCTAACCAAAACATTTTCTGGAGAAGTGGCAGTTATATTACACCTCTCTGACCAGCCACTTGATGCAAGACCTTTTTCTTATCTGTCAAGTTGAGCAATGCCCTATTGCAATAGCTATAATAAATGCCGGGTGCTGGACTTGAACTGATTTCCTTTGTTTTGAACAAAGTGGAGTAGATATAAATTCTTACCACATCCTTGTATCTGCATACTTGGTCCCCCTGCTTTCACTCGTCATTACCTTACATTTTTGCAAATGTTTTTCAGATAGAGCAAGAGTGATTCTTTGATGATATAATGTTATTGTTAAATGCATTTTTTAAAAATAGCGGGAGAGATCTGCCTGATGCTGTGTATGGACCAGGTATCCATAGCACATTTAAAACACATGACTTTCCCTAAAAAATCCTGGGAACTGTAGCTTGTACTGGGAATTTTGCTCTGTGAGGGATAAACTACAGTTCCCAGAATTCTTTGAGGAAATCACATGCTTTAAATGTATGGTGTGTATGCAATTTGGGATCTTGAATTTGGTAGTGCTGGGGTTTTGAGCAGAAGCTCAGTCACAGAGCATGTGCTTTTCCTGTAGATCAGGGATGGGGAACCTGTTGCCCTCCGGCGCTTGCTAGACTCAAGTTCCCATCACCCCGACCATGCTGGCCAAAGCCCATGGGATTTGGAGTCCAACAACATCTGTAGAGCCACAGGTTCCCCATCCCTGCTGTAGAAGGACTCGGTTTCACCCCCTAGCGTCTCCAGGTAATGGGTGGCAGGAAAGTCTTTTCTCCACCTGAGACCCTTTGGAACAGCTGCCAGTCAGAGTTGACGATATTGGCCTAGAGATAGACAAATGGTCTGATTCGGTATAAGGCAGCTTTGTATGTTCGAGGAGTTTTATAGTTAAACAGGGATTCAAATCTGAGTGATCCAAAATATTGGTTGGCTTTAGAAGCTGATTGCACAAGTTCATGGAGGATAATAAGTCTATCAGCAGCTACATGTCCCTGAATACCAGTTGCTGGGAACAGGAAGTTGCTGGGAGCAGGTTCTGCTTCCTAGACGCACCTGCATGGAAACAGATTCTCTTTATCAAAAGGGGAACCTTGTCTGTCTTGCCAGTGGGAAACAACAGAGCCCTGAGGCAACTTAAAGGCTCTTTGCACTCCTTGTGATCAGTTCACCAGCTTATATGTGCAGTGCTGTTATCATTCACTGTGTCTCCTGTGGTCTTCCTTAGCTGGGGGTTGTGGGGGGGGGGTTGTACATTTTGCATCGCCCTCTCATAATTGCATTATTCCAACGTTGCGTCAGAAATGCTGACTCACTATTTGGAAGAGGCTATAAAACAAATCAGTCATGGGTGTAGCCCAGGAAGGGGCGGGGTGGGGGCAACTCCCCCCACCTAAATCAATAAAAAATAATAAAAATATATAGCAAACTGAGGTTTTGCTCCCTCTGCCAACAAAAACCCTGGCTACGCCCATGAAATCAGTTGTTGATCTTTAAAATCACAATCAGGTGAAGAGTTGAAATTTGGAATCCAGTGGACCACTTTGTAATTCTCAGATGTTCCTCTTAAAGCTGTTGTTTGCTGTTCCACTAGAGGGAACACAGCTGTGATATTTAATTTGGATATGGGGAACCCATGGGCCCCAGCACTGTAACTGTTTTTAGTTCATGTTGTGAACTAACTTGGATCCCTCAATGGGAGAAAGACAGGGTGTTGTGGTTGCAGTTGTTGTTGTTGATGATGATACGGTATTATTAGTATTACTACTGATTTATTAATTGCCTTCTAAACTACCGTCTCAAGGCAATTTACACATAAGATAATTAAACCAGTTAAAATCTCGAAAGCGACAAATACATTTAAAACAAGACTAATACCCTAACAAGTGGTCACTTGTGGTACAGACCCATTTATCCAGCCGGGGAAGCCCATCAGAACAAAAATCTCTTCCCCCCCCCCAAGTAAGTGCATAAAGGGGGTACCTGTCACAGTGGCGTAGCGTGGGTTGTCAGCACCCGGGGCAAGGCAAGTAATTTGCGCCCCCTAACCCGTGGATTTGCGCCCCCTAACCCTAACCCCCAGATGTTGTGCCCGGTGCGGCCGGCCCCCCCTGCACCCCCCACGCTACGCCACTGGCCTGTCATCTTGACAGGAATGCTATTCCACAGAAGAGGGGCAGCCCAGCTGAAAGCCCTGGTCCATGTTGCTATGGGGCTGGCTTCTGAGAACTTTGGAACTTGCAGGAGAAACTCTTTCACATCTCTCAGCAATCTTCTGGGTGTATAAGGGAAGAGGCAATGTCTCAGATAACTTGGTCCTAAACTGTTTAGGGCCTTCACCTTGAACTTGGCTTGGTAGCATATTGGCAGCCAGTGCAAACCCTGCAAGCAGGGAAATTAATTAATTAAGCTCCAACTCACCATCTTTGACCATTGACTAGGTTGGGTAAGGATAATGGGAGTTGTAAAGGTAAAGGTAATGGGACCCCTGACCATTAGGTCCAGTCGTGACCGACTCTGGGGTTGCAGCGCTCATCTCGCTTTATTGGCCGAGGGAGCCGGCGTACAGCTTCCGGGTCATGTGGCCAGCATGACTAAGCCACTTCTGGCGAACCAGAGCAGCGCACGGAAATGCCGTTTACCTTCCTGCCAGAGTAGTACCTATTTATCTACTTGCACTTTGACGTGCTTTCAAACTGCTAGGTTGGCAAGAGCAGGGACCGAACAATGGGAGCTCACCCTGATGTGGGGATTTGAACCGCCGACCTTCTGATTGGCAAGTCCTAGGCTCTGTGGTTTAACCCACAGTGCCACCTGCGTCCCAATGGGAGTTGTAGTCAGCAACAAATGGAGGGTTACAGGTCCCTCTCCCACCAGTTTATTTGATGGTTTGTCTAGATAAACACCCACACCCACACACCCACACCCACACACCACACACACTTTGAATAAGATAAAATCAAATAAACCTAACTTGGTGACAACAAATGTCTGTGGCATCACAGACTGAGAGAAGCTGGATCAAACAGGTGGAGTTAAATAAGGGTGTGGAAGCCGTCCCTAGTGTTGCTTGACCTGCTTAGAGTAAAAAGGCTCCTTGTTTTTGACAGTGCCCAGCAGAGCTGATCAGGAGCGGCTCTTTCCATGGGCTGGGTTGAATTAGGTTTTAAGTAACCAGAGCAACACAATGAAAACACCACCCTGAGTCACTCCTACTGTATGCAAAGCAGCTCTGCCTAACCTCAGTGTGGCTTACAGTGCTGGGTGCTGACTTAAAGTTAGGGTGCTCTTTGCCCAGAGGAATCTTATAATATCCCAGGAGGCTTTTGCATAGTGTACACTGGGAAAAGGCCACAGCTTAGCGATTGAGAAGATGCTTTGCAGGCCAAAGGGCCCAGGTTCAAATGCTGACACCTGTCCATTATTATTATTTAAGTACAGTCATAAAGGTAAAGGGATCCCTGAGCATTAGGTGCAGTCGTGACCGACTCTGGGGTTGCAGCGCTCATCTCACTTTATTGGCCGAGGGAGCCGGCGTACAGCTTCCGGGTCATGTGACCAGCATGACTAAGCCACTTCTGGCGAACCAGAGCAGCGCACGGAAACACCGTTTACCTTCCCGCTGGAGTGGTACCTATTTATCTACTTGCACTTTGAAATGCTTTCAAAGTGCTAGGTTGGCAGGAGCAGGGACCATTGCGGGGATTCGAACTGCCGACCTTCTAATCGGCAAGTCCTAGGCTCTGTGGTTTAACCCACAGTGTCACCCACGTCCCAGATACAGTACTGTACTTCAAAATGTGGCACACAAGCCCTGCTGTGTTTGTGGGCCCTCTTGCTGATTCTGCTAGGTGTGGGCCAGGATGTCTGCCTCAAAATCCTTTCCCACTATGGCTAAACAAAGATCTAAACCCGTTTACCTTCCCGCCGGAGCGGTACCTATTTATCTACTTGCACTTTGCTGTGCTTTCGAACTGCTAGGTTGGCAGGAGCAGGAACCGAGCAACGGGAACTCACCCCGTCGCGGGGATTCGAACCGCTGACCTTCTGGTTGGCAAGTCCTAGGCTCTGTGGTTTAAGCCACAGCACCAACCTTGGGTTAAATATGCTTCAAGTTGAGCGTTTTCAGGTTATGCTCTGTGGCGACCTGGAAGTAACGGAGCGCGTTACTTCCGGGTTTTGCCACTTGCGCATGCGCAGATGCCCAAAATGACGTCACAGACATGCGCGAAAATGGTGAAATGCGACACACGCAGATGCACAGTCGCGTGTTATGTTCTACTCAGGATGCGAACGGGGCTCCGGAACGGATCCTATTCGCATCCAGGGGTACCACTGTATATTTAATTCTTGCTTTCCCCACAAAAGCGTCCCAAAGCAATGTGCAGTATAAAAACAACATGCAAACCAAATATAAGAGTGAGAATAAAACAAGAGCCCATAACTGTTCCATCTGCTTTCGACTCCAGGAGGGACCACTTTTGCATCTGACCTCACCTGTCAACTGGCATGTGAGCACTGGAAGGGCATCTGACCCTTGGGCTGGAAAAAGGCTCCCCTCCTCTGCTTAAATAGAAATATAGTAAATAAATTAAAGAACAGGAAAGAGCAGAATGAACATCAGAGAGGGTGGGTGAAAGGAAAGGAATTGTAGGTGGGGAGATCTGTTGCTTTCCGGTCTTCCCAGAGCCACCTGGTTGGCCACTGTGAGAACAAGATGGTGGACTAGTTGAGCTCTTGGCCTGATCCAGCGGCACTTTTCTTATGTTAAGCTCTACTATATAACTAATCCAAGTTTATGAAGCCTGAAAGACTGGAAAGGAGGACTGGATCTCTGGGGGATACCTGGCCAACCCTGTTCCAGAGGAAGGGCAGGGATATGATGCAGTTGAACAAAGCCTTCTTTGTGCTGCCCAGACTGAACTGAGTCATTTATTTCGTTTTTATTTTCGCAAATTCTTTCCTTCTCTCTTAGCCCATCAGCATGGTGGAACACGCAGAGTTCTTGAAAGCCGGGAAGGAGCCTGGTCTTCAAATCTGGAGAATCGAGAAGTTTGACCTGGTCCCAGTGCCCAGAAATCTTTATGGGGATTTCTTCACCGGAGATGCCTACGTCATCCTCAACACCATCCGCCAGCGCAATGGGAACCTGCAGTATGACCTTCATTTCTGGCTAGGTAAGGTTGGGGTTTTGTGCAGGGACCCCGCAGGTGGCTCAGGGTGAAGACTTGTTGAGAAATCAGTACAGGAAGCCTTTCACTTCCTATCCCTACCATTGCTAGGTAAAGGTAAAGGGACTCCTGACCATTAGGTCCAGTCACGGACGACTCTAGGGTTGCGGTGTTCATCTCGCTTTATTGGCCGAGGGAGCCAGCGTACAGCTTCCGGGTCATGTGGCCAGCAGGACTAAGCCGCTTCTGGCGAACCAGAGCAGCACACGGAAACGCCGTTTACCTTCCCGCCAGAGCGGTACCTATTTATCTACTTGCACTGCTAGGTGGGCAGGAGCAGGGACCAAACAATGGGAGCTCACTCCGTCACGGGGATTCGAACCACCGACCTTCTGATTGGCAAGTCCTAGGCTCTGTGGTTTAACCCACAGCGCCACCTGCGTCCCTTCTACCATTGCTACCATTCCATGATTTTAAACCTATCTCTGGTTGATTTCTGCATTTTTAAAAACTTGTTTTATTGTTTTTATTGTATAATTGTAAATTTGCTGCCATGAAATTGGAATTGCTTTGGGGGAAGGGATGTAGTTCAGTGGCAGATAATCTGCTTTACATGCAGAAGACCCCAGTTTCAATCTGTGGCATCTCTAGGTAGGGCTGAGAACGTCCTCTGCCGAGATCCTGGAAAGCCACTATTGATCAGTGAGCTAGTTGAGGCAACTATTTGACTCAGAATAAAGCAACTTCCTATGTTTCTAATATATATGAATAGATTATTATTATTATTATTATTATTATTATTATTATTATTATTCACCTCATTGCAATAATATGGCTATCAGTGAGTGCTAGCCATAGTGGCTATGCTTTGCCTCCACTGCTTCTGAAGGCCAGTTGCTGGACACCAGTTGGTGGAAACCACATGAGGGGAGGTTGCTCTTGTACTCAGGTCCTCCTTGAGGGGCTACCACAGGCATCTGGGTGGCCACTGAATAGTTGGGCCACGGGCCATATACAGTGGTACTTCTGGTTACGAACTTACTTCGTTCCGGAGGTCTGCTCTTAACCTGAAACCGCTCTTAACCTGAGGTACCACTTTAGCTAATGGGGCCTCCCACTGCCACTGTGTCACCGCAGCACGATTTCTGTTCTCACCCTGAGGTAAAGTTCTTAACCTGAGGTACTCTAGGTTAGCAGAATCTGTAATCCAAGGTATTTGTAACCCGAGGTACTGCTGTATCCAGCGGGCTTTTCTTATATTCTTCCTTTTCAAAAGTGCTGCATAGTTCACGGTTGTTTGTTTACTGACAATAAACCAAAGCAGTGATCGATATATTCAAGGTTAAGGTTTACCTAGGAGTAACCCCTATTGAACTCGTTGGAGTTTATTTCTCAGTAGGCATGCTTCTCTCTCCTTTTCTGATTCCTAGGGGACCAATGCAGCCAGGATGAGAGTGGATCCGCTGCCATTTTCACAGTGCAGCTGGACGATTACCTTGGTGGGAAGGCAATTCAGCACCGGGAGGTACAAGGGCATGAATCGTCCACTTTCGCAGGGTACTTCAAATCAGGCATCAAATACAAGGTGGGTGTATACAAGTTCAGTTCCTTGCTCAGTAATACATCTGTACCTCATTAGCAAAAGCATTTCTGGACTGCCTGCCATCCAGGAATATAAATTCAAACCAGGTGATTTTTTGATTAGCCCATCTTTGGAATCATAGAGCTCCCATTACTCCTTAATATTCCCCTAAATTATGGAATTGTTGGAGCTTCAGACCTGCCTGCGTTAAGTCTCCCAAAGTACAGGAGAGCTATGGGCGCTATTCTACTAGTAAGGATTTCTGTTTGCTCAACAGTTGGATCTGTTTTGTATAAATAGTTGCATATTTTAGGGGTTTTATCCTTGTTTTGAATATTGGTTTTTGTATGTCAGTTTCATGGGGTGTGGGGAGAGCAAGCAAACATAACAAAAAATCTCAAGTTGTGCCATCTCCACTTGATCAGGCTTTTTTAGATGGCTAAATTGTACAGTGGTACCTCAGGTTAAGAACTTAATTCGTTCTGGAGGTCTGTTCTTAACCTGAAACTGTTCTTAACCTGAAGCACCACTTTAGCTAATGGGGCCTCCCGCTGCTGCCACGCAGCTGGAGCACGATTTCTTTTCTCATCCTGAAGCAAAGTTCTCAACCTGAAGCACTATTTCTGGGTTAGCGGAGTCTGTAACCTGAAGCATATGTAACCTGAAGCATATGTAACCCGAGGTACCACTGTAGTTGAATTGCATGAACAACAGCCTAGGGCATAGGTAGACAAACCAAGGCTCGGGGGCTGGATCCGGCCCAATCGCCTTATAAATCCAGCCCACAGATGGTCTAGGAATCAGCATGTTTTTATATGAGTAGGATGTGTCCTTTTATTTAAAATGCATCTCCGGATTATTTGAGAGGCCTGCCTGGTGTTTTTACATGAGTAGAATGTGTGCTTTTATTTAAAATGCATTTCTGGGTTATTTGTGGGGCATAGGAATTCGTTCATTTCCCCAAAAAAACTATAGTCCACCCCCCCAAGGTCTGAGGGACAGTGGACTGGCCTCTGCTGAAAGAGCTGGCTGACTCCTGTCCTCGCGCGTGTGTGTGAACTGACACACCACCCTTCTCAGCTATCTGCATTTGACAATTTGCTATCCTCCTCCTCTCACCTTGCAAAACTCTTGCTAAGACAATCTCACAGAAAGGTCACAGCTCATCCTCTTCATTTACATTTTCCTGTAAACAGGGAATATTTAAAATACTCAAGCCTGACCCCAAGAATCCACAGACAACGACAAGGATGAAGTGTGTTTATACAGCTGTTGTGTAAGCTTACGAAGAATAAAAAGGGCATGCAGTGCAGACTTTTAAAGCCACAGTGTCCATTTCTCCCAGAATAAATGCAGCAATTATAGAAGGAAATGATAAATAGATAAAGAGGTACATTTGAGGTTCCTCCAGACTGACAGTATTTTGTAGGAGGGAAACAAGTGCATATCAATGAAATTTAGGTTTAAGGAATTAAAGTGCACTGGTGCCCTGGAGCTATAAGCCCACTATGAAAAATTTATTTATTTATTTATTTATTTATTTATTTATTTATTTATTTATTTATTTATTTATTTTTGCAATTAGGAATGGGCTCCTCCAGAGGACCTGTTTCTTGAGCATTCTTCTTGATTTGCTTGCACAAAGCTTATTAAATTATACTTGATTTATATCTGAATTCTACATGGCAAAAAACATCCATCCTGATTTGCTTGTGGGTGCTTAATTTTCCCATGAAGCATGCATTAATCCAACACTTTCCCCTGTGCATGTTAGCATTTCCTCATCATTTCCCGTGCTTTAAAAATTGAAATTCCTTGTTGGATTTTTTTGTGCTGGGCAGTGTTTCTCATACTTGGGTCTTTAGCTGTTTGTTGTCGGACTACAGTTCCCATCATTCCTATCTAGCAGGGAGTTGGTAGTTCAACAACAGCTGGAGAACCATGCTTGAAAAACACTGTACTGGGGTGACAGAACACTTTGATCTACTTTAATTGCGCAAACCTGAATTTCTCCTTCAAAATAGGGACAGTCTACAGGCAGTCAAAGTGACAAGGAAATGCACTGAAAGGTGTGGAATGAATGTTTAAATGGGAAGACGTATAACCACCATGCAAGCAAATAAGGATGAATGCTCTTTGACATATAACTCCTGCAAACAACTTAGAACAGACACTTAATAAAGACAAGATATAATCAGACCTCTTCATTTCAGGATAAATTCTCATTGAATAGGTTGTCTGCAGCAACTGTTACTCAGCTGCTAGGGACAGCTTTCTCATTGTGATCATAGGCGCCGACTCCATGGGGCTTGAGGGGGCTTGAGCCCCCTCAAAAAATTTTTTGGGGGGGCTCAGCCCCCCCAATAATCTCGGGCGCCCTTGCCGCCGTCCCCCGCCTCCTCCCCACCTGCTCTCTCCCCAGCCAGCCAGCCAGCCAGCCGCGCGCCCTAGCTGGAGAGCCCCGGCCGTCCCCCGCAAGAACAGGGGAATCCCCGGGGGCGGGGGCTTCTGCCTCTAGCCCCAGGTTTCCCGCATATCAGCTGTTCCGGAGCTGATTAATAGGCAGCAGCACGCTCTCCCCTATTCGCTCGCGAGGGGGCGGCGCCACTTTATTTGCATATTCATGAGCTTATTTGCATATTCATGAGCTCATTTACATTTCACGAGCTTTCCCGGGCCCCCCCAATATTTTTTATAAGTCCGCGTCCCTGATTGTGATGCTAATCTGTCTGAGACTCAGGTAGACCCAAGCAAGGTGTTCAGCTTGGTGGATGGCCAGTCAAATTGTTTCTTTGTTCTTCTAGGCTGGTGGTGTGGCTTCTGGCTTCCGCCACGTGGTTCCCAATGAAGTGACTGTCCAGAGACTCCTTCAGGTCAAAGGAAGGCGAACTGTACGTGCTACAGAGGTGCCCGTCACCTGGGACAGCTTCAACACCGGTGATTGCTTCATCTTAGATCTGGGCCAGGTGTGTTCTGTTTCGTTAAACAAACAAACAAACAAACAAACAAACAAACAAACAAAACTTATTATTTTTCCTTAGGTACGAATATGTAAATCTGTCAATTTCAGTTTCTCTCAGTTTCTTACATTTTTGCTAGTCTTAATTTCAGTTTTCCACAAATCAACATCAGTTTGTATTTAAAAAAAGTCTCTTGAACATTTTAATTAGCATTTTATTGAAAAATTCTAATATACACATTTTTTCAAAGCTGTTTTCCCATACATAATGCATTCTTGTTTCTTACTTTCACATTTTTATACACACTTTTTTTTACACACTTTTTTTTTACGCATTTTTATACACACCTTACCGCAGAATATGCATTAATTTTTTTGTCCATTACATGTCTGGAAAACTGCACTGCAAAATTCAGAGAAGAGTGAATTTTGAAGGATAGTTGTATTCCGGTTCACACATTTTTTCAGAAAGTAAAAATTAAGTAGATTCATCTTTAAATGTGTACTGGATCTAGTTTTTCCACTACCCCAATGCATCTCTGAACCAGAACATGATACTTTTTTGAGTTTCCCTGGTTCTGTTCTGGTCCCTTTTGTTATGGGGCATGAAAAGACTTGGAGGAAATAATAACATGTGGTCAGTCATCCATGCTTGATACGAATGTGTCCTGCCAAGCAAGCACATTTTCCTAGCTGATTGTACAAACTGCTCAGCTCCAGCCTGAAGCTAGCTTTGCCTGTGACACATTCCCAGTTTGAGGGCAGGCACAGGCTTACAGTGGACACAACTGGTCTGGCCCCCTCAAATAAATTATTTTGTTATTTTGTTATATTGCTGATTTTGTGGAAGCTACTTTGAACTGTGGAGAAGTAGCATATAGGTGTTGTCAATAATCCAATCATTACCTTATTTAGGCTGTGACCTGGTTCGCGCATAACACTAAACTATGGTTTATAAAAACTATGGTTTATATAGAGTTATGTGTGAACGGTGGTTTGTTAGCTTTGATTGCTCATTCATAAACCTCCGTTTATAAACCTTAAAAAGGTAAAGGTAGCCCTGACCATTAGGTCCAGTCGTGGACGACTCTGGGGTTGCGGTGCTCATCTCGCTTTATAGGCCAAGAGAGCTGGCATTTGTCCGCAGACAGCTTCCAGCTCATGTGGCCAGCATGACTAAGCCGCTTCTGGCGAACCAGAGCAGCGCACGGAAATGCCGTTTACCTTCCCGCCAGAGCGGTACCTATTTATCTACTTGCACTTTGACGTGCTTTTGAACTGCTAGGTTGGCAGGAGCTGGGACCAAACAACAGGAGCTCACCCAGTCGCAGGGATTCAAACTGCCGGCCTTTTGATCGGCAAGCCCTAGGCTCTGTGGTTAACATTAATCATAGCTTAGTATTGTTTCATGTTCTCATTGGTGTTTTCAACCGTTATGTGGCATGGTTTAAGTGATCAGCTGCCAGGTGCCTCAGCTTTAACTGCAGTTGGTTAAACCATGGTTCACATTAACCACGGTCTAATGGTATGTGAGTACAAGGTCATTTCTTTGAATCATAAGAAATCTGACTCCCGCGTCCCACTATATAGTCATAGTATTTGCCTCTTTAACCTCCTTCTTTCTGTGCCCTGCAGAATATTCACCAGTGGTGTGGCTCACAAAGTAACAGGTTTGAAAAGCTGAAGGCCACCCAAGTTGCCAAGGGGATCCGGGATAACGAGAGAAGTGGACGCGCAAGGGTCTATGTCATAGATGATGGTGCTGAGCGGGAAGAGATGCTTCAGGTCCTGGTCTATTTACTTTCTCACAAATCCATACGTGCTACTCAGCTGCAATCCTACATGCAGTTACTTGGGAGTAAACCTAACACAGCGAAACTTACTTCTGAGTAACTATGTGGGGTCAAGGTATATGTTTTGCAGAGAATCCCTGACTAGATTTTGCAGGGAACTTAAACGCAGTTGCCATTTCTGCCTATTTGCTTGCATCAGCAGAGGGATGGGGCATTCTGTTAATTTCCCAATCTCCCTTGTGGAAGTCCGGTTGAAGGTCCTACAGATTAAAATCCAGCCTCTTCTGAATTTCAGTGCTCTTCACCAAAAGTGGTGGGTGAGAGAAAATGGGGCAGTGTTGCTACGTGCACAAAGGTACCGTTTCAGCATGTTTTTGTTAATCAAAACATGAAAGGTTCAGAGCCCAGTTGATGGTGAGTGTGTAAGAGCTGCTGCCTCCCACCAACCCCTTGCACATTCAATAAAACTGCACTGGGATACCGAAGACGACAGGTTTGAATTCTGAATTATTATTATTATTATTTTATTTATTTATTTATACCCCGCCCATCTGGCTGGGTTTCCCCAGCCACTCTGGGCGGCTTCCAACAAAATATTAAAATACAATAGTCTGTCAAACATTAAAAGCTTCCCTAAACAGGGCTGCCTTCAGATGTCTTCTAAAAGTCTGGTAGTTGTTTTTCTCTTTGACATCTGGTGGGAGGGCGTTCCACAAGGAGGGCGCCACTACCGAGAAGGCCCTCTGCCTGGTTCCCTGTAGCTTTGCTTCTCGCAATGAGGGAACCGCCAGAAGGCCCTCAGCGCTGGACTTCAGTGTCCGGGCAGAACAATGGGGTGGAGACGCTTCTTCAGGTATACTGGACCGAGGCCGTTTAGGGCTTTAAAGGTCAGCACCAACACTTTGAATTGTGCTTGGAAACGTACTGGGAGCCAATGTAGGTCTTTCAAGACCGATGTTATGTGGTCTTGGCGGCTGCTCCCAGTCACCAGTCTAGCTGCCGCATTCTGGATTAGTTGTAGTTTCCGGGTCACCAGAGAGGAGGAAGGTAAACAATCCTGCTTCTGGGCATCCCATGGGCATCTGGTTGGCCACTGTGAGAACAGGATGTTGGAGTAAATGCACCCCATCCTTCTCCCTGCTGAGTTCCACTAGGGCAGGCATGTCCAACTCCCAAGAGACTGTGATCTACTCTCAGTATAAAAAAAACTGGCAGTGATCTACCCATTGTCACTGGAGGGAGGAGGAGAGTGTGTGGGGTGGGTGGATTGCCCAGAGTTGTTGAGCCCAGAGTTGTTTGTTGAGCTTTTTGGGGGTAGGGTTGCCCAGAGCTCTTCAGCTTTTATTTGTTAAGTTTTGGTAAACTTTATTTAATCCCCAAATTGATAAGGGTCCCACGACCTACCAGGATCAGCCAGGGATCTACCGGTAGATCGCCATCTACTGGTTGGACATGCCTGTACTGGGGCAACATTGTGACTTAAGGAGGGAACTTGCAACCAGTACCACTCCCTGGACTGTTTGCTAACATGAAGGCCGGGAGGCAGGGTGCTGGCTGAGGACAGACTTCAGTTGGTAGGGCAATGCCCCATTTGCCCTAATGGACCAGCCTCCCCTGTCAAAGCCATGCCCTAAAATTAGCCTTTGCACTGGTCGATTTCCATAAGGTTTTGAATTTGGCTTCTCCTTCCTGCCCTCTCCATTTCCCACAACTATCCTCTTGTGCAACAGGCATAAATCAGGGTTAAAAAAAGAGAGTAAATGACTATTTTTCCATGTGGGATCCTGTTTATTTCTTCAGTTAAAGCATCTGGCGAGCAGAGAGCCTGTTTAGTCGGCATGCACTCCTCTAGAAACTTTTATATATTATTATTAATAATTTTTTGCGTGTTTGCTTTTCAGGTCCTGGGACCCAAGCCCACCCTGCCAGCAGGCACTACTGATGACGGTGCAGCTGACACAACCAACCGAAGGCTGGCTAAGCTGTACAAGGTATAACAAGATCCAGATGGCCAGTGAGCCAGAGGGAGGGAGCCCTATGGAACAGTGGAGAGAGACAGCGCTCAAAGCAGTATTTGGGGGTGTGCTTTTTATCTCCCAGGGAGAACAAAGAGCTGTTTCAGCATTGCCTGTCAATGACTGGCTTTGGCTAGAGTGCATGGCGGGAACAGTGTCAACGCCATTAATGCCAAACCACCCAATAAGCTGAACTTTCATTTTATTTTATTTTTTCATTTTGCTTTTGCAATAGAAACCTGTCCAATGGAGTACTGTATAACCAAAAATATTAAGATAAGTGGAACCTGCAGCAAAATGTTGCAGAATATCCTCATCCCTTAACAGAAGTGTTGGATGTGTGTGTGAGAGTTTATACTGTGCCATTTAGTTGTTTAGGGTTCCAGACAGCTGGACGTGCATTCTTCCAGAAGACTAGAAGGTCACATTTAAATGTACTTAAGCTTTGTTTTAATCAGGGTTGGCTGACTGGGGTTAAGCCGACACATTTGTGGAGGAGGAGATTTGAGCCGTGAAAAGGAGAGAAGTGGCAGTATTTGTGAGAGAGGACAGTGGAGATGAAATGTGTTAGCTGTGGCTGGAGGGCCCCTTCAGACTGCTTTTGGGTTTTTTTAGTGGGCGGATGTATTCTGCCACATGTCATTAATGCAATAATAGGTTTGTATCAAACTGAATTTCAATCAGAGTAGACCCATTTCAATTAACGGACTTAAGTTAGTCATGCCCATTAATTATGGCTGGTCTACTCTGAGTAGGACTAATGCTGGACACAAGAATAACAATCTGTTCTGCTGTACTGTTACAGGTATCCAACGGCGCAGGGAATATGGCAGTCTCTCTGGTGGCTGATGAGAATCCATTCTCTCAATCAGCCCTGAGCTCGGATGATTGCTTCATTCTTGACCATGGCACTGATGGCAAAATCTTTGTCTGGAAAGGTAAAAGGAGAGAGATATACAAAAGTCATATGGCTGACACAGGCCATGTTCACACCACACACTTAAAAGTGCTGTTGTGGCTTCCCAAAGCGTGTTGGGAGCTGTAGGAACTGTTAGGTGACCCCTATTCACCTCAGAGAGCTACAATTCCCAAAGTTTGTTTAAGAACCAACTCCTCTTCCCAGGAATTGTAGCTCTCTGAGGAGAATAGGTGTTGCCTAACAACTCTCAACACCCTTAACAAACTGCAGCTGCTTTGAGGGGAGACCATGAATGTTTAAAGTGCCACCATTGTGCTTTAAATGTATGGTCTCTGTGTGTGCTAGTGAAATACATGCGGCTTGGGAATCTGGGGTGGGTTCTCAAGTTCTATGGAGAGTGTGTCTTATTGTTTTGTTGCAGGGGTGTGAATTTTCTATAGGGGTTAATAGGCAGCATTAAAAACACATAAACACACTCACTGTAAACAAAAGAATGAGTGTACAACAGATTTGAGGAACCTGTGGTCTTCCAGATGTCATTGAACTCCAGCTCCCATCAGTCTCAGTGGGCATGGCTGATGGAGGTTGGAGTCAAACATCTGGAGGGCCAAAAGTTCCTAATTCCGGGTGTACCAAGAAGCACACCACCTGATAATATTACTTTATGCACTTCTCCAACTTGATGCTACATTGAGGGATTGTGGAGGGTGCTGTTTGTTTATTTGTTCAGGTTTATTTAAAAAAATTATCCCACTTTTCTTTTTGAAGAAACTCATACTAAATGCCATTTTTGGCAGAAAATTTAAATGTATTGTCACATCTAACTTGAGGGGAGAAATTGGTGAGGGTGTGTGGAACAGCATAAGGCCTTGCCACTAGACAAGATTTGAAGGTATAATTGAAAGATGGCAAATAGTTATTTCATTTGTTGCTTATAATTTTTCCCACCATGGTTTGTGTGCATGCACACACATATTTTTTGCTGCAGGCCTCAAAATGTCTTCATGTATTTAAATTTTATCTATTATTATTATTATTATTATTATTATTATTATTATTATTAATTTATACCCCGCCCATCTGGCTGGGTTTCCCCAGCCACTCTGGGTGGCTTCCAACAAAAGATTAAAAATACATTAAAACATCAGTCGTTAAAACCTTCCCTAAACAGGGCTGCCTTCAGATGTCTTCTAAACGTCAGACACTTGTTTATTTCTTTGACATCAGAAATACATTCTGCCTCATATGATTGATTTTTTTTTGCCTCAGAAATATGTTCTGTCTCACATACTTGAATTTGTGCCTGAAGCACAAAATGTCCACATGAAGGACTTCTAAAACCCTTCCCCTTTAAAAATCACTCCATCTGGTAGCAAATTTTATATTCTCTTTTAATATATCTATCTTCACTCACTCCTGTTGCTAACTTGAAGGTAAAAATGCCAATGCTGAGGAAAGGAAGGCTGCCTTGAAAACCGCCGCAGAATTCATCACCAAGATGGGTTATCCCCGACACACACAGGTAAGGATACAAGAAAAGTTATCCATAGACTTCCTTCTGTTATAGCAGGGATGAGGAACCTGAGGTCCTCAAGGTGTTGTTGGATTTCAGCTCCCATCAGCTCCAATAGCCAGGGCCGGCTCACCCTTGAGGTGGGGTGAAGCAACTGCCTCAGGTAGCAGAAGCCCCTGAGGCGGCACTCCTACAGGCACACCATTCACCGCCACCCCAGTCAGTGGTGGAGAAGTGGCACCAGCAGCAGTGCCGATTTCCAGTGATATCTCATAAGATCTTACTAAAATCCCATGAGATCTCAAAGAGTGTGAGTCATCTCACAGGATTTTGACAAAATCTCGTGATAATGTGATGGAAATCAGCAGTGGAAGTGGCACAGAGGCAGTGCTGGTGGGGGGGGGGCACAACAGCAGTGCCAGCTGAAGAGGTGATGGGGCACATGATGCAGCAGAGCAGGGTGGCACTTTCCATTTTCCCCATTTTCCATTTTGTACCTCAAGTGACAAAATGGGACACACCACCCCTGCCAATAGTCAGCATAGTCAGTGGGCAGAGATTCTGGGAGTTGTAGTCCACTAGCATCTGGAGGGCCACCAGTTCCCCACCCAAGTTAAGGAATGAGGTTAGGATTCATGGAAGGTAAGTGGGAAAAAGAGATGTTGCAGAAAACACACAAGGTTCAATTCAAAGCAAGATGTGGGAGGGCTGAAATGGGATGGTTGATTCTCAAACCAGGCTTAAGGAAGGTTTGTTGAGTTTTGGTTGATTTCTTCAGTTGACAACCATGAATTGCGATTGTCCAGTAAGCCAGAATGTGAAACTATGGTTTGAATTTGACTTTCAATGCTTTTATACTAACCCTGGTTTGCGGTGATGTTTACATTGTCATAGCTCGATCGCCACATAGATTGCTGGTAAGTAAAGGGAGTGAAGTTAAGAACCTAAGGGTTGAGATGACAGAATACAAAAGACAACTAACAAGGTTAAACCATGGTTTGCTTTGGGTACATCTGGAACCTCAAACGACGGTTTGCCATGCTGTCTAAATTGAGCCTATGTGGCTCAGTAGCTAGAGAACTGCACTGAGGCCTAGTGTCAAGAATAAATTGTGCTGATAAAGCTTTTTTAAAAAAGAACACTAAATAAATACAATTCTGTCCCAGTTTGGCTTCAGCTGAGACCATTCCATCTCAGGATACTTTCTTTGTTTCAGATCCAAGTCCTTCCAGACGGTGGCGAGACTCCTCTGTTCAAGCAATTCTTCAAGAATTGGCGTGACAGGGACCAGACAGAGGGCATGGGTGTGGGCTACATCAATTCTCACGTGGCCAAGATTGACAACATTCCTTTCGATGCTGCCACACTACACACCTCCCCAACAATGGCAGCTCAGCATGGCATGGAAGATGACGGCACTGGAAACAAACAGGTAAGTGGGGGAGATGGTGGTTATGCAAAATCGTCACTCTATTAGGCAAAAGGATCTATCCAGCATTTGGCAGCTCAGGACTCCGAGCAAGAAAGATAAAAGCTGAGTGTGTATTGTACTGCAGTCAGTGAGTACAACAAGAGAGAGTATTGTTATGATTTGGGGGGGTCAGTGTGAATGATACCTTAGGTCCCTTCCAAATCTGTATGTGGGGTAGAATACATAAGTTAAGTTAATGGCTTTGGCTGGCCAGTTAAGTGCTGTGAAGTCTTGAAGAGGATGCCATTAGAGATAAATGTGTTGGCCTTTTCCCGCCTCACCTGGCTGGAGGCCATGGTCATCCTAGGAGGAAGAAGAAACTGACCAAGGAAGGCTGTCTAAGAAGTGACGAGTTGTGTGAGTGAGTTTTGGCTAATGTTGGAAGTGGAGACAGAGAGCAATGTTTTGCTCCGTGCTGAACCTAAGCTGTTGAGTGGGGGCTTCGCTGGAAACCTAACAGGGAATTGAGACCTGTTGGGGTATTAATTCTGTGGGCCCCTCCATCCTGTGCTCAGGTTGTGTATATGTGTAAATAAAGCCACCTCTCCTAAAGATGTCTCCATTGGCCTCTCCTGTGGCTGATCTCCACCCACTGCAATTCCTAGACATGCTGTCTTCAGTGGTAGCTTGAGTCGTTTGGGACTGGGAGGACAGAAGGCAGGGAGCCCCACAGTAGGTGGCGCCAGAGCCAGTGATAGGCAGAGTCTCCTCATTTGAACATTGCCTGCATCATCCTCCCTGCTGAGTTCTACAAGGGCAGCACTGGAACTAAGGACAAGGAAGCAGGCAGCAGGGCCACCCCCTGGACTAGTAAGTTGAAAGCCAGGCAGGTGGAGGCTAGCTGAGAGCAGACTGTGGCTGGTGGGGCACTGCCCCATTTGCCCTAATGGACCAGCCTTGATCCTGGAGGCAGATCACTGCCATTTCCGATAAGTAGCCATCAGTAACCCTTTTTCCCTCCCTTAATCTGCCTCATCTTCTTTTAAAGCCATGAGTTTGCCATTTGAACCATCCCTCAAAGTTGGCAACTTTCAAAGCATTAGAGGACTTAAGTCATATTCACGGCATACATTAAAAGCGCATGGCTTCCCTTAAAGAATCCCGGAAACCATAGTTAGTATCTCTGCGAGGAGTAAACTACAGTTCCCAAGATTATTTTGGGATGGGGGAAGCCATGACTGTTGAAATTGCTATAAATGCACTTCAAATATGTGGTGCAAATATACCTGTCCATACACCTGTCTCTCGCTTTCCCTACTCCTTTCACTTACATAATTTGCATGTCTTCGTTTATTATTTCAAGAAGCCGGAACTCATTCCACCAATGGTCTCCTGTTTGCCAGTTATCTGATTTGGATGTCGTTTCTCTTCTCTCTCCCCCCCCCTTCAGATCTGGAGAATAGAAGGTTCTGCCAAAGTCCCAGTGAGTCCCTCAAATTACGGACAATTCTATGGTGGGGACAGCTATATCATCCTGTATGATTACAGACATGGTGGAAAACAAGGCAAAATCATCTACACTTGGTATGATAACTTTTTTTCTTATTAGTATTTTTTAAAAAAATTAAGACAACTTTTGCCCTCCAGATGTTGCTGAATTACAAGTCCCATCAGCCATAGCAAGCATGGCCGATGTCCAAGGTTGATGGGAGTTATAGCTCAATAACAACTGGAGGACCAAAGCTTCCCCACACCTGATTTAAGGTTTTCTAACTCATAACAATACGGGTGGTGCTGTGGGTTAAACCACAGAGCCTAGGACTTGCCGATCAGAAGGTCGGCGGTTCGAATCCCCACGACAGGATGAGCTCCCGTTGCTCAGTCCCTGCTCCTGCCAACCTAGCAGTTTGAAAGCACACCGAAGTGCAAGTAGATAAATAGGTACCACTCCGGTGGGAGGGTAAATGGCATTTCCGTGCGCTGCTCTGGTTCACCAGAAGCGGCTTAGTCATGCTGGCCACATGACCCGGAAGCTGTATGCCGGCTCCCTCGGCCAATAAAGCAAGATGAGCACTGCAACCCCAGAGTCGGTCACAACTGGACCTAATGGTCAGAGGTCCCTTTACCTCTACCTAACTCATAACAACATAAGAAGAGCCTGCAGGATCAAGTCAAAGCCCATCTGGTCCAGCATCCTGTTCTCACAAATGGCCAACCAGGTGCCCCAGTAGGAAACCTGCAAGCAAGACCTGAGCACAAGAGTCCTCTCTCCTTCTTCAGCTTCCAGAAACCAGTATTCAGAAGCACGATAACCTCTGCCCATGGAGGCACAAAATAACCATCATGCCTAGTAGCCATTGATAGACTTATCCCACATCATTTTTTAAAGCCATCCAAGTTGATAGCCATCACTGTGGGAACAAGTTCCACAGCTGAACTTTCATTGTGCATAGAAGTACTTTCTTCTATATTTCCAGAAACTTCCAACATTGAGCTTCATTGGATGTTCACAAGTTTCTGGTGTTTTGAGAGAGGGAGAAAAGCTTTATTTTATATAACGTCTATTGTGTTACTGCTTACTCCCCGTACTCTCTAGACTAAAAAGCTCCGAACTGGTTTCCAACAAATGTTTCCGAAGTGGTGTAAAAAAGGAATATAAAAAAACCCCCTACATATATAGCAAAAAACAAATAAATGTGTACATAACCTTAACAAAAAGTTATTGAAAGCATCAAATTACACAAATAGTATTTATAATATAAAATGACCAAGTTGCTTTCAGAAAAAGCCATTTTTAAACGGTAAGTTTTTAATCATCAACTAAAAGCAAAGATGCTAGGTGGTTGTCCGTTCGATTCTACATGCACACCATAAATATAGATTTCTATGATACCACTTGAATAGCCATGACTTTCCCCAAAGAGTCTTGAGAACTGTTGTTCTTTAAGGGTACTGAGAGTGGTTAGAAGACCTCTATTCCCTTCACAGAGCTACAAGAGCTGCATGCAATCCCCAAAGGATTACTCCTTGAGAGGAAAAAGGTTCCCCAATTATGCTGTGTACACTCATATTTTTGCCCTTTGTTTTTTCAGGCAGGGCGCTGATTCCACCCAAGATGAAGTCGCAACCTCTGCTTTCCTTACTGTCCAACTGGATGAGGAGCTGGGAGGCACTGCAGTGCAGGTATTCCCATCTGGGCCAGCCCATGTGGCTTAACTAAAGATGGGATCAGTTAGACTGAGCCGAAATAAGGGGACAAGAAACGAAACAGATCTGTTAAATGCCAGAGCTGTAGCATGCTCCGAGAGATGATGAGACTATGCACCTGTGAACATTCAGGTTTTAAGACTACAGGACTACTTTTGAGACTGCTTTCATGCGGTGCAAAGTACACATATGTGAAAAAATCCAGAACTTTTAATTGGAGCAAATGAGAATGCTAACAATATAAGATGAAAGGTTGCCATACGTCTGTAATTTCCTGGACATACCTGGAATATCACAGATGGAAGCAGTGTCCAGGCAAAAATTGGCCAAATGTCTGGGAAAATCCGGATGTATGGCAACCCGTGTCGGTGGTGTTGTTTTTGCCGATTTTCCTTAAAAGTAGCTAAAAGCTAAAGGTTTTGTGTCTGATTTTTCAGTTTTTGAAATATGGCAACCCTATAAGATGAAACCTGAAGGTTGAGCAGATATTTCAATAAAATTTGTCTGCCCAGATCAGGAAAATGGACAGTAATTAAATTATATGGCAAAAGTGTTTAGAGAGATCACAAGAAACAGAAAAGAGATGGGGGTCCTCTAGAACAGTGGTTTTTTTGTGGGTGTATTATGCAATATATAATTGACACAAAGAAAGTGGATAAGTGGTGGATTTATACTGGACCGTCCTTACATTGTTCCACTTTTTCAGTTATTTTTCAATGCTTCCCCAAGATTTCCACATTATCATCTGGAGGGGCACTGTTGTGCAACAAAAGCAGGAGGAAAAATAAACCAGAATATTTGTGGTATAAAAAGATACAAGATTCCCGCATAAAGTTATGGGGCACACACTGATTAAATGAATCAGTATGTCTGCCCCGAAAGCTTCACAGGTGCAAATAGTACTGAAAGCGGAATCACGTGTAACTCCCCAGATACCATCGCAAGCACAAATAAACATGAATGCACAATCAGGAGAATGTCTGGAGGGCCCTTAATGTCCAGTTAGCTGGCTGTTTGGTTAAATGGCAGATGATTTGATAGCTTTTATCTCCTCCTGCTGATTCACCGCCCCCAATAGTTTTGTATGCTCCGTGGATCCTCTGGTCTGTTTCCATGGTAGCTGCACATTGCAGGCATTCTTATGGTAGGTTGATGCATGACAGAGCTTGAGCCCTCAGGTGTTTTCTTCCTCTGTGGAGTGACCGTGGCCTCTTTTGTGATAGAAACGAGTGGTCCAGGGCAAAGAACCGCCTCACCTCATGAGCTTGTTCGGTGGGAAACCTCTGATCGTGTACCAAGGTGGCACCTCCAGAGAGGGAGGTCAGACAAGTCCTGCGTCCACAAGGCTCTTCCAAGTCCGGTCTAGCACATCTGGCACTACCAGAGCTGTGGAGGTAAGTGACTTGTTGATATCTGTTGATCATGGACAGGCTTCATAGCAAGGCCTTTCTTTTGGGGCCTTCTCATGGTCGGTTATTCTTTTTTCACCTGCTGCTTTCTTAACTAGTGTTGCTGTCAAATTCTATCCGAAATAAAATTTGGGGTTCCATTGATGTGGGATCCTGTTCCAAAGCAGGCAGCCACCTAAACCCAAGCTGCTGTTCTTGGAACAGGTGTGTGTTCAGCCAGGGAAAACTGGTTTACACTATTTGCAATCTGAGCAAAATAAGCATGCACAAGAGCTGTTGCTCACAAAAGATTACAAAATCATTGCACAGTGTGATTTCTGTGCAATTAAAAAAAATTGTGAAGAATATACATGGTTTTTAATTGGAGCGAATGGCAGTGCTGACAAGATGGAGTTTGAAAAATGAGCAGGCAGCCTTGGGTTTCTGCTGGAAAAATGAACCACAGTGACTTCCATTTTTGGGATACTTGACACACCATGCCCAAATGTTCAGCTTTAATTTCTCAAAGCTAAGTCTATTTTACTTGTGGAAATATAAGGAAGAGCATTCAGGCATTATATTGCCTATGGCTAAATTATTACAATGGAATTTTGTGACTACCTTCACTTACGTTCTGGAATACAGTCATACCTCAGGTTAAATATGCTTCAGGTTGAGTGCTTTTGGGTTACTTCCGGGTTTCCCCGCTCGTGCATGCGCAGACGGTCAAAATGACGTCATGCGCGGAAGCGGCAAATTGTGACCCGCAGACACGGGTTGCATTCGCTTCAGGATGTGAACGGGGATCTGGAATGGATCCTGTTCATATCCAGAGGTACCACTGTAATTCCACTCTCACATCCCAAGCCTCCTGTCACTCCTAATTCCTGGTTGCTCAATGTTCCTCAGGGAGTCAGTATTCTGTTTTTCCAAATGGCCTCTGCCTTGTTGAAAAGGCAAGTTGAATTGGCACCTCTAAGTTCTGTAATGTTGGGGAAGCCACTGGGTGGCTAAAAAGTGTCTGTGCTGGCAGCCCTGATGGCAGGCTTACATTTGTCCCTTCACAGGTGGATGCGGCTGCTAAGGAGCTCAATTCCAACGATGCCTTTGTGTTGAAAACCCCCTCTGCTGCTTACCTGTGGGTTGGCAAAGGAGCCAGTGAGGCCGAGAAGTCGGGGGCCAGAGAGCTACTGAAGGTCTTGGGAGCACGTGCAACCGAGGTTGCTGAAGGCGGAGAACCAGGTTTGAAGTGTGGATCATCCACACATCAGAATGCTTTATTAGTTGTTCTGTGATGCTTTCCCTAATGTCATAGCTGTCAACTTTTCCCTTTCTTTAAGGGAAATTCCCTTATTCCAAATAGGATTCCTCGCAAGAAAAGGGAAAAGTTGACAGCTATGCCTAATGTTACAGCATTATTGCTCTTTGGAGGGCCATTCTTGTGCTACAATGCAACAAAAATGTAGCCAGAAACTACCTGGGAATACTTGTGGTAAGGAAAAATAAATCAGGATTTTTGCAGGAGGTTATAGGTGTGCATCAACTGGAAACAAAGCAGCATGTTCACCCCAAAAGTCTTGCAGGTGTAAAGAGTCCTGAAAGCAGGATAGTGTATCGCTGTCCTAGTACCATCACCGCACATGCACGTTGGTGTGTTTTTAATGTTTATTACTGATAAATTTAATTGTTTTTATTTATAATATATATATATATATATATATATTTAAAAAGAATGCAACCTGCTTAAGAGGTTTTGCCGCAATTGAATGATATATACATTTTGTTAAATAAAAATAGATAAGACCATGAACATCAATCATCATGAAAGAAGAATAAAACAGACATGGGGACAGGCCATAGTTCCGATTAAAGGCACTGGGGTTTGCATGGTTCGTTTCAGGTCCTAAATCTATCACTGCACTGTCTCAAAACCAGAGGCAGCCACATCTTTCCTGATGATGATGGCAAACCTATATGTGTGGTTCCTTTCCTGTCTTGCAGCTGGTTTCTGGGAAGCACTTGGTGGAAGAGCTGCCTATCGCACCTCCCCACGGCTAAAGGACAAGAAGATGGACACTCACCCACCTAGACTGTTTGCCTGCACCAACAAGAGTGGCCGCTTTACTGTGAGTACCCCGTGCATTCACGGCATTGCTGAGAACTTAGACCACCTTCAGGCTGTCAGCATTTTTCAGGAGAGATGCAGGCACATACCAAGACATTTTGGTTTGTGCAATTACTGTGGATTAAAATGCACCGGTTTGTAGCCAGCTAAACTCATTGAAACTAATGGACTGAAGTTAATCATGTTCATTAATTCTAATGAGTCTGTTCTTAGTAGGACTAATATCGGATGAACCCCTTGTCACCCTAGCAGAACAAATCCACTTAAAAAAACCCCAAGACTGTTTCGGGTTAGGAAAGAAATTGGAAAATTCACAGAAAAGTGTGGGATGAATGTCTACACACCACACACACAAATATGGACAAATGCTTATTGTTGCATATCTTCCCCACACATAAATCTCAGCAAACACTTAATGAAGACTAGATTTAGTCTAACCTCCGCACAAGCTTTGTGCAAGTAAATCAGGATGAGCGCTCAATGAACTGGTTGCATCTATTTTCCAATACTGTACTGCATTGAGGAATTAAAACCAAAGGAAGGTTTTGGAGGACGATGGCAATGGGTAGTACAGTGTCATGGGCTACTCTGAAGGTGTGCTTAAGCCAGCGAGGGAGAACCTGTGGCCCACCAGCTGGTGCTCAATTACAGGTTCCGTCATCCTGGACAATTGACCATGTGGTCTGGAGCTGATGGGAGCTGTATTCTAACCATGCCTATAGGCTGCACCTTCCCCATACCTGGCTTAAAATAACCCGGTCTCATACCTGCCTGGCAGACAGGTGTGTGGCACCTTGTTGTGTTTGCTCAGTGATGAGGGCCAATCCGCAGTCTCCTTTGCGATGACTTAGGCCAATCAGGGTGAAAGGAGGTGGGTCAACCTCTGAGGATTGGCTCCCTAGCGTCACTCTGGAGTAGGCTCCTGGGAAGAACAGTGTGGAGGACAAATCTAAGCATTTAGGAACACCAGCAACACAAGGTGCTTCAGTTTCAAGAGAATGGTGTTCAGGTTCTGTTACGTACAATGGAGCCTAAGGGATAGTGCAAGCTCCTTTGTGCAAGCTTTGGCTGTTTGTCCCCTTTAACATATCACCCTCTTAAATATTTGGTTTAGATTGAAGAAGTACCTGGAGAGCTGACCCAAGAGGATTTGGCCACAGATGATGTGATGCTCTTGGACACCTGGGACCAGGTATCTCACTATCTCTTCGCTAGCAATCAGTTCTTTTTGTGCTCCATATCAAAGAGACCAGTGTGGAACAAGGGAAATTCAAAAAAGAGTCACATTCAGTGATGCACTGTGAGAGCCAGTGTGGTGTAGTGGTTAAAGGTAAAGGGACCCCTGACCATTAGGTCCAGTCATGGCCAACTCTGGGGTTGCGGCGCTCATCTCGCTTTATTGGCCAAGGGAGCCAATAAATACAGCTTCCGGGTCATGTGGCCAGCATGACTAAGCCGCTTCTGGTGAACCAGAGCAGTGCACGGAAACGCCGTTTACCATCCCACCAGAGTGGTACCTATTTATCTACTTGCACTTTGGCATTCTTTTGAACTGCTAGGTTGGCAGGAGCAGGGACCGAGTAATGGGAGCTCACCCCGTCGCGGGGATTCGAACCGCTGACCTTCTTATCAGCAAGTCCCAGGCTCTGTGGTTTAACCCACAGCGCCACCCATGCCCTTCTGGTGTAGTGGTTAGAGTGTTTGAATAGGATCTGGGAGATCAAGATTCAAATCCCTACTCAGCCAGAAAGGCCACTGGGTAACCTTGAGTTGGGAACAGCCCCTCACCCTAACCGACCTCACAGCATTGTTGTGAGGATAAAATGAAGAAAGGCAGAAGTATGCACGCTGCCTTAAGCTCTTTGGATAAGAAGGTGGGATATAAATTCAATTATAAGGATGGGAGGGAGAAATTTGATTCGGGTCACACTTGAAGGCAAATCTAGTTCACACTTTCTGAAACAAAACACAAACTGAAACACAGCCATCCTTCAAAAGAGACATCACTTTGAATTTTGCAGCGCAGGTTTCCAGCCAAATTATGTGTCCAAAAATGTATATACTGGGGTGAAGTGTGCCTGAAAATTAGTGAAAATAGCATACAATATTGGGGGGAACTACCTTGCAAAGATATGTATATTAGACAAAATTACATTAAAAGCAAACGTGTATATTAGGATAAACTTGCGCTAAGATGCTGATGAGCTATCATGAAGACTTTAAAAATGCAGAGAGTAAAACAAGACAGGAAAAATGAGACCCCAAAACAGACTCAACCATCCCTAGTTATACAATAAGCTTCTTTATACCAGCTGTTGGGAATCACAAGTGGGGATACGACTGTTTTCATCAGTCAGGTTCATGGGCGTAGCCAGGATTTTTGTTGAAGGGGCAGGACTTTTTTAGGGAGGGCTGTGATGCAATTGGTGAATTAGTTAAGTATTTTTATTTATTTACGTGATTTGGGGGTAGCTTCCCACACTCCTCTGGCTACACCCATGGTCAAGTCCTGCTTGCACACTTTCCAGGACCATGTGGTTGGTCACACTGTGACAGTGCACATACAGATGTTAACATTTCTCATTACCTTTTTTTAAAAGATCTTTGTTTGGGTTGGAAAAGACGCAAACGAGGTGGAGAAGACAGAGGCTCAAACATCAGGTAGGATGGGTATACACCTCTCATATCTGGATTAATTTCTCACTGACCAATCAGACCGTACACATCAGCATGTAGTAAAGCCACATTGAAATAAGTGCATGCAGAATGCGTTACCATAAGATCTAATTCTCAAGAATTCCATAACAGTGGCCACATTCACACCCTTCATGTAAAGCACTTAGATACCACTTTAAACAGTTATGAGCTTCCCCCAAAGAATTATGGGAGCCCCATCGCCATTGGTCATGCTTGCTGGGGCTGATGGGAGTTGTAGTCCAGTAACATCTGGAAGGCCAAGCCATCTGAAAATGACCCTCAATCCATCATCTGGAGACCTCTTTGTTGTAGCCCCTCAAAAATTATTATTCCATTTATTACTCATATTTTTGCGCTTAAGTGACTCAAAGCAACATACACAGGGAAAAATAAAGCAGAGACATTAGAATTAGACACAAACAGTGAAATGAAACAAGCCCCACCCACCACACTTAAAGGATGGTCACAACAAAGGCCACAGACACATTTAACTACCCTCACAATTAAAAAAAAAAAGAGTTGTGTACAACTTACGTTCTATTCAGAGTACACCCATTGAAATCAATGGATCCAAGCTAGCCATGTTAATTATCTACAGTGGTGTGTGTTGAATAGCACTAGCATTATATGCAGGCTCAGAAGCCTGGATGAATAAGAATGTTTTAGCTTGGCACCTAAAAACAGACAGCAATGGCACCAGGCATGCTTCCTAGGGAGCCACCACTGAAAAGTCTTTCTTGTGTCATTACCCTCTGCACCACCCTCAGACATAGAAATGAATTCACAGGGTCCTTCCCCATGTCCTCATATATGCCTATAAAAGCTTATTGATCCCTCTTAGGGGATTGCCCCCTTAGGATATCAGCAAGAAGCTCATTTTTCTCTTGTGTTCTCTTCTTTTCCGTCTTCACTTGCATCTTTACAGCCAGGAGATATATTGAGACCGACCCTGCCAATCGTGACAGAAGAACTCCCATCACACTCATCAGACAAGGGTTCGAACCACCCACCTTCACTGGCTGGTTCCTTGGCTGGGAAGATGATTACTGGAGCACTGATCCTCTGGATAGGGCCATGGCCGAGCTGGCTGTGTAAAAGGAACAGCTTTTCTTTTTTAAATACATATATAAAAGTTTGGTGCCTTCACTGCCTCTTAAGAGCTACTCCTTTCCTCTACCACCAGCTGCAGAATTATGTCACTCTTTTAAAATAATAATAATAATAAATAGCCTAAAGTAGCTGTGCCGTACCTGACTCTCACCATGAACTGTACTGGCTTTTCTGCTGCTTTGAAAATGGTCTTTAATAAAGCTTATGTGGAAACTCAGAGGGTTTGTTGGCTTCAGATAAAACTTATTGAGAGACACTGGGGTCTGCGTCTTCCAAGAATCATCCTAAGAACATATGTAGAGTCCGGCTGGATTGAGCCAGAAGTCCTGTTCTCACTGCGGTCATCCAGATTCCCCCTGGGAAACCCACAAACAGTAGCTGAGCACAGCAGTCACTCTCCCCTCCTGCAGTTTCCAGCAACTAGTATTCAGAGGCATACTAATTCCAACAGTGGAGGCAGAATGTAGCTGAATCCTCCACTCATTTGTCTTAATTCTCTTTTAAAGCCCTCTGTGTAGGTGGTCATCACTACTGCTTGTGGTAGAGTCTTAGAAGCCTCTTGCTAAAGTCCTCACCAACACAGGCAGGGTTGCTGGTGCTGCACAGCCCAAACAGACAGTCTTGGTCTAAAGGTTATCCAGAAACAACATCAGGAAGCAGTCCAAGGTCAACATCACATGGGGTTCTTCTAGCAACAACATGGGCCACATTCACACTGTGTATTTTAAGCACTACGATACCACTTTAAACAGTTATGGCTTCCCTCAAAGAATCGTGGGAGCTGTAGCTTCTCAAGAGTGCTGAGAGTTATTAGGAGACCCGGTATTCCCCTCACAGAGCTTCAACTTCCAAAGTTCCCTGTGAAGAGGGATTGATTGCTAAACCACTCTGAATTATAGCTGTCTGAGGGTGAATAGGGGTTTTCTAGCAACTATCAGCGCCCTCATCAAACTTGCAGATGATACCAACTGGGAGGGGCAGCCAATGTCGCTAAAGACAGAATCAGAATTCAATATAACCTTAACAGATTGGAGAGGTTCTACACATAGGCAGGAAGAACCAGATGCACAAATATAAAATAGGGGACATCTTGCTTGCCAGTAGTACATATGAAAGGGGGGTCTTAATAGACCACAAACTTAACATGGGTCAACAGTATGATGCAGCAAAAAAAAAAAAAAAAAAAAAAAGGTATTCTAGGCTGCATCAAGAGAACTATGGTGTCCAGATCAAGGAAAGTAATAGTCCTTCTCTATTCTGCCATCGTCAGACCACACCTAGAGTACCATGTGCAGTTCTGGGCACCAAAATTTAAGAAAGATGTTGACAAGTTGTAACGTGTGCAAGTTGTCAAGTTGTAACGTGATCTAACTCTAGTTAGATCAGCAGGGCACCAGTTCCAAAGTGGGAGCAGCTACTGTCTGTAGAGCTACATCAGTGACATTGGAAGAAGCAATGAAGTCATTGCTTGGTATTCTCAAACAAATTACGGAAGAAAAATGAATGCAACCAACATTTTGCTTGAAGCATGAGAAGAAGTTCCACATGTCCACAACTGAAGAACTTGAGGATGTCATCAGAGATATTTGATGAGGGAGAAAAACTCTCCAAATGCCTCATTCCTTGAACACAGAAAACTGATACTTCAGTATTGTTGTTTTTCCAGTGCTCATAGCTTTATTTCAGTGACATGTATGTCTACTCTTGAACCAAGGCAAATCATTATGAATGCTCAGTAAACATCAGGTTCAGTGGTAGAGCAACAGCTTTGCATGCATAAGGCGCTGGGTTCAGCAGGAGAGCCATTACCAGTAAATGGTCTGATGCTGTAAAAGGCATTCCTCTGCTCCTATTTAATTCATCCTATTCTTCAGAACCACAGAATCGTTATGTTGAGGGGAAGGACATAACTTGGTGGCAGAGCATATGATTTGTATGCTAAAGGTCTCAGATTCAATTCCCAGCATCTCCAAGTAGGGCTAGGAGAAAGCCCTCTCTGAAACCCTTGGGAGTCTTTGCCAGTCAGTGCAGACTGTATAGAGCTACATGGATTGATGGTCTCACTCAGCATAAGGCTCTTTCCTATGTTCCTAAGTATTGCTATGTTGGGGGTGAGAGAAAGAGTGTAAGGATAGCAGATTGAGAATATATTGTCCATCATATTTCTACTTTTATTCATATTTTGGGATGAGGGGCAATGAAACAACAAAATGTAAAACTTTAAAAATAGGCAAATAAATAAAATCACTTCATGCACTTAAAAGGAATCTAGCCTCCTGTGAAAGAGCATCTCCCTGTGCATCAGTGTCCTGAGTTAGCACTTCATTCCCACAATGCCTTGCAGTTTATCTACTGTTAGTGGAATATGACAGTCTGTTGATTGATGACAGTCTGTTGATTGGTAACGCTGGCGTCCTCACGGGTCCTGGTCTCCGTCTTCATGCAGTGAAACTTGAGAGACTTGGGAGATTCAATCATGACTACAGAAGATTCCTTCACAGTCTTGGGGCTGGTCCTTTCACTCTCTCCCACAGTGACCTGAAAGAGATAAAATCATAAGGCCAACAAGCCATTTGAGGCCCTATGCTACTAGGATAGGGGAGGAATTCGATTCAGAAAACAACTTAATTTGCGCTTTCCAAAGCAATAAAAATATCAAATGGCACTCATCTCTTGACATTCACATTTCTCTGAATTTCGCAATGCAGTTATCCAGCCAAGTTGTGTGCCTAAAATGCATACATTTGGTGAAGACAACATACAAAATTGCATTCTATTAGGGGAAACTGTTTTTCAAAGAATGTGCTTGTCAGGCAAAATTGCTTACAAAAATGTATATAATAAACCTGCACTCCATAGCTGATGAATTTCCATGAGGGTTTGTTTTTGTTTTTTTAGTGCAAACTGATGTGAACATGAGTGGCTGGGAAACCCAGCCAGATGGGTGGGGTATAAATTACTACTACTACTACTACTACTACTACTACTACGATCTTCTTCTTATACTACTACTACTACTACTACCTTCTGGTCCTTCTCAGGATTTTTTTCACCCCAGAACAAGCAACACGTGATTCCAAGGGGGTTGACTACAAACACACTGGTGGCAGGAAATAAGGAAAGGAAAAGAAAAGAAAAGACTGAGCACTGTCATCCTTACACTGGCAAAACACCAGGTAGTGCAGATTGAGTGATGAGCTGTTGACCAGGGGATTCCCAATAACATTTCTGGTTTTGACCAATAAAAGCAAGAGTTAGAGAGCTGATCAGGAAACTATTTTGAGCTGCAACATCGGGTGGGGGTGGGGAGATCCACACTGTCAGTATTTTGAAGCTGGGATTCAAGTTCCTATCTGGTGGGGAGCTTCATGGAAAGCATTGTTGTGTAATCCAATAAATCCACTTTGCCATCCAACAGTGGAGGTAGAACATAACTGTCCTGGCAAGTAGTCGTTTAAGTACCTGACTTGGTACAGCTAAGGAAGTATTTAAGAGAAACTTGATCCTCAAAAGCAGGGGGTGGCCTGCACAGAGGTTACAGTTCCCAGATGAACAGCCCCCATGCCATTGAATCTTTGGCTGTATACAAACTAAGCCATTTCCTCCACAAAAATGTTGTTTCTCTCAATCCAGAAACATTCCTGCTCAACATGCTGCTGCTCTCAACCTAGAATGATTCTATGGGAGGGCTGCCATATTTCAAAAAGAGAAAATCCGGACGCAGAAGTTGTTGAGCTTGCCAAAGAAGCTTGCCAAGCCAGTTCCTTTGACCAGGTAATGGCTTTGGCTGGCTAGTTAAGTACCACAATTTAGCATATCCAAATAAGTTGCTCTGTGCTATAGAACAAATAGGTGGGCCTTTCCCACACCCTCCTCTCACGTAGCTGGTAGTCAGAAGAACAAAGGCCACAGTTGGTGGAGTGTGAGAGAGCTAGAAGGCGAAGGACACATAAGCATCTCTTGTTCTGTGCCAAGATCTGTTGCAGTATTAATGCTGTGAGCCCCTTCATCCTATGCTCAGGTTGCATATATGTGTAAATAAAATTATATATCCTTAAGATACCACAGTCTCTTCTAAATCTTCATTCCAAGGAAACTGGGCCCTAGTAAATGTGTGTGGACTATGCAGAAAAAGCAAGTACTCCATGTTGTGTGTACCCAGCCTTAGTTTTCTTTTGCGGCTGCACCACTTTCCAAGTGACAGTCCCACCATCTTAACAAGCTATTATTAACATGCTATTATTCCATCTATTTGTTGCTTTCCACAAAACAGCTTCAAAGTGACACACAGTAGATACAGAGACTCCTACCTTTACTTTTGCTTTCACGTCATTGATCTCCACACGCTCCACCTTTATGCCCCAGTCACCTGTGGTGTTGTTCAGTGTGGTCTGTTAAAAAAAAATTGAGGGAAATATAGTAGTCAGCCACCAGCCATTATACATACTGTATAGCAATTACATGAGCCATGAAACCCAACAGAACAAATGAACAGGACTTAAGTCACACACTAGATATTTTGGTTTTTCTGCAATTGAAGTGGATTAAGGCACCCTGGCACAACAGATCCATTTTAAGAACTGTAATATTGCAGTTAGGAAAGTGGTGTCTAAATGCACTAAAATGTATGAGATAAATGACTGACTAATGGGAAGACATAACCACCATGCAAGTAAATCAGGATGAAAGCTCATGGTCGTATAACCTCGCAGCTGAAACAAACGAACAAACAAGCCCAAGAGCAAATTGCTCAGTAAAGATCAGACATAGTTTAACCATGGTATAAGCTTTGTTTAAGTGTTACTTGAAAAAAAAAAGACATTCAAATCAAGAGTTCTTAAAGGCCAAAGTGTGTGTGTGTGGTAAGATTTTGTAATGTATATTAATGTGCAGAGACAGGGACGGTCCCTTTTAGTGGATTTGGATGATCTGAGTTCTATCTGTGTTCATACCTCCTTTATAGAGTTCTTAATTCTGTTACCCCCACACCCTGAAATGGAAAAATGGGCAAATTTTAGAAATCTGTTCAGATATTTATTTGACTGTAGTTACCTGAGTAAATCCCTTAATGAAGGTATTTATCATATGCCTGTCCAGAAAGTTAACATTACTTCAAAATTTATTTGCTGTAACTAGATTTTGTTTTCCTTTCTATGTAGCTTATACTAAAATGTATCTTGTTTTCCTTCATGTTAATAAAATAATATAACATTTAAAATAAAATATTATTTTAAAACACAGAGACTTACTTCTGAATAGACATGTATACAATTGCACTGTAAGCTTATTACACTGTATAGTGGGTTCTTAACAAGTACCTGGACAGCAGCCTCTGCACAGCAAGAAACATGCTTTAAGTCTCTTTGCAAAGTTTTCAGATTTTGCATTTGCTGTTTGATTATGGGAATTATGGGAGTATTTGTGGGAAATAACCTCTAGGAAACACCTGATTGCAGATGAATGCACTACAAGAAAAATGAATCCTGCTTGCTAGCAAAGGGCAAACTACAAGGACTTCTAAAAAATAAGTCAGAAGTAGGAAAGGGGAGAGGAAAACCGTAGCTCTTTAGGACCCCAGGGATTTCTGTTGCCTGGTGTCCACACAACTCACTTAACAATCAGAGCTCTGACTTCAATTACTGGCTAGAAACACTGATAGGTAGGAGCAGCCAGACTAGTTCAGTTCACAACAATCCTTAGAAGGGGGCCTGCACATTTTGCTTCATAACTTTCTTTCTAGAAGGCTAGAGACTTTTTTAAAAATGAAAAGCTCAGAGTCTGAGGCACCTGCCTTGCAGGGGGTGGGGTGCTCCAATGAAGGCCTTGGCGGGCACCAGGTTGGGAACCGCAGCTTAGCCATACCTGTATAGTAAGTGCAATTTGTTCCCGGTTGGAGATGATTTCAGATAAGTTCTTAGTCCCCAAAACATTCTTGAAAGTGGTTTCAGCCAAGAGCTGAGTGGCCATGACTGCTTCAGTGGCATTTGTGACAGCAAGGATGGGATTCTGCACTCGGAAATAAATCACACCATTCGCATCCACAGTCATTGGATCTTTGGTAAAAATCTAAGGGAGAAGCAGCAGTGAGGTAAGGAAAAATGGGAAAACTCCAACATATAAGAATGATAAAGAGATGTAAAGTGTTTTGTTTTTTTTTAATTGAAAATATTTTGCGTAAGCAAGATATAGTGAAAAAAGGAAATAAAAATGCATTAAAAATACAAAATCCCTCGCTACAATTATATACATACTTGTCTAATACAAAGGGATATAAATGAAATTATTATTCTAATTCATATAGATCTATTTATAACCTATTATATTTTATTATTCAGGGAAGCTTTTAATGTATGATATTTTAGTGTTTTTTGGTTTCTGTGGAAGCCGCCCAGAGTGGCTGGGGAAACCCAGCCAGATGGGCGGGGTACAAATAATAAATTATTATTATTATTATTATTATTTATAAATGCTTTCCAAATACGGTATATTTATTCATACATCCATTCACATGTTGCAAGAGTTGTCATGTTTTGTATCCATTGATTAAAGGGAGCCATAGATTCATCTTTCCAGTGCATCAATATCAGTCTTTTAGCCACAGTGAGGGCACGGAGAACCATTTACAATCACTAGTTGTCAAATTGCATGTATACAATTAATAAAATTCCATGAAGTAAATAATATTCTATTGTAACAATGCTAGCTTCCCCCTCAAAGAAGTAATATTGATATCATCTAGTACTCTCTCCCCAAAACAATAATTATTAATTAAACTTATTAGTCACTTTTTTAAACAAATGTAACTCAAAGCAACTCACAGCAACACATATACTAAGACCAGCATAAAACAGAACAAAGAAAAATCTAAAATACAACTACATTTTTTAAAGGCGACAGTAAAACATCCCACCCACTCAAAGAGGCCACAAAGAATTAGAAGCCAATGGCCTGGTGGAAAAGAAATGCTTTTCTCCAGCACCTAAAAATATGTAATGATGGTATGTTCCAGACCTCCTGAAGAAGGGCCTCAGATGACAACTGCAGGGCCCAGGTTGCAGGACCTGAAGACAAAAGCAACTCTCTTCACTTGTGATTCGCAGGAACTGGTATGCAAAGAAAGATACTGCTTCTGATAGCCTTATCCTCCATGATTGTGTCTAATTGTCTTTTAAAGCCATCCAAGTTGATGACTGTTACTTCCTCTTGGGAGAGTGAATTCCATAGTCACACTATGCGTTGTGTGAAGAAGTCTATCCTGACTCTTTCAACATTCAACCTCACCGGACATCCCCAAGTTCTAGCATCATGAGAAAGGGAGAAAGCATTGGTTGGGGCTGTCAAGTGGGAGTTGTACCGTACTTTTCTGTGTATAAGACTATGGGTTTTTTTACTGAAAATTTATGTTTAAGGGGTCATCTTATACATGGATAGTGCCTAAGGGTGAAGTTGGACTGGTTGATGCCGCGAGTCAGAGAGGGAATTCACTGTGTTAGTGGTCGCTGCTGCACGGGGTGGTGTTGACTGGGTGTTGCTGCGGCAACTGGGAGGGCAATAGGGGTGAGGAAACTGTGGACTCCACTCCAGCTCCCATCAGGAGAAGAAGGAAATAAGCCTGGGAAGCGGACTACTTACTTCCTGGAATGGTATAGTAAATGACTTTGTCCTCATGTCCACTCTGATAAGGGTGTCTGTGCAAGGCAAAAGGAAATGGATGCCTGCAGGAACAGAAATGGCAACCATTCAGCTCACAAGAGGTCATATCACAGCAGCAAGGAAACCCTTTTCAGCCCGAGGGCCATGTTCCATTGTAGGCAACTTTCAGGGGGCTGCATGTTAGCGGAGGTTGGGGCTGCCACCCTCTGGAGAGGCTATAAACAAGATGGCAGGCCGACTGAAATTGGCTCAAATAGACCAGCCTCCACTGCCTTCAACTGGGGCACTCCCAGGTCACTTGTTTATTGAGCATTGTTCCACCAGGAGTTTAAACAACATTGACTCTTTAGTTCCCTGGCTCTGGTGCCACCTACTGTTGATCTCTCTGTCTTCCATCCTACGATAATGGCACCAATCACCACTGGGTGCAGGTTCGAGTTGGTAGCCCTACTGATTGAGGCCAAATGAGTGACTCTTGTACAAGAAGTACCAGCCCAAAGTTCCTTTGGCAGACTCATGGTCACATCCACACCATACACTTAGGGACACTCTCTTGCTGCTGTAAGGATCATGGCTCCACCCACCCACCAATAATCCTGGCAACTGTAGTTTGTTAAGGATGCTGAAAGCTGCTAGGAGATTTGTAACATACTACAGTTCCCAGGATTCTCTGGGGGGAGCCATGATTCTTAAAGCAGCGATTTGAATATATGACCTAACCACAGTCAGGGGGAAGAATGAACAATCGCAACAAGCCTTCAGGACATTCCCATGAAACTGATCAACATTAACGTTCTGTCACATGTTGGAACTATAATATGAAACCCTCACCTGGCCCTTTTGCACCTCCTTTTTGTATGCGCCCCAGTCTCACAACGATAGCTTGCTCGTATTCATAGACAACCTGTTATAGGAAAGGGGTGGGGAGTCACAGGTTGATTTCCATCTTGTACATTTCAGTCTATTTTTGTGGGGCTTTTGCACCTTTTACGAAGTGGGGAGGAGGAGAACCATGTGCACCATGTAGAGGTCCTTGGAAGATAAAGCGGTATATAAATGAAATAAATAAATAAATGAATAGGAGAAAGTTGCAGCAATACAGGCATTTTAGGGGTCCTCCAGATGTCCTTTTGTATTGTGAATTCAGTGCGGCTGTCCTTGAGGTTGGTCCAGAAGCTGCAGTTGGTGCAAAACACAGTGGCTCAACTGCTCACTGAGACAGGATATTAGCAACACATTACCCCACTGTTGAAAGGATTGCACTGGCTACCAATTAGCTAGTGGGCTGTGTTCAGGGTGCTGGTTTTGCTGTATAAAGCTCTATATAAGCTTGGGGCCAGGATACATGAAATATTGCCCCACTCCTTATATATTCAGTTGGTGACTGAGCTATGCAGGTGAGGAGGGCCTCTTGGAGATGCCACCTCATCAGAAGGTCCATCCTGCACAATACTGGAAATGGGCCTTTAGTGTTGTGGCACCTGCCGTTTGGAATGCCCTCCCCTTGAATATTTGACAGGTGCTGTCTCTGTCTTTTTGGCACCTACAGAAGTCCTTCTTTCAAAAAGCCTTTTAATTTGAGATCTTTCCTAATTTGCTACCTAGAAGCATATAAAAAATGTTGTGAAAATGCTTTTTAAGAACGTTTTGAAAAATATATTGAATTTGCCATAGCTCACCATCGCTGTCTAGTATCACAAATGTATAACGCAATTTACAACACACTTAAAACATTTTATTTGCAGCTGTAATAGCCGAGTCCCTGGTCTGCATCTGTACTACAATAGAATTGCCTTTAGTTTTCAAGATTTTTGCTTGGTTTTATCACTTATTGTTTGCCCCCCTGCTTGCTCCTCTGGAAGGAAGAGTGACAAATAAATTTCATGAATAAATAAATAAAGATTTGTGCTCATTGTGAGATGCTCAGGGTGGCTAGATGCAATCCTGCTTTTAGTATTGTGGAAACACTATTTGTGTGGGCTGGTGGGACACTGCTTCATTACTAATCAGTACCATGTTTTGCTAACTGCCTGCTGAAAACTAGGGTTCAAATCCTAATTTGACCATGAAGCTCAGTGGGTGATCCTAAGCTAGTCACTGCCTCTCAGTCTAATCTACCTCACAGGGTTCTGGTGGGGATTAAATGAGGATGGGAGAACCATGTATGCTACCTTGAGCTCCTTGGAGGGGGGGGGAGATGGGGTATCAGTGCAATAAATACATATAAATAAATAACCCCACTTTTGCTGAATTACAGCCCCTTAAGACAACAATAATGCAGTTGCACTGGGGAGGCATTGCAAACAACTTTTCATTTATTACTTTATTTTTACCCTATCCTTCTCCTTGATGGGACTCAATGTGACTTATAGATAAAAACAGATAACTAAGATAACTAAGAATAAATCCATCACTAACGCTCTGCCCTGCCACCTCTGCCGCCGGAATCAGCACTAATTTCTGGCAGTATCTCATGACACATGAGAGATCTCCACCAGCAGCAGAGGCAGAGCAGCGAAAGTGTCAGTGAAGGTGGGTGGCCAAGCCAGGGGGCGGCAGGCAGTGCACACAATGGGGTGAAATGGGATCTGCAGCCCTTGTGTCAAGGGCAAGTTGCAGAATACAACTATGATAAAACACCAGATGGGCACATATATTTTCACTGTATGAGCTTGAATCTGTTCCACAAAACCGGAGTGGGGAGAGTCACTTTTAAAAAATGCTTCAATCTGAGGGCTCAGAAAAAAGAAGAAGAAAATCCAGGTGCTCAGCTGTATGTGAGCATTCAATTTAAGTAAGGAATGCATCTAATCTCCTTTTGGGGAATGTTATTAGCAGGAACATTCTTACCTCTACGCACAGCCAGATGGATATGGGAAAAGTCAAGAGCGCAAAGATGAATGAAAGGATAACTAGGAGCCACTCGATTGGCTGGAGGTCTTGGCCAGGCTTCTCTGGAGGGGCTGAAAAGGACATATACATTTGGAAGAAAATATAATTCAATTATTTTTCTCTTTCATTCTCTCCCTCTCTCTTCCATATCTGGCAGGGAGGGAAATTCTGTGATCCCCATAAATTAATTGCACCTGTGTGTTTTATATACATTTACTTAATGCCATGTTTATGAGGCTGCCTGCTTGTTGTGCATTTGTGCTATCACAACCAAATTCTGCATGATGGCTCACAGAACAGGTTTTTGTCTATGTTTGGACACCATTGCATGCCACTTTGAATCAAGACGGCGGGCTGAGCCTTTCAAAGCCGCGCTGGTTTTAACCCTTGATTAAAAAACTGTACTGATTTCAAAAGTTCTCTGGAAAGATGGATGGCTAAGCCACTTGGACAATTTCGCTCTGGAAGGGGGAAAGGGTCCTCCTGACAAGTCTCAGCACCCTAAAAAAACTTCACTTCCAAGGATTTAGGGGAGGAGGCCCACTGTTTAAAGTGGTACGGTACTGTTTTAAATGTACAGTGGTACCTCGGGTTAAGTACTTAATTTGTTTCGGAGGTCCGTTCTTAACCTGAAACTGTTCTTAACCTGAGGTACCACTTTAGCTAATGGGGCCTCCTGCTGCCGCCGCGCCACTGCCACGTGATTTCTGTTCTCATCCTGAAGCAAAGTTCTTAACCCGAGGTACTATTTCTGGATTGGCGGAGTCTGTAATCTGAAGCGTATGTAACCCAAGGTACCACTGTATAGTGAAATCAACACCCAGCAAATCTACCAGTCAAATTAATTTATTGCCGCTGAACTTTTGCTGTACTCAGAGCACACCATCAATCCATCCTTCATCCAGTCAGCTAGTTGCTCAAAATATTACCAGGAAATCCAGTATCTGCCAGCACTGTGGAGTGGGATTTCACGTCCTCAAAGCAGCTGCTAACCCTAGCCTATAAACTCTACTCTTATATGCCGGGGTAGCCAGCTCCCAAGAGGCTGCGATCCACTTTCCTTACAGCATTCAAATAAAGCCCAGGCACGTCCAAAGTCCGTTCCGGGGGCCTAATCCGTCCCGCTGATTGGTTTAATCCAGCCCCTGTGGCAGTTTATTTCGTGAGGTAAAAGCAAAAAACAAAAACAAAAACAAAACAAAACCTCAACAACTTCAATCCTAAAAGAAGTTCAACAACTTTGGTTGGCCCTTCGGTCAGCCCCCACATCTCTTCACTTCATCAAATCTGGCTCTCTCAAATTTGGACACCACTGTAAGCGGTCTCAAACTATTCTGAAAAGACTTCTTCCATAGTCTCTCCTTCAGGCTGCTGCCATTCCCTGAGGACAGCAAAATAAATTCCCTTCCTGAGGACTGTAGTAGATCAGTGATTAGGGGGACACTTTGCACATCTTCAGAAACCGTTATTCTTCCCTCTGTTTCACCCTGGATGGAGTCAGAGCAGGTGCACTCTTAAACTTTTCTTAAAATTATCATTGAGTATCCCACAGACAAAAATAAGAAAGACAAACTATGTGCGTGCTTAAAGGGTAACCTGGTTTTATAGTTAACACGCGGCGCCGCGAGTAACAGGAATTCCTCTCGCTTGGGGAAGGCAGAAAACCTCAAGGAGAAGCCCACTTTCACAACAAAGTTCCTTTCTCCTTAACGGCGAGGCCCTTTTTGGTCGCGATGAAGCACGGCAAGGCTCAGAGGCACGCTAGGCTTTATTACCGTGCGTTGAGGGAGAGCGGGAGGTTCTAGCCCTGCCTGGGTTTCTAAGCAGAGGAGCTTTTCACGGAAGAGAAAGCAGACTGCTCGCCCCCTTCCCCAGATCTTTACACACGCAAGCCCGCCCGCCCGGCCCGCCTGCCCCAAACTGCAAATCCTCCAGTCGCTCACGTGGAGGAGCATCGACGACTTCCGTCTTTTCGGAGACATCCTTCTCTTCCTCTGTCATAAGGGCTACCGACTTGACCTGCTCCGCGCGCACTAACCGACCCAACAGGATTCGAGGACGGGGCGCCAGCGGTTGCTCCAGCAACGCTCGATCCGTCAGTTGCTCGCCCAGGTCCTAGTGAGCAGGCTCCGAGGCCTCGGCTGCTTCGTTCTGCCCGCACACGGATTTCTTTAAGCAAGCAGTCTGATATATATCCATTTACCAGGCCCGTGGTATCATTAGGTCCACCAGGCCTCAGAAGGGTGCCGTACAGACTGACCTTTAAAGGGCACAGTTTTATACAGATCACTTAGCCTTGCAATTTAAAATAAATTTAGTATTTCAAGTTTTGTGCTTTTCGTTTTTTTCTATCAGACATCTTTTTTCTTTTCTTTTTTTTAACTGAAGTTAGAAAGTTGGTGGTGTGTGCAACTGTGCCTTTCCCTAGAGCACAAAACAGCCCTGCAACCACAGGCTGTATGCCTGAGACTTTTCTAATCCCTGGATCCAGCAAATGTTGAAATCTAAGCAAGGTTTCATATGCCGGTACCTGGAATAGTTATTCTAGCTTCCTGGTGAGGTAATTGCCTAATTAAGGTAAAGGTACCCCTGCCCGAACGGGCCAGTCTTGACAGACTCTGGGGTTTGTGCGCCCATCTCACATCTATTGGCCGGGGGCCAGCGCTGTCCGGAGACACTTCCGGGTCACGTGGCCAGCGTGACAACGCTGCTCTGGCGAGCCAGAGCCGCACACGGAACGCCGTTTACCTTCCCGCTGGTAAGCGGTACCTATTTATCTACTTGCCCCCGGGGGTGCTTTCGAACTGCTAGGTTGGCAGGCGCTGGGACCGAGCAGCGGAAGCGCACCCCGCCGCGGGGATTCGAACCGCCGACCTTTCGATCGGCAAGCCCTAGGCGCTGAGGCTTTTACCCACAGCGCCACCCGCGTCCCACTAAGTGCCTAATTATGTGCCCTTAAAGTAACAGAATTAGGGACATGGGTGGCACTGGGACGCAGGTGGCGCTGTGGGTTAAACCACAGAGCCTAGGACTTTCCCATCAGAAGGCTGTTGGTTCAAATCTCTACGGCGGGGTGAGCTCCTGTTGCTCAGTCCCAGCTCCTGCCAACCTAGCAGTTCGAAAGCACGTCAAAGTGCAAGTAGATCAATAGGTTTACCTCCAGCGGAAAGGTAAAACGGCGTTTCCGTGGTTCGCCTGAAGTGGCTTAGTCATGCTGGCCACATGACCTGGAAGCTGTGCGCTGGCTCCCTCGTCCAATAAAGCGAGATGAACGCCGCAACCCCAGAGTCGGCCACGACTGGACCTAATGGTCAGGGGTCCCTTTACCTTTACCTTAAGGTAACAAAGAAGACGCGGGTGGCACTGTGGTCTAAACCGCAGAGTCTAGGGCTTGCCAATCGGAAGGTCGGCAATTCAAACTCCTGTGATGGGGTGAGCTCCCATTGCTCGGTCCCTGCTCCTGCCAACCTAGCAGTTCAAAAGCATGTCAAAGTGCAAATAAATAAATAGGTACCGCTCCGGCAAGAAGGTAAAACGGCATTTCCGTGCGCTGCCCTGGTTCACCAGAAGCGGCTGTCATGCTGGCCACATGACCCGGAAGCTGTACGCCGGCTCCCTCGGCCAGTAAAGTGAGATGAGCGCCACAACCCCAGAGTTGTCCATGACTGGACCTAACAATCAGGGGTCCCTTTACCTTTAAGGTAACAAAGTGGCTCTGTGCCAGAAAACAAATGGGTGGGCCAACCCCCCTCAACTGGCTGGTAGTTAGAAAGACAAAGGCCAGAGTTGACAGTTGAGTGATGGGGGCTGGAAGGTAGAAGCAAGCTGCAGGCTGGGAAGCCAGGTAGTCAGAGCCATGCCTAATTTCTGTAGGAATCCAAGGCTGTGGCTATGGGAGAAGCAAGACTCTCTTGAGGTGTTAATGCTGTGAACCCCTCAATCGTAGGCTCATGTTGTGTATATGTGTAAATAAACCATATTGCATAAAGACACCACTGTCTCCGTTATCCCTCATTCCAAAGGAAACCAAACCCTGGGTAAAAGCCCCAGAACTCTAGGAATCTCACACTGGTTTGGCATGTGTTTAATAGACATACAGCTACAGCAAACTTAAAAAGCAACCATCTGTGTCTTACCAACCTATCTGGAAGAACATTTGATTTGCTTAATTGTATATCTTGTTTATTACATTTCCCCCATACTTTAATTTTCAATATATGAATGGTAATTTCCAGGATATTCAACCAGTTGTCAGAGAGAAAACATAGAATTCTTTATTACTGCGTATTCCTCAGGCATATGTTTGGTTTGGACTAGTTTACATTCATATGAATAATATTGTTATTCAAGTTATGTTTAATTAATAATGGGGGGGGGAGTTGTTGTTGTTTAGTCGTTTAGTCGTCTCTTTGTGACCCCATGGACCAGAGCATGCCAGGCACTCCTGTCTTCCAGTGCCTCCTGCAGCTTGGTTAAACTCATGTTGGTAGCTTTGAGAACACTGTCCAACCATCTTGTCCTCCGTCGTCCCCTTCTCCTCGTGCCTGCAATCTTTCGCAATATCAGGGTCTGAAGGTGCCCTAAGTGGTTTTTGGTGATAACCGGGGTGGGGAGAGTCACTTTTTAAAAAATGCTTCAATCTGAGTGCTCAGAAAAAAGAAGAAGAAAATATGAGTGCTCAGCTGTGTGTGAGCATTCAGTTTAAGTAAGGAATGCATCTATTCTTTTGGGGAATGCTATTTACCAGGAACATTTTTAACTCTATGCACAGCTAGATGGATAAGGGAAAAGTCAAGAGAGTGAAGATGAATGAAAGGATAACTAGGAGCCACTCGAACACCTGGAGGCCTTGGCCAGGCTTCTCTGGAGGGGCTGAAAAGGACATATACATTTGGAAGTAAATATAATTCAATTATTTTTCTCTTTCATTCTCTCTCTTCCATACCCGGCAGGGAGGGAAATTTGTGATTGCTGTCACCATCTGCAGTGATCATGGAGCCCAAGAAAGTAAAGGACAAATGTTGAAAATCCAATGGGGGGCATTTTAACCTCCCACGACATTGTGTAACTGACTTTAAGGAACACAGGAACTTCAAAGTAAGACTGCAACCATTGCCTTATAACTATTGTAAGAACAATCTTGTGGGCTCGAAACACCCCACCATGCAATTCTAAACTCATTTACTCATCAAATTAGTCCAGATAAGTTTAATTCGACTTACTCATTAGTAAGCGTGTAGGATTGAAACATGTTGGTCTCACATCAAAGTTTCATTAAAGTGTGACCCCAAAATTTTGGATCCCCTCCCAACTGATACCAATGTTTTGTGCTCATTTTGTGCTGCAAACCATGTGTTTTGTGCCATCCCCCAATGGAGTACTTGATACTCAACCCAGGGTTATAAATTGACATCCTAAAATCCAATTTTTAATGATCTCCTTCAAACTGATGCCAAAGTTTTGTCCTAGTTTTGTGATGTAAAGTAAGTGGTCTTTCCTGTCCTGCCCCTCCCCCCCCCTCTGCTGTGATCCACAGAAAATCTTAGCAATACAGTACAAGCTTTTAAATGTTTGTTTTAAAAAGAATTTATCGTAATCTTGTGAAATAAAAAGATACAAATACATATAACGAGGTGGGGGGAAAGGCACAAGGCTTGAATGGCAATTCCTGCATGGATGAGATTGGAAAAGATGGAGGGAGGCAGATAGGGGCTGTTGTTACTTTTTTTGCTATTATTTTTGTTAACATTTATGATTACAAGGATTTGGTTGATTAAGTTCAGTTGATTGCAGTATGTGGCTTGTTTGTATGCTGGGGGGGGGTAAGGTTGGGTCAAGTTAACCACACTGGTGTGGGTCCTTGTCTTGTTGTGCAGCTACGTGATACCTTTATTGGAAAAGATGGGGTGGGGAGATCTATTTTTGTTATTATTTTTGTTAACGTTTATGATTGCAAGGATTTAAACGTGCTTATAAAGTAAGGGTTCAGAATCTCTCTCCTCGCCCCCCTTGACTGTGGATATATATAAGTGGGGGTTTTTAAACAAACGGGACGGGAAATCTGCGACGATGAGGTTCAGGATAACGTGGATGCTGCTGCTGCAACAATGGAGGACGGGAAGGCTGCTCTGAGCTATACATGCACCGTTATGTCAAGAGAGAAACACCATTCCCTTACTAGATTTGAATATTAAAAGCCCTTAAGTGCCGGAGCACATAAAACATATAAAAACTTTGCCTCCGAGAAAAAGAAAAATAGAAAGCCCGGCCGCGAGCAATCCCCGTCATGTAATTAAAAAAGAATCTGTGCAGCTCTGGTGAGAGCGTCTTACCTCGACGCCATCTTCCTCCCTCCACCCCAACCCTCTCCTTACTATTATTAAGACTGATTGATTGATTGAATTTTATATACCGCCCTATACCCGGAGGTTTCAGATTGATGGGATTAAAGGAAGACAAAACTATTAATGAACTATAAGGAAGCAAATTAAAATTTGGACTGTTGGATCGTTGGACAATTTATGATGGATGAATTAAAAGCAAACCGGCCAGAAAGGAGCAGATTTTTTTGCACAGAGAACTGAAAAGTCTAACGGTGGGGCAAATCTGCTCGAGTGCCTCGGATCACGGGGAGAGGCTGTAATAAGAACTTGAACTGTGAAGGAGAAAGTGGTTACCGCACCCCGCACCGCACCCCCGCCGCCAATTATGGGCTGGTTGGAAAATGCACCAAGCGAGATGGTCGACCTTTGAGTTCCTGCTGTAAAAAAAAAAAAAGAAAAAGACCCCCGTTTAAATGCGACGAGGGACAAGGGAGTTGAGCAGCAAGAAGATTATACACGCAGATGAAAGGAGAGGAATTTTTATTTAATGTTATATAATATTGTTCAATAATTCAGCAGGGACTGATAATCTGATAAGTAACCTCACTCCCTGAAATTGGAAATGTTAATTTAATATATGTGCAGGAATTGATTGATAGATAGCTGTTTAAAAAGGAGTTGGTTTTTTAAAAAGCAAATATAATGTACTGGAAGGTTATTTGTAATGTTTGAAGGCAAACTAGAAATAATTGGGGAATATGATGCAGCACTAAGAACTATTGACATATCTAGGAGGGTGCACGGGAAGTCAGATTTGGAAAAATGTTAAACTGGTTTTTCTTTGGAAAAATGTTAAATTTGTTTCAGTTGGTGGCCGGTTCATAAAAAAAATTGAAAATCAATAAAAAAGATTTGGCAAAAAAACTAGAACACTGAAATAATAATAATAATAATAATAATAATAATAATAATAATAATAATAAAGGTCAACAAGAGCATACATACATACAATCAGTGTTCTGGAAAATAGCACCAACCATTTGAGGAGCGTCCAATTGATGTGCAATTGCTGACATCCGGGTCCGGCAGAACGGGGGAAGACATGCTCGTGTGTGTGTGCCACTGGCAAAAGTGGGCAATTGATGCGAGATAAACAAAGGCTGGAGGTGTTAACAGTTGTATATCAAGGTTTCAAAGTCACCACAATTTTTTGGTTCGAGGGCAGAGGTGTCAACTTGGCATAATCAGTGGGTCTCTTTCGCAGATGACAGCCGTTCATGGAATCTTCTGTTTCTGGAGTTGCTGTCTTTCACAGAGGATGGTTGTAGTTCCAGATCCTCTGATGTTGACCTTGCTGGTTTGCGGCCACTGCAGGTGATCTGTACAGAGGCGAAAGGGACTAATTTCAGCAATGTAAAATCCAAGTAGCCCACTAGATTTCTTTGTTCAGAACTCACAGCATGAGCTGTGGTGTAGCGTGGGAGGGGCACGGGGGACATGGCCCTGGGCGCAGAACATGGGGGGCCCCCCCGTGAACCAGATAGTCCTCCCCCCCATTCTCGCGCCCTGCCAGAGGCGGGGGCTGATGGCTGCGGAGGGTGAAGATCTCTGCGTGTCCTGCCATGTGTGTCCTGCATTCCCAGCCACAACTCCTCCTTCCCTGGGTCAGGAAGGAGGGCAGCTGTGGGGCACCCAGCTGAGGCTCCCCCTTCGCTGGGTCAAGGCTGACCTGGGGGCAGAGAGCAGCTGCGGTGTCCAAACCACCATCCGGGACAGTAGTGCCCCCTAGGTATAGGTAAAGGGACCCCTGACCATTAGGTCCAGTCGTGACCGACTCTGGGGTTGCGGCGCTCATCTCGCTTTATTGGCTGAGGGAGCCAGTGTACAGCTTCCGGGTCATGTGGCCAGAATGACTAAGCTGCTTCTGGCGAAACCAGAGCAGCGCACGGAAACGCCGTTTAGCTTCCCGCCGGAGCGGTACCTATTTATGTACTTGCACTTTGACGTGCTTCCGAACTGCTAGGTTGGCAGGAGCAGGGACCGAGCAGCGGGAGCTCACCCCGTTGCAGGGATTCGAACCGCCAACCTTCTGATTGACAAGTCCTAGGCTCTGTGGTTTAACCCACAGCACCACCTGCGTCTCACAGTGCCCCCTAGCCCTCCCTCAAATCAAATTAAAAGCAGTTAAAAGCCATCTCGAAAATGACACACAACACAACATTCCTAAAATCTGTGTGTGTGATGGTAAATTGATGCCCACCCCCCGTGGCGTATTACCAGACGGGTGGTACATTTCCCCCAGGCAGTAGAGCCTATGGAATGGAGGAAGAGTGCCTGTCTTGGGGCCAGAGGGTTGTTGGCCCCTTAAAGGCTTTGAAGTTCTAACAAACTGTGTTGTCCCATCCTTCTTCGGACAGAGCTCATAAGGGCTTGTCCACAGCTCCGTATGACCCACCCGCACCCGTGTTTTCTAGGCACGGGGCAAGTGGAAGTGTGGACGAGCCCTAAGATCCCATTGTGGTGTAAACACGAGGGCAGGGGAAGTAGTCACTTTAAACAGAATGTATTTACAGCTGGGTCATGCAACGAAACGTTGCAGTCTGGAGTGCTGGCCTTCGGGATTTCAACCACTCCATTCCTATCCCGCCCTCCCTGCCAAGCATTCAACCTTCCATGGCTCCACTCAGTCCTCTTTAGGCTACTTTTTGAATCACTCCCCTCCGCCAAGGTGGGTGTTGTTGTTGTTGTTTTTAAATCAAAATAAAAAAACAATAACAACAATTATTCTGTGCTTCTGTAATCCTTGGGCTTACGGTCTTGCAGGCATTGCATTCCTTCCAGGCTTACCTTCTTTCCCGGGCAGGATATTTCAGAGGGTTTGTGCAGCCTGCTGGTGGCATTCCATGTCAGGACCCAAGGCACAAAGGCATGAAACTGCCACCAGCGAACCCAGCATGGATGTTGGAAGTTCCAGGGAGGGCTGAGGAGAGACCCAGAGAAGTTACTGTTAGGACAAGAAGCCAGCATATAGGCAGTGCTCTGGTTCACTAAATCAGTGTTTCCCAACCACTGTTCCGCGGCACACTAGTGTGCCGCGAGATGTTGCCTGGTGTGCCGCGGGAAAAATTTAAAAAATTGAAAGATTTTTTTTAATAAAAAAGTCAAATTTTCGATTGGGGCGCCGTCACTAGATGACCCCTGGGGTTCCCTCCTTCCCTCCCGCTCTGCGCCTCCCTCCTCCTCCTCCGGGGAGGCCCTTCCTGGCTCTCGGCCAAGGCTTGGCGGCTGCCACTCACTCACTCGCTCGCCCACCCGTCCCTCCATCCCTGCACCCGGCCTCTCCCCCTCCGTCCCCGGCTGCCGGGATCCGTAGTCCCCTCGCCCTTGGGCTCCGCGCCCGCGCGGGGTGCGCAAACTACGTTTCCCAGCGTGGCCTGGCGGGCCGGGCGTTTTGTTTGAAGCGCTCTTCTCCCGGCCATGGAATGAGCGCGGCGGCGGCCGGGCGGGCAGGGGCTCTTCCGCGCAGACCCCGCGCAGCCTGCCTGCGCCCCCGCGGAGATCGGGCGGCAGGATGGAGCCCGGGGATCCCCGCGGAGGCGGAGCGGCGGAGGCGGAGGCTGCCCCCCAGGTAGGGCTGCGTCGGAGTTTTTTTTTATTTTTGCAATGCTGCATCCGCGCCGGAGGGGACGCATCGGACCGCGGGGAGACCCCTTGGCGGGCGTGCAAGGCAATGCATGCGTGCAGGCGTTGCATGGAGTGCAGTGCAATGCAATGGCAACGCGGCGCCCTGCATGCATGCATGCAACTTCCACCGGCGCTCCGGACTTGGCAGGTGAGGGGGGGTCCCCAGTGGGCGGCAGAGAGAGCCGGGAGGGCGAAGGGGAGCCAGGGGGGAGCAGCGCTGCTCCCCGAGCCGAGCCCGGGGGGAAACTTCGGCGTCGTTGCGCTGGGTGTTGGAAGCGGAGGCTGGCGGGGTCCCCTCACCTGCAAAACCTGGTCGCCTCTCATATATTTCGTGCATTGCATTCATCGCCCGCTTTCTCCTCCAAGGAGCTCCCGGGGGCGCACGTGGTTCTCCCCGTGTTACCCTCGCAACAACAGCCCTGCGAGGTGGGTCAGGCGAGTGGCCCAAGGGAGCACCCAGGGATTGTCCTGGCCAGGTGGGGTGATTTGAACCCTGCTCTCTGCCCGGTCTTCGTCTTCATTTAGCCCCCACATGTGCATGACTGTGCATGACTGAGGTTTTCCCCCCTCGTCTTGGCTATGGTGTGAGTCTGTGCTGTTAATTAATGGGGTTCTGCCTTCGGAGAAGATGAGCCAGCCCTCAAGGAGGTGATTATGTAATTTGCTAGCAATTCATGTCCCTCCCGGCGTGACGCTGCGCGCTGACGTCACGGGGCTGTAATGGTGGTGTGCCTCGAGATTTTTTTCATGAAACAAGTGTGCCTTTGCCCAAAAAAGGTTGGGAAACACTGCACTAAATGTTGTTAGACTGTCGTCATCACCACCACCTCAAGACAGTGGCTGAAAACAGTGCTTTCCCCCCTAAAAGTATGTTGAGGGGTACCTCATTTTCCTACTCATATTGAAATACTGCCCCTCAATGATGCCAAACTTAGATTCACAAAATGTTTAGGGGTATGTGTACCCCTGAATATATATTCAGCACTGGCTGAATATATATTTTTCTTTTTCTGTCTCTTCCTTTCCATGTTAAACTAGATTAGAGGGGGCCAGCCTCCCCCCAGAGTTGATGAGCATTCCCATTCAAATGGTGTGTGTGTGTGTGTGTTTGTGTGCACTGTGTGTGTGCACTGTGTCATGTGATCAAGTATGTGCCCCCCATATTTCATTCAAATTGGCACCCCTAACTATATATAATACTAACATTTCCTTTAGAGCCTTCATTATTCTCTTCCAAAAACTTGCCTTTCTTTGACCTTTGATAGCTATTTGCCAAAGTTTGTGTTGCCAATATTCTGGACCCTAGAGCTAAGTCCGCTAGAAATGTCAACATTCACTTACAGCCAGAAGTTTGCCAGATGCCATCTTGTCAACAAAAAAAGCAAAGATCACCACAGTAGATCTCTCTAAACCCTGTATGTGCTGAGGATACAAGAATCTCAAGAACCTCAGTTCAAATGGATGCACATTTCGTTGCTAAGCAATGGCTGTTGGTGACATCAAATGCACAGCCACCACACCAGGGTTCTACAAGAGTCAGTGTGGCATAGCAGTTAGTGTTGGACTAGGACCCAGGATACTAGGGTTCAAGTATCCAAGGACTCAGCCTTGAGCCAGTCGTCCCCTCTCAGCCCAACCTGCCTTGCAGGCTAGTTGTGATTATAAAATGAGAAGGAGAAATAGGTATGTCACTTTGAACTCCTTGGAGGAAAAGTAGGATATAAATGTCTTAAAACAGATCAATAAACATAACAGCCATGCAGTATTCCTTAAACTGCATTTTGTACCTGATGTTCATCTATACTTGTTGTAGAACTAGACTGACAATATCACTTCCAATTTGCCTGACTTGGGACACAGCTGCAAGATTGAAAGTTTTTGTTTTAGCTTAACCACCGTTTTGCATGTGAACAGACTGGCTTCATAAGGACGCAGACTTGTTTCAACCACGCTCTCCTGTAACTAGGATTATTTCATGTTGCTAAATACCTGGGACATGCTCATCAGCAAATAGGCTTGCAATGTATTCAGAGCCACACAGTCTGTCTCTGATGCTGGGGGCTACGTACACGAGTGTTAAAACACATTGAGGTCATTCATAAAATGATAGGACTGTAGAGTTGGAAGGGACCCTAAGGGTCATTTTGTGCAACCCCTTGTAATGTAGGAATCACAGACCATTTGCCCCTCGGTGTGTTTCAAGTCACTTTTTAATGTTGCTGTACACACAACATAGAGGCCCTTCTTCCTGTGATTCCTCCATGAGAGGTCCAGAGGATGACAACATGAGAGCAGGGCCTTTTCTGCAGTGGCTCCCCACTTGTGGAATGCTTTCACTAGGGAGGCACCACGCAAAAACATTTCTCTCTTCCCAGGCCTTTATCCATGGCCTTTTAAAATGTGTGTGTGGTATTGTTTTTGTTACTATGGTGTGTATTTTTGTGTTTTTATATTGTAAACCACCCTGTGATCCTCAGATGAAGGACAGTATTGAAATTTTAACAACAACAACAACAACCTGATTTGTTCCACCACACCAAACTCCTTTTAAACAAAACTGGCATCTGAGCCTGTGCAACGGTTGTACACACCTCCGGATGGAAGATTAGGTTTGAGGAAAATTGCACCAAGCAGCAGTATTTCCCAAGACATTATAGGACCCCTAAGAATTGTAGGTAAGATCATTTGTACTTGGCTTCAAACACCAGCAGTGGGAGATTACTGGGTGCAAGCAATAATGTGTGCTCTGCTTAAGTTGGTGGCCACCACCGCATCTTGTGATAGGAAGTTTCATAGTTAAAACATGCCCTATACTGATTCGCCCATCATTCAGGTTCTTTGGATGGTTCTTCAAATATCTCTCTGTGTGTATTGGGCTGCAGGGATGTAGGAACAGAGGAAGCTGCCTTAGACTGCATATGCACTCCCATTTACTCTGCATCCAGTGCATCCCACAGCTTTTTGGGGAGGCAGTATACATACGTTAGCCACAATTCATACTCCTCCTCGTGTTTCTTATGAAATACTGCATCTTGATATGTTTTTTTTCTCTAAACCTGCTTCCATCTGGATTGGGAAAAAGAATGACCTTGTTGTATTTTAAGCTGATAATGTCTACACAGCCTTTTACAGACCAAACTGGTCTATCTACCTCAGTACAGTCTATAGTGACTGGCAGTGGCTCTCCAGGGTTCCAGACAGGAAGTCTTCTCCAGCCCTACCTAGAGATGCCAGGGTTAAACCTGGGACCTTCTGAATGCAGCCTATAAGGCCCTTAGAGCCAGTGTAGTGTAGTGGTTAAGAGCGGTGGACTCGTAATCTGGGGAACTGGGTTCGCTTCCCCGCTCCTCCACATGCAGCTGCTGGGTGACCCTGGGCTAGTCACACTTCTCTGAAGTCTCTCAGCCCCACTCACCTCACAGAGTGTTTGTTGTGGGGGAGGAAGGGAAAGGAGAATGTTAGCCGCTTTGAGACTCCTTAGGGTAGTGATAAAGCGGGATATCACATCCAAACTCCTCTTCTTCTTCTTCTTCTTCTTCTTCTTCTTCTTCTTCTTCTTCTTAGAAATCAGAAATGGGACAAAGGGGGACAAAAGGGAGATGCGCAGATGACTGAGAATACAGGGTTAAAATCAGTAACTTTATTCCTGTTTGGGAAGAGAAGTGAAAAAACAAAATGTAAAAAACCCTCTGCTAACAAACAATTAAATTAATGTTCCTTTGTCCAACACTGCATTGCACTTTTAAGAAAATCTGGGCTCCTGAGAAACAGCCCCTCGTCCTGCATCTACATCCCCAGTTAACGTTTTGTTCCAAGGAGACATTGCAGCATATCCAATGGCAGCGGAAATATAATGGTAGAGTTCTTCTCAGCAGCGATAGTGGTCAGAGTCTGTAGGTAGCGAAGCTGGAGGGCTGCAGGAGACTCTGTGATCACGATGGCGGCTTCCTTCAAGGCCAGGGAGGAGTTCCTTTCACCTTCTGCTGCAATCACCTAGAAGGGAAGAAATTCCAGGTAAGGAGTTTGGAGTTTTACATCAGGGTGGCCTTATGTAACAGCTGCACCCATTCCTAAGTAAGTCAGACCTAGTCATAGAGATACATGCCACAGGCTAGGAATGAACTCATTCAGTTGAATGACTCTCACCTTATTTCATTAATGAAAGCTAAGTCTGCCAGACATCTATAAAGAAAGTTAGCAAAAATGCTGAGGCAATGTTCTAAGGCTTATTAGGCAGATGTGGAGGTGCTGCTGTGATTAAGGACACTATAGTCAATCACTGTTGCTAGGCAATCAGAAGGAATGGGAGACATTTCCTCTATCTTCCCCACCTGAAAGGAATAATTATCTTCCCCGGAGTTGCTCACAGCAAAAAGTACGGGTACAGGAACAAATAAATGACACCTTGTGCCTTTAATGGCTGTGGGACTAGGAAAAAATGTAACAGTATGGAAACAGACTTGTGGGAAATGGAGACTTGGAGGGCCATATTTGGCCCTAGGGCCTGAGGTTCCCCAACCCTAATTTAAAGTCATAGACCCCGGGTTAATAGCCCTACAATGCCAATGTTGGCCTTTACTGTACTTCCTACTGCCCCTTTGCTGTCTTCTGGGTGATGAACTTTCTGGAAAGTCACCAGCTAAACCAAATCTATAGAACTCCTGTACCTTTGCTCTTGCTTCACGGGTAGCTTCTGCTTCAGCAGCCATGGCTCTCTGGAGTTGGATGGGCAGCTTCACATCTTTGATCTCTACCCGCTCCACCTTTATGCCCCAGTCATCTGTGGCTTCATCTAATGTGACCTGTTTATTAAATATATATAGATATGCAGGAATGCACTTGTCCATTATGATATTATTGTGCAAGAGGTCAGGCTGGTCCAATGGAAGTCACAGAAGCTGGGATAAAAACAGGGAACTATATTAACCCCACGGGTCAAATGGCTATCTTTTCCCCACTCCTCCTGGACTACAGTTATGTCAGGTGACCTTTTTGCCCTTCAAAATCCCCTTCTGAAGCTCTGTTTGGAGTAGCACTTTGAAAAGGCCTGCAAGAGCATAGGATGAATCTGCTACATCAGCCAGTGTTCCATCTTGTCCAGCATCCAGGCCAACTAGATGCAGTGGTGGAGTTTCCTGCTCTGGCACTGGGGTCAGAGAGCAGGTGGGGAGCATGGCTGGCGCATGTCCTGGGGGCGTGGCACGCCACCCGCAGGGGCATGGTGCGTGTCCAGGGGGCGTGGTGCACAGCCTGCAGGGGCATGGCACATGTCCTGGGGGCATGGCGTGGAGGGGCAGCTGTGATGGCACCCCACCGGGATCATGGTGCTGGTGGCGGTGCTCTGCCCCTGCCCCCCCTCTTCCTCTGCCAGTGACTAGATGTCTTAGCCCACAAGCAGGACCCGAGCACAACAGCACTCTGCCCACCTGCAATTCCCAGCATCTGGTATTCAGAGGGAGATTATCTCTGACAGTGGAGGTAGAACATAGCCATCAAGGCTAGCAGCCGTTTATAGTTCTGTCCTCAATGAATTTGACTACCGTATTTTTTGCTCTATAACACGCACCAGACCATAACACGCACGTAGTTTTTAGAGGAGGAAAATAAGAAAAAAATATTCTAAACGAAATAGTGGATATATGATTTTTGTGGTTCATGCTGTGGCCACAGACATGTGACCTGACAGTTTGGAGTAGCCCAATGCAAAAATCCTGAGGATCCATGTGGATCCATGCTTTGTAACCACGGAGGAGGGAAGGAAGGGGAACCATGGATCCTCTGCTCACGACTGCAGCAGATCCCCCCTGCCACCCGCAGGCATTCACTCCATAACACGCACAGACATTTCCCCTTACTTTCTAGGAGGAAAAAAGTGAGTGTTATGGTGCAAAAAATACGGTAATCCCTTTTCAAAACCATCTAAGTTGGGGGCCATCACTGCTTCCTGTGGGAGCAAGCTCCATAGTTTAACCATGTGGTGCATGAAGAAGTCATTTCTCTTATCTGCCCTGCATCTTCCAACATTCAGCCTCATTAAGGTCAACTCCTGTTGAGTGCTTTAATTCCAAACACCAACAGAATGCTACTGTTAGATTATATAGTTCCATCTCCAAGTAACGTATACCCTTCACACTATAGATAGACCAGTGCTTATAATCGTGCTTATAATCCAAAGACAGTTGTTGTTTATCAACAAGCAGTCACATTCCAGCATTTCATGCATCTGAAATTAATTAAAAAACATGTCGTGTTCTACATGCTTTCTGCTCATCCCGACATATAAGTCAAAGCTTTTTTTGTTAGTCATAACAGACTTTCAATTCCATACTCCAAATGGGGACGTGAATCACCCCACAACTCAGCCGTTGCTGTCATACCTGCATGCTGTGGGCGATTTCCTCCCGGTCAGAGAGGATCTGAGAGAGGCTCTTTGTCCCAAGAACGTTCCGCAGTGTGGTCTGAGCCAGGAGCCGAGTGGCTGAGTCCGCATAAGCAACATTTGTCACAGAGAGGATGGCGTTCTGAACTCGGTAGTAAACCACACCGTCCACAAGAACCGTCACCGAATCTTTGGTAAGAATCTAGGGTAGAAGCAGGAGCAGGAGGAGTTACAAAATAAAGCAATGAGTCAAAGCATGTTTCTAGTAGCAGCTGCTAAGAACATGTCAGGAGGAACCAACTGCAAGCAGATGAGTTATTAGACAATGATTCTATCTGGTATTCAAAAGAGATGAAAGAGGTCAAGGACCAGAAACACTTACTTCCTGGGGGGCTATATCAAATGACACAGTCCTCATGTCCACTGTGACAACATTGTCTATGCAGGGCAGGATTAAATAGATACCTGCAGGAAAAGAAATCATAACCACCACTGGAAACGTTGGTTTGCACAATTATAGTGAATTAATGCACTCTGTCCCCCTTGTTCAACAAACCTGCTAACTTCTTTTCCAGTTAGTAAAGTGACAGGGAAATGCATTGAAAACTGTCACGACCACACCATATATTAGCGAACAGCCAACCCTGAAGAATCCTGGGAGCTGTGGTTTACCCTCTGCAGAGCTGCAAACCCCAGCATCTTTAACAAACCACAGTTCCCAGGATTCCTTGGGGGAAGGCACATGCTTTAAATTAATTGTGTAGACCTGACCTAAATGAGATGGTCCTTGGAATCGTGGGTAGGCCAATGGCAAGGGTAAAAGAGAGGAGAAACTTGCAGCAAAATCCTGTTGTATGCTAGAACATAATATAATACTCACCTGGGCCTTTTGCACCTTTTAGGATGTGTCCTAGTCTAAAGATGACAGCTCGCTGATATTCCATGACAATCTGAAATGGAGGGACAGCGGGGAGTCACATATAATATCCTAGAGAGTTTTTGCCACCCCACACGTTTCAGATTATACATTCCCACCAGTGGCTGGAGAGCAAGAGGAGCCGGGGCAACCACAGAGCACATAAAACTTTTACCACCCCCCTGCTCTGCTTTTGCTGCTGCTCCCTCTTGAAAGGAAGGGACACACAGCAGCTGCCCTTGACATCACACTTCTTGGTGGAGTGGGGATTTTCAAAAACAAACAGTGGGGTGTTGTGAATTATTTTGGGACTATGGAGGGCGCTGTTAGTCTTTTTATTTTTATGTATTAGTAAGTGGGAATATTTCTTTATTGTTTACATACTGCTAACTTTTTCCTATTACTATTATGTGTGTGTCTTGTTTTGTTTTGTTTTGTTTTGTTTTGTCTTGTTTCCCTAATAAATTGTATGAAACAATGTGTTATTTGATTGCCACCGCCCCCCTTTTCTATGGTGTAATGTATTTATGCATATACATTTCTTCAGTGTAAGTTGCTTTGAGACCTTTTGAGTGATAAGTGATTAATAAAGAAAATAATAATAATAATAATTTAATAAATGCAATTTGTATTTGCAATGCCCATGCCTGCTGTTTACAGGGTAGAACAGCTGTCCCAGAAGTTTGAATAATGAAACATGGTGACTTTTGGCAATGCTTGAAGCTGGGCTATACAAGCAGTGGGGGATGGTGCCCATTAAGACTGGTGGGACAAAATACAGGGAGCCCAACAGCAGGTAGAACTAGAACCAATGACAGGTGAGGCCATTCTACCTTCTTTTGAATTCTGCAAGGGCAATACTGAGATTGAAGAGGAGTAAGTTGACAGGCCGTGACCGCCCCCCTCCCCCCAGTAGAAATGCAGTGGTACCTTGGTTTGCAACCATTTTGGATAACAACCACGTCAAACCCGGAAGTGCGTGTCCCTTTTTTAATACAATCCTTTTTTCTTTTCTTTTTTGGATTTCAATCCATTTTTTTGGAGAGGCCCCATTAGCAAAAGTGCACCTTGGGTTACAACCTGTTTTGGTTTGCAACCAGACCTCCGGAACAGATTATGGTTGTAAACCAAGGTACCACAGTAAAGAAGAAGACAGGCAGGTGGGGGCCAGCTGAGGTCGGTGGAGCAGTACCCCATTTGCCCTAATGGACCATTTAACCCCTAGCAACCATAATAGCAGCGTAAAATCTCAGAAGCAGGACTGCTTCCCAATGAACTCTCTTCTTCTTCTTTACCTCAAAGCAGAGAAATGCAGACAAAGGGAAGGTCACAAGGAAGAGCAAGAACGAAAAGCAGACCAGGATCCAGCCACATGCCCCAAGGTCGCTGCTGGAGTTCTCTAGAGGTGAGGAGAGGCACACACATTTGGAACGTGTATATAGTTATGTTATTTCTGCTTGTTAAAAAAGAAAAGCAAAAATTCTGCAGCCGGAAGGGAAAAAAAACAATGGTTGTGATCACTACAAAAATAAAACATTTGCCTGGGAAAACTTCTGGCCTTCCAGATATTATTATTACTGATTATCCTCCCTGCACCCAAAGGACCCAGGGTGAGTTACTACAGTTAAATCAGAATATATATATATATATATATATATGCAGGTTTTGGTGTCTTCGGGTGTCTTCCCGTGTAAGAGTCGGGGTGTCTGTGCGACGTTTCGACGAGGTCTCACTCGTCATCTTCAGGCTGGTGCTTTCGGCTTCTTGTTACTGGAACAGAGCAGAGTCTGGTGTTTGAGTTCCTATAAATACTGTTGAGGGGTGTGGTGTATAGCCTCCAACGTTCTGGGTAGAGAGGAAGTTCCTAGATTAGTGTGCCTTTTCTTCTTTTGTTCCTTAATTACTTGAGGGATATCTTGGGTGATTTCATGAGTGATATTCTGAATATCACTGGGTGGGTCATTAATTACTTGAGGGATATCTTGGGTGATTTCATGAGTGATATTCTGAATATCACTGCGTGGGTCATTAAGTGTAGATTAGATTGCTAAAGCTCTCGTGTCTTGACCTCTTGAGCTTGTGAAGAGTTTTTCTGAGAAGATGGCTGTGCTGCATTTAGTTGTGCTCTGGCTTGGCTTCGTGTATAGGGGCGAGCTATGGTTTTGTGCCTTGTGCCAGCCAGATCTGTGTAGGGATTGCAGGGGGGTGCAGCATCCGGAGGTGCCACTATAGTTTGGTTGCTGGATGGAGTCTGTAATATGTCTGTGGAGAGGGTCTGGGTTTGGGTCTGATATTCAGAATATCACTCATGAAATCACCCAAGATATCCCTCAAGTAATTAATGACCCACCCAGTGATATTCAGAATATCACTCATGAAATCACCCAAGATATCCCTCAAGTAATTAAGGAACAAAAGAAGAAAAGGCACACTAATCTAGGAACTTCCTCTCTACCCAGAACGTTGGAGGCTATACACCACACCCCTCAACAGTATTTATAGGAACTCAAACACCAGACTCTGCTCTGTTCCAGTAACAAGAAGCCGAAAGCACCAGCCTGAAGATGACGAGTGAGACCTCGTCGAAACGTCGCACAGACACCCCGACTCTTACACGGGAAGACACCCGAAGACACCAAAACCTGCATTCCTATACCCGTGAAAATCTACGAAAGCATATATATATATATATATATATATATACATTTTAAAGCAACTTACAGAAATAAGGTGGGTCCTAAAAATGCGCATCGTGGGTGTCAAAAACTGTTGTCAGATTCCAACTCCTACCAGCCACAGGGAGGCCCACACGTTGCAGGATGAAAGCAAACGCCCTTCCCCGTTGCCTGTCTCTTAGTAAGGCAGACTGCTCTTTTACATGGCAGTTCCGTTTAGCCACCATAGCTATTTACTCATTTTTAAAGCGTTGGCTTCCACCCTCATAAATCTGCCTCACCGTTTAACCTGGCGATCTCCCGCTTCTCCCGGGCGCTCATCCCCTTAACCTCCACCAGGACACCGACCGACTTGCCCAGCTTGGCGGTTTGCTGCAGCCCCAGAGCAACAGGAGCTCCGGATCAGAGCCCCGCTCCAGCTTGCTCGGGGTCGACGGCGGTTGCTCCACCAACGCTCGATCTGCCTCTCTTTCTTCCGCCCAGCCCGACTGCCCCTGACGACCCCCGACGGCTCCTCCTGGGTCCGCACTACACGTTGTCCCCTTGGCAGAGGGAACGCGCGACAGTCCGGCTTTGCGTTCGCTTTAAAGCCCCGTACTAGAAAGCGTATAGACGGCGCTCACTGAGCGCTTTGCCCCATGGAATCCACTGGGGAAGGAAGGCCAGTCATTCAGCCGCCTAAGGTGCAAACCTCAAAGGGGGCACAGTTTTATAGAGATGCGTTTTTGTTATATCTTATAAATTTCTGACAACGTTTTTCTTTTTACCTTTTGAAGAATTTCGTCATATCTACCCGTTTTTGGAAATTGAAGTTAGAAAAGTGGGGGCGGGCGGGCAGGCGCAAGTACCGGTACTTAGCCTTCCCTAGGGCGCAAAATAGTCTGGCGCTGGCGCTGCTGAGAACATGGTTAACACGCGCTGGATCGCTCAGGTTTGCTTACTTATGTCACTATTTTAACAAGGCAATCCTATGCATTCTATTCGGAAGTAAAAGCCTCATTAAGTTTAATGGGGTTTAATCCAAGGTACAAGACTTCAATCTCTTCATCCCGACCTGCAGTGCTAATATTCTAGAAAAAGAGGTGCCAGAACTCATCATGAATGGCAATTGCGTCCACCTGAGAGGTGCTGGAACTGAGTTCCTGTGAGTTCCCCCTTTAAAAAAGCTCCTCCCTGCCCCCCCCCCATCAGAGCAGCCAGTTTAAACTGCTTAGAGCATGGTTAGGCAAACTAAGGCCCCGGGGGCCAAATCTGGCTCAATCACCTTCTAAATCCAGCCTGTGGACAATCAGGGAATCAGCGTGTTTTTACATGAGTAGAATGTGTGCTTTTATTTAAAATGCACCTCTGGGTTATTTGTGGGGCATAGGAATGTGTTGTTGTTTTTTTCTTCTTCAAAATATAGTCCGGCCCCCCACAAGGTCTGAGGGACAGTGGACCGGCCCCCTGCTGAAAAAATTTGCTGACCCCTGGCTTAGAGCACTGGTTCTCAATGCTTGTGGCAGGAGAGGGAGGCAAGGAGAGAGTGGGAAGATTCAAGGACAAATAAACATTTTAGCATTTCACTGTAGTGCAGTATTGTATCAAAATGTTTATTTTATTTGCAGAATATGGATAAATGTCTTTTCAAAATGAGAGCAAGATCATCAGGCGATACCGAGGACAATCCTAGCTGTGATCCAGAATCACTCTTTGAACACAGTGGAGAAGACTTACTTAATTTGAAACATATTTAAGGTGCTTATATAAAAAGATCATTTATCATTATAGTTTGGGAATGACTCATGTTCTTTTGTAGCTGCATTGTGGCATCCACTTTCTGGATGTCCTGTGATCCTGTTATAAAGTAGTTGTGTTGTAGATTATAAATCAAGCAGTGCTGGGAGTTGTTTCTTTTCATTTCCCCAAGTATTTCGTATCAGTCAAAAACTGGTGTGGTGTGTGAGCAATTTTTTATTCTGAAGGTGTTGCCTGGAGAAAAAAGTATGAGAAGCACTGGCTTAGATGGTTGTTTACGCTGCTGCTGCTGCTGCTGCTGCTGCTGCTGTGCAGTATATAAACGTTGTTATATAAAACTAAATAAACCAAGAGCACTTTAAAGACTAACAAATTTATTGTGGGATAAGCTTTTGTGGGCTGGATTCTAGTCAACAAAAAGTATCGCGTTATTATTATCAGTTATATTATGATCAGTTAAAATTGTATCCGGCCCTTTCTCTTTAAAGCAGCCTAGGACAGCAAACAGGGACGCGGGTGGCACTGTGGGTTAAACCACAGAGCCTGGGACTTGTCGATCAGAAGGTCGGCAGTTCGAATCCCCATGACAGGGTGAGCTCCCGCTGCTCGGTCCCCGCTCCTGCCAACCTAGCAGTTTGAAAGCATGTCAAAGTGCAAGTAGATAAATAGGTACCGCTCCGGCAGGAAGGTAAATGGCGTTTCCGTGCGCTGCGCTGGTTTGCCAAAAGCGGCTTAGTCATGCTGGCCACATGACCCGGAAGCTGTACGCCGGCTCCCTCGGCCAATAAAGCGAGATGAGCGCGCAACCCCAGAGTCATCCGCGACTGGACTTAATGGTCAGGGGTCCCTTTACCTTTACCTAGGACAGCAAACATCAGAATGCTAGAGCAATGCAATTTAAAGCACAATAAAAACGTATTTTAAACATTTTATAACAATGCAAAACTATTTTTTTTAAAAAAAAACCACTTAGGACATCTAAAAACATCTAGAAGCAATCACCTGGCCTCACAGTTATTGATTTCAAGTTTGCTGCGGCCAGTATCCAACAGTCACCAAATGCCTGGGTAAACAGGAATGTTTTAAAATTCCTCCTGCTAGCCAATAATGCACCTCACCAGGGAGGACATTGCACAATGGGAAAACACCACTGAGAAGGCCGTATAGCAAGTCAACACTAGTGATCAGGGGTTACTTTGATTCCCCCCCCACACACACACACACTTCTTTGTACAGGATCAGGGCATTTCCCAACAAATGCAGTACTGATGGAGATAACCAGGGATTGAACCTGGGGCTATAAGAATACACTGCAGATGCTCTACCACTGATGTAGCTCACTTTCCCTTTCATATAGGAGCTGTCTTATACCAAGTCAGACTATTGGTCCATCTAGCTCAGTACTGCCTACACTGGCTGGCAGTGGTTGTCTGGGGTTTCTGACATGTTTCAGTCCTACCCAGAGAGGCCAGGCGTTGAACATTGGACCTCCTGTCTGCAAGGCAGAAGCTCTGCCACCAAGCAAATAACCCCTTCTCTATCAAGCAGGGTGTGAATGCCACAACACTCCTAAGTTTGTCACCAGCATCTGACATACTGATCTGATATACTGCTGCCGAACATGGAGGTTCCACTTGTCTTGATTTAGAACTATTAATCTGACTCTTCTCTTTTCAATTAATTTGTCTAATCCTTTTTAAAAATTAAAAACGTTGTCTCAACTATTAACAACCAGCAGTGTTTCCATCAAGTAATTCTTATTAGAATCCAGTTGGCCACTATGAGAATGGAATGCTGGATTAGACCTGCACCCAGCCGGGCTCTTCCAACTCTCCCCAGAAGGTGGCAGTGCAGGACTATGTTTTAAGAGGATAAGTGTAAGCAAAAGGCACATGGTGCTTCCTGACTTCCAGTTCTCATCTTGCTGGCTGTGCAATTGCACTAAAGCAGAAATAGGGGGACCAGCAATGTATAGGCAACCCTACATTGTGGGGGGGACGGGACGGACGAGATGACCCTTAAGGCCATTTCCAACTCTACAATTCTATGATACCTTTGCTTAGGAGAGGAAGGGGGGAATTATTTAAAGGGTGGGTCTAGCCTCCTTAGTTCTTATCTTGGCGGTCTCAGGTTTGTAACCAATGTTAGTCCTACTCAAAGAAGACCCAGCAGCAAGGATTACACCCAGCAGCCAGGCTCCCTAGTCACTTAAACTGGGTCTTCCCAGTGGCTCCCAGAATTAGCATGCATTTATATATGCATTTTAATAAAATTCACATTTCTGAACATAAGAAGAGTCCTGCTGGATCAGGCAAGTGGCCCACCTAGTCTAGGATCCTGTGGCCACCTAGATACCTGTGGAAAGCCCACAAGCAGAACCCAAACCGAAGCAGCACTCTTTCCTCCTGCAGTTTCCAGCAGCTGGTATAATAATAATTTATTATTTATACCCCGCCCATCTGGCTGGGTTTCCCCAGCAACTCTGGGCGGCTTTCAACAGAACACTAAAATACAATAACCTATTAAACATTAAAAGCTTCCCTGAACAGTGCTGCCTTCAAATGTCTTCCAAATGCCATATAGTTGTTTATTTCTTTTGACATCTGATGGGAGAGCATTCCACAGGGCGGGTGCCACCACCGAGAAGGCCCTCTGCCTGGCTCCCTGTAACTTGGCTTCTCGCAGCGAGGGAACCGCCAGAAGGCCCTCAGCGCTAGACCTCAGTGTCTGGGCAGAACGATGGAGGTGGAGACGCTCCTTTTTAAAAAAAACCAATGATATTTATTAAAGTTTCAGAAAAGGTTACAAAAATAAGAAAAAGAAAAAAAGAAAAGAGAAAATACAAAATACAGAAAAATAAAAACAATTAAAAACAAATCAATCTTTCCATGTCTTGTCTTTCATTTACTTGTTTCCCTGACCTCCTCACACCTCCCTTTTTTGTATTCCAGTTCAGTTGGTTAATTCAGCAAATCCTTTCCCTCTTTGTTTTTATCTTAATCCTTTATCTTAATATATTATAACTTTAGATTCTCACTTGTTAACAATTCATTTTTACATACTCCTTTGTAACATTGCTGATAAAACCACTTAACTTCATTTCGACATCATTCTAACATTCATTAATTTTGCAGTATTTCTGTAAATAGTCTTTAAATTTCTTCCAATCTTCTTCCACCGACTCTTCTCCCTGGTCTCGGATTCTGCCAGTCATTTCCGCCAGTTCCATATAGTCCATCACCTTCATCTGCCATTCTTCCAGGGTGGGTAGATCTTGTGTCTTCCAATACTTTGCAATAAGTATTCTTGCTGCTGTTGTAGCATACATAAAGAAAGTTCTATCCTTCTTTGGCACCAATTGGCCAACCATGCCCAGGAGAAAGGCCTCTGGTTTCTTCAGAAAGGTATATTTAAATACCTTTTTCATTTCATTATAGATCATCTCCCAGAAAGCCTTAATCCTTGGGCACGTCCACCAAAGGTGAAAGAATGTACCTTCAGTTTCTTTACATTTCCAACATTTATTATTGGGCAAATGATAGATTTTTGCAAGCTTGACTGGTGTCATGTACCACCTATATATCATTTTCATAATATTCTCTCTTAAGGCATTACATGCCGTGAACTTCATACCTGTGGTCCATAACCGTTCCCAGTCAGCCATCATAATGTTATGTCCAACATCTTGTGCCCATTTAATCATAGCAGATTTCACCGTTTCATCCTGAGTATTCTATTTCAACAGCAAGTTATACATCTTTGACAGAGTCTTAGTTTTGGGATCTAACAGTTCTGTTTCCAATTTTGATTTTTCCACCTGGAAGCCAATTTTCTTGTCCAAATTGTATGCCTCCATTATTTGATAATAATGAAGCCAATCTCGCACATTGTTTTTTAGTTTTTCAAAGCTCTGCAATTTCAGTGGAGACGCGCCTTCAGGTATACTGGACCGAGGCTGTTTAGGGCTTTAAAGGTCAGCAGCAACACTTTGAATTTTGCTCGGAAATGTACTGGGAGCCAGTGTAGGTCTTTCAAGACCGGTGTTATGTGGTCTCGGCGGCCGCTCCCAGTCACCAGTCTAGCTGCCGCATTCTGGATAGGTTGTAGTTTCCGGGTCACCTTCAAAGGTAGCCCCACGTAGAGCACATTGCAGTAGTCCAAGCGAGAAATAACTAGAGCATGCACCACTCTGGTGAGACAGTCTGTGGGCAAGTAGGGTCTCAGCCTGCGTACCAGATGGAGCTGATAAACAGCTGCCCTGGGCACAGAATTGACCTGCGTCTCCATGGACAGCTGCAAGTCCAGAATGACTCCCAGGCTGTGCACCTGGTTCTTCAGGGGAATAGTTACCTCATTCAGGACCAGGGAGTCCTCCACACCCGCCCGCCTCCTGTCCCCCCAAAACAGTACTTCTGTCTTGTCAGGATTCAACCTGCCTCTGACCATGGCAGCAGAGCATATGGCTAGTAGCCATAGCCTTATCCTTGGTGCAATTTAAAAATCTATCCAAATTGGTGGCCAGCACTGCCTCTTGTGGGAGCAGATTTCATAACTGAACTCTTTGATGTGTGAAGGGTGGCATTCATTTATCTGTCCTGAATCTTACAACATTCAGTTTCATGAGAGGCCTCCAAGTTTTAGGGCCTAGGGGCTTTTTTTTGCAGAGCAGACAGAAGGTGACTGACAGATGAGCAGATTGTTTGAACAATGCAACAATAAAACAACACAATCCTAAAAGGCCTTAACCAAATAAATACTCGTTGAAGCAAAACAGACCTAAGAACCTGCTTCAAAGTGGGCAATAGAGGAGAGCAAAAGCCTTTCTTTTGGGGAGCTCCACAATAAAAAAAGGCCCTCTCCCTTATGCCCACCAAACAAACTTGATCACCGTATGGGACAGCTGCATATTCCTGCATTGTGGCAATGTGGGCAATTCAGAGGGTTAAGTAAGTTTTACCCAAAGCAGGTTTGAAGAGGAATGGCATGTCAAGAGTTATAGCATATTCAGCAGAAGATGAAAAGAACCACCGTTAATTTTGTCACTTGAATAATAATAATAATAATAATAATAATAATAATAATAATAATAATAATAATAATTTATTATTTATACCTCGCCCATCTGGCTGGGTTTCCCCAACCACTCTGGGCAGCTGCCAACAAAACACTAAAATACAATAACCTATTAAACATTAAAAGCTTCCCTAAACAGGGCTGCCTTCAGATGTCTTCTAAAAGTTTGGTAGCTATTTTTCTCTTTGACATCTGGTGGGAGGGCGTTCCACAGGGCGGGAGACTACAAAACTACAAAATAAGACTACAAAACTCATTGTGCACTGTGTACAAAGTTTATTTGGAAAAAACGACGATCATAACAAAGCACAAATGATACCTGAAAAATGAGCAGATATTCCAAGGAAATCCATCTAGGCCAGGAAAAAGGAAAGCAATTAGATTTATATGGTAAACCATTTAGAGGCACCAAACAAAACGGAGTAGTGAGCCAAAGAGTTAATCTCTAATTAAATGACTCTCTGGTTTCATGATAAGAACATCCACCCCAGATATTTTTCTTGTTCCATGATCATCCATGTCATGACTCTAAACAGAAATGTAGATTTGGGGGGAAAGCAACCTCACCTTATGAGCATGTTTGGCAAGAAAACTCTGATCATGTATGAAGGTGGCATCTTCAGGGAATGAGGTCAGATGAGCCCTCAGGCAACATAACTCTTCTAAGACCGTTCCAGCACTACTGAAGCCCTGAAGGTACATAACTCTTAATAAAGAGTCCATAGTCAACTTTCTGGCAAGAACAGATCTATCCCTGAGAGTTCATTTAGGAAGTACATCTTATGCATTCTCAGATGTGAGCACTGTTGCTTAGTCAGGCTCAAAACCACAAAACTCATAATGCAGTGTGACTGTGTGTGCGCGTGTGTGTGTGCGTGTATGTAGTACAGTGGTACCTCAGGTTACATATGCTTCAGGTTAAATACGCTTCAGGTTACACACTCTGCTAACCCAGAAATGGTGCTTCAGGTTAAGAACTTTGCTTCAGGATAGGAACAGAAATCAGGCTTCGGCGGTGCGGCAGCAGGAGGCCCCATTAGCTAAAGTGGTGCTTCAGGTTAAGAACAGTTTCAGGTTTGGGGTTTTTTAAAGTTGTTTTTTTAAAATAAATGAATTTTATTAGCATTTTCCACACAACAATACGAAAGATATCAAAAGATAACAATACACAACACACAAAAATCAACATTCGAAAACTAAAAAAGACAACAAAAACAAAACAAAAAAACCAAACAAAGCCATATCTTACAAGTTAATATTATAATCACTAAAACAACAAGACATTAACTTCCACCAGTCCCACAGCACCTCCTTTATCTCTCATTCTGTCTTCCTGTTTTCCTGTTTTTTTATCCTCTCTATCCTAACATCTAGATATAAATCCTTCTTTCATATCCTTTCACTTCACAAGGTTATTCCAGACTCAGCCAGATTTTTATCCTCAAACCTTGACTTTAGAGGTATTCATTTAGGCACTCCCATTCTTTTTTTACTTCACTTTTTGGTTTTTGTCTTATTATATCTGTCAATTTGGCTAATTCTAAGTATTCTGAGAGCTTACATAGCCACTCTCCCCTAGTGGGTAACTGAAAAAAGAACATGCCCAAGGATTAAGACATTCTGGGAGATGATTTATAACGAAATGAAAAAGGTATTCAAATATACCTTCCTGAAGAAACCAGAGGCCTTTCTCCTGGGCATGGTTGGCCAATAGGTGCTAAAGAAGGATATAACTTTTTTTATGTATGCAACAACAGCAGCAAGAATACTCATCGCGGAGTATTGGAAGACACAAGATTTACCCACCAGGGAAGAATGGCAGATGAAATTGATGGACTATATGGAACTGGCGGAAATGACTGGCAGAATCCGAGACCAGGAAGAAGAGTCGGTGGAATGAGACTGGAAAAAGTTTAAAGACTATTTACAGAAACACTGCAAAGTTAATGAATGTTAGAAGAATGTTGGAATGAAGTTATATGGCTTTAGTAGAAATGTTATAAGGAATTAAGTATAAATAGATTAATAGAACATTAAAGGAAAAATAAGGTTAGAATGTGTTAAGATAATTATAGGATAGAAAACAGAGGAAGATGGAAAGGAATTGCTGAAACAACTAACAGTGGAATACAAAAAGGGAGGTGTGACGAGGTCGTGGAAATAAGTGAATGAAGGATAAGATACTGAAATTGTTTGATGTGTTTTAAACTGTTTTTGTTTGGCTATGTTAGTTTAATGTGTCAGTGTTATGTAGTGTTTTTGTATTGTATTGTTCTTTTTTTGTAGTGTTGTGTTTAAAATGCACTTAAAGGGATATCTATTTTGAGTTTGAATTGGATCATTCACTGATAACTGCCTGCAGTCAACGCAGCTGTAGACCAGAACGTCACTTTCTGATGAAGTCCAAAGAGCATTAGATATGAGTCTAGCAACCTTATTCTTGTGTACTATGCAGTGAACCAAACTTGCAAATAGGCTGAAGGTGGTTAAGAATGATATATAGCCTGATACGTGAAGTACCAACTTTAGATATCTCATCAAGGTCGCAGGGAGATTCCTCTTTTCCTTCTGATAAGAATGACTAATTAGCAACATATTCCCATGAATACTGTGTTCTATCAGCTGTTACAGCGGGCAAGGTTCCCTGGGAAGGGGAATTGTTGAACCGCTCTGAGCATAGGAGCCAATTCCTAGGGGCTATGGTCCGTTTGGGCCACCCCAATAACATATTTGAGGGGGACAGCCCACCCACTCCCAAAGGTGATGGGCATTGGTGCACATGTGTGATTATGTGAGGCAAAACTTACCTGCGCCCCCCTATTTTGTTCAAGTTGGCACCCCTGACTCTGAGAATTGTAGTTCCTTGTGAGGAAAGGGGACTACTCTCAGCACCCTTGGCAAAGCCCCCAGAATTCTTCAGAAGACTGCTTAAGTAGCATCATAGTGCTTTAAATGTATGGTGTGGATGGTGCCATAATATGCAAGACCTTGTATGCTCTCAAGACCGATTGAAATAGAGAAGCAGGCCAATTCAGCCACTGGCATGAGACCCTAAGAACTGAATTGGGGATAATTTTGTAAGCTGTTTCCCAGCCACAATTCTCACCTCAGGAGACACTGATGTCCAGCACAAACATGCTTGCCACACACCGCTTTCTGCCACTGTATAACAAGGCTCAGCATTGAAAGCCAGCCAGCCATTCATAATGAAGTTTTCAGCTGGTAAATTCCAATACCCCAGCAAAGTCAACATTCAACCTTGTTGCTTGGGAGCGAGATCCACGAGGGGAGCTTGGTTGGTAGCATAAACAGAACAATGCCCTCACTACTCTCTTCCTTTTTCTCCCTGATTATTGGCAGCAACCAGAAGAGCTATTATTATTATCATTATTATTAATTCTATGCAGCCTAATATTTTAAAGAAAAGCATCTCAAAGCAGTTTACAACACATAAAAACATCAAATAAAACAATCCGGAGTAAAACATTGCTGAAGGAAGTCAGATACATTCACAGCAACATAAGTAACAGGAAACTAAAGTATTATCTTAAAGATTTCAAAACAAAACATTAGAAAGGAAGTTTACTGCAGATGCACATTTAATGCAACGAAGTTAATAAAAACAAATTTATCTCAAACATTTCAAAAGAAAGCATTACTAAAAGATGTCAGATATATAATGCACATTTAAAACACCACGATTTGCAAAAGAATAAATGATGTATTATCATGAGCATAGAACGTACTGTATTTTTCTCTCTATAAAACGCACCAGACCACAAGACACACCTAGTTTTTGGAGGAGGAAAACAAGAAAATAAATATTCTGAATGTCAGAAGCCAGAACAGCAAGAGGGATCACTGCGCAGTGAAAGCAGCAATCCCTCTTGCTGTTCTGGCTTCTGTGATAGCTGCGCAGCCTGCATTCGCTCCATAAGACGCACACACATTTCCCCTTACTTTTTAGGAGGGAAAAAGTGAGTCTTATAGAGCAAAAAATATGGTATCTACTGCTGTTGCTGCAATCCTTCCAATGGTGATTCATGGTGGGTGGCAGCACTATGACCTGGGTCTGCACTAAGAGAAAGGCTCAGCTTTTGTAGTTGGAGTCAGTCAGGGCCCCTTCTTCCCAGGCCAGGTAGGAAAAAGATCTCCAAGACAGGGTGTAGGCAGGGCTCACAGCGAAGATGCGATCATGCCGTTTTTTAAAAAAAGGATTGACTGTTCTGTTTCTACCCCCACCTCAAAAGCAGCAACATTAACTAGCAAATCTTGCTTGTGGGTCAAGGGGTGTGATGGGCTTATTCAGGCAGTAAGTTCCTGTATCAGAGACCTCACTGGGGATCTATAGAGAAGCAGAATGAACAGTAGATTTCTGTCCTCCCAACCTCCCTTTCTACTTACAACAGGTCCAAGTATGACCCTGGCTGTCAGCTTCCTTCTCTGTCTCAGTGGTCTCAGTGTTGCTGATTCAGCAGCGATGAAGAGGAGGATCGGGACAAAACTCACCTTGCATTCAGACATGGGTAATATTGTGTTGATTTTCCTGATTATAATGCTCTTTCCTCTGTTTCATTTAATAATGTTCCTTTTGCACTGCAGTACGTGTTGCATTATGTAACTGTGGCTTTTTGACTGATATACCTGCATGTTACCCTCATTCACGCCAGTGGGTGTGGTTTGAAACAACAACAAACTTCACTGGAAAATGTTGCCGATCTGCCACCCTTTTCACACCTGTGATTCTGTTCCATGAAAACAGCAAGGAAGAACTGCATGCCAGTTTACCCCCCCCACACACACACACATTCCATGACTTTACTCCTGCAATATTCTGGGTTATTGGGGTTGCCAGCTTATTTGGGGGGAGAGCCACAATCATTAAAATGAGTGCTAAACTTCCACTAGTTTTCGTTAGATTTCTGAAGAGGGCATTTAACTGTGTGAAAATTCAGATATAATGCAGAAAGTAACAGTTAGGGGAACATCAGCGAAACGAAATAAACTGCAGTCTAGAGTTAGTCAGCTCCACCCATCATTGCCTCTGATGGGCTCCCTGCCTTCTGCCCATCAATCCAGTGGGCATAAGCTGCCTCAGTGAATTATGCAGTGGGGAAAGCACTTCCCCATTATGCCTTTGGCACACCTTCATAGGGGCTAGGACAGGTGCTAAGGTAAAGGTAAAGGGACCACTAACCATTAGGTCCAGTCATGGCCGACTCTGGGGTTGCAGTGCTCATCTTGCTTTATTGGCCGAGGGAGCCAGCATACAGCTTCCGGGTCATGTGGCCAGCATGACTAACCAGAGCAGCGCACGGAAACGCTGTTTACCTTCCTGCCGGAGCAGTACCTATTTATCTACTTGCACTTTGACGTGCTTTCAAACTGCTAGGTTGGCAGGAGCAGGGACCAAGCAATGGGAGCTCACCCTGTTGCGGGGATTCGAACTGCTGACCTTCTGATTGGCAAGTCCTAGGCTCTGTGGTTTAACCCACAGCGCCACCCGCGTCCCTAGGACAGGTGGTACATGCAACCAAAACAAATGACTGTTCTCTTTTACACACACACACACTCCCCTCCATCCTGCTGACTCTCCCTCTCTCATAACACTAGAGCCGTGGTCACCCAATGAAGCTGAATATTGAGTGATTCAGGATAGACAAGAGAAAGAGCACTTCACACAGATCAGTCGATCTATTGAATTCCTTCCCACTAGATGTAGTGATGGTAACCATTTGGATGGCTAAAAGACAGTAGACGACAAATCCATGGAGGCTTTCAGTGGCTATCAGCATGGACATCTGGCTGGCCACTGTGAGAGTAAGATGGCTGGAACAGATGGGCCACTGGCTTGGCCAAGGAGACAGTTTTTACAAATTTTAAACTGCAAGTTTCTCTGGGCAGGGACCTGTATGGTGCTGTATGACTAATGCAGAGTAATGCTCTGGTCTGGAGTAACCCTTGCCGTGGGGACAGTGGGTAAAAACATTGAATGCAACGGCAGATTAAATAAAGATATTTATTTATTAAAATAACAATACAGTAATCATGTGAAAGAATATATGTTTTAGACTTATATTTTGATAGGGAGAGGGAGGTAAAAAAAAGAGAGAGAAAGAAAGCATTTTCACAAACAATATTAACTGCACTTCTGGTGGATGGGTGTTTAGCATAAATTGCGTTTTCGTTTCTTCCGAGGGAGGGGCAAGTCCATCACTTGCCTCTGCTTGGTCCACACTGGGGATTAGTTGCCTGTGGCCATCCAGTCGTTGCTGGGCTGCAGGACCTATCATCCCTGACTACTGTCAAAGCGAAAGGGGCTGATGGGAGTTGGAGTCCAGCAACGTCTGGAAGGATGTAGGTTCCCCATCCCTGGGCTACACTTTGCAGTGTAGCTGCAAAGCGTAGTTGGTTTCAAATGATGCCCTGCACCAGAAATCCCTGCATGTAGAAAACCAGGACAACAAGGACAAAAGCCTTCCCATGCTAGATTTCTGCATGCAGGGAGCATTTTGCATGGAGAAGTGTGAAAGGCACCTGGAACCTGAAGTGCCATGGTCCATTCTGTTACATGTAGAGACCAGGCTCTGACCAAAGATGCTAGGGAGTTATGCCCCCAATTCCTGCCTTGCTGGGCTTCCTTTAACTCACCACTAGTTCCAGTCACAGCAGTGTTTGCTTTTAACAACACGTGAAAAGCAACAATCTGGACCACCAATTCATCTGCAGCCACAAGTAAGGATGGCAAATGCTATTGTTCCCCTGTTCCTTTTCCCTTTGGGGTAGGTGGGTGTTCGTTTACCGGCACAGCAGTGAGTATGCCCTGCCTTTTGCAGCCAGAACAGATCAGGGTTTCTAAGCCTCACATATCTTTCCTCTTTGTAATTAAGTGTCTGAAGCAGCCGCTCCAGCTAAAATCACTGTAAGATGGGGGGTGAAGAGACCCAGGGGCAAAAGCTCTGAGACTTTGCATAGCAACAATGGCATTTGATCACATGTCCACATTTGAGATGCCAGCCACATCTTCCTGCAATGCTCCTGTGTTTTTCAGCTCCCATGGAGCCTTCTGTTACCATGCTGGGATACAGCGTCAGGTAATGAATTCCTGTCTCTATAAATGTTAAAGGCAGAGGCAAGGTGGGGGTGGACTGCTCTCACCACTTATTTGAATTATTATACAAGTAATAAAGACCACAAAAGCCATACCTTCTCACAGGTTTTTCTGTTATTGATAGCTCACACACCATGCTAATACTATAATATTGTAGCTAACCTCAGTGCTGTCTGTTAGAAATTAAATCTACTATTCTGATTCACACTGGATACAAAACTTACGATGCAAATATACCAGGAAACCTTCAGTCCTGGCTTTTAGCAAAAAAAGCTGAGATTTAACAACAACAACAACAACAATAGAATCATGTGGAAAGGAAAATTCCTTCACATTAAAGGGGAGGGGAGGGAAAAGTTATTCACATTAATCTTCTGGAAAAATTAAATGAAAAATATAGTAAGTATTCTAAAATGCTGAAAGACTCCATTTACAGGTTCTCCTGGCTGTAGAATGTCAAACTTTCTGTTGATCACATTCTTAAAAGCAGAACCAAAGAAATAGGCGGAAATCTATTTTTTAAGAAAGTGTTGAAAAAATAGGTGTCATTTTATAAAGTACAAAAGGTATTGGGGAAGTGTTTGTAACTGTGTTTGTAATTGTGTTAGGTTAGAAAAACACACCTATAAAAAGGAATCGGAACATCGTTAGGCTACAAGCATATTGTCTCCGTAACTCCAGCGTGCTAATTCTTTCCCTTTGGTTGGAGCAAAACAGCAGCGGAAAGTTCCACTGCTGGCTCTCTGACAAGAAAGAAGTTTCCCAGGAGAGAGGAGGAAAACATTATTATTTTAAGGCAACCCCCCTGCTCCATATGGTAGCTGAGAACCTCTTAAACCCTCCTCTCTAATTTTCTGGGAGATGCATGCCCTCCAAACCTCTCTCATCAATAAGAAGGGGCGGCAGAGCGGGGAAGAATGAATTTTCAGAAGTGGCCACCTACGTTGAAAGCAGAAATTTGTTGGGATGAAACACAAAAAGGATCTGAGCTTATGAGAGCCACAAGAAACAGACACGAAGGTCAGACTGAAATCATCACCCTTCTCCTCCACAATGCCTCACGCTTTTCAATACACCTGGCTTCCCATCAGCACCTTCAGCTCCTCCTTCCCACAATGCCTTGCAGCATATCTATGGGCAGTGGGAATACAATGGTGGAGTTCTTCTCGGCGGCGATAGTGGTCAGGGTCTGCAGGTAGCGGAGCTGGAGAGCTGCAGGAGACTCTGAGATGACAATGGAGGCTTCCTTGAGGGCTCTGGAGGCATTCATCTCGCCCTCTGCTGCGATGACCTGGAAGGGAGAGAGGCACAGGTCCAGCAAGATGTTTTGAACACAGAGAAAACTGCATAAGGTTCGGAGAGTGTGGTGTGGTGGTTAGTGTGTCAGACCAGGACCTGGGTGCAGCTATGAAGCCGACTGGGTGACCCTGGGCAAGTCAGTGTCTCAGCCTCTCTTACGTTACAAGGCAGTTGTGAGGATAAAATGAGGACAGGAAAAACAAAGAACAAACCACCTTGAGCTCCTTGCAATGGAGGCACATCCACTGGGGCAAATGGGGCACTGCCCCAACACCTGCCCTTGGCTAGCTCCCTGCCACCTGCCTTCTTACAACCAGTCCACACGGTGGCCCTGGCTGCTAGTTTCCTCCTCCTCCTCCTCAGTATCCAACATTAGTCCTACATAGAGTAGACCCACTGAAATTGACAGCCACAAATAATTTAGGTGCGCTGACTTCCAATGATTCTACTTTGAGCAGGACTTCATTGGGTAAAACTCCATGTATGCTCAGACGTCAGTCCTGCTGAATTCTGTGGGGCTTACTCTCAGGTGTGTGGGTTTAGGAATGCAGTCTTAAGTCAATTAAAACAATTAAGTATGCACATGACAAAACACAAACATTCTATAGGGGAAATGGCTTTATCCTACAATAGGGAATTCACCTCTTTCTCAAATTTTGCAACTCCCTGTATTATAGATAGATAGATAGACAGATATAGATATATATTTAAAACAATTTTTTTGCGAGAATCTGTCACCTAATCAAACAAGAATGTTTTGATTAATTAAATGTGTCAGGTAAATGTTGCAGCTCTAGGCTGCATACACACCACACATTTAAGGCACGTGATTTCTTCCCAAAGAATACTGGAAACTGTAGTTTTCCCCTCACAGAACTACAGTTTCAAGCATCCTTAACATAATACAGTTCCCAGGATTCTTTGGGGAGGGAGGAATGTGTTTTGAATGTACTCAAAATCTATGGTGTGGACCCAGCCTTAGTAAAATAAAAATAAATAAATTGTAGGCTAGAGGATTTGTGGCCTTCATGTTCAAGGCCACAAACAGGATCCTCCTTGCTTAACCAACTTTGTTAAGTTGTGGGTGAACATATCAGACGGCACAGCGATTCTTCAAACAGCTCTTGTTTATTCACAGGCCAGGACAGAACTGAACTGAAGGGTTCAGTCAGCCTGCTTATATAGAGCTCCACTACAACGTAACTGTAGCAATTTTCTAAAACTATCCAATCACTGAACGTCACTTTCGATCCCTTATTTGCATAACTATCTACAGTATCCCCCTGCTAGCCCAGGGTGAGAACTTCAGTACATAACAAACTTCTTTTAGAAAAGGAAGAGATTGTTACAGGAAGTTGTCTTCCTCCTAGGAGAAGCAGCATATAGATCCAGAAGTGTTAAGCCAAGAATATAGGAGCAGCAAATCAGCCAAAGGAACAGGGATGCAGAAAGGCTTCCAGACTCTATGTCTGCCCCCAGAATGGCCCACCAGCCAGTCTAATTGTTGAACACAAAGGCCACATTTAAAGCAGCATAAAACCACTTTAAGTAGTCATGGCTTCCCCCAAAGAATTCTGGAAGCCGCTGCCTGTCAAGGGTGCTGAAAGTTGTTAAGAGACCCTTATTCCCTTCCCAGAGCTACAATTCCCAGAATGGTTTAACAGTCAATCCCTCTTCACAGGAAACTCTGGGAATTGTAGCTGTGAGAGGGCAATAGTTGGTCCTAGCAACTCTCAGCACCCTTAGTGAACTACAGGTCTCGCAATTCTTTGGGGGAAAACCATGACTGTTTAAAGTGGCATGCAGATGTGGTGTGGCTCCAGACAGAACAGTGGTTTTCAAAAGCTTTCTGCTGCCAGAGAATCCTTGTGTGCTACAGAGTCCCTGCAAAGTTGCAGAACCCCCTGGAAGTGAACTAAGTAGGGATGAGGGAAAAATTCAATTTGGTTTACAGGGGAGCCTATCTAACTTGCACTTTCCAAAATAATATGTGAACCAAACCATAGCCATTCTTTAAAATTTGCATTTCTTCAAATTTAGCAATGCAGTTCTCCAACCAACTAATGTGTAGAAAACTGCATATATTGGGGCAAAGATCTAAAAATATGCATATATTGGAGAAACAGCTTACAAAAATGCATTGTAATAGGAGAAGCTGCTTTGCAAAAAATAGTAGGCAAAATGCCAAATATTAGGCATTACATGTTAGGCATTAAAATGCAGATGAATTTCCATTTTGAAAAAATCAGAATGATGTGGAAATGTGAAGACCTGAATTTAAGAGCAGGAAAATGAGAAAAACAAAACAAAACTGGCATTTGCCCATCTTACAGGATCCAGTTTAGACAGGGTACTCAGCAGGACTTTCAGGTATCAGCACCAATTCCCTCCTTATGTAGGACACAGCAGCAGAAAACAAGACCTTTGGGAAAGGCTGAAGCTCTGTGAGTAGAACATCATCTTTGCATGCAGAAGGTTGCAGGTTTAATCCCTGGCATTTCCAGGGAAGACAGGATATGTCCCATCATAAACCCTGGAGTAGGTGCCAATAAGCATAGACCATGGGTAGGCAAACTAAGGCCCTGTGGGAGTCATAAAGCCACGGCAAAGGCTTGTAATATTGCAGGGTGCCCCCTGACCTCGGCTGACCAGCACTCTGAGCTTTACAATGTATTGGAATGTATTGACCTTATATGGAGTTATGTTCCCCCTCTGGGCAGTGTAACCTTATATGGTTTGTGGGTGCGTTAAAGCCATGACCGGATGTAGGTAATGTGGTACATTGGCAAACGGGCATGCGGCTGGAGAGAGAACAAAGGATAATAAAAAGGGTTACCGGAGGGAGAGAGAAGTTCAAAAGGAGCTGCTCATACCATTCTGAAAATATTGCTGGCTCTCTGTGTCTTTATTTTATGCTAAACAGCACCATTTTGTAACGGCTGGCTCCGACAAGGCCTGGGGACTGGATCCAGCCCAATCGCCTTCTCAATCCGGCCCATGGACGGTCCAGGAATCAGCGTGTTTTTACATGAGTGGAATGTGTGCTTTTATTTAAAATGCATCTCTGGGTTATTTGTGGGCCCTGCCTGGTGTTTTTACATGAACAGAATATGTGCTTTTATTTAAAATGCATCTCTGGGTTATTTTGGGGGCATAGGAATTCGCTCATTATTTTTTTTCTTCAAAATATAGTCCAGCCCTCCACAAGGTCTGAGGGACAGGGGACCGGCCCCCTGCTGAAAAGGTTTGCTGACCCCTGGCATAGACAATACTAAGCAAGATATGCAGGTGGTATGAGGCAGCTTTCCATGTTGTAGCTCAGGGGTGGGGCATCTGCTTTGCATACAGAAGATTGCAGTTTGCTCTCATTCATTTCCAGGTAGGACTGGGAGAGACTCCTGCCTGAAACCCTGACGAGAGTCAGTACCCAATTAGATGGCCCACTGGTCTGACTCAGTATAAGGCAGCTTCCTATGTAACACGTTGTGTCTTGTGGGAGCTTGCCTTCTGCTGCTTGATCTTCTTAAACATCCCCAGAAAACATGCTGAGATGCTTCAGTGAAGTTTGAAAACCTGTGATGCAGAAGGAACGCCCTCTGACTGAGTTTTGGCACAAACTCAGTTTTGTTTTGTTACATAAATGCAATGCAAAGGATTCTCTACTATGGGGAAATAAAGATAATGAGACCTCTGGAGCCAGTGTTTGTACAGCAAATACCTGAGTCATCTTATATCACTGTGGGGAAAAACAAGTGTGACCATCAAAGCAGTCCAAAGTGGCTGGGGCAACCCAGTCAGATGGGTGGAGTACAAACAATAACATTAAAAATTATTATTATTAAAGGAAACATTAATATCTGAAGCAGTTCAATATTCACTTGAAATTTGGATTATGTGAAAGTTACAGGAAGGGCTGTAGATCGGTGGGAGAGTATCTGCTTGGCATGCGTAAGTTGTTTTCAGTTGTGGGGTAGGAATAATTATGGTCATTTCCAAGACATATACCCCAGGGTCAACAGGGTCAAATAATGGCCTTTGTTTCCTTGTACTGCTCCATCATCTTCTGGGTCATGGATGGGGAACCTGTGAACCTCTAGAAGCTGGTGGATTCCAACTCCCATCAGCTCCGGCCAGCATGGCCAATGGTCAGGGATGATGGGAGTTGTAGTCCAACTGCATTTGCAGTGCACCAGGTCAGGAAAAGCTGGTTTAATAGGAAGTTTAGCCAGCAAGTTGGTTTATGCCAGTATTTCTAATGGTCAGTGATGATGAGATGTGTAGTCCAACAACAACAGAAGGGCCGCAGGATCCCCATCTCTGATCTCTTTCGGTGATGGATCTCCTTTGAAAGTCAGCGGCTAACCAAACCAGTAGAGCTCCTTACCTTTGCTCTTGCTTCGCGGGTAGCTTCTGCTTCAGCGGCCATGGCTCTCTGGAGTTGGATGGGCAGCTTCACATCTTTGATCTCCACCCGCTCCACCTTTATGCCCCAGTCATCTGTGGCATCATCTAGTGTGGCCTGTTTAAAAGGGTGGGGGCAGGAATGCATGTCACACATGGAGGTATTGTGCAAAGATGCCAAGCTAATCAAACAGAGGTGACTGGAGGTTTAAACAAGTCTCAACAGGACAAATGAACAGCCTTTTTAAGAGCCTTCCATCCTGCAAGGTGTTAAATATCCTTCCTTGTTGTGTTTTCAGCTGGCAGGTGACCCAGGCTCTGAGCTTTCATTGAAAGATAAAAGACTCTTAACAAACTACAGCTCCCATAATTCTTTAGGAATCCCATGTGGGGCTTTAAAAGCATGATGGGAATGTGGTCAGAGACTAAAGTAGAGGGAGCTACAGGCAGTGTCACACCCCCTGAACTGGTCATAAGGAAGAAGGCAGGCAGGGGTTGGGGGTTGGCTGAGGGCAGATTAGGACTGGTGGGGCAGTGCCCCACTTACCCTAAAGGACCAGCTTCCACTGGATTTTTGCATTGTATATTTAAATTGCAAAATTTAGTGGCTGATGCAAAAAAAATAAAAATCACCTGTCTAAACAGTGAAGTATGTTTCTCAACAACTCCCTACCCCACACCCCCATGGGGATGCAGCTCAACATTGCTGTACCTGCATGCTGTGGGCAATTTCCTCCCGGTCAGAGAGGATCTGAGAGAGATTCTTGGTCCCAAGAACGTTCCTCAGTGTGGTCTGAGCCAGGAGCCGAGTGGCTGAGTCTGCATTGGTGATGTTGGCAACAGCAAGGGTTGCATTCTGAACTCGGTAATAAACCACGCCATCCACATTAACTGTCACTGAATCTTTGGTAAGAATCTAGGGCAGAAACAGGGGGAGGGGAGAGAAGAGAGAAATGTGGAACGGAAGAATTAAAAAAAGAATCTCCAAGTCACTCATGCATCAAAACATAACCACAAAGAGGTGCCACAAGTAGCATGCTGCTAATTAGGCAGTTGTGATCAGACTGCCTGCTACCTGACAGTCACAAAGGAGCTTTTTTTCAAGTTCCCTATTTCAAACACCATGTGAGTTGTTCATTTTGTGCATGTGCTCATTTCTCCAATTGTACCATCGGTGGGCTTGCAACAGGTATTCTGCACCTGGCTAAGTCATCGGAGAAGCCACCTTTCAACACCAAGGTTACAGAACACTGAGAAGCTCCATACGGACCTCTATTCCATAGCGCTATGCTTTTTTGGATAGCACTCTGCTGTGCTGTGGCGCTGTGGTCTAAACTACTGAGCCTTGGGCTTGCCAATCAAAAGGTCAGCGGTTCGAATCCCCGCAATGGGGTGAGCTCATGTTGCTCGTTCCCAGCTCCTGCCAACCTAGCAGTTCAAAAGCACACCAAAAAGTGCAAGCAGATTAATAGGTACTGCTCCGGAGGGGAGGTAAACGGTGTTTCCGTGCGCTGCTCTGGTGTTCCATTGCGCCAGAAGCGGCTTAGTCATGCTAGCCACATGACCCAGAAAAACTGTCTGCAGAGCGGACAAATGCTGGCTCCCTCGGCCTGTAAAGCTAGATGAGCGCCACAACCCCAGAGTCGTTCGCAACTGGACTTAACTGTCATGGATCCCTTTTACTGCCTTATGCAGACACCAGATAAGTTCCCTGATTCTTTAACTTGTACATGCTGATCTTTGGCAGAAAGCACAAGTGATTTTTGAAATACCAAAAGGTAGCATTAATAGAATATGATGCTTTTCAACAAGCATATTTAACCCTCCCCCCCAACACACACTACCAAGTTGTTCAGCACTTCACCTCTCCCATAGCATCTGCTAGGTTTGAATCCAGCTACAGCTACAGATGGGCTGTACACTGCCAGCGCTCAAGACACTGGTTGCCTGGGTGTTTAAATGCCCAATTCCCTTGAGAATGGGATGGGGCAGGTGTTGTGGCAGCAATAACTCAGGCAATGCCAGCTTTTGCAGGGGCACACACTGGCACCCAACTGCCTCAGGCTGTGCCAGTGTGCCGTGTTTGTAGCAGCCCTGTAACAAGGAAGATGCAGCAAATTCCGGAGTGTGCCTTTCACTAATTATATAGCACCAACCACACACGTACACATTAAGGAGTTAACAGAAACCAGAAGGGTGCGGGAAGGATACCTGCCCCAAGGCATTCACAGCTTATATCATTTTATAAAATCATCATATTCTATTAGAGAAAATTGCTTTGCTGAAAGATTTTCACACAGCTTCAAGGGGGGGGGGGAAGCATGCAAATTAAAAAAAACAATTTGAGGAAACACAGCAATTAAATCCAAGAGGTTTACGGAGAACTTTGCCCAGGGTTGACTATCTCATCTGCATGCAGAACCTCCCAGGCTCAGTAATGCCTCACCATCACACTTTCGAACACACCCCAACTCCCCCTGAGAGGCCGAATACCATAGGATAGGACTGGCATTATGGGATAAGCTGTCCTGCAGGAAAGCATCTGCCTCTATAGATTTGCTCACTGGGGGATGTCCAGCAAGCTTCCAGTGCACTGCAGGGCCTCTCCTGTGCTGTATATCAACACTGCAGGTCTGAGCCTGCAGATGTACAATCTAATAAGACACAAACACAAGGAAGGGAACAGGAAGAGAAGGTGGGAAACCTTGCACAGGCCAATATTATTCACATTATTGTAGGCTGCTTGTTACACAGAGGTCCCCAAGCACCTTGCATCATCTCTAAAAAACAAACACAATGGGTTTTAGCCAACTGAGTTTTACTCAGACCAGACCTATTGATGTTCATGCACCTATGTTAGTATGGCTCATCCATTTCAATAAGTTGGCTCTGAATAGGACTAGCATTGGGTACCCTCAACATTGGGTAAGGCAAGCATGTGGACAGGCTTGTCTAAGCAAGAATTTTTAGCAGACACCGAAAAGAGTAAAGTGAAGGCACCTGCTTGATTTCAGTAGGAAGGAAATTCCAAAATGCAGGTGCTGTCAGACTTAACGATTGCATCCTTACAAATGCAGAATGGGTATTATGTGGTACCAGTAGTAGTGCCAATTCCACCGATCAAAGCAGTCTTGTAGGTAAACTTATCAGAAGTTGTTAAGCTAGATGGACCAATGGTGTGAGTGTAAAGAGAGAGAAGCAAAACTGAATGTCATTGAGGCTGTGTACACAGTACACCTTTAAAGCACATTTGAAATGCATTCTTCCATTTCAAGGAATTCTGGGCTCTGTAGTTTGCTAAGGGTTGCTGGGAAGTTTAACCCTGGGAAGGCTCAACCACAGTGCCCAGAATTCTTTGAGAGAAAGAATGTGCTTCAAATGTGCTTTGAAGGTATAGTGTGTGCACAAAGCCAAAGAAAGCCACACACATCTAATCGTTTCTTAAAGAGACTCAATGATTTTCAACAGAATAAAGTTCCATGTCACCTTTGAAATGACCAGGAATATTACAGCTCCTTTTACTGATACAGTGGTACCTCAGGTTGCGAACGGGATCCGTTCTGGAGGCCCGTTCGCAACATGAAAAGAACGCAACCCGCAGCAGTGCATCTGCACACGCGCGGGTTTCAACTCACCGCTTCTGCACATGCGTGTGATGTCATTTTGCCCATCTGCGCATGCGTGAGCGGCGAAACCCGGAAGTAACCCTTTCCGGTACTTCCGGGTCACCGCGGGACACAACCTGAAAGAACGCAACATGAAGCGGACATAACATGAGGTATGACTGTACTGCAGAGATGGGAAACAGGAGTGTGTCCGACTCCTCACCCCCTGTGCTTTCTCAGTGACAGTATTGCAGCTGAAGCAGAGTTATTTCTAAGAACATCCCTGCTGGATCAGGCCAATGGCCCATCGAGTCCAGCATCCTGTCCTCACAGCGGCCAACAGGTACCTGAACAGGAAGCCCAGAGGCAAGACCTGAGTGCAACAGCAGCTTCTCCACTTGGAATTCTCCACAACTGGCATTCAGAAGACTACTGCCTCCAACACCAGGAGTATGTGGGTGTGGGTGGAACATAGAACATCTCCAAGTGGAATGGCTGTGATTATATTAATCTTATTTTAATGTTAGTGTTATTTAGAATCGTCCTAACAGAGATCTGTGTAATGTCTTTGCGGCCACAGCCACAGCAGTTTCTATTTTAAGTAATGCAAGCAAGGTAATTACAAGCCAATAGCTCCTTTAATTGGCTTCTGCGATACACAGATGAACCAGTGCCACTCTCAGCTTTACTAAGTGAGATATGACCCTCTTATTGAGGAACCAATACAGCTGCCTTGCAAGAAGCTTACTAGTCCTCAGTGTTTGACAAGAGCATTGAGAGTTGATAGGCGACCTCTATTCCCCCATCACACAATTCCCATGGTTTAACAGCCAGCCCCTTTTCCCAGGGAACGCTGGGAACTGTAGCTTTATGAGGGGAATGGGGACTGCCTAGCAACCTTCAGCATCCTTAAGGAACTGCAATTCAGGAAGCCGCAACTGTTTAAAGTGGTATAATACTGTTTTAAATGTGTAGTGTGGATTGGGCGCTAGTGGCAGTGAATTCTGTGGTTTAAGTCTATGCTGTGTGAACTTTCTCTTGTCAGTCACATAGCATGCAAACTGGGAGTTTATCTTTATGTAAACAATGAAGCAGGAGCGCCTGAATTTGCTTGTTTTCCTTATCTCTTCCTGTCTCCTTTTTCCTTTGGTATCATGTCTATTTTATTGGAAGCTGCCAGCAAAGGGCTGCCTGGTTTTCTTAATCTTTGTTCAGCCCCTAGAAATCTTGAGATGGTTTACGAATGAGCTGCCATCCTCTTCTGGAAAGAAACCAGAGCAACTGCAACAAATTGTAGCATGAAAACACAGATTCTATGGAAACGGGGAAGTAATTAAAAGCAGCAGCAGACATGCAAAATCATCAAACAACTGGGCAAAAGTCATCAAAAGAACAGCGGCTCATGAAAACAGTGAAGAAGAAAGGAGGAGGATCAAAGGGGCTTTTTAGTTTACAGAAAAGGCGAGCTTCAAGAGACATGATAGAAGTTTATAAAATTAGGCATGGAATGGGTTCTCTCTGGCAGAAAACCCAGCCATCGCCCACTAGTGTCTTTAACAAACCTCACAGGACTCATGGAGACACCAGAAGGAATACAGCAGTGTTGGCCAAACTGGGCCCTCTAGATGTTTTGGGACTACAATTCCCATCATCCCTAGCTAAAAGAACCAGTGGTCAAGGATGATGGGAATTGTAGTCCCAAAACATCTGGAGGGCCGAGTTTGGCCACCACTGGCATACAGTGAAGGGGCTAGGTGAGCTTCCCTAAGGAGGGCATTCCATGGGATTAGTGCCACTCCAAAGAAGACTATGCTTCTCATGGCTGCCCATCCTACTTATGTTGGCTGAAAAGACAGAAGCAGGATCTCAAATGCTGAGTGGAATGCATTAGGACTAATGGATAGACATACAGTGGTACCTCGGGTTAAGTACTTAATTTGTTCCAGAGGTATGTTCTTAACCTGAAACTGTTCTTAACCTGAAGCACCACTTTAGCTAATGGGGCCTCCTGCTGCCGCCGCGCCACCGGAGCCTGATATCTGTTCTCATCCTGAAGCAAAGTTCTTAACCCGAGGTACTATTTCTGGGTTAGCGGAGTCTGTAACCTGAAGCGTCTGTAACCTGAAGCGTATGTAACCTGAGGTACCACTGTATAAAAATGGGATCTGCAATCAAATGTTGCAGCATGGAGTGCTCCTGTTCCAGTAAGTCCGTCATGCCCTCCTCCACGATACTCCTTTCTATTCCGCCTCCGAACTAGTTTTACACCTCCCTGCCTCCCTTCAACAGTCAGTCAGCATTCTCTGCTCACTAAGCATACTCAGTCCTTACTAGGCTGATCAGGGTTTTCCCCCTCCACCCACCCCCTCATCATTCCCTCCCTAAAGACGTTTTAATAACTCAGCAACTCTTAGTTCAGGGATGCAGAAACGTTTCCAGCCTGAGGGCCGCATCTGCTTCCGGACAACATTCCAGGAGCCACATTCCAGTGGTGGGTGGGGCCAGAGGCAAAAGTGGGTGGAGCTAGTTTACAGAGAGAGAGAGAGAGAGAGAGAGAGAGAGAGAGAGAGAGAGTTCTCTAGCCTCTATCCAGAAGACCAAGAGCCATAATCATAGTTCAAGGATGCATTCCAACCACGCAAAATGACTCAAGGAGGGTGCAAAGCAAGACAGGTGAGGGGTGTGGCCTGGGAGAAGAGGGTGTGGCTTCAGAAGAGTTCTGAGAGTCCTGGAAGGTCGTCCTGACCCCAGGCAGCCAAGGTTACCCAGCCCTGCAATAGAACTTATACCCTGGGGTTTTCCAGCACCTTGACAACATCATTAACTTTCAATTAAGGAAGCAAGAAAAGAAACACGTAAAAGAAACCCATCCCTACCTAATGAAATAAATACCCTGCAACCCTGTTGCTTGCAAAAACCACAGGCACAACAGAATTGAATTACAGAAAAGCCAGGAGGAAATGAGGGGCGGGGAGGAGGCTCACTAAGGGTACATTCCTGGCAGCAAACACATTAAGCCTAATGATGATTATTAGGTTCCTAAGCAATTCATTCCGAGCCAGTTCCACAACAGTTACTGCCAGAGGAAAAAGTCATTGCAGGATAAGTGGCAGGTGGCTGCCTGGAACAAAACCGAAACCCTCCATGCTGGCCTTCATTCCAAATGGTCTGCTTTGACAGAGGCCATGGCAGAGACTGCCTCACTGCATGGAGGAGTTCCGGACCAAGCTAGATGACATGTTAGCTATATATCTGAGCCCTTAAGTGCAAGGTACTATCCATCTTGCAGATGGATTGCTGAGAGTCACAGCAGCAAGGGAACTGGTGGCAGAGAACCAGAAGGGACATAAATACTCAGTGTCAGAGCACTTGCTCTGCATGCAGAAGTTCCTGACTCCAGTCCCTGGCATCTCCAGTTAGGGCTAGGAAAGACTCCCTCTCTGAATGTCTCCTGTGGGAAACCCTGGAGATTGTTGATAATACTGAACTAGATAGACCAATGGTCTAACTCAGAAGAAGTTTCCTATGTTCCTATTTAATTCATCCCTTTGAGAACTAGAATATTACTTTATATTTAAGGGGAAGTGCCGCAATCTGGCAGCAGAGCACCTGCTTTGAATGAAGAGCATCCTGTGTTTAATTCCCGATGGCACCTCCAAGTAGGACTGGGAATGTCTCTTGCCTGAAATTCGAGACCATGGAAGAGGGGCAGCGGGTGTGAGAAAGCCATGGGGTGGGGGTGGGATGGGGAGAGAAACTTGACTAGCCTATTTATATACAGTATTTAGTAGGGGGAAGAGAAGAAAGAGGTCAAGGAAAGGGAATACTCACTTCCTGTGGCGGTATATCAAATGATATGGTCCTCATGTCCACTTTGATGAAGCTGTCTGTGCAGGGCAATACGAAAAACAGACCTGTTGGAAAACAAAAGTGCAATTGTTAGACACAACAACTCTAGGGCATTAACTGCTCTGCATGTGCAAGGAAGAGGTCGGAAGGTATATTGAAGTGCATGGGACAAAGTCAATTCAGCAACATTGCACCAGGCACCAGTCTTGGTGCAAATGCATGAAGCTGCATTGGGGCTGGAGCACTGATGGTGCCCTCCCCCAGGCCAGAGACCCGGGGGAGGGCACCACCAGTGCTCCAGCCCCAATGCAGCTGACCAGCCACACGGAAATTCAGCCACATGTGGGACCATGTATGCGAAACACAGCACTGTACACCAAGGAGGTGGAGTGGCCTGACACAAGTGCTCCTTCATGCCACCAATATGAGGCTTCCCCTAGGCAGCAGTTAGCCTTACTAAACAGCTTAAGGTTGTTAAATTGTGTGACTTCTCCTGGGGTGCTACGTCGCTTGGTGGCTGACTGCAGCTGGGGTCCTCTCTGCTGCTGTACATCTGGAGCTCCCAGCAGCTAAACAGAGGTATTGCTTGCTTAGGGTGGTAAATTCTTATCCCTTATCAGCATGCTGTCTAATAAATCTTAAGACTTCTTCACCACTTGTGTCTTGTCTTGCTTCCAAATCCCACAGAAAGAACCCCCTTGCCTTTACCAAGACAGACCATAACAGCAAACACTCACCTGGCCCCTTTGCACCTCCTTTTAGGATACGTCCAAGCCGAAATATGATGGCTCGCTCATATTCCTTGACAATCTGCAATGAGGGGGGAAAGTCAGTTGGGGGGGGTTGCGGTTTTGTTCCCTTTCATTCTGCACATTTCAGGCTATCCTTGATGCTATTTGGGCCACATTTGTAATTAGCTCACTTCAGATAAGAAGAGGAGGCTTTTTAAGGGGGCAAAACAAGGCATAAGATTCTGCAACTACGTAGAGAGACTACAACTTCATGCTCTTCCTATCAAGCTGAAGGAGGACCCTGATCTTTTTCATATAAAAATTGTGCTTCATGAGAAGTTTCTTGACAAAGAGGCTTGTGGCACTTTAAAGACTTAACACATTTCTTTACTGCATGAGCTCTTCTGGACTACAGACACCTTCATCAGATGCATGAAGTCTTGTAGTGAGTTGCAGGTGAATATATACACATGTTTAAGGAGTTAGGGGATCAGAAATGTAAACAGTGAAGTGAGAAGGAAATGAAAAATACAGTAAAGTACAGATTATGATAATTATGTTATGCAAAAAAAAAAACCCCTAATTGTTGACAACACAGGCAGCCTGGCATTGGCAAATCAATTAATACATGCTGTGGGTTGTTGGGTTTTTAAAAACACTTTTGTCCAGATTCAGTTCACCAGTGAACCTCTTGATTAATTGTAACCTGGTGGCCTCTTTATGCAGTCTCCCTCTGAAGTTCTCTTCTGCAAGAATAGCCATTTAAGGAGTGGACTCCCCCAGAAGGTAGTGAAATCTGCCTTCATTGGAGCTTTTTAAACAAAAGTTGAATGGCCATCTGTCGGGAATTCTTTAGCTGCGATTCCTGCAGTGCAGGGGCCAGACATGACCCTTTGGGTCACTTCCAGCTCTAAGGTCAGCTACAACGTACAGTCGCTGATCTGTTTAGAGTGGGGAAGGAATCCTAGGTCACAACTGCTTTCCAACCAACTATTTTTTACCTTTATGCACATCCAGATGGATAATGGGAAAGTGATGGTAACCAAAAAGAACGAGACCATAACCAGGATCCACCCACAGACTCCAATGCTTCCTTCAGAGCCCTCTGGAAGAAAAGTGAGAAAAAAGTGCACATGCATTAAATGGGCTTCTATTGCTTCTGTGTAGGGAAGAGGGAGAAATTCAGTTATGTTTGCATTTTAACCTAATTTGCACTTCTGGAACAAATACATGAGCTGCATCCCTTCAAAGTTTTATTTTATTTAAAGATTTCTTACCACATTTAACAAAATGTATCAAAGTGATGCACAAACTGTCAAGCAATAAAACTTTGAATAGACACATCATAAGGTAAAAGGTAAAGGGACCCCTGACCATTAGGTCTAGTTGTGACCAACTCTGGGGTTGCGGCACTAATCTTGCTTTATTGGCCGAGGGAGCCAGCGTACAGCTTCCGGGTCATGTGGCCAGCATGACTAAGCTGCTTCTGGCGAACCAAACAGCACACGGAAACGCCGTTTAGCTTCCTGCTGGAGTGGTACCTATTTATCTACTTGAACTTTGGTGTGCTTTCAAACTGCTAGGTTGGCAGGAGCAGGGACCGAGCAACGGGAGCGGGGATTTGAATTGCCAACCTTCTGATCGGCAAGCCCTAGGCTCTGTGGTTTAACCCACAGTGCCACCCGCGTCCCAGACACATCATAAGCAGCCAATAATCAGTAACAAAACTGATCATTGCATCTAGAACAAGAATGTATCTGACTACTGACAGGGACACAACACTGAAGGTGAATCTCTAAGAAGAAACTGTTCCATAATGCCATACTGTAGGTGCCACCACAGAGAAAGCCCTTTTCCTGCCTGATACCAGATGAATCAATTCAAAGTGCATTGTTCTCCATTGTCAGTCCTAGCCCTTGCCAGGTCAGGAGTGGTAAAGCATGAGGGGATTTGTACGAGGAGCATGACCAGTGATCTCCCTTATTGCTCAGGCAGACATGGCATCTTTATAGGATGCAGGAAGTCAAGTTTGGCTACAGCTCACACCTGCTCTGTGCCAAGGCCCAACCAGAGGTAAATGCAGTCTAGCCAGAAATTCACACTTATTCAATTTTTGCAATGCAATTCTCTAACCACTGTTCATAAAAAGTGCATCAGGGCACACATTCATGAAAATGAAAACTGCTTGCAAAAAAAAAAAAGAAAACTGCATGCGGGGAAAAAGTGTACCTTAGCCAAAACTGCACACACACACAAATTGGTTTCTTATGACACATTTGCACAAAAATGCTGGCAAATTTTCATGAGGATTTTTCTTTTTAAAAACATGCAATTTATTGCAAAAATGTAGAGAAATGAATTTAAAGTTCAAAACTTGAGAAACCGTGAGAAGCAAAATTGATAGTTCCAGTCATCCCTGCATATGTTAATCCCTCTTCCCGAAAGGAACTCTGGGAATTGTAGCCCTGTAAATGAAGGAGTCTTCTAGCAACTCCCAGCACCCTGAACAAACTACAGGATTACTTGGGGGGGGGGACACGGCTGTGTAAAGGGTTGTGATAGTGCAGATAGAGTCTATCACCATCATAATCGCCCCTCCCAGAGAATTTCGGCGACTGCCCAAAATATGAAATGCTGCATCTAAAAAAGGAACATGAGATCATATTCAGGAATGTGACACAGAGTTCACACGGAGATTTTTCCTGGCCTTGGATTCAGTTACAGGAAAAGGGAATCAAGTATGTAGCAAGGCGTATTTGTCTTCTACTGCAACAGCGGCTCAACTAGATCAAGCATTCGATCCGGCATTGCACAGAAAAGTAATTTTCTCCCATATTTTCTCTGGGAGTTCTATGGAGATGGGGAAGAATATTTATTTGATCTTATTCCCAAGGCTTCTGCATACCAAATGCTTAACCAGGGGTTGTTTCCCTTTAACCATGGTTAACCTATTCCACATGAATACCTAAGCCAGGTGTAGGGAACCCTTTTTGTCCAGCCTCCCACCCCAAAAAGACACAAGTGGAGGCTCTTACTTGAGGTTAGGTTGGCCTCAACTAGAGCCAGGGCTTTCTCGGCCGCGGCTCCAATCTGGTGGAACGCTCTGTCACAAGAGACTAGGGCCCTGCAGGACCTGACATCCTTCCGCAGGGCCTGCAAGACAGAGCTGTTCCACCAGGCCTTTTGTCAGGGCGCAGCCTGACCCCCTCCTCTGGCAATCTGCACAAAATTTTGCTTGATGGTTGCCATTAATTTGATTTTAATTTGATTTAATTAATTTTATAATGAATGTTTTAGAATGTTGGACTATTTTGATTGTTGTTAGCCGCCCTGAGCCTGGCTTCGGCTGGGGAGGGCGGGATATAAATAAAATTTATTATTATTATTATTATTATTAAAAGTAAGGCAAGTAAAAGTGCAGGCTCAGGGTTCAGGAGTCACGGGTTCAGGAGCAAGGGCAAGAAATTCAGAACTGCAGGTGTCCCTGCAATAAGTTCCCAGTACTTGGCCTGCCCACCAAGCTCTTAAAGACAAGACAGGGCAGTCTTATTCTCGAGACTCTCTCACTTTGTAAGAATTATGGTACTACAAGTGCATGTGCTTTTGGGGTGGGGTTGTCTGTTCCCACAACAAGGGCGGCATCTCGTTCTAGATAACGAGACTGCACACTTTTGTCACACCTTGGTTATCAAAGCCTCCCCAGCCTTCATCGAGTCTCTCTGCTCCACAGGAAGGGGGCGGGGAAGGCACAGTAGTTCCCCTCCCCTTTCAAAGAGTCTGGTCGGGGCAGATCAAACCAGATCCCCCACCATTCAGCCACCACACTCATTTCTTCCTCCTCCTCAATCCAAGCCTGCCAGTCCAAGCTCAATGTTGCTGCAGGGCTCAATACACCCCTGGTCTTCCAGATGTTGCTGGACTATAGCTCCCATCGGCCTAGGACCCTCGTACCTACGGGACCGCCTCTCCTGGTATGCCCCGTGGAGGACCTTAAGGTCCACAAATGACATTTAGGAGGTCCCAGGTTGCAAGGTGGTTAGATTGGTCTCAACTAGGGCCAGGGCCTTTTCAGTACTGGCCCCGACTTGGTAGAATGCTCTGTCACAAGAGACCAGGGCCCTGTGGGACTTGACATCTTTCTGCAGGGCCTGCAAGACAGCGATGTTCTGCCTGGCCTTTGGTTTGGACTTGGTCTGACCCCTATTTTCCCCTCCCCTTATGGTTTTGATCTATGGGCTACTTTTAAAATGAGGCTGCATTTAAATTTGCATTTTAACCTGTATTTTAACCCCCCCCCATTATGTTCTTACTGTAATTTTACTGGTGTTAGCCGCCCTGAGCCCGGCTCTGGCCAGGGAGGGTGGGGTATAAATAAAAATTATTATTATTATTATTATTATTATTATTATTATTATTATTATTATCAGCCTTAAGACCTGGTCATGCTGGTTGGAACTGAAGGGTCACAGGTTCCCCAACTCTGAACCATGATTGAGTATGAGCCACAAACAATGATGCAAAAATGTAAGTTTGGTGGGTATGTAAACAATAAGAGCCTTCAACTGAATCCATACATAGACACACCCTATCAAACATTTCACTTCAATTTCTTCTGGCAAACTGTGTTTGGTGGGCATTATATATATGTAAAATTAACATACCACACATCTATTATTATTATTATTATTATTATTATTATTATTATTATTGCCAAGTAAACTCAAATGGATAAAGGGCAAGGTTCAAATGAGATTCCAGGGGCAACTGCAGCCCACCAGGGATCACTGATCTCTTCCCATGCTACGCCTGCTCTCCCACAACCCTCCCTGATCCTGCTTTTCAGTTTCTCCAAGTGCTTTTGCCAAGCTGGTGTGCATCTATGAACTACAAGAATGCCTGTTGCTCGCCTAGATTTAGCTCTCTCTCCCTGATTTTTGTTTAAGATCTTTTATTAAGATTTTCCCATAAAACAGTAAAATTACAACTACAGAAGATACAACTTGAATAAGTAAAACCAGAAGAAAGAAAAGATACAAAAGCTAAAGATACAAAAGAAACATTTCTGATTTTCCATCTGCTGGCTATATAAAGAAAGAAAATATGATTACTCAGTCCATGATAACATCCATCTTCACCACTTTCTGTCTTTTAAGTCAATGTGTCAAATCACTGAATAAAGAAAGTACATTCTACCAAGTGCCCCCCCCCCAGATTTCTTAGGACACCCCCCATTCCCCCTCACAGAACTATAATTTCCAGAATTCCCTGCAAAGAGGGAGTGGTTGTTAAACTACTCTGATAACTGTAGCTCTTTTAGGGGGAACAGAGGTCTCCTTAGAACTCTTAACAAACGACAGCTCCCAGAATTCTTTGGGGGAAGCCATGATTGTTTAAATTGGCATAATACTGACATAATACTATGCAGATGGGCCCAATACACTTTTCAGTTTAGTTATGTTTTAAGTACTGCACAAGTGCAATGCTTAAGCGTCCATAGAATCTTTGCAAAAGAAGAGGTGGACAGGAAGGAAACCAGAACAAATTGGTTGCACCCCTTGACTTCCTAGCAACCCTCACCAGGCACTAGCTCACACTTCTCTTTTTCTTTACAAAGGGTATCATAAAACAAAGGAGAAGAAGTGTTTTCAGTTCTGCAGGCTGGATTGCAAAATTCCAATGCCAGGAATGAGAAAATGAACTCAGATTGCATTGAGGGAGTCTTTCCTTTCCACTGGACTTTTGCAAGAGGCAGCAACAAACTGCAAGGTATCATTTTTGCAACATTGCGAAGCAGGAGAAATGATATTATCAAACTCTGCCTCCTTCTCCACTTCTCTTCTGTTTGCATTCTCTGCTCATGCTGCAGACAGCATTCTGGGAAAACGGGCACCAGCAGCACCCATAGATCTTGGGGCTTCCCCTTCCCCCAAACACAGCCAGAAACAGATGGGTGGTATGGCTTAGGGCAGGCATCTCCAACTTTCGGTCCTCCAGATGTTTTGGACTACAGTTCCTATCATCCATGAGCACTGGTCCTGGTAGCTAGGGATCATGGGAGTTGTAGGCCAAAACATCTGGAGGGCCACAGGTTGGGGGTGCCTGGCTTAGGGCATGGGTCGGCAAACTAAGGCCCACACGCCGGATCAGGCCCAATTGCCTTCTAGATCCTGTCCGGGAATCGCTACGTGGATCGGCAGCATGTGGATTGCCAGTTTGCACGTTCTTTCCCTCCCCCTCCCTCCCTCACACAGCGCCGCTTTTCTCCTCAGAGATGGAGCCATCTTGTCCCACGCCGGGTGCCATCGACAGCGGGAGTCAGCTTGCCTGCCTCAGCATGGCGGCGCTGTGAAGGGGGCGTATGATGCTGGCAGCTGCTGCGCTTTCCTCCTGCTCCTCCTCCCTCTCCCTCAGTCCAGTGGCGTAGCGTGGGTTGTCAGCACCCGGGGCAAGGCAAGTAATTTGCGCTCCCTAACCCATGGATTTGCGCCCCCTAACCCTAACCCCCAGATGTTGCGCCCGGTGCGGCCGGCCCCCCCTGCACCCCCCACGCTACGCCACTGCCTCAGTCCACCCTTCCTTCCTTCCTTCCTTCCTTCCTTCTCCGCCCTGCTTTTCCACGCCACTTCCTCACACGCTTTCTTTGTTGCTGCCTGCCTACCTCCCTCCCTCCTTCATTCCTCCCATGGCATTCAGGCGGGTTGTTGCAGTGGCCACAGACACCACTTGTGGGTTGGCAGTCACCTCTGTCTTCTTCTTCACGGTTCCCCTCAGGAAGCAGCAGCACCAGCAGGTGGTGGGTAAAAGCTCCGTCGACACCCTGATTCCTCTACCTCTGCCAGTGGCTCCTCCGCCGGGGCTGCTGCTTCCATCTTCACCAGCCAACACAGCGTCCTACCCTTCCACTGCGCCTGGCTGGCTGGAGAAGCCCAACTGCAATTATTGGGACAACAACTGGGACAGGTACAGCAAAGCATCTTCAGGCCTCTTTGCAGGCAGGCAAAAATTGTTCATATTCCCCCCCCAAAAAAAGAAATTTAGTCTGGCCCCCCACAAGGTCTGCGGGACAGTGGACCGGCCCCCTGCTGAAAAAGTTTGCTGACCCCTGGCTTAGGGGGAGGCAGGCATTGCTTAGGGCAGCCCATGAGTAGGCAAAAGACAACATCTGTGCCTGCAGATAAAGTCTGCAGGTGGTCACCCTGACCTTGACCCATTCCACTTGCTGATGTTTGGGAAAGGGCCGTAGCTCATCAGCCCTAGAGCACCAGCATTATATGCAAAAGTTCCCAGGTTCTGCATCTCCTGGTAGGGTTGAGAGGGAATCCTGCCTGAAATACTGCTGCCATTCAGCACTGAGCTCAGTGGCTTAAAAATCTGATGGCTGGTGGTCCTATAACTGTAAGCATCAAAATTCTAAGAGGTGTAGCCTTTTATACTTAGCAGAATCAACCTTAGCCCCCTAATATTGGCTGAGGATTAGGCTGGGGCAAAGGAGGCTGCTTCCCCTCCCCCTCAGCCTACCCCCTCCCTATTGGGACACCCAAAGAGTACCAATGAGACTTGAATCCCAAGATGCTGCCTTTGAGCAAAACGTCCAAAGCAAACTGGTAGGATTGTTCTTGGATGTTCTCTAGAGCATTGCCATTGCTCTTGAGACTTTCATATAAGATTGTTAATGTGATGGGTATAAACTCATTTTTAGTAGATTCACCTTCTAGAACAGGGGTCAGCAATTTTTTTCAGCCCGGGGCCGGTCCACTGTGCCTCAGACCTTATGGGGGGGCTGGACTATATTTTTTTTGGAGGGGGGAAATGAATGAATTCCTATGCTCCACCAATAACCCAGAGATGCATTTTAAATAAAAGCACACATTCTACTCATGTAAAAACACGCCGATTCCCGGACCGTCCATGGGCCGGATTTAGGTGATTGGGCTGGATCCAGCCCCCGGGCCTTGGTTTGCCTACCCATGTCCTAGAAGCTTGATGCTTAGTGAGAATATGTATCTACCTGTAAGAATGCTTTTGTTTTCTTTGTATCTGGTAAATCTTGTACCCAAAGTTTTCCCAACCCCATGTGACCTGTTCATACTAGAAGAACTGGAGAGTCCAACTTAACACTCAATAACTGGGCATCCTGATTATAACTGGTAATATTTGGAGCCAAGTACTTGAAATGGGACAGTCTTTTATTTTTTACATGTGTGCAAAATATACATAGATGTGTGGTTCTCAAACCACGTAGCTACAGGCAGATAACAACACAAAATCTTGCTACTTCACAATTGTTCCTAGCACATGATCTGCATTTACAAGAAACGCTTAGTGTCTCTCATCAAATTTTTCTTCTTAAGATTGTCAAAAGCTATGGTTGTGACCAGGAACTTGGATCAAAAGCCATTGATCTTGCAAAGGGCTGGATACTGCTGAAAGGCTATCAGGCTCCGGATCCTTTATGCTGCATATGAACTTCCTACTAAAAGAATATTTAAGGTTCACATATATTTAAAGGAATTAACTCTAAGTGAATCTCCTTCTTGGCTCAGATGATAAACCATGGTATTACACAAATAATTAATGTGAGCATCAATACAGTGGGAGTAAATGGTTTGTGACAGCTGTAATAACTACAGTGATGTCCAGTACTGAAAACATCTGAGTAGCTAACAGTTTCACTTTACCATAAGTGATATTTACTATTCACAGTTTGCAAAAATCCCCTCAGCTTAGATTTTGAATTAGCTGACAAGCTCATGTATTGACAGGTTTTGTAGAGTTGGAAAAGGTTCAGAAAAGGGCAATGAAATTATCAAGGGGCTGGAGCAACTTCTCCTATGAGGAAAGATTGCAGCATTTGGGACTTTTTAGTTTAGAGAAAAAGCGTGTAAGAAGTGACACAATATAAGTTTATAAAATTATGTGAGACGTGGAGAAAAATGTCTGTCGTAACTCTATAACTTGTGGACACCCAATAAGAAGCACAATGATGAAAGATTCAGGACATATAAAAGAAAGCTATTATTCAGGCAGTACATAGTTAAACTATGGAACTCATTCCCACATGAGGCGGTGATGGCCATCTACTTGGGTGGCTTTAAAAGAGGACTGAATGAATTCATTGAGATAAACTCTATCAACAGCTGTTATAGCACCATTGTCAGAGGAAGACTCTCCAAACTGAAATTTAATTGTACCCAAGGCACATTATCAACCCATCTTTCACCTTGTTTATTAAAATAAAGTTCCTGGAAAAAAATAGTTAATAACTGTTTTGCTTTTTAACCCATCGGGTAGCCAGTCACCAACATAGAAGGTAACAGCAACATTCTAGTAGGGTAAACAAACGAGTCCCTGGATGTATGTAAAGGTTGGCATTGGTTCTAGAATTTCTCCAGGGGATTAATTTCATCTTAAGTATACATAGCTTTGAGCTTTGCTTCTGTAAAGAGTCAATACAAATTTCAGTTGTAGAAGGAGCCAAGGGAGATTTCGCAAAGCGAAGACAGATTACGGGCTGCTGAATATGTTTATCATATGAAAGTTTGACCACAATCTTAGCATTACTGAGCTGAAATCAAGTTTCTAGTCCATAAAATGGTAGCCCCCTCCACACAAAACCCCTTCCAGAAACTTAAAAAATCAGGCCTCGGGGAGAGTGAAATTCCAAGCTTTGCACCCCAACAAAGTCCATGAACCTCAACTCTTGCTACAGGGCTTATCCATTTTCAAGTAGCACACCCCAGGGTCATTCTGAAGATTCAAACTCCTGCAAAAGACCCTGAACCCTCCTGCAATGGGAGACCAAGGAGTACCTTCACCGCAGGCGTGCACTCATCCACACCCACCCAAATAAACTCCCTCCAGAGGAAAGCAGATTACATTTGTACATTATCTGAGGCTCTCAGCGTTTCCTGTGTTTCACCACAGAAAGCAAGACTACGACCGTCAGACGCCGTAGCTTAGACCGAGCCTTCCCTAAACGGAAATCGCACGCTCATGCACGCCCTTTTCGCCCCTATCTCAAAACCTCCAGATTTTTTTAAGTACTCATTTTAGGGTGCGATTATCGGAAGCTGAAACAGGCACACTCTGTGCATGCCCGGAAGCAACAGGTGTGTAGCCAACCAGGTTTTACTTAGTGTAAACCCAGTTATATTAATGGACCCAAGTTCGTCCTGTCTGTTCATTTCAGTCGGTCTGACTACTCTGAGTAGAACCAGGCTATCTGTCTTTCCTTCCCCCAGCTCTGCTCGTACCCCCAGCCTCGACCAAAAAAGAAGGGAAGAAGGATGGGGCTGCCCCAACTTTGCAAGCCTCAGCTCGTCTCACCTCCGATCTTGACGGTCTCCCGCTTGCCGCGAGTGCCTTTCTCCGCGTCCTCCATGACTCCCACCGACGCAGCCAGCTTCCCAAACGAGGCGGCTACCCGTTTCAACAGAAGGTATCTGGGGTCCGCGGCGCTCCAGCTGCAGTGTTTGATTCGAGTGGGCGGCCTCGCTTCTTCTCCGCCCCGCACATCATCAAGACCCGCCCCCTCCTCTTGCACAATGCTTTACAGTTGTCTAAGATGCAGGCTGCAGTTTTGTGTATGCGCTCGCCAGAGAATTCCACAACTGGCTTTCCTTCTGAGTAGACCAGAGACAGGGGCATCGGCGGCCCTCCAGATGTTGTTGGACGCCAGCTCCCATCAGCCCCAGCCATCATAGCCAACGATCAGGGATGATGGGAGCCGTAGTCCAATAAAGTATATCTTTATACCTAGAAAGTCACATCTTTCTCCTCATCCCTGGAGCAGACACGTCGCAGCGGCAGGGAAAAAACACTCAAAAACAAAAATCTTACTGGCTAGCTAATTCATGCAGGACACTCTTTCAGTAGATCCAAACTGGTGATGTTGTTTGGTATGGGTTGATTTTGTTATTCACATGCAACACTGGGTTGGACACTGTGAAAACAGGAGGCTGGACTAGATGGGCCATTAGCCTGTTCCAGCAGTTTCTTCTTAAGTTTGTTTGTCTCTCTCTTTCTCAGCGGAATCAACAACGCTAGATTCATTTTAATCAAGGCTGCTGCGTTCTGCTCCAACCTACAAACTGTTTGAGATTCCAGGGGTTCCAGGCACTTACCTAGGGTTACATTTCCTTGGAATTAGGGGCAGCAGAGACAGTGGTGTCTTTAGGATATATGCTTTATTTACACATGTATTCAACCTGAGCCTACAATGCAGGGGTTCCCAGCATTAACACCCCGAGGGTCTTACTTCTCCCATAGCTGCAGCCTTGGACTCAAGCAGAAATCACAGACCCTCCAAGTGACGTCTTCTCTAGGGACAGTCCCAGATTTGCAGAAGCTGTCCTGGCCCAGAATGTCCTGCTTTTCCATCGGACGTCCGTATTTTGATTGGAGGAACGCTAGTGGGTATGGAGCTATGCGACCCCTGGGCCAAGGAGATAAGTAACTATGCAACCTTTAGAAGACATCTGAAGGCAGCCGTGTATAGGGAAGTTTTTATGTTTTATTATGTTTTTATACGTGTCGGAAGTCACCCAGAGTGGCTGGGGCAACCCAGTCAGATGGGTGGAGAATAAATGTGATGCTGATGGAATAGGACATCCCTATTTTCATCAGATAAATGTTGGAGGGTATGAAATCAAGCATATCTCTCACTCTCAGGCTTCTATCCTAGTTCTCTCCCACACTCCAGTCTGCCTTTATCTTTCTCACTACTAGCCAGATGAAGTAGGGCGCCCACACACGTGCCCCCTGGCACAAAGCAGATTTCTTTTGTATACTAAGGAACCCTGTACTTAAGGCCTTACCAATAAGTTGGCCTGGCTATTCCAACAATTGAATCCCCCATTAGATTTTAACCCTTTCTGGATCTAGGGAACCAACTCCCTCCAAACTCACAATACCGTATTTTTCCATGCATAAGACAACCCCATGTATTAGACGACCCCTATTTTGGGGGAGGTCACCCTTCGGTTGTTGAGCTTTTAAGTTAGCCAACTTCCTTCTGAAAATTAAGCTTTTTTGGGGGGGGGGGAGTTGTTGAGCCCACATGCATGCCTGCTTGCCACAGCCCGCAATTGCACCCGCCTCACTCTGCGTTCACTATCCATGTATAAGACGACCCCCAATTTTGGCCTATTTTTTTTTAGCAAAAAAACCACCGTCTTATACACAGAAAAATATGATACTTTTACTTCTCAAGGATATAGTAGGAGACCATCTCAGGCACACAATCAATTGTAGTGTTGAGCTCTAATGTGATTATATTCTTTTGGTTTTATTTTCAGCCGTGTTTTGTATTTTGCATTATGCTGTCTGTTACTAACCGCTTGTTTTCTTTTTATATATCAACTTCCTCCCCACTCCACCCTGGATCTCAAGGTGGTGTACATCATTTCCCCCTTCCTAATTTATCCTCCCAACACCCTGTGAGGTAAATTGGGCTGAGAGAGGGGGTGATTGGCCCAAGGTCAGGGATTTTCATGGCTTCCCAGGTCACAGCCCAACACGCCAACCCAACACACCACACTTGTGGACACTCAGTCTTGTTTGGAATCATTACTCTCTTTTGTTTCATGTTGTTAATTGGTTTTGTAACCAGTTAAAAGAGGTATAAAATTATTATTAATAATAAAGAACAAGCAAAGTCTCTTTAAAAACTGATAGATTTATTATGGCATAAGCATTTGTGATCAAGCCCTATATTTGTTGTTCAATTTTTATTGGATTTTTCTTTGTTTTGAATCATGATGGTTTATGCACGTTTATTTTACTGTCCCTTTGTTTTGAACAACAATGGTTTAATCACTTTAATGCATATTTGTTTCATTGGAGGTTTTAAAGCACAGGTTGGATGGCCATCTGTCAGGGATGCTTTGGTTGAGTTTCTTGCATTGGGTGTCATTGCAATTATAAGAGAACAAGGGAGGTATTCATGGTGAGTTCCAGCACCTATTTTGCTAGAAAAATAGCACTGGTTTTTATATATACAATTAAGTCACTTCAAGATGCCTTATAGGAAGCACATTATACATGAAATAAACAAAAAAGCAAACACCATGTTGGCTAACCTTGATCTAGCCTAATTTTTCTACTTTTTAAAAATAAACATATTCATCATTAGAAGAAGAAGAAGAGTTTGGATTTGATATCTCGCTTTATCACTACCCGAAGGAGTCTCAAAGCAGCTAACTTTCTCCTTTCCCTTCCTCCTCCACAACAAACACTCTGTGAGGTGAGTGGGGCTGAGAGACTTCACAGAAGTGTGACTGGCCCAAGGTCACCCAGCAGCTGCATGTGGAGGAGCGGAGACGCGAACCCGGTTCACCAGATGACGAGTCTACCGCTCTTAAGCACTACACCACACTGGCACTCCATATTTCTGGTAAGCTTTCCACATCTCTGTGACATTTTGATTTATTCCAGTGAAACTATTACCCAATTTTGATCCTGCCATCAATGAATCAGTTAGGATATTTTAGCCATGAGATGTAAGGGGAAGGGCTACAGTATAAGCCAGCAGCAGAGAAGCTGTTTTGCATGCAGAGGGCCACAGCTTCAATCCCTGGCAGCTTCAGCTTGGGCTGGGAGACACTCCCTGCCGGAAACCCTAGAGAGCTGCTGCCAGTCAGTGTAAGCAGTGAGTTAGAAGGACCAATTATCTGACTTGATATAAGGCAGCTTCCTGTTATATATATATATAAATATAGCATTTATATTGCACCTTGTTCTCCGAGGAGCTCAAGGTTAGTGTATACGGTTCTCCCTGTCTTCATTTAATTCCCACAACAAGCCTGTGAGGTAGGTTAGGTCAAGAGCCAGTGACTAGCCCAAGGTCACTCAGGGGGCTTCATGGCTGAATGCAGAGCTGGATTTAGGGCAGTGTGAGTGGTGCAGACACACTGGGCAGCCAGCCAAGGAGGGCACATTTTCAAAGCCTGGTAAACACTTGGTCAGCTTTGGGAAATAGGCAAGCACTTACTGGGCTTTGGGATTAGTGATAGGAGGGCTCTAGGACCCTGCCAGAGCCTGACACCTTCCTAAAGACCGGCTTAAGCTGGGAGGAGGGGTCATATTACCAAGGCCCAGCCCTGCTGAGTAGGGATTTCAGCCCTGATCTCCCAGGTCCTCGTCTAGCATGCTAACCACAACACCACACTGGCTCTCTGTTTGCTTATATTTATTTATTATTATATTGATGTCCCACCTTTCCTCCGTGGAACTCAAGGTGGCATACAGAATTCTTCACCCTCTCTTTTTATCCTCACAATAACCCTGTGAGGGAGGTTAGGCTCTGAGACAGTGAGTGGCCCAGGATCACCCAGTAAACTTTGTGGCTGAATGGGGAATTGGAACCCTGGTCTCCCAGGTCCTAGTCCAGCAATCTTAATGTGCTGTTACAGGCATGGGGAGTCTTTGGTATGCATGATGGGGCTGATGGAAGTTGTAGTTCAGCCATATCTGAAGGTCCCCACCCCTGTGCTGTTGCTCCACATTGTGTTTTACTTAATTTGCCTTTACCAATTGTAGCAAGCTGGCCCTACGGCATTAGTTGGCCCTGCTGCACATTCTACTGAATGGGGCCCAGACATCTGTCCCAAAGTCCAACTTTTATAGCACCACTACCTGCCAGGATGGGATTGGGAAGGGAAGAGGAAAGGAGCCTCTGTTTTTGGACTTCCTTTTCCTTCATTGCTCAATTTCTTCTTAGAAAATTTCCACAACCTTTGCTGCATTGCTATCCACTCACTTCCTGGTATGAGTGACTGTCTCTTGCAAGTCAAGAGTTGGTTTCTCTAGAATTTGGAATTATGTCATGCAGACAGGAGGGCAAAGCTGCAACACGCCTTTGCGTAGTTCTTTGTTACCAATGTTCTTCTTTACACAGTGTTTTTAGTGTATATAGTGCTTTACGGAGCCTTATTGCTGCCCTTTTGCTGCCTGGGGTAAAGTAGCAAAATGATTGCTTCCCACTCCCTACCTTACCCCAAAGCAAAGTACAGAGTACACAAAAGCAGTCAAGTTATTTTGGCACTTGAGCCAGAAATTCCAACAACCGCTCCTCTTTCCTTCCTGGCGGTAAAGAGAGAATGATGATGATGATGATGATGATGATGATGATGATGATGATTTGCTGCTCTTTAATTTATTCTCGCCTTCACAAGTTTTACTTTACTTTTTCCCACAATTGGAATATAAACCAACTGACACAACTCAAAGGGAGATCATGCAAAACAGTACAGAAATGCAGTTTCTTCTTCATCCTTCTTCTCCTGTTATAATATTGCCTTCTACATTATATCTCAAGGCAAAGTAAGAAATCATAGAATCATAGAGGGACAGTGGAACAGATTCCCACAAGAGATAGTGGACTCTCCTTCCTTGGAGGTTTCTAAGCAGAGGTTGGATGGCCACCTGTCATGGATGCTTTAGCTGAGGTCCCTGCATTGCAGGGGGTTGGATTAGATGACCATTGGGTCACTTCCAACTCTATCATCCTATGTTTCTATGATCTAGTCCAGCCCCTTGCAATGCATGAATCTTTTACCCCAATGTAGAGCTCAGACCCACAACCCTGAGATTAAGAGTCTCATGCTGTACCAACTGAGCTATCCTAGCTGCTATGTATCACTGAAAAACACAGTAAAGTGATATTGTTGTGCCAAAATAAATAAAATAAAATAATAAATGTCCCCAGTGTTGTGATGGTAAACTTGGTGACAGGTAATAAGAGCATGACCAATTCCTTATACAACAACAATAATTTGTTGCCCTTTCTGACACCCAAAATCAACTACGTGAGGCAGACACTCCCTCTGTTTAATGGGAGAGACAGTTACCATTAAACTGCATGTTACCCTAACATGAAGGAGGAACCTAACCTCTATACATTTCTAATACGTATATACAGGTGATCAGGAACATCTAAGTTATTTTAGTACCAGAGGCAGAAAGGCCCACAAGCACCTTTCCCTGCCTCATCAGCTTCAGTCTGCTGTCTCAACTCTCCCACACATGATCACCTACCGGCATTTTTTTTTTCTTACTACCTGTCTAGGGAGTGGCACTAGCTGTCCATCAGTCTCCATGTTGCTCTCATAGAACTCAGTGTGGAGGAAGCTGATGTAATTAGAAATTGTTGGCTATGTCTGTCATTGACTCTGTTTGTGGCAGTTGTTGGCTCGGGCTCCCCCTACTGTTGGCCTCCTGCCTTGAACCCTAATGGAAACGATCCACCACAGAGATTTTCACAAATTAGAAAGCTTAATCATTTGCTGCCCTTTCATGATACCCCAAAATTTCTGCTTGAGGTGGTGTTCTCACCAAGTCTAATGATAGGGCTGGCCAGAGAGTGGAGCCTTGTCCCAGAGAGTTTACAATGTATATTTTGGCAGTAGGGTGACAACGATTTTGGCAAGGGTGTGTGATTGGACCTGGCTTTTTCTTTGGTTCATTTTGATGGAAGAAGGCACCAGTCTTGCTTTGTGTTCCAGTGTGGTATTAGCCCCTCTGGGACCCTCACTCTGTTTGTGACACAGAATACCAGACCAGACTTTGTGACTCCAGAAACTACAAGGAGGCCAAGTATCGATAAGTCATCTGTGGTGCTGGAAAAACTCCCAAACCAGTAATTATCAGTCCCCTCAGAGAACACATTTCCTCCCAACAGACACTGGTGCCAGTCTGGGTATAATTTATGGCCTGTTGGAATCAGTAGGACAAAGCTTGTTTACTGCAAATGCAGGAATTTATACCACACACAGAGCACGTAGGCCACATGATAATTCTGAAGCCCATATAGTCGGAAAGGTACAAACTCTCAGAATATCCCTTCTCCTTCTCCTTCTCCTTCTCATGTAAGCAAAGCCCTCTTCTTTCTATACATGCAATGAAACCAGTGTGATTGTGTTATAGGGTTTGCAAGGTGTCAGCAACCCACCACTATACCTGCAGCAGGTTCCCTGAATCCATCAGCATGAAAGGGGAGCTTTCTATCCACTGTGTGCTCCAAGTCTAAGCATTTAGGATCACTGAAAACACAAGGAGCTCCATTTCCAATAGCATGGTGTGCAAGCTCTGTTAGGTACGATGGAACTTCATAGAAATCACAGCTTAAGTCACTCTTTTTGGAACACTCCCAATCATTTGCCCATGTACATGCACAGAAAATAGTAGATGTAGCTGAAAGGCAACACAAGGACATATTCATTGATTGTTGCAATGCACCCCTCATTATTATTATTGCATCATTATAAGATTACTGTATAATCTTAGATTATAGTATTGTCTAATCTAAGAAGGGTTGTGGCTATATCATGAAGGATCCAGACCCTGCACTTCTGAATTTGTCACTGCACTACAGAATGAGACTGAGATTTATAAATTTAATAATTTTTAGTCCATTCAGTCTACACCCATTCCCACCATCATGCTGCTGCTGCTTCTTCTTCTTCTTCTTCTTCTTCTTCTTCTTCTTCTTCTTCTTCTTCTATTAGAAGCAGTGCCCACCAGACGAAATGCTGTGAGGTGAGGAACTTATTTTGCTGAGTGTCCTTCCATATTTGCCAACCTATAACTCAGAGTAACTGCACTAGGCGAAACTTATGAATTTCAAGAAGAAACTCAAGTATGGAAGTTCCTGATCCTGCCCTCTCATGTTGGCTGCACCACACATAGAAAGACACACTCAGGAACACACAGTTGCACTTCATCCTTGCACAACCTTTGGTGTGACATGAATCAACTGTTTAAAAACATTTTCTGAGCAGGGCTTGGTTTGACTCCTGAAAAAGTTCCCTCTTCTCATAAGCATGCTTTTAAGATCGAGTGTGAAGTACACACACACGCTCCCCAACATGTGACATGAGGCTAAGCAAAAGCACAGAGTAAAAATGGAACCTTCACATAATGTTTTAGGAACAAAGAAGCCTTGTACCAAGTCAGGCTATTGGTCCACCGAGCTCACTGTTGTCTACACTGATTGGCAGTGGCTAGCCAGGATTTCAGAGAGAGAGTCTTTCCCAATCCTACCTGAAGGTGCCAAGGATTGAACCTGGGACCTTCTGCATGCAGAGTAGATGCCCTTGAGCTGCAGATTCTTCCCAAAGACAAGCAGGGGCACAAAACACAAAGAGGACGGAGCCCACATTGGTTTCCCAAAAAGCACCTTTACCCCCACCCAACTTCCCTATTCAGAAAGTAGAACTTTCATATATATATGCTTTCGTAGATTTTCACGGGTACAGGAATGCAGGTTTTGGTGTCTTCGGGTGTCTTCCCGTGTAAGAGTCGGGGTGTCTGTGCGACGTTTCGACGAGGTCTCACTCGTCATCTTCAGGCTGGTGCTTTCGGCTTCTTGTTACTGGAACAGAGCAGAATCTGGTGTTTGAGTTCCTATAAATACTGTTGAGGGGTGTGGTGTATAGCCTCCAACGTTCTGGGCAGAGAGGAAGTTCCTAGATTAGTGTGCCTTTTCTTCTTTTGTTCCTTAATTACTTGAGGGATATCTTGAGTGATTTCATGAGTGATATTCTGAATACCACTGGGTGGGTCATTAAGTGTAGATTAGTTGCTAAAGCTTTTGTGTCTTGACCTCTTGAGCTTGTGAAGAGTTTTTCTGAGAAGATGGCTGTGCTGCATTTAGTTGTGCTCTGGCTTGGCTTCGTGTATAGGGGCGAGCTGTGGTTTTGTGCCTTGTGCCAGCCAGATCTGTGTAGGGATTGCAGGGGGGTGCAGCATCCGGAGGTGCCACTATAGTTTGGCTACTGGATGGAGTCTGTAATATGTCTGTGGAGAGGGTCTGGGTTTGGGTCTGGTGTGGTTGATTGGTGACGGCGTTCTGTGTGCCTCTGGTTCTGGTGTCGGTTTTTGTGGGGAGGGCTAATTTCCAGATGTCTGGCAGGCGGGACGTGTCGTCACGCTTGTTCATGTTGTGAGGGTGTTTCTCTATCTCGATGGCTTCCATGATTATTCTCTTGTGGTGATGTTCCATGTTAAAGAGCAATTTGGAATCTGCAAAATTAATTTCGTGTCCTGTTTCTTTCATGTGTTGGAAAAGAGAGGAAGTTTTTTCTTCTTTTTTGACGGCATTCTTGTGTTCTGCGATACGTGCATTTATTCGTCTGTTTGTTTGTCCAATGTACGTGGCTGGGCAGACTTTGCAGGGTATTTCATAGACCCCTTGGTTTTCCAGCTGGATTTTGTCTTTTGGGTTTCTGAGGATATTGGCTATTTTTTGGTTGGTGCAGAAGGCTGTTTTGATATTGTGTTTATGGAGGATTTTGCTGATTTTGTCTGTAGTGCCCTTGATATAAGGAAGGAGGGCCATGCCATTGTTTTCTTCTGTGTCTTGGTTTTTGGGGGGTGTTTCTTTTTGGATTAGCTTCGTAACCCTGTTTTTCTGGTATCCATTGGCGATTAACACATTTGAGAGATTCTGTAACTCAGTTGTCAAGTGGTCTTTGTCAGCCAGGCGTTTGGTTCTGGAGATGAGAGTCTTGGCTACGGAGTTTATTTGTGCAGGGTGGTGGTGTGATTGTGCATGTAAGTAGCGGTTGGTGTGTGTTTTTTTCCGGTAGATAGTGTGTCCTAGGGAGCCATCAGGTTTTTTGTAGATTAGGACGTCAAGAAAGGGCAGTTGGTTGTTGTCTTCTATTTCCATAGTGAATTGTATTTTGGGGTGTAGGCTGTTGAGATGTGTGAGGAAGCTATCTAGTTTTTCTTTCCCGTGTGGCCAAATTACAAAGGTGTCGTCAACATATCTGAGCCAAAGTTTGGGTTTGTGTTCTGACTTGTCTAAAGCATTGGTTTCAAAGTGTTCCATGTACAAATTTGCGATGACCGGTGAGAGGGGTGATCCCATAGGTGCTCCTTCTATCTGTTTGTATCTTTGTCCATTGTGGATGAAGTACGTGTTGGTTAGGCAGTGGTTGGTCAGGTCCAGGATGTATTTGGGGGGGTTGTATTTGTTTTGAATGGCTGTCAAGGCTTCATTAATGGGCACTTGAGTGAAGAGAGATACAACATCGAAGCTCACAAGTAGGTCATCGGGATGTAGGTATTGCTTCTTTATTGTTTCAATGAACTGGAAGGAGTTAGTAACGTGTGAAGCGATGGATTCTGCATAGGGCTGAAGTTGCTTAGCGAGAAATTTAGCGAGATTTTGTAGAGGTGAGCCTATGGAGCTGACTATTGGTCTGAGTGGTGTTCCTTCTTTGTGTATCTTGGGGAGACCATAGAGTTTGGGGCATCTGGAAGATTTTTCTCTGGGGATGATTCTTAGCTGGATTTCTTCACTGATAGGAGAGGCTTTTATTTTGGATTTGGTGGTTTTTTCCAGATAGGTGGTGGGATCTGTTTTTATAGGTTGGTAGGTAGGGTCTTGGAGTAGATTTGATAGTTTTGCTTGGTAGTCCGATGTGTTCATCACAACAGTGGCGTTGCCTTTGTCTGCTGGGAGAATGATTATGTTGTTGTCTTTCCTCAGGTTGGTGAGTGCTTTCTGTTCTTCTTTGTGTAAATTGCTTCTGGGTGGTTTGCTGGAGCAGAGGATGTTGGTGACTTCAAGTCTGATTTTATTGGCTTCATCTGGGTCGATTTTGGTCAGGCTAGCTTCGACTCCGCATATGATGTTTTCCGTGGGGATGCGTCTCGGGGCGACTGCAAAGTTGAAACCTTTGGAGAGTACTTTGGTTTCAGTTGGGGTGAGGATCCTGTCTGATATGTTATGTACTGTTTGTTTCATGGGTTGTTGTGGAGGGTGGCTGGGTTTCTGGCGTTTCTCTAGTTTGTAGAGTTTGTTGGTGTGTCTGTCTGTCTTATGTGAGGTCTCAGTTTCAGCTCTCCAGACGGCTAGTTGTTTGCATTTGTCCCAGAGTGCAGGGTGGATTTTGTTACATAGTTTGAGGTGAAGAGTGAGCAGATCTTTGTTGGTTTGGTTTAGTAGGTATCTTTTCTTATGTATTTCGTTTCTGATTAGGGATAGTTCAGTCTTACACGGGAAGACACCCGAAGACACCAAAACCTGCATTCATATATATATATATATATATATATATATATATATATATATATATGCAGGTTTTGGTGTCTTCGGGTGTCTTCCCGTGTAAGAGTCGGGGTGTCTGTGCGACGTTTCGACGAGGTCTCACTCGTCATCTTCAGGCTGGTGCTTTCGGCTTCTTGTTACTGGAACAGAGCAGAGTCTGGTGTTTGAGTTCCTATAAATACTGTTGAGGGGTGTGGTGTATAGCCTCCAACGTTCTGGGCAGAGAGGAAGTTCCTAGATTAGTGTGCCTTTTCTTCTTTTGTTCCTTAATTACTTGAGGGATATCTTGGGTGATTTCATGAGTGATATTCTGAATACCACTGGGTGGGTCATTAAGTGTAGATTAGTTGCTAAAGCTTTCGTGTCTTGACCTCTTGAGCTTGTGAAGAGTTTTTCTGAGAAGATGGCTGTGCTGCATTTAGTTGTGCTCTGGCTTGGCTTCGTGTATAGGGGCGAGCTGTGGTTTTGTGCCTTGTGCCAGCCAGATCTGTGTAGGGATTGCAGGGGGGTGCAGCATCCGGAGGTGCCACTATAGTTTGGCTACTGGATGGAGTCTGTAATATACAAGCTCAAGAGGTCAAGACACGAAAGCTTTAGCAACTAATCTACACTTAATGACCCACCCAGTGGTATTCAGAATATCACTCATGAAATCACCTAAGATATCCCTCAAGTAATTAAGGAACAAAAGAAGAAAAGGCACACTAATCTAGGAACTTCCTCTCTGCCCAGAACGTTGGAGGCTATACACCACACCCCTCAACAGTATTTATAGGAACTCAAACACCAGACTCTGCTCTGTTCCAGTAACAAGAAGCTGAAAGCACCAGCCTGAAGATGACGAGTGAGACCTCGTCGAAACGTCGCACAGACACCCCGACTCTTACACGGGAAGACACCCGAAGACACCAAAACCTGCATTCCTGTACCCGTGAAAATCTACGAAAGCATATATATATATATATATATATGTATATATATCTATCACACACAGCTTTGATGCTTAGGAAGTCCAGGTTGTACCAGTCAGCATCTGACCCCCTGATTATATAACTTCATTGTTTGAAAAGCAGTCCACCTATAAATTCTCTGCCTTCCTTTTAGCATTGCCAACTTTTATGGCAGATTCTCTTTGAAGAGCAATTTCCTCTGCAGCAAATAGCCAGATTATTTCATAGGAGAGTGAACCCAGGGAGTTTGTTTCTGTTGAATGCTAATACAGTACTCAAATCATAAAGAACATTATTTTTAGTCATCAAACTAAAGAGATTAAAACTTAACTAAACACACTTTTAAAACTAACAACTAGTCTTTAAATTAAAAAAACTTAAAAACACTAACTTAAAAAATACCATTCCCCTCACCCAGTAAGTACTACTAGGTTTAGACAAAGATACAGTCAATTTTCATGTTCTTTAACCAGATAACGAGCAAACCAAAACAAGGTTTCTTTGCCTTCCCATCTAGGTAATAAGTCAGATGCAGGCAGAATCTGCATGTCCATTCTAAATCAATGTCAGCCTTTTTATTCTGCCTGCTTCTCTTTCTGCCTGCTTTCCTCCCCCTCCCTTCAGCCTTTGTCTCTCCACCCGCATCGCCTCCTCGTAGGTCAAGGCAACTGAGTCTCTCTAGCAACTGAGAGAGCCCTTCTCTACTCTCATTGTGATGGATCCCCATTTTCTGACACATTAGGATGAGCTTGGGACCATGGTTTATTTCCAAATCTTGAAATGAGAACAGTGGTAAAGGTAAAGGGACCCCTGACCATTAGGTCCAGTCATGGCTGACTGGGGTTGCAGTGCTCATCTCACTTTATTGGCCAAGGGAGCCGGTGTACAGCTTCTGGGTCATGTGGCCAGCATGACTAAGCCGCTTCTGGCCAACCAGAGCAGCGCACGGAAATGCCGTTTACCTTCCCACCAGAGTGGTACCTATTTATCTACTTGCATTTTGATGTGCTTTCGAACTGCTAGGTTGGCAGGAGCAGGGACCAAGCAACGGGGGAAAAACACTGCTGCAGTATATGGCAGCTGTGAAAAGGGTGAATCCCATATTAAGGATCATTAGGAAAGGGACAGAAAGTAAAATTTGCCTTTATGCAAATCTCTGCTGTGACTACACCTGGAATACAGCAAAAAGTTCTGGTCCACAACGCAAAAAGGCTGTTATCATGGTGGGGGGAAACAGCAGAAAAGAGCAAGCAAAGTGATGAAGGGGCCAGACCGACTACTCCATGAGGAAATATGGGAACATCCGGAGCATTTGGGTTTACAGAAAAGATGAGTAAGGGGGAACATGATATAAGTATATAAAATACTTGTTATCGTTATTAATTGAATTTATTACTCACCATTCACCATAAGGTTCCAAAGGGGGGGGGGTAATTTAAATAGTAATTTAAGATACAATATTAAAAATAGCATAAAGTAAATCAAGAATAGGGTAATCTATATTTATATCTATACAGCGTCAATATTGATTGATGGTGGTGGAAAAGTCAATGGAGATAAGCAGTGCTGGCTGACATCCACTGTAACTGGTGGAAGACAGGGAGGTGAACAGTAGGTGGCGGCAGAGCCAATGACAAGCAGAACCAACTACTGTACTGTAGTTCTAATTTTGTCCCCATCTTCTTCCCTGCTGAGTTCCACAAAGGCAACAGTGACAGTAAGAATGAGGAGAAAGCTGGCAGCTGGGGCCACCCCCTGCGACTGCTTCTAAGAAATAAGGCATGTTGGTAGGGACTGCACAGGGCAGATTGTACTTGGTGGGGTAGTGCTGGATTGGGCCCACCAGACCAGCCTCCTTTCAAATAATTTTCCCTCCTTCTCTCATAATCCTAGAACCCAAGATTATCCATTGATGTTGAAAGGTTCAGGAGAGAAAAAGGGAGCACTTCTGCACACGGCGCATAATAGTGAAACTATGGGGCTCAAAGCCACAAGTTGTTGTGATGGTCACTATCATCATCATAATTTATTACGGTCAAAGACCAGCTCAGAAAGCACGACTGGGACAGCTTTCACAAGAATAAAATATACATTTAAAGCAGTGTACAACAACAGCTTAAAGATTAAAAACTAAGATAAGCGCATATACACATAAAGACCTAAAAATTTGGGCTACCGTACAAATTGGCCCTGACACCTTGGAGGCTGACTTTGACTGTTTTCCTAGCGAACTAATTTGTTTAGTTCGCTAGGGGGTGGTCTGCGCATGCACATCAGCACGCAGAATCCGGCGACCATCCAGGTCATCTTGTGGTCTTTGCCTAAGAGGAGAAAATTGAGTTTAGACCTTATCCGGAAGGTCAGCAAGCCTCGCCAGCTGGGGGTCAATGGTATCTCTGCGTACCTCGTCATAAAAGGGACATCTAAAAAATAAATGTTTGGGGCCTCCTATTTCCCCTAGTGGGCAGGCGCAAAGTCTCTGAGCATACGGGACTTTTCCAAATGCTCCTTCCAAAACCGGCGACGGCAAGGCTGAGCTTCTGGCTAGAGTAAAGGCCCTTCTTATGTTTCTTGATATGAGAAAATGGAGGTATGCTGCCGGGGCCTCAACATACCTCTCATTTTCTATGATTATATAATCGGGGTACCTCAAGCAGTCTTGTTGTCTCTCTGTGTCCATGATTCTTTGCCTGACCACAGATCTTGCTTGGCCCAGGCCCAAGTTTAGAAGGGCTTGAGGAGCAAAGCCCAATTTCTGGAGAGTATTCAGAACTGCTGTCTGACAGCCAGACTTGAACCGGTTGCACAGTGGAGGTCACTAGATTAAATGGTTTTAAAAGGAGACTGGGGGACTTTGTCATGCACTGTCTGTGTGACACATTGGGCGAAAGCAACTAAGCCAACACACACCTTTCTCTATTCTCCATCCAGGAGAGCATTCCCAGACCTCAAGGGCACATCCCAGCCGGGCAAAAACACTCAAGGAAGGTGTGAAGCAGTACCAGCGATGGGTGTGACCTGGGGAGAAGGGGCGTGCCCTAGGGAGAGTCCTGAGGGCCAAGTAGTCTGGAGGGCCACTATCAACTCTGTGACCTAAGTTTCTCTCCCCACCCATGTCACACTATGGTGCTGACACAGGAAGATAAGAACAGGAGAGTGGGGAGTGCCACATTCCTCCTATCAGCAAGGTCAGTTGTATTTCCCTGTGCCGGTCAAAGCGGACTTTGAAATGCAGCTGTTGTAACGAGTAATACATTCCTCCCCCCTCCCTCCCCGCCCCCCGCATGTTGCAAAAGCGATACAGGAACAAACATGCCTTTGCCATGTAATATCCATTTAAGTATGGAGGGGGATGTGGACACCTCTACTTGTCATAGCTTTAATAGTTTCCCTTGTAAACCTGATGTTTGCTTTTCCTGATAGAGGAAAACTTCGCTATGGTGATACCTGATATGCAGTCCTCAAGGTGAAAGCGTTTCACTTCATGTTATCCCTGCTCTCAGTGCAAAGTTATACACATGAGTAAACAGGCAAGCAGAGAGGGACGCAGGTGGCACTGTGGGTTAAACCATGGAGCCTAGGACTTGCTGATCAGAAGGTTGGCGGTTTGAATCCCCGCCACGGGGTGAGCTCCCGTTGTTCGGTCCCAGCTCCTGCCCACCTAGTAGTTTGAAAGCATGTCAAAGTGCAAGTAGATAAATAGGTACCACTCCAGCGGAAAGGTAAATGGCGTTTCTGTGCGCTGCTCTGGTTCGCCAGAAGTGGCTTAGTCATGCTGGCCACATGACCCAGAAGCTGTCTGCAGACAAACGCCGGCTCCATTGGCCAGTAAAGTGAGATGAGCGCCGCAACCCCAGAGTCATCCGTGACTGGACCTAATGGTCAGGGGTCCCTTTACCTTTTAAACAGGCAAGCAAAGGAGAAACCCCACTTCTCTATTTCTACATATCAGAAGGAACATCTGGATGAGGCCAGGGGCTCCTCTAATTCAGTATCCTGTTCTCTCAGTAGCCAGCCAAGCATATTTATTTGTTTGTTTGTCCCCCACCCTTTTTTCTAAGCCTGGCGAGAATGTATCCTCAAAGTGGCATTCAAAGTTCTCCTCCCCTCCTCATAACAACCCTGGGCGGTAGGTTAGGTGGTGAGTGACTGGCCCAATGTCACCCACTAAGCTGCATGACAAGTGGGGTTTGAACCTTGGTCTCCCAGGTCTAACCACTAAACCAGCACTCTCCTCACCTGTGATTCCCAGCAAAAGGGTACTGCCTTTGACAGTGGAGGGAGAACACTGCTATCGTCATGGCTGGCAGCCATCGATAGCCTTATTATCTGTGAATTTGTCTGATCAAATACCAAATCAAAATACATGAAAAAGATTTAAAACCACATCCAACTAAAAGACGAATAACAATCAACAGAAACAAATTCACCAAGTGATCAAAGGGTAACAATGATAGTGCTCCTTTGGCGTATCTTTCTGGGGAAAGCTCTCAACAGACAGGGAACCAGCACTGAGAAGGCCTGATTTTATGATGCCACCTCCCATACCTTCCTCAGAAGGGGCACACAAAGGGCCTCAGATGAGGGTTGCAGGGTCCAGGTTGGTTCATGTGGGAGGAGGCAGTCCTTGAGGAGTTGCGGTTCTGAGCTAGAAAAGGCTTGACAGGTCAAAACCAGCACTCTGAATTGTGCCCAGAAACTAACTGGCAGTCACTGCAGTCAGGCCAGAATCAGTGTGATGCGTTCAAAACCCCTGCTTCCAGTCCACACTGCTGAATTCTGTACTAGTCCACTGCAGTTTCCAAACTGTCTTCAAAGGCATCCCTATGCGTTGCAGTAATCTAACCTAGAAGTCGCTGGAGTGTAGCAGACCCTCCAAGTGTCCCTATTTTCCAGATTTAGAGAAGCCATACTGGTTTCTGATTTGATCCCGGAATGTCCCGCTTTTCCTTAGGACGTCCCAATTTTCATTGAAGAAACGTTGGAGGATAAGGAGTTATCCGACCCATGAGCCATCCGAAGGCAATCCAGTATAGAGAAGTTTTTTTAAAAATATATATATTATGTTTTTATATACTGTATGTTGGAAGTGGCTAGGGCAACCCTGTAAGATGTGTGGGGTATAAATAGTAAAATTATCATTATGGAATGGCCGCCCCTATTTTCATGGGAGAAATGTTGGAGGGTATGGTGTAGACAATAGTAGCTAGGCTGCCCCTGTCCACTTAAGGTCCCATCTGAGCCACCCAAGTTAATGGAAGGCACTCCACAGGTCACTTGTGTTTTATGTTTTAACATTGTGAACCACCCTGATATTTTAATGATATTGTGGTGTAGAAATACTTTTATTAAACAAGCAAGCAAGCAGATTGGTGCATTTGTACGCTCCATTTCAGCTGAAAAGGCTCCCAAATAATACATTTGTTTATTTTAGATAATTTGCTTGATGATGACTTCCATGATTTTTGCAATATTCAACCTAAGACAATGAAACTACAACCTATGAAGCTTGCTAAGGGTCAGACATAGGAGATTCCCGGGAGATGGTTGCTCTTAGAATCCAACTTGCCCCACAGTGCTTAGGCAAAAGGCTGAGAGATTTTGCAGACTTATTTGTTACCCTCCCTGACCCACCAAAAAGTTTTAGCTCTTTGATGCAACATCTTGGTTTAACTTCTCCCCAACAGTAAATCAGTCTTTCTTTTTAATATTACCATGAATCGGGGGTGGGGGAGAGAGAAGGAAGATGATGAAAAAATACCCCTCCAGTGATTGTGTATTTGGGGAAAGTCTCAATGTGCATGCCTAAATAAACTTCTGGACTTAAAAGAAAGTTTTATTCTACATGGGTGAATGCTGCTCTCTAATGTCTTTGTTTGGAATTGCATTCAACATATTTCCCCAGGTATATCTAGGTACATATGAAGCCTGCTTTTACAGGGAAGACTGCTCTATGTGGGCAAGTGGGGCTCTGCCTCCACCAACCTCAGCCTGCCCTCAGCCAGACAGTGCCTGCCTGCATTCTTACATACAACCGCCACTTGTGGAATGTAGAAGGAAAGAGAGCGGGGACAAAACTGAGTCGGCTCTGCCTGTCATTTGCTCTGGCTCCCCCTGCTGTTACATTCTCTATCTTCCACCCTACCAGTCCTAATGGGTACCAACCTGATCATTTGTTTTTCAATGTCATGTCCTGAACTGGTTTCTGAAGCAATGTGGCCTGGGACGTCAACAGATGTGGGAGGGGAGATTGTTGTTGTTTAGTCGTTTAGTCGTGTCCGACTCTTTGTGACCCCATGGACCAGAGCACGCCAGGCACTCCTGTCTTCCACTGCCTCCCGCAGTTTGGTCAAATTCATGCTGGTAGCTTCGAGAACACTGTCCAACCATCTCGTCCTCTGTCGTCCCCTTCTCCTTGTGCCCTCCATCTTTCCCAACATCAGAGTCTTTTCCAGGGAGTCTTCTCTTCTCATGAGGTGGCCAAAGTATTGGAGTCTCAGCTTCAGGATCTGTCCTTCCAGTGAGCACTCAGGGCTGATTTCCTTCAGAATGGATCGGTTTGATCTTTTTGCAGTCCATGGGACTCTCAAGAGTCTCCTCCAACACCATAATTCAAAAGCATCAATTCTTTGGCAATCAGCCTTCTTTATGGTCCAGCTCTCACTTCCATACATCACTGCTGGGAAAACCATAGCTTTAACTATACGGACCTTTGTTGGCAAGGTGATGTCTCTGCTTTTTAAGATGCTGTCTCCGTTTGTCATTGCTTTTCTCCCAAGAAGCAGGCGTCTTTTGGAGACATTAATTGTTTCACCAAACATAGGAAGAGCCTGGCTGGATCGCATCTAGTCCTGCACTCTGTTTTCACAGCAGTTAACCAAGTGTCCCAATGGGAAGCCCAAAAGCAGGGCCAGAGTATAACTGCTCTCTCCCCAGTTGTGATCCCCAGAAAACTGGCACTGAGAGACATACAGCCTCTGACACTGGAGAGCAAATACAGCCATCACGGCTAGCAGTCATTGATAGCTCTTACAAAACCACCCAAGTTGGTGGCCATCACTACCTATTGTGAGAGCAAATTCAGAAGGACAACAGGAGGTAGGACCAAGAAGCGAGCTGGCATAATACAAACCTTTGGTGAAACCGCATTTGGAATATAGTGGTACCTCGGGTTACAGACGCTTCAGGTTACAGACTCCGCTAACCTGGAAGTAGTACCTCGGGTTAAGAACTTTGCTTCAGGATGAGAACAGAAATTTGCATTTGCTCCATAAGATGCACACACATTTCCCCTTACTTTTTAGGAGGAGAAAAGTGTGTCTTATGGAGCGAAAAATACGGTAAGTTTATCCCCGAGTTCTCCTGCTCTCATTAACACTAGAACACTGGGATACTCAATGAAGCTGAATGTTGGAAGAATAAGGACAGATAAAAGAGAGTACTTTTTCATGCAGTGCATAGTTAAATTATGGAAGTTGCTCCCACAGAAGGCAGCAATGGCCACCAGCTTTATGACCTTAAAAGAGATTGGCCAAACTCATGGAGGATAAGGCTGTCAGTGGCTGCTAGTCATGGTCTGGGCCGGATTTAGGTTTGATGAGGCCCTAAGCTACAGAAGGTAATGGGGCCCTTTATATGCCCAGCTGTCCTTTGTCAACAACAAATTGTCGCTGTTTTTTTTGTTGAATATATGCTATGTGGTAATTTATGGACCTAATAGATATCAAATCCAAACTCCTCCTCCTCCTCCTCCTCCTCCTCTTCTTCTTCTTCTTCTTCTTCTTCTTCTTCTTCAGCCATTTGCACATAACAAAATATGTATTTTATCAAAGTAATTGTATTATATTTTGGAAATGTACATCCAGGTTTTGTTCCTTTAATTTTTTTGGGGGGAGGACCAAGAGAGTGGGGGGGGACCAAGAGAGTGGGGCCTTAAACTGTAGCTTGTTTAGCTTAAATACATAAATCCAGCACTGTTCATGGTGGTTATTCTTTGCCTCCATAGGGGAGGAGAGCGTGCTCTTGTGTTAGGTTTCTACTTGCAAGCTTCCCACAGGCATTTGGTTGGCCACAGTGAGAACAGGATGCTGGACTGTTCTAGCAGGGCTCTGCTTAAGTTTAGCAATTAATAGCTGTCCAGTCCTGTGGGAGCTTAAGGGCAGCTGGCAATCAAGAGCCCAAGTCAAGCAGAGAGATTGTCTTACAATAGTGCCAAGGTATCTTGCTAAGTTCACTGCATGACAATTTTTCTCTGCAGGAAGCTGCTTCTGCTTCTTTTTGAATTTTAATGGCATCAAGAAACTAGAGAGGAAGCCATTACCACCACCTACTGGCTGTAACGTGATTATTTGTCATTCGCAAGGCCTAGTACCTTGCAAGAACTTCCATTAAATCACCGACGCTGGACCTAAACAATTTTTGCCCCCTAATCTCCAAGACAAATTGTTCTTATGCCTAAATCATTCATATTGTGGAGCAGATGTTCCCTTTCGTCAGTGGTGGCTCCCACCCATTTGGACTGGTAAATAGGAGGGTAGGGAGCCCAAACAGTAGGTGGTGCCAGAGCCAACTCACTACAGTTCTATAGAATCATAGAATCTTAGAGTTGGAAGGGACACTGAGGGTCATCTATCCCAACCCCCTGCAATGCAGGAATCTCAGCTAAAGTATCCATGACAGATGACCACCCAGCCTCTGCGTAAAAACCTCCAATGAATCAGAGCTCACAATCTCCCAAGAGAGTCTGTTCCATTGCTGAACAGTTCTTACTGTCAGAAAGTTTTTCCGAATGTTTAGTCAGAATTTCCTTTCTTGCAACTTGAAGCCATTGGTTTGAGTCCTGCTTGCCAGAGGAGAAAACAAGCATGTTCCCTCCTCTATGTGACAGCCCTTGCGATATTTGAAGACGGCTACATCTCCTCTCAGTCTCCTCTTTTCCAGGCTTAGTTTCCAGACTCTTGTTCATCTTGGCCACTCTCCTCTGCACACGTTCCAGCTTGTCAACATCCTTCTTAAACTGCGGTGCCAAGAACTGGGCACAGTATTCCACGTGTGGTCTGACTAAGGCAGAATAGAGTTAATTCTAACTATTAATTCCCTTGATCTGGACATGAGATCCACACCCTTCTACCTGCTGAGTTCTACAAGAGCGACACTAAGATTGAAGAGGAAGAGGTAGGCAGGGCCAAGCTCTGTACATACTGGTGTTAAGTAAGAAGGGAAGGAGGTGGGGGCTGGCTGAGATTAGTGGGATAGTGCCCCATTGGCTCTAATGGAAGCCTTGGGTTAGGTCTATTAATTTAAATAAATCTACTCTGAGTGAAACTTACTTAGATGAAACACAGAATGTTTACGATATAATAATTGATACAATACGATAATCTTTATTGTCATTGTCCCATACAGAACAACAAAATTGAAAATCTATACCAGACATTCAGAAACCAACAAGCCTGCTATCCCAGCTATCCCAGCCTGGTTAGCCCCTGAAAAACTCTGATACCCCATAATTAAATACAATATATTCCCATGGATGGGACGTGGGTGGCACTGTGGTCTAAACCACAGAGCCTAGGGCTTGCCGATCAGAAGGTCACGGTTCAAATCCCCGCGATGGGGTGAGCTCCCGTTGCTCGGTCCCAGCTCCTGCCAACCTAGCAGTTCAAAAGCACGTCAAAGTGCAAGTAGATAAATAGGTACTGCTATGGTGGGAAGGCAAACGGTGTTTCTGTGTGCTGCTCTGGTTCGCCAGAAGCGGCTTAGTCATGCTGGCCACATGACCCCGAAGCTGTACACTGGCTCCCTCGGCCAGTAAAGCAAGATGAGCACCGCAACCCTAGAATCGGTCATGACTGGACCTAACGGTTGGGGGTACCTTTACCTTTACCTTTATACTCCCATAGAGACTACCTTACACTGCGTTTAAAACCAAAATCGCATTTGAATAGAAACTGTTTCTCAGGCAGCTAGTCCTAGTCTTTATAACCCTGTACAGTGGTACCTCGGGTTACATATGCTTCAGGTTACATACTCCGCTAACCCAGAAATAGTGCTTCAGGTTAAGAACTTTGCTTCAGGACAAGAACAGAAATCGGGCTCCGGTGGCGCGGTGGCAGCGGGAGGCCCCATTAGCTAAAGTGGTGCTTCAGGTTAAGAACAGTTTCAGGTTAAGAACGTACCTCTGGAACAAATTAAGTACTTAACCCGAGGTACCACTGTATGTCTATCCATTAGTCCTAATGCATTCCACTCAGCATTTGAGATCCTGCTTCTGTCTTTTCAGCCAAAATAAGTAGGATGGGCAGCCATGAGAAGCATAGTCTTCTTCGGAGTGGCACTAATCCCATGGAATGCCCTCCTTAGGGAAGCTCACCTAGCCCCTTCTCTGTTCTGTGATTCTCTTCGTCTAGCGGTTTTTTTGTCTTGCGAAGCAAGCCCATTGACGGATTAGAGGATTAGCGCTATTAGTGCTATTAGCGGCTTTTAGCGGCTTATCAGCTTATCGGATCAGCCGATAAGCAGCTTAGCGGCTTAGAAAAAGGGGGGAAAGGAAAAAAACCCCGCAGGAACTCGCAAGACATTTTCGTCTTGCGAAGCAAGCCCATAGGAGATTCGTTTTGCGAAGCACCTCTAAAACGGAAAACTCTTTCGTCTAGCGAGTTTTCCGTCTTGCGAGGCATTCGTCTTGCGGGGCACCACTGTACTTAACCCGAGGTACCACTGTACAGTGGTACCTCGCAAGACGAATGCCTCGCAAGACGGAAAACTCGCTAGACGAAAGGGTTTTTGGTTTTTTGAGTTGCTTCGCAAGACGATTTTCCCTATGGGCTTGCTTCGCAAGACGGAAACGTCTTGCAAGTTTGTTTCCTTTTTCTTAAAACCGTTAATACAGTTGCGACTTGACTTCGAGGAGCAACTCATAGCACGCGGTGTGGTAGCCTTTTTTGAGGTTTTTGAAGACTTTGGTGATTTTTGAAGCTTTTCCAAAACTTTTCCGACACTGTGCTTCGCAAGATGAAAAAAATTGCAAGACGACAAAACTCGCGGAAGGAATTAATTTCGTCTTGCGAGGCACCACTGTACCTTCTTCCAGAAGGCAGAAGCTGAAAGAGATAATTCCCGGGCTGTACACTATCCTGCACTAACTCTGCAGCTTTCTTATGGCACCCGGAAGCATAGATTTGATCCAAGGTGGGGAGAGTGCACCTAATTATTTTCTCTGCAGTCTTTACAACCCTGGACAACATTGTTTTTCCCCTGACCGTGCAGCTCCCAAACCTGATGGTTTAATCACACAATAGATCTGGGGGTCCTTATTAATGCTCAGCTGCAGCGCAAAACTATTTTTAGCAACATTCTCTTTCTGGATAGGTAATCAGGACAGGAAAGGAAGCTGCACATTTTTTCTTCATGTGTTTGTATTTATATACTTAATGTACAGTAGAACATAATAAGAGCCTGGCTGCTGACCCATCGAAGTACAGCATCCTGTTCTCACAGTGCCCATATAGATGCCCCAAAGGGCCTGAGTGTGACAGAGCTCTCCACAATTACAATTCCTAGCTACAGTGGACGCTCGGGTTGTGAACGCGATCCGTGCTGGATGCACGTTTGCAACCCGCAGCGTTCGCAACCCACACCTGCACGTCTGTGCACGCGCGGGTTGCTATTTGGCACTTCTGCACATGCGCAAAGTGCGATTTAACGCTTCTGTGCATGCGCGGCTGCTGAAACCTGGAAGTAAACCATTCCAGTACTTCCAGTTTTCGGCAGTCCGCAACTCAAAAAAACACAACCTGAAGCATCTGTAACCCAAGGTATGACTGTACAGGTATTCAGAAGCATATAGCTGGGGCAGCACATCCTGTTTCACCGTTCAAGGTGAGCTAGGAAATGCTGTTTTGCCCTGCCATTGGGGAAGCTGGCCTCCTAATCAAGTAAATAAATAAAAATAATTAACTGAAAGTATAGATAGGTAGCCGTGTTGGTCTGCCATAGTCAAAATAAAAAAATTCCTTCCAGTAGCACCTTAAAGACCAACTAAGTTAGTTCTTGGTATGAGCTTTCGTGTGCATGCACTGAAAGTAGAAATTGTAGATAGATTTTGACAACTTTTTCTGAGCACTTGGGGTCAAAAGAAAGTAATTTAAAACAACTGTTGTCGAGACATTGCATTCTGAATTTGCTAGACAGAGCCAGACAGAAGATGAGGACAGGTGGGTGTCCTCCCCAACCCAACATCAATCCTGGCTACACCCATGTGCCCTGCCACTGCTCCCATCACAACCTACCTGCTCCTGCTACTGCCTGCTCTGTCACTACTGTGAGCCCTGAGCCATCTTCCGCTGGCAGAGAAGTGCCATTGCCACCAGCATCGATTTTGGGCAAGAACAGTGATTTTTTTCCCTGGGGGAATGCAGAGGTACACATACCCATAAACATTTTGTGAATCTAAGTTTGGCCTCATTGAGGGGTAGTAATTCAATATGAGTAGGAAAATGAGAGTACCCCTAAACATATTTTTTTAAGGAAAAAAAAAGCACTGGGCAAGAGATCTTGCCCAAAATCACATGAGATTTTGTGCACTCTGCAAAATCTCATGTGGTTTCAGGCAAAATTGGTGCTGTTGGAAGTGGCATTTCTCTGCTTCTGGCAGAGACAGCAGGCAGGTAGGGCACACGTGGGCGTGCAACGTGGGAGACTTCTGCTGCCTGAAGCAGTGACCTCATTCTGCCTAACGTCTGGGCCGGCTCTTTCTACTGCCTCTAACAGTGGCGGTAAAACGTAGTAAGTGGATCAGACCAATGGCTCATCTAGTGTAGCATCGTTTTCTCATGCTGGCCAACCAGATGCCCATTAGAAGACAGAAGGCATGACCTGAGTGCAATCGTCTGTGGGGAACACAGGCATCATCCCCACACCCCAAATGTCTAATTTCCAGAAACGCAGAGGAAGAGCCTGGCAGCTCACAAGAGCAGTACAAATGGAACCTTTTTTCCACAAGGCAAAGAAGCAAAAGTATTGCTTTTTTGTTGTCTTTTTTTTACAGGGACACGTAACATAAACTCTGGCTCGTCAAGAGAGCCAGTTGGAGTGTTTGATAAGTTCCACACCATGCTCTGCTACCCACACACCCCTTTCCGTGATAAAAAAAAAGGTTCTGCAAATATCCATCTGAGAGATTTGACGTATATTTGCCTGAGCACTCTCGCAGATAAGTTTGAAGATAAGTTTGCAATATGCTTTCTCTCCCAGTGAAATCCGTCAAGGTCAAAGATTTGCTTTAGAGATGCATTTTCAATTCTTCTTTTTGAGAGGTCACGAGTGTTGGAAAATGAGAAAGAAAAAAAATTGTTACGGTCACCATCACCTTGAGCTTTGTCTTCTTCACAGGGAATGTGTACATTTGATTCCCTACAATGGTTTTCCGCGGCCACAGCCCTCACTTCTATGGTGGATCTGTTTCTTCTTTTAGTCCTATTGGACGATGGCCAGCTCCCAGAGTTTAAAAAAGGGGTGGCAGCTTAAGACCCTGGGCCTAATTTAATGTGGTCACCAGCCTCATTTCAAAGGGCCCTCTCCAAGTGATCTGTACCTTGCTGCAGTCCACTAAGTAGGGAAGAAGGAGAAGAGATAGAGGAGGGAGTGCCTGAGGGAAAGTGGTTGCCTGAAAAAGAGAGAAAGAGTTATCTGAAAAAGAGAAAAAAGTGTCTGAAAGAGAGAGAAAGAAAGGGGGTGAGAGGGTGAGAGAAAGGGGGAAGGGTTGTCTGAAAGACAGAAAGGAGTGCTTGAAAGAGAAAGAAAGAGTGTCTGAAAGAGAAAAAGGCAGTGTCTGGATGAGAGAGAGGGAGAGAGAGAGAGAGAGAGAGAGAGAGAGAGAGAGATAATGGGGTGGCAGAAAGAGAAAAGCTTTAGCTCTAATTCCATCTGCCACTTGCCCTCTTGCCCTGGCCCTGTGCACTGCTGTTTTGCGGCTCACAAAAGATGACCCCTAAAGAAATGGGGTGTTTGTGTGTGACTGAGTTTTTCCACCCCTGCTCTAAACTTCATAGCTGTCCTCTTTCCCCTTTTCTTGCGAGGATTCCTATTCAGAATAAGGGAATTTCCCTTACAAAAAGGGAAACGTTGACAGCTATGCCGTCTAAACACACAAGAGAGTTCAATAATTTTTAATAGACTTTCAACACTTGTCCATAAAACTACATTCCCTAAATGTAATCAACAGGCAGGCAAATACAGAGATTAAAAATGTGTGCTTGGGGCTGTGTGTATTGTGTGTGTGTGTGACCATCTTGCCTGACCTCGACTTGGCTCTTGTAAGTCTCACTCACCAGAACATTCTGTATTGAGATTTAATGATTGTAGGGGGAAAGAACGTGCAGAACTCACAATGCAGTGGAAAGGTAAGAAATCCCCTAGCTAGTGCCTTGGGGATGAGATAATAACAGCAAAAAGTGATGTGATGACTTAGGCTGATCAAAGGCCAGTGGAGGCTGCCCAGTTAGACCAAATGGAGCACTACACTATGGACTTCAGTTTGTTCTTGGCCAGCTCCCACCTGCCAGCCTGTGAGCTTCCTCCCCCTTAGTCTTTATGTTGCCTTGCAGAACTAATGTGGAAGAGGTTGTAGACAACACTAGCTCTGGCTCTCATTGCTTCCAGTTCTGCCTGCCCATAAGCTCTGGTTCTGCCTACTCTTGGCCTCCCTGCTTTCCACTCTGCTGCTCACTTGGTAGAGCATGAGACTCTTAATCTCAGGGTTGTGGGTTCAAGCCCCACGTTGGGTGAAATATTCCTACATTGCAGGGGGTTGGACTAGATGACCCTCACGGTCCCTTCCAACTCTGTGGTTCTAACCAACACATGTGGTGGGAATGTCCACAAATGGAACATAGCAGATAGTTCCAAGGGGTACCACCCATCCTAGCCAAAGTCCCGGATATAGCAGAAGCATCCTCTGAAGGATGGTGGCCATTTATGTCAAATGTGGAGAAAGGCCACCATTGCTGCAACCCATGGGAAAACGGGTTTTCTTTTGGCTTTGTTAAAATGGTTCAGAAACTGATGCTACTGCAGATTGCTGTTGCTGTAATACACCAGTGTATTAATGAGCACTTCAGAACGATGGTGTATAATAATTGTCCTGAGATATCTGGACTGGCTGGCTATATGTTGCTTGGCTCCATTTGCTGTGCTGACATTAACACTAAGGTTGCCAAGCCTTTTTTTTTTTGTTTGTTTGTTTTAATAGTAAATTTTATTAGTATTTTCCACACAACAACAGCAACGAAATGAAAAATAACAATACACAAAACACAAAAACAAGCATATAAAAAACAAATCCAAATCTTACAAATTAATAATATAAACACTAAAAAGGAAAACAAACATCAACTTCCACCAATCCCACAGCACCTCCTTTACCTCTCATTGTATCTTCCTGTTTTCCTGATCATCTCTATCCTAGCATCTAGATATAAATCCCTCTTTCTTATCCTTTCAGTTCACAAGGTTATTCCAGACTTAGCCAGATTTCTGTCCTCGAACCTTGGCTTTAATGTATTCATTTAGGCACTCCCATTACTTTTTCACTTCACTTTTTGGTTTTTGTCTTATTATATCTGTCAATTTGGCTAATTCTAAATATTCTGAAACCTTACATAGCCATTCTCCCCTGGTGGATAACTGATTCCCTTTCCAATACTTAGTCAACAGGATTCTTGCTGCAGACGTCGCGTATAAGAAAAATTTAGTTTTGTCTTTTGGAATATCGTCGTTTAAAATTCCTAAAAGGAATGCCTCTGGCCTTTTACTATATGATATTCTTAGTATTTTAGGCCTTATGGGCGCATTGGGATTTTTGGGAATCGCCTCCTCTAGTCATTTCTCATTTCTCATCTCCCACCCCCCTGGAACAGCACCCCCCAGGCAAGAAACACACACACACACACACACACACACACACACACATTTCAAGGGATCTGTGTAAAAGTCAGATGCAGGAAAATTAAGAGTCTTAAAAAGCACATAGAGCTGAAAGAGGAAGTGGGAGTGAGAGTCCCTCTTCTAATGTCCTCCTTCAGCTCTATGTACTTTCAAGGGAGCAAACCTCACAACCTCGCCACCTCACAACCAATGGAGCAGTGAGAAGTAGGGGCTTTGAGGCTCAGGGGTGCTTGAACATAACTTGGAATCCCCATACCAGCCAGCCTGAGCCCAGAGATCAGCGAAGGGGCCCTGGCTAGTCAGAAGAGGAGCATTACTTGATGTGTAGAGACTTGGAAGGGAGCCTTCCTGGTGGTGGTGGCGCCCCCTAGTTGTGGGACTTCACCCCTCTGGAAGCCTAGATGGAATTTTGCCACATGGTGAAGACCTATTTGATTTCTCAAGCCTCTGGAGGTTATTTATAAATGATAATGATGATGGTGGTGCTGGTGATTTTGCCTGAATCTCCATTTTGTGTTTGTTCTTTTGCTACTGTTTCATTAGGGATGCTCAAATTGCATTTTATGAATCTATATTGTTATGGCTTATGTTTAACGATTGTGGAAATGGCTTTGAGATTGCTCGTGCACAAAGTGGTATTCTACAGCTCTTGCTAAAATAAAAATAAATAAACATCCTTAGTCTGAATCCAACTCCTGGAAATCAATAGCATTGTAGATTTTAATTTATATTGAACATTCTCTCATAATATTTTCTTTTAATGCTAGTCTTGTTACCAATTAACTCCTGACCTAATTTACAGACTGCCTGCTACCTTCCCCATCAGCTTGTCAGGGAAATTACCTTCTGAGCACCCACTGTGAATTCTGCAGCTCCCTTCTGAGAGTGAATGCTCCATTCTCCCTCCCTCCCTGATCCTTAAAGGAGCACAACCATCCTTACTTTTTGACCAAGTGGTAGCATGCGAACGTGGAAGACTTTCTTGGTGGGCTCTGCTGTAGGTAGAAATGGGAGAAAAACTGGATCCAGTATGCATTTAAAGCCAAATCTATTGAATTTGGCCCTTTCTGAAACAATATGAGAAGGGGAAAACAGCCATCCTAAAAGTCAGATCTAGCAGAAAGCTCCATCCTCGAAGATTTGCACTTATCCATATTTTGCAGGGCAGTTCTCTAACCAAGCAATGTGTACAAAAATGCAGATGCTGGGGGAAAGTGTGCATAAAAATGCATATATTCATAAAAATACCAACAAATAACATTATAAAATAAAAGTGTACATTAGTCAAAACTGCATATGAAAACACTCACTTTCATGGAATGATAGAATTGTAGAGTTGGAAAGGGACCCCAGGGGGTCATCTAGTCCAACCCCCTGCAATGTAGGAATCTCAGTTAAAGCATCCATGACAGATGGCCACCCAGCCTCTGCGTAAAAACCTCCAGTGAAGCAGAGTTGCTTGTCGAGGACCCCCAAGACACCCCTGAATAAAAACACAGTTCACACATCATTTTTGTTTTGGTTTTTGGCATAATTCTGGCCACAACTTTGTTTAATTACAGCATGTGAGTGGTTGCTTAGGCATTGGTTAGCGACTATCTCTTCCCACTTGGAGGTAGGAACAGAATTAACAACTGCACCCCTGCAGAAGTCAGTAAGGGTAAACAATTTTGGGGAGAGAATAAAGCTGGGCACCAGGCTCTCACCTCTCCCCAAATGCTCCCAGGGGCTCTTGCGTGGCTCTAGCCCTTTGCCAGGGATTCAGACAAAAGCATGGAGAGCCCCTGGATTCCTTTAACGGAATACCCTTGCAGCAGCAGCATTGGAGGGGCAGGCACAGCCAACCACATCCTCTCCACCAACCAAAAATTAACCAATGCCTAACCGCAACCTTACAATTTGTGACGATTTGCTACGAAGTAGGCAAAACCCAAATGGCGCCAGCCAATCAGCCAAATGGTAAAATTCCTACCAGGCCCCTGCTCCAAAGCAGATGACCCCATGACAGGCATAGAAAGGTCAGTGCAAACAAACCCTAATTAAAGGGAGGGTGGGCAGGTAATCCGATGTGCGCAGCGAAAAGAGGAAGCTCAATGCTGCACACAGGGACCTATATAGCACCCCCCATCAATCAAATAAAATTGCAACAATAAATTTTCCCCAGCAACAATTGAAGGTGTCCAATCAAATTCTTGGCCATCCAAACTAAAATGCCCAGCAACAGGGGATGTCATGGTTGCTCCCACAGCAACACATGCTCTCCATGAAGGAGAACCCGCTTTGTTGAACAGCTCTTACTGTCAGAAAGTTCTTCCTGATATTTAGCTGGAGCCTCCTTTCTTGTAATTTGAAACCATTATATCAAGTCCTACCCTCCAGAGCAGGAGAAAACAAGCCTGCTCCATCTCCCATGTGACAGTTCTTGAGATATTTAAAGATGGATATCATATCTCCTCTCAGTCTCTCAGTTTCATTTAACAGAAGACATTTAGAAGGTCACCTGCACATTTTGTTCCATAACTTTCTTTCTAAGAGGAGGAGATACTTGCTTCAAAAAAGAAGAAGAAGAAAGAAACCTCAGAGTCTGGGGCACCTGCCCAGGGGCACCAGTGAAAGCCTTTGCAGGTCCTATGGCTTCTGTGTTGACCTCTGTTGTAAGCAAATCAGGATGAAGCCAGAGCAATTGCTCGCTGTCATCAAAGCGCCATGTAAACAAATCAGAACAGCACCCTGTTCTCACACTGGCCAAACAGATGCCCATGCAAAGCAGAACCTCAGCACAACAGTGCTTTCCCCACCTATATTCACAGCAGCTGGTAACCAGCAGCACTTTAATCCACTTTAATATTTCTGGTATGCATTTGAATCCCTCCTGCAAAGTGCAATCTAGAGGCAACCTAAGACCCAGCCAACCGGGCCAAGGGCCTGGGTAAGCTTCACTACATCCGTGGCCCCCAGGGAGCCTGGCATCTTCTCAGGAATGCCAAGTGCAGACACCAGGCCTGTCTCTACAGAGTGGGGAGCAGGGAGAGAGAATCCAAATTGTAAACAGCAGGACCAAAATACCATGAAATGGAAGAGGCAGCTGTTGGTCTGTGACATTTCTAAGCAGAGACAAAATGTATACAGATCCGAACACTTCATGAAATGTAGTTCAGTGGCTGAGCGCATGCTTTGCATGCAGAAGTTCCCCTCCCTGGTTGAATCCCTGGCATCTCCTGAGTCTGAAGACTTCTGTCTGAAGTCCAAGACAGCCATCACCAGGCAGTTTGTAGAGTCTACATTGTGTATCAGGACTCATCAGCCTTCATGTGCAACAACCAGCAATGCTGGATGCAGTGGAGTATTTCTTTCAAACTTAATTTTGGCAGGGACCCTGTGGAAGGCATCTGTGGGGACGTCTGTGCCCATGGGCACCAAGCTGGCAACACCTGCTGTAGAAAATAAGAGATCTAGCTGGACCGACCAATGGTCTGATTTGGTTTAAGGCAACTTATCAGAAGAGTCCCACTTGATCAGACCAAAAGCCCATCTAGTCCAGCATCTTGTTCTGACACAGTACAGTGGTACCTCGGGTTACATACGCTTCAAGGTTACAGACTCCACTAACCCAGAAATATTAAGAACTTTGCTTCAGGATGAGAACAGAAATCGTGTGGTGGCAGCGCAGTGGGAGGCCCCATTAGCGAAAGTGGTGCTTCAGGTTAAGAACAGTTTCAGGTTAAGAACAGTTTCAGTTTAAGAACAGACCTCCAGAGCGAATTAAGTTCTTAACCCGAGGCACCACTGTAATGATAATAATTCCTCCCTATGAAATGCCCTACCTTCAGATGTCAAAGAGATAAAGAATTACATAACTTTTAGAAGACATCTGAAATCGGGACGTTTTTAATGTTTGATATTTTACTATGTTTTAAATATGCTGTGGGACGTGGGTGGCGCTGTGGGTTAAACCACAGAGCCTAGGACTTCTAGGACTTGCCGATTGGAAGGTCGGCGGTTCGAATCCCCGCAGCGGGGTGAGCTCCCATTGTTCAGTCCCTGCTCCTGCCAACCTAGCAGTTCAAAAGTACCGTACATCAAAGTGCAAGTAGATAAATAGGTACCGCTAGGGCGGGAAGGTAAACGGCGTTTCCGTGTGCTGCTCTGGTTCTCCAGAAGCGGCTTAGTCATGCTGGCCACATGAGCTGTACGCCAGCTCCCTCGGCCAATAAAGATAGATGAGCGCCACAACGCCAGAGTCGGTCACGACTGGACCTAATGGTCAGGGGTCCCTTTACCTTTACCTTTAAATATGCTGTAAGCCACCCAGAGTGGTTGAGGAAACCCAGCCAGATGGGTAGGATATGTATAATAAAATTGTTGTTGTTAGTGGCCAACCAGATTTCCTAGTGGGAAGCCCAGAAGTAGACCTTGAGTGTAAAAATGTTCTTCCCATTTGTGATTCCCAGCAACTGGTATTGAGGCATCCAGCCTCCAGCAGTTAAGGGAGAACAGAGCCATGACGGCTTCCAGTCACAGACAGCATTACCCTCCGTCAATTGCTCTAATCCAAGGCTAGGCAAACTAAGGTCCGGGGGCCGGATCCGGCCCAATCGCCTTCTAAATCCGACCTGTGGGTGGTCCAGGAATCAGCTTGTTTTTACATGAGTAGAATATGTGCTTTTATTTAAAATGCATCTCTGGGTTATTTGTGGGGCATAGGAATTGGTTCTTATTTTTAAAAAAAGAGTTTGCCCCCCCCCACAAGGTCTGAGGGACAGTGGACGGGCCCCCTGCTGAAAAAGTTTGCTGGCCCCTGCTCCAATCCTCTGTTAAAGGTCAGCCAAGTTACCAAACTCCTGCCACAGTTCATACATTTAATTATAACAAGTTAATTCTCACACACACAACATCTTGCCTGACATACTTTAGACACAGGCCCTAAAGCCACTATTAAAAAGCACAGTGCGTCTGGACATGTGCAGAGCGCCTGTCCTCCCCCCCCCCCTCGCTTCCGAAGGACCTGAGATGGGGAAGAGCTTGCAGGCGCTCCCGAAATGAAAGACTGGATTTGCGCCAGGTGAGGCATCGGCGCCGAGGGCGGCGTAGTTTTTCGGCCGTTCTCCTCTGCCTCCCCCTCCTCCACTTCTTCCGTGCGCCCCTCGCCAAAACTGGGCGGACCCAGCCGCTCGGAGGGAGGAGAAAGGGAAAGAAAGAGAAAGCGGGGGGGGGGGACCGGCCAGCTCTCTCCGGTTGCTCCAGCAGCCAGGACCAACGCAGGACCCAGGGGCTTTCGAGGCGGGGCGGTATGGACGATGGCGTTGGAAGCGGCTCCGTTGACTAAGCTGAGGAGCCGGCGTGCCGCGTTGCTGCGGAAAGGAGTCAGCTTTGAATGCGAGAGCGACGGCGACAAGTAAGGGAGCAATGTTGCTATTATGGGGTGTTCGCTTTGGGAACATCTTGGCGGGAGGGGGTGTCTCTCAGTAAGCCATCTGGGAGGGACGGTCCACCCGCTCCGGATCCCCACACACCTGCATTGAGTGGTTGTTGCCGTAGCTTTGCCACGTTGGGATCTAGGAGTCACAGCGCCTGCTGCAGTAGAGGATCCTAAAAGGGGGTCGGGTGGGTCGGGGTGTTGTCTCCCCCCTCCGCCGAGTCCACCCCTGCTCTCTCCTCTTCACAGAACCCAACCAGGCCCAGGAGGTAGACAGCATTAAGGAGACACCCCACCCCCAAGAAAAACCCACCCACCTGGCTTTCTTGATCCCGGATTCAGTTCCCTTCAAAGCTCTGCTTATGTTGTGTTGCATTCCAACTAAGTTCTACTCCAAGTAGACCCGTTGAAACGAACGAACCTAAGTTAGGCACGCATGTTGATTTGAATGAGTCTGTTCTGAGTAGGACTAACATTGGCTTTTTTGCCTGTTGTGCTGCCCATTTGAAGCTGCTGTTATGTACTGTAGTTAATTATACGGTGCAAAATATATCTATATAGTTTGTGCATATTGGAAACAGCAGGGTCTGAGTTTGGAGAGGATCTGCCTAGAAGGAAAAAGGGACTGAGGCCAGTGGGAGAAAGAAGTGCCTCAGTTTTGAGTCTGGGAGAGAAGGGGATATCAGAAAGTGTGCTTCTGAGTTCATGCAGAGTGCACTTTTCTTTCCACTGAGGAGCTACAACTGGACGAGGAACTGCATATAGCCCCCAGTGGTGACTGGTTCTTGTTGGGACGGGTGGGGCAGAAGGCAAAGAGACCAACAGGAGGTGGAACCAGAGCCAGTGATGGGCAGAGACAGACCCCATAACAGGTGGAATCACAGCCAGTGAAAAGCAGAGACAACTAATTCTGGTTGTGCCCTAATTCTCCTCCTTGCTGAGCCCTACAAGAGCAACACTGGGAGTGAGGAGGAGGAGATTGACAGCCAGGGCCACCCTTGGATTGAATATAACAAGGCAGGGGTGGTGTTTCCTCCCCACCCTCCAAGATGTTGTGGGACCACAATTCCCATCATCCTGAACCATTGACTATGCTGGCAAGGCAGTGTGTTTTCTGTCCTAACTCATTCGCCTCCACCACAAAACTGCTGTAAGGGCACCTTGTAAGCATGGGTGTATCCAGGATTTATGTTAGGGGGCAGGCTTATGTGGGGCAGGGGGCAGAACCGAACTATCTTTGACGAGATTGGTTAGTTAAGTATTTTTATTTATTTACTTGATTTTTTGGGGCAGGGGAGGCAGCTGCCCCCCTGTCCTCCCTGGCTACACCCATGCTTGTAAGTAAGCTCACTAGAACTACTGGCCCTTCTCATTTCTGTGGAGGAGGAGGAAACTCCCCCCTCCCCCCCCGCTGCCCACATGGTTTCTGTGGCAGTTGTGGAGCAGGGATCGTCAGAATCTGGTCCAATACCAGATCTGTAAGGCTGGCCAGGGGTTGCAGGATCACAGAGAGCACTGAGTGAGCAACTTGCTGCAGATGGGGACCTTTAAAAGCTTTATCTTCAGAGTACCTCTTCAGGCTCCTTCCCCTTGTGGAGAACTTCAGAGTTTTAAAGGGCCAACCTTCTGCCCTGGAGATGGGCTGGACACTCGTCCTCCATCCCATAGCCTCTTGCGTGGTATGTGCCATGTGCTGTTGGACAGGTGAGGTACAGTGGGAGGCATTGCATTGCTTGGGCTTAGGAGATGCCATCTGTGAGGGTCTTGCCTCTGACCCGACATGCCCTGTGTGGTATGGGACGTCCTCCCAAGGGGTGGTCTTCTGATCTACAGCAGCCAGCTCAGAGCCCTGAGCTTGGTCCAGCTCCCTAGTTGGTGTCCCTGAGTCTGGATTGCTGCTAGGTTCTGGGACCATAGCAGTGATGGAGCCCTACATTTATTCCTCTAGTGCATTCACTTGGCTGCCCGCAGTTCCTCCTTCTCTGTGTCTACCAGACTAGTAAGAGAAGTAGCTGCTCTTATACCTAGTCAGATTATTGGTCCGTCTATCTCAGTGTTGTCTACTACCAGCAACAGCTCTCTGGGGTATTGAGGCAGGGGTTTCTCCCAGTCCTATCTGAAGATGCCAGGGAGTGAACTTGTGGCCTTCTGCATGCAAAGCATGTGCTCTGCCTAGGAACTATGGCTCTTCTCATAAACATACAATAAGATTCTAGTCCTCATGGTTCTGAATAAAGTGTTAATCCGCGCAGGAGTCTGCCTTACACTGAGTCAGACCATAAGGCATCTAGCTTCCTTTGAGATGTGCACCTTAGAACATGCTCCAGAATCCTGTAACTCAGAACCAGCTCCATGGCAGAGGTTTTGATTTGTTGGTTTTGGAGGCTTGCCAATATAGAAAGTGTTCCCTGAGGGTAGAATGTTTTAATCCACTGAGAGATTAACTCCCTGTCCTAAATAAATATTAAACCTCCTTCCAATGATATGTGGTAAAATCATTCCCAGAGTGCACTTTTCATTAGACAATTTACACAGGGGTAGACCTACAACCTAGGGACACAGGTGGCACTGTGGTCTAAACTACTGAGCCTAGGGCTTGCTGATCAGAAGATTGGCAGTTCGAATCCCCATGACGGGGTGAGCTCCAGTTGCTCGGTCCCTGCTCCTGCCAACCTAGCAGTTCGAAAGCACGTCAAAATGCAAGTAGATAAATAGGTACCACTCCACTGGGAAGGTAAACAGCGTTTCCGTGCGCTGCTCTGGTTCGCCAGAAGTGGCTTAGGCATGCTGGCCACATGACCGGAAGCTGTACACCGGCTCCCTCGGTCAATAAAGTGAGATGAGCGCTGCAAGCCCAGAGTCGTCCACGACTGGACCTAACAGTCAGGGGTACCTTTACCTTTTTAGACCTACAACCTAGATATTCTACATCAAGCATCTGAGGCTTTACCATATGTTGTGGGACTCCAGTTCCCATCAGCCCCAGCCACCATGGTCTTTAATCAAGGATGACAGATGTAGTCCAACAACATCTAGATGACCACAGGTTCCCCATCTCTCTTATAGGAAATTGCCAGCTGCGCAATAGGTGATACCAAACATTAGTAATCCTCGCAGGAGATCCAATGAAGTCAATGGACTTGAGTAAGTTATGTCCATTCATTTTAATGGGTCTACTCTTGCATATGATGGTTGGCTATTCTTCAGTGTAATGTGTTTGAGGTGTGTGGGGGGTGTTCCCATAAAATTGGATCCAGAAGAAGAGACTTGAGTCCCTTTCCTCTAACATCACACTTAATTGATTTATTCTAGGACATTCTACTACCCCCCAAAAGACATTTGAATATGACTTGGGGGCCTAAAAATGTCCCTCCCAAGTTACTTGTCTATTGTAGTTTAATTGGCTTTAACCCAAGCCAATTGTTCCAGAAGGATGTCTTAAAACTGGGCTTGGAGAAACCTGGTAAATTAAGTTGAAATTAAGGAAGCGCTTCTCCAGGTGACCTGCATTCATCCTGACTTGCTTGCACAAAGCTTGTATGGTGGTTAGAGTTTGTCTGATCTTTATCACACACTTGTTCTGTTTCGTTTACGGAGTGGTTCTTCTGCTTTGAGCATTAATCCTGCATCTTTCCTGATTCTCTTGCAGGGTGTTTAATCTTCCTGTTTGTCATTTGTTCATCCTACAATGGGGGGGGGGGCACTCCAAGTGTTGGGGTTCAAAGTGATGCACCCTGGGGCAGAATGGCCCTAATTTGACATATCTTCCTAAATACAGTGGTACCTCGAGTTACAAACACTTCAGGTTACAAACTCCACTAACCTGGAAGAGTTACCTCGAGTTGAGAACTTTGCCCCAGGATGAGAATGGAAATCGTGTGCCAGTGGCACAGTGGCAGCAAGAGGCCCCATTAGCGAAAGTGTGCCTCTAGTTAAGAACAGTTTCAGGTTAAGAACGGACCTCCAGAACGAATTAAGATTGTAACTAGAGGTACCACTGTACAGTGGTACCTCGGGTTAAGTACTTAATTTGTTCCGGAGGTCCATACTTAACCTGAAACTGTTCTTAACCTGAAGCACCACTTTAGCTAATGGGGCCTCCTGCTGCTGCCGCACTGCCAGAGCACAATTTCTGTTCTTATCCTGAAGCAAAGTTCTTAATCTGAAGCACTATTTCTGGGTTAGTGGAGTCTGTAACCTGAAGCGTATGTAACCCGAGGTACCACTGTACACAAAAATGTAATGCTGTTGTCATATTGGAGTTTGTGTTATGACCAATAGGGGGCCACCCCAACTCCAGCATGATAAATGGCGGGCAAGTGAGCCAGCGAGCAACGATGGTGGCAGGTGGCCCAGGGCAAGCAGTTTAATGGAGAGGAGGAAATCAATCCACAAAGAGGGTTAGCAAGCCACTCTGTGAAGCACCCCCTCCTTTAAATGTGGCAGCAGCAGCAGCAGCAGGGTTTACAGAGCGGGGAGAGGTGCTTCACCAAGTGGTTTAGCAAGCCACTCTGTGAAATGTCTCATCCTTCAAAATGGGTTGGGATGAGCTGTGGGGGTGAGCTGTATGGGGAGCGATGAAAGGGTGGGTGAAGTGTATAGGGAGGGGGGTTTGTCTGGTGTGGGGGAAACACAGTTGACGAATGGGCTGGTGGGGTGACAGGGTTGGCAAGCAGAGAAAGCAGGGGTGCATCCCCTAGTAAACTGGTACTATATAAATATAAATCGAAAGGATGTGAACTGGTGGGGGCTAACCAGGAAAGTGTTTTTTGGGTTGCGGCAGTTAGCTCAATAAAGCTGTCAATTCAGCATTCAGCGTTGGTGAAAAAAGCAAATCTCATGCTGGGAATTATTGGAACTGGGGATGAATATAAGACAGTTCAGTGTGTGTCATGCCATTATATAAATCCAGAATGCAGCTGCACTCGGAATACTGTATACAACAGCTAGTTCTCTCTCTCTCTCTCTCTCTCTCTCTCTCTCTCTCTCTCTCCCTCTCTCACTCTCTCTCCAGAAAAATAAGAATAACATAGTTATTAAACAAAAGTATAAAATAGAAGATTTGAGATCCATTTTAGACTAATAGGGAATGGTAAATATGGCCTCACACATCACCAACTTTCTCATTCCAGTAAGAAATTAAAAAACACCTGCCTATCAACAGATTTGTTGAATTTGGGACTGCTTTATATAACAAAAAAGAAGAATGCAACTTTATAGAATTCTGCACAGGGTGGAGAATGTTTGCATAGCTGTATCTGTATCTATCAATCTATAGCCATACATATATCAAATATCCATCAGGGTCATGCAATGAAATTGATCGGTTGGCAGTGGGCTGAAGCCAGACAAATGAAAGTATTTCTTCATACTATACATTATTAATGTATGAATTCGCTGCCACAAGATGCTGTGAAGGCCACTCTGTTAGATGGCTTTAAAAGGGGAATTAGATGAATTCCTGGAGGAGGAGGGAGAGAGGCTATCAATGGCTATTAGCTGTGTTGGCTGAATGGAACATCCACCATGAGGCTCTAAACCCCTGAATATCTAGTTGCTGGAGAATATGAATGTCTGCTTGCATTCACTGTGAGCTTCTTAAGCGCATCTGATTGGCTACTGTAAGATATGGAACACTTGACCAAGACGAACCCTTTGATCTGATCAAGGAGAGCTCTTCTTATAATATTTAGCCTATCTATGTCTGAAATTCTCCAAGACAGGAGGCTGATGCAGCAGCCTTGTTAGGGTTTAGGAGAGTTTGCAATCTAGACCTCCCACCCTGTCATTAAAAACCATTACTAAGCCCCCTCCACCCACCCACCTGGAGTTGTATGCAATGTTAGACCTAATCAGAGCAGGCCCATTGAAAGTAATGACCCTAAGAGAGCTATTCATTTTGATGGGTCTACCCTGAATAGGACTATTAGTGGCTACACCCCCTGGGTATTAAAGCACAGATCAGTTATCAGCCCAGTTTGCACATACTGTAGTGGCAAACCATAGCTTATTTGGGTTTACTGTGAATGAGCACAGAACATTCCCCACTCCCTTCTCTTCCCTGGCAGGGACAAAACTGGGTTGACTTAGCATTATGTGAGAACGAGCATTCTTGGAGGTTGCAGTGAACAAATCTTGGTTTCCCCACTTCATCCAGTCTCTATGGTCAAACAAATTGGGATGGATACGCAATAAACAAACTTTCTGGAAGCAACCTATAAAAAGTGATAGGAGATAGACCACCGTCTATCAGCAGGTCTATTGAAAATTCCCTGTGGAGCCTTGCATTATTGAATTAGTTTTCCTCCCCCCCACTCCAAACTGTTCTTTCATATGGTTTGGCGCACAGTTTGGGTTTTGTTCCTCAAACTGCTATACCGTACACCTGTGCCTACAGTTGGTGCCTCGCAAGACGAAAATAATTTGTTCCGCGAGTCTTTTTGTCTTGCGATGTTTTTCGTCTTGCGACTGCGCCTCTTCAAGCGGCTTTTTTAAAAAAGCGCAAGACGTTTTCGTCTTGCGAAGCAAGCCCATAGGGAAATTCGTCTAGCGAAGCAACGCAAAAACGGAAAACCCTTTCGTCTAGCGAGTTTTTCGTCTTGCGAGGCATTCGTCTTTCGGGGCACCACTGTATTTGCTATTCCTTTCCAGGTGCCTCCCCTCTTCCTCCCCCCATTTCTTGAAGGCCTTTAACAGTCATGTGCCAATAAATTCAGCAAGGGCACCTTTGTCCAGCATGGAGATGAGAAAGCCTTCACCTGTTGGGTTTCTGTCTGCTTGGCAACTAATAAAGATTCAAGGATCGTGTCAAGAGATGGAGGATAGCAAGCTTATCTTTCTATTTAACATGGTATTTATGTTCAGTACTACAGCCTAATGTAACTGTGATGTTTCTTTGGGTAGATTCCCCCCCCCCTTCCCCCTGGTTCTTCTAGGATTTGTTTTTCATAGGACTAGACAGAAATACCCTTCCTTTTTGGTTCCTCGTGGTTCTGGCATGTGCCTGTATGAATTTCTTGGAAATTACAGCCTTAGCCGTGACGGTGACAATGTTGGATTCCTTTGCTGCAGTATTGCTTTGAGGTCTTAAAAGCTGGCGACTGATGAGAGTGGATTATAACATTTCCCCCAGCGCTGTGAACAGAGTGCGCCAGGTCTCTTGATGGCTTTGCTATTATCATCCTTTTCCCATTTTTTTTTAAATAAATAAATGTTGTGACAACTCTTTTAATTGATTTCTAGGCCACATTTTTATCTGAATTGGTTTGCATATGTAAATATTTGATTTCCGTCAATGTGATGCGAGGTAGGTTGGAGGAAACATCACAGTAGCAATTCATCCTCGATCCCTTTAATTAAAATTGGATGCCCACTGTTACTCTTTTTCTCCTGAAAAGGTTTCACTTTTTGAACACATAGGAGCAAGAATCGCCCTCAAAGGAGGCCTCTGTTTCTGCATGAAATACTATTTCCTGATTAGAAAGGGGCCTAGCTGAGAAAGGAGAGATTGTCTCTCACTGGCAGAGGACACGTTTTTGCATGCAGAAGGTTCCTATGTTAATTGGACTTCGTAAATGGGCTCCCTGCCTCTCTAAGTGGCAAAGTACAGGGTCACTTGCCTCAAAACGTGCTGCATTTGGGGGCCTCTTCTGCTAAGTTAGAGCCCTGGACCTCTGCCCTGAATTGCAGCTCTGACAGCGCTGCTGAGCAGAGGATGGGGGGAACCTCTGCCTGAGATTCTGGAGAACTGCTGCCAATCAGAGTAGACAATGCTGGACTGAATAGAGTCAGGGGTCAGCAAACTTACCACGCCTCAGGCAAGTGTCTCCAGCGGCGATGACACGGCGGGCCGGAGGGTGGGGGAGCGCGTGCCCATACAAGTGCGCACACGCTATTTCTGGTGCACTTCTGGGTAATAGAAGCACCGGAAATAGCTTGTGCGCATGTGCACGGGCCTCCTCCGATCCGGATGTGCACTGGAAATAATGCTTGCGCATGCACAAATAACGGGACGCTGGTGGCGCTGTGGGTTAAACCACAGAGCCTAGGACTTGCTGATCAGAAGGTTGGCGGTTCGAATCCCTGCGACGGTGTGAGATCCCGTTGCTTGGTCCCTGCTCCTGCCAACCTAGCAGTTCGAAAGCACGTCAAAGTGCAAGTAGATAAATAGGTACTGCTCAGGCGGGAAGGTAAAAGGCGTTTCCGTGCGCTGCTCTGGTTCACCAGAAGCGGCTTAGTCATGCTGGCCACATGACCCGGAAGCTGTATGCCGGCTCCCTCGGCCAATAAAGCAAGATGAGCGTCGCAACCCCAGAGTTGGTCACGAATGGACCTAATGGTCAGGGGTCCCCTTTACCTTTACCTTTATGCACAAATAACACTTGCACATGTGCACAAGCTATTTCTGGTGCTCCTCCGACCCGGAAGTGGGCAGCCGTGCAGCACAGCACCAGTAAGAGCAAGCGGCAGGGGTTGCTGCGGGCTGGATAAACGAGTCCCTCGGGCCTTATCCGGCCCGCGGGCCTTAGTTTGGGGACCCCTGGAATAGACCAATAGTTTGAGTCCACCGAAGTAGCTTCCTGTGTTCCGGAACACCAGGTAGAGATGCAACTGCAAGCTGCTCTGGGGACTGGCAATTTGACTGTATCTTTGCACTGGAATGACTGCATGATCCTATTACAGCTGCTGCACAGATGTAGCAGAATCAGTGGAGACTGAGAAGTGTTCTGTTCAGAGGAGTTTATCATGTAGAAATCACCACCCGTAATTTAACTTTAAAGTCCACTATCAGATGCATGATTTGTTATCCCAAGATGGGTGTGAGCGAGTGTGTGTGTACACATGTGTATGTGTGTGTTGATATCTGTCTCTGTCTATCTAATGTTAGCAGTGAGGTTAGAAAGAGATGCAATGCAATAAATGCAGACTGTGTGATTACTGCATTAGAGCTTTATTGTATATAAAAATAATTAAATGACATTTTGCAAAGCAGTCAAACATGGCAGTTGTAACCTGCTTAACAACTGTAGTGGAATTAAAAGCCCAGTTGGTTGTATCCAGTACTAGGCCTACTCAGTGTAGAACCATTGAAAATAATAGACATTACTAATTCAGGACTTTTAATTTCAATGGTCTGCTCTTAACCCGTTACAGTGGTACCTCAGGTTAAGTACTTAATCCGTTCCGGAGGTCCGTTCTTAACCTGCAACTGTTCTTAACCTGAAGCACCACTTTAGCTAATGGGGCCTCCTGCTGCTGCCGCGCCGCTGGAGCACAATTTCTGTTCTCATCCTGAAGCAAAGTTCTTAACCTGAAGCACTATTTCTGAGTTAGCGGAGTCTGTAACCTGAAGCGTATGTAACCTGAGGTACCACTGTATTTCTGTTTGGGCCACAGGATGGAACTGAGCTACTTGACAAGAAATTAGGCAGGGTGAGATCTGAGCGTTATTAAAGGTTCCTCAGTCAGAAGGTCAGGAATGCAGAAGGAGACCAACTTCCCCAAAAGACTGCGTCATCTGCTTCCACCCTTCTGTGGAGAAAGGAACCCATGGCTGCACTTTTGGTTCAGTGTGGGAGGCATGACAGGCCTAGATGATGCTCCACATGAACTGAGGGTGCACCCTGGAACATTTCCCCTGAACCCTCTTGTGACACACACACACAAACTAGCCTACTGGACAGAGGTAAAATTCACATCCCTTGCTGCAGCCATTTTTGCTCTGGCCCTTCCCATCCCTGGAATGTGGCCCTTGTGCTGAAAAAGATCACCCACCCTTGCTGTGAGTTAATGCTTAGAAATTGCCCTGATGGAGTTTTCAAATATAGAGCTCAAGGGGGACAGGTTATAGATCTGGAGTACAAACAACTGGGATGGTATCCACCATAAAGCCCCCTTAGAGTGAACAGGAATAGCAAGAGATTTATTTTAATTAGAAAGTCCCTGATTAATGTTGCTCTTTGGCTCCTGTCTCAGTTTTCACCCCTCTTTTTCTCACACCCAGGAAGGGAACACCCGTTTCTGACATGACTCTGGTGATCGTTTTACTAGAGAGCTCAAGTATATTTTGAATTGCAGAGCAACTTGCAAAATTCCTAAATGTAGCCATTTCATAACCCACAATCTGTAGTTGCTTTTTGAATTCTCCCCTCTCAGTTTTTTAATGAACTTCAGTATTTTATAAATAAACGTTATTCTTTTTTGTGCTTAAAAGCTTGCCTGGTACAAGTAGGTGATCAGGAATTTCCTGCAGGCAATTGTCCAAGCCCCATCCCTCTTCCACCAACCTTCTTGGTTTCTGTGCCAGCAAAAAGGAAGGAAAGCCTTTTGCTCTACAAACAGCCTGGAAATGCAACAGGCAGACAGAGAAGCGATAGATCAATGTCTTCCTCTTCCACCAGTCCACTTGGCCTTTTTGTTTTACTAGCCTTCTAAGAGGCTAGTACCCTATGGGCTCCTCCAGATGACGTTTTTATTGAGCATCCATCATGATTTTCTTACACAAAGCTTCCACAGTGGTTGGATTATATCCAATCTTCATTGAGCATTCATTCTGATTTGTTTGTTTGGTGCTTAATAAGTCTTCTCTTTAATTATTTTTTCATCCCATACTTTTTCAGTGCATTTTCCTGTCACTTTCCTAACTGCAAACAGTCTGGTTTATTTATTTATTTTTTAAGTTGGATTTGTTCTAGCAACAGAAGGTTTTAATCCACCTTAATTGTGCAAGTCTAAATTTCCCTGGTGGGCTTGAATCCCTCTTGCAAAATATTGTCAGAGTTTACCAATGTATGCTTGTTGGCCACTGAGGGATCCTTTTTAGCAAGATGGTTACCCCTCCCCATGCAGGCTAGTAATTTTGTAGGCTTATCTGCAAGGTTGATTAAAAACAAATTATGCTTATTTCTTCAAAACTCCTTTTTGTATCCTGATGCCACAGTAATTGGCTAAATATCATATGAGTTTACTAGGATGAATTGAAGGGCCTCATTTATTTGCAAATGTGTGTAGGAATTGGTGAGCGTGTAATTTCAGTTTCTCTCTGCTTCTTATTTTTCTAATCTTAAATTCACTTCTCCATATTTCCACATCAGTTTTCAGTTATTATTGTTGTCATTTTAAAAGGTCCTCATGAAAAATTCATCAGCATTTTAGCGCACGTCTTGCAATATGCCCATTTGTACGCAAATTTGCCTGAGATACATGCCCTTTTATGCACACATTATGCATATTTGCACATATTACTTGGCTGGAGAACCTCACTGCAACATTTAGGAGAAGCGCGAAATTTGAAAGATGTTTGTGCTTCAGTTCGTGAATAGTTTCAGAAAGTGTGAATTAGACAGGTTCGCCTTTAAATGCAAACTGAACTGAATTTCTCTCCCCCCCCCCCCGCCTTCTTTACCAGTGTGTTCTTGGTGTGCAGCCAGGATTTTCAGAGCCTGGCGGTGCTTCTGAGCTTTGCTACCATTCCTTTGAGATGTGGTTTTCCTCACTGCTGCATTGTGGATTGCCCTGACTTGGGCTAAGGAGAGGGCAGGGAGAACTCTCTCTGGTTCTTGGAAAAATTGGGACTTCAGATTTTTAAACTTGGTAGCATCAAAGCTGAAGAATGTGCGTCATTCAGGCTTAACTCTTCCCCATTTCTTATAGCCTTCCTTCTCATTTTTGAAAAATTAGCCTCTCTTTCCCTTCCCCGCCCTCTTGTTCATGCTAAATGGGCAAGAAATAATGACAGCATGAGGTAAGGAAGGAAGCCTTTAGCAAGATATCCCCCCCCCAAAAAAAAACATATTGCATTTCAGGCTGTGATTTTGTTTTCTTTCTTTTTTTGCTTCTTCTGCAATCTTGCCAAGGGTGACTTCCTTGATAGATGAATGTTTTTGGTGCTCATTTCCCTCCTTCTAATAACGCAGGGGTTGATAGTGTATTGTTTTTGTGTTTGGAATATGCTGCAAGCCAAGCTCCAAAGATGAAAACCTTTTCCTAGAACCCCTTTCCAAGGGACTTCCACTGTTTCTGGGAAGTGCGAGAAGTAGGGAATTTTGGTACAAGCTTCTATTGATGCTGCACATATATGGTATTGACATATATTTAAAACCCATAGCTTGGGGAAGAGCCCTATCAACTGCTAGTCAAGGCTTTGGGTGTGCCAGAGTCTGCATTTCCATTGCGGGGCCGCAAGAGGGCACTGCAGAGTGGTTGAGCTTACTTGGCTATAAGAGTTTTGTGTTTTTTTTTTTTATTCCTGGATCTGGAGGGGAGGGGGAAGAAGACAACAAAGACACAGAAGATGAGGAGGAAGAAATAATTTTGCTGTGGCTGGAAATAGAAACTTCCTGAGACAGAGAGTGAGATTTATGAGCTGCGGTTTGCTTTGTTTCTTTAAAAGCATGTGCGCCCCCTCACTTTTTTTCTGGGAAATGAGCAACAATGGTTGAAATCTCTCTCTCTCTCTTTCTCTCCCTCTCTCTCTCTCTTTATTTTGGTGGTAATAGATGTGTCAATGGAGCTAAATATTTGGAGTTAAGCAAAGCTGTAGTTCCAGAACAGCAGGCTGAATTCTGTGACTAATTGGCAGATTGAACTGGCAAAGTCCCTGGCCGTTATTCAGAATGTTGTTCAGACCACATTTTCAAGAAAGCCAACCTAATCCACAGTTCCAATACTTGCGTTCAAACCAGAGATCAATTATCCATCGGACTATATTCTTCTCCGAATTCTGTTTTGGTTCAAAATACGCTCTCGGAAAGGTATATTTTGCAGTGAAATTGTTTTTAGAGATGCATATCTTAGGGGAAAATTCATAGAAAACCAGTAAAAAAAAACATTATTTGTGGGCGGGGATGCATATACTATGCGTGTTTTTAGTGAAATGGACATGCAGAAAGTGTGTATGATGAAATGTGGATTTCTAGTATTCTTTTAAAAAAACACAGAAAACAGGAGGAAAAGGACTGACTTGAAACAGAAACTGACAGAAGTAGGCTGATCTACCTATCCCTAGTTCAGTGTTTCCCAAACTTTTTTGGGCAACGGCACACCTGTTTAATGAAAAAAATCTCGCGGCACACCACCATTACAGCCCCGTGACGTCAGCGTGCAGCGTCACGCCGGGAGGGACGCACGAAAGTGAAAGTTTTTTCCCTCCCCCTTGCCGGGGAACCTCCAAGCTTTGGGGGTGGGAGGAGGCAGCAGAGCGAGGGACTGAGGGACGGCGGCAACTGAGGCGGCGGCGGCTGTTGTGGTGGTGGCGGCGATAGCGGGCGGAGGAGGGGGCGGCGGCGGGGCTTGAGGAGCCGTCGCCGGGAGTTGCTGCTGCTGCCCGGACATGCCGGCCTCCTCCTCCTCCGCTGTCTCGCGCTCCTCCCTTTTGCACGCGCTGCCCCGCCGCTCGGCACCACCACCGCGGAGCCGCCCCCGGCTCGACGCGGATCCTCGCCGCCGCCGCCTCTCACCGCCCGCCTCGCCCGCCTCCCTCCCACGGCACACCAGCCAACGTCTCACGGCACAGTAGTGTGCCGCGGAACACCGGTTGGGAAACACTGCCCTAGTTTGTAGCAGGGGTGCAGTGTGCCTCTGCACAGAGACGCATTGTGTCCCCTGTCAAAATACTCGTCAGCAAAGGACTCGGCACCAAAGGCCAAATGAGCCAATTTAGAACTTGCCACAGAAATATCGCTGACTGTTCATTCTTCCAAATAAGTGAGCTGCTCCTATGCATAATATCTAGTGGGGCTGGCCTTTCCATTAGGCCACGTGTGGGGAATGCTGGGGCCCCCAGCTCCCATTATCCTTGGCCATGGGCCATGCTGGCTGAGGCTGATGGGAATAGCAGTTCAGCAGCAACTGGAGGGCCAAATGTCCCCCATACCTGTGTCATGACAGAGTGAGGTGGTCCCCTCAAGCAGCGAGTGCTGGGATATATATTGGGGGAGAGTGAATGGGCCCGAGTTAATCATGTCAGCCTCAATGGGGCGGTGTGTTGTGGCCTGCGGAGAGGGGGCAGCGCCAGATTTAGAATGCTGCAGGCAGTTCCCCTGCACAAGTGCCAAGCTGAGGGGTGGGGTGCAGAATTGAGAAGATCCATCAAAGAGAAGATTCATTGAGGAGCGCCAAATTTTGGGCTTCCTCAAGGTGTCATACGAACAAAAATTACCAAGGTCTGCCCCTGGAGGGAGTGTGGCTGAGGTGGTGAAAGTAGCCTAGAACAGTGTTTCCCAACTGGGGACCGTATGGCCCCCTGGGGGCCCCAGGATATTCCAGGGGGAGTCACAGGTGAAAATTGCATAAATGGGAGGCCACAGCACAAGGATAGGGGGCCACAGAGGGAAGTCATAAGGGAAGGGGTGGGGAAATCCTGATTGGCTGACTATCCACTTGGCCAATCACAAGTGGGTAAGGGGGGCAGCCCACCAGGGCCTACTGCTCCTTTTTCGCCACATGCGTTTTCTTGGAGCAGTCCTGGTTTGCTTCCGGCGGGATAGGGCAATCGTTGAGGCTCCCGTTTTGACCAGTGGAGCCCGTGATCCAGAACCCCCGGGTCAGCTAAGTGCGGTGGTGGGGTGGCAATGGGTAGGGCTGGGCGAGCTGGAGCTGCTTGTTGCTGCTGCCGGTGCTGGGTCTGGTGGCAGCCTGTGCGTGACTCTGCAAGGTGCAGGGTGCAATCATGGGCTTCAGATGTTGCTGAGGGGTGCAGGGCCCGTCAGCAGTGTCGCCCGGCTCTGCAAGGTCCAGGGTAAAATGCACCCCAGTGCCTAGCCAAGCTCACTTGCATCTAGTAAATAACTGTCTACTCAGAAGAAGACTGTACTGAGTTCAGAGGGCCTTACTCCCAGGTAAGGGTTTGGGGGGCTATAGTGTTTTATCTAGGCAGCCAGGGCTCCTCCCAGTTGACAAGATCTTTTTGCACCAAGTCAGTAAGGACCACTTGCTTTTTAAAATTCTCCCATGGATACGGAACTACAGTGGTGCCCCGCAAGACGAATGCCTCGCAAGACGGAAAACTCGCTAGACGAAAGAGTTTTCCGTTTTGGAGGTGCTTCGCAAAACGAATCTCCTATGGGCTTGCTTCGCAAGACGAAAATGTCTTGCGAGTTCCTGCGGGGTTCCGCCCCCTTTTTCTAAGCCGCTAAGCCGCTTATCAGCTGATCCGATAAGACGATAAACCGATAAAAGCCGCTAATAGCGCTAATCCGTAAATGGGCTTGCTTTGCAAGACGAAAAAACCGCTAGACGAAGAGAATCACAGAACGGATTATTTTCATCTTGCGAGGCACCACTGTACCTGTGTGCCTTTTGAACTGTGTCTGTAGGTTCTCACCAGCCTTTCCAGATTGCTGGCTTCACACAGGAGGGGAGACAACCAGAACACACAGACTGGGCTGCCCACGTTTCCGGTAGACACCCCCACCCCCCCCACATCACCCTTGACTGTGAGCCAGCTTGGGCCTTTTGCCCTCAGCCAGCTCTGCGTCTGTTGGCAACAGCAAGCCAGAGAAAGGGAGTTGAATTGGAGCAGAGCTTTGATCAGAATTCTGATTACCGTATTTTTCGCTCTATAACACGCAGATTTTTTCTCCTGAAAAGGAAGGGGAAATGTCTGTGCGTGTTATGGAGCGAATGTGTGGTCCCTGGAGCCGAAAAATGAGGCAAAAATCAAATCGGGCTTCACAATTGCTGAACGGAACAAAGAGCAGGGAAAGCCCCTCCCCTCCAGGCAAGAAGAGGAAGCTGCTGCTTTCCTGCATTCTGCTTCAGGGTCTTACTGCCCTCCCGCTCTGTTTCGTTGCTGTGTTTGCTGAAACGGAACAAAGAGCAGGGAAAGCCCCTCCCCTCCAGGCAAGTAGAGAGGAAAGCAGAGCGTCCCTCTAATTCCTCTCTGTGCTCCGGAGGGAACAATGTTTGTGAAGGGAGAGAGATTACAGGTTCAGTTTAAAATTCTGATTTGACTTCCTGCTTTTTGTTTTTGGGGACACACAGCATTCAAATATGCTTTCTTCCATTTAAAAGGATGAAGTCCTTAAACAGTGTTTTGCCTGTAAATTCATGCGATCTGGAAGATTACAGTGTTGTGTACCTCTTAAGGGATGGCAAAGCTTAGGTTTCGCTGCTAAATAGTTCTTAATGCAGTTAAAATGCTTTCTTCTGTCAAGGCAATTAAAAAAAATAAATATCAGGCAGCCGGAAAACATGCAGATGGGAGGGAGGGAGGGAGAGAGAGAGCGCTGGCTGGCTTGGGTGGGTGGGGGGGGGAACTTTTGCCTTCCTTTCCTCACGTTATAGCCCTCTCCTGCATTCTTAGCCTTCTGTGTTTTTCCTTCCCTCCCCACTTAAAATGTGGTTACAAAGCATGGATCCACATAGATCCTTAGGATCTTTGCATTGGGTCACCCCAAATTCACCATCAGAGCACACAGCATGTCCATGGCTACAGCCTGCCCCCCCCAAATCACGCACCCACTGTTGCCTGGGGCTGCAATGGTGCAAAAAAGTGGTACAAAGCATGGATCCACAGGGATTCTCAGGATTTTTGCATTGGGTCACCCCAAATTCACCATCAGATCACATGTCTGTGGCCACAGCATGAAGCACAAAAATGATACGTCCACTGTTTCATTCAGAATATTTTTTCCCTTGTTTTCCTCCTCTAAAAACGATGTGCGTGTTATGGTCAGGTGCGTGTTATAGAGCGAAAAATACGGTATGTATTGATGTCGTTTATGACACTGTGTGTTTATTTTTATTAAAGATTTTCTTGGTTTACAAAAGTACAGGCCTTGTCTCTTTTTCCAGGTTGTGCAGTCTTTCTTACAAATCAGTTTTATTTGTTGTGGGACATTAGTGTTGAGTACAGTATAAGGTTGGGGAAGAAGAGTGGGGAGAGGAGGGGTGGTGTGGTAAGGCTTACCGTATTTTTTGCACCATAACACTCACTTTTTTCCTCCTGGAAAGTAAGGGGAAATGTCTGTGCGTGTTATGGAGTGAATGCCTGCGGGTGTTGGGGGGGGATCTACTGCAATCGTGAACAGAGGATCCATGGTTCCCCTTCCTTCCCTCCTCCGTGGTTACAAAGCATGGATCCACATGGATCCTCAGGATTTTTGCATTGGGCTACTCCAAACTCACTGTCAGATCACATGTCTGTGGCCACAGCATCAACCACAAAAATCATATATCCACTATTTCGTTTAGAATATTTTTTTTTCTTGTTTTCCTCCTCTAAAAACTACGTGCGTGTTATGGTCTGTTGCATGTTATAGAGCGAAAAATACGGTATATTCTTTTATATAGTGGCCTTGTGGGGTTTTGTGTCAGTGTCAGCTGGGTAGGTTCTCTTTCTATTGATTTATTACATTACCTTGGTAGGGAGAGGTATTGGGGGGCAGGATGTGGTTGGTTGCCTGCAGTGGGGTTTGTTTGCATTTGTGTGGGGGGGAGGTAGGGCTTGTTGGGTCAGGTAAGCCAGATTTATTTGTATGCTGTTTGAAGATTCTTGTTGTCTTGTTGGGCTGTGTTTGTGATAAAGGGGGAGTCATACTGGGGTGAAGGCGTCCTCTTCTATTGTCACTGTGTCAGTTTCAGTTTATTGGTTAGTTTTTCTAGTAAGGCTGTTTTCCATACATTTTTATACTATTGGCCCATATTTACCCCTGACAAGTCTCTCCAGACTCTCGCCATCTTGCCTCGCTGAAAGTCTCAAGCTTTTGTCTTTCTAACTCTGTATGTGTGTTTTAAGGGGAATCTGGCTGCAGTCTATTTGTTTTTTTCCTGGTTGAATTTCCTGTATCACTGCAGAGTTTAAACCTCTCTCCTACTTGGGGGCTTCGTGGGGGGGGGGGACGACTCATTTGAACAAGGGCCCTTGCCTTTTTGAGGTTTCTACTGAAACTGCTTTCATCTAGGAAAGCTGCTAAGCTGCCTTTCCCAGGAATTTTAAAATGCTATTTTCCTCTCTCCCCACCCCCAAATTGTAACCTTTTATCTATATTGAAAAAATTGAATTTTTTTGGGGGGGGAGGGGAATCCCTCAGATTTAAGCGACTGAGATGTGTTTTAATTAACACCTCTTTCTTCCTTGAATCACGCTCCCCATCACTTTCCTTTCTTACCCCGTTCTCTTCTTGAAAGTCTCACATATGGAAACACTTCTGGTGCCTCTTAGGAATTTCCACTGTGTGCATGGGGGCCCTCTTCTCGTTTCCCTCTCCAGTGAAGAGAAATGCAACGTGCTATTTTGGGAGAGAGAAACTCATACATTATTGGTTGGTGACATTCTTTGTATTGTTTTTTAAATTTAATTTGCTAACTTAACTGTGTTGATGATAAAGAGCCATTGCTGAATCAAGGCCAGCCATCCTCCAAATCAGGCATCCTGTTTCCCACGGGGGTCAACTAGATGCTTACGGGAAGCACCTAAGTAGGAGACAAGGGCAATAGCCTTCCCGTGTTGTGTTGCTTCCCCAGTTTCTGATGTTTTCAGGTGCACAGCTTTTGGACATACAGTGGTACCTCGGGTTAAGAACTTAATTCATTCTGGAGGTCTGTTCTTAACCGGAAACTGTTCTTAACCTGAGGCACCACTTTAGATAATGGGGCCTCCTGCTGCCGCCGTGCCACCGCTGAGCAATTTCTGTTCTCACCCTGAAGCAAAGTTCTTTACCCAAGGTACTGTTTCTGGGTTAGCGGAGTCTGTAACCTGAAGCGTCTGTAACCCGAGGTACCACTGTAGAAGTTTTGTGACTAATGGCCACTGATGGATCTGTCCTCCATGAATGGTCTAACCCAGTGGTTTTCCACCAGTATGTCATGGCACCCTGCGGTGCTTTGAATGATGGTCAGGGGTCCACAGGCAACACTGGCCTCTGTCCCTCTTTCCTTCCCACCCTCTTCTAATGCCCTCTCGTGTCTCTGCCTCCCAAAGGCTTGCACAGCTGTTTGCTGCAGCAGCCCTGGCTACAAGCTTCCCAGGTGAATGGTTCCTCTGGGGCTGGCCAGGAGGTGCTTCCCAGGCCACAAAGGGGCAGCATGAGGACAGGGGGCAGAGGGACAGCTCAGAGACAGGGGCGGCTGCTGTGGCTGCCCGGAAGACTCCCAAGGAGAGGAGTGGAGAGAGGAGGCTGAGGGAATACAGTCATACCTTGGGTTGAAGTAGCTTCAGGTTGAGCGTTTTCAGGTTACGCTCTGCAGCAACCCAGAAGTAACAGAATGTGTTACTTCTGGGTTTCACCGCTCGTGTATGCACTCAAAATGACATCACACGCATGCACGGAAGTGGCAAATCGCGACCTGTTCACGTGCAGACACAGGTTGCGTTCACTTCAGGATGCGAACGGGGCTCTGGAATGGATGCTGTTCACATCCAGAGGTACCACTGTACTCCACAAGGGAGGATGTTCGAAAAGGGATGAGCGGCTGCTATAACTGGGGGTGACATAACTGGGCTCCTTAGTCCCACAGGCGTGCTGCAGAAACAATGTAGTTGGTCGAGGGAGCCGTGGACCCAAAAAGGTTGAAAACATGAGTTTGATCAAACTGCGGGGGGCAGTGGAAGACAGGAGTGCCGGCGTGCTCTGGTCCATGGGGTCACGAAGAGTCGGACACGACTAAACAACTAAACAACAACAACAAAAAAACCCCAAGGATGGAGACCAGTGGTCCTCCAGATCATCCCTGACTATTGGCCATCCTGGACAGTGTCTTCTTATCCAAACATATCCATAGCTCATTAGTGAAGCATCTGCCTTGCATGCAGAAAGTCCCTGCTTTTTTTAATAGGTAAAAATTTAATGCTACAATATATTAAGATTAAAGATCAGGATAATAAGGAGGGAAAGGAATTGCTGAACTAATAAATTGAACTGGAATACAAAAAAGGGAGGTATGAGGAGGTCCGGGAAACAAGTAAATGAAAGATAAGTGATGAAAAGATGGAATTATTTTTAACTGTTTTTAATTTTGTATTTTGTATTTTTTCTTTTTCATTATGTAATACTGTGAAAACTTTAATAAATATTTATAAAAAACAAACAAACAGAAAGTCCCTGCTTTAATCCCTGGTAGGGAGAAAATCCCTCTCTGAAACCTTGGAAAGTCTCTGCTAGTCCGTCAGTTAGTGTAGACCAGAGGTTTTCAACCCTTTTAGAACAACAAACAGTTTGCAATAAACAGTTTTGCAAGCCTTTGGAAGGCAGAGAGGCAAGAGGGCATCAGTGGAGGGAGGGAAGGAAAGAGGGACGGAGGCCAGTGTTGCCCACAGCACCCCTGACCATTATTCAAGGCACCCCAGGGTGTCACGGCACACTGGTGGAAAACCACTGGTGTACAGTACGTACTGAGCTAGATTGATCAATGATTTGACTCAGGAGTTTACTTGCTTTCAGGGCTGCGGAGCCGGTGGCCCTCTAGATGTTGGGACTCCTATCAGACTCCCAGGCAGCAGGGTTAATGGTTAGAGATGATGGGAGCTCTGATAGGAAGTAGGAGCCCGATAACATCTGGAGTGCCATAGGCTCCCCACACCCCAACATCTATATTGTATCAATTAATTTACAGGCACAACCGTGGAGGAACAGGAGAAATGTGTCCAATCTGTGGTGTTTGTATATTGCAATTTGTTTGATTTCATGCGCGCGCGCACTTGCTGCTACCAGCAAGTTAACATTTTCGCGAAATGCACCTAAATATTTGGGAGGTCGGGCGCGAAGGAGCTGCCTCTTTTACGCGCGTAAAAGAAAGCAAGAAACTCAGCCCCGCCGCGGACTACAAATCCCAGGGTGCGCTGCGTCCTTCAGAAGGCGTTGATTGGCTTCCGAGTCTGGCGGAGGCGGGATTTTGGGTGGAGTTCCACCCCCATTCTTCAGAGGTGCTTCTTGAATGGTTGACTGTCTTGGCTCGCGGGTTGAGTAGGCAGGAGCCGGCCTTGCGAGGTGCCCCGTTATGCCGCGAGGACGGCTTTCTGATTGGTCAGTGTACCTACGTGAGGGCGTGGCGCAGGCGAGCAGCCGAGGCGGCGATTTGCCGGCGCGGGAAATGTGGGCGGGCGCCCGGCTGCTTCAGCGAGGGGTTGTTGGCCGGCGAGCCTAGTCGACCAGCCGAGCCGAGCCGGGCCGGAGTGCCGGTCGGTCCCAGAGCGGGAGGGATGATACGCGGGAGGCGCCGCAGGCATGGAGCCTAGCAGCGCCGAGGCAGCCTTCCCGCAGCTTTTCGCGCAACGGTAATCAACCCTCGAACTCTCGGGTGGGCGTGACTTACGGTTCGAACCACAAGCCTCGCCCAGTAGGCGTGGCCTATCTGAAAGGGCGGGACTTGGTATGCCTGAGTGGGGCGGGGATTAAAACGAGGATGCTTTCCAAAGAGCTGGCATGACAGGCAGAAGTAAAAAGGGTGCAGCTCTCTCCTTCCCCCGACAGTAGGGCAGGCTGCACCTGCTAAAATTCTTACCTGTCTTATAATTTGCAGGGTTGTTGTGAATATGGGGCAGGTGAGGAGATCTAGCATGCTGCCTTTTGCTCACCAAGACCATTTAAGGTACATTGTTTAGATTTTAATGGATTTTGTAGTCTGGTCTTTTATTGCGCGCACAAACAAACAAGCACCTTCACACCTTTTTAAACGGTTTCATCTCTTTTGCACTTTTCTGATTATAAACTGCCTCAGAATAATTTGATCTAGGAGCATAGGTATTACTTTATACCAAATCAGGTCACTGGTCTTTCTAGTTCCCTTATTATCAACATTCAACTGGGAGTGGCTCTCTAGGGTTTCTTTTAAAAAGAACCCAATAACAATAATTCTCAGTTCCATTTTACAATTTAAAAAGTAGATAATAATCCAAATACAGATTTAATATTGGCTTTCCCCCACCCTTTCCATGGTTCACTTCCTTATTATCTTTTCCACTACAGTGGTACCTCTGGATGCGAATGGGATCAATTCCGGAGCCCTGTTTGCATCATGAGCAAAACGCAACCAGCATCTCCGCGGGTTGCAATTAGCCGCGTCTGCACATGCACGTGACGTCATTCTGATCGTCTGCACATGCGGCGAAACCCGGAAGTAACCCGTTTCGTTACTTCCGGGTTGCTGCGGGACGCAACCTGAAAAAATTTAACCCAAAGCGTCTCTAACACGAGGTATGACTGTACATAGTTTAATTAATCACTATCTTTTTATTTTCTCAGTTTTATCTCTCAGTGATTCCTACTGCTGAATTTACTGAATACTACTAAATTTACAATAATTCTCCAAATAATCTACAAAGCATTTCCAGTTTTCTTTAAATAGGCTCCTTAGAGATTCAGGCAGGGATTTTTGGTTTGAACCAGGCAATGTCTGTTTGCACTGTACTTGCTCTGTCGCAGAGTTTTGACCCTAGTGGTATGTAAAAATTTAAAAATACAATAAAACTAAATAGAGTCTCTTTCCCCATTAATCATAAATAACAATAACAGTTCCTTAGAGATCTCTGAGCCTTGCCAGGGGCAGTGGAAAAATGATGGTACCAATATCCAGTGTTTTTTTCTATAAAAAAAAAGTTTAGGGGTACTCTCATTTTCCTACTCATCTTGAAATACTGCCCCTCAATGAGGCCAAACTTAGATTCACAAAACATTTAGGGGTATGCGTCCCCCCGCGTCCCCCCAGGAAAAAACCACTGCCAATATCACTTTCTATGTCAACCCTATCAGCTACTGTGCTGGACTTATCTTTTTCTTTTCCACTGGCAGGTCTATTGCAGCTTTCAAAAGCTGCATGGCAGACTGAAATTCAAGAGGTGCAGCTTTCCCCCAGCAGTGGCTATGCAGTGAAATGATGGGCAGAGCTGCACTTCATGGAGCTCAGGTTTCTAAAGTGGAGGTAACTAAGCTGTGGACCTCCAGATGTAATTGCTGAACTGCAACATTCACCACCCTGACCCTTGTCCATGCTAATAGGAGTTGCTGTCAGTGTTTGGAAGGCCACTGGTTAGCCTTCCAAGGCCCCAAAGCATCGGTAGAGGGAGAGGTGGCAACAATGCCTGTAGCCCTACCACCTTGAGTTCTCAGGGGTGAGCAAAAGGAGGGGATTGCAGACCCGCCACTCAAGCAGACGTGATGGGTATTTGGAGGAACTGGGGTCATCTCTTCTGTTTCACTCCTATGGGGAGGGGATGGCTCTTGTTCTCCTCACAATGTACAGAAATTTAGTGGGCAAATCTATTTCCTGGCATGGAGGTAGAGCCACATGTGGGGTGGGGGGGAGCTTCAGGCTCCTGTTAAAAGTACAGGAGCTGAGCCAATGCGAAAAAATGAAAACCTCTGTGGTGGGAAGGTTTCCTTCCCCCATCTTCCTGTGGGCATGGTGGCTAAGCTAATTGCCAGTGGATTTGATGGGTAATTATTTCCATCTTGGGGCCTGAGGTTCCTTTAAGAAGTGTGTATAGGACTTCTGTACTTCCAGGGCACATTAAATGGGGATGATTCAGCAGCTGTTAAATCTCACGCGAGTTTGTGAGGCTTGTGGAATCAACTTTCAGCAACAGAACCCACTTTAGAGTTCGTGGTTGCCCTTTAATGTGGAGAGCATTAAGGGGGAGCCACTGAAGAGCTCTCCCATCTGCCATCTAGCAACTGCCTTTCCATCAGGCTATCTGAACTGCTTCCATGCCAGCTTTAAGAACTGGTGCTTTTTCTCTCCTCCCTCCTCATCCCCTTTTTCTTTTGTATCGTGTCTTTTAGACTATAATCCTGAGGTCAGGGACTAATGATATTTAGTAAGCTTCTCCAGAAGCCTTTTCAACCGAAGAGCAAGATTAAAATGCTCTAATTAAATAAAGCACTCTTCAGATATATGCATGTTTTGTTTAAAGCAGGTTTGCGCTGCTCTTCAGCTGAAAAGCCTCCCAGGGTGGCTTCCAGAAGCCCTCAACTGCTTGCCTTCTTACATACAGCCAGAAAATATTGGAATGAGTTGGCTGTCATTTGCTCTTGCTCCACTTACCATTGGTCTTCCTCCCTTCTACCCTGCCGTTCTCACTGAGCACCATCTGCAACAGAGAGTGGCACCCACCTTTTCTCCACTTGCCCATTTTATCCTTGCAGCAGCTCTAAGACTTGTTAGGTTGAGGGATTTTGACTGGCCTAAGACTACCCTGGCAATTTCTGTGGCTGCGTGAGGAATTTGAACTCAGCTCTCTCCTGTCATAGTGTGATGCTCTAACCACTACACCACCCTGCCTCTTGGTTACATTCTATTCTGTTGTCTGTGCACTGCCATGGTTTTAGCTCACCCACTGCTGTTTAGGCGTAATTTTAGTTGTTGTTTTTTTCAAAGACAGTTGGTTTTCATTTCAAAACCCATCTTCCCAAAGTTTCAGGGTGTTGACTCCCCAATTTATGGGTTTTTCAGAATTTGCTGTTTGTTTTTAGGTCTGAGCAATGCTTTTCAGCCTCACTGGGGCAAGGGGCTTGCTTTATCATATCACAGTATGGAGTCCTGCCTGGGTGCCCAAGTCTAATTCAGGTGCTTTTGTAACAACTTTGATTATAAGATGTATTTTGAGCTCGTATTGACTTGAGAAAGCCTCTGAGTCGGAGGGAGGGAGGGTCTTGTTTTTCTTTGGTGCAAATCAGCAAGTGTTTCTTGAAATCCACTAGTAAATCCTCAAGGGGAGAATCCATAAAGGCCTCAGAATCTCTCCTCCCCTTCTCAAAAAAGTTATTTAAAAACGTCTGGCATTTGGATTTGCGCAGCTATCTTGAAATCACAATAAACAATCTTGATCCAATTTTGTTCCTTTGAACTGCCTTATTGAAATAAATGTTCCAGTTGTTTTTATTTCCAGAGACACTGAAATTAATTGGACCAAGCAAGTTAGATTGAAACCGGGTTTGAATTTGAAAATCTTTCTGTCTTGTCTTCTGTGTACTTGTGTACACCATTGTTGAGCTGCGCAAATCAACAAGTGTGCATGGCTGGTACCTGTGTTGTGTGAAATGTGCTAACTAACTTCTTGTAGAGTTGGAGACAAAAGCTTGACAGTCTAGGTCAAGGACTCTTCTTTAAAAGAGAGCACAATGGCAGATGTCTTGGAGGAGAAGAGGACCATGGCTCATTGAGTGGAGCACCAGCTTGGCATAGGTAATGTAACAGGGCCAAGAAAGACTTCTTAAGAGCTGTTCGACAGTGGAATTTGCTGCCAAGGAGTGTGGTGGAGTCTCCTTCTTTGGAGGTCTTTAAGCAGAGGCTTGACAACCATATGTCAGGAGTGCTCTGATGGTGTTTCCTGCTTGGCAGGGGGTTGGACTCGATGGCCCTTGTGGTCTCTTCCAACTCTATGATTCTATGATTCTCTTTGTCTCTAAGACTTTGGAGAGCTGCTGTTGGCTGACATCACACAGATAGATGGGCAGATGATCTGACTTGGTGTATCAAGTAGCTTTATATGTCAGCTGAAAGTAAAAGGGAGGTGTTCCTGTTTGTTCCTTCTGCTTGTCAACAAGAGACAAGTGAAGGAAAAAGCAAGGAAGAGAGAGATGTGGGTGAGGGATAGTGGCAGTGGTTAGCAGACCAACTGTGGGCCAGATTGAGCCTGTGCTTCTCTAGTTGGCACTATATAAGAAGAGCCCTGCTGGACCAGGCTAGAGGCTCATCCAAACCAGTGCTCTGTTCTCACAATGACCAGTCTCTTGTCCATGAGAAGTCCACAAGCAGGACCTTGAGTGCAGCTGTTGTGTTCCCCAGCAACTGCTATTTCAAGGCATACTGCCTCCGACAGTGGAGGAAAACATGGCCTTTGGTAGCTGCCTGCTCCATGAATTTACCTGATTCTCTTTCAAAGCCATCCAGGTTGGTGGCCATCACTGCCTCTTGTGGGAGGGCATACCATATTTTATCTTTGTATTGTATGAAGGAGGACTTTCTTTGGTCTGTCTTGAATCTACCAAAGCTCACCTTCGTTGGATGTCCCTGAGTTCCAGTATTGTGAGGGTCGGACAAAGGAGTCAGACTAAATAAATCCACTCCTGCAGCTAGCAGTATAGGATCCAGCCAGAGCCAGGTCCTTCTCGGAAGTCTTAGCAAAATACGTTTACCAGGTGCAGTTGTATTTCTTCCTTCCTTTTTAATTGTATATTTTGTTGCTGAAGCTGGTAAATACATCTCATGGTTTGCTTGTTCTTCTGACGCTAGGCAAGAAAAGAACACCCCACCCTACCCATTCGCTGTGTAGCCAGCTTGACTGTTGTGTTTTTGTTGAAAAAAGTGTTGGATGAAGAAAGGATCTTTCTTTGTACTTCCAAAATCTCCCATTTGCACCAACCCATCTCTTTTTAACCCAGTGCCTCTTTGGGGAACTCCCTCCCTCCAAAAAAAAAAGAGAGCTAAAGTCTGCATTTGATCCAGCTGGCTTTCTACTGATTCCTGCAGGACAGAATAATCTCAAACAGGATTTTTATGAGGGTCCTGAATATGAGTACTGTAGATCATGGGGCAGGGCAGGGGGACAGGGAGGGAATGTGCATCCGTATCTACTAATTAGATCATTATGGATAGTATGAATTTTCAATTTTGTCATCAGGATGAGAGATCAACGCTTTGAGAAAGAGAACTGCTGAAACCAACTGGGTATGTAATCACAATCACTCCTTCAAATAGCAAACCCAGTGCTCCAGTGCCGGCAGGACTAGAGCCAAAACTGAGAAATGAGAGGGCTCAGCTTGCTTGAATAAATCCCAACAAATGCAGAAGTACAAAAATCTAAAGGAGTTGCATCCAGCCAAGTTCTACTCAGAGCAGAGCCATTAAACTTAAAGAACTGCCATATATGGTGGTCGTGTGCCAAGGCGGCAGGATTCTGGGATACTGTTTTAGTGAAACGAGCAAAATAACAGGCAAAGATATTGTTAAAACCCCACAAACCGGCCCTGCTAAACCATTTTAAGGAAGAAAATGAGTACAAAGCAGAGAAAAAAATGCAATAGCAAAAGGGCTATATGCTATGACCGTTCTCATTATCCATCTTACGCAACTGGGTATTTTAAGAATCTTTATTATCTTCTTTATTGTACATATTTTGAAAATAAATAAATAATAAACAAAACGAGGGGCAATTAAAGAACCAAAATTAGCCATCTCCATCAGTTTCAATAAGTCTACTCTAAGTAGGACTAACATGGGCTACAACCACAACCTCCTCTCTCAAAGTCCAAACACAAAAAACACAACAACACAGCAAACACTGAGCATACTTGGTGTCCTCTAGTAACTTTGCAATGTTCATTAGGGAGTGTCAAGTCGTTTTATTATGGTCAATGATCAGTATCAGGATAAAATCACCAATTACAAAGTTTAAAATCTCAGAACAAACTAAAATAAAAACAAAATTACATATACAGTACATTAAAAAACAGTTCTAGTTGATCATTTATCTGTCAGAAGGGAACCCTTCTGATTTAGGGGTGATCATTTAGTGCTCAGTTACCAGAAAACTAACATTATGGCATTTGTCAAAAAAAACCTAGGGGACATTGCTGGACTATAGATGGACATAAAGTAGAACAGGTCTCCTGCAGTTATGGCAACAATTTTGTTGCCCGTCTTAGTTGCACATTTTTAAATCTTAAGCACCAGTCTGAGGTTCTGCTGCTCCTTGTTTGCGTTTTCCAGGTTCAATTTAGGCTGCATTCTAAGAGGAAGCACCAGGCGGCTGGAGGAGGAGTGTCTTTGCAGACTCAGTTTACCTATGTGAGACCTAGAACATACTCAAAGCCAGTGCTATTTTCCTAGAAAAAGAGGTGCCAGAGCTCCCTTATTCTTTTAGAGTGGCAATGGTGCCCGCTTGAGAGGGGGCCAGATCTGAGTTCTGGCTGGAAAAAAGCCCTGTCCAATGCTGAAGGAGAATGATAAGTAGAGAGAGCAAGCAAGCTGTCACTGGGTGGTTTTCTGCTGTTAATGGCTGAAGCTCCTGCTGGGGCCCCAGAGAAATCCTAGGTTACTGGAGAATGCAGTTTTTGAAAACCGCTTCTCCTTGGTGCTGGCTCATCTGTCATTTACAGCATACATCTCAGCTTCTAGGCAAAACCTCCACTTTCCACTGGCAGTGGATATGTCAGGGTGGGGTGGGAGAAGCTAATCTCAAAAGACTATATGAATTGCCCTGAGACCTGTGGATATAGGCTGGTATACAAATAATAATAATAATAATAATAATAATAATAATAATAATAATAATGCCCTTCAACTGAGGATCACAGGCAGTTTACAGTGTAAAAACACACAAGTACATATCAAAATAGCAATGCCACTTCCCACAAACAGATGCAAAATGTTAACAAAATGAATGTCACTGAATAGCTGCCCAAAGATGTTCTTGGTTTGGGATCTCTCCCTTTAATTCTTTGAAACAGCCGCTACACCTGCAAATTTCAGTATCCTCGGTGTGATGACACAACTTTCTTTTTGATTTGGGAGCTGCAGAAAAGCGCCCCTCCCCCGGTATCGCCGACTGTTTTGCTTAAAATTCCATCCACAACCTTGTCAATAATAGAAGTCCACCCAACCAGAATTATTTCAATGCTAGTTTCTGTGGCAACCAGCATATCCAGCCACAGAATTAGATTACGGGAAGAATGAGTTTTTTAAAAAATAATGGAGGGGCTTTTTCTTTACTTTTACAGGATTCACTAAAAATAAAATCCTGATTCTCCCGTTTTCCCCCAGTTTCATACAAACTGTTTGCATATCCAGGAACTTTGGATAGCTTTTCAAACACATTTTTAATGGTGCACAGTTATTGCTACACCCTGTTCCAATTCTTCCACATGGGTTCCCAAGTAATGTAGTTATTGGCTCCTGATAGTTACTAGATGAAACTGGTGTTTCTTGCATAAGCTCTGCTCCTCTGTAAAGTCTTTTTAGGTTGTGGGACGAAAGAGCTTCATGCAGCGTTTTGCTCCAATGCAGTGTGTCTTTAAAAAGGAGAATTTGTCATCTGAATTTCTCCCTTGGATTTGGAGTTCTGAATGACCTCACCTTGTTTCCAGTTGAAGTGAAATGGCAAGGAATGCTTTGCTATTTCATTATTCCCACTATTTCTGATGTTCCGGATGTGAGTGCTGCTGCTTATTTAGCCCAAACAAGCACCTAACATGCACAAAAAAGAGAGAACTCTGGTTCAGGAGAACTCTAAAGCTTGGAAAAGTTCAAAAAAAGCATTAGGCAAATAACCGTCAGAAAGGGAACCCCTCTTCCTACCTTCAGAGACGTAGGAAGGTCAGGAGGTACCTGGTGTGGAAAATTTCTTGTCACCCACCCCATTGGGTTTTGGGGTTTTTTTGCCTGAAAAAAATGATTTTATGTTATTTCATATTTTCTGAAAAAGAATGTCCTCTGATAACAAGTAGGTGGCTGTGGACAGATACTTAAATCTACAGGATGGATTGTGTTTTGGCTTGTGTTATTTTATTTATATTTACTGTTTATTTGTTTAATAAAAGTTATTTTCTGCAAAGTGGTTTACCAAAAAAACACACACAAAAAACCACCACAGCAGTAAAATCAAGAAAAATTAACAATCCTACTTTAAAACATACAAAAGCTGAAATATTAAGATTAAAATTACTTCAACTTCCTAAGCATCTAGGTATGCTTGCCTAAAGAAGAATGCTTTTAGCAGGTGCCCGAAAAGAGTCTAGCAAAGGCACATGCTTTGTTGCAATAGGTGGGGAGTTCCAAAGTGCAGGTGCTGTCACAGTAAACAATGCAGTACAGTGGTGCCTCGCAAGACGAAAAGAATCCGTTCTGTGAGTCTCTTCGTCTAGCGGTTTTTTTGTCTTGCGAAGCAAGCCCATTGACGGATTAGCGGATTAACGGCTTTTAGTGGCTTATCGGATAAGCGGCTTAGCGGCTTAGAAAGGGGGGGGGTGAAAAAACCCGCAGGAACTCGCAAGACATTTTCATCTTGCGAAGCAAGCCCATAGGAGATTCGTTTTGCGAAGCACCTCCAAAACAGAAAACTCTTTCGTCTAGCGAGTTTTCCGTCTTGCGAGGCATTCGTCTTGCGGGGCACCACTGTACAGATATTATGTGGAACTTGTAGTAGTGCTACAATGCAGTACAGATATTATGTGGAACCTGTAGTAGTGTTTTATTTATTGTGATTTCACCATGCTCTGTATTATCTGAAAAGGAAAACATTTATTTAAAAAACAAGACTGCACAGCAGCAATCTAGTTTCATCATGATCAGTGGGACTTATTCCCGAGCCGACGGTGCATAAAATGGGCTGCAATCCTATGCACCCCTTGCATCCAACTTGTACCTAAAACTCTGCACAAGCCTGCACCAGAGAATTGTAGAGTTGGAAGGGACCCCTGAGGGTCATCTAGTGAAACCCCTGGGGTAATGCAGGAATCTCAACTAGACCATCCCTGACTGATGGCCATCCGTCTTCTGTTTTTCCCCTCAGCCCAGGACACACAATAACAGAGACTGGAGGTGGGGAGAAAGATAAATTTTGACAAGGGGCAGATTTGTCAGGCGCATGCAGGAACAGCTTGAAAACTTTACACAGAGAGAAACCCCACACGGGTTTCCCCACATGTAACGTAACAGGCAGGGAACCGGCTCAGAGAGAAAGACATTTTGCGAGGGGAGGACAAAAGAGTACCAAAGTCCACCCATTTTATCCTCTTTGGGATGGTGGCGCTAGGGTTCTGGGACCACCCTCACCAAAATATTTACTTGTCTTCAATGTATTGTTACCACTGTTATTCTATAGTACAGATCCATTTTAAATTAAACACTTTCTCTAAAATTCAAACAGCAGAAGTAATCGGTAGCATAGATATCAAAGGAAAAGCGAGAGAATAGTCCCTATTAGATACACGGGAGACACAGAAACACAAGCACACAGATGTAAATAATCCAACCTTGGGGAGAGGGGTGGGAATGTACAGTTTGCTGTACTTAGCCTCGAGATGGGAGACTGAAAGGGCTTAAAAAATAAAAAATAAAAAGTCTTGTGTCTAGGAATATTTCTCTGCAAAAGCATCAGACTGGTTGTCAAAAGTGTAAACTTCATTAATAGACCCTATTTAAAGGAATTGGTCAGTTAGCCACAGAATTGCTTTGCTGATTTTTTTCTCAAATTCTTTTAATTACACAACTGCTTTTGGGGGGGGTCCAAGCTTCATGCAGGGGAGACTAGCAGGGGGTGGCGGAGGGAAGGGAATCCTACTTTCGTGCAGGGAAGACTAGGGCAAAGGGGAGGCCAGCCTGCCGAATACCTAGGGCAGCGCTGAGCTGCTTCTCCCGGTGCCACACGTGGGCAAAACTGGGTGGCAGCACTGCCATTGTCCTGCACGTTCCACTTTCAGGGGCAGCAGAGGCTTTTCAGAGGGGGACTGGGGCACGAAGGGGGTGCACAGAACAGGCAGCGGCCTTCGCAGGCCACCTCAGCAGCCCAGAAAGTCAGCCTATGTGAAAAAAATGAGACTAGGCCAAATAGATTCGGCCTTGCCTTGCCTTTGCCCCGCCCCCAACCCAGCTGGCCAATAGGCTGTGGGTGGGAGGCGGGGCAAAGGCAAAGCAAGGCCTAATCTACTCAGCCTAGTCTCATTTTATTCACATAGGCTGACTTTCCAAGACCCGGGAAGCCAAGCAGAGGGTAGGGCAGTAGGGTTTTTTTTTTTTTTAATGCCTGCTCCAAAGGTCTTATCTTACTATGCTAGGGATTATATAGTTATATCTGAAATTTCATGTATATCAGTTAATATATTGACCCTGCTCCACTGAATTGAAATTTCAGCCTTCACGACATAGGAAAATGGCCAAGTAAACAGCTATTTTGATGGAGGAGGGTCAAGATATTAACTAATATGCATGAAATTTCATATATAGCTATATAATCCCTAGTGTAGTAAGACAAGACCTTTGGAGAAGGCATTTTCAAAAAATAATAATAATGTTTTTATGAACCGCCCTAGTAGGGCAGTAATTGTTCCTTGATAATTTGTCAACCCCCTCCATGATGGAACCTGGGGTGGCCCGCCCCCCTTCCTACACCCCTGCCTACCTCCCCCCCTCCAAACAGCCCAAAGAACACTGAGTATGCTCAATAGTCACATGCTGCTGGCTGACTACTAGGGGTGGGGAATGGACTGGAATGGTTGCAATCCTGAATAGCAGCACTCTAGGCTCTTAACATCTCATTGCTATTTTTTTATTTCCATATTTTGTACAGATCTTTCAGCTCTTTGGCCTCCTTTCCTCCTGCATTATCAGTGCACCTGGCGTGCATGTGTAAAACATACAGAAAAGGGAATCTTGATATTACTGTGTGCATGATTGCATCAGGACTCTTTGTGTGGCTTTTTGATGCACAGTTATGCTTGTTTTCATCAAGCCAAAATGAACAAGTGGCTGGAACAACTCCACCACGAGGAATGTTGCAGTGTTTGGAAATATATAGAGGAAAAAGGGAGCAAGCAGTGACATGACTGAAGTTTATGAAATTATGCATGGCATGGGGAATGTAGATTAGAGGAAAGTTTTTCTCCCTCTCTCATAACACAAGAATCTATGGCCATCCAATGAAGTTGAATGTTGGAGGGTTCAGGACAGACAAAAGAGAGCACTTATTCATGCAATGCACAGTTTACTCACTTCCACAAGAGGCAGTGATGGCCACCAACTTGGATGGCTTTACAAGAGGATTACACTAATTCATGGAGGCAGCTCTTGAGGAGCTGGTCAAATGCTTGCTATCATAGGACTAGCTCCAACAGCAGCTATGTTCTGAGATCTCATTTAGTGTAATGAGCACAGCTTGTCTTGTGCTCATGTTTCCCTTTCCTCTGTTTTGGCTTTAACTTCTGATTTTCGTCAATCACCATTTCCTGTGCCACCCAAACTCAGTTCATGTGACTTATGGTTTGTTTAAAGTTTAAACAATGTGTCTTCATAATCCATGGTTTGAAGTTGACTTGTATCAGACAAACCATAGTTAAGATGAACCACTTTTTTTTAGTTCAGACTACAGGACTGTTAGGAAATGAATGCTTTTGAACTCCTTGTGGCCATGCTGCAGGGGAAAGAAAAGCTCACTAGTTATCATTGTGCTAACCTGTGGGACATAAACTGTGAATATTAAACTGTGGTTTAGCAAGATGGCCAAAACAACTCAGCTGTGTACCTAGATCCTTGGAAGTTTTGTCAAACCCAGGTTATGATCATTCCCTGACAAAGGGAGGGAAAGAAGCCCTGGCCCATCTCCAGCAGTTAAGCACTCTTTACAGAGGGGGCTTTTCCTGAGATGGAGCTCTGCTTAGAGCAGATAAGATGCTTAATGTGGTGCAGTTGAGGAATCTCAAGTTTGAGCAACTAGTGTGAGTGGACACGCACTTGTAAACACACATGTGAATTAACTGGCTGTGACACTGTGATCAGTGTGTTTTCAGTTACAGGTAGGTAGCCGTGTTGGTCTGCCATAGTCAAAATAAAAAAATTCCTTCCAGTAGCACCTTAAAGACCAACTAAGTTAGTTCTTAGTATGAGCTTTCGTGTGCATGCACACTTCTTCAGATGCTTCTTCAGTGTGTTTTCAGTGTGCAAAACCCAGCTGTAATGTTTGCAATACTCCCGAACCATCTGCCTATAGGGTTGCTATGGGGAGGGACCATAGCTCAGTGGCAGAGCACATGCAGGACCTAAAGGTTCAGGTAACTGGTGGCAAAAAAGACTTCTGCATGGTACCCTGAAGCATTGCTACCTGTCACTTCAGGGGGAAAAAATACTGCGCTACATGGACCATTGGTCTTGCTCACTATAACACATATTTGTACATTAAAAGGGGATGGGAAAAGGGTGGAAGAGTGAACCGTGTGTTCCCTCTGCTCTGCCACCCTCCAAAAGAACCCATCCCCTTTGCTACTTGGGACCATAAAGGAGGAAGCTTGGGAAAGGATCTTCTCCCTTTCATCACTCCCTTCCATCTTGGAGCTAGAGCAGATTTAAAGGCACATTGGAAGTTGTCTTAGGGACGCGGGTGGTGCTGTGGGTTAAACCACAGAGCCTAGGACCTGCCGATCAAAAGGTCGGCGGTTCGAATCCCCGCGGCGGGGTGAGCTCCCGCCGTTCGGTCCCAGCTCCTGCCTACCTAGCAGTTCGAAAGCACCCCTAAGTGCAAGTAGATAAATAGGGACCGCTTTCTAGCGGGAAGGTAAACAGCGTTTCTGTGTGCGGCGCTGGTGCCGGTTTCGCCAGATGCAGCTTAGTCACGCTGGCCACGTGACCCAGAAGTGTCTTCGGACAGCGCCGGCTCCTGGCCTCTTGAGCGAGATGAGCGCACAACCCTAGAGTCGACTGGCCCTGATGGGCAGGAGTACCTTTACCTTTACCTTTAGGAAGTTGTCTTATACCAAGTCAGAACAACAGTTCATCGAGCTCAGCATTGTCTATGCTGACTGGTAGAAGCTCTCTAGGGTTTCAGGCAGTGGACAGATAGGTAGTCTTGTATTCCATTAAGATGTCTGGGGTTGTATCTGGGATGTTCTGCACGCAAAGCAGATGCTCCGCTTCTGGGCTATGGCGCTTCCTAAGCTAGTACTGTAGTTAAGAGTGTCAGCTCATGTTCATATTGCCATACAGTAGCAACATTGACTGAGTGATCTTGGGTTGGATAATCTCAGCTTAACCTACCCGGGAAGCTTGTTGGAATATTAAAATGGGTCTATTCAGTGAAGTATTGTCTACACTGACTGGCAGTGACATTTCCAGCCCAACCTGGAGATTGCAAGGTTGATCCTGGGACCTTCTTGCGCACAAGGTGTGCCCTTGAGCTACAACACTAGTAGCAATATCCTTGGAGGAATTCATCTTGGTGCTGGATGTAGGGCTTCCCAGGATACTCCAGCAGTACTGCATCAGTTTCAGCTCTTCCAGCTGGCTCTGGAGTGGCCTGCCGAAAGCCAGCCAACGGCCACTAGGTCTGGAATTGAGGCCAGGTTTAATGTTTAGCCAAGTGGGGCAGACGAGGGGGTGGAGGTGGGGGCGATCCTGAGTGCTTCTAAGTCGAGAAGTCTTAGCTGACTGGAGAACAATGAAAAAGAATTGTGATAGCTAAAACCAAAGGCCAAGGTAACATTGGAAGTGGTGGGGACAGTTAGCACTGAGCAGTCTCTGGATCAGTGTTCCAAAATGTCTGAAAGGTCAGGTATGCATCCCAAATGCTCTACATTTTGGAGTTTGAAAGAGAAAGCCCATCTACTGTGTTTCTGCATGAACCCTTGTTCTTCGTGATTGAAGGGAAACTCATGCGGAGTGGCGACAACCAATCTCCTCTGAAGGCAAGTAAACACTGTGTGTCTACACTGGCAGTGACCGGAGAGTAGCATGAATAAAAAAATTATAACAAAAACATCCACCATGTATCTTAATCTTAAGTAGAGGTTGGTGGGGTTCCTCTATCAGGGCTTGGCCACAAAGAGAAAAGTTCTTGCAAAAGAAGGGACATTTTTATATATTTCTGTGTAGGAGTATGTGTGTAAAAAAAATCTTTTCCTCCCATTTTTCTTCTGAAAGATGTAGGCAAGCATGCTAAAAAGAAAGTTAAAATTGCACTGTGGTTTTTCAGCGGAGAACTCGCTTTGCAAAGGGAGGTGGACAGGCTGCTTGCTCTCCACCCCCCACCTAGCATTTAAGCGCTGCAGGATTTTCTTTTCCCTTTTTGGTCAGATGGGGAGAGAGAGAGAGAGAGAGAGAGAGACTTTCACAAACGCAATTACAAGCTACTGTCTGCCTTGGCCCTTCTCTATTGATCATCATGTCATGACTAAATATTTAATTGAATCTTAGTTTTTTCTTCGTCTTCTTTTTGCCTTCCAATTAGGGGGCGTTTCGCTTCTGTGACTCCCTCCACTCCATCCACCCTTTCTCTCCCCCCACACCCTGCCACCCTTTATTCAGAAAGCCAGGCTCTGCAATGGCTGCGTGAAGTTGTCTATGTTTCAAGGAGGGTCTCCTGCAGTGATGAAGCTAAACACAGCAGCAGCAGCAGCAGCAGCAGCAGCAGCAGCAGCAACCCTCCATCAGCTGAACTGAGAAGCAAAGCAAAATCTATCTTTTCCCCCACATCTCCCCCCCCTCCCCGATAGCTTAGAGGGGCCAGTTAGCTATGTCTACTGATGAAGCACTTTTATTCCAGCTCTGTCTCCGAGGACCTGGGCTGTAGACGTGGAGAATTCAGCCGAAAGCATTATGGATCGGTAGAGCTGGTAAGTTTTTTTAAAAAAATTCCTTCCTTATTTTATTTTTAAACAGAATTTTAAGCACAGCCTGTTTCATCCACCCGAATGGTTTTTTGTATAAAGCATCTTGGTGCCTCCTAGCCACAGCTTATCGATTATTCTTGGCTTATCCTCTCTCCCACCCCCACCCCGATTTTTGAGTTACAGCAGGCAAGCTTTGGAAATCGGTGGGTGTGAAAAGCTTGGTGTCTCTTGTTGAGTTGGATTTTAATTGCTCTTCATTGCTGTTTATCTTTCAAATTGAATGCAATATGTACAAATGCCTCTCTCTCTCTCCTGGGGTTTTTGTAGTCTGGTGGGAAAGCTTGTCTTTGCAGCCCAAGGGCAGTAAATAGACCCTGGTTTGTTCCCATGTAAGAGATGCTGGAGGCTGGCATGAAGTACCATAAACTGGTAATTGATTTGGGGGAGCCTTTTCAATTTTTATTTATTTATTTTTTTGTACAGGAGGTTTTGGAAACATGACCAGAATTTTAAGATGTGGCAACAGGAAGTATGGAAAAGGGTTCTCCTTCCCAAACATCTTGCCTTTCTGTCTTTTTTTTAAAAAAACCCATTTGCCATCCATTTCCTCCATTCTTCCCCCACCACTTTGATTTTTGAATGGAGGTTAGAGAAAATGCTCTGGCACACACTGTGCAGCAATCACCTGAATCAGGGTGCCGTTTTTGGACTCTGATTATTTTGGAATGGAATTGTACAAGTTGGCCACAGAGGAAGGAAGGAAGACTGGAGGCAGAGGAACCCTTCCTCTTGCTGCCACACAATTGCAGGGGTATAGCTAATGGTCAGATACGTGTGCATCCAGGTATTGGCGCCTGATAGATTATTGTTGGGCAGTGCCGTGCCAAGGAGACTGAATCCGTGTGTGTATTTGGGAACTGTAGGGCTAGCAATTTCGATAATAATTCACCAAAATATGTTCTCACCCAGGAGGCTACTGTTTGGTTGCTTGTTTCAAAAGAAACATATATAAATTGAGGGGCAGGGATTGTTGGTTTTGTTTTTGCTTTGCTTTTATGGTGTGATTAAGATTAAAGTTAATAAGGATAGCCCCGGCTAAGTGGTAGAGCATCTGTTTTTCATGCAGAAGGTCCCATGATTGATCTCCAGCATCTCCAGGTAAGGCTAGGAGAGATCCCTGTTTGAAACCTTGGAGAGCCTCTGCCCATCAGTGCAAACAGTACTGAGCTGCATGGACCCATGGTCTGACTCAGTATAAGAAGTTTCTTGAATGCCCATTATATATCTGCAGGGAGGGCACTAACTTAGTAGCAGAGCATCTTCTTTGTGTGCAGAAGCTCCCAGGTTCAATCCCGGCCATCTCCAGGTGGGACTGTGAATGACCCCTGCCTGAAACCCTGTAGAGCTACTTCCAGTTAGTGTAGGTCAGGGATGATGAATCTGTGGCCGCACAGATGTCCCTGTACTCTAGCTCCCATCAGCCTTACCTGGCATGGCTAACGGACAGGGATGAAGGGAGCTGTAGTTTACTTGCTTATCCACACCAGTGGAAATTATATGGGGGCCCATCTGCACTGAGAAAACGCAAGGGACCACTGTCATCAGTTTTATTTTGAAAAGTGCCCCCTCCTGCTTTCCCTTTCTGGAAAGGAGCTGTGAAAAGCAGCTTACAAATAGAAAAGCAAAAAAGAAAAGAAAAAAGCACCAGTGATCCAGCCATTAAAACACAAATGATTCAATTAAAAATAGCAGGAAAAAGCAATGTGCAAGCAGTATCTCCCTCGTCTCATCTGAGGAGTAAAGGGCTGATGGATTAGGCCAGCACCCCATCAAGTCGCAGCACAGCCAACCAGATGCCCTCATGTGAAGTACTCAGGCAGGACCCAAGCACAACCTCAAGTCTCCCCACTTGCAGTTCCCATCAGCTGGGACTTAGATCAGAGAAGTAGAATAGAGCCATCCAGCTTAGCAGTCAGGGTCAGTGTAAACCTGAAAGAGTCCCAGAGTCCCAGAGAGGTGCAATGTTTATCCATTCTCTCTCTCTCGGAAGAGTGCTGGATTGCTGCTGCATTTCAGATTCAACCTACTTTCATGAAACTTGAACCTGCTACTTGCCCTGCCATCAGTGGAGAAGGGTGAACACTCAGCTCTCTTCTCTCCCCACTTCCCTTTCTGCGGTTCTTGTAGATACTTGAAAAATTAGTTTTCCTTCCTTTGGAAGGGCTGGCACATCCAAAGGAAGTGCTCGCATCAACTTTGCAAGGTAAACTAGTCTGAGGCAGAGTAATTCACCAAAGGTCACGCAGTGAGTTTCATGGTTTGATTAGGGATTCGAGCCCAGGTCTCTTCGGTCCAAATATAACAAGGTGATCACCACCCCACACTGGCTGCCTGGCTTTCCCTTTTCCTCATATGTTTTTGAGTTCTAGCTCAGCTGTCCTCAGCTGTTGCAGGCCTTTAACCTCAACATGCTGCATGAGACCCAGTTTTAATTATATATCAGCTTTTCTACTTCTCTCTGTCTTTGTCAAGCCACATCAACCCTGCAGGCATGCTGGTTTAACAAAGTCATTCCTTCTCCTTGGGGAACACTGATACAAATCAGTAGCATAGATCAAGGGTGCTTCAGTCTGAGGGACACTTTCCTTTCTTGGCAACCTTTTTCTTTTATTTGGTGGTGGTGGGGTTTGCACATGCCAATGATGGGTGGGATAAGAGGCAGAAGGGGGCAGATCAACTGACGTAAGCTTTTACCTTTGGTGCAAAAGGCTAGTTTATAGACACTTCATTTCACTAGGTCTGCCTAGGATGAACTAAGGATGGTGCCCCACAGTGGGTGAGGCACTAGGGAATGTGTCGCTGTGACAACTGTTGACCTAGATCACTTGAAAGGGCTGTTAGATGAATGGAGGGTGGGTTCACCAAAGGGGGGATTAGCCTGGCTTGTGAAATGGACCCTCCAGGTCCAGGAGCAGTCTATCTCTGAATGCTAGTTGCTAGTGGGGTGGGTGGGGAAAAGCTATTGTCTTCATGCACTGCTTTTAAACTTCCCAGTACCACCAGACTGGCTGCCATTGGAGTCAGAGTCCTTGACTAAGTGGACCTTTGTCAGATCCAGCAAGGCTTTCCTTATGTCCCAGGAGCTCAGTGGCAGAGCACCTGCTTTTCGTGCAGAAGGTCCCAGGTTCAATCCTCAGCTTCTTCAGGTAGTGTTCAGACAAAGACTCTTTGTCTGAAACCCTGGAGAGCTGCTGCCAGTCAGTGTATACAATACCGAGCTAGATGGACGAATGGTCTGACTTGGTATGAGACAGATTCCTATGTTATGAGCACCCAGAACCTCCAGCCTGAAGCACTGGCCTCATCTCCCCTCTGCTTGCCTTCTCGTAAGGCTGCTTTTTGCAAGCACACCCTGGCTTCCTTTGCTCAGCAAGACAATGCCTGGGTTTCTCTTCAGCCACTGCCTTGCAAGATTGGATCTGGCACACGTCTTCTGTTCATCTCCCCGCTTCTGAATCCGAGAACCTGGCTCTGGATGAAGAAGCACCAGTGAATAACGAAGAAAGGAGTAACCAGCACCACATGCTGCGATCTTATTAAATCACTAATCCTCCTTCCCCAGTGATGTCATGCTTGCAGGATGATTCTGCTGGCAGGGAAGGAGGTCTCCTTGGTGTCTTTGGATGTAGGCAAGAAAAATTAATCTGCCAAGAGGGTGTCCCTTCCTCTTTCTTAGACTTGAATGCAGTCCGAGAGCATCTGTTCATTTCCCAGCAGATATATAAAAAGTGGGAGAAGGCTGAGCCTTTCTATATCTTGCACCCTCAACTCTGCCCCTAACTCAGGGATAGGGAACTGGATACTATCAATGAGCAAAATCCTTATCTCCCAGCAGGGCTTGTTTGACAGGAGAGTGGGGGCCGTGGGATTGACCTCTTGCCAATCACATGGCATTGCAAAGATGTCTGTTGGCCTCGTTTTGACCCACAATGATAATCAGCTGATCCTTGAAGCTTGCAAAATGTCACAACTAAGTCACTAAGCCCCGCTATAGTGACTAGCCTGCAAAAGAAAAGGAAAATATAGAAATTCTAGCCTATTGCAACACTAGAAATCTTTGTTTCTCTTGCTGGCCACAGAACAGGACAAGCCCTATATATGGAAATGCAGGCAGTTACGCCCACTTGTCAATCTGCTGGTGTCACTCCAGTGGGCGACAGCAGGGTTCAGTTCTGGGGTGGCTGCACCCATCAGTTCCCCATAGAAAACTAGCGCTGAGCTAAAGCAGCGGGATTCTTCAGCTGACAGCAGCTGCCTGCTGGAGTGACACTAGCTGATAGACAGGTGGGTGTGCAGTTAAATCCTCATATCCCTGCAGAGAGCCAAGCTGAGCTGGGGAATGTGCTGGTGAAGCAGACTTCTGCAGAGAGTAGTATTGAAGTCTCTGCTCATCATCTGAAACGCAGTAGCTCTGCTCAGTGCTACTCCCTGTTTGCTATCTCCTCCCACCCCATCTCTGCAGGTCAACTTTGAGAGATCAGTCTCCTGACATCACTGTGATGTCAGATGACTGACAGGTGGGTAGCCCAATCCACCTGTCAAAGTCAACATGCAGAGGTGCTGGGAGATAAAGACCTGGCCCTTTGGGTTAAAAAAGGTTCCCTTATCCTAGTAGTAAAAGGAAAAGACTTCAGGTATCGCAGAGACCAAGCAGACTGTCAGAGGAGGAGCTGAGAAATCTGCTCCTTCTACCATACCCCTCCCAGGGATTCCTGGTTGCCTATGGCAAATTGTAAAGTGCAAGACTGCCCTCTGTTAGGGCTCTTGCTGTGTAAGGTGCTTGCTAGCATCCATTTCTAAGGCGTAACAGATATATCCTCTCTGCACTTTAGGGAAAGTGTGTGACATATCTGAAGCACCCCTTCCCTTGCTCCCCTGGGTCAAGAGTCCATCCATTGGATAACACATATGTCCATGTGTGAGCAAGAGATTTCCAGAAGATCAGCAGGCGTTTAAGAGAAATAAATATTTATTTAGAAATAAGAGCAGGGTTTAAGAGAAATAAATATTTATTTAGAAATTCTTGACCATTCTCATTTTATTGCATATATAGCACTACCTATGTACATGGTTCTTTACAAAGAACTGCTGGGAGGGTGTTTAGTGGAACAAGGAAGCAACAAAAGAGGTGCATAACACTATTATACATGTCTGTGGTGCAATTGCACTTTGAATACTATGTATGGTTCTGGCTGCCTCACCTGAAAAAGGATATTGTAGAACTGAAGAAGGTTCAGAAAAGGGCACCCAAAATGATCGAGGGAGTGTAGAAACTCCCCCTATGAAGCAAGGTTACAACATTTGGGGCTTTATGGTTTTGAGAAAAGACAAGTAACAGGAAGACAAAATAAAGGTGTATAGGAGGATGCATGGTGTGGAGAAAGTGGGGAGGGCGAAGTTTTCCCCTCTCTCTTTAAACACTAGAACTTGAGGTCATCCAGTGAAGCTGAACGTTGGAAAATTTAGGACAAAAAAATATGCTTCTTCACATGGCACATAGTTAATCTATAGAATGCACTCCCAGAAGTTGTTAGGGGCACTGACATGTATGCCTTTAATAATAATAATAATAATAATAATAATAATAATAATAATAATAATAATAATAAAATTATTTTTATTTATTCCCCGCCCTCCATGGCCAGAGCTGGGCTAAGCACGGCTAACACCAGTAAAATTACAATGAAAACATAAGGGGGGCAATTTAAAATACAGGTTAAAAATACAATTTAAAATGCAGCCTCAATTTTAATAATAGCCCATAGATCAAAACCAGAAGGGGAGGGAAACATAGGGTCAGACTGAGTCCAAGCCAAAGGCCAGGCGGAACAGCTCTGTCTTGCAGGCCTCTGCAGAAAGATGTCAAGTCCCACAGGGCCCTAGTCTCTTGCGACAGAGCGTTCCACCAAGTCGGGTCCAGTACTGAAAAGGCCCTGGCCCTAGTTGAGACCAATCTAACCACCTTGCGACTTGGGACCTCCAAAGTGTTGTCATTTGTGGACCTTAAGGTCCTCCGCGGGGCATACCAAGAGAGGCGTAGGTACATGGGTCCTAGGTACATGGGTCCTAGGGCGCATAGGGCTTTAAAGGTCAAAACCAGCACTTTAAACTTGAGCCTGTACTCCACCGGGAGCCAGTGCAGTTGGTAATCTCGTGGCAAAGACCCCATAAGGAGCCTCGCCGTGGCATTCTGCAGCCACTGGAGTTTCTGGGTCAGCTTCAAGGGCAGCCCACGTAGAGCGAGTTACAATAATCAAGCCTGGAGGTGACCATCGCATGGATCACTGTGGCCAGATCAGGGCGAGAAAGGTAAGGGACCAACTGCTTAATACAGCGGAGATGGAAAAACGCCACCTTTGTTGTGGCTGCAACCTGTGCCTCCATGGAAAGGGAGGCGTCGAAGGTTATACCCAAGCTCTTTAAAGGAGAGGATTGAACAAATCCATTGAGGATAAGGCGACTAGCCACAATGGCTATGCTGTACCTTCATTGTTGGAGTTAGTAGGCCTCTTAATATCACTTGCTGGGTATCACAAGTTGGAAGAGCTCTGTTGCACTCAGGGCCTGCTTGCGAGCTTCCTGTGGAACATCTATTTGAGAACAGGATGCTGGACTAGGTGGGCCCCCTTTGGAATGATCCAGGATGGCTCTTCTTACATTCTTAAGTGGGAAAATTGAGACATGATTAAGCAGGTGAAAGAAAGACTATGTGATTATTCCCACTGGATTGTTACAATAAGGACTAGGGTGATGAACCAAAGGCTTCCTGGAAAATAATGGTTTCCGGGGGGTGGGGGGTGCAGCTTAAGGGAGGTGATTGCACAAAGGCATTTTGGAAGGCTATTCCAGCAAGGTATAAGGCACAGCAAGGGGAAAGGGGCTGAGTTTTCCCAGAAAACAGGAGGCTGTTGGACGGTAATATGGTGAAGCAAGATGAGTGAAAGTCTCATGGATGAATCAGGAATTAAACACAGAAAGATAAGGAGGGACAAAACCATGGGTTTGAAGGTGCAGACAAGGTACACATAATCCATCCCTGCTTGTCTCCCTCCCCTCCTGGGTCCTCTTAAAAAGGAAGCTCAAAAGTGTCAGTGATGTGAGTTTCCTCTGTTTTTGGGTCTTGTTGAGAGTTCACACGAGTCTTATTTATTTCTCAACCCCCCCCCCTTTGTATGCGGCTTGAGGACACAGAACTTGGTCCTGTGCGATTGCCTACTTGTGAGATCAACACAGAACTGTTTGTGAGGAACAGAGCTATAAACCTCCACCCTGACACTTTGAAATGCCAGATTTTGCCCTCCCCACCCACCTTGCTAAATTCACAAAGAGGGGGTGGTTGTAGTCCTGCGACAGAAAGCAAATGTATATGTATTTCTCCCCCCCCCCAAATGAGCATATTGTGATAAAGAATGGGCAGAACTTTTTAAGAGTCATTTCATCAGATTGATGCTGAAAGGCATTTTGTATATTTGACTCCATTATGATTTGCTCAGCTTCCCAATTTGGCTGCTGTGAAGGGGAGAAGTGTGTGTGCGTGTGTGTGCGCGCGCATATCTATATATATATATAGAGAGAGAGAGAGAGAGAGATATGCAGATATAATTGCTCCAGATGAAATAACTTTTTATTTTGTTGGTATCTAATGTGTCTTTCAGCAAAATGGGTAGGCTACATCAAAATTCATTACCTTTAAGGGAATTCAGAAATAATTCTCTTTCTGCTTTTACATTTTAGCACTGGAGTAGTTTGATTACATTTTCTGAATGGTTTTCTTTGCCAAATGGCATCTGCATTCATCAAGAGGAGAGCCAGATTAATTCTGTGGGGTTTCAGGTGCTGTTTTGCTTGCAGACAAGTGGAATTTCGAGTTATTCACCTAATTGTTGAAATGAAACAACGCAGGGTGATCACCTGATCTTTGATGCATGAAGAGCCCCCTTTTGCCCACAGTTTGATTTCAGTGATTAGGTAGATCTGGGAAGGGTGCTGTGAAAGGCAACTGAAATGATCAAATGTTTGAAGCGTCTTCTCTACCAAGGGAGTCTTAAGCAGTGGTGGGAAACTGATGGTCCAAGAGCCACATGCCACCCTCAACTCAATTTCATGTGGACGGGGTGAAAGATGAAATAGACTGAGCAATGGAAAGAAGGAAGGAGGCCGTTTACCAACCTGACAGGGGCTGATGAGAGCTGGGAGTCTACCAATGCAGTCGTACCTTGGTTCTTGAACACCTTGTGACTCGAACGTTTTGGTTCCCGAACGCCGCAAACCTGGAAGTGTGTGTTCCGGTTTGCAAAAGATTTTTGGAAGCCAGATGTCCAACGGGGCTTCTGCAGCTTCCGATTGAGTGCAGGAAGCTCCTGCAGCCAATCGGAAGCCACGCCTTGGTTTTCAAACATTTTCAGAAGTCAAACGGACTTGCGTAACGGATTCTGCTTGAGAACCAAGGTACAATTGTACCTAAAATGCACCAGGTTTGGGAAGGCTGAGCTAGATTGTTGGACCACAAAGCTCTCTAGAGATCCTTCAGTCAGTTGCTATCTCTCGGCCCTTACTCACCTCAGGACTGTTGTACTAAGAGGAACAAGTGTGAGGGCAGTCATCTCTGTTAGTCTGAGATCCCTGCAGGTAAGGGCAGAACAAAAATAAAACAATGTACAGTGGTACCTCGGGTTACATACGTTTCAGGTTACAGAGTCTGCTAACCCAGAAATAGTACCTTGGGTTAAGAACTTTGCTTCAGGATGAGAACAGAAATCGTGCTCCGGCGGTGCGGCAGCAGCAGGAGGCCCCATTAGCTAAAGTGGTGCTTCAGGTTAAGAACAGTTTCAGGTTAAGAACGGACCACCGGAATGTATTAAGTACTTAACCCGAGGTACCACTGTACCCACTTTTTAGGTGTGGAGAAGAAGGCAACCTGATTAGGCAGCATAATGACTATTTTTCAGATTATAAAGATGGGGTGAATAAACATTTTTTTCTCTTTACGTGGTACTCTAATTTAGGCTGAACTGATAGAGATGATTTGTTGGCAATCAGTTTTAGGAATGATAAAAGGAAGCACTCCCTTGACTGTGTCTCTCTGACAGTGCATCCCACTGTGGCCAAAGTGGCTTAGTGGGGACGGGTGGAGTGGGACATTGTATTTTTTGGATCTTGGCCCAGTAGTTGGAACACTCTAGTAGCTTCTCAGATTGCTAAACCAGTAGTGGCTGGTGCCCATTAGGACTAGTAGGGTGGAAGGCAGGGAGCCCAACAGTAGGTGGAGCCAGACAGATGGAGGCAACTAGTTTTAGTTTTGTCCCATCCTCTTCCGTGCTGACTTATTCTGAAGGTGGTGGTGCAGTTTCCGTTTGACTGAACAGACCAGGCTCTACTGCAAACAGTTGACATTATCTAGTCATAAAGAGGCCACATCTATGAAGCATGCATTTCTCAATGGTACAAAGGCATCATCTTTGGGGATGGGGTGAGAATAGCAGAATGACCTTGCTTCCTGAAACATTAAGATGTTTGCATACAGTTTAGAAAGTTGGTGGTGAGCCTAGAAAGAGGTCTTATACTGTACTGAATCAGGCCACTGGTCAATCTAGTTCAGTATAGTCTACATTGACTGGCAGCAGCTCTTTGGGGTTTCAGGCAGAAATTCCTCCCAACCCTTCCTGGAAATGCCAGCAATTGAACCAGGGTCATTCTGCCTTTAAAGCAGATGCCCTGTCAATGAGCCAGTGCCCTTCCCTTAAAGTCTTTCAAGTGGTCTTTTGCCCCTCTGAAATCCACACATGGGAGCAATATTTTATGTAGTGTATGTGAAATGAGACCCACTGTTGCCTTTTCTCACAGGGAATGAACATTTTCTCACTCACAAAATAGGAATATTTGGCCAGAGCCAGAAAAGAGGTTTCAGAGGGCTAGATTTGGCCCAGAGACATCCATTTGGCCTCCCCTCTTCTAGAACAAAAGACAGTGTGTTTGAAATATGGAGTGTCCCTTAAATTGCAGGACATCAGGCACCCTCTGAAAGTGCACAGCTTTAAAATGCACATCTTGTTGACCGAACTGTGCTGGGAGCTAGCGTCTGAATTCAATAGGCTACAATTTGATTGTATTTATTATCCATTTTCATTCTGGAGGCTTGCAGGCTCCAGTTGGGTCATGCAAAGCTGAATTCTACACAACACTGCCGCACCAGGGTCCTCAGTGGCTAGTGGTATAATATTATGCACCGGATGTTCTTTCTTGACATGACATTGCTTAGAAGAGTGAAAGAGGATGGTGTGGTGACATCACCAGGCTGCCAGGGGCTAGGGGTGGCAGGGAATGGGAATGTGTCAACCTTGCTAATTGTCCTGAAGTTATTGATATATTTGTTGGACTTTTGAGGGCAAAAAAAGGAGAAACTTGGATTTATGATCCTAAAGTGGAGTAGGAATGCAACAGTGTTTTGGAGAATGAACACAGCATTATTTGCAGCTGTGAATAAAGGTCCTGCATACAGTAACAAGTTTCCAAGAGGCTACTGCAGATCCACCCTGCCATCCTAGCAGTTCGAAAGCATGTCAAAGTGCAAGTCGATAAATAGGTACTGCTCCAGCAGGAAGGTAAACGGCGTTTCTGTGCACTGCTCTGGTTTGCCAGAAACTGCTTAGTCATGCTGGCTACATGACCTGTGCACCAGCTCCCTCGGCCAGTAAAGTGAGATGAGCGCCGCAACCCCAGAGTCAGTCACGAATGGACCTAATGGTCAGGGGTCCCTTTACCTTACCTTTACTGCAGATCCACAGGGAAGAAAAGATAAGAAAGTCTTAACTACAGTCATACCTCGGGTTACAGATGCTTCGGGTTGCGGGATTTTGGGTTGTGCACTGCGCCGAACCCGGAAGTACCGGAACGGGTTACTTCCGGATTTCGGTGCTTGCGCATGCACAGAAACACTAAATCACGCGTTGTGCATGTGCAGAAGTGCTGAATCGCAACCCTCGCGGGTTGCGAACGTGCCTCCTGCACGGATCACGTTCGCAACCTGAGCGTCCACTATAGTGGTAACTGAGGCCCATTGGAACTCGTAGGGTGGAAGGCAGGGAGCCCAACACTAGGGGGAGACAGAGTCAACCACAGGCAGAGCCAATTGTCCCATCCCTCCTCCGTGGTGAGTTCTGCAAGAGCAGTACTGGTACTAAGGAACAGGAAGCTGAAAGCCTGGTCCATCCCTTTGACTGGTTGTAAGTAAGAAGGAAACCAGGTGAAGGCTGGTTAAAGGCAGACTGAGTTTTGTGGGGTTGGTGCCTAATTTGTCCACTGGTTTTAATCAATGACTTGTGCAATATATTGTGTATTCAGTGCAGCAGGTTGCTGGCCAGCACTTTAAAATGAGGAATGAAGATGAATGATAGGTTTGACTTGTATTTTCTTTCTTTCCAGAAGTGCAGTTTTCTCATAAGCTCATAGGATGTTCCTCTGAGTTGATCTTCAGGTGATGGGGCAGTCTCCACAAGTAGGGCACACACAGTAATGTTTATTTATTTATTAGATTTAGATACTGCCCTTCATCAAATGATCTCAGGGCAGTTCACAAAATAAAAACACAAGACAAAAAGTTAAAACAGAAATAACAAAACGACAACCTTCTCCCTTCACTTTCTTTTTTAGAGATGAAGATAAAACAAAAGGGGGGGACTAGACAGGAGGTACGTTCAGGGAGGTTGATCAGATGTGAAAGTGGCGTCCTACATGGCTCTGAGGTTCGGTGGGTCTTTACCAAGGGCCAAGTCCTTAGTGTGGTAAGTCCTGCCCTGTAGAACATCTTGCCAGTACAGTGGTACCTCGGGTTACAGACGCTTCAGGTTATAGACTCTGCGAACCCAAAAATAGTACCTCGGGTTAAGAACTTTGTTTCAGGATGAGAACAGAAATCGTGCTCCGGCGGCACAGGGGCAGCAGGAGGCCCCATTAGCTAAAGTGGTGCTTCAGGTTAAGAACAGTTCCAGGTTAAGAACAGACCTCCAGAATGAATTAAGTTCTTAACCCGAGGTACCACTGTAAAACTTATTATTCAGACAGACCTTTCAAACCTGAGATTCTTTGCCAACCAGCCTTTACTCATCTGTTTGACATTTTAAATTGCTTTTACTGTAACTACTGTTTGTGTTTGTGTACCGCCTTCTGATATATTTATATGCGCATTTTTATATGAAGGTGCAGATTCTAAATATTTAAGTAATAATAAATAAGGGTGACAAAGCAGAAAGTGGGCAGGACCAAAGTAGGAAGTAAGTGGAGTGCCCTCTTCTCGCTTCTTAATCCATCATCCACCCACCCACCCACCCACCTGTAATGTATAGGAATGCAGCCTTAATTTGCGGCCCTCCCTACTGTAATAAGATAAAAATAAACTCTGATTTCCCAAAGAGATACATTTATAGTTCTTGCATATATTCCTCATTAGTTCTTTTGGGTTTCCCAGCCGTTTTAAAGATATTTGTAATTCACTTTAAGTCATTTAGAGATTTCTAAAAGATAAATTCACGCAAGCAAGGGTAGCGGGATAACATCACTCCGCCAAGCTTTGTCCTTTAAAAAAATATATATTAAAGATTTCTTAGTGTACAAAAATACGTGCATTGTCTCTTTTTTCAAGTTTTGTTTTCTACAGATCAGTTTTATTCGTTGTGAGACAATAGTGTTGTGTACAGTGTTAGGTTGTCCTTTATGGGTAACTTTGCAGCAATTGAAATTCAGGCATTGCGCTTTCCCCCACCTTTTTTGGTACATTATGTTCTTTCCATGTGCATTATTGTTACTATTTTTTTTAAGGATTTAAATTTTATTACCCTTCAGGTTTTTAAGGCGCTAATTTAATCATTGACATGGCATTTAATCATTGACACGTTCAGGAGGAAGAGTGGAGATTTTTAACTCAACATTCGGATGTTTAAATTTAAACGCGAAATGAAGGAGAAAAAGCCTCCAGGGTTTCAGGCAGGGGTCATTCACAGTCCTGCCTGGGAAGATGCCCATGATGCTACCAGCCCTTCCCTAGGTTGGCATAGTGTGGAACCTGCAAAGGTTGTGGATTTAAAAGGTAAAGAGAGAAATTATTGCAGGACTTTGAGAGCCAGTATGGTCTGGTCGTTAGTGTGCTAGGCTGGGAAGACCCAAGTTCTGGTGCCCCCTTACTCATGAAGCTTACTTGGTGACCTTACTTGGTGACCTTATTACTAGGTGACCTTATGCACTCTCAGTCTAACCTATCTCACAGGGTTATTGTAGTGATAAAAGGAAGGATGGGGCAGAGAATGAGGCATACCAACTTTTACTTCCTTGGAGGAACAGCACCATAAGAAACAAAATGCACATCAACATAATTTGCACATTTTTACAAAGCAGTAGAGTTCATGTGACTGCCTTGGCATCAAATGCGTCTTTTGAGTGGCCAAAGCTGGAAAAAAGCCAATCTGTTTTGAGGCATAATTATCACTTTTTACAGGCTTAAAAATATCCCTGGTGTTGGAGAACTTCTGATTTGGGTGAATGGGGCGGTAGCTAGTGAAATGGCAATGTGGTGTTTTTTTAAAAACAACTGGATTTGTGAAAGGTGGTCTCTATATATAGACTCATTTAAAATGCTTCCTGTTTTATTTCTGAGTCCCTCCTTGCTTGGCTAATACTTCAGTTGAAGCCAGTATGCGGCTTCCAAGACAAAAAAGAAAAATAATGATTTCAAATTTACCTTCTATAAAAAAAAGTGTGGCAATTTAAAAGGCGTTTTTTTCAGTGACAGCAAAGGGAGGGGAGAACTATTTAGAAGAGGAAGTTTTTAACACTCACGGCAAGCCTTATGCAGTGGGAAAGGTGGCATGTTTATTTATATATATTTATAGTGAGTTGATGCCTGTTTCATATGTAGATCTATGTTGTTCCCTTTGACAGATGACCAACAGGCAGGTGATTCACTATAGGCAGAAAGCAGCCCCAGTAACAAACAAACCCAATAACAGCAAAAAATGCATATGAATGAAATTGCTTTTAGTTTTCATCTGGTAAGAGATTAAATATCTCCTACCCACCTGAATTTTCCTAAGAAGAAATATCTTAAAGAGTTTTATATCCTTGTAATCAAACATAATTCTTTTTTTCTTTTTTAAATGCGGCTTCTAACTTGGTTCCTTGTGCATTCTGCTTGCCTCTCCAAAAATGCCATTTCAAGCTGCAACTGTCTGGTAAAGGCCATTAGATGTGGCTAGAGTTTGTGTTTAGGATATCCCAAGCTGTTTTTTAATGTGGTAATAGCAGTCACAGGATAGAGAAGAGTTGAACAAGGGGTGCACTAGTGAATGAGGGAGATTTTAACCTTGTTCCCTTTCACTGTCCCCCTTGATTAAAATCCGACATTGGTACTTGCATGTCTTGCACCCACATAAAAAAACAACCATGTAGAAAGCTAGGGTGAAGCAGTTCGGCTGGTTCTGAAAGGGGTGAGATTTATCAAAAAATGCTTATAGAAAATGTGCAATGAGTTTCCCACCAGGGAAAGCCACTAGGTTTTTGGAATCTTCATCCACACCCCAGTGAGCATCAGAAAGTGAGCATACATTATTCTGTGAAATATCTTAAATGGTGGACATTGCAAAAGTTCATCTGTAGAAATAAGGAGGGGAAGGAAGTCAAGATTGAGGGAATCTACCTTAGAGAATACCAGGTTTCAAGCATACCTTACTGAGACAGTGCAGGTCAGCACTTTGAATTAAGAGCATGTAGGTGTTTGTAAGACCAGATCTCATGGGTGAGGACTGTATCTCAGTGGCAGAACATCTGCTTTGTATTATTATTATTATTATTATTATTATTATTATTATTATTATTACCCCGGTTTGATCCCTGGAATTTTCTGATAGGGCCAGAAATGTCCTCTGTCTAAAATCTCTGCCAGTCGATGTAGACAGATTGAACTAGATGTACCAATGTGTGTGTCTCAGTATAAGGAAGTTTCTCCTGTTTCTAATCTTGTGAATCTGCTTTGGTACCTCTGAAGGTTTCAGGAGACCAGATCCTGTGACAGATTAGGGACCACAAATACACACCACTTTGCTCCTGTTTCTAGGTAATAAAGACTAACCAGATTATGACATGATTTGGAAGTGGCTTCCTTAAACCATAACTACATAGGCCATGCCTGCAAGCTGGACACAAGGAAGCCTTCTAAATGAAGCAGACAGGCTCAGCAACTCTTGCACAAAGCATTCAGTAGGGAGAGAGAGAAGAGGGTGGCAGAGAGAGATAGAGAAAGTATACTTGGCTCTGCCTACTAACCAGTCTCCTATTACCTTTTCTGATAGTTCAGCAGCCCTGCATAGAAAGAAATGTTCCCCATCTCTGCTGTACATTTTAAACTCCCAATATCCTTAAAGGAGCTCTGTTTGGTGCTGCTGCTCTTGAAATATCACATTCCTTTCTGTGGTTGGATGTTATCCTCTCCAGCATTCATAAAGATGATCCTCTGCATTTTTTTTAATCAAACGTGCTGCTGAAACCTGTTTTGGGAGCAGGGCTGGGGAATAGTGCTGAGAGAGAATGCAATGTCGGTGCTTGCATTCTCTTTCTGACAGGCTCTGTGCTGTTGGCATCTGCCTGAGTGGCGCAGAGGGGATTCATCTCCAGATCTCCAGGGGCATGAGCCACATTTAGAGAGGGGCATCATCGTTCTGAAGCACCTTTGGAGAGATTTTGATCTTCCTTCATGATTTATTTTTTCCCCTTCTATATATAGATGTATTGTTTCATTGACCAAAATTAACCTTCCAGTTTCATCAATCGGACAAGTTAGAAGCCCCCACTCCCTTTTAAATATGGAAGCAAAATTGGCTACCCCTCATAGGAATGTAGGAAGCTGTCTTGCACCAAATCAGACCATTGGTCCGTCTAGCTCAGTATTGTCTGCACTGATTAGTAGTGACCCTCCCCAGAGTTTCAGACTGGGGTTCCTTCTCAGCCCTACCTGGTAATGTTGGGGATTAACCTTCTACATGCCACCAAGCTATGGTGCTTTCCCTTTCAGTTTGCAGCCTTGGCTGTAATGAGATTTTACTTCTGCTCTTTTTTAAAAAACCACTTCACTAAATTCTCCAGAAATCTTCTGATTTATGCCACCTGTCCCTGTGGCTCAGTACTAGTCAATTTTGCCATTTGCTCCAAGCGACAGCATTCTTTTATGCTGCTAATAACAGTCATTTCCGAGCACAGCAGAGAGAGAGAGAGAGAGAGAGAGAGAGAGAGAGAGAGAGAATATCAAATTGGAGCCAAAGATTCACCGTAAAAAAATCTGTATAAGTAAAACCAGACAAGTTCTGTTTACATCCAGCCTTCTCTGGCAGCTTTCAAAGGCTGTGTGCGTCTCTGAGCTTGGAAATGTTGAAATATAACGCAATTTCCAGTTCAGAGTAAGACATGGGTGATATAAGCCAGACGCTGGATGATCTTTTTAAAGTGGAGGTTCTGCAAACAAGTGACGTCTCTCAGCACTCAGATCCGGCATCGGCTGTTGTGACAAAGGGGATCCGATTCTGTTAATACCAATAAGTTTCATAGTATCTCAAGGCAATATGTAAGGGTTCACAAGGGCTAGGGACCTCAAAGAAAAGGGGAGTGTTCATATGCAGACCTCTCTTCTTTGTTTTATCGGCTCCAAGGCATGGAGCCTGATTGATTTTATATTGAAGGTTCATACCCCACCTTTCAGTCAAAATGATTCTCAAGACAAGTTCCATGTAGGTATAGGCAAAATTATTAATTTCAGTTTCTCATCTCTCTAATCTTTAGTTCAGTTCTTCATAAGCCTGCATCATGTTTGATATATATGTTTAAAAGATTCTCATGGGAATTCATCAGCATTTTAGTGCAATATTCTCGTCACATGATGGTTCTGTATGTAATTTTGACCAATATACACATTTTTGCAAAGCAGTTTTCTCTAGTATAAGACATTTTTAAACGTTATTTTTAGGGACACTTCCCCATGGTATATTTTTGTGCACGTTGCTTAGCCAGTGAGCTACATTGCAAAATTCAGAGAAGCATGAATTTTGAAGGATGACAGTGTTTCAGTTTGCACATGCTGTTTCAGAAAGTGCAAATAACGTAGGGCTCAGTCTGTGCTTGAGTTGAATTTCTCTCCCATCTCTAGTTACAAGTACCAGTATATGTTAACAGGACATGCAGAAAACATGGCTTTTTTTAGCTAGAACTCATTGGAACACAGTTTTGGCACCTCTCAGGTGGGTGCCATTGTCATTATAAGAGAACAAGGGAGGTGTTCATGGTGAGTTCTGGCATCTCTTTCCCTTGAAAAATAGCATGGCAGAAAACTAAAACTCCCACTTCATATACCCAGTAAATCGTAGGCTGATGGTTCTTCAGTCCCAAGTGAACTCACATTAGGATCCAAGTGAGCTTACTATGAAGGAGGGAGATGCAAACTCCCTGCAGCTGAGCCTCCTCTGGTCAATGGATGTGTCCAGACTGGTCTCCTCCTTGCCATTATATTATTTCTTGGGTCCTGGGAGGGCAGCTCCCCAGTGGCCTTTAGTCCTCTGGCTAATGGAGGGGGGTTCTGGATATGCAGCCCCAGTGCAACTAGTAAGTTGGAGTAGAGTGGTATTTTTTTGGAGGGTGGGCGGAAGTGTTGAGACAGCAAACTCCCTGCAGCTGCTGCTTCTGTAGCCAATGGATGGAGCCAGGCTGGTGGAGACCTTGCCGTTATGTTTTTCCTGGGAAACAAGGGGTGCAGTCTCAGAGGGTTCTTGAGAGCACAGAATAGAGAAAGGCAGAAGGAAGGTTCCTTCTAGTGTGTTTGTGGTTCAGTCTAACAGAACTACATAAAAATGCTTATGGCAAAGGTGGAAACTAGTGCAATGCGAAGGGTAATCAGTATACAGCAGAGGTATCCAATGTGCCCTCCACAAGATGCTAGTCTACAGCTCCCAACATTGCTAGCCATTGACTACAGTGTCTGGAGCTGATGTGAGTTACAGTCTAACATCATATGGTTGGAACCACGTTGCCTCCCTAGTATCGAGGGTACTAGAGGATAAATAGGGGCTAGCAGTTAATCTGCTAAAGTCACCTAGTCTGCTGCTTTTAAAACACAGCAGTTGATGGGGTTTTGTTCCGATCTGGTTAATTCGTGCTAAGGTATAGGAACAGGTAAGCGAATAGGAGATGGCACTTACCCAGGCCTATCCAAACAAACAAAACCCAACAACAACTAAAAACCTGACTCTACAGGGGCAGGATATAAGCCAAGTGGACAGGATATGAATCGGGGGGGGGGGTGAAATAGTAAAACTAGATAGATGGCGACCCAGGTTAGTGTGAGGACTGCTTTTCAACCTGTTGATTTGAACTAAATTTCCAAATCTTTTGACTCTGCCAGCCTGTTGGATGAAGCATTGAATAGCACAGACTATTTCTACGAAAAGAGATCAGGGCCACAGCTCAGTGGCAGAACATCTCCTTTGCACACAGACGGTCCCAGGTATCTCCAGGTATAAAGGTAAAAGGTAAAGGGACCCCTGACCATTAGGTCCAGTAGTGACCGACTCTGGGGCTGCGGCGCTCATCTCGCTTTATTGGCCGAGGGAGCCGGCATACAGCTTCCGGGTCATGTTGCCAGCATGACTAAGCTGCTTCTGGCGAACCAGAGCAGCACACAGAAATGCCGTTTACCTTCCCACCGGAGCGGTACCTATTTATCTACTTGCACTTTGATGTGCTTTCGGACTGCTAGGTTGGCAGGAGCAGGGACCAAGCAACGGGAGCTCACCCCATTGCAGGGATTCGAACCACCGACCTTCTGATCGGCAAGTCCTAGGCTCTGTGGTTTAATCCACAGTGCCACCCGCATCCATCTTCAGGTATAACTGGGAACAAATCCCGTATAAAACCCTGGAGAGTCACTGCCAGACATTGTAGACAACACTAACCTAGATAGACCAGTGTTCTGACTCTGTATAAGGCAGCTTTCTTTGTTGATAAACCTTGGATGGCAGTTATATACTCCCTGCGACCTTAACATTTATGGCTGGCCAACTTGGCCAAAAGCAGCCCAGGAGTGAAGTTCATTCAATTCTTTAATTGCAAACTGCTGGCTGCTTTAAGTGAAATGCTAAGAATAAAAAGCCTTATAATCTCTCTGAGCACGTCAGGAACGTGGGAACATAAATCTGGCCGAGCAGCATCTGGGTCAATCCAAGTAGCATTGACGGAAGAGACAGCTCAGAGACCAGCCAGCTGAAACATGCTGTGAATTTGCCTCCAAACATTAGCAGAGTTTATTGGCAAGAGCTCGGTATCTTTTCCCAGCAAACAAAGGCGTCTTTTGGCAGGAGACCACAGGGGGAGGAGGGGTATGGCTTCAGTCACAGAAATGGGGTTGTTCCCACTTGGACAACTGTTAAGTCCTCTGCAAAGTCCATCAGTCATCGTAAGGCTGAGTCAGTGGTGTCTGTTACCAAGTCTAGACTGGCAGAGTATTACCCAGCACAGGGTCTCCAGGGTCAGTTGTTGTATCTGGACTACGGGAGGCAGGAGGGGCTTATCCCTTGAGAATATGAGCCTTGCTGGTTCGAGTCAACAGCCCATCTATTCCACCATCCTGTTTTCACAGTGACCTACCAGATGCCTATGCTAAACCCCCAAGGAACAGCACTCTTTCCCACTGTTGGGATACTGCCAGGGAGATAAAGTCCATCATGACCCCCAAGCCGGCTGCCGGACAATCCAACGATCTCCCGTAGTCACGCAGTATGAGCGATTAGCGACACGAGTTTCCTGAAAATACCTTGCCACATTCCAGGGCTCGTGCACACTCTTATCAGCAGTAATGCACAGCCAGAAGTCGCACTCAGGAGAGCATTATTTACAAGCTTTTATTCAGCATTGATCAGAACAAAGAATGACATGACTGTCTGTGTCAGTGTCTTTGACAGAGAGAGAGAGAACGAAAGCAATAGCAAACATAAACATCCTGTGAACAGGACATGCGCAGACTCTGACTCACAAAGCCTGCTCCCTTTTAAGGTGGAACGGAAATATCCTAACATCCTCCCCCTTTCCGTATAACCTGTAGTACCTGTGGTTCAACCCAATTGCAACCTTTGTACGTAAACTTTAAGTTGTTCACTGTTAACAACCTTAGACAACAGATCAGCAGGAATTTCATTTCCTGGCATGTAGGACACCTGAATGAGTCCTTTCTGAATACATTCTCTTGCACGATGTAGCTTAATCTGCAAGTACTTGGTTCTTTGCTTGCAACTCTCTGAGTTCAGCAAAGCCAAACATGATCTATTGTCCTGATACACTTGTACAGGACATTTCACAGACACTCTGATGTCCTTAAACAGTTGCATCAACCATTCACAATCCATGAGTGAAAATGACAGAGCACTGAGTTCTGCTTCACAGGAACTTAGGCTCACTGTTGTCTGCTTCTTGCACAACCAGTCAAACAGGCAGTGGTTGTACATGTAGCATACTCCAGACGTGCTCGTACCATCCGTGGTGTCACTTCCAAAACTTGCATCTGCAAAGATTTCAAGACCTCCAGTCTTCTGACTCGTGAACTTCAGCCTGTAGTGCATAGTCCCTTTCAAATAGCGGGCTATGCGTTTCAGAGCTTTCCAATCCTGAACAGTAGGATTGTTGGCATGTCTGCTAAGCAGGTTACAGCTTACAGCTATGTCAGGTCTTGAGCATCTAGCAATGAAATTCAACTTGCCTAGAATGCATCTGTACAGCGTTGTGCCAGAAAACGCTTCAGCAGTACTGTCTACCTGGTAACCTGTCACCATCGGTGTGTCTGCTGGGTTTGCATCAACCAAATTCAACCTGGTTAATACATCAGCAATTTTCTGTGTTTGGTGTACCAGAAAATTACCTGCTTGGTCCCTCTCCACCTGTAGAGAAAGATAGTTGGATACCTCACCAAGATCCTTCATGTCAAAGTGCTCCTTCAGCTGAGCTAGGGTGCTTTGGTAGAAAGCCTGATTCTTCCAAAACATCAGAAGATCATAAACAAAACATAAACAATACAGTTTGTTTTGCCCCTCCTCCTTGACAAACACACATGGATCAGCTTTGCCCTGGTGAAAACCTAGAGAAAGCAATGTCTCAGTGAGTTTCGTGTTCCAACACCTGGCACTCTGCTTGAGACCATATAAGGATTTCCGCAGTTTACAGATCATTCCCTTCTGTATCTGCATCCCGTCAGGTGGAAGCATGTACAGCTCCTCCCCCAAAATCCCGTACAAAAACGCTGTGTTAATGTCATGATGGGAAACATGCAGTTTCTCCTCCGCAGCGATCTTGAGCATCAGCTGAATGCTCTCATATTTGACTGTGGGTGAATAGGTCTCGTGGTAATCCTGTCTTGGTACCTGTGAAAAACCTCTGGCTACCAATCTGGCCTTGAGTCTGACTACCTTGCCATTCCCAGCAACTGGTATTCAGAAGTATACTGCCTTCGACTATGGAGGTAGAATATAGCCACCATAGCTAGCAGCCACCAAGAAACTGATGGAATTTTTTTCCTCCCTCCTGGACTAATTGGGCAAGACGTTCCCTTCAATTTCTTTGCCCACAGATACGGTTGAGAATTTTGAGAGGCCTTCCTTTTGCACATACCACTCTAGCGTTAAGATTCTAAAAACGGCTTTAAAACATAGGAGTTTTTAAAACTGTCACATTCTCTCACCCAGTGATTTCCAGATTGCCAGGACCAGTGACTTTCAGCCAACAAATACATGGGTAAACAGAAATGTTTATAAATTCCTCTTGAAAGTCTATAAAGAGGGAGACAGATGCACATCAGCAGGGAGGGCATTCCATAAATGGGGAAACACCACTAGGAAGGTCCTGTCACAGGTCAATGTCAACTGGGCAGCCCTCAGTGGGCAACTGCTAACAAGGCCACACTTGCCGATGGTAGGGTCTGAAATGGTTGATATTAGGGAAGGTGCTCTTTTAGGTACTTGGGTCTCAAGCCATATAGCACTACTAACACCTTTAATTGGTGCAGTAGCTCAGGTGTATATATGTGCACATTGCCATAACTTGTTCAGGCAGAAGGTCAGGCAGCTAATATTTTTATTAGGTGGCTCACTCAATCCAGACCCTTCAAAATATCTGCCTCCCAGTCACAGAAGCCAATGTGGCACACCTTTCTCCCATTTGGAGGCTCTGAGGGTTGAGCGCCCATGGTCCACAGTAGCTCACTGGTTCCTGGCTCAAGCTCTACAACCCTTGACAACAAGTGTCTGTGGCACAATTTCCCACAATTCTTTGCCTGGCCCCAGAAGGAACTTTTATTTCTGACAGGAAATGTGGACCAAGCTCTCCTGCCTGTTTCCCCTGATGAATAATCAGATGTTGGACAAGGTGATATCCCTGAAACCACATTTGATTTTGTATACCTCATTAAGCTTTTATTAGCATCATTAGTCACTGTCCATCTGCGGAGAAACTAGTCTGTTTCCCTTTTCTCTTTTGTTTATCCAACTCCTTCTGATATACACTAGATTATGTTTCCTTTCTCCTTTTTTTCTCATTCACATTCATTCATTCACTCCCCACAGTTATTTTTCAAAGTTAGACACTGGTCTTTCTTGTTGGTGGCGGTGCATTGCGGGGAATGCTTTCAGTGGTTCCGTTTTAGCCTGTGTGGTTAAAAATCACTGGTGGTTTCTGTCTGCAGCAAACCACAAAACAACTTTACAGGGGCGGTTAAATGTTTTAAATTGCAGTGTTGTTACTGCAAACCACCGCTCAACACTGGTGCACACCCACCCAGGAATGGTGCAGAGAAAGGGTTAGGTTTCCCTGGGGGTAATACTGATAGTCTTCTATACTATAAATAAAGCCTTGGTGTATGAGATGCCTGTTAATGCTTCTTCTCTTCTTTCTGTCCTATAATTAGAACATTTTCCTAGACTGGGGAACATGGCAGGTTCCTGAGCTCTAAATTAGTTCTACAGTGGTACCTTGGCTTGCGTACGTCTTGGTTTGCATACATTTTGGATTACAAACACGTCAAACCCTGAAGTGCGTGTCCCGGTTTGCAACCTTTTTTTGGATTACAACCCATTTTGGGGGGATTACGAACAAAAAATTTTGGGACGCCTCATTGGCAAAAGTGCGCCTTGGGTTACAACCTGTTTTGGTTTACAAACAGACCTCCGGAATGGATTATGGTTGTAAACCAAGGTACCACTGTACTTGGTGCTTGTCTGGTGACAAAGCCTGGCCCTTACCAAGGCTGCCATGCCCACTTTGGCCATGCCCATGTTTGTTTGGGCCATTCCCACTGCAGGCATGTAGCTCCCTTGAAAGGTTGGCCAACAGGGAATGTGATCTTTGGCCCAAATCAAGGTTAGCTGCTGCTCCTCTAAATCCATTGACACTTTCCATGCTTTTCTATCACAAACTTGAGCATAGAACAAAGTGTTTATTGCATTTATGCTGCCAATTTCAGAGTGGCATCATCACCATCACCATAGCCTTTCTGTTTTGGGGCCACAGTTCAAGAATGATGCTTAAGTATTCACAATGGCTATTTGCCCTTGTATAAAATCAAGGTGGTCTTTTGGGGGGAGGTCTTGTCTTCCTTCCCCTGTTCCTGTGCCGGGCATTAATTGTGGTTTGGGCAGCAGCCAGGTAAGCAAATAAAACCTGTGTTCCCCATGTCCATGGGTAGGCAAACTAAGGCCCGGGGGCTGGATCCAGCCCAATCCCCTTCTAAATCTGGCCGGCGGATGTTCCGGGAATCAGTGTGTTTTTACATGAGTAGAATGTGTGCTTTTATTTAAAAGGCATCTTGGAGTTATTTGTGGGGCAAAGGAATTTGTTCATTTTTTTCTTCTTCAAAATATAGTCCGGCCCCCCACAAGGTCTGAGGGGCAGTGGACCGGCCCCCTGCTGAAAAAGTTTGCTGACCCCTGCTCATGTCCATGTTTCCCTGAGTAGTTAAGAAAAGTGGGCAAGCAAGTTGCTTTGATTGGAGGGGGAACTAATGTAATGCATCCCAGACAAGCTTAGTTTCAGTACAACCCTGAGGCTCCAACATTTGGCCCTATGGAAGGCAGTTGTTTTTAATTGAAAATGTTGGCTTTTTACCAACATAAAACTTTGCTCCACATTGTTGGGAAGATTCAGAAGAACAACTGGTTTAGTTCCTAGTAGTGAGGCATGATCCTCATTCTCACTGTAACACAGAGCAGCCTCAGAGGATATCCTAAGGGAAAAACTTTGGCTCAGGAGAAGGGCTTCACACACAACAGGTCCCTGGTCCAGTCCTTGGCGTTTTCAGATAGGGCTGTGGAAACCCATCCAAAACTATGACAAGCTTCTGCCCATCAGTGCAGAGTAGCAGTGATGGGGAATCTGTAGTCTTCCAGCTGCTGTCGAACTTTCATCTCCCATCATCCCTGACCATTGGCCATCCTGAATGGGGCCAATGAAGTCTGGAAGGCCACAGGTTTCTCTAGCCCCCTGGTATAGACAGTACTGATCCCAACAATCTGACTTTGTACAAGGCAGCTTCCTACGGATACTAGACTTTTTATAAATGAGGTTGGAATCAAACCTCTGACGCCCTAGAAGAAATCTTACTGACCTTCTATCATCTTTCCCTCCATATCCCTTGGCTTAGCTTGTTTAAAGGGTTTTTTTAAAAATTCCCAGTCCAGAAAAAAAACTCCCCAGAATAGCTTACCATGGGGTGCCATATGTCCAGTTTATTATCTCTATGGTGCCCCCACATTGTGGATGTTGAGATTGGGCTCATCATTGAATGGCCGATCCAAGGCTGCTACCTAGACCTCTCTGAGCTGTTGGCCATGCCAGATGGTGCTCAGTAAGCCGCCTGTGAGCAGGTGAGAAAGGCTTCCTTAGCGGGCCTCTCTCTCTGTCTCCCCTTCCCCTTCTCCCCATAAGGGTCTCCCATATACTCCCATAAACTCAATGCCAGGATCCCCACCACTGTGTATTATCCATTGGTTGCAATTAAGCTGACTCTATTTTGCAATTAGAAAGTTCTAAGAAAAGCGAGAGCTTGCTTGTAAAGAGAACCCCCCAAGCTCTCTCAGTCCTAATTAAAAGTTCTTTGTCTAAGGCCAATGGACATTTGGATAGCTATTGTGGAGATGAACCAAATTACCTTGGATACCTCTAAACAGAATTCTTGAATGGAAGTTAAAATACACAGCTCTCATGTAAGGTCAGGGAAAGCTCCCCTCCCCACTTTGTGTGTGTGTGTGTGTGTGGGTGGGTGGGTGGGTGGGTGTGTATCCTGTTTAATAAATCTTGAAAACTTAGCTGACTGAAGAACCTAGCAAAGAAAGTGTTGGGGGTTGGGGTGGGGGGAAAGAGTGGAGGAAATGGCTGAAGCACTTGGCACTGCATCTTTCCCCTAAAAGCTTTGCTCCTTTCCTTTGATCACCATGCAGCTTGGATCTTCATATTCCATTTCTTTTTGCCATTATGTCTTTGGAAGACATATGAAGGCAGCCCTGTATAGGGAAGCTTTTTAAATGTTTAATGTTTTATTATTTTTTTATATGTGTTGGAAGCCACCCAGAGTGGCTGGTCAGCCCAGTCAGATGGACGGGGTATAAATAATAAAATAATTTTTGTTGCAGTTGTTGTTGTTGAATAGGATGTCCCAATTTTCATCGGAGAAAAGTTGGAGGGTATGGTGTGTGTGTCCGCAGTGTGTTCACGCAGTGGAAGGCAAGGAGGCTCCACATCCCATTTTTTTGCTCTTCGAAATATGACAACCCTAGCTTACAATCTAAAAAGGCATGTCACAAAAGGAAAATTGATTGGAAGGAAAGAAGAAACTAGCAAACTTGGGGGCATGTTCTTACTGAAGTTGGAAGCCTTTGACCAGGCTGTGCTGTTTCAGAATGCAACTAAAGTCCCGTGTGATTGAACGCTCCAGCATCCAAGAAGATGAGCCAGGAGGAAGAGGAGGTGGTTATTAAAAAACCTAAACATATCATGGAGAAGGCTATTCTTGACCCTTCTTGTTCCCATCTAGCTTTGTAAGTGGAAAGAATCTTTTATGGAGGAGCATTTTTAGCCTGAAGTCTCAACTCTCAGAAACAGGTTTACTTTGGGGAATAAGCTGCTTATGAATGCTCAGCTTACAGACTCTGCTCATCCTTCCTGCTCTCGCCTGTCATGTGCCTGACCTTCTTTCACTGGATCATGACATTGTCCCGGTTCTTGGCTGGAGATTTCCATTTCATGCAGGGAGTGGCCCACTAGATATTCTTGAACAATGATTTCTATCTTAGCTATTGGCCAAGCTGGCTGGGGCTGATGGGAGTTGTAATTCAGCAATGTCTAGACTGCCACAGGTTAGCCAACCATGCTCTAAGACATCTCAACTCACTTCCTTTTGCACATGGCATCCATGGAGTTACCATTTAATCCTCATTCAGGTGTTCCAGCACCCCCTTTCCCCTATCAGCCTTCTCTTGTGGACATCTTTTCTCTTTCATATATTCCAACTATTATCCCTAATACAAACACACCTGTTGGCACTGCTGTAACATAACATAGTGACTAAGAGAATGAGCTGTGGTCCAAAAGGCCACTGGTTCCAGTCTCAGCTTAGCCACAAACTCATCGCGTGACCTTAGATATTAGTCTTTTTTTAAATGGTGTGGTTTTTGTTTTGTTTTTGCATTGTCTTTTATAGTTTAAAGATAGTTTTGGACATGGGGCCATATTCCATGGTGATGTGCCCCACCTGTATTATGAAGTGGTATGGTCCTTTCTGCCACCTTATTTTGTTGTGGGTGTGGACCAAACCTTTGTGGTGTCTCCTAAGAAATCTCACTGTTCCTTTTCTATGCCTGTTTTACCCCTTAAGTAGTTGTTGTCGTCATCGTTGTTTTCATCATTGTTGCTGCTGATGTTGTTGTTGTAATTTGCTTTGGAAAACTGGCTTGAAAAAGCTGGATGTAAATAAATAGCCCACACTTTGAAACTCCCTGCCTATGAACAACAGGCAGGTACTTCAACTATAGTCTTTTCGGTGCCTGATTAAAACTTTTTTGTTTAGGCAAGCCTTGCCAGACATGTAGAAGCTGTCGTGTGATTCAATCTGTTTTTAGCTTATCATTGATTTTAATTATTTTCTAAATGTTTTAAATAATTATTTTTTTAGCTGATCATTTTTTGTCTTACTCTTTTGGTGAACCACTTTGAGGTTTTATTGCCATCAAGAGGTACAGTGGTACCTCGGGTTAAGTACTTAATTTGTTCTGGAGGTCCGTTCTTAACCAGAAACTGTTCTTAACCTGAAGCACCACTTTAGTTAATGGGGCCTCCTGCTGCCGCCGCGCTGCCAGAACACAATTTCTGTTCTCATCCTGAGGCAAAGTTCTTAACCCGAGGTACTATTTCTGGGTTAGCGGAGTCTGTAACCTGAAGCGTATGTAACCTGAAGCATCTGTAACCCAAGTTACCATTGTATTAAAATGTTGTGGGAATTAATTAATAAAATAGACAAGACACATCCCGCTCAGACCTTTCCCCCTCTCAGACATTATTTGCTGTATGGGAAATAATACTGACCCAGTTTACAGAACTGTTGTAAAGTTGATTATGACCATAATGTACTGTCTGCTATAAAAATGTCAATCTGTTGGCTTGGGAGCTGGAGGGAGGTAAATTAGGCCGGGGGTATAAGTGGAAGGTTAGAAGCTGATAGAGAGAAAAGCTGGAGGTAATTCACTGTGTTCTAGAGCTGGACTGGATAGAAAGGGGGAATTACGTAGAGAATCAGCTTATCAGTTTAAGAGGGAGGGGAAGTTGGCTGGAGGGCAGAATGTTGGTAAGGCTGTATTGGCATTTATCTTTTAAAAAGCAGTTAGTGGGTCTGAGAAATCAGTGCAGATGGGATTCTTAGATCCCTTAGATCAGGGGTCTGCAACCTTTAAGACAAAAAGAGCCGCTTGGACCCGTTTCCGAAAAAAAAAACAACAACTGGGAGCCGCAAAAACATTGCAACATTTAAAACAAATATAGCACTGCATATATTGTTTCTGGCCTTAATGCTATATATACAGGATCGTGCAGTCAGCTGTCAATCTCAAGAAAAAAGGACAAATTAATAGCTAATTAAAATATTTAATTTACAACCAGGTAACCAGGTTAATGGGACTTTTGCTCCTGAACCTCAGTGCTCAGTATCTGCACATCAGGGCTGTAAGACGTCACCTTCATTTTCACACAGGCTTGCAAGCTGTCATCTGTGAGGCGTGATCGGTGTTTGTTTTTAATATAGTTCATGTTGGAGAAGACCTGCTCACATACATATGTGGAAGAGACCACAAGGGCCCTCGAGTCCAACCCCCTGCCAAGCAGGAAACACCATCAGAGCACTCCTGACATATGGTTGTCAAGCCTCTGCTTAAAGACCTCCAAAGTAGGAGACTCCACCACACTCCTGGGCAGCAATTCACCAAACTTTCACCTGCTTCAAGCAACTAAAAAGGGGCTTCAGGCAACTAACTCTACGTGGAATTCCACGCGACCGCGACTGCATAATCAATGCCACAAAATGCCAAAGAAAATTAACCAGGGCCCCAGTGAACCATAAATCATAATCAGTGCCTGATGTAAATAATAATTTATAATGAGGGCCCAATGTCATCCTCGTCATTATAAAAATAATCCCTCTCTTCGCGCCGCCCAGCCTCCCAAGAAAAAAACCCCACTTCAAAAGGTCACAAAGCACAAATTCCACGCGACCACAACTTGCTATGCCCAATAACCAATGCCCCAAAATGCCATAGAAAATTAATCAGGGCCCCAGTGTACCATAAATCATAATCAGTGCCTGATGTAAATAATATATAATAATGAGGCATTCGTCATTATAAAAATACCTTTTTTGACACTTTTTATTATTTCTTTGTTTGACCCCTCAGAATTACTCCTCCTCATATAAATAAACATTAAATTAACAAGTTTCCTTTTTTTGAGTGTGTGTTCTTCACTCCCCTTCAAAACAGTGACCAGTGTATATGCCCCCTTTCAATGCAGCCTGCTTACAAAGGCGGGACGACAAAGACCAGCAATAAGCTGTTGCATAACGTTAAGGAAAACAATTCACCAAACTTCCCCCTGCTTAAGTTTAAAAAGGGGCTTCAGGCAACTAACTCCCACGTGGAATTTCCTATAGTAAGATGGCGGCCGCCTCAGAAGACCACATGGGCAGATAAGATGGCTGCTGGGACGATCCGGTTACCCAGCAACAGCACAGCTGATTCCGACACTTTTGAAAGCAGCCGGCAAAGCAAGTGTTGGAGCTCCGAAGCCACACTGCTGCGCATGTGACCAAATAGCGAGGACTTACTTTGCTAGAGACAAGCCCCGACGCTACCACAACCCTCCCTCTCTTCGCGCCGCCCAGCCTCCCAAGAAAAAAACCCCACCTCAAACAGTCACAAAGCACAAATCAGTAAACATAATAAACATTAAATTAACAAGTTACCTTTTTTTGAGTGTGTGTTCTTCACTCCCCTTCAAAACAGTGACCAGTTTTGAACAGTGGCTTCAGGCAACTAACTCCTCCGCCTCCTCCTCCCCTTGCGCCCTCCCCTCGACCCCGCCCCTCGCCTCCTTCCCTCACGCCCGCCCCTCGCCTCCTTCCCTTGCGCCCTCCCCTCGACCCCGCCCCTCGCCTCCTTCCCTCGCGCCCTCACCTCCTTCCCTCGCGCCCTCCCCTCGGCCCCGCCCCTCGCCTCCTTCCCTCGCGCCCTCGCCTCCTTCCCTCGCGCCCTCCCCTCGGCCCCACCCCTCGCCTCCTTCCCTCGCGCCCTCCCCTCGGCCCCGCCCCTCGCCTCCTTCCCTCGCGCCCTCCCCTCGGCCCCGCCCCTCGCCTCCTTCCCTCGCGCCCTCGCTTCCTTCCCTCACGCCCTCCCCCCGCCCCGCGCCTCCGCCCCGGAGCCGCAGCAAAGGCTTTAAAGAGCCGCATGCGGCTCTGGAGCCGCAGGTTGCCGACCCCCGCCTTAGATGAAGGTTTCTGTATTAAAATAAATTCTTACTGTAAATATGCAGGGGGTTGTGGTTATATATAATTGTTGCAAACCACTTTGATTTTTTTAAAATTAAATTGCTGTATACACATATATTTTTTTTATTTAAAAAGATATGTAACAGTGCCCTCACTAACAAACATACCTTTATACTTATTTGCTTTTCCATTCTGTTATGAATAAAACCTGTTACGTTGTTAATCTCGATCTGCCTCTTCATAGAATTCCTGTTTTAATAGTTTTAACATCCACTCCAAAACAATGTATATATTCGTAGTGGGACCATGACACGAGGAATCACAGTCTTTGAAACGTTGCTTCTCGGGTCAGGTCTATACATGTAGCAGAATGAATGGCAAAATAGGCTGAACGGCTTCAGTCTGCAAGTTGTATATGAGAGAGAGAGAGCGCATGCATGTGTGTATGTGTGCACAGGTGTGTGAGCATGCAACATTATCCAGTGTTTTACAGCAGACCTTTCTTCCCAATCTGCTAGTTGTATATTTGCAGGAGCATTCCACTGTGACTCTCCCGCCTGTTGTAGGAAGTGGTACAGTCCCTTCTGGCACTTCATTCTGCTGCTGTGTGCGTAGATGAAGCCTTTGTGGTCCCTCCTATGAAACATAACCATCCCCTTTCCGAGTTTGGTTCACCTTTCTATGAAAGAGCTTGCCTTTGGGTTTGGTGCTCCTATCTCTTGGGAAATCCATCTGCCTTGTGGTAGGGAGAGAGGCTGCCCCTGCTGCCTGGAGGTGGGTCACTCCTAGACTGAGTGATGATGACAAGCCTCTCTTTCACTCCAAATGCTCTTTTCTCAGCAATGAGATAAATATGATGCCTCCATTAGATGGCATCCAAACAATACAGATGTTTAAAGCACATGCTACCAATGAGTTGCATCCCAAAGAATGCTTAGAAGATGAAGAATCAAGGCTTGCTGTTCTAATGTTTACCTTTTCCCCCTCATGGCACAGCTCATTTCCAGTGACGCTGATGGAGCTATCCAAAGAGCTGGGCGATTCCGGGTGGAAAATGGCTCTATTGATGAGGTAGGAGGAGGTCTTTGCCTTAAGGCTTGTTTTCCTCAGATTGGTTAGGCATTGGCATCATAACAGTGGGCAGATCTACACTCCTGGTTTTTAATGCTAAAAAAGAGTTAAGGAATGATTCTGATAACCATATAGCCACTTGACATTCTTTTTTAACGTTCATAATGCGCTGCAGAGCAACCAGAAAACAGGGAAACAGTGGGGAGAAAGAGAAAGCAAAACAGAATGTTTCCTGCTTTGATGTTTTAGAACGATATTTCTAATATTGTTCTAATAATGTTTAAAAGGATCGAGCCAATGTATCAGAGTGAAAAATAATTGTTTTTATTCTGCTCTTCTGCCAAACCAGCCCCCCTGAACAGCTTACGAATAGCAGTGAGAAGACTGATCCTGCTGTCAGGCTCACAATCTGAGAGATATGACATAAGAGGAAAGGGGACTGGGAAGGAGGAGGGAAAAAGCAAATTCAGGCACTAATTCTTAGTTACAGAGATCTTGTTGTAAACAGCAGGAGGTAGCCATCAAATTGGATCCTGGAGCAAGAATCAAGGGGTCCAGTTGATTGTTATAACACACCCAAGAGTCAGGAAAGATTTTCTCAGTCTAGACCTAAACAGGAAGTCATTTTCAAAGCCTTTCCTGTTCATGAGAGCCAATCACCAGCCCTAGTGGGTTGACTCACTACAGCGCAAGGGAACTCCAGTGCCCTGGTATCCCTACTACAGGTTTCTCTGGTTTACACCTTTTTGCAAGCTGGTTGCCCTAATATAATACATTTTGTATGTTGTGTTCACTAACACATTCTTTTTATTATACACATTTTTACCCTAACATAGTAGATTTCTTGGAGAATGCCAATGCTGTTGGGGCCTCTTGTATTTCAGCAAGGAAGGCATTCCACAGCACTGCTGCCACCAGTGAAAAGCCCACCTCTGCATTATCACAAGCCAATAATCATCAGAGTGTGGCAAAGCTAGCCAGGTTCCATTTGTTCATCTTAGTGCCCTTAACAGGCAATGGTGGGGAAGACAGTGTTTCAGGTAACCTGGTATAGAGTTGTTTAGTGTTTTACATCTAAGTAGCAGGACCTTAAAACGGGTTTAGTAGTTAATAGGCGTCAGGCGCAGATCCTCTAACATATGGACACCCAATAAGGGGCTGGGCTACCAGCTGCTTCAAATGCCTACTTCTCCCTCTCCCCTCCTCCATTCCACGTCCTGTTTGCTATTTCTGTGTGGGGTGCCTTGAATTAAATGACTTCCTGGTTTCTCTTTTCTTTCCAGAACACAGATTATGCCCCTGGTACATGGCGCAGAACAGATGTGCATTTGGAGAACCCTGAGTACCACACCAGATGGTACTTCAAGTATTTTCTAGGAAAAGGTAGTTACACTTTTTTATTTGTGTTCACATGCCTGCATCAGTTACAACATTATTGAATAATCAAACTGTGCTTTGATCATTAGCAGTGTCTTATCTTGCCTTGATCAGAGTGAGTTTCTCTCTGAGAGTTCCTTTTTCAAATGAGACCATGTTAACTTTAGCCATGTGACTACATCTATGCAACCACCTTTTTTGACTGATAGGCCTGAGTGCCCAGCCTTTAGAGTATATGTTATGGCAGGTCTCCACCATCTTGTCCCACTTGGCTAAAATAGACTGAAGTGTGAATGGCCCCTGTTCACACCTCACCTCCGTAATAGCAAAGTAGGCCATCTGTGTTCAGAGGCAGTGGCATTAAATTTGGTACCAGTCTTCGCACAGGGAATTTTGCATGTGGCACTAAGGTGCTTACTCTATGAGCAATGGGATCCCCCTGTGTGTACAGTTTGGGTTCCTTTGCAGGTTGGTTTTGCATTTTGTAACAGGCACTGTTTTTGCTCCCCAGTTCATCAGAACTATGTAGGAACAGACATAGAGAAGAACCCCTTTTTTCTGTCTGTCGTACTCTCTGACCAAAACAATCAGCGTGTTCCTCAATACCGTGCAATCCTCTGGAGAAAAACAGTAAGGGACAAACATTTTGCCTGCTCTTTTATATTGGTTCTAATTGTTTAGCTTAGTTTCTGACAATCCATGGTAATCAGTGGAGCATGCCAAGCTAGAAAGGTTATGATAGAAAAACAGGCACTCCTTCCATTATAAGTAGTTTCTTTCACCCCGACTTGCAGCTTACTTATTTGCTACATTCCACAAAGGCCTTTTGAATCTTTCACATTGTTCAGATGCACATTTAAACCATGATTTATTGTGAACCAACCCCATCTGACAAACTATGGCATAAGTTATCGTTCAAGCTACAGTTAGCACAAACCATGTTTGAGGGTTACATCTGAATCAACCCTCACCCATTAGTATTCTGAATATTTTTGTAATTGATTGAATTAACTTAGTATTTTCATTTGTATAGAAAAAAACCCAAAGTCATCTGAGAAAGAGCATCTGTCTTAATGCAATTCTCTTCTAGGGTACTCTGAAAATATGCCTCCCTTACAGTCCTACCAAAACTTTGTCTGTGAAATCTATTTTAAGGTAAGCAGTTAAAAACAATTCAGTAGAGATTACGTTTAAAAGATCATTGCAGCAGATATTACTCATTGTTGCTCCACATGAACAGACAACACTGAAATTTACAATTTCACCTACATTTCAGTGCCATGAATCTTGACAAATTTGAGAAAGGCCCTAGAGAAATTCTTCACCCTGAAATTCAAAAGGTGAGCTTTGCAAAGCTTTTTCAGTATTTCTTTTCTCCATCCTATTTTAAGAGTGTTTATTTTGTGAAGCCGGTTGGGGGTGTCTTTTGGAAACAATTGCTTCAAATACAGACTTCAAGAAATGTGTTTTATGAATGTGGTGAGTTGCTTTGAGGACTCCATCCAAAAGCCACAGATCTAATAAATGGAATTAAATATTTTGCAGAGAGTTTTAAGCTGGTGTAGCTTAAGAACATAAGAAGAGCCTTGCTGGATCAGGCCAAAGACCCACCTAGTCCAGCATTCTGTTCTCACAGTGGCCAACCAGATGCCCCAATGGGAAGCTTGCAAGCCAGACCTGAGGACCAATAGCTCTCCCTCCCTACTTGTGATGCCCAGCAGCTGGTATTCAAAGGCATACTGCCTCCCACGGTGGAGGAACTTAGCCATTGATAGTCTTCTCCTCCTGGAATTTGTCTAATCCTCTCTTGCTCCATTTGCTTAATCACTTTGGGTTCCCTTTTTTGAACCTTTGCCATCTCTACAATATCCTTTTTTGAGGCGTCCACAACTATACAGAGTATTCCAAGTGTGGTTCCACCTTAGATTTGTATAACAGCATTATGCCATTGGCAGTTTTATTTTCAATCCTTGGTGTGTTCAGTGACAAGCCCATGAGCTGGAATCCAGCATCTGGGTGGTGGTCTCATCCTCTTGTGGAGGATAAATGATCTATCAGAATGTGTGCTGTGATATCTAAGAAGGAAACCTCAGTGCAAGGTGTGATGGAAGAGAAACAAAGGCAGTAAGAAAAGGCTGAAGTCTAGCAGGCAGAGAATGGAAGGTCAAAGCAAGGGCTGTGGCTCAAAGGCAAAGCATCTGCTTTGCATGCAGAAGATCCCAGCTTCATTCCCTGGCATCAATAGGTAGGACTAGGAGAGACCTCTGCTTGAAATCTTAGTGAATCACTGCCAGTCAGTTTAGACATATTGAGCTAGATGGGCTAATGCTCTGACTCAGATTAAGGCAGTTTCTTGTGTTTGCTGTATCTTAAGAGAAGGGCTGTAGTGCAGGGGTAGAACATTTGCCTTGCATTGAGAAGGTCCCAGGTTCAATCCCCAACATCTCCAGGTCTGAAACTGTGGAGAGCCACTGCCAAACAGTGTACGCATTGCTAAGCTAGATGGCCTAATGGGTTAACTCAGTATATGGCAGATTCCTATGGCTGTTGTTTGCTAGGTAGTGGGGGTTGAATGTCTGAGAAGCAGGGGCAGAAGTTTGAATGTTCGTGGAGCAGAAAGGAAAAATATAGCCCCTTGGTAGCACTTCAAGACGTGTGTAGAGACAAATTGGAAAGAGTTCCGCGGAGGCAGCAAAAACAGTCAGCAGTCTGGAAAACAAGCCCTGTGAAGAAAAATGGAAGGAAGTGGGTATGTTTAGCCTAAAGAAGCGAAGACTGAGGCAAGGGGAAGACAGGGGTTCTCCATCTCTGTCCTGGAAGAAAGCTGCATGAACTGTAGCCTGCCGAACAGGATAAAGAGATCATGAGCAGATGGCCAGAATATCTATGACTAGACTTAAGGGGTAGTGGCTGGGCACTATGCCAAAGCAGCAGGTGGCTTGTAACACCTTGTCCTGGACTCACTTTTAATTACATTTCCCTCATTGCAGTTTGGACATTTCCTGGACCTTTCTGTTCAAAGGTTGAATGGGATTTTTTATCCATGTGGTTGTTGTTGTTTCTGGTTACCCACCCTTCACCCTAAGGTTACAAGACTTTAAAGTACAACAATTTAAACAATTAAAAAACTTGCAAGTACTTGACTAGGGCGAGATGTCGCTTTTTCCAATCCTAACCAAGAGACCAGTATTGAAAAACAGTGTGGTTGCCGCTGCTTTTGTCTGAAAGCCCTGACCAGTTACATTTAGGGTGCAAACAAATGACAAATTAGATTGCTGGGTTTTGAATGAATATAAAAGCTGAATATATTTGTTCTTTTCCCTCCCCAGGATTTATTGGTTCTGGAAGAGCAAGAGGTAATTCACAATCTGATTCCTTTAAGTTCACAGAAGCCTATCTAACAAACATTGGTTTCCATTTTGAAAAGTACCATGTTCTATTCTGTGGGCTATGCTACTTGGTTTTATTTGGGGGGTGGGGGGTGTTGTACCCACAAATACTCTTGTGTGCCCCTCCTGAGGTCAACATAAGTGCAAAATTATGATTGAGAAGGCCAATTAGAGTTGGGAGCTATTGGTGAACCAGTTTCAGACCATGCACTTCTACAGATCTGTTGGGGACCCTGTTACCTGAATTCAGGAGGGGGGGAAGCATACTTGCTCAGATTGCTGCTACTGCATATGTCTCACAAAATGTGCTGCTGAAAACACCAATTCCATGTCATGGGCACCCCTTCTCACCCACATTGGGCAGGAATACTTATCCCATGATGTGACAACCCTATCTTAATCCTGCCCTGCAGGCAGCAACCCATGGTCCAGAAAGAGGGGGCGGGCATCTTGAGATAAGTATTGCTCAGGTTCTGAAAGTGAGCAAAGGAACTCAACATGGCGTGTTGTTTTCAGTGCCCCGGCCCCAGTTACATAATGTGTGATTTTGGCCCGAGAAGTACTTATGAAACAATACTCTTTCCTTCTACAATGTTTTGGACTCTTGTGTTCCTCTTTTGTCACTACTGCTTGCCGCACCTTATTCCAAAGTACCAATTGCGAGAGAGGCCCATATATCAATTCAGTTTGATTATGGACCCTTGAAGGTTCATGGGCCCAAGGGCCTCACTTGCCTCTGCCACTAGCTCAGTCTGAGCCACTCATGTGGTGGGGTCAGGGTGTAAATCACAGCAAATGAGCTTGTGCTGATGCTGTATTGACTCATGGGAGCGATCCACGTCTTTGAAACAGAATGGGAAGTGTGAGTGCTGAGTGCCATAATTGAGTGTCTGCAGTCTCCCCTAACAATAACAATGATTGGTTTTCATACGTGCAATGGATTGCCTAAAACTGATGATATTCCTATTAGTGGTAGAGGGATCCACATATTTTAAATCTCCAAATTGGAGGAAGCTGGTGCCCAAATCTGTCCCATTCCAGACTTCTGTTTGTGCGGAGGGGGGGGGATGACATGCTTAGCTCTGTTAGGGAAGTTTTTAGTGTTTGATGTTTTATTCTGTTTTAATATTCTGTTGGGAGCCACCCAGAGTGGCTGGGGAAACTCAGCCAGATGGGCGGGAAATAAATAAATAAATAATAAAATAATTTTTTATTTATATCCCGCCCTCCCCAGCCAAAGCCGGGATCAGAGAGGCTAACAACAGTAAAAATAGCACAGTTTAAAATTAGGGAATTTTAAGATAGCAGGCTTGCACAAGCAGTGTTACTGAGTGTGAGAGATAGGGATTTTGCATGTTTATTTTTGAAGATGTTTGTTGCTGGTGTTAGACACCTACAAAGTAGGGATATGGGGAAAAGAACCTAACAAGAAAATCAGAAAAACAAGTCAGTATTCCCTGGATTTGAATATCATAAACTCCCACCGCAACAAAATCTTGCATTGTGGGCTACTGCTGTTCACTTTCCCAGTCACCTCTTCAAGACTACTCCATTCCAGCCCCTTCCAACTAGGTTTTCTGTTCCACTTGCAAATAATCAGCTAGCACTCTGTGCCCACTGAGGGCTGTTTTCCGGGTTTCCCCTCCTGTGTATTTATTTATATCTTTTTATTTAATGAAATGTATATCTTGATTGTAAGAAAACCTCTGTGTTTTACTAAAATATAAAATAAACATTAAAATTCTCCTTTGAAAATAATTCAAAAGATTATTAAAATCTTCAGTAGCTAAAAAGAAATAAAATACATGTAACCTATATGTCTCTGGATAGGCTTGCCTAAACAGAACTGTTTTAAGCAGGCACTGAAAAGAGTTCAGCAAAAGTGTCAATAGGCAGGGAGCTCCAAGGTGTAGGTGCTGCCATGCTGCTGCTACAAACCATGGCATTCCACAAAGCCTGCTGATTCCCTTCCTTTTTGTGCATGGACGGTGCTGTGTTGGTTGTATAAATGACAGCACTCGTACCTGGAGATCAGAAATACAGACAATACTGAGAAATCCAGTTATAAGAAGAAATAAAGACTTGTGAGTCCTGTTTGCAAGGCAATCCCTTTATTGGCTTCCAATTCAGGCTCATCCGCAGACAGCAGGTTCACGTCAACATTTTATTTATTTTGTTACAAATAAAAATACGCCTGACTTCAAATTCATGAGCAGGGCAGTTGCCCAAAAAGGTGGGTGGGGGATAATATAGTGTGGAAGTGAATCAGAACCTGAGCATATGAATGATAAACTAAAAAGAAAAATGAAAAACCCTGAGTAGAGTAAGATAAGGTTACCAGACGTCCCCATTTCCTGGGGACATTCCCCGGATTTACAAATAAAGTCCCCATGCAAAATCCATTGAAGTTGAAAAGTGTCCCCAGATTCATTGGGGGAAAAATCTGGTAACCTTAAAGAATATGGTTTGTCTTTCCAAACTGGTTTCCCACATCTTTCTGGAGCAGTGTGCATGGGCTTGTATTTCTCAATGAATATTCAAATTCATGAAGTCTCCATTGCACATCCTGGTCCTCCCCCCCCCCCCCAATTCACATGTATTTCTCTGGGATGCAGCTCAATATGATTGGAAGAGCTACTCTAGCACCCTCTAGCTGTTAAGGGTTTAGAAGACGTACTCTGCTCATTGGCAAGTTAGGATGCAGGATTATTGTGGAACTGCCAAATTTAACTGCCAAGTTAAAAGGAGCACTTTCACTTTTCCAATATAAAGCTGTTTCATTTTTTGAAGAATGCCAGTCTGGTTCCGTCTTACTAACATACTGTTCCTGTTTCATAGGGCTCTGTCAATTTTAAGTTTGGAGTACTTTATGCCAAAGATGGACAGCTAACAGATGACGAGATGTTCAGCAACGGTGAGTCTGAAGATTGATTTCTATCTGAACTGAGGTGGGTGGGGAAATGTCTGTGTTTATGCCATTGTGCTGATCTTGGTTTAGATCTAGACCAGTGGTGGCCAGCTTTGGTGGTGCATTGGATTCTACCTGGCTGAACTGCTTAGAGGTGCAATGCCATCTCCCTCCAAACAGGAGGGGAATTCTGATTCCCTTAAAAAAAAAAAAAAGGTTGGTGAGTGCCCTTGCCGAGGCAAAAGAAGAGGATTTCCCCAGGCACCATCTGAAACATCCTCTCCTGTTATTTCACAATCACTGCAATAGCCAATGTGGTGTCTTCCAGGTGATGTTTGACTCCAATTCCCATCAGCCCCAACCAGCATGGGCAAAGGTTGGGAAGATGGGAGTTGTAGTCTCCTGGTGTGCATTTTGTATTACGAGGCAGCATAAGCAGAAAGAGAGTCCTCTGCTTTGAAAAGTTTACGCTCTTAACTTTTGTCAGATGGAGAATATGGTGTGGAGTGTAAATTGCACACATAGCAACCATACATATTTACCTTCCCTTTTTGTAAGGTACTTCCATACCCAGTGATTCTTTGAGCCAGCCAGGGTCATATCTCAGTAGTAGAGCATCTGCTTTGCATGTGTAAGTCCCTGGTTGCCTTAAATCCTGAAGAGCCGCGGCCAATCATTGTAGACAATATTGAACTAGACTGACAAATAATCTTGGTATAAGGCAGCTTCCTACATTCCTGTGAATGCTCAGATTTAAGTGAAATCCAGAGCTGATTTCTTTTTGTTACCATATTTCTCTACTCATGAACATTATGTTGGCTTACAGAACAAAGAGTACTGTGTTAAAGACGCAACACAATAAATATGCAATAATTAAAAGCAGCCTTAAAACCTTCCCTTTCTAGCAACTCAGATTAAAAGATGATTTGAAGGCCTGGGTGCCTTCACCTGACACCGAAAAGACCATTAAAAATGGCAAAATGAAACTGTGTTCCCTAGCCAGGGTGTCACCACTATGAAGGCCCTCTCACTAGCAGCTACTTTTCTTAGGCAGTTGTAGCTCCGCTGTTCAACTGTGGGAGGCTTAAATGAAAGAGGTAGTGGAGGCTGATCCATTAAGGCAAATGGGGCACTGCCCCACCATCCTCAGTCTGCCGTCAGCCAGCTCCCCCCTCCTGCCTTCTTACTTGCAACCAGTTCCGGGAGTGGCCCTGCCTACCAGCTTCTACCTCCTTAATCTCAGTGTTTCCCTTGTAGAAGTAAGCAGGGAGGAGGATGGCAGGGGACTAGAGCAGAATTAGTTGGCGCTGCCTCTCATTGGCTCTGGTGCCACCACCACCTATGGGTGGTCTCTTTGCCTTGTGCTCTACCAGTCCCAATGGGTACCAGGCATCACTGGAAAGAGGTATACAAATACCCATGGTTGCAGTTTTCAGTTCTCTAACTCTGCCACCCACAGCTGCTCCAGAGTCCCTGGATCGTTCAAACCAGTGTCCTTCAACCTTGAGTCCACAGATGGGGTTTTTTTTAGACTACAGCTCCTATCAACCCGTTAGCTAAGCCTGTGGTCAGGGATGATGGAATTTGTAGTCAAGTTTTGAAAAGCCCTGTTTTAAAAGATTCTGCCTATTCCACATATACATTTATAATTCCCATCTACAGTTCCTTTAACAGTCAATCCCTTTTCCCATGGAATGCTGGGAGCAGTAGATCTGTGAGGGCAACAGGGTTGTTTCCTAACAACTCTCAGCGCCCTTGAGAAGCTGCAGTTTCCAGGATTCTTTGAGGGGAATATTGCTTTAAATGTGCGGTGCGGATGCAGCCACTCTTGCTTATAATACTCTATCAAGTACCATGTACACACTGGTGGCGCCACATTCATAACAATCATAAATCTGCCCCTCTGGCTGGACTTTCCCACAGAAAAAACAAGTTGCACTTCCAGCGTAAACACCCCCCCTTCTCTCCAGCTTCTTCTTAAGCTACTCTCCCAAGCAGCAGACAAAATAAAAGGGATAGCCAGTTTCTTGGGAAATCTTGCTATCCCCCACCCGCAACCACCCTTGGCATGGATCCGCTCTGCCTCCTCCTGCTTCCCAGAGCATCTCTATCCATGTGACCTGGAGTTTGTTTTCACCTCCTGTCTCTGAACAACGGCTACAAAATATTTCAATGTCGGGCCGAGAACATTTTGTGTTTGTATGACTAAAAGCTCTGGCAGGCTCTTAATGCCTTGGTTATATTTGCAGAGCCAGCTTGACATATTTGTGTTCTCAACAGCCAAAGGGGGGGCGGGAGAGAAAATACCAAAAGCTTTCCATCTTCCTTGCCCTTATCTCCTGCCCTGCCACCACCAAAATTGCCTTAGTCTCATTCCTCATGACTGTTTTGTCTTGGTCTCAAGGTGGACTTCTCAAACCTTTTTCAGATACAGTGGTACCTTGGGTTACAGACGCTTCAGGTTACAGACACTTCAGGTTACAGACGCTTCAGGTTACAGACTCTGCTAACCCAGAAATAGTACCTTGGGTTAAGAACTTTGCTTCAGGATGAGAACAGAAATCGTTCAGCAGCGGTGCGGCGGCAGCAGGAGGCCCCATAAGCTATAGTGGTACCTCAGGTTAAGAACAGTTTCAGGTTAAGAACAGACCTCCAGAACGAATTAAGTTCTTAACCCGAGGTACCACTGTACTTGAAATATGGGATCCGCATAAACTACATTTAGCATGTACATCTGACTCTTTTTTTCTTTGCTGTTTCGTACACACAGGTTTAGAAGTGTTATGGTTCTCGGGGTCAAATGAAGCATGATGTTAAATGTGTCCATGCATTTAATGCCGAGATTTTATTTAAATCTCTCACCTCTTTCTCATCCCATTGTCTCTTCCTACTATCTTATTCGACTCCCCCAATCTGCAGAAGCTGGCAGCGAAAGCTTTCAGAGGTTATTGAGTCTCTTGGGGGACACCATTACTTTGAAGGGCTGGACCGGCTACAGAGGAGGACTGGACACCAAAAGTAAGGTTTCATTGGAGGCAATTAGTATCATACCCAGATTCCAAGATATGTTGGCAGATCCAGAACATATCTTGTAATGCATGAAAATGTTCTTCTCTGGTTACTTGCTTTGTGTTCTCCTATTGGCCTTTGCAACTCAAATGTCTTGGCTCCACTTCTGTTTCAGCCCAGCACCAGTCCAGGCACCTGCATTGCTGCTTTTTAAGTCCCAATTAAAACATTTTGATGTGCTCAGCCTTTTGGTGGCATTGAATCTCTGATGGTTTTTACCCACCAGTTGTTTGCTCTTCTCTTCGCTGCTGTTTTCTGTTCCATTGTTTATTTTTATTGCAATCCGTTTGTTGTAAGTGGCTTCAAGCGTATTAGAAGGAGGACAGGGATAAAGGCTCCTCCAGTCAACCTATGTATTGAACATCCTGATTTGTTTGCACAAAGCTTATGCAGAGGTCGGATTATATCCTACTTTTCTTCTGATTTGCTCATGGGTAGGTTACACAACAATGAACATTTTGTCCTGCATTCATACTGATCCTCTTGTAGAGTGACTAAACTCCTTCCCAGTAAGCATTCATTTGTTCCACACTTTTTAATGCATTTCCTCATCACTTTCCTAACCACAAAAGGTCAGTTTCCTTTTTTAAAATGGATGTATTATGCTAGAATGACAGAGTACTGTAATCCACTTTAACTGGGCAAACCTAAATTTCCTGGTGTATGCTTGTATCCCTTCCTTAAAATATAGGTGGTCTAGAGGTACCCTGAATGTAGCAATGGTCCAATGGGAAAGGATGGAGTGTAGGAGTCCCTAAACTCCATACCACCCCACTGAAAGCCAGTGCTCCTTCCCTTTCTTTTGCAGATGACACCACAGGCATTTTTTCCATCTACACTGTCTACCAAGGGCACGAGATAATGTTCCACGTCTCAACCATGCTTCCATATTCGAAAGAGAACAAACAGCAAGTATGTGGTTTCCCTATTGATTTTTCTTGGTTAGACCACAAGCCACCATCAAAGGAAGGAAAACACAGCAGCACTTCCAGGATGCACATTTTGGAAAAGTTTATGTGGAAGACCAGTTCTGGATACTCTGTTTTAAATGAGGACCTTGACGAGTTGGAGTCTGTTCAAGAGGAGGGTAGCCAGGATGGCAAGGGGTTTGGTGACCCAAAAGAACTGGGTGTGCTTATGCGCTGGAAGAGGAGGTTAAGGGGAGACACAGGCCACAGCACACACATTAAAGCACTTTGAACAGCCACTAACTGAAGTTAGTTAAGTGTACTGAGAGTTGATAGGAGACCCCTATTTCACTCCCAGAGCTACAATTCCCAGAGTGGTTCAGCAACAAACCACAGAAAAGTCTGGAAATCTTAGCTGCGTAGAAGGAATAGGGGTTTCGTAACAATTCTCAGCACCCTTAGCAAGTTTCAGCTCCTAGAGTTATTTGGGGGCTCCCAGAATTCCATGACTGTTTAAAGTGGTATCATAGTTTTCTAAATGTGTGGTGTGGATGTGGCCCCTTCAGATATCTGAAGGGGCATCCTTGTTCTCTGGTAGCTCCGGATAGGAAGAGTAGGACCAACAGGTGGAAGCTCCCAGGAATACTGGTGGCTGTTGCCCATTGGGATTGGCAGGGCAGAAGGCAGGGAGGCCAACCGTAGGCAGAGCCAAGGCTAATGGCAGGCAGAGCCAACTAATTCTAGTTTGTCCCCATCCTCCTCCCCCCTGCTGAGTTCTATAAGGAGCAGCACTGAGGAGGAGGTTAATTAGTGCCAATCCCCTGGACTGGTTGTAAATAGGAAGGGGGGCTGGCTGGCTGGGAGAAGACTATTGTTGGTGGAGCAGGGCTCCATTTGCCTTAGTGAGCCTCTGCCAGAAAAGCAGGTTTTGGTTAAACGTTAGAAGAAGCCTCCTTATGGCAAGAGCTGTCTGACAGCGGGGGAGGCTGGTCCAGGCGGTGGTGGCCTCTCCTTCTCTGGAGGTATTTAAATCAGAGGCTGGAACATCATCCTGCAGTGCAGCCCTCCCTGGAGGGTTGGACTGGATTACATCCAAGGCTCTTTCCAGGCCTGTGGCCCAAATCTTAAGATAAGTTGATTATTTCCCCATCTCTTCATCCCTTCAGCATTTCCCACCCCCAAACTCCAAACATACCCAGTTCTCTTCAACAATTCCTCAGAGCCAAGTTCCAACAGCCGCCAAGGCTATGTTTTCTCCCCCAATGCCCTTCTGGATTCTATAAATGAGGAGGGCCTTCCTTCTGAAAGACAGTTCCTGGGGACAATCTCCTGAGCCTCGCAGATCACGTTGTTACAAGTTAGAATTTTGCATCCCGATTGTTCAGATTTCATTTCACTCACTGTTCAAAGGCGTAGAAAACATGAACTGTCAGAGCCGGCAAGTTGAACCAAAAGATTCCCTTTTTTTGGTCCATTTCAAATTGAACATGAGACTCATCTGAATATTTTACAGAGGTCTTAGTGGGGGTTGTTTTACATGAAGCCATGAACAGCTCTTTTTGTTGTTGTTGTTGTTGTTTACAGGTGGAAAGGAAACGGCATATCGGGAACGACATTGTCACCATTGTGTTCCAAGAAGGAGAAGAATCTTCTCCAGCCTTTAAGCCATCCATGATCCGCTCCCACTTTACACGTATCTTTCGCCACTCCCTTTCCACTTCCTTAATTTTGTAAAATCAACTTGTTTTCCTTTTTTCAGATTTAACTAAGGAACTCAGCTCCACTCATGGGTCAGGGCTTCTGAGCATGTTGGAATATATTTCCCAAGCTTAAATATTCACAGGCCTGAGTTTCTTAGGGTCTCGATGTACACGTGATATTTGAGTCTGTTTTGTATTACATATCCAAACTAGAAGTGTTCAGATTTCAGGGTCTTTTCTCCTAGAAATTGAAGGCTGCTGCAAAATTAGAATTAAAGAATTCTGAGCCCAGTAATTTGTTTGGGCTTGTACGCAATTAAGTTATACGTAGAACAGGCCCACTGAAATTATTGGAGCTAAGTTGGTCATGTGCATGAATTTCTATAAGCCTAACTTTGGATACATAAGAAAAGTCCTGCTGGATCAGGCCATCCTGTTTTCCCATTGGCCAACCAGATACCTATAGGAAGCTTGCAAGCCCTATGCGCTCCTGCAGTTTCCATCAACTGGCATTTAGAGACGTACTTCCTCCAACTATGGAGGCAGAGCATACAACCTTTTGAGTACCAGAAATGGATGGAGCCCATGGTTCTTCCATGCATAAATCCACTTCTGGTTATCACCAAGCTTAATCAGGGTTAAGGCAACAAACCACAGTTAAGCATTGACCACATTTGCATCCCACAATGAGCCAGGACTGCTGATTTATCACAGTTTAGTATGAATGAACAATGTGCTGGGGCATGCTTCCTGATCATTTCTGCTTCACCCCTCCCTTCCCCTAGCCTTGACTCCCCATCATCTCCAAACCGGAGGTTATAATTTGCTGCTCCTTCACAAGCTGCAAAAGTAAACCAGCAACAAACGATGCATTAAGGTTGGCTAGCAATCGTGACTTGGGAGAAAGGAACCACAAACCCTGGTTTCGATATAACAGGAAGCCATGGCACCATGGATTATTTATTCTGCCTGTGCCTGGGAAGGAGTGAAGTGGGAATGATCAGCAGTATGTATCAGCATACTACTAATTCATGGTGTACTATGATGAGCCAAAAACCCTGGCTTAGCATGTGTGAACATTCTCTCTGCATCAGGTATTGCTGCTTTTCCAACAATATGAACTGCCCTGTGGTTCGTGTGATATTCCAACATGTTCCTGTGCTTGATCTTTTAGTTCCCCCCACTTTCCCTCCCCTCCTTGTTATTTATTTCAACACAAATGTGGGGGGGGGGGAGCATTATCAAGAAACAAGTGGTTTCCATTGGCGTGGGAGTAATGGATTGAGCTCCTTAATTGATGCTGCAGATATTTTTGCCTTAGTGAGATATAATACGCAAAGTGATAGTTACAGGTGGGTGTCAACTGCAGACAAACCGTTCATTTCCTTAATTTGATATGACATGTTATGACTTTAGCTTCATGTAATATTGGTGAAAATGCACAGGGAGAGGGGGAAGTTTGAGACTAAAAAGCACAAGCGTAATTTTATTGGGGGGAAAAAGAAGGAAGAAACCTCAATGTGCTCATGTTTCAGGCTTACAGACTCTCCCAGGGGTGTGTGGACATGGGGTCCCTTCTCAGACCTATTTTGAATGTCAGGAACATGTAAAGTAGGAAGAGAAGTTGTTTCTGAGAATGTACAGAGTGCATTTTGGTTGTGACCAGCTAACAGCAGCCTGCATTATCTATGGGCTCCTTTGTGAGGAAGGACAGGATATAAACTGAATTCAAGAGGGCCCCCTCTGCTGATCTTAACACCTAAGAGAGTCTGTAGGGAAAATTGGATGGATGAAAGGTAAGCCCTAAACTGTGGAATTACCCCACCCACCCACCCACAGACATACACAGAGAGAGGTGTATCTGGCACATTTCATTGCATAGCTTTTGTTGTATGCTGAAAGTGTTTCTTTCCCCTGGCCTTCGACAACTGAGGTGTATGCCATTAGAACATGGGTAGGCTAACTAAGGCCCAGGGGCCGGATCTGGCCCAATCGCCTTCTCATTCCGGCCCGCGGACGGTCCGGGAATCAGCATGTTTTTACATGAGTAGAATGTGTGCTTTTTTTAAAAAATGCGCCTCTGGGATATTTGTGGGGCATAGGAATTTGTTCTTTCTCTCTTTTTCAAAATATAGTCCAGCCCCCCACAAGGTCTGAGGGACAGTGGACTGGTCCCCTGCTGAAAAAGTTTGCTGACCCCTGCTTTAGAACCTACCATATTTATCTGAATAAAATCAGATTAAATAAATTACAAGCCTGTTTTTTATATTTTTGTAACCTGTCCTGGGACCTTATGTTGAAAGGCAGGCAAGAAATCCAATTAGTGATGATGATGATGATGATGATAATAATAATAATAATAATAATAATAATAATAATAATAATAATAATAATAGAAGCCCATGGCTTCATTTTGCTTTATATTGGCTTCATATTGCTTCATGGCTTCATACTGCTTTAGTACTGCAATAACTTGGGAAAGAGCCCCATTGAACTCAACTTCTGAGTAGATGTGCCTAGGATTGCACAGCAAATCTCCTCCCCAAGTATAACAAAGCTGCCCCCCACATCCCAAGTATGTATGTACTGTATGTATGTATGTAATTGCATTATTTCCCATTCATTTCTTTGTCTTATATTATATGTCCCCTTCTCTCTTTTGGCTTCCTTTCTGTTGAAGTTAGACTGTAAGCTCCTTGTGGGTAGAGACTTCTTACTTTGCTTCTGTGCCAGAATATCCACATAGCACTGCAATCTGATTACTATTACGTCACACCCAAAGTGTCTCTACACCTTGCTAGAAGTGCTTGGAGTGGGGATGAGTTGAATTTTATGAATTTTTGCTTAGAGGCATGTAGCATTTGGAATAAAACCGTGGCCTGCCCCAAATATCTGATGTGCCCTTTTCCCTAGGCTGAAAATCTTTTCGGAAGAAAGCGTACCTCTCTTTGGGCCTCCTCTTCCATCCCCACCAGTGTTTACGGACCACCAAGAATTCAGGGACTTCTTGCTGGTGAAATGTAAGCTGGATACGCAATTTTCATATCAAAGAGGTCCTTATATTAAGGCATTTAGACTGCCATCCTGGACACATTTAGGAACATAGGAAGCAGCCTTACACCACAGCAGACCACATCTATCTCAGTAGTGCCTACTCTGACTTGCAGTGGCTCCCTGCGGTTTCGGGCAGGGAATCTTTCCCGGCTCACCCTGGAGATGCCAGGGATTGAACCTGGTACCCTTTGCACTGCGCTGCACTGCTGAGTTGCAGCCCTTCCCTCTTAGAATCATAGAATTGTAGAGTTGGAAGGACCCTGCGGGTCATCTAGTCCAACCCCCTGCAATGCAGGAATCCCAACGCTCAGTTCCCTATCCAGTTTGAAAGGACTCTGCTTAGCTTTGCAAATGTGCTAGAATAAACCCCCTTTGTCAAAGTGGAGCATAATTATCAGGGCCAAACTGAATATGACTTTTCATAAGAACATTTTTTTAAAAAACAACCCAACAATAATCTTTAATACAGTGGACACTCACATTGTGAACGTGATCCGTGCAGGATGCACGTTCACAACCCCCAGCGTTTGCAACCCACGTCTGCACATCTGCACATGCGCTGGTTGCGTGCATGCGCGACCACCAAAACCCGGAAGTAACCCGTTCTGGTACTTCTGGGTTTCGGCGGTCCGCAACCCAAAAAAACGCAACCTGAAGCAGCTGTAACCCAAGGTATGACTGTAGTTACAAAATGCCCAAAATGTTCTAAGTGCTATACATATAGGAGCCCAGCCTCTGTGTCATAGTACATAACATGGTCTGCATGGTATGTGACATGTCTTCTTTCTGTTTCCGTTGCCTTACAGTAATCAATGGGGAGAAAGCCACCTTGGAAACCCCGACATTTGCTCAGAAGCGGCAGCGTACTTTGGACATGCTGATCCGCTCTTTATACCAGGACCTCATGCCTGACATGCACAAGGTAAGCTCCGCCTCTTCTGTGGAACCTCAAAAAATGATTCTTGTGAAAGATGGTGGCGGTTGATCCAATGCCTTTCTTCTTCTTATGCCTGGGATCTATGCGGTGCCTGCTCCCTCTCTCCCCATGCTTTCAAGAGCACAGGTCCATCATGATTTCTTTATTTTGGTCATGCTGGCATATGACAAAACTTTAGGAGCCAGCATCTAAATTCAAGGTTGAAATTCATAACTTGCATAGGAATTTCACTTGAGGTTTTTTGTCTGTGGTGTTCATAAGACGAGCCTGTTCTGATATTGGACGAAGGGACCAGGGCCGTCTTTAGCAGATGTGGGTGCAAATATCCACCCAGCACCCCCAAATTACCACGGATAGTGTTGGGGTGGCCGTAGCCGTGCACTGCCAGCCATGGTGGTGTGCAACTCTCCCCCATGCTGCTGCGGGAGAGTGACGTTGCGCCCCTCCCAAGCCTCTGTGGGAGGAGATGTCAGGAGTTCAGCCTACAGTCGAGTAGGACCCTGGCAGAAACACATGCCTGACTCGCATGTTCCCTCCCTCCTGGAGTTTGCACAGTTGCTGCCATCTGTTACACAACTGAGCAAACTCTGAGGATCCCTTAGTGTGCTGGTGTCGGTTGGCATCGGTTGCTGTGATGTTTGGGCTGAAGAAAGCTTATGAAGCTCCCGAACGATCAACCAGGAGGGAGGGGAACACGCCAGTCGGGCATGTGTCTCTGCCAGAGTCCTACTCAAGTGTAGGCTGAACTCCTGACAGGAGAGTGCAGCTTCCCTTCCAAGCCTCCTTGGGAGGAGAGCGATCCCTGCAGAGGCTTGGGAGGGAAGCTGTGTGCCCACCAGCCATACGGTTGGTGGGGCGCAGCTTCCCTCCTAAGCCTCTGCAGGGATCGCTCTCCTCCCAAGGAGGCTTGGAAGGGAAGCTGCATGCCCGCCAGCCTTATTGTTGGTGAGGCACAGCTGGTGGGCGTGTATGGAAAGGGGAGGCCGCCAGCAAAGCCGCGCAGCTCTCCCGCTTGCTGGGGCGCCCCTGAGAGGCCAGTGCCCTGGCGTGACGCACCACTAAGCCCTATGGGAAAGACGGCTCTGGAAGGGACATAAGAAGCTGCCTTAAAATGAGTCAGACCCATTGGTCTATCTGGCTCAGTACAGTGGTGCCTCGCAAGACGAAAAGAATCCGTTCTGTGATTCTCTTCGTCTAGCGGTTTTTTTCGTCTTGCGAAGCAAGCCCATTGAAGGATTAGCGGATTAGCGCTATTAGAGGCTTTTAGAGGCTTTTAGCGGCTTATCTGCTGATTGGATCAGCTGATAAGCGGCTTAGCGGCTTAGAAAAAGGGGCGGAAAGGGGAAAAAAAACAGCAGGAACTCGCAAGACATTGTCGTCTTGCGAAGCAAGCCCATAGGAGATTCGTTTTGCGAAGCACCTCCAAAACGGAAAACTCTTTTGTCTAGCGAGTTTTCCGTCTTGCGAGGCATTCATCTTGCGGGGCACCACTGTATTGTCTACACTGATTGGCAGCAGCTCCCCAGAGTTCCAGGTCTACTAAGAGATGGCAGGGAAGGGCTGTAGCTTAGCAGTGGAGCTTATTGTCTGCATGAAGAAGGTCCTGGGTTCAGTCCCCAACATCTTGGCTTAAAAGGACCACGTAGCAAGTAATAGGAAAGACTCTATGCCAGAAACCCTGGAAAGCAGCTGCCAGTCAGAACAAGTGGATAAACAAAAATATATAATATGGTGTTCTTAAAAGTTCAGAAAACTCATGTGGTGCAGTCTTCCTTGGACCACACTGTCGGAAGACAGTATAGTCTTCCTCAGACTATACGGCTTTGGAACACAGGTGAGAGATTCATGTGTTTGAACGCCTCCCTATGTCAAGAAAGCCCTTGCAAATGGAAAACTATCATGTTGCACAGAATTAAATTAAAAAACACCCCCAGGATGACACAGTTCAGTAAAACTCTGTTGTTGTTGTTTTGCTTTCGTTTAGAACATGCTGAACAGGAGATCCTTCAGTGATGTCTTACCTGAGTCCCCAAAATCAGCCCGGAAGAAAGAGGAGGCCCGACAAGCTGAATTTGTCCGTCTTGGCCAGGTGTGGTTGCTGAGTATTTGGGATTTGTGTTTCACTGTGGCTATTTGAGGTCTTTGAACAGCTAAACAGGCTGGGCAGTGCAATATGCACCAGTGAACTGCCCCTGACTCTCACACATCCAGGCTGTGAACACAGCACACACTGCTTCACAGAGTTACTGTTACCAACACCCTTAACGAACTACAATTCCCAGGATTCTTGGGGGGGGGGGGAGAAATGTGCTTCAAAGGTATGGTGTATGGAAACAGCCTCCCTAACTTTCTCTCTTTCTGTTCATCTCTTTCTCATAGGATGCCTATAGAATTTATTTTGTATTTTTAAAAAAGGTTTTTTGTTAAAAGATTTTCAAGTATACATTTCCATATTAAAATCTTTCATTATACCAGTACATTCAGCGACTTCCCTCCTTCCCCTTCCAAGGCTCCTTTAATTTAGCCACAACTCCTGCATATTCTTGTATATCCACTTAGTTCGATTTCTTCCCCTTTTTATATCCCTTTTAGATATGTTGTACTCAGTCCATTTGTGGGCTAACAAGATCCATGCTGCTGTTGTCGCATACATAAATATATTTTTCTGACACCTGGGTACCTCCGTCTGAACCATTCCTAACAGGAATGCCTCTGGGTTTGGGGAAAATGTTATTTTAAAATAGAATTTATTTTGTAATGCAGCACGTAAGCCTGAGCACCACATTCCCTTCTGAACAACCTTCCAAGTACCACATGACAGTGGTGGGAGGAGCCAGAGGCTAAAATGGGTGTAATAACCACTGTAACTTTTACCTTTGCACAGTTCTATAGCTTCTCCACACACCCCGTTGCATCTTCCATCCTGACAAGTAAGAGACATGCTTATTAGAATTCAGTGACACTTTATATCCAGGGGAAGGCATGCATGCTAGGCACGAAGGAGGGCCAATGAAGTATGTAGCCTAGGGAGAGTTACAAGGGAGAGATAGAGAAGCCCAGAGGGCCACATTCAGCTCCTGGGCCTGTAGTAAGTAAGCAAATAACAACTTTCAAAAGCACCCCACAGCCCTAAATAAGTAGCCAACTCTCAATAAGCTGTAGGAAATACAATGGGACCCTTGTCAAGATAATTCTTCAGGGTGATTGAGAGCTTTTGTTGATCATACTCAAAGAAGAGACATTGAAATCAATATACTTGATGTCATTAATTTAATGGGATATCCCTTGAAAGACCCCAGTCCAGAGCAGCCCTGCAAGGGGGGGGGGGATTCCCCTCTAAAAACTGATGCCACAGCAAAAGCTGCTTTTGAAATGTGCTGTTTCTTTGTGTGTTTACGAGACACTTTACAAAATAAATTCTCTAGACACTGTAGAAATAAAAGGGGATAGAACAGAAAAATAAAACTGCTACAATGAAAAGACAATAAGCTCTAGGGGCAGGTACAAAGCCAGAACAGTAAAATACCATGTGCAGCACAGAACTTAAACAGCCATTGGATACAGAGAAAGAAAAGAAAAAAGCCAGCCAGCCATGTCACAGGGACTTAAACCAGATCTTAAATGGCCTGGGAGAGCAGCAAATGATCACATGATACTTCTGGAGATGAGGGTAGTTTACAACAAATTGGAGACATTGAAAGGGGATTAGACCCGATTCATGGAAGGCAAGGCTACCAGTGGCTGCTATCCTTGATGGCTATGTTCTGCCTCCGCAGTTGCTCCGCAGTTGCACATCAGAGCTCCTTTGCAAAGGCATCTAGTTGGGCAATGTGAGAACAGGATGCTAGTGTGAGAACAGGATGCTAGTGTTTGAGGGGGGTCTTTGGCAAAGTTCACATTAGTGCCCCTCATCCCCAGGTTGGAGGTTTTCCTGTCAAAGCATCACTCCAGAACACCCGGGGGGGGGGCTTTATGTGGTGGTTTTCAGCTGCCTGGCATGGTGGGCCCAAGGCAGGTGTTGAGTACCTTTGGGTCCTGTCAGGGTACTAGGACCCCTGCAGCTGTCCAAGGGTGCTGGGTGCTGTTCTCCATCAACAGAGGTGGTGATGCTTCTGAACATCTGTTGCAGGAAACAGCGGGAGGGTTGTGTTCTTGCACTCAGGTTGTGCTTGTGGGCTTCCTGGTGGGTGGGGAATCTCATTGCCCAGTATGAGAACAGGATACTGGACTAGAGGGGCCATTGGCCTAATCCAGCAGGTCTCTTGTGTTAATATGACACCAGACCTGCTCCCAGGCTCTTGACTGCAGTTATATTTGCATCAGCCCTCTGTGGTTCTATGCATCTTTATTTTCACAGCTTTAAAGAAAACCCTGAAAAACGCGCAACACATTCTATCAACGCCAAATTGATTTCCTCTCACCCTTGGGGGAAAAAAAAAACCCAACAAATTAGCACACCAAATGTTCGAGAGAGGGAGAATATTACGTCAGGCTTACCAATAGAAATGAGAGCAAAATCCTGTTCAACAAAGGCAGCAGCATCAAGTCCAAATTGCAAGCAAGGGCAATTAACAGGGGATCAGTTGTAAAGAAAACCAGGTTGAAACAGGAAGGAATTAGCAGGCTCTGAGCGCTCACTGGCTTCTCCTTTGCAGAGGGAAGGAGAAAACACAGTGTCTGCAGATCAAATAGAAAGTGGGTCAAAAAAAAGATCTGGATTTGGGTAGCCCTTTGTGGCCGCAGTTTGGTAGCCTTCTTTACAGCATGAAAGGAAGCAGCTTGCAAGTTCACAGTATCAGGAGAGGCCCTTCAACAGATAATGAGGCCCTGACTTTGATAAGAAAGATTATAGTGTTTCTCGTGGAGCAGTCAAGTACCCTCTTAGCAGATTTGCCAAATATGTCATTTCGTGAAGTGTATCATTGTGTTCTTCCCAGAACCGCTGTACCTTTTACATGCTGAGATGGTTGCCATGGTGGTCTGGTGGGACTTTGTGCCCAGGACAGCATGAGATGTGTTTGTCACAATAAGTATAATTAATTCATGGGATTTGCCTCTATGAGGTGTGCTGGTGGCCACTGGCTTTGATAGCTTTAAGCAAATTGTGGATAATTTTGATGATAGCTGTTAGCCATGATGGCAAGATTGAGCATCTGTGGTCAGAGGCAGGCTGTCTTTGAATACCAGAAACTAGGGATATGCAGAAAGGGAGAGTTGTTGCCTTCATACTTGTAGAGGTATCAAAACAAAACATCCAAAAATGGAGATGTCCCCAACGCACCATGAAAACAGGTAAATTGTCAGGCCCAGCCCACTTTGATCAATATCAGAGTATTGATTGGGAAGGGGGGACATACTGCTTTGTTTTCAGTCAGTGCATGTCCTATAACTTTCTGCTGAAATCATACAACTCTTAATACCACAAATATTTTGGTTTATTTTTTGCCCTCCTTTCATTGTGCCATAGGGCAGGAGAGCCTCTCTAGATAGCAATAATGTGGTAACATTGGGGAAGCATTGCGCTACAGCCAATAAAGCAGAATGCCGTGTGGATGGTCCAGTATAAACCTGTGATTAATGTATTATCATTACATAATTGACATGTTGTTGAATACACCTGTCAGAGGGGCCATCTGTTCCTTATGGCCATCTTTGTGCAGTGGAAGGTTTCTTCACTGTACCATGCAGATAACACAGGTGAAACAGGCACTCCATATGGAGGCCGGCATGTAAGTAAATCAGTCTTTACAGTCTCACGCCCTCTCACCACCACAAACTTTATAAAGGAAGGGGTCATGGCTCACTTGGTGAAAGCAAAATAAGTCTCTGGCATTCTAGTTAATGGGATCTGCAGTAGAAAGGCAGTAGAGTCAGGGAATCACCTGAGACCCATGAGAGCTGCTGTCAAGACTGACTCCATATAAGACTGACTTCATATTCTCTCTCTCTCTCTCTCTTGTGTGTGTCTTTTTTTTTTTAAGGCACTCAAACTCAAAACCATTGTGAGAGGCGATGCCCCAGCTATTCTGGCTTCCACAAGCCTCTGTAAAAAGGAGGTGAGTGAATGGTTAACAGGTAAATCTTCGGGGGAGGATAGGAGGTGAGTTGGCTCAAGAGCCTGGTATGGTTTCTGATTGCTGTGGATAATAGGTTTGTGCTTAGAAGCAAACCACAGTGCAAAATAGAGGTTTTAAAAATATGTAAATATGCATGATTTAGACAGGTCACATAAGTTACATTTTATTTTCATTTTTATTATTAGCCTTGGCGTTTCTTTTTTTATCCTCAGCTAACTGAGGGATTTCTGCTTCCCCAAGGGATGCAAAGCAACCTCTTGAACTCACCTCTGTAGATCAGTATGTTGTGACTCTAGTGCTTAGCACCCTTCCCTGTTATGCTCACCAGTTCACCGTTCTCTTGTTCCACAGCCCTGGGAGTCCCAGTGCTTCTGCAGCAATTTCCCTCATGATGTTTTCTGCGCAGATTCCTGGGGCCAGTCACTGCTCATCTCTACAGATGTTGGTGTCCTCCTCTTAGATGGTTGGTGGATGACCCTGTGATTGTTAGCATGTGCTGACCTGGTTGCCTTGCATTCCCCTACCCCCAATTGATTTCTGTAATGTAGCTTATGTGGGGCTTCCTTCATATCTGGCCTGAAAGCTGCTAGTGAGGCCAGACTCCTCACGGGAGCAGGCTGCTGGTTATATGTTACCACTCTGCTGAGAGGGTTGCACTGGTTGTCAATTTGCCACCAAGCCAGGTTCTAGGTACTTGGGTTAATTCACAGAGCCCTTAATCACTTTAATGACCGTCTGATCCCTTATGCTCCACCTCCATCACTAAGATCTTCTGATGAGGCACTTCTGGTGGTTCTCCACATGCCTGACACTCGGTTTGCCCTTGCTGAGCATTGAGCCTTTAGGTTTGGCAGGCCCTGCCCTGTGGAGCAGCCTGCCAGTAGAGGTTTAGCAGGAATAATCTCTGCCTCCTTTTAGATGGCACGTACAATGGTGCTATTTAGAAAGGCCTTTGAAATCTGAATATTATTGTAACCAGCCAATATATATGGATTTCCCCATTGATGTTTTGATCTGAGCCTTGACACAGAGTCTCTTGAATTTTTCCTTCCAGATGGGCAGCCTCCCATCCCAGTGTTTGATAAAACTTTACAGATCAAACAGATGCATGTATTGGAAACTCTGGACCTTCTCATTACTAGAGCGGACAAAGGTAAGGCACGTAAGCCTGTCTGGGAGGAAATGTCATTTCCCTGGGCAAGCTTGTGGTAGAAGCATAACTGCTTCGCTGGAGGTATTTTAGCTTAGGTTGGGTCTTCCAGGATCCTGCATTTATTTTGTATGATACTGTGTCTACTGTTTTAACCTTCTGTAAGCCCTTTGAATGCAAAACTATATCTTGTGTCCAATCTCAATGCTGGGATTTGTTGAAGAAAGAAAGCTGGATGGAATGTCCTGGATTGCCTGGGACTGTGGCCTGCAGTAGACAACAAAACAAACCATGACTGCCTTTGTGAAAACCCACAGCCTCCCTCCTTTTAGCTGTCCCCGTAACATGTCTATTTGTGTGTCTCCCACCTGACAGGGAAGGACGCTCGCCTCCTCGTCTTCCGGCTGAGTGCCGTACGGAAAGGCATGGAATCCAAGCAAGCCAGAAGCAAGTGTGACTGCCGAGAGAACAAACTGGAGAAAACGAAAGGTGCTTATGGCAGGGGGTGGGGGAGCTTTTTCAGCCTAGGGGCTGCCTTCCCTTCGGGTAACCTCCTGGGCAAAAGGAGGTGGGGCAACAAATATGCACTTTGCCTTTGCACAGTAGGCTAGTTTCTTCATGCACACACACACACACACACACCATTCTATTCTCCACACAGCCGAGGAGTTTGAGTTCAGGGACACGTTCCGACCTGATAAAAACATTCATTGAGGGTATGAAGCAGCGCTGGAGAGGGGGGTGACCTGGGTAGAGTATGATGGTAGTGCTGAGATCAGGCAGTGGGTCTCAGCCAACCAACCAACCAACCAACCAACCAGCTGAACGATGCTTTAAGGGATCACAAGGTTGTGAACATGTGAAACTGCCTTATCTTGGAGTCATCTGGCCTACTATTGTTGGCGGCTTTCTAGTGTCGGTGGCTTCCCCATCCTTGACGTCCTCTTTATACAGGGAATCTGGGGGTTTGAACCTGGGAGTCTGTTGTCTATAGGCGGAGTATATGCTCTTATCATTGACCAAGGTGCCTGTCCTTGCATTAGAGTTTTCCTGTAAGAACACCCCTGCATTAAAGCAGGCTGATTTCAGGTGTCAGGGGACAGCAGCACAACAGCTTAAGCCAATAGTTTTGGGTAGGTGAATGAGTGGAAACTACAAAACTTAATTTCTTCCCCCTCCTCAGTCTCTAGTCAAGCTCAAGTCCCACATGGACCACAGCATAGCACTGAGTCTCTGGGGAAGGGTCATAGGTCAGTGGTGCAGAGTTTGTTCTGTATGAAGAATGTCCCAGGTTCAAACCCCGGCAACTCCAGTAGGGCTGGGAGAGGCCCTTTTCTGAAATCCTGGACCACAGCTGCTAGTCAGCAAAGACAGTGCTGGTCTAAATGGTCCAATAGTCTGACTCAGTATAAGGCAGGTTCCTACGTCAATGCAGTTGGGCAGTGATGCCTTCTGTTCCTTTGCAAGAAACAGCTAGATGTGGTGGTGCTCAAACATTTCTCCTGTGACCCAGAGCATGATCCACTGTGGTCAGTTTGCAGCTCTCCTCTCCCATCCCTCTGAGCCAGGCTTTCCTTTGGGACATTTCTCAGAGCTCTGCTTGACACACACACACACACACACACACACACACACACACACACACTCAACTGACCCTTTGTTGTCCAGGCTGCCATCTGTATGCCATCAACACCCACCACAGCAACGAGCTGCGGATCGTCGCATCCATCCGGAACAAGCTGCTTCTCATCACCAGGAAGTTCAAGCAGTGGGAGGGTCTGAACAGTGGCCTCTCGTTGTCGCCTCAGTCAGAGTCCCCAGTTGAAGAATTCCAGTACATCCGGGTAGGTTTGAGGTAAAGCACTGGCAAACTACCACCGTCCACACCATGCCTCCTCCTCCTTGGGTGCCTGGCGGAAAATGGTAAGCTGCCCTTTTAAGCCTAGGAGCTGATCCAGTCTTCCTGATCTTTAAAAATCCTTCAGAGAGGCCATGGGGCCCACGATCAAGAGGGGAAACTTTGGCCTTCCCAGTGTTATTGGGACTTCCAACTCCCACCATCCCTGAGCACACTGGCCAGCCCATCAGCGCCTGGAGGGCCACAGATTTCCCCACCCCTGCCGTAAAAGCAGCCACAGCTTAAAATTATAGGCCAGTGGGAGGAAGGTGTCACCAAGCCTTTTGAGCCAATGGGTGCATTTGGAATGCTGAGAAAGTTCTTTGGGCGACAGTCACTAAACGGGTTGCATAAGGGCTTCCATATCTTTACAAAAAATGCAGAAAAGGAGGACCATAAAATGGTTCAGGCACACACACACTATTCAGCCATCCCATCAATGGGAAAAGGCACCTACATCAGCCGCCACCATGCTCACACACAGAGAGAGAAGTTTTTCACACCTCAGCTCAGGTTTTAGGGGGGGGGGCTGTTCAGTGTAGGAGAGGCCAAGCCAATGCAAACAGGGACTGAGTAGGGAGAGCAAGCAGCCCTTCATCTATTGCAGATTTTTGAGGGAATATTTACCAAGACCTCTCACAGACACCAGAGAGGGTCCTGAAAGGATGGGCAAACTGGCCTCCATGGGTGCTGCATTGGCAACCTGTGTTCTAGACCAACAAACCTCCTTCAGTTCAGAGCAGCTTGGAATAGCTAAGTCTTCATTTGACCCTAACCAGAGAGGGCACCAGACACACATCCAGCAAGAAGGAGTTCCACATGGACAGGGCACACTGATAGGGCACAGAGGCCTTATTTCTAGGGCCTATCAGCTTGATGGATCTTCATAGCGGGTCTGTCGGCAAAGCCTCCATGCCTGATCTGTGCTTGCATATCAGCCTTTATCATGCTCTTCTAACTTTAGATACCTTTTTATTAACTAAAATGTTTAAAATGCAAATGATTTATTGTGGGAGGTTCTGCAATCTCTGTTGTTGTATTGGTTACCCTTTTCTGTACCTGAGATCCTCAAGAAGTCTGAATTTGGTGTCCTGCATCTCTGTTCATGCGCACACACAATACCTCTAATGTAGCATTGTTTGGGGATTGCAGGAGATCTGCTTGTCTGACCCCCCTGTTGTCATGACATTGGTGGACGGGCCCACGGGGGAAAATGACAACCTGATTTGCGTCGCCTACCGGCACCAGTTCGACTTGATCAATGAGAGCACGGGCGAATCCTACAGATTGCACCATGTCGACTCAAGCAGGGTAAGTTCATTGGGTGTCACAGCAGTTTGCTGAAGCTGCTGTCCCTCGTTTCCTTCGAAAGGGTCTCAGCCTCCCCACCCCCAAGGCTGCCCGAGCAAAAATGCAGTTGATCTCAGGATCAGGGCCATCTCCTGATGTCTACTGTCATCCTGATTCAGTTGATTAAAAAGGCAATCCTAGGTGATGAATCAGTCAAAATGAAATAATTTTGTCCTGTTACTTCCTGTGATTTTTTTTTACCGTCAAGATCACTGGGATTTCTAAACATGCTTAACTTGGACTGGGTCATGCCCCCTGTGCCAGAAAACCAAAATGTATAATAACAGAAGCAGCACTTCTGCAGTTGTTTACTTAGGCTTTGAATTAGAAGTGTACGTAAAACAATTAGATTAAATTACAGACCAGATGCAGGTGCCAGAATTTAGAAACATTTGGTGGGATCGGGATGGGAAGCGGGGGGTGGGGAGTGGGACTTCTCCTTTTTCTCCTGATACAAAACCGCTGAATTGTTCTCAAAGAGTTCGTAGGAAGCTCAGCCTCCAGCCTGCCCACTACCCTTGCCCGTTATCATTGCAGGTTAATTTTGTTGCAGCTATTGATGTGTATGAAGATGGAGAAGCTGGCCTGCTCTTGTGTTATAACTGTAAGTACTGTTAACTTGCTCTGTCCAGGGAGACGGTCTGGGGTCTGTCTATGGTTCCGTCTTGCATCAGTGCAGAATGGACATTTAAGGAATAAGACTTGCTTCGCACAGGAGAGGCAGTAAGGTAGAATAGGGATTGCTAGAGCTGAGGAGAAACACCCTCTGCTGGCAGTCAGGAAAGCAGTGGTGGTTGGGGTGTTTGCGTGCATGTGCTTGCGTGTGCACTTGAAAGCAGGGAGGCCTACCTGTGGAAATCGGAGGATGTTATTGAGATGATGTAACTTCAAGAATTTGCTTACTTTCCTCCCATTACTTTTTTCCTTTTGCATAATGTCTGTTGGATTATGAACCTGCAGGCAGGGATTCTCTCATCTTTGATGCAAAACATAAAACAGTTGGAAAACGTTAGGTGCTTTATAAATGATATTATCATATTTCATTTTTAAAAGTGATATTATTAATGTCACTATCATTTATAAAGTGGTAATAATAGTTCTACTAAGAGTACCTTAATTATGTTATTGGATATAGCCCAATCATCATCTTCATCATATTTCAGAGAATTACAGAATTAGAAGGGACCCCAGGGGTCATCTAGTCCAACTCCCTGCAGTGCAGGAATCCCAGCTAAAGCATCCATGACAGGTGGTCATCTTGCCATAGGACTGCCCCCATAGGCATGAAAAGCATTTCTTCTCTTGCACATATGCCCCGCAATATATGTCCACTGCACATTAATGATTGAGAAATAATATAATATAGTATAGTATAAGATTATAATATAATAAAACAGTTATACAATTTAAATAGAATAAGGATAATAGTAAACAGTTTGTTTGGAAAGGGGCAGAAGTAAGAGAAGAGAAATACGGACTTGCTTTCCTGCTGGTTGCACATGTTCTTTGCATAAGCAGCACACGGTGGTGGGTGGGCAGCTGACAGATGCATCAAAACAGCTGCCAGAAGTCGAAGTGAGCCTGGACTGATGCATGGGCAGCCACTAAGCCTTCTCTTCTCCATTATCCTTATCCAAAACAAGGAGGGGCTCAAGTGGGTTGATGGTAGAATGCAGTAGATGGCCAACCCCCAAGTCTTGCCCTCCCTTTTCCACTAGAATAGGCAAATGAGCCCACACCTAGTGGTAGTGGTGAAATTAGTCTATGCAGCTTGACTTGAAGGCAGAAAGACGAGGAATCTGGAAAGGTTTCTGCCTTCTGGCCACCTCAGCCATCACCCCACTTGCCAGTCCTCTGATTCTAGGTGAAGCTGACTTGAGCAAAAATCTCTTGTCAGTATATCTTATTGGCAAAGCAAAGCTAGGAACCTGGATGAGCAAAAGCCCTCGCACATGTGGACAAAGCAGAAGAGCAAGGAGAAAGCAAGCGCCAAACTTCCATTTCATAGAGCTGTAGAGTCGAAAGGGAGCCTCCTGGTATGTTACGGGCTGTGCAATGCAGGGTGCAGCAGCATCATCTCTGGCAGATGGGCCATCCAGCCTCTGCTTAAAATACCTCCAGCAAGGGAGAGCCTACCACCTCCTGCTCGGGCAGACTGTTCCACAGTGAAACAGCTGTTACCTTTAGGAAGATTCTCCTCACATTTAGCCAAAATCTGCTTTCCTGCCATTTCTGTCTTCTATGCAGTGCTTTTTTTTTCTGGGAGTACACAGGGGTACGCTACCGCTAAACATTTTGAGAATCTAAGTATGGCCTCATTGAGGGGCAGTATTTCAATATGAGTAGGAAAATGAGAGTACCCCTAAACGTTTTTTAAGGAAAAACAAGCACTGCTTCTATGTATTTGAAAACAGCTCTCCTCTCTCCGATGTTGAAGGTTGCCAATTCCACTGGTGACTACCTGTGGCTTTGGCATTGGCCAGATGCTTGAGCATAGAGTAGCTGAGGCCTTTCCCAGCGAAATGGTGAGGCTGCAACAGGAGAAAGCTTCACTCCTTCTAATTTCTGTGTTCCTGGCTGTTGTCACAGGAGCAGGGCCAGTGACATTGCTTGGCTGCCTTGTTTTTCTACATTTTGTGTCAAGGTCTATGTTTCTTTATTTGCTTGAAGTTAACAGGGGTCTCTTGTTACAGATGTCTGCTATTACCGCAAAGTGTGCCCCTTCAATGGGGGCTCGCCTTTGGTCCAGCCATCAGCATCTGACTTCCACTTCAGCTGGAACCAGGTTCCTTATGCCATTGGTAAGAAGAACCAATTGCCTCCCCCTTTCCAATAAGTCTCTGCTGCTGTGTGAAGCCATTGTAATGTGGAGGGAAGCCTCTATGGGCAGGCAGAGGGAGGGAGGAGGACAATGCGGTGGCAGGAAAAGAGAAAAGGGGGTGGTGGTCAGCAAGGAGTGCGGCCCTAAACAGAAAAAGGTTGTCCATCCTTAAAAGGTAAAGGGACCCCTGACCATTAGGTCCAGTCATGACCAACTCTGGGGTTGCAGCGCTCATCTCACTTTACTGGCCAAGGGAGCCGGCGTACAGCTTCTGGGTCATGTGGCCAGCATGACCAAGCCACTTCTGGCAAACTAGAGCAGCACATGGAAACACTGTTTACCTTCCCGTCGGAGCGGTACCTATTTATCTACTTGCACTTTGACGTGCTTTCGAACTGCTAGGTTGGCAGGAGCAGGGACCGAGCAACGGGAGCTCACCCCATCGCGGGGATTCGAACCACTGACCTTCTGATCGGCAAGTCCTAGGCTCTGTGGTTTAACCCTCAGCGTCACCCGCACCCATCCTTAGCCTGCCTTAATTGTTTTGATCACATTATGCCCCTGTGTAACACAGAGACACCCATCAGTTTCCTGTCTGCTCCTGGATCCAGTACATAAATGCCTCCTCCTGACTTCAGAGCCTGCCATTGCCCTGACCCGTCTCTCCTCCCTTATATCCCTGCCCTTTGCTCCACTACCCTCAAGTGTCCAAAGCTCTCTTGCTCCACCTTTTCCTCTCTTTCTGCTACTTCTTCTGCCTGAAGCACCTGCACAATACCTTCCTCTCTCCCTTCAAATCTCTCTGTCCTCAAAACCCACATTTTCTGGGAAGCCTTTGGCACAACCCCATCAGCTTCACCCCCTCCTAAAAACAGAGCTTTAGTATCTGTTTTTGATGTTGTTGGACTTTGATGGTGCTATGTAAGTCAGTAATAACATGGTAAAGGCTTATTGTAGATCAGGAAAACTTCAGAGCTTCATGATGCTTAGGACTGACAACATGTGCAGAGAAGCCCATCATATACCATGTTGCATTTATTTCTTCATTAAATGCTTTTGTCTCCTCCTACAGTTTGTGCTTTCCCCTATATTTTGGCCTTCACCACCGATTCCATTGAGATCAGATTAGTGGTGAATGGGAACCTCGTCCACACAGCTGTGGTCCCTGCGCTTGAGCTGGTGGCATCAAGGGTAAGGCAGCGAGATAAGAAATCTGGTTTCCTGTGCAAAATTCCCCTTCTTCTAGACATGCCTCTTCTAGCACTACAAAGGCAGAACCATAGAATTGTAGAGTTGGAAGGGACCCTGTGTTTCATATTAAGACTGCATCATTTAACCCATAAGCCCACTAAAGAAGCGGGACATGCAACAAAACTTTGCTGTGTGACCTTCCTGTTCAAGCTGCCGGCCAGCTGGCCATGCTCTTTTCCATGATATTCCATTCCCACTTCCACTCACTTTTCTGGGTTTTCTCCCTAACTGCCAGACAGCATTCTGTGCTCACTGAGTATCCTCTGTCCCCACTGACCTATTTTGCCCTCATTGCTGCCCAAGGTATCCCTCCCTGGACAAACATTTTGGTACTTATACAAACCTTGGGGTTTCCTTTTTGTTGGTGCCATTGGAGATGTTTGTGGGCACACGGGTACCACAGTGACAACCCATAGCTTCAGATAAGTCCACTTTGCTAACACAGCCTCTTTCTCCTTCCAGTCAGATATCTACTTCAGAGCCGTAACGGCAGTGAGCGAGCCATCCAACGGCAGTTCCAAGGAGACTAATTCACCTACTACCCCTCAGACACCATCAGTCAATGAAATCCCTGTTTTCTCTCCTTCCGCAGCAGAAGGTAAGGAAGGGGCTGAGGCCAACTGAGAATTTGTTGCTTCTGTAGTATGTTCAGCTAAAGCAGTGGTTCTCAACCTGTGGGTCCCCAGATGTTGTTGAACTACAACTCTCATCATCCCTGAGCTCTGGCCTTGCTAGCTAGGGGTGATGGGAGTTGTAGTTCAACAACATCTGGGGACCCACAGGTTGAAAAAGGCTGAGCTAAAGCATCAGTCTTCAAACTTTTTGGGCTTGAAACTGTCCTTTTATCCCAAATCTGCACAATGTCGGACTTAGGGAGATAGGAAGGCATATTTTTCCATTCTGTGTTCATTGCATGCAGTGCTGCTTCTGTTCCACTGCTGTCATCTTCCACCTAAACTGGAGTTATTTGCCTTGCTGTCATCTGCGGTGAAATTAACTGATTTGTGTGATTCACCAATTAAATGTGTAAAATGTTGTGGTTTTTTAGCTAAGCCAATTCAGATGCATAGATGTTATATGTTTTATTTCTTTTGTTTTATTTCTTTTTAGCTATTGCTGTTTTTAACCATATTGTAAATACCTATTTTTAAAACTAGTTTTTAAATGGATAATCTTAATGTTTTATTTTAAATTTTTGCAAACTGCTTAGAGGTTTTGCTTTGTTTTGCATTCAAGTGGTATATAAATTTTGTTAAATAAATAAATAAATCTGGCAGAAGAGTGCTAACTTCATATAAAATCGTTTGGTCTTTTTAAGGGAGTATAGGATCAATTGAAGAAGGATTAGGTGAATTAAGAAAAATGAAATGTGAATCTAATTAATGGAGTCATTTGTTTTACTTATAGGTTATAGAAAACAATGAACACTATAAAGGAAAAAAATAGTGTTATATATTATAGTAGATCAAATATTACGTTACATAGAAGATTCTTAATCCTTTTTGTAGAATACTTTAAGAAATGTAATTTGAAATACTGTTCAAGGAATGTAATTTGAAATACTATTCAAGGGGGGAAGGGTTTAATTTATGTTTATGCTTCAGTCAATATTACTTTTGTAATACAGTGTGGTAAGGAAAAAAATAACAAATTTGAAAAATAATAAAAATAATAAATCAATAAGGCACACCTGGAGGATGTGGACTATTTAAACCCCTTCCAGTCGGGTTTTAGGCTCCACCATGCGACTGAAACTGCCTTGGACATGCTGGTTGATGATCTCTGGTGGGCTAGGGACAGAGATGAAAGCTGTTTCCTGGTTCTGCTGGATCTCTCAGCAGCTTTTGATACTGTCAACCACAGTATCCTCCAGGGCCAACTAGGAGGGCTAGGGGCAATGGTTTTGCTCCTTCCTCCTAGATTGTGTCTAGAAAGTAGTGGTGGGGGATTAATGTTCAAACCCCATGGCGCTCACTTGTGGGGTGCCCCAGGGCTCCAAACTCTCCCCCCCATTCTTTTTAACATCTATATGAAACCGCTGGGTTTGGGCTGGGTGTTCACCAGTAAGCGAATTATACCCAGCTCTACCTTTCTTTTAATTCAGAACCAGTGAAGGCAGTGAACATCCTGTGTGGGTGTCTGTAGGCGGTTGGGGGGAGGGGTAGATGGCAGTCAACAGATTGAGGTTGAATCTCGACAAAACAGAAGTACTGTTTCTGGGGGACAGGGGGCGGGCAGGTGAGGGGACTCCCTGGTCCTGAATGGAGTAACTGTGCCCCTAAAGGACTCATAGCTGTCCATGGAGGCACAAGCCAAGGGCACCAGTGTCCAGGGCAGCTGTCTACCAGCTCCATCTAGTACACCAGCTTGGACCCTACCTGCCCGCACACTGTCTTGCCAGATTGGTACATACTCTGGTTATCTCCCGCTTGGACTACTGCAATGTGCTGTGTGTGGAGCTACCTTTGAAGGTGATTCAGAAACTACAATTAATCCAGAATGCGGCTGCCAGACTGGTTACTGGGAGCTGCCACCGGGACCATATAACACTGGTCCTAAAAGATCTACATTGGCTCCCAGTACATTTCCTAGCGCAATTCAAAGTATTGGTGCTGACCTTTAAATCCCTAAATAGCTTTGGTCCTGTATACTTGAAGGAGCGTCTCCGCCCCCATCGTTCAGCCCGGACACTGAGATCCTTCTCCGAGGGCCTTCTGGCGGTTCCCTCATTGTGAGAAGTGAGGTTACAGGGAACCAGAGCACACGGGTATGGCCTTCTCGGTAGTCGCACCCTCCCTTGGAACACCCTCCCACCAGATGGCAAGGAAACAAACAATTATCTGACTTTTGGAAGACACCTGAAGGCATCCCAAATAGGGAAGTTTTTAATGTGCAATGTTTTACTGTGGTTTTATAATTTGCTGGAAGCCACCCAGAGTGGCTGGGGCAGCCCAGTCAGATGAGCAGCATATAAATAATAAATGATTGTTATTATTATCATAAGGAGGGTAAAAGAGTTTTTTTGTGGACCGCCAACTCACCCGCAAGCCTGCTTATAGTCAACTCCTGCTCCACGACCCTCCTCCTCCTTGTCACTTCAGGTGAAGCTCTGTGCAAAAACATCTACAAGATCCCCCTGAGCAACCTGGTCGGCAGGAGCATCGAACGCCCACTCAAGTCCCCCCTGGTCCCCAAAGTCATCACCACCCCGACGTCAGCCAGCAGCGCCTCCATCCCTGTCGCTCCTTCCCTCTCTTTGTCGCGCATAGAGATCAAAGAAATCGCAACCCGGACACGCAAAGAATTACTTGGTAAAGTAATAGGGCCATCCAGGGGCATAGGCAGCAAGGGATCCTGGCGGCAGCACTGCCAGGCACATTGAGATATTTGGATGTAGCCATGATCTATGTTGGGTGAAAATGCAACACCCTGGGGCTGGAGTTCATTGTATTAGGAACATTGCTTGCCCCCTTTCCTCCTGCTTTCTTACTATTTAAGCATGAAGTCAAGATGCTATTGACTGACACTGATCCCTCACTCAGGCTCGCTTGAATCTCTTGACTGTGGCATGGGCTAGTCTGCTTGTCTGTTCAGGGGCTTGCAGATTTCAGCAGAATATGGTAGCCAAGCCCTCCCCAAGCCCTGTGGTTGTCAGGAATCTGACCTCAAACTGTGTGCCCCTGCATTGTGAGATCAAGGACAATCTGCTCCTTTTTGGTGGGGATTGTTGCTCTGCCACCCTTCCAGCTCCAAATTTGGAGCTTGTGATTTGTAACTAAGTTGCCAAGGCACTTAAAGAGCCTTAGACCCCTTGGCACCCCAAATGGCGAATCCCAGCCTCTCTCGCCAGCTTGGATCTGGAGAGGAGGGCAGTGATCTCCCCTGTCATTGACCAGCAAAGCTCAGCACTATGGCAGTGGTCCAAGCTGGAGAGGAAAGCCAAGAGACTTCTCATCACCCTTTGCCAAAGACAGCAAAAGGCTCACTACAGTGAGGACAGCAAGACGATTTATAGATTCCCCCGTCTGTTGTTGTATTACACTTACCAGTGATCACCTCGGAGGCCCCTTTGGGGAACAGCCAGGTGGAATTAGTCATTGACAAATGAAACAATTCCATTTCCTTTACTCTGAGAATTCAGAAGCATTCCTTTCTTCTTCATCCAGGTCTTCTAGATGGCCAAGGTCCCAAGTCGGAGGGAGGACAGAAGCAGAAGAAAACCCCCCAGAAACAGTCAGACCCCAAGCCAGGAACAGTACGGTCAACAAGTAGTGACAGGTAACATCTAGAAAGGTGCAATTCTTTGAGGGGCAGAAGCAGCACTCTGAACAGAAGTCCATATTCTCATTGCATCTGCAGCCCCTAAACTGCCTATTAGGTCAGAATCATGTTGCATACTCCCAATTGAATGCCTTCCTTTAATTCTTTGTAAAACCTGCCAGCAGCAAGGGGTGGGAGGCTTCTAACCACCACCGCCCCCATCCAAGGTCTTGATCCAAATCACACATAGCTAGAGCTGCATAAAGGAGAACTCTCCAGCTGCTTGAAGCAGTATGCTTGTGGACACAAGTTGTTGGGAATTGTAATTGGTGGAGAGTGCTGTTCTGCTTCTGGTCCCACCTGCAGGCTTCTCATTAGGGCATCTGGTAGGCCATTGTGAGAACAGGATGCTAGACTAGGTGGTCCTTTGGCCTTATTCAGCAGGGCTCTTCTTACCTTACATGTAAGGTACATGTGCTACAAAATGTAGTTAAGACCACCAAGTAAAGGTAAAGGGACCCCTGACCACTAGGTCGTGTCGCGGATGACTCTGGGGTTGCGGCGCTCATCTCGCTTTATTGGCTGAGGGAGCCGGCGTACAGCTTCCGGGTCATGACTAAGCCGCTTCTGGTGAACTAGAGCAGCGCACGGAAATGCCAATTACCTTCCTGCTGGAGTGGTACCTATTTATCTACTTGCACTTTGAGGTGCTTTCAAATTGCTAGGTTGGCAGGAGCAGGGACCGAGCAACGGGAGCTCATCCCGTCGCAGGGATTTGAACCGCCGACCTTCTGATCGGCAAGTCCTAGGCTCTGTGGTTTAACCCACGGTGCCACCCGCGTCCCACCAACCAAGAGGATTAGGCAAATTCATGGAGGATAAGCCTATCAATGGCTACTAGCCGCAATGGCTATGTTAGCCCTCCTCTGTCTGAAGCCATCACCTCCAAAGTGTTATTTGTGGACCTTAAGGTCCTCTGCGGGGCATACCAAGAGAGGTGGCCCCATAGGTTTGTGGGTCCTAGGCCGCACAGGGTGGCCCAACTTTTAATAGCAAGTGGACCATGAGTACTTTAACATGGAACCCATAGGCCACACACTGCCTTGTCGTGGGGGGGCGGGGTGAGCAAGGCCAAAACCTGACACATACCCAGCTGGGAAGGTGCTAATTAGGCTTTGGGATGGAGGTGAGAGCACTCTAGGATCCTGTCAGAGCTGTCATCCTTCCCTGGCTTTGGGAAGGCAACATAAGGGCTGTGGGAGGTGTCAAATGTTGAACTGCCCTGGTCTAGCAAATGGAAGGAGCTGTACATGGTAAGAGAGAATAAACATTTGATCTGCTGTGATCACAGGTTATGGATCTTTTTTGTGGCGGAGGGGAGGGGTGCTTGAATTTTCCTTTCTTGATTTCTGCCTTCCTCTCCACAGGCTCGTTGCATGCTCTTTCGAAAGCACTTCTGAAGAGCGCCACTTCTCCACCAGTTCAGACCCCGACACCACTACACGGGACGAGAGCCCCCAGTCCAGCAGCCTCTTTCAGCTTGGGGCTTCCTTTGACGAAGACATCATTGACTTAAAGTGAAGACAATCTGGACACAGCACTTGCACACCTTCCCTGACCCCCCCACCCCCCCATTTGCTATGACTCTCTTAAAAGTATAGAAACATCACACTACATTTTCTGATAATTCTGGAGTACAGAATATATACATAGGCAATCAAGATCTAGAATGACCTGTATTTCCAGCTTATTCAGATGGAAAGGGCAGGTGGGACGTAGCATATTTTATTCTCCTTGGTTGAATATTAGGGCACTCACCCCATCACAGGAATCTCAGCTGGTGGAACAGACGAGTTTTAATCAGTTAATTGATTAAAGCGTATATGACTTAAACATTAGTTTTCAGTTTAAAAAGGCTGTCCACATTTGGGGGAATCGGAGAACTTGTTATAAACTCCACAGTGACACAAAGCTGGGAGATCCTCCTAAGCCCCCCCCCCAACACATTTTGTAGGAACATAGGGAGCCGCTGTATACCAGTCAAACCATTGGTCCATCTAACTCAGTATCGTCTGCACTGAATAGCAGCAACTCTCCAGGGTTTCAGACTATGGTCATCCCAAATCCTACCTGGAGATGCCAGGGATTAGACCTGGAGCCTTCTGCAAGCAAAGCAGATTCTCCACCACTGAGCTAGGGCCCTTCCCTAAGCCAGCAGGCTGTTCTGCAATAGGAACTTTGGCTGGGGGCACAAGTGGCCTCGGAGGAGGACCCATATCTCCTGCAAGAGGAGAGAGGGTGACATTTCCCTTGCTCGGTTTGTTGCAACAACTTTATAAGTGGGAGGGAGATGGCCAAGGAGGGAAAAGCTCCACTCTCTCTCTCTTACATTGCTAAAGGACTAGGAATGAGGAAGAGGGAAAGTTGGGTGCTGTACATCCCACTAACCCAAATCAGGATTTAGCTTCCAGGCTCCCCATCTTCCCAAGCTCCTCTTTTTGCCAAAGAGAAGCTCTGCGCCCTTCCTCTTCTTTCATCATGCTGCCCAGGAAGACTCACAAACAGCACCATTCCTTCATTTCTGAACGGTGCATCCATATGTCACAGGACGCACCATCTCAGAATAGGCCTTCCCACCCACCCACCCGTGTGAAGGGGACGATCCTTCTATGACCAACTGCAATTTTTAAGACGTACTTAAATTAAAAATTATTAATTTAACAAAAAATAAAATCTATGTTACCTGATTAGAAAGACTTTTTAATCAGTTTAATCTACTGTGATTAAACAGCGGTCCTTATCTCTTCAGACTAGCATAGCAGGTAGCCAGGGAAGGTTGTAGTGTTTTAAGTAACATCTTAAACCCTTAATTTGCCCCAGTTCCTTCCCCGCACTCACTTGGCAATCTGGATACTTTATTTGGAGTAGCTGATGCAGACGTGAATGGCGAAAGTCTTCCTCACATTCACAGCAAAAAAAAAAAAAGGTTGGGATGATCAGACTACAAATAAATTCTGTGCCCTCCAAAAGTATAAATGTTTTGAGTGAGCAGGCAACCCTCATCCTGGTCTCAGGACTATTGGCACATTTGCTGATTAGCCAAAATGATTATCCACAGACACCAGGTAAGAGCTGCATTCCTGGGGTGTGGGGGGGTGCATTGAAGAGGAAACACTGCTCCAGGGCATTTACACTCCTCTTGCTTCTGCTGAACAGACTTTGGGGGGCATTTGTATTTCCAAAACCTGCCAAACCTCTTTAACAGGGAAGAGATGTGCATGCTGCATGGGAAGGGAAATCTCTTCTCGCTCTCGCTCTCCCCCCTCCCTCCCTCCCTCCCCCCTTTCAGAAATCTCAAAGACAACAACCTGTCTTCCCTCTCACATTGCCCTTAGCTGTCCACATACTGCTGTTTTCAGAGAAGAAAATGGAAGTTGGATATGGAAAGCTGGTGCAGCATGGAAAAGACCATTTGATGATAGTTCTCCGTCTGCAGAATAGATGCTCCTGCCACATGGGAGGTGTTGAACCCCAAAGGCCTTTGCTCCCCACTTACCTTCTCTTGATTCATTTCCTTCTTCTTCTTTTTATAAAGTTGCAGACACCGATTTATACAACTTCACACAGATCAACTTAAACTACCTGTCCTGTGAGGGATCCCATCTTGCTTCCATGGGGGGTGAGGGAACGGAGTCTTTCTTATGTATGTATGTATTTATTTATTTTCCTGCTCTTAAAGCAACTGATCAATAAACGAAGCAATACTTTTAATTAACGATATGCTTAGAAAAAGGACAGAACGGCCTGCCTTTGCCACAAAGCAGGGCTTTTATGGCATAGCAATAGATGAGAGAGATTTCAGCTTGCCGTGTGATAGAATGGTTAACTTCATTTTTAAAGAAAAACAGGTTTATTGCAGGGTATTTTTTTTTTAATGGCAAAGGCATGTGTCTGCTTTGGGACTGGAAGTGGGTGGGTCTGGAAAGGGATCCTAGCAGGGCAGAGGTGTGAAATTCAGCTTGGTTCCTGCTTGCAGATTTCGAAGTTGCAGCTTCCCTTCTCCTACCTCCTTTGCCCACCAATATTCCATGAGTCCAGCCCCTCTGTCCCCTCTATTACACAATTGCCTTATATTTGCCAGTAGAACAGAGCACTTAATCCATCCTTGGTGAGATGCTTGTAGCAATTAAAACAGTTCAACATTGTGCCCATTAGATACAGGAGCCATGGCATCTACTAAAGGTGACAACATAGCTGTACAGGTTAGCTTGTTGCATGTAGCCTGCTCAAGTATGTGCAGAAGCTGCATGACTTAACTTTCCAACTTGATGCAAGTGGACTGAACCCTTAGCAACGGAAAAGCTTGCAGTTGCTGTTCAGGTGAGATGGGGTGGGTGGGATCTCAAGTCTGACAAACTCAGGCCTCCTCTTTGCATAGGGAAAAGGAATGCAATGTCATGTGTGTACACCCCGCCCCCAAGCATCATAGTGCTTTGTGATGTTGCCATCTTGACAGCCAGTTGGCATTGCCAGTAGCAAGTGAGATTGGTCACCTGTCTGAGCCTGATTAACAGGCCTACTGAGTCCCAGATTCAGCTCAATCACTCACAGTAGGAAACTAATGATGGCTTAAAAACTGTGTGGGTGAAGAAGCCACACCTTTTACTCTCTTACCTAGAAGCTCTTGAGCTGACATGTGGATGACTCCTCCCTCCACACATACATGGGAGGAGAGTTAAGCAGAGCCTTTTCCAGATTTGTAGAATCCCTACCAACAGAAGTGCTGTACATCTGAGTAGTTAGAGCACATAACTTTGCATGTGAAAGCACCCAGCTTTTCTTAAATAAGAACAAAAAGCACCAGGAGGTTTTTGGTGTTGGGGAACCTTTGGCCCTCTAGATGTCTTTGAACTACAGCTCTCATCAGCCCCAGCTAGTATGGCCAGCCGTCAGGGATGATGGGAGTTACAGTCCATCAACAGCCGGAGGGCCAAAAATTCCCACCACCTACCTTAGACCTTGTTGGGCCCTTGATGGAGGAACTGAGACTCTGGCTTGATGCCTCTGCTTAAATGAAATCATTTCCCTCTATTTCCCTCCTTCGCCATTGTAGGCCACATCCTTGTCTCATTTCCAGTGAGACATTTTTGTTTGTTTGTTTGCTCCTGCACAAGAAATTCTAACTTGGGAGTTACACCACATCAAGTAGGTTCATGTCAACATCTAAGCAGCAGCATCCCTTTCCAGCACCCTCATTCATCTTCCCACTGGCAATTCTGATCTCTCTAGTGCAAGCCCTGCTTGAAAACATGCCACAGGGAATGTCCTCACTGCAGAGTGGATTTTATCCCAGCAGCAGCATTTGTTACGGATCAGAGCATGGTAGGAAGGCACTACATCAGGTACGTGTTCCCCTAGGAGGTGGAAGCTCCCTATGAGAAAACTGCTTGGGTGGGGTCAGTGTGTAAGATGTAGGCCAGTCCTATGGGCAGCTGCAACAGCTTGGCACCTAGAAGGCTGTCTTATACCGAACTAGTCCATCGTTCCCTCTAGTTCAGTATTATCTACACTGAATAGCAGCAGTCTATGAGGGTTGCAGGCAATGACATTCCCAGCTGCAGACATTCTTGAGATGCTAGGGTTTGAACTGTGAACATTCTACATACAAAGTGTGTGTTCTAACAACAGAGCTCTAGCCCCTTAAAAGCAAAGTAAGATTCTAGTCCTCATCATTCTGAACAAAGGGCTGAATTAAATAAGAACATCGGAAGCTGCCTTATCCCCAGTCAGCCCATTGGTCTATCTAGCCCACTGTTGTCTACACTGACTGGCAGTGGCTTTCAGGAAGGTGTCCTTACCAGGCCTGCCTGGAGATTCCATTGGGTATTCAACCTGTGTGTCAAGCAGATTCTCTACCACTGAGTGATTATGGCCCTTTGAGACTTGGCTTGAAATAGTTTGGCTCGGGGGAGGGGGGATTAAAGCTCCTCCTGCACACCCCACTCCTCTGAGATATTCCATAACTGAACATCTGGCATTTCCTTCTTTGTCTTGATGTAGCTGTTTGTTTAGCATCTATTGCTTTTTCATTTGTTTGGTAACTAGGGAGTGCTAATGTTAGAATGTTGCTGATGAATCCTCTTTTTGGCTTTCTGGACCTGCTGATACCTTGCATTTTCTCTTTCCGTGACAATAACTACATAGTTATCTATACGGTACCTGGAGATGGAGACATTTTGGGGGGCACGGCAGCTTTTAATTGGAAGGTCACCAGCCTCCTCTAAACACTGGCCTCAATACAATCTGTGCTTCTCTTCCCACTGCTCCCCCCCCCCAAGAGTCGGTTCTCACAAGGACCTCTCTCCCTCTCTGGTTGCAGCCACTGACTCACAAGGTAGCCTTAGGTGAGTGACTGTGCCTCTTAAATGAGTGTTCTGCTGTAGGGATGAGGTTGTAAGAACATGTACAACCAGCCTAATGGTAATAACTGCAGTGGTATCGTCCCCTGTTTACAGCTTACTTTTGAATAGTAAGCACATTCCCCTTGCCCTTCCTATCAGTTGGGAACATTTGAGAATTGGATTTGTCTCTTTGTTTATCCATTTGTGCTTGAAGTGTTCGATCATGCTTATAGGGCTGAGGGGAGAAGATTAGTCCGCTTGCTGCTGTCACAACAGCCCCTACTTCCAGCTCGCAAGAAGTTCCAGCTGTTCCTAAGGGGGTGTTATATGTGCAGGTCTCCCACATCTGCTCTGTCACCAGCCAGTCCAATAGATCCAATACATCTCATTTTTTCTGACTATATCTTTGTGTTTGCAAAGGCAGCTCTGGAGGACAAAGCCAGCACTCAGGCTTGTTCTCAAACATTACTAGTGCAGATGATCTATACTTTTCTATCCGGTCTTCCTCCAAAAGAGCTGTCTCAAAAAAAAAAAAAAAGGCTGATTACAGTAGGTGCCCAGGTGATGCAACAGCGTTCGCTGCCCCCAGACCATCCACTGTTGCCAAATAAAAAAAAGTCTGTGATCTAATAGATCTCAAAGCAAGGAACATCATTTGCCAGAATAGTTGGCAAAGTTTGCCTCTTACAACCCAGTCCTTGTGGCACTAAAGGTCCTTGCCGTGATTGTAGCAATTATCTCTCCCTCTCTCTCTCTCTCTCTCTCTCTCTCTCTCTCTCTCTCACACACACACACCCTACCTTTGCATGTCTGTCCTGTATGTGCCATTTGACACTTGATGAACCCGAAGGTCCACATTTCCTTCCCCCACCACAACCCAGTGGCATTCTTGTGTGTCCAAGTGAGCAGGATTTTATCTTTCTTTTTTTTAAAAAAGGGGTGGGTGGGGTGTTACTATTTTCTGCAGGTTTGGACTTCCTAATATTTATTATGTATTTCTCTTGCCAGAAGGAAAGCACTCACAAATGCTAACGTTTGTATAAAACAAATTTGTTGTCTACCCTGGTTGCTTGTCCCCCCCACCCTTCCTTATAAAAAGCCCTCAAGCAGAATCCAGCACAACTCATGGTTGGCGACAAACAGCCTTCTTTGGCAAGGGAACTGACTTCCGAGTAAAGCTGCAGTCGTGGGACTCCCTATCAAGTTGTTGGGGGGCTTCCTTTTTATGATGGGTTTCCTTAACCCCTGCTGTTAGGAGACACTCTTGTGTGTAGGAGGGGTGATTTGCCTGAAATTGGGGGAGTTCGGTGGAGCTTGAGGATTTCATTAGGCTCCCTACTCCTCTATTCTAGCAGTGACTGGGCTTTAGTGCTGAGTCAACCTGTGTAGGCACAATTGAGTCCGTCTGAATTCAGTGAAATTGGGCAGACCTGAGGCCTATGCAAGTTTCCTCAGAACTAAGTCTCAGGGGAATCAGGCCTTGTTCCCTGGAAAGTGCGTTTCATGAACCCCGCCTTGCAGTAGTCATAGGAAGCTGCCTTGTGCTGGGTCAGACCATTCGGTCTACCTAGCTCAGTAGTGTCTGCATTTACTGGCAGCAGCAGCCCAAGATTCTGGACAGGTTGCCTTCCAAGCACTACCTGGAGATTCCAGGGCTTGAGCCTAGCTCTGACCCTGAGCTACAGCCCTTTCCCATCCTCTGCATGTTTACTTGGAAACAGGTGCAAATGTGTTCCATCAAGCTTAGTCCTTAGGTCATCATCCATAAGGCTGCTGCTTTCGTCGCACCAAACTTTTGCTGGATCCTGTCCCTTGACTGTTATCTAGTGGGGTTTTGTACTTTTCACCGATTATGTACTGTTGGGCTGTGGCTTCCCCTCTTGTGAGTCTCAAAGTTTAAATTACCACCAAGTGTCTTAAACTCGATTGTATTGCCATTGTTTTTAAATGCTAAAGTAATAATGTATTGTTATTATTTTTATTATTGTTTTCCCTCTTTTGTGTTTTCAAATGTAGCCTGTAAAGAAAGAGAATCACAATACGAATATAATGGCAGAAATCTGTTCTAAAAGTTCCATAGACCACAGCTGTAAAATGAACTGTAGGGTTTTTCTTTTCTTTACTTCCTTGATATGTAATAAATATTTATGACATTTGGTCTCTTCTTCTGCCCCCTTGGGGTGCACATTTGTAATAAATGAGACAAACATTAGATAGACAACACCATAGATTGTTATCACTCATGTTGGTCACACTCCTTGACACTGATATTTGGGGGGCGGGGGTGGAGAAAGCAACCTTATATACACCTGCAAGTCTCATTGAATTGTGTGGGACTTGCATTTGAGGAGACATTCACAGGATCAGGCAGAAAGACTTAAATCATGCACCAGGCATGTGTCTGCTAGGTGTTGCTCACTAACAATGCAAGCTGCAGTTCAGCAGCATCTGAAAGGTCAAAAATTCCCCCCACTTGACGGAAGGAAGGAAGGAAGGAAGGAAGGAAGGAAGGAAGGAAGGAAGGAAGGAAGGCTAGCTTCTTTTGGTATACGGTATATTTTTGGGGGAAATCCTTTGCCATCAAAGATTTCTTAACTCAGTAGAAACATCTAAACCTCAAAACCATTTTCTAAAGTGCACCTTAAAAATAAAACCCCAAGCCATCTCTACTCTGTTTTAAAAGAAATGTAAAAAAATAAGCATTATTAAAAAGGCAATTCATAATAAAATACGTAATAACATATTCTGGTTAACAATTTCACTAATGAATTGGTTAGATTGTGCCCAATATTTCAGTTACTAGATACTGGGTGGGAGAAATCCTCCAGTGTGTTTTTTCTACCACAAGCCCACAAAAACAGCACACACATTCCTATACTCCATTCTACAGCTTTCAGATTAAGGATGACCCACTCGGTGCAGCAGACCCAAGTGAAAAATGTGTCTAGGAGGAAATTTAAGAATAGATTTGAAAGTAGAAATTGTAATGAATTCTAACTGGGAGAGGGGAATGTGCATGAATCCCCACTCCTGACCTGGAAGCTCCCTCCCTCCCCCCCCCATAAACTCAACATCCTGGAAAACTAGTTGATGAGCAGAAGTTTACGTTCTGGTCAAAAAATGGGACAGTAGACCTCCCTAGTTTGTCCCTCGGTGTTATTTATGGCACTCAATATTAACTGAACATTAATAAAACAAAGATGATTTGCCCAAAGCATCAGATGGAATTCAATATATTGGTTTATTCCACATAGCACCATATCCTTGAACCTTTATTCCACAAAACAAGATTAGAAGTCTGGAAACGAAGACTTTGGAACCTTACTAGCAGAACTGGGTCCAATCCCTATCCACCCCATCACATGATTTTAGATGGAGTCACCTTGGGGCAGAGATTGACAAGAAATGCAATCATGGGAATGAGATTTATCATTTCCCAGTTACAGTACTACTGACCTCCTGAACAGGACTCAAGAACCGGGGGGGGGGGGGATAGTGGGGGGGGGTAGTGGGCAGCAGTATGCCGAACCCATTCAGTTTTAAAAATCATCCCACGTGATTGCCCAAGTTCAACGTTCCGTGTGCAAATCAGAACAAACCTTTGGCCGCTTTAAACCCCTCTGCATTAAAATCTACACATACCATGGAAAGAACTGGTAGCATACCACTTCAGACAGCATGGGTGCATCTCATTTTAAAATGCTGCTGTTTGTGTGAGAAACCTTGGGGTGCAAAATAGTCTGGTGACGTTGGCTAAGTCAGACCCTGTTTCCCTCTTTTGCTAGGTTTTTTGTGTGCGTTGTGTGCAATGCTCAATGTGCCTTTTCAGGACTCTTTGCCTCACTCCTCTACACCTATAGAGTAGGCCCAGATTACACAGAATTAGAAGGTAGTGAGAGCTTTCTAAACACAGAGAGAAAGGAAGTGACAGCAGAGAGAGGTAGTGATGGCAGAAAGAGGAAGAGGTTGAGCCTAGGGGAGAGGGCACCCACTTTTGGCTCTAGCCCCACCTACTACCAGGATGACCCTCCTATCAGGTCCCCCCCCCGAGGAATACAGTCCTCAGCAGAAGAAGAAAAGGCTGGCCACACAGAACATGGCCAACGAACAGAGAAAAGCAATGTTTTGTTCAAAACCAATTCTTAATCGCCTTGTTCTAGATGTCAGAAAACTGAACAATGCCTGCCATTCTGTAATACTGTATGTGGTGCTGTAATACTGAAAAGTGGTAGGTCATTGCCCCACACAAAATGAACCTGCCTTTCATCTTGACCACACCTACACCCCAGACAGTTCTCTGGACCCAGCTGAACCCGGTGAAGACTTTACATTCGTGCAAATCTCTGAAGAAGGGTTGGGTCCCACCAGCCACCACCACCCACACCTTAAGTCCAAGACCAAGGGGAAAAGTTCTCCCACTAAGATTGCAAACAGCTAATGTGATCTTTGGAAGTAGGCCTCTATCTCTTCTAGGCTTTTCCCTCTGGTTTCAGGAACGAAGAGTATGGTAAAGAGCACGTTGGAGAAACACATGGCACAAAACAACCAGAAAGTACCATAAGGCGTCAGGAAGACCTGGGGCAGAAGAGAAAGAGATGTCTGATTAAGAACCAGAAGCAGTACCAAGGTGGTTGAGCTGTACTCTTGAGATGGCAAATGGGGAACCTTTGGCCTTCTAAGTGTAGATGAATGACAACTTTATCCCTGACCATCAGCCACACTTGCTAGGGCTCATGGGAGTTGTACTTCAGCAACATCCAGAGGGTCAAAGGTTCCCCATGCCCAACATAAGAGAATGTTTTCTCATCCAGAATATCCCTGCATGCAGAAACCTAGCATGTCTGTAGTAACTGCAGACACAGGCTGATGCTCTCAGTAAGCATGAGAACTCTGTCGCAAAAGCAGCCAAGACTCCTAGTCCTTCCACTGGCTACGTCACAACGTGGTTACCGCTTTTCACCCTAGCAGGATCCTTGCAAATGGTAGGCAAAACAACCCATTTTTGCCACTGGCATGTGGCCCCCAGAAGGTTGCTGAAAAGAAAATGGGGGCCACTGTTCCCACTCCTGCTGTAAACCATTCTGCTGTGATCCTTGCTTACCATGAGGTCATGGAACTCCTTGGTGATCAGAAAAGCCATGAGCCAATTTGTTAAGACGCAGGCACCACTGGCTACGCCTCGAGCTCGGAGAGGGAATATTTCAGACATCAACAGCCATGGGATCGGGCCCCAGCCCAAGGCAAAGCCTGTAGGTTGCAGAGGAAGGAGAAAGCGAACTCATTGACAGCAGAGTTAGTAGAGGTTTCCCTGAACTGAGCAAGGTCAGTACAGTGGGACCTCGGGTTACATACGCTTCAGGTTACAGATGCTTAAGGCTACAGACTCTGTTAACCCAGAAATAGTACCTCAGGTTAAGAACTTTGCTTCAGGATGAGAACAGAAATTGCATGGCGGCAGTGGGAGGCCCCATTAGCTAGAGTGGTGCTTCAGGTTAAGAACTCAGGTTAAGAATGGACCTCCGGAACGAATTAAGTTCTTAACCCGAGGTACCACTGTAATGAACAGGCAACCCTGATTAGAAACCAGAAAGATACAACTAGTCAAGGCTTCCCCTCTTCCTCACATGTTATCTAGCAACACGCTGTAGCTGAAGGAGAGAAGGGAAGCAGAGCCACCTCATCAGTCCAGCTTGGAAGCCAGCGTCCATTGGACTCTTCTCTCCATCAACAGTCACTTGATAGCAGCCATTTCATTAGGCTAAAGGAGGAGAAGAGAAGCAGTGCCACTCCATCAGCTCAGCTTAAAGAGGAGCAACTTTTGGCTGCTCAGTTGAACTCTTCACATCATAGCTGCCATTATAAGAAAGAAATAGTGCCAAGTTTGCTTCCTCCTGCTCCTTTCCCAATTCTTTTCCTTTCCTTTCATGACATGCCATGCAGCGTGTAAGACTGCAGGGACTGTATTATCAATTTTCATAAGCTGCCCTGGGAGGCTTTTGGATGAAGAGCAGGGTAAACACACTTGAAAATAACAATGCAAGGTTACGTTTAAGAGGTCGACTTGAGTGAGGCGGGAGTTCTATTCCCAGGACTGGCACCAGGGGGTAGCCATTGCTTGGCAAGTTTCTAAGACCACACCCCAGCAGGTACACAACAACCCCCATAGCCACCCAACCTTGCTGCTCTCCTTCTTCGTTGCCTCTTCCTGTTTGCCTGCCCTTTTCCAAGTCAGCAAGCAGTGATGGTAAGGAGGAGAGGTATCCGCCACCACTCACACAACATGTTGTCTCTTTCTGAGCAGTAGTGCAGCTCAATGCAAGCAAACAGTCAGCAGCAACAGCAATGTGGAGGAGGTTGTGCAACCCAGGGGGAGGCTCCCTCAATAGCATCTTCAAAAGAGCCCGTCAGGCCCCTCCACCTAGCTTTCAAGACCCCAGGACCCACACCCTCCTTGCACACTTTTGCCTGGCTGGAATGTGTCATTGAACTCAGATCATGCCACTTGCTTGCATGGATGGAGGATAGAGAGGGGTGTCTGAATATGTGTGTAGAAACCAGCCTATTGTAAAACTGAACATGTGTTGCTCTGGCCCTACCCACCACCAGCACATGACCCTTGCAGAACACTACCCCCCCCCCCAAATGGGACCCTTTGGCTGAAGAAAGTTTCCCTACCCCTAAGGTCTATGCTCCAGAAGCACTAGGCTACCAATAAGCAGGTCATTAATCTGACCTCAAAAAAGCTGGACTCCAGCGAAGGAGGAGGAATCAAGGGCTTTGTCGTGATCAAACAGGACTCTTCCGACATGTGTATTTCCTCTGTCTGCATCACCTGCTGCTGCAGCAGCAGAGAGGGCATTCTGGTGTGGGAAGCATCCACATAGTCAAAGCATAATCAACCTTTACTATGTGGCTGGGAAACTCCTCAAGGCTCCAAAAGACCCAGAATTCTCTAGGTGGATGGATCTATATAGACTAGCTTTTGTGGGTACAGCAACCACAGCAAAAGTGCCCACTAACCCATGACGAAGAGGCCCAGGCTCAACACCGCCAACCACGCAAGATGGTGCTCTTCTTCCACAACAGCAGCACTCAGAATGGAGCTTGGTGGGTTGGCATGGGAGGAGTTGATGGGGACTGGGAGAGCCATTTTGCAATAGACCGCGAAGATGGCAGCACTGATAGCCATAATGAACCCTGGGAAAGATGAGATAAATAGTTAACAGAACACCTAGTTATACTGTTTGGGAACAAGAGTGCATGTAACAAGAACTGTGCTGGATCAGAGCAATGGACCATCTAGTTCAGCATCCTTAGCCTCCCCCCCCCCACACACACACAAGCACAAAGAGAGAGAGAGAGAGAGAGAGAGAGAGAGAGAGAGAGAGAGAGTGTCCTGCTGGTGATTATGTCCATCCACTGACCTAAGGCCCTAAAGCTAGTTATTTCAAGCACATAAAAGCTTGCCTTGCTGGACATCCACCTCCAGAAAATTTTATCCAGCTGTTCATGGTGTTCCACATTAAATTAACTTGCAAAGGCACAGAATCCTACACTTCACACTGGAAGGGTAGCTTTTCTGCAATACCTGATATGACCAGAAGGACTTTTCGACCTTTTCTATCAATAATAAGAGCAGCCACAGCAGTGAAAAAGACTTGGATGGATCCCACAATGATGGAAGCAGCACCACTCTCCTGAAAACACACGACAGCAAGAAGTAAATAAAAATCTCAAATATTCTCAAATCTTCAAATATTTGAAAATGTGCGATGCAGCAGCAAAGAAAAGCTAATGCTATTCTAGGCTGCATCAACAGAAGATCAAGGGAAGTAATAGTACCACTCTATTGTGCCTTAGTCAGACCACACTTGGAATACTGTGTCCAATTCTGGGCATCTCACCAAGATATGAATGAGAATGGCTGCATCCAAGGTGTCAAGAGGACAGAGGAGCCCCCCACCTTGAATTTGGCTTCTTCAAAGATGGTTTCCGCATAAAACATGATGGCATTGATCCCCGACACTTGCTGGAAGAACATCATGGCGATACCAATGAAGAATGGCTTGTAAATGGCTGGATTCTTAAACTCGGCCAGACTCAGCTCCTCCTGCAAAGGAAGACGTAGCCAGTGTTTCAGTGTTGAGGGGCAACTGTACCCCTCTGGGGCCTGAGGTAGAGATCCCAGCACCCTGGCTGCAGATGTCAGGGACTGAACTAGGAATCTTGGCCCATGAGGACAACCAATTTGGCCAGCTGGGCCATTTCCCCAAAGCCATGCCCACCTGCCCATCAGCTGATGTCAATCCTGCTGGGTACTGTTTTGCCAACACGTTCCCTGCAGGGAAATGTGAGCAAAACAAACCCCTGCAGAGTGGAGGATTGCACCCTTCACTCATCAGCTGGGGAGCAGAGAGTTCAGCGCTGCCAGTTGCTGCTTCACCACTATGTTCCCTGCAGGGAGAAACATGATGACAATGCAGACCCCTCCAAAGGGAAGGGTTGAACCTTCCCCACTCATCAGCTGCCGAGCAGCAAGTTCAATCCTGCTGGCTGGCCACAGGGAATGCAAAGTGGCAAAGCAGACCTCACCCCAGCCCCCCAGCCCCCCTGCAGGTCAGCTGTGACAGGATGGACATGACTGTAAGTGGCTGTACCAGGCCACCCCCTGTTCCGTTTGCAAAACTGCTGCTGATTCCTGTGCAGTTCCAGCAAGGGGTTGACTACTGAGCAGTTCAGCAGCAGAGGAAAAGAATGTCAGGGGGCAGTTAGCATCTGCCAGATTATACCAGGAGGTTAAAGGTAAAGGTAAAGGGACCCCTGACCGTTAGGTCCAGTCGTGGATGACTCTTGGGTTGCGGTGTTCATCTTGCTTTACTGGTCAAGGAAGCCGGCATACAGCTTCCAGGTCAGCATGACTAAGCCGCTTCTGGCAAACCAGAGCAGCGCACGGAAACACTGTTTACCTTCCTGCCTGAGTTGTACCTATTTATCTACTTGCACTTTGACGTGCTTTTGAACTGCTAGGTTGGCATGAGGAGGGACCGAGCAACAGGAGCTCACACTGTCATGGGGATTCTAACCGCCGACCTTCTGATTGGCAAGCCTTAGGCTGTGGTTTAGACCACAGCGCCACCTGCGTCCCTATACTAGGAGGAGCAGATGGCAAACACTTCAGGCTTCCACTCTCCTCCCCTGAAAAGCCTAAAGCTGGAGAGAGCTGAGCTAGCAGGGAGAAGAGGCAGGTCTATTCTCCTGCCACCTTTCTCACCCTTGCAACCCAAGAACGTGCCTGGTTTCAGTACAGTTCCGGCTCCACTTACCTGTCCTTCGGTGTTCACTTCAATCTCCCTGCATTCCCACTCATGGTCCACCAGGGGCCCCCGCAGGAACTGCAGAGCAGCAATGGCCTCTGGCCGCTGATTCCGGCTCAGCAGGAAGCGAGGCGTTTCAGGCATGAAAGCCACAAGTACAAGCATAAAACATGGTGGGACGGAACACAGTACAGCCAGCCAGCGCCAGTCCAGCCCTGTGCCTGAGGGAAGAGACCCAAAAGAAGAAGAGCCGTTCTTAGGGGCAAGAAATAAAGGACACTTGGCAGCTTTTGTCATGCCCAGGGGGCTAAATGCAAGCTGGTGCACATTATAGCTGCAAACAGCTCCCCCAGAATTCAAGTGATGTATTCCGTTAAGACAGAGTGCCTGTTGGCGCCCGTGGTGGGTGAGGCCAGAGGCAAACGTGAGAAAGGAATGCAGATATTGCCTTTGTACAGTAGGCTAGTATCTGCACACATTCTCATACACCAACTCTCTAACCAGTATCCAGGCAAGCAAGAGGCATGATCAGAATTCAAGGACACTTTCCACCCAAGCAGAAATGCTCAAAGGTATGAAAGCAGGCAGTCATACCCTCTCCTTTCAAGGTACAGTGGTACCTCGGGTTACAGACGCTTCAGGTTACAGACTCCGCTAACCCAGAAATAGTACCTTGGGTTAAGAACTTTGCTTCAGAATGAGAACAGAAATTGCGTGGTGGCAGTGTGGCAGCAGCAGGAGGCCCCATTAGCTAAAGTGGTACCTCAGGTTAAGAACAGTTTCAGGTTAAGAATGGACTTCCAGAACGAATTAAGTTCTTAACCTGAGGTACCACTGTACTCCACTCCCTCTTCCCACTCAGTTTCCCACAACATTCTGTGGCAACTCCATCCACAGATGTTGGTTGGTGTACTTGTATCCCACGATGATGTGTGCAAGAGAAAATGTGCAAACCCAAGAACACAACAGAGCCACATGGGTGTACCTGCTATATAAGCTCCCAAGATGCCAGTCACCACCATCAGCTGAACGCACGATCCTAGCATCCCTCGAACTTTAGAGTGGGCTATTTCAGAAATATATACCTACAGCATGGACAAAAGGGGAAGGGAGTCTTGTTCAAGTCATACAGAGAAAAGGATATATTTTATTTGTTTTTGCATTTGCAGAATTTTGCATTTTTTCAATACAACAAGAAAAAAGAGAGGGGGGCCAATAATGTATCCCTGTTTTTCTTATAGAATCAAGGTAATCAGAGACAGGTGTATGTAGATACAGGTGACAAAATCAGAATCAAGTACTGAAATTCCCTAATTAACAGTGCAATTAGGCCTCTGGGCCTGAAATTCCCCATATCTGTAATAGATAACACTGAGCTAGATGGGTTAATGGTCTCCAACTCAGTAAAATGCAGCTTCTGGAATTCAACAGATGGCTCTCTTTCCACAAAACTGCAATGAGAAAGGACAGTGCAGGCCATCTCTTACCGGGACCACCAAGGATGTTACCCCACTGGCCAAGCCATTCAGTAGCCGGCCCACATAAAGCATCCAGACATTCTGAGCTGAGATTATGATTGTGAAGCCAAAAACGAATGGGATGGCACACAGCATCAGGGTAAGCTTCCGGCCAAATTTATCCACGACATATCCCCCCAGAATCCCGCCTGCTGCAGCACCCAGCGTTACGACAGACTGCAAAAGAAAAAGAAAAAGGAACTGACTCTCACAACTGAACGGTTTCTGATTGTAGATTCCTGCACCTTTTGATCACATTAACTAACCCAAGATTTGGTGCATGCAATGATGGCACAATATAAATGACATTTATATCTGACCTGTCCTGCAAGGTGTTCGGAGGTGACATACACACCTCTCCCCTGGTTTGTATAAGGTGACTTCCTATGTTCCTGTTTGATTCAGCAAGAGCTATTGAGGACTAGAATCCTCCTTTATTTTTAAGGGAGGGGGCCCTAGCTCTATGGTGGGACATCAGCTTTGCATGCTCATGGTCCCAGGTTCAATCACCAGCATCTCCAAGTTGGACTGTGGGGGAATCTCTGCCTAAAACCATGGAGAGCTGCTGACAGTCAGTGCAGACAGTACTAAGCTAGATGAGCCGATGTACTGATTTGATAGGAGGCAGTTTCCTATGCACCACCTTCAGGTAGAGACTGGAGAGCTGTTGACATTCAAGAGTGCTGGTCTGGATGGAAGAATGATCTGACTCAATAAACCTTCTGAGCCAGTGAGCCAGTGTGGTGTAGTGGTTAAGAGCAGTAGTCTCGTAATCTGGGGAACCGGGTTTGCGTCTCTGCTCCTCCACATGCAGCTGCTGGGTGACCTTGGGCCAGTCACACTTCTTTCAAGTCTCTCAGCCTCACTCACCTCACAGAGTGTTTGTTGTGGGGGAGGAAGGGAAAGGAGAATGTTAGCCGCTTTGAGACTCCTTAAAGGGAGTGAAAGGCGGAATATCAAATCCAAACTCCTCTTCTTCTTCTTCTTCTTCTTCTTCGTCTATTTCTCTATACTCTGGCACAAGTCAATAAGCATTTATTTTCCACCCCATATTATCAAACCAACAGAAGAACAGGGGTTCATCTAGTGAGGTGCTGCCAACACTGCCGTGCTGCAGGTCTCCAGGGTATTAGGAAGGGGACAATTCCAGCCCCACCTGAAGGTGCTGGAGAATGAACCTAGGATCTTCTGCACGCAAAGGAGATGCTCTGCCACTGAAGTACTGCCCTTCCTTTGCTTATGGAGCAGAAGACTTACCCCAAACCAAGATGCTTGAATGTCTTCCAACCTTAATTCCGGGTTGCTAACTTTCTTTAGGCTCGGAATAGCCGGCGAACTGTAGCCAAGGACAAATCCAAAGCTTAGTGGTCCCAGCACAGCAGCAAACGTAGCCAGGAAGAGATTCTGATTTTGGACCTTGCTGCACAAGAAGTGAAAATGAAAAATATGGGGGTGGGGGAGAGACACACAAACAGCTGCCCTTTTTTGCACACGATGCAGCTCAGCAGACACCTGAAAAGACCACACGCTTTTGTTTCAGATCTTTCAGTTGCAGATGCAGATGCATTAGTGCTTCCGCTGACTCTTTCTTTTGAAAGAAACTGTTCATAAGAACAATCTGCTGGATCAAGCCAATGGTCCACCTGTTCCAGCATCCTGTTCTCACAGTGACCAATTAGATGTCTTGGGAAGCCCACAAGCAAGACCTGAGCACCACAGTGTTCTCCCTAGCTGTGATTCCTAGAAACTGGCATTCAGAGGTGTGTGACAGTGGAGGAAGAACGCATAGCCACTGCAGCTAGTAGCCACAGACAGCCACACCCTTCATGAATTTGTCTGATCTTCTTCTGAAGCCATCCAAGTTGGTGGCCATCACTACATCTATTTAGTTCAGCACCCAAACACACAAATATTTAAGCATGCAGGAAACTGCCTTATACCAAATCAGTCCATTACATTGATTGGCAGCTGGCCTCCAGGGATTGAGATGGGGGATACTTCCCAGTTACACCAAGGGGCATTGTCAAAGTTAAAGGACTAATTCCTGCCAGGCAAAAATATTATGGGTGCGAAACAGGGCCGAGAGGAGTGGGAGACACAGGACCAGAGAATAGTTCCAGAATAGTTCCAAGGGTCAAATGAAGAGGCCACATTCCCCACCCCTGGTGTAAGACAATAGGAAGGGATGTGCTGTGGCAACAAGATGTGATTAGGGATAACTGATAACATCTTCTCTATGGGTGATACTGTCTCCAAGCAAATAAAAAGTTACCACTGTGGCGGGAAGGTAAACAGTGTTTCCGTGTGCTCTGGCACTCATCATGGTCCTCCGTGCGCCAGTAGCAGTTTAGTCATGCTGGCCACATGACCCGGAAAGCTGTCTGTGGACAAATGCTGGCCCCCTCAGCCTGAAAAGCAAGATGAGCACTGCACGCCATAGTCGCCTTCGACTGGACTTAACCATCCAGAGGTCCTTTACCTTTTACTGTCACCCAATAGGTCCCATTTGTAAAGCTGGTTCAGTAAATGGCTTTAAAAGATTAGGCAAATTCACAAGCCAATAAATGACTACTAGCCAAAATGACAATGTTCTGCCTCCACTGTCAGAGGCAGTCTGCTTCTGAATACAAGGTGCTGGAAACTGCAGGAGGGGAGAGTTGCTTCTACACTCACATCCAGCTATCACACAAAACAATGATAGGGTCTTCAAATGGAGATGACTGACCAGCATCTTGGGATTGTGGTAGAAAACTCAATGAAAACACCAAAAAAGAAAAACAGCAACCAAATGTTGCAGAATGGAGTGTTCTAGCCAGACATGCCCTTTTCATGGATTATCCATTCCATTTCCTCACCTTCTGAATCTCTCTCCCAGCAGTCAACGTTCCACAGATAACAAGCATGCTCAGTCGTCAATGGCCTGCTTTTGAAAGAGTTTCCCTTCCTTGGGACCCCACCACTAAACACTCCCCCTCCAAGCCTGCTGTTATATTGTGTACAAATGGTGCCATTTGGGCTGTGCAAGGATTGGCATGCCTGAACATCAGAAATAGCTCAGATTATGCATTTAGAAGAAAAGCTCTCTTGTTCCAAGATTCTCAATCAGATTTGGAAAACCTCTCAGGGTGATTCTGTTGAGCCAACAATTCAGAATCTGGCAAGCAGAGATGTCATTCATTAAACTCCATTACAAACAGCTGATACAGTGTGAGGGCAAAGGGCCAGAGGGACAGAGGCTGACTACTGAACTTGTAGATAACCAACATTAGGACCTTCTCCTCTTTGTCCCTCAGTCCATATTTGGCAAAGCCTTATATTCCTGGCCAGCAGGGCATAACTAGAACAACTGCGTTTTGACGGTTTTCCAAAAGCAAAAGCCAGATAAATACACACACCTCAGATAGATCTCCAGCGGAGAGGGTCTTTGAGCAGGCAGTTCTGTCTCAGTACTCAAAAGGGGTCTGGTTTCCTCAGATGCCATATCTCCCATTGGTGGCAGAGAATGCAATTCTGCCCGGCAAATGACGTCTGTTTCTTAGCCCTGAAGACTTTAAAATAGAACCAAAAATAGAGAAGGGGGGAGATGAAGATTATAAGCAAGAAGTAGCAAATGAAAGTCTTGTGACCTATTTTGCTTTCTCAGCCATACATTGCTGCCTTCATTTTTGAAAATGAGACAAAACTGCAGCTGGCCAGAAGGGGGAACTGAAACAAAACTTTGTAGCATGAACTGTTCTTGTTCAGGGTTCCAGCTAGCCAGCCATGCCCTCTTCCAGGGCACTCCATTTCATTCCCTCTCATTCCCATGTTTTCCATCTCAACACACTCAGCATTCTATGGATCCTGAGCATGTTCAAGACTTCAGTGGGCTAGGTTTTGTTACAGGGAGGCCAGGGGGTTCCTCAGAGCCTACAGATACCTCCCTCTTGTATGAGTGGATGGTACCCTTTTGGCAATGTAAGGACTGGCACTCTGAGAACTGAGAACACCATAACCCTCAATGATCCAAAAATAACAGTGGGAAACTACTGTTAATATACCCAAAGGAAAGGTCTCAAAGAAGCCAGGAAAGGCTTTCATCAGGCTGGGTGTAAAGCAAAAAGTATAGGACACTGTTGCTGGGCAGGATTGTAGGGCACTATCCTGACTCCCATCCAACACATGCAAGCAGAAGCTCTTACTTGGAAGTACAGGCTCAGCAGCAGACCCAAGACTTGGGAAGTTCAGGAGAAGAGCAAGTTATTCAGAACTGGATGGAAGCACCAAAAATGTTCCAACAAGTTTCTACACTCTGCCTGTTAAAACATAGTGCCCTCACTATCTTGCCTTGTGGCGATGTTGGAACTGCAAATGTGCATTCTGTTGGGGTATGTGGATCTGTTACCATTTGTGAAGGCAGATCCTGATCCTAGAGGGCAAGGCAGCACCCTCCTGCTCAGGGCCTTGTTCAGTTGCTGCCACCTCCTGTTCAGCCTTCCTAGCTTTTACTGATGCTTCCTGCTCTGCAGCAAGGTTGGAGGAAAGAGCTGGCATAGCTGCTTCCCCTTCCAAAGCAACTGGGCTTGGGGTGGAGAGGGGACGTACCCCTAATCCTCCTCCAACCCAGATTATCCCACTTCAGCCCCCTCCCCCATTTATTCCTACTTCATCAGAGCATGCCAACCGAATCCCAATAGGACTGCAGGTCTCATGACATCCTCTCCAGACTGGTGCTTTTTTTTGCGGTAGGTGGGTGTACTCTGCAACATGTCCTTGAACAGAGCATTAGTGCTGGATTCATACTAGATTATCCACATACAGGGGTACCTCGGGTTACGTATGCTTCAGGTTACATATGCTTCAGGCTACAGACTCCGCTAACCCAGAAATAGTGCTTCAGGTTAAGAACTTTGCTTCAGGATGAGAACAGAAATCGTGCTCCGGCGGCGCGGCGGCAGTGGGAGGCCCCATTAGCTAAAGTGGTGCTTCAGGTTAAGAACAGTTTCAGGTTAAGTACAGACCTCCGGAATGAATTAAGTACTTACCCTGAGGTACCACTGTACCAGTGCATTTCATTACTTTTCTGCAATGCTTTTTCACTGTTACTACTTTACTGCCATCTATAGGGGAACTTCAGCACAATAACAGCTACTACAACAAAGCCCCTCTCCTCCTGAACGTTTGTGGCATGAAAAATTTTCATATTTCAGCAGGAAGCTAGCAGGGCATGCACATGCGCAAAACAATATAGGAAACAGGATCATGTATAACTGCCCTGATACCATCATGAGTACAAATCACCAGGAATGCAGGATAAAAAGGACATCTAGAGGGGGCCCATAATGAGAATACTTGGTACAGTTCCAGCTGCTCCATCTCAAAAAGGTTATTGAAGAGTATCAAGCAATCCAGAAAGGTTGGGAAAGGAGACTAGGTGTGATGGTATCATAGAAAAGGCACTCTGTATTTGTTCAGTCAATCACATGCTTTCCCATGGAGCATCAGATTTGAGCTAGAGAAATCTAGGAGCAAATCCATGTTCTGCCAGCAAACTAATGGGGATCACTTTGTGCCAGTCTCCCTCTAATCTGGGTCATCCAAGAACAACTGGACAGCCACCACCTGCCTGAACACCTTGCCCCAAATGGTAACACTTGCAACTGGCCCTGAAGCTGGAACAATTTCAAAATCTGGGGAAATTTATTTGGGAGTGGCCTCACAACCACCATCTTCAAGGCAGTTGGGGTCGCTCCCTCTCGTGACAAGCTATGACTCAACTCCTGATCTTTGCTGAACACCACTCTTCTGCATGGGCGTAGCAAAGCGGGGGGGGGGGGGGCAGCTGCCCGTCCCTACATCAAGTAAAACATTGGAAATAACTGACGAATCATGTCGGTTCTGCCCCCGCCCCAAACAAAAGCCCTGACTACGCCCATGCTCTTCTGCCCTGTATTGTGAGGCAAGAGGGATGGAATGAGTAAACAGGCAGCCAGCCTGAAAAGTACTGCAATTCCAAAGGGCTAGTAAAACGCAAAGCGGGCATTTGCTGAGGGAGACGGAACATCAGGAACCCCACAGTCAGAGAACCCCACAAAGGAAGACACACGTCCCTCACTGGTACACAAGGGACAAGGCACTATTTCTCTCTGGCACCACATAGGCGCTATTAACCATATCTGTAGTGCTCTTCTTGGGTGTCATCTCACAATCCAAAACCCCCAACGCACAAAACTTGTTTCACCAGAGAAGTCGTGGGTCATGTCCCAGGATCAGCCTCCAACTTTAGTAGCAGGCCTGGGAAAGCCCCTCCCCAAGACCCCTGTGGAAGTACAGAATGCGACGCCAGACTGTTAAAATAGCCTCGGACCGGTGAGCCTGGCAGAAAGCGTGCAAAATTAGGGAATTTAGGGGAGAGAATGAATTAAAATCTAGTTGAAGGGGGGTGGAAGCGGGATAATGTAAGGAAAAAATATTGGGGGAGGCTTTGGGCGGCGCAAACTCACCTTCCCTTTCCGTCCAAGGACTAAAGCATCCCTATTCACCTCCAAATTAAAGCTGGCAACTACAATCTTGAGAATCAAATGCAAGGCGGAACTAAACAGTTGGGACCACGTTTTCAGGGTAGAGAGGAAAATAACAACGGACCAGAAACTCAGTCGATTAAATCCTTTCCCCCATGTGATTGTACTTCCGGCTCGGCCTCTCTTGCGCCCTGGAAGGAGAAAGGGAAAAAACAAAGATATAGGAAAATGAAGAGCCACACATCGTCAACAATACACAATGGCAACTCCCGTTCTCAATTTCAACTGGTTTTCCAATGCTGTAAAGAGCATTGGAGGGCCGTCGGTCTCTAGAGAGAATTTCGAGAGATTTTGTAGCAGTGCAAGAGAATCATGTCCAATGGTGTCACCGTTCACATTTTATATCGGTGGTTCAGAAAATGCTCTACATTTCTATCTCTATGGGTACCTTAAGTTAGACTTTTAAAAAAGTTTCCGTTTCCGGACGGAAGTGACTCTAAAATCCGGGGCGGGAAAGAGGCGCGAGGAAGATGACGTCAGGTGCTCACGCCGGAAGTGCCTGTGGTAGAGTGTTTGCTGGGACCCGGCGGCGAAAGGTTGGACCCCCCGCCCCCGAAAAATAAAGTGGGCGGGAGGGGGCGGGAAGAGAAGAGGGGCAGTGCGGTGGGAGGAGGGAGCGCGGCTGAGGAGAGCGGCGGAAGGGGGCGGGGCTCAGGTGGGTTGTCATAGAGACCGCCTGCAGTGGGGAGGGGGCTGAGGGGGCGGGGCGGGTGGAAGGGGAGACTTGCGCCCTTTGGGGTGAAGTTGAGGAGAGGTCTCCGTTGAGGTAGGTGCAAAAGAGGTTGCGGGAGGGCCCGGGATTGAGAAGGGGGTAAGGGGGTGCAGAATGATGGGATCGGCGTCGTGTTTTGATTCTTAGCTATTATGTATTATCCTATTTACACCCTTCCTTTATTCCCGGGAGATCAACGTATTCTCCCCTTCCCCGTTTTATCCCCACTGGCTTCATGAGCAAATGGTTGTTTGAATCCTGGTCTCGCGGGCACGGGTGCGACACTCTAGCTCAGCCTTTCCCAACCTCAGGTCCCTCCCCAGGTGTCGCTGGATGGTCCTGCTAGCTAGGGATGAGGGGAATTGTAGTCTAGTAACACCTGGAGACCGCCCAGCAGATGCCACAAGACTCTGCATGTCGCATATGGCTGTTCTTGGTCTCCGATATTGAACTAGTTAGCATGGGGGTTTTCCCCACCCCAGGCTTTTCAGAGGCAATTTTTACGTGTGAACACTATCTGGTCACAGGTGTTTCCTGAAGCGGGATCCTTTGGCCAGCATCAAATGTAGTTGGACTATATGCTTTGGATGTAGAATGTTCTAGACAGGTTTAATGCTGTCATAATTACCTTAAAAGAAAAACAAATCATGTATCAGTGGTGGAAGGGGTCTTCCTTTCTAGGGAGCTACCACCAGTCAGCATAGACTGGGCTAGAGAAATAGTCTGACCTGTTAAAATCTGTTGTTGTTGTTCAGTCATTTAGTCGTGTCCGACTCTTCGTGACCCCATGGACCAGAGCACGCCAGGCACTTGTTAAAATCTAGCTCTCTATAAAAACATCAAATGCATGGATTGCTTCCCAGACAACAGTAGGAATATAAGATGCTGCTTTATGCCCAAACCATTAGTCCATCCAGCTCAGTATTGCCACACCAACTACACTTATCCAGGGCTTCAGGCATGGGACAGTCCCAGCCCTAACTCAAGATGGGCAGGTCTCCTGGGATCATCTGCATGAAAAGTAGATGCTCTACTACTGAGCTATGTCCCTTCCCCCATCCTTCGTCTCCAGAATCAGATCCAGAAACCTAAGAGCATAGGCTGATAAAGAGTGTTTTCCATGCCACTTGTGTGTGTGCTCTTTTATGGGAGACGTATTATTATTATTATTACATTTTGACCTTTATGCACTAATGCACAGTTGTACAGACCCAGTCCTTTGAAATAAATGGCAATAGTTCAGTGCAAATTTAGGTGTGCTCAACTCTTTGTTGTATTGTGACCAAAGATTATAAAAGCAATCCACTTTTCTGATTCCACATCAAGACCCAACTTGAAAGAAAAAAATACCCATGAGGCATGCTATCTACTTTATACCTCACCCCCATTAACGTCATCTCTCCCATTTATTTGTTAAATGCTGCCCTCCCCCCACCCTATATTTAGAATAATAATAATTCTTTTTTTTAATATAATATTTATTGAGATTATGCAAAAAGTTACACAGAGAAAAAACAAACAAAAACTAATAAACACAAGCTAGCAAGAAAGTTAACAAAAAGGCAACCCAGAAAGAAGGGAAAAAAGAAAAAAAAGAAAATGATACAAAATACAAAAAACAGATAACTAAGAAATATAGAATAATAATAATTCTTAAGTGTTTAAAAAATACCCACCAAAAGGCACTTTAAGGCAGTTTAAAGCTTCAGCAAAAGTAACATAACTCTGTCTTCAGGCTTGCAATCTAAATAGTCACATACATAAGGGAAAGGGTTTTTTGAAGGGTTTGGCTTTTTTACAATCAAGTGGTATAAGGATAAATCTGGGAATAATGTTCATTTTGAAAGGATTCAACCTTCCCCTAAGGTTAAGGTTTAATGACTCCCATCTATCAATAACTAAAGAAGCCTCTTTTATTATTTTGTTTATATGAATTGTAACTAATCGAGTTATGTCTCTTGGCATTAAACCTAGTTATATAATAGATTTGGAGCAAATCCGGAATTGATAATTCCTTAACTGAAAGAACAATCAATTTTTCACGCATTGGCATCAATTCCTTTTGGACCAGTTAATAAAGTATCCTGATATTTTACCAAAAGCTTTTATTGTTTGCATCAATATAGGAATACTAGTTTGGTACCACCTGAAAATAAAACCAATTTATATTCAACTGAATTATGAACCGCTGTGTGAATCTCACAATGTTGTCTAATAGCGCAAGCTAGGGGGTTCTAAACAATTATTTAAAAAGCAAACATGAAAGTGAACATCCTTGTCTAGTTCCTCAAGACAGTGAAAAGGTGGTGGACATGATACCATTCACTTTAGATTTAGGTGAATCATACACTACTTTAATCCATTTTATAAAAAATAAAGGGAAAACCAATTTAGTTAAAGCTACCTCTATATACAGGGATGCGGGTGGCGCTGTGGGTTAAACCACAGAGCCTAGGACTTGCCGATCAGAAGGTTGGGGGTTTGAATCCCCGCGATGGAGTGTGCTCCCATTGCTCGGTCCCTGCTCCTGCCAACCTAGCAGTTCGAAAGCACGTCAAAGTGCAAGTAGATAAATAGGTACCGCTCCAGAGGGAAGGTAAACAGCATTTCCATGCGCTGCTGTGGTTCGCCAGAAGTGGCTTAGTCATGCTGGCTACATGACCCGGAAGCTGTGTGCCAGCTCCCTTGGCCACTAAAGTGAGATGAGCGCTGCAACCCCAGAGTCGTCCACGACCGGACCTAATGGTCAGGGGTCCCTTTACCTTTACCTTTATATACATAAATATTGTTGAAAACCATTTCATTGCCTAGTGATATAATTAAAAATTGTCTTTATTTTTATTTAAATCTTACAAATCCACCACTAATCTAATATTTTTTGCTGCCTCATTTTTATAAAGCCAGTCTGGTCATTCTCCGTAAGCACCACTATTACTTGCTGAATTCTATTTGCTTGGGTCGTTGTTAAAATCTTTGTATCAGCTTTACTCAGTTTGTCTGATTTGGTATAGCTGTAATATAAGCTTGATTAAATGCCATTGATAAAATACCTTTGTCAGACATCTCTTCATACAGTTGATGAGGTTTTGGTACTAGTAGATCAATGTATGTCTTATATTATTCAATAGGAAATTGTGGTATTTTACCAGTTGTCATTTTAAGAATAGTTTGCTTGATTTCTGCTTCTGATATTGGTGAAAAATAACATTTGCATTTGTCAATAATCTAAATAAGGTAGTTTTATTTTATTTTTAAAAGCTTCTACACCCTCATAAGCTATGACTTTTAGTTTATTATATAATTCCAAATAACATTTTAAAAAAAATAATCATTAATATCTTTTAAGCTTTTATAAACTTCACCTTTCTCCCCTCTACTACTTGGGATTATTGTCTTATCCCACTTTGACAAATTTTACCTAGTCTTTCGCAAAACAAGTATTAACACCTGGAACTTAACACATACTTTGCAAGAACCTTTATTGAACTACAGAACTCCTTAACACATTCTTTGGTGCAAATCCAGTTGGCTTCAATGGGATTTACTCCCAAGACAGCAAACGTAGAATCCTAGTCATTATAAAGAAATATCCCTTGATCAGATGAATTACGTTGGAAAGTTAAGGTGTGGTCAAAAGTGAGTGGTAACAGTAGTGGGTTTGGGAATCATTAGAGCACTATGCAGTGACTGGAGAGGAGGAGAAAATCTGGCCTCAGTGACTTATATGGTTCTTGTTACACCTACAGAAGAAATGGCCCCAGAGGAATCCCAATCCCTGTCGGGTTCTGAGGAGCAAGAAGACAATTGGCAGCTACCTGCTAAGCAACTATCTGATAATACAGACAACTACTTAAGGTAAATACGCCCTCTTTCCCATTGAAATGCTAGGTAGGATAAAATGCTAGGTAGGGAAGAAAGTTGGGTGGAACCAATATGCATTGTGATCCAACTCCTTGCTGCTCGGCTATCCATTCAGCAATTGTCTTTGGACAGGTCCTCAGATAAATCTAAACCAGGAGTTGGGACCTGGATGGGGCTAGCAGTCCAGAGTCTTGCCTTCCCCCAAACCTTTTGGACCAAGTCTGAGAGGAGATCTGAGACACCTACCTGTCAGGCACCTGATGTCACAATGATGTTGGGTCCCTTGTTTTCCTTTGATCATGCAGTGTGAAACCAAACATAAAGACTAGCAGCTGAAAATCATAGGCTTTCAAAGGCACTACTATATTTTGCACTGGACAGACAAAAATCCCACAGTTTTTGCATGTTGTGCTCAGCACATTCGGTTTAAAAGGGAGTTCTCCTTCACATTGTACATTGCTGATTTTTCTATATTAACAGCCCTGCACCATGTTGTTGTTTGAAGTGCATCTGAGGCAGTGTGTGTCATTTTTTATTTTTTTATTTAAGATGTTCATATTTGGTTTTTGAGCAGAACTAATACTGTATTTTGATGTCCCACAGGTAAATGTTTCCATAACCTTATGGAGAGAAAGGACTTTGAAGCATGGCTTGATAATATTTCTGTTACGTTTCTCTCTCTGACGGACTTGCAGAAAAATGAGTCGTTGGATCACCTGATTAGCTTGAGTGGGGCTATCCAGCTCAGGCACCTCTCCAATAACCTAGAGACCCTCCTCAAACGGGACTTCCTCAAACTCCTCCCGTTGGAACTCAGTTTTTATTTGTTAAAATGGCTTGACCCTCAGACCTTACTCACGTGCTGCCTCGTCTCTAAGCAATGGAACAAGGTCATAAGTGCCTGTATGGAGGTGTGGCAGACTGCCTGTAGGAAACTGGGCTGGCAGATTGATGACTCTGTCCAAGATGCTTTGCACTGGAAGAAGGTGTACTTGAAGGCCATCTTAAGGATGAAGCAACTAGAGGACCACAAAGCCTTTGAGACCTCCTCACTGATTGGACACAGTGCCAGAGTGTACGCACTTTACTATAAAGATGGACTTCTTTGTACAGGTAGGATGGCCCAAATGGCTTAGGTGTAGTGGTGCAATGAGAATTAGTGTTGTGTATGTGTGTGAGATGGACGCGGGTGGCGCTGTGGGCTAAAGCCTCAGCGCCTAGGGCTTGCCGATCGAAAGGTCGGCGGTTCGAATCCCCGCGGCGGGGTGCGCTCCCGCTGCTCGGTCCCAGCGCCTGCCCACCTAGCAGTTCGAAAGCACCCCTGGGGGCAAGTAGATAAATAGGTACCGCTTACCAGCGGGAAGGTAAACGGCGTTCCGTGTGCGGCTCTGGCTCGCCAGAGCAGCGTTGTCACGCTGGCCACGTGACCCGGAAGTGTCTTCGGACAGCGCTGGCCCCCGGCCAATAGATGTGAGATGGGCGCACAAACCCCAGAGTCTGTCAAGACTGGCCCGTTCGGGCAGGGGTACCTTTACCTTTACCTATGTGTGTGAGAGGGCTGCGAGCCAGGAAGTCACCGATTGATTGATTGATTGATTGATTGATTTCACAAAATGTATACACTTGGTTTTTCAAAATACATCAAAAGATAAAACAATAAAATTATACCTAGAAACACGTACAATAATACAGGCAACTTTCCACTTACGTGGGGGTTACGTTCCCCCCCCAAAAAAAAAACAGAAATGAAATGTGCGTAAGTGGGGAGCTTGAGTGGCTTTGTTTTCTGTTCTCTCTCCCCCCCCCATCCACTTTTGTTTGCCCTTGTTCTGCTCCTTCCCTTCTAATCTAAAGGGTGACGAAGACTCCCTTCCTCCCCTCTTCACCTTCAATCTTGGCAGGAAGGATAGGGAAGCCGCGCAGCTGAGCCCGCTGCAAGGAACAGCTTCCTGCCTTTCAGTTTCCCACACATGAATTTGGAACCTGCAGCCCTGTTGACACATTTTAAAGCTTTTGTTCTTCATTAGGTGGATATGGAAGGGATTATTTCCAGGGGAGCCCCCACTCCTCACCAGAGAGGCTGGGAAAGCCGCACAGACAGGACTTGCGAAGTGGCTTTCCCAGTTCTCACCTGGTGAGCATGATGGTGCAGCAGCAGCAGCAGGGCCCCCGTGCGCCTTTTTCAAGCCTTCATAATCTATAGAAAAATTCGTTTTCCAGGGAGGGTCTCCTTGCAAGCCACGGGGACTCTCCTGCCATTCCCAGGTTTGAATAGAATTATTTTTAATTTCCCGCTGCGTGTATACGGTTGCACATGAGTCGAATATGCGTAAGGGGTGGTGCCTGTATTTTAAAACACACAAAACTTTGAAATGCTAAAACAAGTTAAAACTCACATCAACTTTCTAAGCATCTGGGTAGGCTTGTCTAAACAAGAATATATTTAGCAGGCACCTAAAAGAATACAGTGAAGGCAGCTGCTTGCTATTAATAGTCAGGGAGTTCCAAAGTGTAAGTGCTGCTACAGTAAATGATTGAGTTCTTAAAAATGCAGAATGGGTATTATATGGCACTTGTGGTAGTACCACTTCCGCTGATTGAAGCGGTCAAGTGGGCACACGTTGGGTAAGCTGATCTCCTAGGTAAACTGGCCCCAAGTTATTATGGCCATTATATACTGATAGTAACACCTTGAACTTGGCCTGGTAACAAATTGGTAACCAGTGCAGATCACTGAACAGGCACTATATGCTGACAAGGCCTCACTCTTGTCAGCAATTGTGCTGCAGCATTCTGCATTAATTGCAGCTTCCGGATAAAGTGCAAGGGAAGCCCCCCCTAGAGCATATTGCAATCTTGAAGTAACCAATTCATGATCTACTGTGGCCAGACTTTCCCAGTTCAGGAATGTCTATAGCTGTTAAACCAGTCACAGTTGGTAAAAGGCACTTCCAACCACTGTATATACCTGAGCCTCCAGTGACAGAGCTGGATCCAGAAGCACTCCCAAACAGTGAACCTGCTCCGTAAGGGGGAGTGCAAGCCCAGGAAGGACAGGCAATTAACCATTTGCTGTAGTGAAGATGTTAGGGTGTTGATTCCTTGGAATAGTTAAAAGGGCAGGGGGAATGGTAACTGATGGGATCACTTAATTGAAATCAAATGACTGCCAAGTGACCCTAGGTTTCAGATCCTTTCCTGGAACATTGTGGGTTTGAGGAAAAAGGCCAATGACCCTGAATTTATTAGTTTTATTAAATCTTTTGATGTTATTTTACTACAAGAAACCTGGACTTGTTACAAAATTAATTTGATAGGATATTAAGTCCACAAATCCTAACCCTTCTTTGTGCATGGCAGACTAAACTTAAAATCACTACCCTCAAGACCTTTGAGGGATTTTGACCACCCCTTGGAACTTTGTATTATGAAATTAAAATAGTAAAGAAGAAAAGATTGGTAACAACTGGATTGACTGTCTGTTAAGCACTTGGAAGAGAGAAAAAACTGACTGGAGTTGGAGGTAATGGAACAGAGGACTGGCAAGATGGACTCCAGGAAGATTTATTTGTTTAGTGGGGAGGATGGAGAGGAGATACAGATTTTGTTGAGATTACATTGGCCCACCCCCTTGAAGGTTAAAGTTGGAAAAAGAACAGTGAAAGGGACAGGATGGACCATAGTATATACCATCTTGATGGCTTCTGAAACTTTCAGACAGAAAAGAAGAGAGATGGGTTGTGTTTATTTATTTATGATGTGGTTGTATGTAAAATTGGGGATCAAATGTGAAATGTGGAGGGTGGATGACACTGGAAGATTGGCAGTCTTAGAGGTGGGGAATGTATATTATATATTTATACCAAAAAAAATAATAATTCCAGGGGCTTCATATTCACCCTCTGCACTTCACACCAGTGAGGCTGAGTTGTTGATTACTGGGGCCAGATGTCAGACAACAATGTTCAAGGCCATATTAGGAAGGAATGTACACCAGTTGTCTGGAAGGAAGCAAGATCTGTTTTTCCCAGGCAACGTGTTACTCAAGAGGTATCAGAAGGAGATGTTTGACATACCTCTGGGTGAAGTTGCTGTTGTGGTCTGTCTCTCACACGGGACCGGGCGAGGTAAATACATCGCCGAGGCCTGCACCTCAACCCGTAACTCCCAATAACCATCCCCAGCAGTTTCATATACAGTGGTACCTTGGTTTTAGAACAGCTTAGTTTATGAACAACTTGGAAATAGAATGCTGCAAACTCAGAAGTAGGTGTTCTGGTTTGTGAATTTTGCCTTGGAAGCGGAACATGTTCTGCTTCCTGTTGAGTGTGTTCCATTTGTAAATTGAGTCCCCCGCTGCTAATCAGAGGCTTCCTGCTGAGTCCCAAGCACCCATGCAACACAGAGGTGATATTTGGAGCTTTTGTTTTTGCTAAAAAAATTTGGCGTTTTTGTTTGTGTGGCTTTTTCGTTTTTTGACATTTTAACAGCTTCCTGGCTGTTGGGAACTTCATCAAAAACATGAGATTCATCTGGCATGACTTGTTTTTGAGAAACCCATGCTGGGTTGTAGTAATCACAGCATCTTTTTCTAATTGCTCACCAACTGTTTAGTTATCTGGGAGCATTCCTGCTACTGATGTCAAGCTCACCGGTAGGTAGTTACCTGGGCTTCCCCTCCCCCACACACACCTTTTGAAGATGGGGAGAACATTTGCCCATCTCCAGTCCACAGGGACTTCTCCTATTCACCAAGAATTCTCAAAGATTATAGACAGAGGTTCTGAGATTACATCCACAAGATCCTTTAGTACCCTTGGGTGCAGCTCAACAGGCCCTGGAGATTTGAATTCATTTAAAGTATCTCTTTCCCTATCTTGGGCTGAAACTCCCTCCTTGCATCATTTATTCTGTAATCACCAGGTTGTGCACTGCTTTCCCTTCAAAGCTGTACATGTCTTGGACCTGGAGGAGGTGATCCTTCAGGAACTCAACCCAAGATGGCATATGTGCTGAGATAATCTTCAAAGACCCTACCTTCTGGGTGAGGTGGTTTCCAACTGAGGAGAGAGTCTTCTTAATGGTGGCACCTGCCTTTAGATCTCATTCCTGAAGAAGGCATATATTTACTATCTCTGGTACCAGGAGAAGTCTTCCTACATTTCCTCAGGCCTTTAAATCCACATTAGAATGTTTTACATGTTGATTTTATCTACTGTTTTTATTCTTACATAATGTTATCATTGGGTTCCTACTACTTTGTAGATTGTATTGTTCATCAGACATTTAAGGTGTCCTTAGAAATGTTTTGTCATTGTAGGCCAAATACTGTGGAACTCCCTTTCATTGGAGGTCAGGGCACCCTACATATTGAAATTCCGGCACCTACAGAAGACATTTTAAATATTTCAGCAGGTGTTTTAACTGAATTCTGATTTTATAGTTTTAACCAATTTTTATCTTTATTGTGGAGTTGTTTGCACACCACTCAGGGACTCTCATAATTAACTGGTACAAGCAACTCCCATTTTGTGCGCGTTCAAGGAACACATGACCGCTGGTGCATGCACAGTTTTCAGCCCCAGAAGTGGGAGGGAAGGCTTATGCGTGCCCTGCCAACACGCATAATGACCCCCCCCCCACTTGGGAAGTTGCCTGTATACAAATTGCCAGAGTAAGTAATGTTACTGGGAGGTGGCATATATAAGAAGAGCCTTGCTGGAACAGGCCTATGGCCCATCCAGTCCATCTTCTCACAGTGGCCAACCAGATGCTTGCAGGATACACATGAGCAGGATTCAAGCACAAGAGCGCTCTCCTCTCTTGAGGTTTCCAGCAGCTGGTATCCTGATGCTTTATTGCTTTCAACTGTGGAGGCAGAACATAGCTATTGTGAACCTTTTCCTTCATGAATTTGTCTACTCTTTTGAAAGCATCCCAAGCAGTGGCGTAGCGTGGGGGGTGCAGGGGGGCCCAGCCGCACCGGGCGCAACATCTGGGGGTTAGGGTTAGGGGGGCGAAAATCCACGGGTTAGGGGGGGCAAATTACTTGCCTTGCCCCGGGTGCTGACAACCCACGCTACGCCACTGATCCCAAGTTGGTGACCACCACTGCCTCCTGTGCCATAGTTCAGCTATTCACCACATGAAATAGTACTTTTCTTATCTGTCCTGGATCTTCCAATATTCAGCTTCATTGAGTGGGCTGAGGCTGGAAGGCTTGTCTAAAGATGCTTAGTGATGTTATAGCAAGACCAAGATCTGAATAGGAGATTTGATCATTCACAGCTCACCATAGGCCATGATCAGGCCCCATGGATCCCAGACCTTGTTCTAGCCACAAGCTTTCACTAACATTGTAGAAATGTATTTCATAAAAGCATGCAGTGTCTGTATGCTACACTACAATAAGCTATGGTTTGTTGTGATAGAAACAAGCCTGGTGCCCCTCCCCAGGCTTGCCTGGTCTCCACTGACAGATTCAAGGACAAGCTTCGAAGCTTTTGCTTCTATTTAACTGCAGCTTGCCATCTTGTAGAAACCCAATACACTGTGATTCATTTTTACTATGTTGCAACAAACCAGCATCAGACCACTGTTTATAAAGTTGGCATGTTTCCACAGAAATTATGTGTAGCCGCACTTTAGAGTTCATGTGTCATGCTAAACTCTGGCTAATAAGAAGCAAAAATTTCCAGTTTCCTTGCACCAGAGTTCAGAGCATATGAGCCTAGGAGTAGGCTAATCTTGTTGCTGTTGTGTTAACCATAGTTTATTGTGATGTTTGAACACAGCCAATGTGTGCTAATATTAAAGAAAGGCCTCTTCAGCATTCTAAAACCTACAATACATTCTGAGGAGGAGGCTGCTCCTTTGGCTTCACACCAGTCTTCCCTACAAATTCCCCTACCATGGATCTGCTGTGGAGTGTGGATCTCCCTGTGAGGGTGGCTTTTTGGTGGTAGGGTGGGGCTTAAAACCAAATGCTCAAATTATCCATTAATGAAAGGGCAGCAATGGAACAGGCAGCATTGATTTGTTTATACAAAAAGCAGCTGACCTAATATAAACAATCATTTCTGTCTGGAAAAGTGAAGGATTTATTTGCAAGCCAAAGTTTTTAATCCTTTGAGACTTCCTACTAGCGAGAGAGTTAATTGTCACAGATCCTATCATGTGTGACCAAAAGCTTCATCTTCTACTATTGGAGGCTAATGATTTTGCATGACTAGGACTTTCTGTTCTGCACCAATCACTCCTCTTCCCAAATCAAAATGATTGAGTTGGAATCAATTATGTGCCACAAGTGTATCTGCATTCTTGTTTGCTTAATTGCGCTCACTTGTTCTGCATCATAAACTCAGGCTTGGAAATCCTTGTCAATGACAGGAAGGGCATGGATATATTTCTGAGTTTTCTCCTGTATGCATAAGAACTAGAAGCTTGTTTTATTTTTAAATGCCAAGCAGATATCCCCCCCCCAAGATATTCAAAATAGTTTTAAAGCAGGAATGTCTTTCCTTTTTTCGGCCGAGGGCTGCATTGACCTATGTGCAATCCTCCAGGGGCCACTTACCAAAGTGAGCATAGCACAGAAATAATAGATCAATTTTGAGGGAACTTGGGGGAGATCACAGAAAATTTTCAGCAGAATAATATCATGGCAGGGTACTTTTGGGAGCAGAGAGCTGTCAGCAGGGTTTACTTTTTCATTGTAAAATTGGGGTGGGGGGGATCTCAGATACCTTTTTAAGAAAGTTTGACATCACAACTTTAAAGCTTTCTTGTGCCAATAATTTCCAAATTATAGAAGAACAGCTAAAGTGCCAATTCCCATGTGCCCAATAACTTGCCTGAATAGAAGACTGCCCTTTGTGTCTCTGTGTGCGATTGAGTGCTCAACTTTCCCTCCTTCCATTCAGCCCCTGGGTAGGTAATTATGCACTGTGGTTTTAGGGATGATCAGATTATTCAAGACACTCTTTTGTGGCAGACTTGCCCTCTCCACCCAATTTGCCCTGTTGCATTTATGTATGAGCCATTGGTCTAGGCATGCCTTGGGATCAGAGTGGAACGAGTACTAATAGAGAAACACTGAGGACACACTCCTCATTGAATGGGTTATTTTTCTTTTCATTTGTTATGAAAGTAAAACAGTTTCAGGTGTTAAAAAAATAGGCCTCCAAATTTTGATCAGATGTTTGGGAAACAATGAGACAGACTCTAACCAGTGGCTCTTTCTAGATGGGTCACTGAGAAGCTTAAGTAGTGGCTGGCCAAGTAGTGAAACTATGGCTGATCTGAACTCAATTCTCCCAGGTCCTGGTTGGATGCCATTGTTTTGTGGGTCATGTTGGATACCTTCTGACTTCTCAGCCACTAAACCACACTTCATTTCTTCCTTTGCGGCCGCAGGTTCAGATGACTTGTCTGCAAAGCTATGGGATGTGAGCACAGGGCAATGCATCTATGGGATCCAGACCCACACCTGTGCAGCAGTGAAGTTTGATGAACAAAAGCTGGTCACAGGCTCCTTTGACAACACGGTAGCCTGCTGGGAGTGGAGCTCAGGAACTAAGACCCAGCACTTCAGAGGCCACACGGGGGCAGGTGTGTTGGTGTCCTCAGGAATGCCTGAAGCCCTTTAGGCCATTTCAAGCAACATCTGTCTGCAATCTAGCCTTGCTAGACATCTCCCCTAGTTTAGCAGCTACCCTACTCACTCTCCATGTTGGATCAGGCTAGTTGCCCATCTAGTCCAGCATATTGTTCTCACAGTGGCCAAACAGATGCCTGTGGGAAACCTGCAAGCAGGACCTGAGCACAAGAGCAGACCTCTCCCCTCCTATGGTTTCCTGCTACTGGTATTCAGAAGCATTTTTGCCCCTGACTGTTGAGGCAGAGAGTAGCCGTCGTGGCTACTGACCATCGATAGCATTTTCCTCCATGAATTTGTCTAATCCTCTTTCAAAGCCATCTAAATTGGTGGCCATCACTGTCCACAGCAGGTGCAACTTCCTGATATGAGAGAGGGAGAAAAACCTCTCTATCTACTTTGTCCACCCCATGCATAGTTTCGTAAACTTCTATAAGGTCTTACCTGCCTTTTCTCTAAACTAAAATGTTCCAAATGTTGCAGCCTTTCCTCATGGGAGTTGCTCCATCCCCTTGATCATTTTAGTTGTCCTTTTCTGAAACTTTTCCAACTGTATATAATCCTTTCTGAGATGAAGCAACCAGAACTCTACACCGTTCCATGTTGCTTGGGACTGACTCTAGCATGAGCTTTACATGTAGAAGGTCTCTGGTTCAGTTCCTGGCATTGCTAGATAGTAGTAGTAGTAGTAGTAATAATAATAATAATAATAATAATAATAATAATAATAATAATAATTAATAATAAATTAATTAATTATACCCCACCCATCTGGCTGGGTTTCCCCAGACACTCTAGGCGGCTCCCACAGAACATTAAAAACACGACCAAACATAAAACATTTAAAACTTCCCTAAACAGGGCTACCTTCAGATGTCTTCCAGAAGTCAGATAGTTGTTTATTTCCTTGACATCTGCTGGGAGAGCGTTCCACAGGGCGGGCGCCACTACTGCCTGGTTCCCTGTAATCTCACTTCTTGCAGGGAGGGAACCACCTAGGAGTTGGACATCAGTGTCCGGGCTGAACAATGGGAGTGGAGATGCTTCTTCAGGGATACTGGGCCTAGGCCGTTTAGGGCTTTAAAGGTCAGCACCAACACTTTGAATTGTGCTCGGAAATGTACTGGGAGCCAATGTAGGTCTTTCAGGACCAGTGTTATATGGTCTCAGCGGCCACTCTTTCAGCGGATCTGGGAAGGCTCCCTCACAGAGGGAAGCATTCACCAGCCCCCAGAGCCCATCAGCCAGCCCTTCCCAGCTCACTGTTATTAGCCAGGATCGGCAAGGGGACAGGTGGTTGGTTTCACTTGTCCAAGCAGCCTGTCCACATCCTTGGAGGTAACAGATTGGAATTGATCCCATGCAACTTGACCAGAAAGGACTCTAGCACTCTCCCGGCCCTGCTCCCATGGTGGACTCTACCTCTTTCCAAATCTGAGTGACTTTATCTGCAAAAAGGTCTCCTGCAATGAGTTTGCAAAGCTTTTTTTGCAGATAAAGTCACTCAGATTTGGAAAGAGGTAGACTCCAGGAGAACATCCACCATGACCTGAGGCAGCTCAGGCAGGGAATCTTGGTGCAGTGGAGAGGTCGGTACTCCAAAAGGAATCCTGTACTGCCCCTATTGCCCAACTTCCAGAACATGCACTCAGAAAACTGGGTTTTCCCAACAGGACACCTGATGTAAGCTAATGACTTCCTAAAAATCACTGCAACCCCACCCATATGACATGGGTTGCTGTGTATAAGAGAAACCTGGTGGACAAGCAGCGACAAGAACAGGCCCATCTGCCTCATCTAACCAAGTCTCTGTCACACATGCCAGATATGGCTGGGAGAAACTCCCTGTTTGAAACCCTCGAGAGCCGCTGCCAACTCATGCAGATAGTCCTGAGCTACATGAACCAATAGCCTGGCCCAGAATAAGACAGCTTTCTAGGCAAGGAAACCCCCTCCCCTGGCTGCAGTTCTCTAGCTCTAATCATTGGATAGGCATTACCTAAGTATGTTTACCTGGCTATCCTTCCAAACTTGTAAATTCTACACGTCTATTACATGGAAGGGAAAACTCTAAATTTCAAGGAAGCCAAATCAGTATAACTGCAGTGTGACTCACAATTGCACACACGCACATCCCAAAATAACTGCATGATTACTTTGATCTGACTTGGTATAGAGATCAGCATGGCCAATCTCTTTTAAAGTTCCCTTTTCTTTTTTGGCTTTTGTAGTTTTCAGTGTTGATTACAATGACGAGCTCGACATCCTGGTCAGTGGCTCAGCGGATTTCACTGTGAAGGTCTGGGCCTTATCAACGGGAGTGTGTCTCAATACACTAACAGGGCACACGGAATGGGTCACAAAGGTAGGCTGGGTTAGCTCCCTTCCTGTTTAAAGTTTGCACTGGGTGTCATTTATTAATAGTTGCATTTATATCCCACCTTTCCTCAAAACGCTCAAGGTGGCATACGTGGTTCTCTCCTTTTGTCCAATTTTACCCTCATAACAACCCTGTGAGGGAGGGAGGTAGGTAGGTTAGGTTGTAAGATAGCAGTTGGCCCAAGGTCATCTTTGTGGCTGAGTGGGGATTTGAATTCTAGTTTCCCAGGTCCAGTGCTCTAACTGCTACACCACAGTGGCTAAAATTTAACTACAAACCATTTGAGGCCAAAGGTTATTTGCCAGCTTTGCATATCTGGTGCTAGAGGACAAGGCTACCACATGCAGGAATATAGGTAATCGCTTTCCGCTGAGTCAGACCACTAGGTCCATCTAGCTTGCCTACACTGACAGGCAGTGGCTCACCAGGGTTTCAGACCTTGCGTCTCTCCCAGGCCTACCTGGAGATGGCAGGGTTTTAACTTGGGACATTCTGCATGCAAAGGAAGTACTCAGAGCTACAGCTGCTGGTTCCCAACATGTGGAGGAAACCATGATGTGCGTGCAGCATTCTATATTTTTTTCTTTTTGTAATACCATTAGTGCACATGATGCTTTATAGAGCACAAGAGGATCAATCCCTGCTCTTAAGAAGCTTACAAAAATTCAACATAGGGAAACGAGGAAAAAGGAGGAGGTGGAAACGGGTTAACATTGAAGCAGTGTGTGGTTGTTTCAGCTACACAGCCTTAAAGCAGGGCATGAGACCCAGGTGGTTGTGCCATAAGCTTAATGGGAAAAAGTGGGTTTCAATACAGCAGAAATCATTTTGTGTAAGAATGTGTAACAACAGAGATCATTCTGAAGTAAGAACAAAATCTTTCTGTACAGAACGAACTGAACGTACTGTACTGAAGTAAGAACAACAAAATCCAGCTGCACAGTGGGTTAGTTGGAGACAGTGCACAGCCTCCATTGTGGCTTCTCTTTCTCGGACATAATAGAGCAGCATCTGGCATTTCTTACCGTGAGATTAGATTTTTACCTCCCGGGACATAAATGTATCTGAACAAACATTTCAGTGCTTATTTTAGTGACCTGTCTGACATTTTGCCTCAAGCCTTAGACACACTTTGTTCCTACTGCAGGTGGTCTTGCAGAAGTGCAAAGTCAAATCTCTCATGCACAGCCCTGGGGATTACATCTTGTTAAGTGCAGATAAATACGAAATCAAGGTATGTATGGTCTCAGCTTCATGGAACTCCAGAAATCGGGGAATTGCAGGTGTAAATAAATTCTGGAAAGTCACAAGCCTTTGCTGGATTAGACTAGATCAGTACAAATCTGAATCTGACTAGGAAAGTGCCTTCAGTATTGGCTGGCTATCAGTATTGTCCACACTGAGTGGCAGCAGCAGTTCTCCAGGGTTTCAGGTAGGGGACATTACTAGCCCTACCTAGAGATTCCAGAGGATTGAACATGAGAACTTCTGCCTGCAAAGCACATGCTCTGTGGTCCTTCGCCCTAATGGATCCTAAGGGGTGAATTATTCTGCCCATTGTCTGCCAGCTGCTTGGTAGTTAGAAGGCTTTTTCATAAGCATGTCAAGAGGCAGGTTTTAGAGGACGAGGCTTCCCTTCAGTAGCAGAAGAAGGTAAAGAATATTTATTGCAGCCATAGGCCAGCTTAAGGTAAAAGCACCTACTTAGCATGACTAACGTGGGTACGTTAATTTCAGTGGGTCTACTCCAAGTAGAATGTTGTTGCATACAACCCAATAGTAATAATGGGTTATCTCAAACTAAGTTCTTCTAACAGTAGACCTATTGAAATTAATGGATCTAAAATAATCACACCCATTATTTTCAATGGGCCTATTCTGGGTAGAACCAGCACGGGATACAGTCCAGTTTTATCATCATCATTAGTGTGCATGGTACTTTGCAGTGTAACATAAGCAAAAAATAAAAGTACAGGTCTCTGCCCTAAGAAATTTATAAACTAGACAGTGGGAGGAAAGGGCTGAATTGCAAGGCTGAAAGGCAGTTACACAAACTTTTCCCATAACAACTGTGGGTTAAAAAGAGCTGCACCCACGAGGCTTTGCAGATGTTGAAGTGGGAGAGCTTTCCTTCAAGAGAGAGGCGGGGTTCTGGGAGGGAGTTCTTGGCTTGAAGGCCTGCAAGGGAGACTTCACCAAGTTAGCAAAGTGTACCCCCTTTATCCTTCCCTGTTGCCACAATCATTGGTTGATTGTATTGTTACAGATCTGGCCCATTGGGAGAGAGATCAACTGCAAGTGCTTAAAAACCCTTACCGTCTCAGAAGACCGCAGCATCTCTCTCCAGCCTCGGCTTCATTTCGATGGCAAATACATTGTTTGCAGTTCAGCTATCGGGTTGTATCAGTGGGACTTCGCCAGCTACGATATCCACAGGTAAACAGTCTGGATTTGAGGCCAACATATGCAGAGGTTGTTGGGATCTGTATTTCTCCTCCTCCTCCTCTTCTTTTTCTTCTCTCTCTTTCTCTCTCTCTCTCTCACACACACACATATACACATACACGCATATGTATGTATATTCTTGTTCTCTGTGTATGTGCCACAGAAGCTTCAGTAAAGCAGTTAAACACACCAACATGAAACAGTTGTTTTTAGCAGAGTTGTTCTAGTTGGCAGACGCAAAACACACACTCCATTTACACACACTATATATAGAAAAGCTTCTTTCTCTCTGGTCCCAGAGACGGTTCTGTACTTCAAAGTCCTTGCTGAAACAAAGTCCATTAGCAAGTTCTAACTCTGGTTGCTCAGAATCCTGCAACTGACTGAGTTCTCCGAGTTCCGTAGTCTGGCAGTTCTCCTTTTCAGATTATTTTTTTCAAAAACTCTTCACACAAATCCATAGTTCAACAGATGGCGTTCAACAATTCCTGCAATCTCCTATCACGACCCACACTTTATACTGTAAAGTGAACCCTTTTACTGTGTACACAAAGTTGCTTGCCAAATTTGCCCAGTGACATAGATAAGAAGGTTACCACATTCAGCCAGGTGCATTGTGAGGCATGAGCCACTATTTCCAACTCATGTGGAATTAACCCAGTAAACACTTTTCTTAATAGAGGAAACTTAAGTCCTGATGCTTCCTGAGTCATGTTCCCGGAGTGTGCTGTGGAGGTCTGGCCAAGAGGTCTAAAGTGGGCAAGCTAAGCCGAATACCGTGGCAATGTCAGTGATAACTTGTAAGAGTCAGGTTTTGAATGACCGGTGCCATTCCAGATGGGATTCCTTTGGTATCTTGCATTTACATGGCAACATGTCACTTGCAAGACACCAGGATGCCAGGTTGGTTAAGTAGCGGCAGACTGCAATCTAGATCATATCAACACCATTAAAAAAATCATTTAAAAGATCAACTCTCCATTCTATGCATCATTTTCTTCTGATATTTGTGGTGGTCTGTTTTTTCTCTTCCCTTGCAGGGTTATCAAACCTCCTGAATTTGCGAACTTGTCCTTGCTGGGCTTCGGCGACATTTTTGCCCTCCTGTTTGATAACCACTACCTGTACATAATGGACTTGAGGACAGAGAAACTGATCAGCCGCTGGCCACTGCCGGAATACAGAAAGTCAAAGAGGGGCTCGAGCTTCCTGGCCGGGGAAATGGATTGGCTGGACGGTTTGGATGGTCAAAATGACATGGGCCTGGTCTTTGCCACCAGCATGCCAGACCACAGTATTCACCTGGTTTTGTGGAAGGAGCATGGCTGAAGCAAACCAGCAGGACTACGTGACGAACAAAACCACACAATTGATCCAGCCAGCGATGAGCCAGCCAGAGGAGACTGTGCATGAACCAAAGCAGCTCACCTTAACAGATATCATCATGCAATGCACAATCATTTTGCCTTCATTTTTTTCCTCTCTGTCATTTTCAATAGGCAGGGGAGTCGCAACCAGTTGCAGAGAAGAGGGGGTGTTTGTTTTCACTTTGTTTAAGCATAATGCATTATACAGCATGCGACTATCCCCCCACCTCTGGCTCATGTATTCTCATACATTTGAGCACATTCTTAACTATGATTTTCCTTTCCTTCTCCCCCAACCCCCCCCCCTTTTTTTGGGAGAGGGGGTGGAGGCAGAAGCGGGTTGGAAATGTATTCATAAGAAAGGATATTAGACACCTCGCCTTCCCACACCCATATTTCTTTATGAGAGGAAGAAAAAGAAATGAGGATGTTAATCACACACACACATCTTATTCACAGCCAGTGTGAAAGATCTGATGGCTCTGTAAAAGGGGACCATGCTGGTCAATTAATTTCTTTAGGGCCGGTGTTACTTTTTTATTTGCCATGCATGGAAGGGATGAACACTTGAGCCTGGAGAACTTACAAGTGTATGAATGTGGGTATTGAACCTGTGTGTGGCACTTGGGACTGTGATGGTGGTGTGGAGAAACTCGCAAACCTGAACTCCACCCTTGATATTATAGAAACGAGCTGGCAAGATCAATAGCCAAATGGCTGCCTTAGGAGGGATGCTTTGTCTCATAAGGCAAATTCTTAGGTCAGGGATAAATTGAATTGTGCAGGCTGATGAGCTTCTGATCAAAGGACAGCTCATGTCATTAGAGGTTCAAGCAGCTGGTATACCTCTTTTTAACCCTCTTTTTAAAGAGCTCTTGAAGCCCTTGCTTCTAGTGAGAAAAAGCAAGGGTGTTAACAAGGCCAGTGAGTAGATTGGAACAGCAGGCACAGCCACACTTTCCTCAAGAAGAGAGTGGGGAAAGATTGGAAGGAAGTTTTATAGTAGTGTGTGCCTGCAGTGCTCATCAGAGGCAGCTACCTCCAGAGGCATTCTGAGGCTTCTTTTTCAATGATGACTCATTTTAAAAGCTGTCATTCTTTTAATCGTTTTATGGACAACATGTTACCCACACTTAAAGGGCAAAACTGAGTTTGCTCCAGACCCTTACAAATCCATTGCAAAACATAGCTGAATTGAGTTTGGAACTTTGAAAGTGGAGGTAAGGGTATGCAGCAGGGATGTGGTGATGGCCTTCCCATCTTCCTGTGCTTCTCGGAAGGGAGCTGGGGCAGAGGTGGCAAGTCTTCCAGCACGTGCTATAAAAGTTTACACATCAATTTTAATTAAAAAAAAATCTGCCTGTTTTAATTATTGTCCCAATGTGAAGTTTTTGGAAATGAATGCATTTGTACTTCTTGGGCATCTGTGGCGCAGCTTCTCTCACTAGCAGCTGATAATGTATACTACCATACTGTGTAGAGCATCATCTGAGAATTTCTGCAAAGTAAGGTGCTGTGCAAGGCAGAGAAGCATAGCATACTAGTCTCAGTTTGTGTTTCCTAGGCTATTGGGATCCCAGGAGGAAGTGTAGAGCAAGCATGCAAAGCATAAATATCTAATGACCCACCACCACCAACTTACATCAGATTTGGATAGAAGTTTTTCTGATCCCCGTCTCCCCCACCCCAGATCAAGTACAAGATTTCCTTAAAATAAAATTTTAAAAAGTTAGAAAGCAAAAGAAAGACTAAATAATAAAGCACCACAGTGCTGAAGGGACAGTTACTTGCAATAAAGCCAAAGGCCCATGTAGTCCAACATCCCATTCTCACCGTGGGTGAGCGCTGTGGTCTAAACCACTGAGCCTCTTGGGCTTGCCAGTTGGAAGATCAGCAGTTCAAATCCGCGCAATGAAGTGAGCTCCCATTGCTTTGTCCCAGCTCCTGCCAACCTAGCAGTTCGAAAGCGCACCAGTGCAAGTAGATAAATGGGTGCCGCTGCAGCAGGAAGGTGAACAGCTTTTCCATGCACTCTGGCACTCGTCACGGTCCTCCGTGCACCAGTCGCAGTTTAGTCATGCTGGCCACATGACGCATGAAGCTGTCTGTGAACAAACGCCAGCTCTCTTGGCCTAAAGAGCGAGATGAGCACTGCAACCCTATAGTCACCTTTGACTGGACTTAACCGTCCAGGGGTCCTTTACCTTTACCTCTCACAGTGGCCAACCAGATGCCCTAATGGGAAGCCAACAAGCAAGACAGGAATGCCACACAGTATTGTACATGCCACCCTGAGCTCCTTCGGAAGGACATAAATTGAATGAATTAAATAAATGAATGAATAAATCTGTTCCAGAGTCAAGCATTATTTACCAGCATAAAGGCAATGTGTTTGGCGGGCTACCACCCCCTGGCTGACAGTATGAGACCACCTGTTCAGTATAGAGTATTTGCTCTACACCGCAAAAGGTGGCATCTCCAGGTAGGCCTGGAGGTGTCCCCTACCTGATACTCTGGGAAGAACGTCTGCCAGTTGGTGTAAACCCCCAACTAGTTGGACCATTAGTCTGACTCGGAATAAGGCAGATTCTTGGATTTTGCACTGTTTAGGCCAGAGATGAGAGGAACCCTTTTCAGCTTGAGGGCTGCATTCTAGGCAACCTTCTGAGGGACACATGCCAGTGGTGAGCAGATCCGGAGATAAAAACATGCAGAGAAACAAATGCAGCTGTCACCTTTAGTATAGTAGGCTGGTTTCTGCACACTTGTGCGCGTGCACACACACACATACACATCTTCCATCCAGACAGTATTAGCAGGTGCTTAAGGACACATTCCAAAAGCACTCAATGCTGTAAAGGTGTGGCCTGGGGAATGTTCCAAGGGCCAGACAGGCCTGCAGGGCCACATTTGACACCCCCCCCCACTCCAGCCTGAGGTTCCCCACTGTGTGAAGAAGTGTGTCCTCCTGTGTCCTTCCCATAGTCAGCTTCATTGGATGTCCCAGAGTTCTAGTATTATGGGCTAGGAAGAAGAAATCTCTCCACTTTCTTCTCAGCACACATTTTTATCCACTAGCTTTTCTCCTGACGCTCATAATTCTGCAAGCACACCACTGGATAGTTTAGATTGGAACATTTCTACAGTTACTTCTACCACTATCTTCCTATAACCGGTAACTTCTTCCTTGTTTCTACACATCTCTCACATGTGGTAAAAAGTCTCCCTCCAGATGCTGATTTTCCACATTTCCCAATATGTCAAGTACCACTGCATACCCCACCCCACTTTTCAGTTTTCTCTATATTCAACTGTCACTGAGAATTGACATACAAAAATCAGTTCTCAGTAACTCTTAAGAACATGACATAAGTGGAAACTCTGGCTTCAGATGTTTTAAGCTATGACTTCCATCATTCCAGGCAACCTTCAGAAGTGACACAATTAAGAAAATAACCTGTTCTTGGGTGTCATGGTACAAGAGAGCATTCATGATGGGTTGAAAACAGGCTTATGTTTAATTGCAAACAAACAAGCCACATTATTACTACTTTCCATTTAATCTAGGGTTTAACTGTGGAACTCACAGTCACAGTATAAGGAGAAATGGAATCAGGCACACTTTTTGGATATTAGTAACTTTTTATGGCAATATAAAAAATTCCTTCCAGTAGCACCTTAAAGACCAACTAAGTTAGTTCTTGGTATGAGCTTTCGTGTGCATGCACACTTCTTCAGATACACTGAAACAGAAGTTGCCAGACCCTTCTATATATTGAGAAGGTGGGGAGGGGTATTACTCGGAAGGGTGGTGGGAATGGGAGATTTTTATGGCAATAACGTACCACAATAGTAATAATTTAATGAATAAATAATACCCCCACAGCTGCCATTTTGTGTTATGCCACACACCCCACAACACCCATTTGTGATTGACACCCACATAAAACTTTCCAATTGTGCCAACAGGCCCCCAAAAGGCTGGGGAACCCTGAGTTATGTGATCCCTGAGTTGGAGGCTTCCCCACCCTTTGTGCCTCCCTTCATAACTTGACAACCGAAGAAGCGCTTGCTGGATCAGGCCAGTGCCCCATCTAGTCCAGCATCCAGTTCTCACAGTGGCGAACCAGATGCCTGTAGGAAACCCACACGCAGGATTCGAACACAAGAGCACTCTCCTGCCCTGTGGTTTCCAGCAACTGGTATTCAGTATTGCTGCTTCCGACTGTGCAGGCAGAGCATAGCCATCATTTCTTGCATCAAACAAGACCCTCTTCCAGTTCTATGGTACCAGATAAGATGTCAGCCCCACCTTAATGATGTTAAGATTCTAATCTTAACAAGGAGTGCTAAACATAGGTCAGCCATGCACCTCAAAAGCAGAATTCAAAAGACATACAACGTGGTAGTTGTATGATATGCAATTCAGAGAGCCCACTGAACTGCATTCAGCTTTAGGAAATCCTCTCTTGGTTTTCTTATTTCTTGCAGCAACTGCAAAAAAAATGCCACATTGATTGGCTATAATCTTCATCCTGAAGTTCTCACTTCTCTGGCTAACAGGAATTTTAAAAGAAAACATCAGTCCTTAGGACAGAACTAGAATGGAAGGTACAGTATCTATATGAGTAGGACCACAATCCCTAACAGACTTGCTAGGCAGTAAGCCACCTTAAACACAATGACTCTTATTTCCAAATAAACACAAGTAGGATTGCACAAGGAGGGCACAAGGAGAAGGGGACGGCAGAGGACGAGATGGTTGGACAGTGTTCTCGAAGCTACCAGCATGAGTCTGACCAAACTGCGGGAGGCAGTGGAAGACAGGAGTGCCTGGCGAGCTCTGGTCCAGGGGGTCACAAAGAGTCGGACACAACTAAACAACTAAACAACAACAAGGATTGCACTGAAAGTATTTTCATCAACTGCATTACAAAAAGGCAGACTGCAGTTAATATGTGGCTTGGGGCTGGTTGAGGCCAATGGGACCTGTGGCAAAAAAACATTTGGAGGGCATCAGGTTGAAGAAAGCTGGTAGCAGGGGCAAAGGGGGGAGGCAGGGGAGCCATAGCCCCAGGTGCACAATTTTGAGGGGGTGCAAAACAGGTGCCTCCACGCAGGAATCCCTGTCCCCCCTGCCTGTCACCCGGAAACTCTGGGCCTCGGAGCCTGGCCTGGCCTCACTGCCACATCTCTAGCCCCCTCATGGGGGGGGGTCACATGCCAAGGGCCACATTGGCCAGCTGGGCTTCCCCCTGCACAGTGCCACCTCGTGAAACCTCCATGCCTTGCACACGTCCCTGCTCCTGCCCGATGCAAGGTTTCAAGGGGGAACTGAAACTGATGGTCATAAATATGCATTAATTTCCATGGGTCGACTCTGACTAGAACACAGCTGGATACAGTGTGTAATGTTGAGCTGAGGAAGTCTGTGGTAGAACAGAACCACATTACTGGGTCCAGAAAGCAGCTGCCTCGGAATCTCTGCTGTTGTTTGTTTGAGGAGAGATAGGTTTCTAGCCCCCAGTAGTTTAAAGGATTTGCATGGCAGGGGGTGTGGAGGTGTAGGCAATGCCTACCAAAACAGTCAGGGGAGCAGCTGATTAAGATGCTCAGTAGGTCTTGACACAAGGTTCCGGAATAGTATCATGCTGCTTCCTTAACAGGTCAAACTAGAATAAATTATGTAATGAATATAATATCAAACCTGCAAATCTACTCAATTTGCAGGTGACAATTTTTCTACAACTATACATTATGCTGATTGTAGAACTCATCTAAGTGGTAAAGAGTTCTCATCACCTTTTTCTTTGTGTGTTAGATGTATTATTCTTTATTTTTCCATCATTCAGCCTGTGCGTGCCATTTCTTGTATAGCCAAGATTTTCACACATATAAAAGTAGGAGATAGCAGCTCATTTGGGAGAACCACAAGGACTGTGTACTCATGGACCATGGAATACTGGGAAGATGGACAGAATGGAATAACCTAGAAAAGGGAACGGCCAGCTGGAATTTTGAACAGAAGCATTCTGCAATTATATATATGATATGCACGTATGACACTGATATTTATATTTATATCTGATATATTTATATACAGACTACACACAGTACTGGATGAGTTAAACAGATCCTTCATCAAGGATGGGTCGTATTCAACTAAGTTGCACTTGGAGGAGACCCATTGAAATTAATGGATCTCACTTAGTCATGTTCATTCTTTACAATGGGTCTATTCTGAGCAGAACTGAAAGTGAATATAACCCTAATCCTTAAAATTGTTGCTAGGAGCTCAGTACAAAAAGGATAGTGCCTTTGATGGCTACTCTTGACTTTGGTCCATGACCTCAGAAAAATCTTGCTGCTATCATAGATGGGATGCTGACACAGACGGACCACTGGGTCTCTGACCCATCATTTCCTATATCTAGTGCACTTTTGCAATGCATGACAAATTATGCCTTCACTTTTTCTGTAGCTCCCTGAATCACATTCTCAAGAACAAACATGTTCCTTTTGAATTCATGATACTCCTCTCTTGAACATGCATTGGAAATTCATCCTGTACAACTTGCTCCCAAATACTCTTTGGGTGAACCTCCAAAGAGAAATATCAGTAATGTTTCCTGTGTTTACTACTTCACCACTTCAAATTGTATCTTCTGTAGCACTTTGTTAACTCTGCCTATTAGTGATGTGTTATATCTCCAGAGTATTGTGTCCTTGATCAGGGATTCCCTGGGCAAATCTGGTTGCAAAGGAGACCGACAGTGGAAGACAATTGCAACATCTGCAGGGACTTCCACACTGCCTCCGATCCCCTGAAGGACAGAGTGAACAGACGTCTGAACCACTTTCCTCGGATCAACAATCATTTTTCTTGGGTTTATGATCTCTTTCCTGTTTGGTTCTCGGAGGACATGCTGCAGGATGTTGACTCCAGGTACCATATTCCAAGAATGTGGAACATGAACAGGGGGGAAGGTGAAGACATTATTTGGGAAAACGTGGTTCTCAAAGAGGAAGATACCAATCTCCGGATTTTGTTTCTCAAGGTTTTGCATCAAGGTTTTCCAATTCATATGTTGAACGGGAAGAATAATTTCATCAATGTCATTCAGCAGAACGTACCTGCTCCTGTACATATTCCGGTAGACGCAGTCATTCAGAGCAGCGATTTGTCCATAGTAGCCAATTTTGGTCCCATCGTTCGTGAAATGCCATTTATTAGAAACACTGAGATAGGATGTGATTGGCCAGGGCACCACCTCCACAGTCCCTTCCACCACATAGAATTGAAGGACTTTCTCCATCAACTGGCTGCAGCTGTTCTTATAGATCACCACTTTCTGCACTCCAAGGAATTTATACATTTCCATGCTCTGCACGAACTGGAGGACGTTGTTATAGTCTCCAAACATGGTGGAGATGCACACTGTGAAGTCCACCAGAGTGCTCTGTCGCTGGCGATTTTTTATTTCAAACCGTGGTGATATGCCACTGTCAGATCCTTCGCCAGATGACTGCAATGCCATGTAACGAGGCTCACAGTGTGAGGGTTCCAAACAAATCAAGTCTGTGACCACATACGGAAATCCAAAACGATCCAAGTGGAATTCTATTACAGCCTTAGAGATAAAGGCCACATCATCAGCTGGGCAACAAAACCAGCAATAGTGGTCCTTAACTTCCTTGTGATGTACAATCCCAATCACCCGAGTCTGCCTTTCCACCCTGTCATCGAAGTATGGAGTGATAATAAAAGATCTGTTGTCACTCAAAGCAGAGATTGAGTTATTGGTGACCCATCCTTTGCAGAGGTCTTTTTCTTTCTGTGCAACAGGTTTGGGTAGTAAAGGGTATTTCTGTATCCGGTAGTAGGAAAGTGTTAGTATAGAGGCAAGAGCCACCAGACATACCACTGTAGCTAAAAAAGTTTTTCTTCGAAAACGGAACATCATTTCCAGCTTGAGATCCACACCAGCATCTGTTCCACTGCTGAGCCTGCAACAGAGAGAAGGTTGTTGAAGTTTTTTAATGTTACATAAAATAGTAATTTTATTGTATTTTAAGTTACTGTGAAAAATCTATGAACACATGATGAGAGCTTGTATTTTTCCATTGCAATATATTCCATGGGCTAGAATTGTGACTGGCCATGGATCTTTGAATAGAATTTCTTAATGTTTATTTAGGTTTATGAAGTAGCCCATTCGGAGTCACAGAGTTGTTGCAAGCTGACACAGATCTTCTCTGGGTGTTGCCGAAGATGCAAGCAAGCAGGAAACAGAACGGGACAAAGTTCATTTATTTTTAGCTGGAAAACCTGGTTTGAGATGTTCTAGAGCCATATACTGGGACCAGTGCATGTAAGAAGGGAAATGTATAACTGAGACAATGTATCAATTACTGTTTTCATAATATTTAAATCAAGTTTCTGAAGTAAAGCTTTAAAACTTAATTATTGTGATGGATTTTTTTTCTATACAAGAGACCAGAACAGGGAGAAATATGCAAATATTAATAATTCACTGCAGATATGACTAATTCACAAAGGTGAGGCAGGAAAATCTGTTTGTGGTTATTGACACAGCTCCAATTAATTTCATACTACAACAAAAGGCATCAAACAGTATGACAGTAAATAAATATATTGCCAGTTCTTAAATATGGGTATGTCAAAACATGCATTCTTCAAATACAGTGTCATATATGCAACAAGAATATATGCTACATCATCTGCATAGTTAGGTGTATATGAATTGAGTTCAGAATTTTAAAAAATTACTTCTAAAGCTCTATAGCAGGGGTGGAGAACCTGAAGCCTAGAGGCTGAATGCAGACCTCCAAGCCTCTCTGTTTGTCCTTTAAGATTCTCATCATCTTTTTTTTGCTGCTGAGCAGGAATGCCAGATGGATGCAGTTGTGAAGGCTTCTCCTGTGGCAGAGCTGGGGGTGAGTTTTTTAGGGGTGGGTAGGCCAGAAACCCATAATGTGGAATGTGGAGTTAACCAGGGCTATTGACTGTTTGGCTCCGAAGCGCCCTCTCCGATTGCATGGAGCCCGGACAGCCCCGTGGTTTTCCACGGATCTGAGGGCAATGAAACAATCGTTGAGACGGCTAGAGCGCCGGTGGCGGATAACTCATTCCGAATCTGACCGGACACAGGTTAGAGCTCAACGTCGAGCCTACCAAGTGGCGATAGCGACGGCGAAGAAGAATTTCTTCACCGCCTCTATTGCATCTGCAGAAAACAGCAGCAGGAGACTTTTTCAGGTGGTTCACAATTTAGCGGAACCACCTGCAACATCAGGGCCCAGTACGGGCCACATGTTCTCCTGCAATGATTTTGCAAAGTTTTTTGCAGATAAAATCGCCCAGATTCGGGAAGAAGTAGACTCCGCCGTGGGAGCAGGGCCGGGGCGGGAGAGTGCTAGAGTTCTGTCTAGTCAAGTTGAGTGGGATCAATTTCAATCTGTTACCTCCGAGGATGTGGACAGGCTGCTTGGACGAGTGAAACCAACCACCTGTCTCCTGGATCCTTGCCCATCCTGGCTTATAAAAGCTAGCCGGGAAGGACTGGGCGATGGGCTTCGTGGGGTGGTGAATGCTTCCCTCTGTGAGGGAGCCTTCCCAGACCCGCTGAAAGAGGCGGTTATTAAACCGCTTCTTAAAAAACCATCTTTAGATGCGGCCACGATGGCCCAGTCTCAAATCTTCCATTCCTGGGCAAGGTGATTGAGCGAGCGGTTGCCGAACAACTCCAGGCACGCCTGGAAGAAGCGGACCATTTGGATCCCTTCCAGTCAGGATTCAGGCCTCATCATGGGACTGAAACTGCCTTGGTCGCACTGGTTGATGATCTCCGGCGGGCTAGGGACAAAGGTGAGAGCTGTTTCCTAGTTCTGCTGGATCTCTCAGCGGCGTTTGATACCATCGACCATAGCATCCTTCTGGACCGTCTTGAGGGGCTGGGAGCTGGGGGCACTGTTATACAGTGGTTCCGCTCCTTCCTCCTGGGCCGTGTTCAGAAAGTGGTGGTGGGGGATGAGTGTTCAGACCCCTGGGCTCTCACTTGTGGGGTGCCTCAGGGTTCTGTCCTCTCCCCCATGCTTTTCAACATCTACATGCGGCCGCTGGGAGAGATCATCAGGAGGTTTGGGCTGGGTGTTCATCAGTATGCGGATGACACCCAGCTCTACCTCTCTTTTAAATCAGAACCAGTGAAGGCGGTGAAGGTCCTGTGTGAGTGTCTGGAGGCGGTTGGAGGATGGATGGCGGCTAACAGATTGAGGTTGGATCCTGACAAGACAGAAGTACTATTTTTGGGGGACAGGAGGCGGGCAGGTGTGGAGGATTCCCTGGTCCTGAATGGGGTAACTGTGCCCCTGAAGGACCAGGTGCGCAGCCTGGGAGTCATTTTGGACTCACAGCTGTCCATGGAGGCACAGGTCAAATCTGTGTCCAGGGCAGCTGTTTACCAGCTCCATCTGGTACGTAGGCTGAGACCCTATCTGCCTGCGGACTGTCTCGCCAGAGTGGTGCATGCTCTGGTTATCTCCCGCTTGGACTACTGCAATGCACTCTACGTGGGGCTACCTTTGAAGGTGACTCGGAAACTACAACTAATCCAGAATGCGGCAGCTAGACTGGTGACTGGGAGCGGCCGCCGAGACCATATAACACCGGTCTTGAAAGACCTGCATTGGCTCCCAGTACGTTTCCGAGCACAATTCAAAGTGTTGGTGCTGACCTTTAAAGCCCTAAACGGCCTCGGTCCAGTATACCTGAAGGAGCGTCTCCACCCCCATCAGTCTGCCCGGACGCTGAGGTCCAGCGCCGAGGGCCTTCTGGCGGTTCCCTCATTGCGAGAAGCAAAGCTACAGGGAACCAGGCAGAAGGCCTTCTCGGTAGTGGCACCCGCCCTGTGGAACGCCCTTCCAGCAGATGTCAAAGCGATAAACAACTACCTGACATTCAGGAGACATCTTAAGGCAGCCCTGTTCAGGGAAGTTTTTAACGTGTGATATTTTACTGTATTTTTGGTTTTTATGGAAGCCGCCCAGAGTGGCTGGGGAGGCCCAGCCAGATGGGTGGGGTATAAATAATAAATTATTATTATTATTATTATTATTATTATTATTATTATTATTATTATTATAAAAGGTGTACTGAGGTGTGGAATTCTTGACTACCGTATTTTTCGCCCCATAAGACGCACTTTTTCCCCTCCAAAAATGAAGGGGAAATCGGGGTGCGTCTTATGGGGCGAATGCCTGCAAGCCTCGCGCGCCCGGCAGGAGGTCCCGCTGGGTGCGGGAGGCTTGGGGCGGCAGCGGACTGCTTGCCGGCATGCAGAAGCTTGGGGCGTGCTGACCTCAGCTCGCCCCAAGCTTCTGGATTAGCGCAGGGGTCCGCTAGCCCTGGGAGAGGCGCCCGGCTCTCCCACGCTAGCGGAGACCTTGCCGGCACGCAGAAGCTTGGGGTGCGCTGAGCTCCGCACGCCCCAAGCTCCTGGTGTAGCGCAGCGCACCTGGGGGGGAGATAAATTTTTTTCCCTTTATTTCCCCCCCTAAAATCTAGGTGCGTCTTATGGGGCGCAAAATTCCGGTAACTCCTCAGATTGTCAGCTCTCCCCTGAGTTTTTCTTCAGTAAGTCATCACAATGCTTACAGAGCAAGACTGCGTCCAGCCAATGGAAAGCCTATGGTCTCAATAACTACCCAGGGGTTATATTTACCCCAGATCCCTTCATTCCAGGCTGCCAGCATCACTAGTGAAGCAGTGCCTGAAGACGTACACCCAGAAGCCTAATGTGTGCAATTTGGATATGTGCTTGTCTTCTGCGGAGACCGCTGATCTGTGGGGGGAAAGTCAGTATCAGTTGCGAAACAAAAGTTCCAGCAAATGGGCCTCAATAACTTTACTGGAAAAGCTTTGCTGGGTGACTTTGTGTCACCATTATAAATGGAATACAAATAAATATTCAGCCAACCACTACACCCCCTTTCCATCTGACTTGGCTTTCCTCTCAGAGCAAGGAGCTAAAGCTTGTGGTCTTCCACATTTCCAAGGGGAAGCAGAGATTCTGAACTATCATCACTTTCATCTCTGGGAATTCATGTGGATGAGTCCAAATTGGACTGTTTTCAGCCACTTCTATCATTCAGTTTTGGACAGTCATCCATATTTTTGTTAGGGGGGCTGAAACGAGATGAAGCCCCTGTGGCTATGTTCATGCACAGTGGGGACATGATGATCATGTCCGGCTACAGCCGCCTGCTGTACCACGTATGCCCCAGGATTCTGCCCAACCTGGAGGGGAAGCCCTTTCCTTCTTGTCTGGAGCTGCCTCTCTCAGCTGACCTTCCTGAAGACTCTGTTATGGAGCCCTGCTCTCAAGAGGACAAGCAGGTCTGTGCCAAATATCTGCAAGCATCCCATATCAACATGATTGTCAGGCAGGTACCAGCTGAAGGTCAGAGCTTCCCAAGTGAAGCCAGGACAGAGAGAGACCTGGATGTTTCCTCCCTAGGCTCTTATCATGAGGAGCACAGCAAAATAAAAAAGCACAAGTCTGGTAAAGACAGCTGAAACCTGCAGTTTCCCCTTCCTCCAACATAGACTGTGTTGGTAACAACCCAGGAGCAGCCTGGCCATATGGAGCAGCAACTAAAACAGCAACATACTCATTGGATGTATAACAAAATGTTTTGAACTTTGTGGGCAGAGTACATGGCCAAAAGACCACTTGTGTTGTGTTTCTCCCAAGGTCACACAACCAAAGAATGCCACTTTGGTTAACACTGTCTGAATATAATATACATTCCTTGGGGAAAGAAAAGATTCTCATCATATCACACCCACTCCCCTGCCACATTCCCTACTGACCCTGCTTCACAGTGTCCTTGAATGTCTTTGCCAGGCTCAAATGTGTGCTGGAAACTCTGGCAATGCCTCTTACTAGACTGAGTGGAGAGGAATGGGTGAGTGTGAAGATGTTAGCCTGTTATACAAAGGCATCATTTGCATCAATTGTTCCACTTGCTTTTGCTTCTGGCTCTGCCCACCACTGGCACATGGCCCCCGGAAGGCTGCCCAGTAGGAAATGTGGCCCTTGGGCTGGAAATATCACGCCTGCTATATCAGGGCATCAGTATACATATACTGGGTGCACAAGACAAAGGCGTGTTAGTGCTGTTTCCTGACAAGGTGGACTCAAACTGTATTCCAATAAAATGCTCTATACATGAAGCAAGCAATAAAAATAAAATGTAAAAGCATACAGCATCTACAGCAGGCAGAAAACAATTACCGTATTTTTCGCTCTATATGATGCACTTTTTTTCCTCCTAAAAAGCAAGGGGAAATGTGTGTGCGTCTTATGGAGTGAACGCAGGCTGCGCAGCTATCCCTCTTGCTTGTCCCACTTTGCTGAAAAGGCTTTGCATTGCTTTCGCTAAAGCCAGAACAGCAAGAGGGAGAGCTGCGCAGCCTGCGTTCACTCCATAAGATCACTCTTGTCGTGATGCCTTAGCCTGATCCTCCCTCCTCCTTCTTCTTCAACATTTGATTCAGAACATTTTTTTTCTTGTTTTCCTCCTCTAAAAACTACGTGTGTCTTATGGTCAGGTGCATCTTATAGAGCGAAAAATATGGTAGGTGGTCTGCCAAGACCCCCAGCAGTTTTCAAGTAGCCCATCTCAGGTGGTGGGGAGCTTGGAAACCTATGTTGTAATGTAAACCGCGCGGTCTTTTGATAAAGGGCAGTAGAGTGGTACCTCAAGTTACAAACGCCTCAGGTTACAAACTCCGCTAACCTGAAAGAGTTACCTTGAGTTGAGAACGTTGCCCCAGGATGAGAATGGAAATTGTGTGCCGGTGGCCTCTGGAATAAATTAGGTTCGTAACTAGAAGTACCACATCTTAATTAGTTCCAGAGGTCCATTCTTAACCTAAAACTGTTCTTAACTAAAGATGTGCTTTTGCTAATGGGGCCTCTTGCTGTCACTGCGCCGCTGGCACACAATTTCCATTCTCATCCTGGGGCAAAGTTCTCAACTCGAGATAACTCTTCCAGGTTAGTGGAGTTTGTAACCTGAAGCGTTTGTAACCTGAGGCATTTGTAACTAGCGGTACCACTGTATATAAGCGACAAAATTTAAAACTGTACAGAGAGATAATCATGTTAGTTGGTTGCAGCAAAGAGTTTTGCAGCCCATAAAGACTGGCAGAAACCTGAAAGGCTTCGTGGTCCATTATATACCTGCTCAGAGTTGGAGGTCAGTGGGGGATGCACTTCTTAAGGTCGTGCCATAAAGTTTAGCTGAGATCCTAGTTCTTGGTTCAAGTTTCCCCTCCTCAGCAAGAGAAAAGCTGACTCCATCTTTAAATATTTAAAGGTGGCTGTTGTCTTGCCTCTAAAATGTCTCTTCTCCAGATTAAATGTAGAGCAGATTCTCTTAAATACTAGCTGAAGACTTGTTTTATTTGATGGGAGGGAGAGGAATGGGAAGTCCAAGTTCCATCCCTGACTCCCCTCAATTTATTCTCCATAAGCTGTTTTTGGGGAGAAATGGTCAGTAAAGACCATCCCAAACCAAAAAGCCTTTCTTCTGCAACAAGGAGTCAAATGTGGTCCAACATAATGCATTTTTATGTGATATTTTCACAAATATGTACGGTATATTTTTTATGCGTACTTTAGTCTACGCAAGTTTGTGCACATAGCTTGGCTGGAGAACTACACTGCAAAACTTGGAGAAGGTAAAGTTTTGAAAGATGACCATGGTTTAGTTCCTATACTGTTTCAGAAAATGGAAATTGCTCTACTGGGCAACTACTTGAGGATTTTATGAACGCAGCAAAGTAGGCCTTCTTTGTCACCATAGCAGGCACATTCATATGGTCTTACAGGGCAGTCACACCTGTAACAGATATTGCACCCCAGAACTCCCCAGATCCATAGACGGCACTCAGGTGCAATTGTGTCCATGCCTCACTGTGCCCTCCTATTCCATAATACAGGTGTGAGCCTTCCTTAAAAAACAACAGCAAGAGAGCTTTAATCTAACATTTTTAGAGAATTAATTTGTTTCAGCATTGGTAATTTGTTCTGCAATTTATGATTTTATACTTTTCATAAAGTTTAACTATCTCATTGTGCACCACCAATATATATTATAGCATGCACACACAAATTATATAATTAAACTGCTTCTTTAAAAACCATATTTGGACCAGTGGTGGAGCATATGCCCGCGCTGCCCAGGGCAGGCGTACTCCCGAGGGGCGCCAGGCGCAGAGGGTGCCCTCCATGGCGCAGGATAGCTGCTTGGGTGCATGGAGCGGCATGTGTGCCCTGCAGCTGGGGGCAGAGTGAGCCACCGATGGTGGACATTCGGCACACCTCCTGTCACAACTCCCAAGCCTCCCTCAAGCTGTCAAAATGAAGGGGAAGGGGGGAATGCTGCTGGCAAAGTGGCGCAGCTCCTCCTCCTTCCCCCCGACAGCTCAGGGTAGGCTTGGGACCCTCAGCGAAGACACCTGGGGCGGTCTGCCCCACCCCACCCCTTCTTCTGCCCCGATTTGGACCTGGCCATTATAGCCAATTATTACTCTGTCTCAAATCTTCCGTTTCTGGGCAAGGTGACTGAGCAGATGGTCACAGAACAACTCCAGGCACGTCTGAGGGATGTGGACAATTTGAATCCCTTCCAATCAGTATTCAGGCCCCATCATGGGACTGAAACTGCCTAGTAGATGATCTCCAGCAGGCTAGGGACAAAGGTGAAAGCTGTTTCCTAGTTCTGCTGGATCTCAGCACCTTTTGATACCATCAACCTAGGCTCCTTCCTTCTGGGCCATGTCCAGAAAGTGGTGTAGGGGGATGAGTGTTTGGACCCCTGGGCACTCACTTGTGGGGTGCCTCAAGGCTTCGTACTCTACCCCATGCTTTTCAACATCTATATGAAACCACTGAGGGAGATCATCAGGGGTTTGGACTGGGTATTTACCAATATGTGGATGGTACCCAGCTCTACCTCTTGTTTAAATCGGAACCAGTGAGTGACTGGATGCGGTTGGAGGATGGATGGTAGGACTGTTTCTGGGGGACACAGGATCGGTAGGTGTGGGGGACTCCCTTGTCTTGAATAACTGTGCACAGCCTTGGAGTCATTTCGGACTTAGCTGTCCATGGGTGTAGCCAGGATTTTTGTTGGGGGGACAGGGCTTGGTTCAGGGGAACATGATTGGTCAGTTAGATAGTTTTACTTGACCTGGGGGCGGGGGGCTGCCCCCTGCACCCCATTAGTTACACCCATGTAGCTGTCCATGGAAGCTCAGGTTAATTATGTGTCCAGGGTAGCTGTCTACTAGTTCCACCTGGTACAATGGCTGAGACCCTACCTGCCTGCACCCTGTCTTGCCAGAGTGGTATACGCTCTGGTTATCGGACTACTGCAATGTGCTCTATGTGGGGCTATCTTTGAAGATGGCTTGGAAACTACAATCCAGAATGCAGCAGCTAGACTGGTGACTGGGAGCAGCTGCCAGGACCATAGAACAACAACCCTAAAGGATCTACATTGGCTCCCAGTACATTCAGACACTCCAATAGTCCCTATTTTCCAGGGACATCCCTGATTTAGAGAAGCTGTCCTGGTTTCTGATTTGATCCTGGAATGTCCCGCTTTTCCTTAGGATGTCCCTATTTTCACTGGAGAAATGTTGGAGGGTATGGAGTTATCCAACCCCCAAGCCATCTGAAGGTAATCCTATATTGGGAAGGTATTTAAATTTTAATGTTTTATTACGTTTTTATATATGTTGGAAGCTGCCCAGAGTGCTGGGGCAACCCAATAAGATGTGTGGGGAATAAATAGTAAAATTATCATTATGGAATGGGATGTCCTTATTTTAATCAGAGAAATATTGAAGCGCATGTACATTTCTGAGCACAATTCAAAGTGTTGGTGCTGACCTTTAAAGCCCTGAACAGCCTTGGCCCCATATACCTGAAGGAGTGTCTGCACCCCCATTGTTCAGCCCAAACACTGAGATCCAGCTCTAAGGGCCTTCTGGTGGTTCCCTAACTGCGAGAAGTGAAGCTACAGGGAACCAGGCCATAGCTGTCAACTTTTCCCTTTTCTTGCAAGGAATCCTAATCGGAATAGGGGAATTCCCCTTTAAAAAAAGGGAAGAGTTGACAACTATGAACCAGGCAGAGGGCCTTATTCATAGTGGCACCCACCTTGTGGAACATCCTCCCATCAGATGTGAAGGAGATAAAGAATTACACAACTTTTAGAAGACATCTGAAGGCAGCCACTGGTACAGGGAAGTTTTTGATGTTTGAACTTTTACTGTGTTTTTAGATATTTTGTTGGGATAAATAACAGAAATATAATAATTTTTCTATAATCTATCTATCTATCATCTATCCATGGGACGCGGGTGGCGCTGTGGGTTAAAGCCTCAGCGCCTAGGGCTTGCCAATCGAAAGGTCGGCAGTTCGAATCCCCGCGGCGGGGTGCGCTCCCGTCGTTCGGTCCCAGCGCCTGCCAACCTAGCAGTTCGAAAGCACCCCCGGGTGCAAGTAGATAAATAGGTACCGCTTACCAGCGGGAAGGTAAACGGCGTTCCGTGTGCTGTGCTGGCTCGCCAGATGCAGCTTTGTCACGCTGGCCACATGACCCGGAAGTGTCTCCGGACAGCGCTGGCCCCCGGCCAATAGATGTGAGATGGGCGCACAAACCCCAGAGTCTGTCAAGACTGGCCCGTTCGGGCAGGGGTACCTTTACCTTTATCATCTATCTACACACACACACACACACACACACTCACTCACACAAGTGGATCTACTATGAAACTAATGATGCTTAAGCTTCAGGCCTCCTAATCAGGGGGAGGGGGAGGGGGCAGAAGCAACTTTAGTCTGCATTGCTTTAAAAATTTGGGTCTAGTGGCTTGACTCAAATAGATTAATTTTTGTTGTATATATTTGGACAGTCAAACCTCATGAAACGGATGCTTCAGGTTACGCATTTTCGGATTGCGGACCGTAGGAAACCCAGAAGTACCGGAAGGGGTTACTTCCGGGTTTCGCAGCTCGCGCATGCACAGAAGTGCCAAATCGTGCCCGCGCCGGCGCAGCGCTTCAGGATGTTCCCCCATCATGGATTACATCCGCAACCTGAAGTTCCACTGTATATATTTCAACAATCCCATAGTTTGAGAGTCAGTAGCACAGAGGTTGTAAAGGATCACATTTATACTAAATAACTAAGCGGATGAGACACACACAAAGACCTCAAATCTATAACACGCATAGCAGCAGGACATAAGCAAAATTAATTAATTAATAAAAAATATCAGTAAAAACAGCAATTACTGGAGAAGAGAAAAGTCATCAGCCAAAGATAAAACCCTCCAAACAGCTTCAAGTAACTGTCTTTTGAAAGATCCAGGTTTATGTACTTTCTTCATATATTATTAAAATGTTACTACCATTAAGCAAAGCACATTTTTAAAATGTTTTTCAGAGACCACCAAGGAGCGTAATTAACACATTTAGCACAACAAGACAAAGGTAAAATGGGACACAGTACCTGCTTTTGTCTTCAGGTCACACAGGAAAGTGCCAATTGTCTATTTCCCTCCTCCTTTTCAGCCTACAAATAAAAAACCAGAAAATCCCCCAGGGCAAGCATGTTTCAAAAACACTTCCTGGATCAGAAAAGTTAATGCAAAGAATCCCCAGCTCTTCCAATCTATCCCAAAAATATGTATAAGACCATCAGGCAATAGTCTGATGTCTTGTCTTGTTCATCGCAGGAGAAAAGTAAGAGATGAGAAGATCCAGAGACACGTCACAGTATGCAAAATATTTTAGCAGGAACAGCTAGCATGATGTAAAATTTGAGTTTAGTGGAAAAACAAGCCTAACAAGTGGCCGAGGAAAGGAGATCATAATCTGCTGTTCTTTGAAGGAAAGTCTAGCTGTGATTCATCATCTGACTGTGATGTTGACCCAGAAAAGGGAGATAGAAGAGACATACCTGGGCATCTTGAACTGAATTAGATGGGAGAGCTTTCAGTGTGCAGTTCACATTTTCCTGATCTCTCCCTCTCTCCTTTTCATCTAATCCAGGTGTCACCCTGCCTGTCCTGAGCAGCTGTTTGGAACCAGTAATGAGCTCAATTTGGGTGAATGAACTGAAGCTTGATCCACGCAAATAAGAAGTGCTGTTAGGTAATAACAAATTACCAAAGGATGAAAGTGGTTCTCATGTTCTGGAAACCCACAGATTAAATGACTGCAACATGCCAGATTCAGGTCTGCCACCGAGTTACACCTTCAAATTACATTTTGGACAAGGTGCAGTCTATAAATATTATTTATAAATAATCTGGGAGGAGATTTCAAACCATTCAGAAGCATCCACACAGATGCTAGATTGTTGACTGGGACCAGCTGAATGGGGGTCATATTTTCAGTTCTTGGGGTTTCTCCAGATGGCCTGTTTATGGAGCATTTGTTCTGATTTGTTTGCAGGGTGCTTATATGATAATGAGCATTTTTCCTGTGTCCAAGCTTATTTGCTTCTGGGCTGTTTCTAAGTGTTCCCATGGGTTATTCGTTCATCCCATACTTTTCTATGCATTTCCCAGTCACTTAACACAAAGTCTGGCTCTTTTTTAAGAGCAGAGTTGTGGTTCTAGAGTGACAGAGAACTTCTCAACTCTAGGATTTCCCTGCCCTCAGAACAGTGAAACTCTTAAACATCTTGGCCAGGTGCCAGTCTGTTTCTGAGTAAGTGTCCAGAGTGTGTTAAGTATAAGGTTGCCATCTTTGTTCTGGCAAAACAGGACAGGGTGTGGTGGAGGGGTGAGATGATTTTTCTCCAAGCTGGTGCTGAATGACTTTTAAGCAATACAATACAATCCACACATAGTGGTGGAGTTTCATGCTCCCTCACCGGGGGCGGAGAGCAGACGGGGCAGGGCTGGTGCGCATCCCAGGGGTGTGGCGCGCATCCTGGGTCTGTGGCGTGGCGCCTGCGGGGGCGTGGTGCCCAGTGTGGGCAGGTGGGGCAGCTGCGAAGGCACCCCATTGGGATCATGTTGCCGGGGGCGGTGCACTCCCCCCGCACTCCTCTTCCTCCGCCACTGTCTACACACACACACACTTGTAAATCTCTGTGCTTTGCTAACCAGAGTTTAAATATATGACCTTTCACACACATGCAGTACTGTTCAGTCATACCTTGGGTTACAGATGCTTCGAGTTGCATTTTTTCGGGTTACGGACCACCAAAACCTGGAAGGTGGTTGCGCATGCGCAGAAGCGCTAAATCGTGCATTGCACATGCGCAGAAGTGCCAAATCGTAACCCGCACGTGCGCAGACACGCCGCTGCAGGTTGTGAACACTGTGGGTTGCGGGCGTGCATCCCGCACCGTTCACGTTTGCAACCCTATCGTCAACTGTACAACGATACATGCAGGCCAGGACAAAATAAACAGATAAATAGAGGAGCATATTCTGATGAGGGGGTGAGCTTTGTTCCACATGTTAAATTTCTGAAAAAAGAGAAGATAAAAGACAGACGGGGGGACCTTGTGGGGAGCTACCGTATTTTTCTTTCTATAACACGCAGATTTTTTCTCCTAAAAAGGAAGGGGAAATGTCTGTGCGTGTTATGGAGCGAATGTGTGGTCCCTGGAGCCGAAAAATCAGGCAAAAATCAAACCGTGCTTCACAGAGAAGGGAAACCTGGAAAGAGGAAGTTTCTGCTTTCCTGCATTCTGCCTCAGGGTCTTACTGCCCACCCCCTCTGTTTCGTTGCTGTGTTTGCTGAAACGGAACAAAGAGCAGGGAAAGCCCCTCCCCTCCAGGCAAGAAGAGGGGAAAGCAGAGTGCCGTTCCTTCCTCTCTGTGCTCCGGTGCTGCTGAAAACATGCAGGTGGGAGACACACACACACACACACACAGAGAGAGAGAGAGAGAGAGAGAGAGAGAGAGAGAGAGAGAGCTGGCTGGCTTGGGTAGGTGCGTGGGGGAAACTTTTGCCTTCCTTTCCTCCCTCCCGTTATAACCCACTCCTGCATTCTTAGCCCTTCTGTGTTTTTCCTTCCCTCCCCACTTAAAATGTGGTTAAAAAGCATGGATCCACATGGATCCTCAGGATTTTTGCACTGGGTCACCCCAAATTCACCATCAGAGCACATAGCATGTCCATGGCTACAGCCTGCCCCCCAAAAATCATGCACCCACTGTTGCCTGGGGCTGCAATGGTGCAAAAATGTGGTTAAAAAGCATGGATCCACATGGATCTTTGCATTGGGTCACCCCAAAATTCACCATCAGAGCACATAACATGTCCATGGCTACAGCCTGCCCCCCCCAAAATCATGCACCCACTGTTGCTTGGGGCTGCAATGGTGCAAAAATGTGGCTAAAAAGCATGGATCCACATGGATCCTCAGGATCTTTGCATTAGGTCACCCCCAAATTCACCACCAGAGAACATAGCATGTCCATGGCTACAGCCTGCCCCCCCAAATCACGCACCCACTGTTGTCTGGGGCTGCAATGGTGCAAAAACATGATTACAAAGCATGGATCCACATGGATCCTCAGGATCTTTGCATTGGGTCAGCCCAAATTCACCATCAGATCACATGTCTGTGGCCACAGCATGAAGCACAAAAATGATACATCCACTGTTTCATTCAGAATGTTTTTTCCCTTGTTTTCCTCCTCTAAAAATGATGTGCGTGTTATGGTCAGGTGCGTGTTATAGAGCGAAAAATACGGTACTTCTCTCCCACCCTCCTCTCTCAAATATTATGCAGATAACTATGATCAGAACTGGAATTTCTGGGCTACATTGAGACAAAACTGTTTGTTTCTAGAGACTCGGACCTTAGTCATGGCCTGGTGACTAAAGAAATAATCTATTCAGTGGTGGTATCCCCACTGATGGGACATAGGAAGCTGTCCTATCCTGAGTCAGACCATTGGTCCATCTAGCTTAGTGGTGTCTACACTGACTGGCAGAAGCTCTCCAGGGTTTCCAACAGGGTTTCCAACATTCTCAGCCCTCCCTAGAAATGCCAGAAATTGAAACTAAGACATTTTGCAGGCAAAGCACATGCTCTACTAATGGGCTATGCCTCTTCCCCAATAAATGTACCTGACTTTGAAGCATATGCCCCCAGAATTTCAACCTGGGTCTTTAAGTATGGCAATAAAGGATATACCTATTCTACTGTTGATGATATTGTAGCACAATCCCTCCTCCTCTTCCAATCTTCCCCATCCAGACTGGCCTAGGGACAACCAGTCAGTTCCATTCCATGGAATCATTGCCATTAACCCAATTGTCCCACGGAAAAGGATTTAACCCATGGAATCATTGTCATTGTCCCAATTTTCCAAGGACAGTCCTGGAATTACAGAAGCTTTTGATTTGATCCCAGAATGTCCCAGTTTGCCTTTTCCTCCCCCTCCATGTTTCGGAGAAAAATTAAAAGAGAAGCGGGGGGGGGGAATATATTTCTTTTTATAACGAAAATAAAATACCTGTGCCAAATTAAGGCATACAAAGTCCTTCCTACAATTTCAAAGGAAAATGTCACCAAGCCACTATAAATTCTTTAATTGCAATGCTTCAACTGCCAGCCATTTCTTAGGAAACATATGAAGTCTTTATTCCTTTATTGTAAATGGAGCCTTACCCTATCTACTCAGAAGTAAGTCCCATTGTATTAAATGGAGCTTACTCCCTAGTGACTCAGTAAAGACTGGGCAGCCTTACACTGCAATCCGAAGCATTTTTACATGGTTGGCGCTGTGGTCTAAACCACAGAGCCTAGGACTTGATGATCAGAATGTCGGAGGTTCGAATCCCCACGATGGGGTGAGCTCCCGTTGTTCAGTCCCTGCTCCTGCCAACCTAGCAGTTCAAAAGCACGTCTATGTACCGCTCCAGCAGGAAGGTAAACAGCGTTTCTGTGCTCTGCTCGGGTTTGCCAGAAGCGGCTTAGTCATGACCCAGAAGCTGTCTGCGGACAAACACCGGCCCCCTCGGCCTATAGAGCGAGGTGAGCGAGCAACCCCAGAGTCGTCCATGACTGGACCTAAGGGTCAGGAGTACCTTTACCTAAGCCCCACTGAGTTCAATAGGATTCACTGTCTGGTATGTTCCTGCTCATTCTCACAGTTTCTATTACTACTATTATTATTACTAATATTATTATTATAATTATAACTTTTTCCTTTCTTTTAGGAGTAACTCAAATGTCCCAGAGACTGAGATAATTTGCTTCTCTATGCAACTACAGCAGCCCAAGGAATATATGCCCAGAAATGGAGGAAGGGAGTAGTACCAACAACGGAGGAATGGCAGATGAAAATGATGCAAAAGGGAACGTATGGTATTATTATGGTTTGTTGGAAAAGAATATGTAAGGAAAACAATAAAAAATCATTTATAAAAAAAGAAAATGATGCAATATGCAGAATTGGCAAGCCTAACCAGTCAAATAAGAGATCAAGAAGAAAGGGTATTTAAGGAAGATTGAAAAATGTTTGTAGAATATTTGAAAAATCACTGTAAACTGGTTAGAACGTTAGCAGGTTTAGAGTAAATCCAGCAGTAAAATATATGTTGATGTAATAGAGAAAGGGAAAAACCTGGAATAGAATACGCAGCAGTAAGGGGTAATCAGAAGGAACCATGGGGGGGGGGGGTTAATTCAATCTTTTGCTTTGTTTATGTTATCAGGAAAAATTATAAATAAAACTTTAAAAATAAAATACTTTTTTATTTAATTCCATTTATCTGTGGAAGGTGGTGTAATTGGCTCAAGGGCACCAATGTACGTAGGTGTGCATATGACATCTATGTATATAGTGAGATCAAATGTGGGAGAAGCCTTCTGATGTATAATTACCGTAGATGTCCCCATTTTCATTGGAGAAATGTTGGGGTGTATGCATTCCATCATCAGTGCCTAGACTAGGATCTCTTAAGTGTTTACATTCTCTCACACAGGCCAGACCGGCAAAACTTGTTCTGGGTTCCAACCATGTGGGCAAAGATGTGACTCAACAGGGCCATTCAGCTACTCTAACCTGTTTTGGATGCTGTTGCCTAAAGAGACCAATATTAAGCAACAACTAAGAGAAGAATAGAACTCACTGACAATGACTCACATGGATCTGGGGCGGGAATTTCCATGTTTCCTTTTCCCTCTGCATGCTTTCCACACAAATGCACACTCCCTAACCTCTGCTGCAGATACTAGGCTTGGATTATTTCATAAGATTATTGCATCCTTGGCAGATAAACCTGGCTATGCAGGAATATGTCAAATGAAAAGAGATGTTCACACATTCTCAATATACGTGTATCACCTTGCCACTCCAGATCCACTCCACTTTGCAATTCAAGTGCAGAAATATATGGAAGCAATATAGCAAGCAAGCGACAACAGTTGTGATTGACCAATCTCTCCTTTCTGTAGAGGCACTAGGAACGCCTGGAAAAGAAGAGCCCTGCTGGATCAGACCGATGGCCCATCTGCTCCAGCATCCTGTTCTCATAGTGGCCAGTTTTTCTATAAAAAAGAGAAAAGTTTAGGGGTACTCTCATTTCCCTACTCATTTTGAAATACTGCCCCTCAATGAGGCCAAATTTAGATTCACAAAATGCTTAGGGGTATGCGCACCTCTGTATTCCCCCAGAAAAAAAGCACTGATAGTGGCCATCCAGATGCCAAAATGGGAAGCCTGAAGTACGAGTGCCCTGCATGTCTACAGTGAATGTTCTGTGTGGGTTAGTTCACACAGAAGTATTTGCTCTTTTAAAACAAACAGACATAACCTGAGAAATAATCTAAGGCCAGATCCAGGTGCTCTTGGAAGCAGCAGATTTTGTAGCTCCCTTTCTATCAGGGTTCAGGCCTGGTTTTGGCACAGAAACTGCTTTGGTTGCCTTGCATGATGACCTTTGTCAGGAGATAGAGGAAATATGTCCTTAGGTGGCAACATGAGAACAGGTCTTTTCTGCAGTGACTCTCCAGAGAGGTTCGCTTGGAGCCTTTGGATAATTAATATTCTACAGCCTTTTAAATGTTTGTGGGAGGGTAAGGCTTTGGAAAACACCTGCCTGAAACCCTGTAGATCTGCTGCCAGTCAATATAGACAAACTCAAGTTAGATTTGGTCTGACTAAAGACTTGTCCACACAGTGCTGCTGTCAGGGGCTCAGGAACAGAGGCACAGGGGAGAGAGGAGATGGAGAGCGAAGGGGAAGGATCTGAGGGCAGTGTAGGGGAGTATGGCAGTGACCCGAGAGATTCCATGAGCTTCTCCAGCGAATCAGAAGATTCCCAGAAGGAGGCGCCAATGGTCAGGGCAAGGGGGGCCAGCGGGGACTCCCAAAGCAGCAGCTGGAGATCAGGAACAGCTTCCCCACCAGAGCGTAGTGGAGGGGAGGAGTCCCAGGTGTCAGGGCCAGCGTCTCCTCAAGCAGGGAGAGAAGATGAGTCGAGACTGACCACACCTCCAGCGGAGAGTGGGGGAACGGAGGGGAGGTCAAGTACAGCTAGCCTCCCCGAAGGGGGAAGCAGTGACAGGAGCAGTGTAACGGTCAGGAGGAAGGTCGCTGGCTGGGCGCGCGCGCCAAGTTCAAATGTACAGGCGCGCGGGACAGCAGAAAGCCTGGATCGGGAACCAGGTCCTAAAGCCTGCCGGAGGCAGGGGGAAGACTCAGGGGACTCAGCGTCAGAAGAGTCTAGGAAGGGCGAGACCCCAGCTGACAGGCGGACCCAGAGGAGGAAAGAGCAGAGGAAGAGGTGGAGCAAGGCTAGGGTCTTAAACTGGTGTCTGGGGGGAGGAGACTCAGACGGAGCTTCAGCGGTCTAGAGTTTCAGACGTAGAGCTGCACGCTGCGGCTGTAAAAACGAAAATGAACTTCAATAAAGACTTTTGTATATAACAACGAACTGGTGTTGGTCCTTTGTGAGATGGGACCTTGGGCAGCTCTGACAGCTGCGCTTAGAAAACATGGGTCAGAGCAGTTTTCCACTTGAACCATGCTTTCTAGGTGCAGGCTGGAGCAGTTTTCCCTCTGACAAGATCCTTTCCAATGGAAAATCCACTCTTTAGTGATAGATTGGAACAAATGACAATCCAGGGAAAACCCGAATTGCTGTTTGCTCTGATTGAGCACTAAATAGCAGTTGCCATGGGAGAAAGCAGAGGGACAATATGAAGTGTCAATAAGTTCTGTCACACAGTATAAAGCAGCTTCCTGTTTCTAGTTCTTAGGAAGGTACTGTACAAGCTTCCTGAATGTTCTCAGCCAATAGCGTATTTGGCTTGATTGGTTTGAAAAAGATGCAATCTGGAGATCTGTGCTCATAATTTTAAATTTCCAGTATAGGGGGAGGGGGATGAGGCACTGTGGCTCCCACAATGTGCCAGATACTCTGCTACTGAGCTAAGGCCACTCCCCAACTGCTCCACACTTCTTTAGAGATATTTGCACGGCTCCTTTCCTGAAATCTCTCTCAGCAGGGACACACAGAATTGATTACCATATTTGCTAGGGTGAGCGGCTAGGAAGGAAAGGGTTCCTGCCTTTTTAAGAGTTATGCAGAATGGAGATGTGGGGTTGTAAAGGCTAACAAGAGGAAAGGGCTTTTGGTCCCATACCCTGCAAGTTCTTTTTCCACTCAGAGAGACTCCTAGAGTTTCTGCCACAGCTTGTATTATTAGTTCCAGCCACAGTTTGGAGGAAAAAGAAGAAAATCCAAAACCATCAGATAAATTCTTTATTCAGGACCAAATAAACTGCACAAAATGATAAGCAAGTTTTTCAAAACTATTCATTGGATAGGATGTTAAGCAACGAAACAGTGAAAAGGGAGAGGAATAGAGAAACAGTCGGTGAATTACAGTTCCTAGGATTTTTTGAAGAAAGCCATGACAGTTCTAAGAGTATGACCTTAGGGCAATCTATAGTGTAGATTTAAGTCCAGGTAACAGTGAATAGAAACTGATGTCCGGGGGAAATATTTTTTTTTTTTTTTTTAAAAATCCTTACAACTTCACTGAGCATACAGCAGGTGGTTGTACATTTCTAATTGTAGAATTAAGTTCTACAAATTTAGCATATGGATTGTACCAGCACTTTGTTAGTAAGTAATTTTGTATGTGTAAAAATACAACTGTTTATAAAAGCTACAATGCCTCCTAGAATTTATTCCATCTAAACTTGGAACTCTTTCTAGGGAATTGTTTTTCAAGTATGTTGTTAACATTATTAATCAAAGAAACATTGTATCTCCAGATTGTTGTGTCCCTAATGAGGTATTTTCCAGGGACCTCTTTTTCAACATACTGTCTGCAATGATAAAGAATTGCAATCTCTTTGGGAACTACCAGCGTCTTACTATAACCTTTGAGAATGGTGTGGACTGAAGTCTGAACCACTGCTCTTGGATTAACGATCATCTTTCTCTGATTACTAAACTTCAGTTTAATGGGCTCTCTGTAAATATGCTGCAGTATATTAGTTCCTGGGACCATTTTCCAGGATGAAATGTTGAGTGTGTTTGTAGAGGAAAATATATGCTGAGGAAATAAATGGTTCTCAAACAAGAAGATGCCTGTCTCTGGATTTCGATCCTCAAGATCGCTTATCATTGTTTTCCAACTCAGATGCTTAATGGGTAGGATAATTTCATCAATGTCATTAAGAACCACATATTTGCTCCTGTACATATTGCGGTAGATGCAATCATTTAGGACTGTAGCTTTCCCATAGTCCCAGTCTTTGGAGGAATACCAGAAAGAAGAGAAATTAACATATGAGAAAATTGGCCATGGAATAATATCAATGGTGCCTTCTGCAACATAAAATTCCAATACTTTCTCTATGAGTTGGCTGCAGTTGTACATGTAGACCAGCACTTTCTGTGCACCAAGAATTTTATACATTTCCATGCTTTGTATGAACTGCAAGACATTGCTGTAGTTTCCAAACATGACAGGGAGACAAAGGGTGAATTCAGCAGAAAATGAGTCCTCGGGCACACGGTTCTTAATTTCAAACCTTGGTAGCTTGTCGATTTTCCCTCTAGGAGATGAATGAATTGACACGTATTTTGGAGAGCACTTTCTGGGTTCCAAGCACACAATATCTGCTGGACCAAAAGGGAAATCAGTTCTATCCAAGTGAATGTCTATGGCTGCTCTTATTATGGAGACATGGCCATCATGACTACAGCAAAACCAACAATAAAGGTCCTGTATTTTCTTGTAGCGCACTACTGCGATCACACGAGTTAGGTTTCCTTCTCTGTCATCGTGATACGGTGAAATGATAAATGTTTTATTATATTTTAAAGCTGTTATTGTATCATTGGCAATCTCACCTTTGCAGAGATCCGTTGACTGTATTGTTTGTGGCAGCAAAGGGGTTTGCATCAGCCACAAGTATGCTTCAAAGGACAGTACAATTAGAAAAGAAACTACCACCATAAAATTGTTTCTTCTACAGAAATACATCTTTAACTCCTGGCCTTGCAACAAAGTGCCTGTAACTGAAATGGAAAAGCAGGGAGAGAATGTTATTATCAACTTACTCAAAACCAAGAAACCAATTTTAAGGATAGACTTAGAAAGATGCTTAACAAGGCCTTAAAATATTGAATAATTGTGACACTGGAATACATGCCAACTCATAATGATGATATTATGTGTGATCAGCTCTCCCGTATATGAAATATCTTCTCAGTGTGTGCTTGAAAGGAATCCACACCCCCTAACCATAAATTAGTCCAGTTTAGTTCCTCACACTCCTACTAAGGGGGACTTTGCTTTGTCCTCCTGGAGAGGATGGGAGTGGGGAGTGATTTAAATAAGCTTCCCTTCTGCTATAAATGACCCCCCCTTTACTTTCTGTATCTCCTCCCTCCTCCCCAACACCAATAAATGTGGGATAATTCTATACAGCTTTATAGATGAGCTCTCTGACCCATGTTAAAAAGCTATCCCTTACCCCAAATAAAAAGTTATTAGCTAGCCCCATACTTATTTATGTGGGTTTCTCTCATTCCCCCTCCTAGTCTGTAAGAAATACCTCTCAATTCTTGCAAATTCGGGATTTTCTGTCTCTCTCCCCCCACCCCCAGCACCTATTCATAAAGGGTTCCTATCAGTTTTCCTTTCAAAATGGCGTTTGGTCATTCCTGCTACTATTAATAAAGTTACCACACGGTCCCCCAAACTGGTAAGGGGATGGCACCCCCCACTCCATTAATATGCGCGCTTCCCTTCCTTGTTCATGGATCCAGGACCCCCCCCCCCAATATACAAAGTGTGTTTGTGGTGGTGGTGGTGGGGCTGTTTCCCCAGCTATAGAAGGTTGTTGTGATCTGCTCTCCTCTCCCCCCATAACGAGGGAAGCGTATTTTTCACCAACTTGGGTCGGGGGGCGGGCGGTTAGAATTACCTCTTATACAAGGATTTGCCACAAAGCGGGAAGAAAGCGCGGTTTAAAAGAAACTTAAGGCCTGCTCCTTCCTGCCCTCCTACCTCCCAGCACTTTAAGGCCTCTGAGGACAGAAAGAAAAGGAAGAGGGGGGGAAAAGGCGGGAAGCGTCCCTTTAACTGCAGCCTGAGGGGATTTTTTTTTTTTTTTTTAAGGCTGCAGTTAAAGGGACGCTTCCCGCCTCCCCCCCCCCCTCTTCAAGTCATCTTTCCCCTGAAATGGCTCATGGGCGAGTGCGATGGAAAGAAAACGGACATATCCGTCTAAGGAGCGAAAACACACACAACACAACACAAATGAACACTCTTCCTTCAAGGTAACAGTTTAAAATAGATCAACTGTTCTTAGACTGTGAATATGGCCTCCCCCACAAGGCGCACGAGCACCAGGAGTGGGGAACCCTGCCCTCAATATAGCAGTTTAAAGAGATTAACACGTGTAACGACAACGACGGTGAATAAACGGATCAAGAAGATAACATTATTATTTATCTCATTTTGCTTTGGTGGTTTAAATCTGGGGGCCTTTTTTGTTCTGCCCTCAAGATGTAGTCTCTCACTTCTCCTCCATCTGCCCCGTCCAACTACTGTATTGTTTTAGAGATCATTAATGCCGTATTGATTTTTTCAGCCATATAATATGCCTTTTGTGTTAACTGCAATGTTTAGCTTACTTTTCGTTGTTGTTTTGTTAATAGTGTTTTACAGATTGTAATTGTTGATGTTTTCTTAATAATTTTATAGGACTTGCAATATATTTGCAATGCTCTGTTATTGTTCTTGATTGTTTGTGATCTGCTTTGAGATTCATTTGAATGAAAAGCGGCATAGAAATACAATACAATAAAATAAAATCTGTTTTAAAAGGGGACAGGGAAGGCAGTTGGAGTCTTTAAAAATCCCCTCAGAAAAAAGAAAGCAAGCCTGAGGGGATTTTTAAAGACTCCAACTGCCTTTCCTCAGGGTGGGATGGGAAGAAAATTGAGACAAACTCTTGGTAAAACCTGCCTTTTAATAACAGTTATAATGATGGTGATGATTATGTAACTTATCGGTTTCTTTTTATAAAAGTAGCTCAAGGCAACTTAAAACATGCACATGAAAACCAGTATAAAACAAAACACATAAAAATCTCAAACACCTTCATATTTTTAAAAGTCAGTAGGACTAAAGCATCCTAGGTAAAGGTACCCCTGCCCGTACGGGCCAGTCGTGTCCGGCTCTAGGGTTGTGCGCCCATCTCACTCTAGAGGCCGGGGGCCAGCGCTGTCCGCAGACACTTCCGGGTCACGTGACCAGCGTGACAAAGCTGCTCTGGCGAACCGGCACCAGAGCAGCACACGGAAACGCCTTTTACCTTCCCGCTATAAAGCGGTACCTATTTATCTACTTGCACTTAAGGGTGCTTTCGAACTGCTAGGTGGGCAGGAGCTGGGACCGAACGACGGGAGCTCACCCGCTGCGGGGATTTGAACCGCTGACCATGCGATCAGCAAATCCTAGGCGCTGAGGTTTTACCCACAGCGCCACCCGCGTCCCTAAAGCATCCTACCCACCGATAATAAAAGAATCATAGAACATAGAGTTGGAAGGGATCAGTTACAGATAGGTAGCCGTGTTGGTCTGCCATAGTCAAAATAAAAAAAATTCCTTCCAGTAGCACCTTAAAGACCAACTACTTAGACCAACTACTTAGTTGGTCTTTAAGGTGCTACTGGAAGGAATTTTTTTTATTTTGGAAGGGATCCTAAGGGTCATTTAGCCCAACCCCCTGCAATGCAGGAATCTCAAAGGGCACTTTCCCTACTTTCTAGGACCCTTCCCCAATGCCATAAGGTATAAATATTTAGATTTATGGTTGGCAGCCACTAATCTGAGGCACCCAGCACTATAGAGCACAGCAGGAGTAGGCCTCAGGCGGAAACAGGCCAGTTCCCAGTCTTCAATCATTCAGTATTCCCACCCTAAGTCTACTTTAATAATTTGACTGAAAGGATTAATGCATTCACCTTGATAAGCCTGTTTGGACTTCCCCCTCTCAGAACACTCAGAGTCACTTAACCAAAACACTAGTTTTATTTATTGTAACCCATAAGAAGATCCATGCTGTATGAGGCCAAAGGTTAATCTAGTCCATCTTGTTTTTGTAGTGGCCTGTAATATGTATGGGTTGCTCGTGCATAAGTTGCCACCTCTCCAGGCTTTGTTGCCTTGCTAAACCTTTCAGTCTGGGCAGCCCTTCACTTCGTGGCTGCCTCAGTCGCTAGCAGAATCTGTCAGTGGGCGTTTCTTAAATCTTTTCCAACATAAAAGTTGTTTGACACCCAGTCTTCTGCTACTCTCTCTGCGCGGAAGTCTTCTGCGCAGGGTGGGTGTGGGTAGCGGAGGACCCGTGCTCTCCCCGCTGGTGTCCGGTGAAGAGTCCTGGAGCCCTCTCGCCGATTACCCTATCAGCCCCTCTATATCCCTGGTGTTGCGCTGATTTGCGGAGCTGCCTCTCTCCCTGCTGGGCCCTTCTCCAGCATCATTTGAGAGCTTTCCCTCCGCCTCTAGCTCCGATGTCAGTTCCCTGACATGGCCACTTAAGATGCCTCTGGTAATTCGCACTTGTGATTCCCGGTAACACATTCAGAAGGCATGGTGCCTCTGAAAATGAAGGGAGAATGCAAAGTATAATTTAGCTACAGAAATAAAAGCAAAATGATGCCCAATACTTGCCTATAATTGGCACAGTGAGAAAACAGTGTTTACTAGGTTACAGAAAAACTACACATGAACAGAAGGAGCTACCTTATGCTGAGTCAGACCTTTTTTAGAGCAACGTTTTCTGTGTCTTTTGTATTGGTGGAACCCAGAGTTGTCCAGTCATGTTGAATGGGGGAGATTCAGGATGGAGACAGCATACAATTAAACTATGGAATGTATTAACACAAAGATGTGCTGATACTCACCAACTTAAGACTGCTTAAAAAAGTATAAAGCAAAAGGGGAATGCCTGTTTCTCTTTCAGTATAATTTGTTCTAGTCAGGTCAAGTCAGGAGTGTATTTAGGGGTTGGCCCCTAAGGTCTCAGGCCAAAAACTGGCTCTATTGCAGCAGCCCTGCAAGACCCCCTCCAGTTGGCCAGTGGCGCTTTTAGTTCCTTGCCAAGGCTGAAACCACCATCCCAATCTGCCTTCATACAATGGAGAGACCTGCATTGTCCCAGACTCGTACAAGCTTGGGTGAAACCACCTCAGCTCTCGAGGTGAGAGCTGGAAAAGTCTTGCGGGCAGAGGCCAATGCAGAATGTTTTTTCAACATTGCAGTATACCACCAAACCACAATGTTTGGCTGGCGACACATCACAGTGTTGAAAAGCTGATATCGTCCAGCCCTAACCTCTGGGAACACATTGCGTCTGGATACTAGTCTCTCTCAGGGGGACCAACAGTAGGAGAAGGATATTGCACTTACATCCTGCTTGTGGGTTTCCCATAGTCACATGGGAGGCCACTTTAGCAGGCCTTTGGTCTGTTCTTAGTTTTCCCCGAGAAAACATTTTATGTATATAAAACTGTAACCAACCTGATGCCTCTAGGAAGCTCTCTCCTAACATCCCCTACACCTGAAATTCAGTGGCATATAACTGTAAAAAGTTCTCTTTGCAGTATCATTGAGTATAGTGCTATTCAAGAGCTGTGTGAAAATTTTGACAGCTTCACTTGACACCAAGGGCCACTTCTAATGTTTTTTTTCCCTATTCTGGTTTTTTTTTTTGGGGGGGGAGCATGTAGTAGAGAATTAACGATAAAATGCCAGCAAATTTGTGTGAACAGTTTGATGAAAGTCTTAGCAGCTTTTGCCTGTTTCCCCCAACATTTTCTAGTTTTCTTTATACATATTTTGTTCTTGTCAGGCTTTATGGAATTGTCTTTTATTCTTCAGAACCTCAACAGAAACAAATTCAACTTCTTGAACCCTGGAGGCTTCTGCCAATACCCATTGCAGTTTCAAATATAAATTTCACTGATATCACTAAGGATAGAAGCCTTTTATTTTTAAAAAACAAGAAAAGTTAAAATCCTCAAGGACACTAATTCTGCAAAGTTTTTAGGTTTTGGAAACTCTTGGGCAAGTGGACCAACTGTCTCTGAATCGGGCCATCTCTTCTTTAACCCTGCCACTGCTGCCCATTTGCTTCCCCACTTTCCGCCCAATCCACTCAGCAACTAGGAGGGGGAGTGCAAAGCAAGTTGGGCGTGCTGCTCTATATCCTCACTTAATGTAGTTAGTTGTACACTCATTGAAGGCAGCAGCATCAAGGGGGGAAAGCAGCAGAGCCAGAAAGTTCTTGATCAGCAAACATCCTCTTCAGGAATGTGGCCCTTAGCAAGAGCCTGACAATGCTAACTTGGCCTCCCCAGACTTCTTTATCCGCACCTGGTAAACAACAACCTATTGCATGTGAGTAACTGCTAGTGGAAATCATGCCTTTGTGTTACTCCTTTGGGGGGTGATGAGGATGAGGGTACTGCTGCTGCATGACTGCTTGTGGATGTGAGAGATTGGATGAGCTAGGCAAGGGGTGTATGTGTGTTAGTTAACCTGGCTCCCAAGCGAAAGGTGGAATGCTGGGGAGCTGCATGTTAAGTGACAGCATGGATGCTGTTGACAAATGCACAACCAGTGTAATTGTGATCTGCTATTTTATATTAATTGCATTTTTCTTTTATATTAATATGTTCATAACTTTGGGAGCCTTTGGGTCAAAAAGCAGTTATAAACCATACGTGTAAAATATGTGCTAAAGAAAGAAAACTATATTTTATTTTTACATTAAAGTTTTTAATTAGTGAAACAATTATCATCAATGTAACAAGCTGAAAAATACAGCAACCTGATAGAAGACTGAGGTAACAAAATACTGTGCCAAAAACCTAAAAGACTCCCACACAAGAGTTAAAAGTTCAGTGGTTATTATGAGAGACAATTCACAAGATTTTTTAGAAAGAGGCCTTACACAAATGGCATGCAGTGGGCTGCTGGAATACAGCTAAAAGTAAAAATAAAATAAAATAGTGCAACAGTTCTCACAAGAAACAAATTGAAATATAGAAATTGGTTTACATCACAATGTGACAAATGGGTCAAAAATTGAATACTATTGTCTATACCTTGACTGAGTGCTAATTGGAAAAACATGCATTTTGGCACTAAGTTTACTTTTAAGTTACATACACGCTAATAAATTAATAATAAATAATATTGCTCAATACAGCTAAACAAATCATTAACAGTCATCCTGAAAATAATTTGATTGGGACCCTTTTGCAGAATAGCTGAACAAAAAGACTAGCTTTGTACATTTATCACTGTTCACTAGGACCTGATCCAGTAATCTGTTCTGGGCATAGGAATACTGATGTGCAGTATGGGGTTATCTCACCTGCACCATCACCACTATTCATTTCAAAGGACAAAGCCAATTTGCCTTTGCACATGTGGATCTGTTGCCACCATTGAAATTATTTGAACTGTTTTCAAGCACAACAGCTGAGTGTGAGTTTGTGTGTATTTTTACACACACACACACACACACACACATGCCAGGGCACAGTTTTTGTGATATGCTTTGAGGGAGGTGGTATTTTAAATAGTACCAATATGCATCACTTGAATTCACAGTAAAAGGTGCACACACACAAAAATCAGTAGCTAAGTAGAGCTTCATGCTTTTATAGGACGAGAACCATTTAAATGTGGATTATGCTAATAACAATTTCCATATACTGTACTAACACTCGTTTATTTCATCTTCTCAAAACACTGCAGCAAAGATGCTTATATTGCTGAATACTGCATCATATCACCATTATCACACAACTCATTATTGTACAACTTTCCATGTCCATATACAACAAATCAAAATCATGGCCAGCCATTTGCATCACTGGTTCTTGCTTTCTTTTCTTAAAAACAAAAACAAAACAAAACATTCCAAATGCAGATTTGCAGAGGGACTTTCAAGTAGCTTAATTCCAAGAGATTTCCCCCCTCTACAGATGCATGCAAGTTTCATTCATTACAAAAGGAGATTTCCCCTCTCATGGGTGTCACCATGACAAGTGTTATTTTCATTAATGCAATGTCATTATCAAGGACTGTGCTGATTTCTGATCCAAATTCCTTTGGATTGAGGTGCTTGATGTAAAAGGGTGGAGGCTGATGAGATTTGGGAGGCATTTTTCTTGTGATGTGGGGATTCTTCACAAGCCAAAATATTTTCCCTTGTTTATCCAGTAAGTAAAATATAAAGCAAAATACAGATCTGCTTTCTGTGTTTGTTCTGAAAGAGTTTTGCAGCCAAATACCACACATTCTTACTTAGAAGGCCCACTAGATTCAATGGGACTTATTTCCTCATAATTTACCTAGTTTTCCAGCCTTCATGGCTGACAGCTGTTTCTGTCCACTCAGAGGCATCTAATAAACTCCCTTTGCCTTCAATAGTGTATGGTTTTTGGATGTAGCCACTGTAATTTCAGTTTGTGGTTCACACTGACTTATGAACAAGCCAGTAAGTGTAAGCATTTATTATTTAGGTTTAAATGTTGCTCTTCTGACTAACTGTGAGCACCTGGATTACTGATGAATCATTATATAACTAGGTCTTGGAACTTATTGTGAGCAGTTCAAATTTATTTTGCTTCAAATATGTTTTGACGAAAGAGCTACAGTTTGTATTCTAACCAATGCATATTTTAACCCCTAAGGGACTGAGGTAAAATTTACCATACAGATTGTTCTTCTCCATCCGATTATTTGATTGGTCGGCAACCCAAACACCACTGTTTTTCCTTAAGCCATTCGTTGACAATGGAGTCACTAAATTATGCATGTCATAATTCCCTTTCTATAGCATTTGGTCTTTGGCAGCATGAGAAGGCCTAGTCCTTTTAACCATTTATTAGTTTCCCTGCATCAGGTGGGTGCTCCTTGCATTTTTGGCATCCTTGGAAGTTACAAAGGATAAAATTCAGGCTGGGCTGTCAACGGAAAGGTCCTTTGATTTAATACAACTGTAGAAGTGATGATAATGTTATCCATGGTTTTGTAATGAGTTTCTGGCTTAAATACGGACATTTAAAAATTGAGTACATGCCTGGATGAGGCTAATTATTTAGTATGAAAGGATGGTGTTGGCTTTTCAGCATTAAGTAGGAGGTTTGGAGATCAGACTTTTAATAACCATCATTCAGCTGGCAAGATGTGTCTCTTTCTGCATCCTGTAGGTAGGTGCACATATATGCAGAGAAGTTACAAAATCATACACCTTTGCTTTTGATGGCAAATCCAGAGAAATGTTCTTCTTGAAAAAACAATCCAAACATGTAAACACCATCTCTCTGTACAAGAGAACCCTTCAAAATTGTATCCCAACACATTATGAGATGGTGATGTCTGAAAAGAGAATTCCATTCATTGGCTGATGACAAGAGTTTGTTGATAGACCTATAGATATCCTATTACAACTACCTCACTCTCATGAATTTAGCTTTTGGATTGGCAAGAAAGCCAGCTGTGCAGCTCCCAACTGTAAAAAGGGTGTTTGGGGATACATCTTGCTGAAAAATTGCCTATTGCCCCTTTTGGGTAGCTTACTAGATTCAGTAACTAGGTTCTCTTTGACAGCCAGTTTCATACTGGATTTCAGTCTTAGATCTATGACACAAGCATACAACATAACGTTTAAAAACAATACAGTCAACAGACATTGAGGAAATTATTTAAAATAAAAATATTCAAAGATTAACAATATACAATTAGATCAATAGACAGCATGCCCTTGCCAGAGCTTTCTTCAGATGCAGAGTTCTGTTAATCCGAAATGGCTTCCCATGTTTATTAAAAGCTGTACCACTCAGTTGTAGTCTTGCAGATGTTCAGTGGCAGAGTGCTTACTGACTGCTACTCATATGTTAGGAAATGAGGGAAAGGGAGATAATCAATGTATTCTTTCCTTGCTGAATACAGCCTTAACACTGATTTTCTGTGAAAGAAAGGTATGTGAAGTATCAAAAAAGGTGGGCTCAGGAAGGATATACTGGCAACTGCCCCCCACCTCCAGAGAAAGGGAGAGGGTGTAACCCCTCATCCCAAGGCAGGAATGCTCTTGCAACTTAACTGATCGAGCAGATGCCCTGTGCCCCAGAAGACCCGGGGGCAGGCGACACACAGCTAGACATTTTTTATGAATAGCACCCACAGTAAAAAGAAAAACAAATAATTTAAGGCAAATATTTCTTTTTGGAGTGAAAGAACAAAGGAGGAGCGTTAACACCAACTGATTTTTCAGCAGCAAGAGACCCTTCATTTGCCTGGGCACCTGTAATTAATTAAAACAAAGCAGCACAACCAATTACAAGAAACAAACACTAAACTGAAGGTGGTTTATCTTGTGCCAAAATACACATTTCTCAAATAGCTCAGGTATGAACATTGGTTTGTCCCTATGTTTGATACAAAATCTGAGGCAGCCACATTGCCAAGCAACTCAGTGCACTTAAGGTTATAAAAACGTTGTTCCACAATGTCCTATTCTAATTGACACTTTGCAGCAAAGTTAACACTGTCATCATTTTGTGCATTAGAAATAATTGAAAACCCAACATGGGCTAAATGTTCTTCAGTCACATAAAGCAGCTCAACAATAAAAAGAGCAGTTTAAAAAAAAAATCCGCAGAAGATGTGATGCACAGTTTGTGGCAGAACAGAAATCCACGGTAGTCTGTGACCACAAAGCTAAAGTCAAGGATCCTGCCCTAAGCAGGTTGTATCTTCAATCAGTCTAAATCACCTCTCTCATCAGTGCATTGAGTTAGATCCTGTCCTAAGGACAACATTCACTTTCTGCTTTTAGAAGCTGTGTCATAATTACTTTCAAGTTATATAAGAAAAGTGCTGAAGTCACAGTTACAGACAGCTGGCTCACTCTAGAGTCCCCTTCCTCCATTTTCCTGTGAGAATGATTTTCCCATCCTGCAGTTTGGCACTTGAAGTCACATCACATACTGGAGCACGTTATTCAAATGACATAAGGTTTGCAGGTACCTGGCAGAGAAAAGTAAATTGGTCAGTACAATGAATGGTCAGCCTATCATGGATAGAAGACGTCAGCACCCCAAGGCAGTGGAAGTGCTCACGCAAAAAGGAAAAAAGGAAGTTATAAATTGGTTCTACATCTATAAAAGCTATTTATTTATTTAAACATAAGAAAACCAGAGGAAGTTGCATACACCAGCAATAGTTTCATCAACCAGGAATGTATGATTAACAGCTTCATGCGTGGTCTGAGTGATTTGCTGCATGTTCTGAAATCATTAACCAGAGTGGATGAGTTTGCTTTCTCCCCTCCTCACCCCAATCCCTTTTCTGTGGTGTAAATTGTAAGCCTGAGCGTGGGGACTTCTTTATTTTTGATATCTGAAAATGGTTCTGGACAGTGATATTTTTCTAGAAAAAGAGGTGCCAGAACTCACCATGAATGCCTCCCTTGTTCTCTTATAATGGTGCTCACCTGAGAGGTGCCAGAACTGAGTTCTGGTGAGTTCCAGCTGAAAAAAAGCCCTGGCTTAGGAAGTCTTTTTGGCTGAAGAGCAGGGTAAAAATCTTCTCAGACCAAGAGTAAGAGTACTTTAACAGAGAAACCATGGGCTGCACACTGAATTAAATCTCCATATCATAAATTAAAATGTTTGCAATATAGTTAGTATTGCATAGTTAGCGAGTAGTTGGGCCGGGCTCAGGTCCTCTCAATGCTCCTTATGTGTAAGGGGCTTTGATGCAGCAACTTCTCCTTCCCCTTGCCCCCTGCTCTAAAATCACATTCAGCTGCCAGAGTCAAGGAAGCAAAAGTGTGGTGTGCACGTGACACATTATTAGGCGGAACACCCTGGGGAGCACCAGGCAGAGTGCCTCTTGCCGGGAAGGGGGTGTAGTAAAGCATTTTTTTAAAGGGAGGGGCAAGGCGCATAGAGACTGGTGGGATCAAAGCATGGCGTGGCAAATTAACATCCCTCCACCACAAGACATAAGAAACTGCGTGAAGACATAGGACAGTGATTATGTGTTGCCTTACCTACTAGCCATCACTTGGTACCTGCTCTGCTCAGGGCAGATTCCAAACTCTATATAGCAACTTTTTTAGTATACAGTCCTGCAGGAAAGAGCAGCTTCCCCCACAACTCTCGTGGATGAATAAAAATAGCCAAGACCACTGTCAAGCCGGCTGCTTCTTCCTCTTCCCCTGAAAAAGGCAGTCTGGAGGTAGCAGGCCCAAGGGGGCTGTAGCTGAGCTTGGTGATAAGATGTTGACATTGTTGCTGAGGGGTGCCAAAAAAAGGGCCTTGTGACCTGTGTGTTGGCCTACACTGCTTTAAATATATAAATAATAGTTGTCTCCAACTCAGAGTAGACCCACTGAAATTAATGAATCTAAGTTAGCCTTGCCCATTAATTTTAATGGACACACTTGAAATAAAACTAATATTGGTTACAATCCATACAATAATATTTTACAGCTATTCGCAAGCAATGCAATTTTGGGGAAACTTTGAGAGCTCAGATGCAGGTGGTGTAAGCACTCCTAATTTGCCTAGGGCTTTTGTTGTGGTTATAACCCCGTTCTAACAGTTTCCACATGGCTACTATTTTAGCTTCAAACAGAAACAGAAGAAAAGCCTTACCTGAGGCCTGTTGCTTCTGCATGCGTCATCCAAATGTTTGTGCCACAGTATTGCATGAAACCTTGAACCAGTCTGAAACTTGTAAACATTGCCTACAAGTTAAAAATATAAGGTAAGAAGGAGCCCTTGAGCTTTGGAAGAAACAGAACAAGATGCTGAAAGGTTTAAAAAAGCCAACAATTTATCTGGTAAGAGAGAAGATCTTGGTAATGACCAGTTTGGGTGACCACTGAAGAACCTTAGTCTGAAATGTCAGAGTACTCAAAAGAGTGAGTACGAATAGATCAGAACACCAACCAGTCTAAAAATCTTAACCAGCCTCGCTGTCTTTTTTCTACTGAGTAAAGCTGGTAGTTTAAGAATGTATTCAGTATTTACCTTGTTGATTTATAAGAGCTGGGGGATATACTGTTTAGCATGCTGAACCAGGAGCAGCTTATTGACTCCTGCCTTGCCAGTTTCCATAGCAGGCTAGCTGGACAGGCAATGAAATAGTGGTGGTACTTTACTTAGGCAATTATGAAAGAATCTGAAACTTGTGTTGCGGGTGGAAACCCAGCACCTTTTTGTTGCTGAGGAGTGTTTAATGGAGGGGTGAGGAAACTTTTTCAACATGAGGGCTGTTTTCCCTTTTGGGGAACCTTCTGTGGGGTCACATGTTAGTATGGGCAGGGCAAAAGCATACCCTCCAACATTTCTCCGATAAAAATAGGGACTTCATAGTAATAATTTTACGATTTATACCCCACCCATCTGGCTGTGTTGCCCCAGCCACTCTGGGCAGCTTTCAACATATATAAAAACATAATAAAACATTAAACAAAAACCTTCCCTATACAGGGCTGCCTTCAGATGTCTCAGGGGTCAGATAACTCCAAACCCCTCCAACATTTCTCTTATGAAAATAGGGATTCCTAAGGAAAAGCAGGACATTCCAGGGTCAAATCAGAAACTGGGATGGCTTCTGTAAATCTGGTACTGTCCCTGGAAAATGGAAACACTTGGAGGGTCTGCAAAAGTGGGCAAAGCAATGGATGTGACTATTACTATGTACAGACATTCCAGCCACACAAAAGCCAGGGCTTCACACCCGAACACCCAGCTTTCAATCCTTCATCCCAGCAAACATTATCAGACACATTTAAATGAGGCAAAAGCACTTAAGGAAGCTGTAGAGGAGAAGTAGTGAAGGGTGTGGCTTGGTGAGAGGGGTGTGGCCTGCAAAGGGGAACAGCTTCGATAAGAGAGGGCTGGAAGATTGCATTCAATCCTCAGACCTGATGTTCCCTACACCCGTTTTAACAGATCCTGATCGTTTCCTTTGCATTTTACAGTTTTGAATGTAAATTGAATTATAAACAGCATTTTTTCTGAATGCTCCCATGTGGGTATATACCCGTCAGCCAAGGATAATGCTTTATATTATCTGATGAAGTAGACTCTAGTACAGTACACAAAAGCTTGTGCTACAGGGCTTTTGGTTGTTTTAACAAAAGCATAGTAAATGATGGTGTGCGGTCATTGGATTAAGGGGACTAGGCTAGTCCCCTAAATGTTCTCCTGGCGCCTCCTTCACAAGGCCTGGGAAGTTTCTACCTGGCTTAGGGAGGGAGGCATGATGCTCATGTGTGCAACATCACATGTATGACATTGACACCCCACACAAGCTAGTGCCTCTGGCCTTAACTGTTCCCCTTTGAAAAATTTCACCGCATGCCACTGATAGGAAAGCTTACTGTTACTTAGCACACTTACTGTTCTGAAGAAAGTCCAATTAAAAATAAAACACCCACCTTTATCTGGGTTATTTAGCTGAAAAATATCAGGGTGTTCAGGGTCATCAGGCAGTGCTACCATCCAGCCCACAATAGAAACCTTTTTCCCCGGAGTAGACTTATACTAAAAGAGAAAGTCAAGGAAGAATATCAATGAGCTGAATTGTGAAGTATAGGCGACTCCCCACTTACGCAGAGGTTGCATTCCGGGCCCCTTATGCATAACTGAAATGTGTGTAAGTGGGGAGCACCCTTACGTAAGCGGGGAGTCCTTTTGTGGCTCGTGAGGAGGCCCTCCTCAGAACCCAAAGAGGATGTCCTCTGGGGAGAATCTCCTCCCAAGCCAGAGGCACAGTGGGGCTTTTCTGAGCTGCTTAGCTGACATGCGGGAAAGCTTCCCCATAGTCAGCTGAGCAGCCTCAACAAAGCCCCGCTGAGGAGACCCTCCCTAGAGCCCAAAGAGGACATCAGCTGAGCAGCCCTACACATCACGGTTAAGGGAGCTGGGCATGTTTAGCCTGGAGAAGAGGAGGTTAAGGGGTGATATGATAGCCATGTTCAAATATATAAAAGGATGTCACATAGAGGAGGGAGAAAGGTTGTTTTCTGCTGCTCCAGAGAAGCGGACACGGAGCAATGGATCCAAACTACAAGAAAGAAGTTTCCACCTAAACATTAGGAAGAACTTCCTGACAGTAAGAGCTGTTCGACAGTGGAATTTGCTGCCAAGGAGTGTGGTGGAGTCTCCTACTTTGGAGGTCTTTAAGCAGAGGCTTGACAACCATATGTCAGGAGTGCTCTGATGGTGTTTCCTGCTTGGCAGGGGGTTGGACTCGATGGCCCTTGTGGTCTCTTCCAACTCTATGATTCTATGATTCTATGATCAGCTGTTAGGTGGGGAGACTGAGCAGCCTCTACAAAGACCTGCTGCCCCGCTGTCTGGGGAGGGTCTTCTTGTGAGCCACAAGGACTCTCCAGGGTACTCCCACTTCCAGGTTCCATTTCCAGCTTCCTGGCACCAGGCATGTACGCAATAGCATGCAAGTTGGGAGTTGCCTTTATTCTGCTACCCTGGGCTGCTTTGTGAATACTGCAGCCAATTGATTCTCTGAAACAATTGCAGATAGGATGTGCCCTTGGTCTACAAAATAAGGCAAATTATTTGCTTACATGCTTTCTTTCAGTGCCTCTTAATGACTTTGCTCCAAAGTAGATCAGAGTAGATCCTGAAAGGGTTACCCAATATCTAGTCCAGGAGGAAAGCTGAAAGGAGGAAATTAAAAAACACTTTCAAAAGCATACATAAATTTTCATTACTAACATGAAAGAAGGTGAGATGCTTCAGACATGCTATCAACTATGAGGCTGCATTTGCCGTGAAGAAAACCCAGCTATTCTGCCTTCACTTTGAAAAACAAGGTTATGTGCTGTCCCCTGCTGGTGGGGATGGATGCATTACAGCTCAGTAATTCAGCTCCAGTCAGAATGATAATAAATGCACTTCAAACCTTTAGTATCAAGCAATGGCATTTTCACAAAAGGCCATGAGGAAATGTAGTGGAAATGTACTCTTTCTTGTACATGTCTGCCTTTCTCCTCCCCCCCCCACCCTCTTGAAGGCAGTGAAAATTACTGCCAGTAGGAAATAGTTGCTATATAAGAAAGATTCCTTGGCTTAAAACTCTTCCATTCCCCCCAAACCAATGCCATTTCATATATATGCAGTGTTTTTTTCTGGGGGTACATAAGGGTACACATTACTGGCACCCTTTTTCTAGAAGAAAAGCTTATGGTGAGAAGGGTTCCAGGGTGCGAAATATAACCTGGTTTTGAAATTTAAACAAAAGTTCTATATGGTGTAGGATGCGTGGTGGCAGATTCTTTTCTTTGGGTGTTTCCATGAGCATCTCTTAAAACAGCAGCCAGATCTGGAACCCATATTTAGCCCAACCTGCAACACATTTGATCATATGCCACCAACCCTAGTCTGCCCCAGCCAGCCACCACCTGTCTGTCTTACAACTTGCAACTAGCCCAGGTAGTGTCTTCTGGCTGTCAGCTTCCATCTGAGTCTCATGCTGCTCTTGTAGAAGTCAGCAGGGAGGAGGACAAAACTACTGTAGAGTTACCTAGATCTGTCCTTAGTGCTGGTTCCTACTATTGGGCCTCCCTGCTTTCCATCCTGCCGGTCCCAATGGGAATCAGGCACCTCTATTGGCACTATGTGCAACCATTGTAGGTTTGGTCATGACACACTTGTAAGAAGAACATCAGAACCGTAGAAAGGAGAGGGAGATACAGAGGGTTATTATGAAAGAGGGCACAGCAACAGGATGCTGGTTGTGCCTGTACTGTCCACTAGTTCAAATAGCATGTATAGCCTTGGAGACAGTTGTCTTAGGTTGAAAATGTTGTTGGTCAGTGCCAGGCCAGTAAATGGTAAAACAACAAGACAAGCATGCCAACCCATCTTGTGTTAAAGAAAACTGGTGGGATGAAACGGGGGAGGTTATTCTCTCTCAGCTCTGTCAACCAGGATTCGCTGCAGAACAGCATCCAAGTCTTGGGGGTTGAGGAGGCAGTGTTGCAGTGGGGCTACCATGATTGCATCTCCCTGACCATGTGTCCTTTCCTGCAGTCTGCTCGGTTCAAGTGTGTTTATCCTAGTGAGGCTAGACTGGCCTCCTCCTTGTTGAATCTTCTCCTTGGCAGGTGAAGATTGTTTTATTCATGCAGGCTTTCAGGAACTGGCTGCTTTTAAGGAAAATGGTAGTGTTTAAGTAATTTGTTTTTAACATTGTTTTAATTCCATTATTGTTTAATTACCTTGAAGGTAATTACTTTTATGTGTTTTTAGCTTTCTGTGGTTTAGTTGTGCTCATTTCAATTTTTGTAAAGGTGCCTTAAGTCCGAGTTTTGGGGAAAAGGCAGGAAATAAATAAATATTATTAAAAACAACATGAGACATAGCCCATGGCACTTTTTGTTCAGCCAGAGTTAGCTGCCATGCTGTTTTGGACACTCTACTGCTTTCTTTAGCAACCATAAAATATTATTCAAATTGTAATGAGGGGTTTAAAAGCATAAGCAAAGGGGGGGGGGGAGGAGAACCCCTTACTGTAGGCTTCCTGCCTTCTTTTAGTAATGTCTTTCTTCTTAAAGGCCCTTCCATGGTAACAACCCCCACGGAACTCCCTGATGCGCAGCTGCAGGCACCTGTTGGACTGAAATAACAAATGTCAACTCTTTGGTGGGAGCAAACAAAATCAAATAATCCAGTGATTAAATTGTTCAAAAATTTACACAGGCCTTGGCTCGTGCCATCAATATTGTCCTAAACATTGGCTGCAGACTTCGTAGTTCATGACTAGTATTACAGTAAACATATTTTTACAAAGAAATTTAATGTAAGTTTTCCACTGAAGTGCATAAACAAGGACATTAGAAATAACCTCTTGGCATGAACCAGGAAGTAGCCTATGCAGACAATGAAATGGTTGTTTCTGCCCTTCAAAACAGCTTTTTTTAAAGGAAAGTTTTGGCTACACAAGCACAGGAAGACTAATTTGTATTAATATATAGATTTTTAAAAATAATAATAATAAAATTGGTAGAACTTTTTCAGATCATGTTACAATATGAACCATACAAGTAATCTGACCTTCTAACATAAAAAACAATGGAAACACAATAACCAGATTATGATAACTGTGGACAGGAAACATGATTCTTTTTCACAACACAGAAGGAATCCTTAAAGAGACTGGTGGAGACAGTGTCAACCAGGAAAAAGACCAACATATGGTAAAGTATGTCCTCCATCATATTGTGAGCTGGTGGAGGTTTAGAGATGCATGGCCAGTGTTGAGCCCATCATTCTTTGTCTTCTGCCATCCAATTAAGTCACTATGACTATTAGGAATATAAATAAATAAATTTTATGCACACTTCTTAAGAGATTTTTATTTTATTAAACAGTTTATGTATATTTTCCTAATAATGAATGAATGAATAAAATAAATAAATAAATAAAGCTGTCATGCAACTGAATGCCAATTAAATGGTTTATGGATGCCAATATACAATGCCAAGTGAATCATAAACCCTACTACATTATTAAATGAGTGCTAGCAGCCATCACATCCATTACTAAATACTTAAGTTAGATTCAGGAAGATTTAACAGCAGGGAAATACTGATTGAGTTAGAAGCTTGCCCAGTAGGAATTTCCTACTTAATAAACATTCATTGCCCAGAACACTTCATAGTCCCATATCTATAAGGATGTAAACACAAAGGGACCAATTCAAGCAGAAATATGTTTGCTTTCACTTAGTTCTAAGCAAACAGTAGAGCAGCTATTTCAGTCATGGGAAAGACATGACAATAAATGCATATAGAACAAGCTAACTTGGGTTCTCTTTGACCTCATCTGCTAAACCTATATGCAACTGGCCCCAATTCACAGCCCTGTGTGAACCACCTTGAGATGAGCATGTGTTAACTGCACAAAGGACATGTGCCAAATTCCACAAGCTTGTGAATTAAACTGTGAGTGCTGAATCTGGGAATGGCAGTTGTTTGAACTGTAGCCTATTAATTATTAACATATTTGTATAGATAGTCCACATAACTATTTGTTTCTGTGTGCATTGGTTCAAGGCCATTATCTGAATACTTGTCCTTTTTCTTCTATTTCTCTCTTTCTCTATAAAACAAGGAGTCTTCTGCAATTATACTTCGAAGTTGAGCATATATAACACAGCAGACTGAGTGAATTAATTTGGAAGGAAACTGGGTTTTGTACAGCAAACTGACTCCTGCCATTTTTACAAGGTAAGTTTGTCTGTTAATGGTGTAACAGAGGGTGAGCTGTTATGACTTGCCACAGTCTGAAGCCTTTGCTGCAAATTAACAAAGAGTCTTGTAAACTGATTATGGCAGAAACTCTTATGGGCCACAGCCCACTTCATAAGATGTTTGGAGTATAATTCTGAGTGTCAAGAGAGAGAAACGCCACACTTTTATGTGTAAATCAGCATACCTGCAATATCTCTTAGAAATCTATCTTACCATAGATATTCACTGAGTATCGTAGCAAATGCCAGGTGTATACAAATAGGCTTTTTTTGGAGATATTTATCAGAAAGTTACAAATATATGATGAAATAAAAGCAGACAAAATAAGGATTGAAATGGAAAATGCTTGAGAGAGATTATTTAGAAGGCTTGCATATCTGCTCACATCACCTTTGCTAGATTTCCCCCAAAGGCTGCACCAGAAAGCAAGCCTAGCGAAAAAAATCAGTAATTATGAAGAGGAATAGAAGACACTATAAAGAAGAATAGAAGAAGCCATGAGAAGATGCACTATAAAAACCTAATATTTTCTTCTGGGTAACATTAAACAAACTTGTTAGAATGACTGCAAGATAATTTGCGTCAGTGTACTATTTCTTTCCAAGTCACATTTCTTTGCTTCCCACAGATATCAGTTCAATTTGAGGAGTTCTACAGGTGGAACTATGGGACGCAGGTGGCGTTGTGGTCCAAACCACAGAGCCTAGGGCTTGCCGATCAGAAGGTCAGTGGTTCGAATCCCCGCGATGGGGTGAGCTCCCATTGCTTGGTCCCTGCTCCTGCCAACCTAGCAGTTCAAAAGCACGTCAAGTGCAAGTAGATAAATAGGTACCACTCCGGCGGGAAGGTAAATGGCGTTTCTGAGCGTTGCTCTGGTTTGCCAGAAGCGGCTTAGTCATGCTGGCCACATGACCCAGAAGCTGTACGCCGGCTCCCTCGGCCAATAAAGCGAGATGAGCGCCGCAACCCCAGAGTCGTCCGCAACTGGACCTAATGGTCAGGGGTCCCTTTACCCTTTACAGGTGGAACCACAGGTATCAAGTTGTTTAATTACTCTAAAAGAGTTAAGTTGTTCTGCTATTCTTTTGTGTAAGAGGGTACTGAGGCGCTTGGATTTTAGACCCCCTCTGTTTATTGAAGGAAATGCATGGTTTTTTAGGAAGTCATCAGAACAGCAAACTGAGTTGTGATGAGACTGGAAAAAGAAGCATCAACTTGAAACCCAGTGTAATTCATTACATAATAAGATAACAAAAGTTAAGCATAAGAAAATAGAGCTTCACCACGTGTATGTGTATTATTTAAACCAGAAACTGGTTTTAAAAATGAGAACCTCCCTTTAAATTATGGTATGATCCTATGAAAGCTAAGTTCTGTTCATTTCAATGGGACAGATAAAGTGCAGGGCTTTAATATACATATATTCACACACACTGTTAGGTGGGGCTCTCCGTGAGTTCCCAACTAAGGTTCTTAGCAATTTATTATGCTGTTCTGCATAATATAGAATATTCACTGGGCCCCAAGTTAAACATATGCTTAATATGCTTCAAATGAAATCAATGAAGCTTTAAAAGTGTTTAACTTTGTGGTGGTGCCGTTAATTACTCTGCATTTCTCAGTATGATAAGGAAGAGGAACAGTCAGCACTTATATGAAGTATATTTATATGCAGTGTGGTATATAAATATGGTCAGGCTTATGAAGGTGAAAGCATATGAATGAACAATCTTCTTACTCCTGGCAACTCTTATGAGAATGGAAGGAAAGTCTTTGCACAGATGGAAGGAAACAATGAAAAAGCTGTTGAAAATAAGCTCTCCTAATTAGCAAGAGGAAAACAGACTGAAGATAGAATTAACAGCACAGTCTACGGAGAGACACACCAACCAACCACCTAATTGTACCTGTAGACACAGCTCCGACTTCTGGGAGAATTCCGAATTGGTACCCGCCAGTTGGGCCCCAGCGTGGCGTACAACCGACCCCTGTTTATAAATTTACATGTAAGTTCTTTTCTTATAGTGCAGGTACTGTGGTAACATCCAACAAAACAAAGCATACAAGGAAACATGGGACACACATGTATTTGATGCTCTCAGTAATTGGAGAGGTGTATTTAGTGAAGAGCTGAATGCCCATTAAATAATGCTCATTTTTAACACATAGGAACAAAGCAAGCAATGCTGAGCAAAAGAATATGGGGGCAAGAATCAAGTGTCTAAAAAGGAATTCAGAACCGATCTTTGTGATGCTGCTTCCATCTCACTGGCTTTTGTAATGTTTATTGATCTTCTGAATGGGAACAAGAGAAGTTTTAGGAAAGTAGGATTTGTCCAATCATATCACAATGCAAAGCAGAAGAACCTTTAGAAATAAAAACATTAAGGCACTATCGTAAGAACAGCTCTAGATGATCAGAACCAGCCAGGAACTGATTGCAGAGCATATGAAGTAATAATGAAGAGTATACTTCTAACCACATGAAGGATACATTTTCAGCATTGATGAATAACATTAGCTAGCTCCAAAAAAATCAAGGTTTCAGGGATCAGGTGCAGTTGCTCACAAGGAGGCTGACATCTCTTTGAAAACATTACTACTGGAGTCATGGATAAAAGTGTTATTTAATGCAGTGCTTTGGCCCAGCAAAAAAAAAAAAATGATATTTCAAGGCATTCCAGTTATCTGCTAATATGCATACACACTATGCCAGAAATGTGAATCCTTGTTTTCTCTGGTAGAGTCAGGGGGCATTATTCATCTTTTAAGCATGTAACAGCACTATCCTTTAGGGTGGGACTCCAATAAAAGAAAATAATTTAAAGACATCAGAACCCTCTGAAGAATTATTCACCCAAATGCCGCAAATGCTAAGGAAAAAGAATTGATTTTACAATATTGGACAGCCTATGTGATTGCCCTGTAAATTTCTTCCAGAGAAAATCTACCCCAGGTAGCAGCCATGATAACTGCCCCCTAAGAGAACAAACTGTAATCACCTGGGGAAGGGTACTTTCCCAGGGAGGGAGATGCCAATTCACTGAAGACCTTCAGACTTTCTAAAAACCAAGGTCTTGCTCAAAAAGATGCTCAGGGTCCTAAACACATCCAACCTGTTTTCAGGTTTTCTTGTGCATAGTTCAGACAGGAAGGCAGAATATGGAACATATGGAACAGTAAGTTGACTTTGGGCAGAAAGGATGGGTTTCTCTCAACACAGCTTGTCAAGATGAAATAAGCCCAAATGTGGGATTTTTATTTTTTTTAAATAGCACCCTTAGCTCTAAAATCAATCTGGTGAGGTATTGGCTAAAAATAAAGTTCTGAGAGAACCATGTTCATAATTTCTGATAGGTGGCTTCAGCAGAGCTGACAGAACCCAGCTGAGGTTCTAGTTCAGGAACAGGTTGTCTGCAGACGGATTCATCAGCACTACCCCTTTAAGAAAATGTTTTATGTGTGGATGGCTGCAAAGGTATCCTTTATACCAGAGATACTGTTGAGAACTGCTAACTGTCTTTTCAAAGTGCTGGTGCCGAGATATTTCTAGTCTGTTCTGTAAAAATTATAGAATGGACTGGATTTATGATTACAGCAGGCTATAAAATCTCTCCAGGAAGACTTGTAACTATGAACAAATGCTTAGATGCCAAAAGAGTTATCAGAGTAGCAAAAACAATTTAGCCACTTTTGCTTAACATCTATGCTGCCAGCTAGAAGATGTGCATTTGCTGTTGAAAAAATGGTCTCTGGGACATGATGTTCCAATGTTGTTTCATGGACATTTTGACTAGCTTTGAGAACCCAAGGCCTTTGGACCAGTGGAGTTCAACTGGTATAAATACCACTTTTCTTTCATCTTCCTGAGGAACATAGAAATCAGGGTGAGAGAAGGAAAGGGCACACAGCTGGCCAGTCTATGTATTCTGATTCCACATACTGGCATTGTGATACAAAGCTTCTGACCTGTCTGTCTGTGGGTCTCCCAAAGGGCTGTGTCACCATTTTGAATATTTGAGTGTTTGGACTCCTGGATGATGGTCCTGCTCAGTCACACCATACCAGGTTATATATGGCCCAAACAATTACAGTGAAGGTCTCCTTATGGAGAGTGTGTGGCTGAGTAACATCCCCCCCCCTTGCATCCCACTGTTGTATGTGTTTGCTGAACTAATTGGATAAACACATGGTGACCCATAGGTTTTTCTAGAAGGCCAAAAGAGACAGTATGAAGCTCCAGGAAGTTGATGCTGTGTTGGCTTTCAGACTACTCCAGTTGCCCTGAGCCCCATGTGTGCTCCCCAATCTGACAGAACTGTGTGTGTAGTGATCTTCAGCCAGGTTATGTGGCCAAACTCACCCCTATTTTCTAACAACCTATTCCCTAACAACCACCTGTCCAGTAACTTCCTCACCCTGCCTAGAATGGGAAACAATCAAATCTGGCAAGTGCTTTCTTCTTGAAAGGAAGGAAGGATGGAATGTATACAAAACTACTCCACAACATTCTGTAACTGGACTCTCAATCCCAGGGAGAAGTCCTCAACTTCTTTGTGAAAATTTCCATAGTGGTAGCCTTTTTTGTCTCTTTCAGCAAAGACAATCAAAAGCTTGTAGTAAACTCAGTTCTACTTAGAGTAGACTCACTGGAAGTAATGAACCTAAGTTAGTTATGCATGTTAATTTCAATGGGTCTACTCTGAGTATGAAGAGCAGGGACTATGCAAATCTTCTCTGTATTGCTCCAATTTTAGTTTATGTGCTGCCCAAACAAGCACAAAAAATATGGAATGGTTCACAAATTTGCATGTTGCTCACATGTGCCCTGTGGCCCATCTGTGTCAGGAATCCAATACCTTCAGGGGTTTTTTGTCATCTCCCTACCTTAAGAATTTGACTGTATCTAACTATTGGCATCTGTTTTCCAAAGCCAGATTAAACGTTTTCTGTTCTGAAGTGCTGAGGGGAAGATTGGCTGGTGTCCCATACTAAGACAGGCTGTGCCCACGTTCCCGGGGTGTTGAATGTATGGAACACATTTTATTGCATTGTAGACTATATAAACGGGTTAGAAAGCATCTAATCAATCTAATACTAACAGAACAACCGGGAATTGCTGACTCATTTCATGTCAAGGTTCTCCTTGAGGATAAGCTTGATACTACTACACTGGCTGTAGCAAAATTCCTCTTGGAGGCAGTAAAAATCAGAAACCATTATGTATAGGCTAAAACTCCTATGTTGGCTAGCAAGGCCAATTTTACACCTTAATAACTGTTGATATTTACTACTGTTGTACTGTGTATTTTGGGTGTGTAGACTGCAATAAAGCAGGATATGGGAGGATACGATGCAATCCGATTAGTTCTTAAGGCATTTACTACCCTTGCTCATTGCCTGAGGGCACCTAGGATTTGTGGTCTGGGCAAGGTTGAAACATGACACTGCCTTTTTAACGCCTTGCTGGATAGCATCTTTGTAACAGAAATTGGGTATGCGCCTTATCCCCTCTTAAATCAGAGAAAGGCGGGACAGAGCCTGAAGAAACAGTTCTGATTTCTCCATTCTGAAGAATCCACCCTCTGGACATCTAAAATAACTCCCACCTTCAGGGGGCTCTCCTTGACTGCATGTTACCTGATGGGGGGTGGGGGGAACAGCTGCATCTCCCACCATTTCACTGCAAGGCAGCTAGGCTAAAGGAAAAGGAACCAGGCAAGGAGCTCTAGTAGCTCCGCTTGAAACCCGTACACCTGCCTAGACCTGAGGCTGGAGGCTGGAACGTCCTTTGCTCCCCGGTTTTGATACCAAAACATATGCCTCCAGCTCCAAGCATCAAATTGAAGCAATCTATGAGCTCCTTTCCTGCCCTGGTCATGAGAAAAAGGCAGTGGAGGGGAAGGAGGAGTCCCAAGGCACACCACAAAAAACTTCCCTGCGTTACCTTTAATAGGCTCTACCTAGGATATATCAGTTGGGGAGAGATTTTTTGTGGGGGAGCGGGTAGCATGCTTAAATGTTCATCAGACTGTCGAGTTCACACAAAATCTAGCTTCTGTGTTGCTAAGCAGGACTGCTCTGGGTGGTTGGGAGCCCTTCAGCAGAAGGAGTCAATCAGCAAGCTGTACCTGACTCCTTACAGTGTGGGAGATTTTGTTTGAGGGGAGAATATCCCCAGCACAAGCGATGTATTTCAGCTACAATGAAGGCTTTTCTCAGAACATTTCAGTTCTCCTGCCCTTTTTTTTTTGCTAAATTTCTGAATAATGGCATGGCCAAAATTTGAGATTTCCTAAAAAGTAACAAATAACAATTTATTATTATTTTTTAGTTCATCGGTTGGAATAATGAATCTGGCTGTGTTGAAGCTGCATAATTTAATTTTGTAATGTGTTATTGGACACTGTGTCCCTTGTATCAATTTCTTCTTTTTCTAGTTTACAACTATCAACACACACAACCCAGGCAAACAGTTTCAATGGAAGACCAACCCTCTTAAGATTCTAAATGACATTTTCTATCCTGACTTCGTTACTCACACAAAAGGCTCTAAACTCAAAAATATAAGATTTGTTTTATCTAAGTGCAACTCTCCCTACCTTTGCCAATACAGTGGCCTTCAACATTTACTGCACTTTAAATAAGGACACATTCAGCAAGAAAAAGAAAACCTGAATTTTATTTCTTGAAATAGGATGTGATATGTACAGGATAATAAACAGAAGTACTGTGCACCCAGTAAATATGAAACAAGATGGTGGCCATACCCCCCTTGCACTATTCTGAGAGTGAGAAACTATGACCATTGTGCTCCATGAAATATTTCTTGCATCCTCTTTTAATGTAGTGCCTGGTGATTGTAGGCATAAGATTGTAATATAGTGCCTGGTGATTGTAGGCATAAGAAATAAGTATCACCCCAGAAAAGGCATAAAAACATATTTTCCCCAGCAGGTGTCAGTGAAAGTATTGATGGAGGTATGTTCCTGCCACTGTGTGCAGGCGGGAGGGAGGCCCATTCCTAAGGGTGACTGGCAAGATGAGGTACCAGAATCTGGACATTGTACACTTTACTGGTGACCTTCCAAATTTTGTTTGTAAGGATCAAATCAGCAAAAGAAGGATCATTATAAGAGAGACATTTTCCTGAATAATTTCTAACACATCATTTTACTACACCTTTTTCCAGTTTGGAAAGGACTCAACAATTTTGCTCTTATTTATCTCAAAGCTCTTTTGTTGGAAAATTTTGTAGCTTAGTAAATAAAATTGTGGGACTTCTCAAGGCCACTCAGTCCATTTGAACTAAGGCCTATCAAGTCTGAACTGGACCAGATTTCACCTCTGATATCATGTGCTAGACAAAGGCAGATGTATTTGGCTTAATTTCTTATGAGGAATTAGCTATTCAACATAGTTGAACATGATTTGCTTAATGAAAATGCGGCTGTATTTGTGGCTTTCTAAGAAGGTGTTATAAGCAGATAGGGTATGTGGACTCTGGTTTATGACAAAAGCCCAATATTGACAAGTTAGATGTCATGTTTTCTTATTAAGGTAGGTTTGAAAAATGTTTGTTTTATAGCTTGATGGGATAATAAGAGCTAAATGGAGTGTAGGAAGCACAAAATATAGGGCATACACACAGTGAATATTTGGAGTGACAGAGCTTCCACACAACCTCAGAATGGCTGCATTTATGGCAATATTTTCCCGCACAATTACCCTGCAGGACCTGATTAATTCCTTGAAGTAAACTGAAACATGGTTTCAATACATATAAACTGCAGTGCAACTAACATCTTATACCATTGATTGAAGGTTATTTATTGGCAAAGAGGACACTCACCTTTCAAGTCCTGAAGAAGGCTCCTCACTAAATTCTGAGCTTTCACTGCTTCCTACAAAACAAAAGGACATAGGGATCTGTTAACAAGAAAAAGTAAATGCAGAAGAAGTCCACTTGTCTTAGGAAACTTCCAGAATACACCACAGAAGCCAGACTTAAGAGGCCAGAGTGAAAGTGATGTAAGAAATTGCTCCTGGGGGAAATGTTACCCTGACCAATGTAGCACTGCAGTTTTCTAGGTATAAAATATTTAAAAATTGTCCTTCCGTTTTTATTATCTTCACACAGCTGCATGTTGTATAGTACCTTCTGATTAACACTGCTACATCAGTGATTAAACATAATCATACCAGCCAAAGACAAAGCACAGACACCAAATATATTTCCCTTTAGTCAAGACACAGGACAGATAACATGAAGCAGGTGACGGTGCCATGACAAATCAGCCTGATGCCTTACTTCTCCTCATCCTCTTATTACTCAATCAGAGCTTTATAAACCAGTAATTTCCCATTACATTTACTCAAAGGCAACTTAAAGTTACCAGTGTAACCAATTCATTTGCTTTTCCAAACTTGGACTGTTTGGATTTTCTTTTGTTCAGGTGCTCAGTAAAGCAGCAGCCACCACAGCAATAGAAGATTCCCAAATCCCAGGTTGGTTTCTACTGCAAAGGAACTGCACAACATGACAATGAACTGTGATGGCTGATCAGGCAATAGATGACAATGGCACTTTTTCACATTCAGGTTATTAAGTGATAAGCACAGTGCATCATGCATCCAACGAAGTAGGTTCTTGCAAACGGAAATTCATGCCCTGGGAACCAGCTTCTAAATCAGACGAATTTCCCTCAGTCTCTAAATAGAGGAGTTTTTACTCCACTAGGTGCTGGCCATTAAACACCCCTCAAAATAGCTGTTTCTTTCCTAACAGCTGATAATGCCTTTTATCTGCAGCCAAAGTTAAGCTTTATGCTAAGCTTTGTGAAACACCTTTCCACTTCCTACTGAGACCATTCCTACAAGTAGCTTGTGCTCTCCTGGCTTCAGTTGCATTGCTCTATTTTACAGAAGTGCTGCCACAACTCACAGAAAAAGAACAATACTGAAAAAGAACTGAGTACTCCCTATGACACAGCTGCCACAATCTAGCAAATTACTTCTTGATAGGAAGACAGAGACAAACAAGAGAGAGGTGAGTCATGTGAGGTTTCTAGGCAAGCAAAAAGCAGATCTTCACTACTTTTAAAATGTTTCTATCCAAATGACCAATTATTGTTAGTCCTGAAATTAATTTATTTTCTCCTGATTCTGCATTTCTAGGAGCCTCTCTGAGCTTCAAAGCAGGCAGAGAATCAGTGAGACTTTTGTATCCAAACCATTGAATACTTACCTATGGAAATACCATTGGTGAAAACAGAGTTTAATGTGTTGTTTCTGACAGGACTGTGGGACTCTAGCACACTGTCATCCAGCAGGTGGCGTGGTTTCTCTGTTGGGAACGTTGCGCTTTTACTTTCAACTACACTGAACTGACACATCATACTGGAAAATTGGAAAAGGGGAGGGAAAAAGCAAAATGTTCTTATGTAATCTGATAACATCCATTTATTCCCTGCTTTTTTTTCCACATGGACATCATCTCACTGTATGATGATCATAAATGTCTGCAAGTCCTTAAGTGGAAGGTAGCTAATGGGACCTTTAATACGCTCCTCATTGGCTGCCTGATAATCTATTTAAGAAATGAGGTCAAGCAGCCTGTATAATTAAGTGGTTATTGCCTTAATATAGGATGGGGATCTGGGAGTTTTCAAGTTCTTCCTCCGACATTTCTACAAAAGTTGCTTGGTTACAGTGTTGCAGGCCATGAGATTCAATAGTCCTATCCAAGCAAATTTAATGAGATGATGCTGGGCAAGTAATAAGTATTAATTCAAAGATTCCTAACAGTGGTAGAATAAGTAGAATGCTGGAAATCTTCTCTGAAAAGCTGATGCTTCCCACTGTGTTGAAACTTCCCATATCTATCGGTAAAACTTATTTCAGAAAGCCTAGGTGAGGCAGAGGCACAATTTATTTGGCCTGTAAATTGGGAACTAAACAAAAAAAAAAAAATGGTATATCTGGTGATATACCAACTCCCACAGAGGTTGGAGGTAAGAATGGCACTAGAATTTGTCTAAAAAGGCAGAAAGTCCAGCACTTGCAAGATAAGACAAGGAGGTTCTGAGGTAGATGTTTTACTAGTAATGAGTGTCACTCCTGTGAGATTAGAAAAGGGGAGTGGGACCACTGGGAAGAATATTTCTGCTCTCAGTGAGTTTTCAATTGCTGAATTAAACCTTAATGATGTCTGAGTAAACTGTAAGAGCTGAGAAAGATGATGCAGATTGGAACACCCACTTGTTTCCCAGGCTGTGACTCTTCCTGTGTCGTGGTACAGGAGGAGTTGGCAGGCTGGCTGCCACCGAGGCATCAGGACAAGTTGGTCTCCTGCTGAACCTCATAGCTGCTGACACCTCTGACGGACCTACAAAATAGACACCAATTAATGCTAAACTGATGCTGAGGAAAGACATTGCTAGGTGTCATGTTATTTGCTTTTGGAAGAGCTGAATGACCCTGTAGAGACAGATGGAAATTATGTGGGGGGTAAAGGAAGGAAAGTAGCATCTGCTTAAAGACGATTGTCATTGACCTCAAATGGCAGGTGCTTCCCCAAACACTGCTTCTGGCCTGCTGGAATTACACCATCCATTCCTATTAAGAATCTATCCAATTAAACAAAAATAGCAATTTGTCATCAAAATTATGTGCAAGAATAGTTTTGGGACCAAGTCCCACACAAAAAATACTGGTTTTTCTATTACTTTAATGAGACTTGTCAAAAGCATAGCATACATAGCCAGAACAATATGTCGGGCGTAATCTTCAATTTCTAACAAAAACATATGCTTTGAGTTTGGTTTGTAACCCTACCCGTCTGTAAACAGTTTGTTAGTATTGACTTGTAGCATGAGTATCTATGGGAAACGCAAGGATGTTCCATGTAAATCACAGCCAGACAGATGTCAGCTCTGGAACTTTGAGAAGGTCTTTGTGCCAACAAGCTACACATTTTTAGCTAGCACACACGCAAAGCAACAGAGATGGAACAGAGTTATCAAGTTTTTAAGTGGTTTCCTCAAGTTGGCTGAAGATAATTCTCTCTCTCTCTCTGTGTGTGTGTGTGTGTGTGTGTGTGTGTGTGTGAGAATGAGTGAGAGAGAGAGAGAGAGAGAGAGAGAGAGAGAGAAGAAACAGAATTAGCTATAGGTGGCTGAAGAATTGCTACCAGATGGAAACAAGATTGTCTCAGCTGACACAACAGGTCCTAAAGCTATAATGTCCAAGGAATGGAAAGAGAGTTCAGCTCCTACATATTATTGACATTTCAGACTCTGCTAAAAAGCTCCACGAAAGGACTGGTTTCTATAGGGGCTTTAGGATTTAGGCAGCTGAGAGGAGAGGGGTAAGGACTGCTTCAAGTCTTCTGCATATCCTACAGTGAAAACAGTACATATATGAAAAAGGGTGAAACCTGGACATAGTGCAGTGATCACTTGCATCTATACAAATAGGTTTATATACACTGAGAAGATGGGATTCACTCTGGCTGACCAAAGCCTGTACATGTGGAACAGGCATGCATGGAATCAACATGTGACAAATATAAATATGGGTTTGATGCTCTTGCTATATGAAAGTGCTTTCTGAGTAGGAATTTTTGAATGCTTTAAGTGGCCCAAAATCACATTGGTGGGTTTCAATTTCGGCAGTGATGAAGCGCATCAGAGTAAATATATTTGAACCTTAATCTAAAACTAACATTACTCTGCATCTGGTGAAAACTTGGTTCAGATATGCTAATGGCAGGTAAGCCATGCATGAAGCAGGGAAGTTGGGCAAGCATGTTTCCTTAAAAAAAAGTTTGAACTCTGGGATTCATGGCATTGACTACAGTGAACAAAAGAGCAGCAACTCTTTCCCACAGAATAAAGAATGTACTGACAGATGTTGGATGCCACCTAGTGAAAGTAGGGTACTATACCATACTTATATTCTATGCCCAGTCTCCAGCCTCGAGTTACAGAAATATAGAAGGCATAGATTTCTCGTGGAAACATACTTTTATTTTCTTTTTATTTCTCAAAGTCCTAGATTTTAGCTGTGCCATTGGTGAAAGCAAACTAAGCAAACCTTCACATCTCCAGGCCTTATATTTGACACAAAATACAAGCAGAAGAATGAAAGGCCTGTTTTGGAAAGGAGGATACAAAACTAGTTTAAGGATCTAAAGTGGAGATGGAATGAAACTTCTTGGACATTTCTATGCTACAGTAACTGCAGAAAAAGAAAGTGTATTTTATGTGTTCTTGTTCTCTGTCTTTCACTCACACACACATACACGTGACTGAAGCAGCTTCTTGCATGTCTGCCCTGGTGGATCAATAAGGGTTTGAAGCACTCAGCACTCTAGAAGGGTGAGTCACTTTGGCATTATGCAGTTTCTGAGAAGGCCTTATATTAAAAGGTCAAGAACATTTTCCAAAAATGCAGCTCTGCTCATTTCTTGTCCAGGGGTGTAACCAGAACCACACACTAGAAGTTGTTGCATGAGAAACACTGCTGTGTGTGTGTAGAATTTTGTGTACTAACTGCTGCTTCTCAAAGTTCCATTGGTTCAGTCCTGCAATATAAGCCCTTAGACATTCTACTTCAGTCTTGTTGATGCCATTGTAGCAGACTGTCAGGTAAGAGATTAGGAATCCATTCTGAAGCCTGTCATGGTGGGAGATAGTGAGTAGAGTGAAGAGAATTTATCAAAAGATGAGTTCTGGGACAACGTTGTGGTACATTTTCTAAATGTAGCACTTGGTTTCACCAGGATTTTACTAGTCACACTTTAATAAAGGAGAGCATTTCCTCAACCAAAATCTGAGAACACACTTCAACATGATCCCTATCTCTTACATAAGATTGATGACCAGGTGTCTGAAAGTATTGTTTACATCCCATGTGCATAAACAAAAGTGAAAGATTGAAGGAGACCTTCAGGTGCTATTGTGATCTGAATCTATGTTACCAGTGAGTCCCAGCATGCAATGCATACCCATAAACAGTTACGTTGCTAATTTTCTACAAATGAAGGCAGCGATCAGGTCCATTTTTTTGGTATTTTTATTCCACTGCCACAGAGGAAAGTATAAAATATGTTAAACATTTGAGTGGTATTGATGCTATACAATTCAGAATACACAGAATAAAAGCAAAACAAACAAACAAATATTCACAGAAAGCCAAGCCCCAAAGGCAACAGAGTGCCACTGCTCCCCGTTATTGACAATAATACATCACTGAAAGCAGTATCAGTTCCACTACAGTATCCTGAGGCCAATAACTGGTTAACTAACATCTGCTCATTACCTCTGCATGCAAAGCCAGTGCAGCATCCTGTTTTTGTGCAGAAATCAATGGAAGTCAACCCTATGACTTGATTTGATGGCAGGAGGCAAGGAGATGGAGGAGGCAGCTGAACACAGACAAGCTCAGCCTACAACTGCATTATTCAAAACAATGCAGTTAAAACAATGAGCTTCCCGTGGCACCTGAATCATGGCCCTTAAGTTTTCAACATAGATCAGCTGGTGACTAAACCAGTGGAAACTCAGTGCTGACCCAAAAAGTAAACAACTAGTTGCACAGTCAAACCCTTTCTATTGTATAAGGGATTAGGTGGTATGATTTGTTGCTTTACTCATAATCCAATTGAAACACTTTGGTTGTTCTTGTTCTTATAAATCAAAATGCTGCTTTTTTTTAAAAAAAAGATCTTTTGAGAAGTTAACCCTGTTCTGGGTTTACCGAAATCTGTTGCTCAACCACCGCAGCAGACCACTCAGTTGAGAAATAAAATTTATTTGCTACATTGTGTAATCTCTGTATTCACACTAATCTCTGTAGCTCCTTTTCAGAGTTACTGGTCTTATTGACAGAAGTTCCAGCTTTTAAATACACGTGAGAGCAAGTAATTTTGGCTGCTTGTTCCCACTAAATGATGTCAACTGCTACCAAATACCCCTCCTGTTTATTAGTTCCCCACCCTATCCACTTCTTCTGCATACTATTAATGTTCATATACCTCCCAATGAAACAAATGATGTCTAGCATGATTTTCCAATCACTTGGCACAGGAACACACATGCTTGGTTTTCATTATTTCTTTACATTATTGTCAAGATGACACTGACATATACACTGAAATAACATACAGAAGGTATTAAAACATTATTACAAACTGTTTGGGGAACTTGAGAAAAGCCCAGCAGAAGCTGACGAGTGCTGTTTAGAAAGCTGTGGCAGGAACATTCGGAAAAGTTGACCACGTAGCTTTAATATCCCCAAGGATCTCACTGTTTTTTCCTTTGCATAATTTTTCCATGAATAATCATTCAAGTGCTGTAAACAAATGGTAACTTATGCAATCCTTTATTAGCACATTAAGCCTCTAGAGTGTAAACTTTTAGTTCACTAATTTTGCCCTAATAAAACGAAACAGGAGCTGATAGATCTCAAGCTGATGAAATGACTGAATGGGGAGCCATGAATCTCATAGCTTGAACTGAGTAACAAGCAGAAGACATTTTAAGTTTTTTAAGAAACTTTTGGGTTTGGTGCATAAAAGTGTTATTGATGCTAAGTTGGGTAAAGGTCTACATAGCCTATGTGAAATTTGGCCAGATACTTACCTACTTAATTGCTAATGTAACCATAACTCTGGGCCTGGTTAAGAACCAGGCACAAAACAGACGCTTAAGAAAATCAGAGAAGAAATCTGTCAAACAGAAGAAAAATATAAGCATGTTGTAAAAAGGGTTAAGCCTTTAGCTCTGGCTATTGCAAAATCATAGTTTTCCTTGTTTCAGTGTTTTGCTAAATGCCCACTAAAGTCTATTAAAATGTACAATATGTGGAAAGCCTGCAAGTTACATCTGCTGTGTTGCAGGCACCAAAGAGAGACAAATAAAAGGAACATGTCTGGTGTTTTTAAAAAAATCAAATCAAATCCCTGTTTTGACTCTAACTAGGCAGTTCTGTGAAAGAAGATGCAAAGAGATGACCAATGAAAAGAACAGGGAGCCAGGAAGATACATTTTAGACTGCCACAGACAGTCATCTTTGAGTGACAAATTACATTAAATGCATTTTTAATTAGGAAGTTTAGAAATGGTCACATTTCTTTATTTATAAAAAGCAGGCATAGGGCTCGTAATCTGGATCAGGACTATGGTGCTTCTCCTCCCACCCCAATTTTCCCTTTGGACATTGTCCCCTAGGACTGCTATTTCATTCTAAAAGTCCCAGTGTGTGCTCTGAAGGCACAGGAAGCTACCACCTTTGCTGATGCTAAACCAGTCTGGGTTTAGTCAGTGCCTGAATGGAGAGCTCCTGGGGGCCATAGGTATGTTACCTTGGATTCCATGATTGCAGAACTGAGGGGTATAAATGTAAGAAATAAACATTTGAGTTCCATTCTGCCCTCTTTAAAGAATCTTATGGTACAGCATATGAAAGAAGGCACACTGGGTAATAAATCAGTTACAAATGATAGCAAACACCAAACTAGGCTCAGTAGCTAAGAAACATTTCTCCCCTCCATATCTCTACTTTCTTAATATATAGCAGCATTAAGTTGGCCACCTATCCACTCTGGTTTCTGAGGGCTGCTAGTTCTGATACATTTTTTCAGCACGTATCTCTATTGTATATAACGTTATATGTTTTATTTTTATAGAGATATGTATTGCAGGTAATTCCTGAAGAATGGAGACACCCTGTACCTGTACAGAAGAAGTCCTTTTGTGATATGCGAAGTGCTCCTATACATCTATACATGCTGAAATCTGAAGTGTGATTCTTCTCAAATCTTTAATTTCAAATAAATACAAAGACCTAAGGCTTTAAAAAGTGGATGACATCATTAAATAAAGATCAAGCTATTTCATTATAAATTCCCCAAAGAGATAAATCATTGTTAGTTTACAGAAAGCATTTCCTTCCTAATGTCAATGTCCTTCATGGTTTTGCTCCCATAGGAAAATTTACTTTGTCCAGGGAAAAAATGACAAAATGAAACAGCCTGTTATTGTGCCTCAGTTTAGCCTTGACCAGCTTTAAATATATCCTCTTAAATATGTTGCCCAAACTTCATCTGTTATGTTCTTCTGCCAAACACTGGAAAGTGCCTTACTGCTCAAACAAGTGGACATTTATGTGGCAAACAACTAGACAAGTATCACAATAGCATCCCACATGTCACATACATTTAAAAGAAAAATGGTACCTTCATTTATATTTAAAAGCAGCTTCATTTTGGCTACAATTGAGCTCTAGCATGATGTAACAAGAGGTGTAATAGCTTAGCAGTTGTATCAGTGTGGCTTACAATCTCCAGTTAATATACAGCATTCATATTAATGTTCATTAATTGCATGTACGAATGCAAATTTTAAGAATTTTTGACCATCAAGCAGGACTCAAACACAACATCATTCTCCCACATAAGATTCCCTGTAACTGGTATTCGAAGGCAGATTGCCTTCAACAATGGAGGCAGAAAATACTCATTGTAGCTAGTAGCCCTTGATAGCTTTATCTTCCATGGATATGTCTAAATGGCTTTCAACACCATCCAAGTTGGTAGCCATCATTACCTCTCAAAGTGAATCCCATGGTTTTACTACGCACTATGTGGCGGCGACTGGCAGTGTGTGTTGGAGGCATGGGAGTTTATTGGGTTTAGCACCAGGAGAGGGATCCAGTGATTTATGGGGCTTGGCACCGCCCATAAGGTAGAAGCCAGGCCAAATTGAGGAAGAAGGGTCAGAGTGATCTGAGACAGAGGGAGGCACACAGGATGTGTCGGGAGAGGAGGAAGAGATTGTTCAGGCAAGGGATGGGCCAACAGACTCCTTGCCATTCCCCACCCCACTGTTTCCTAGTACCAGCAGGGGTTTGAAGAGGGAACAGCAGTGATACCTTTTATGTAGGAGCCGCCTCAGGTTGCACATACCCCATCAGATGAGGGTACATAAGCGGGGGCAGGGGGAGGCATGGTCTCACTGTTGCTGTAATTACTCCACAGGCACAGACTTGGAGAAAGCACCTATATCCACCACTGCCATACTTGCTCACAAATAAAAGCAATTTTCACCTCTCTATTCAGAACAGAAGGGAGGGAGGGTTCCAGTCCAATGAAATCTGGGCATATTTAAGGGGTCATGTTCAAATTAGGAGTGGCTGGACCAGTACAAACAGAATTTGAGAAAGAAAATAAAACAGTCTCTCATGCTTCATGGATTTTTGAAGGGGTATTTACTGAGACCTTTTTTGGGTAGGCAAACTGGTGCCGGTCATTGCCATGTTGACAGCCCTTGGCTTAGAGAAGATATAGGTTCAGTCACCAAGGGGAGGGTAGTGAGAAAACCAGGAGGAACTATGTTTGCCACCAAGGGTGGGGTGCAAAAGAGGGTTCTGAGTTTTTATGTCTGGTGAAGGATTTTAAGTCTTCAGTAATGCTAAGTGACTACCGCTGGTGGTGGCACTGCTGTCAGTTGCAGCATGAAGCTTTCTTCACCTGGGCTTAAAGCAGACAAATGAAATTTGTCAATAAATTTGTGAGCAGATAAAAACAATATTCCAAACCCCCAAACACAGAGAAATAAATCAAATGGGCATCTGTTAAGATTAGGAAACTACTGAAGTTGTACCACTGTCAGCGCCAGAGATGGGAGGAAGGGTTCTGATGGACGTTTCATTCCTGTCTCTTTAATGACTACCAGAAAATAAGCTATCAAAGCCATAAGACCAAAATTAAGAACAGGCATGACAATTAGGCACTTCTGGCTTGCAGTAAATGACTTGCTACTAAAACATCCACAACAAAGCTATTTACTAGTATCCAAGGTTACATCTAACACAAACTGCATAACTAAATGTCAGACTAATTGTTTACGTGGAAAACGATGTTTTCCTTTGAATCCAAAATGAAGGAAGTTCCATCCGGATTACGTCACCAGTGTAGTAGCCTGACTGGCCAAAGGAATATAAATGCACAAACATCTTTGCTTATTCTCTCTTTTCATTTTTCTTCTTTTTAACTCTTATTTTGCATGTACTCCAGATCTAACAAAGTGCGCTCATTGCAAGCTCGTTCCAGGGTCAGACATATTGAGCATGACTGGGCCAATTTCCACCTCATTACAGTAATGTAATTCCTCTGACTTAAGGGAGTTGCTCTTCTGCATTCACAGTGGGGTAATGGAAACGAGAATGCTCTTGTCGGGAAGTATTATGGGGCCTCAACAGTGATGTGGTTTCATGGAGTTTAGCCTGAAGAAATTGAAGAAACAAAAGCATCTATTTATGGCTGGAGTACTGCCTACTGCCTTGAAAAGAACATGACCTGCTTGACCTAGTCCTTCACCTGTCAAATAAACACTACAGTGTATGTAATGATTGGCCATTTTCTTCTATCCTCCATGATTCTTCCCAGAGACTGTATTGGAAGTTCAAGGGTCAAACAGTGCAAAGACCTAACACACAACAGTCCAGACTATGGAATGCTTCACAGATAATGCTTTACCTATGGTAAGATAATCTCTACAAAGGGAGGGGTGTGTGGAGAGTGTACACTGTCTTTTGTTTAGCGTGCGTTGGGTTTTAATTCTAATCACAAGGACATGGATTGTGATGCTGGCTTCCAGAGTCATGTTTTTGCACCTAAATTAATACTTCTTTCTAAAAATATACAGTAGTTAGTAAATCAATTTTAACTTCATCACTGACATTATTTCTGTGTAAGAAAATAACTTGGGTGAAGTGAGTCTTATATGTACTGTATCCACTAATATGTTTGGTTTCTTAAAATGACACTGATCGTATTGAAATGCATACAGCAAAAATGCAAAGCAGGTTTGCATCAGACCAAAATGCATTACTGAGGAACATGGAAAGCTGCTAGAAACTTAATGGTGAGGTTTTAGGAATGAGGACAATTCTTTAACACTTTTCTACATTTAAGAGCTATCAGATGCTGGGAACATACACAATTTCTGCTCTGTATTACGTTAAAACATTCTCTGGGAAAAATTATTGAAGCACATGTTCCAAAACAATCCGTCTGCTGGCTATGGTGCTCATGTTGGACATCTTTTCGTCTACGTTACAGGAACACAGATGGCTTTTTTCATCATAAGACACTTGATTGGAAAATGTGAACAGTTGAAATATTTTAAATGCTGTCCAAATAGATATTGTCTCCCAGTCCTCATGATTCTGTGGCACCACTAAAGAACTTAAAATGTCCCCATTAGAATTCTACAACTTCTAGAAACGTAGGTACTTTGTACAACCCTGAATTTGAAAGCTTTTTACTACATATAAATGGTAGTAATGGGCTAGTTTTACTCTATGGGTAGCATTCAGAATTTAGCATGAATGGTGGCAGCAGAAACAGAAAACCAGCCATCAATATAAAACTACTCTGTTGTGAAAAGTACTTCTGTCTCTTGTCCATCACTTGGTCTGATTTCTGGAAAGTTGGTTGGCAAACAAGCAGACAGCTGGTTTGCTCTGACATGTCAAAGCCAAAATTGTCGGAGAATAAAGCTGCATTGACTGAGTTTCATGTTGTCACAGGACACTTTGCAAGAAAACCACATTTCAATGAAATGATCTTCAGTGGAGTAGGAGCAGGCATTTGCTAAAGATGGGTAGGAACAGACCTTTAATTCTGCAGTCATCAGATGGCCAACATACAAACTTCACTAAAGAAAAGGAATCAAAGAAGCTGCTGCTCACCTGAATGGATTATGATAACTCAGTTCATTAGCACTACAGAACACCCCATGTGTGACCTCAGCACAGCCCTTTTTTTAATAATGATGATAATAATAATGTTATTACTGTATTTTTGTGTGTATAAGATGCTCCCATGTATAAGACAACCCCTATTTTATTTTAACACAAAATTAAGAAATCAGTGTTTTAAACATCAAACAGAATAATTCTGGTGGGAGGTGGCCCAAAGTTTGGATTGCCATATTTCAAGAGGCTTAGCCTGGGCCACCTAGGTCACCTGCATCAGAGTCTGAACCCAAGCCCAGGCCACCTGCGCCAGAGCTCAAACCCCTGTGCATTCACCATCCATGTATAAGACAACCCCCAATTTTTTACTATTTTTTTTTAGCAAAAAACGTCGTTATTTATACCCTGTCCATCTGGCTGGGTTGAACCAACCACTCTGAGCAGCTTCCAAAGCACATAAAAACAAAATAAAACACCAGACATTAAAAACTTCCCTATACAAGGTTGCCTTCAGATGTCTTCTGAAGGCTGTAGTTATTTATCTCCTTGACATCTGATGGGAATAAATGATAATGATAGTGATAATGATCTTCCTTTTCAACCTTCAACTTTCCCATGTCTCTTTCCTTTGGTAGCTTCCTTTTTTTCCAGGCTAATGAGTCTATATGCCCCTATGCAGTCCTGACGGGCACACACTGCTTTTTATTTAGTACCAGAAACCCAGTCTTTTTATTATTTCTGTGAAAGCTCTTTGTCTTCTGCAGTATGAGTAAGATTACAGAAAACAGTTTTCATAATCAGGTAGCCCCTGGTGGACTGAAGGAACCACTGCCAGGTTGGGGGGCAGAGGGAATGAATAATTGTGTCTCCTCTAAGCTGAAAACAGTCTTAGTGGAATGGAACTTTACTGAATAACCCTCTCTGCTGAACACGTACTAACCCCTGTCTTTCAGAGGACTGTAACTTGGCTGACCCTGGGCAGAATTTCACACATGCTGCAAAAGCCAGTACGGCTGATGTAAAAGGGACATGCTGACCCTACCACGTTGCAAATCTAGAATCCAAAGAATGGAGACAATAAAGAAATCCCCCTCTCTTCATTTTTAGTAGTGATTGAGATAAGCTCCATGGTCCAGGATATTCCAGCATGAACTAAGGGAAAGTTATGAGCCACTAAAAATAGGGATTTCTAATAGAAATATCTTGGAACACCTTAACAAAAAATGTCTGCTCCAGTTCCAATATACAATGTATTGACCACACTGAACGTTTTTGTTGCTGGGGCAACAGCTGAATTTTTTGTGTTTATTTAGTTGTCCTCAGTATCACACCACACAAGCAACTCTGCTTAAACAACTTGGTTCAGGAATGCATTTAAGCTTCAGAAATGTTCATTTCTTGATCTGTTTAACAACACTTTTATAGTCCTATAAGTGCTTCTTGTTTAGTGGGCACTAACACACATACGTATGGAAAACTGATGGCATTTATTGTATTATTGGCAGCAGATTAGAGCTTTCCAGCTGGGCAAGGACCAAAAGGCAGTGGTGAGCCTGTCAAAACTGCATGCTAGAGCCAGCCTCAGATGGAAAACCTAATGGAAGAATGGAGCTACAGGAGTATTTCCAAAGGCCACTGTGGGCAGCCTTCAGCTAAACAAACCTACCTCCCCCCCCCCGCCACAAAAAGCTTATATGGGAGAGACGTGGGCCTGATCAAGCCCAACCAAAACAGATGCTACTGAAAGCTTATGGTGACAAAGTGATAAAGCTCACAGTTTGCAAAGAATCTGTTCTTCAGGAATTATTCAGTATCATTCACTTATGTGACAAAATAAACACTCATCCTGTTCCAAAGGATTTTGATCTCAAAGAGATGGATGATAATCTTTCCTGGATACAACAATGCCAAAGGATCCTCAACATTTATTTCTAAAACTTTATTTTTTAAATTTGAACTTTCTTTCATCATTCCTATAATGCACTTGAGGACTATTTTAAAAATAAATAAACAGGGCCAATGTGGGCCAAACTACATGTGATACTGGAACAATAATTTTGGTGCTTCTGACATTAATTTTCTTTTTGTAAAAACAATTGCAGAACCCTTAGTCTGTGGTCTGAGGGGTGGGAGATAACTGCTGCTGCAGCCTGGTTCAGATCACACCCCCTGGAGCTGCTATTAGCTACAGAGAAGAAAATCTGCAAGCTTAAATGAAGAATGGTAAAGTGACTTCCGCTTTGGAATATATATGTGTGTGTGTATATATATATATATATATATATATATATATATATAAACTTTCTCGGCAAACTACTATAATATTAACACTTACTGTCCTCCAGATGTTATTGGTCTATAACTCCCATCATTCCTAGCCATTGGCTATGCACTAACATATTAACTGAGTGTCATAACTTACCAAATAGCCACAAATTCCAGGGAACCAGTAGCGGGAGGGCCAAACTACAAGCAGGTGCATGTATCTTTATTCTGGCACTTTTTTTTTTTTTAACCAAAAGAAGTCTCTGCAGGCTGTAAGATTCAGCAAGGAAGAACACTCTAATCTAAAATTGCTAGATGATTAATCACCTTGCAGATAGTTAAACCTGCGATATAGACCCTGCAACAAGCAAATGCCAACTATGCCCACATAATCTACTTAGCTACAGAACTCAAAACCAGCAACCACAGCATCAGTGGCTCACTCATCTGCACATCCTCCAACTTGATATAAACCATCCCTTGACAACACTGCCCTTCTCCTGTCTACATGGGACAAACAGGCCAAGCAAGAGGAAAAATGTAAAGGTTGGCATAAGAAGTGGCAATATTCTGACACCAGTAGGAAAACATTTCTCTACTGTTAATCTAGAAGCCACCACTTTTCAACAGCAAGAGTTCAAAGAAGGTTCCAGCATGAAATAGCTGAATTATTCAATCAGTGAATTTAATTCAGTTTGGGAATTAATTGGCACCATGTGTTTCTTTTGTGAATGGACCACTTTTTTGCTCTGTTGAATCCATTGGGGCCATGTATTCCCATGATGCAGACCTACTGCCACTCTATGTATTTCAGGTCTTTGGCTCCACTGAACTTTTCTTATTTGCCTCAATGTGTTTATCTCTATCAGGGGTGGGGAACTTTCTTTATCCCAATGGCCATATCCCCTTCTAGGCAAATTTCCATGGGCTGCATGCCAGTGATGGGTGGGGCCAGAGGCAAAAATGAATGTGACACAGAATTGATCAGATCCCAGCCTCACAAAGCAGCTCAGGGAGGGTCGCCATGCGCCATGAAGGATGTCAGGTGCCCTTCGATCCCAACTTCACCCTTGAGGGGCTGGGACTGAAGGGTGCATGGTGTCCTCGCACCACCCTGCCCAAGCTAGGGGCGGGAGGATCTGATCAGAGCCCTGTGCAGCTTTGCAAGGCTGGGATCATTTTAATATTGAAAAAGAGGATGTGTCCAGGAAAGAGAGGACATATGGCAACCCTACAGATTGTTCTGATGAGTAATGATAATAGCGATAAAGAAGGGCCTTTGGATGAGACAACTGGCATCCTGGCTTAAATATATCAGGGAAACCCATCATCTTTGCTGCCAAGTGTGGGCGATTGGGTAAGCTGCATTGGGATGCAGAACAGTGACCAGAGTGTACCCCAAGAGGAAAGAGAAAGCCTGGAGGATTCCAGGGAAGCTGGAGATTGCTTGAAGAGGAGCTGTTATTGTGTTTTTAAATGTGTCCTGTTTCTATGATCTACTTTGATGTTGTGTTCTGAATACTGTTAGTAACTTTTCTTTTATTTCTTGCATAACTGTGGAAAGCAGTCCCTTTTGCTGAAGGGGTGATGGTGTTACAGATTTCGGAGGGACCCTCCTGAACCCCAGAAATTAATAAATGGTAAGATTTTTATTATTTGGGATGTGAAGGGAGAGATACAATCTGCAGAGGAATTCCTGAGCTAGCCTATGCAAAATGACCTGGCCAAGCTAGGGCCATTAAGAGACAATACAGGGTCATTGAGATCCAATGGCAATGCAAGAGAACTATCCTCCCTCCTTGCCCCGAGGTGTGAACAGAGACTGGGGGTTTAGAAGGTTGCCAGTGTAACTGGGTTTAGAGGAAAAGATAGTTTTTAGTAGGGTGTTCTGAGAAGAAGGAGGAAGAATCCATCTTTGGCAGGCTGGCTGAAGGCTGGCTGCACTGCTGAGGGGGGACAAGCCTCTCATGAAATGACTATGCTGTAAGATCTGGACTCCCTCCATGCAGGTGTAAATAAGTGAATATACTATATTTCTTAAAGCTACGACAGTGTCTCAGTCCTCCAAAGGAACACAGACCCCAGGGGAGTGCCTGGAACCCCATGGACTCTTGCTACTGCTCAGCAGAAAGAGGGGGAGGCACCCAACTTTTGTAACATTATGATGATCCAAAAGCAGCAATGGATTGTACGAAAAAGGCAAAGGAAAATGTGGCAGTCAGAAGCAGACACATTTTGTAAATTCAATGATTTCGTCTTACAAAGGAATATGTTCAAATAGTTCCCACTGAGATACAAGACAAACTTATACAAAAGCCCCTCTAAACATCAAGTGAAATCCTTCTCCATATCTTACATGGGTACTTCCAAAGCAGTTATACTTATTTCTGTCAATATGGCAAAACACAAAGCTGGCACATCAATGACAGTTTAGAACAGAAACTGCCTTCAGGATAATAGCTGGTATATCAGTTTGCATGTCCTGATTTGTTTAGTCTGGTTTGAAGACATATTTATACTACCTCTCGTGTTCCAAAACGAACTTCTGAATTAAGGAATTAGGAACGTTATGCATACCACATTCCTCTTGTCCATGCATATCACAGAAACAGGATACAGCACAGTTAATTTGGACACTTCAGTCAAGTGGCAATTACAGGGAGCTGGGTATCATTTACACATACTTAAGAATGCATATGGAAGCTCATGAGCAAACACTGAAAATGAAGTCAGCAACAATTCAGAAATCTATTATTTCAACCCTCTGCTCATTATGAATTCTAGATTCTAGAATTCTAGATGTCAGGAAAATCTCACAGATACCTGTTTCAGAGGGAGGGAGGTCAATATGTATATATTGTGAACTCTGTCATGAATGGAATTAAGCAATTTCAGTAAAAATAGTCATGATATTTTTAGAGAGCAAACAATGAATAAAAGGCAATTGTATCTATAGAATTATCTTTGCAATGCTTCACTTCCATAGGATGGGCAATCTTCAAAGGTGTAGTTTAGGAAGAGGACTTTGTACAAACCAAGACCCTGAAGCTAGCAGTAAAGTTGCAGAATAACTAGTCGGTATTTGATTTTTAAATTGATAGGACCTGTGTCACTGCCTAGAAATCACACTATTTAATCTAGATGTCAGCAGTGGGAGGTAACTATTGGCGCCACATATTAAGGTAGTTTGGCAACTTTCTTTGATAGCATCACTATCTATCCACAAAACTGCAAGATTTTGGCCTCTAGTCATAATGTGGATTTTTGAGGAATTTTTTTTACTGTGCCTAGCACTTCACAAATGTTTCTAGTAATCATTACAGCAATCTTATCGGGTAGGTCAGCATTTCCAAAACTGCGGAGAAGAGGGGATGGGAATGAGGCTGAGAAGCTGTACTTTGCCTATCAGATGAGTTCGTGGCTAAGGCTCGATGATTCATAGCCACTATATAACACTCACACACATAAAAATGGTTCTTGAAAATGCAGGATTTACTGTCATTTGAGACAGGGAACATTCTTGTGAAAAGTGACCAGTCATTCTGAACTAGATTACAGCTCTCGGGTTTACACAAAGATGTAATCTGTGGAGCCTTACTCATAAGATGTTTACCCTGTATCTCCCTTTGATGTACTGTGGTGGGAATATTGCAGAATTATCCTAAGGAATGTACAGTGGACGCTTGGGTTGCGAACGTGATCTGTGCGGGATGCACATTCGCAACCCGCAGCGGCGTTTCTGCGCACGCACGGGTTGCGATTCGGCGCTTCTGTGCATGCGCAAAGCACAATTTAGCGCTTCTGCACATGCGCGACTGCTGGAACCCGGAAGTAACACGTTCCGGTACTTCCGGGTTTCTGCGGGTCCGTAACCCCAAAAAATGCAACCTGAAGTGTTTGTAACCCAATGTATGACTGTATTTGAAGAATCTAGTGGTATCTTCCATTGCATTTTCTATGCTATGTACTGGAAGTAATTTTACTTCAAGTCTGCCAATGGCATTTATCTATTGCATGCCCTATGGAAGTGCATGTTTGTTCAGCTGCATAGACCCAGAAGACAGATACTGTATAATTCAAACAAACTATGGAAATATTGATAGGATAGGATACTATCAGCTTAACTGCAGGAGCAAAATACTTAAGAAGAGCATGCCCTAACATATCAGGCGTAAGAGCTGTGTCCTATAACACAATGCCTCAGCACAAGTGAAAATTAGCTAAATTCATTGCCAGTATTAAGTCTACTGAGAAAGATACAACAGTATGAACACATCAGCATGGCAACATTTATACTGCACGCTAAATCAATTTAATAACGCTGATTTTTCATGCAAGAACCACTTAGACAGCTCTCAAAGAAAGAAGAATTTAAATAGTTATAAACCCTGAAGGAGGCATGTCATGGGAGATTGCCTTGCTTTCTGATTTGTTGGTAGGGGCTGATAAAAAGGTAAATGTATATAATCAACCTCAAGCACATCAAACTATGGTAGTTACAGAGTATTCACTTCTACCCCTTATTATGGTTTCTGAACAGGTGGCAACAGTATGGTAGAATGCTCTCCCTACAGAAATATGAGAGACCAATCATTACTGTCATTCTGCCAGCTCTTGAAGACATACCTGTTTAGGAAAGTGTTCCATGAACTCAACTTCTGATCTTTCTGTCTTAACTGTTCAACTGTTTTAACTATCATGCTTTTTAAATGGTTGTTTTAGGGTACATGTTAATTATGGATGTTTTAATGTCCTAATGAAATTGTTATTGTATATTTTAATTATGTATGGATTTTCTAACTGGTTTTATAGTTGTAAACCATCTAGAAGCCATTTTGGCATATAAGCAGTGTATAAATGAATAAATAATATAATACTAAGTCTCTTCCAACGTAACACACAAAATGACCTAGCTAGTTTCCCAATCGTTTTCCAACCTACTTTCCTATTCACAAATGGAGTTTTGCTTTGGTTTTTCCATGCAAGTCTATTCTTAACGGCAGCTGAATTACTAAGATACATGTTTAAGCTTCAGATATATTATAATCCTAATTATTATTTGTAAAATGAATGAAGACAGCTTTGTCAATTTTGTATACACTCTGCAGTGAACATTCAAAATGCAAAAACTACCACAACTACCCAAGATTGTTGCTGGTAAATATTCAAAATTATGGAATTACAATAGTGAATACGAACAATCACTGTATGTTGACAATCCCTGATAAATGTCAATGTTCTGAAAGCTCAAATCTGTGCTGGTTAACCATCCATCCATGGCCCCAACCATTACCAGAACTGGTCAGGTGGGAAGGATGACTCCTCCTCCTTCTAGAGAGGAGAAGAAAGCTTTCAGTAGACCCTGCTTGTCCTTCCAGTAGGAAGTATCATCACTAAAAGGAATTCATAAGTAATTCTCAGGTAAATATCATTGTCAGCATTTACTTGTTAATATCCAAGAACTGAAGAAACAGAAATCTATTTTCAGGCTCAGGCATTCACAAAATTTATCAGGCATTGTCAAGCATTCACACGTGAATGCCACTGATCACTAAATTTTGAATATTGATTGTGACAGAGAAAGCACACTTCTCAAATTGGAATCAGACTATTGATCGATGGATTTTATGTCTTATGCAATAACCAGTCTTCTCAACCATTATTGATCTAAGATAAAACTTTTGCAGTAAGGCTTTCTGAAAACCACAGTCCCAGTACAGTAGCTCTGAATGCTATGAAACACTCCTGTCATTTCACCTCATCTCCATAAACACTGTGGGATCTGACCCTTCGCTATACATTAGAAATAGTTTTTCAACATCTGAGGACATCTGTCAAAGGAAAGCAAACAGGCCCAAGTGTGTGTCACAACCACATAAACATCAGGGCGCCTATGCAAAAAGGAATCGCCAGGGTGGTCCTTGGATAGAAAATGGCGTGCAGCCCTGAACAATAGCAAAAAGACTGTGAAATTGTAAAGTTAAGTAATGCTGTGTTGTAGGTTTCTTAACATTCCCAATAAATTTAATCATACCTGCAAGATCTTCCTTTGAAGATACCAGTCGCGGAGAGCTGTTTCCTGGCTCAATTCTTAAGGATAATCTAGAAAAGAGAAATGGTGACATGTCAGGAATTAAATAGCTTAACAAAAGCAAAGGGATAAACTTTTTTTATGTTATCGGTTGAAAGCAGGAAATCTAGCTTAGCCTGGACATCTCTTACATTCTTTGGATATGACGGGTGCATACTAAAGTATTAAATCCTTGCAGTGTGAAGCCCAACAGAATTTTTTACACTTGGTAAGCACAGATCTTTACTGAGAAGATGTTTAAGCAGCTATTAACACTAGGTAAGACATGAATGAAAAACAGCTCTTTTTGTTTGCTTATACAGTGGTACCTCGGGTTACATACGCTTCAGGTTACATACACTTCAGGTTACAGACTCCGCTAACCCAGAAAAAGTGCTTCAGGATGAGAACAGAAATTGTGCTCCAGCGGCGCGGCAGCAGCGAGAGGCCCCATTAGCTAAAGTGGTGCTTCACGTTAAGAACAGTTTCAGGTTAAGTACGGACCTCCGGAACGAATTAAGTACCGTATTTTTCACTCTATAACACGCACCCGACCATAACACGCCCGTAGTTTTTAGAGGAGGAAAATCCGTAGGCATGCCACCTGTAGGCATTCCCTCCATAACACGCACAGACATTTCCCCCTTACTTTTTAGGAGGAAAAAAGTGAGTGTTATGGTGCAAAAAATACGGTACTTTACCCGAGGTACCACTGTATTGTAATGCGTAAGGACTGGTAACTAGTGAGCCCTGAACCAGTCTGCCTCCACTCCCCAAAAAGTGATTCCTGACAGCAAAATTTCAAACAAAGAGGCCAAAGAGATATGAAGGAAGTGGCAGCTGCTGTAATGAGAATTGCCAGGAGGCCATATCTCCACTCCTTTGTCCACTGATCCACTGCTGTTTAGTGGCTTGCTGGTTGTTTTTTTCCAGTTGCCCTTCTTTCTTCCTACCATTCCTCTTTCCAGAACAGGACCTTCTCTTCTATATTTATTTGTCATTGCTCTTGGGAAAGTGTGGGCTACTAACTGAAGTAAACATAAAAAAGAAAAAGAAAAAAGCATCACTGTGCATCAGGGAAAACTGCATATGTATACATGAAAACAGATCTTGTTCTGAGGGACTGAAGGTGGTATGTGGTTTGACAAACAAGAAGCTTGAGGTTTGTAGTTAGATAGCCTCTGATGTGTGCATTCCCGATACAAATCTCTACACACTTGATTAAAAGCCTGGTTTATAGCCCTCCAGAAGTGAGCTGCAGACCCTTCCAAGTCTCGCTATTTTCCAGGTATGTCCCTGATTTAGAGAAGCTGCCTCAGTTTCTACTTTGATCCTGGAATGTCCCACTTTTCCTTAGAATGTCTCGATTTTCATTAGAGAAATGTTAGAGGGTATAGAGTTAGAGGGTATAGAGTTATCTGACCCCCGAGCTGTCTGAAGGTAATCCGGTATAAGAAAGTGTTTTTTTTAATGTTTAATGTTTTATTATGTTTTCATATATGTTGGAAACTGCCCAGAGTGGCTGGGGCAGCCCAGTAAGATGTGTGGGGTATAAATAGTAAAACTATCATTATGGAATGGAATGTCCCTATTTTCATCGGAGAAATGTTGGAGGGTATGGAGCTGTAAACTGCCACTCTCATATGAAAGTTATGTTAACCATGGGGAAGCAAGAGGTGGGGTCCTGTGCAGGCAGAGAAAGATGAGAAGGGAAAGAGAAGGGAAACACAAAAGACAAAGAATGCATTGTAATAAGCCAGCTCATGTTCCAGAGTTCTGGCGTCGAGTGCAACATTATCAAAACACTGCCCACCCCCAAAGTAGGAGGTATGCACACATGTCTGCAGAGAAGACATCCATGAAAATGCACTTTTCCTTACAAATAGCATTAAATAACTTTAACAGCTACAGATTCTCTCACCAGACCCTTGAACATATTCTATTAATTCTCAGTTGTCACAGTCTTCATGTATAACTCACAAACACTGCAAAGCAATAGGATATCACTGGCTAAGACTACCCCAAGTCTTTGGTGAGCTATATTCATATGTTGACAAGTGTGGATCACATTATTTGAGAGAAACAAACATTCACTCTGTAAGGCCAGACAAACATGCAACCTGTTCCACTTCCGAAATGGTGTGGACACCCCGCCCCGAGAGAGAGAGAGAGAGAGAGAGAGAGAGAGAGAGAGAGAGAGAAACACATATAATGCACAAGGTGCCAACAGATAGATTGTCTCTGGAATACAGATTAACCTCCTGCTACCTTTAAGACGAAGTTCCCTGAAGATGTTGTTTTTTGTCTTTAGCACAAAGTTCAAGAGCATTGTTACGGCAACTGAACGAAATTTTGATTTCCCCCTTTCCCCCCACAGCATTTTGTTAAGCATGACTAATCTAGGACTCACCAATAACCTAATTTATGCAAAGAGAAGAGCTTTGCAGAGTTTTACACACAAAGAAGAGGATTATACACTTTTGAAACAGCAACTACAACCAATTCTTTATTCAAACATTGACTGCTTCTTTGTTTTTAACTGTTTTAAATTATCTTAAGTGTAAATTGCCTCAAGGCTACAGTTTAGGTAATAATAATAATAATAATAATAATAATAATAATAATAATAAACCAACTATTTTCATTTGATTCTGTTTTTGAACTATTTTAGTAATTTAATTTACCCTTTCTTTCTTTTTTTATCCCTTTCATTTCTTCATTTCTTTAGAGGATAAGAAAGAAGCTGTGGCTATCTCATACTACCTTGCATTGCTCTTATTGTGAGAGCATAAGGGGGAATTAATGAAATCACTCTTACAACACAGACATCTGCATATTCACTCCCCCTGTAAGTCCCACTGTATTTAATGACATTTACTTTCAGGGCAAGTATGTATAGCATTGCGACTGGGTTCTTTTTGTGCTTTCTTTCTTTTTTCTTTTTGCAGGCAGGATTTACCGTATTTTTCGCTCCACAGGGCGCACCAGACCATAGGGCGCACCTAGTTTTTAGGGGGGGAAATAAAGGGGGGGGATTTCTTTGCAGGCTGCTATCCGCAAGCCTTCGGAGCCCAGTGGGAACCCGCACCGACCCCTCTTGCTCTCCAGGCTTCAGCGAAAGCCTGCATTCGCTCCATAGGACGCACACACATTTCCCCTTCATTTTTGGAGGGGAAAAAGTGCGTCCTATAGAGCGAAAAATATGGTACTAGTTATACTAAGTAGAGAAATACCCAGAGGGCTATTTTGAATGGTAACACACACACACACTTTGTTTAAGTACTATATAAATGTGATTCTAAAACATAAAACCTGCTCTGCTAAATGTTGAAGTGTGCAGTTACGGTTGTTGTCATACTCCAGAAAAGGAGTGATAACAATGCTGGAAATGTTCCATTTTCTAAGATTCAGTCCTAGTCTGTAGGCGTCTGTAAGATACCCCTGCAAACTGCAAAAAATTATAAATTTCCCAGGTGTCAAAATAAGATGGTTAGGTACCTGTCACCAGGAACAGTGGTTTTTTTTAAAAAACACTAAGTATAATACCAGTGGTGTTATTATGACCCTTGTTTGTTTATAGGGAGTCCAACCAAGCCTTCTAAAAATTGCCAAAGTACGGACAACAGCTGGCGCACAAACTAAGCAAGTTGAGCTGCTCTATGCTGTGGAGGCAGCCTGCGCCGCCACTGACAAGGGTGATCTAAGAGCATACCCAGGCTGCAAATCTGTTCCTTCAGAGGGAATGTGACCCCATCAAGAACAAGAACACCATTCACAATGGTTAAAATTCCCGAGTGTAGCCTTGGTACTAGAAGTGTCTCATTTGCTTCCTATCTCCAAGAAAGAACTCTTTTTTTAATTGGCTGCAAGCTCAGCAGCAACTCAACTCAAGTCTTTCTTTCCCAGAACTTTCAATGGCTGTTCCACTTAGGTCATTGCAATAACAGTAAATGCCTTAAATGTAGTCCATGTATTAGACTGCAAGCATGTAGGAAGGGCTGTGCTGCTTTTAAATGTTTGTCCAGCAACAAGAAAACTTTAGGAGCCTTACAAACAAACCATTTCATGTACAATTCCATTTCAGGCCAGCTGGGTCTACAATTCATGAACATCAGGGGTCAGCAAAATTTTTAACTGCGGGCAGGTCCACTGTCCCTCAGACCTTGTGGCAGGCTGGAGAAGCAGCACGGGGGAGGGGGAGAGGGAGCTGGAAGAAGAGGCGAGGGGGGCCAACCAATGTGCTTACCTTCCCAGGGGCACGATCTGTAGCACATTTCATTCTCAGCAGTTCTTCAGGCGCTGAACAAACGGCCTTGAAATGATTGTGGCTTACTTGCGAGTAAGTGCGTCTTTAGGGCTCTTAATGTCCGTGCATCCAACGACAGGGCAGGGTGCATCTACGCGCCAAGATGTGGCATCTCCTGGTGGCGCAGGTGGAAGCAGGCGGGGAAGGGAAAGCGGACTTCTAGAGCTGGGGAGGAGCCAGAGCAGGCAGTGGGCGCTGTCTTGTCTCCTTGCAATGGGAGGAAGAGGCTGAGTGGCAGCAGCTCTGCCAATCAGACATCGCGTCTGCTTTACCTAAGTGCGGTGTGGGGATGTCTCTGCCAATCAAACGCCGCTGAGGTAAACCAGGCGCAGTGTTTAATTGGCAGAGACGATCCCGTGCCACGCTGAGGTAAACAAGGCGCGGTGATTGAGTGGCAGAGCTGCATCTCCGGGAGTCTTGGCTTCACGGCGGGTTCCATCTTCACGGCGCAGGCCGGATTTACAACCCAGGTGGGCCTGATCCGGCCCGCAGGCCTTAGTTTGCGGAGCCCTGGTAAACATTCTCAGTGGGTGGGAAGGATGCATCTAGCATCAAGAAAAACAGGGTGTTTGGGAAATTAGGGCCACCAAAATCTGCCATTGGGTAAAAATTCAATGCGGAAAATATATGACTCAATCTTGGGAGGTTGTCCTGCTCAAGTCCCATTAAAATGAAAGATGTAAAAGAGAGTTCTTGTGTGGCTCTCATTCAAACCAATGGTTTATGTATGAGAACTTTGTGAAGAACTGGTCCCACAATAACTACTTGAGCACAGAGCAAATCTATTACCCAAGTTTCAGTTTTATAAAAAGTTAAGACATATCAGATTAAAGACACAAATGCAGTGGATAGGCTTGCAATGACCCTTATCTTTGGCTTTAAAATGTATAGATTTGTTATTTATAAAGTTATTATTGTAAATGAATCCCTCATTTTCATGGAAGGAAAAGCTCAAAAGACATATTTTTAAATTCCCATTTGTTGGATTTCAGCATCTGAAAAATGACGACATGCTTCTTGTAAAAAGCAAGCAATGCTGAGGAAGTTACAATAAATACAGCCCACAACACACTGCCTCTGATGTGGTTAAAGGAATTTTTAGAGGGGAGGTTTCCCCCCACAATGTTAAGTTTTTAAACTTGATGTAATTAAATGCTCATCTTTGGGGAATTGCCCAAAACATGCATAAATAATCCAACAGCTTTCACAGCATCCTGTCCCTGGACCTTCATCCACTATGGTGGCTATACAAGTGTTCTAGTGATTGTCAATTCATTATTGTGCAGATCCTCTTTTAACCTCATATAGCTTTGGAGGCTGGCCTTTTCCATACTATTCCAGATGTTTATTTATCCAGTCTGGATGACTGTTTTCTTTATGAAAAGGTTTTATGAGTTTATTTCAGGCCTCCTGTTGGAACAGATTCTTGGCTGATCTTGGACAATTGTGCAGTTTCAGGGTGTAATCTAAGATTTAAAAAACTTACACATGAGGCATTTTTTCCTTCATCTTGGATTCACTTCACACAATTACTTGCATATTGGCCAAAGTGAAAGTCATGGCAACAGTGTAGTATAAGGCTGCCCTGCATTTGTGCTCATCTCAGTTTTCGTGTCAAAAGTAGTTTGGAGTGCAGAGCTGGAGAAGCATTTCCTGAAGAACACTTTAATTAATTTAATGTTGTTGTTGCTGCTGCTGCTGTTTCTGAAGTTACTTGCTGATTCTACTTCCCCTATCTGCTGCTGCATCACTGCTATTTTTCCTTGCACGGCTTGGGAGTGAAAGAAGGAAGGGATAGAAGCTTCAGATATGTTTGGGCTTTTTTGCTCAAGGGCGTGTCAAGCAGAGGTGGAGAGTATCAGGATTTTCCATCCTGTTTTTGCAGTTAGCCAGCATTAAAAGAACTGGTGGCATTGTAACACCTTGTCAGTCCTCCAACAAAGCAAAAGGATTCATGGTAGGTATTGGCTAGTCACAGAGGAGGTGGTGAGACAGCAAACCAGAACTTGGTGAGACAAACTGCAGTTTGAATGAATGTCTGTCAGCTGAATCTTGGCTTGTTCAACACCAGTTTAAACTATGGTTTAGCACTGCAGCCAAATTGACATTAATGTAAGCCCTCTGGTCACTCATGCTTACTAGAGAGAGCCTATGCCACAGATAGTTGAATCCCTAGTGATGTATTTAATTACAATCATACCTCGGGTTGAAGTAACTTCAGGTTGAGCGTTTTCGGGTTGCGCTCCGCAGCGACCTGGAAGTAACATACCGCGTCACTTCCTGGTTTTGCTGCTCGCGCATGCGCAGACGCTCAAAATGACGTCACACGCATGTGCGGAAGGGCGAATCATGACTGCGCAGATGCAGGTTGTGTTCACTTCAGGATGCGAACGGGGCTCCGGAACTGATCCCGTTCGCATCCAGAGGTACCACAGTATTCAATTATTTGACAGTATTCTCACTCATTTTTTTTCTTACATGAGACTGATACATGTGACACTCCACAGATTTTGTTGGAGTAGCTCAATGTTATTTTACTATGAAATCAATCAATTATTCTAAAGTGAGAGGAAGGAGGAGACAGTGAAAGAAACTCCAGATTGTTTGAATGTATGTTAGCTGGATCTTGGCATGAGTTCAAAATATGGTTTAACAATGTATCCAAAGTTAGTTCAGAATTACTGTGGCCCACCCACCAGTCATAAAATGATGGTGTAGGGGCACAGCCAGTCACAAAGTGGTGGAGGTGGAATTTGGACTCATCAGTTGTGGTTGTTTTCTATTGATACCTAACCCTTCTCTGGGAATTGCTTCTTTTTCTCCCCCTCAGTCCATTCATTTTGCCTCCTTCCTTCCCATTTCCTCCTTTTCTTCCCTCACACTCCACCAGTCATTTTGTCCAGCCAGTCTCTCCTTTTTCTTTCCATTACTTAACACAGTATCCTACAGCCCTGCTCTCTGACATCTGCTACACATGCGTATTGGTTGAATCAAAAGACTGTAGCAGGGATAAGGAACCTGAGGCCCAGGGGACAAATGCAGTCCTCCAAACCTCTCTACCAGTCCCCTGGGACTCTTCCTAAACCACAACCCATGCCACCCTCTTCAATGGTTCTTCTCCACACCCACTAAGTGCTTTTGACAAGTTGGATAGTGTTCTTAAACTGTGATGATGCTTATTGCTTCCTTTTTTAAATGTCAACAACTGAGTTTGTAACCTACTGTAATCATATCCTGGTCCAAATCCTGAAAATTTGTTCCATCAGTATTTCATTCTGGTTTCAAGCCTACAAAATTATTCTCAGAGTCTTGGTCCATGACCTGATTATTCAAGAGATTTTATGGGCCAATAAATTATTATCCCAAACATGTATATCTTGTTTCCTAAGGGCGGGAGTGGGTTTTGCCACTCATTACTGGCCTGGATATCTGCCTGGTGTCCCTAAATATTGGCAACTCCACTCCACCCTATGGAACTTAAATGGAGAACATAGTTCAGTTAGTACCTCTGCAGGTGGTTTTGTTAAAAGGAAAAAGGAAAAGGGAAAAAAGCAAGAAAAAACTTTGGAGAAACCATTTGATGTTTGATTTGGCACTACTCTTACTTGAACTTTCAGATCTGAGGAAGCAGAATTCAGTTCCCAGACGGGTGCCCTGGTGAGGAAGCATGGCACGCTACCCTCTGGCACAGAATACGTCTATCAATTGTGCTTAAAGTTCAACCACTTACAATTTGTTAAGCATTTGGCTGAGATGTATCTCTAATCATTCCAGGCAAGCAAAAAGTAAGGGGGAGTTTTATAAAAATCTGTTTGTAGGTTCAGAATCATGTTCACTGATTTATTTTCCCTTAACACTCTTTATTTTTATTCACAGTTTATGAATTTAGAAATGCAAAGAAGATACACTGAGCATCTCATTAAATTTCTACTGACAATTCAAAACAAAGAAGGCACCATATTTATTGCATAGCTCCATCCACCTACAATGCAAGCACCTGTTTAAACCAAAACTGATAACATGAAACTGTATCACAAAATAGGGGAAGACTCTGTCTTTAGCAAAACATGTTAATTTCGGGAAGCTGCAAAGGCTTTTCTCAGAAGCCTAATGTAAATAGTGCAAACCTTACAGGAAATTATTTTGACAATTTCACCAGACTGAAATTCATACCAAAATTTCTGACCATACTCAGTAGCTCTAATACAGGCTTCCTCAACCTCAGCCCTCCAGATGTTCTTGGCCTACAACTCCCATGATCCCTAGCTAGCAGGACCAGTGGTCATGGATGATGGGAATTGTAGTCTCAAAAATAACTTTTTAGCAGGCACCAAAAACAAAAAAGCACTAGGTACTTAATTTATCTCTGAGGAGCAATCATTCCACAGGGTGCATGTGACAATAGAAAAGGCATTCCTCCTGGTTGTCACAAAACAAATCTCTGCAGGCTATGGAACAACCGAGAAGGCCTTGTTTCAAGAGCTTAATGATATAAAATATAATGTAAAGAAAGAGTTTGAACATCCCTTCCCTTCTTTGTGTCTTGATGTAGAAGGTTTGTTGGCAGGAAATTAACCTCAGAATTTTTAACAGGCTAATGCTTTCAGAGCAGAAGTACCTTCTAACCAACAGTCTCTCTAGTCTTTATGGTAAGGTAGAGAACTACAAGGGTCTTTCATTATCCTATTTCTACTCTGCCTTCCCCTCTGATCTGTACGAAACCCTGCAGAAGACTTCAGTTCTCTACTTCCTGCAATGAAGTAGGTAAAGGTAAAGGGACCCCTGACCATTAGGTCCAGTTGTGGCCGAGTCTGGGGTTGCGGCGCTCATCTCGCTTTATTGGCCGAGGGAGCCGGCGTACAGCTTCCGGGTCATGTGGCCAGCATGACTAAGCCGCTTTTGGCGAACCAGAGCAGCGCACGGAAACGCCGTTTACCTTCCTGCTGGAGCGGTACCTATTTATCTACTTGCATTTTGACGTGCTTTCGAACTGCTAGGTGGGCAGGAGCTGGGACTGAGCAAGGGGCGCTCACCCCGTCGCGCGGATTCGAACTGCCGACCTTCTGATTGGCAAGTCCTAGGCTCTGTGGTTTAACCCACAGTGCCACCCACATCCCTTTAACAATGAAGTAGAGAAGAGAAGAAAAAAATAGAAAGCGCTGGATCCAAGGCTAGTCCTATTCAGAGTAGACTCATCTAAAGTAATGTATTCATGTTAGTCATGTCTTTTAATTTCAATGGATCTACTCTGAGAAGAACAACCAGTAGCCATTAACTAAACAAACAAGTCCTTTGCTCCCATGGCTATTCTGAAACAACTATACAACCTCAGAGAGCAAGCAAAGTAGGAAGAAGTTTGCAGGGCATCAGTTGAAGAAGGAGCAAAAAGGGTTTTCTTGTGTCTGTGTGTTTCCTTGTGGCTGATTAGCTGTTTTCCCTGTGTAAAGGTCAGAGGGGGCAGGGTTTCTGTTGAGTTTGAACATCCCTTCCCTTCTTTGTGGGAGGATTAGCTGTGGGAGGAGCTTATCAGAGTTTGCAGGGCATCAGTTGAAGAAGGAGCAAAAAGGGTTTTCTTGTGTCTGTGTGTTTCCTTGTGGCTGATTAGTTTTTTTCCCTGTGTAAAGGTCAGAGGGGGCAGGGTTTCTGTTGAGGCAGGGGATTAGTTGTGGGAGGAGCTTATCAGAGTTTGCAGGGCATCAGTTGAAGAAGGAGCAAAAAGGGTTTTCTTGTGTCTGTGTGTTTCTTTGTGGCTGATTAGCTGTTTTCCCTGTGTAAAGGTCAGAGGGGGCAGGGTTTCTGTTGAGGCAGGGGATTAGCTGTGGGAGGAGCTTATCAGAGTTTGCAGGGCATCAGTTGAAGAAGGAGCAAAAAGGGTTTTCTTGTGTCTGTGTGTTTCCTTGTGGCTGATTAGCTGTTTTCCCTGTGTAAAGGTCAGAGGGGGCAGGGTTTCTGTTGAGGCAGGGGATTAGCTGTGGGAGGAGCTTATCAGAGTTTGCAGGGCATCAGTTGAAGAAGGAGCAAAAAGGGTTTTCTTGTGTCTGTGTGTTTCTTTGTGGCTGATTAGCTGTTTTCCCTGTGTAAAGGTCAGAGGGGGCAGGGTTTCTGTTGAGGCAGGGGATTAGCTGTGGGAGGAGCTTATCAGAGTTTGCAGGGCATCAGTTGAAGAAGGAGCAAAAAGGGTTTTCTTGTGTCTGTGTGTTTCCTTGTGGCTGATTAGCTGTTTTCCCTGTGTAAAGGTCAGAGGGGGCAGGGTTTCTGTTGAGGCAGGGGATTAGCTGTGGGAGGAGCTTATCAGAGTTTGCAGGGCAGCGGCGCGCGCCTAGCGGCGCGCGCAGTTAAATCCATCTTTTAGATTTAGGGGAGCTAGTCTCAAACGTTTGTTGGGGAGATCTAGGTGTTTTTTTTGTGTGGGGGAAGTTATTTGTCCTGTCTTCAAGCTTTTTATGATGGAGGACCTCTGTAGCCAACCCCAACGACACGATCTCAAGATGGAAGGGGAGGGAACAGCTGCAGTCGCCTGCGATTCCTGCGCAATGTTTGCCATCTTGCCAAAGGTTGCAGGCAGCTTTACCTGCAGCAATTGCATGTTGATTGCCCTCTTAAAAGACAAAGTCCAGCAACTGGAGGAACGTGTAGCTACGCTCCAAAGAATTAGAGAGCTGGAGCTCTTCTTGGAAGCAACAGAGCACACCGTCTCCACCAAGGAGGAGACAGGGGACTCCCCTGAGAAGGAGTCTAGTTCACCAACACAGGAGCCAGATATATGGAGAAACGTGACTCAAAGAAGTAGGAGGCCCAGGGTTCACTCTGATTGCTTAGAAATACACAATCGCTTTGAGGTCCTCTCCCCTAGCATGGAAGACGAAGAGCAGACTCCATTTGAGGATCTCTCCCTCATTACAGTCGATCAGGTATATGAAGACGAGCAGCAAAGTCAGTCCTCAGGGAATGTGCAGGCGACCTTGGAACGGACAGCTCACGGAAGAACCCCGACCAAACCCAAGAGGAGGCGTGTAGTGGTGATAGGGGATTCCCTACTGAGGGGAACAGAAGCAGTGATCTGTGGGCCTGACAAGATGTCTCGGGAAGTGTGCTGTCTCCCCGGGGCTAAGATCCAAGATGTAACTGAACGACTGCAAGGAATCATAAAACCCACTGACAAATACCCCTTCCTCTTGGTTCATGTGGGAACCAATGACACTGCAAGCAATAGCCTCCAGAAGATCAAAAGAGACTATGAGGCTCTCGGCAGGAAATTGAAGCAACTAAATGCACAAATTGTCATCTCATCTGTCCTCCCAGTTGAACGACGTGGCCCAGGGAGAGAGGGGAAAATAGTGGAAGTGAACAGCTGGCTCCGCAAATGGTGTAAACAGGAACGGTTTGGATTCTTAGATCACGGACTGCAGTTTCTTGAAGATGGACTTCTGGCAAGTGATGGGCTGCACCTCACAACGGTTGGGAGAAATGTTTTTGCCAAAAATCTCAGAAACCTCATCAGGAGGGCTTTAAACTGACTAATGTGGGGGAGGGAGACAGTGCTCCTGAAGGTAGGAGTCTATCAATTAATGAAGATGATCATCCAAATGTCATAGACCAAATGGAGCAAACAGCACGCGGACCTAGTGGTGGGAGGAAAAAATCCTTAAATAAGAGACACGGGGGAATGATTAATGGACTTCAATGTCTGTACACTAATGCACAAAGCATGGGAAATAAACAAGATGAGCTTGAGCTCTTGGTACAGCAAACTAAATATGACATAATAGGCATCACTGAAACCTGGTGGGATAAGTCCCACGATTGGAATGTAATAATGGGGGGATACAATCTATTTCAGAGAAACAGACCAGACAAGAAAGGAGGAGGAGTGGCGTTATATGTCAGGGATGTGTATACCTGTGAAGAGATCCAAGATTTAGATCCTCAAAGCCAAAGTGAGAGCATTTGGATCAAAATTAAGGGAGAGAAGAATAACAGTGGGAGTTTACTATAGATCCCCAAGCCAAACGGAGGACATAGATGATGCCTTCCTGGAACAGATGGCCAAGCATGCAAAAGGAAGGGAGATAGTAGTAATGGGGGACTTCAATTACCCAGACATTTGTTGGACGTCAAACTCAGCCAAGAGCTTAAGGTCAAACAGATTCCTCACTGGCCTTGCAGACAACTTCATTGTCCAGAAAGTGGGAGAAGCAACAAGAGGAACAGCCATTTTAGATCTGGTCCTAACCAATGTTGATGACCTGGTTAGTGGGCTAGAAGTGGAAGGATCATTAGGCGCGAGTGATCATGCTCTTCTGAAGTTTACTATACAGCGGAAAGGAGCAGCCAAGCATACTAGGACTCAATTTCTTGACTTTAAGAAAGCCGACTTCATAAAACTTAGGGAAGTGCTGGGTGAGATCCCATGGACAACAATACTAAAAGGAAAGGGAGTTCATGATGGCTGGGAGTTTGTTAAGAGGGAGATACTAAAAGCACAACGTCAGGCAATACCAATGAGACGGAAACATGGAAGGTGCCTAAAGAAGCCAGGGTGGCTATCTAAAGAACTTTTAACTGAATTAAGATTAAAAAAGGATGTGTACAAAAAATGGAAAAGGGGGGAAACCACCAAAGAGGAATTCAAACAAATAGCCAGCACGTGTAGACACAAAGTCAGAAAAGCTAAAGCACAGAATGAACTCAGGCTTGCTAGAGAGGTTAAAAGCAACAAAAAAGGCTTTTATGGGTATGTTCGTAGCAAAAGGAAGAACAAAGAAACAATGGGGTCACTCAGAGGAGAAGATGGTGAAATGCAAACAGGGGACACAGAAAGGGCTGAACTCCTCAATGCCTTCTTTGCCTCAGTCTTCTCCGATAAAGAAAACAATGCCCGACCTGAAGAATTTGGAGCAAATGATTCAGCAAAGGAAACACAGCCCAGAATAACTAAGGAGATAGTACAAGAATATTTGGCTAGTTTAGATGTATTCAAGTCTCCAGGGCCAGATGAACTGCATCCAAGAGTATTAAAAGAACTGGCAGATGTGATCTCAGAACCACTGGCAGTCATCTTTGAGAATTCCTGGAGAACAGGCGAAGTCCCGGCAGACTGGAGGAGGGCAAATGTGGTCCCTATTTTCAAAAAGGGGAAAAGAGAGAACCCAAATAATTACCGCCCAGTCAGTCTGACATCAATAGCAGGGAAGATTCTGGAGCAGATCATTAAGCAAACAGTCTGTGAGCACCTAGAAAGGAATGCTGTGATCACCAATAGTCAGCATGGATTTCTGAAAAATAAGTCATGTCAGACTAACCTGATCTCGTTTTTTGACAGAATTACAAGCCTGGTAGATGAAGGGAACGCAGTGGATGTAGCCTACCTTGATTTCAGCAAGGCATTTGACAAGGTGCCCCATGATATTCTTGTAAAGAAGCTGGTAAAATGCGGTCTTGACTATGCTACCACTCAGTGGATTTGTAACTGGCTGACTGACCGAACCCAAAGGGTGCTCATCAATGGTTCCTCTTCATCCTGGAGAAGAGTGACTAGTGGGGTGCCACAGGGTTCTGTCTTGGGCCCGGTCTTATTCAACATCTTTATCAACGACTTGGATGATGGACTCAAGGGCATCCTGATCAAATTTGCAGATGACACCAAACTGGGAGGGGTGGCTAACACCCCAGAGGACAGGATCACACTTCAAAACGACCTTGACAGATTAGAGAACTGGGCAAAAATAAACAAGATGAATTTTAACAGGGAGAAATGTAAAGTATTGCACTTGGGCAAAAAAAATGAGAGGCACAAATACAAGATGGGTGACACCTGGCTTGAGAGCAGTACATGTGAAAAGGATCTAGGAGTCTTGGTTGACCACAAACTTGACATGAGCCAACAGTGTGACGCGGCAGCTAAAAAAGCCAATGCAATTCTGGGCTGCATCAATAGGAGTATAGCATCTAGATCAAGGGAAGTAATAGTGCCACTGTATTCTGCTCTGGTCAGACCACACCTGGAGTACTGTGTCCAGTTCTGGGCACCACAATTCAAGAAGGACACTGACAAACTGGAACGTGTCCAGAGGAGGGCAACCAAAATGGTCAAAGGCCTGGAAACGATGCCTTATGAGGAACGGCTAAGGGAGCTGGGCATGTTTAGCCTGGAGAAGAGGAGGTTGAGGGGTGATATGATAGCCATGTTCAAATATATAAAAGGATGTCACATGGAGGAGGGAGAAAGGTTGTTTTCTGCTGCTCCAGAGAAGCGGACACGGAGCAATGGATCCAAACTACAAGAAAGAAGATTCCACCTAAACATTAGGAAGAACTTCCTGACAGTGAGAGCTGTTCGACAGTGGAATTTGCTGCCAAGGAGTGTGGTGGAGTCTCCTACTTTGGAGGTCTTTAAGCAGAGGCTTGACAACCATATGTCAGGAGTGCTCTGATGGTGTTTCCTGCTTGGCAGGGGGTTGGACTCGATGGCCCTTGTGGTCTCTTCCAACTCTATGATTCTATGATTCTAAGTAAATTGATGAGAAGGTGGAAGAGTGAAAGGTTCTAATTACTCTTCTTGTCTTATGCAGTAGCTAATTCTTAGCCATCCTGCATCTGTGACCAATTAAACAAACTAAAGGGTAATAGTTTCACATGTCTTTTGAGTGTAAGTGCTAAAAGTGGCTTCCTAGACTGCTGTGACTAATGGAACTCTAAATATAGCTAAGTGTAAATTTGCTATTTGAAAGAGAACAGTTCAGTTGTTTACAAAGTTTGCTCTTTACACAACAATAATGGCTGGAAATAGAGGCCGGCTGGTGCTTCCCAGGCACAAGTAGTTTGTTTGTTTGTAAATTGCCACTATTCAACACCACTATCATGGTGGTATACAATTAATTAAGTCATAGCTGCTTCATTGATTATTTACTTCACAAATCTGTTGTAGTTATACTACAGAGCTTCTACTCTGCTCAGATTTCATGCTTTCTCATCTCAAATGCTTTGAGACAGATACAACTTGCACCCCTCTTTACTCAAGGTTATGCCCATGTAATAATCAGGAAGTAGAATTTTTAGAGCAAATCATTTTGTTTTTCAACCCTTTGCTCACCAAATTACCAGGAAGATCAGCTCAACTTTATTTTAAATATCTGATGGAAGATAAAATCCCAAGGATATCATTGATGGTGGCTAAAGTTTTGTCAGCAGCTGTGAAAACATACGAACAACACAGCACCTGAATCTGGACTAAGAGTAAGCAGAGATTATAATAGTTCTATATAATTGTTATTAGGTCACAGTTCTGAATCTGTTTTGCTATTAGATTCTGGTATGCTTTATGTTTTTATTTTATTTCCAGCCTATTGATTGTAATAAATTGAATGAATGGTGCACGCTGAATCACCTGAGGAATTCTGTTAGTGAAAAGCATTCCTTTGCCACATAATTTTGACTTCTCCCACAATTTCTTCCCAGGCCTCTGGATCTGAAGTCTGTGCAAGAGAGCCCTCTGTACAGATGAACCATAGGAGCACTATTCCCCAAGAGAGGAGGTGCTTGCTATGTCCCACAACTACACGGTAAACCTGGGCTAGGAGACTGACTACAGTCTAGCCTCTCCAAGAGATAGGAGTGTTGCCTTTGCTGTCCCACTTTCAGTGTCTACAGGACCAAAAGCAAAAAAGGACAGAGGAAACTGCATTATGTGGAGTCAGACCATTGGCCCATCTAGCTCAACATTGCCTACACCAGGGGTTGTCAACCTGGTCCCTACTGCCCACTAGTGGGCGTTTCAGGATTCTAGGTGGGCGGTAGGGGGTTCTATGGCACAAGCTGAATCCTCCTTCCTTTGAGCACTGGTGGGCGGTAAGGAAAATTTCACCATTAGTGGGCGGTAGGTATAAAAAAGTTGTCTACCCCTGGTCTACACTGATAGACAGTGGCTTCCTAGGGCTTCCAACAGGGAGTCTCTCCCAGTCACAGCTGGAGATGTTGGAAATTGAACCTGGTACCTTCTGCATCCAAGCAGATGCTTTACCTTCTCAAAAGCTATGTTTTCCACATCGGACAAAAACTACTGATGGAAAAGAGCACAGATGCTGTTTGCTACGGCTCCTACAAGATGCTAGGATCTGTCGCTTAGATAAGCTCAAATGTGCTCTGTGGGAAGCTGAAATAAATTCACATTGCTGGGAAACCAGTCATGAAGGAGATGGTTCCCTGGGTCTTGCCAACTTGAAGTTGTCAATTAGAGGCAGAGAGGCTTGGTTGCATTTGAAACCTAAAGAAAAGAGGAATCCAATTGGGAGGCTGAGGACTGAAGAAATGGAAAGAAATGAATGTTCCAAGGTCAACACAATTTCAAGAGCTGTATTGCTTACACAGGCACTAGCTGGTAATTTGTTCTGCAGCTGTTCAGTGGATAGTCAAGGTGGAAATAGAGAAACTGAAGCTTTCCGGGCAGGGTGTTTGAGCTACATTTAGCATCTGAGTGGGGTGCTTGGTATAGCAGGGGAGACTAGACAGAGAACAGACCCCAAAAATAATGATAAACCACAGACCTTTCCTTTAAAATCATCTCAGAAATATGCCTAAAATAGGCATGTGCAATGTATAACGCAAGGGGAAACCAAAGCCCCATTTGCACAAATGTCCAGCCCTGCAAAGGGTTGCCTTCATCCCACATTATAGAACTACAAAGTAGCTGTGGAAATAGACCCCCCAGGCAGTTGGAAGAAAGGAGCCCATGAGCTCCAGAACCCTCCACATATAGGTGGAAATGCTAGACTGCAGATTTTTTTAAAAAGTATTAATATATCTATGCAACTTGGCTGGTCAATACAATTTTGTTCTACAAAAGTGGAATAGAAAGGCCCACTAAACGGAACAAAGAAAGCATTTCTTTCTTTTTCTCTGCAGAGATTTCAGCCAGAAGAGACAGGCTTGGAGGAAGTTTCCAGTATATTTCCTGTAACGGAGTAATATTATACAAGGATGAATCTTACATTCTGCCAAGGATAAGAAGTAGCCCCTCCTGAGTCTAACGAATGCTCCTGTTTCAATAAAAAAGGCATGAAAAGACAGAATGTCGAGAGGCCTTTTTCCCCTTATAAGGCCAGAGTGTGCTTGCTATCTCTACAGGGCTTATGCATCCTTTTGGCACAGCACCAGAAATGAGGAGAAATTCAAATAGTATGTGGATTGAGTTATCCAAGAGGAAGAGATTCTGATGAATATTTAAAGAAATTCATACCTTCAGAATCAGTACAGAGACAGAAAAGAAACCCAGCGCAGGACACAGTCTGGATGCCATTCCAAGACCACCTGCAGAGAAAAACCTGCATTGCTGAGATAAATAATAGATAAACTAATAGGACATGAATTTGCTGAACTAATTTTTAAAAGGGATACAAGACCGGGAGATGTGAGGAAGTCAGGAAAATAAGTTATCTAAAGATGAGAAACTAAGAAAAAGGGAAATTTTGTTTTTTCTGTATATGTGTTTTCTTTTTCTTTCTTTTTTGTGTTTACTGTATTTTGTAATTTCTGTATTCTTTTCTGTTTTTGTACTTTTTTTTGAATCTTCCTATTGTTAAAACTTAAAAAAATACTTAAAAGAAGAAGAAGAAGAAAAAGAAAATCCTGCATTGCTGAGCCAACAAACATGGTCATGTATTCTTCCAAAGAAATGTCTAGATTGTTCAGCCTCATTCTGAGAACTTTGTCAAACTCTGATTCCGCCCCCCCCTTCCTCTTTATTTTGATTCCTGCTACTCAGTCTTTCTAAGGTGTAATACGTTTGGAGCTAAAAACAGCACAGCTACTTAGAAAATGGACATTCAGATCAAATGGAAGAGCAAAGGTTGGCCTGTACCAAAATGTATGTAAATACTGCTCACTGTTGCTAGAAAGGCCTCTGTGGAGATTAAAAGCTGTTTTAAGAAAAAAAATACTTTTAAATTACTCATGTTTTGTCCCACTTCCAAGTATTATGTCATGCCCCTAAATATTTAGAGGAACCCTTTGTTTTGTTCTGTCCCACACATAATATTCAAGCTAATGGAAACCTACTGTATATATAATCTTAACATCATCGCATGAATGTGAATCGCTGTCCAAGAACTAAATTAGGCAATGTGGTTAAATTTCTGGCATCCCATCTATGAACCACAACACAGGCGCGCGCACACACACACACACACACACACACACACACCGATTGCAATTACTCACTTTTCACTAGTGTTACAGGGAATGCTCCCTATGCCTTCAAACAAACACCACAGGAAAACAGAAAGGTAACTGTCAGGGGTTCAGAAGCAGAGACGCAGAGAAGGGTGGAAACAGAGAGCGAGGGGGAGGAAGCCGAAGGGAGAATGAGTGATGATGACGACCCGAGATCTCCAAGCCTAAGCAGTGAGTCAGAGGACTCCCAAAAGGGAGCCCCAGTGAGCAGAGCGAGGGGGGGATCCGGGGGGACACCCCAGGAGGAAGGGAACAGAGGAGATTCAGAGAGCAGCAGCTGGAAGTCGGGACCCACGCTCAAGACTGAGAGCAGCAGGGAGGAAGGCAGCCAGGCATCGGGTTCCGGAGGCCGTCAGCAGGAGGGAGGGCACGAGTCAGGGGTGGTCACGCCCTCCTCAGAGAGCGAGGCAACGGTCAAGAGGAAAGTAGAGAGTTGGGCGCGCGCGCCAAGTTCAAATGCAGCGGAAGCTGGAGCAGTAAGCAGCCCGGAGAGTGAGCCAGGTCCCAAAGCCCGCCGAAAGGAAGCGGAAGGATCAGGGGGGTCAGCGTCAGAGGAGAGTAGAAGGGAGGAGTCCCAGGGGGGCAGAAGGACCCAGAGACGTAGGGAGAGGCGAAGGAGGTGGAGCAAGGCTAGGGTATTAAGCTGGTGTGCAAGAGGCGGGGACTCAGATGGGTCTTCGCCGACCTAGGGCAGAAGGTGTAGAGCTGCACGCTGCAGTTCGGAAATGAAACCTGTAACCCAATAAAGACTCTTTTAAAGTGGACGCTGTGTGGCGTGGTCCTATGTGAGCTGGGACCTGGTAGCAGCTCTGACAGTAAGACCCATCTCATCAAAGCTTCAGAAACCTGAAACCTCGCAGCGGGAGCAGAAGCCGCTAGGGGAGGAAGAGGGGTGTCTGTAAGCAAGCTCACAAAGGTTAGCAAGATGACGGAAGAACAGAGGATCTCCGCGCTGCAAGAGGCAGTGACCCAGTTGTCCTCAGAGGTATTGGCTTCCAAGAAACGGGAGGAGGAGACTACAGCCGCCTACAGAGACCTACACGCCAGGTTTGAAATGCTTGTTAAGCAAGGGCAACCGGGACCCAGACCGGAGGGCGTGGGATTGGCACGGAGAGCAGGAGGGCTTGTGGCTCACTTCGATGGGACTTTGCAACAGTACCCTAATTTTAGAGCAGACGTAATGTGCGCACTGCAACTGCTGGCAAAAGACTTTAGAGATGAGGAAGAGAAGGTGGGGTTCATATTGTCCCATTTGCATGGGGATGCCAAAGCCTGGCTGCGCAATTTGTGGAGGGATAAAGATCCGGCGCTTCAGAATGCAGATGCCTTTATCAAAGCGATGGATGCGTGTTTTTTGTCTACTATTGATGTGGATCTTGCCAGACGGGAGATTCATGGACTAAAACAAGGGAGGGCGAGCGTCCGGCAGTATCACGCCCGATTTTTTGCGCTGGTCAGTGCTTTAGAATGGGATCGGGATTCGCCCCCTGTCAGAGACCTCTTCTGGGAGGGTCTAAGTTCTGCGGTTAAGGATGAAATTGCAAGGGGGGAGAGGCCCCGAAGCACGCAGGAGGTGGTCCAAAGGGCGCTGACTGTGGGGGTGAGGCTGGAAGAACGTCCATGGTGCAGAGATGAAGGACGTGGAGGGCGCGAAGCAGCGAGAAGTTTCTCTTTCGTTCCGAGGGAAGCAGCGCGTGCGCAATCCACACCTCCGCCAGGAGGGGGAGGGGAACCGATGGAGGTTGGAGGTGCAAGGGCTCAGTCAGCAGCCAGAGCCCTAGCACCGGCAGCAGTGAAAGCGAAGCCTCCTAGAGGGAACAGGAAGTGTTACATCTGCGAGGATCCAGGCCATTTGGCGAAGGAGTGTCCCCGGAGGATCCACAAGCAAACTGCAGCCTCAGCAATGGTGACTGCAGCAACGCAGCAAGGAGAACCACAGCAGGGAAACGACGATGTCTGGCTGGAGACGGAGGCACTGGGGCCCAGCCAGACGCATCTGTGAAGCAGTCCCCAGCGATATTGCAACCCACGGATCCCCTCCCACCCAAACCAGTAGTGCAGCTCACAGCGTCTCTCCAGCTACCCGACGGCGTCACTATCGAAGTGCCGCTTTCTGTGGATTCTGGAAGCAACGCAGACTTTATAGCGCAGAGCTTTGTGGAGCAGCACGCTATACAGCTATTGCCTGCCACTCTGCCCCTGCAAGTCGTCACAGTGGATGGCAGAGAGTTGCTAGGGGGGCAGGTGGTGAAGCAGACGCCACCGATGGTGATGCGCCTTGGCAACCACAGGGAAGTCATCAGTTTTAATGTCACCCAACTGTCGGACACGCCCATTGTGTTGGGCATGAGTTGGCTGGACAGGCACAGTCCGACACTGGCTTGGTACCAGAGACAACTGATCTTCGGCTCCTCTTATTGCGCAGAACACTGCATCCTGCCCCGTCGGGAGGGAGAGGAGGAGGAATCACAACTGCAGTTGGGAACGTTGCAAGCGGTCCCCCACAAATACGCGAGCTTTTTGGAGGTCTTCTGCGAGAAGGAGGCGGACAAGCTACCCCCTCACCGGCCATATGACTGCAAGATTGACCTCCTACCGGGGGCGACGCTGCCGAAGGGGCGGCTATACTCCATGTCTGAAGATGAAATGCAGGAACTCAAACAGTTCATCGAGCATAATCTGGAGCGTGGCTTCATCAGAGAGTCCAAGGCAGTGGGGGGCAGTCCCGTTTTCTTCGTGAAAAAGAAAGACACGCCCCAAAAAAGACTCGTTGTGGACTACCGCCTTTTGAACCAGATGACCAAACCGTCTGATTACCCCATGCCCAGGATTGACGACCTCCTCGCGACGGTGCGCAAGGGACGCGTGTTCACCAAGTTGGACCTGCGAGGGGCGTACAATCTCATCCGCATGCGGGAGGGCGATGAGTGGAAGACGGCCATGTTCACACCGCTGGGCACCTACGAATACAGAGTTATGCCCTTTGGATTACAAAATGGCTCTCACTGTTTTCAAGCTTTTATGCATCACGTGTTGGAGGGACTCCTCTACAAGACATGCGTCTGCTTCCTGGATGACATCCTGATTTTCTCTGACTCGCAGCAAGCTCACGACCGAGACGTGAGGGAGGTGCTCAGCAGGTTGCAACAACATAGACTGTACGCCAAGCTGGAGAAGTGCCAGTTCGACACGACGGAGGTGGATTTCCTGGGATACAAGTTGTCGGACAAGGGGATAGCCATGGACAGCACCAAGGTTCGTGCGGTATTGGATTGGAAGAGCCCGCGCAACCGGAAGGAGGTCCAGCGGTTTGTCGGCTTCGCCAACTTCTATCGCAAGTTTATCAAGGGGTTCGCGATGCAGACGGCAGCAATTACGGACACGCTCAGCTCCAAAAAAAAGAAATTCATCTGGACGGAGCAGGCGGAACAGTCCTTTCAAGCGCTCAAGCATCTCTTCGCATCGGAGAAGCAACTGCTGCATATCGACCCCAGTAAACCGTTGAGGGTAGAGACAGACGCGTCAGACAGAGCCGTGGGAGCTGTCCTGCTGCAGCGAGACCCGCAGGGGGTGTGGCGGCCGGGAGCGTTCTACTCCAGAAAGCTCAGCAAGTCGGAGCAGAACTACACCATCTGGGACAGGGAGTTGCTGGCCATTCATGCAGCTTTCAAGGCGTGGAGGCACTTCCTAATCGGCGCCAAGCACACGGTGCAGGTCTGCACGGACCACAAGAATCTGGAGCACTGGCGCACGGCTCAGTTCCTGAACCAGAGGCAGATACGTTGGGCGGAGTTCTTTGCTGACTTCAATTTCCGAATAGAGTACGTCCCAGGAGACACCAACATCATGGCGGATGCACTGTCCCGAAAACCGCAATACCTAGAAGAGGTGACGCCAGCGGCGGCCATGCACATCTTCGCACCGACGGCGTGGGCGTGTGCCTCAGCTACAGTAGACCTGGATGCGGTGCGACGTGCATTGCGGGACGACTCATTCGCGCAAGACAAGATGGCGGAACTGCTCAGAGGCACGGCTACCACGGACGAGTTCCAGGTGCGGGACGGCTTGCTCCTACGCAAAGGAGCTGTCTATGTACCAGGAGACGACCTTCGCGCCAAGGTACTGCAACAGTTGCACGACGCACCCACGGCCGGTCACTTTGGCACAGAGAAAACGATGGAATTAGTCGCGAGAGACTTCTGGTGGCCCAGGCTGAGAGGGGAGGTCGCGGACTACGTCGCGAGGTGCGACACCTGCCAGAGGGCCAAGCCGGTACACAGACCACCGGCGGGACTGTTAGAACCGCTGCAAACGCCGTTTGAACCGTGGGAGAGGGTGGCCCTGGACTTTGTGACGGATTTACCCAGCTCGAGAGGCAAGACAGCTGTGCTGGTGGTGGTGGACTTGTTCACCAAGATGGCACATTTCATTCCGTGTGCGAAGGTGGCCACGGCGGAACAAACCGCCAAACTGTTCATAGATCACGTGTTCAAAGTGCATGGCCTGCCACGGTCTATCCTGTCCGACCGCGGACGCCAGTTCATCTCGTCTTTCTGGCAGAAGCTGATGGGTTTTCTAAATGTCAAGGTCAATCTGGCATCAGCAAGACACCCGCAGACCAACGGGCAAGCAGAGAGGGTCAATGCCATCATGCAGCAGTACCTGAGATGCTATGCCAATCAACAGCCTGCGACGTGGGTGGATTACCTGCCGCTAGCCGAGTTCGCTTACAACAACACGAAGCACGTGTCCACAGGAGTGACGCCGTTCTTTGCCAACAATGGGAGGCATCCCAGAACCTTCCCGGGACTGGAGAGAGTGGGGGAAGGAGAACCACAGACGGCGGACGCGTTCGCGTCAGAGCTGCAGGCGGTCCACGATCAACTCAGACGGCAGCTGGAGCTAGCTAAGCACGCCTACAAGGTGCAAGCTGACAAGCACAGGCGGGTTGGCGAAGTGATCCAAGTGGGAGACTGGGTCTGGTTGGCAGCCCACGCAGTGCCGACCAGGTCACTTGCCAAGAAGAAGTTGGGGCACAAGCAGATCGGTCCGTACCAAGTCGAAGCGCAGATCAACCCGGTAGCCTTCCGACTGGCGCTGCCGGAGGGTTCCAGAATGCATCCGGTGTTCCACAGGTCGGTGCTCACTCCCTACAAGGCACCTCACAGGTTCCAGGAGCCAGGGACGGCGCCAAGTCCGCTCCGGGAACGGACGGAGACGCGGGGGGTGAAGCACCAGGACCACATCAACGAGGTCACGGAGATTTTGGACTCCAGATGGGGGGAAGGGGGAGTCGAATACCTCTTAGCCAGAGAGGGCACCCGGGCCAGCGCCAATAGCTGGGTACCAGACTACGCTTTGGAGGAACCCCTGCTCAAGGACGAGTTTCATGCCCTCTTCCCACACAAACCCATGCCAGCGAGCTTCTTCGACGACTGGTTGTTCACACCCACACTTTCTTCCAGCACGTTCCATGGATTCGACTCAGAAGGGGAACCCGCACGGAGCACCCGTTCCCCAGAAGGTTCACCGGCAGGTTCGGCATCAGGCAACTCGTATTGGTGGGACGATCGACCAGAGGAGCAATGGCGCAGGAAGTGGCTGGAGATGCCAGGTCGAGCGACCGACGCAGAGACTGACATGGACGTGTTCGGGGAGGACCTCGGGTTCGAGCACGGCGGTACAGAGATGGAAGAGCAACAAGTCAACGTCGACGACCGCGAGGGGGAAGACTCGGAGGTCTTCAGTTGGCGGCCACCCACGGGGAGCGACCTGTATCCAGCATTCCCTCCCATGATGATGGAGCACCCAGCACCCACACCTGACAGCGGGGAGGGGGGAAGGGGGGGCTTCGAGGGGGGGATGGATGTCAGGGGTTCAGAAGCAGAGACGCAGAGAAGGGTGGAAACAGAGAGCGAGGGGGAGGAAGCCGAAGGGAGAATGAGTGATGATGACGACCCGAGATCTCCAAGCCTAAGCAGTGAGTCAGAGGACTCCCAAAAGGGAGCCCCAGTGAGCAGAGCGAGGGGGGGATCCGGGGGGACACCCCAGGAGGAAGGGAACAGAGGAGATTCAGAGAGCAGCAGCTGGAAGTCGGGACCCACGCTCAAGACTGAGAGCAGCAGGGAGGAAGGCAGCCAGGCATCGGGTTCCGGAGGCCGTCAGCAGGAGGGAGGGCACGAGTCAGGGGTGGTCACGCCCTCCTCAGAGAGCGAGGCAACGGTCAAGAGGAAAGTAGAGAGTTGGGCGCGCGCGCCAAGTTCAAATGCAGCGGAAGCTGGAGCAGTAAGCAGCCCGGAGAGTGAGCCAGGTCCCAAAGCCCGCCGAAAGGAAGCGGAAGGATCAGGGGGGTCAGCGTCAGAGGAGAGTAGAAGGGAGGAGTCCCAGGGGGGCAGAAGGACCCAGAGACGTAGGGAGAGGCGAAGGAGGTGGAGCAAGGCTAGGGTATTAAGCTGGTGTGCAAGAGGCGGGGACTCAGATGGGTCTTCGCCGACCTAGGGCAGAAGGTGTAGAGCTGCACGCTGCAGTTCGGAAATGAAACCTGTAACCCAATAAAGACTCTTTTAAAGTGGACGCTGTGTGGCGTGGTCCTATGTGAGCTGGGACCTGGTAGCAGCTCTGACAGTAACAAAAAAAATTCTCTCATGTAGACCCCACTAATATGTCTGGGAGCTGGAAAGAGCACATATTCTTGCAAACAGAGCTCCCATTTATTTGAATGGAGATTGAATGGAAGGTATTACCAGAAGCGTGTGTTCAAGTACTCATACTTTTGGAGGCTGCTTTTTTTAAAGCTTGTTTTATTTATAATGTTAAGATATAAACCTTTTATTTATCATTTATGCATTTGAAGTATTTATAAAACCAAGAAATGCAAACAAAACAAATCTTTGGGAAACTGTGCCTAGGTACACATTAGCAGCTTAAAATGGAGTGAGGCTGTTTTCCCCAATGCATTTTAAGTTGCATTGGCACATTGTTGCACAAACCAGAGATGGAGCAGGAATATCTTTATCTGTTGTACATTACTTGCTTTGTTTCCCCATTCCTGCAACCTTCCCAACTCCTATTTGTGAAGCCATCATCTGTCCATGCACTATCATCTAAACATGTGTAATGGCAGTCTCATATGTACACAACTCAGCTTAGTAAGTGTGGCTTATGTTAACAAATCAGATGGAAACTGGTTTGAGAGGAAACACATCAAACAGCACTATTTCTCAAGAAACGACAAGCTAGATATAGATTCTGGTTAATGTCATGTTTACAGAGATTCAAATACCAGCAGAGGGGGTGCTTTAAGGCCAGAGTAAATGGTAATGCAGCCTACAGCCTATGTGTTGGATACAATGCATAAGACAGAATAGTTGAACTAAGAAAATACTAAAGAGGAGGTAAGGAGGAAAACAAAATGTATCTCTTTAATACCATGATAATAAATACATAAGAGTGTGTGTGTCTGTGAGCTCAGCGTGTGTACAATTTCCAGTGTTGTAGCACATTATTCTTGCTTGCAGATTAATTCTATATTTGCTAATGGCTGTTATTAATGTATTGTAGGGAGTTTATTAACCCACTAGGGATTCCAGAGTCTTCTCATTCTTAACACTGTGTGCCATTTAGTCATAAATACCTGTCAAATTCAAACTGATTTCAACATGTAAATGTTTGCAGACTATATTTTTAGAGTGTAAAACCACAAACTCCTTTCCCTAGGAACCTAGAGGCAAGAAGGCAAGAAGAGCTTATACACACATTCATACACGTACATCCTGCCACAAGTAAGCTGTACAAAATTTCACCCCATCTTTTTTAAAAATAGAAGTGATAAGCTGTATTGAAAACATTTTGCAGACAAAGCTTTTTCATCTGGAAGACAGCATGATACATTAAACAGAATTCTGATACAAAAACATCATTACTCCTATGCCTGTGTTCAATCTGATCCAAAAAATAAACCTGTTGATAAGATAAACAAGGTTTTCAGCAGCAAAAAGGCCAGCACTGATTTGATTTTTCTAGCTGCTGTCCAACATGATGAAATAGGGAGAGATTCTGCAGCATGTTTCTCCCAGCAGAAATCTACTCCATGGTATTTTGTGCAGTCCTGGTGTGGATTCCAGAAGAAGAGAGGAGGAAGACACAGGAGTGGCAAATGCATTTTTATCTCTAAGACTGAGCTCTGGAAACACCAGTTCTACGAGTTTTCAGAGTGGCTCATGATTGGATGGGTAAATGCTGGCTTTAGAATGTACATATTGGTTAGTACCTGTGATGCCACCGACATACCACTCTCCTGTGATCCATAGATAATTTTTAAGTTTTAAAAAGTAAAGGTGCACCGCTTTTAAAACAAGCTTGTGTACTGCTTAAAAACAAACAAACAGCCTGCCTGATGCATATGGTAGGAGGTGAGATTGTGGGATGAAATGGGTGCTCATCTGGCTTATTGGTATGTATGTCAGAATAGTTTATGAGTCACATCAGAAAGTAAAAACCTACTATAAGCAGCAGCAGCACTTGTGATAAGGAGGATTTACAGAGCCACCCTCCCAACACCAACACTGAAAAATTACAATAACAAAATTTAGGAGAGGTGTCAACCAAGAGATTTGTCTGCTGTGCCAGCTTAACTGCAGTATACTGCTCTTTCTTGATTGAATCCATTAATTTTTCCATTCACACAATATCATGGGATCTGGATATGTTTCTAGTGTTCAATCCAAACATTTTTTAGTAGAAATTAAGAAATTAATGTTCAGACTTTGGGGCTATTGGTGATGTTATCCTGAACTACATGAAGAAGCATTAATAAAGGATGAAACCCTAAGGTGTGCCCTACAATTTGTGAGATTATGTCTAATATTTGCTGGGGCACATGGCCTAATAACTTCCACAAACAAGGGAACTGCAATTAAGCTTGGCTTCCTGCGATACCTGACTCTGGGATCCTAGTTTGTTGCTTCCTAACAAGTCAGGTTCATAAACTAACAGTAAACCATAGTTTAGGCTGGCTAGTAATCCTGGGATCGTGTATTTAGACATCATAGGAAGTTACATGTATTTGTTGTTTCCTGATTTGTTTCTCTTACTTTCTCTAGGAGAGGAGCAAAGCACATCTGATTAGGCAGCATGCCCTACTATGCTACTTGTTCAACATAAACCATGATATGTCAGAAAACTTGGCTTATCCCAACATGCGATTGCAGACAGTGTCATGCCTTCCTTCTGGATTATGGAGGTACTGCTACCTTTGTGAAGTTTGTTGTCACACATCTCCAACTATCAGGCAACAGTCACAAGGCAATTCTTATATTTTTATTCTGCTTAGCACTATGAATATTAGAAGATGATGATTACAATTTTATCCTGCCTTTTCCTGAAGGAGCACATCCACCATATGATGAAACATCTACTCTACTTAAATTTCTAATAAGATATAATTGCACAGAATTCAGAAGTAGTCTTCTGAATTTAGTCTGTGGGCCTCATTCATGAATTCTTCAATTTAAGTGCATGGGGCTGTAATGCAATAAAACAACAAGTAGGCCTATCTGGTTTTTATTTTAAGTTTTCACAAAACGGTTTCATTTTGGAAATGAGGTTAGATCTTATAGACAAGTTCCATCTGGGGTTTCACTCAAACCCCTGACAATATCATTACTGTTTAAATATCATTTTTTAAAACAACAACAACAAAAATCTAAGTATATCCCTGCCAGGAGCACCTTTTTAAAAACCCTTTTATTCAAGTCTGAGGCTAGGCCATCTTTTCCATGAATTCAACTGGGCCAAAGGAAAGGATGCTACGTACTTGTAGTTGTCGTCTTCCACAAACTTTTGAAGCTCTTCAATGTACCGGACAGACTTTAAGTATTTTTGCACATGGGGTAACGTTATAAGGTGATCTGCATTTTTTTAAAAAAGCACATATAAATCCCATAACTGTCAAGAACAAAAGCAGTTTCAATCACATGCTTCAAACTTTTATTTCCTTGAACTGTCTATGCTGAAATATAACACCAAGCTTTCCCACCAAGGACAGATAGATAGGCTAGTGAAACGGAAATTTCCTCACCATGAATTTCTCATCTCCGAAATTGCCAGAGAGCATTAGACATCTTTAGAATGAAAGATGAGTGCAAGGTGGCACAAAACTCAACCCTCTTCTGACTAGAGATATACTCTATACTTGGTGCCAAACCCTTCCCTGCCAAGTTCACTGCAGTCTGATTCTCCACACTGGACTCCTTATGTTCCCTGCCTGTCCTGTGGAGAGGGAAGCCTGCCAGAATCAAAAAGTAGCATGGCAATCATCTGCAATGTGGGAGAGACTGAAACTTCTTCCATCTCTGTCACAAAAGGGATGGATCAAGAGTTCGAGAACAGCATCATGGACCCAAAACTTGATGGAAGCTGTGAAGATATCTCGACAAACTGTCATATCCCTCCTGCCAGCTTTTAAAGGCGAGATATGGATGCTTGCTCATGAGACTCTTTCTCCCTATGAGAATGGTGTTCTTGGAGGCGCGCATTCCTCCAAGGGGCATGGGTCTGTTACCAGTCGCAGAGGTGGCACCAAGTTCTTGGCAACAGGACAGAGGTCAGCCCCTCTATTATTATTTATTGAATTTATATACCGCTCTATACCCGAAGGTCTCAGGGCAGTTCATCTAGTTCAGGGACGGCCAACAGATAGATTGTGATCTACTGGTAGATCGCGGGATGCCTGTGGTAGATCACAGTAGATCGTGGGACCCCTCCCATCCCCCTTCAAAAAAACCACCTGAACAACTTTGGTCAATCCAGTGGGTAGATCACCGCCAGTTTTTTTTTAATTGTGGGAATAGATTGCAGTCTCTTGGAACTTGGACAAGCCTGCAGTTGTTCAGTCTCCCCTCCTGGCTGGTTGACCCATTGTTGGGAACTGCCTTGCATTTCCTGGCTTTTAAACACAAAGGGGAAGAGACTCCACCCTCCCTCTTGGCTGCTCCCTGCTGATGCATCCTTCACACTCTCCTCTTCTTCTTCCTCATCTGACAGCAACCACTACTCCTGCTCTGAGCCAGTCAGGATCTAGTGGATCATGACAAAGCCTAAACTACCTATGGCTGGGCCCCTAGTTGCTGTAGCAACATTCAACAGTTCAGCTCCTTACATTGGGAGGTCTGAGTGACTCCTCCCACTGGAGATGCATTCGAGATTGGCCCTACCTACAAGTTCCATTAGAGGTGCCACCTCAAAGAAGTCTAATGCCCTCTGGAGCCTCAGAAAAATCTGATTTCATTGGGCAGAGAATGTAAGTACTGTATTGAGATCAAATCTTCTCTCATTAGGTATGAACACAATACCTTTAATGGAAATATGTAGTGGAAAATGACAATTGGTAGAAAATCACATTTTTTTGTTATCTAGATCTCTCCTGAATGGATGAAATAAATGGTATATAAATACTGTAAATAACAGAATATAAATAATATTCATAAGGGAAATGGAGGGAGATTATAACACAAAGAGGCACAGCTAGAAAAGTCTGAGGACAGGTTGCAAGGGAAACTGCATCTATAGAACAAGTCTACATTACATTATTTATTATGAGAATTCAAAAGCCATGCCACTAATTCTGGCAGAAAAAGGCAAAGATTTTCTAGAAATCAGAGTAGGCCACAAGCTCATAGGAAGCACTGAACCTCTCAAGTGGAATTTGGCCATAACGAAAATGTAATGCAATTTATGCAAAGTTTGACTGTAATAAAAAGGTAAAGATGGGGTGTATATATTCATGTCTGCAGACTTAAGCTGGGCCAGAACAACAATCACTTTATCTAATTTTCTAATTTGGCAGAAGCTAAGTGGTTCAGTAGCGCAAAGCTTCCTGATCTACATTATCCCTTAAGGCCCCTCTTTGTATGAGGCAGACATCTGGTGCTAATTTACTATATTAAAGAAATATTGGTGAAGAGGAAAATTACCAACCATAGCTACAGGAGACTTGCAAATCAGCAATTATTCGGAGGATATTGTTCATTTGATTGGATCTTTGTTCGTTCTCCATGATGCTGCCTGAAGCAGGATATGCTGAATCAATGTAGATTAAATCCAACAAATAAATCCCTGAAATTAAAGAAGGAAGGTTAAATCAGGTGCTTTATAAAGATACAGGGAAACTTGGTTGCAATAAACAAAAAATCAAGGAACCCCTGGCTATCCACTTGAATAATTTTACTAAAAAACAAATGAGAGCTGAATAATTATAAAGAAAAGGCCCACAGAGTTTTCATCCTACTTGGCACAGAGAACCCTCTTCCCTTATTCAGTCATTGAAATCTCAGCATGTTCAGGATTGCACGCTACTGTTGGCCAAATTTTCTACCACACTGCACCAGTATATTTTATTGAGTGTTATTTGATCCAAGGACTGGTATTTAACAAGAAAAGAGAAATATTGTAGATACTAAGTTTGTAGTACAAAGTGCATACAAAATGCAGGGAATTTAACCATGGAATTAGGACTGGCATCAAGCTTGCACATCTGTACCAAGACTAATGTTGAGGAATGCTAACCAGGCTAAGCTTTTCAGTAGTTTGGACCTGTGCATTGCTAATATTAACCATGCTCACGACAAACCCTGCTAACATAAACTATGGCCTATGCCATAACTACGCATCTTGGCTAATGTTGACAAAGAAAGTTGAGGGGAATTGATAGAAAGGAAGGAAGAGGGATGAAACAGCTCACAGCCAGGTGCCAATAACTTCACCGTGGTCAAGAGGTGGTCTGAATTATGTCTGGACTGGCCCAGAGGGAACTGAGAGAAAAAAGAACTGTAAGGGAAAACAAGCTTATCTACTCTCGCATTCCTCTTGTAATATCATTTCTCAACTTAATTCAATTTCAAACCTTCATTTTAAAAGTGAATTAATAGTGATGATGGGGATTGCATACTTCACCTAAACAATGTCCTATCACCACCCCCCAAAAGCAAATCCACATTGAATTCTGCTTCCCTTTTCACAACCAAAATGTTTTTCAGTCCTGTCATCACAATTTGATTCTTGGCATCATTTCAGAGCAATCTTATTGTTTGCAGATCTTGCTTGGTGTAAAATACAGCAAGTGATCATGCTGAGGTTGCATGTTTTCTGTTCTGGGCTAGAAGAGACATTTATTAAGTTTGTGACTCAACAGGAGAAGCCACAATTTAATGGGGAAAGCGTTAGTCATTTGTGGGTTCTTGCTCAAAAATGAACGACAAGCATGTTATTATTTTTGCAAGATATATCCAAGAGTCACCATCACTTTAAACAGATGACAGAGAATTATGCCTACCTGTGAGAACTTGCAAAGGATAAATGAAACATAGTAAGGGCAGGCGGAAAGAAAGCATGGTTGACTTGTACTTAGGGAATCTTCCAGGAAGTTGAATATAGGAATACAAATTAGGATTGCATCTTGTTTGGGTAATTCAGGTCAAAATAGTCATTAAGTTAGATCCAACTAAGTCCTACTCTGAATAGACCCATTGAGTTTAAAGGGTCTAAGGTTAGCCATGCCCATTAATTTCAATGGGTCTACTCTGACCAGGGATAGCATTAGATACAACTTATTGGGTGGTCTTCAACTTTTGTGCACTTCTGAACGTTCCATCTGTGCATGCATTGCAGCTCCCCTCTCCTCGCCCTGCAGGCTATTCTAACCTGCCCTGAGCCAATTTGGGGGCAAAGGGAGGATGCAGAGGAAACAGAGTGGGAGAGCCCCACTGCACAAGCAGTCCTTGTGCAAGTCTTCCATTGGTGAGGCGTGTTAGATGAATCCTGCCCATAATATTTCCCCCATAATCTTTGATATTGCATGAATTATGTATAATTATTGATTGCATTTTAAATTGTGTTTTAGTATTTTTAACTAAACTGATTTTGAACATTTTTGTAAATGGGGTGTTTCCAGTATTTCTATTGCTGATAGCAACAAATACCAAGAAACATTATATTTGGCTAGTTGGTAAAATTATAGCTGCTGAGAACAATCCAACCCCATAACCCTAGTCAGGGAAAAAGTGAGCCTTAGTGAATCTTGCTAGTGACTACTGTCACTGAGGGAATAAAGGTACAGCTATTAAAAAGCATGGTCTTAAGAGATAGTCACTGAAGTTTCTGCTCTCTCTCTCTCGGGGTGGGGGGGGGAGAGAGAGTGCAGCACAAATTAGTTTTGCCTTTGTGTGAATGCTAAGGAATTCATATGAAGCTACCTTGTAGCAAGTCAGACCACTGGGACTCACTAGCCCGGTGCCGTCTACTCTCAATGGCAGTGGCTCTCCATGCTCTGAGACAAAGATCCTTTTAAGTGGAAATGATAGGGACTTTATAATTGCTCTGCCAGTGGGTTATGGCCACCCACTCATCTTGACACTTTAGATATTTGGGGATTGTTGAGATGTCTGCATGCACCAAATAAGTGAACAGGATGATGATCAAGAGAAGAATGTAGTTATGTTACACCTATGTTTTCTGTATGGTTCAAAACAAATGGTATATTCCAGATGAAACAAGAAACTATTGAGTGATGTTTCTAGAGTAGCATATACTCTATAAAGGAGAACAAACAATAAATGCTTTGTGTTTGCCAGAGCAATCATTTTTAACTTCACTGCGCCCGCCCCCCAAGTTTGTGATGCATACAACATCTAAGGAGTTCTGTTAGAAGAGGAATAAAACCTTAATTCGTGAGTTTCTGGTGAAACTGTACTAGTGTTCACTGGTTCTTGGTGATACAAAACAGAATTCAAAAGCCATGCTACTAATTTTGCTTGTTCAGGGGGACTCTGAACTTGGCAGGATCCTCTGCCAAATCACCTTCAATCTAGAATATATTTCAAAATTAGTTCCTGATATGTGTGTGCGCGCGCGTGTGTGCGCGCACACACACACACACACGCACACACTTCAAAGAAAAGAGAAAAGAATTCCACTTCTATCTATGCAAATCCCTGGCTATGCCTACCTTTCTGAATGTCAGCCATACTACTTGGTACATAAGGGAGCCTCCCTCATGTTGGTGTTTTGAACTACAGCTCCTGTCATCCATGACCATTGGCTGCAGTGGCTGAGACTGAAGTGTGCCTAGTTCAAGATGTCTGGAGGGCTCACAGCTGGGGGAGGATGCTAGAGGACTGTGAAGATGGGGGAGTTGCACTCATGGTTCGGAGTGGGAACCCAATGAAATTTGATTTGTTTCTTTTGCTGTCACATGGACTTGCTACATTTACAATGGTTCACAGGCATAGCAGTACGGGAAAATCTGTTTCAACATAATAGGGTATCTTCAAAAATTAATCAAAAGATGAATTCTAATAAAACCTTAATGAGCGAAAGTATTAGAAAGAAAGGATGTTCAAGTTACCTACTAGATGCCCTAGGCCAGCCTGACTCATTTATTGGTTTTCCATTACCATAGGCAGCTAATATTATTCTGAAAAGTGCCTTTGCAGAAACACAGGAAACTAGTGGGGCAAGGACTCTTGGTGGCTTCTGCCTTATAAAAGCAGCACTAAGCCCAATCCTTCCCAAATTGTCCAGGAAAATGTTCCATGTAGTTTCCTCTCCTTTCCCCACACCTCCTCTTTGTGTTTGTCCAAAGAAAAACCTCTACGAGTGGAAAGTGGCATGCAGGAAACCATGTAATATAATCCAAAACTGAAGCTTGTTATTTCCACATTTCAAGCTTTGCCGCAAAGTTCTAACAATTCCATTACATCAGGGGTGGGAAACCTCAAGTCCAGAGCTGAATGTGGCCCTCCAAGCATCTCTATCTGGTCCCCAGGACTCCCCTCAGGTCACTTACTGTCCCTGTTTCGTATCTTCCATGCATGTTTCTGCCTGCCTGGAATGTATCTTTGAATACTGATAATGCCTCTTCCTTCCCTGGCTGAGGGATAGAGAGAGATCTGTGACGGTATGTAGACACTAGACTACTGTACAAAGGTAAAATGTACACGAGTTGCTCCAACAACATTTACTTCTGAACCACTTGTGACTGGCATGTGGCCCCTGGAAAGTTGCCCAGAGTGAAATGCAGCCCATAGGCTGGAAAAGTTTTCTCATCGCTGCCCTACAATATGTTATTTTGCCTATTTTGTTGAGAACCTCACAGCTTAAAACACTACTTTTAATTTGGGAGTGTGGTATTATTTATTAAATAGTTACAGACTTTGACATTTGTACTGCAAAACCATGTTGTAAAACATTGTTATAAGGTCTTGGGTAATATAACATCTTCATGTTGTCTTCTCCATGCAGTCTGTTGAGATTGTGCCATTCTCTGAAATGGAACTGATATTTTTTTTTACTACATAGCTTCATAATTATTATAGTTTCCTGCTAGCTCAAGTTAAAACATTTCTATATAACTCCCTTGTGCTTTCAAGCTCAATTGCTCCTTATGGAACATAATACACTGACAACTGTATATGTGAATGAGCAGCATTTGCAAGTGGGCAGTATGCACACAGAGGCAGCTGTTGTCAAATGAAACATTTAGAAAACCCAAACTCTCAATGGATGGAATGACACTACAGCTGTTGAGAAGTCCAACCCCATGGTATTCATACTAGGAAACCTTAGGCAGCTTCACAAAACCTTGTTTTGTGGATGGTAATCACTGCTTGTTTTGAGATGCTAACTCTTGAGTCTTCTCAGCTATGGCACCTGGTCTTCAGAATTCCATCTCCTGGCTGCTTTTTAGAAGTTTGTAACAACATTCCTTTTTCTTAAGCTTTTAATCTCTGCACTTACTGATATGACTATGTCTGTTCCTGAATAGTATGGAACCCTACTGAAAGGGGTTGGTTCATGGGCTTAACCAGGATTTTTTTCGCGGGGGACACAGAAAGTTGTTGAGGTAAAATTCCCCCCAAAATCCCATTGTGGGGGTCAGGCTTCGGGGGGGGGGCGACAAGTGCCCCCTTGCCCTCCTTGGCTATGCCCATGTGGTACTGATAGGAAAGGAGAAAATATCAGAAAATTGGGAGATCCACTCACAGAAGGTAGCTTCATCTTTTTGTTTTTTGAGAGAGAATGCAGTTATGATTAAATACTTTTTTGTGTTTTCTTGCCCTGCCTTGGAAAAGAACACACTAAGATTTCAGAAACGAATTGTGCTTGCTCCTAAAGCTACACTTGTGGGGTTTTAAAACATCAAACTATCATGATAAATTCCAAAGACTAAAATAACAGGAACAGCAGCTGTGAGAGAGTCAAATGTAAATTCCGTCCCCCTCAGAGTAGAGGCAAGCCATCACAAAATACTGAATAGGGCACATCTCAAGCAAAAAACCTCCAGGCCTGGACAATATAGGGAAGCTTTCAAGGATCACTGATAATAATTAACATGCTATTATAACTTAATGCAAGAACACATGTAGAAAATAAATGCACAGAACATTTTGGGGGTGAATAGTTTATGTCAATGTAATCTGCTTATAATCGAACCAAATATAACCCAATATTTTGAATTTCCAAATATTTTTTAAAAATCATTTTCCCACCTGGGAAACTGAAATTCATTCCTGCAGATGAATTTTTCTCATGTGTTATTTAACATCCAGCAATGTTTTGGGATTGCGACCTATAATCCTAAATGATTTAATTTCACAAGAAGTAATGGGAACTGAAGGAAAGTCAAGCGGCTCAACAGAGTTGTTAAATATTTGAAAAATACACAACATACCATTTACTCAAAATACTTCTTGGAAATATATTCCCTTCTTTCATGTGAGTCACATTCAACATTCTCCCCACAAGCATGCTTAGAATTGCAACTTTAGGGTAAATACACATGTTGTTTTTCTGTGTTCAACATGTGTATTTGATCATTGTAAAAATCCAATGTGAGTAAGAATCCTATCAGTCTGGATTCTGGAGCACTTCTTTTTTCCCCTGGGAAGGTCCTCCTGCATAACTGGGCTTTTCCTGGCTCTTTTCTCTTGTCCTCCAACAAACCAGAATTATCTGTCCTCTTCAACCATATTGAACCATATAGGTAAGCAAACTTTTTCAGCGGGGGGGGGGGGGGCTGGTCCATTGTCCCTCAGACCTTGTGGGGGCCCGGACTATATTTTGAAAAAGAAAGAACGAACTAATTCCTATGCCCCACAGGTAACCCAGAGGTGCATTTTAAATAAAAGCACACATTCTACTCATGTAAAAACACACTGATTCCCGGACCGTCTGCGGGCCGGATTGAGAAGGCGATTGGGCCACATCCGGCCCCCAGGCCTTAGCTTGCCTACCCATGATATAGAATGATGGAAGACACATCTAACTGGGCACCTTTATTGAAGAAGAGTTGATGCTTGCATTCTAGGTGTCACAGTAACCCTAGTGACACAGTGTGAAGTGATACTCTGTCTACATACTCATACTAGAATAATCCCAAGAAAAGCAAATGGTGAGTCAGGGAGCAGCCACATCTTTTCATCTAGGATAAAAGCATGTTTTAAAACACAAATCCACAGGTCCATGTAACAAATCATACAGGTTGTTTAAACATGCTTGGTCTAGTCCTTTTGGATAGCGGGGTTCAAGATACTCTCTAGCAGCTATTTCATTTTTGGCTGAAAAAGTGTTTTCTCCTGAGAAAATTATTTCTGAAAGCCATTCTTACTTTGTTTTTTCTTCTCCTCCCAGCATGCAGCACACCTGAGGAAACAGTGGGCCCTTGGGCCCTTTTGCAATTTCTGTGTACTTTCATCTTAACAGTCCTTCTTCCAACTGAATCGACATTCATTTTCTTAACTCAACCTAGTGTGTGACGTGGATTAATTTAAGCATGATACTTCGTTCTGTATTTTGCACTGTTATAGTTTAAGCGATCAAAAGCTGCAAGACAAAGCATGGGAATACTGAAATTGCTGCTTTCCCTGGTTGGAGGCAGACAGTAACTCTGACATTAAAAAGACCACTTCATGTCGCCAAGTTCCAAGTCATGGATGAGAACTGCATGTGCCTGTTGCATTTTCCCTTCTGGCATGAAGAACTGCATTTTCTGCATTTTGTCAAATGAACTTGATTTCACTGATTTTATATTTGTGGATATACCACTTCTTCCAACATTTCAATGCTGATTCTTCAGGGAAACTTAAAAAAAAAATCCTTCAGAATCCAGGAACTGGTTTTTTATCTAGCAATTTGGCACTTGTTCCCACAAATTCGATGTATTTTAGCATTTTCAGACAACCCCTTAATATGTAACCAGCTTGCAGAACTTCCTTAATGTGTGGTGGGGGGTCAGAAGAATACACAGCAGCTCTCACAGCCAATGATTTCTTGTAGCTGGAGGTTTTGAAACTTTCCTCAATAGGTAATAAAAATATATATTCCTATGTTGCTGGTTCCCATTCCTGCCTGAGCTGTTACAGGTTTGCTCAACAATTTCACCACTTTCATAATGCCTGTGCAACCTGTATAGAAGCTTGCCTGTTAGTCGATGATTTTACATACTGGAAATAACTCACTGTTTGCTTTCAAAGGCAACATCACTACTTAGATGCTCTTCAGGACAACGTGCTCTTTAGAACCAGTATCGTTACCAAATGTGCCCTAATACTGCATGACTTCATAAGAAACCAATGTGTGTTCCCTTTAACTACATTTTTGTTCTGTTAGTACAACAACTGCAATAAATGGATAGTTAAAACAATTCTGAGATATGAAGCAATTATGTCCATCTTTAAGAATAAAAATTATTTCATTTGCTCTGTTTTATTCCTGACAAATAACAGCTAAGCTACATATTACAAAAAATTTATGAGTTCTACACCACTCATGGTTCCTTTGGGGGGGGGATATTTGGGGACACTGAAACTTGACAAAAGAATATGGAAATGAGGAAAAAGAGAACAGAATGATGGTGGTGGAATTGGATGTGATGGAAGTTTTTGAACATTCACTACAATTAAGTGTGACCAGTACAGGCAGGCTAAAATTGGTAACTTTGGAACACTCGGTAGAAAAAGAATGTATTAAGTATTTCAGAGCACCTTAAATACTCCCATGAGGGTGAAACTGCAGCTGAACTAAGCAGGCAGATGCTTCATATGGTTTCTAGAGCTGCACTAAAGCTGTCATGGAAGTAAAAACATCCACCCCCAACACCTGTAACTCTGGTGTGAAAGGAAATATAGCCAGCAGGAAATGTTACAGTGGCAACATCTTGTGTGGGTAGTCTTTCTCGTTGGCATACAGACCTGGGAACACCCACCTAAAGAAGTCTGAGATGGTAAGCTCAATTTCCAAAAGCTTTAAATTATGTGTGGTTGGAAAAAACAAAAGACCTGTGAAACCATGCACGAACAGGTCATATTTTTTGTAATTGTTGCCTTGCTGACCCAGAGTAAAATTTAACTGAATTCCTAGCTGGGACAATAATTTCTTTACAAATAAAAGTCAGTAATGAACCAAGGGGACACAACAGCAAGTGACTGTGGATAGAGAAAAATATCTTATTCCCAAACTGTTGCCCAAAAGTATGGAAATAGTTTGTGCTTTCCAAAAAATTAGCAAATGTTTTCTCTAGTGTTTCTTCTCATTTCTGATATTCTGCTTCTGCTTTTTCTTCTGGCTAGATAAAAGTGTGTGTGGTGGTATAGCAGCAAAATCTAGAAGTGTTATACTGTAGGTTAAATGATGGGGGAAGTATAAAACTTTACAGAATGAAAATACATTAATATAAAAACTCAGCTAGATACACAGCAAGTGAAGTAACTGTAAAATTAACGTATGTCTGTCCCAAGAAAAAATTAGCAAAGAGGTACATATTATCTGTCAAAATAAAGTCAAAGATAATAAATAAGCAGCTGAAGCTACATTGGAATGAGAAGATGGAAAATATAGAACACTAATCTAAATCAACGAAGCGGGGACCCCTTCGAAATCACAGGCGGGTAAAGCATAACTTTCTTGTTTCCTCCATCTGCTTGAGACTGTAGAAGCAGGTGTGTTTGTGAAGCAAACCACAACACACAGGTGGTAGCTTGCATTCAACAAGTTACAAGTGGTGCAGGCCCTGTTTCTTCCCATCAGATATCTAGTGCAATGATGAACAGCTAATGGTCAAAGGAAACACTGCCCCATTCTAGATTCAAAGTATGCCATGCAACATCTCCTGATAAGGATATTACAAATAATATATTTACTGCTACCAAGAAGTTTAAAAGCTGGGGTGCCTTTACTGTGTATGCTAGTTCTGATGTGGGGAACCCAGGCTCAAATCCCTGCCTGGTGATGAGGGTTAGGGTTAGGGTTAGGGTTAGGGTTAGGGCTTGCAGCACAACTTCTATCACATGACTGTTATGGGGTTGATATGGCTGTTCTTGCATTTGTACCCTCAACAACCAACTTTTTATTATGAACGCCATATTGTCTTACTTGTAGCCAGGGGTGCCAGCTTGAACAAAAAATTGGGGTGGCCCAGGAAAGTTATGTCCTGCATAATCAATCACAAGACACAGCGCTTGCACACCATTTGAATGGCAATGCTTATCAACTTGGGGAGGGGCAGCCCCCTCAAATATTTTAGGGGGGAGCAAAGGGACCTCAGCCCCTAGGAGTTGGCTCCTATGCTTGGAGCATCTTTCTCTGCCTTCCACAGCAATGGAGTACATATTTAAATCAGGTTTCTACCCCATAATCTTTAAAATGTATTAAAGCCACTTAAATGAAGAAATACCACATTTTATTTACAGACTTAGGGCTGAGTCCACTGTTAGTCTTATTCAGAGTAGACACACTGAACCTAATGAACATGACTAATTTAGGTCCATTACTTTCAGTGAATCTACTCTGATTAACATACTTTATAGAGTACATTAAGTGCTTTATGGAGAACTGATGGTCTTTGTACAAGAAGGCTATCTTTCTTCCAATTCTTCCAGCTAGAATTTCTGTTCCAAGGGGATTTATGGAGCTAAGGATACTTATTTTGTGTAAAGAGACTGTCCTGAAATAAAGTACATTTCCTAACAGTGGTGCATTCCCTAGAAAGGACAGGACTGCCTGAAATGTCTCTTTTGCAACAGGCAGATCCAAGGATGCCAAAGAAAGCACTCCATGGGTTAGTTTTCTAAACTCCTGGCTCCTAAACGTGCTACTGTGCAGAGAAGAGGACAGGGGTGGGGGGAGGCTCCATAAGATGAGAAGCTATCAGGATGCTTTCCAGAGAGTGAGCTCATGGGCAGCTGCTTCCATAGGCAAAAAATATTTTCCATCTACACAAACACTTTCCCATTGTTATTTAAGCCAGACTCTTAGGATATGTGGGCAGTATAGCAGCATTCATTAGTGTATCATGAACTCAGGCAAATAATCACCTGGGGGAAGGAAGCACCATGTTCTGACACCCTGCAATTCAATTAATCAACAGATAGGTATAGCATACATGAGGAGGAGGTAACTTGGCAGAAGGGAGTCTGTGGCTGCTAAATTGAATAACAAGGGAATTTGTGGGAAATGCAACTCTCAGCAGGAAGGGTACACCAGGACACTTACTTGCTGTTCTTCCTCCTCATACTTAAATAAGTTTGAGATGCCTGAGAAAGAAAAGAAATTCACTGACTCTGGCGATGCCCTACATCCCTCATCACAGAACAGTCAATGATCTGTAGGCTGTAGGGATCAGGAAAAGTATCCTGTTGAGGATCCAGATCGCATCACGCCATGTCACTGGAAACATGCCCATTGATTAATAGAGTTGAGAAGCAGACCAGCTGGCTTGAAAATGCTCAAATAGCAGCTGCAGATATGCGAGCTCCTTTTTTGAAGGAAAGGAGGGAAGCAGCACAGTACTGTTTCCACAAGATTCACCCCATTGCCTAAAAGGTGTCACCCTTCAATACCTTTATTACAGGATAACAGCGTTCAAGAATGTTAGCTTGAACACACAATGCCACAATGTGATGACACCCCCCCCAATTTTGTGCTTACCATCATGAGCAAAGAGTAAACATCAGGAGGGTCTTATGCCACACAGAACTGCCCCTTTGCTTTAAGTTCTGAATTTAGAACAAAAGTACTGTACTCCTGTTAACCTGAAAGTGGTGATACAGAGCTGAAACACAGTGACAAAAGAGTATTTTTTTCAAGCAGCACAATGCTGACATGTGGAATTCACCATTCCTTTTACATAATCCTATATGCACTTGCCTAGAGTAAGCTCCACTGGACACAATGGGCCTTCTGAGTAAACATGCATAGTGCGGCACAGTAAAAACAGGTTAGTCAAATTAATGGAGAATAAGTCTCTCAATGGCTGTTAGACATGACACCGAAACAAAGTACCTCCATGTTCACAAGTGGAGGCAAAGTAATCAGGGGATACGTGCTTCTATTACATCCTGTTTGTGATCTTCCTGCAGACATCTGATTGGCCTCTGTTGAACATGGAGACCTGGACTTGATCAACTGACACACTCAGGAGGTAATAGACCAACCTTAACAACAGTGCCTTCTCAGTGTCTCCCTATTGTTCTGCAAATGCAGACAGTGGCAATAGGCAGAATCTAATATGACTCCCACATATGCAGGATCAGTTATTATTTGGGCAGATGATAGCTACCAAGGAAACTACAAACTTATGAAGTTGTCAATAAACTTGACTCCACATATAATCTTTAAGCCTCAATAGGTCTGTCTCCCATTTTGGGGAGTTTTGGCTTTTTTACTATTTCCAAATTAGAGATAATGTTATATATCATACATAATACTCCTCACGTTTGGTCACCTGAAAATAAGTTTTCAAACACAGTACACTCTGTTAGGGATCTGTGTTGTGCCAGTGAATGGTTTAACAACTGCTTTATCTGAAGATACTAAAGAAATGACATCTGGCTTCACTCATATCACATTTGATTTACTAACTTTTAATATATTTTTGATTTCAATATCCAAAACTGCACATTGTCCAGTAGTTCTTTCTTTTCAAATTCTGCATTACGATAAATTGCTGTCCATGGTGACATTATCTGTTGCCAGCTACAGTCACTTTTGGACAGAGATGACTTGGCCACTCTACTGGTAACTTCCAGGCTGGATTATTGCAGTGTGCTTTACGTGGGGCTGCCCCTGAGGATGACTCAGAAACTCGTCCAAAATACAGAGACCAGTACTGGCCAAGATTCCATTTGAAATTCATATAATCCCTGTTTTAAAACAGCTGCACAGGTTGCCGGTTCACTTCCAGGCAAATTCAAGATGCTCATATTAATATTAGCATTTAAAGCCCTAAGCAATTAAGGCCACAGATACCTGAACAACTGTCTCCTACCCTACAAACCCTCTTGGGTTGAGTTCAGGAGAGGGGGCTCTCTTGCTAGTTCCACCATCCTTGGAAATTGGGGTGGGTAGTGACATGAGAGAGGGCATTCTCTGTGGAAGCCCCTAAATTGAATATGAACTTTTTTATCCTGCGCTTTAACTCTTGTGATATCTATATGGGGGGGGGCATTCTTCTGATTTTAGATGTTTTTTGTGTTTTGTTTCATTTTATTGTAACCCACCCCAGGACTTTTATGATGAAGGATGAGTAAGAACACTTAAAAACATGATCGTATATTTCCCCCCACCTTTGCATTAAGCAGCAGTAATTATTTGAGGTGTATCTGATACAAACTCCTGAACATCATCAGGGTGGTGTTACATTTATTTGCCTGCCTCCAAGCTCCAGTAATGCCCCCCCCATAGCGTCCTCTGCTAATGACTGCCTCATTCAGCCATCTCCCATAGTAACTGTTTGTCCCCTAGGTCATGAAACCAAGTCCCAGGGATATCAATTAAAAAAGAATTCATAATATTACCATAACAACCATAAACAAAAAACAAACATCAGAAAGAAGGACAGCAGAGGTAGTAGTTTTAAACAAGTACATACATGACTCAAATCACTGTTTCTGTGTAATGTAATTTATGTAACTAAGTCCCTTTATAAATGTTCCCTGTACTTTCTGGTCTTATTTTGTAAAATGAAAGAAGCCAGAATCACATGCCATTCCTCTTAATCACATGTGTGTAAAGGTGGCTATATGATGACACAATGCCCTGGAACATCCTCAGAGGTGAACCACTCTCCGGTTAGCTAACAGAAGCAACTATAGAAACATGGGAGATTCAGGTTCAATGGCACAACATTGTCTTCTGAAACAGATGATTCTAATGTTCTTATTTGCAGAGAGCTAAATATCCTAATACTATTATTTCTGTAGTGGCATCAATGTACATGACACTTTGTAGAGTATTAAAAGCACCTTCCAATCTTACGTTTAACATAGGGAAGGGAGGAAAGGGAAGCAAGGATAGGAAGGGAAAGAACACTTTAGGCTTCATTTCAGGATAGGGACTAAGAGCTTGCGGCTTCAGGGAAAAGTTGGGATTAGAAGAACCATTTGAAGAGAAGGGAAGAAGTGGCATGACAAAGGCTTATGGGAGGCATAAGGAGCAACATGAGACCAAAGGTGGAGTTTTTCCTCCAATGCTTTGAATGCAAATACAGTGGTACCTCGGGTTACATACGCTTCAGGTTACAGACGCTTCAGGTTACAGACTCCACTAACCCAGAAATAGTACCTCGGGTTAAGAACTTTGCTTCAGGATGAGAACAGAAATCGTGCAGCGGTGGCACGGTGGCAGCAGGAGGCCCCATAAGCTATAGTGGTACCTCAGGTTAAGAACAGTTTCAGGTTAAGAACAGCCCTCTGTTCTTAACCTGACACTGTTAGGTTAAGTTCTTAACCCGAATTAAGTTCTTAACCCGAGTTACCACTGTAGAAATAAAAGAAGAAATGACAACCGTTTTCTGTTGAAAGGAAAAAACTGTTCCAATTTAAATATTATGCATTTCCTTTCAAGAGGAAGTTGTTTTATTTAAAGCACTGGAGGAAACACTTTGAAGACAAGCTGCTTTTTCTGCAGAGGAGTTTAGGAAAGGGTCTCCTTGTAACCAATGACCATCTGATCAGTGGTTATAGGGAGTCTCCTCAAAGGTGTGGTCTGTGTGGCTCTTCAGGCCTTTGCAAGATCTCGTGAGGCCTTCTCAGAGCCCAGTAAGCAAGTATGAGAGGTTTGTCATTTAATTTGTGCAATATAAGCTGGATGGCCTCCAAGCATATAAAGGTGCGATAGTGCCAATCCAACTTTATGTGTCTGAATCCCTCCTACAAAATACTGACAGTCTGGAGGTACTCTTTATAACACAAAACTGCCAGGACGGCTCTAACATAGTGGTAACAAAACTATACAAAACCACCTTTTGTTACTGTCTGAAAGCAGCACTGCTACTAGCAATGTGCTTCTTTGACTCTTGTAACAGGCACACTGTAATTGGCACACTTAAGCACTAGGGCACAGCGTGATGATACCCACCCACCCCCCTTTTCCAAGAGAGAAGTAATTACAGTGCGTTGATAGAAAAAACAGAAAGGACAAAAAATGCTTTGGCTCTAATAGACTTTATTCATTACAACCTTTTCCACATCATTTTGCAATGTTGCAGTGTACTAAATCAAACACAGAACACCAAGAAAGAGCAACTTATCAATTTACCATTGACTGGTAAAACCCCCAAAGCACTGCGTCAGCAGACTGCAAAACCAGAGGCACCATTTTCAAAAGGTTAGCTCAGAGTCAGAAGGGGAAGCCAAAAAGTCTGTGGGTTTTTTGGTTTGCAGAAATTTGGATGAAGCTTTCCGTGAATGAAGGGGCAGGAAAACTTTTCTGCTGAGATGAATCAACAGACTGGTTAGTCTTGGTAGGGCTTGTGGTATGTTAATGGTAAACTGAGGGTGGATTTTTGCCAAGCCTATAAAATTGTTACATCTAATACAAAATGCCACCCCAGTGGTCAAATGAATGGGATCAGTCAGAGGAAAGTGTAAAAAAGAAATTATGACCAGATTCCTTGCTTTAATCTAGGGCCATCTGGCTAGAAGACAGTACTGGTCAAGAGAAGCACTACACATGTGAATATGTAATAAGATGACCAATTCCAAAAACCTACAGGATTTTTTAAAAGTATAATATTTAAAATAAATTTAAATGCTTATAAGAGAGCATATTGTTTAGCATAAAATTATATCTCCTGTTCATTACGTATTTTAATCAAAAGGAGATCTGCTTAAAATTAAAGCTTTTGCTGCAAGTTATTGTCTGCATTGTTTGTATTATATTTTATGACATGTTCTGAGGGCATGTATTCAGAAGACAACAAGACATATGCAGCTTTGCAACTAAGAATTGTTGATCACTGGGCAATCTGTTGACTTCCAGGGGATTTGCTGAACACTTACCTGGGACAACCAACAAAGATGCACATATTTCAACTGCTCTCTGATATATTGGTTGCAGGACACTAGGCCAGGTCCTAGCATTGCATAAATATACTAGGTATACTAAATATGCTTTATGAGGCAGCTGCATTGCAGCAATACTTTAACTTGTCCCAAGTTTAAAGGCTTATGAAGGAACCTTACACATGGATATCTTCTACAACAGAGTGTCATTTCATCTTTTTGAAAATCAAAAAATCCATCACATCCTGGAGCAAATTCAGTGTATCTGTTTCATCTACCCTATGAATTTAAGATTAGCTCACCTGTCATGGCATTCCTATAGAAAGCCATAGGAGTTATATAGTTCTAAGGCAGCTACAGTTAGAATACAGTTAGAGTTAAACAGTTAAAGCGTTCTGTGGAGGTGCCACGACAATTAAAGCAATATCAAGTCAGCTTTTAAAAAGGCGTATCTGTGGCCCTGACTCTTCATCCAGCTCTTTCCCAGCGAGGTTTACTTTTTGCAGCCTCGGGCCACTACTGAATTAGAAATCCAATGCAAGGATGGAAAATTACAGGGCTAAAAGTAAATGTTTTATGAGATGAGGTCTTTACATTTAAGCTCATGATTTTAAATAAATACATAGAATTACTTCAGCTGTTGAGATCTTTTGGATATGAGATCAGAAGATGCTTTTGGAAGGTCAGACAAGTAGTCATTAGAGAAACCATATAAGGGAGAGATAAGAGAATTATCTATTTTTAGAAAGCTAACTTTGCAGCTTCCATTGGAGTTCCTTTCATTAACTTCAAAATAAATAATAATTCTTTTATGGTTTTCCCTCCCAACCACTTACAGTCAGTGAATTTCAAGTGAAAAACTAATCTATAGGAATAATTTAAAACTTGACAACTTTTCATTCACTTCAATCCTTCTGGCCAACACATGTCTTTCAAAGAAAGAAGGCAATCAGTTAGACCAGAGCTTTCCAAACTGTGTGTCACAACACTTTAGCATGGTGGCTGCAGTGTGTAGGTGTGTCACCAAACACTCCCTGCATTCATCACAGGGCTGGAAAGGGGCTAGTTTTACCTCCGGTTTGTTAGTAAAACTGAACTACCATGTCACGAAATTATGCATGTCTAGAAAGTGTGTCACCAATGTGAAAAGTCTGGAAAGCTCTGAGTTAGATGGATATTTTGCACACTACACCATTCAGTGGAAACTTCCAAAATGAAATTACAAATTGTATTGCTTTAAAAATAAACAAAACTATTAAGATACCAGAAGTTTGTGAAGCAGCATTTAGAACTACCTATGACAAAGTGTAACATACACCTCAATACTCCCATATCTGCATGCGAAATTAGGCAGATGTCAAATTTCTTCCCACTTTTACTAAGCTTCAGCTCAATCAAATTTATTCTGTTTTACACAGACACACACACACCACGCATTGCTATATTTTCACCCCACCTGTCACTTTTTTCCAGGATGATGAGGAACCATTAGTGAACATTCTTTGAGTTTGGTCAGTCAACCAGTTACAAATTCACCTAACAGTTACCTCATCCAGCCCACATTTTACCATCTTCTCTGCAAGAATATCCTAGGGGACCTTTGTCAAAAGTCTTACAGAAATCAAGATACACTATGTCCACAGCATTCTCCTGATCTACCAGGCTTGTAACTCTTATAAAAAAAAAGAAATATTTGTTTGCATGACTTGTTTTAGGATCCAAATGATTCTTCTGCAAGTTATAACTGCTCCAAGAAGTCTATTCACATGTTAAGATAGCAATCAGAAAAAAGTTTACAATATCTCATTTAAGTGCTATTTCCAAATTGTCCAATATATAACATTCCATTTGAAAATATATAGCATAAAGTAGACTTGAAGCAGACAAGAGGAACAGGCATATATTACGATTTAAAATTCAATTCCCTGAAGCAAGTGTTTTGCTTCAAAATAATGACTAATGTTTGACATGTTAAAACACACAGATTTTACCAAGAAAATGTCATGGAAATCAACAGGATTATATAAAAGCCTTTTAACACAGCAATATCAAAATAATGCAGATTTCACAGCAGCTGTGTTGCTGTGAAAAATCAAAAACTTCTGAAGGTATGACTAGTAACATTCTTAACGAGAAAGATTCATTGATATGTGTATGTGTATGTAAGGATTTTGCAAATATTTATACAGTTTGGGATAATGTATATTTCAGTTGATGGTTTAGTGATGTACTTCCACAAACATTTGGGCCCAGCCACACTTTCCCGTAAGTCCATACCTCTTTGCCCTGTTTTCAATTTGGTCCGGGGCTGGATGTTCCCACTGGTATCATGTACTGGATGGATGAAGAGTGGTGAGAGGCACCAGCTGGGTAAACACCTAGGGAAACCTCAGAGGAGGAAGACTCAGAGCCCTGGGAGTGGTGGCAGGACACTGAAGACTGGTCAGAGGGCAAAGGGGCAGGGAGGAATGGTTGGAGGCTGAAGAGACAACAGGCTTTTGTGAGCAAGAAGAGCCAAGTGCAGAAAGCAGTTCAGACTCAGCAGACTCAGCAGAGGAGGGGGACAGAAGCTGCAGAAGCATCACAGGAGCTTCAAGCTCCTACTGTACTAATCTCTCCTTCCCACTTGTCTCAAAGGACATGGAGGGCTATGCTTGTAGCAGAAGAAAGAGCACAGATTCATCACCAGCGTAATTTAAGGCTGCTTGGGAAGCGTAATTTAAGGCTGCTTGGGAAATGTCTGGCTAAGGAGGAGACGTGGAGGGAAGTAGATAGTGAAGACCTTCAGTCCTAGCAATTGTGTTGTAGGGGCCAGTCCTGTCCAGAAGCCTTTCTGTGCTGTACGTTTTCTTGAATAAAGAGCTAACTTTTCTGCTTGTCTCTGTGTCTTGATTGCTGACCTGCATCTGAACGAACCCTGAAAACTGGTGATTTTTGCCTCATATTTTACTTGGGGAAAGTCACTGAAACCCCCTATTTCCCCATTAATTCTTCATATATTCAATAATCCACCTTCAGCTCTAACCGTCTGTGGCAGAGAGTCAAAGGATCAGAAAACCAGAGAATTAGAACACTGGATAATGGGACAATCATTTGACATATACAAAAGGAACCAGGACCCTTTCAATATGCATTATTAAAGACAGAAAATAAAGCTACTATTGGAAAATGAATATAAAAAATAAGCATACAGAGAAAACCAGAAGTATACAGCTCAATGCTGGAGAGACAACTGAAAAAATTATCCTGCAGGGGTAGTGGGGGGGGGTGGTGGAATGAGGTAGGAGCAGGCCACCTCCAACACAGTTATTGGGAAAGCATGCAAAATTCCCTTCAGAAACTATTTTAGTTCAGAAGAGGGACAAATTTTTCTTTTGGCTTTCCATGGATTGACATTTGTTTCAATTCAGCAGTAAATTGTGGGTTTCCCCAGGGAAAGCAGCATGACAACCCCCCCCCCAACTTCTCAGAAAGGTGATAATAGATTGACACAAAATACTAGAAAACATGGGACAAACGAATGTGTGGATTGGCCCTTCAATGAACTGAATGGTAGAGAACTCTGAGTATAAAGCAAACATTAAAACAATTGACTTAAATGATAGGGTCTCTACTTAAAATAAGTTTTCTGGTTAAGACAAATGCATTCCACGATATTTAATACATGAGCTTGGTTTCTGATGCATGCACTAATCACTTGGTTTCTGCGCATACACTTATCTAGCTGCTGTAGTCACGTATAGGAAGAGACAGAGTATCTTATTGGGGGTGTCACTGTTTATTGTACCTAGTAAGAAGGCCTCTTTTTGGGGGGGATGTACACCTAAACATCTATTTCAGTTCTACATAAATAATTTCCCAAATTTCTTTGGCCTGCTTACATAACCACTACATGTGCATGAAAGTCCCCTCTGTCTCTTGGCATCCTCAGCACATTCTGGATCCATTTTTGTACATATTTACAATCTTGCTTGGGGTTAGGTACCACCTATACATATTTTTTTCCTTTACAGTATAACAAGCCAAGAAGTTCATTGTTGTCTTCCATAGTTTCTCCCATGCCTTCATTTCTATGTTTTGGCCTGTATTGATTTCCCCAATGAGTCACTGATGCCTTTATCATTTCATCTTTCGTCTTTTGTGCATCAAAGTGAATGTTTATACAACCTAGGCATTCATCTTTCCCTCACCCCCACCTTCAGGCTGAACGCACAAGACCTTTTCCAAATGAAGTCTAAGGAGTTCTGGATCAGTTCTGGCAAATACAATGGGAAAAGCAAGCGCTGAGGTAGGATGTCACATATCCTAATCATTGCAAAAGAAATAAGGTCTAGTTCAGTTTACGAACAATGGTCTGACTTTCAAATAATTCACAAAGGAAAGGAGCTTCCCCTGATAGAGTTGTTTTGTGGTTTTCCTCTAAATAGTTCACGAAACAGCTCGTCAGCAGAACATGCTTCAGTCAACACTGTCATCTGCATGCAATACTTTTTTCCTGTTAAAAGTTCACTGCTTCAGTCTTTAGAAACAAAACCACTGACATAAATGATTAGGCTATGGGTTGTTCTCATTATATGATTTTAGTTAATAGTGTACCAGGGGATATCCAGTCCTTCCCAGTAAGGCACACTTTCCCGCTAAATACATATTGTAATGGTAATTCATGGGAATGTGAAAACATATTTCTGTTATATAAGGATGGGAATATAGGCCATTCTAGGTTTCAAGTGCTAGTGGTAAATTCTCACCAGGGCTAAACTTCAAAGAACTGTGGGAGAAATTCTCAAATGCTAATATAGACCTTAGACTATTATTATTCCGTGAACTATATCGCAGCACTGAAACCGAGTTAGAGTGGGTGTAAGGGGATGCCTGTTGGAGGCATTCAAGACATCAAAAGATGTGAAACAAGGCTGCATACTGCCCCCCTTTAACTTTTATATAAATGGCATGATGCCATGCTTAACACAGGTACAATCTCCCGCCCCAACAATTAAGAATAAAAAGATATATTGTCTGCTGTCTGCTGATGATGTGGTGCTCCTATCACTCTTCCGTTTGGAAGCTGACAGCTTTCAGTATATAGAGGGATATGAAGTTAAATCCAAAAGGCAAAGGCCAGGAAGAATAGGTGCATCCTTGGTGACCGCCTAAGGTTAAAAAAAGTTGCCCCCTGACACAGGTGAATGGGAGTGAATTCTAGGTTTGGGGTCATTACGGAGGAGGCTCTCTTGCAAGCCATCACCTCTCCGTTCCAAAGGAGATGGCACTATAAGAAGAGTCTTTTCTGCTGACTGTAAAAGGAGAGAATGCACTCTTGCAGATATTTGGGGTCCAAGTCATTGTAATTAAACATTGGCTTCTTTCATTTGTTTGGGTGAACTATATCATAGTGTAATCTGCATATCTCATATAAACAGGAAAATGCAAAGTCACATTTGTCAGCTGCTAATTTGTCAGCTGCTGTAAAAATAAAAACCCAATTCCTCTTGGTTTTTTCTCCATGAGAAGCATCTAGTTTGTTCTACTAGCCAACTATCGTTATTAAAGGAGACATAAAACCTTAACTTCAGCTAGTAATAACTGCAGATTCATTACTTTTGAAGTGCAGTAAATAGAACAGTGTTGCAAAATTTCTTTTGCACTTAGAATTCTCCCTTGAAGCAGAACGATAAGGAAATTGAAAGAAACAGACCAAGCAAAATATTGTAACATAGATTCCTGTGATCTATAACATGTGATAATGTTACGCATATAGCACAGCATCTTCTTACAAATGGTTTACAAATTTGTGTTCCTTTTCTGAATGGAAATTTGTATCAGGATGCTGTGAAGAGAACACAATCTCAATCATGCTTATCCACTTGAGAAATTCTACCCTATCCCAGTCTCAGATAAATCACATGTTTGATGAATCACTTGTTCCCTAAGCCCAGAGGCAAGTAAATTAAGCTTTGAACCTTTTGGAGTCTAAGCAATAATGGTTCTTGTTCATCAACAGGAAGTGCTGAAAACAATGGTTTGAGAAAGGGAATTAAAGGCTGCATGAAAGCATAGTTGTTATTTTTATTGGCGTTTAGTTTTCCATTTATGAGATATGCTACATCTATTATATAGCTGTCCCAAGAATTTGGTCCTGCTAGTAAAAGCCAGCTGGAACCTTCCAGGCTGCTCTTATATTAATGAAGTTTGCCCTGAACACTGACACTCTAGGGTCAACCATTTATTAATATTGATTTTGTCAGACTTTAACAATGACATATTTTTCCTTATGGTTGTTGGGGCCACTTTAAAGGAGTAGTCTGGGCTGTTGTTTTGTCTTTAACCAATACTGGATTAATTTTGGATAGATGTTTAATTCAGCAAAACCATCACTGAACAGCTTCAATTAACAAGGGGTCACAGCATGGCCAGGAAAGGTTAACCTGGCATTTCAATGGTCTGACTGGCATCCAAACAGTTGACATTCAAGGTCCTGAACAAGTAAGGCAAGGCTTTCACACAAAGATTCAGTTTGTAGTTATCAACACAAACTGGCCAGCTCAATAAGGTACCTTCCGGATGTTGTGGACCCTGATTTTCATTAGCATCAGCCAGAATGGCCAGTGGGATGATAACTGTATTACCAGGTTGGCTACTCCTGCCATACAGTAGCTAGCCATGAGTTGACTGCATTCATATATTACACACCAGTAGTTTCCTTCTAACAAATGGCTTTAATTTTTTTAAACTTCTTTACTGAACTACAAATGTAATTTGTGAACACTAGAGAAATACGGTAAGTACAGGATGATTCAAAATGAAGTATACAGTTTCCAGATGTTGTAAGACACTAAAAGGCAATGACATGGACCACAACTGCGAACCGTGAGGCATATGTACTAATAAAGTTTGTGTTCCGCTACTGAGGGAAATGACGCAGGCGATAGTGCACGTATCATGTGACAAGCCAGGCAAAATGGCTGTGTCTGCAATGGAGAAGGCGTTTTGTGTTCTTGAATTGAGCAAAACGGAATCTGTAACTGTTGTGCAGTTTAGATCGCAATTTGGAAAAAAAACCTCCAAGCAGAAAATGTATCTATGATTGGCATAAAAGATTTGAAACTATGGGCTGTTTGTGCAAACTTAGAAGTCCTGGACGACCGTGTATATCAGAAGAAGTCGTCAATAGTGTTTGCACCGCCATTCAATGAAGCCCGGGAAAATCAACATGTAGGGTGAGTTGCTTTTGGGTAGAAGTGGATTACCGGTTTGATGTGTGCCATGTGACAAAGGGTACACACATAGAACATCTGTGACTGTTTCTAAAAAAAACATTAAACATTCTCCTGCAGGTAACATAAGATATATTACATTCTTCTTTTTTATAGTGTGTTTAAACTGTATGCCTCATTATGAATCACCCTGTATTTTTTGCAACAGGGCTGGGAAACCTTCCAGAGCTGCATGATAGTGGTGGGCATGACTCAGTGGGCAGAGTAATGGATGCAATGCAGCTTTGTATAATGGGCTACATTACAGCCACAAAGAATTCAGAGCTTTCTATAAACAAGCATCTCCACATACCCCGCTCCACCCAGGCAAGCCCCATCACCACAATTCAAGGACACATTCTATCCAGGCAACTGCACCTGAGGGCTGCTGTTCTGTCAGAGCAGAACCAGTGAACAGTCTGGTCTGGGGATAGTTCTGAAGGCCAGAAAGAGAAGCCCTGAGGGCTGCATTATGCACCATGGCCTGAGACCACCACACCTGTTTCAGAGGGAATGATGATTACAGTGGTACCTCTAGATACGAACGGGATCCATTCCGGAGCCCCATTTGCATCTAGAAGCAATCGTAACTAGCAAGGGCACATCTGGGCATGCACACGTCGCTTTTTGCCGCTTCTGTGCATGCGCGTGATGTCATTTTGAGCGTCTGCGCATGTGCAAGCAGCGAAACCCGGAAGTGACGCGCTCCCCATAATAATAATCATTTGAATGACAAGCCAAAAATTTCAACAAGCTGCAAAAGCAACAAACAATTCATAAAACTACAGGTATAAGGAACCTATGACCCTCCAATTGTTGCCAGTCTACAGCTCCTATCACCCACTTCTTTGCTACCAGTATCAATGACCAAGCTGGCTGGGGCCGAAGGGAACTGGAGTCCAAAAACAACTGAAAGCTACAGGTTTCCGGATCTTCTTTTTAAAAGCAGTCAATGCTGGGGCTTAACAGATTTCATCTGGAAAGGCTACATATAATCTCCACAGGCCCACGTATTGGCTCCATCAGGATTATTTGTGCTTTGTAGCCTAGACTTCAGATACAAACAAAATGAACCCAAATGCACGAGATTTATGGGGTGGCAGGTTTTGCAATTTCACAAATTGTCAGTGAATTGTAATTTTTCAAAGATGAATAGTGATCAGTCAAATGAAGCCTGCAAAATCACTTACCACTGGTAGCAAGCAACTACTGAGGTACAGCCAAGTTCTACTAATATGAAATTTCCTCAGATAGTATCATAAACATTGGAAAGGTCACCAATATCCTTTCCTTTTTGGAAAAATGTACAGTTCCCTTACCTTGAACTGTTTTTCCACATTGAAATGCCTGACCAGAATACAGCCAGGAGTTCTTCATAGGTACACTTTGAGATTCTCCTTATTCACAAGCCGAGAGGCGCTTAAGAGCTACGGAGTTTAAGAATGGGGAAATAATGCCTCTCAAGCCCTCTAGTCGCCACCAGCCAGCCTGCTGCTTAATATACCTATAGTGAGAACTCATGCGAATTAAACACATGGGTCAAGAATTTTAACTATAACAATTACCAACTGATCAAAGATTATCATGGCATCTAAGATTATTCTGTAATTTACATATGACTGAAGCATACATATTCATGCCAAAGATATGGTTTCCATTCTGAGAGAGATCTAGAAGAGTGTCCCCGGAAAGGAAATATATAGAAAAGAAAAACATCTCAAACCATCTCCCTATCTCTGCTTTCTAATTGGAAGCTTTGTGCAGGGTTTTATCCAGAGCCCTGCTGGACAATCCCATCAGCCCATCTAGTCTGGTATCCCATACTCATGGGGGTCAAGCCCGATGTTTATGAGGAGCCCACAAATAGGAGCTGAGTGCAACAGCAACTCTTCCCACTTGCAAATTTTAGCAACTGGTATTCAGAGGTATACTGCCTCTGACAGTGGAAGCAGAACATAACTACTGTGGTCATTAGCCATTGATAGTCTTAACCTCACTTTTATCCTGTTGTTGATTTTTATTGTATAACTGTCATGTTTAGAATCTATTGTATGATGTCTACACATTTTTTTTAAATAAGGTGTCTAGTAAGTGTAAGTATGAAATAAATTAAAGTTGAGTTTGAAAAGAGGGCCAGGTGGGCAAAGGGACCATCATCCAGAAAGGTTGTTGCATGCGATCTGTGGCAAACTGGAAGTCCATAGCCCACAAATTTTCACTGTAATCACCGCAATACAAATCAAAGTATTGCTGCTACAGATCAACACTGATCATCCAGGAAAGTAGGTATGAACTACCAACCTAAGGATCCAAAAAGCTTGGTACTTTCTTCAGTAAATCTTTCCCGCTTATTCACAACCAAGTGCCTTTCAAAGACAGACAGATAAGGGAAACATTTTCCAGAACTGTACATTTTTTCAGTATGACAAATGCGCACTTAGAAGCATTGCTAACATAGTTCCGTGCCTAAGGTTAATGTCAGTGTGCGAGGTGTGGAAATCAGTTAACAGTTTGAAATTGGTCCCAGAATTTGCATGACAAAGCAGACAGCCACTAACATGCAATCTGAAGTACATTAAAAGCCAGCTGACTTCACATAGGGTCACAATGAATAGGTAAAGGACAGTTAAGTCCAGCATAAGACGACTATGGGGTGTAGCACTCATCTCACTTCAGGCAGAGGAGCCAGTGTTTATCCACAGACAGCTTTCTGGGTCATGTGAGACAGCGTAGCTGGGGGTGGGTTGCACTGGGCACCACTCACTTAGGATGGAATAAGAACCTAAAACACATATAGTTTATCACGCAAGCAATGCAATAATTCTTTCTACGGAAATTGTGTAGCAACTTGTACATAGTTGTAACAGGTAAATCTCATCCCCTGGGCCTGGACCAATAAGCAGGTTCTCTCAAGTTTTGAGACTACTGCTTCCCCTAGGGGCAGGAGTAGTTAAAAGCAGCCCACTGGGCAAATTTGAAGAATAATTATGTTGCACTTCCAGGAAAATGAAGGGCATGTGGGTATGCAGGGAGAAACAGAGAGTTGAAAAGTGTGTGTGTGTGTGTGTGTGTGTGTGTGTGAGAGAGAGAGAGAGAGAGAGAGAATGCATGGGGGTGGGATGAGGGAGAAAGCACAGCCATCCAGCCCAATTACAATTAAAATAGTGAATGCTTAGCCATTAATCTCATTTCTAGGTATTATAATGCAAGTTCTACACTCAATTATAAAGAATGAGTCACAGTTATTCAGATCACACACACACACACACACACACACCACCCACTTTTATTTTTTTAGGTGGGGGGTTAGTTAAAAATCTATTACATAATCCCAGAGAACTACACCCTGCCTTGAACAGCAGCGGCTAAAGCTGTATGAAGCATTCATATCTAAAGCTGTCTGTAGCTTTTCAGCATTGCTCTCTGACAAAGTCCAGGGAGGCAGTCTCCTGCACATTTAGATTTCTCCAAGCTGTGGAGAGCTGTGACATCACCGGGTAAAAGTTTGGCTTCAGCCAGCCCTCTACTGTTTGTGGTTAAGGGGAGGCCCTGAATGTGTCTCTTGCTGGTGGATCCCTTGCTCTTGTGGGAGGGGGAAGCGGAGCTTATCCAACCAGAACTTGTCTGCTTACCGCATGCTTGATTATCTCCCCCCCTCCTCCAGCATGTAAATCCACCACAAAGAAGCTGAAGTTCAAATAGGGCTGTTTTAGCTTCGCTTGAAATGATGGATTGAAAGCTTCAAAACTGAAATGCAAAGAGGCAGAGCTCCTGAAAAGCAAGTCGGTGCTGCAGCCTATTGTCCCTGAGTGTCCATAGCATGGGGACCGAAGGCTTTGATTCAGCAAGCAAGTTAAAGGAACAAGAATTTAAACAATAAGGAAGTAACAGGACTGCAATAGCCTTCTTATGTTATCCGTCCAAGCACAGTACCAAATGCATGAAGCTTTTCATGCAACAGAAACTAGATAACCCTCATCGCGAATGAATGCATTTATTTTGCTGCAATCAGTGATGTCACTATTTCTCTGGATGATCTAGTCAGTGAATCTTTTATTGTTATCTTTAAAACAAGTCTCAAGATTGAAGAGAGAAACCAGAAGGAAACAGGGTAAGAATTTGAGATGTGTCACATTTAACATATATTTATATTTTCAGTGCTAGCTGCAAAGTCATTTCAAAAGTGCTCTTGATTTAGAAGAACAATGCCAGATTTTTGATAAGGCTGATAAATTTGAGTTAGAAATCTTAAAATGTGGTTTTCTTATTAAAATGAATTCATCTAAACACTGAAATGTTACTAGATCTGCATAGACTTAAAAAAAATAATTAAAATGAATGTTTGTTAATTTAGTTGATGTGCCAAAGTTCTAAGCATTTCTTAAAGTAAAATCAGCAACAACCAGTCCATCACAATATTGATTGTTTATGTGCAAAATAATTTTTCCTTCCTAAATATAACACAGAAAATCCTCTACACTTTGTGTCACTTATTTGAAAGGACTATTGTATTACAACCCAGGAAGCTGGTCTTTACTTTCCTTTGACGCACTGATCAAAGATACAGAAAGTTCCTCTAAGTAGCAGCTCCTAGAATATCACAGTGTTTGCATGTTTAAGTGAAAACTCATTTTTTAAAAAGTCCAAGCTAAGTAGAGCTGGGAATAGTCCTCGCAACAGCTTTTGCAATAGATGCCAAGTGGGAAATCTGAAGCAAGCAAGATATGATCAAACAGTGTTGGAAAGCTCTTATTTTGCAAAGTTCTTAACACATGAAACAGAAAGCAAAAAATGTTAACACATCTTTCAGCATGGATAGGCTTAAAAGAAAATAAAGTGAGGCCACTGTTAAAGGGGAGTAAGAACAAATGTAACATTTGGGTTTAGCTTTCTAACATTTCTAACAAAATGCTGATAACTTCCTGCTTATCTCAGAAACAAAGGTTGCAGGGGCAGTTATAGGGCCTGCCATCTTTTGTCAGCAATCTCAAAGAGGAAGGATACAAAGTTTGGGATAGGTAATCCTTTAAAGTTTCTGAAGGCATTCGGTACCATTTCAAAACAATGCCCTTGCAGAATTAATCAATGATCCCTGTCTTTTGGGGCATCTATACCACTCCTCAGCAAGTGGGAAATTTGCTGGAGGAGCTCTCAACTAAATGAAGGGGGCTGCATTTACCTGCATAGTTTAAATTACACAGAAAAACAGGACTGCTTCTGCCACACAGGGGTTCAGTAACAAAGTGTGTGTGTCTGTTTGGGGGTTAAGTATTTTGGATGGTTCTGATATTAAAAAAACACTTGCTGCCAGACCATGTTTCACATTTGAGGAGTACGATATGCTTGTTATGATAGTTAACATTAAAAAATATCTTATCTGTCTGCTCCTTACAATATCCAACACAATGAAGTGGCCTCTTATAATTACTTTTCTCCTGTCTTAAGAAGAGTGTTTCCACATACTCTACAGCAAGTTCCATCTAGAACTTTGTCTTGCAAAAATCTTATTTGGCTCTTAAGCCCTTCTGCTTTTATGCACACTGGATTGCGAAATGCACGAGTACCTGGGAGATTAACCCCTGTTGAATTTTTTTACAAGAACCCATTCTACATGGAATTAGGGTGACAACAAAGGATGTGACAGGATGGGAGAGAAAATAATTTTAAAAAGTCATTAAAAGTACCTCACATAATTTTTCATTCCTTAAATATCTAATTTGAGCTCCAGCAGAACAAAACAATACTCAGCACTTATTGACAGGGTACTTATATTCATCTGTGCTGGGAGTGTCTGCATGTAGTAAGGTTCTGGGATGAGGTACTTAAGGAGGTCAACACCACAACTAGGCAAACAGTTGCTAAAAAAATGTAGTCAGCTATTTTCACTGTTTGAGCCTGGGGGAGCATTGTATTTAAAAATTTCATTAGATTCATGTTACTTGCTGCCAGATTTGTGATGACAAAACTGTGGTAGAACAATACAACTCTATTCATATATCTCTGGTACAGTATTTTTTGGCAAATTGCCATTGTGGATGGAGAAACTTACTAATGAAATCCAAGTCATCAAGGGAGAGCAAACCAGGTGCCTTTTCCCCCCTTTCTTTTTTTTTTTGCAAGAAAGCAGCAATGCTATTTTTCATACTAATAAGACTGACAGTACAAGGAACTAGTCCAATATAGCAATGTGGAATACAATCACTCAAATGTCTAGGGATTTATAATATGTTAATACTATCTTAAGTCCCTCTCTTTGATGAATATGATATGAGTGATTATCTTCTATATTATTATTAGAAGAATCCAATTTAAACTTCAGCTATATATGAAGCAACTGTAAAGAAAAGAGCTCTTGTGATCATGTACAGAGTGACCTTTCCTCTCTACCAGCTATGTGCACCTGCTAGCACATTTCTATCATTAAGAAGCAGAGCTCTATGCCATAGTGGATGATTTGAAGACTGGCCCCTGTAGCCCTTTGTTTAGAAGCAAACCACTCTATAGTTTGGGTGCAAACTGCTTTATAGCTCACAGGCTCCAAATATTTTACATAAGAATCTACTACTGAGTCTTCTGAAGGGTGGCGCTGTGGGTTAAAGCCTCAGCGCCTAGGGCTTGCCGATCGAAAGGTCGGCGGTTAGAATCCCCGCGGCGGGGTGCGCTCCCGTCGCTCGGTCCCAGCGCTTGCCAACCTAGCAGTTCGAAAGCACCCCCGGGTGCAAGTAGATAAATAGGGACCGCTTACCAGCGGGAAGGTAAACGGCGTTCCGTGTGCTGCACTGGCTCACCAGATGCAGCTTTGTCACGCTGGCCACGTGACCCGGAAGTGTCTCCGGACAGCGCTGGCCCCCGGCCTCTTGAGTGAGATGGGCGCACAACCCCAGAGTCTGTCAAGACTGGCCCGTACGGGCAGGGGTACCTTTACCTTTTTACTGAGTCATCTATGGTTCCAAACTTTCACCAGGATAGCAAACATTCAGAAAGCTCCCTGAATTTGCACCATTCATATTGCTAGCTGATCAAAGTCTACTGACACAAACAAAATACTTCAGTGGTCTTCTGGTGGTGGCCCCTAACCCAACATCTAGTAACTCTCATTATAACAAAATGTCAAGGCCTATGTTGCTTAGGGGAAATGGGAAAGAAGGAGAATGTGAAATAGTCTGACAACTTACAGTATCTACAATAAGATGGGAAACTAGTTAGAGTATCTATAATTAGAATACTTTTGTCACAATTACAACTTCTACAAAATTCAGATTAGATATCAAACCAGTTTTTTCTACATTCTAGCTATGATAGAATGTATTATAAAATAAGTGGCATCTTTATATAACTACAAATGTACTAGTACCTAGTAGTTGGGTGTTGTCCAGCATAATTTAACTGACTGCTGTCACTGTGTGATTTTTTTTAAAGGACATTTGCACAGAAAACACCCATTACAGCTTTGCATTCTACATTATTCCCAGAGAAAGGGAATAATACACCAATGAACTGCCTACTGCAATCTGGTATGTTCATAAATGGTCAGAGACTCAGGTTTATTTTTTCAGGGAAAAATACCACATGGCTAAACACTAGGTCTTTCATGAATTCTCATTCATTTGGGTATGAAGGTTTGCTGCTTATGAAAATTGGGCCAAAACATTTTGATACACTACTCCGCCTGTGAACTATTATGGAGAAAAACCCTCCAAAAACTGGTACCCAGTTGCCTAAACAATTTATGACATACATATATTGAAAGGGGAAAGACCATGAACTTTCATATTCATTTGGGTATTAACTTGGGTTTCCATGTCTCCTTCCATAGGGACGCGGGTGGCGCTGTGGGCTAAAGCCTCAGCGCCTAGGGCTTGCCGATCGAAAGGTCGGCGGTTCGAATCCCCGCGGCGGGGTGCGCTCCCGCTGCTCGGTCCCAGCGCCTGCCCACCTAGCAGTTCGAAAGCACCCCCGGGGGCAAGTAGATAAATAGGTACCGCTTACCAGCGGGAAGGTAAACGGCGTTCCGTGTGCGGCTCTGGCTCGCCAGAGCAGCGTTGTCACGCTGGCCACGTGACCCGGAAGTGTCTTCGGACAGCGCTGGCCCCCGGCCAATAGATGTGAGATGGGCGCACAAACCCCAGAGTCTGTCAAGACTGGCCCGTTTGGGCAGGGGTACCTTTACCTTTACCTTTTACCTTGGGTTTCCATCTATCTTTAAATGTGATTGCGATCACATATATTTAAACATGATCTTCTTTTTTTGATGTTAGGAGTGAAGTGGGAATTGCTGGGCAGATTGATTATCTTTGCTTTGAGCTTGTTATATCTGTGAAATATATGTTTTCCTGACTTACTAAGGCTGATTTAATTTTGATGAGCTTTCTAAAACTTCATACAATTATCTTCTTCCCTGAGCATTAATTGTTCAGGCATTAAAGGTATGCATTCTGAACTCTTGTTAGATATTTTCTGTATGTTTTCAATGTGCACCATGGGAAATGGTACCTCGAAGTGGTTGCATCTAAACCAGCAATGGACTCTGATTCAGTACAGCATGGGGCCTTCCAGAGACATTGCACCCCTCTCTTAGTACAGCAATAATAGTAGCTATATGCTGAAATGCGCCTCTAAGACATAAAAGCCTGCCTTGGTACTGGGGTATAGCTGAGTTGTTAGTCAGGCCAGAGTGTCAGTGAAATACAAAGTAGATCAACAACCTCCAAAGAGCAGAAGTAAAACTGCTGAAATTTCAGTGGTATTTCAAGATAGTGTAGATAAACAGGAGAGATGGAGCAAGAAACTCAGCGATGATATAATCCACACATTCCAATAAGTGCCTATGACACACAGATATCTTCCACACAGAAACATACTATGGCAGTCCTGCTTGCTAGGTCAACAATGGATGTTTCTGAAAACTATAGCTAAATTGCAGAGAAAAAGTGACTTAAAGACAACAGGTGTGTGCTAGCTTGGGAGACAGCAAGCAGGCAAATTAGCAGTGGCTGCCCGAGAGAAGTGGTGCAGAATCAAGGCTGGCATTAGTGGGCACCTGGTGAATGTCCACACCCCAGTATAGGGTCTATTGATTAGAATCACCTGGACCCGTTCCATCTCTTTGTCACTGCAACCTGCTTCTGCACCTGCCTCTTGCTCTGGCTCAAAGCGGATAAGCAAGCAAACAACAGTTATGAGCAGTAGCTGTCACTGTCTGCTTTCTTATTGGCTTTGTCTAGCAAGCAATCATGGGATGGCACTGATGAAGCAGATGAGAAGCACCAACAGGCAACAATAGTAGTGAGGGGGTACACTTATTGAGAGAGGAGAACATATTGAAGGTGTCTTGCTCAATCCTCCTTTCCCCGCCTACAAAACAACCCCCCCCCAAAAAAAACCTAGCTGAGGTCACATTTAATGGACCAGAATGCTTAGTGGGTTTGTTTTTTTAGCTTCTCTCCAAAGTGCAATGTAACTTCCCATAAAACATTGCATTGTGCCACCTGCATACTCTGCACTGATAAATTCCTATTGTACAGCTCTTTGCATTTTAGCATAGCAAAACAAACAAACAAACAAGATATCTTTAAGATAAATGGATTAAATCTTTAGGCACAGAAAATACCTTTATGATATTTTATGGCTATGGGGATTTCCATTTGTCTTAGTAAGAAATTTTAATATAACCCTAGTAAATACACATGCTAGTAAAGACAAAGTATAACCTGTTTCTTTTACTATGGGATCTGAAGTAGATTAGTCTCTTGCAGTGTTGACTTTAGCTTTCCAAACATCAGCTCTGTCACTTAAAAAGAATTCTGCAAAGACTCATAGAAGAATCTTTGTTTAAATTACAAAATGTTCTCCCTCAAACATATAATTCATAGTAATTTGTAGTCCTTAAAACTGCATAAATAAGATTACCCACAATTCTTTTTCCCCTATTTGAAAACTCTACAGTTGTGAAGATAACAAAGGTAAGAGCTCTCATGAAATGTCTCATGCAATACCAAGCCACCACTTGCAGGCTACGACTTTGTGACTATATAAATAGTCACAGGATATATAACAGGATATTAGGACTGAGCCACATATTATCCAAACAATATTTTCAGTGTGAAAAGTGGGTTTTCAGGTGAAATATGTTTCCTGAAAGAATGCCTAACCTTATCCCTTTTGCATCTATTTGTTGGTGAAACTTTTTTGGTCCAAGTGTGACACTGTCATGTATCCAATCAGATTTGGCTATGTGACAATGTTAACTAAGGGCAACTGAAGCTAATTCAGAGGGAACAGAAACATTGCTCTCAATCCCAATTAGCTTTGTTTGGCCTCTGAAGTAGTATTGCCTAGCCAAATGTGATTGGCTATGTGACAGCATCATTATTACAAGGATGCTGGGCAACTGAAATAAAAAATTGTGTTGAAACTGCGTCAGGTCTGGTCTTCAAAAAGGTTCCCAACAGAGCTACCACCTGAAAGCCAAATACAAAGGGATGGGAGTAAGTGCAGGCTGCTGTACATGTGGTGTGCATTATCTATCTATAATATACATGCGCGCACACACAGATTTGTAAGCCGAGGTGGTACTTTCTCTCTGATCTCCCCATGAAAAAGTATCTAAAACAAAAAGGGTATCCGAAAAATTGCATAAAAGGCATAGTGCTTTTCAATGGGTGGGGGGAGTTTCCTAGAAGGTGCCTCTTGTTTCAGAAATAACATATTATTCCAACATTGTATTATCTCAAGCATTTTAGTCTTAATTGTATAATCAACACATGAAATTACTGGGGATGAAGAATATTTTTGAGGGGTATGTCAGTGCAAGCTTTGTGACACCATTAAAGATTCTAGGACATTGTCCTCAAATCGTATAATATAGCCCCTTGGGATGGCAAAATGTCTTGGGTCCAATCTATCTGAGCTCTTGCTAAATGTTATCATATAGTTCTTATCAGAGCTATTTTTTTTAGAAAAAGGTGCCAGAACTCTCCATGAATGCTTCCTTGGTTCTCTTATAATGGCACTGGCGCCCACCTGAGAGGTGCTGGAACTGAGTTCTGGTGAGTTCTGGCTGAAAAAAGCTCTGTTTTTTATTCTCTCTAGCATTTAGAAATAAAGTACTCTCCTCTCCTGGTTAAGGAAATATGCTAGTGGACCCTTAACTTGCACTGAGCTACAGATATAATATAAATGAGGTCCTGGCATAGGAAGGAAAACTTTATCTAGAATCACAATGATAATTTGATAGAACTTGAAGAAATTTTATTTGCAACTTTAACAAAAGTAGCAAAACATGCTATAACTTAAAAGCTGAAAGTATATGTAAAAAAGCCTTACAGTGCAACATGATAATTCCCACAGTGAGTCTTGCTTTTCTCACTTGTAACTTGAAGTGCCAAGGAAAATATCTAGTTTTGTTTTTCCTTGTCAGGAACAGGGGAGAAAAGTAATATATTTTCTTTGGAAGCTTGTTTCCCCTCTACTTATTAGATAAGAACATTTTCAGTTGTGCCCCTCGAGACACAATTAGTTGAACAAATGCTTTAAGAGTAAACACAGTAAGGTCCATTACTGCCTCACTCTTCTTACCCCTTTGCCAGCCATTTGAATAGCCAAGACCAGATGGTTAGAAGAAATCCCAGTCCTACTTGTGTTAATGGAAGCTCAGGCACTGATTTCAGCATACTCAAAATTCCACACTAAAACACAACAGCAAAAGAACTTCTCCAAACCAGTAAACCAAGTTCAAAGGCATGGGTTTTTTTCTTTTGGATTCAGAGCATGAAATGTGCTTTTAAAAAATGTGTGAAGGAAAGGTGAAAGGTAGAACTGTTAAAGAGAGCCAGTAGGGTTGAGTGGCTATGGAGCTGAAATCTGATCTGGCTAAAGTTCCACCTCAGCTATAAACTCACTATGTGGCCTTGGACAAGTCACTTTCAGCTTCAGTTTCCCATCTTTAAATACAAATAGCAACAATCAGTCTTACTCTCAGGCTCCTGTCCCAAAGTACAGTGATAACAACTCTTACTTGTAAACAAAGAAGAAATCTTTATTCAGGCTAATAGCAGTACAGGCTCAGCAGCAAGCACAAAGGCCAGAAGTCAAGATTCCAAAGTTCATAAGCAAGGTTCACAATAGAACAAAACCTATGAATATGTCCCAACAGTTGACATGCCCCTCCCACAAAGCTTTTAAAGATGAGGCAGGGTGAGCTCACTCAGAAGACTCGTTCGTCCTATAGTTCTGCAACACGCACAAAGTGTGCTGTTTGGCTGGGTGCATCTGATCTCACATTCAAAGGCACTATCTAGTTCTTGGCGACAAGATTGTGTCCTGCACCTCTGCCTCTAGCTTGGCTGCCACCTCCTTCTGTTCAGCTCCTCCTTCTTGCTGGCCAAAGTCCTCCCCTCCTCACTGATGAGAAACTCTTCAGGAGGAGCAGAGGAGAGAGCTGGCAGCTCTGCTTCTCCCTCTCTCACATCTAGAGTCACAAGGGGAGGACATCTCTTCTTCATTCCTGGATGCCAGTCTTCCAGTCCCCCATTTGCTCCTTCTTTCTCCTCCACGCCATATCATGCCAGAGCCAAGGGGCCCATGGCACTAACATCAGCAAAGCTGGCACAACAAAGGGACATAAACACTGTCATATAAAATGCTACATAAATTACTAGTGATAGAAATAGCAACAGCTGCTGCTATAGTGCATCTAAGTACAATCATTGCTAATATTATGACTTATCTTCATACAAATGATCTTTATCTGTGCACTTTTGTTGTTGTTGGAGGAGGAGGAGCTTTTGTGATAGAAAAACTAGAGCATTAAGGCATTATGGCCTTTATGCTAGCCTACTCTTAAAATGGAGAAACACTGTAAAAATACAACATGAAGGAATTTCAACAGAAAAACTGAGATTCTAGTCATGTTGAATAAGGGTTTGAAAGGAGAAAGAGGGAAAAGAGAGACCTGAAAGCTATACATTGAAGCAAGTCCTCACTCCCACCCCCGAGCCTGCTTTTTAACAACTACTATGCTGAAGACATTTTCAAGAATAGTTCAACTGTGTAAAGTAAGAGGGCTGGAAGCCTGCCAGGGTCACCAAGTGTGACCCACTGTGCAAATGCAAGTTAAAGCTGTCTGAGGGAGTTTTAATTTATGCTTCAAATTTCTTCAAGAATTTGACTGGCATTGCTTTAAAGACTACACAGAGTTTATAACAGTTCCTTCTTCCTTTCACAAAAGAATTTTGTCATACAGTACTATCATGCATTATGTTAACACTAGAAATCCTTTCTTGATGTCGTCATAGTCTGAGCTCAAGTATTTACTAAAGTGCTGTTTCATTTGGATTGGCTTTTGATTTGGGAATTAGTTAGGCGTTACAAAATCTTCACATCTATGAAGTAGATATTTTGAATCATAGAATCATAGAATCATAGAATCATAGAGTTGGAAGAGACCACAAGGGCATCGAGTATTCTGTTTTATTGTATTTCCTTTTTTAAAACTGCTGTTACCTTGCTGTAGGCTTTTCGAAAGGTCTGAATAGAAGTTTAATTGTATAATCAATTTTGAGAGGTTTTCTTGGGAACCCAGAAACATTTTGGGGTGCTACTTCTAGATATTCCAGCCAAAGAACTCTGCAATACACATCAAGAGAAAATAGAACCAATGTTCACTATAATTTTCCCCTCAAATCATTTTTATTAAATGCTCACTATTTTAAAGACTTTCCTTGGGACTGAACTTTGCAGAACATTAGAATTGAACCTAGCTCGGGAGCTACATCATGGTTACACAGCTCATGGTTTGCTTTGAGAAAGACAAACCATGGGCCCATTTTTACAGCTAACACTAAACAAACTTGTTGTGTAGCTTGTTGTAGAGTGGCAGCAGGAGGTCCATGGGAGGAACAAAGCAACCACCATTTTATCACTGGCCACCAGCACACTTACTCATTTGCTGTAAGCCATAGTAAATGAAAATGAAGCAATGAGTAAAACTGAGCATTCGGTAACTGAAGGCACCAGGCACTACATCTGTCACAATATATTCTTCTTGAGGCAGAGCACCGGATTGTACTCCTCCACCCAACCTAATTAAGATTTATAGTAAACAAGGCTGGTCAAGTTATTTTGGCACGAGGCAGAAAACCCCACAGATGCCTCTACCTGGCAATAAAAACACAGCAATTAAATATTTGTTGCCATTTAATAACATCCAAAATCAATCATGTGAGGTGGCTGCCTCACTCAGTCTAATGACTATCTTTCCTGCAGAAGAGCAGAATATGGACACATCTTCAAAATGCCTCCTCTTATTTCAAATCATCTATCAAATCAAATTTGATAGGACAAGAGGGCATTGTATGAAGCTAATCTATCCCAATTTATTAGTAAAACAACAACCAGTGAGCTCTCACCTACCACTTTTTCCTCATCTCAGCCTGCTATTCCCACCAACATTAAACAGAGTTGTGCAGGGCGCTCTTTCTATCTCTGCTTCTAACGGTTGTAAACAGCCATTCAGTCTGCATGGGTAGGCAAACTGAGGCCCGGGGGCTAGATCCGGCCCAAACGCCTTCTAAACCCGGCCTGCGGACGGTCTGGGAATCAGCATGCTTTTACATGAGTAGAATGTGTCATTTTATTTACAATGCATCTCTGGGTTATTTGTGGGGCATAGGAATTCATTATTATTAAAAAAATTAGCCCCCCCCCAAGGTCTGAGAAACAGTGGACTGGCCCCCTGCTGAAAAAGTTTGCTCACCCCAGCAAGCTACATATCAGAGAGAGCAAGGGAGGGAGAGATGGAGAGATGTAAGCAATCATCAGAACAAAGCCCAGGGTGTTACTATTTACTTCAAAAGAATCTGTAAGCTACTAACATGCTGTCTGTATATACATATTTATTTATTTATTCCCCCCATCACAAGGGAGACACCTAGTCACTACAGACAATGAGGCTTATGACAACCTTGTCCATTCTCTTTTTAGAAGGCCAATTTAACCAGATTTCTGGTTAAATTTGCCTAACTGCTAACTTGATTTTGAACAACAGTTTCATACTTTTAAATAAAGAGGTATTTCTAAGGATCAGTTACCATTTTTAAAACACATTTACTGCCTAGTAGAACAGTACTGCTTTTTTGTTTGCTGTGATTTATTACTGGGTATTTAATATTGTGTATGTACTTAATATTTAAAACAGATCACAAAGCGCTTTTCATACAAGCCAATTCAAAAATAAAGGGACCATGAAGGCAGCAGTTTGCTTATTGCTAATGGCTATTGTGGGAGTGCGTGCCAGCAAGACCCAAGATTTCGAAGGCAGCGATGAAGGAGAGGAGCAAGAATTCATTTACACAAACAGGTATAAGCGCTCCAGCGACACACAAGACAAGTGCACTTATACCTTCATTGTACCTCAGCAGAAAGTGACGGGTGCCATTTGTGTTAATTCAAAGGAACCCGAAGTACTTGAAAACAGGGTAAATAAGCAAGAACTAGAGCTACTGAACAATGAGCTGTTAAAGCAAAAGAGGCAAATAGAAACCCTCCAGCAGCTGGTGGAGGTAGATGGAGGAATTGTTAATGAGGTGAAGCTTTTACGAAAAGAGAGCCGCAACATGAACTCGCGGGTCACCCAGTTGTACATGCAGCTGCTGCATGAGATCATCCGAAAACGGGACAATGCTTTAGAACTTTCCCAACTGGAAAATAAGATACTGAATCAGACTGCTGACATGTTGCAGCTTGCAAATAAATACAAAGACCTGGAGCACAAGTACCAACATTTGGTATCCATTGCTAATAACCAGTCTATAATAATTGCACAGCTAGAAGAGTACTGCCAAAGAACACCCTCCATTAAACCAATCCCACAACCTCCACAGCCACCAAATCGAGTCTACCAGCCTCCCACTTACAATCGTATCACTAACCAAATATCCACCAATGAGATCCAGAGTGACCAGAATTTAAAGATTCTACCACCGACTCTCCCAACCATGTCTTCAGTTACCAGTATCCCAACTTCCACTGACAAACCATCAGGTAAGTGGAGTACTCAATATACCTAAATATCACTAATGCCTAAACAGCTTTATAAAACAAAGTCTCAATCTCATTATTGTGTATAAGTTGTAATGATGACACCTCAGAGCTTAAAAGAGTGAGATAAACACCCAGCTGCAATAACAAGATGGGGACATATGAGAATTATCAGGCAGGGCAGGGTTGAGCTCTTTGAAAAAACCACAGAGTGCAACAGTGCAAGACAACTAAGCTCTGGAGCTAGAGGTGTAGTTTTTTGCTCACTATCTTCAGATCAGACTGATTTCTTAAAAGCATGGAGCATTCTGGACTGCCCTTAATCCTCCCTCCAGAATACCAGAAGCTGCGAGGGGAGAGTCAGGCCAATTTCATCCAACTCCACCTTGTTCCCTGTCACATCCAACTGACATCCTCAACGTTTCAGTAGCCCCATTTTGCTGCATAGGCATGGGATCATTGAGGTCAGTATCAAAGGTATGAAGTGAGCAAATGATAGTGCTATGAAACCGCTTTATACATTTTGCATTCTTGCTTTAAAATAACAGGATTTGACATGTCAATACTTTGTGATAGAGATGGGATTAGCTTATTTTCTAAAGATGCTTTGCATGTTGCCTGACCTAAAATGCAGAAAATTTGGATATTTCATTCAATTCATTCATTCATTCATTTGAGCCTTTATAAACCATTAACTCATAGAAAGTATAATAGTGGTGTGCAATAAAATAAAATAAAATAAAGTTAAAAAACAATTAAAAATAATATGATACAGAACAAATGACCAACATGGAATCAAATTAATTATTTAAAAACACTTGGCAAAAGAAAAACACTTTCATGCAAGCAATGAAATATTAAAACTGTAGGCACCTGTCTTGGCCCGGTTCACATGTTATAGTAAACAATAATAATTTACCAATAATGTGCCTTTCTGAGTTGTTTTCCTCCCACTAAGGTTCAAGGGTAATAAACCATTATCCACAGCTTAGTGGTTACGTCCAAACCAGGGATTGCAGCTTGCTTTGCTCTGATAATGTGTAGTTCTTGACAGGCTGGAGAGATGTAGGGTGTGTATGGGTGGCCACCTCTAACTATTGTGTGGGTTCAATGTAACCCATTTGTTGGCTCTGATCCTACTCACAACTGGTACATAGTCCATGGATAGCTGCATATGAGGAAATGCAGCCCTTGGGCTCAAAAATTGTCCCCATCCCTGCTATAGCGATTCTGAGTACAAGGTTGCAACTCCTTGTCATCATGGGTCTGCCAAGGGTCCTATGCGCCATAATTTTTATATGCAATGGTAAGTTAATTATTTCTTCAAGTTAAAGCAGAAGGATACAATCAAAATCACTGGAACAAGTTACTCATGATTTGAAAATTAAGTCCTATTTATTTAAATTCAACTGGATTAGAATGGATCCAATCCAGTGTTGTATGAGTTTACCTTTTTTATCTTGTAAGAGCACGTGTTTATACAGACTGGGGTTGGGAAGCCTGTGGTTCTCCAGATGTTGCTGGACTAACTACAACTCTCACCAATCCCAGATGTTGGCCATGCTGGCTGAGAGTGGTGAAAGTTGGGAGTTAAACAATATCTGGAGGGCCTCATGTTCCCCGCCCCTTGGACACACACACACACACACACACACACACACACACTGCCAAATAAAACAGTCTGACAGGTGGTAGGATATAGCAAGGGCAGGAAAAAATAATCAACTCATTTGTGAAATATTGGGTTATGATGATTTTGAGAGTTTATTAAGCCTCGTAAACATTCCAGGGTCCTTTAATGTACAGCATAAAACAACCAAATAAAAAGGTTTATTAAAAAGGAGTCATAACTTTTCTTTTTTTAATGCATCGACCATTTCAGAGGTTACTTAAAAACTGAGTAAAACAACCAAAAAGACTATTCATGGCTCTTTTGGCCCAAAGAAACCAGGCTGTATCAGGCATGTTTAAATACACATGGTTGTGTTTTCTGCTAGTATTGTTTTTACTAAGGAAATGGTTAGTGGTAAAAGGTGACCTCACTCCAAATAGCAATGTTATTATTGTTATTATCAGTTTTTCCATTATGAACTCCTTGATTTCAAATGGATTATAACTTGGCCAGAAACCTTTGCTCCAGGCTAAAACATGACATCAAATATGGCAACCTGGCAGCAATTAAAGAATCAAAATAAAAAACAGGTAAAACACTGTTTTTAATACCAGTAGCAAGAAGAAAAATTCCCTGTTACTGATACTTGAGCCCATTGTTAAAAGTCATGCTACAAGCAGGGGGGGGGACAAACAAACAAACAAATAAATAAATGCACTTAAGCATCACATTGTTCAGCCACAGGTTTCTGGATGACTGCACCTTTGGGTATTGTGTTACTCAGAAGAGGAGCGCAAAATTTCATCAGAGAATCATTTGCCATATACACAGTACTGAAAGCACTATTAAACAAGAGACAATAGTTTGGCTTTCTCATGGCCCATAAGAGGAACCTAAGTGGAAGCATGAGGGGGAGAATAAAGTTAGGCAGCAAGATCTCATAAACAAATGTTTAAAAAGACACGCAAAGCTATAGCCACATCAAAGAAAGGATATAGGCATAGATGGGACTACTTAGCATTTTGAAATTTCATGAGAGGCATAGGCATTTACTTGCACAAATCTCTGCTGAGAAGGTCCCATTAGTTCATGTTACTTCCTCCATCCAGCTGAAGCAGTAGCTCTGCTCGGCGTGAGGGATTTAAAGATATTTGGACTAGATAGGAACATCCTATTGTCTAGTCTATGCATATTGACTTGAAAGTATGCCTCAGAGTGCTTAATGAGGATTACTTCTTAGAATGTGTGTAAAGACTGTAGTCTTAGAGACTATTCACATGAATGTTAGCACATGGGAACAAAAGAAAAGAATCAAGTTGCTGAATTCCAGTTTCATCAGACTGTCATTGGTATGACACCAGATAGGTTTTTAGCAGATGAGAGCATATTCATACTGAAGGCCAATCAAGACTGAATGCAGAAGCATGAAGACAAAGCCAACACTACTTTAACTTGCCCTAAGCTTTCCCCCATTGCCACCATGGCATATTGTCAGATTCACACGTAACATTAAACTATGATTTAGTGGTACTCACATGTGTCTGTAGACTTGAATTCTTCCCCATTAACCTGTTCTCTTCTAGTAGAGACAAAAAGAGATACAACCTGTTGCTCCCATTTCCAACTAAGCGTAGCTGCATGTTATGGCTGTGCCCAAACAAACAATAATTTGTGTTAACTATGGTTTTGTGTGAGGGTCACTAACCTTTGACCCTCTAGTTGTTATCAGACTACAAAACTGATCATCTCTGGTCATTGGCAATGCTGGCTGGAGCTGATGGGAGATAGAGTCCAACAACATCTGGAGGGCCAAATGTTGGCCACACTGGTTGAAGAACAAGCCAATGTCAAAACACAGTTGATTATGCTAGCTTGTTTCCCTGAACCATAGTAAATATTGGCACAGTTTCTAATTTGGATGGAAGTACATAACTATTGGAAGCTGAAAATGGAAACAAAACCTTCCAATCTCATGGCCATGTCAGAGGAAAAGAGGTGGATATGTAAGCCCTATCCTGTTCAGACTCATTCTGTAGTGCTAAACTATAATTTAGCATAGTGTTCAGTAACTTAAAAAGGTAAAGGTACCCCTGCCCGAGCGGGCCAGTCTTGACAGACTCTGGGGTTTGTGCGCCCATCTCACATCTATTGGCCGGGGGCCAGCGCTGTCCGGAGACACTTCCGGGTCACGTGGCCAGCGTGACAACGCTGCTCTGGCGAGCCAGAGCCGCACACGGAACGCCGTTTACCTTCCCGCTGGTAAGCGGTACCTATTTATCTACTTGCCCCCGGGGGTGCTTTCGAACTGCTAGGTTGGCAGGCGCTGGGACCGAGCAGCGGGAGCGCACCCCGCCGCGGGGATTCGAACCGCCGACCTTTCGATCGGCAAGCCCTAGGCGCTGAGGCTTTAGCCCACAGCGCCACCCGCGTCCCCTGTTCAGTAACTTAGTAGTTGCTTAAAAAGGGGGCTTCTGACAGAGTTTAGTATGATGTCTATTTTCAGATCATAACCTTGGTCTTAGGGAACAGAAATGAGAAATTCATATCAAAGTTTACAGAACATAGTCTGATGAGGTCTGAATCTGACAAGTGCCTGGATGGGAAACCACCTGGGAACATCTATATGTATCCCATCACTGAAGGCAAGATATAAAATTTTACTTGTAAACACGTTTTGTTAATCCTGAAATACCCTTCCAAATTTAGTGAAGCAAATCCATACATAATCATTACTATGACAAAGTAAGAACAACAGCACTACATGTTCAACATTTAATTCCATAACTAGGCCAAATGTGGTTGGGGGGGGGAGAGAAATATGGCATCATATTTTAAAGCTATATACAGAAATATATTTTGTCAACTTATGACATATGTAGTAAATCATAAATTCAACAGAAACACTTACAATTCGGGCAAAATTTCATTGATAGTGTCACAGTGAGTTTAAACTTCTTTACAAATCCCAGGAGAAAATAAAACGTGACGGATACAATTTTTCAAGCGCCAGGAAAGAGTGTTCCACAACAAAAACTGGAAAGAAGCTGCACATAAGCCTCAGACAGTAGTGCTGGAGAAAAACATTCTCATGAACGTCACTAAGAATAAAGGAGTAGCTTTCGTAGTGCCATAATTTATTAGACTTGCTATTTTCTGTGGGTAGGATTAAAGTAATATGTTTTTGTCAAACTACTTGCCAAATGGTCTCATTCTACAACAAAACATTTGAATAGAGCTACGAACAAAGCTGTTACTATATTTAAAAAGGGCCCTTAAACTATGTCTAATATGCACAACTGTGAGGGTGGAATTCTATACACGAATACAATTGTTCCATCAACATAAGCATTTCTGCTTGCTAGATGGCTTGCTAGATCTCTTTCTATGTGCTGTTCTGGGGTTCTCCCAACTCTCCAGAGCATATTTGGGGGAAGCATGGGGGAAGGAGAGGGAGGAAAGTCCCCTTGTGCTAGCTTATGCAAGCAATACTGGGTTAAGTTGACTCCAGTCTTGAGTATGCTGCAATTCTAAGGGAACACAGAGAAGTCACAGAATTCAGTTTCCTGAGATAAACAACTTCCAGTTTCTTTTAAAAAGCAAGCATGTAGTTCCTTGCTAGTTTCCTAGCAAACTATGCTTGAAAGTGGGTAGCCTGTTGAAATCAGGCTGAGTAAGATTTCCAAGGGCATAGCTTCAGTGCCTTGCAAGATTCCTTGTTCTGCTAGTCTCTTGACTGGCAAAACTGAAAACAGCCATGTAGTAAATAAATAATTACAAGGTAATGTTTATAATTACATTCATTTGCATGATTTATTATTAATGCTGCAAAGTACTGGTTTTCATGGCAAGGAATAGAAATAGAGTTTTTTAGAGCACATACTCCAGACAAATTTGTTCTAGGTCCTGGAAGAATGTAGTCAATAACTAAAACTACAGCATTCTGGACTACTGATGGTGAATTCACATGGCCCTTCTGCAATCATTTAATGTCAGGATCTAAATAGATTCCATTATTGTGGCCAGGTATAAAACCTTGCATATTTCTTAGCCATGGCTACCTAATAATACCTAAATTTAATAATAATACCTAAATTTAAATACTATTTATATAAAAATACATTTCTGTGTTCCTATGCTTGGTAGGAGCTTTTCCCCACTTTTTCTTCTCCATGATCCCAAAAGGTAGCAGTTGAACAGAAACCATTTCTTATTCAGAAATAGGAGGAATTCACAGCACCAAACACTAGATTTGTACCTTCGATCCAATGCCACTTCCATTGGCAGAAAGCATTTTCTGCATATGGAAGGGCCATTTTGAGCTAGTAAAGAATGTTGGGTGAGAAAAACAAGCCTAGAGCCAAATAAATTGTTGCATTTGCACAAGCTCCTCTGGAAAACTTTGTATGAGCTCCTTACATTTTGATGACCTGCTAGCGTGCATATGCTTCAGCCTGTGTTTTCAGCTCACCATGTTTCTCATCCTTTGATGTAACCCATAGAATATAATAGTTGCACTGCAAGAGGATGTCTGCAACTGCTTGCGCAAGATTTCAAAAATATAGCATTAATACATTTTTTCCTCCCAATTGTTTGCATCCCTGACAGGAATGCATCATTAACTGCAAGACACCACTTTTAATTCTTAGTCCTATTACATAAGGACTACAGTTTTTCAATTCTTTTTGTTTATTGCCCAAGTAACCCTGCATGAAATATATTTTCTAAAATGTGTGAAATACATTTTCTAGAATAGAGAAATAAAGTGTGGTTTTTTGTGTTGCAAACATTTTTTTAAAAAAAAACTTCATTCCAAGGCAAACTTCACAATTCTTAGCAAAACGAAGCTTCTAAATATTAAGAAAATCGCCTGGCCCTCCCCAAAATTTAAGGATAGTGTCCTTGGCTTAGGTTTGGAAACAGCTGGATGCAACCCACCTACCCAGGAAATTTCTAACTGTGTTACTCCTGCAGGAGCTAGAGTTGCACCCCTGCAGAGAGATTAAACAATTACCTTATTACTACAGATTCTTTCTACTGTTCATACTGCCAGGGGACCAAGAATAATTTGCTCTTCCAACTTACTAGCACCTCCTTAGGGACACCTACTTCCCACTCTAAAGAACTTGGATCTGAACGCAGTACCTACAAAACTGTATTTTCCTTTATTCAGTCATGGAAAACGTCCTTGGCTCCAAGGGAGATGCTGGAAATGTATCATAAACTGCAGAGTTCCTAAAGCCCTTCTATAGTATCATTTAACTAACAATTTTGCAAAGCTCTATCTGATTAATTTATCTTCCCCACCATTTTTAAATAAGTTATTTTTTTAAACATCAGCAATGGGAAAGGGGGATAGGAAGAATGAACTGAGATTATAGCATTTCTAAAAAGGAACTTATCTATTGTAAAATGTGCCTGGAAACAAATTCAAGTGCAACTATGATGTCCACCGCCTGCTTTAATAGTCTGGAAATTTCATCCAATGAATACAAATATTCATTTTTTTGTAAAGATGCTGAGCATTGCAGGATGAAACTCATCAGAAATACATTCTCCTGTAAAAATAAGCTTAAACCCTGTTCTCTCTGGCAGCTTTCTATAGGCATTAGGCACAACTTCCCAGTGCACATACAGTACATTAAATTGCTGCAAAATAGACACATTGGGTTTTTTAAAAAAATGCTGTGTGACAAGAAGTACAGCTGCAACAAACTCCTTAACTCTAAATAAGTTATGGGGGGGGGGGGGAAGAGAGGTTCCAGTATGTTATATAGTATGCTGTTTTACATTACTATTTTTTAACTGTGGTGTGCAACCCTCTTGTGTTGAATTTATTCCCCATCTTAGTTTTGTAGCTGAAATTCAACATATTTTATTTTCAGTTACATCTTAGAAATAAAACTAGTGTGGCCCTTTCTTTTATTCTGTGCAAACACTATCAAAGGGACGCTACCAATACGCTCTGCCTTCTACGAGTTTTGAAGAGCACCACAAGAAAATGACAATATTCTCCAAGACATGACAACTGCAAACTCAGTCAGAATGTGATATTTGTAGCACCCTCTGTAGCACTTCCATCCATTATTTCCATTCATCAAGTAACTTTGCAAGAAAAACTACAGTAACAAGGCCCACTTTTTCCTGTATAGTAATACATATTGAGCAATATTGTTCATAGAAAATTGCATTAATGTAGCTGTAGACCAGGGGTGTACAACTCAAAGAGTTCTGGTGGGGGGCACTATTATATTTTCATTAAGAAGGCCATATTACTACATTAATCATAAAAAGCATTTCTGTTACATATAACAAAGTAAACTATCCATGCCTGATGAACCTTTCTTTGAAGGCTATCACAGCATTCTGATAAGAAGCGTCCTAAAAAGTACTTTATGCTAAGAACTTCCCCTAAAATGCATTGCCACAAGCGAGTGTTGTGGGGCACATGCTCAGTTTGCATAGAATAACATGCAGGGCATCCAGTAGATGTTCAACTGCAATTTAAGTTTTCCTCAAGAAAGGATGACTCTACCTAGGGTGTCATGTTTAATTCTATTTGTCCTCTGATGGCTTTCTTTCCCATGTTCTGAGAAAAAATATGGTATTTGGGTACGGTGTTGCTTCTTGTGACTATTAGCGCCAGTTGTCTTTTTGCTTTAAATTTGATTTAATAAACAAATAGAGCAATTGTGGAGTAGGGATTCCAAGGCAGCGCAACTGCTAAACATCAAGGTAGAGGGGTAGAATTTTTTATGTTTCCTCACACTGACTCCAATGGGAGAGGAATGGCAATGCCAGTCAAAGGGCTGACATGCTTTGAGGCCAATTTTGCGGCCATGTCAGAAGAACAAAAGGCTTCAGACTCTGCAAATCCATGATTGCCTACAGCATGCCCCCTGAATGCCACCACCCCCTCTTGGCACAGCAGCATTTATACAGTCATACCTTAAATTACAGACGCTTCAGGTTGCGTTTTTTTGGGTTGCGGACTGCCAAAACCTGGAAGTACCGGAACGGGTTACTTCTGGGTTTCGGTGGCCGCGCATGCGCAGAAGACCAAATCAAAACCCGCGCGTGCGCAGACACGCCGTTGCGGGTTGCAAACGTGCATCCCACATGGATCATGTTCGCAACCTGAGCATCCACTGTACTGTTTCGTGAAACGTCAAACATGCTTTGACTGGCAGCAGGACTGCAATCTATATCTTGCTTCACCGTTGATGAAAGCCTGGTAAAATACTGATTCTAATTTCAACAACAAACAAGGGGGGATCTGTATTTTTCCTGTTCATTTGGACTCTAAGAACACAACATCTGTAGGATTTGGGGGTGATGATGGTAGAGATAAATACTTGCTAAAGCTTCAAATTATAAAAATGTAGTAACTCAAACTGGTTCAAGTGGCTTTTTAAAAAGAACAAGCAAGGAATCACATGGAAGATGTAATAAGCTTGTTATCTCCTGCTCTGGAGGGTAGGACTCAAGCCAATGGCTTCAAATTACAAGAAAGAAGATTACAACTAAACATCAGGAAAAACTTTCTGACTGCAAGAGCAGTTTGACAGTGGAACAGTCTCCCTCAGGAGGTTTAGGTGTCTCCTTCCTTGGAGGTTTTTAAGCAGAGGTTGGGTGGCCATCTGTCATGGATGCTTTAGCTGACATTCCTGCATTGCAGGGGATTGGACTAGATGACCCCTGGGGTACCTTCCAACTCTAAGATACTATGATTCTATAAATTTCGACTGGCATATGGATATAAGCATGCATCTTATTAACCACCCATAGAGACATCTATTTTTTGCTGCCAAGAAATATATCATTATAATATCTCTGATAAAAGCCTACATAGATCATTCTCTGCATACTGTTGCACATATTTTAACATTTATCCCAAACATGGAGATAAGTTTTTTTAAAAAATAAAACGACTTTTTCATTATTCTGTAGAACACAGCTGTCCTACAGCTGAGAAGAAAAATACCTCTAGGTGCCTTGAAATACAAGATTCACAGTATTACTTTACTATAAGCACATTATAGTGGATACTAATATAAAGGTAAAGGACCCCCTGGAGAGTTAAGTCCAGTCAAAGGTGACTATGGGGTGCAGAATTCATCTCACTTTTCAGGGCGAAGGAGTCAGCGCTTGTCCAGATAGCTTTCTGGGTCATGTGGTCAGCATGACTTAAACCGCTACTGGTGCACAGAGGACCATGACGAGTGCCAGAGCGCACGGAAATGCCACTTACCTTCCTGCCACAGCGGTACCTATTTATCTACTCGCGCTGGTATGCTTTCGAACTGCTAGGTTGGCAGAAGCTGGGACAGAGCAACGGAAGCTCACCCCATCTTGCAGATTCAAACTGTCGACCTTCTGTTGGCAAGGCCAAGAGGCTCAGTGGTTTAGACCACACCACCACCCGCATCCATATTGCACCAGTGCAGATTATTGCACCAGTGCAGATTAACTTAAGTGAATATTGCACGAGTGTGGATTAACTTAAGTGAGACGCTTCCAAAATTAAGGTCCACTAGAACACCAGCAAATTCAAGTAGTGCAATAGTGGTGAACAGATTCCTAACAGAGGTATGCAGTAGTTTGGAAAGTTTGTTCACCCTTTCACAGGCAGTTGGTTTTGTGGGAGGGCCCCGGGCCTCCTTGTGAACTGCCCTATTGCAGGCCAGATCGTCCTCCTGCCACCAAATTGGCCAATGGCAGCAGGAATTAGTGGTTGTTCCCCTGGGCACGGGACCAACTGACCAATTGTGGCCCTTGGCACAACACCCAGGGCAAGTTTAAATTTCCGATATGCTGGGCCTTTCGGCCTCTCTCTCACTGCAGGGCCTTGATAGGCAATATACAGCATAGTTTGCACTGCAGCGAAGGTTTGCCATTGTCATATCACAGGTGTGGGCTCTGACTTGCCTTGTGCTGTGGGATTAGTCTGAAAACAGCTTGGGTGCCTGTATCTCTGCACATAAAACCTGCTGAGATTCTCAGGATGCTAAATAAAATTCATCAGATCCTGCACAAAATGCCCAAGGTTAAATCTAGTTTCTCTTCTGAAAATACAAATGTCTATGACTCTCTTGCAACATAGCTGACACCATTATCAATTCCCATGCCAATGTTATTTCTGGCAAGCAGTTCAGCTGTAAAATCCTTTCACAGCATAGGAAGCCAAAGACAACTTTAACAGTCTCTGTGGAGGTTTCAAGAGCGGGTGTGTGTGTGTGTGTGGAAGACATATGCACTGTTTATCTGTTGGTTGGCGCAATTGCATCTTAATGCCTCCATTATTGCCCTAAGAAAATGAAACAGTAAGCAATTTTAATATATATTTATTTTAAATAAATATATATTAACTAGATGTAAAAACAAAACAAAAACTATTTTAATCAAGTTCCAACTGCCATCTGTTCAGTCTGGTAGACAAGTAGTTTCTTGCACAGATGTCCCAAAGTAGGAAGCTTGCAACATGCAAAGTGGCCTTAAATAGAATAAAGGCTTCCCAGATGAGCACTCAAGAGATGTGTTGCATTACAGTGCATTTTGCACCTTTCCCGGCCCTCTTGAAAACAGGAGCTGGAGTTTGAACATAAAAAGTAAAATTCTGTCCAAACAATTCCTGCTCAAAGTTCAGAAGAGAAACAAGCAAACACACAAACAGGATGCCAAACTAGATTTTTTTTTTTAAAGCCTCACTTGGGATGGCCAATAAATAGCAGAGCATCTAATTTATCTTCATACTTCTAAACTGGGTTGTCTGTGTTTAGGCATCTTGGTAACCTAAATGGGTTGGGGTGGTGAGGGTAGGGTGGTTGAGAAAATCTCTCTACAGATAATAGAACCCAAACATTTGCAGAAAAATATTGAAGTTTGAAAAATACCTCCTGCATCCCAACCCAAACTTCTAAAACTGACCCGTCAGGATTGTTGGTGTGCACTTCCCTAATTCTGCCAGGGAGTACCTCTCAGCAGGAGAAGGCTCATACAGATTATAGCTCTATGCACACAGAGGATGTGAAATGATGTTGCTTAAGTCAACATAAGAGGACAATCGGTTGAGTCCCTGAAAATTTATCCTTCTGGTGGTGAAGATGCTTGCCCATTCCTGCAGAAAGGGCTACAACGAGAGAGAAACTTTTACTATGGAAAGGATATTCAGGATTGAGTGGGATTCAACTTTTGGGTACAGACCACACAACACCTGTTCTCAGAGCCAATTCTCCCCATCCAAGAAGCTGTTTAGCAATTGAAGAGACAACATCTCATATTGATACAACTGCTTTCAGTAATAAGAACTTCCCCATCCTCCCATGCAGAATGGATTGTGCTGTTTCACATTTTATAATCAGTCAATTGCTGACTACAGCATTTTAATGAACAAAATGCTTTAGAGGACCACAGCAACCAAGGCTAATTAAATATATCCAAAACTGACAGATCAAAAGACTAGCATGATTTTACTCAATATGTCATGCATTCTATTCTGTGGTTGCACAGACAGGCATACTTTATAGTCTGAAAAGCACATTATAGACTGTCAACATATAAACAAATAAAGGACTCTCAGCAACAGAATGCCATATTGCTCTAATCTAGCTCACTATAGGATACGGAATCTTCTTCCACACCTATGTAATCTAAACTGATTTTCAATGGAACTTTAATTATTTTATGAAGTACAGTTTTCTAGAACAATTGTTTTTCAGTCCACATTGCATAGAAATATGGATGCTGAGTCTGATGAACCTCTGTGTATGACTGTGTATGAAACAGCACAAAGAAAGAAAAATTCAATTCTAATCTGGAAGTGAAAACAAATTGGAAATATGTGCAACTATGTTTGTTATGGACTTGTGTGTTTTTTCAACAAGGTCCTTGGAGAGACTGCCTGCAAGCTTTAGAAGATGGTCATGACACCAGTTCCATATATCTTGTGAAACCTGAAAATACAAACCGATTGATGCAGGTCTGGTGTGATCAACGGCAAGATCCTGGTGGCTGGACAGTCATTCAGAGACGTTTGGATGGATCTGTCAACTTTTTCAGGAACTGGGAGACTTACAAGGTTAGGACAAACAACTGTGAGTTTTTATTCTAAGAAACATTATTTGAATTCATGTTTCAGTCTTTCCAACAATAATTTACCTGAAGTAGTTAGGGCATTTGATTACATCCATGACAGAAGGAGGAGTACCTGAACTATTTAAAATGTCGCTGTCAAAGGCAGCAAAACACGGACCATTTCTCCCTGGGCCTCTTAATCATATAGTTTCAGCTGGACTTCAACAATATTCTCCTAAGAATTTGGTATCTGGAGTGTTATCAATAAATAATAAGGCGGGGACAACCATCAGAAAGATAGATTTGGGTTTTAAAAAGGATTAGAATGTACAAGGAAACAAGAAAGCATACAATTTGAAGTACTTGCAGTATTTAAATCAAAAGAGAAGGTCTGCAGATAGGGACTGCAGATGGGTTGATTAAAGTCAAAGTGAGGAATGGAGTTGAAATGAAGGTGGAGTCTGGTAGCACAACTTAAAGGCACTCAATCAAGACCATGAAAGATCTGTAGTAGTAAGCTGCTTACTACTTTTTGCATGTGCACTAAGTATTTATGGAAAGGCTATTTTATATGGAAAAGGAAAAGATAAGAAGTTCCAATCCTATAATTCTATTTGGGTTGGACTGCAGGGAGCAGCAAAAATGTCCTTTGTGCCTGATAATAGCTTTCCAGAAAAAGTGCAAGGGCAAGGCATCCATTGCAGAACTTGGTTTGAGGCCCAAGACCCTTGAGGGCTCAAACACATAGTTTAATATAAGGATAAGCTCAGAGGCGCAAATCACACCTTATTCTAATGGCTGGTTCCCTGAGACTTTTTCTGATGTCACTCCAGTAGAGAATAATCAATGACAGTGTGTGAGTGAGCATCTTGGAGCCCTTGGAGTCTTTGGTGCAAATGACATGGTTCCTTGCCTCCCAAATTTTATCCCCCTATCGTGGCAGGGCAATGTTTGGGAGGAAAAGAACAACAGTACTGGCCCTACACATTGGGTTCCAAGATATACACACCACCAGGCAACCTGGGAATAAGCCATCGGAAATAAGACTCCCATGATATAAAGATGAAGTGTGAAGTGTGCTTAGATTTTCAAGGACCAAAAGGGGGAGGAATCTTCCTTAACTATTTTTTAACTGACATAGAAAGAAGCAGCAGGGCATGAATTCAAAGAGGTAAGCACACATCCACAGGAAGCCAGCGAGCCACTTAGTTTGGAAAATGACCCACAGTGCAGAGCCAGATGGTGATTTTCAGATTGTCAGCCCAGAAACATCACAATCTCACTGCAGCTAAGTACACCGTATGAGTGTTACAAAAGATCAATGCCAAGTGCTAATTCATATTTTATTTTTTATTTTCTTTCTTCTACAGCAAGGATTCGGTAATATCGATGGAGAGTACTGGTTGGGCTTAGAAAATATTTATTGGCTGACAAATCAAGGCAACTACAAATTGTTAATAACCATGGAAGACTGGTCAGGCCGGAAAGTGTTTGCTGAATATGCCAGTTTCCGACTTGAGCCAGAAAGTGAATACTACAAGTTGCGACTGGGCCGATACAATGGCAATGCTGGAGACTCTTTCACATGGCACAATGGGAAGCAATTCACTACACTGGACAGAGACCATGATGTATACACAGGTACGAAAGATTAAAATGAGCTATGAACTCTATGTGAAGGCACATAAAAATGTATATGAAAACATTTTATTTTTATATATTAAATAAATTGAAAAAATATATTATTCTGGATGTCAGGAACATACCAAATGTACAACTACAGATATAAGTTCTTAATCAAATCCTTGTCTGGAGTTCCCAGGCATTCTGCAAGCAGTCCCTCTGACATGCTTCTATATTTCTAGAAGTAGCAAAATAGGCAGGAAAGTGGGTGAGACAAAACAGCCAAAAGGAACTGCGGGTAGAGCAGGCATGGCAGGAGATGTAACAGCCTGGAGACCTATCCAGATATTATAATGCCTAAGAGGCTCAAGCCAGAGATGGGCAGATAGGCTTGCAGGATCTATTTTGTTTTTACTGGAAACCCTGGGGCCCTAGAATTAAAGAACTGTGAACCCAGGAATTTGTTCTGCGTCACTGAAACTGGGTGACACTCACAGTCCTTCCACACAAGAATCCCAAAGCTTGGTTGTCCCAAGCTTTCTTCATTTCAGCAGTATAACTGGGGTGGGGGAGTCATTTCACTTCTCTATTGTTAAACAACTGGGAGTAAGAAAGCTTTGTCAATTACCCAGAGATCTACAAGCAGATCAAGATTTACCTTCTGTCCACTCCTAATTTAGGCTTCCTAGAAGCTTGCTAAGTAGTTCCAGTAGCCAATCAGGATGCAACATACCAACAAGCAACTGGTGGAGCTGATGCACTTGAAACTGTCAAGGGCAGAAAAGCCCAACCAGGGAATACAAGCCACACACCAAGGAGCCCCAGTTTTTGACTTGACTTTGTAGTGAACCATATCTGTAGTTGCCACCAATCTTGCCTCCTCTGCCAAGTTTTCTGCATGTCCTGAGGTTTTGTTCTGAAGAGAGACAGAAGCATCAAGAACCTTGCAAATGGAAAAGCACAAAGTTTAACTCATCCATTTATTCATAGAGTGATATTCTCATTTCTATTACAGGTAACTGTGCTCATTACCAGAAAGGGGGATGGTGGTACAATGCATGTGCACACTCGAATCTCAATGGTGTTTGGTACAGAGGAGGACACTACCGAAGTCGATACCAAGATGGTGTCTATTGGGCTGAGTTCCGTGGAGGCTCATACTCACTGAAGAAGGTTATCATGATGATCAGACCTAATCCCAACACATTCCACTAAAAGGAACTTCTCAAGCCTTTTATATAACAGTTGTGTGTGCTATCCAGAACACATCTTTGCACCAGCAAAGAATGTAATATATTGTACATTGACCGCTATTAATCAGAGGACTTGTATATTGTATTTTCCAAGAATCGTTCCAGAACCAAAATAACAAGATTTTAAGAATGTCACCACAAAATGATTTTTTTCCTTTTTTCTTAAGAGGTTTTTTTTTAAAGAGTTATCAGGTAAAATGGACTGTAGATAAGCTGAGATGCTAAAAATACTGCCACATCATCTGAATATTTTTGTATGTTTTATATATTCTCAAATACTGGACATATTAAAAAACTGTACAGCAAGACTTTTAAAAATAATAAATTCATTTGACACAGGAAATAATATCCTTTGAAACTATGTAGTCAGTACAGGTATATTAGAAAGTTCCTAATTTAAACTTCTTTAGATATTGAGAGAGTGTAGTGTCTGCTTTGAAGTGTCCACACTGTGCCCAGCACAAATAGAATCCCCTATTTTTCTTGGGTCTCAAAGCACTCCTAGAACTTAACAATGAATCATTTTGTACAGGACAAACAGTCCTGAATCATTTTGTACAGGACAAACAGATCTGACAAACAGTCCAGGTTGTTATATTCACTATTAATGCACTAGGCATTATCCATAACTGACCACACAGCTATATTTCTCATAAACAAAACAGTTTCAGCATTTTTCGGTTAAACATCTGGTCATTTTAGAAGCATCTTAGATGTTACATGTTCACTGTATACTTTTGTAACCAACACTAATACCTTTGCACCTAAATGACAGCTTATTGGTTTCAAGTTATTTTGTACCATTAGAGTCATTACCTGCTCTGTAGTCATTGCAACAACAAAAAGCACTATCCAATTTTGCAGGCAAATGATGGATATAGATATAGAACTTATTTAAATGCCCTTGGACATGAGATTGTGACCTTTGAGAATATGTGAAACTTAAAACTGTATTTGCCATATTTCACTATTATTGCCCAAGTATACATATTGAAAGGTGATTATGCAATTATATTTATAAATAAAGTCCATGGCAGAAACTTGAATTCAAGTATTCTGCTGAGGTAAGTTTCCAGAATAGATTATTTTATCACATGTTGCATTATAACATCCTTCCCAAACCTGGTGCCCTCCAGATGTTTTGGACCACAATTCCCATCACTCCTAACCATTGGCCATGCTAGCTGGAGCTGAGAGCTAAACTCAGAACATCTGAAGGGCACCAGTTGAATAAGGCTGCGTTATAGGAACAGTGAAAATCATACATTTAAAAACTCTTATTACCTCATTATTTCTTTCCTAACATACAAGGTGTGTCAAAAGTTTGGAGTGTGATGTAGCATGTCTTGTATATAAATCAAAGTAGGGATTTTAATATATTATCTGATTATCCTTGTAATGATGCAAATGTGTAATAAAAGCAACAAATGCTATTTTGATGTACTTAGATTTCATTCTTATACCATCATTATTTATTTACGAAACCCCTTAGAAAAAGAGTATTTGTTCAGGGTGTTATGCTCCTTAAATTTGTGTTCATGTTTTTAACTGTCTATATTCTGGTCTGGATGGATTCTGCGGATAATATAGCTTATCCCACGTGTCTAGTGTAAATGTACTTGAGTAAGATTATAAAGGGAGAATCCTGCTGCTCTCTTCAAGTCAGTAGGTGGCAAGAGATGGGATTTTAAGGGAAGTCTGGGCTCAATGAAGTAGCTAAGGAACTGACCTGATGACTTCCAAGGGACACAGGCCTTGTAGGAACCTGGGGAGTATTACAACAATCAAGAACAAGATAAAGTTATTAATTAATTAAATTTATATAACTCCCTTCATCCAAAGTTCACAGCGAAATTTACAGTATAAAGTTATATTGAAAGTGCTAGAGTTAGGTTTGTGTGTGTCCATCAGGAACTGAGTATAGCACAAGGATGAGCAGAAGAAGATGTGAAAGAGAGAACAGACATACCTTGGCATTATTTTGGTAGAAGTACCAAAACAAAACAAGATACCTACAAATACCAATTCTTTCTAGTGTTCTTCATGCTGCTCATGATCTTTTTCATCTCCCCAATATCTGCAGTGCTCGTGGGAATAAGCACACCCAAACAAAAATATGCCAACACAAAGGGATTCAGACTCATCTACACCAGTTTTTATCCATACATAGAATATACACTGCAAAACATACTACAGGTATAGGCTCAATATATGTGCATAGCAGAGAATTAATTGTATAGTATTATATAATCAGTTTGAACACAGCAGAAGCACTAAAATTCTTCTGAAGATTAAGCCCATAGGCACATGTGAAACTATAGGCAACAAAGCATTCTGGGAACATCACAATTAGAGGCAATACCTTGTAGGGCACATGTATTTAATGGAATATTTTACTACTGCATTTTATTGGAGGGTGTTGGACAACAAGCTCTAATTGCCCATTAGTTTGGGGCATATTGTCCTTCTGCGCTTTGAATTTTGCTCTCAAGTGCCCCTCCTCCTAACATCTCTGAGTCCCCTGTTATATGCTTGTTATCTACTACTCAAGGCAAAGAACCATCTGCCCAAGTTGCTGAAAGAACCAGAGCAACTGCTACTGAATCCTGTCTTGTGGAAAGAGGCTTGAGCCAACAGGCAGCTATCTGAAATCCCCTTTCTTTTTGTCCCCCCTTTTAAAACCATATAATCTTGACTTGCCCCTTCCCTTATATTAGCCAAAGTCCAGTTTTTCACCTCCACTCCAAGTGCAACTTCTTTTAATGAGAAAATATTTGAGTTGTAAGAGGTTGTCTTCATTTAATTGATTACAAATGTGTAAGCTGAACTATGACACAAAGAAACACGAACAGTTTAAGAACAGCACAACATGCAATGGAATGAGCAATTAAAAGACAGGGAAACTAATAATTGGATATGACAGAGAATAAACGTTAGAAGAAAAGGTCGCAAAGTTGAAATGTACATACGCAAGGCTTCTGGCAAGAGACAACTCGGGTCGGTGGAATAAAGCAGTGCTAGTATCGAGCCCCTACAATTTTAAAAGACTAAAGGGACAATCACCTATGTGGTGGGTAGATGACCTAGAACTAACAGTAGGGCTTATGATGTGGATGCAGCAAACAAACAACAGAGAATGCTGGAAAGAACTTGAAGTGGCATATATTCAAAGATGGATGTGAGACACTGTAAAATAAAATAAAAGAAGCTGTCTGGGAGAGGTGGTTGCACCTCCATTTAATTTGGTGAAAAGGATGGGGACCAGGTGTGTTGCAGATATCAGTACAACATTACAGACAGTTATGTACTAAGCTTGGATCCTAGAACAATAGGCAGGTAGGATCCTAGAATGCAACAATTGATTGGCTTGCAGGAGAAGACCAATCAGGCTCCAGGAGGGAAGCAGAATCAGCCAATCGGACAGGACTCATTGTGTAAATAATGTATATAAAAGCCTGAGGTTTGCGGGGAAATTCAATCAGTGTTTTACAAGCTGCAATAAAGAGCATGAAATCACTGCAGGATGATAATGGAACGGCTGAAGGGGCACTTATTGCCACAGCCCTCGGTGGAAGCATGTCGCAACGCCTTCTACGCAAAGTGGCAGGCCCCCGGAGAACCCATAACCAGGTATGTGACCTCCCTCCACCAGGCTGCCCGCCTCTGCAACTTCACAGAGCTGGAGAACATGCTCCGCGACAGCCTTGTGAGCAGCCTGAGGGATTAGCAGCTGTAGTGGCGCCTCTATGCTAAGAAGGACCTGAAGTTCCAGGTCGCCCTAGAGGAGGCTCTAGCAACTGAAGCCGCCGAGAGGTCAGCGCAAGGATTCCAGTCAAATGCGTCGTCCCAACCAAGGGTCCACCACAAGAACCTCACCAACGACTCAGAATCCAACCGGGAGGACATGCACTGAGTGCAGCAGTGCACACAAGCTGCACGCCCATCACAATACCCTTGTCCAGAAGAGGGGAACTGCGCAAGCTGTGAGGAGAGCCAAGAGCGGAGGACTTGCCATTTCAACAACGCAGAATGCCAACAATGCAGAAAAGTGGGACACATTGCCTGGGTGTGCTGTGCCCGCCCTGCCCGATGCCTTGCATCAGATGGCTGACCCAAGAGTCCCAGGCCCTGTAGTCCGACACACCAAGGCAACTCAACGGAGATCACAGACTGTCAGGTATACCAGTTGCCTCATTCTAATGCAGAAAAAAATTACATCAAGGTACAGGTAGAGGGAGTCCCATGCCTCATGGAGCTTGATACAGGCTCAACCCTGTCCATAATCTTGGCACGGACATTAAGGAAATTGTGTCCCAGCGGCAGCCCCAACCTTAGGCCGGCCCCATTCACCCTCCAGGACTTCCAAAAACACAAGGTCCCCTCCCCGCGATGGAGGTGGGAACCTTCAATGTACAATATCAAGGGTGGAAGCGGCAATTAGACTTGATTGTGGTCAAGGGGCCCTACGTTAGCTTACTGGGGTTGGCATGGTTTGGGCCACTGGGGCTAGCCATCACTGGGGTGAACCACACCAGCTCCCACGTGGACGCCATATGCAAAGATTTTCTGGAGGTTTTCGACGGAGCATTGGGATGATATACTGCCCCCCATTGGCCTACAACTAGACCCCACCGTACGACCCATCAGGTTCAAGGCCCGCCAGGTCCCGTTCGCCCTTAAACCCCGCAATGACGAGGAATTAGACTGGCTCATGGAGCAAGGAGTGCTCGAGCCAGTGCCTAACACCCCCGTGAAACCCCAATCACCACACCCATCAAGCCCAATGGCTCAATCTGCATCTGTGCAGACTACAAATGTACCATAAACAAGACCTTTACGGTTCATGCGTACCCGGTGCCAGTAACAGACACAGAAAGTTATGGGGTCATTCACCATGAGGAGCAGATCAGGTAAGAGTAGCAGAGGTTCATGCTGAAGGGGTTCTGCCCTGTCAAAAGAAGAATCAGTAATGATGTGATGTAATGCACAAATGTGGAATAATTAGAATGGGCAGGTTTTATGGGAAAAGCTTGGTAAGCCCAAGAATTCTTCCCAAGAAAAAAAAGGATGCTGAGGAACACCCCAAAAGCTTTGCCAAAGACTCCCTCACTCCTTCCCTCAAAAAGAAATATGAGGTATCCTGAAGTGTGTGATCAGAAGCACAATTATGAATAACTACAATTATTTCACATCACTGTTGCCTGGGAAGGATATGGGTTAAGAGGCTTTGCCAAAGATACAGCAGTGTACAATAACATATCACCTTTTACATTCAGAAGATCCCAAACAACAGAAACAAAAGAAGCTCTGTCTCCTTCATCCAGGCAGATAGAGCAATGTATATCTACAAGTAACGTATGCCAATATGAAAGAAGAGCCTTTTAAATTTGAATCTGAGTGAACCCCTTGGAAGCTTTCTATATTTGCAAGAAAACACTGCCAAAATTTTATTTTTTGCTCAGTCAAGAGATTCCTGTTTTTAGAATAAAAAGTGGACTTGAACATATGGGTAATGTATGCAATATATATTTATATGCATATACATATGCTTTCTAAAAGTTAAAAAAGCCAGTTTTTAAATTTGAGTTTAATATGGCTTACAATGAAATCAATTACAAAAGCCCACTACCTTCCTTAGTAACAACAGAAGGAAAATATGCAAAACTCTTGCATATGAGGGGGCAGCAACAAAATATTAACCAAACAGGAATTTTAACTGGCAGAATTACCTTTTGCCACATTTTATAATCCCAATATCTAAAATTAATATGCTGTACATATGTATGAAGTCAAAGTTATCCATGTATTCTGATGGTAAGTATGAGCCAACTCTTACATTCCTCTCTCATCTATCTTAACTGTATACAGTATAATAACCTAGAAATGACCTATGATAAGGGCAAGCAAGATAGTATCCACTGGCAATATATAATTGAGGTGGCTGGCCAAAAGAATGAAAACTTATGGGTCTTGGAAAAGGTTCTGGAATCTTTATAAGAAAGTTCTCAAAAGCTGCTGTTTCCTCAAACCACAAAATTGTGCTGCGTTCAACTAAAAATGAACCTCATAACCCTGAATATGAATCTAGTGTTTCCTCTCCCTTCCTTTCTCCTTCCAGCTATAAAAATTACAGGCAGAGAATACCCTAGAAATATGCACAGTTCCTTTGATGTTAATACTACTTCATTAATTCCAGCCCTGTTATTTTTCCATTGCATGCCACCCCAGCTGCAGCAACTACCCAGTTGCACTTCACTCTCTTGGCAGGCCTTTATAAGATGTGTGTTTTCAAATGTTGAATGAGACGATGCAAAAAGCTAGGTTGTTACACAGCATTAAAAACCACATTTTAAGGGTTGTGATATATGCTTAGTTTTCTGCATACCACACACATCCTTGTTTCTTGAGGTTATGACAGTTAATTGAGTTCACTGAAGCAGAGAAACAAAACAAAATGCACTATTTGCTTTATTGGTACTATGGCAAATACCCATAAGGATAAGAATGAGATCACTAGATCCTGGATATTATTATTTTTAAATCAGAAACTAGCATGTAATACTAACAAAGCAAAAAAGGAAAAACCACAGCAGGAAAAACCATGGAGACTAGGAATTATAAGCAAAAGGGTAACTGGGTACTTAAGCAAGAACGCAAACGTAAACTGGAAATATGATATGTAGCATTACATATAGCCAAGATATAGGGGTAGGAAAAGCACAGCAGAATATGGTTAAAGGAACAGGGCATTGGCAGGTCTTCTGAACCAAGTAACAGTGGAAAGAGAAATGCTTCTTCGTCAAGGAGCACAGCCCTCTTTCCCACTAGCCTTCCAATGTCCTTATAAAGGAGTGGGTAGTATAGGATAACCGCCATTCTTTATAGACTTTGCTCATAATTCCTTTTGACGCTTAACATATCCCTTTACCATGAAGACTGACTCATATGAAATTTAAAAACTTTGAGGTTACAAATTAAGCATAATAGTCCCTTGGTATCATCAGTGGAGAAGGAGACTCTGAAAAGAAATATGCAAAACTGACTAAAAAGCAGTATGGGCACATGCTTCCTAGCAATCTCCTGCCCATGTACAGTCAACTATTTTCTGAGATAAAAGGAAGCGGGAAAGGGGGGGGGGAGCATCTTCCCTCTCACATATTTGATCCACACTTGTCACTGCACTCCAATAATCCCTTGCAACATGACAAATTGCACAGAGCACTTGCAACTGATGAAAGGAATGCCCTCCTAACAAAAAAAATCACCCTTAACTCACCATTAGGAGACATAACTACAAAAGTGAGTATTATCAAAGTATTTGGGGTTTTTAAAAATGCAGAGAGAGAAGTCATAAAGTAAACACAGAAACATATCTATATATGTATATAATATATATAATGGGGTTGAAGCCAAAGCATGCACAGAACAGCAAAAGCAAAGGATCTTTTCCCTACATTCAAATAGTAGTATTTTATGAGGTCTATGCAAACATGGGAGTCTATGTTGTTTTTACACTGAGTTTCTTTAAACACTTAAGTGAGTTAAAGCTTTGCAAGGAAATATCTGCAACAACCGTTACTACTTTTAATCCAATACACCAGTATCTGCCTCCCACCCTGCCAGTATTTTTCTTTTTTATTGTGGCACTCATTGGTAATCCTATGCAGGATGCAAGTGACATCCTATGCAAGTGGCATCCTATGCAGGAGTCTAACACTCCTGAATAAATATATTCTTCCGCAACGTTAAGACATTCTTAAGGTTTGTTTCCAGGTAATTCTATAATTTGGATGCTGTATTAGTATGCATACATTTCCCCCCCTGCTTTTGTCTGAAGAGCTCTCAATGTAGCTTCCAAACAATTTAAAACAAAAGAAAATGATACATCAATAGAAAAACATAGTATGAACAGCAAGGCAGCAGTAATTAAAACAGAAAATTTAAAAAGCAGAAGGCTTAAATAAAATACCTGGTTAGTTACAAAACAACTAAAAGCATATGAAGCTTGGCACCAAACAAGCCTCCCCGAGGAAGGTATTTCAGGGTCAATATATCACAACTGAAAGGAGCCCAGCCCAATTTGACAATGCCAGCATCTCTTCTATTCTGGTGCCAATGAGAATTGAAGGGCCCAAGAAAAAGGAAGGAGAACTCTGATGTGCTGTTTCCAGAGACTGGTGATGGAAATATTGGAGCAGTTCCGAATGCGCTTCCTGTTTATAGAGGACTCTGACAGGCTTTGGTGGGCAGGATTAGGCCCACAGATAACCAACCCTTGCTGTAGAACTACCTTAATCTGAGGATACTACTAAAAGATAACAACTCTGAGAAGTACATTAAGATATAAATTTCTAAGAAACTGATCACAAAGGAAGAATATATTTTGTCTAATTCCAGTCCCTTTAAATAAGAATATGTTTACCATTTAAGTCCCCTCCCCTCTATTCTTCTGTGGAATCAAGAAGAATCAGAGACAGTTGCACCCAAACATTTTTATTCTGAAGAAAACTTGACAGATGAGCATAAAACTCACCATATTTAGGCCAAGCAGGAATTTTCCATCAGCCAGTGGCCTTGGATAAGTTTTCAAGGCACCAATGTAGCAACATCATGAGAGAACCTCTGTGCTAGGATAATGTAGTGCCTCTTTCACATTCCCTACAGCTCAGACCACAGTGACTTTTTCCTCACCGCATAGCAGAAGTAATGGCCACATTACCACTTGTAAAACTTCTTCACAACACTGGTTAACTGAACCACACTGGTTTAACCTGTGGTTTGGATCTGATATGCCTGGGCTAACTTGTTAGTCAGAAACAGAAAAGGCATCTAATTGAAGACTATATTTGATAGATAACAACTAGACTTACCTAGATAAGGAATACAGGGGACCATCTTTAAACATCTGATATATTCCCGCATCCTCTTATAATTATCTTCCTTAGACGTTAAGTAGTCTAGCTTCTCAAAGGTGGCCTTGTCTTTGCGATTCAAAAGCTAAAAAAAGAAAGGTCAAATAAAACTATTAACATTCTGCAAAATGAAAAATTAATTACTTAGAACACAGGAAAGCAGTAAGTTTCTTTAGGCTGAATACTGTTTTGCTAAGGAGGTTAGGGGTTGCAACAAATTTTAAATGGTCCACAGTATCAGCCATAACCCTGTACCTGAATGTGGATATAGCAAACACTGTGAAGTATCTTCTCTTTTCACAATACTTTAAAAGGAAACTGCAGTGTTTCATTCAATCTTGTGTGTTTCATACTACATATATCCTACAAGTACTCCCTGTCACAGTTTTTGGAACAAGACAACAAAGCAACTTGTTTCTACTTACACCATCGCATCTGCTCTGCTCTATTCCAATTCACCTTCCCTTCCTCTATTTCAGTCATACTCTGGGCTCATCCACACTTCTGCTTGCCCAGTGCCTAGGAAGCATGGGCCCAAGCAGCCACATGGTACGGGTTCTCAGTGCGTGGGGCGCAGTGCTAAGGGGATGGGCATGGAGGGTGGCTGCACTCATCCAAGCTCTCACCGTTGACCGAGCTGCGGTTGTTTGAGTCGGCGATGAGTGAGGCGAGTGGAGGGAGAAAGGCTCAAAGCTAGAGAAGGAGGCTGCCAGAGCCTCTCACCTCTCCTCAATGGGGGCCACCTCCTCTCGGTCAGCCCAGGATGGGGGAAAGGGGCGTCAGGGCACGCAGGGGTGTCCCTTTGACGGCCACAAAGTGAAGGAGGCACTGCCATTGCCCCAACCCTGAAGGCTCGGCCCAGGAGCAGCTTGGAAAGTGAGGGAGCTTGCCATGGAAGCGCCTTGATGTGCTCCTTCACACCCTTTCAAAAACCTGCTCCTGGGGCCAGGCCCCCCTGGCATTCCCCACACTATGCTCCTGGGTCTAAGCAGTTTTCCACTTGTCCCATGCTTTCTAGGCATGGGTCCAAGTGGTTCTCTGTTTGCCCCTCCCCCACTTTCCCCAGGAAAACCCACTCTTTAGCACTGAATTGGTGCAAGCATCAACCCACTGAAAACCCAACTGACATTTGTTCCAATTCAGTGGTAAAGGTAGAGTTTTCCTGGGGGGAAATGGGGGCCAAGAGGAAGTCTGGATGAGCTCTAAGTCCTACTTTGCCTTGCTCTCTGCTGCTACTTCTGTTCTGCCTGGATCAGCAACTCAATGCTGTCTAATCTCAGATACATCCTGATTCACAACTGCAATTTATCTCGGTATCTGATACATTCATGCACTTCCCACCCAGATTAGGAAGCTGCCCTATACCAAGCCAGACTGTTTGTTCATCTAAGCTTTTATTCTCTCCTTTCACTGACAGTGGTGTTTCTCATCACTTGTTATCTGTTTAAAAATAAAGAAACCCTGAAGAAACCAGGATTTGAATCCAATACCACAGTACCACTTCTCACACCAGACCTAGCTACTCTGCTTTCCTGAGACAGACCCCCAGACCCAAGCATCAGTGGGCTACAAAAAGCCTTTTAGCTCAATATATCTTCTGGGCAGTCCACCCAATTCTACACCCACACTCTAAATGACATCTTTCTAATGCAATACAGCAAGCATATTCCACTGCAACAAAACAGGCAATTTCCTGTAATGCATACAACACCACAGCATTAACATAGTAAGACATCAGTGCACAAAAGGTTGAAAGACTCAACTTGCTCCATAAATGCAGTATGTTGGGGGTGTGAAGTTAGAAATGGCAGGTGTGCCTCTGGGGTTCAAATTAAGCACCCATGTTTTAGTTAGAACACTAGATTGGAAACAGGCAGAGGGAGCTGGGACTGGTGTAGCACTTTATGCAGCCTGCAGTGACAAATTTAACTGGGTGTATTTCATGCATTACTTTGACATACAGACATATATATTTCAGAAATTAAGAAATGTACACGCCTTGAAAACAGCTGCTAGTGACCTAGTGCATTACAAACCTGGCTAATCTAAGCTTTTCATTATGTGTGAAGCATCCCAAACTATTTAAACTATTTTGTTTTCAGTTCTGAAGTTGGCTACACATGTACTAAAAGCATGTGAAATATTCCATGTGCTCCCAGTTAAGAATGCACATAAATGGACAGTAGAATAACAAGCTTAGATATAACAAAGTTGGGAATAAATCAATGCCTGCTTGTGTTTAAATATTTCTGCCAAACTTCCATTAGCAACATGCTGAAGTTGCTGGAATTAAGCTGCCAGTTGAACAAGAACTTACTTGATATTTTAAAAATTGTTAGAATCTAATCAAGAGAATAATAGTGCTTTAGAAATAAACTGAATAATGGTACTCTCAAAGCAAGCAAGGTTTTGTCATTTCATAGCACACAGACACTTGGGATACTGCAAGTCATTTCCCTAGGGTTTTTTACATTGAACACAAATGGGTGTATCCAATGTCCTACTCAGAGCAGACCCATTAAAATTAATGTGCCTAAGTTAGTCATAGCCATCAATTTTCACGGGTCTACTCTGAGTAGGACTGACATTGGATACAGCCCAAAGATTTGCCACAAAAATGCAAAATACTATTCTTCGCCTTATACGTATACTTAATAAGACAAAATACAGAATATTTCATCTTACAGCAATAAGACAGTATGTGTTTCTTCCCTATAAAACCTGCATCCCAAGAGAACTTGAATGAATGCTATAGATGTGGTTAGCAACCACATACATATAAAGGGCACTTGACATAAATCACAGAAGAAATGTCACAGCTTTCTCATTTTCCAGGCAGTCGCACTGATGGCAAATCTACACTACTAAGTTAAAGCAGTTATCACCTCTTTACAGAGAATTCTGGGAACTGTGGTACTGCAAGAGGGGGATAGGAAAGGCAGTTGGTATTTCATAACAAATAATTATCAATACTTCACTAAAATTCCCAGGTTCTTTTGAGTGAAGCCATAAAAGTTAAAACCAATGCATGTTGTAGCATACACATCCTGTGAGCATATGCATGAGCATTTTGCCACAGAATTCCTTTGGCACCTACTTTGTAGAACTGCCAAGACATGCAGGCTGGTAAAATTATATTACTATGTCACTCCCCACCCCCACCCCACCCCCCAAAATATGTATGGCTTTACCAGCAGTGAAGTTCTTATGTGATGTGACGGGGAAATACATATTTAGAGCCAAAATGTCTTAGAAGGAGGAAGGTAGCCTTGCTAAGTCGGTGAAGGAAATAAGCCAAACAAAAGGTGCCTAGTTAAATATAAATGGAAGTGTACTTCCCTTATGTCTGAAGATTCCTAATGCGGAAAACCAGCTCTCCTAGAGTAATCTATTCTTACTAATTGGCTAGCTGTAGCAGTTGAAACTCATTAAATCTTTTTGCCACTATTTAAGGTTTATGTTATGAGATAGTGTCTAAGGAGGACACAAGAGAATGCATTTTCTCTTCTGGCCACACTGAAGTTTTCTGTTCTGTAGAATCAAATAATTTTCAGTGGCAAATATTTTCAGCTGATAATTTATGTGTACTGCGATGGGGATAATAGTGGTACACTGGAAAGTCCTCCTAAAAACCACAGGTTGACATGTTTTTGGACTATTTTGTACATCTTCAAATACACGATGTGAGAAAAGGAGGGAAGCCTGTGGTTTTGGCAGACTTGCTTACAAGTGGTAGTAATCAGCATATGTGTATGTATGTCTTACCATAGGTTGCTATAAACTAGAAGACACAGGAAATTATGGAAGGATAAAGACAAAGCTTAACGCGTGATAAAACGTTACTATTTGTGCCAAAATGCAAGAGGGAATCAGCTTATGGCAAAGAAATCCCCCAGGGAGGTCCCTCTAAATTTAGCTGCTGTGCTGTTTTTTGCTTCTTCTCTCTTTTATCATGTAGACTGAGTCCTGGTGCATATTTCTTACTTTACCCTGGATCTTTAAGGATTATGTCCTCCTTCAGACAATAAACCACTATCACCCTTGCATACTTTACCAGGGGTGCCCAAACTTTTTTCAAAGAGGGCCAGATTTTAAGTGAACATGCGTGAGGGCTGACCAAAGTGGTTGACCTTTTTTACGATTTTACCCCAAAGTTGTTGAGTTTTTTAAAGATTTTTTTATTTTTAGGGGATTTTACTGCCACAAGGGCTGGATTAAACCGACCAGCAGACCGGATTAGGCCCCTAAAACAGACTTTGGACATGCCAAATCAACTTTGTGTAGGGGAAACAGAAATGTACGGATGTGGTCTTAATCTGGTAACTGAATCAGGGACATGACAACTCTTCTGTCTTAAGTCACTGTCCATTATTAAACCAGGTTGTCATGTGAACTATGTGGCTAGAGAGTTTTTCTTCTTTCACAACCAGAGAGATTTGGGATAGACAAAACAGTATAAGAGCACTCCTGCTGGACCAGACCAAACCCTGCTGGACCAGACCAAGCAGGACCACAAGGATAATAGTTATTTGTGGTTCGAGGACCCGACCCCCGCAGTGTGAAATGAATACACAAGGACACGTGATATAAGATTAATGGGCAAAGAAAGGCCACAACTTTATTGATTACAGCAGTGAAAAGGTATTGGCTTAGGCATTGGATCTCTAAAACAAGTGGGTTTATTCACCAGTAGGTGGAGCCTGTTGATGCTAATCCAACTATAGGCTCACCCCTGATGTCACCGAGGGTCGTGCCATGGCCTCCTGCCAAGCAGGCATCGGACGGAATACACGACCCCCAGATTCCTTTAACGGAATACCCAAAAATTGAAGGCATAGGCGATGGCCACACCTAGCCCTTTGACACACCACAACACATTATTCCAATGCCTAACCTACCCACCAATACCACAAAAGTTGTGACGATTGCTACGAGGTAGGCAAAAAACCCAAAAAGCCTAATGCCAAATGGAAAAACTCCTACCAGGCCCCTTGGACAACCAGGGCGACCAACCTAAGGTCCATAGCAAGGCCAATGACCTAAGCCCTAACTCAAAGGGAGTGGAGGGTGGGTGACTCGCGACGAGACGGCGAAGAATGAGGCCGGGGCAAGGCTGGCGCCGCAGCAAAAGGCTGCTGAACACGCCCCCTCTGAGGCACCTGGTTGGATGCCTGCCGAGGAGCGTGGGCGCCAGCCAGGTGAGGTGGAGGCAGGGGCGGCGCTCGGGCTCCCGTCCACAACCACTCCCCTCTCTTCCAGGGAGGAGAGTCTTTCCTGCTGTTCTCCAGCAACTGCCATCCAGAGGCATTGCATTCATTACTGTGAAATTACTAAAAAAAAGTGGTACCTCAGGTTACATACGCTTCAGGTTATAGACTCCGCTAACCCAGAAATAGTGCTTCAGGTTAAGAACTTTGCTTCAGGATGAGAACAGAAATCGTGCTCTGGGGGCGCGGTGGCAGCAGGAGGCCCCATTAGCTAAAGTGGTGCTTCAGGTTAAAAACAGTTTCAGGTTAAGAACGGACCTCCGGAACGAATTAAGTAATTAACCCGTGGTACCACTGTATGTTAGTCTTTTCTAGTATATGCATGCAGTTAAACACTGGACACAATGTAAGAAGAGCTCTGCTTTTAGAACACATCTGAAGGCAGCCCTGTTTAGGGACGCTTTTAATGTTTACAAGACTATTGTATTTTAATACTTTGTTGGAAGCAGCCCAGAGTAATGGGGAAACCAGCCAGATGGGCATGGTATAAATAATAAACTATTATTATCAAACCAGGAAGCCTATCCAGTCCAGCATTCTGTTCTCACAGTAACCAACCACATGCCTAAAGAAAGGCCATCAGCAAAATGCACGCTAGCACCCTCCCATGTGTGATTTCTAGCAACTGGTATTCATAAGCATATTGACTATGATATGGAATATAATACAGCCATTATCACTACTAGGCATTGATAGCCTAATCCCTCCACGACTTTGTTGGCTGAACTGATTTAATGTCATGGAATGTTTAAGGACATTGGTTCAGAATGCAAGCTATAATGAAACTGTATGTTTTGCCCACTGATAAAGGTATACATTCATGTTTAAACACAGTACAAAACCTTTATTTTAAATATATATTTCTACTGGATGCACACAGCCACAAAGACAGATGAAGCCCTTCTGGTAAGGGTTCATCCATGTTAGCTAATAAATGCTGAATTTGTATTGAATTGGTGAGTGTTTAATATATTTTATCAAGTTCATTGGGTTTCTAGATGTAACTTTATAGTAGAGGGGATAACTCAAGAAAAATGTCCATAAGCTTTCTAACTGTTCAAGGACAAAGCATCAGCAACAAAAACCTGGACTGATAGAGGGGATGCAGCAGTGGAGGCAAAAGAACTAAGACAGCAAGGGGATCAGGGAGGAGGAACTAAACTCTGCATGGATTTGAAATGACTGCCAAAGGTTGATGGCAGATTTCTAGTACAGTACCTAAAATCCGAGCAGTATAATATTCTAATTTACTGCTTATGTCACTATGCACATTTTCCACAAGTATTCACTTCTACAAGCCAAAATACAATAAACAAACTCTATGGAAAAAGTTAAAACCTCTGTTGTGCAGAATTTGCTATTAACTCTTTATTCTTTATAATTAATACCATTACTCACTAGACTCCAGTTGTTAAAGAAAAGGGCTCCATCTTATTATAGTTGGACGCATATATCCTCTCAAAAAAATAACATGTCATAAGAATGGAATGTTTCCGATCATCAACTGTTAACTGGGACAAGCCTTTGCCGTGCTGTAAACTCCTTCCAAAAACTGCTATCAAACTGGTTTGGCTTTTCCTCCCAACACTTTGTCAAATTCATGGCTTGAATAATTCAGAAATGTTGGTTCTTAAGCCCAGTTTTCTATATAGTTCACGTGCTTAGGCATGTGAGCAGTATCAGGAGTGACCTCCCAGTCAAGCGTGTTTCTTAAAAGAGCAACTTTTCTCTTTTTTTCCCCTGGGTCTCCTTTACCTATCAACTAGAAGGCAGCACTGCCTGGTGCCCCACACTGTCCAGATATTTGGAGGGTTGGAGATGTGGAAGCTGCACATGCCATGACTGGCGAGGTTCTGAAAAAATTTCTCCTGTTTAGTGGATAGCCAGTAGGAAACCATATCAAGATATTTGACAATATGAAACAGGGCATCACTTGTAAGGGCATCACTTATAGTGACAGCAGGAAAATCAAACCATGCAGATTACTGTCACAGGATCTGGTGGTGCAATACCAAATAATTATAGGCAGCTTCATCATTTTCCTCCAAGCTCCTGGGGTCCAAGGTCCAAGGTGAGCATGATGGGAGATGGGAGAACTATGATATATACCTGTTCTGGTTTCTTTCCCACATGCTAAACTTTATTGCCAAAAGGGCACAGTAAGAGCTAGGTTTCAGAGTTAGCAAAACAAATAAACAAACAACCATCCTATGAGGCAGTCCATCTCTGTCTCTTGCCTTTCTACCCTTAGGATTTAGTGGAGTTATGTTTTATTTTCATATCCTGACTTTTAGGACAGGAAACTTTCAAGATTCTGTGCTACAAGATTGCTCACCTCCTTGCTCTACCCCCACCCCACCCACAGCTACATCTGCCCCATAATGCAGAAATCTGAGCAGCATACCAGTACCATATAATGGCTTTTACCAAGGAGCAGCTCTCAGCGCTATAGCTGGACACATGTGTTTCTTACATTAGTACTAGTGCTCTAGCTCTCGATCCTTAACAGACAATTTTGCAGCCCATAGCTCATTTATCTATATCTACCGTGTAAGTCAGAAATGTAAGATTTTCATTTTAAATAATGGAGGTTAAGACAGTGACTAACACCACTGGGCTTAGAACTCAGCTTGCTATGAATCTAAATGTAATTCTGATAATATCAGTTAATTCTTTGTGGCTGTAGACTCTGCAATTTGATTTGTACTTTTGGAGCTGCAGCAAAACCAGTCCATGACTAAATCTAATCGAAGCATGAAACATCAGTTATACCTTCCCCTCTACATGATTCAGCAACAAAATGATAATCACCCATCTTTTCTCAGTGTTAATTTCTCTTGGTGCAGTGAATATGGACTGGGGAGGCTGCATTCAAATCCATTCCTGCCTATGAAGTTCATTCAACCACCTTAGACCAGTAACTATCTCATGATTATTGTGAGGATATAATGCAGTAAGCTGAACTCTTTAATGTTGTTGTTTAGTCGTTTAGTCGTGTCCGACTCTTTGTGACCCCATGGACCAGAGCACGCCAGGCACTTCTGTCTTCCACTGCCTCCCGCAGTTTGGTCAAACTCTTTAATATACAAACATAAATCTGCTCCCGCTAATCTGGTTTGCCTTCCTTTCCATACAGACACCACACTAAAGACTATTCATGTGTTTCCTATGCCTAATGAACAAGCTACTGTACTAGCCATCTCTTCTCTTAACAAAATGTATCAGTCCCCTTTCATAGAAATCTGGAGCATTTCTGAGAAGTGTGCAGCCTTGATTTACTTATTTAAATGTGAACATCTATGGTATCTATGGTATTTGATTAGTGGTGTTTGACTTGACCAAACACCATCTGTCACTTCATGAACTACACTTTAGAATTTCTCTTCTCGTAAGACTAGCTACATTTCCAGTGTCTCCTAATTCTCAAGCACACATAAATAGTTATTTCTTCTTTATCAGTTATAAGTCAGCTACAGGAGAAGAGGAAGCAAAGTAACCTAGTATTTGCTACAGAGTGGATTGGGAGTGATCCAATGGTTGGAGGGGTATTCATGGAAGGATCACTCCATGGTGATGTTCAGATAGCTGTGAATGATACCCCAGCAGGGAGGGGAATTGCTTTACCTGTAAAGATAAAGGTAAAGGGACCCCTGACCGTTAAGTCCAGTTGCGGATGACTCTGGGGTTGTGCACGCATCTCGCTTTATTGGCTGAGGGAGCCGGTGTTTATCCGCAGACAGCTTCCAGGCCATGTGGCCAGCATAACTAAGCAGCTTCTGGCGAACCAGAACAGCGCACAGAAACGCCGTTTTACCTTCCCGCCGGAGCGATACCTATTTATCTACTTGCACTTTGACGTGCTTTCAAACTGCTAGGTTGGCAGGAGCAGGGACCGAGCAGCGGGAGCTCAGCCCATCATGGGGATTTGAACTGCCAACCTTCTGATCGGCAAGCCCTAGGCTCTGTGGTTTAGACCACAGTGCCACCCGCGTCCCTTGCTTTACCCTTAGTGGGCCCCAAAGGAGAGTGAAGACTGCAGTTCCTTGTCAGAAGAGGATAATACAACTTCCTTGAATGGAGAGGTAGTAGTACCATGGGTTCATCTTGCAGAAATGCTTCCAGTTTTCTTTCCCCCCACTGGCTCAGAGGACAATTCCCTCTCTCGTTCTGGCCTCATCCCTCAAATAAGGAGCATAAGCCTAGGGTAATGGCATGGATGACATTCCTGGCAATATGGCTCACACACCTGTTGAGGCCTTAGTCTTGCTGTAGAATGGCAAGATGGAGACACCAAGCAAAAACAATTATTCAAAAGTGCTACCATTGATTTCATGGAATTCGGAAGCTACCTTAGCTTCCTGAAGAGCTCCAGACAGTGAAGCAGGCCGACCAATGGTTAGAGTGTAGGTAGCATAGGTTTCGCTACAAAAATGATCAAACATAGTTAAGAGTGCATAATTGCACCTAGCATGGGGTGGTGGCAGCAAAGGCATCCACTGAATCCTTGGTGAAGTGCCCAGAAGAGCTGCTTCATGCCATGAAGCAGCTGGTTTAGTCCAGCTCAGTTTCAGAAACAAGTAACTATGCAGCGGTCTTCTGTGAGGTCAAAAATCCTCCTACTCCTTCCAGACTTGGTGCCACAGCTACTGCAGGTCTATTGGAGGCCAACAGAGCACCATCTGGTCAGAGATTATAGAATTAGTCTCAGTTACTGTAGCCTGAGAATGTAGAGAAGATGCTTCCTTGACCCTTTCACAGCTGGTAATATCTAGCAGGGAGAGACAGAATGGGTCCAGGAAGTGATTCACTACAGGCAGAGTAACACCCTCCACTACGAAAGTAGTGGCACAACCCCTCCTGAACAGACAAATCCCTGGTCCCTAATTTGATAAAACCAAGGGCTAGGATTTGCTGAAACAAATTTGGAAATGGGGATGTAGAAAGGGGAGGTATGGGGAAGTCGGCGAAGTAAGGTTTAAGAAAAAAAGGATATGAAACTATACGTGTATGTTTGTGTGCTTGTTTGTTTGTGTTGTGTATTGTTTGTGTTTATAAAAACTGTGAAAAACCAATAAAAAAATTATAAAAAAAGACAAATCCCTGGTCCCAGTCTACTGATGCCCACTCTCAAACATTCCCTTCTTGGGCAACATCATCAAGAGTAGTGGCCAGCAAGCTGCAGGTGTGCCTGGAAGAAGCAGCCTATCTGGACCCATTTCAATCTGGCTTCAGATCTGGTTTTGACACCAAAACAGTATTGATTATCCTGACTGATAAGTTTTATCAGGAGTTCAATCCTGTTGATTCTCCTAGATCTCTCTGTGGCTTTTCACACCATTAAACATGGTGTCAATCTGGAGCAACCCAGAGGGTTGCCACTGTATTAAACTAACTCCACACCTACCTGCAAGGTTGCTACCAAAGAGTAGCATTGTGGGACTGCTGCTCAGTTCCATGGTTTTTAGCAGAAATGGTTACTACTGCACATGGCAGAATTTTATTCTTTGACATTTTCATTTTTGTATTATTAACTCTGGTGTTGTATGGTCATCCTGGGCTCCCCTTAGAGCAGGGTGGCCCAACTTTTCATAGCAAATGGGCCACCAGAGTACTTCAACACAGAACCTGTGGGACATACTGCCTTATTGTGTGCAGTGGGGGGAGTGAAGCCAAAATTTGACATTCCCCCAGTCCAGAGCCATAGCTAGGTGATCTTGTGCCCCTGGCAGAAACGTCCAGATTGCATCCCCTAGCCAAGGACAAATTAGCTGTTCTTTCCTCCTCTCCTCCAACCCCCCTCCACCCATTTAATTCCTCACGCACTTCACCTTTCGCAGAAAATCCAATATTTAATTTATTATTTCTTAATAAAAGGTTTCAGCAAAGAAAATGACATTTTGATGTCAGTTGAGAGGTGTTTTTTTATGCAATTCAGTTGTAAACCAATACACAGATAGGCCTAAATGAAACATACTGATTTGTTCCACAGTGATAACTTTACATTATAATACTATAAGATGTAAAATGTCATTACTTTTGCAATATCTGTGTTATTTGGTTTTTATAAAGTAAGAAAGATATTATTATTATTCACAAGTCACAAGTTACAAGTTTTGAACCAATTCTTATAGTATTAATCCAGACAAAGGGGTGTTTTCTTTGTAAAAGTATTTAAGCCAAAACAGGCCCACATTTCCCCATTTTTCAAAGGGGGATGTTCTGTCTCTGTTATAGAAAGTAGGGTGAAATGCCAATGGTATTACAGGAGAAGACTGAGAGGCCACCCTTGGGAACCATTTCTTCCAAACTTTTAGATTATATAATAAAAAGGGGTTTTCTATCTCAATAAAAAAATTATTAATTCACCAAAATGGGTCCCCTCTTATTGAATTCTGATCATTTGGGTTTTCCATATTTAGCCATGCTATTTGTTGAGCTCCTTGAATTACCAGGAAAATGCTATGTAGATGGGCTGCTGCATAGTACCACATGATATTAGGTACTGCCATGCCACCTCCTTTGGCTGGTTGATATAATGCTTTATATGGTAACCTTGGCTTTTTATTCTGGTGTATAAATTTTAGAATTGTACTCAGTTCTACCAGAGGTGTTCAGTTACAAACCTCAGCAAAAACTGCTTGCTTTTTGATATTTAAAATTAAAATGCACAAAATGTTTCCAATAAATAATTATTTTTTAAAAATCATTTTCTTAGAAAACAGAAAAGCCCTCAATATAATTGCATGTATATTGCCTTCCCTTCTGGTTCCTTCCTTCCTTTAAAAAATGTTAAACAACATAGGTTTGTACTGAAATTATTCATTTAAGGAATGTATTTACTTTGCTTGCTGAAATATTGAGCAACACTTGATTTCACTGTAACAACAGCTGTAAATATTGCCACTGTAGATTGAAGAAAATTGTGCAATGGCAGATCTGCATGACTAGGGTATTTGCCTTTATGATTGATAGGAATCACATATATTGTCACAAGGGGTTACTTGAGATGACAAAGACTGGACAGCTGCTAAACCTCAGTATGAACGAATCTGTCCAAAGGGAAGAGAACAGTCATCTTAAACTGCCTGTACAAAGGGCCCATCTATACCAGAGGTTGATTCCCAACTTCTTAAAACTGCCAGATGCCACTCACCCAATTAAGTGTGGTGCCAAAACTTTGTTGACTCAGCAGCATAAACTACACAAAGCTCTACTCTCTCATTAGCAACTAGCTGCAAAAAGACCTAAGTTTTCTTTTTAAATTCTGCATTAACATTAGCCTCATATGAAGGCTGACCACCACTGTTTTCTGACTACCACTGTTTCCAACAGACCAGCAACACAATAAAAATGACAAGAGAGCACCTCTCCAAAAATCAGGAAAGTTCATGTTGGAGCTGCCATTTCTGCTTCTCTGCACTATTCTGTGTGTGCTCTAGTTGTACAGCTACCCAGCACTGCTAAAGGAAAGTATGGGGAAATCTGAATCATGGACTCCCACACTGCCCCCAATGTCTACAAACTGCCATTTTTATTTTATTTTTCATTTTATAATTTATACCTTTTTTGAGGAAATCCCTCAATGAAGCATCTTACAAGCACTAATATGTGCAAACTGCTACTGAATTAGTTTCAAGGAAAGCTTTCCCTGCTTACTTTATATTCTTTTTTGAAAATAATTCTCAGAACCGTAAAACTTAATGCCATAATATCAATGTGTTGACTGCTATGAACTGAAACCTTCCTCTAGTATATATCTAGTATATTTTTTCCTGTTCTGAGAAAATACTTAGAGACATAAAATGTGTATAAAACATTAGTGAAATCAGAATTGCTCCCAATTCTCTCTTAACACACCTCTTTTCTGGCTAATAGCAAAGCGGAACAAGGATGTATTTAGACTTTTTGTGAGTTTAAAGAACAGGAAGATCCACTCATCTCTTGGTCAGTTAAATATTGTGAAACTATAATTAAAGAAAGGTTTGTAAAGCACCATAAGCTTTTCTTAATATCAAACTACTGCACTGAACCACAAACTCTGAATGAATGTGCCTACCTGCAACATTGAGATACCTACAATAAGGATGTAAAGTAACAATTTATAATTTGGTCTGTTGCAACAGTTAACACTCCATTCTACACCCTTACAGGATTTGCTTGTGTCATGCAGCAGCTCTAGTTATTTCAGTGTTCAGTGTACACATGGAAGTGGCCACATATATAAAATGCTCATGTGCACAGAAGCTCCATCAAGAAAAGTCTCCAGGTTGGGCTGCATCCCTTAAAAAAGTGATAATTTACATGTAACATTATTTTCCCTTTCTAAGCTCTCACATCTCTTTCTGACAGAGCAAGCCAGTAAAATGGTACCTTGGTTTAAGAACAGCCCTGCTTACGAACTATTCGGCTTACGAATTCTGCAAAACCAGAAGTAGTGTGAACTTTACTTCGGTCTAAGAACAGAAGCCGAACAGTGGAAGGGCACCAGCGGCGGGAGGCCTCATTAGGGAAAGCATGCCTTGGTTTAAAAACGGTTTTGGTTTAAGGACGGACTTCCGGAACGGATTAAGTTCATAAACCGAGGTACCATTGTATGCCGAACTGCCTAAAGCTTATCACATGATTAGAGGATATTTGCACATGACCAGTGCCCACAAGAGAGTCCTCTAGAACCAGCAGAATAGAGACTTATTATCACATAATTTTGGAGCAGGGCAGCGTACACCTACCCAATACAAGCATTTATTGATTCTCTGAAATGATGCCTTCAATTCTTCTACAAACAGAGGGAGCTTATCAATCAAGAGTATGACCATACTAGAGTGGATAATGTATTTATTTAAACAGCATTTCTTGGGTTAAGAAGAAAATTTAGTTTCCTATTTCCTAATAAGTGTATGAAGATATGTTATGAAAATTAATGTGTTTTTAACTGTTTCTATTTTCTATGTTTTTTGTTTTGTTTTTTTCTTTTTTTCTTTTTTCATTTGTCTTGTTATAATTTGGAAACTTTAATAAAATATCATTTAAAAAAAGAAAATTTAGATTTCCCAAATTACTCTCAAATTATGGATGCAACTAAACTGGAGGAATAGAAAAAATTGTAAACAATTCATCAACAATAACTTTAACCTCAAATCTCATACACATTTGCCTGCAAGTAAATTCAACTGGTCTTAAATTGCAGTTGATTTAAAACAGCATTGTACAGTAAATATTTTAAAGTGATCCTTAAAAGCTGGTTTTAAAAAGCAAAAATGTGAAACAACGCTTTTCCAAGGGTCCCATTGGTGTTATATTTTGTTTCAGATCTAGAATGATTCAGGTTGTAATATATTATTCATCATATACAAAGCAGAGGGCATCAGTTCACAACTTTGTCCCACAATGACAATCCTTTTAGAAATAAGTTTGCTTTGTTTGAAAGTACAGTTGTTCTTTTCAGGCTACACGTTTTAAAACACTCATTCAAGCAGATTCTCCCCAGCACCACCACAGGCTTCTGAATCTTGCACTTCAGTCCAAAACTAACAGTGTTTTCATCCAAAAGGTCATTGGCTCTATTCATTTTGGTAATCACTTGGAACTGTTACAGCCACCTCCAACTCTGCCTTTAATACAAAGAAGAAATGTATCCAAATATATTTGACAGAAGACTGACTACTATATAAACAGGAAAATTGTTAGTAGGATATCCAGTGCAAATAGCTTAGAATCCAAAAAAAACTACAGATACATACATAGCAACCCAAGTGCCATTTCCTGCTTTGTGGATATAGATCCATACACACATACAGAATCCACAAAACAACACTGATAATTAAACTGTGAAATTGGGCTAAATCAAACATTAGACATATAAAGGCAAATATTATTTTTGTGGTGGATAATAAAAACATGAGTTTTCCAATGGAAATAGACTCATTTCCTAAAACATAAATGGGGGGGATCTCTATGTGCACAAAAGTTGGATTTCTAGATTCTAAGGGGACTATTGTTCCTAGTTTTATTTTAGACAATCAGTACAAAATGTAAACAATCATAAGGAAGATAATATGTAAAAGCTACTAGATAACTTCCAATTCTGGGAGGTCTGTTCAGAACCCAAAAGCCACACTGGCAACATATCATCAAGTAATAGGTTGCGGCTGATTTGTTCACTGGTCCAGGGATCTATCTTCTTTACTACCTCTTTGTAGCCTTTTGCTTATAATTAAAGTTGCTTATAAAGTTTCAACATCCTGGGACTGACAAACAGACATGACTGGATCCTCCCTTATGTCTCATCATTATCTTGACAATAACCAGTGTAAAAATTTACTAAATCAAGTTTCAAAAAAGAAAAAAGAAAAGAAAAAGCCCAAAGGTTGAATGTATACTTTAAAAAAGGAGATAGAGGAAGATATCAGTCAGGATCCAAGGCACTATGAGATTAATATTGTATGTTCAATGGATTCTTTAACCTGCCCCCCCCCCCCATATTTTTGAAGTGGTGGGTGTGCTGTTTTTGGAGCCCAGCCATTACATATAAAAGTCTCTCTCCCACCTATTCACACTCCCACGACATCACATCACCTCAACTCATAAAGGATTTGCTGCTGAGAAAACGTACCTAAATTGCAGCCAGTAAAATGTTAAACAATTGCAAGAAATGGGAATGGTGTTTGCTATTTCATGCTTCTCACTGTTTGAACCATTTTTGAACTGTTTTAGTTACTTTGAATTTTTGCCAAAGCAACTTTTGTTTCTGAATCTTAATATCAGGAAGAAGGTTAGTGGGCCTTTTACAGACCAAGTGCCGGTACTTGCAAAAGCATTTCCCATCAACTCATCCATTCTGATACTGTAGATAAAGTGATGGCCAAGCTTGGCCCTCCAGCTGGGACTACAATTCCCATCATCGCTGACCACTGGTCCTGTTAGCTAGGGATGATGGGAGTTGTAGTCCCAAAACAGTTTGGACATCACTACTGTAGATGAAAATGATGATGAATAGCTCACAATACTTAAAAAATATACATAACAGACATATTTTACCCCTTTAAATTAGCCTAGTATAGGAAAGATGTAGAAAGATTTTGTAACAAAATACAATTCTACCTAATTTCCCTCCCCGCAAGGCTAAGAGCCCATGAATAATGTTTAGTGGAAAATATGGGTGAAATTGAACAGACATTCATTCAAACAATGCAAAACCTACAGGAAGAAGATAAATGAAAAAGAGAATAGCACTGATTTGGTCTCTTAAAATGTCAGTGTTGTACTCTCATTAAATGGCATACAGTAATTGCCTTAAATAGACAAAATACAATCTTATTACTATAGCACAAATGATAACTACAGCATATAAACCACTTTAATAAACCCCTCTAATAAATCTTGGAATAACCGAAATTGCTCCAGTTTTTGCTGAGGTTTGTAACTGAACACCTCTGGCAGGACTGAGTACAATGCAAAAGTGAGATCTTGAAGAGGAAGAAAGTCACATGGTCTCATTCCAATATACATTTAGAACAACTACTGTACTGGCTTCTCTTATTTACTTATTACAGGCAATGACCAATTAATGTGCCTCTGAACAATGCACAATTGTGCATGCATGCAAGGTGCCAAACCTGGAAGTGACCTGAAAATGTTACTAAACAGGTCACTAAAAGGGTGGAACGGGGGCAGAGCAGAACGGGGGGTGCTTATACATGCTCCGCTGATGTGCACAGTGGCCAGGAATGAAACCCTCATGCAAAATGGTCACCAACTGTATGTATTTATTCTGGCCTTCCTCCCAAAGCTGCCTGGGACGGTAAACAACAAACACAATACAATTTATTTTATTTTGTTTTTAAAAAACCAATCTATATTCTCAAAGATAAACAATCTCAAGGTTGGCAGGAACAATCTATTTCAGCCAACAAATGCCTGGGTGAAAAGGAAGATTTAAAACAACATCTAAATGTTAATAATGAGGGAAGGAAACACAACTAATCAGAGATGGCATTCCATAAGTGAGGAATCATTATTGAAGAGGCTCTGTTTCAGGCCAGCTCCAGCTGGGCAACACCTACCAGTGGCACCACCATCATAGCGTCTCCTGACAACTGTAAGATCTGGGATAGTTGATATTGTGAGAGGTAAACTTTTAAGTACTGTTTAGGGATAATAAGCTAGTTTAGGGCTTACTAGTACAAACACTCTTAATTGGGCCCAGAATCTTATACTGGCAGCATCCTGCACTTTCAAAATTGGTGACACCTAGTCTCATTAGGCTTATCATCCTAGCAGTCACATTCTGCATTTCCAGACCATCTTCAAGGCAGTCCATCACAGAATATGTTGCAGTAGTTCTGACAAACAAGTCACTATAGTATAGACTACTGGTGACAGTCTATCCCAGTCCAGCAACAGCTGTAGCTGGTGAAACAGCATAAGCAGGGCATACACAAACCTGATTACAGAGGCCACCTCAGACTCTGGTGACAGAAATCCAGGAACATCCCCAGACTATTAAAATCCAAGAACATCCCCCAATGGGAATGAAAATGCTCCCAGAGCAGGAAACCCACCTAAATCCTGCACATGAAAACCAGTCACCCACAGCACTTTCCTCTCATTAGGATTCATCTCATTTTATTGACCCCACTCAGGCCATCACTGTTTCTAGCCTCTCATTCAGAAGGAAAGGGAAAACAGAGCAGGACCATGCTCCAAATCCCCAAATGGTAACTCCCAAATGTTTCACATAGATGTTGAATAGCACAGGAGACAGAATAGGCTCCTGTCATAGGAACCTATGTCAATAGTCCCCTAGTATTACTTTCTGGTAGTGACCCTGTAGGTAGCAGAACCTCTCTAATACAGTGCCACCAACTCCCAATCCTGTTGTTCCAGAAGGATACTATAGTGAATCTGTCAAAAGCTACCGAGAAATCAAGGAGAAGCAACAGGGTTGATTCCACCCCATCAATCGGGGTGACCAAGGTTGTTCTGGTGCTAAACCTGGGTGTTAAACTAGACTGAAATGGGTCAAGGCCCACCTACCGGTATCTTGATAACCTGTAATTTGCTTCTCCCAAACATATCTGCAGCTGGCTAGCAAATTGGCAACTGCTTTCTTGAACACCCTGGAGACTGGGTAATAGTTTTCTAAAATCTCAGGGTCCATGGAGGGCCTAATCTGGAGGGAGAGCAGCACCAACTCCCTCACACAGTGTTATCAACCATAATGAGCAGGGATCGAGAGGGCGTGTAGTTGTCATCACCAGTGCAAAGGTCCTGCCCAAATCCTGAGGCTACAACAATTCGAAACAGCTCTGCTGGGTGGTTTACTGAATACACAGTGGAAGCTAAGAAGCTGCCTCTACTGCCTATATTGAGACAAATCCACATCAATACTTAAGCCACATCTGCTCTAGCCGTTGGGATGGCCCACTTCGTTGACTGGAGCTCCTGAGAAAATCAAGGAGCCACCTGGCTGCCACATGGAAGTCCAGGGTATTTATAAGTGATTGTGTTGATGGCCCTGCCCATCTTGCAAGGCTAGGGTCTTGAAAAGAGCACCAGACATGCTTTCTGGAAAATTTCCCGAATCTTTTGATAATCCATCAGCTTCTATCACTCTCTGGGGGCTGGCCAACTTCCAGTCATGGTTATCAAAACTTCACCTCTTCTCCCTTCCAAGCTCCATGAAATAATGCATAGCAAACATACTAGTACAGAATAAACAGGAAGCTAAGCTTTAATGAATTGTTTTTTAGGCAATTCAAATGGTCTGCATTACAGAACAGTACCATAATTTTTTGAATTTAACATGTAGTCAATTTTATGCATACAGTACCTCAGAGATTGAGAGAGGGGAGTATACAAAATAAAGTCCACAACAACTTACTGCCCAGGTTTTCGTCAGTCTGAAAATAGGTGCGCTTTGCAGAGCTGATACCACAGACATGAGGGAATGAAGGTTGTTCAGTTCTAGAAGTTTCTGAGGAGGGAGGAAAAACAGGCCAAAAACCCATCAGTTTTCCATATGGGGTTGGAATGTCCTAGCTCATTCAACAAAATAAAATATGTTCCAAGACCTCACTCTTAATATTGTAAAATATAGAACATACAAAAGAATTGAATGCATTGTGACATGAAACTACAAAATGTAAAGACCAGATGCAAAGGAAACAGATTGCGCTATTACTTAGTGTTCACTTTTAATGCTTATAATGCAAGTAAGTAATAAGCAAATTACAAAATTCAGCACGCACAACACTCATTAGGAACTTTTTTGCTATACAGAGAATAATAACTTACTGTGCAATTCAGAAATATAAACCTGAAGCCAATAGGTTCGCCTCCTCCCTTCAAAGTGGGCAATGTGTTAGATAAACAAAACTGAGTAATAAGCGATATTCACTTAACTCAATAGATCGAAGTTACTTCTGGACTGGCTTACGACAAACTTATTCTCTAACACAGAAGGGCCTTCCCCTCCACTGTTACTAAAGTTTATCATATTCCCATAGATCTGAGAGCTTCCTTACATGGTTGGGCTGTGGTGGGGAATCTTACTTCATAAATATAAGGAGTCTGGGGATGAAGCAGAGACGTTTTACCAACTTCTTAGTTTTGCATTCTTAGGGTTATCACTCATTAAAAAATGTTTTTAAAAACAAAAAGAGAAGTCATACAAATGATAATCATTTCTTGCCATCACTCCAAATGGGTATTCAGAGTTTACTTTTAGCCTGCTAGCATTTGGATCTGATCAATTTCTCTTCAGAGATTTAGCACACCCCTAACAAATTAAAATATCACTATCCAAGTAGCATATACAACAGTATTTAAGCATATTGGTAGGCATATTAGCACAATTGATAAACATCAGAGGGATATTAGTGCAACTGATAATAAAATCAGAGCACCTGGAATTCAAAATAACACATTTCTAAGTCTTTTTAAATGATATTAATTCAAACTTATATTTTCAGAGAATAAAAGAAATGGGAACAAAAATTATCAATTATCCTATAGCTGGCAAATCTCCCAGGTGATTTCAGTCTTCCCCAGCTTGGACCTGGGGAAAGGTGGGCATGCAAGGCATTGGTCCTTGTGACACAGACCAATCAATCTGTTACAAGTTCCAAGAGTGCAAGAAGGTCTTTAAAAAGATGAAGTTGCCATTCCCCATGCTAATGTGGGTTAATTAAAACTAACATTAAATGTTAGTCTAGGAAGTAAGACAGAATTCTGATTTTACATCTCTCTCAGATTACTTTGGCTAGGAATTGGGGCATTCCTTAAAACATTTCAGGTCATTTACAAAAATATAAAAGGATAATCATTACTTGGGCAGGAGACGAAGGGGAAAGTGCTAGATTCTGTTGTCTAGGTAGCATGCATAAGCGCTAGGATTGACTGATTTGTTCGCTGTCTTCTCAAATGGATTTTGCCCTTTAAAAGCAGAAGAGTTGATGAATATCACTGGCTTAGCCAAATATGTCATTCAGTTTACCTCCTGCAGGGGAGAATGGGAAATTTCTACACTGTCTTTGCAATCCTCAGTTGTTCATTGTATAGGAAAAGAAAACTGCTCAAAAGGGACTGTTCCTTATTCCAAAGCATATCTGGATTTTTTTTTATCTGGATCTTGATTCTGAGGCTGTTTCCTTATCTGGAAATGTTACTTGATACGTTACATACATTACTTGATTAACAGCCTCCACAGGTGGGAGGAACATGTGATGAGTCTAAGTCTGAGCTATAAGGCAGGTGCTGGTTTGAAATATGTCTCCAAAGACAAGAGTGAAATTAAGATGAGATGATTAGAATGATTACAAAGCCAATAATGAAACAGGAAGGGGAGAGGAGGTAAGTAAAATATGAGGAAACAGTCGGATTTGACATATGGCTACAGAGTGCTGGCTCAACTTGCAGTGATATACTGCTTTTCATGGTGCTAGTTATGCAGCAGACTCTCATCCAAACTCTTGTTTACTTATATTAATTAGGTTTTTTTCCTTGCCACTTTCTTAAAGTGCCTCTTTAATTTAATAAAGTGTTCTACTGTAAACACAAATCACTCCTAAAAACTGAACAGCTAATGTGCGGGCAGAATCACATGAGTTTCTCAACTGCAATTTACTGGTCAAAAAGCTAGATTTTGAATTTTCTTTTACCTTGTATGTAATTCCAAGATACCTCAATACAAAATAAGTAGTTTACTCAATATTTTCGAGAACTTGAAATATTCATAAGCACTTCTATTAAGGTACTGAGTAAATTTACCCTGGGATTTTGTGTTTGGTAAAATGTCACTTAGCCTAAAGCTCTGTGGATGAGAAGAATTAAGTGACTGAATTCATATTAGAATTAGCCAACACAGTAGTATTATCTGTTCATATATACGGATAGATGTAATATGGATAGATGTAATACAGCGGTACCTCGGATTACATACGCTTCAGGTTACAGACTCTGCTAACCCAGAAATAGTACCTCGGGTTAAGAACTTTGCTTCAGGATGAGAAAAGAAATTGTGTGGTGGCGGTGCAACAGCAGCAACACCCATTAGCTAAAGTGGTCTTCAGGTTAAGACCAGTTTCAGGTTAAGAATGGACCTCCAGAACGAATTACGGTAAGTATGTAACCAGAGGTACCACTGTAACTAACAACAATTTTTCTGCTGGCTAAATTGCCCCTGGTTTCTACAGAACACATTTTCTTTTTCAACAGTACAAGAGAAACAGAAGATGGCTATGAAGTGGCAAAAATATTTAGAGAGACTTTTATTTAAAAGCAAAAAGCTTACCTTTGCTATTTTCACAAAATGGCTCAATATTTCTGCCCTTATTTTTAATGTCTGTGCTGTTAAAATTTCTCGTACGACCCAGAAACTGACCTATGAAAATAAAAATATTGACTTTAATTTAATGAAAAAAGCAGGCTTCATTGAATTAAAACAAATTTGGTACCACTTAAGAATCTTAAACAACCGGCTCAGATGTGCAAAGCATGTAACAGTGCAAACCACTATGTCTACAAATAAGCATATTCCTATGTCAAAAGGACAGAGAGATAGACATTCTCTGTTTTAGAGAAAGAATGTGTTGAAACATCCACAGGAGGCAGTTGCAGCTAACTAACCCCAGTGCAAGATATTTCATACAAGCTACGTAAGTACCAGTACCTTTGTTGATATGAAAAGATATTGCTATTTAGAATAAGGCACTGTAATTCTCTATCATATACAATCCTGTAGAACCGCTCTAAGAAGTCATGCCTATTGAGTTATTAATAACCACCTGAATTCATCATAGTGATTGCACAGTAAGGTATGAACATTACTGTGACCCAAGCACAGTTGTCCAAATGTGCTTCTTTCCTGAACTGAGTTCAGTTTTGGATTACAGAAGGATGATGTAAGTTTTCTTGGTATTCTATTGAGCCTAGTAACTTCATTGCTCTTTACCAGGCATAGGCAAACTCCAGCCCGCCAAATGTTTGGGACTACAATTCCCATCATCCCTAGCTAACAGGACCAGTGGTCAGGGATGATGGAAATTGTAGTCCCAAACATCTGGAGGGCCGGAGTTTGCCTATGCCTGCTCTTTACTGATAAAATAATTTATTTTCTACTCCAGTTAACATCTATATATATATATGATAGGGCTGTGCTATAAATCGTCATATCGTTGAATGCAAGTATTGAAATAACATCATGATATGTGTTTCAACAAGGCAATATACCAGTGAACAAAAGGTAGAGACTTAGCAGCTTCCCAGGGGTAGCTTAGCTGAACCGATACTTTACAGACACTTTGCAGGTAATTAGCAGGCAAGGTGTCTTCAGCTTTGTTTGCTCTCTCCCTCCTCCCTCCTAACCAATAGGAAATGACAATAAGCCTTCACACTAACCAGCAAACTCTTTCATCTTCACAGTATTTTTCCACTTAGGTAAAGGGACCCCTGACCAATAGGTCCATTCGTGAACGACTCTGGGGTTGCGGTGCTCATCTCACTTTATTGGCCGAGGGAGCTGGCATACAACTTCCGGGTCATATGGCCAGCATGACTAAGCCACTTCTGGCGAACCAGAGCAGCACACAGAAATGGCGTTTACCTTCCTGCCGGAGTGGTACCTATTTATCTACTTGCACTTTGACGTACTTTCGAACTGCTAGGTTGGCAGGAGCAGGGACCGAGCAACGGGAGCTCACCCTGTCGTGGGGATTTGAACCACCAACCTTCTGATTGGCAAGCCCTAAGCTCTGTGGTTTAACCACCGTGCCCTTTCTTTCCACTTAGAGCTCAGTTAATTATGCAAAGCCTGCTAACAATCCAGGAGGAACCTCCCACAACTAGACAATCAAAGATCCAGCAGCAAAGTAAAGAAAGAATGTAAAAAAGAACTGGAAAGCACTTCTTTCTTTTCTCCCACTCCCCCCCCCACCAGTGAAAAAAAGAGGGGGATAAGTTTTTGTTTTTATTTTCTGGTGGTGTTTATGTTGTTGGTTTCCCCTAAATAGCTTCCTCCATATTAAGATGGATGGATGGATTTATTTATTTATTTACTGGAGGCTATCTCTTTGCTTGCTTGCCCTCTCTCCCTCCCTTTGATAAAAAGAGAGAGCTTGGTGGGATGAGGGCTTTTGCGGGGGCTTTCTGTGGGGGGGGGTGAAGGGGAGAGGAATTAGTTGGCCACGTTATGCTGAAATGAGAGGTTGGGCACTATGGGAGAATTATGGGGAGGGTGTTTTTTGGTAAACAGTACAGGCAAATGCATGTCTACTCACAAGCAAACCCTACTGAATTTACTGAGGCTTACTCCCAGGAAAGTAGAATTAAGTTTAGTTGAACTCAGTGGGGCTTATGCATGTATAGATTTCACTTAGACCTCTGAGTGAGGAAGCAGATGCAACTTGACTACTAAATCACTTAAACTAGGGGAGGGGGCACTAGCACACATCAAAAGTATTGCTGCTAAAAGTAAGCCCCCTCCCCTTTTAGCAGCTTTCTTGCAAACCCATCTACAATGAAACAGCTGATGAAACAAAGGCAGGAGGAACACCCAGACTAAGCAGGATTTCCTTCTGTTGCATCCACTGGTGAGGGGTGGAATCCTGCTAAGCACTGGGTTCAGGTGCACAAGATACCTCCAGGCAGGAAGCTCTCTCATGCAATTGGACCAAGCAGAGTTGCCCTCTGTTCACATCAACTGAAATGGGACGGGGTGTGTGCAAAGAGAGGGCCATCCTGCTTAGAACTGGGCATAACAGAGTGCACGTGTGCCTGGACCAAGACACTTTGGAAGCTGCTAAGTGGGCTTTGGACAAGACCCTGCCTTATGACATCAGGTGTAGGATAGGTGGGTGCTGTTTGATCAAAATGGCCCATCAGGCCAAGACTAGCAGACAAGCTTCAGGTTTTTCACCCTTCCCATAGCGGCATGCAACAATAAAAACAAAACAAGTGAAAATAGAAAAAAATCATTCTAAAAATAAATAATGATAAAATGCTGTCCATGAGTAAACTAATATTTCAGGAAAATCTTGTCAACATAAAAAGCTTTTCGTATCTGATGAAATGTGTATAGTCTGGAGACTGTCTAATCTTCAGTGGGCACTGTGTTCCATAGGGCAGGTGCTGCTGTGCTGAAGGACCTGGTATGAGTTGTTATGGAAGAAACCTCTGGAACATTCAGCACCACAAGGAAAGGCTCTGTAGATGACCATTGTGAACAGGCAGTTGTACGGTAAGTCAATCCCTCAGATACCCTGGTCCCAAACTGTTGAAAGCTCTGTACACCAAAAGCCAAGCCTTAAATTTTGGCTGGTAGCATATTGACAACAAGTGCAGTTCCTTCAACACTGGTGTTATGTGTTACTAGAATGCAATCCTGGCCACAAGACGGGCTTCCACACAATAATAGTAGGACAGTCCTATAATCCAATCTCAAGGTTAGCAATGCATGGACAACTGTTGCTAAGCTTTCCCTATCAAGAACAGCTATAGCTGGGACACTAGCTAACACTGGAAGAAAGCAGTCCTAGCCACCATGGCCACATGAGCCTTCATTCATGGATCAAGGAATATTCCTATTCCACCTCCCTGTTCCCTTAGAAGAAGTGCAACCCCATCTAGAATGGGTAACTTCCTGAAATCCCAGGCAGCTATAAGTTTCTAACTATTAACAAGATAGGAAACAAGATGAAGGTTTGATTACTTCATAATTAGCTAATCCATCAAACACAGTTGTTAAAAATTCAGATATGGCAAGTATCTAATTGTACAGTACAGTTACAAATCCAACCTGCATTAAGCTGAGAGACAATGATTATGTATTAACTAATTAGAATCTTTACCTGATTAAACCTCCTTGTAAAGGCAACAACATTGGGGGCAAGGATGTGTTTTTCTTTCTTATTCCATCCACAACTTGCTAGTTCCTAGAAAATATAACATAATACCATCTTTAAAAAAATCTTTCACAGCATTCAATAAAACTTTCCATAAAGAAAACACACCAGCGAAGAAACAGGATTTTAAAATTCCAAATGGACAGAATTGGAAAACTATTATAGCTTCTACTAAAATCTAGTCACTGGATCCTTTGATTTTCCTTGTACTCGCAACAGGTATGTCCCCTATAATTCATTATCTTATTTTTAAATCCTGCCTTTCTTCTGCCTTGGAAACCAAGGCAGCACACAGGCACCCATCCAGGCACTAGCAGGATTCAGACCTGCTAATAGCTTCAGCAGTGTGGTGGTCTTATGCGCATTCAGGCGATACCCTAGGCCCTAAAAGTTAACGCCTGAGTCCAATGCACATAGGCAATGGAACTCACTCCCCTAGGAGGCAACGATGGTCACCAAATTGGATGACTTTAAAAGAGAATTAGACAAATTCAGGGAGGAAAGGGCTATCAATGAATATGCTCTACCTCCAGTTGGAGGTAGCAATGCTTCTGAATAACAGTTCATAGAATCATAGAATCATAGAGAGTTGGAAGAGACCACAAGGGCCATCGAGTCCAACCCCCTGCCAAGCAGGAAACACCATCAGAGCACTCCTGACATATGGTTGTCAAGCCTCTGCTTAAAGACCTCCAAAGTAGGAGACTCCACCACACTCCTTGGCAGCAAATTCCACTGTCAAGCAGCTCTTACTGTCAGGAAGTTCTTCCTAATGTTTAGGTGGAATCTTCTTTCTTGTAGTTTGGATCCATTGCTCCGTGTCCGCTTCTCTGGAGCAGCAGAAAACAACCTTTCTCCCTCCTCTATGTGACATCCTTTTATATATTTGAACATGGCTATCATATCACCCCTTAACCTCCTCTTCTCCAGGCTAAACATGCCCAGCTCCCTTAGCCGTTCCTCATAAGGCATCGTTTCCAGGCCTTTGACCATTTTGGTTGCCCTCCTCTGGACACGTTCCAGTTTGTCAGTGTCCTTCTTGAATTGTGGTGCCCAGAACTGGACACAGTACTCCAGGTGAGGTCTGACCAGAGCAGAATACAGTGGCACTATTACTTCCCTTGATCTAGATGCTATACTCCTGTTGATGCAGCTTGCTGAGAACCATGGAAGGGGAGAGTGCTCTTGTGCTAATGTTTTGTTGCTGGTTTTCCACAGTAACTGTGGGTCACTGTGAGAATACGATGCTGAACTAGATGGGCCACTGGTCTGCACCAGCAGTCTAGTCTTATGTTATTGCATATTTCAAGGTGGGCAGGCACATAGGCACACCTTGATCTCCTCTTTGCTGCAATTTAGGATGGAAATGAACAGAGAAGAAAAGTCTCAGCCATGTCCATAGGTGCCATCGGGGGAGGGGGCGTAGGTGCCTTGGCACTCACAAATTTCCACTCTGGGTGCCCTACCAAGGCCTGTCATGGACACAGACCCAGCCTGGAAGCAGGGCCACACTTCCAGAAGCACATAAGCAGCCACAGTGGCCCCCAACAGAAGCCCCACAGCAGAGATGGAGGCCCTGACCAAGTCACCGCCATGACTCCAGAGAGCCAGCACAGGTTGAGCAGTGTGCACCAGTGGGATGTGATAGCATGGTGTCACGTTGCATGCACGCCACTGGGGCCCAAGTTGGTGCCTCTGACCATGTCCCACTCTCCAGGCCAAGGGAAAGGGTACCATGAGCTCCCACAACCTCTGGAACAGAACACAACTATGGTACCCTCTTTAGGATGACAGCTAATCTTCTGTGAGAAATGTGTTGGTTTTTCTAAGCATATTAAAAATTAAAAGTGATTTTCCCATTCTTTATATAGACCCATCCCTATTTTTCTAAAATTATTAGAAACCTTGATTGCAATGCAAATCCTGTTTTGCAATCTACCATTTTATTTAAGAAACACATCTTGTCGCTAAACGAAACTGAAATTGTATTTTCTAAGGAAATAATTTGGCTCCCTATTCTGATGAAATAATCCTGAATTTTGTGCTTTGTATATTATAGTCAAACACCTCTGTGGCTTTCCTACATCTTAACTATTTTTCAGTATCACTATGGACATTATAAGGCGGCTATGTCTGACTTAATTGTCAGCTCCACGGGGGTAATGTGCAACAAAGGCAAAACATTCTATGTGTCTAATGAGATTTGGCAGGGGGTTGGACTCGATGGCCCTTGTGGTCTCTTCCAACTCTATGATTCTATGATTCTATGAATTGGATGGATTTAAAAGGATGCCCAATTAAGCAAGGACAGTATATGTAAAGCCCACCATAATTAATTTTCACTGGATAAAGTTATTACAGCTGCTTGTTTAATGGAAGGTATTTTAATGAAATCCCATTTCTGTATAACTAGAGAGCATCAGCACATGTTAGCACTTTTGCAATATCAATGTTTCTTGTGTTCACACATTTGGGTGAAGTGGTGCATCACCCTGTCCTGAATCAGAGACTTAATCAGGGCAGTGGTGTAGCATGGGGGCCTGGGGGGCCATGGTCCTGGGCACATAACGAGGTTCCCACATGACAGGCTTCTTCATTGAGGCCAGAGCCACAGGGAGGAAAGCCATGCCCGGGCCAGGCCTTCTGCCATTCAATGGCCCAATGCTGCCAGCCGAAGTGGCAGAGAGGAGGAGAGGCGGCAGTGGAGGCGGTGCCCCTCTACTCTGAGTGCATCCCCACCACACCACTTTCCGAGGCTGCGACTGGAGAGTCTGACCCCAGTCACACTGGGCTGCCAGGTTGGCATGAGTGCACACCCTGCCCCTGTGCCGGGTGGTGGCAGCATACACTCTGCCGCTGAATCAGGGTACTCTGTTAGAGAAGTTTTGGTGGAAGTCTCTGTCCAGAACCCAAGTGTGGTGCAGACAGGCCATAGAGATACCAGTGGCAGCCTTAGGATGGCTACCTTGGTAAATCAGCATATTGGGGGAGGCCATATTCCTGGGCACAACCCTGCTATATACGCTAGGTGCCAAATGGCTCCTTAAACCAGGCTTGCAGTCGCCAAAACAGAATGTCTAGTTGCTGTTTTTTTCAAAAGATGCACTATGATTGATTATCAGCTAAACATTTAGCTAGTTAAGATGATAATCTTGAGCTTGGTGAAGAACTTTGGGAACTTAAAGAAGAAAAGTCACTTGATCCAAGGACAGTTCACATATATATTGGCCTATTCTGACCTCTTTTTCTTAATGGTGACTGCTCCTGTTCAGGCTGCACAATAAAAGCATTTTGGTTCCAGAAATCCATTCTGATTGTACACATAAAATATAACTGATAGAATGCTACAGGATGGGGGTATTAGGGTGTGGAAACAGTCCAGATCCAATGATCCCCAGATGGTGGAGATTTCAGGCACCATCTTGGTGCCCAGGCATCTTTACTTGATCACAAGGGGTTGAAAGCCAGTTGCATAATGCACCTGGCAGCTGGTTAGTTTCAAACATTGCCTTGAAGCAGTTTCAACCCTCTGGTAGGAGGCTGAAATGGATGTACACCCAATACCTGAGCCAAAATTCCACCTACACCTGTAATCAATAAAGTTGAGGCCATTTTTAATCCAGATCTTTGTCTGTCTGAGTTCATTCTATCACACATCACAGTACTCACTGCAAAGGAGAAGGTAGCACTGCGACTGGTACCACAATAAAAACCCATTTTTGTATAATTAGAGAGCATCAGCAAATGTTAGCGCTTCTGCAATAATATTTCAAAAGCACCTTCTATATATATTCTTAACGGAAAAGAAAATCCTCTGAAATGCCACGTAAACTTTATTTGACTTGGAGGTTTTATTACAGTAATGTCAGTGCAATGAATGTCTTTATTCAACCTCAGTGGCCTGGAAATGCTTCTACCCATCACTACCTCAAGGTAACAGTTCTCCTTTATGATTCTGCCAGATTCTCGCATGGTAAAAGGATACTGAGAAATATAGGACAATGATTTTTGCATCTATCATTTTAAGATTCCCACAAAATATCACTGAATTTTCAGTGTGGATGGGAATATAATACAGTATGACCATAAAAATGTGCTTAAATGCTGTCAACATAATATAATGACCACTATATTGTCATCTTATTGCCCAAACACTACAAACTCATTTTGGGATGTGGGCTAACATCGGCTCTGGTTCCTCAGTATCAATGGATGGTTCAGATGAGGAAAGGGTAATTGCCCAAAGCATATGTGCAGCTATGCATACACTAGGAATTTCTTTTAAATGCCTAAAACCCTCATGGAATTCATGAGCCACACTTTGGCCACCCTAATCTATAGCTATCTCCCACAAATCCTTTTCTGGAACCTCAACTATTCTGCTACCAGCTGAAAACTGAAGTTGAAAACAGCTAATACCATAGTACCCAGACCATTCCTGTTACGTTCATTTCTCAGATTAGGAGAGCTAGTCAAGATCATCCAAAAGGTTGGCTTTGTATAGTGCTTGAGTGGCTGATGCATTTTCCTAGTCCTGTTAACATAGAGCTCTGGAGACAGTGGGTCTTATGTAGCACAAACAAAACATTTCAATGTATTTAAATGCTTTTACTTTAAATTGGATATATATGCATACTTCAGAGCTATGCACATGCACAAATATAATCCAAAAGGGAAAAAGAAACATTATTTTTGCCAAGGGAAAAATGATAATTTCACATTATCCCTTGATGTTCCAAATACATTCTACAGCTTGCCTCCACAATTACTAGCTCAGGTTACTACAAATCTATATAGCTTTTGCATTCAGAATTAACCTACTGTGTATATAGCATCCTGGAAATGAGTTAACCAGATTATCTACCCTAAGCCACTATTAGCAACCACAGAGCTTCAAACAACTCTGTTATGCAAGTTTCTCCAACATCAGCTCTGTACTGTGGAGGTTATGCAGCCCAAGACAGGGAGCCAGCCAAAGCGCTAGAAGTCTGCCTCCAAAGAATTCTATAGGCATGTGATAGAATGTCCTGTAGGAATCCAAAAGCCCACATGTGCTGAGAACAGCGGGAAAATCACTTCATCTCCACCCACGCTTCTCAACACAAGTTTCCAACTTGTATTTGCTGTGAATAATGGTGCCAGTTCACACCTGTCAAGACTCGTGTCTCCCCCATGTGATAAACAGATGTCTGGTGGTCAAAGAGCCTGGAAAGCATTTGTTCACGTGGCACAAATCTGCTAAGCATGATAGCAGAACTGAAATGAGATGGAAGGGGCGGGCTACAAAAATAGTAAAAACAGGCCTGTAAATATCAGCAGAAATAATTATCACTACAATAAGTACAGGCCAGGAAAATAAACACATTTGTGCCTGGAAAATGCATTTGAAAGTTTACATTTTGATTATTTACCAGGAGATTTTACCAGAAAAAGGTCTTAAAGAACACACACTCCCGCCCCATAGTATTTGTCTACATGCCATCAGCATTGTGTTGTACAAGAAGAGAACTTCCTCATTATGTGTTTTTACCATTAACTTCTAACCTTCCAATACATTTTATGCTTTTCAGCAAAAATTTTGCCCACTGCTTCTAAATGTGATACACATTCCACACACACAAATACAAGCAAGATCAGATGTTTTCTAAAACATTTTTTAAACAGAGTCTATCCAACTAAATCATGATTAGGGCTGAGCGACGTCAGGTTTTCAACATCATGATGTATCACCAGCCAAAGGTTGCAATCTGGCAATACACAGTAATGTTGTAACAACAAGCTGCATTGGCCCTAACCCCGTGAGGTGCCAGGGTGAAACTTCTGCAGCTGTCACGAAGAAGGAACCTGAAGCGCATTCACTCCAGTGCCTTGCAGGGCAGGGTCTTGATGCAGCCAGTTTGCCCTGCTCAGCCAGCGGAAAGGCTCCCGTCCCCTGCTAAGAACCTCCGAAGTTCCTCTTGCTTGCGCGTGAGCTGGAGGGACATCAGGCCTTCTTTGCGCCGTTCAGCAGGGTGTGTGGGAAGGCTCCCACCCCCCAGCTGAGTGAAGCCCAGTACCTCTCCGGCTCACACAAAAGGCACCAGGGCTTGCTCAGCTGGGGTGGGGTGGGGAAAGTTTAATGGAGCCCCCACTCCACCTCTGGCTCACATGAGCCAGAGTTGGGGCCTTCTGTAAACTGTTCCACTGAGGAGCATGGCTGCCGGTACCTCAGCGGAGCAGTTTAAAGAAGCCGGGGGGTGGGAATACAGCTTGCTCCTCCCTCTGTGGTATGAGGGGCAGAACGTGATGGCGGCCTCACCCGGCAGTTTATCTTGGGTGAAACTGCTGCTCCTAAGTCCCTCTGCTACTAGTGGCCCAATATTGAAAGCGGCGCTGGTAGCAGAGGGACTCAGGAGCAGGACTGATTTTCCACATGCAATATACGGCTGTGTGAAGCTGCCATCCTGTTCTGCCCCTCATATTGGTCCTGGGTGATACATCACCCAGGCCTAAATCATGATGTGAACAAAATTACAAGTGCAATGGAATTTCCCTTTTCTACTCTCCCACAGACACCTCAAATCTGCTCTGGGATTTCCCCCAAGCTTCCAGAGCAGATTTAGGAAGAATGTGGAGTGTATGCAGGAGAAAAGGAGGGATTAGACAACCCAATTGATTATGAAGATTCTTGACAGGGCATATCATACAGTGGTACCTTGCTTCCCGAACGGCTTAGTTGCTAAACAAATCGGCTCCTGAACACCGCAAACCTGGAAGTAAGTGTTCTGGTTTGTGAACATTTTTCGGAAGCCGAACATCCGATGCAGTTTCCACTTGAGTACAGGAAGCTCCTGCAGCCAATCAGAAGCCACGCACGCCTTGGTTTTTGAACAGTTTCGGGAGACAAACAGACTCCCAGAACGAATTAAGTTCAAGAACCAAGGTACCACTATATATCCAAGCTATTATTATGACCAGAGAATAGTCAATTTGTCACTGGAGTCCATCCAATATAAATTTCTAAGATCAATCTTTAGGCTGGAGGCAGGTCTCTTGAGCATGGAGGCCAGAGTATGGCTAAGATTATCATTTTTTCCTACTGGGCTTGCTCCCCTTGTTCTGAAGGATGACTTCCAATCTGCATGGCATCAGGCTTTTATGACCAGAATTCTAGCTCTCGGCTTTTCCCTTGAGCAATTGCTCAGAATGGGCTTTGAACAAGCTAAATCAGCTATCAAACAGTGTATCACACACACAGAATGCCAAAGAGATCTGGATAGGTCCCCCTCTTTTATTGACAGTGATTACAGCAGGTATCTCTCAATGCCTATAGAGTATCTAAGCAATCTGGATCTGCCTAAATATCATAGGCCATTCACCCTATGCCATGCTCTCCCCTCTGTTGTTCTTAAAGGTCACTATAGAAAAATCCCGTATTTGTATAGATGCTGTCCCTGTGACTCTGTCCAAATTTAAACTGTAGATTATGTGCTTCTCCAATGCTTGTTTTACAGAGATCTACGCTCCCACCTTATTTTGCCTATACTCCAGAAATATATTGGGAGTTCTGAACAGTTTCTTACTACTCTGCTGATCTTAGATAATAATTCTGGCATAACATATAAGGTGGCCAAATTCTCTAGAGCAGCAATTAAAGTGTGACATATAATGACAAGCACTCAGGAGTAGTATATTGATGGATGGTCATCCCTAGATCAGAAGGGTTCTCTTCTGTTGGATAAATGACCAACTAGAGCTGCTTTTTTATTATATGTAATTTTATTTATTTTAAGTTTACTTCGTTCAAACTTTGTAATTGGTGATTTTATCCTGATACTGGTCAATGATCACCAGGGCTGTCTTAAGCATATGTGGCGCCAGGGTGCAAAGATCTACCTGGTGCCCCCCCCCCGGTTTCCCAGTCCCAGGTGTGCAGGAGGGTGGAGCCAGCCGGCTGCCTCAGCGTCTCGCTGGCTCAGTTGTCCCTGAACTTGTGGTGCAGAGCTGCTGAGCCCACCGTGGCACTCCGACCGACAGGCAGGCTCTTCCACGGACTCAATTATCAAGCCCTGGACTCTTGGCCTGGCGCCCCTGAGAGCCCGGCGCCCTGGTGTCCTGCACCCCTAGCGCCTATGGGTAAGACAGCCCTGATGATCGCAATAGAACAACTTTATACTTAAGAGAGTCAATTGTTGTGGGCATAAAAACATTTCTCCACTCAGCAGTATTTTGACACTTATCCTGCTCTACACTAAATGTGGCATACTTACTTACTTACTTACTAAATAAATAAATAAATAAATGGCATTGAACACAAACACACAAATGTGTACAGTAATACATTTGAGGACAGGACTGGACAATGGTGGGTTCTATTTGCTCTCAGACTAGAAATGTGTCTGTTTTTCCTCTTTGCTTTGTACTCCAGTTCAGTGAAATACTTGCTTCATGTCACTAGCAGGCACCACAGCAGGGCTGTAATTAAATTTGGTTCTTGGGATTGCTGCCTTCCTAGAGTGAATTAATTATGTCCTGACATTAAATGACATGCCAGCAAAAATATTAACTGGGGTAAAGGCTAAATTAGGTTCTCAATTTAACCAGCTTTTAAACCATGGTTAAGAAGGATGCATTGTTAACTTTCACCATTGTTAATGTCAGTACCAATGTGTCCATTAACTGCAGTAAGACTTGAAGGGAATTTCATATTAAGGGCAAAGTATAAGATCTCGGGGCTTTCTGCTGGTCTCTTAATCACAGGTTTTTAAATAAGTTTTTATTAAAGTTTTTTTGTGTTACAAAACAAACAGATAAACAGGGAAATGTACATCTATTGTCTCCTCTTTGATTAGCCTCATTATGTCTGTTCTGGCCTTATGAGGGGCTTTGGGGGCAACTATTGACAAAATATATGCATTAAGCATCAGGGCAGAGAAAACCATCTAAACTTCTATTTCAATTTTTTTTTTTTACTTCAGAACGTCATATTAATTTAACAAGTCTATGTTGCTGATGACACACAACTCTACCTTCCTTTTTCACCTATGGATGTCAAGGGTAGAGGTTTGGTAGACCTGTCAATCTGGTCAGGATTAATCTGGACCTTGGTGGGATTGGATTTCTGCTGAAGGACCAAATGCGCAGTTTGCAAATGCATTGTATCAGCTCAGGCTGCTATCTGGAACCTCAGAAACCGTTCTTAGTACTCATGCTTTAATTATCTTGAAACTAAACTAATGCAGTGCACTTTAACATGGGGGCTGCTCAGGTTTGGTGGGGTGTGACACTACTTTTGCACCAGCTGCACTAGCTCCCAGGGCATTTCTGGGCCCAATTCAAAGTGCCGGCAGTTTGGAACTAGTTTACCTTATGGAGCAGCTATACCCACATGACCATGCCTGTGATTCAGGATCCATATCTAAGGTCCTGTTTGTGTGCTCACCAGTGAAATTGGTACAGTTGCGAAACTCTCTTATGCTAAAAAAAAGGGGGGGAGCCAAACAAATGTTAAGGCCTTCTTGAATAACAGAACCAATCTTTTTAGGATTGCCTTTCCTTGAGAGAATTTTGATGATCTAATTTCACATTTCAATCATTTATTTGTCTATATTCACACCAGCGCTTCATACTCTGCCAAAGGTTCTTTCTTTCGCTTCTTATTTCTCTCTGTGTGTTGCTTTGTGAAGGCTTGGCTCTGAAGAGCAACTAATAAATAACTGGAATAAACAAATTTTCATAGTGGCTGTAATCCTAAACACACTTGAAGTCCTAATGAACAGTGAGTCTTCCTTCTGAATAAACACGCATAGGATTGCATTACATGTTTAGTTTCAAGTCAGTCTATTCGCAAATAAACTCTTAAATTTGTTCCAGCTAACCTAACATTTTGGTTACTATTTCTTTTAGGATATGAAAATCACAGGTGTTTTAAAGTCTACCCAGAAATGAAACTTGGGGTGTTTTTCTTATTGAAAAGTTAATTTCAGAAGCTGGATTTACAGAAGCATTTGTTTCTGCAGCGTCTTGCCATATATTTTAAAAAGGTCAATCTATCAATGCTGTCCTTTTTTCTATTCAGAAGGAAAAATGCTCAAACTATTTTGTAAATGTACCAACACATTTCTGAGTTATATACTTTTTTAAAAAGAGAGACAGAGATTTTTTTGGGGGGGGGGAGTGTCAGCCAGCACCACAAATTCTATATGTGAAAACCAGCTGTCCCATTACATAACCCAATTTGTAGGGAGTTCAAAATTTTCCTGTAAAATGTTCCATCCAGAATCACTCCAGGCATCAGGTGTTGAAAATGAAATTATATTTTGGGGGTCGAGACGTCACCAAGGCAAGATGACATTTTGATCTGTTGCTGGCCTAGCTTGCTCCAAAACAAAGTCTTGCTCAAACTCCCAACAGCCACAAGCAGGCACTGAGCTGCAATATTAGATTGTCACAAAGTAGTACTCTGGACAACTAGTTGTCACCTCCATCTCAGATCATCAGAGACTCACAAGCCCAGGCCACAGACATTTCCAAAATGGCCACCAGGGCTCAAGGTAGCGAAAAACAACTCAGAGAGACCAGAAGTTCCATTTGACATGGCAATTTAGTTGATCTAATTAAAAAAGATAAAAAAGAACTGAGTACAGTGGTACCTCGGGTTAAATACTTAATTCGTTCTGGAGGTCCATTCTTAACCTGAAACTGTTCTTAACCTGAAGCACCACTTTAGCTAATGGGGCCTTCCGCTGCTGCTGCACCACCACCACCACACGATTTCTGTTCTCATCCTGAAGCAAAGTTCTTAACCCGAGGTACCACTTCCAGGTTAGCGGAGTCTGTAACCTGAAGCATCTGTAACCTGAAGCGTCTGTAACCCGAGGGACCACTGTACTGGGGTAAGCACTGGAACTGCTGAGAGAAGATATTTTTAAAAACCTCCAGTTTCAGATGCTTCTGCAACAGCTAATGAAGCAATGGAACCCAGCACAAACAACAGAATCAAGATTTAGAATATTAAAAAACCTTCAATCTGACATCAAGCTGTAGCTCAAGAATGCACAGGATTGGGATCGCTGTCAGAATCTATGCCTTCAAGGGGCTCTGAAAATTTTTGGAGACACCAACCTACATAAGGTTATTACCTGTATGTCCGGAATAAAAGAAATGACGCCATTATACAGCAGGTCATATTAGGAGGATACATAGAACACTCCATCACAAACCAAAAAATGGTGAGCCCCTGAGAGACATTATTGTTTGCTTTAGAGCCTTCATAATGTAAAGACTTATTTCAAAAGTTCAGAACACTGGAAAAATCATAATAGAAAATTCAATGATAAACATCTACCAGAATCTCTGCACAAGAATGTTGCAATGCAGATGTGAACTTAAAATTTATATCACAGCATTTTGTGAAGCAGGCATAATGTACCGATCGGGTTACTCATTCAAACTCCTAATAACTTATGAAGCAGTTGCTAAAGCCTCCACACAACTCAAAGCTAGAAAATTATTATATCAACTGGGACAGCAACCAAATGAAGACAAATAACTGAGAGAAGTAGGCACTGGAGAGGACGGCACAGAACTCAAATGAGATTGGCAGCAAAGACAAAAAAGGCCTTCAGAAAAAACAATAGCAGCAAAAACAACACACAGGTGGCTTCTTCTCTGCCTGAGGTCCCACTGAAACTACCAACTAAGGTGGACCAAGAGCTATAGGCTCTATAACCAAAACAGGCAAGAATTAGGCTATTGGTCTCTTATTTTTGTTTGCAATATAATCATGCAAAATGTTTTCTGCTTCTGGGGGAAGAGGGGAGGAGGGCTAATGTTTATGTCCCCCAGTTTCATTTCATTTCATTAGCATTTGGCTTATGAAGGAAGAGATGGACTATTTCACTCTCAAGCGTAGGTGTAGGGATGATTCTGTTGGGAAGGTTGGGAAAATTAGTGAGGGGTGAGTTTGGAATTCAGAGCATCCTTATTTTTTGCTGATGGAATATGATAACAACACTGAAATTGCTATGCTGCCTAACAGATCCATTGCCTGGGATAAGCTGCATAACTTTAAATTAACTTTGCATTGCCACACTTAATGGCAATAACATGGAAAGTAAATGGCCTGGGTATGCCAATTAAGCAAAGAAGATAATGGTCTACCCAACAATAACAATTTCAGGATGAAACCTTTACATTACTACACTCATTTAAACACGGTGAAGTGGTGATAGGTGGTAAACCATTAAGTACAAGTAAACCTTGTACTTAATGATCATTTTGATAAAAGGAGAACATCTCACCCTTTCAGATGAAATAGTTTATGGACAATACAGTAGAGAACATTATTAATCCCCTTCTAAAATCAGATTTGACCATATGGAAAGAATGGAGACTGAAACTTTTGCATGTTGATTCTCCTTTAATCTCAATAACTCAACAGCCTTCCTTTGTACAGCAGCCAAATCAGGCTCATTTGCTTGGGAAAAAGTGGGTTTATATAATCTCAAAGATTTCTATGCTAACCAAAAGCCCCTTACAGTTCCAGAAATAAATTTTATATTGGGACATATACCATGTGGCTGGTTAGAGATACACCAGGACCTGGTTATATATTTTCTAAATCAGCCAAATGCAAGGACACAAGCATTATCCAGCTGAAATAGTTTTTGAGCAACTTCTCAACTCAACCAACCCACTGGGAAAGGGAAATCTCCTCACACAATAGTCTACCCTTCCTCTCATTTCATTAAGCCTAAAATGGGGAAAAGATTCTGGAGCAGAATTGGAGGAAAACCCCTGGGAGCAAATCTGCCCTAAACTACCATTTGGATCCATCTCAGTTAGAACTCAAGAAAATGCTTTATAGATAGCACATCACATGTCCTTGCGCCCAGCTAGACTGCACAGAATTAATCACAACACGTCCAATTTCTGCTGGTGGGAATGCAATTTACCTGGCTCTCTAGTACACAAGTGGTGGTTTTGGGGAAAAGGTTTTTCAAACAAATGATGGGACAATTGTTACAACCAGACCAAAAATTAGTACTCCTATCTTATTTTACTCTTCAGATTAAGAACATTTCCAGCAAAGACCTCATCCTCCATTTATTAACTGCAGCTAGATTAGTGATTTCAAAATTGGTAAACTTTAAATGCAAATCTTTTTGAAGCCTGGATTCTGCAAGCAATATTATTCTTACGAACAAATTAACCATTTCACAAAAAGAAAATCAATCTGAGGGGTGGAAAGACTCACACCTATACAATCTAGTATCCTTTTACTGACTTTGTTAAGACAATTGAACATGATTTTCACCCTCCTTCAACTCATGGAACCTTATGAAGAGACACTTTCATCTGATTGCCTTTCTTGGAATGTCCAAAACTACATCAGTCACCATTTTTTCTTTATTCTCTGTAAAATTATTAGGCTCTATTTTCCTTGTATGGGTATGTTTTGTTACTTGCAATTAAAATCAGTAAAAAAAGGAGCTTACCATAAGAACCTCCTTTATGAGTAAACATGATTCTGTGAACGTTCCACATCTTAGCTATCACAAATAAATACAATCATATACAACCTACCACTGGCCTACTCACCTAGGTTAAGTAATAGTTATCATATACCAGCAGTTGTAGTAAATTGCCCCTATCTGCCTACCAACACATCCTTGTACCACTAACACAACTATACTGGGTACATTTTTCATCTCATTAGATATTTGGGGGGTGGGGTGGGAGAAGGAATCCTGACAGGGGAGTGGGCAATGGGTAGCATTTTATCATGCAAGTGCAATAAATCCTGCTATTTATGGTAGTTTCCACAGTCTACTACTAAATGCATAAAATAATTCGGTTGGTGGGTGGGTGTGACACATTTTACAAATTTTGGGAAGATAACAGCTGTGTGAACAATGATCAAATGATGACTTACAAGGCTTCCCTTGTTACTCAAGGATATGAAAATTATCTCATAAGTCACTCCAGTTACTCAAAAAAAGAATGATTAGTATAAATATTTATGTAGCCCCAAAATCAACACTGAGCTGCAAAAACCACTTCCTGAGTTCTTGCTTCTTACGAGTTAGGCTGCATCTGCCCAAATGAGGAAAACCAGAAGAAGATACTATAATGATATGGGGAGAAAACAGTAACAGGCAGGAATTAGGGATCTTTACGGATGAACAAGATGAACAAAAACTGTTTACTATTTAAGCTGTTCAGAGCAACCTGATACAAGTACTGTCAAGGTTGTAGTGTATCAATCCTCTTCAGAATAAATTGTGACGTGATCATATATGCTAATAGACTGCTAAAATTCAGGGGCTTTATTAAGCAGTTGTTGGGCTGCAATACATAGTGTGCTATAGACAGCCCAAGGGACTGCAACTTTGACAATCTGCCCTAGATCTCTTTCTTCTTTTAAAATATTATTTATTTTTAAAGGAAAAATGACTTAATATCTGCAAACATACGGCACTTGTTAATGTTCGTAGAACATCCAACACCTCTCTCTGTGCTCTGGAATGCCTTACATTCAGGACTGGATAAAAACTGACATCAGAAAAGGCCAAGCACCACATTGAGGACTGATGATTTTTTAGTTATCCTTAAACTTCATGGCATAAACACAGTGAGGAAAAGCAGTAGATGGCTCTCGACCAACGAATGACAACATTACTATTCCTTTTGCTATAGCCAAATAATAGGCTGCCTTTGCAATTTGTTATAACAAGTCTTTGGGTGGAAAATATGTTGCTGGTTCTGAGTTGCAAGCTCTCAGAATCAAAGTTCATGCCCTTCTCCACTTAAGTATTTTGTATCTCAGGCTGCATACACACAATACATTTAAAGCACATAACTTCCCGCAAAGAACATAAGATCCTGCTGGATCAGGTCAATGGCCCACCAAGTACAGCATCATGTTATCACAGCCGCCAACCAGATGTCTGTGGGAAACCTGCAAGCAGGACTGGAGCATGAGTGCACTCTCCCTTCCTGTTGTTTCTAGCAACTGGTATTCAGAAGCATTGCTGCCTCCAACTGTGGAGATAGAGCACAGCTAGTAGCCCCAGATAGCCCTCCACTCCATGAATTTGTCTAATCATCATTTAAAGACATGCAAGTGCCATAGTTATGGGCTACATAACACTATGTGCTGTGTAAAGAAGTACTTCTTTAACGTGTCCTGAATCTTATAACATGCAGCTTCACTGGATGTCCACGAGTTCTAGTGTGATGAGAGAGTGGAAAAACTTTTATCTATTCATGCCATGCGTAATTTCTTCCAGGAGCTCCTGCTGCAGGAAGAATACAGTGGGGTCTTTGAGGAGTCCAAGATGCAGAATCAGTAAGAAAATGGCCACAAACTTCTTTAGAAATAAAATTTCCTAGGGCCATGAAGTATTGTACATATCATTAATTTATGATACTTCTGAGCTCCGCTCCCACTCCCATTACCTGCAGTCTGTGGATGGACATAAACATGTAAAAATGAACTATCAAAAAAATACAAATACAATCCCAGCATAAAACCAAACAGCAGGACTGTTAGAACAAATATCAACCAGTACCATAACTTTCTCACGGCTTCAGAATGCCAGAATTGCAGAAATTCTCAGAAGCCCTAAAGCCTGGTAGAATACAAAGCTTTTCACCTGATGCTGATATAAATACATTGTAGGTGCCTGTGAAGCCTCTCTGGGGAGAACATTTCCAAATCTAAATAGGCAGAAGCACTTAGGAAATAGCCTTCCCTCATATATAAATGTAGTAGCCCGTTAAAACCATTATTAGGGCACAAATATATCTAGCCCATAGAATTATGTTATCATTCTATCAGTAAGATGCCACATCAAAACTAAGTTCAAAGAATAACACAAGCCAGAATGTAACAAATTTTAATTTGACTACATAGAATTAAAAGAGACAGCTGGAAATGCCACTGTTAGCAATATCAGCAGCTGAGATCTAATTGGTCTTAGAACACATGCTGTATGCGTAAGTACAGATGGAAGCAATTATATATGTCAGAGCTCTGACTGCATTCACCAGACATCTCCTGATAAAATTAGTCACTTCTTATAGTCATCAGGGAACAAGACAGCTATGTATTACAACACTTGCAAGACTTCTAAGTTTTCCTAGCCTTCTGCCAAGCTTTAACTCAGCGTCTACACTGCTTCCTAGAAGGCCTATTCTAACTTCTAAAATAGAAAATTCAAGCAATTTTAAAGAGTTTGTCTCAAACCACATTTCCACCTACTCCTGTCAGTCAACATCAACATACGAACCTGAATAAGACCTGCCAATGCCCTGTCTGTCTTTAAGCTGACCACAATCAATCTGACTAGGGCTGATCTGAACACTCCTGCAGCAGAACATTTGGCAGAACATTTTGTAGGAAGTGAAGGGAGCGTGGGGCGTTTGGGTGATGGAGGTACTAGTTAGTTTACAATAAAAAAGGTGGCCAATGGCCTTTTTATTTATTTCTTTTTTCAACAGCAACAACAAAAAACATCATTAAATGTAAAAGCTTCCCTGAGTGGCTAAGACATGCAGCTTCTGCTGCACACTTTCTAAATGGAGCCAGATGAATGTTTCAGGAATTGACATGGCATGATCACGTTGTTTGGGTTCCAGTGGGCATTGTCGGGTGGGTGGGTGATAATTGTCTTCATTGGACCATAGATTTTTTAAAAAGAAATAAATGGAGAAAAACTGATATAGTTATACAATATTTCAAAAAGGACTTCCAATTAACCCTGTTCATTGACTTTTTTTTAATCTTTTAATAGTGCTCCTTTCCTAGGTTTTATTTTCCTCGTTCCGCCCGGACACTGAGGTCCAGTGCCGAGGGCCTTCTGGCAGTTCACTCGCTGCGAGAAACCAAGTTACAAGGAACCAGGCAGAGGGCCTTCTCAGTAGTGGCACCCGCCCTGTGGAATGCCCTCCCACCAGATGTCAAAGAGAAAAACAACTACCAGACTTTTAGAAGACATCAGAAGGCAGCCCTGTTTAGGAATGCTTTTAATGTTTGACACACTATTGTATTTTAAAATTTTGTTGGAAGCCGCCCAGAGTGGCTGAGGAAACCCAGCCAGATGGGTGGGGTATAAATAATAAATTGTTGTTGTTGTTGATGATGATGTTGTTATTCCTCAGCAGCAGCAGTAAACACAGTGGTACAAAACTGAGCAAATGACTGAGTGGCACAAGGAGTGTCCCTGAAATCTGCTATGGCTTCCACTTACATACTGCTGCTTGTTCATATTCGCCAACATGCCAGAGAAAAAATTATGCTGGGCCCCATCCTGCTTCCTCTGCCTGTCATGTTTTCTTCTATGGAAAGAGATAGTAGGGAGAGAGGCTGAGTTCTCATCCTGTTGGGAATTTTAAATGATTGGGCTTCTCTTGCAGCTCCTCTCTTTGCCCTTGGGGGAGGTGTATATGATTGCTTGCTTGCTTGATTGATAGCATTTATAGTAGGAGTGGGGGGACTTTCAGCGCATGAAACACATGAAAAATCTCAGAGGGGACCCAACTTCTCAGAAACATTATTTGCATTTCCTGATGCAGGTTAAATGGTCACTTTGCACTTACAGCCTTTATATAGGTACTTCACTGTGCAGCGCTAGGTACAGTTTGGGTCTTACATTAATAACAGTTATTTTCCCTTGAAATACATATAAAGTTATTCAAATGGTCATTGTTGACTTCCAACATTTATTAAAAGTTAATATCAGAGCACATACCTCTGGCTGAATAGCTTTAAACACAGGCATATCCATCAATGTAATCTGACTCTGTAACAAAAGTTAGAGAAAGAGCAATTACAAATTTACAAATACTTGATTCTGTGCTAGTCCAAGATACTTTTGCCCAAGACAGAAAATTCTGACAACACTCAGGCCCCGGATCATGTGTGTGTAGTCTTCAGAAAAGCTGATATTGTACAAAAATCTTCACACTGCTGTGATGAAATGCATTGTTAAAGTAATTTGTGATTCAATAGCTCACTTCTGACCCTTTTTAAGCGCTACTTTCCCCACATTCTTGACCAAACAAGGCAACAAGGGCTGTGTGACATCCAGCTAAATTTTGCTCCTTACTCAATAGACCCATTGAAATTAATATACCTAAGTTGGTTGTGTCCATCACTTTCAATGGCTCTACTCTGTATAAGACAAATATTGGAAACTATTCACAGATTCTGCAATGTAGACATTTAGCTTTCTATCCAATGTTAGTCATATTTAGAGTAGAACCAGTAAAACATAGTAGGATACAGCCTTAAGTGCAGAGGCACAGAAGGGAAAGGATTTATATGTTGCTTCCTCAATTTAATTTCAGTTTTTCCATCTGTAATTCCTAGGCTATAGTTCCCTTTCTCTTCTTGTGCATTTTTCTAATAGTAAACCTCATTTAACTGAAATAAAGGCAAACTAGCTGACTGCTTTGGCTACTGCCTTTTCAGTTTTGGCAGAATCAGAAGAGCGAAGCAGAATCCCTCCTGGTCACATTATCTCTGCTTAAATCCCAAGTGTCTGTCGTTATCAGGCAGAGAAGCAGTTCTATTTTTCTAGAAAAATAAGTGCCAGAAATCACCATGAACACCTCCCTAGTTCTTTTAGAATGGCAATGGTGCCCACCTGAGAGGTGTTGAAACTGAGTTCTGGTAAGTTCCAACTGGAAAAAAGGCTTGCAGTGAAGTCCTTTTTAAAAAAATAAACACACACACATACCCAAACAAACAAACAAACAAACACCTGAATATAAAAAATAAGGCAGGAAAGGTCCTCTTTACCTAAACTGCTCCAATGCCTGGGGGAAGGGAGAAAATGTAGTCAATGGTGGGTGGACGTGCTGCTGAAGCCTCTCCAGCAGCCCCAAATACCTGAGCACTATGTTTCCACTTCTGCATTCACATTTAGAAAAAAGGTTTCTATAAAAGTGAACATGGTGCCGTGGCTACAGCTTAGGAGAAGCTTCACTGAAAAAAGTGTTAGTTATACTGCAATTGGGTATAAGAATTAAAAACTTTATATGTAAATCAAGTAAACCCCCTTGATGAACACTAATTTACTTCAGAAATTTGAATAAGAACCTATTCTTATGATCATGTCAATACTTTCAGTACAAATATGAAATCAGTCATTTTACTTACTGCAAACTCTTCTGGAGTTACTTTCAATACGTCAAACACAACTGCATCATAGCTTTTATGGGCATAATCTGAACTCCGTCCTTCCAGAGAGTCAGAACTGCTGCTGCCCTATGGAAAGGGATGGGAGGAATAGATTTACATGAAACCAGAAATTTGCCAGTCAGCTAATTAATGATTGCATTCACAAAGAGAAAAGCAAAGCTGAGCCTTATGCCAGTTTACTTTTTACTAACTCGGGTTTCCATCCAATTCTCCCCTCTGCTTATTAAACAAAAGCTATTCAAGTTGGTGCTCATACTGGCTAATGCAAGTGAAGAGATGTGCAGCTATAAGATTAGAAAGAGCTTTCAATATAAAGTTTGGTATATATATCAGTAGGGTTTTCCCCAGCAATGGATCTTGTAAAGCCTCTATTCTTAGACGTTTCAAAAGCTTTGAATTAGTGAACCAAAAAGTAACAACATTTGCCTGCTCTAATTAATCACTGTATTCCTTTCCAAGCTAAGAACAAAATACAGTGATACCTTGGTTCTCGAACTTAATCTGTTCCGGGAGTCCATTTGACTCCTGAAACGGTTTGAAAACCAAGGCGTGGCTTCTGATTGGCTGCAGGAGCTTCCTGCACTTAAGCAGAAGCCGCATCGGACATTTGGCTTCCAAAAAATGTTTGCAAACTGGAACACTTACTTCTGGGTTTGCAGCTATTGGAAGCCAATTTGTTTGACAACTAAGCCGTTCAAGAACCAAGGTACCACTGAAACACTATTGAAGCTGCATTTCCTTGCTTTGTGAAACTAGGAAAGTGGCAGAGATATCCCAGTAGTACTTCCTACCAATTTCTCTTTAAGGCTAGAAAAAAGTGAATACAGTCATGAAGAGGCTGGGCTACTTAGAACTCTCTAGGAAATTAATAATAATAATAATAATAATAATAATAATAATAATAATGGTATTTGTACCCTGCCCATCTGACAGTTTTGCCCCAGCCACTCTGGCAGCTTCTAACAAAATAAAAACACAGCTTATTGTCAAACATTAAAACTTCCCAATACATCTACTTTCAGATGTCTTTGGAATGTTGTGCAGTTGTATATCTGTTTGACATCTGATGGGAGGGTGTTCTATAAGGTGGGTGCCACTACCAAGAAGGCCCTCTGCTTGGTTTCCTGTAACTTTACTTCTCACAGTGAGGGAACTACCAGAAGACCCTTGGAGGTGGACCTCAGTGTCCAGACTGAATGATGGGGGTGGACACACTCCTTCAGGTATACAGGCTTGAAGCCATTTAGGGATCTTTAAACATCAGCACCAACACTTTGAATTGTGCTTGGAATGTACTGGAAACCAATGTTGATCCTTTAGGATCAGTATTATATGGCCCCAGCAGCTGCTCCCAGTCACCAGTCTAGCAGCCACATTCTGTATTAGTTGTAGTCTCAAATTCACTTTCAGTGGTAGCCCCATGTACAGTGCATTTCAGTAGTCAAAGCAGAGCATATACCACTCTGGTGAGACAGTGTGCAGGCAGGCAAAGTCTCAGTTGGTAAACAGCTGCCCTGGACACAGAATTAAACTGCACCTCCCTGGACAGCTGTGAGTTCAAAATGACCCCCAGGCTACGGACCTGGTCCTTGAGGGGCACAGTTACCTATTCAGGACTAGGGAGTCCCCCACACCTAGTCGCTTACTGTCCCCCAGAAACTTAAAGCAGCGGTTCCCAGACAGTGCTCCACAAAGCACTTGGTGCTCTGCGAAGAAATTTGAAGTAAAATAAATGTAAAAACAGCCAAAAATGCACATATGTGCCTTTGGCATAAGGACAACGAAAGTGTTCCATGGCAAATTTATCTTCTGAAAAGTGCTGTGCAACTCAAAAAGTTTGGGAACCGCTGACTTAAAGAGTTAAAGGGTTGGGCTAAGCAGCCTGCCATTAACCATGAGGAGAATAACACAAGAGTTCTTCTGGATCAGACCAAAGGCCCATCTAGTCCAGCATCCTATTCTTACAATAGCCAATCAGATGCGTAAGGGGAGGCCACAAACAGGACTTGGGTGCAATAGCACTCTTCACAGAAAATGGATTTCTGACTTCAAAAGTGGAGGTAGAACATGACTGATAGTCACTGATAGCCATATCCTCAATCACTTTGTCTAATCGTCTTTAAAGCCATCCAAGTACGGGACCACCATTATATCTTGGGGGAGTGAATGACATAATTTCACTTTGTAAAGAAGAACATTCTTTTATCTGTCCTGGATCTTCAAGAATCCAGCTTCACTGGATGGCCCCAGGTTCTAGTATTATGACAAAGGGAGAGAAAATGTCTTCATCTTCACTTTCTTCACACCATGCAAAATCTTCTATCCCCCATCATGTTCCCCCTGACTTTTGTTTTTTCAAAACTAGAAATCCCCAAATGCTGTGGCAGTACATGGGCAGGCAGGCAGTGATGGCAGCAAGAAGAGGAAGTGACTAATTGGGCATACACCTATATCTGCAAATATTTGTGACATAATCTAAGTATGGACAGAACTAGATATTGGGGTATATGACCAAAGTCTTTTGGTTACTGGACACATTTTAGAAAATCCTAAGCAAATATACTAAGCTGTAAGTCACATTGAACTCAGAACCTACTTCTGAGTAAACATGCTTATGAAGACATAGTAAGTTGTGAAAACTAAATAAAATGGAAGGAGGCTACTGTTTTTAATAAATACGGGAATTCACACAGATCATTCTCTGTTACATTAAACAGAAAACACTCTATTTAGTCTGAGGTTTCCCTTCAGATTCCCAGAAATATAACTGTTCACCAGTATGCTATTCAAAACCATGCAGGAAGACTGTGGCAAAATCAGAATTATATCTTAGATCTGTCAAATATGAACTTAGACCCTTAATCACAAAGGAACCTTTTCAAATTTCAAGAGTTTCTAATGGACATTACAGATTTACTGTAACTTCGCAATGTAATGTTTATAGAAGATGCATTCTCACCTTCCACTCAAAAAGTATAAAACCCAGCTAGGAGTTAGGTTCTTACAATTTTGGGACATGGTATAAATCCTAACCACAAGATGCCAGTCTTCATTTCTCATCCATTTCCAATGTTTTCAACTCAGTGACTATTTTTCAGCATGATAATACTAAATTATTGAAATGAACTGCATAGTTCTGTTGTCTATTTTTTCATGTAAGTTGCTGGTTTAAATCCACTGTAAATTTCAGTAACTCTGTACAGCTTTTCCACAGAAAGCTGAAGTAAACAGAACTCAACAAAATGCATTTTTTCATAATCTTGTATTATTATTTCCAGCCTTACAAGGCTTGGAGATCTCATGAAAAACATGCAAAAAGACATACTCTATGGAGTCGAGTGCACAATAGAGTTAAATTTACTTCTGTAATATCCCCAAAACTGGGTCTTTCTGATTCACAGCACTTTAGAATCTCAGGGGGAAGGAGGTCATAGCTGCTAATACGTGACTGTTTCAGTTCTACAGACATTTCACATACTCATTTACCACTTTACCCTTCCTTCTGTGTATAGAATCCCTTCCAAGTATGGGATCACATGGAAAAACATTAACATGGATACAGAAGGCATTTCCACACTATATGCATGCAGACTGCCTTTTCCCATTCAATAAACAAAGCAGATTCACATTCAAAATGGAGAACAGGGGTGGACCTGCTGTGTCCATTAAAATGAACCAGGTGGAAAAGTGCCACATGTCACACATGTATCAGAGCTCCTAGACATCAGAGCTTATTAGACATTGTTGGATCAGGAAACAGAGTGCAAGTTGGGTGCTAAGACTCACCAATCATCTGCACTGTGTACCCTGAAGCCTTGCCCTTGGAGAACAGCATCACTAGGCTACAGAAGTAGCTAATTCCAGGGGCAAGAGTATTTGGGGAACTGTTGTAACAGCAGGTGACATCCAAATGGGATCTTCCCTTTTGGGAACCAACAAGGCGTGGGCCCACTTTCTGATTAAGCCTCCAGTAAGAGGATAAACTGGGTGCTTTCATGAGTGATGAGGGGCTGGTAGGAATGAGTGAATAGGGTTGCTGTTGTTGTTTTCGTTTATTTGTTTTTGTTATCATGTTATGTATTTTGTGTTTTTATGTTGTAAACCACACTGTGATCTTTGGATGAAGGACAGTACATAAATTTAATAAATAATAATTTTGCTAATATAAGCATTTTAATGCATACGTTACCCAAGTATACACATTTCTGTACAAATTACTTGACTGAAGAACGGCACTGCAAATTTCAGAGAAGTGTGGACTTTGAAGGGTGGCTGTGTTTCAGTTTATGTATTGTTCAGAAAGGCAAATTAGGTAGGTTTGTCTTTAAAAGAGAACTGAATCAAATGTCTTCCCCATCCCTGAGTTGAGATCTTAGTTTGTTCCCCATTTGGCCTCTCCTTAACCTACAGGTCCAATCACCCCTGCCCATTAGCCACATTGGCTGCAGCTGTTCAATTTACATTATCTGTAAAATACATACAAGTATGACACTAGGCAAGACAAATTAATGGCAGAAAGTCTTAGAGAAATGCCAAAATAAACAACAATTAAATTAAAACATACAAATGGTAACAGAATACCAAATGTGTACCTCTGGTGTGGCGGAGGTCACTGTCACGTTGGCCATGAGGCCATTCCTTTTATACATACTCTTCTTTAGGATGCAGGAAATTTCAGCTCAGCCACCACTGGTGACACAAGAGGATGGAGAACTGCTGCAAGAAAAATACATTTTATGAGAAACTGATTTAAAAGAGGCCACCAGTGAGGAGCACAAAATCATTATTGAGGGGACACAAAGATTATTTGCAAAGTGTACCATATATCAAGTGAGAGGACACCTGCTTCTTTATGTTCCAATTCAACCCTTAATACTGGCTAAGCAAGCTCTTCAGCCTTCATGTTTGTATTAAAGGACATTGAGGGAGGCTGGGTCAACTAGTAAACACTCCTCTTAGTAGATGCTGAATGCCCAAACATTTCCTGGGAGCAGTATATTACCTTTTTCTTTGGGAAGTTTGGGTTAAAACTGGTATTGTGGTATTTTCATTAACTCTGGATAATATCCAATGTTACTCAGAATAGATCCATTGAAATTAATGGACTTAGGCCCACTGATTTAAATGGCTCCACCCCAAGTATGAGAATGAGGTATCATCCTCTGTATTTTCGATATTGGTTGATATCAGAACATACTCTGCCTTTGGGGAAGGAAAGGGGAATTAAAAAAAAATAAATCACAATTGCATACATATGATGGGATGATTAGCTGCTTGTGCGTAAAATCGTGCTCCCTCAGAGTTTGTGCAGCTCCACAAACCTCTGTGTGTGACAGAGCTCCTCAAACATGTCTGCTCTAGTCACTCGTAGATTCCGACAGTGGCTGTCTGCGGAAGCGCTTCCAGCAAAGAAGCTCCTTAACGGAAACGCGTCTTCTGGACTCACGACGTGGCAGCTTCCGGCGAAGCATGGGTCTCCCTATGGGAGCTTCTGACACCTCCCCGCTGTTCTCGCTGGACGTGTCCCTCATCCCTCCCTCTTCCCTGCTAGTTCCTGCTTTGGCTGCTGCGTCTCTCTCAGCATTCCTGAGACCCTCCTCCAGAGTACCCTCTCTCCCCCTGCTGGTCCCTGCTTTCGCTGCTGACTCCCTCCCAGCCTCTGTGAGCCCTTCCACCTCCCTTTCCTCCGATGTCAGTTCCCTGACATCCACCTCCCCTCCAGGGCCCCCTTCCCCCCCGCCCATACTCTCTCCTCTGGGCGGTGAGGAGATAAAACCCCGAAAAGAATCCTCTTCATCTTCAGACGTCTCGAACATTTCCCTCCATCGGTCTTCGTTCCGGCTCGCTGAATCCTCCTCCTCCTCGGAATCTGAGAACCCCTCCAACTCTTCTTCTTCGTCGGTGGTGGCAAAGTATTCCCTCCGGAACCTCGCCACTGGCTGAGGTTTACGTGGGAATCTCTGATGAAAAGTTTCTATTAAAACCTCGTCATCTACATCCTCTGCCATGACCCAGGTGTTTTCCGACTCCGGCTCCCCTTCCCACATTATAATAATAATAATAATAATAAATTTTATTTATATCCCGCCCTCCCCAGCCGAAGCCGGGCTCAGGGCGGCTAACAACAATAAAACGGTACAAAAGTACAACATAAACAACATTCTAAAATCATTCATTATAAAAATTAATTAATTCAAGCCACTAGCAAGTAATACTCAAGATCAAGTAATACTCTACTTGATCTCCCTTCCACCTGGAATCGAGGATCTCCGCTACATGGTAGCTGTGTTCCTTCTCCTCCATTGCTGGTCCCCTATTGACCCTCCCTTCTCTGTCCCCTTTATACGGTGACAGCAACGACCTGTGAAAAACTGGGTGCAGCTTCATGTGGTTCGGTAACCGGAGTCTGAAAGCCACTGGGTTGACCTGCTGCGTGACTTCAAATGGGCCCAGCCTTTTGGGTCTTAACTTCTTACAACCCCCTTTGAATGGTAACCCTTGGGTTGACAGCCACACCTGGTCCCCCACCCTAATGCTTTCACCTTCCCTTCTGTTTTTGTCTGCCTGCCTCTTATATTCCTCCTTAGCCCTGTTTAAGTTAAGTTGGAGCTGGCGATGGATCGCTTCCATTTCTTCAACGAACTGTTCTGCAGCTGGAACGCTCCAGTTCTCCCCTTCCCCCCCCTGGGAAGGCTCGGGGATGGCACCCGTGATTAGCCAAAAAGGGGCTCATCCCCGTGGACACGTTCTCTGCATTGTTGTAGGCAAATTCTGCCAACGCCAGCTTCTCCACCCAATCATTCTCTCTGTCATTCACATAACACCTCAAATATTGCTGGAGGACACCATTAGCTCTTTCCGCCTGCCCGTTGGTTTCCGGATGCCGGGCAGTAGAGAAATTAACCTCTACATGCAGTAAGCTCATGAGCTTCCTCCAGAACCTGGAAGTAAATTGTTTCCCTCGGTCTGAAACCACCCTCAAGGGGGCGCCATGCAACCTAAACACATTTTCTACAAACAATTTAGCAGTTTCTTCTGCCGTGACCGCATGTGAACAGGCTATAAAGTGGGCCATTTTGGTTAACAGGTCTACCACAACCATGATGGCTGTTTTCCCTCTGGACCTTGGCAGATCAGTCATGAAATCTATTGCCACTGTTTCCCATGGTCTTTCAGGTGTGGGTAGTGGTTCTAATAACCCTGCCGGTGCCCGCCTCTCCCCCTTGGCTCGTTGGCATTGGTCACACCCTCTCACATACTCCCGCACATCTTCCCTGACCTTGGGCCACCAAAATTCCCTGGTAACCAGCCACATGGTTTTGTGTTGCCCAAAATGCCCTGCTGTAGGGCTATCGTGCAGTTGCTTGAGTACCTTCTCCCTCAATTCACCTTCAGGTATATATAACGCTCCCTTGTAGTACAACGCCCCGTTTCTCTCCTCAAAACCCCCGGGTTTGTCTCCCTCCCTCCTGAGACCCCTGAGTTTGTCCTGGGCGTATTCATCATGCACCGTTCCCTCTACCAGTTCCCTTTGCCCCACCAATGCCGCCCCACACACCCAGCGGTCCTCTGGAATGACATGGGTCTCTTCGGGTGCTCCCTCCCCCTCCAAATATTCAGGTTTGCGTGAGAGAGCGTCCGCCCTAACGTTCTCTGGGCCTGGCACGTAACAAATCTCAAAGTCAAATTTGGAAAACTCCTGGGCCCATCTCAACTGCCGTTGGTTGAGCACTCGCGCAGTCCTCCAATACTCTAGATTCTTATGGTCCGTGCACACTTGCACCTTATGTTGTGCACCAATTAGCAGGTGCCTCCATCTCCGGAAAGCCTCATGAATGGCCAGAAGTTCCCGGTCGTACACCGTGTAATTCCTCTCGGATTTGTTCAGCTTTCGCGAAAAGAAGGCACACGGTCGCCACTCTGACCCCTCCTTCCCTGGCTGCAGAAGAAGAAGCACCGCCCCTATGGCTCTGTCAGATGCGTCTGTTTCGACCCTCAGCTTTTTTTGTAAATCCACATGCAGCAGTTGTCCTTCAGAGGCGAAGGCCCTTTTCAGTTCCTCAAACGCTCGCTCCGCCTCCGCAGTCCAAACAAACTTCTTTTTACTGCTGAGACAGTCCGTAATGGGCGCCGTCAGGTGGGCAAAGTTTCGGATGAATTTACGATAAAAGTTTCCAAACCCTAGGAACCTCTGCACATCCTTCTTGGTTTTGGGTGTTTTCCATTCCATTCCATAAATCACAATTGCATACATATGATGGGATGATTAGCTGCTTGTGCGTAAAATCGTGCTCCCTCAGAGTTTGTGCAGCTCCACAAACCTCTGTGTGTGACAGAGCTCCTCAAACATGTCTGCTCTAGTCACTCGTAGATTCCGACAGTGGCTGTCTGCGGAAGCGCTTCCAGCAAAGAAGCTCCTTAACGGAAACGCGTCTTCTGGACTCACGACGTGGCAGCTTCCGGCGAAGCATGGGTCTCCCTATGGGAGCTTCTGACACCTCCCCGCTGTTCTCGCTGGACGTGTCCCTCATCCCTCCCTCTTCCCTGCTAGTTCCTGCTTTGGCTGCTGCGTCTCTCTCAGCATTCCTGAGACCCTCCTCCAGAGTACCCTCTCTCCCCCTGCTGGTCCCTGCTTTCGCTGCTGACTCCCTCCCAGCCTCTGTGAGCCCTTCCACCTCCCTTTCCTCCGATGTCAGTTCCCTGACATCCACCTCCCCTCCAGGGCCCCCTTCCCCCCCGCCCATACTCTCTCCTCTGGGCGGTGAGGAGATAAAACCCCGAAAAGAATCCTCTTCATCTTCAGACGTCTCGAACATTTCCCTCCATCGGTCTTCGTTCCGGCTCGCTGAATCCTCCTCCTCCTCGGAATCTGAGAACCCCTCCAACTCTTCTTCTTCGTCGGTGGTGGCAAAGTATTCCCTCCGGAACCTCGCCACTGGCTGAGGTTTACGTGGGAATCTCTGATGAAAAGTTTCTATTAAAACCTCGTCATCTACATCCTCTGCCATGACCCAGGTGTTTTCCGACTCCGGCTCCCCTTCCCACATTATAATAATAATAATAATAATAAATTTTATTTATATCCCGCCCTCCCCAGCCGAAGCCGGGCTCAGGGCGGCTAACAACAATAAAACGGTACAAAAGTACAACATAAACAACATTCTAAAATCATTCATTATAAAAATTAATTAATTCAAGCCACTAGCAAGTAATACTCAAGATCAAGTAATACTCTACTTGATCTCCCTTCCACCTGGAATCGAGGATCTCCGCTACATGGTAGCTGTGTTCCTTCTCCTCCATTGCTGGTCCCCTATTGACCCTCCCTTCTCTGTCCCCTTTATACGGTGACAGCAACGACCTGTGAAAAACTGGGTGCAGCTTCATGTGGTTCGGTAACCGGAGTCTGAAAGCCACTGGGTTGACCTGCTGCGTGACTTCAAATGGGCCCAGCCTTTTGGGTCTTAACTTCTTACAACCCCCTTTGAATGGTAACCCTTGGGTTGACAGCCACACCTGGTCCCCCACCCTAATGCTTTCACCTTCCCTTCTGTTTTTGTCTGCCTGCCTCTTATATTCCTCCTTAGCCCTGTTTAAGTTAAGTTGGAGCTGGCGATGGATCGCTTCCATTTCTTCAACGAACTGTTCTGCAGCTGGAACGCTCCAGTTCTCCCCTTCCCCCCCCTGGGAAGGCTCGGGGATGGCACCCGTGATTAGCCAAAAAGGGGCTCATCCCCGTGGACACGTTCTCTGCATTGTTGTAGGCAAATTCTGCCAACGCCAGCTTCTCCACCCAATCATTCTCTCTGTCATTCACATAACACCTCAAATATTGCTGGAGGACACCATTAGCTCTTTCCGCCTGCCCGTTGGTTTCCGGATGCCGGGCAGTAGAGAAATTAACCTCTACATGCAGTAAGCTCATGAGCTTCCTCCAGAACCTGGAAGTAAATTGTTTCCCTCGGTCTGAAACCACCCTCAAGGGGGCGCCATGCAACCTAAACACATTTTCTACAAACAATTTAGCAGTTTCTTCTGCCGTGACCGCATGTGAACAGGCTATAAAGTGGGCCATTTTGGTTAACAGGTCTACCACAACCATGATGGCTGTTTTCCCTCTGGACCTTGGCAGATCAGTCATGAAATCTATTGCCACTGTTTCCCATGGTCTTTCAGGTGTGGGTAGTGGTTCTAATAACCCTGCCGGTGCCCGCCTCTCCCCCTTGGCTCGTTGGCATTGGTCACACCCTCTCACATACTCCCGCACATCTTCCCTGACCTTGGGCCACCAAAATTCCCTGGTAACCAGCCACATGGTTTTGTGTTGCCCAAAATGCCCTGCTGTAGGGCTATCGTGCAGTTGCTTGAGTACCTTCTCCCTCAATTCACCTTCAGGTATATATAACGCTCCCTTGTAGTACAACGCCCCGTTTCTCTCCTCAAAACCCCCGGGTTTGTCTCCCTCCCTCCTGAGACCCCTGAGTTTGTCCTGGGCGTATTCATCATGCACCGTTCCCTCTACCAGTTCCCTTTGCCCCACCAATGCCGCCCCACACACCCAGCGGTCCTCTGGAATGACATGGGTCTCTTCGGGTGCTCCCTCCCCCTCCAAATATTCAGGTTTGCGTGAGAGAGCGTCCGCCCTAACGTTCTCTGGGCCTGGCACGTAACAAATCTCAAAGTCAAATTTGGAAAACTCCTGGGCCCATCTCAACTGCCGTTGGTTGAGCACTCGCGCAGTCCTCCAATACTCTAGATTCTTATGGTCCGTGCACACTTGCACCTTATGTTGTGCACCAATTAGCAGGTGCCTCCATCTCCGGAAAGCCTCATGAATGGCCAGAAGTTCCCGGTCGTACACCGTGTAATTCCTCTCGGATTTGTTCAGCTTTCGCGAAAAGAAGGCACACGGTCGCCACTCTGACCCCTCCTTCCCTGGCTGCAGAAGAAGAAGCACCGCCCCTATGGCTCTGTCAGATGCGTCTGTTTCGACCCTCAGCTTTTTTTGTAAATCCACATGCAGCAGTTGTCCTTCAGAGGCGAAGGCCCTTTTCAGTTCCTCAAACGCTCGCTCCGCCTCCGCAGTCCAAACAAACTTCTTTTTACTGCTGAGACAGTCCGTAATGGGCGCCGTCAGGTGGGCAAAGTTTCGGATGAATTTACGATAAAAGTTTCCAAACCCTAGGAACCTCTGCACATCCTTCTTGGTTTTGGGTGTTTTCCATTCCAGCACTGCCTGGACCTTGCCGGGATCCATGGCCAATCCCTTGTCTGACAGGCGGTACCCCAGGAATTCCACCTCCTTGGTATGAAACTGACACTTCTCCAGTTTCACCCACAGCCTGCTGGCTTGCAGCCTGCTCAACACTTCTCTGACGTCTCTCACATGTTGCTCCTCATTCTCCGAATACACCAACACATCATCTAGGAAGGCCACGCAATTCTTGTAGAGCAAAGGCCCCAGTACGTGGTTCATAAACGATTGAAAGCACGCTGAGCCTGCTTGTAATCCAAAAGGCATAACGAGATATTCAAATGCCCCCAAAGGGGTGAACATGGTGGTTTTCCATTCATCCCCTTTCCTTATACGTATCAGGTTGTACGCCCCCCTTAGATCCAGCTTTGTAAAAATCTTTCCCTTCCGCACCCTGGTCAAAATATCATCAATCCTGGGCATAGGGAAAGCCACTGGTTCTGTCACTGCATTTAACCGCCTGAAATCACATACAAGTCTCGGCTTGTCCGTGTGCTTTTTATCCACAAAAAACACTGGGCTACCCCCCGCTGCTTTGGACTCTCTGATGAAGCCTCTCTTCAGGTTCTTGTCAATGAACTCTCGCAACTCCTGCATTTCTCTGTCTGACATGGCATACAACTTGCCTACAGGAAGCTGTGCTCCAGGGAGTAAATTGATCTGACAGTCAAAGGGCCTATGCGGGGGTAGTTGGTCGGCTTCCTTCTCGCTGAACACGTCGCTGAGATCTGCATACTGTGGTGGTACCTTCGCCTTCTCCATTACTTCAGTCCCTGCTAGGGTGGCTTGGGCCCCTGCTGAACCCTTTTCCCCTTTGCAGTGTTCTAAGCAATGTGCTGAACCAAAGGAAACCACTCTTTGATGCCAGCCCACCAGCGGATCATGTAGCGCTAGCCAGCTCATTCCCAAAATAATGGGAGCGCCTCCCAAGGTGGCCACATTAAACGCTATCAGTTCTGTGTGCCTTGCCACCCTCATTATCATTGGGACGGTCTGCAAGCTGACTCCTCCTCCCAACAACTCCCTGCCATTGATCGTGGTCACCTGCAGGGGGTTGCTTAAAGGGATCGTCTGTATCTGGTGTTCAGCAGCAAACTCCTTGCTCATAAAATTGCAGGAGCTGCCTGAGTCCAACAGCGCCTTTATTTTTAGGGGGTGTCCATTTTGCAGCTCTAGCGACACTTCAATCACTAGAGCAGGTCGAGGAGCTTCTGGCACGGGCACTTTCACTGCTCTTTGGCCTGGCTGCTGTGCCCAGACTGTGGCAACCAGGCGTTGGCTTTTACCTGCTCCGTTTCTCCCTGCTCTCCTCCCTCAACAGCTTCCACCATCCCTTGCCATTCCTTCCTCTGGGGGCAGACTCTGGCAAAGTGGCCTGGCTGTTGGCAGAGATAGCACTTCCGGGCGCCTTTTCCCTCCTTCTTTTCCCCCTCACTGGGCTTTGAAACTGCGCGCGCGCTGTTCCGATTTCCATCGGCTCTGCTGGCGGGAAAGCTGGCTCAGGAATGTCTGGAATGCGGAACTCCTTCCAACGTTCCCCTTTCCCTTCCCGCCTCTCCAAGGCTCTTGCCTCCTGGCGCGCTCCTATGGTCAGCGCAGATTTGGTCAGCTGATCCATAGACACCGCCCTGGGGCTCCGGGACAGTTCGTCTTTCACAGCCGAAGAAAGACCTTCTTCAAATAGCATCTGAATGGGTGCCGCCGATAAATCCCACCCCAATCTGTGAACCAGCATGGTAAACTCAGTCCAGTACTCACGGACAGATCGGCTCCCCTGCTTGCAAGCCATTAGCTGTCTGCGCACCACCCCTTCCTCAATATCGCTGGAAAACATGATATCCATTGCACGAAAGAACTTCATAGTGTCCTTTAGGACGTCATTGTGCGTTGCCATCAGGGGTCTAACCCAGTCCCTCGCCCCCCTCTCAAGATGCCCAATCACGAACGCAACTCGCGATTCCTCATCAGGGAACTCATCAAACTGCACATTAAGGGCATATTGCATCTCTGTCCTAAAGGCATGGTAGTCCTTGGGGTCCCCCCCAAACTTCTGCACCAATCCTGGTACCTTTCTGGGGAACTGGGTGGCTCTCCCCTTCTTGTCTGCATCCTGAGTCCTTCTCTCCTCAAGCCTCGCCGTCTGCAGCGCAAGTTGGATTTCCAACGCTCGGTATCTTTCTTCCAAGCTTGGACCAGCTCCAACCCCTGCTCCTTCGGTTCCGGCTGGGTCGCTCATGATGCTTTCTCCTGCACAGGCAGCGTACAGAGACTGTCGGAATGCTATGATGGGATGATTAGCTGCTTGTGCGTAAAATCGTGCTCCCTCAGAGTTTGTGCAGCTCCACAAACCTCTGTGTGTGACAGAGCTGCTCAAACATGTCTGCTCTAGTCACTCGTAGATTCCGACAGTGGCTGTCTGCGGAAGCGCTTCCAGCAAAGAAGCTCCTTAACGGAAACGCGTATTCTGGACTCACGACGTGGCAGCTTCCGGCGAAGCATGGGTCTCCCTATGGGAGCTTCTGACACCTCCCCGCTGTTCTCGCTGGACGTGTCCCTCATCCCTCCCTCTTCCCTGCTAGTTCCTGCTTTGGCTGCTGCGTCTCTCTCAGCATTCCTGAGACTCTCCTCCAGAGTACCCTCTCTCCCCCTGCTGGTCCCTGCTTTCGCTGCTGACTCCCTCCCAGCCTCTGTGAGCCCTTCCACCTCCCTTTCCTCCGATGTCAGTTCCCTGACAATACATAAGAAATGTACACCTAGTTCTCAATGAAATATATGAACTCAAAGTTGTGTGAACTCACAAGCAACACTTACCATCATACAATATTCTGGAAAGGCAAAACAAATACAAGGATGATGTGAGTACATCTTGCTCCTGAAGAAAACCAAATTGATTAACAGTCCCACTTACAGAACAAAATGTATTCCCTATAAATCATTTGTTAGGAAGTATTTGACCGCGTTTTACTGCGCACACATGCGCAGAAGTAGTCCTCAGGTTGCGGAAACCTCAGGATCTGACCGGACCTCCAAAATGGACCCCTTATGCAACCAGAGGTACGTAGCACTGTATGTTCCTGGACATGGAATTTGACCTCCAAAAGGAAAAAAGTGGGGAAAGGAAAACCCAGGAAAAACACTCTCTGATTTGTCCGGTTGTTTCCCCTACCTCCATCCCTTCAATATATATATATACAGGCTAGATGTAATTTTTTAATCACTTGTCCCATAAATATTACTAATTTTTAGCAGGGTGTATTCATAGTGTTAATGTGATGCCCACTAGCTGTTAGCTTTTGAAATAGAGTTGAGACATAAAGGTAGCTTCCTATGATCATATAGCCCACTCAGGAGAAGGGGGACTGCCAACTAAATTCCAAGTCTCTTGGCCTGGGAACTTCTGTCTAGAGCTGGTTGCAGGAAGAGGAACAAAGGAACCACATTGATATATCTGGTCTATGGGGCTCGTGTGCTTTTGAATGACAGGTTGTTAGGCCCAATCACAGGATGCAGGATGGGCAAGTACTTCAGGGAAGTGAAGGGCTTAACACTTGTGGGAAGTTAGGAGACGGGGAGTCAGAGTGTCCACTACTGTTGAAGTTGTCCAACCTCACTGCCAGGCAGCAATCTTTCATCAGCCTGGGTACATGAGGAGAGACAAGATGAAGGACTACAGAACTTGGGCACCTTAAAAGGGACAGACAAGGGCAAGGCAGAACACAATGCATTCTTAGGCTTAGTTACAGTAGGGTATGGAGCTAGATAGCTGTCCCAAAGGCTTCATGGGAAATGTGGGTGTTGGAGAGTAATGACATCATGCAGGTGATCTGGGAGGCAGTTCCAGACATAAAGGGCAGCAAGAGGGAAGAAGATCTAAGGCAGCAGACAGCCTTCGGATGGCTGAATGTGGCCAAGCAAGAAAAGCTAAGAGCAGATATAGAGATGTATTAGGGTGCAATAACCAGTGTGTTTTTTCAGGGGGGGAATGTAGGGGTGCACATATCCCTAAACATTTTGTGAATCTAAGTTTCACTTCATTGAGGGGCAGTATTTCAGTATGAGTAGGAAAATGAGAGTAGCTTTAAATTTCTTTTAGTAAAAAAGCACTGGCAATAACTTTTCCGAAGTGGGCAAGGACATGATAGCCTTTGTTATATTATCGTTATTATTACATATCCCTATATATGAAATGGCTGCTGAAAATGAGCCAGTGAGGTAGAAGAACTTAAAAATATGGTTTTCATATCAGAAACACTAAATATTCCCTTTCCTCTCTTCTGTCCACCTCCTGACTGCATTTTTTGGTGAGTGTAGGCTCAAATAATGTTCTCATGAAAGCAAAAGAAAATTCCATATGTGACCTTGTATCAAATCCAGCTTAAGTTCTGGCTTTCAATGATACAAGTAAACCAATTAAATGATACAAGGAAGCATCATGGAAAACTTAATGAGAGCACCAGTTCTAAAAGAACCAATATAACTTCCCCCAATACTAACCAGTTGTTTCAAAGAAAGAGTTCAACTTGAGGAGCTTCATACAAAATAAACAGGAGATTTGCTCCAAAAATGTGTATGCCTGTTCTAAAATGCATACAAAACAAATGCCTAAAATGTGCCATTTTAAATGGGACTTATCAGACACTATGTAATTAGCAGATCTTTTTTTGAGCCAAACTGCTGAAATAACCCCTTTCAGTCAGAGTAGGTTTCTCTGGCACAAAAAAAGTAGCAGAGGTGTTGTTATGATAGAAAGATGCATGGCAAGGAGAAAGTAGCAACAGAGTGCTTTTTCTTCCTCTTTTTTAATACGATAAAGCTAAAGAGTCAGTCTTCATATAGGGAAGGCATACACAAACTCTGGCCCTCCAGATGTTTGGGACTAAATTCCCATCATCCCTAGCTAACAGGACCAGTGGTCAGGGATTATGGGAATTGTAGTCCCAAACATCTGGAGGGCCAGAGTTTGCCTATGCCTGATATAGGGCATAGTTGTGGAATTTGCTTTGATGTAGTGATGGTTACAACCTGAAGGACTTTAAAAGAGATTTAGACAAATTCATGGAAGATCAAGCTAGCAATGGCTGCTAACTACAATGGCTTTGACCCACACCTCCACTGTCTGGGGCAGTATGCCTCTGATACCTGTTGCTGGGAATCACAACTGGGGAGAAGTGGTGTTGCACTCAGGTCCTACTTACGCGCTTTCCATAGTTGAGGATATTGAAATGATAACTCATTTATTAAATGCAACATATTCAACCATGAATTCCAGTTGGAAAAATCAGGCACACTTATATTAGACTGGATCTTAAGTATGTAGGATCTGACCTGTATAGTTAATATAGAGTAAGGGAAAGAAGACAACTGAGTAACTCCCAGGTTTTCAACCAGTGTGCCATGGCACCCTGGGCTGACTTGGGCTGGATCTATACCGATTAAAAAAAAAATTATAGAAAAAAAATGGATCACTGCTCTACAGCATCATCTGGTGTCACATGTTTATAATGCAGTTATAATGATATAATTAACAAGTGTAACTGAGTCCTTTAATGATGATCAGGGGCACCTTCCTTACCTCCTCTGATGAAAAAAATGGCTTCCAACAAAGCTGGAAACTCCCTATTCAAACAGACAAATGAGATGAGCGTCTTTACTTTTCCATATATGACTGTGCTATGTGACGCCAGTCACTTTCAAAAGAGTGCTGCCCAGCTTCTGAGGGGGGACATGAGGGGAGCCTGCAAGAGGGAGAGGAGGGAGAAGAGAGGAGGGAAGCGGATGGTTCATGGGGCCAGTATGGTGAGTGTGAGGCAATAGTTGGACCTGACAAGGCAAATTCTTCTTGCCTGGGCTGTGGCCAGTGTAAGTCCTACTTGGCAGGAGACCCACTGGAAGATAGTGAGGCAACTGTGACCCATTGAACCCAGTGGGTTCTACTCTTGAGCAGAACTTTGTTGGGCGAAGCCCATCCTCATTGGGTTGCAGGCAGTGTTGAGTCCTGCTTGAGAGGAAACCCATTGAAATAGGTAGGTAATAGATGGGAAATAAGCTGTAATAGTAACAGTAATAGTAATAGTAGTAGTAGTAGTATCCAAGAGGAGTTCTACTGAAATTGATGGGTGTGGCTGACTCAAGGATCACTGGCCTCCAATGGGTCTTCCCTGAGTAGGATAAAACCAATTTATATTGGGTTGTAGCAAGGGTTAATCTCACTCAGTGTAGGCCCATTGAAATTGATGGTTATGATTGGCAGTGTCATTGTTCTCCAGTACACCAGTCAGGGGTTAGAACTCAGCAAGACGGAGCTCCTCAGCAACCTTCAAAAACAAGGAAGGAAGGTGTCCTGGTGACATGTGCAGTGGCCCAGAAAGGAACTCCCACTTAAGTGGGGATCCCCCTGTATCACACAGGGGAGTCGCAAAAAGAATGTAAAGGGAGCAGTGGACTCAAGGGAACCACAGATTCAAAAAGGCTGAAAATGCCTGCAGTAACTTGTTTGTTGAAGCTTTGAATTTATGCCTCAATAGCTCAATTGGTTAGAGCATGGAGTTGATAACGCAAAGGTTGCAGATTTGATCGCTATATGGGACAGCTGCATATTCCTGCATTGCAGGGGGTTGGACTAGATGATCCTTGGGGTCCCTTCAAACTCTAGAATTTTTTGGTTCTATGATTTGTTATATATTGGAGAAAGAATCCATGAAAATGTACATATTGTACTAAGAGACACTCTTAGGTAGATAGCATTGTTTTGATATGGTGACATTATTTATTCTCAATTAGATAAATGGAAAATATACTGTAGGTTATACTGTAAAGGTAAAGGATCCCTGACAGTTAAATCCATTTGAGAATGACTCTGGGGTTGCAGCACTCATCCCCTCTATAGGCTGAGGGAGCCGGCATTTGTCCGCAGACAGCTTCCGGGTCATGTGGCCAGCATGACTAAGCCGCTTCTGGCGAACCAGAGCAGTGCATGGAAATGCCGTTTACCTTCCCACCGGAGCGGTACCTATTTATCTACAGTGGTACCTCAGGTTAAGTACTTAATTTGTTCCGGAAGTCCATTCTTAACCTGAAACTGTTCTTAACCTGAAGCACCACTTTAGCTAATGGGGCCTCCCACCGCACGATTTCTGTTCTCATCCCGAAGCAAAGTTCTTAACCCGAGGTAATATTTCTGGGCTAGTGGATTCTGTAACCTGAAGCGTATGTAACCTGAAGCATATGTAACCCGAGGTACCACTGTACTTGCACTTGACGTGCTTTCAAACTGCTAGGTTGGCAGGAGCAGGGACCGAGCAACGGGAGCTCACCCTGTTGTGGGGATTCGAACCACCAACCTTCTGAATGGCAAGCCCAAGACTCAGTGGTTTAGACCACAGCGCTACCCACGTCCCAGGTTATACTGTATTTACTTGAATATAATGTGCCATCAAATTTAATGTGCACCCCAATTTTCAAGACCTTGAAACCCAAAAAGTATTTGATGGCAAATGTAAATGTGCCATCTAATCTAATGCGCACCGTAATTTCCATGATGTAATTTGGCCAAAAAAGGTGTGAAATACAATCAAGTAAATATGGTACAGTATATTGTTGTTGAGATATAATTAGTTGTTGACCAATAAGAATATAAGGTCTCATGTTTATGAAAATGTATTTTAATATATGGTTGAATATATTTCCAATGTAGTGCCTAATGACAAACATATTTTTCAACAGAAGGCTACTCATTTTTCTACACATTTATATGTTATTGAAAATTTCATAGCTCTTTATACAAAAGCAGTATCAGAAACCCTAAAGCTTTCAAAGATAATTTTCAAATCAAAACAATTATAGTTTACATTTAAATTTGATGGCCCTGACAAACAAATGGTTCTTCATACATTTGTCACATTAAAAAAAAACTAGACTTGCCATGTACTACAAAAACAGAATCCTAAAATCTTATCTTGTTCAGCAGTGCCATCTAGTGAATAAAAAATAGAAATGCTTAGAACTCAGAATTTGGAAAACCAGTGGTAGCATAATCCACACTGCAATGAATGAGTTCCGAGGCCAATAGTAACAGCATCCATTCATGGTTCAACAAAAATATAGGAGTGCCTAGCACTGGTCTCCAATTTCAATGCCTGCACAATCAATTTTAGTAATTCTCTGTTGGCTTCAAGTTTGTGATTGGGGGAAACATCAGGAAACCTTTTCCCTATGACAGCAGTCCATTGATCTATAAGAAGGATATCTGGGGAACAAAGTCAACATTTGTACTGCTTTCCTTTTCTTGTATAAAATTGGTGGTGCATGGGATGAGGGCCAAACAACTGAGTCTGAGTTCTAGTAAGACTGAAGTACTATAGGTGAGCTGTTCCCAAGCCCAGATAACTGGCCAATTGCTTGCTTTGTACAAGGTCATACTCCCCTTTCATAGTCTTAGGGGGCTGCTGGATCCATTCTGTCACTAGAGCCCCATGAGACCTTTTCTCTCATGAGGAGATATGTTCTGGACTATATAGGAACTGGGCTTTTAGTGTGACAGCACCTACCCTTTGGAACTCCCTCCCATTACTATTAGACAGGTTCTGTCTCTATTGTCTTTTCAGTGCCAACTGAACACCACCCTTTCCCAACAAGCCTTTTTAGAAGAAATTTTTACCCCAGTCTTTATTTGTAGTGGACTTGAAATGGTTTTAAAATGGTTTTATTGTTACATCAGTTCAGGATGTTTCGTGGGAAGCAATTCATATAAGGTAGCAAATTGGCTTCCAATAGATTCTGAAAGTCCCTCATTTGATACTTCCAATGTACCAAGCATGAAAAGCCTTTTGTTAGAAACTAACAGAACATAAAAAACATGCATTTCCCTATGTTTGTTATGTTCAAATCTCGTACATTATTCAGATTCTCATCCTGCAAACATATTTCAAGCCTCAATAGCTTTAGTTCAATATGACATTCTAAAAATGCCTCTGTACTATGCTGCCACTCTTCTACAAATCAGTTTCCTCTTCAGTGATAAAATGAAAGCAGATTAACTTACCCATTATGTATTTTCCTTTCCAGTTTTAAGTACCAATAGTCAAACACAAATGAAGTCTTGCAGCACATCTTTCAGAATGGACATTTCTGGAAAGGGAAAATAATAATAAAAATATTATATATAATGGCAATAATACTATTTTATATTTATGCTTTATTTTATGAAAACAACTTTGGGCAGAAATGTATCTGTGGAAAATGGATATATAAATAGACTAGGCTTAGACCATAGGGTTTTCTTGAACAAGACAAAACCTTCCTATTTGTTCCTCAACAGTCAACCAACTTATGACTTTTATGTATCCCGTTCGGCAAGTATGGAATATAATTAAATCAAACTGTTCAGAGTAAAACCTTTTTATCTGATGCTGCCTTCAATATGTGAGTTCCTCCGGGCTCAATTTTATCCCCTGTGCTATTTAATATCTACATGAAACTGCTGAGTGGGTCATTCCAAGTTATGGAGTACATTGTCAGTAATATGCTGATGACACACAGCTCTACTTCTCCTTTACATCGGCAGATGAGGCAGTGGATGTGCTAGACCGTTGTCTTGCCTTGGTAATGGACTGGATGAAAGCCAAGAAACTGAAGCTTAATCCAAATAAGACTGAGGCACTGTTAGTAAGTGGCTCCCTAGACCAGATGGGTGGGAGATTGTTTGCTCTTGATGCTGTTACACTTCCTCTGAAGGATGGGGTATGTAGCTTGGGAGTACTCCTGGATACTTTGCTGTTGTTTGAGGCTCAGGTGGTCTTGAGGGTGCAGACTGCCTTCCATCCACTTCGGCTGGTGACCCAGCCGCGCCCCTATCTGGATAGGGATAGCCAAACTTCTGTTGTCTATGCTCTGGTAACTTCTAGGTTGGATTACTGCAACACGTTATATGTGGGGCTGCTTTTGAAGATGATTTGTGTAGAAACCATCAAAGAGGCATGATGGTTTGAGCATATGACACCAATCCTGGTCTGACTGCACTGACTGCCAATTAACTTCCAGGCCCAGTTCAAAGTGCTGGCTTTGATTCTTAAAGCCTCAATATGTCAACAACCACCTCTCGCCATATGAACCAACCTGGACTCTGCAATCATTACTGGAGGCCCTTCTTCGTGTGCCTCCTCCACGGGAGATCCGGAGGGTGGCAACACCAGAATAAGCCTTTTTATGCAGTGGCTCCCCATATGCAGAATGCTCTCCCCAGGTAGGTTGGTCTGGTCCCTTCATTATACATCTTTTTATACTTTTTTAGTTATGATTGTCATTAATAACAAATATTTCAAATATTTCCTCTCCAACCAGGCCTTTGGATGCTTAATATTCTACTGCCTCTTAAATGTGTTTCTGGGGTGGTGGTGGTGATTGTTTTGTTTTTGTTCTAACAAAACATCCTTCTTTGGATGAAGGGTGGTATATAAATTTAATAAATAATAAAATAATAAAAATAAATGACTGGGTATATAACATATAGAGCAGTGGCTCCCAATTAGCCAAGTACTGGGGACCCCCTATTTTTCAAAAGCCAAGCCATGGATCCTCTACTTTTGAAAATATTTATATCTCTGTGTGAATGCTGCCACCATACCCTCCCACATCTCCTAGTGCAAAACTGAGGTGTGTGTCTTCCAGGTCACGCTCATGAGAGCATAATGCCCAAAGATGGGATGTCCCAGGCAGTTGACAGGTATGTGTCATGGACCCCCTGGGTGGGTTATGTGGATCCCGACCACCAATTTGGAAACACTGGTATAGAGAGGTGCCTTCTCATTACCAAATGCACCATATGGTTACTTATTAACCAGAGTGAATTCCCCTCCCCCCAAGACAACCCACTTCCTGAAAAAAATAATTTACATGGAATGAAGAAAAATTAATTTTCAAGGAACATTTTAAAACCATGTGAATAGATCAAGGCTGCTGTACAAACTTGTACTTTGTTTTTACAATGTTGTGATAACTGTGGAAATGAAGATTTTCAACATGGATTGGCTTACTGGGTAAACTGGTTATGTACCTTCCTCTGAGTAATTGCCAATTCTCATTCACCTATAAGTCCCAAGCTAATGTATTGCTGACTGTACACTATATTTCTCTATATCAGGGTAGTCAACCTTTTTATACCTACAACCCACTAATGTATCTTTCTTGATGGTAAAATTTCCTTACCGCCCACCAGTGCTCAATGGAAGAAGGATTCAGCTTGTGCCGTAAAACTCCCTACCGCCCACCTAGAATCCTGAAGCGCCCACTAGTGGGCGGTAGGGACCAGGTTGACAACCTCTGCTCTATATACATATTTCTGGTTTCAAACTGCACCTGCATATGATATAAGAAAATGTGCCCTAAAATGAGCTGCCAGAATCAGTTTGTCTTCTTCAGAGACCATGGCCAAACCACAGTTTGGAAGTCCTAACTGGGCAGCCACTTATACACTGCCAAAAAAGAGAGTACAGTGGTACCTCGGGTTAAGAACTTAATTCGTTCTGGAGGTCTGTTCTTAACCTGAAACTGTTTTTAACCTGAAGCACCACTTTAGGTAATGGGGCCTCTTGCTGCCGCTGCGCCGCCGCTGCATGATTTCTGTTCTCATCCTGAAGCAAAGTTCTTAACCCGAGGTACTATTTCTGGGTTAGCGGAGTCTGTAACCTGAAGCATATGTAACCTGAAGCGTATGTAACCCGAGGTACCACTGTAAATGCATCACAAAAACAAATGGGGACACATATGCAAAATATTTGCATGTGCTAATTTATATGCACAGATGCAAATTTAGAACTAATTACTGCAATATAAAGAGAAATACACTGTATCTCAACATAGTGAGCAAGACTATGACCAGGTGACCCATATCCCTGCTTATGCTACTGTCCAGGTGCTAACATTTGCCGGGCAACTTCAAAAAACCCTGCTCTCTCCCTCCTAATGGTTATATTTAAAACAAGCTTGGAAAAGCCATTCAAATATAAGACTGTCCTCTGTAAAGGACACTCTAGTCCCAGGTGTAGGTGGTCAGGGTCTGAAAATAACTCTTCAAACATAGCACTTTAAGGGCAGTAGCCAGTAGACATCATTCCTTTATGCAAATAAGTGTTAATCATCTGCTAAACCAGTGATATGGAGAAGGAAATTTTCTGGTGCTTTGTTTTTCCACCAGGAAAAAAGTTTCATAAACTTATTACTAATAATGAATAGATGCCAAATACAAGTTCTCCTGACTTCTGGCAGGCTCAGATTCACCTAATATCAAGTGGGTGGATTCACCAACCTGTCAAAAGTGGCTCAGAAGGGTGAGCACTTTTTGATCTAGCCTGCCAGGGGTTAAAAAAAAAAGGTTTCCCACTTCTTCTCTAGAGCATTTAGTTTTCAAACTGCAAATTACCCTGATTTGCATATGAATATTTTCTAGAAAGTCCACATCACTGCTCTGGAGCTACTCAGAAAACCCCCTTTGGCCTTATTGAATCAGCCATGGTGGGTAGTTCAAAGGGAAAGGAGGGGAAATGCCATGGAGCATGTCCAAATGCTTTGGCAAGCCTAAATTAGTTCTGTGAGGGCTGCACAAAAAAGACTACTCTTGCCCTTGCAATCAAATGACACCAGGATGCCATTAATGAAGTCTGGCTTTTACATCAGGAATACTTGAATGCAGTCAGTAAAAGGCAATTAACAAGATTTGTTTTCACTAGCAGCTGGAGTTCTAACCCTAACAAAAATATTTCTTTAAAAATGCCTTCTCTCCCTTCTCCACTAGCTTAGCATACATTATGTTAAGAAATTATTAGTATCTACCCAGTTAGCTATCTACCGGTAACATTGATTTCAGCCAAATGTACTGGGCTGGTTCTTCAAAGCACCTCTGTGTCAATCTATAAACAGTAACTATAAACTGTTGCCACATGCACTGTTTCTATGGTAGCCTCAACTAGTAACTAAAAATAAACCAGGGGTGGGGGTGATCCATGCATGCTGCTTTGAAGGAAGCGGATTGTTGGCAAGAAAACTTGGGTTTACAACTCAAAAAATTGAACTAAACAGTGGTGCGGCGGGGGAACTCTCCTAAACTTCTTCCATACCCTTTCATTCTGAGACAGATGACAAGGTAGGCCACTTCAAACATTTCAAATGAAAGTAAATATTGATACTCTGGTTTCTCTTCCGATTGTATAATATGATTTGCTAAAAATGGAGGGAACCACATGATTAACACCTATTAGTCAAAATAGTGATAAAGCAGCATAAAAAGAGGGAGGTGGCTGGTCTATTGTAGGCTTTTGATATGTGGATGGAACTACTTAAGAACAGTTGCAAATAAGTACTAAGAAACACTATATATGCTAAAATGAGCTGTTCAGTTAAGACAGTAAAGTTGCATAAAACAAATGGAAACTTCTGTACAGGGTGTGTGAAAAATTGCCTATCTTCACCTTTAAAGGAGAGAAGATTTGAAAAAGTTTTTAAGCAGTTTATCTAAATGTTGCCATATTTATTAATAGTTGTTCTATGCAAACATTGCTGGACACCACCATGAAAACTAAAACAACAAAGAATTTTACTTTCTTGGGTTCCATGATCACTGCGGATGGTGACAGCAGTCATGAAATTAAAAGACGCCTGCTTTTTGGGAGAAAAGCAATGACAAACCTAGACAGCATCTTAAAAAGCAGAGACACACCTTGCCAATAAAGGTACATATTGTTAAAGCTATGGTTTTCCCAGTAGTGATGTATGGAAGTGAGAGCTGGACCATAAAGAAGGCTGATCGCTGAAGAATTGATGCTTTTGAATTATGGTGCTGGAGGAGACTCTTGAGAGTCCCATGGACTGCAAGAAGATCAAACCGACCCATTCTGAAGGAAATCAGCCCTGAGTGCTCACTGGTAGGACAGATCCTGAAGGTGAGGCTCCAATTCTTTGGCCACAACATGAGAAGAGAAGATTCCCTGGAAAAGACCCTGATGCTGGGAAGGATTGAGGGTACAAGGAGAAGGGGACGACAGAGGACGAGATGGTTGGACAGTGTTCTTGAAGCTACCAACATGAGTTTGACCAAACTGCAGGAGGCAGTGGAAGACAGGAGTGCCTGGCATGCTCTGGTCCACGGGGTCACGAATAGTTGGACACAAATAAATGACTAAACAACAAAATTCTTTTACTTGAGTCACTTAGCATATTTTTTTTAACGATGTAGGTTACCCTAGCTGCATATAGATGATTCTATGAACTATGATTGCAGGTTCATACAACTGAAAGGTTGAGCATACAGACATTTAAATCCCCAATGATTTTACAGCTCTGCTGTAACAATATTCCAGAGTTTGCCAAGGAACATATTGACAAATTCTGGGCTGCCTTTCTCTGTTCTTTGTCTAAGCATCTCATCATATAGGTTGGGAAGAGATTGTGAGGCACTCATGCACTAGCCATATAGTTCTTTGCACAAACCAAGGTACAGTGGTACCTCGGGTTACGAGCTTAATTCGTTTCAGTGGTCCGTTCTTAACCCGAAACCATTCTTAACCTGAGGCACGCTTTCACTAATGGAGCCTCCCACTGCTGCTGCGCCGCTGCCGCACGATTTCCATTCTCATCCTGGGGCAAAGTTCTCAATCTGAGGTACTACTTCTGGGTTAGCGGAGTTTGTAACCCAAAGTGTTTGTAACCCGAAGCGTTTGTAACCCGAGGTACCACTGTACATGTGAAAACATTCTCCACACAAAAGGGGATCTGAATTGGGTCAAAATTCCCTCCTCACATGGAGGAACTCTACATATGCATTTTCGTACACAAGAGTCCCTTCTCATGGAAAGATTGTGTGATCCCAAGTACATCAGTGGCAAGTGTGTGGGGCTTGCTCATGTGGCCCTGCATCTCTCTCACACGCTCTTTAAATGTATGTGTGGGCTTTCTGAACCCCTTTTAGTATCCAGTGTTAGTGATCACAGTTCGCCTAAACGAGACATGACCAAACTTGGCCCTCCAGATGTTTTTAGGACTACAACTCCCACCATCCCTAGCTATCAGAAACAGTGGTCAGGGATGATGGGAATTGTAGTCCCAAAACATCTGGAGGCATGCCTGACAACTATCACAAAGTTTTAGCCTTCTTGATAAAACCATAATATTTCAGGGTAAAGTCATCATGTTCAGGGTAGGATGCCAGACATGCTTCTGGAATCAGCACCTATTTTTAGTTAACAACTCATTCACATGTTACATAAAATCCTTCACAGCTCTGTTGACACCAAATTCTTAGGAGACTGTGCAACTATATATTTTCTTCCATACCTGAATATAACAGATGGGGGGGAAATTAGGATGCTCCCCCATTTCCCTAGGTAAAGTTTGATAAAACTAAACAAGACAGCATAGTCATGTTTGTTTATCCATGTGTTTGATGTGAGGTAGGGGAATTGGCAACAAAGAGCTGTGCATATACTAGGGCCTCATAATATTTTTGTATTCTTTTTTGTGTATTTTTTTAAAGCTTCAGTGAAAAATACATTTAAAAAAAGAAAAGGGAACACTAGACATTGATTGTCCATGTACATGATCATATATATTTGGAGTCCAGTAACTACTTTAGGCATATGCAAGGGTTTGCAGTGAAATGTCTGAACTTATTTCCCTTTAAACAGCAGACCATATTCCATATCACACACTACTTTTCAAATTATCTGGGTTTCAGCTTGTGACAAAGGGGGTTGCTGTTGAGGATACATATCCCCACTAAGCTCATAGAAGTAACTGAACTGTTGTTTTGATTCTAGCCTTCTGTTGTGCACTTAAAATTAATTTTAAGAGCATAATTTCACTTTTATACTGCCATTTGTTAGATAACCACCATCAAAAATAAAGCAAATGTAAAAACCTGATAAAATTACTAAAATACACCCCCCTTCACCTTCTCTGGAATATATCTTTATTTAAATTTGCCATCTCCCTATCACAATATTTATTATTCCTATCATTCAGATAAATGCTATATATCTTAGACATCATCCAAACAACTGATGAAAATCCAAAGCTTTCTTGGTATTTTAATTTCCTTATTTTAAATTCAGATGTCCACGTTTTACCACAATCTGCATTTTTAAAATTAAATTTCCATGTTTTTCAGACTATAACACACACATTTTATATGCAATTTTAACTAATGAACACACCCCTTTGCAAGCAATTTCCCCCTACATACATTTTTATTTTCACTCATATATTAATTTTTAGGCACATTTTTTGCATTTTGTAAATATAGGTTGTCCAAGAGACAGTATGTTTCTGAATACTAGTTGTTGGGAATCACAAGTGGGAAGAGTGCTATTGTGCTCAGGTCCTGCTTTTAGTCTTCACATAAACATCTGGATTTCACTGCAGAAACGGAATGCTGAACTAGAAGGGCCACTGGTGTGATCCAGCAAACTCTTCTTACATTCTTATGAAGAATTGTATTGCAAAATTTGGATAAGTGTGAATTTCAAAGGACAGCTCTCGTATTGTTTCAAAAGGTGCAAATTTGATAGATACACCTTTAAAAGTGAACTGAATTTGAATTTCTCCCCATCCCTAGAGATTGGAAAATCATATGTGGCAGGCTAAAAGGAGAAGAGTGAGAAAGGAAGTGTTTAAAGCTCCCCCCGTCCCCTGTCAAATAAGTGAAGAGCAAATTACACCACCACAGCAAGTAGAAAAGAGGGAGGGAGACAAAGACAACCTCAGGGCCTACTCAAACTATGCCATCCCCACCCACTTATAGGGACAACTTAAGAGTAACTGCCCCGTTCAGAAGAACAGTGAGGCTGGTTGTGTTGTGCTTTTGAGCATGTGCTTCTTGGTGTGTTTTGCAAAAGTTGTTAGCTGCTTTGAGGACTCTAGCTGAAAAATAGGATATAAATCCAATGAATAAAGAATGCCAGAGGGTTGGACTAGATGACTCTCAGGGTCCCTTCCAACTCTACAATTCTATGAGTATGAATTAAAATGATTCTCCTCCCAGCCCTTTTATTGGCTGTTTTATATAGTAATCAGAATTTGTATAAATCAAACTGTTGCCTTAATGTACACCTTTTCCTCAACAGGAACATGGAAGCAACACAAGAATTCTCCTCAGTCCCAAAAGTCCAACTTCAACAGAAGTATTGGGTAACAGAAGATAGTAAAGCTAAACTGCTGGCGGTTGGTGCCAAATGTTTGGAGCTAGTCACTCACAGAGAACATTATTACGATACTACTTCAGATGACCTAGCAATGGCTCAATTATGGCTTAGTCAAAGAAATCAACAGTGGCATCTTATACTAGAATCTCAGGAGCAGATGGATAGAGATAATGTTGCAAACCAGAACAAACCAGAAAATATTCAGAGTGCTAAACCTACTGTCTATGAAGAAAAGAAGCAAACACAATTTAAGCCTAATAATCAAAATGACCAGCAACTTGATTTGATTGAAACAGATAGTACATATACATGTGCAGCAGCCAGTTCTGCATATACTGAACTAGTGGGGGAGAGAGAGATAATTACACATCTGGCAGACTTTCTTAACATAGATTTGAAATTTGAGGACGAAGCAAACATGACCATGGAAGACTTTCTGCAGAAGGCTGGTATCCAGCATTATGCAAGCAATCATGTTATTAATCAAATAACATATAAACTGTGTGACCAGTACACAATTATAATTCAAAGGGATGAAAGCTCTTTGAAGGAGTCTGCAACTATATTGTTAGATATGGATATTTTAAATATTTGCAAAGGCTTTGAAGAAATGGAAAAATTAGCAAATTACCTGGAATTTGAACATCAAGCACTTCAAAGTGAACAGGAACTGCTCATGTAACAAAAAAACCCACCATGAGACCTTCAAATTTGTGAACTATTTTCTAAGAAATGGTTTAAGGATATGATTACCAGATCAATACATTTTTTGCCCCTTTAAATTTAAATCCAGTGCAGTGTGTAACAAAATCTTATGCAGCTTGGAAATACAGATTTATGGCAATGGCAGCAGTACAACTGATTAATGCCAACCGTGATCTATGAATAGCACTGTTAACAGCTGCTGGAGGAAATACATTCTAGAGAGCCCCACTAAAATGAACTGCTTAAGATTAGTTTCCTATTTTCAAAACTGCAAAGGCTACATCTTGGTTCAATTAAATAAATCCCTCAGTCAACCAACCCTAATCTTTTCATTTAACAGTTTTAGACAAAAAACACATTTCTTGCAGAAAAAAATCTGTCTTCAGCAAACTAGAATCTCAATAGCTATGAGCAAATAGCTTAAAATATTTTGCATTTTTTACAGTGAATACATTGCCACTTGAAAGAGCTCCTGCACTTACACTATGCACAAGCATTTAAATGAGACTTTTTTATTTTAAAGCAAATTTCATCGCAACATTTTTATTAGAACTGTTAATGCAAGCTTGATCTTTCACTGCACAACCCTTATATATAAAGAGGAGTCATAACTTGAAGCCTATATTGCAGCTGCTGCATACATGTGCAGGAAAGTCATGCATATCCTTGAATTTCTCTCATTCACACCATAATGTGCAAAATGGTTTTGTTTACCTGTCAAACAAAAATCCATTTTATCTGCCTCTTAAGAAAAGAATCATATGACACACTCTCTCTTTAACATGCCCTCAGTTGTGATTCAGCATTTCATTCACTACTTTGGTGGTAGTAGTATACAGTCGTACCTCCGAAGTTGAACGGAATCTGTTCTGGAAGTACATTTGACTTCCAAAATGTTTGGAAACCAAGGCGTGGCTTCCAATTAGCTGCAGGAAGATTCTGCAGCCAATCGGAAGCTGCGGAACCCGCACCAGACGTTCAGGTTCCAAATAACATTTGCAAACCAGAGCACTAACGTCTGGGTTTGTGGCGTTCAGGAGCCAAAATGTTCGACTTGCAAGGAGTTCGACCTCCGAGGTACAACTGTACTACTGTACTTCAAGCATACTGCTACTACTATTAAAATCCAGAAGAGCTGCATGAGTTGGCCCTGTTTTCACTTTAGAGACTAGTGTATCATGAGGCATTTTCCCATGCTTTTACTCATATAGAGGATAATTTTTCAAGGATCCCAACCAAATTTGAATTAAAACTTCAGTGTTCATAGTCATGTCAGCATTTTACTCTCTACTATTTTTGTTGCTGAATTCTGAAGAAATGATGAAAGAAAATAAGATGAGGCTATTTCAATGGCATCTTAACTCAGGAATAAAAATGGCTGTAAAGCATAGGACTGTGACAGATTATCACTATGGTGCAGTTAGAGAACATTTTAAGATGCTATTGTAATGGAATTATTTGACTATTATAATTGGCTGTCATTTCAGAAGAATGCAGTCCGCCTTTATCTATCATTTTACAAGCTTTCAGACTGCTTGCACTAGCTTTCAGACACCTGTTGGCTTGTTTTCCTCGAAAACAAGCCATGTACAATGCAACTTCAATGAACAACAAATATTCAGGGTCTATCAGGTTACTTTATCTGATAATATGTGCATTGTTTAATACTAATAAAACATTTTAAAGGACAATTTTCCACTTGTCATCTCTAACCAATTCAATGATTAAACCTGAAGTCTTGCTACTAGAAACCAATGTTTAAAAATGTTTAAAAAAAACAGTTTCATGCTAAGCATTCATGTAAAACTACCAAGAGATCTAAACAATATTCTTGCCTATGCTGAATCACTTTACAATCCACAATTTTTGAAATATAATACTTAACATGTTTCTAGCACAATTTCTAAAACCTTTACACTTTAGATGGATAGATGATGTGGCTGCTTGCCAACTGACAGCTATTAACAAGGATTAATTAAACATGGTATTCCATCTAGTGTCCCCCCCCCACTTTTCAATCAATATATCCCCTCCACAGACACCTCTGCAATGATGATGACATTAAAATATTCCGCTGTTCTTCAATAAAAGAGAAAAGGGGAGACCAAATTGTGTCAAAGGTATCTTTTTGGGAGATGCCTTTGATTAGTGGCTGATGGTATGGGAGGATTCTGATAGAGCAATGCTCCAGATGTTATTAACCCAAGCCTCTAAGTTTCAAAAATAATAATTTGTATAAATTCATGCATTCAATGTGCATGATTTGTGCAATATTCGTGTAGAGCAGATTTCATACTATAGACATAAATATAACTTTAAGGCCTATTTTCATCCACATTTCGCTGAAGTTCAGCAGCTCGTGGGAAAGGGGAGAGAATATGTGCACTGATGATAAGCACTGGTGATAAGATACTGTGGCCACCAAATCTACATCAGGCATACAGCTTGGAATAGTTTATTTCTTATAGAAAGGATGTATTTGAAAAACAAAAAAATGAAATACTGAACACAGTGTTGGATAAATTTGGCATGACAGAAGATCCCGCAAATCCTCAAAAGTTAGCTGAAGAAAGGGCTTTTGTTGCTCTCACAGTGCAAATGTTAATTCCTAAGAGTTGCTTTGGAAACCAATTTTTGGCTGAGAAGTGGGATAAAATATATTAAATAAAAGAAATTTATTGTTGCAACTATAACATTATTTCATATAAAATGTGTTATGTTACAACGTTAAACCACAGATTTTTAGACAGGCCTATCCAGATGTTTAGAGCAGGGGTCAGCAACCTTTTTCAGCAGTGGGCCGGTCCACCGTCCCTCAGACCATGTGGTGGGCTCCACTGTATTTTGGAAAAAAAAAAAGAACAAATTCCTATGCCCCACAAATAACCCAGAGATGCATTTTAAATAAAAGCACACATTCTACTCATGTAAAAACACGCTGATTCCCGGACCATCCACAGGCTGGAATGAGAAGGAGATTGGGCTGCATCTGGCCCCCGGCCTTAGGTTGCCTACCCACGGTTTAGAGTTTTGGTGTAAGTTTTAATCACTTCTTAGTTTATTGTTTATTTCAATTTTTGAATGCTTTTAGTTTATTGAGTTTAATTATTGACAATTGCATTGTTATATCTTTTTGGAAACTGCTTTGAAGTTTTTTTACAATCTCGTGGTGATAAATTTTATGAAATAAAGAAAGAAAAGTATACATTTCTGATTAACAGTGGTAGGTAAGAGAGGGCCACCTCTATGGCATTACCTTATTAGACGAAAATAAACAAGCTGCTCTCGGGTTTTCAGTCCTCCCAGCTACAATTGATAGATAATACATACCTTACAGGGTTGTTACAACAAAATGTACATTGATATGCTTCCAGGCATGCCCAACTTCAAGTAGGCTATGATCTACTATCCAGTATCAAAAACTGGCAGTGATCTACCACACTCTCCGATTGTCATTCTTCAACTTAGACATATTATATTTGGCTGAGCTTATGATAAAAATAATAACAAATTATTACCCCCACACCAGCCCCCTCCCAGGGTCCCTTGGCTCTGTGGGGAGGTGGCTTACTTTCAAGGATACGCAGCTAGACTGGAGCTTGAAAGGTGGACAAAGTTTAGCGTCCACGAAGAACTAGGGGAGAGAGCGGAGGGGTGAGGGACCCGGCATTTTTTTTCACAGGAACCAGCAGGACGGGGGAGAGGAAGGAGGGATGTCATATTCTCTCTCCACACACTGCCCTTCCTGTGGTTCCCTCCGCAGTGCTGCAGCCCATATGAAGCCAGCACACCTCATCATTGCCCTGCAGCTTGCCTGGGGCGGAGGCAGGTGCCTCATGCCTTTCTGGGGCTGGCCAGCTGGCTGGATGTCAGGCAAAGCTGGTGGCCTGAGTGGGGCGCGGAGGAAGCAGTGGAGCAGAGAAGAAAGCTGCACCGCTGCAGCACCTGCCCACCAGCGCTGAGGATCAGCAGTGCCTGGAGCAGGAAAGAGGGAATTGAGGTGGCTGCAAGGAGGTGGAGGCGGCACCAGTGCCAGCCAGAGAGCTTGTTGCAGCGGCGGTGATCAAGCCCGGCTTGACTGGCCATGCCGCCTGAGGAGTCGCTCCGGCCAAGGCCAAGCACACACTGAGGGCACCCGGAGGCAATGGGAGAGCCTGGGGGCGGAGGCGACGAAGCCTTGGTCGTCTGATCAACCAAAATCCATCCCACAATCGACTGGTCGATCACTATTGACATGTTGGACATGTCTGGCTTAGACTCTCTGCTGCTTCATCATTATGGCTTAAAAGGTTGTCTTGTTTTTCCAGTTACATGTAGAGTCAAGGGAACAGAAGAGTCCATAAACTAGATAGAAGTTCAATACTTTTTGCCCAGTTAGAGCCCATGAGAACTCAATTTGACCAGAGAAGATCCAGTAATGTGTTGAAATTATTTTGGAGAGCAACACTGAAAAATATTCAGGACTATGCAAAACCTGGTTGAAGCCAGTGCTACTCCTACTCAGGGTAGCCCGCTGAAATTGATGAACCTAACTTGGTCATGTCCACTATCTTCAATTAGTTTACTATCTGTAGAACTAGCACTGAATACCACCCATTGTCTTTTGGGTTTTCATTATGGTTAAAGTTGTTCAAAAGCCAAGGTTCATCTGTATATTATCCACCCAAATTTTCCATGTTTGGCCTACTGACACTTATCAACTATTGTGGTGAAATCCTGATCTAAAACAATACTTTCCACCCTTCATCTGTCAGCGCTCCTCTTTCCAAAGATGCTAGTCTTTAAATGGTGTTGATACTATAATCCATCAACAAAGTATCAATGACCTCATTTAAAGATTGGGTACTATTTTTGATAGCCTTTGACCCTAGTAAAATCATTAGCTGTTACGGAGCTTTCTTAATGAAAACTACTAGTTACCAATATTACCATGGCTAATAATCAACTATGTTGTGGGCTTTTTCTTTTCTTTTCTTTAAAAAAAAAGCTAGCCTATTTAAGTATTCCAGGTGGTAATGACCGCCCAGTTTTTAGATCTGTGGTTCATGGACTACTTGGTCTGAAGGAATCATAGTTCTTCCTACAGCTTTACTGTTGGCACACAACGTATTGTTACACAAGGAAAAAGAAGCGAAGCTGGAAACTCACATCAGAAGATTCTAAATTTCAGAATACAGTTCTTGTAAGGTTCACACAGTACAGCAGGTGGAGCCAAGCTGTTGAATAGCTCCTTAGGCAGGGAATGCTGAAAAAGATGCCGTAGGTCAGGCTTCCCCCATAGTGGGGCCCTTCAGCTGTTTTAGGTTATAAGCTCCAGCCAGCTTTCCCATAGTTATACTCCAAAACATCTGAGGGGCATAAGGTTGGGGAAGACTGCTTTAGAGCATGTTGATACTTATTCTTGTTTCCGCAAACTGATACTTATTCTGATGCATACTGAACCTGCATAACTTGCACAAAAATGTTCAATTGCCTCTTAATCCATAGTGTTTTCTGTTGAAATAGTTGCGGTTGTACTATCAGTACCAAATCACCTTTGATCAAGCCCCCTCTCCTGTTCATTTAGAATATCTGTTATACACTGGAAAATTTCTCTACTATATTAGATTTATCTTCCTTTGTGCAACTCCAAAGTGTGAGGGATAATTGAAACTAATGAAAAAGTAAATGCTAGCTCTTAGGAGTAGCAAAATGTAAATCACTGCACATTTCACGATGGGTTCCCATGCTATAATCCCAACCATTTGACAAAGTCCACAGCAATAGACAAGAGGAAATGTTTAAGCAGCAGCACTGTAAAGGTTATTATATGATCAGCTGATATAATATAGAGTAGCTAGCAGGGTGAGTCAAGAAGTCCCTAATTCAAATCTCATCAGCCATAAACTCACTAGGTGGCCTTAGCTAAACCACTATGATCACAGTATGGTTTTCAAATACAGAATATGGGGAGAATACTTCCCTAAATCACAGAGCATTACTGAAGTAATTCTATGAAGCATATGAGTTCTCTGGAAAGAGATCACAGTGGATAACTCAATGAAAACATCAACTCAGAATGCACTGGCAGTGATAGGAGTAAATGCCATGCTAGGGATGATTAAGAAAGGGATTGAAAATTAAGACAGTCAATATCATAACTATCTAAATCTACAGAAGTTAGTTGTATTTGGAATATTGTGTACAATTCAGAATGGCCCATATCCAAAAATGGTACAGAAAACAGCAAGCAACATGGTCAATGATTTGAAGCGCTTTCCCTAAGGTTGCCAGATTTTTTCAATGAATCCGGGGGCACTTTTCAACTTCAGTAGGAATGGTAGGATTTTGTCAGGGGACTGATTTGTAAATCTGGGGAGTGTCCCTGGGAAATTGGGATGTCTGGTAACCTTACTTTAAAGGACTTTTTAGTTTAGAAAAAAGCAACTCATTTTTTGAAATGATTATATTAAATGAACAGACTAGCATAATCCCTATTATCAGAGCCAAGAACTATGCAAGAGAGGAGTTGGAATTAGCTTGAAGAAAATGGTTCACAATGGTTCACAATGTTTACAATGAAAATGAAAATGAGTAATACTGCTAAGAATGCCAATAACAACTCATTACTGTTTGGTGTTTTTGTTTTTTGTTTTTTCAGAAATCTAAGGCACACCTTAATGTTAACTTTCATAAAGCTTATAAAAACAGAATTTTAAAGGCATCCAAATGTTTAATGTACTAAAGAAATAGCTTGCCTAATTAGCTGAATTAGAGCATATGGTTTCTGCTGCTAGTGTCATTATTTTGAATAAGTGCTGAAACTGAATGTTGCATTCCTTAAACTTATTTGCTTTATTTCATTTACACCTCATCTTTCTTTAGTCAGCCTACATGCACCATATTTTTCCGTGTATAAGACTAGGTTTCCCCCCTTTAAAATGTCAAAAAATAGGGGGCGTCTTATACATTGGGTCATCTCGCCCCATTTTCTTAAATCTGAGTCCCCCAAAATAGGAGGCGTCTTATACATGGGGGCGTCCTATAGATGGAAAAATACAGCATTTCCCTGGAAGTCACCAGACCCAGCCCTGCTTAGCCTCAGCAAGGGTGGTAGCCTCACATGACTTCTGATAGGGTGAATAATTGCATACGGTGAACTATTGCTTAAATGTTGATCGTGCCAACATTTAAAAATCTCTGTAAAGTTACAAAAATATTAACATTGTTATACGGTATGATCACATCTTATGTGCATTTAATTTGTCTGATTTCAACCATATGCCGCTGAAGGCAGGCTTGTTGAAATTGCACATGCTAAATCCAAGCAGGCTGGAGAGCTTAAAAGCTCGGTTTTTTACCTGGTAGACTTGTGGTTGCCCAGCATGGAAAGAGCTTTTAAGTTCTCCACCTTGCTTGAGGGGCAAGGCTCTCAGCACCTAATTGGCCACAAGCAAGGCAGGGTTTAAAGCCTTTTATTATGCTTGGGATACCAGCCACAAAAAGAGCTTTTAAAAAGAGCTTGGTGTGCAGCTATAGGAGTACTGGGGATTCTCCCCCCCCCCCCCCGCCACTAGCTACAGCATGGCTCCAAGGGTTTGAGTATGTGTGATTTTCGTGCATATGTGGAACCAAACCCCTGTGTAAGATGTGATTGTATTTTATTTGTTTTATTTGCGCTTTATTTGAGACAAAATATGCTGTATGAATATTACCAGTACATCTAGCTGTATGGTAAAAGTAAAGGGACCCCTGACCATTAGGTCCAGTCATGACCGACTCTGGGGTTGCGGCGCTCATCTTGCTCTATTGGCCGAGGGAACCGGCATACAGCTTCCGGGTCATGTGGCCAGCATGACTAAGCCGCTTCTGGCAAACCAGAGCAGCGCACGGAAACGCCGTTTACCTTCCCGCCGGAGCGGTACCTATTTATCTACTTGTACTTTGACGTGCTTTCAAGCTGCTAGGTTGGCAGGAGAAGGGACCCAGCAACGGGAGCTTACCCTGTCGTGGGGATTCAAACCACTGACCTTCTGACTGGCAAGTCCTAGGCTCTGTGGTTTAACTCACAGTGCCACCCATGTCCAGCTGTATGGTAGGCTAATGTTATCAGTGATGTAAAGATTCCAGGCATCAGATCATCAATATATTTTTTTATGCTGGACCCTGAGAATTTGAACTGCATATTTCAGTTCTAATAAAGTGACAACTAAAATCTTCCAAAATGTTGCAATGTCATCAGGCAAACAGATATACAAATGCAAAATATAAGGAGCAAGTTCCTAAACTGTGGATTATGAACACTCATTCAGATGACCCATATTAAATATTCATATTGATTAATATTGATTCTTCATTGTATTTTAGTTGCTTTTTATTTCTTACATGGTATTTTATTGTATTGTAATTTAAATATTATGGAATGTGCATTGTAATACAAGAAAATACGATGTGAAAAAATACAATTAAACCAATAAAATTACAATTATAAATCATACAACATCTACCACAGAGCATTACAGCTCTGTACTACACTGTACTATACTGTATTTCCTCATACAAACCTAGTGGGATGATGTAATTGGTTAAAGAAGAACAGGGCATGAACCAATTACATCTGCAGAACTCCCTTGTCTTATCTGCTTACCTGATGCTGAATCAAACAGCTTTTAGGCATCAAGTACAAACTGTTTCGGCTTCTCAGACTTTTAATAACTTTTGATAGGTTAACTAAGGCTTTTAATTGCTGCAGTGTTTCTGCTTATCATTATTATTAAATATTAGTTGATTTATGGGATATTGTAAGTCAACTTGAGAAGTTTGTATTGTAAGGTTTGCCAATCTAGAATGGTTGGAGGGAAATAAATGAATAAAAAAAATTGCCTTGGGCAATTAATTGCTCGCCTACATGCCTCACAAAGGATGTCTTTTGTTTTACCTAGACCCTTTATTCCATCAGTCATCCCCGTGTTCATTACATTGTCAATGCCTATTGGTTAACTGGTGTTCCTTCACATGCACACACACACCAACAGAAACTCATGTGTGCACAAGTGGTAACAGAGGCACAGCAAATAGTGAGGCATCAGTGGTAATAGGCAGTGTTAGAAATTGAGATATATAAGCTAATCACCAAATGGCACCTTAAACCTAGGTTACAGTCACCAAAACAGAATGTCTAGGTGCCTTTTTTTTTAAGTGGTAGGATTTATTTTTCCTATAATCATCATCATTATTCATTTCATTTCTACCACTTTATATTTTAGAGGAAAAAATCTCCAAGTGGCTTACAATACATTAAAACAGCAAATAAAACAATCCAAATTAAAACAAATTCAAGCTTCAGGGAAAATATTTCAGAGCCTTCTCAAAGAGACATTTGCTATCTCCATACTTATTTACCTACTTAATTTATATAGCTGCCCCATAGCAGAAGTACTCTAGGAAACCAGTGTGGTATAGTGGTTAGAGTGTCAGACTAGGACCTGGGAGATGAAGGTTCAAATCCCCACTAAATCATGAAGCTTACTTGGGCCAATTACAGCCTCTTAACCTACCTCACAGGGTCTTTGTGGGGATTAATTGAGGAGGGGAGTAAACTATGTGCTCCTTGGAGAAAAAGGTGGGATATAAATGCAATAAATATGTTCCTCTGTGTACCTGTTTAAGAAAGTTGGAACAGCCAGTCAGATGTCAGTCACCAACCAAGCACCCAGAAATCCCCACGTGGTCGCAGTTGGATCCACAGCAGTCGCAAAACACACCTGGCACCTGGGGAATTTCTAATACTGATAAAAAGAGATGGAGAAGTTGGAAGGATCCTATTCTCTTTAAAGAAAATTCTCTTTAAAGAGCCCAGCTCCTTTTCTCTTATGCATGTATTAAATTTTATGTGAAACTCCCTTAATTGTTGTGTGAATTTTATTGCTGAATATAGAATATATAGAATAGTGAGCAGGCAACCTCCTTATCCAAGCTGGTGCTCATGTGTCCTGAGTGTGGACAAGATGCAGACTTGTGACTCCTGGTGAAGTGGGGTGGGACAGAACTGGAATGACCTTACTGTGCCCACCATCACAACCACTGAGGTTTCCATCTGAAGACAGCAAAGGCAACAAATGCTAATTCTTATCAAAAGTGAGAAACTGAAAAAGTTACTGCTTTCATGAACAGCATCACTTGAGCTTTTATAGTAGTGTAGATAAATAGAGTTAACAACCTCCTTGTTCTAACTTACTTGTGTGCCTTTGAACACTGAATAACAGACAGCAAAACAAAATATTCCCTCTTTGGTGAATCTCAATACTAGGTACATGTATTACTAGGTACATGTATTTCCTGTTGCCAGTAACAATGGTAAATCCATTAGAAACAATGGATGTACCTACCTGTACAGATTCATAATGTAGGTGTCAGACAAACTTATTGGAGAAAGGCATTTGATAAACAGGGTACCTCCACAAACATCCACCCCTGCCCCGTGGCTATTCATCCCATTTTACATGGTAGAGAAACTTGGAAAAGGGCCTGTGATGAAGATATCAATTCTTCAAGTAACCTAGCCCCAAGTCATTTTGGGTTTTAAACCATCACTTGGGGCATGGCTTGCCGCAGAGTCAAATGATGGGTTGATTTCAAGTCTTCAGCACCCTTGGGAATGAAATCACTCTGAAGGGCTGCAAAATCACTATTCCTCACTTTTCTAAGTACACCTCCTGAAAGGTAATGCTGCAGGGCTTGTGTGGCCTGAAAAGTAAATTAAAGCTTGAATGGCAGGAAGCTACCAATTACTCAGAGCTGTGAAAAAGACTCAGAGTGTTTATTCATAAAGACAGGATTTAGACTGGGCAGCTGCTCTGCATTCACTTGAAAACAAGATTGCAATGTTACCTGGTAATCTTAACCAGATTAAGCACCCCCAACAAGCTGCAAGCACATAAAATTGCAATTGAAGATTTTGATTTAAAGTTTGCAGCTCAATTGGATAGAGATAAAGGGGGGATTAAACTATGTGGGATTCCGAAAAATGAGGAGAGGGGAAGGTATGATTGATTTTATTTTAAGTTGGTTTGACAATTTGAAGATAGACCCCTGCCTTGCTCTCACTGACATTGAACAGGCACACAGAGAACAAGAAACCAAGAGACAAGTACCAAGACACACTGCTGTCTGCTTTGAATGCTACAAAACTAAAACGTTTATGTTTAATGACCTACTACACAACTAATGAGGACTTAAATACAATTCATTTAATGCGCGGTTGCCATATTTTGAAGAGCAAAAAAGAGGACACATTTGCCAGCGGGTGGCACTGTGGGTTGAACCACAGAGCCTAGGACTTGCCGATCAGAAGGTCGGCGGTTCGAATCCCCGCTACGGGGTGAGCTCCTGTTGTTCGGTCCCTGCTCCTGCCAACCTAGCAAGTTCGAAAGCACGTCAAAGTGCAGGTAGATAAATAGGTACCGCTCTGGCAGGAAGGTAAATGGCATTTCCATGCGCTGCTCTGGTTTGCCAGAAGCGGCTTAGTCATGCTGGCTACATGACCTGGAAGCTGTACGCCGGCTCCCTCGGCCAATAAAGCAAGATGAGCGCCGCAACCCCAGAGTCGGTCACAACTGGACCTAATGGTCAGGGGTCCCTTTACCTTACCTTTACTTTTAACTATGGATCACTATGACAACTCTTATTTTACATACCTATGAAAAAGAGGACATATGCCACAGAAAAAAGAGGACATATGCCAACCCTATGAGGTGCATGTCAAAGTTTGCTGAGTGTCAAAATTCAAAGTTAAAGGAAGGGTGGTTACACTACCTGGATGGGGCAGAAAAAGGAAGCTATCTGCAGCAGCAACCAGATTTCTGAGAAGGCGGGCTGGGAAAAATTATCAAGTGACTATAGAAGAGCTGCAGTAAGATTTGTTGGCAGCTGGCACTGAGGTTTCACTGAGCACAGTAAGGCATGTACCAAACACAGAAGGTTTCCATGCCAGAACTCCAAGACGTACACCACTACTGACCCAAACGCACAATAAGTCAGCTCCAGTATGTTCAAAATCATATAAGTAAGCCACATAAGTTTTGGGATTCTGTTCAACAGTGGGACAGACTCCCACAAGAGGTGGTGGACTCTAGTTCTTTGGAGGTTTTTAAACAGCGGTTGGACAGTCATCTGTCATGGATACTTTAGCTGAGATTCCTGCATTGCAGGGGGTTGGACTAGATGACCCTTGGGTCCCTTCCAACTCTAAGATTCTATGATTCTTTGAAGCGATGAAACAAAATTGGAGCTTTTCAGCCCCAATGGTCAGCGCTATGTCTGGAGGAAGAAGAATGAAGCATAGGTTGAAAAGAACACTCTGCCTACAGTGAAGCATGTTGGTGGCTCAGTGATGCTCTAGGGCTGCTTTGCACCCACTGGCACTGGAAACTTGTAGCGTGTGGAAGGCAGGATGGATTCATTGAAGTATCAGGAAATCCTAGGAGGAAACATAATGCCATCTGTGAGGAAGCTGAAACTTGGGCATCATTGGAACTTCCAACAGGACAATGATCCCAAGCACACCTCAAATTCCACCAAGCCTTGATTGCAGAAGAAGTCCTGGGAGGTTCTGACTTAAACATCACAGAAAATCTTTGGAGGGATTTGACGAAGGCGGTTGCAGCACGCAAACCCAAGAATATTACTGAACTGGAGGCTATTGCTCACGAGAAATGGGCTAAGATTCCTCAGGAACACTGCTGGAAGCTGCTTTCTGGCTATGCATCTTGTTTGCAGCAGGTCATAACAGCAAAAGGCTGTTCTACTAAGTACTAAATATGCTTGCCATGGAGGGCCTGAATAATAGTGAGACTGGAAAAGCCAGTATAAGTTGTAATTTCAGCAAGATTTGGGGAAATCACTTGTAGCATCCGTTGTGTTGAGCTTTTTCAATTGCTTTTGTTTGATTTGCTCACTGAAAGCAGCTGAAAGTCTGTAAATTTTGATAATAAACCTGATTTGCAATGGGGGTTGAATAATTTCGATTGCAACTGTAGCATCAAAGATATTATGCCTAAATGGTCGTCCTATTTCAGCAACTTCATTAAAGGGAAAACTAAAAGATACCCTGCCCAACTAGCTCCAACTAACACAGGTCTCCTCCTTTGCCCCATTCTTGCTGAAGCAAAGGAAAAGGTACCGGTAATCACTTTGTCTCAAAGAAACCTCAAGTAGCAAGGGCATGGCTTCCTATATATGTTGCATTATACTTAACACAGAATCATGCTCTTCTCAGGGGCTACGGTCATTATGGGAGAGTGATCTGGGTCTTTGGCTGGAGCAGTGGTGTGAAAACTTTTTTCAAAGAGGGCCAGATTTGATGAAGTGAAGGGTTTTGGGGGCCAACTGACCTTTTTTAGGATTGGAGTTGTTGAGGTTTTTTAGGATTTTACCCCAGGAAATTAACTGCCACAGGGGCCAGATTAAACCGACCGGCAGGCAGGATTAGGCCCCCGAGACGGACTTTGGAACTGCCCGGGTTAGAGCAACAAGTATAGGAAGCACTGTAGTCTAAACTCCCACTTCAAATGATTTCTATAGAATACAGGAAGCCACACTTAAAACAGTGTTAAGATGGCATTAGACCCGACTCCATCTATCCATAATGTGGTTGGGTTGCTATATAGTTCAGAAATTCTGTGGACTCAGAGATTCTCTGGATTTTTTTTACATATTTCCACCATCACCGATCAGGTACTGTCTGTAGACCTAGCCTGGTGTTCCTATATTTGGAGCATGGTACCAACACACCCATCATGCATAAATCTCTTGTGTTTATGCTTCTTGCCACAGCCAGAATGTCAGTGGCTTCCCACTGGAAATCCAATTCACCTCTTTCACGAGAGGAGACTAGGGAAAGTATGGGACATTGCACTGTCTGAAAATTTAACACAAATGGAGGGCCTGTACTGGTTCTTCAAAAATAGACCACTTTTATTCAATATGGTGTAAGTTTTTTTCTCCTATGTTAACTGAATAGCCCACTAAACCCCCCGCTCTACAAATAATTATGTGGAAAGGCTTTATTTGGAACAATATGGACTGACCTTTTCCTTCTTATATGTAATAGTTGTATATGGCATTGCACTCTCAGTTGTTTCCTGGTTTTCCCCTCCCCTCCTTATTTTTTCTATTTATTATTTGTTACACACACTTTTCTTATTGCATTTTGTATATGCTTATATCAACAACCATTCTGTATGAAACATGACAATAAAAACAACAACCACCATAACTTAGAATTGTACCTAGAAACAGACTGGAAGGCAGTGAAAATGATGAAACAGTGGCATGAAAAAATCATATTTACCTATTAAAAACATAGTTGCCCTATTTTGACTTATTTTGAAGTTTCTGGAGCTTTCCTCAAAGGTAGCCTCATGCATAATGCATTACTGCAAGGCAATTTCCAACCAGACAGGGGTCACAGTGGGTAGACAAAAGATACTCTGAGCCATAAAGTCCACTTGGGCCTCAGGTAATAGTGCTTAATCTAAGATCACCCACAAAATACAAACCAGTTCCTTTAGGGACAGTACGACTACATCCAAAGCATACTGAATATTACTTAAGAAGGCAGACGAACCATCTGCCGACAGTACATCTATCTTGCATGGACTGAGTCTCTATTTATTGTCCCTCACCCCAGTTGATTATTGTACACAGGCACTGTTTCAGAAATCTCACTACCACACATGGATTAAATTAAAAGAGCTGCAATGCAGTATTCTAATCCCCATCCCAGAACCTATCCACAAGAGTAACATGATCAGTGGCATTGAAAACCACAGAGAAGTCAGCTGAACAATCAAATATATTATTTGACTATTGTCAAATATTCCAAAAAACCAAGAATGCCACAGTACTGGTGGCAGCTCATCTTTTTAAATTTCACCATGGTGATATTTCTTAGCAAGGGACAAACCTAGAAACACAGCAGAGCATCTCCTACTGATACCTGGGTATAATTTCAGGCTCTCCAAATATGATCACCTTTTCGAAACTAACAATGAATTTAAAAACTGTGAAGAAGATAATTTATTTATTCAACAAAACACCTACTGTTTAATTTGTTATTGTAATTAACAAAAGCATCAAACCTGTTGAAAGACAGGGCATAAAATCTATTCCATTCAGACTGCAACAAATGAGAGAAAGCAGGGGCAGGTCAACAGCTCTGCAGAGAATCTTGTACCATCCTCCACCTATTTATATTAATCATAAAACTTCAAGCACACATTTTCAGTGGGCTTTTAAAGTTCAAGTACTCAGTTATCCAGAACTGAGTGATAGTGTGCAGAAAGTTAATGGTAAAGGTAAAGGAACCATTAGGTCCAGTCGTGACCGACTCTGGGGTTGAGGATCTCATCTGACTTTATTGGCTGAGGGAGTCGGCGTACAGCTTCTGGGTCATGTGGCCAGCATGACTAAGCCGCTTCTGGCGAACCAGAGCAGCGCAGTGAAATGCCTTTTACCTTCCCGCCGGAGCGGTACCTATTTATCTACTTGCACTTTGATGTGCTTTCAAACTGCTAGGTGGGCAGGAGCAGGGACCGAGCAACGGGAGCTCACCCCGTCACGGGGATTCAAACCGCCAACCTTCTGATTGGCAAGTCCTAGGCTCTGTGGTTTAACCCACAGCACTACCCGCGTCCATGCAGAAAGTTATACGCTAGGTAAAACCATAACTTTCTACAATACTGATCATTTGGGCTTTTGTTTCATTTTATCATTATATACTGTTTTTGAACAAGAAAGATTATCAACAAAATGGAGTTTTGAGTCATATCATTAGTATTGTACTTTAGTCTTGTCATTATACCAGTTCTAGATGCACCAAAGACATTTGTCCAAGTATGGTTATAATCAGTGCTTTTTTCCTTTAAAAAATGTTTAGGGGTACTCTCATTTTCCTAATCATTGAAATACTGCCCCTCAATGAGGCCAAACTTAGATTCAGAAAATGTTTAGGGGTATGTGTACCCATGTCCCCCCAGAAATAAGCACTGGTTATAATTTCTTCTTCAGAAGCGTGTGAATGAATGTGGCATATAAAGCTGGCAATGGCACAATCACTGGTAGCACACAAGGGGATTCACGAATACAATGCCACTCACAATGGAGTTTGCACTAAAGAATTTCCCAGTTAATTGCCCTAAAATATTTCAACAATCCAGTGTTGTTTTTTAATTAGTTTTTATTAGTTTTTTTGTGTTACAAAGCAAACAGATAAAGAGGGAACTGTCTATCCGTTGTCTCCACTTTCAATTCATAGCCTTTTTCGCTGATTGTTTACATTTGGTGAAATACATTTTTGTAATAATCTTACAGTTGCAGGGAAGGGGAGGGGGAGAGAGATGGGGATATTGTTCTTTTGTTCTAATGCCTATTCTTAGTGTGTGGGGGGGTTATGTCAGCATCACATGGATAGGTCCTTTAGTTGTGTATTTATTCATTTTTATTGATATTGATATTGTGAAAGGTTACGGGTTCCTGAGCTTGGTTGGTTGTGTTTAGTTGATTGTGGTGTGGCTTCTTTATGTGAGGAAGGCAGGCTAGGTTGTTGGGTCAAGTTACCCATATTGATCTGTACAGTCATACCTCCGGATGAATACGCTTCAGCTTAAATATTTTCAGGTTGCGCTCCACGGAAGTAACAGAGCGCGTTACTTCCGGGTTTCGCCACTCACGCGTGCACAGACACTCAAAATAATGGCACACGCATGCGCAGAAGCGGCGAAACGCGACCCGCGCAGACATGCAGTCGCGTCTTACGTTTGCTTCAGGATGCGAATGGGGCTCCGGAACGGATCCCATTCGCATCCAGAGGTACCACTGTATGCTGTTGGAGGGGATAGGTTACTGTAATAAAGGGGAACTACACTGGGGTGAAGGCATCCTCCAAAGATTGTCCCCATGCTAGTTGAATTTGTTGGTTAACTTTTCTAGTAGGGCAGTTTCCCCTATGTTTTGGTCTATGTTCACTCCTGATAGGTCCTTCCACTATCTAGTTATGGTATTTCTAGCTCTAGTTATGATATTTCTAGTAATTTTATTTTACAGTTTCTAATGTATAAAGTGCTCCTTTATCAAAATCATAACACATTTAACTCAGCAAGTTACTTTTTAACATTCATAACATCTATTTAAACCAGGAAGCAGAAAGTGAAATTAACTAGAGGAAAAGTGAAACCTGCTTAATTAAACCTACATATAAGCTACTTAGAAAAGGGCATACTGTACTGGATGTTTACAACTGCAGAAAATATATTAGTATCCTATTGACCTATCTATTGCAGTTGTTGTAAAGATTACTATAAATTTATGTGAGGCACTTTTAACATTTTAAAATATAACTATTTTTATTTACAAACTAAAGAAAAATGAACTATTTTCACACCAAACAATGGAGATTTAGGTTTGGCACAAAGTACATATGTTAATTATAAATCAATAGCATCTAGAGTATTAATCTTCACATACAAGCATTTCAATATGTGAGATGAATATTACTTGAAGCTTTGTGCTTCTTTTTACACTTAATGCTAATTACATCAGCACCAATAAAAAGCTTGGATCTTTACAGCACTGAAGAGTTAGATGCCACCTTTATGTCCACTTATAAATGCACTCAAAACAGACCAAGTATTACACTTAGCTTGCTGATATAAATCTGTACCCCAGATCTCAGTATCCAATCCAGCTGGTTAAAAGCATCCCCACAGCATGTCACCACCCTCCCCCACCCTCATAATTTTATGTCAATCAGCCTGGTTAAAGAAGAATGTTTTCATCTGGCACCAAAGGGTGTATAAGGAATGCACCAGCCAAACCCCCTTAGGGAGAGCGTTCCACAAATGGGGATCCACTGCAAAAGAAAGAGAAAAAAATCCCATTTTCGTGTTGCCAGCCTCCGGGCACACAAAGGAGGACAAGGCACACAAAGAAGGGCCTCAGAAGATTATCTCAGGGTCCAGATAGGTTCATATGGAGAGAGGTGGCCCTTTAGGTATTGTCGTCCTGGCCAGTTTAAGGCTTTATAGGTCAAAACCAGCACTTTGAATTGGGACCAGAAACTAACTGGTAGCCAGTGCAGTCGGATGAGGATCAGTGTAATGTGCTCAAACCGTCTTTCCCTGGTGAGCAACCTGGCTTCTGAATTCTGCACTAGCTGAAGTTTCAGAACTGTCTTCAGAGGCAGTCCTACATATAATGTGCTGCAGTAATCTAACCTAGATGGGACGCAGGTGGCGCTGTGGTCTAAACCACTGAGCCTAGGGCTTGCTGATCAGAAGGTCAGCGGTGTGAATCCCCGTGACGGGGTGAGCTCCCGTTGTTCAGTCCCAGCTCCTGCCCACCTAGCAGTTCGAAAGCACGTCAAAGTGCAAGTAGATAAATAGGTACTGCTCTGGCAGTAAGGTAAATTGCATTTCCATGCGCTGCTCTGGTTCGCCAGAAGCGGCTTAGTCATGCTGGCCACATGGCCCAGAAGCTGTCTGTGGACAAACACCGGCTCCCTCGGCCTACAGAGCGAGATGAGCATGCAATCCCAGAGTCATCTGCAACTGGACCTAACAGTCACAGGTACCTTTACCTTTACCTTTAATCTCACCTAGAGTTTACCAGAGCATAGACCACAGTAGTTAGGCTGTCTCTGTCCAGATAGGGGCATAGCTGGGCTACCAATCAAAGCTGATGGAAGGCACTCCTGAACCTCAAATGACAGCAAAGATTCCAAAATACCCCCAAGTTGCATACCCATTCCTTTAGAGCAGTGGTGGCCAAACTTGGCCCTCCAGCTGTTTTTGGACTACAACTCCCATCATCCCTAGCTAACAGGACCAATGGCCAGGGATGATGGAAATTGTAGTCCCAAAACAGCTGGAGGGCCAAGTTTTGCCACCACTGCTTTACAGGGAGTAACCTCATCAAGTGGACTGCAAGAAGATGAAACCTATCCATTCTTAAGGAAATCAGCCCTGAGTGCTCACTGGAAGGACAGATCCTGAAGCTGAGACTCCAATACTTTGGCCACCTCATGAGAAGAGAAGACTCCCTGGAAAAGACCCTGATGTTCGGAAAGATGGAGGGCACAAGGAGAAGGGGACGACAGAGGACGAGATGGTTGGATAGTGTCTTCGAAGCTACAAACATGAGTCTGACCAAACTGCGGGAGGCAGTGGAAGACAGAATTGCCTGGCGTGCTCTGGTCCATGGGGGTCACGAAGAGTCGGACTAAATGACTAAACAACAACAAACCTCATCAAGAGCAGGCAACCTCCCACCCTTCGGGTCTAGGCAATCACCCACTAACAGTGCCTCAGTCTTATCTGAATTGAGTTTCAGTTTGTTGGCTCTCATCTCATCCATTATTGAGGCAAGGAAATTGTCCAGCACACCCACTGCCCCAACTGTAAATGTAAAGAAATATAGCTGTTTGTCATTATCATAGTGCTGACAATGTACTCCATAACTTGGGATAACCCCACTCAGTGGTATCATGCCGATACTGAACAGCACAGAGGATAGAATCAAGCACCCTGTGGAACCCCACTGTCAGAGACTGGCTAGATAAGGAGTGGCACCCACAATGAAGGCTCCACAGGACTGAAAAACCAAGCAACACCCTTTAGGAACAACCATCCAAGTAGGACTGAAACAACCGCAAGGCAGTGCCACCCACCCCTAACTCAGAGAGCCACTCCAGAAGGATAGCATGGTTGATGGTATCCAAAGCTGCTGAGAGGTCGAGAAGAATTAACAGGGACACATCCTCCCCCCAACTCTCTCCCAACAGAGCTCATCATACAGGGTGAATAAAGCAGTTTCTATGCCAAAAACCGGGCATAACCCCAATTGAAATGGATCTAGAAAATAAAATTCCTACAAGAATGACTGGATCTGGTCCGAGACAACCCAAAATGTTGTTGGTCATTCTAATGAGAATCGGAATAAAACAAACAAAGGTTAAAGATCAACAATGTTACTGCCACAAAGTAAGGAAGTTAAGAGTAAGGAAGTTAAGAGTAAGGAAGGCTGTGGATACTACTAATTAGTACACAGGCTCTGTACATCTCTGCTTTCTGAACTTGCTGCTCTCAATTTTCTTGAACATACCATGTCATACCACACCAGAAGCAATGGAAAGTAATACTTATTGCAAGAAGAAACAATAACACAACAAAGTTACATTTATAGCAAATATTTATCATTTTGACAATCTTAAAGATTTCCATTTCAGTAACCTCATAGGAGATATTTCCAATTTATAAGTCAGATGACCATATAGAAGAATGGAAGAATGCCCTGACAAGTTTATGTTTATGCTTGCAGCCACAATGGTCACTGTTAATTTATTTACATACATGTTCCACAAACACATTTGTGCTCAAAAAGCTGCAAAATAGCCATCACTGTCACTCCAGTTTGTCCCAAAGTACTTATTTCAAGAATGAAATTGCTCCAGTTACACATTAACATTTATCAATAGCAAACACAGTCATTGTTCCTCTGCATGGCTACCTTCAGCAAAATTATATACATGTTCTATAGGCCAATGAAAATGTAACAGAGAGGGCTAGAGACAGGTGTACTGGTGTGGGGTGGGTGGCAATATTGGGTAAAGAAACATGGCAATGACAAAGGCAAGCAAGAAGCCCTCACATGTCAGCACATGGGATACGACACACACTGGTTTGTGATTACATTAAATATATGACAATTTGCTTTTCTCTGTGATGCTGTGGGTTAAACCACAGAGCCTAGGACTTGCCGATCATAAGGTCGGCGGTTCGAATCCCCACGACGGGGTGAGCTCCCGTTGCTCGGTCCCTGCTCCTGCCAACCTAGCAGTTTGAAAGTACGTCAAAGTGCAAGTAGATGAATAGGTACCGCTCTGGCGGGAAGGTTATCGGTGTTTCCGTGCGCTGCTCTGGTTCGCCAGAAGCGGCTTAGTCATGCTGGCCACATGACCCGGAAGCTGTATGCCGGTTCCCTTGGCCAGTAAAGCGAGATGAGCGCTGCAACCCCAGAGTTGGTTACCTTTACCTTATGATGCTCAGTAGCTACAGAGAACAAACATTCAAATCACACAGCTAGCAGGCAGAACTGAGCCCCTGCACTTCTGAAAGGGATGCATCAGAACAGTAGGCTATATAGGACAGAGGTTGCAACAACCTCAAATAATATATTCTAGAGATACTGGATGCCCACTTGACATAAAACACAATTTATTACCATGGCTCCAGTAAAATAACTAGTGAGAATCCTCAGCCTAAAAGGAGAATTTATATGATTCTGTTAGGTGGATGGTAATGGGCTCTATATGTGAGATAAAAGTCTGTTTCCCCCCTGTCATTGGGAAGACATATAAGATATAAGGATGACACAAGTAGTAGGGGGCACTGCCATGACAACTTAACGAGCATTTCAGGGTTAGCCTTGCTTTTAGCTAATCATCTCAGGTGCTATTAGGTAAGATATGGTAAAGGACCCCTGGACGGTTAAGTCCAGTCAAAGATTACTATGGGGTGCAGCACTTGTCTTGCCTTTCAGGCCGAGAGAGCCGGTGTTTGTTCACAGACTGCTTTCTGGGTCATGTGGCACACGGAGAACCATGACAAATGTCAAGGCACTGGCTAAGTGTCAGTTATTTATTACTAAATAGGAAACAGAGTGGGGTTTTTTGCCTTAGACAATCTTTAAAGAGTTGACAAATGGAAGCAAACAGTGGATTTAAAAAACAGTAGCAGAAGGCATTACTATGAAGCAACTCTCTCTCCAAAATACTACACTCCAAAAAAAAAACAACCTAACAACTCTGTACCAAAAATATCCACAACTGGAATTGAAGCTCTGGGGTCAGCAAGAGACTGGAGGACATGTGGAAAAGCATCTGCTGCTGCACTACCACATGCATCAGCTGTTAGGGGGGAGGCTAAGCAGCCTAAACAAAGCACTGTTGCGCCTCCAGTCTCTTTTCGGCCCTCTCTAGACATCCTCCTTGGGCTCCGGGGAGGGTCTCCTCATGAGCCACAAGGACTCTCCAGCTCACTCTCTCCATTTTCAGTATGAATTAAACTATTAAAACTTTTCTTGGCGCTGCACGTATATATGGTCTCGTGCAAGTCGATCATGTGCAAGTGGGGGGATGCCTGTATGTGTACTGCCTCAGCCTACCATGCACTTTGAGAAAACATCTGATGAACCTGAATACACTAAAGGTTTATATTATCATTATCAACATGGTATTAAAAGGGAAATTATACAGATTGATGGAGGAAGACAGAAGTCAAAGCCAATCACCACATGTAGGGCTTGATGGAACCTCCATGGTCAGAGGCAGTATTCCATGAGATAAAGATGCTGCAAGGGGGCACTAGTAGGGAAGTCAAAGGGCAAGGGCTGCTGCCTTGAAATCCAACTTGCTGGCCTTCTGGAGGCAACCAACAGGTACTACATGAGGTAGGATGTTGCACTCTGATGTAGCAGGGCTGCACTTATAATTCTCATGAGAGGGAATATAGGTCAATGGAAGAGTCACTGTTATAATATCCCTTTCCTTTCCAAACAACTCCTGTATAGCAATTCCACACATGTAAACACATACAACTGTAATAGAGTGTGTGTGTGTGTGTGTGTGTGTGTGTACCACACACATGCAGATACTATTAATTTTAATACATTTTTACAAGGATATAAAATAAAGAATTTTCTATGCATGCAATTTTTGCTATTGTGTGACATTTATACAAAGGTGCAAGATTGTATATAATCCCACCCTCAGAACTAATAACGTTTCTATACAAAAAGTACATGTATATAAATTTTAAAAATCATATTAACTTGCCTTTCACATAACCCTCAAGACAGCCAACAACCCCCCTCCACACACACATTGCTTTATGACGTAAAAATATGTAACATGGCTAGCTTCCTTGAGGCATGTGCAAAATACTACAAGATTTTATATAATACTATAAATGCATAGTATTTTTTAATACAGATATAACTGTGCACAGATACAAAAGCTTATCCCTACAACATAAACATGTGCATGAGTGTATACATCTGTCTGCAAGTATACCCTGGCCTATATAAACCCAATTTCAAACAGGTGCACAAGCTTATTCCTGTAACATACAGAGCATGAAATGCGCTGAGCGTATGCACCTGTTCTGCATGTATGGACTTGGCCTATATGAGCAATAAACTATTTGCATCCGCCATCGCCACCCCCCCCACCACCACCTTAAACGGGAAGTAGGTGCCATTTGAGAAATGTAAATGTGTCCACTAGACTAGAAAAAGGAGCTTAAAATCTTTCTCTTGGCTGTAATGAAGGCGGGGCGGCGGCGACGGGGGGGGGGGTTCGGCGGAGAAAGAGGGAGCTAGAAAGAGGCCCCCACACCTTTGGTGGAGTGAAATGGGGGTGCGTGTAAAATTATCCTCACCTGTCAAGATGCGATGGGAGGGGGGCGTGCCGGCTTATAAGACCTTGGAGGGTTTTTTTTTGGCGCTTTCAGTCCTGAAACAGCGACGTGTCTAGTGGGCAAAGAGGTGAAGCGGGGGTGCTCGTCTGTGCGCCTTACCTGCTGGAGGGGCGGGGCTCGCGGCGGCAGCAGCAGTGGCCCCCACCTGCCGCCGCCCCCACCGGCCCAGAACGCCCGTGGTTTCTCCTCGAGGCCACCAGGGGCCCCCTTGACGAAGACGGGGAGGAAGAGCGAACGGGCCGAGCCGACTGGCTTTGGAGAGTCCCCACCACAGCCGCCGCCAGACCGCTTCGCTTCCTACGCCGCAGCGACAGCTGCCGCTGACGCCGACAAGGCCAAACGCGGCCGGGCGAGGGAGGGAGGGAGGGAAGGCGGGGTGACGAGAGCCGGAGAAGGGAATTGGGGCGGGGGGGGGTAGGCTGCTGCGAGGGAGACAAGAAAGCCGGAGGGCGCTCAGAGGGATGCCAACTCGGGAGGGCGGTGTTTACTCCGGGAGGATTGGCAAGCCTAACCGCCAATCCTAGCTCGGGCCGCGGCCGCGCCGCCGCCAGTCGCATTCGCGGCGGGTGGGGAAATGCAAATGAGGACCGAATGCGTAGGAGCCGCAGCCTCCTTGAGAGGTTTTTTTTTTGCTTTTTTTAGGGGCGGGGCAAGCGCGCGAGATCGGTGTGTCCGTTGACAGGTGGCAGTTGGCCCTGCTGAGAGGAGTCGAAAAGCCAGGAAACTGAGTGCGAAAGGGGAGCAGGGAGGAAGCTTGGCGGGTGCCTGATGAACAGGCAGCCTCCCCCCAATGAAGAAAGGTGAGGCAACTGGATCCTCAGGGGTAGCAGGTCCTGATGTAAATCACAAATGGACCATTAGGTCCATCTAGCAGTGTTTGTTTTCACTGTCAGCTGCTCTCCAGTTTGTTGCTGTTGAATTTGTATACCGCTGTTCGTCCGAAGATCACAAGGTGGTTCCCATAAAAAAGAATACTAAATAAGGCAAAATACATAACAAAACATAAACCGATAACCAAGAGTCTTTTACTAGCCGTACCTGGAGATGCCAAGAATCTGAACCTAGGAACTTCTCTGTGCAAAGCAGGTGCTTTACCACTGAGATATGGATCTTTCCCCAATATAATGACCGGGATCCTGAATTAGGAACCTGCCTTATATCAAGTCAAACAATTGCTCCATATAAGCTCAGTACTGTATTGTCAACACTGTCTGGCAATGGTTCCCCAGGGATTGAGGCTGGGACCTTTTGCATGCAAAGCATGTCCTCCATCACTGAGCCACAGCCCTTCCCAATAACACAACTGCTTGTTGTGTTAGGCCAGTGATGGTGAACCTTTTAGAGACCAAGTGCCCAAACTGCAACCCAAAACCCACTTATTTATTGCAAAGTGCCAACCCGGCAATTTAACCTGAATACTGAGGTTTTAGTTTAGAAAAAACAACTCATACATTAACATCTTTAGTCTTAAAAGACAAACACAATAACAGAGCTTTCAACTGCTCACAAGCATATGATCCAAACAAAGTGAGGAAAGCAATCCCAAGTGCTTCGTTGACTTAAAATTATTTGGCAGAGAATTCCACACTTTAAGGATTTCATTTTCACAAGTTCTCTGTGTCCACCGTGCAAATGGGAATTCCCTGCTTTTAAGCTCCAGCCCAAGCAAGCAAGCAGGTTCTCAGTGTGGCAAGCAAGCGTTCTCGGTGTGGCCTTCTGAGCATGTGCAGAGTGGTGCCCCCCCCATCGCGCCGCCATTTCCTGAAAGGGCCTCAGGGGCTGCCCCATGTGCTAACCCTGCTCTCTTGCCCAACCCCAACCTGCCCCTACGCCCCAGGCACGCCTTCACCTGCTGCCCTTGGCTGTGGTTGAGCTCAGTGAAGAAGTACGCCAGCAAGTGGGAGGCGATCATGGTGCAGCAAGGCCGGTGGGGCCCGGAGCCTCGGTGCTGGGTAAGGGGTGACGAGGATGGGGTACAGGTGGAGGTGGCCCTGCCTGGCTACCCAGCACTGGAACAAAGTGGTTTCTTGAGGCTCGCCAGCGATGCCATCCTCCCCTGCTGGCTCCCGCATGACGCATGTCCTGCCTGGCGTCTCCATTGGTGCCATTGGAGGAGGAGGAAGGCTACTCAGCTGCCCAATTTGAGCTGATCTGCTGCCCTCGCCTTCTGCCAGCTCTGTGCTGGGGCGATGGCACGCATGCCCACAGAGAGGGCTCTGAGTGCCCCCTCTGGCACACGTGCCATAGGTTCGCCACCACTGTGTTAGGCTATACAGTCCAGTACATGGGCTTGATGGGAACCAAGGATTAGCCCACAGACCAGAGAGTCTTTATAATTTGAAATAGAAGATCTACAGTTGCAATTATTCCAGATTGCGCCCCAGTTCCTTTTACACACCTGTGATCCATACTGCTGTATGTAGTCACTCAAGTAGTCCCAGCCAACACACCTTTCCACATCAGGGCTCCACTTTCAGTCTTGGGCTGTGTACACACCATACATTTAAAACATATTCTCCCTGTGCCCTCCCCCAAAGAAAAATGATGGAAACTGTAGTGTGTTGAGGCTGCTGGTAGTTGTAGCTCTGTAAAGGGTACAGTCCCTAGGTTTCTTTCAGAGAAAATGTTCTTTAGGATTTCTGTCTAATATTGGGTCCAGGTAACCGGTTTATGGAGATTCACCCTGAATTGTGTGCGGGGAGATTAGACAACATCAACTACTTACTGAACAATCTGATGTTATACAGGTTATATACTACATTGTGTCAAACAACTGTTATCCCATATTTTATAATGCCTATACACATCACTTACGGAAAAAGTCTAATTTATGCGGGAAGCAGGTTTCTTGCCCAATGAACTTTAATAATGCAGCCTGAACTTTTTATTAATATTTTATTGAATTTCAGTTACAAAAGATAAAGTAAGTGATGAAAGAAAAAAGAGGGGGGGGGAGTGCAAAAAATACAATAAGAAAAAAAGATATAGTGTAATATGGTAAACATAATTAGTTACATTTCCATACATTATTAGATAGATATAAATTACAGTTTCAGAAGGCCATTCGACTTCCAAAATGTTTGAAAACCAAAGTGTGCCTTCTGATTGGCTGCAGGAAGCTCCTGCCACCCACTGGAACTGTGCTTGATGTTCGGCTTCTGAAAATCGTTCAAAACCGGAACACTCACTTCCGGGTTTCAATGGTTTGGGAGCCAAGGCGTTTGAGATCCAAGGTACAACTGTATTGTCAAAATACATATAACCTACTATATTTTGTATAAACTTATTCCAAATGTCAGTATATTTATCCAAACAAAGTCTACATCTATAAGCAATCCATATGTTGCAAGTGTTGTCATATCATCAATACAGTGGTACCTCAGGTTACATACGCTTCAGGTTACATACGCTTCAGGTTACAGACTCCGCTAACCCAGAAATATTACCTCGGGTTAATAACTTTGCTTCAGGATGAGAACAGAAATTGTGCAGTGGCGGCGCGGCGGCAGCAGGAGGCCCCATTAGCTAAAGTGGTGCTTCAGGTTCAGAACAGTTTCAGGTTAAGAACAGATTAAGTTCTTAACCTGAGGTACCACTGTACACTGATTAAAGGAGATGATATATATTCCTGTGGGTTAAACCACAGAGCCTAGGACTTGCTGATCAGAAGGTCGGCGGTTTGAATCCCCGTGACAGGGTGAGCTCCCGTTGCTCGGTCCCTGCTCCTGCCAACCTAGCAGTTCGAAAGCATGTCAAAGTGCAAGTAAATAAATAGGTACCGCTCTGGTGGGATGGTCAGCGGTGTTTCCGTGCGCTGCTCTGATTCGCCAGAAGCGGCTTAGTCATGCTGGCCACGTGACCCAGAAGCTATACTCCGGTTCCCTCGGCCAATAAAGCAAGATGAACGCCACAACCCCAGAGTCGGTCACGACTGGACCTAATGGTCAGGGGTCCCTTTACCTTTATATATTCTTCCAGTTCATCAATGCCAGTCTCTTAGCCACAGTTAGGGCACATAGCATCTATTTTCGTTGTCCGCTTCCAAACGATAGGTATATGGTTCAAAAGTATATTTTCCTCTGAAAATTTTAAGTTTTTCCAAATACAGTGGTACCTCGGGTTAAGAACTTAATTCGTTCTGGAGGTCCATTCTTAACCTGAAACTGTTCTTAACCTGAGGTACCACTTTTGCTAATGGGGCCTCCTGCTGCCGCCGCACTGCCAGAGCACAATTTCTGTTCTCATCCTGAAGCAAAGTTCTTAACCTGAGGTACTATTTCTGGGTTAGCGGAGTCTGTAACCTGAAGCGTCTGTAACCTGAAGTGTTTGTAACCAGAGGTACCACTGTAATAATATGTATATAGTCCAGCACTTTCTCTCAAAACCTATTGTATAGAGCGCTGCAGGAACATATATCTCAAAGAGGCATTATGCTTATTACATCTCCAGAAAAGCATTGGAGGACTACATTGGATAGTCCTTTTTATACAAACTTAGTGGAGGCCAATAAATTTTGAATATTATTTTCTGTTGTATAAGTTGTCATATAAGATCCATCAATACAAATGGTATTGAGGCTTTCATTACTGTCTAGGTAATAATGAAAGGTCCAATTCTTTATATGAGTCATTTCTTAGAATCTGGGTGTCAAACTTATTTGCTAACAACAGATATCTAAATAAAGTAGTTGCTGGTTTTTCAAGTTCAAAAAATGTATCCGATTGTTCCAGTATCTCCAGTGTCTCAAAAGCTGGAAAGGCTACCAGTCCAAACAAAGCTTTAAAAAGCTTAAAAAAAACAATAACCCCATAATGGGTAAAGAAAATGTTTTAAAAATGGAAATTGGATTTGACAAAATTTATCTGGCAAGGTAAAAAGCTGCGGATTAAATACAAATTACTAACAGACAAGAAGGAGCGGGTGGAGGCGGGGGTGGGCTTCCAGACCTGAGGATATATTATGACGCCACATTCTTTAGCTGGATTAAGGACATTCTAGACTTAGAGGGCTGGGATAATAGATATGGCAGGTATGCTTATCTAATTTACAATAAAGTGGTGGTACATAAAGAATTTCTAAGACATATAAATAGGAAATCTCTGTACAAGGTCATGGCGAGACATCGTAGGCTGTTAGAACCGAAAATCCCATAGTGGGTATCACCATTAGAAGTAAACACGGCAGGTAGACTTGCCACATATCAGCAACTTCTAAAAGAGGAACAGGGTCAATTAAAATTAAGATCATATGAGGAGGCGAACCAATACTACACCACATGGTTACAATATCATCAAATTGCCCAAATATTTAATCAGGATAAAATAACAGATGCACAATGTCATTTCTTTTCTCTGCACTCCTTCCAGCGGTTATTTTTCTTCTGGTCACTGCTAGGGATACATGACTTGACTGCCTGTCTCCAGGCACTGCAGTTGTCTGTAAGAGATTCTCACATGGCAAGGCTGATGTTGCCAGCCTTCAGGACACATTTGCAGATATCTTTGTAATGCAGAATTGGTCTGCCAATTGGCCTGGTACCAGAAGCCAGCTTCCTGTAGATATCTTGCCATCTTCCATTCTGTGGACGTGACCAAGCTAGTGTAGATGTCACTGAGACAGGAGTGCAAACAATCTTGGAATGCGAGCTTGAGAGAGCACATCTTTGTCTGGAATTCTGTCCTGCCATGTGATACCCCAAATCCTCCTGACGTAGCGCCTGTGGAAGGCATTGAAGCATAGCTTCTGGCGGTTGTAAGTTGCCCACAATTCACTTCCATAAAGCAGTGTGCTCAACACACAAGCCTGGTAGACCTTCATCTTGGTATTACCCAGATGCTCCATGGAGTAGCGATATGGGGCATGGATCCAAATGCTAACAAAGCCTTAGAAATAGTGCAGAACAAGTTAATGGACTATACAGAACTAGATAAACTAACAGGAAGGATTCGAAACCGGCGGGACCATAAATTCACGGACTACTTGAAAAGTATTTGTGAAGATCAGATGACGCTTGTAGGTTTGCAAGAGGTTTTGTGACAAGTATTATTGGAAGTATTGCAAAAATGGAGAAGGGGAAGGATGATTTGTTAAGAGATGTAAAGGCAATATAAAGTTAAGAAATGCATAAGAAGTGGTTAAAACGGTGGATCATCAGAGGTGCTGATGGAAGTCTAAAAAGATTGTATAAGTGATAAGTTTTGTGGTACATTTTATTATATATATATATATATATATATATATACGTACCACAAAACTTATCACTTATACAATCTTTATATATATATATATATATATATATATATATATATATATATGAATGAATGAAATAGTGCAGAACTCAGGAAAGTGCTCTTGCTCCCCAGTGGGACCCCAGCTGCTCTTCTCCGCTTGGAAGCGGACGTGACAACAATACAGGCTAGAACTGACTATCTGTGTCTAAACTATGTGAAAAGACTCCAATCTCTCTTTGGAGGAGAGATTCCCCGCTATGTCCCACACAGAAGGAACAGACCAAATGTTGGAAGGATGTCATCCAACCCCGCTTGACCCAATATCAATTACAAGATCTTCAGGTGATAATGATGATGGATAAGAGGCACTTACGAGATTGTCTCTTCAGGTCCAATGCAGAAAGGGATTTAACCATGATTGCCTCTACCAAAAGCTCACCATGGTTCCGACTTATCAAAACGGAGCATATCCGAGCTAGTTATCTGACAAAGCTCCCACTTGCCGTACTAAGAACCGCCTTTACAGTGGACAGGAAAATCGCTTCCAGGTGGAAAAATCAAAATTAGAAACAGAACTGTTAGAACCCAATACTAAGAACTTGTCAAGAATGTATAACTTGCTGTTGAAATGGAATACACAAGATGAAACAGTGAAATCAGCTATGATAAAGTGGGCACAAGATATTGGTCATAATATTATGTTCGCTGACTGGGAACAGTTGTGGACCACCGGTATGAAATTTATGGCATGTAATGCCTTAAAGGAAAATATGAAAATCATTTATAGGTGGTACATGACCCCGGTCAAGCTTGCAAAAATTTACCACTTGTCTGATAATAAATGTTGGAAATGTAAAGAAACTGAAGGTGCTTTTTTTCACCTTTGGTGGACATGCCCAAAGATTAAGGCTTTCTGGGAAATGATATATAATGAAATGAAAAAGGTATTTAAATATACCTTCCTTAAGAAACCAGAGGCCTTTCTCCTGGGCATTGTCGGCCAATTGGTGCCAAAGAAAGACAGAACATTTTTTATGTATGCTACAACAGCAGCAAGAATACTCATCGCAAAGTATTGGAAGACACAAGATCTACCCACCCTGGAAGAATGGCAGATGAAGGTGATAGACTATATGGGATTGGCAGAAATGACTGGCAGAATCCGAAACCAGGGAAAAGAGACGGCAGAAGAAGATTGGAAGAAATTTAAGATCTATCTTAAGAGACATTGTAAAATTAATGAGTGTTAAAATGTTGCGGCTATAGAAGTAAGCGTACTACAGCTGTAAAGATTAGGTTAAAGGAAAAGAAAGGATTACAATTAGATTAAATTAAGGGTGAGGATTTGCTGAACGAAATATTTGAAATTGGAATGCAGAAAGGGGAGGTATGAGGAGGTCGGTAAAGTAAGTTTTAAGAGAATAAGGTTTTGAAATTATACTTGTTTGTTTTTGTGTGTGTTTGTTTGTATTGTGTTTGATCTTATAATTTGTGAAAATTCAATAAATATTTTTTTTTAAAAAAAGAATCGCCTTTACAGAATTACGATTCCAATTGATGCCCTCGGCGGTGGTAGATGGTCGGTATGGCAAAGAACAGTACAAGGAGAGGCTTTGTCTGTGTGGGCAACTTTGCAAGGAGGACCTATACCACTATTTATTGCAATGTCCACTATATATAGAACCAAGAGACTGGTTTATAAAAAACCCTGCTTACAAACGGAACACACTCGAACAGGGTGCAAAGGGTGAAATGGCTGCTGAGTGATGCTGATGACTTCGTAACTTATAAAGTAGCACTATATGCGTTGGCAGCTAAGAAGATCAGCAGAAAAGAACTAGATAAAATAGTGGTCAATTGCAAAGGTGATTTGGACATTTAAGCTGGCACATTCTACCTGAGAACCCCCTGCTATTCTATTGTATGCAACAAATAATTTCTAGGAGACGTGACCGTGGTTTATTGTATTTGCAGTGCCTGATGTTTTTATAGTTTTTATGGTTATTGTTGCTTTTCTTTTTGTTCCCTTTGTGAATGATGCCATGGCCTTTGGCTAGTGCAATAAAGTTTATGATGATGATGGTATTGGTTGTTAGCATTCCATTCTCCCATACCATTTTGGAGAAGCGAGTCATTGCCATAGCTGCCCTGCCAATACACTTGTCCAGCTTAGCATCAATTGAGAGATTGCTGGTTATGGTGGACTCCAGGTAGACAAAATTGTCTACCACTTTGAGCATGTGGTCACTAATGCTGATGCATGGAGTGCTGGTGACATCCTGATCCAATATGTTGATCTTTGTTAGGCTGATGGTAAGGCTGAACTCCCTGCAGGCTTGGGCAAAACAGCTGATGAGTCTCTGTAGAGGTTCCTTAAATTGTGCTATCAAGGCTAACAACATCCCTTGGATAAGGATTCACCACACTTTTGTCTTGGTGCAAAGACAGGCACTTGTCGCTCCTTGTACGGATGTGCACACCACCTTCGGTTGAGCTGAAGGTATGTGAGAGCAACAGAGAGAAGAATATGCCAAAGACTACAGCCCTGTTTCACACTGCTATCTGTAGCCAAGGCATCTGAGGATGAGCCATCATATTGGACAGTGCCACACATGTTGTCATGGAAAGACACAATCATCCTGTGGCATCCTATCTTGGATAGGATCCTAGCACTCTGTCTTGTTCAGTGTATAGTCCTTTTTGGCTGACGAGGTCAAAGGCCTTCGTCAGGTCTATGAAGGCAATGTACAAGAGGCATCACTGCTCTTGGCATTTCTCCTACAGCTTGCGCAGTGAGAAAATCATGTCTACTGTTGACCTCTGAGCTCTAAAGCAGCATTGTGACTTGAGGTAGACCCTGTCAGCAAGTGCCTGTAATCTATTGAGAACATCAAGAGTGAAAGCTTTCCCCACAGTACTCAGCGAGGAGATCTCACAGTAGTTGTTGCAGTCTTGGTGGTCACCTTTGTTCTTTTAAAGGCTCATGATTTTGGAGTCACACATGTCTTGTGGCATGGATCCTTGTTCTCAACACTGCAAGAGGACACAGTAAAGGTGTGTCATGTGGGAAGAACTGAAGCTGGCTTTCAGAACTTCTGTTGGGATTCCTTTCTTTCCTGGGGCTTTACCACGTACCTGAGCATTGATGGCATTCTTCAGCTTGTCATGGGATCATACTCACCATCATACTATTAATTTCTGGTTAAATAATTGGTTGTTTTGTCTTTGAAAGCTGTTGTGTTGCATCCAGAGGCTTCCACCTTGTTACAGCACACTCTTTCACTTTCTGAAAGCCTATACCAAGGACACTGGGAATCAACCACCAATCAACAGCAACTATATTCTTCTGTTTTCTGTCTCCATGTCAGAACAATCTTTTAAACAAATCTATTACCTTCAGAGAATGCTTTCCACATTAATTTGTCTACTACAGAAACCCTGCATATTACTATGGATCCTGGGGCATATTCTAGGGTGCGCACTTCACTAGCAAGGCCTCTTAGGCTTCACAGTTGCCCCACAGGAATGGAGAGAGTGTCCAAGAAAACATCCAATAGTCCTGTTGTCTTGGAGGGGAAGATCAGTAGCACTGAGCAAGAGATCTTTCAAAGAACTTTGGCTGCTATTATTGACCTTGGGGAACTCCAGGTTCTTCAGAGAAGAGTTTGAAAGCATGAGAAAGTCAGAAACTGCATCAATTAATGGTAATCCATTGTAAAACAGCCGCCTGAAGCTTCATGGTCAGGGCCCACTTCAATTCAGAAGCGGGGGGCAGGGTTACGTCAGAAACAAGGGGGGGGGGCAAAAACTTAAAGAAAACTTCAAAAACCTCCCAATTTATAATAAAAAGACTGACAGGTCAACTGATTGTGTTGTTGCTAGCTTTATCAAACAGCAGGGATAGGGAACCTGTGGTTCTCCAGGTGTTGTTGGACTTCAATTCCTATCAGTCCCAGCCAGCACAGCCCAATGGTCAACATCATCTGAAGGACTTTAGATCCCCCACCTTTGCCTTAAGGCAGGAATGTCCAAAGTCCATTTTGGCAGCCTAATCCAGCCCGCCAGTTGATTTTATCTGGCCGCCGGGGCAGTATATGTCCTGGGGTAAAATCCCCCCAAAAGTTCAGCAACTTCAATCCTCAAAAAAGCTCAACAACCTTGGGGTTAAATCCTTAAAAAAGTTTAACAACTTCAATCCTTAAAAAAAAAAAAGCTCACAACTTTGGTCAGCCCTCATGCATGTTCACTTCATCAAATCTGGCCCTCTTTGAAAAAAGTTTGGACACCCCTGCAGGGTAAGTCTGGCCAAAGGGGAAGGGAGATAAGAAGACCACCTGATTTATAGTCTTGCAATAAACCTCCAGAACACAGGAGATTGACACATAATGGGTCCAGCCCAGGTATCGGTTTGCAAAAATAAATAAATGTTCTTTTAACATGGGAGGGTCAAACATTAGTTCTACATTAGGCATCAGCAACTGTAAGACACAAATTTGACCAAGTTGTAGTTGGACCCCAGAACTAATAGCCCACTGGCAAGAGTACTTAAAAGTCTGGAATGAGGTTCCAGCAGTCCCCTGGGTAGGAAGGATGGAAGAAGCTGGGCCTACCACCAAATCATCCCTTCTTCAAAATTGCCATCTCAATAAATTAGCTGTTAATCAAGTTGTCCTAAACTAAAATAGGCACACCAAAATTCTGGGTCATTTATAAACTAAACACCTCAGATGCTGACAGAGCTGGACATGAATCTGAACATATCCTTGCCTCAGAAAACTCAGTTACCGGTAGTACCTCTCCCATTTTAGCAACCAGTTTAAAGGCTCTTTATTATGTTATGAGAACAGTGTTATGAGAGTAATCACATTTCTTTCAAAACTGCTTAGCACATAAAAATGGTACCTAGAGTTGATGTGTTTGCCAAAGAACAGGAAATGGCTTAAAAGATGATAAAGCTCAGTTCACCAGTCATTGCAGGGGGTAAAGGGACCCCTGACCATTAGGTCCAGTCGCGGACGACTCTGGGGTTGAGGCGCTCATCTCGCTTTATTGGCCAAGGGAGCCAGCGAACAGCTTCCGGGCCATGTGCCCAGCATGACTAAGCCGCTTCTGGCGAACCAGAGCAGCGCACAGAAACACCGTTTACCTTCCCGCCGGAGCAGTACCTATTTATCTACTTGCACTTTGTGCTTTTGAACTGCTAGGTGGGGAGCAGGGACTGAGCAACGGGAGCTCACCCTGTCGTCGTGGGGATTTGAACCGCCGACCTTCTGATCAGCAAGCCCTAGGCTCTGTGGTTTAACCCACAGCACCTCCTGTGTCCCTTTTATTGCAGGGGGTAGCTGTGGCTAAAAGAAGAGATAGTAAGCTACTGATTTTGAGATAGGTTTTAAAGGGCTATTTCACAGAAAGGGTCAGATGTGGCATGGATCAGCTTTTACGTATGACTCAACTCTGCATATTTTTCTGGGATAAAATTAACCCAAGAGCAAGGCTGTGCAAAGTGCTAATTCACCCCAACTCATTGTTCATGGGTGGGAAAGCAGCTTTGGAAGGAGAAACTAATTACAGTGGTACCTCGGGTTACATACGCTTCAGGTTACAGACACTTCAGGTTACAGACTCCGCTAACCCAGAAATAGTACCTCAGGTTAAGAACTTTGTTTCAGGATGAGAACAGAAATCGGGCTCTGGCGGCACAGCAGCAGCAGGAGGCCCCATTAGCTAAAGTGGTGCTTCAGGTTAAGAACAGTTTCAGGTTAAGAACGGACCTCCAGAACTAATTAAGTACTTAATCCGAGGTACCACTGTACAGGGAAATAATTAAGAAGCCACTCTTCCAATACTGTTAAATGTATAGCCATGTTTAGAGATAAATATCACTGTATTTAGGAGGCACTACTGTTCCAGGTGCCTCCTAAAACCTTACCTCAGCAAGCCTATTCTGAGTCTAAACCAACTGAGCCTCATGGGCTTGCCGATGAGAAGGCTGGCAGTTTGAATCCATGCCACTGGGTGAGCTCCCATTGCTCTGTCCCAGTTTCTGTCAACCTAGCAATTTGAAAGCATACCAGTGAAAGTAGATAAATAGGTACTGCTGTGGCGGGAAGGTAAACTGTGTTTCCACGTTCTCTGGTTTCCGTTATGGTGTCCCGTTGTGCCATAAGCGATTTAGTCATGCTGGCCACATGACCTTGAAATCTGTCTGTGGAAAAATGGCAGCTCCCTTGACCTGAAAGCAAGATGAGCACTGCACCCCATAGTCATCTTTGACTGGACTTAACCGTCCAGGGGTCCTTTACCTTTACCCTCTGGCATATAACTGAGTTATAAAGTGAAACAAACTGCATTAGGGGTTGTCGTTTTTTAAGTTTAACCTTACTTTGATTTTCTCAGTTTCTGACTGTGGCCTATTCCCATTTTCAAAATGGCGTTCAGCATCTCTATAAATCTGTCACAATCATACTAAGGTACAGATTACAGGTTCCTGGTGTACACTTCAATGTCACTGGACTAAAATAAAATAATTCCTTAGAAAGGTCTTTCTGCACCCTCTAGTGGTAAGGAAAAAACACAGTTCAATTGATGAACCATCTTCTCTTGGGTCTGTTCAGGTGCAGTATTTCAAGGGAACGGGATGGGCACTGAGTTTGGTTTTCATGCTCAAATACATGTATATATATTAAGTGTTCCTGAACCACAGCTGCATTAGTTTGTTGCTGCTATATTTGGTTTGAGGCTTGTTGAAATACATTTTTTTTCACTGGAGCCAAGCATCCACCCATTTGCTACAGGAATAGCTTTCAACACATCATACCCACCCTCACTGAGCAACGCAGCTATAGGAAGGCCACATTTGAGGTTACCTAGCCCTGGACAAATTTTGGGTTTAACACTTTGAAGTAGACAGACGTTGATGAAGTTATGCATGCATGGTAAAGAGAAAAAGTACCATTGTACTGAAGGGTAGCATCACTGGGTTGGGCTTATCTGCGCCTCTGGTGAATGAAGGCAGGAGTAGTTTTTACAAGGAATAGGTTGGCCCTTCTACAGTTTTGCATACTCACTGAGCATAAACAGTCCAGAACTGAAACTCAAAATAGTATTAACATTTCCGACAACAATCCTTTAACTCAAAGCCAACCATGCAAACAGAGGTGGGAAGAGGTGTTGTGAGGTGGCCAACTCTCAAGAAACTGCAATCTACTTTCAGAATTAAAAACTGGCAGTGATCCACCCCCTTTTTGAGGGGTTCAGCTCAAAGCTTTTGAGCTTTTTTTAGGGAGGAGAAAAGCCCCGTTTTAGGGGTTAAAATGCTTTTTTTTTGGGGGGGAGAAGTTCCGTTGGAGGGGGATTAAAGGCAAGGGACGAAGGGGTAAAGTCACTCACAAAAAGATCGCTATGGATCAAAACAGCAGCACAGAGAAAGCTCAGTCTTCCCGTCCGGAGCTCATACAACAATGGAGGGCGGGGTGAGGGGGCGTGGCAGGAGTCAGTTTTATCAACGCTAAGGAAAGGGAGCCAGAGATCACCCGCGATCTACCCAAACCTCGCGGAGATCTACCGGTAGATCGGGATCGATCTGTTGGACAGCCTGTTAAGGGTGTGGCACCAGTGATGCTAAACTGGACAAGTAAACCTACCTTCAGGAAGGTGCAATGCTACAACTTCGCTTGACAGTGTAGCAGGGGTGCCGCTACCTAGAGGCCAAACTCATTTGGTCCTCCCCAATATTTTCTTTGGGGGGACGCCTCCCCCCATGGTAGCAGCTGCAAGAGGAGGCTGAGCGCCAGAGAGTTGGAGCTGTTGGTCATTGAAGCTGCGCTGGCGCTGCATTCAGCTTTGCCCCTGGCTCTTCCTGATATCGCAACGCAACGTTGCGCGTTGTAACACACACGTGACATCACACCCACATCCCCAATCCTTGGAGCAAGTTGGTGTTTCTGCAGTGTAGCATCACTGGGTTTGGACGTACAAAAGTTTACCCAACTAGTGTGGGTCCCAGCTGCAAGTTTTTATTGTCGGAAAGCTTTCTATAAGGGATTCATATTATAGTGCCTATTGAATGTGCTGGGGGATGGCCCGGTCACTACTCTGCATATTTCTAAGGAGGCATTTGTAGAAAAAGCAGCTGTAGTTGTGGCCGCTCTCATGGAACGGGCAGTCAGATGTTTGGGAAGAGGCAGTTTCTGTGCCTCATAGGACACACCCTTAAGCTTCTGGAAAGAGTAGTTGGTGTTACCCTCTGCCTCACGGAGGAGGGACAAAATGAGACAAAGAGAAGTTTGTTGTACGTCCTTTATACAGGCAATATATACTGTTACAAAAGTTGGGCATCACCCCCACACTCTGCCAATCGGTAGCAAGTTTGCAGGGGGATCCAGGTGCTCAAACAAAGTTTGTTCTCCTTTGGAGAATTGAAGATGTGGTGGAGACTGCCATAGCTTTAAGAAATATGATTTATTCTCATATTTACACCTGCAGTCTGCTGGAGGGAGTCGAAATCTTACCGCATAGTAATTTCAAGAGGGGCATTACCCTACAGCAGTGCAGCACTAAAGGCATCTCTCCCAGAGAGAATGCTGAAGGATGGATCTCCCTTTCTCTTCCCAGCATACTAAAGATATCCTTTTCCTGTGACCTCTCTCTCATACACCATCACCTTGGCAATCTCTCTTCACTCAGGCCCAAGATTCCTCTTGGATGCTCCATCCACACCTTTTGTCATGTTAACACCTCTGCTTGGCCAGGCTGGTCTGCATAAGCCAGTCCAGGGATTCCTCGTCTGACCCAGTTCTGCAGGCATGTAATTTCATTCATATCCAAAGTAATCAAAATCCCACCATTTTCGAATTTCTAGGGTTAGGGGGTTCACTCCAAACTCAAAAGCTTCAGAGACCAGCGACCATTGTGTGATGTCTTTGGGCAGAAGGTGGACAAGATTACGTACTTCTTGTTGAAGATAGAACTTTGACAGCACATTGGCAAAGAAATTGGGATCCAATCGGTGAATCACTATGTCGCTGTGGAAGATACAGAGATGCTTTACCACTAAAGGGCACTGATTTCGGAGACTCTGTGGGCTGCACCATTCTTCTCTTTCGGTGAAGAAAACTATTCTTTTGTCTTTAGATCCAGTAAGCATCGATCCATGGAAAGATACTAGAGTGTCTGCTTCCCACCGCTACTTGTAGGCTTGCCCTATGTCCGGTTTTTCCCCGGACACACCCAGCAAATTGTTCCACATTTTTTTCGGGGGGGGGCGGATTTTTTATAATTTCCCAAAATGTCCAGGTTTTTTGCTGGGTCAAGCCTTGTAGGTGGCGGCGGCGGCGGCGGCGGGGCGCTAGAACCCAGCGGCAAGGCGCCGCAGTCTCTGCGCTGCTCTGCTATTCTCATTGCTCTTTCCCTTCGACCCTGAAAGCGGAATAAGGAGGGCGAATATCGTCACCGCGACTTCTGATTGGCTGCTCGACTGTGGGGAGCACTTGGGTCTCTTTTCTCGCGCCAGTTTCAAGCGCTTGGGCGGGAGAGCGTGAAGATGTAGACCGGGTTTGGAGGTGCTGCAGCCGGTAGTTCGCTCCCTCCCAGCTTTGCTCCGCCATGGATTTGAGTGACAGCCCGCGCGACGGGGCTGGTGGTGGTTGCCATGGAGGTTAGAGAGGCGCTGTCGTTAGGTCTGGTCTGGTCGGGTGGGGATGGGGTGGGAGTAAGGAGTGCTGGCAAAAGGGGGAAGGCACTGTGTGGCCAGGTAAGTAGGGAGTCTCGGAGAGCAGACGCTCCAGCATGGAGGGGAGAAGACAGCTGCAGCAGCGTGTGATTATTTGCAAAACCCGTTGGGGTGCGCGCGCGAGTACTGGGAAGATTGTGAATCCTCGTGTGGGAAAGGAGGCAAAGATCAGGAGGGAGGGGGACCGAGAGTTAGGCAGCCATCTCTCGGCACCCGATCGAAGCCCCCCAGGACAAAATCAATAGCAGCCTTTCTCTCTCTCTGGCTCCCCCTGCTCCTTTCCCCAGCGCGCCTCCTCAGCATCCCTCCTCTCACGCTTTCTTTTTCCAGCCAACGATCCCTCCCCACCCCGCACAACCACCCTTCTCTCCCCTTTTGGGGGCGCCCTCCATAAAATAAGGCAGTCTTTGGCTTAGGGAGACCTTCCTTTCCTCTAACTGGGAGTTATTGATTTACCCACATCTCTGCTGCGCTTCCTGACTTTTTCCCCCTGGCGATTTCTGTTAGCTCCCCCCTCCTTTTCTCTGCTGTTTCATTCCCCCCGCCCCCTCGCCATTGCGTAGCTTTTTCAGTCCTTTGCCTTCTGTCTGGACGCCCCCCCCAGCACTCCTCTCTCCTCTTCCTTCCCTTCCCTCTCTCCTTCTGGAGGGATCCCTCTTCCATTCTCTGCTTTCCCTCCTCCCACCGAGGTCTTCCACCACTGGCTGCGTCCCTTTCTCCCCCCTCCCTCCAAATACAGTGTTCTACCCCCTACCCTACACTGCCCAGCCTCTGCCTAACGACTTGCTGTGAAAGCCTCATCCAGGGTCTGTCAATCTCTTTAAACCTCTCCCTGCTCATCCCATCTTCTGTTTTAGGGCCATAGCTCAGTGGCAGAGTATCTGCTCTGAATGCAGGCCCCCATCTCCAGGTGGGGTGGGAAAAGGGCTCCTGTCTGAAACCCTGGACAGCTGCAGCCAGTCAGTGTAGACAATACTGACCTAGAAGGTGGCAAATGTGTCCTCTTTTTTGCCTTTTAGAATATGGCAACCCTATTATAGGGACCAATTCTGACTTTGCCAAATTAATAGACTATCCAGAAATTTGACCAAAAGTATTTATTGTTTGCATCAGTGTTGGAATAGTAGTATGAGGTTTCATAATAACTAAGAGTATATCATTTGAAAATAAAACTAATTTATATTCAGCTGAGTAATGGACTGCTCTGTGAATCTCATCATGTTGTTTAATAATACAGGCTAGGGCTTTTAAACAGAAATTCAGAAACAATGGTGATAATGGGTATCCTGTATGTTGACTATCTTTAGGAATCCTCCCTAGCCAATGCCACCACCGTAAGGGCTGAAAATTAAAGCTTCTGGGGTGGCAGTTCTCATTATACTGCTACTGCCACTATGGTGGACAATCCAATGCTCCCTAGAATGTGAGGGGGAAGCATCCATTAAACAAGAAAAAAAAATAGTAGATGAGCAACAAGCCCTGGAGGCCCAGGCCAGGCAAGTTGCTTGATCCCCCTCTCTCAGAAGCCAGTCTGTGGAGAAGAGTGTAAGGAAGGATTTATTTTGTTTGTATTTAAACAAAGAAAGAACTTAATATTTGGGAATGTAAAGTTCCAAGTGTAACACTAATATGTGCTGATGAGAGCTGAAGCTCAACAGCAAATGGAGGGCCACAGGTTCTCCTCCCCTAGCATAGTAGGTGAAGGTACACACAGGATCATTACACAAAAATGGCAATGTTGGAGAGATCTGTAAAGGGTTTGCCCTAGCTGTGGTTTCCCAAAGGAACACCACATACACAGGCTTTAAGGGGGGCAGGGTGATTAAGATTTTATTGATACAAATGTACGTAGGGGTTAGTCTCCTGAAAAATCAAAGACTGTGATTTAGTGCACTTAAACCTCATACTGCACACTGCTAGGCTACACAAGAAAGAACCCAAAACAGATTAGGTCTTTTTTCACATTTTAACAAGTTCTGGCAAGTCTCCACCTGTGTTGATGCATGAGTAATTAAGCACCTGTAATTAGTATTATCTGTAAAATTCTAATACTGACCTACCTCATAGAGTTATGAAGTTTGTTTTACAAGGGAAATATGGACAAAAGAGGCAGTTTTGGACAGTAGTGACATCATTTGGGCAAGGAAAACTCAAATTTGGTCTGGATTCATGATTTTAGCCAGTCACAAGGAGAAGATAAAACCCCATTGATAGTCTTCCAATTAAAAAAAAACAAAACAGAATTCAAAGACAGAATGTGTGCTTCAGAAGCATTTTAATTTATAAACAGCAATTCCCATTGACTTTATTTATACCATAAAAAAGGCAATTTACAAGCAAGAAACAAGAAATCCATCAGAACAAAACAAAGCAGCACTGAAATATTCATGTCACAAAATCTAGAAACAAAACAAAAAACCGAGTACAAGATTAAAATAATCATTTGAATAAATATTCTAAAATATTTCATGCTATAAAATAATCCTTAATGGCAAGTTAGTTGCTTTTAACAGCATCCGCTTTAGCTAGCTTCATTTACTTCATATGGTGATGAAGTGTGGAGTTTGTGAGGTTACCGGTTTAATATTGCAAGGTATTGACATTGAGGTTAGTCATTCAAAGTGTTCAAATATTTATGAGGAAAAACAAAATCAATCTATAAATGGTAGATGTTTACTTAATAGTACAATTTTCTGATAAAACAAGTGTAGCTAGATCATGCAAATCAGCCATGAGTTTCTCCTCTAAATTGAAAGATGTGTAAACAGGCCTTCAGCAAAGTCCAAAGACTAATCTCCCAGTATGCCCAGTGGTTTTCACTCTTTTGACTCTTCAGGGATTATTTCCTGCATTGGACTTATCTGTTAGGGGACTGCTGGATTCTGAGGCATGTTCTGGAACAATGGAAGGCAGATCAGAACTTACTGGGTGGCTTGCAGTAGACCAGCAAGGGTTTCTTATTCCTAGCACCAAAGAGCTCTCACAGCTACTGAAACAAAACTGGTGAGGGGAAGGAAGCAGGAGTGGATTTTGGTTTGCAAGGACTGGAGCTTAGTTCTGGTACCAAAATTAAATTTCTTAGCTTATGACATCAGGTGGATAACTGGCCTTGTGGGCTGAATTAGACCCACTGGCTAGCAGTTCCTCAACACTGGCTTAGTATTTGTTCAGAGGCACCCTACACCTTTATGTTAAATATCTGTCCACCCCACTGAGCCACTGTTTTGTACCTGCTTCTGTTGTGTGTACTTAAGGCTTCTAGGGTAAAAGGTGGGGAAGGGGGGGACCATGCTTGGTGGCTGCAAAGCTCTTCTGGGATGTATTCTCATGTTCAATCTAAGTGCTCTCCAAGCTGCATGTTGGGCCTTATGTCCTGCATGAACTGAAAGTTCAGCGTAGCGTGCAAGCAGTACTCCCCTGCTGGCTGCAGTATTAGGAATGGCAAGCATTTTCCCACGGAAGAGCCCCAAACTTCTAGGGAATGCAAGGGTTCTTCAGAGCACAGGGTTGTATTCAATGTTAGTCATTTGGGTTAACTGGGGCCCATTCATTCCAATGAATCTACTCTGAGTAAACCTTTGAAAATTTTGAAAACCACTGCAGCATGCTGACAGTAGGACAGCTGTGTCCTGTGTCTTAAAAGCAGATATTTATAAAGGTTATAACCACAGCCATGTTACTGACACTTTGCTCCATATCTCCAAGTAGGGACACAGAACAACTCTCTTAGACCCAATTTCCATTTAGCATTTATTATGTAAGCTTGCATAACTGATTTAATGCACCATTTTAAGGATGTCTGAGAGCGCAACAGGCTGTATAGTTTTAAGTCCTTTAAGGGTATTTAACTGAAAAAAGAGATGCATGACTGCCAAACTCTGAACATTCTGAATGACTTCACTGAACTTTGGGTTCAGTTGCTGAGTATTACTGTTGCTTACAATTCATGGAACTAAATAGACTCATTCATATATATATATATACTATATATTATATATATAAAGGATTTACACAATTCCCAAATACTTTAAAATATATAAAAATTTAATAAATAACCCTGACCAGTCTAAAAGCACCATTCAAGGGTAAAATTCCCTTAGAAAATAGATTAGGTGTTGCATATTTGAGTCCCTTTTCAGTGGCTTCAACATGAAACCCTTTCAGATGACAAAAATAAAACAGAAGTCACAGTAAACTAAAAACATACATTTCAAATAAGATAGATTTCAGTCAAGATAAAGCTCTGTCACACTCTCTTCTCCCAGCCCTTGTTTAAAAATTCGTGCTAATCTTATGTTAACCCATAACAGTTACATCAAAACAACTTAATTCTGACCAGAAATAAATGAAAGACTTTCAGAATATATTTAGTTATTATGGGAACCTTAAAAGAGACTTGTAAATAATCCAATTTAGGCTAGGAGTGCTCAATCCCAGAGGTGGTTTATGTGCACTTTAATCTCAACCCTGCATGTAGGTAATTGGCTCTTTCCCACATGCATGGTGTCTGTGCCATTGTGGGGTGATGCATATGTAAAAAGAACATTTATCCATGGTTAAAAGAAATTGTGTGTATGTGTGGACTGCTGGATTTTGCTCTTGAGAGGAGTGCACATTATCCCCTCCCACTTAACTATGATTAAGAGCCTTGACTAGCTTTAACCATGCTGAACTAGCCAGGTTAAGAACCAGATGGAAACCTGGTTATAGTCTTATTCATAATTAACATCAATTCAAACATTGCTCTTGGCCAGGATCAAGGTGGTGTGGTGAGATTTTGCTCCTGACCTCTGAACTGTGGCTAAAAAGAGGTCAGGTCTGCAACAACTCTAAATAAGCAAGACATGGACAAATCTGGTAACTTATTATGCTGCAAAGCATAAATAAAGGGCTGGCTAGAGGCTACTGAAATTCCACATGTCTCCCCTTAAGATGAGCATCCCTGATTTCAACTTAAACAGTAAATTCTGCCAACAGTGAAAGACAGTATCCTTTCTGCCATTAAAAGCATTCACACTTGAATACAGAACCAACTGTGAGGCGCTGCGTTGCTTAAAAAAAAAAAAAATCTCACGTATTTACAAAGCTATTTTCTGAGTCTTATTTACAACTTCAATAGAAATTATATGGAAGATAAACCAGTTAAGAAAAAAATAACAGCTGCTTAAAACCACAAATATTAGCAAAAAGTATAAAATTTATTTTTGTTTTTCACAGTTTGTAAATAGGTTAAAACATCTAGAGGAGAAAAAAATGACACTGTCACTGTTTTTATTATTCTTCACATTGTCTATGTAGCTAAAAAGGTAGTTTGAGAGACTCAATTATGAACCAGCCTGCATGATTTCACATATTTTCAACCCAATATTTAATCTTACTGGTTTTCTTGGCTTTTGTGTTCATTTTAAATGAAATACACTAACAGTTGCACACTAATCAAAACTGTACAGCAATCAGTACTGCACAGTATTTTCAGAATTCACCTAAAATAATTCACTGCATGCTTTTCATCCTGGTGGACATAAGATATGAATTTCAAAGGATAAAAAGATGGCACCCCATTACCATGGAACCATAATGTGACAAGGCACGATTTAGATGCTGCTGCCTGACTTGAAGCTTTGTCTGCTAGTCTCTTGTGTGTTGCAGCACATCTAGGGCAAAACCCAAGGAAGACAAAAGCTGCTTCAACACAAAACTTTCTGCCCTACACACAGGCAATCCCCAGCCATTTTACAGACACTGTGTACTAATGTAGACAACTGAGACAGGGAACTGGGAGGCTACAGGAAGCCAGCAGCTCCTCCAATCAAACAGCATTTTGCCAGCTGCTACAATCTACGGAGGTACTGCTGAGTGTGGGTAGAATGCTAAAACAGTATTCCTATGTCAAATTCCTTCAGAAATGTGTACACACAGTGTGTAATGTTGTGCTGTATCTTCACCCATTGATGATGTGGAGGGGAATGCATAATGTGATGATGCATCAACTTAGGATAGATGCTGCATGTGGGGTGGGGTGAAAATGGGACATGGGACTACCACTAAAATAGAAAACTGCACATGTCTGCAGTTCTGCACCTCCTATAATTGCCTTGTATGAATATTGCATTGTTTACACAAATGCACCTACAGAGTGTATGAGAACACCATTTACAGTGGTACCTCGGGTTTCAGACACTTCAGGTTAGACTCTGCTAACCCAGAAATAGTACCTCGGGTTAAGAACTTTGCTTCAGGGTGAGAACAGAAATTGTGTGCCAGCGGCGCAGTGGCAGCAGAAGGCCCCATTAGCTAAAGTGGTGCGTCAGGTTAAGAACAGTTTCAGGTTAAGAACAGACCTCCGGAATGAATTAAGTTCTTAACCCGAGGTACCACTGTATTTGTGTGCTAGATTTATATCCTACCTTTTCACCAAATGGGTGTTCAAGGTGGCTTGTGTCTTCTGTGAACTGGCCTTTAGGCACATTTCAAATTCAGGGAAACAAATGGAAGATACACAAGTTAACTACTCCAGATTAGATCTCTAGAGCTGCCTACATGTCCAGTGAAGCTCTTGATCTTTACAGTACTATATTATGGCTTGATAATTTTGAACCCCGATAGGCAGCAGGAAGAGGAAAAACATACCGGTCTTGTTCTCATGCTACACTGAACAGTAGCTTAGAGCTTTGTGCAAAATGGGCAGTGCAGTCCCTACTTTCTATGGTTTGAAGTTGCCTTCTTTAGAAACTGACCAGAGCTTATTTTAAATCACCACCAGTGATTCTGTGAAAGTGAAGCTAAATGCTGCATAAGTCTTTTCAGCTGCATGGAAATCAGAGGGAGAAGTATAGGTGCCCAAGGCTTTGTTTGGACTTGCTGCGGCTCATGCGCACAGCACTAAACCATGATTTAGCATTATGTGAATTTGGCCATCAACATGAATGAGTATATGGAACTCAAAAATCTCTCGAAAGTCAGGAGATTGATAACTCCTAGGCTCTCAACAGTTCCACCACAACATTTGAACCTGAAAGCTGTACAATCAAAAATATCCAAAATTATGTTAAGTCACTCTTTGGTAAACTCAAACCAGTTCAACCATGTTTACAGATTCAAAAACTATATTTAAAACAACTTTTAAGATTCACACAGAGACAAAAGTCAGGGAAATACAAAGTTAACTGCCTTTCCCCTCTTTCCTTGACTAATACTACTATGGCGTAAACCCAAGTGGCTTAAAAGGCACCACACCACAGGTTCCCTGTAAAGGGTTACATTTTTAACTCTGCATGTCCAGACTTTTGTTTGATGGTCTCAAATGTAAGCATATCAAAAGGTAGAATAAAATTGATTTGTATCTTAATGTGTTATAAGAATGAATGGACAGACATGTACCCTCCCTGAAGCAGGCTGGAAATCCAGAGGCCTGTGAAAAGCATTTCTCTGTATGCTTGGGATGGGTCTGTCACCAATTCCATTCTACCTGCCCAGCTGCATTCCTCCCATTTCATTTTACACCGCTCTAGCCTCCTGATCCTCAGAAGTGGATGGGGGTGGGGTGGGGGCTGTATTAGGAAGTCAGAAAGCAGGAAAGGCCTGTGTGCACATATGGAATGTGCACTAAAATTGGCTTTTCTGGGGCTCCAGCCCTTGTTTATACTAATAGTAGAAAGGGAAAAGGAGGGAAGTTAGTGTTTCCCTGGGAAAGAATCTCTTAGGCAGCTATAGTAGGAAAAGGATGATCATTTTGTCTAACTAAAACTGTGTCTAGAGAACAAACCTGATTTACTGTTAACATTAATCCTTATTACTGGCTTTGATAAACAGTAAAGAAAAGTCCATTCTAAAAATACTGCAGAAGTCTATTCTTTTAAAATCTCAAACAAAGCTGTGAGCCCTCAAAACCACTGCAAGCATCCAAGCTTCATTCTTTTTAAGTGATTTGGAAAATGAAAGCTGATATGGGGTGCTGGTTACAAATTGTATAAATCACTTGCTCTCCAGCTAAAGTACTTTTTATGGAACACTTTGTACAGATCTTCAAAAGCTCCAAACACTGTATCTATCAGCCACCCATAGTATAACCACAGCTATTTTCTCAGTGTTTTAAATCACAGAATATAAGTGAAAAATAGAAGTAGCTCCTGAAGAATGAGAATTTTGAAGGATTATGACTTCCTATTAAGAAAACCCATACACTTTTATGTGATTAAAATTCACAGTTGTGAGAAATTTAGGGAATCATACAAGAATTAAGAACAGAGGCTCAGATTCAAAAGTCAACACATTAAATTACAAACACACAAAATCTTGAAGGCAGCAAGAAATCCACACATTCTCAATATCCTATTTGGGAGAGGTGCCAACAAATTTTTGTGCAGCGCTCCCTATTTCACTCAGTGGGGAAAGAAGCAAACATCCAATTTGTTTTAAGAGGGAACAGAATGCTCCTACAAGTGGGTGAAGATTTAAAACTCTAATAAAGAGAAAACGGGTTCCAATAATTCCATATACAGTACCTGCAGAAGGATCCTTTTTGATGGCTACCAGCCAAGTAAGCATCTCACTGTGCCTCACTGCCCAGGCTTGTTCCAGCATAATTTTAATGCCTCTGTACTGCTCTGCCAGGAAACCTTAAAGCTACAGCAGCACTAGCTTAGGGAATATAAGGCAGAAACTGAAGCAGAATCAGGAGAGGAGACAGGTAGGTGGAGGGTGGGGGGGAGGGGTCTCTCTTGTCATGCAGCTTCTGTCACTAACAGCTTTCTATCCTGATGAATATATCTACCAAGAAGTTTCTCATTCTGCCAAGCATAAATATATCCAAGTATATATACGTACTAAAAATATTATTCACAAACATCTGTATTCTATTTACTTGATAAGAGTTTTCATACAGCAATTATTTGCCAGCTCACACTTTTGTGAGGTGTTTTCAGGCAGATAAATAACTGGAAAAATCTGTGATTCCACTATAGTAAGGTTTCACATTTTTTTATATCTATTATGGATGTAATAGAAAAAAGTTAGCACCACTTTAGAAAGATACCAAACGTCTGACGGAGAAAAAAATAATAATTTCTAAAAGGATGTGTAAATGTGTTTGTCATTGGCTCTTTATGAAAAATAAAATACTGAGCAGCTGTTGAAATCATGGAGAAGCCAAAAGAACTTCTCTAATACAATAAGATATATTGCTCATAAATCCCGCATGGCATTGTTACAAAAAGTAAAAATACAAGTGCTTTAATTTCACTTGAAAATGGTAAATCGGAAGTTATGGCGCACCTGAAAACAGCTCTGTGGAAGTGATTCACTAGAACACTGTACAGAAATATTGCAGAAATGACTGCAACGTCCTGCTTAGCCTTCTTTAAACCAACTATATATAATCAGAGTGATTAAAGTAAGACTGATTTACCTGGTATGCTTTCTACAGTACGAAATGAAGGTAGATTCTGAGGATAGTAAAAACATTTAAAACCACAATGCTACTTTTGGGTTGGCTAGTATAACAACACATTTCTATATAAAAAAGGGGCAGCACCACAGGTTGTCTAGTTTATATTCTAGACAAAAAACCCAAACAATCCCCATTGTAAAGTTAATACAATTATGGCATTTGGTTTATGCATGCTATTGAGCAAAGTTATTTCAAAGCATTGCTCACTTTTGGACACAATATATGAACATGGGGGGGGGGGAGCAAAGCTTCATGAAAAAGCAGGAAAAAACCCTAAAGAGAAGATTAAAAGTTGAAAGCCTTTTATAGAGAGGATTTTTTCCTTTCCATTTAAGATACTTCTACATTCACCCCAACCAAAAGAGAAAAAGTGAACATTGTATATATGTTTATATATAATAATATATATTATATAAAATTCAAAGCTATCAAAATAGTTATTCAAACAACAACAAATAAACACCCACCCAAACCCACAACTTAGTATGACACATAGATGGGACTCTGGGAGGTATACCTTATGCTCCTACATAACATGTTTGTTAAGGCTGCCATCCTAGCACACTACTGGAAGCAAGTCCTATTGAATTCAGTAGGGCTTGCATCCAAGGGCTTGCATACATAGGATTAGGCTGCACAAAGCACAAAAGGAGAGGCTATACTATTCGGCCGTATGTTTTTACTATCTTTCACTGTTGAAGCCCCAGCCTCCCTCCTTCTTCATGTATTGTTTGCAAAATATTATGCTCTTTATAAACATTTTTAGGAGTAAAGCTAACCCTACTTCCTTCCAAAGAAAAGAAAAAAAGTCAGTAGCCTTCTGTCCAGGAACAGGGACCAGAAAACTTGCAAAATCAGGAAAATGACAATGCTGTTATACCTGTTACAAAACTTATCAAAGAAACGAGAAGGAAATGCGTTGATCAATGTGCTTTGTTTGAGTTGCACTGAGGGACGCAGTAAATTTTAATCAGATGTCTGTATATCCATGCTATAATCCAGCGTTTCAGAGGCTGAAGCATCATCATCTCTCTGTTCGATATAGGCTTCTGTTCTTTCTGGAGACTCAACTCTGCTTCTTACTTCTGCTACACCAGGATGATTCTTTCGCAGGTGCTGGTTTAAAGTTCCCTGGAAAGGGAAACATTTTCCACAGACCTCACAGCGGAAAGGTTTGTCATCTGTGTGGCCACGGATATGGTACTCGAGTTGGTCCTTGCGCGTGTACTTCTTCCCACAATATTTGCACACAAAGGGGGTTATTCCCATGTGCAGCCTCATGTGCCTATCAAGACTCCCTTTCTGGTTGAAAGACTTCCCACAGTATATACAGATTAATCTTTCACTGTATGCATACCAGTGACCTCTTGAATTCCTTTCCCGTGGACTGTTTTCATAACCTGGGTGATTCGCTGCAGATTCTCCATCAGCTCCTTGTGCTGAAACATCACTATGCAAGTAGCTAGTAGAGATCCGTTTTTGACGGCCGCGGCCTCTAAGAGAACCTAGCATGGATCTTGAAGAGCTTGAGTTTCTTAGGCTTCCAAAGGTGTCAGGTGCATTAGCAGATTGGGATGAGCCATGGGAATATAGAGAGTAGGCATTGTGCAATACAGAACTGTAGGAGCCAATGTTAACAGCCACTACTTGCTCGCCGTCCACCATTTCAGTGTGGTATCCATCATCACCAAGAGAAGAGCTATCTGAGCAACTTGGCCGGTCAGATTTTTCCATTTTAACTTTCACCTCAGCAGCCTGGCTCTCTCTGACTACCAAGTCCCCTTGGTCATTATCACCTTCAATCTGAATCTCATATTCTGAAATGCTCCCGCTACTACCACGGTCTGAGTGCCCTTCTTCTTGTAGACGGTTACGGAAAGATTTGTTGGAAGTTGTTTCCATTCTTAAATCACTGCCTGAAGTAGACTGCCGCACCTGAGAGCAATAGGGAGGAGAGATTTCCACTGGATTGGCAAAATAACTGTCATCTTTAACACCGTTGTGGTTTTCCGGAGCATCTTCAGCACCAACAGTGACAGAATCGACTTCACCGACACTGATCTTTGAATGGATGCTTTCAAGTATCTGTGTGCACTTATCAATGACACACTGCATCTGCAGAAAACTAGCTGCAGTTAGAAAGCTAACAACATCCTTCAGTTGCAAAGACATCCTTCCAGTGTAACAAAATGAAAGCAACTGTTCAAAGACACTGGGATTTTTAATAACTGATATTGAGAGGCCGCTCATGGTACTTAATGCAGAATGGTCACGGAAATATGGAGAACTGGCAGCTAGGACAGCTTTGTGAGCTCTAAACGGCTGACCCTGAATATGCACAATGATATCACAAAGCTTTCCCTGCAGGCGGAGCTCATTCAATTGGCTCAGTACAGTGCTGCTGTACTCCGGAACGTCAAACTGGATTAAACTGCTGCTGTCCATGTCTTCTGGTGTATGGTGTAACCTGCAAAAGCCACAAAAAGAAGTACTTATAAATCAGAACTTAAAAATGCCTGGTGCTTTAAAGATTGAAAGCAGTCCATTGACATGCACAGTAACTTACACTGCATACAATCTATACATTGTTGAGACCGAAAATACAAGCAGTAGCAAACAATAGTTTTTACATGCAGCAATAAGACTTTCCCTTTTACATAGATCTGAAATGTTAAATTCAAAGTAACATGGGATGACTTGTGTAGTGTTACATGTAGTAGTACTAAACTGACAAGTTTGTGAGTAGGTAGTTTTCTCTACATAATTTTGCAATTAGCAGTTTCAGTGACCCAAAGCTACTAACACTTGTTCGTATCAGAAATCTTAAGGACTCTCACCTCCTAGTTGATTGGGAATCAAGCCTTGAAAGAGTACACTGAGTGCAGAGCTGGACAGGCAAGGAAAGGAAACACAATCTGAACAAATGCTTTAAGCAGGACTGTTGATCCCAAGTATTGCTGAAGCAAACTTGTATGTCATGCAACATTACAGATGCAACGGGTTACAGATGATCTTGCAATACACTGAGGTTCCTTCCTTTTGTGGTTTAGAGATAGCCTATCTCAAGTGTTTTCCTTTCAAAACCTGCTAGGTGAAAGAAAAACAACAACTTTTGCCAAACTAAAGTTATTTGCTTTATTGCAAGCTATTAATGCACATTAAAGGTAAAGGTAAAGGGACCCCTGACCATTAGGTCCAGTCGTGACCGACTCTGGGGTTGTGGCGCTCATCTCGCTTTATTGGCCGAGGGAGCCAGTATACAGCTTCCAGGTCATATGGCCAACATGACTAAGCCGCTTCTGGTGAACCAGAGAAGCGCACGGAAACGCCGTTTACCTTCCCGCCAGAGTGGTACCTATTTATCTACTTGCACTTTGACGTGCTTTCGAACTGCTAGGTTGGCAGGAGCAGGGACCGAGCAACGGGAGCTCACCCCGTCGTGGGGATTCGAACCGCCGACCTTCTGATCGGCAAGTCCTAGGCTCTGTGGTTTAACCCACAGCGCCACCCGCGTCCCACGTTAATGCACATTAGCAGCCATAAAAACATTCTTTTCCTTATGGTTATGGTAAAGATTTTCTAGTTAATTTATTTAACTGTTAAATGGTCATTTGCCCTAATGCTTTGTAGGAACAAGTGTGGAGCCATGTAAAACTGTTCAGGTCTCATGTGGGAGGGGTAGGGAGAGGAAACCTTTATTTCCTACCACCCTGAAACCTTTTCTACACACTGTACTGGCTGCCAGCCTTGATCCCAAGCACTTTATTGCTGTATAACAAATGGAAAAGAAGTGGTGTTCTGGAAACCACCTCAAAGAACAAACAGATGTTTTTTAACCTCACAGCACACATCCCTAACCATTAATGATCTTCTAGTACACTATATACTATACATTGTTAGCAATTCAAGCAGGCCAGTCATACCCCCTTAGCCAGGGGTCAGCAAACTTTTCCAGCAGGGGGCCGGTCCACTGTCCCTCAGACCTTGTGGGGGGCCGGACTATATTTTTTTGGGGGTGGGGGAATGAACGAATCCCTATGCCCCACAAATAACCCAGAGATGCATCTTAAATAAAATTACACGTTCTACTCACGTAAAAACACACTGATTCCCGGACTGTCCACGGGCCGGATTTAGAAGGTGATTGGCCGGATCTGGCCCCAGGGTCTTAGTTTGTCTATGCATGCTCTTAGCTCTTGTGTTCTCCCCTTCCCAATATTCCACATAAGCCCTTGCACCCCCTTCTCTTTTTAAATACGCCTCTCTTTTTATTTGTGACTCAATAAGAACATAAGAAGAGCCTGCTGCATTAGACCAATGGCCCATGTAGTCCAGCTTCCTGTTCTCATGGGACTAGACGCCTGTGGAAAACCTGCAAGCAGGACGCAAACACAAGAGCGTTCTCCCTTCCTGTGGTTTCCAGCATCTGGTATTCAGAAGCATTTCTGCCTCCAATTGTGGAGGCAGAGTAGCCATTGATAACCCTTTCCTCCATGAACGTGTCCAATTCTCTTTTAAAGCTATCCATGCTGGTGGTCATCACTGCCTCCTATGGGAGCAAGTTCCACAGTTTACCTAGGAGCTACATGAATTGCTTTCTTTTATCTGTCCTGAATCTTCTAACATTCAGCTTCACTGCTTGTCCACAAGTTCTAGTGTTATGAGGGAGAAAAAACTTTTCTATCCACTTTTTCTGTACCATTAATAGTTTTATAAACTTCTATCATTTCACCTTTTACTCGTATTTTTTCTAAACTTAAAAGTCCCCAAAGCTGCAGCTTTTCCTCCTAGGTGAAAATATTTCAGGCTCCATTTTGCTTCCAAACCAATAGGCATGGGATCACCAGAGTTTGGTACTGGAGTGAGTGATGACGACACCTGTACCAAAAGCAGAGGGCACTGACTTGCAACTTACACAACCAGGCATAGCCCACCAGGTCCATATTATTGTTTGGCAGATGCTGGATAGTCTCTATATTATGGCTATCTCAAGCATGCAAAAACAGGTGTTTTATGGAGATTATGATGGGATGTTATATTTAGCTGGTGGACTGCATTTGGCTTTGCTGGTCATTAGTTGTTGGTATATTACAGCCAGCACAGAATATTATCTGCAAGCACCTGATATAATTCCATTTTTGGGTTAGGCTGGTACCTGGATGGGAGCTTACATAGGAAGGCCACATATGCTACTGTGATCACCTTGCATGAGAGGTAGTAGACAAATATAACAATTAGATAAATAAACTGTCTTTTAAAATAAAGGAGATATAAAAGGAATTATCTAATATAAGTTGCTGTATTAACAGTCAATTTTCAATACAAAAAACCAGAAGTATACAGTATTAAGCATTAGAGTTATCTTTGCTGCCAAATTAATCACATTAATGTTTCCTACTTCATCTGTTCTCAGATATCGGAAGACACAAATGCCTTTTTTATTTTGAAATAATTTAAAATCTACAGAAAATGGCAAATAGAGGACAGATGAAGTAAAATGCTGCCATCTTTTCAATTTGACCAAACTTCAGAAGTCTTTCCCTCCACAGTTCAGTATCTGAGCTGCACAGACAATATAGTCAAGCCAACTTTACTGTTAAGAAGTAGATTTCAATATTCAGTTTTTATTAAATGGGAAAATTCAATTATTTCCACCCAAATGAGGCCTTCTCGGGAAAGAACAAAGCAGCACAATTCTCCTTCCCCCAATACAATTCCTTCCTTCTTGTGATTTAGTTTTTTTTCCAAACAGAGAAAACATTATTATTTACTTCTTTTTTATATACAGTGGTGCCTCGCAAGACAAAATTAATTCGTTCCGCAAGTCTCTTCGTCTTGCGGTTTTTTCGTCTTGCGATGCACAGTTTCCCATAGGAATGCACTGAAAATCAATTAATGCGTTCCTAGGGAAACCGCCTTCAGACCAGGTCCGGGGACAGTCTGTCCCCGGACCTCTTCTGAAGGCTGGGGGGGGAGGGCTTTTCTTCCCACCCCCAGCATTTTAAAAAACCCGGGACAGCGGAGGACTTCTCCGCTGTCCGGGCGATCTTAAAATGCTGGCGGGCGGCATTTTAAAATCGCCCCGGGACAGCGGAGGACTTCTCCGCTGTCCGGGGCGATTTAAAAGCCCCTGGGAAGGCAGGCAGGGGGGACAAAGACTTTCGCCCCCCGCCCGCCTTCAGAAGGTGTTCCCGCCCCCCCCCGCCCGGCTTCGCAGCAGCGCTCCGAAGCCCGGCGGCTGGGGCAGGTGTTCCCGCCCCCCCCCGCCCGGCTTCGCAGCAGCGTTACGAAGCCCGGCGGTGGGGCAGGTGTTCCCGAGCCCCCACCCCGCTTCGGAGCAGCGTTCCGAAGCGGGGTGGCTGGGGCAGGTATTCCCGCCCCCCCGCCCGGCTTCGCAGCAGCGCTACGAAGCCCGGCGGCGGGGGCAGGTGTTCCCGCCCCCCCACCCCGCTTCGGGGCACCGTTCTGAAGTGGGGCGGTGGGGGAAGGTGTTCCCGCCCCCCGCCCCGCTTCGGAGCACCGGGAGATCGCTTCTCTCCGCAGCCGCTTGCTTCAAAAGAGGTCCGGGGGCAGCGGGAAGCGCTTCCCGCTGCCCCCGGACCTCTTTTGAAGCAAGCGGCTGCGGAGAGAAGCGATCTCCCCGCAACCGCTTGCTTCAAAAGAGGTCCGGGACCTCTTTTGAAGCAAGCGGCTGTGGAGAGAAGCGCAGCCGCCTGCTTCAAAAGAGGTCCAGGGGCAGCGGACAAATCCTCACCATCAAGAGAACTAGAAACCTACCCATCAAAATGATCACAATTCTGTACTAAATGTCAGAGTTGCATGTATACTCTTTGTATGATGAACAGCAAGTACTTGAGACACAGCATATCCAAGGCCATCCCCCAAATTATCTTAAGATACACAGCACATGAGTGCATACTTAGGATCTCATCCCAGATCAATTCTGCCAGAACTCATGAGCTCCACCTTGCCTGGGAGCAAAACTTGCTCAACTGGACTGATGCACACCCGGTTTACCCCCCCCCTTTTTTTTGCAAGGATCCCATCAAGAAAGAGATAATTTGATGGTCCATACCCTACCTTCTAGGGCTGGGCGATATCTGATTTTCAACGCTGCAATATATCACCAGTTAAACATCACAATATACTGATATATCACAATGTCTGAAATAAGGATGGAGCTATGTAGGTGCATTGTCTCACTTCAGTTTTTTTCCATATTGTGATTTTTGCTTAGCGCACACATTTCACAATTTTCGATATATTGCCAGGTCAAAAATTATGCAACCAATATCATTAAACTGGTTTTGAATGCTATATTGATATATCACCCTGTCCTACCTTCTACGGGCCCCAACTTAACCTATTTTTTTAAAAAAGTACCAACAAACATCTTTGACAGAAAATGACACTGGGGAATAAGGCTAATGTAGAAAAATTGTACAAATAGCTTTCCAATATTTTCTTAAACAGAACCAATTAAACATAAATTTATCCACTGCAATTTCACTGTAGATTGAGGAGGAAGAAATGCTGGATACAGCATTCCAACTCTGAGCAATGCCAAATGAAAGGGCTTCTGTTATGAGTTATAGACATAACAGAAACTTTGCCTTGATTCTAAATATTCAACACTAGTTTTTGAGCAGCCAAGAGACACTCTTCACCTATAAACTCATACCTTGGTTTTCGAACAGCTTACTTCTCAAATGTTTGAGCTCCTGAACGCTGCAAACCTAGAAGTGACTGTTCTGGTTTGTGAACTATTTTTGGAAGCCGAACATCCAACGGGGCTTCCGATTGGCTGCAGGAGTCTTTAGGCATGAACAGCAGTTTTAACCAAAATTTTAGGTTATATATCAAGACCTGAGATTCAATAGAAATTTGTCCAGCCCCCAATCATAAAAGTACATTGGACACACATCTTGAAAGGCCAAGAATACTTTCCAAAAATTTTGTTTAGACAGATTATAAAGCTTCAATCCGGTTAAATGTTCATACTTGTGCTCGATACAGCATTTGTGGTAATATCTTAAAACTGAACACTTGAATTGATAAGGGGGCATGCTGGCCTACCTTGACATAAAAGAAAGAGATGAGTGAATTATAGCTCTGTTGTGCATCTACAGTCACATACAACACTTGTGTTTTCCAAGAGCTGGTAGCTTGAAATGCTATTCTCAGATATTTGTAAAATTTAACCTGTTCAATTGGTTGTCCATTGATTTGCCAGCAATGTTTGCATCATCTCTGAGTAAAAACTAAAACTTTAGATTTATCATAATTAATCATACTTAAAGCAAACTTCCACAACCTGGTGCCCCCTCCATATGCTGCTGGACTAAAACTCCATCACTCCTAACCACTGACCATGCTGGCTGGTGCTGATGGAAGCTTTAGTCCAAAATGTCTAGAAGCTACCAGGTTGGGCAAGACTGACCTAAGATGAGGGCTGCCTAATTACAAGCAGAAAGAGCCAGTTTCTTTGGGTAAAGAAGGAAGTGTGAAAACTATATTTTGATTTCTTGTTCCTGGACTGGTTGACTATATAGTGCTACTTTATGCAGAAAAAAACCATTAACCATTAATCCATATTATTTACTACAGATAGAGTAACTCCTCCAAGATTCAGGCAGAAGTTTTCACCAGCCCTGCTACCCAGACTACCTGTGAAGGTAGAGGTTGATTCTGGAATCTTCTAAATACAAAGCATTTATAGAAACCCAAGTGCAAAGCTAAAAATGTCCTTACCCCACATTTTTACATGTTATCAGTATGCCACATATCACCAATAGGTTTGTGCCAGGCTGGCCAGTTAAATATATAATTTATGGACTATAAATAGTTAAAAGTAACACTATAAACCAGGCATGGCCGAAGTCCATTGCTCACGTGGCAGTTCATTTCCTGGGGTAAATCTTCCATCCCAAAAAAAGCTCAACAACTTCAAACCTTGGTCGGCCCTCACGGCCCTCCACTTCATCAAATCTGGACACCACTGCTATAAACCATATATGCTAGCTTACTATAAAACAAGAAATGCAATCTTGGGACACTTTGTGAAAATAACCAACAGACGTAAATACAAAGATGTGTTATTTATAACAGGGTTTTGGTTTGTAGCCCAACATCCCCCACTCCCACTTCCCAGACCAAAATTGTATCAAGTACACAAAATGAAAAGCTAAATGTTTTTGCAGAAAGGTAGAACGTGATGCAGGTGTGGATTTAGCACAAGAGAGATATTGGTAGGCACATGTGAGGTCAGTGACAACAAGAGCACAATTGCACTGCTGCTAGCTGCCTTTCAAACTCATTTGTTCATTTCTTGGGCTGGGCCTGTCCAGGGATTTACATTTACCATGCGTTTGCAAAAAAAAACACCCCCTGCCCCACCTCCAGTCTTATTGGGGAGGAAGCTCTACTAACAGAAGAGTTGAGTTTAGTAGTTGCAAATGTACACTTCACCCACAGGCTTGGAAACTCAAGAACAACGAACCACACCTTAGGCACAGGTACTTATACACAAAGGCACAGCTAATTTGGAATGTTTACTATGTTCTAGGGGTAGAGAGGAGTTAATATGGTCACTTTTAAAGTTATTAACCCAGTGCAACACCTAGAGAATGATGCCCACAGAACTTGTTGATGAGATAATCATTACTACACTTCACAATTCACCTCTACTCAAACATAACAGAATTATAGGGCATACAGAATCTATTCCTCTCCATCAAATGATGGTATTCACATTCTGAGGCAGATTTTAATTAGTAAAGATTCAGCACTAATTGTTTTCAAATACCAGGTCATAGATACTGTACTCAAATGGGTGTGGGGAGAAGGAACTCCCCCCCCCCAATGATTTGTGTGCCACTTTCCATCAGCTGTCTGATTCAGTTGAAAAACGCTCAGAGAAACTGGTATTGAGGAAGAATCTGTAGAAAAAGTGGGAGGTGAAACCAATTAGGTAACCTGGGAGGGACTTACACCTGCCTGGGATTTCCATCACCTGCACTGGAGCGCATCTAAGGAGGGGAGCAACATGCACCTTTCCTGTGCTACTAAGGAGCCATGATACAAGTGTAGTGCAGTTGTCAGTATTGTACCTGAGAAACAAGGGTTCAAATCCCCTCTTGGCCATGAAGCTCACCTTGGGTCAGTCACTACCACTCAAGTTATAAATAATTTGGAGTAATGTGGAGCAGCAACAGCCTCCAGGCCAGGTGGCAAAGACTGCAGACAGGCAAGCACTATCCAGATCACCTATATGATGCCACCTTCCCCTATTTCTTCAGACTCCTTCCCAAAGCCCACTCTTCCATGAATCTTTCAACTAAATCACAATTCCCCAGACTAAACTGGAACAAAATATATTAATGCATAACTGTATCAGCTCACATATGTCGCTTGCTACCTTGGCACCACTCAGCCGCCTTCCCCACCTGTCAAGATTTCGATTGTAAGCCTCTTGGGAGAGGGAGCTACACTTTTATATAAGGATCCATATGAACACTGATGGTACTTCATAAATCAGGTGTAGCGAACCTTTGGCCCTCTAGAACTACAACTCCCAGCATCCCATGGTCACTAGCAATCCTAGCTAGGGCTGGGAGGAGTTGTAGTTCCACAGCAACCAGAGTGCCAAAGGCTCCCTACATCTACCATTTCATCTATCACTTATAGCACACTGTTGCTTCTTCTTTAAGGAAACTCAAAATACTCAACAGACAACCAGCGCCCAACCTGCAGAGTCAATGTCAGGGGTCAGCAAACTTTTTCAGCAGGGGATTGGTCCACTGTCCCTCAGACCTTGTTGGGGGCCAGACTATATTTTGAAAAAAATATGAACGAATTCCTATGCCCCAAAATAACCCAGAGATGCATTTTAAATCAAAGCACACGTTCTACTCATGTAAAAACACCAGGCAGGCCCCACAAAGAACCCACAGATGCATTTTAAATAAAAGGACACATTCTACTCATGTAAAAACATGCTGATTCCCGGACTGTCTGGGGGCCGGATTGACAAGGCAATTGGGTCGCATCCGGCCCCTGGGCCTTAGTTTGCCTACCCATGGTCAATGTGGTGCTGGGGTTCAGTGTCAGATCTGATGTCAAGTACACCCACGTATAAACTAGCAGTCAGTTCTGAAAGATTACTGGGTACCTTGGGGTCACACACACACACACCACACTCAAGTTAGTCTGCTTCACGGGGTGGTTGTTGTACTTGGGAGGGAGAAAAACCAAGCACGTTGCCTGAGCAGAAAAGAAATGTGTGTGCATCAAATTACAATAGATTTCCATTTTTACGCAGTTTAAGGCTAAGACACAAAGAAGAAAAGCAGGATATGTTTGCAAGAGTAACGAACAAAGCCCAACGCCCAAAAGAACTAACCTGGATTCAATCAACCCCTACAAAAGGACCGTCGTTGTTTTTGATTGTTAATTTGTTATGTATTTTTCTTTTTATATTTTAAACCACCCTGTGATCCTCAGGTGAAGTGCGGTATAAAAAATAATAAATGAAATAATGAAATAAATCACCATCCATTAATCCCCACATCGTTTTGCATCCAATAGGGAAGCAGCTATACAGGAGTCTTACACCTTCGCAGCCCCACAGCCTAACGGGGGCGGAGGGGTGGTGCTGCTGCGAACACCGTCCTTTGATGCCTTCGGCGTGCCCAATATGGGAGCTGGAAGAACCGTAAACCCCAGCACTCCTCCCCTCCCCCGCATTTCTCACCTGAGGGGGCGTCGGGAGTCTCCTCACATGGCGAGTCCGCCGGAGGGAGCTCGGTCCTGGCCCGAGTGCCACCTTCCCCCCGGCCGACGCTGCTCCCCCCCCCCTCAGTTCCCTCGGCCAGCAGCGCCCGGAAGCGAATCCTCCACTCTCAAGAAGAGGCACTTCCGCTACCGGAGCGCCACAGGCAATGGGAGGAGCGGTTGGGAGGCAGACAAGGAGGCATGTGGGGCCGGGGGCGGACCTGCGCGGCCACGCCCACCCTCGCGATGGCTACGCCCGCTTCTCGGCAACCGCTCTTTCTCCGGCGCCTCACAACAACGGGCTGAAGGGTGGCGATAGAAGGGCGCGCATGCGCTCTCATCTTTCCCCGCCCCCCGCTGGCTGTTCTGACACCCGCTATACCTGGAGAGGTTCCTGCCCTCTCTTTTTATTTCCTTTGGGGGGGGAGGGCGCCGAACAGGACTGAGGGGGACAAAAAGCTTTATCTCCATTATTTTATTTTATTTTATTATTTTCAATTGGTCTACTCCGAGTAAGATTTACATTGGACACAACCCTATATTATTAACAAGGCTTCTAAATGGAGCTCTTTGTCCAAGTTGGCACCTGTGTTGGACTTGGAAAAACTGAGAGAAGAAACTACCTGAACGCGCTGCTTAAAAACACGCCTGCTGTCCGTAGCCTTTTGGCTGTTATCTTTTTAATCCCTATTTACAAATGTTCTTGTTCCTTTATGCCTGTACAAGAGCTGATCCCAAAGCGGTGGGCTACTGTATCATTCCTTCCAGTAGCACCTTAAAGACCAACTAAGTTAGTTCTTGGTATGAGCTTTCGAGTGCATGCACACTTCTTCAGATATCTTTAAGGTGCTACTGGAAGGAATTTTTTTATTTTGACTATGGCAGACCAACACGGCTACCTATCTATAACTGTATCATTCCTATTTGCCTGGCTGTCGTTTGCAATTGTCACCAAACATTTGCGAAGGCCTCCAACCAAATTTGCAGACTGCAACTCATTGGCACTTAAACCAATCTGCATTTTCCAATGAGCGTTTTTAGATAACCTGAAGGATCTTGGCTGCATCAGTTGAAGATATAAACATACGTAATGTGAAATGCTTTTTCTCAATGTTAACTACTGAATAAAGCATCAACCTATTTTTTGAATAACTTGACATTGAGTATGGGAGTATTCTATTTGGTGGAATAACAGCCTTTCTTGAGAGTAGTGGATGACATTATTAATATTTGCCTTGTAATGCAGAATTTCTACACTCCTGAAGTTTTTGTGGCGAAATCGATCCTTACTTCACTGTGCTCTTCCCCCCTTATCTTCAAGCTTCCCTCAGGAGGAGGAACAGTAAAAATGGACTTTTGCTTTGTTATAATGTGTAAAGTTTGAAATGATCATAAAGTGGCATTTAAGATGCTGTGCTTTTTCCTTCGATAATGTTGCACTCAATAAAACAGGGCTTCGTTCACACACATTGCTATTATATAAAAAAGATGGAACTATAAAAATGAAGAAAACTGAAAGTAGCTGCCCACAAACTCAAAGCAAAATGATTAAATCAGAATGTGTTTTAAGTATTTCTTTTTTAATGTAGTAAACAAGCCTTGGTGGTTGAGATGGCCCTCCTGTAAATATATTACTAATGTGTGGGGCCACTACCAACCTTGTGGGTGGGACATGATCATAGGACAGCACTGTGTGAGCTTATACTGCCATGTAGCCTATTGACCCAGTAGGGGGTCCATATATAAGAGAATAATCACAAGGTGTTAGTCTGCACACGGGAAAACCTGAAAAATGTGGACACTGGTTTGAAATGTCACAGTCCGCATCCTCTCTCTCCAGGTCACATCCCTCACTAGCTCTGCTTTGCATTCCAAATATTTTTGCCTGGCTGGAATATGTCATTTAACTGATAGTGAATATTGCTTGTCTGGAAGAAGGAGGGTGTGTAGAACCTAGCCTCCTGTACAAAGTTTTTTAAAAATCACACTTCTTGGGGTTTTCCACAACAAGCATGTGTTGCAGATTTAACATTTCTAATCTGTATTTGTCTTCCTGTTCTGCAAAAATAAGCTAATTTAAATGGTTTCCATTTTGGGGGTCCAAAGTTTATAAACTGATTGAATCTGAGCATTAGATTCTTAGAATCATGAACTCTCAGTGACTGGTATCTCCAGGGACATGGAGGTTAGTAAGATCACAATTCATTCTGGCTTGGTGTGTACTTAAAATTCAGTATTTATGTGGGTGTTTACACTGTGGGTTTCTATGGTGTGAGCTTTTTAGTATTTTTTTTAAATATAATTTTTATTAACAAACCAATCAAATCACATTAGTTCCAAATTACAAAACCAAATTTTTAATTTTTTTGTTGGGGGTACCCATGCTTCAAGCTCAGAAAGGGATCCAAACATCTCTCTTGCTGCTGCTTTAATGTTACAGTTCTGTCGAAATAGTATTCACAGTTCTATCCAAACTTCTCTTTATTGTTTTCCTCATTTTCTTGTTGTTATCATATATTCCTTTCTTTGTGATCTCTGATAGTCTCCACAAGTGGGTTGTGAGCTTTTTAGTATTTGTTGGAATAAGGTAATAAAGTAATTCTGCTTTCCTATTAAAACTGGCATGTAGGGTAAAAAAGTTGTGCTATGCTCCAGAAATTCCTCTGCTTTAGGAAATGTGAACTATACAGTATAAATAACTTTCACAACTGTTCAACGTGGTAGAATTTCCAAAGTGTCTCAGAAACATCACTAGCAAGCCTGATTATGAAGCGTAAAGCAAAGATTTCACACAGCTTCAAATTAATCATGTAGATATTTTCAGTAAGAAGAAAAGTACCACTAATGTTTCTAAACACATCAGACCAGCTGAGCAAATCAGCAAAGGCCAGAAAGGCAAACCAAAAGGTTAGGTGATGTTAACTAAGACCTCATCTCAATAGACCTTATAGGGTGCTTCTCTGATTTGAAAAGTATTTATGGCCATATTCAGCAAGCAATATAATGCCACATGATTATAGTACAATTAATCCTACCATGAACAGCCTAATCTTAATTTTGCTTCAGGATTTGATTATATCAACAGCTAGGTCAAAACATTGACATGGTACTATGAGAGGGGTTTCTTTTGTTTTAAATGTTTAAATGTGTATAATTTACATTGAATCCCTATTCTAGCTTTTTCTACAGGTTTTCTACATGCTAGACTTTAACTATTCATGCATAACAGATCACACACACACACACACACACACACACACACACACACACACACATATAGCACACAATATCCCCTCTGTGAAGAAACTTGGAAAGGGCACTGAATCAACATGTTCACTATTTCAAAACTGTGTAGAGCAAGGTTCTTATGCATGAATATTGAATTTACTGTGGATTTAGCAAAGTGACCTGATTTAAGTTGAAGTTCACCCACTTTGTTTGGAAAGCAAACATTCTTCTTGGTCCAGAGCACGGAATGTCAGTTATGACAGCTGCAAAGGGCAAATTTGTTGAGACTGGATATATCTTTTTAATGTTTTGGAAAGAAACTTCCAAATATGAATACCCTGACAAAATGGGGAGATTAAATTCCGTTTGTTGTGACTACAGTGTTAAGTTACTTATCCTTGTATTTTTCCCTGTACTCATTTGAACATTGATGAGTGGAACTAGACATCTTTCCTTGAGGCTAGTCTTCATGTTGTTCACCACAATGGTATCACATTATTTTTGTGCATATCACAAACCAGTTATCTGCCACCTTTCTCCCAACACTTCTGCCACCTTGTGCCCTGCACCATCTCCTAAATTGTTCCAGTGTGTTTGGGGAACCCCCAGAGCAGATTTAGTGGGCATGCAGGGGGCAAAGAGGGAGGTAACATTCAATTGCACAAGGAGAAACCTTGCACTGATGGAAAATTCACCATAGCGCAACGTTGAACATAAGCAAATGTCACAACAGCACCCTCCCCAAAGAATCCTGGAAACTGTAGTTTACCCCTCAAAGATCTACAATTTTCAGCAGCCTCAAACTACACTTCCCAGGTGTTTATGTAGGTTTGTGCTTTAATTGCATGGTGCATAAGCAGACAAAAGCTCATCTATTGCTTCTCTTTTCCTGCTTTTCTCACCAGGCTTTGTCCGTAACACAAAAATACAGCAAAGTACCCATTCTGATACAAAATTTAGCACAAGCCCGGGCTTCAATTTCCATTTTAAGGTCCTTCCTAATCAGAGGTGTTTCCAGAGTGGTAGTCATGTTAGCTTGTTATAACAAACACACAAAGCATCTTACAAGTTGTAACTTTCTTTCCACTTTGGGTCAGGTTTTTTTACTTAAGAACTCACTTGATAGCCATAGGTGACGAGGAATTCCATGTAGGCGAGTATCCAGGCTGGTGGATGAAGGGTGCATTGGCCCATTCCTCCTCCGCCAGCCATTTGGTTCCTGTGTTAGCCAGAGGAAGGAAAGTCCCCTCTTCCATGATTGGCATGGAATTACAACGGAGTTTGATGGAGAGGGGGCCAAGTGATCCATTCTTCCTCTGCCAGTCCAACTGGTCAACTATTTTTTTAGTAATCTAAGAGCAGCACTCAGGGTGAAATTCAATTCTGTTTGCCCTTAAAGACAGACCTACCCAACTTGCATTTTTTGAAACAAGCAATCGAAAATGCAGGTCACCTTTCAAATTCGCACTCCTCTTAATTTTGCAATGCAGTTCTTCAGTTCCATCCAGCATGGAAATCCGGGTTGGTATTTTTCTGGAGGGAGGTGGTGGCAGGATAGTAACATTTGTTGGCGTATTTACAAGTCTAGCATAAGCTTTCACAGACTCCCATCCTGCAGCAAGTCCATTAAGCCACAATAAAGTTTTCAAGACCTATAATGTGTATTATCAAGTGCAATGATTATTTTTGATAAATAAATGTAAAAATCCAGGGGGGAAAAGACAGATAACATTTATTAAAACATGTTATACAAAAGACCAACAGACTCTTCTATAAGAAGAAAACAATGAAACAGTAATGTCACATAAAACCATGCTGTACATTATTAGGACAGCAATATTAAGAGAGATATCAAATTATCCATCCTTTGCAATATAGGTGTAACAACTCACAGAAGATCAACAGGATATGAACTGTAATATTACAAGTGACAATGCTTTTGAGGGGAAATTTTTTAGAGGAACAAGAAAGGTTCACCTCACTCGCATATGAACAGTTACATTTATTTAAGAAATACAGTAGAGCCCAGAAGGGAAAGTTGAAGAAAAGCAGCAGTGGCTGATGCAGGAAGCAGCTTTCAAGCAAAGAAGTATGACAATGACCCTGCTTTAAAAAGAAATGTTAATATGCAATTCATTTTTCAGCTCTTTGCCTTCAGGGCTCCAGCTGCTAGTCCTAATGATTTTAACTATCCAAATTAAATAGAAATATTTGAATTAAAATGTGTATGCTTACAGAATGTATTAACATTCCACTACCAGATAAAAACAAATATTTTTTTTTAAAATAGACTCTTATAGAAATAGCATCTGCCCTAAAACATTCAACACATAAGATTTGCCACTTTGAAGGGGTGGGGAATGCCAGAAGCAGTCTTTACAGTAAATCTACACTCTTTTCAACTTGTGAAGCATGCTGTGTTAGCAAAGTGTTGACAAATCACCCGTTAAGCACTCAGGGTCTGTGGTTAATACCTCTTAAAATCCTTTAAGGATCAGGAAAAACAGAGTTCCCAAACCCAGCAGTTTTAGCTTCACAAATCAGCATGAATATAGTAAAGGTAAAGAGACCCCTGACAGTTAAGTTCAGTCGCAGAGGACTCTGGGGTTGCAGCGGAGCCAATGTTTGTCCATGGACAGTTTTTCCAGGTCATGTGGCCAGCATGACTAAGCCGCTTCTGGTGAAACCAGAGCAACGCACGGAAACCCCCGTTTACCTTCCTGCTGGAGCGGTAACTACTTATCTACTTGCACTGTGCGCTTCTGGACCACCAAAAGCTATAATGAAATAAAGTGATATACTATCCTAGTTGCCCTTTTCAAGACTCAGCTCCCATCTGCACTATAAAGCAAAACCAGTATCATACCACTTTAAACAGTCCTGGCTTCCCCTAAAGAATTCTAGGTTAACAATACCTCTTCCCATAGAATTCCAGGAATTTTATGAAGGGAATAAGGGGTCTTCTAATAACTCTCAGCACCTGCAATCAACTACAGTTCCCAGAATTCTTTGGAGGAAGCCATAACTGTTTAAAGTGGTATGATGTTGTTTTAAATCTATGGTGCAGATGGGGCTTTACTTCAAATGTATCCAAGGGCTTTTTCTCCCCATTTCCCATCCTTACCCTGGTGCGCTTCCATGTTGTCTGGCGCTGACTAGAGTTGTAGTCCAATACATCTTGAGAGCACCAGGTTGAGAAAGGTTGCTCTAAAAGTGAAGCATGTCCCTAATACCAAAGCATTCTATACAGTTTCAAAGTCGTGTTTCATTTTTGAATGTAAGTCACATAAAGTACCCCAAATATGACAAGGATGGTAGTAGCATAAAATTTTTACAGATTTGTTGGCAAGGCATCATTAGTTAGCACTTCCCTTATTAATAAAGGGAACTTAGCATAGCATGGTGGTAATTTATATTGCTCTTTCATCTCTCTTATGCACAAAATTATGGGCCCATGAACAGAGGGGGAGGGGTACAAATTCCAAGCTTTGGGCCTAACCTTTCTCAGTAGCTACTTTTGCTGGAATTTCCCACACAACCCAACTATGTGTAAGCCAGTCAGTTTGGAACTGCCGCCAGGAACTTAACACCATCACGCCCATTTTCTGAACTGGCCCAGGATTGCAGTCAAAGTTCCTGGAGATAATACCCCCCCCCAATGTATTTAACACTGAAAGTGAAAATGGCAGTATTCACACATCATGGTGAACCATAATTAACCTATAGCTGCTGATTTACTCCTCCTCCATTAGCACAAGTCAAGAGCAAGAAACCACAATCTCTGGGCTTAACATTATGACTGAACAGCGGAACTTGATTTGTTTTGCTCCAAAACAAACCACAAAGTGAAACTAAGGTTTGTTGTTGGTTTACCAATCACAGTCTTGGTTGGAGCAAATCAAGACAGGTTGACATACCACTAAGCCAAGGGGAGAAGCGAAGCAGGTGCCATTGAGTTACCATGACATGAGAACTGGGACCGTGAAAGGTTCTTGTATATCTTACACTCCAGTAGGAAACCCCTTACCATCTTACCTACATTTCAAAGCTCTGTAACCATAAGTTATTCAAAAACCTAAACTCAATTGACCTCTGTATGTCCTGTCCAGAGAAGGCATCAAGCTAATAGAGGGAGATAATCCAGCCAAGAAGTCTAAATGCACAAGCAAAAGGAGAACCATTCTTGCACAGCTTCCCATCTATGGTGCCTGTACAAGAACAACTCTCCAGTGGATTAAGCAAAAGGGCTTTTGTGGTAGGCCTGAAGGAACTCTGGTTTGGAGTAGGGTTGTCAGGCCTCTGCTCCAGTGACTCTTGTAGCTGCTTAACATGCAACATTTAAACAGGTGAGGTTTCCCCACTCCTAGTTCTCCATTGCAGGAAAAGCTTTGTCAGCTTAAATGTGTCACATCAAGATGCAGTTAAGAGCACAATAGCAGGGCAAGTAGAAAATGTTGGCAGTCAGAATGGGGCAGGTTGAGCCTTCCTTCCATTTGCTACGGCTAGATTGGCAGCACAAACGTTTGAGTGAGGTCACAGCGCAAGGAAAGCTGAGAAATGCTGTGGGGAGCCGTAAGAAATACAGGTTCTCTTTTCCCTAACAGAGCCCAAAGAACAGGAGCAGGGAACATTTAAGCTATAACTCCAATCAGCCAGCAACCATGGCCAATGGTGATGGATGATGGGAGCTGTAGTTCAGCAGCAACTGGGCAGTCCAAGTTTCCCCACACCTGTTGTAGAAGTTTGCAAATAAAATGGCTTCCTGGAGATTCTAAGGCAATAAGGATTTTTTTTTTTTTTAAAAAAGAAGACAAAACTAAAAGCAGACCCTTAGGATCAGTTCTTCTTACACAAACCCCAGACCCTGTGCTCATATAAATAAAAAGCTTCTTATCAATATAAAATTTCAAGATTGAAGACAAGGAAAAAATTGAACGGACAACATGAATAAGAAAACAAACCAGAGGGAATATATATATCTATCTTGGAAGTTCTAAAAAAAACATTTATAAATGGTTTTTGTTTTGTTTTTAAATACAAAGTGCTTCTATACATTTAGCAGGTTACAGTGTTAGCAAGAAGATCCCTGTTGGGTTAACTTGTTTGGTAGGGTTCAAGTTGGTGACAGTCATTTCCACCCTGGTGTGCTGCTGAGCTCATCTAAGCAGGGAAAACAGCAGATTATTTATTGTTGCATGTGCCAGCAACAAAAATATCATATATGGATTGCTGATGACTGAAGGGGGGGGGGAGATATATCAAAAATTGATCTTGTGTTGATTTAGAAAAGCTTTTAACATGTTTTTTGTAAGTAAAAGCCATTAAATAGTTCCACCAAAGGAGAAGTTACAGCACTACAACCTTACCAAACAACCAAACCCATATTTGTGCCAGACACTCATATTCCAGGCCCAGCTTATCACATGAAAAGTTTGTTTAAACTCTGTAGTTAAGGGAAAAGGGTAATAACCCCAGAAATGTTTGCTTTCCTTGGTGAATATGCACAAGGTCCACCCATCTCCCCACTTCTTTTTCTATTCAGGCTGAAGTTTGGGGAGGGCAGGGGCGGAATGACATGCCTTGGCACCAGCAAGCCTTCTTGGCACCGGCAGAGTATTCTGTTAAGGAAACACCTCATTTACCAATCAACATATATGACAACCTCTGTCCACAGTAAATATGGGGGATTTCTGTGCCCCAATTACTATCAAACAGCAGCACAAATGCTTTGACCGTTCTAAGTTTCTTCCATCTTGTGCATTCACCCTGTAGTTGGGGTGATGAAAAGAGTGAGAAGGAAGGAATATAACAGCAGTTCTAGTTTTAAAAATTTAAAACTACTTGTGGTTACAAAAAAAGGTATCCAGTGTTTAAAAATTCTTCCTTCACAGAGGATAAGAATCATGTTCAGAAATCCACAAGCTGCTTCCAGGTTTGGAGATGTCTGCACAGCACCGTTGGGGAGCATCCAGCAGTAGCCATTCTTTGATTCTTAATCATCAAGCAGCTTCCTTAGAGAGTGATGCAGAGTAAGTTCCTTTAGAGCTGTTTCCCCAGCCTCAGTCCCTCATGGCTCCCCACCTGAGTTAAGTGAGGAGATCAGTACCAAAAGTGTTCATTGCAAACAGTGACACAGAATTCAGTACATTGGATTTTGTTCTCTGAAGTCCTGGTACCTAACCAACACTTCCCAAAGCAAATACCCCAAAAGAGAAAAAAATGAAAACTGGACAGGTGTCTGCCTGGAATCTCAAGTGCTAGAAAAAGAGCATTTTAATCTCCAACTGGGGAGCAAACATGATACTCACTATTGTGGCAGCCAAAAGTGCAGACTGGCTAGCTGTATGAGGCACAACAGGGAGAGGGGTTTAGGAGTTGGAGAGAGATGAGGTTATAGTTTAATCTGTCTCTGTATAAAGTGTCCATCACAAAATAGCCAACTGCTTTACAAAAGAATTTTTAAAAAAGCATGACGCAGAATCACTCTGCCAAGATAAACAGAGCCAGTCAATGGAACTCAAAGCTTGACTGATTAAAAAAAGCAGCCGCTTGTTAAAGCTGTCAGCCCCTGAAAGTTGTCTAGCAACTTGTGTTAAAGTATCTATAATTGCCCCTTTGGTTCAAAAAAGGTAACTGCTCATATATCTATTTGGCTGAACAAAATCACAAAGACTTCTGAACATGGGACTACAGTCATCCAACCAAGGCGCTCAGGATGTGCAGCTATCTATATGCAGACTCACTGAGAGCAGAGAACACTAATGAGATGAGAGGGAACCCCTCTCCTCAAGTGCTAACAAAACACAAAGAATAATAAATAGCAATAATTATAATTACACTAAAGTACCACCACTCAAACTTGCCTCCTTATTTGTAGCCTGGGCAGAATTCCCTGCTTGCCTCCACAGGTGATCCCACTTGTGCTATAGGATTTTTTTTTTTTAAAAAAAAAAACCAACCATCCAGAATCTCAGCAGCGTAGTACATGGCACACCCTGTGCAACATATACATTCTGTGTTACTCTATGATGCAGATATGTAATCTGGTTCTCTCTGCATTTTTCCTTCCCATACACTCTCCCCACCCCACTGCCTGGCACCTGTTTTCAATTCATCTCAGTAGTGTTCTGCTCCACCTTACAGGCTTGGTATGACTTTGTACAAGACGTTACATGCCGATGAAAACTGTCCCTCCACATGAACCTTTTCCCGCAAATGTTGCACTCATAAGGCTTGATGCCAGTGTGAATTTTCATGTGGCCAACAAGGTGGTGCTTCATTTTGAACTTCTTACCACACACGCCACAACCGTAAGGCCGCAGGCCGAGGTGCATGCCCATGTGGCGGTCCCTCTGGCTTTTGTGGGTAAAGCTTTTGCCACACTGGCAGGGGTAAAGTTTGTCAGCTGTGGAGAACCCAGACAGGGCATTTTCATCCTTGATCCCCGAGGGAACGTCCATGCTATCTCCATAACCTGCAGCAACCCCAGCGTCCTGTCTCTGAAGGCTGAGTGTCCCATCGGCCCTTTCCCCAGAAAACTCTTCCATGGAAGAGCCGTAGAAGTCCACTTGCTCATCGTAATTGCTTTCATTGGCTTGCTCACCAAACTCTGTCTCCATCTTTTTTTCATTGACACGAAGGTCTTCGGGGCCAGACGTCGGGACAGAGTGGCTCACCTGAATGGCATTCATGGATTCAGACACCTGCTGCTCATCGTAAGGGCCATGCACTTCCACCCCTTCGCAGTCCTGCACAAACCTCTCTGTCTTCACATGGATCCACCGCTTGTGAGACATGATGCTCGGTTTGCTGTAAAGGGGCCTGGCGTACTGATACTCAGCACTGTCGCTTGCTCCTTCCTCTCCATCCTGGCTTGTCATCCCTGTGCTCAGACGGTCATGTTCCGTTGAAGAATTGCTGGGGAGATACTCATGTTCTGTGAGTTGAGACAATAGTTCATCTTTCGAGCTTTCCTCTTCATTTTCACCATCCTGCACTTTGTGGAAGTCTGTCTGCCCCACAGACCCTATCTCAAAGCTCTCCACCAGGCCATTGTAGTTACTGCTGCTGGGGGACTGGTGGTCACTGGCACGATTCAACTTTTGACAAAGAACGGAAGGGTTTCCTTCCAGCACCTCAGTGCATTTGTCTACCACGTGCCACATCTGAAGAAAACTTGCCGCTGTGAGGTAGCTGACAATCTCTGGCGCAGGCATCACCAGGCGCCCAGTGTAAGTTGACAGAAGGATGTTCTCAAACACTCTGGGGTTCATGACGTCAGGCAGAACAATCCGTCGACTGTTTTTCAAGAGCACTTGGTCGCAGAAGTAAGGGGAGCTGGCTGCCAAGACAGCTTTGTGGGCTCGGAACAAATGTCCCTGAACAACAATAGAAACATCACAGAGCTGCCCTTGCTGGCGTTGCTGGTTCAGCTTCTGCAAAACGGTGCTACAGAAGTCTGGGAACTCCACTCTGAAAGAATTTGTTCCAGGCTCCATCTCATCAGTGTGCTGCAAAAGATGAACATTGGTTTTCAAGACTATGAAAGTGGACCCAACTTTGCAAATAAATAAATCCCCCCAAATGTATTAGTAAATGTGTGCATGCATGCATGCATGCGCGCGCGCACACATGTACACACACACACTCTTTTACAAGCCTTTCATGTCCATTTATGCCATTTTGAAAACCTGAAAGAACCAAATTCCTCTATGAGTTTTCAAAATTTGGATCCAGTTGCGACCTGCCACAGATGAATGGCTATTTGTAAACCTGAAGCAGACTTTCTCCATCTCCACTTTTCAGTACAGTGGTATCTCTGGTTACGAACGCTTCTGGTTACGCACGCTTTTGGTTACAAGCTCTGCTAACCCGGAAGTAGTAGTTGCTCCCGGTTGCAAACTTTGCCCCAGGATGAGAGCGGAAGTTGCGCAGTGGGAGGTGCCATTAGCGAAAGTGCGCCTCAGGATAAGAATAGTTTCAACTTAAGAACAGACCTCCGGAATAAATTAAGTTCATAACCAGAGGTACCACTGTACTGCAAGCTTTTGTACACATAAAATATTTTCATTCCAACTGTCTTTTAGCAGTAAAGCATTAGGAGAGGGCAGATCCACTTAAATATTATGAGCTCTGAGCACTTTGGGATGGGGCAGGCTAGAAACCCAAATAAATGCATAAATATGCACCAAAGATTCTCACAAGCATGCACCCATGAAAGGACTATAAACTTCAATGGAAGCTATAGTGGTAGCAATAGTAACACAAATGCTCAGAAGGGTCCAGGGCAGACTTTGCCAACCTACTGCCCCTCCAGATGTTTTGAACTCCAATCTCCTTCCAATAGCTAGGCATAGCCAAAGGTCAGAGGTGATAGAAGTTGTAGTCCAAAATATCTTGAGGGCACTGGGCTTTGAAAGGCTGATCTCGGGTGACAGCTTGGAGTTAGGGCATGGGGAGAAAATCCACTATTTCTAAATGTCTACTTCACATTTTATTGGCACTCCAAGGGGAACTTGGGAGCTGGGGTTTTCTCAGCCCTGATCTGCATCTCTCCCAAATTACAGGTGCTGTACAATCTGGTACTAGAAACATTCTAAGTATATATAGCAGAAAAAAGCAGATATCAATTCTTGTTTCCATCCATATTAAACTCTCCAACCTTTAAGAAAGTCAGTATAATGCATGGGATCTGCACAGAATACAAGTAGCTGAGGCTAACTAATTAAGATAAGGTTTAAAGGTTGGTTTAACATCTTAGAACAAGTAAAGATCTTCTCTGATTCTGAGAATCTAAGATCTAAGCCCTGCAGTGGCCCTGTGCTGTCAGAGTGGCACACAGGACAAGAGTAGTACAGGGGTACCCAGTGTATTCCCTTTCAAATGTTACAGACTACTGTACCCACCTTTCCTTTCAACAGGCCTTGCTGCCTGTCACTGTTGGGTGCTATAGCCCAGAAAAAATGGAGAGGCAACCCGCTCACTATTGTTGGATTAGGGTAAAGCCTGCTAGTCAACAGACTGGTCAATTATTGTCACATTTCCAAGAATGACACTATAAACAGCTTATCTTATTTGTTCTTGTTAGCAAGAGAAGGAGTGAGGGGCACCTTTGTCCCCTAGCCCTGTAGCTGTCTGAAGCAAAGAGCAGTTGGAGCAGCTTCTCCCATATGGCAGCTTGTCACTGCAAGTGTCTCCAGACACAGTTGACAGAGCAGGTTTGTTTGCTGTTGCTCCAGAGGATAGGGACTCAACGGGTTCAAATGACAAGGAAGGGGACTTTGACTAAATGTTAGTAAAAATGTCCTGACTTTATAAGCTACTTGGCAATCTAACGGACTGCCTGGGATCTGCCTCCATCTTCTAACGGACTGCATGGTAGCCTTTTTTTTAATTAGTGATGTGTAATGGGATTTTCCACATGAGAAGGAGGGTTGCACTGGATGACCTCTGAGATCCCTTCCAGCTCTGTTTTTATGAGAATATAAATATGCTGTCCATGTTTTATAAGCCTAGTAGTTTTTGTAAATCAGCGTTAAGTAACAAATGGGCATTGCAACAAAATGTTTAAGAGTATCTTCCGCCCCTTCCCATGAGTGTTCCTGTTCAGGGTTCCAGCCAGCACTTCCTCCAGGATTTTCTAAACAGAAAAGGCAGGTGCTGGCAGCATGAAGCTGCAAGACAATTACTTGTCATGACACCTAAAGTTCACATCTTAGGAGTAAGTACTAAAAAAGGGAAAACAACAACATAACAGTATATCAGTTTAGCACCTTTTGGATTTTGGGTGCATAAGTTTTAAATTGAGGTCTATCAAGCTCAAGAGAAATCTGCCAAGTGTTAAATCAGAAACAAATACAAAAACTTGCAAGGAAAAAAGAATCCAAGCCAATGAGTTCTGAAATAGATTTGTCTCACTGAAGCAATAAATTATATAAAAGGAAACAGGGCTTAGGTTCAGGGCCTGTGCTGAGAAGCCTTTGGAAGCTGGGTTTGGCTTCAGCTCCCTGTCCCTGCTTTATCTGTCAATATCACATTGGCTTATATCACAAAATGGAACTTTATTATGAAGTTAAACTAACAATCCCTTAATAAATACAAGATAAAATAGTATACAGATATAGTATAAATAAAAAAGAGAAACTACAAAACTCTTCTTTTTTATTTATTTTATAACACTGTTGGTGCTTGATATTATTATTATTATTATTATTATTATTATTATTAATAGTCCACCCATCTGGCTGGGTTTCCCCAGCCACTCTGGGCGGCTCCCAACAGAGTATTAAACAGAATAAAACTTCAAACATTAAAAACTTTCCTAACATTATCCAACATAATTCGAAGACAGCATGAACAGGTAACCCAGGTATAAATAGTAAAACCACTAGTAATCAGAAGTAATCAGGCTTCATTCCTCTATTTCTTTTCCATGTGGTCTATTTTTAAAATTACTCACTGCTATAAGCATCAGCCACACAACAGAAGGCATCGTTTATAGTGATGCTACACCTAGGTCTCAGATTGCAGACATGTATGAGAAACAGGGGATTTAAGGAACAGAGGTAGAGCAAGTAATGACTACTCTAATGTCACAGGCAGACAAACTCTAAGCAGCTCTGAATGCATTAAGAGCATCTCTGAGGTAGAAAGGAACTTGGCTCTGTTGAGAAAACACCTGTTGCCATAGCAACAGCAACTTGCTAGATCATGAGAAAGTGCTTATGGCTTTTCTAAAGCAAAAAATAAATAAAAATTAATTAATTAATTAATTAATTAAAAGTGCCAAGAGAAAAGGCAGCACAGTAAAACAAGATAAATAACTCAAATTCTAGAGTTTTGCTTTGGTAAAATTTAAAGACAACTAACAGCGGAACTCTTCCCACTGTCACAAGACCTGCTGTTGGTCACTACATTAAATGGCTTTAAAAAGGGATTAGCCGAAAGCATGGGAAAGCAGAGGTCTATCAATCCCTCTAAGCCAGGATGACTATTTAGAAACTCCGTATTCAAAGGCAGTATGTCTCTAAAGAACAGAGGCTGGGGTAGAGCTGTTGATCTTATGCTCTGGTTAAGGGCTTCCAGAAGTATCTGGAAGCAAGATGGTGGATTACAGCCAATGCTTTTCAGCTTCGGGTCCCCATATGTTAGACAACAACATCCTACAATTCCCATTGGCTAAAATAGCTGGGGATGATGGGAGTTGTAGTCCAACCTCATCTGGGGACCCAGGGTTGAAGAACAGTGAATTAGCTTGACCTTTTGGGATCTGGCAGGGCTTTTCTTATGGGAGAGATCTGTGATTTTTTTTAAAGAACTAGTAAAATGATACTTTCAGCCAAAAAAGAGGAGTTTTTTACTGGAAACATTTCATTGGACTTTTTGAAAGAATTGCAGGCCACATAACAATGCTAAAGACTAGTTGAGAAATCTGGGCAAACAAATTGAAACTGTATGATTTCTTGAAAAGTAAAAGGGATGCATTCCAGGAAGACTTGATGTGTATGTAAGAGTAAGGAAGGCAAGGGGATCAAAAACTAGCAATCCAAACAAACCCAGCACTTGCATCCCAAACGTACACATCAAATGGGACCATGGATCCACATGAGCTTTGCTCTCCTCCTCCTCCTCCTGGAAGGGAAATGTAGTTCTCATCACCTCCCCAATTAATATAAAGCAGCCTTTGCCAACCTTGTTTCCTCCAGATGTTTTCAACTACAACTTCCCATCTGCTGCTGACACAAAGCCGCAGAGTGAGTAAGAGACTGAGCTGTGAACTTGAAGCTTTCCAGTTCAAATCTTACCAAAAGCCAGACAGCTATAAATATTTCACTGTTCTCCCAAGTTCAGTCAAACCCCTGTTTGCAATATGGAGATAATACTGACCTACCTTAGAGGGTCATTAAGGTCCACCTTTTAACTGAGATATCTCATGCATACATGATTACTCAGAATAACTTAGCCGGGACTTCTAAGAAAGTTGGTTTGCAGCCACAGCATTACTAATACTCAACACTTTCTGGGGAGCAGCTTAATATGAAATAGAAGCCCCAGAGGATTGGATAAGGGGTTCATCTAGTCCAGCTTCTGCTTCCAGAGTCAGCAAAAAGAAAAGAGAGGGAGGGAGGGAGAAGAGGCATTAGTTCTCAAGGAGAAAACCTCAAAAGTGCATAGGAATCAGATTTTACAAGGACTCACTGTGTTTTTAGACACAACAAAACCAGTTGCTTCAGAGGAACTGTTTAAGCAGCCTTGCATACCACATGATAAAAAGTTCATTGCTACATGATAAAGGTTAATTTAACAGATAGCATGCAACACTGTTTAAGCAGCTCCTCTGCAGAAGCTAGTTTTGCTGTCTCAAGGATGAGTATCTTGATTCAAAGTGCATGAGCACTAAAAATAATTATTATACACATCTTGCAAATGAAGGAAATGAAGGAGGACATGATGGTGAACACTCTTCCCTGTTGCTTTTCCCCACCTCCTAAATGCGTAACATGATACAAGCCAAATTCTTAGTCTTCTGTGTAAGCTAAAGTATAGTCTATTCTGATGTGGCAGCAGCTGTCCAAGGTTCTCAGGCAGGCAGGAGGTTCTTACCACCACCTTACCTAGGCAAAACAAATATTGAGCCTGAGCTCTACCACATGCACAGGCACATGTTCTGCTGCTGAACTGTGGCATTCGAGACAGACTGCTTCTGGGCAGGGAGCATCCATTAAACTCTGGGGGCTAATAGATACACCCCTTTCTCGTTAGCCAGACTAAACACACGCACGCACCACGGAAATGATAATACTAATAAAAATGACACCGAGGAGAAAACTCTGCATCACTGCTTCGCACCCCACCCGAGCAACATTGCTTTTCAGAGGTAGACTACCTCTGAACAAGAGGGCTCCATTAAAAAAAAAGATGCTCATGACATCTCTCCCCCCCCAACTCCCCCCCCCAATTACTGTTATTTCCACGGCATCGTTACCTACACTTCTCAGGAATCCTCACCCCCACAAAAATAAATAAACACTGGCCCGATGGACAGGAGAACCCCTCACCTGACCAGGGGGGAAGGAGCCTCGGAGTGGGGCGTCGGGCGCTCCTCTTTCACATGGTGGACGAGATACCCGCGCTCCTCCTTCTCTTGCTGCTCTCGCAGCTCCGCATCCTCTCCTCCAGCAGCAAGCAAACCAGACCCGGAAGCGTGAGTGCCTGCTTTCTTTCTCTTCCTCTATCGTACATCCGCTTCCAGGTCACGTGGAGGAAAAGGGTTATCTCCCCCCGCCCCGCCGGTAACCATAGAGGTGGGAAGAGGTAGAGAGTGTTCGACCACAGAGTCGGGCCATTCCAAGGGAAAGCAAGAAAGGGGCTATGTGGCTCCTTAAGTCATTCGGCATGTTTATCCCGCCTTTCCTCCAAGGAGCTCAGTCAAACTTCGTGTTTGTGTGTGTGTGTGTGTGTGTGTGTGTGTGTGTGGAAGGGGTGTGGCTGCATCCTTGCAGGTGTTGCTGGACTACAACTCCCACTGCCCCAGCCAGTATGGGCAGCGGTGGGGCGTGATGGGAGTTGTAGTCCAGCAGCCTCTGGCAATGAGGCGCGGCGGGATGAGGAGGAGCGTGCAAGTTCCCTATCAGCGATGCGATTTCGTCAGGTCCGATATTTTGCAAGGCGGTCCGATGTTGTCTAAATGGAAAGCGAAAAAATAAAAGTTAAGTAACTTGCCAGTTTAATTTCTGCCCCCTCCCCCCGCGCACATAAATAAATCGCATGAAATAAGAGTTAGAAAGAGCTGTATTCTGGCCCTTTGTCTCAGCTTCTCAAGAAGACTACATCATAGCTGTCAACCTTCCCTTTTTTTGGCGGGAAGTTCCCTTATTTCAGCACCGTTTCCCGCTGCTATCCTGGATTGTTAGATATCCCGTAGACTGTCCCCGGGACAGGTGAGGCTGCTGGTCCCTTATTTTCAAATCTGAAAGTTGACAGCTATGGACTTCATAAGTAGACCAGATAGGCCTGCCCATCAAGGTCTCCTGCTCTTGAAGGGGTTACACTTCCTCTGAAGTTTAGTTTGGGGTTCCTCCTGGAATCTTTGCTGTCATTTGAGGCTCAGGAGTGCCTTCCATCAGCTTTGACTGGTGGCCCAGCTACGCCCCTGACTACTGTGGTCCATGCTCTGGTAACCTCTAGGTTAGATTAAAGGTTAAGGTAAAGGTACCCCTGACCGTTAGGTCCAGTTGCAGACAACTCGGGTTGCATGCTCATCGTGCTTTATAGGCCAAGGGAGCCGGCGTTTGTCCACAGACAGCTTCCGGGTCATGTGTCCAGCATGACTACGCCACTTCTGGGGAACTAGAGGAGTGCACGGAAATATGGTTTACCTTCCCACTGGAGTGGTACCTATTTATCTACTTGCACTTGGATGTGCTTTTGAACTGCTAGGTTGGCAGGGGCAGGGACTGAGCAACGGGAGCTCACCCTGTCACAGGGATTTGAACCGTTGACCTTCTGATCAGTAAGCCCAAGGCTCAGTGGCTTAGACCACAGCGCCACCCGCGTCCCATCTAGGTTAGATTATATGTAGGACTGCCTCTGAAGACAGTTCTGAAACCAGCTAGTGCAGAATTCAGAGGCCAGGTTGCTCACTGGGGCAAGATGGTTTGAGCATAATACACCGTTCCTGGTCCAGTTGCAATGCAATTAGTTTCCGGGCCTAAACTGAAACTGACACAGGGGCAAATAGAAGAAGACGCCTTCACCCCGGTATGGCTCCTCTTTATCACATACACAGCCCAACAAGACAATGACAAGAATCTACCAACAGCATACTGATCAATATGGTTAACCTGATCCAAAAACACCCACCCACCCCACTCACACACGAAAACAAAATTCACCACAGTGACTTCTACTGGGGCATGATCTGTGATTTTAATGTTGATTCCACTGAGGGGATCAGACCCTGTGTGAGCAGAATGCTGTCCAGTCTGGACACTGTACCATGGTGTCCGGATTGGAATGTATTGCTGGTGCCTCCCGAATTTTGCTCACCCCAAATGTCATAGAGACCCCTGTTTTTTAGCATTTTTAGTAACTTGTAAGAGTTCCTAGTTGTTGGGGGTTTCCTTCGGAGGAAGGGTTGTTTTTCTTTTGATAATATATATTGTGGTGTTTTATGTTGCTCTTGTTTTGTGAACCACCCTGAGACCTCCGAGTATAGGGCGGTATATAAATTCAATTAACAATAATAATAATAAGTACTGAATGGAAGGCATTTTAAACATGCTTATGAGTTCCAGTGATCCTTACTTCCAACAGCTGGAATTTCTCTTCACTCTGATCGCATCCCAGCCACTCGTTAGTCTTTTCTTCTTCCTCCCTTCCTCCTAAAATACGTGAACTAGGACAGATAGAGCTAACTGGTAGGCAGAGGGACTTTGTTAAAAAGGTGAAACATTTTTAGTTTATTTACTGTGATGGCCTGGGAATCTGATTCAGAAGCTGAATCTGAGGAGTACCAGCCTGCACAGGAGTCCCCGCCTCCAGGGCCGGCTGAACTGGGGCAGGGGCTTGAATCTGAAGGGCCTGTACCTGTGCCGGATCCTCAGGAGCAGACACCAGATGCATCCACTCTGGCTCTGGAGGTGATTGAGGACCCATTGCCTGCAGGTGCGCCTCTCCCAGCCCTGTCAGGGGAAGGTGAAGCTGCCCCTGGGTCCAGTAACCCTCCAGCCTCTCCTGAGCTGCAGAGGCTCAGGGCAGAGAGGCGGAGGGAACTAAGTTCTCTCAGGAGGAGTGCTCGCCTTAAGGCCAGAAGAGGCAGATCACTTGTGGACCGGGACCGCCCCTGGCCTCAGAGGAGATAAAGGCCAGTCAGCTCAGTCCCAGGTTGCGGAAGCAATGACGTTGGAAACCTGTTTCTGCCAGCACCCAGACCTGTTTTTCCGGAGTTCCCGACCGCGTCCGGCTTCTTGCTTTGGACCCCGCTTCCCCCTTGGTGGACAGGCTCCAGACCCTCGGCCCAGGACCGGACTTTGACCACGCCTCACAGTAACCCCCCCCCCCCCGGGACCAGCACATTCACGCCACATTTTATTTTAAAATTGAACTCAGTGCAGTTTCCACAGGCTGCCCATTGCAGTAGCAGATTTAAAGTCAGCAGGGTTAGGATTTGATCTCTCTCTAGTTATGTTTTTAGCCAGAGACGACAAGCAGCAGTCTTAAGAGTTGCAATTTCTATAGCCATGTATCTGGCAGTAAACATTGGATTCAATGTGTTGGACCGCAAGTGACTTGGATATTCTGGAGCACAGACTGGACACAGGGAGGCAAATGCCAATTCAGGTTTCAAGCAGAGTTTATTTGGTTCGCATATGTAAAGCAAATGGTGCAGTGCAATACATTGCAATCTGCACCCCAGTCAGAGCAAATGGGATTACCCTAGAACCGAACGATTTGCCCAAGTGCATACAACCACACATGTAACACCCAATCCCATAACACTCTGGCTGGCCAAATGGTCGTTCTTCAGTAACTACAGGGGACATAATGGCCACCGGCTCAGTCAAGTGCCCTTTCTCTCGCGCGTTACGGCTTGAGACTACTGTGACTAATTTGCTCAGAACATTATCTGGTAACTTATCTACACAGGTAGATCTTCGGAACCTCCCATCCAGATCTTCAGGCATGCTTAGAACAATCAGCTTCCGGTGTGATGGTAGCAGGCCTCTGGGCTGGCGATGGGCTGTGTCCCAGTGGGATCAGGATCAGGATCAGGACCTCTCCGGAATCTGAGCTTCAGAGAATTGGGTAAGAGTTCGCAGGTCCACTCTCCATGGGCTCGTTTTACTCGTGTGTGATGGATCCAGGGGGTCAACCCGGCTACCTTAATTGCAATTGGGGAAACTAGCAGGACTACGTAAGGGCCTTGCCATTTAGGATTTAGGGCCGTTGCGTTCCGCTCTTTTATCCATACAGAGTCACCGGGCTTAAAGGGGTGGATTGGCTCAGCCATGCTGCACGGCATCCGCTGGAGGGACCACCTGTTAAGAGATGAGAAGACACGTAAGAAAGATTAAATTTGGTCTTGGGTCGTAGTGTCCCCCAAGAGTTGAGTACACAGGGGAAGCTCAAACGGGGGTGGACGCCCATATAGTAATTCAAATGGAGACAATTGGGTATGCTTATTAGGAATACAGTGAACCCTGAAAAGGGCTATAGGGAGCATATCGAGCCAGGAGGCTCCTGTCTCCTGAGTGAGTTTGGCAAGTTGATTTTTCAATGTTCTATTCATCTGTTCTACTTTTCCCGAGCTCTGCAGCCTCCAGGCCGTATGCAGTTTCCATGGGATGTTCAGAACCTGACTGACTCCTTGTACAATGTGGTGTATGAATGCTGGTCCGGTGTCACTCCCTATTGCTCTTGGCAGCGCGAACCTTGGTATGATTATTCCTTGCCATTCTTGGAGATGGGCCTTCTGCCCATACTGTTGGGGGTGCACTGATCATTCTTATAAGCTTTGAATCCTGGCCCTCCTCTTCTCTATTGTCCCCCATTAAGGCTGCCACCAATCTCCAGGCATTTTCTCTGGGCACCATGAGAGACATAATTCCTGTGCCTGTAATATGGCAGGGCCATATTACATCCAGAGGGGGTGAAAATGATCTGGGCATGGAGCTTGAACAACAAATCTCTCCCATCAATGGCATTGGACATTCTGGAATATACAAGAACTTGTGTATTACTGCCCTTCCCCCTATAACACAGTCCATTGGTTGTAAGAAGGGTTTCACCTGAGAGTCCCCTGTTGCCCCGGTGATCTTAATGGTTTGCTTGCTGGGGTTTCCTAGGGGTAAGGGGAGCACAGAATATTCAGCTCCAGTCTCTCTCTCTCTTTTTTAAAATTATTTTTATTAGTTTTTCCATCAAAAATTCATACAAAATCAAACATCCAATCTTCACTTAATCCCCTTTTTCCAGAACTTCCCTCAACTTGTCTGATAATTCTCCGTATTATATCTTCATCTCACATTTCTCAATATTACCGTATTTTTCGCCCTATAAGACACACCTTTTCCCCTCCCAAAATGAAGGGGAAATGTGTGTGCGTCTTATGGGGCGAATGCAGGCTTTCGCTGAAGCCTGGAGAGCGAGGGGGGTCGGTACACACTGACCCCTCTCGCTCTCCAGGCTTCAGGAAGCTATCCGCTAGCTGTGGGAGACCCAGCTCTCCCAGGGCTAGCGGAGAGCTTGCCTGCACACAGAAGCTTGGGGCGCGCTGAGCTCCGCACGCCCCAAGCTTCGGGATTAGCGCAGTGCTCCGCTAGCCCTGGGAGAGCCATGCGGCTCTCCCACGGCTAGCGGAGACCTTGCCGGCACCCAGAAGCTTGGGGCGCGCTGAGCTCCGCACGCCCCAAGCTTCGGGATTAGCGCAGTGCTCCGCTAGCCCTGGGAGAGCCACGCGGCTCTCCCACGGCTAGCGGACTGCTTGCCGGCACCCAGAAGCTTGGGGCGCGCTGAGCTCCGCACGCCCCAAGCTTCGGGATTAGCGCAGCGGTCCGCTAGCCCTGGGAGAGCTGCGTGGCTCTCCCACGGCTAGTGGAGACCTTGCTGGCACCCAGAAGCTTGGGGCGCGCTGAGCTCCGCACGCCCCAAGCTTCGGGATTAGCGCAGCGGTCCGCTAGCCCTGGGAGAGCTGCGTGGCTCTCCCACGGCTAGTGGAGACCTTGCTGGCACCCAGAAGCTTGGGGCGCGCTGAGCTCCGCACGCCCCAAGCTTCGGGATTAGCGCAGCGGTCTGCTAGCCCTGGGAGAGCCGCGCCTCTCCCAGGGCTAGCGGACTGCTTGCCGGCACCCAGAGGCTTGGGGTGCGCTGAGCTCCGCACGCCCCAAGCTTCGGGATTAGCGCAGCGGTCCGCTAGCCCTGGGAGAACCGCGCAGCTCTCCCACGGCTAGCGGAGACCTTGCTGGCACCCAGAAGCTTGGGGCGCGCTGAGCTCCGCACGCCCCAAGCTTCAGGATTAGCGCAGCGGTCCGCTAGCCCTCTCCGCGCGGCTCTCCCAGGGCTAGCGGACTGCTTGCCGGCACCCAGAAGCTAGGGGCGCGCTGAGCTCCGCACGCCCCAAGCTTCGGAATTAGTGCAGTGGTCCGCTAGCCCTGGGAGAACCGCGCGGCTCTCCCATGGCTAGCGGAGACCTTGCCGGCACCCAGAAGCTTGGGGCGTTCTGAGCTCCACACGCCCCAAGCTTCGGGATTAGCGCAGCGCACCTGGGGGGGGGGGGAAATAAATTTTTTTCCCCTTTATTTCCCCCCCCAAAAAACTAGGTGCGTCTTATGGGCCGGTGCGTCTTATGGGGCGAAAAATACGGTATATTGCACTCAAACACTCTTAATCACATCATGTTTTTTAAACAATATTTCTAACATTAATTTCACAGAGCTTATTGAAAACCAACAAGTGTTATTTGTTCATCACAAACATCTTTGATATACTCTGTAAACTTCTTCCAGTCCTCGGAGAATCTCTGGTCACGTTGGTTCCTAATTCTCCCCGTCAATTTGTCCATTTTTGCGTATTCCATCAGTTTTATCCTCCATTCGTCTTTCGTGGGCATTTCTTCCTGTTTCCATTTCTGTGCCAGCAAAATTCTGGCTGCTGTTACTGCATACAAAACTAATTTCACATCTTTTTTACTAATTTCATTTCCCAGTATTCCCAGTAAAAAAGCTTCTGGTTTTTTAACAAAAGTGTATTTCAACATTTTCTTTAGTTCATTATAGATCATCTCCCAGAAGCTTTTTACCTTCTTACATTCCCACCACATATGGTAAAATGTTCCTTCTTGCTCCCGACACTTCCAACATTTATTGCAAACTTTATACATTTTACCCAATTTTACTGGTGTTATGTACCATCTGTATAACATCTTCATAACATTTTCTTTTATCGTAATACATGCTGTGAATTTTAACCCATCCTTCCATAATTTAATCCACTTCTCAAATTCAATATTATATCCAAAATCTTTAGCCCAGCTAATCATTACAGATTTAACCTCTTTGTCTATTGTATTCCATTCCAACAATATTTTATGCATTTTAGATAAAATTTTCACTTCATTATTCAAAATTTCTTGTTGAAATCTAGATTCTCTTTCAGAATAACCCCTCTCTGAAAACTCTTTTTTAAACATTTCATTTAGCTGAAAATAGTGCAGCTCCAGTCTCAACCATAAAATTCACAAGGCGGTTCCCCACTTGTACTGAGACCGTGGGCTCCGGGGAACCCTGCCATGAACCCAGGCTGTCCTATTGCGATTCATAATTAGCCAACCCAATCAGATTGGTTGCGTTTTCCCGGTGCTGCCAATCAGGAGGCCCATACCCTCCTTCCCCTCTTCCTCGTCCGGGCCTCATTCCGCGATTCCGTCCCCACTGGCCTGGGGCTCTCTTATTCGGGCACTCGCCTTTCCAATGTCCTTCTTGCCTGCATATCGCACACTGATTCCTCCCTAGTCTCATCCCTCGTCCTCTACCTCTTTCTCTGGTTCCACGTCCTCTTCCCTTCCCTTTCCTTTCCCTCTAAGGAGATATGCTTCCCCTTTTCCTTCTCTCCAATTGCCATTGCCAACATATTCAAATTCTTTCCCCTATATTTCTCTTCCCTCTTCTCCCCTGTGTGAGTGCCTGAGGGCTTTGCTCTTGCCACTCACCATCTGGCCCAGGGCGGGGCCTGAAGCCTCACAAGGACTGCTGTGCTCTGCTGCCCAGGAGGACTCCCCTGTGTGAGTGCCTGAGGGCCCTGCTCCTTTCTACCACTTACCACCTGGCCCAGGGCGGGGCCTGAAACCTCACAAGGACTGCTGTGCTCTGCTGCCCAGGAGGACTCCCCTGTGTGAGTGCCTGAGGGCCCTGCTCCTTCCTGCCACTCACCACCTGGCCCAGGGCGGGGCCTGAAGCCTCACAAGGACTGCTGTGCTCTGCTGCCCAGGAGGACTCCCCTGTGTGAGTGCCTGAGGGCCCTGCTCCTGCCACTCACCACCTGGCCCAGGGCGGGGCCTGAAGCCTCACAAGGACTGCTGTGCTCTGTGCTCTTGTTTGGTTCTCTGGGTTTAGCGGTGTCCAGATCCTAAATGCCTCCTTCAGACGTTCCAAATATGCTGCTGGACTTTCATCTGGCTTCTATACTACAGAAATTTTTGCCATATTGGTAGGTTTTCTGGCTGCACATGTTAGACCTTGTATCAGGGTTTGCCTGTTCATCTGTACTAAGGCCCTATGGTCAGCCTGATCATAATTCCAATTGGGATCCCCCAGGGGGTACTGGAGCAGGATCTGGGCTGCCCCATGCCATTGGCAGCTAGATGTCGATGAGCTTCTGCATGTACTCTCTGAATTTCTTCACCCGTCAGGAGATGCTGCAGAATTTGCTAACAGTCATCCCAAGTCGGGGTGTGGGTCCTCATCAGGGAAGTTATTAAGATTATACCCTTGCCAGGGTCCTTTTCAAATGGTGGGGTGGTATTTGACCAGTTCATTAAGTCAGTAGTGGAAAGGGGTATATACTGGAAAGTACTGGTCCAGGGCTGTGGCAGTTGTCCCTGCACTGGGGCTGGTGGTGGGGCATAATCTGGGCTTTCCTGGGACTCCCTTTTGTCATGCTTTCATCTTGTGACTTCACCCTCCCTTTCAATGTTTCATGTTCCTCATGCTTCAGGGTATTCCATCTAGGTATTCCAATTGGGAATACCTATTGGCCCACACTCAGATTGGGTTTCCTCTACGGTCCCCCTTTCATCCACTCAATCATTTGCTCTTGGAGCCACTCACCAATACCTCCCAGCCTAACCTAAAACCCTAGCCAGTCTCCTTTTATTGGTCAGCCTCACCTTTCTCCAAGGGAGCCGTTCGATCACATCTTACATCCTGTGCTTACACTCCTCTCTATCTGTAATAGGGTCCCTTTACTCACCTGTCCTTGGGGTTGAGATGTCTTGTTTCCCAGCTGGCACACCTTTCCTGCTCCGTTCGTGATGTCTGTCCCTCCAGTTCACAGCATAGGGAGTGTGGCAACTTACTTTCAGTTTTCTAGCCAATAGTGGCTGGTGCACGCTGAAACGTCAAGAGTCCCCGCAGCCCTAAGCTGGAAAGACAGACATGGCCTTGTGGAGTCCTGGTGTCCTCCTATCCGACGTCAAGGCACCTGTGAAATGTTTGACCTCAAGTGACTTGTATATTCTGGAGGTAAACACCAATTCAGGTTTTAAGCAGAGTTTATTTGGTTCGCATATGCAAAGCAAATGGTGCAGCGCAATACATTGCAATCTGCACCCCAATTTGTGTGCACCCACATTTTATAGACTATACAAATAAACAGAGAGTGAAACTTTTACCTTCTTATCCTATCAGGCTCTAACATCTCCTTTTGAAGGTTAAATTCTTAATTTATTCATTCTTGTTTATCTCCCTGCTTATGGCCTTGATCACCTCGCAACAGTTGCCTTGTTTGTCTACCTGCTATGGCCTTGCTCATCTTGTAACAGCTGCATGATAACTGGATGGATTTCCATTTCTGAGGCCCTTCAAATGGAATTTACTTCTGAGTAGACATGCATGGGGTTGCACAGTTGTTCCAGGATATGCATCTCAAAGGGAGAATGGTTTTGGTCCTGGGTTGCTGTTTTTGTTTTACTGGAGAGAAACAGTGGGCCATTTGGAAAGTAGCCAGTGGAAGAGTCATGTTGCTCTTTTAAAAGAAAAAACTGGCACGTGATGTGTGTTTATTTCCCACTGAAGGTCTTTTGGCGTTTGAGCATTTGATATTCCTTCGATGCGCTGTATTGTTATAATGTCAGGTTCATCCATTTTCTTTACTGTTGAATACTGAAAGGTATTTTGGTTCCATATGTATACAGTAGAACCTTGGGTTGTGGACGTAATTCGTGACAGAGGCACGTCTGCAACCTGCAGTGTTCGCATCCTGAAGGGCTGCGTCTGTGCTGGTGCTGGTGTGATTTGGCGCTTCTGCGCATGCGCGAGCGGCGAAACCTGGAAGTAACCCGTTCCAGTACTTCCAGGTTTCCCGCGATCCACAACCCGAAAACACGTAACCTGAAGTGTCCGTAACAGGAGGTATGACTGTATTCAGTATATGCTATTTCTTCATAAAGGTAAAGGTAAAGGGACCCCTGACCATTAGGTCCAGTCGTGGCCGACTCTGGGGTTGCGGCACTCATCTCGCTTTATTGGCTGAGGGAGCCGGCGTACAGCTTCCGGGTCATGTGGCCAGCATGACTAAGCCGCTTCTGGCGAACCAGAGCAGTGCACGGAAACGCCGTTTACCTTCCTGCCGGAGCGGTACCTATTTATCTACTTGCACTTCGTGCTTTTGAACTGCTAGGTGGGCAGGAGCAGGGACCGAGCAATGGGAGCTCGTGGGGATTTGAACCGTTGACCTTCTGATCGGCAAGCCCTAGACTCTGTGATTTAACCCACAGCGCCACCCGCGTCCCTTCATACTACGCCCTTAATGTTTTTGTTCATTTGATCTGTTTATATGATCTGTGGTTCATTTGCTTGTTGATGGTAGTGATGGTCACCAACTTGGATGGTTTTAAAGTAAGAGTGTACAAAATCATGGAGGATAAGGCTATCAATGGCTACTGCCTCAAACTATGAAAGTAGAGCATAGAGGCAGTACTGCTTCGGAATACCAGTTGCTGGAAAATACGGGAGGGGAGAGAGCTCTTGTGCTCGGATCCTGCTTGTGGGCTTCCCGTAGGCATCTGGGTTGGCCTCTGTGAGAACAGGATGCTGGTCTAGACCAGCCATTGGCTTGATCCAGCAGCCTCTTTTCAATGTTTTACGATCTGCCACAGTCTATTCTGACCCAGCTCCACTCCTAAACAACCAAATTCCCATCGTAAGTCTCTGGTATGCTCTACTCAGCCTGCGAATGCCACCACCTTTCCTGAGCTGCAGAGAATTTTGCTTAATTGGTTGCCATCAATTTGATTTAATTAATTTTTATAATTTTATAATGAAATATTTTTAGATTGTGTGACTATTTGACTGATTATTTGATTGTTGTTAGCTGCCCTGAGCCCGGCTTCAGCTGGGGAGGACGGGATATAAATAAAATTTATTATTATTATTATTATTATTATTATTATTATTATTATTATTACTGTATGGGAGAGCCAGGCGGCCAATTGACCAGGTATATAACAACAACAACAACAACAACAACAACAACTTATTATTTGTACCCCGCCCATCTGGCTGGGTTTCCCCAGCCACTCTGGACGGCTTCCAACAAAGATGAAAAATACACTAAAATGTCACATATTAAAAACTTCCCTGAACAGGGCTGCCTTCAGGTGTCTTCTGAATGTCAGGTAGTTGTTTATCGCTTTGACATCTGATGGAAGGGCGTTCCACAGGGCGGGCGCCACTACCGAGAAGGCCCTCTGCCTGGTTCCCTGTAACTTGGCCTCTTGCAGTGAGGGAACCGCCAGAAGGCCCTCGGCGCTGGACCTCAGTGTCCGGGCAGAATGATGGGGGTGGAGACGCTCCTTCAGATATACTGGACCGAGGCCGTTTAGGGCTTTAAAGGTCAGCACCAACACTTTGAATTGTGCTCGGAAACGTACTGGGAGCCAATGTAGGTCTTTCAAGACCGGTGTTATATGGTCTCGGCGGCTGCTCCCAGTCACCAGTCTAGCTGCCGCATTCTGGATTAGTTGTAGTTTCTGGGTCACCTTCAAAGGTAGCCCCACGTAGAGTGCATTGCAGTATGGGGAACCCAGTGCCCTCTGAATATTGGTGAACACTAGCCCCAGGCTGAATAGCCAGTAGTCAGAGATGGTGGGAGTGGGAGTCTAACAACAACAATTTTTTATTTTATTTTATTTTATTTTATTTTATTTATTTATTTATTTATTTAAAACACTTAATTATAAAAGCAGCATAAAATACAGTATAAAAACATGAATAACAATAAAATTCAAAAATCAATTGGATAATCCCCAGGTCTAGCTGGCTGAATTGGTCCTACTTGAGCCAGCAAGGAGGCCAGGGGAGAATTAGCTGTGGGGTCTCAGAGTGGGTGATCTTCATAAAAGGGGAGGGGGGGAAAGAAGGGAAATAAAAGATCAGGCTGAATTCAAATTAAAAGCCAGGAAGAATAGCCCTGTCTTACAGGCCCGACGGAAGGAGATTAAATCCTGAAGGGCCCTAGTCTCATGGGACAGAGCATTCCACCAGGTCGGAGCCATCACTAAAAAGGCCCTGGCAGAGGATAGTCTGACTTCCTTAGGGCCCGGGACTTCTAAACTATGGTTATTCATGGACCTTAAGGTCCTCTGTGGGGCATATCAGGAGAGGCAGTCCCGTAAATACGAGGGCCCTAAGCCAAGATGCTGGGTTATGTTTTTTTGTGTTGGAAGCCACTCAGAGTGGCTGGGGCAACCCAGCCAGATGGGTGGGGTATAAATAAGAATATGCTTATTATTATAGAGCATGAGACTCCCAGTCTCAGAGTCTTAGAGTTGTGGATTCAAGCCCCACTTTCAGGGGAAAGATCCATGCATTGCAGCGGGTTGGACTAGATGACCCTCATGTTTCCTTCCCACTCTATGATTCTATGAATTTCTATGCCTTTCGAACATCTGGAGGGGGTCACAGCTTTCCCACCCCTGTTACAGAGAATCCTCCATCAAAGGATCACTTCATGACCTCTGGTCCTTTCACTGTTGCATGTTGCTGAAGGCTCTATTATGCTTGCTGAATTAATTTACTCTACAATAACCCGCCTTCTGTTGATTTAGAAGCCAAGGGGGTGATTGTTCTTTTGGTTAAAAAAAGTGTACTAGAAAAGCATAATCATCCTGCAAAGCGTGTTGTCAACAGTTCTGTTTGAAATAAACCTCAGGAGGTGCCGTGTGTGAAACAAAAGTCTGTATGTGGTGCTTGATGTTTCCTTTTGTGTTCATTTACATACATTTACATGGGCCGGTGCTGCTAGCTAAGGATGCACATTGATTCCTGACTCGTAGGGTTATCTTCAAGACACCCTGGGGAAGGAACTGGATTTGTTGCACTAGGATGACAGGACATTTTATCCTACTTTAGTTGTGCAGAGTCCTGGTATGTGATTGTATAACTTCTGCAAAATACTGACAGTCTTGTGCTTATAATATGAGGCATCAGCAATATGTTCCTGTTGTGATTTCTGACTGTAGAGAACCACCAAGTTGAAAGGGAGCCCTCCCTCAAAACAGGAGAAAAATGGAGAAATGCAAGGGATAATGTAATTGAATCATGTCTTGCAGAACACACACATTGAATTGGGTTAGGTCACTAGATGACCTTTGAGCTCTCCTCCAGCTCTAAAAATTGATGATTTGATGAAATGCACTACTAAAAATGTTTTAATAAGGCTGTTCAGAAAAAAAACAAAAATAGGTACAGTGGCTTACTAGAGATTGCCCCGCACAAAAAACAGGACCAGCTGGAAATGTTGTAAGTGATTTTGAGACTCCCTTGCATTTGCAGATGCTGTGCAAACTTTTCAGGAGGTGAGCATGGAAAGCTGCCGGCAACAGCAGTCAGTCTGTGTTCAGCCGAAATCCAGCTTGACTCATTACAGCAAACGAAGAGAGCACACTTCAAGATCCTGGCACATGAAGGTGCTGAAGGAATGCCACAGGCTTGTTTTCTGACGAGAGAGAGAGAGAGAGAGAGAGAGAGAGAGAATTCAAAGCGAGCCTTTGATGTATTTTCAGCCCATAAATTGCTCCTGTGGAATCCTGCGCATACTTGGGAGCTCTCTCTCTCTTGTGCTCGCATGCTGTGAGGCTGAATCTACTGCTTCGATGTGACAGCACATTTCTTTATCATGTGCATGAGGAAAAGAACACCATCCAGACACATCTCTTTCCTTTCCACCCCAGGCAAGCTAGGGGCTCCCGTGTGGCCTGTTCTTGACACAACATGCATTGTGCATATCTACACATGCTGTAAATTAGGCCTGTCAACTCATTAGAGAGAATTTTTTTTTAAAAAAAAAATAGTTGATTAATCATAATAGCCTAAGAACTGCCTTGCTGGCGTAAACCAAAGCCTTTCTCTGGCTTAGCATTTTCTTTCCAGCTGAGGTCAGCTTCAATTTCTTTCAAGCTGGGAGGGGGACCCGTGGCCTTCCAGATGTTGTTGGATCCCATCAGCCCCAGCCAGGATGGCCAGTGGTCAGAGATGATGTGATTTGTCGCCCAGCAACATCTGGACTATCACCAGATTTCCAAAGCTTGGCTCTCACAAAGTGATGCACAAAAAGAAGTGAGAGGTAAAGCACACAAGCTATTTATGCAAGAAGTAAAGATGATTGTGCTGATCTATATGAAAAAGGTAAATCCACCGTTAGGGCATAAACTATTAGTCCAACAAAAATGTCACAAAATAGTGTGTGTTGCTTTCAAGCTTTCCAGAACTAACAATGGCCAATGGCTGCTAGTTACGGTGGCTATGCTCCCAATCCATTGTCAGAGGCAGAAAGCTTCTGGAATACCAGTTGCTGTAAACCCCAAGAGAGGAGAGTCTCCTTGTGCTTAAATCCTTAAATCCTTGTGCTTAAATCACAGGCATATGGTTGGCCCCTGTGAGAACAGGATGTTCAAGGACCCATTCCAGCCAGACAAAAACACTCAAGGAGGGTGTGGAGGGGGGCTGCAGAGGGGTGTGACCTGAGAAGAGAGGGAGTGTCTGGCAGTGGCGTAGCGTGGGGGGTGCAGGGGGGCCGGCCGCACCAGGCGCAATCTGGGGTTAGGGCAAATCCACAGGTTAGGGGGCGCAAATCCACGGGTTAGGGGGCGCAAATCCACGGGTTAGGGGGCGCAAATTACTTGCCTTGCCCCGGGTGCTGACAACCCACGCTACGCCACTGGTGTCTGGATAGGGGTTGTGACTTGGAGAGAGTCCCAAAGGCTGAATAGAGTAACTTGGAGGGCTGCATTTGGCTGCTGTGTCTGAGGCTCCGCACCAATGCTCTAACCACTCTACATCACACTCACTTTGCCAAAGGGAAAAAAGGAAAATCTTTATTCAGTGTGCTCTGTGTGTCTCCAACTGCCATTTGGGGAACAGACAGTGATGTGTCAGACTAGGAGCTGGGAAGATCAGGGTTCAAATCCCCTGTGCAGCTCACTGGGTGACTTTGGGCCAGTTGCTGCCTCTCATCCTAACCTATCTCACAGAGTTGCTGCAGGGACTGAGGAGTGGGGAGAATGCTGGGCTCCACATCTTGAGCTCTATGGGGGAAAAGGTGGGATATATGTGAAATAGATAAGACACGCAGGTGGGTGACTATTTTGCAGGCAAAAGAAATAGAGGCAGAAGAAAAGCTCACCTTGATATAAAAGAAGCTACTGTACCTATGTTGTCTGAACAGCAGATGGCGCTGAAGCCTAAGGCTGCCAAACTACTACTCACCTTCCCAGCATTTGGTGCAAAAAGAGCACAGAGCTTATTTAATGAATGAAGAATCATTGGATAAAACAAGAGACATTGAAATTCTGCTTCAAATGATGATGTTATGTTATGTTTTATGTTGTTATGTTATGTTATGTTATGTTATGTTATGTTATGTTATGTTATGTTATGTTATGCAGAACCTCATGTCAGTCTCCTATAACCTACATATACCAGCTCAACAGGCACAAAAGGTTTAGGAATGAGGGGAGAAATCAGTTCACATTTTAAAGGTGAACTGTACCTAACTTGCACTTTCCAAAACAATACACAAACCAAGACACAGTTGTCTTTCAAATTTTGCTGTGCAGTTTTCCAGCCGAGCAATGAGTAGAAAAATGCAAATACTAGGGTAAAGTGTGCATAAAATGCATATATTGGGGGAAGTAAGACACACAAATGCATTACAATTCAGGGAAGTTGCTTTGCAAGTGTGTTTACTAGCCAAATTGCATGCAAAAACTTGTATATGAGGAGAAATTCCTACGGAAAGGCTGATGAATTATCATTTTTTTAATGCAGCCAGATGTGGAAATGTGGAGAACTTAAGAGGCGTGGGACTGAGAAACTGAATCTGAAATGGACAGATTTGACCATCCCTAGGAAATATGTGAACCCCGTATGCCCTGGGGATGTGATTACCTATGAGAGAGAGAGAGACCCATAAATTGATGGGATGAGAATGCTCTGAAACCTGCACCAGTGCCCAGTTTGCCCTGTAGAATTTGGAAGCTTGAAACAGGCAAAGAGGAAAGAAAGTGGTGGAAAATGAGGATTGCGTCTACTGGCTTCTGGTGCTGCAGTGGCTCAACTCTGCACTGTCAAAGGTTTTCCCTTACTGATTCTATTATTATTGGTTCAATCCCAGTCATGTTTTGTCTCCTCGACTGGTAGTTGGCTCTCAGGTTGGCAGCCTGCCCAGCTTTGCTACCCTTACACAGGGGAAGGACTGTAACTTAGAGGTAAATGATCTGCCTTGCATGCGGAAGGTCCCCAGTATCTCCAGGCAGAGCTGGGAAAGACCTCCTCCGGGATGCCGGAGAGCTGTGGTCAGATTCATTATAGCCAAAAACTCTGTGGTACCGTATCTGATTTGTAATCAGGTTCAATCTCTGGCATCTTCAAGATGTGCTGGTGGATGCTCCCTTGCCTGAAACCCTGGAGGGATGCTGCCAGTCAGTGTAGATGATACTGAGCTAGATGGACCAATGGTCTGCCTGAGTAGATGGAAGCTTCCTATGATCCTCGGAACATAGGAAGCTGCCCCACAATGAGTCAGACCACTGGTCCATCTACCTCAGCATTGTCAATAGTGACAGGCAGCAGCTTTCAGATCGTGTTCTTCCCCAGTCCTACCTGGAGATGCAACTGGGAATTGAACGTGGGACATTCTGCATGCAAAGCAGATGCTCTTCCATTGTGGTCATTCACCACAATGGTACCCTTGAAGATCAGGGCCAGACTTTGGGGCACAATTGCAGCAGAATAAGCAGGAGAGCCCCCTAACGCAGCAGGACCAACATGCCACATTTTGAAGTAAGGAAAGTAATATACTTTGCCATCTAAACTTTAGAATCTAAAGAGAGGGAATCTAAAGCAGTGGTTGAGACTCCAGACGCTGGACTCTAACTCCCATTGCCCCCAGCCAACATGGCCATCAAGGATAATGGGAGCCCAGCAGCATCTGGAAGACTACAGGTTCCCCCACCTCTGCTTTAAAGAGTGGGGGGCTCACATATGACCATTATTATTATTTTTTAATAAATTTTTTATTGGTTTTTCACAATTTATATAAACACAAACAATACACAATACACAATACAAACATACAAACACATAAACAAACATGTATAATTTCGAATCCTTTTTTCTTAAACCTTACTTCACCGACTTCCCCATACCTCCCCTTTCTGCATCCCAATTTCCAAATTAGTTTCAGCAAATCCTCCCCCTTAAATTTATCTAATTTTCCCTTGTTCTTTTCTTTTACTTAACCTTTTACAGCTGTAATCCCCTTTTTTCTATACCCTCAACATTTTAGCACTCATTAATTTTGCAATATTTCTTGAGATAAATTTTGAATTTCTTCCAATCTTCTTCCACTGTCTCTCTCCCTTGGTCTCGGATTCTGCCAGTCATTTCAGCCAGTCCCATATAGTCTATCACCTTCGTCTGCCATTCCTCCAGAGTGGGTAGATCCTGTGTCTTCCAATACTTTGCGATAAGAATTCTTGCTGCTGTAGTAGCATACATCACATATGACCATTAAGTCCAGGGTCTGGGGGGGGGGGAATGTATCCAGGTTCACCACTGCATGGAAGTCCTTTAACTTAACCTTCGTCAACATGGTGCTCTTCAGAGATCTGGATCACAACTCCCATCATCAGTCCCTGCCAGCACAATGTTCCCAATGCTGGCTGCAAATGGCAGGAGTTGTCATTCAAAACATCTGGAGGTCACCAGGTTTGCAAAGGTTGCTCTTGGTGAAAATACTGAGGGCTGAACCTGAGCCCTTCTGCTTGCAAAGCATTCTCTGCATCATTGTGTAATGATGACTTTCCTCCCTAAGGGATTCCCATCCTGTGACAGGACATAGAAAGCTGCCTTATAACATGTCACATGTTTTGTCCATCTATCCCATCACTGACTGCTTTTCTTTGCAGGGGCTCCCTAGGGTTTCCGGCAGAGGCAAATTTTCACATTACCTGTGCCTTGATTCTTTGTACAGGAGACACCAAAGATTTAACTGGAGACCTTGTGTATGTGCTCTGCCACTGAGCTCCTCCTCCAGCAATGACAATAACATTGCTGTTATTGCCACTGCAGTTATTTCTACAGCATCATCTACAAACCTAACATTTTCCAGTCTTATATATATGTAAAAAGTCAGACCATTGCCTATGGAGATTACAGTTTGGGCAGAGTGATGGAAGATCATTAGGGATGGGCAAATCGTTCAATTTTGGTGCCTCTGTTTCTCACCTGCTGAAACTTAAGTTAGGTTCTCTGCAATTCCACTCCATTTTGCTTTTTTGTGTTTTTTTGTATGCAGAAGCACTGGTCCTCATGAAAATTCACCAGCATTTTAAAGCAATGAACTATACCAATATACACAATGGTATGCAATTTAGGCTAATACACACTTCTTTTTGCAAAACAATTTCCCACCAAATAATGTATTTTTGTATGTTATTTTCACTTATATATGAATTTTGATGGATGCTTCACCCCACCCCTCCTTTTCTACTTGTTCCCACACACTTTATTTGCAAACAAGGAAGCTGTGAAACCTTGCAGAATTACATTGTGACCTCTCCATAGCACAGTGTGAAATATGAAATAAGAGTTTTAATTACAAAACAGGAAGTGCGTCTTTTTTGTTTAATATTTAATGTGCCTCGGCTATTTGCATTTTGAATACTGCTGTGCAAAAAAAATTCTGAAGATGGTGACCTGGTTTTTGTTTTTGTTTGTATTTCAGAAAGTTATTTCCCCATCCAAAGCATCACTGTTCCTGGAAATGCTTTGGACACTCATGCGCCAGGTGGGTAGTATGTGTGTATATTTAAAGCAGATTTTCCAGCTGCAAAATTTCCCCATTTGACTTCCCACACTAAAAAGGAGTTGAATGAACAAATGAACACAAAGGTGTTTTGCTCCTTTCTTACACCTGGTATCAGTGGCAACTTCTCCACAGGAGATAGTTTTCTTAATGTAACTACTATACAGTGAAGATTTATTTATGAATCTGTCTTACTTCAGTAACTAGCAGAAGGATCAGCTTAAGGGTATTTACAAGGATGTGACAAAGCGTTAACTGCCCAAAGATGAACTTTGGCCCCATCTGCATTATACATTTAAAGCAGTATCATATTGGTTTAAACAGTCATGGCTTCTCCCAATGCATCCTGGGGGCTGTAGTTTGTTAAGGGTGCTGAGTGGTATTAGGATACCCTACAAGGATGCAGGTGGCACTGTGGTCTAAACCACTGAGTCTCTTGGGATTGCCGATAGGAAGGTCGGCAGTTCGAATCTGCAAGATGGGGTGAGTTCCCGTTGCTCTGTCTCAGCTCCTGCCAACCTAGCAGTTCGTAAACACACCGGTGCAAGTAGATATATAGGTACCACTGCGGCAGGAAGGTAAACACCATTTGTATGCACTCTGGCACACATCATGGTCCTCCATGCGTCAGTAGTGGTTTAGTCATGTTAGCCACCCAGAAAGCTGTCTCTGGATAAACGCCGGCTCCCTCTGCCTGAAAAATGAGATGAGTGCCACACCCCATAGTCGCCTTTGACTGGACTTAACCGTCTGGGGTCCTTTACTTTAAGACAGTGGTTTTCAACCAGTATGTCGTGGCACCCTGGGGTGCCTTGAATGATGGTCAGGGTGCTATGGGCAACACTGGCCTCTGTCCCCCTTTCCTTCCCTCCCTTCTCTGATGCTTTCTTGTGTCTCTGCCTCCCAAAGGCTTGCACAGCTGTTTATTGCAGCAGCCCTGGCTATAAGCTCTGCAGGCAAATGGTGCCTCTGGGAGGCACCTCTCTTGTGGGGGGGGGCAGCTTGGAGACCAGGGATGGAGGCAGCAGCTGTCCAGAATACTCCCAAGTAGAGGGGGGAGGAGAGGAGGCTGAGGGAATACTCCACAAGGGAGGGTGTTCGAAAAAGGGTGAGAGGCTGCCAGCCCTGCAGGCAAGGGGTGACATAACTGGGCTCCTGAACCTCACAGGGGTGCCGCAGAAAGAATGTAGTTGGTCAAGGGAGCCATAGACTCCAAAAGGTTTAAAACCTCTGCCTTAGAAGACCCCTATTCCCTTCAAAGACCGATTAATTCCAGAGTGGTTCAACAGTCATTCCATTCCCAAGGAATTCATAGGTGCACCAATATGTAACAGCCGGAGGGGGGAGGGGGAGAAAGAGAGAAATAGACGTCCATTTTGCCCTTCCCAAAATGGAGATCCTGGGAATTGCAAAATCATGCTGTTTAAAATAACAGCAGTCACAAACAACTTGAGCTACCATTTCAAAGTCAGCACACCTATTTGGCATCATCTCTGCCTTATGCTGAGTTTGGGCTACACTCCTTTGTCCCGGAGTAAAAACATTATGTTTGGTTGTGAGAACAGGGCCGGTTCCTTCATTTCAAAAAAATGTGGATTGTGCTTCTTAATTGCCTAGTTTTTTCTCTGTTGCCCTTCCATCAAAAACAACTCCTTGATGGTCTGTTATGACCTTCCCACCGGTGAATTAAAGTAATAAGCATGTCCAAGATCTCCATCTCATCCCTGTGACAACCTGTAATTATCCAAAGGCATAACCTGTAGGTGCTTATCAAATTGTTTCAATCCTGCATTCATTACTCCCTTCAATGAGGCATTTTTCAAGGGAACTTCAAAGGTCAGATGCTGTTGTGTGTGCTCTTCTCCCCACCCCACCATAAGTTTCATTTGCTCACATTTTCTTAAGCTAACAACTCCTGCTTTCATCATCATCACCAGGGGCTGACTTTGGTATTTCAAATTTCAGTGTCACCCTGTGTGAGGACAAAATTTGGTGCCCCCCACCTCTCGTCTTCCATTCTGCTCAATTCACTACCCCATAGTTGCAATGCCTTGCAGCACCCCCTAGCCTTGGCATCCAGTGTAGTGAAACTGGTCATGCTGCCCTAAATCCACCACTGTCACCACCACCACCACTGTCCTGGTCCCCACTGCCAGATGTAGAACTTAGATTCCCAGTTCTGTTTCCACTAAAGTCCTTAATGCATCAATCAGATCAGTACATAGGCAAAGTTACAAGGTGTAATAGTTGCATAAGTGGTGGCTAAGTCAAGCTAAGATGTTGATGCAACAAGCAACATGCCCCCTGCACCTTCCTTTGGAAGAATGGGGTGGCACAGCCCTTAGCATGGCAAACAGCCAATGTCCTGGAACTGGGGAGGCAAACAGGCACTCCTTTGAGTGGGTTGGGTTTGTGAATTCTGTCAGTACTGGCATCTTCATGTCCTTGGAGATGGATGTGGTGTCAATGTAGGCTCAGTGTCTGATTTAGTCTCAGTCATCTCCCCTGAAGAAGGAGGTGCTGGAGGTAGCTCCACCACAGGAGGTGTCTGACTAGGGCTATCCAATGTCAGAAGGGCAAAGCACTCCTCTGCCAGTGTACCTGGTTCCTCCCATGGATTCAGATCTTCATTTCCTGAATCTCTGGCCCCCTCTGTATGCTCATAACCTTCTTAGGGTCCAGCAGTCACTTCTCCATCCCTCTAGGACCCTCTCCAAGGTCCTCTCAATCCCTGAGCTCTTCCCATTCCCCCTCAGGACCTGACCATCCTCTCCATAACATCTCCAGGAGACTCATGAAAACCACTAGTTTTATTTCTATTTCCAATGTTCTGGTCAATGTAATCAAAAGTAGAGATAGCTGTGTTGACTCATAAAGAAGAAGAAAACCCCAAATCCATGGTGGGACAATACCTTTATTAGTCCAACGAAAATAGTATGTGTTTCTTTTAAGATCTCCAGAACTATCAATGGCTACTAGATATCAGCCATGATAGCTATGCTCCACCTCCACAGTCAAAGGAAGTATTGCTTCTGAATACCAGTTTCTGGAAATTGCAGGTCGTGAGAGAGCTATTGTGCTCAAGTTCTCCTTGTGGGCTTCCCGTAGAAGCATCTAGGTGACCACTGCAAGAATGGGGACAGGTAGATGGTGATGTGTACTGCTATAGGAAGCGGAAGGAAGCCGATGTCTGACGCAAATAAAAATTCATTCATTCATTCAAAGCGGAAGGGCTGTATTAAACTATATGAGTGATTAGAGCTGGGGGAAGAAATTCACTTTGCATTTCAAGGTGAACATAACTGATTCATACTTCCTGAAAAATTATGCAAATCATTGAAATCCATGCTTCTCTGAATTTTGCAATGCAGTTCTCTTGCCAAGTAATGTGGACAAAAATACATATACTAGGGGAAGATGTGCATATGAATGCATAGATAACATACAAAAATGAAAAATAACATACAAAACTGGAAGAATAATTGCAAAAAATGCAAAATGTGCAAAAATGTGCATGCAAGTCAAAACTGCATTCAGAATGTGCTTATTAAGAGAAATTTGCACTAAAATGCTGGTTATAATTTTCATGAGGAGTTTTACAAAACATTGCAATCTGATGTGGAAAATTGGAAACACTGAGAAACTTCAGATTGGAACAATGAAAAACTGAGGAAAAACAAAATTGACAGATTTGCCCTTCTCTGAGTGAAGCATGTCAGTCGTGAGCTCCTCTCTTCTCCTCTCCTCGGAATGTGAAAACACCAACAAAGTGTGATGAGATATGATTGCACTCCATCCTTCTCCATCTTTAGAAGCAGTGGCCAGTTTAATGGAGTGCATTTGGTTTTGTCACAGGGGTGGTGGGAGAGAGTGGAGGAGAATGACATAGGGCTGCATTTTGGCAGTAGTTGTGTGCCCCTGTCCTTAAGAAGACATGAAGGAAAATACAACCGAACTGTTGCATTTAAAATCCAGAGTGTACTTCTTTTTCCACATTATTTGTCCTTCCTTCCTTTCTTGCATCGTTTCGTGATTTAGCTTCAAGAAATAAAACCCACAACCATTTCCAGGCTGGGAGTGGGAGGGGGAAAGCAAGCAAGCTAGCAAGGCAATAGAGAAAGTCAAGTATCCGTGCTCTTGATCGTTAAATTGATTTCTCTCTATTCCTCTCCTTTGCTCCTATCCCTCTGAGAACAGTAGATTGAGAACATTACGGCTTTTTCATTTTGTTTTGACACCGCACCTTTAAAATTTCATGCCAGTGCGGGAGAGCTCGTCAAACTGACAGATAAAAGTTGACATTAATCTCCACTGTGTCACTCTGGCGACTGGCTGTGTTTGATTTTCCTATTACCCTATGGGATCATCAGTGACAATACAAGAATACAATTCAAGAGAATTTGGTTACCTTGCGCAGGGTGCTGTCGAGATGTGGCTCCCTTGAGTGATATTGTTTCATTTCCTGCAAATTAAGTCAAAAGCATGCTGTGGAATACTGCCACTTGGATGTTTTTTCGCCTTAAATGACTGTAAAAATTAGTGTGCTCAGACTTTGTAGAGCAGTGTTTATGGGCACAGAGGCTGGGCCAATGATGGATTCCTTTGGAAATTGACTTTTTCTTTTTTGGGGCACAACATTTGCTTGTTTGCAGCAGATCCCCAATGATGGTAGTCTGGCTGGGTATGTTTGTCGGTTCCTTTGCTTACTTAATTTCTATCCCATCCACCAAGGAAGTGGCTTATAGAAAAATGATAAACTCTGATTACATATGGGGTGCTTCTACCTTATTTGAGACAGAGATTTGCTCTGGAGTACCGCATCCTCCCCGCCCAACATTGAATGCCCCAAAGAATTATGGGAGCTGCAGTTTGTTAAGGTGCCAAGAGTTGTTTTTATGCTTTTGTGTTTATGTAATTGATTAGAGTACAGTGGTACATCGGGTTAAGAACTTAATTCGTTCTGGAGGTCCATTCTTAACCTGAAACTGTTCTTAACCTGAGGTACCACTTTAGCTAATGCGGCCTCCCGCTGCTGCTGTGCCATTGCCACACAATTTCTGTTCTCATCCTGAATCAAAGTTCTTAATCCAAGGTTAGCGGAGTCTGTAACCTGAAGCGTCTGTAACCCGAGGCACCACTGTATTTCTGTTGTGTCAGTAAGTTGCTTTGAGACATTTTTATGAATAAAGCAAGTAATACAATTTGGCCAGATCCAGCAGGGCTCATCTTACACTATTTTAGTTAAACAAAGCTTCCACTGATGTTTGCCATCTTTATCCTATTGAAGCAACCTTCAGTCCCTCTTAAATGAAGGTAAAAGCAAATTAACAGGTGAGTTAAGTGACTTCAAAAGCCCCATCGCTGTGCAGAGCAGATCTTTCCAGCCCAATCTAGTTTGTAGGCTTTTCTCCTATGGTCCCTTTCATTTTTCATAGGGTTGGTCTTTTTAATTAACTTGTCACATCACAGGCTGGAAGGTCACCTGCCTTGCAGCTGACAAGCTGGCAAGCCGTATGGAATATCGGCATTCACCTGAAAAGACAGGTAGGCAGTCGGCTCCAAAAGGCAGGCAGGATTTCACCTTCACATTTCCCTGATGTCCAGGTTTGATTCGTTTGGCAGCTCCTTCTAGATGTTGGGTTGAGAACTTGCTGCAAAAGGGCAGTGCCCAGGTTGAAAGGAGGGTTTGAGTGAAGTGGCAGAGAGCTCCCTTGACCTTCGGCAGGTGATTCAAGATATTTAGAAATATTTCAAACAGCTTTCTAATCAAAGGCCTATCTGTTGTCGCTTGCGACTTTTTTTTGAAGGTGGCCTTTGTTGCTTGCTGAGTGGCTGTTGGCTTTACAAGTGAAAAAGCAGGTCCCTTTCTGATAAATTAATGGGGTTGATTGTCTTGCGACAGCCAATAGAAAATGTGCTGGGGCTTTTCTGGGGCTTGGGACAAAACATTTCTGCAGATTGCAAAGGCGTGCTTAGGTGACAGAGACATGCAGTCGGCTCTAAGAGGCTTTGACTTTCTCCACCACACCAGCTTATTCTTATTCTTTTTTGTGAAGTTGTTATTATTATTATTGTTATTGTTATTATTATTATTGCTATTATTATTATTATTATTATTATTATTATTATTATTATTATTATATTTTATAATGTCTATAACATGGAGAGAACAATTATAACAACAGGCAAAGATTAAAAGATGAAAAACAAAACTATAAAATAGGCACGTATTTGCAAATGTGTTAAAATAACAAAGTCCAAGGCTCACCAGCTTCAAGGTTTCAGATGGCTGTAGAGCACCTGGCTAGCTGCAAAGGCTATTTATACGAAATTGTGACTCCATAAAAGGGTTTTGAAGGATGTTGGCACAGGGAGGTGTTTGAAAGCAAGAGAGGAATATTAAAGGGAACATAGGGAAATGCTCAGATGGAGGGCAGGGCGGCATGTACATGAGAGACAAAATGGCAAACAGCTGTGCTGAGTCTCTGTTTTTAGCTAGCGAAGGGGTTCATGCCCGTATCATGTGATTTCCCCCTGCAAAAACTGGGCCACACCTCATTTTTCAGGAGGGGAATTTTTAGCTGAGAAGGGAGCAGCTCATTGGCCAGAGCAGAACGGCTTTTTCTGGGTGGCCTATCCGAAAGCAGGCTGTGTTCCTTATCCACGCATTCTGTGCAATTTGCCGGTGCTGGGAGCGCACACACCACTGCTGGTGTGCCCAGGAGTCATTCAGATATTTTGCACTGAGCCAGTGAGATATTTAGAGCCTACTTGCTGAGTGCAACCTGCAAACTATTAATGTCACACCAGATTAAGGTCATATTCCATTTGTTGTTGTTTTAGAAATAGGTGGCGTCTCTCTCTCTGAAATAAATTATTGTTACGTAAGTTGAATGAATGCTTAGCACAGAAATTCTTTGGTGTACCCCTCAGCTCTTTACTTTAGAAGGCATCAGGAACTTGGAAATATGCCTTATACCAGATGCATCTAACCCAGCATTGGGTACTCCAGCTGCCAGGGGCTTCTCATGGAGAGACATGCCATGGAGAAGGGCCATAGCATAGTGGGGGAGCATCTTCCTTGCATGCAGAAGGTCCCAGGTTCAGTTCCCAGCATCTCTAGACTGGATGAGAAGGTCCCTTGTCTAAAATCCTGGAGAGCTGCTGCGGGTCAGTGTACACTATGGTCCTAGTACCCAGTTCATCTGAACTGAGTGGGATGTAACTGTTATGTACTGAAGTTCTCACCCTGGGCCAGCAGGGGGATACTGTAGATAGTTTTCACTCTGGTCCACTTATGCAAATAAGGGATTGAAAGTGACATTCAGTGATTGGATAGTTACAGAAAGTGGTTGCTGTTGCGTTGTAGTGGAGCTCTATATAAGCAGGCTGGCTGAACCCTTCAGTTCAGTTCTGTTCTGGCCTGTGAATAAACAAGAGCTGTTTGAAGAATCTCTGTGTCATCTGATATGTTCACCCACAACTTAACAGTAACGGATTCACAGAAGCCGCTCCTGCTCCTGCTTGAATTCCAGCGGGTCCCACTTCTCCCTCCTTGCCTCTGCCACCTCTTCTGGGGTGGCCGGAGCAACCTCTGACATGACCTCTTCCGCTGTCACCATGGCCTCTGCTACCACCACAGTACACCCGGAAGCGAGCATAGCACACTTCTGGAAGCGGGTGCACCACTTCCGCCGGCCGTGGCAAGGCAGAATAGGCCACAAGAAGGCTAAAAGAAGGCCTACAGCTGAGGCCTAGCCACAGCAGCCACAGCGGTGGCAAGACAGCCAGTGAAGGTAAAGCGGCAGGGAAGGGGTGGCTGCTACATGAAGATTGGACAGGTGGGGGCGAGAAAGAGCACAACTTCAGGCAGGATGGATGGTAGGAAGAGTGAGGAATTCAGGCGGGGGGAAGGCGAGAAAGAATGCAAATTCAGATGCGAGGGTTGGGAGAAAGAGTGAGGAGTTTGGGCGGTGTATGTTTGTCTCGTTTTCCCATCCAGAAATATTGGACTGGATGTAAGACAACTTCCTGTGTTGCTATGCAGGGCGTAGCTCAGTGGTAGAGCAGTTGGCTTGCATACAGAAATCCCAGATTCTATCCCTGACACCTCCAGGTTAGGCTGTAAAAGACCATCTGATGGAAATCCTGGAGAGTCCCTGCCATACAATGTAGATCAGGGGTCGGCAACCTAAGGTCCATGGGCCACAAGCGGCCCATGGGGGTAGTTTAAGTGGCCCACGAGCCACCCCTGAACTGAGCCACCCACTCAGCAAGTCCCCACACGCTGCACTAAACCGACGCAGCGTGGCGCAGGGTCTCGCTTTCGCGGTGCCGAAAATCGCATCTGTGCAGACGCTGGAAATCACAGGCAATCCGGCCCATGGAGGTATCCTCGCTGGAGTGAACCGGCCCAGGTGAGGTAAACCTTGCCAACCCCTGATGTAGACAACATTGTGCTAGATGGACCAATGGATCTGACTCAGCATAAACTGGCTTCCCAAGTCTTTCTTGTCATCTGCTAGCTGACTTGATCCTTGTAGTTGGAAACTGAACCGTACACTTTTCTGAAGGTAACGTGGCTGCTCCACCCTCAAGCTTTGGTAGGTTCATCCTTAACTTGAACTGAATCATCCACCATTTATCTTTGAAAACGGTCCATAACCTTTAATTAATCTGGAATATAGTTGCAAGATTATTCACTGGGACTGGACAATTTGAACATATTGGGTTGTCTCCAACTAATTTCTACTAGTAGAATTTAGCTGGAGTAGAGCCATTAAAATTAATGGTGCCAAGTTAGTCATGCCCATCAATTTCAATGGGTCTACTCTGAGTATGGCTAACACTGGATACAACTCATTATGCCAGTGCTTCATTGCCACCACCTACTTCTGGTCTGTTTCTAGGAGCAGTTCATAATACTGCTTTTCTACCTTTAAGCCTCCTTGTGTTTTGGGACAAAGCTACCTTAAGGTTTGCTTCTTCCCATACCTACTAAACCCAGAAAACCTTCTCTAGGTGCCTCCCCAAAGATAGCTGCAATAGGTGACTACCACGGAAAGAACCTATTGGGCTAGCAGACTAATTATAGAATGACTTCCCCAAAGATGTAGTGCTTTACCCCCCCCCCCAGCCTTTTTTAAAAAATCAAAAAATAAATAAATCCTGTCTTAGTCTTTTAATTGGTGGCTCCCTGGTAATCTGTGTTTTTTCAGTTTTAAAAATTCTGTGCTGTTTTATGCCTCGTTTTTATTGCCTTTCAGGATGTGTGTTATGAGAGGCACTCTTCACTCTTGCATCGGGAGAAGACAGCCGGAAACGTCAATTGGTTCAAAATGCAGCTACCACAGAAAGCTAGCAAGTCAGTTTATTTCTGGGCTCGGTTTAAACTTCTGGTGAACCTTTAGAGTTCTAAATCAGAAATAACCCATGTGGTGTTTTGGAAAACTGTTACAATGATATACACTGAAATTCAGCTAGGGGAATTTGAGGAAGTTACCTAAAAATGTTACTAAGATTGGATTAAGTTCAGTTATGATTTATGTTTGTTTGTTTGTTTAAAATTTTGGAAAATCAATAAAAAAAATTGGGAAAAAAGAAAAGAAATAACCCATGTGTTGACCTACAAATTTTGGACTCCAATGCCCAGCTCAACAGGCCAATAGTTGAGGATGATGGGCTTTGAAGTCCAAAAATATCTAGAGTGCAGCACATTGGCTACCTCTGCTCTGAATGGTCTAAGACCAGATAATTCAGAGGATAGTCCAGGCTCATTAGGACCTACTCAGGCCTTCAGAGTCCCTTTTCTCTGCTCTGTCATTAGCAGAATTTAGGTTCATCAGTACTGGGGATAGGGTCTTATTAGCAGTGGCTCCACAGCTGTGGAATTCCCTCCCCTACCCGCTTAACATCAAGCCACATGGCATTTAGGTATGGAATTAAGCATGCTTTGATAATAAGAACCTGAGAAGAGCTTTGCTGGGTTATGTTATCCAGTTCAGCTCACAAGAAGGACCTGAGCACAACAGCGCTCTCCCCACTTGGTATTCCCGACAACTGGTTTTCAGAAGGGCACACTGGAGGAAACACAGGAATTATGATTAGTTAGTCATTGTTAAGTGTTTCCTCCATGGATTTTTCGGCAAAGCTGTTTCTGGACTGATCTTACATTAGGTCCATATACATTTTTGCTGCTGCATTTTTACCTTAAAATATTGTTCCTTTTATTTCTTTGTAAATTGCCTTGGAAGCGTTTCTATTCTTAAAAGCAGGGCATAAACAAATAAACACAGCATTTGGGGATGGTCGTTTTGGATATTTGTTTTCTTTGTGACTCTGTCACATGCGGAAAGCAGATACAAAGGCTGAAAGAAATGGGCACTGTCCTTAGAAAACGCTTCCTGGAAAGCCAGCTGGCCTCTCCTCGGCCCTTATCTAGGATCTTGCCTTTCGTGAGCATAAAATATCTGGCCTAGGACTAGGAGATGATTAGGCCCTGGGTCCTGCTACTGCAGCGGAGGCAGGCAGGTGGTTCAGAGGGCTTATCTCTCTTTGTCATTTGAAGAATGGACTTAATTTGAAAACAAGGGAGAAAAAGACGGAGCTTCAGAGGTGCTGACAGTTTCCCCTTTGGGTCCCGAGAGCTTTGCTCAACCACCTGCAAAGACCCCTCCCCCCAAAATGATCTTGATAGCGAAATGTTCCAAAACAGAGGTTATTTGTTCATTCAAACATGTATCAGTCCTTTGATTTTATTATCAACATCATCATCATTATTATTGCAAGGTTGTATCTCTCCAATTTAACCTGCTGGGTAGAAAATTCAGTTATATATTTGCCCTGGGAAATGCAGAAAGCTGCTTAATGCTACTTGTGCATCCACTCAGCATCGGCCACTCTGATTGGCAGCTGCTCTCCAAGAGTTTCAAGTCAAGATACAGTGGTACCTCTAGTTGTGGATTTAATCTGTTTCGGGGTGCCGTTTGCACCCCAAAAAGTCCGCAACTAGAGCGCCTCTTCTGCGCATATGCATGGCACGATTGAGCGCTTCTGCGCATGAGTGAAGTGCGCAGATCGCTTCTGCACATGCATGGGCGGTGAACCCGGAAGTAAACACTTCCAGGTTTGCCGCGTTCATAAGCTGAAAGTCCGTAAGAAGAGAGAAACGCAACATGAGGTATGACTGTACCCTTTTCCTTAAACTGGATCCTATTGTAATCTGGAGATGCCAGGGGTTGAATTTGGGACCTTCTGCAGGCAAACCAGATGCTGTGTCACTGAGTTGCATGAGCAACTGCAGTTTTCTCATTGTCTTTACTTAATTTATTGCATTAATACCCCACTTTCCTTCCATTAGGGAACCTAAGGTGGCCTACATGTCTTAGGCAGTTTCCCATCCAGGCACCAACAGCACTAAGACCTGCTTAACTTCATCAGTTTACCCCAGGACTAGGGGTGGTAGAGAAAATAAATTCTGTTTGCCTATAAAATCATGAAATTGTAGGGTTGGAAGGGACCCCAAGTGCAATCTAGTCCAACCTTGTGCAGTGCAGGAATGAACTTACCCAACTTCACTTTCCAAGACAATACATGGACCAAAACACACCCATCCTTTGAAACTGGCAACTCTATGAATTTCACAGTGCAGTTATCCAGCTGTGTCATGGGTTGCATTCAATTTTAGTCCCAGTCAGAGCAGGCGCATTGAAATTGATGAGCATGATCAATTTAGGCCCATTCATTTCATTGGATCTGCTTTGAGTAGAAGTTAGTTGTTGGCATCCCGAGCCATACAATAATGCACACACTAGGGTAAAGTGTGCATAAAAATGCATATACAGTGGTGCCTCCGGTTACAGACACTTCAGGTTACAGGCGCTTCAGGTTACAGACTCCGCTAACCCAGAAATAGTACCTCGGGTTAAGAACTTTACCTCAGGATGAGAACAGAAATTGTGCGGCAGTGTCATGGTGGCAGCAGGAGGCCCCATTAGCTAAAGTGGTACCTCAGGTTAAGAACAGTTTCAGGGTAAGAACGGACCTGCAGAACGAATTAAGTTCTTAATGCGAGGTACCACTGTATTTTCAAAAATGCCATACAAAAATGCATTGTTATGAGGGGAATTTGCTTTACAAAAATTGCTTTGTGTACTGGGCAGAATTGCATGTAGACATGTATATATGAGGGGAAATTTGCTGCTGAATTTTTGTAAGGACATAAAAAATTGGAAGCCCATCTGGAAATGTGTTGAACTGAACTTAAGAGCAAAAAAGTGAGAAATGGAGAAATGAAATCAATAGGTTCAACCATCCCCATGAAGGAGTCGCACTTTGCAGTCGTGCCTGAGAGTTCACATGGCTTCTCCAAAAGCAGCACCCTATCCGTCTCCCAATTACAGATACCCCTTTCTTTTAAGTCTAACTTAAGAGTCGCAGTTTGAGTCACACCAAGAAGCAAATTGGCAACCTGTGTGACAGTGGTTGGCAATCTCTGCCCCATGGGCCTAACTAGTTACTGGAATAACACTGGGGTGATATGTTCAGAATGTCTCCTTCTAGGTAACCATCCGGCTGCTGCATTATGAAGCCAATCAAACTTCTCCTGAAATCTCTTTAATTTCAGTAGATTGGATTGTTAGCCTTTCAGACTGGTCTTTCATTCTGGACGTTCCTTCTCATCTCTGGACATTTGCATAAACAACATAAAACAACAACCCTATTCTTGTATCAAGTTCAGCAGGGACTTTCTAATAATGGTTCAAGTTCTGTTCTGATTCAAGACCAAATAAAGTTTGAACTCCTGGCTAAGTTGTCCTTTCAAGGCGCCACCCCAAGCCTATAGAATTAAAATGCTGGAGGATTTTCCCTTTTCATTGCCTTGAGTTTTAATCAATGGACAGGAGAGGAGGTGTGTACAATGTTGATTTTTATTTAATTTTTAAACTGCCGGAAAACAGCAGCGGAGGAAATGGTTTTGAAGGATGAGCCCCACAATATCTGCAGCCAAAAATGCTCAGTGCATTCTGTTTTCTTGTGGTGTGGCAATGCCAGGGACTGGCAGGGCTCCAAGGTGTATGTGGCAGAGGCAGGGGAGGGGCAGAGGCTGATCTAGTCCTGTGAGGCTGATCCAATCGTGCGTGGCAGGAGCCAGGGCTGAAGAGTCATTCTCAGCAGTTGAAGACAGGGCAGGAGGTGCCAGGCTCATCAGAAATGGAGGAAGAGTGGGCCAGGCCAGTAGAAGCCCTACCACCCCTTTCCCTGCTGTGCCCAAGGACCAGGAGTGATTGAAAATGCAGTCACAGCAGCAGCAGCTTCTGTGTAGAAGTCGCTGTGCAGGAGAAGTTGCTTGCATGTGCCCCTTCAGGCAAGGGCACTTAAGTCTGGGTGGAGGTGCAGTTGTACTGTTGCTCCAACTGTCCAGCTCGGAGGAGAATCCTGGAGAGGGGATGCTGTGCACCGTATTTTTTGCTCCATAAGACGCACCTGACCATAAGACGCACCTAGTTTTTAGAGGAGGAAAACAAGAAAAAAAAATACTCTGAATGAAACAGTGGATGTATGATTTTTGTGGTTCATGCTGTGGCCACAGACATGATATGTGATTTGACAGTGAGTTTGGGGTAGCCCAATGCAAAAATCCTGAGGATCCATGTGGATCCGTGCTTTGTAACCACATCTTTGCACCATTGTGGCCCTACGAAACAGTGGGCAATTTGGCTCCAGGGACCACGCATTCGCTCCATAAGATGCACAGACATTTCCCCTTACTTTTTAGGAGGAGAAAAGTGTGTCTTATGAAGCGAAAAATACGGTACTTACTCACCAGAGGCATTTGTGTGTCTTCTGTGTTCTTTAGGAGCTACTGTAAGCACGTGCTTTGTCAATAGATTTAAACTACTGTCCCTTTGTCTTCCTTGGGCTGGGTGTGCTTCCAAGGAAATGTTCCCATTCAGGTAGGCTCATTACACCGTCTGGTTGTTGAGATGTATCCCTTACAACTAATGGAAGAAAAAAGGACTTAGGTGAGAGGGATATGAAAGCAGCACTTAAGCCGACCCAGCAGGGAAACCTTTGAGAAAACTCTTTTCAGACGCTTTCTTGGCGTGCGTCACTGGCAGGAGCAGAGCTGTTCTGTCAATTTCAGCCAGTTTGGAGTGCGGCCACTGTTTTATGTGGAATGACTTTGCAGGGAGGCAGTGAGAATAAAAGCAAAATTCACTGCGGCCAATGGCTGGCGTATTCCTCAGGATGATGTGCTCCAAACACTTTAGCAAAAGAGGGTCTGCCCAGGCTAGCGGTCTCTCCGGCACTATAGATTTGGCCAGAATCCCATGGACTCTGCAGCTGGAGCCATGATACTAAAGGAGCTCTGGGGTTTTTGTTTCATAGGGCCTTTGCATCTGTGAGTGTGCACCAACATGCATGCGTACTACTAGAGCAGGGAGGGGGAATATGTCAGTTTTTGTTTTCTCTCTTTTTTCATTTTACCAGTTCTCCCACATTTCCATGTCTGCGATTTTTTTTTTAAATCCTCATGAACCCCCCCCACAGCATTTTCATGTGAATTTCTTCTAGTATGCACTCTTTTGTATGCAATTGTGCCTCATGCACACATTTTCCCAAAGCAATTCGCCCTAATAGAATGCATTTCTGTGTGCTGTTTTCACAAATATATGCACACCTTACCCTGTGTGCATACCTTTTTGTATACATAACTTGGCTGGCGAAGCAGTTGCAAAATTTGGAGAAGTGCAAATTTCAAAGGGTGGCCTTCATGTTGTTTTGGAATATACAAATTCGGTAATATATTCTTTTCAAATGAGAACTGAATCAGGCATCTCTCTGATCCCTACTGGAAAGGATGAACACCCACTGACAAAATAGCTTCATTTGATTTTACAAGAAAGGAAGGAAGGAAGGAAGGAAGGAAGGAAGGAAGGAAGGAAGGAAGGAACAATTTGACTATTCCATGTAAAGCAGTTCTTTGAATTCTTCTCTCCCTCCCTATTAACTTCAGAAGGGTTCACAGAATGTCACTTGCAATGAGGGTGAGCCTGGGGGTAGTGGTCATGATGAGAATTGTGGTGGCTTTTTATATATACCAAGAAATGGGACAGATGCAATTTTCCATCAGCTTCCGAAATGACTGGTATCCAGGGGCGACGGCTTGAAATAGAGGCACTTTGGAGCTGGAATGAGTCCCATACTGCTCTGTAAGCCTTGGTACACATTTACTGCCCAGCAATGGACACTTCTCCTGTCCCTCAGCATCTGTATGATTACGGCCAGGCTGATGCCACGATTTCACTTCTGTTAGATTCTCTTTATATAAAGAAAGTAGGAAAGAAATGTGAAGGATTAAGAGCATTGTGGAGTCGCTGCAAAATAAGAATCAGAAAGGTTCACCTGGAAGGATGACTGGGGCAGGAAGCTGAAAAACTGGAATCCTTATAGAAGACTGTGAAGGTTTTCCCTGGGTTTGAATGAGGATGCCATGTGGTGCCTTCACTACACACATTGCTAACAGTGTGGTGTAGCAGTGACATCTGGGGTAGCCAATGCAGATGTTAGGGGCTGCCAGTAGTGTAGTGGCAAATTCAGAAGTACAGGGTCCCTTCATGATAGCCACAGCCATGCCCCTCACAGCCACGCCCCTTTTAAGACACTAAAATAATATAATTATAAACAAACAAACAAACAAACAAACAAACAGATACATTGTAACAATCAGTCCAGATCTGGCCTTTCAGCTAGATCTACAATTTTATCTGTATGTACATGGGGGAAAGTTTTGGAGTGCTCCAATATCTTCCTTCGAAGTGACTTGAATCTTGTTTTCCATGAACAAAACTTGCACACCATTCCCCTGAAATGGAAACACCTTGTGTGTGTTTTTGTTCCTAAAATCTTGGCTTTTGAGTGTGCAGTGGCAAAAAAAGCTCCCCTTGTATGCTGGTTGAGTGGCTCTAGGATGCTGAAGACAGAAATAGTAATGTGTCTTCGATGCCCCCATGACTTTGGACCACCACACCCTGATCATTGGCCATGTTGGTGGATGATGGGTGGGCAGGAGCTGGGACCAAGCAACGGGAGCTCACCCCGTCGTGGGGATTTGAACCGCCGACCTTCTGATTGGCAAGCCCTAGGCTCAGTGGTTTAACCCACAGCGCCACTCGCGTCCCTTTAAATGTAGTACATAAACACAAATTCTGAAGCTGAATGTTCGAAGATTTGGGACAGATAAAAGAAAGAATTTTTTCGCATAGCAAGCACATCGTTAAACTATGGAACTTGGTCCTACAGGAGGCAGTGATGGCCACCAGCTTGGATGGCTTTGAAAGTAGGTTGGACACATTCATGGACAATAAGGCTGTCACCACTACTAGCCACAATTGCTAAGCTCCACCTCCACAGTCAGAGGCAGTAATGCTTCTGAATACCAGTTGCTGGAAAACACAGGAGGACAGAGTGCTGTTGTGCTCAGGCCCTGCATGCTGTTTTCCCACAGGCATCTGGTTGGCCCCTGTGGGAACAGCCATTGGATTCGTTGGCCATTGGCCTGATCCAGCGAGGTTCTTATGCTCTTATGTTCTTAAATAGCCATGATGTGATACGTTAATTTCATGACCATTAGCTATTCCTGGCACAAGTCCCTAGTGTATCATGCTCCTATTTTGCTTTGTGCAGAATTTGGGGATCTCTTACATTATTTTCTGTTCTTGTTAATTGAAGCCACACAGGTGCATTCTAGCATTCTTTCTATCCCTCCAAACAATAAACATTACTGAACCTTAGTGAAAAGCCTAAAAGGAAGTGGAAATTGTTGCAGTTTGCATGTTTGTCTGACATCAGCAATAGAAATCATTCAAGCAAATATGGCTGGTATTCGTTCACATTGTTGCTGGGTTGTTTTTTAAGTCCACAAACAAAACATAATCAATGGCTTCTTTTGTACATTGATTTGACATTTCCTTTGCGTTCGAACGACTGTGTTATGTAAATAGTTATGTAACTTACATAAGGCACCTAACGAGACCAATAATGTAGCAATTGGCAGAAACTGAACTGCAGCAGAACGGAAGCAGAGCGAATTCTGATTAATACAAGTCAGGATAGAAATGGTTGCCTTCTTACATCCCTACTGAACCTATTTGAGTTGCAGCAGCAATTTTGTACTGAATACAAGCATATCCATTGTGAGATTAAACAACTCAGTGATTCTATGCTGTTTTCATTTTAAATGAGCCTAGTCCACAGCACTGGTGGAGGAAGAGGAGTGCGGTGGGAGCGCACTGCCTCCAGCAGCGTGATCCTGGTGGGGTGCCATCGTGACTGCTTCCCCTGCCCGTGCTGGGTGCCATGGCCACTCAGATGGTGCACCATGCCCTCAGGATGCACACCAGCCCCGCCCCGCCTGCTCTCCGCCCCCCAGTGCCGGAGCATGAAGCTCCGCCACTGGTCCACAGGCAGGAGGCATAATTGGGCACCAGAGCCAAAGCTGTCTGGGAGCACCTTCCTCTTATGCCTGCCCTGGGCCCCCACACCTGCTTTAGCATATCTTTCTTGTTCATGAGCCATTTACTTTCAGGAGTACAAGTGTGTTATCTCATTGGGGATTCATTCCAAAATAGCCCCCCCTCCCTGCCTGAATTGTTACGATCCAGGATTCTCTCTCCTCACTCTACAACAGTAGTGGGGAACTTCAGGCCCGAGTGTCAAATACAGGCCTCCAACCATCTCAATTTGACCCTCAGGACCTGCCCTACATCACAGCCCTCACTAGCCCTCCTTTGCAGCTTCCTTTAGTGTTTTTGTCTGTCTGGAATGTGTCCTTGAACTTTGACCATGCCTCTCGCTTGGAGGACAAAGGGGTGTGTGAGCATATGTAGGAACCAGACAACTGCACAAAGATGAAATTTACATTCATTGCTGTGCCCACTTTTGCATCCAGGACTGCCCAGGACTGCCATGTGGGTCCCAGAAGGCTGCCCAGAATGGAATGTGGTCCTTGATCTCAAAAGCATCCCTGCATCCTTGGTCTACATCTTCATTTTGTCTCCTGTGTGGACCAGGGACTCAGCTACATTCATGAAGATAAAGCTCTTTATACTGTGACACCAGATGGCCCTGTTGAATCCTGTTTTTTGTCAATGGGATTTCCCTGTATGAAGTTTACAACGCGTTTAACTGAATTGCTTTTTTGCTGTGTCTAGATCCAGCCCAGGTCTATTTTCCACCCCTTTCTCAAGCAATGTATTGCTCAAGTTGAGTGTGGTTCATACCACAATATATTTGCTGGATGTATTATTATTCTCATGCTCAGTAACTGGAATCAGACACTTAGCCAGAGATCCTTCTGAGGCTTAAAAAGGCAGGCTTGCTCCATTTGTTCCAAACTTGGCATGTGAGAGGCAGAGAGGATGGAAGCTATGAGCCTTGTCTTGCCACCCTTTGCCCTGTGACTCTACCTAGACTCTGCCTTGACAAACCAGGCTTTTGTGCAGTTGTGCCCATCTCATTCCGCACCTTTGCTCTTTCTGTAAGAAGCAGAGGGTGGTGTAAAGCAAGCTGAGTGTGGCTGTTAACTCATACATCAAAGGATCCCTAAAAGCTTCCCACTCCAAGAAGAAAACACAGAAGAAGCTGGGGGTTGGGGTGGGTCAGGGAGATGAGTAGGGCGGGGTAAGGGGCGGGGTGGCTGGGCGGAAAATAAAAACCACAGAGAAAAAGAGCAGGACGATACTCAAGGACGAGCCAACACAATTAAGATAAATAGCCGGAAAAAGGGAAAAGGCTGGTGGGATCTGTGCTGCTGCCGCCTCTGCTCGATGCATGTTAACACCTCATAACAGCCACCCACTGACAAAAAGGGGAACAAACTTTAAAGAAGATATCAAAGGAGGGCATTAAAGAGAGAGAGAGAGATTCTCCCAATAGGAAACAGACGCCGCATCCTGCTTACATCCCGGGTGGGGCACGGTGGAGCTTCTTGAACCCAGATGACAAAAGGCTAAAGCAGGATGCCGGTTGACTCGAGGCGCTTCTGGCTGCAATGTTTGACCGTGAGATGTGTAAACATCCCAAATCCCCGGGGACAAAGCAGGTCAAGAATGTGGTACCCATGGGCGGGGGGGAGCGGGAAGTCCATGAGCTCCAGATGCTTGAAAGCACAGCTTATAGCTAGGCCTGCACTTCTCAGGCTCATGCAGCTTCGTTGCTATGTCTGTGCAGTTCTCAAACTGTGGGTGGAGGCACCTCCTGGTGTGTGTGTGTAAGGCTAGCAATAGGTTCCAGGGAGGAACAGGATCCTGAGCAGGCCTGGCCCTACTACATGGCAGGGTGAGGCCAGTGCTTCAGGTGGCAGATGCTGGAGGGCAGCATTCCTCTCTCTTCGAAGACAAAAATATGTGTGGTACATGGGCTACCCCATACCACATCTAGCCTGGTGTCCTCATGTGCTCTGGAAGACATCCTGTCACCAGTGAGATTCAATGGCTGGTCTAGTTGGCTTCTTTGTCCATGGAGTTTTCTTGACAGGGATACTGGAGTGGCTTGCCGGTTCCTGCTCCAGGTGGATCACGTTTGGTCAAAGCTCTCCACTATGACCTGTCCATCTTGGGTGGCCCTGCACGGCATAGTTCATAGCTTCTCAGAGTTATTCAAGCCCCTTCGCCACGGCAAGGCAGTGATCTATGAAGGGGTGCTCTGGTCCACTGGGTCACGAAGAGTCGGACACAACTAAATGACTAAACAACAAAAGTTGGCTTCTGCAGGAGGAGTGGGAGGGCACCCTCTCACTGAGTCAAGGCTCGGAGTATCTGCCTGACACACAGGAAGTCCCAGGTTCAGTTTCCAGCATCTCCAGGTAGGCCTGGGAAAGATCTCTGTCTGAAAGCCTGGAGAGCCATTGGCCATTTCTGGTTAGTGTAGTCAGCACCAGTTGCACAAAGTACACTGAACTGGATGGACTAATGGTCTGACTCAGTATAAGGCAGCTTCCTAGGAGGAATCCATATTAAACAGAATTATACATGGAATTTGGTGGTTTCAACTCAATCATTGCCCGTAATGGTCCACCTTCTGCATCCAGCACCCGCTTAATGCCACTCATACATTGTATTTTTTTAACTATTATATAAAAACACTGACTATTGAATAAAATAAGTGTATTATATGGGGAGAATGTATAAAAGAGTAAACTCGGATCCTGGGGTTGATATAGTGCCTCCTATCAGATTATCTGCATAGCAAAAAATTTTTCTCAGCCTCGTAAAAGGAGGGTATAGCCACAATGATCCGATAGAAACATTTTATTATGCAACCAAGTTCACACACACACACACACACACACACACACACACGATTGACAGTACAATCCCTTTAAATATTGAAGGCAGATCTAAGTGCACAAAATCTCTTGGGCTAAACTTATACTTAATATTGTACAGATACAAATTGAAGTCTGCTTAACTGAGGGCTTCCAGAACTTGAACCAGAAATCTTATTGATCATGAGCTAGAATGTCAGCATCAGAGCTACTTGGAGATGTGTCTGTCCATGGCCACCCACTTTTTTGTTGAGATTTCTGATACCAGGGCAACTCAAGGAAATGTGCTTATTAGGTGAACATATGTATAAAATGCATGTCTTAGTGAAAATAACGTGTAAAATGCATTATATTGGAGAAATTGCTTAAAAAGCTGTGTATATCAGGTACAATTGCATACAAAGATACAGTGGTGCCCCGCAAGACGAATGCCTCGCAAGACGAAAAACTCGCTAGACGAAAGGGTTTTTCGGTTTTGCGTTGCTTCGCTAGATGAATTTCCCCATGGGCTTGCTTCGCAAGACAAAAACGTCTTGCGCCTTTTCCTTAAAGCCGCTTGAAGAGGCGCAGTTGCGACGGACCGTGCTTCGCAAGACGAAAAACATCGCAAGACAAAAAGACTCGCGGAACGAATTATTTTTGTCTTGCGAGGCACCACTGTACTTTAGGAGAAATTTCTGCACTAAATTGCTGGTAGATTTTTTTTTTGCAGAATTGTGCATATTAGGCAGTATCACATTCAACAATGTGCATCTTAAGAGAAAATTTGCACTATAACACTAATGAAATTTACAAAGTGATGCAGAAATATAGACTAATTGAGCTTAACACCAGAAAAAAAGAAACAGAGGAAAACTGAAATTGATAGATTTGTCTTAGTCCTGTTAAGCAATGTAAAAACTGGATTTAATGGTCTTATTCCCTCCCTCTTCTTTAGCTGGCATAATGTGTATGACTTTGCAAACTTCAGAATAGAGGAAGCCATTGTTTTCAATGTGGCTTCCTGTATTCTTACAGAGGTAGTTTTAAGTGGAGGTTTAGACCATATTTCTTCCCATATTTATTCATCAATCCAGAGGCTCAAATCACTCACCCACACTGATCATAGTCCCTGAAAAGAGCCTGATACTTTACTAAGTAAAATTTTGTATATTTTGGAAGCCATTCCCCTATTACTTAAGGTTGTAATAACACACAGTAGTTCAAAGGGTGTCAAGGGGGGGGTCCTCCTGCTCACTTTGCTGAATAAGGAACTAGATATCTGCCCTAAAGTACCGATAGGATGGAGCTGTCACTACGGGGCAAGTGGGAATCAGAAGAAATACCAACCTAAGCCTTTTTCTGAGCATCTTCCTCTTTGTCTCAGGGCAACACTAGGGCCACATTCACACCATACAACATCAGAAACATTGATTTTCTAGATCCATTTCAGTCAAGGGTTAGTTTTGCATGCAGAAAGTCCCATGTTCAATCGCTGGCTTTTCCAGTTAAGGCTTCTAGAGAGCCTTTGTCTGAAATTCTGGGGAGCTATGGTAGACCAGTGGGTGACTTTATTATTATTATCAAAGTAGGTGGCTGTAATATTTATTTCATTTATATACCACTCTTTATCAAAAGATCCTAGGGCAGTGCACAACATTAAGAACATATTTTACAAAGCATAATAATGAAAACATGATATAAAGCAGTGGTTCCCAATTAGCTAATTACTGAGGACCCCCTATTTTTCAAAAGCCAAGCCACAGACCCCCTACTTTTGAAAATTTTGATAACTCTATGGTTGTTATCTGGGCAAAGCAATTTTTTGAAGAAAATGTCGGATAGCCTCTAATAAGCAAAGGATTTTAGGTATACTAAAAAAACCCCACACCAGACCATAAAATTTGTGATATTATCACAAATTGCCTATCCCCAGACAGTAGGAAAAACATGTCTCCATTGCTCCACTAAAACCAAAGAAAGAAAGAAAAGTAATTGTGTACCTAACTTGCAATTTCTCTATATGCAGAAGGCTTTTTATATGAGAGGATATTCAAACATGCTATTCCTTACTTCTAAGCTGAGATGGTACATCTTAGCAAAACTTTGCAGCATATGGTTCTGCTATTGGAGGGGGTCTTGCACCTTCAAGATATAGGTGAAGGCTTGGTCAGGGCTTGATAAAGTACTGGTGAAGACTGAGTAGAAAACAGCTGGAATTTTGTAATGTTGGTAATAGTAGTAGTAGTAGTCAGTGGCGTAGTGTGGGTTGTCAGCACCCGGGGCAAGGCAAGTAATTTGCGCCCCCTAACCAGTGGATTTGCGCCCCCTTACCCTAACCCCCAGATGTTGTGCCCTGTAAGGCCGGCCCCCCCTGCACCCCCCACGCTACGCCACTGGTAGTAGTGGTACTGGTAGTAGTAGTAGTAGTAATTTATTATTTAGTCCTCCTATGCCCAAGTTTCATCCATGGCTTAAAAAGATTAATTACTTAAATACAGTACTGATTTGGAGTGAGGTTTTTATTCTTGCTGATTACCCAATAGGAACAACCAACGTTTTAATTTATTAGGATTCTGCCGCACATCTTTTTCTCCCACCCACAAATGTAGCCACATAGCTTCCCACAACTAAATAGGCCTGGGTGATGTATTGATACATCGCCCAGGACTGGCATGAGGGGCAGACTGCGATGGTCGCTTCACTCAGTGGTATATCGCAAGTGAAACCACCACCTGGTTTGCCTGGCACCTAAAGACATGTAATAGTGGGTGGCGGGCAAGCCTCTCTGGGGAGAATATTCCACTGATGGGGAGCTGCCACCACCGAAAAGGCTTGTTCTTGTTTTGCCACCCTCTGAACCTCTTGGGATAGGGAGACATAGAAAGGCTTCAGATGACAAGCACAGGAGTCCAGGTCAGTTTGTATGGAGAGAGGCAGTCCTTGAGGTTCTGAGTCGTGCAAGGTTTTAAAAGAGGATTCAATGAATTTACTATGTCAACGGCTCCTAACCCTGGTGGCTTGTGCTAGCTCCACTGTCTGAAAACCAGTTGCTGGAAACTACAAGAGGCATTTGCCTGGACACTGGGGACAGGATGCTGGCCAGGATCTTCAGACTTGGGTCCCCAGATATTGTAGGGCTGCAACTCCCATTGCCCCAGGCAGTTTAGCTAATGGGGTGATAGGGAGTTGCAATCCAAGTATATTTAGGGACCCAAGGTCAAATAACAATGGTGGAGATTAATTGTGAGCGAGGTGGACCAGTGGCGACTGCGTAAAACACATTCCCTGCTTGCCTACATGCTACTCTTCCATGGGGAAATGTGACAAGAGCGCTCCATTGCATAGCATGGTTATTGATTATCATCATCATTGATTTATTCATTGCCATTTAAACCACTGTCTCAAGGCGATTTACATATAATAAATATAATAACCGCAATAAAGAACTGAAATGTTAAAAAAGAGTTAAAAACAACAAATGCATTTAAAACAAGACTAGAACCTGAACAAAATAGGCATGCATGGTAAAGGCCCATTTTAGCCAACTGGGTGGGAAAGCCTTTCAGAACAAAAATATATTTATTTTATTCCTGGATAGTGCAGGTTGTGAGTTCCTGTAGTATCTTAACAAGAATGCTATCCCACAGAGCAGGGGCAGCCACAGAGAAAGCCCTGCTCTGAATTTCTGTAGTGAGAGATTCTTGAGATTTTTGGAACTTGCAGGAGAAACTCTCCATCAGACTACAGTGATCTACTGGGTGTATCAAAGATAAGTAACTTGCGCTGATGGTTAGGTCACCAAGAGCTATAGCATTCGGGTAGGGTGTCCAGGGAGCATCAGCCTCTGTGTATGCAGGATCTGGATTGGACAGGCCTTGAATCTAAATACTATAAATGCTGTACTATATTTTGCTGGTGAAGAGGGCAGACCCTTCTTTCAGTCGGAGCAGTGTGACCCTGAACTGGATATTGGTCCGACTCTTGCCTGCCAAATTCACAAGCCAAGAACGCCAAAGATGACCCAAGTAGAAAAATACAACTGGGGGGGGGAGAGCTGCTTCTCCACAACCCCTTTATGATACAGCTATAGACTTATTTTTATTGTTCCTTATAAAATATACATAGCTTTTTATTGAATTGCCTGCTGTCGAAATCTGCAAGAATTTTATTGCTTTTTACTGTCCTGGAGAGGAATGAAAACAGCACTTTCCATGTAATTCTGTAAGAAACCAAGACAGTAAATCTAATTTTGCCCAATGTAGGATCGATGATGAAAAATCATACAATGAACGGGAAATTAGTGATATCAGTGACAAGGGGGTTGGGAATATGTTACACAGACACTGAGCTTCTTTACGTTTGGGATTTTTACATTGGGGTGATTTCAAATTTGGAGGGGGTTATCCTTCAGTTTCAGAAAAAAACCCACATATAGAAAATGTACAGAATTCATACAGAAAATGAAAGGACTGTAGCTCAGGGATAGGAATACATTTCTTACAAACAGAAGGTCCTTGGCATCTCCAGGTAAATGGATGCTATGGAGAAGGGTTTGGAAGGAGCTCCTGAACAAACTGCACCCTGAACAAATGAAACAACTCTTTGGGGAGCCACAACTATTTAAAGTAGTATCATACCACTTTAAATGTATAGTGGAGATGGAGCCTAAGTTAGGCCCATCTGCTTGAAGTAAAACTTGATTGGGTTGAAATCAACAAGCATGAGTAACTTGTCAATTGATCTAATTGGGTCTGTTCTGAGTAGGAATAGCATTGGGCAAAATCCATTGATAAGAAATGATGACAGTTAGTCAAAGAAGTTAACACAGTGTCCTGTAACGGAATGGGAAATTGCTTATAATTTTTGGGTTGGACAGCATTCATCATTTTATATAAAGGGTGAGCAAAAGCAACTGCCTGCACTTTTCTCCCCTTATCTGATCAAAGAGCCAGCAGTGGCAGCAGCGCCCCCCACCCCACCCCCGGATTTGGATCCTAATTGCGTTTACATGTTTCCTATTACAGCCGTTTTGCTTCTCAAGGCTTCTGCCGGACAGTTCTAAAGCCGTGCATCTCTTGGCCAGATAAGCTCTTTATGAAAGGTACTTTTCAGTCTCCCCAACATCATCATCACACACATATATAGACATGCACTGCTTTGCAAAGTTCAAACCTTAATGGGCTTTTTATGAAATGTAATTCAGAGATGAGTCAAGGTTTCCAGCATTACACGTTGCAGCCATTTTCCAGGTCATGGTCAGGTCTCTGCGAGGCCTACGGGCCTCTTTTGTTGGCAGGGATGCAACCATCTTTCCTTTGCTTCTGTTCCAGCCTGGTTGATGTGTCCAAGGAAGGAGTCAATGTCTGTACATAAGACAGATGGGGGGGGGGAGGGCAAAATCTCCTCCTGACCTGCATCTCTCTTCCATCCTCTGCTCATCCTTCTCTCAGACTTCTTTCACAAAGGCACAGGTTACGACTTCTTCCTGGCTTTCAGTTCTCCTCCCTTTCTCGCAATTTCCATTTGGTCTTTTTGAAACTGAATTTTTGCCCCACACCTCACTGAATTTCTAAACGGAACATTGAAACAATAGGTTGCATCTAGTACAGTGGAGTCTACTCCATTGGAGCAAATCAGGCAGGGCCCCACCAAGTTCTGTTTGACCCCCAGGTAATCCTCATCCCCCTGCCTTTTCATACGAGCCCTGTAGGAAGGTGGAATAGTCTGTACTAGTTCCATCCTCCTGCCATCCCCTCCAATGCCCCTTGCACTGGCTGCCATTTCCCCTTATGATACCATACATAGAAACATTATATCCAAAACTAGGATACTGGGAGCCACTGGGGACTCAGCTACTTTAATAAAGAACCCCACAATGCTTTGAATGCGTTGTAAAATGGAACACCAGGTGGCGCCAGAGAGCAAATTAATTTTCTATGTGATTTTTACATAGCGTTTTTCTTCTTTTGTTATAACAATTTAATTTCTAACTTATTTATAGAGGTCTCTCTCCCCCCCCCCCCATGTGTAGATCAACCCTGGGAGCAGCAGGTCAAGACAGCAGATGAGTGTCTCCAGAAAAACTTCTTTTATTAATTGCCTTCTGCATAATTGTCTCATGGCAATATACAGTGGTGCCTTTGGATGCGAACGGGATCCGTTCCGGAGCCCCGTTCACATCCTGAAGCGAACGCAACCCATGTCTGCGTGTGCACGGGTCGCGATTCGCCGCTTCTGCGCATGCACGTGACATCATTTTGAGCGTCTGTGCGTGCGTGAGCGGCAAAACCTGGAAGTAATGCGCTCCATTACTTCCAAGTCACCGCGGAGCACAACCCGAAAATATTCATCCTGAAGTACATTTAACCCGAGGTATGACTGTACAATAAAACAGCAACAAACAGTTAAAAACAGCTAATACAGTCATACCTCGGGTTGAATATGCTTCATTTTGAGCGTGTTCGAGTTGCGCTCTGCGGCAACCCGGAAGTAAGGGAGCTCAAAATGACGTCACGCGCGTTTGCAGAAGCGGCGAAAAGTGATGCGCGCGTGCGCAGACGTGCCGTCGCTAGTTACGTTTGCTTCTGGATGCGAACGGGGCTCTGGAACAGATCCCGTTCGCATCCTGAGATACCACTGTACATTTAAAACAAAATTAAAATGAAACAAAAACATGGGAAAGATTCATTTACCCTGCTGGGACAGACTGTTGGAACAAAAAAAATTTCAGTTGTTACCAGAAAGCGCAAAAAATGGGTGTATCTCAACAGGAATTCCACAGAACAGGGGCAGCCACAGTGAATTACTGTTTGGTACCATTACTTCTGGCACTCCCTATTTTTCCTTCCAGGATTAGTGAGTGGATGATCTCATGGATGATCCCATCCAATTAGGAATCACATGATGATATGGCACTGCAGCAGCACATATCCAATCAGATTTGCCTACTTTATGGCCTCAGACACAAACATGGAGGTCAAATTAGGGCAGCTGGGAATGGGTGCAATGCTTTATAGATTAATCACATATGTGGTCCTAGCCAATCAGGGATGATACTGTGAATTGAGTATGACAATGCAGTGCTTTGAAAGCACATGAAGGCAAGAGAACGCAAATCAAATTAAAGACAAAGATAATCACAATATATGCATTTTAGTTCAAATTCTACCCTAGTAGGGTACACATTACTTGGCTGGAGAGCTGCTTTGCAAAACTTGGAGAAGTGCACATTTTAAAGGATGGCTGTGTTTTGGTTCATCTATTGTTTCAGAAAGTACAAATCAGATAGGCTCTCTTTTCAAAGCGAGCTGAATCAAATTTCTTCCTCTTCCCTACTCATCACAGTGCAACTAGGCACTTGTTTACGAGAACATATTCTGTCCCAGCGGACTAAACACTACATACATACTCTCCCCTACCACTCCATAAAAAGAGCTGGAAGCTTTCTTGAAAAACAAAAGTCACTAAAACTAAATTTATCTATCTATCATCTATATCTATCTATCTATCATCTATCATCTATCATCTATCATCTATCATCTATCTATCTATCTATCTATCTATCGTCTATCGTCTATCTCTATCATCTATCTATCTATCTATCATCTATCATCTATCTCTATCTATCTATCTATCTATCATCTATCTATCTATCATCTATCTATCTATCATCTATCTATCTATCTATCTATCTATCTATCTATCATCTATCTATCTATCTATCTATCTATCTATCATCTATCTATCTATCATCTATCTATCTATCATCTATCTATCTACCTACCTATCTATCTATCCATCATCTATCTATCTATCATCTATCTATCTATCTATCTATCTATCTATCATCTATCTATCTATCTATCTATCTATCTATCTATCTATCTATCATCTATCTATCTATATCATCTATCTATCTCTATCATTTATTTATTTATTTATTTATTTATTTATTTATTTATTTATTTATTTATTTAAAATATGAACCTGGTAGAGGCAAGTGATAAAAGAGTTCCTGAATAGTACAATTTCAGTTTGTGGATGAGACAGCTCCTGTCTGAATGCTCCACTTGGGAAAATAAATATTGTAACTCAAAAGCCTGTATTCCCTGCACATAGAAAACTGAGTTTGAATGCTTCTTCATGATGTGCTTTTCTGTGCAGAGAGATGGACCCCCCCCCATTTCCCCTCTTTGCAGACTATGGAATGCAGTACGTGAGGGGGTGGGCTCTGAAAACCAGAGGGTATGGAATGGAGTGTTCTAGGGAAAAAAAAGCATGGCTGGCTGGAACACTGGAGAGTTTTTAATGTCTGATGTTTTATTGATTTTTTTATTATTATTAACATTAATTCTGTTGGGAGCCGCCCAGAATGGCCGAGGAAACCCAACCAGATGGGCGAGGTATAAATAAATTATTATTATTATTATTACTCCTATTATTATTATTAGAGAGGACTACCCCATTCTACAACTATGCAAAACATTTGTTGTCAGTCCCGCTTGTTACTTTCTTGTTTTCTTGTTTCAGAGTTCAGTGATTGAGAAAGAGACACCTAATGATTTACTGTAGTAGTAGTAGTAGTAGTAGTAATAATAATAATAATAATAATAATAATAATAATAATAATAATAATAATAATAATAATAATTTATTTATACCCTGCCCATCTGGCTGGGCCTCCCCAGCCACTCTGGGCGGCCTCTAACGAAACATTAAAATACAACAGTCCGTCAAACATTAAAAGCTTCCCTAAACAGGGCTGCCTTCAGATGTCTTCTAAAAGTCTGGTAGATGTTGTTCTCTTTGACATCTGGAGGGAGGGTGTTCCACAGGGCGGGTGCCACTACCGAGAAGGCCCTCTGTCTGGTTCCCTGTAACTTGGCTTCTTGCAGCGAGGGAACCGCCAGAAAGCCCTTGGAGCTGGACCTCAGTGTCCAGGCAGAACGATGTGGGTGGAGATGCTCCTTCAGGTTTACTGGAACGAGGCCATTTAGTATTAGTACAGTGGTACCTCGCAAGACGAATGCCTCGCAAGACGGAAAACCCGCTAGACGAAAGGGTTTTCTGTTTTGGAGGCGCTTCGCAAGACGAATTTCCCTATGGGCTTGCTTCGCAAGACGACAGCCCATAGGGAAATATCCGGGACAGCGGGGAAGCGCAGCGCGTCTTCCCCACTGTCCTCGGACCTCCTCCGAAGCTGGGCGGTGGGGCGGGAACGCCTCCTCCCGCCGCCGCCGGGCTTCGGAACGCTGCTCCGAAGCCGGGCGGTGGGGCGGGAACGCCTCCTCCCGCCGCCGCTGGGCTTCGGAACGCTGCTCTGAAGCCGGGCGGGGGGGCGGGAACACCTGCCCCCGCCGCCGGGCTTCGGAACGCTGCTCCGAAGCCGGGCGGGGGGGCGGGAACACCTGCCCCCGCCGCCGGGCTTCGGAACGCTGCTCCGAAGCCGGGCAGGGGGGCGGGAACACCTTCTGAAGGCGGGCGGGGGCGAAAGTCTTTGTCCCCCCTGCCTGCCTTCCCAGGGGCTTTTAAATCGCCCTGGACAGCGGAGAAGTCCTCCGCTGTCCCGGGGCGATTTTAAAATGCCGCCCGCCAGCATTTTAAGATCGCCTGGACAGCGGAGAAGTCCTCCGCTGTCCCGGGGTTTTTTAAAATGCTGGGCGTGGGAAGAAAAGCCCTTGTCCCCCCCCCCCCAGCCTTCAGAAGAGGTCCGGGGACAGACTGTCCCCGGACCTGGTCTGAAGGCGGTTTCCCTAGGAACGCATTAATTGATTTTCAATGCATTCCTATGGGAAACCGTGCATCGCAAGACGAAAAACTCGCAAGACGGAGAGACTTGCGGAACGAATTAATTTCGTCTTGCGAGGCACCACTGTATGTCTAGTTCAAGACTAGTTCAGAAGCAACTATCAGTAATGGGTTGAAGAGCTCCACATTCCCTCCAAAGAAAGGAAACATTTAAGAGAGAGATCACTTAAAAGTGATGGGCTGGAAGGTACATTGAGCCTGCAAACTGCTCTCTCTGTGCTGGCCAGGGCTAATGTGGCCAAGACAATCAGGAGGGTACCAGTATGAAGAAGGCCACTTGCTCCTCCTCCATTTCCTCCAGTTCATGAATCACCCAACCCCTGGTGGCCTGAAGTACAGAAATTCAGGAAGAGCTTTACACTTTGTGCTGATCTGTACAAACTGAACATTGGCTTCTGTTAAATAACTAAGCACATCAACCCTTTCCTTAAAAGTAAAACAAAAGAAATCTAGGTAATAATCATTTGTGCCTTATATTTCAAACAATTGGTGATAGGTACACTGGCAGGACCCCAGCTAGAAGTAACCCTTTCCAGAGCACAAATGCAGCAACTGTCCACTGATTATCACACTTAATCATTCTCCTTGCACTGGAATCAATGACAGGGTGGTTAAAGGTCTATCTAGTTGGCCGTTCCTCCATTAATGAGTTTATAACAAAGCTGCCACCATAATGTTTTAGTGTTGCGTTCCCCTCCCTACACTTTTTATTTTATTTTATCGATTTCAATAAAAAGGGTAATTTGAAGACAGACTGGGGTGACATATTTGGGAAGATGACTGCACAACCGGGGGCAGGGGGAAAGTGGGCGCATAAAGGGCAAACACAGGGCACACAGAAGGAAAAATGAGGTTTGCAGCTCGTTTGTAATTTTTATGGAGCTTGTGTGTTTTGTAAGCTCAGCCCATAATAAGTAAAAGACATATTAAGGCCCAAGCACAGCCATATCTCCTGCAAAAGCAGAGTTGTGTGTCTGAACCAACTTTAATCAGTGAGCCAGTGTAGTGTAGGAATAGTGTGGGTGGCTTTTCATAGTCAAGGGGTGGCTTTAAAAAATTTGACAAATTCGTTGAGAGGGCTGTCAATGGCTTCTAGCCCTGATGGCTACGTTCTGCAGTAAAGTTCCTGAATACCAGTTGTTGGAAGCCACAGGAGGGGAGAGAGCACTTGTCCTCCGGTCCTGCTCACAGGTTTTCCACAGGCATCCAGGTGTCCACTGTGAAAAGAGGGAGCTGGATGAGATGGCCCACTGGCCTGATCCAGTGCGATCTTCTTATATTCTTATAAGGCTTACACTGAAATCTTGACACAGTTCTGAAGAGTGCCCTGGGCCTGTCACTGTCTCTTGGTCAAATCTCCTTTGTTGTGAAGACAAGGCAAAATGAACTCATGGATGCCTTGAACTCCTCAAGGGAATGGTGGGAGACAAGTATCACAACGATGTTTTAGAATGTTTTGCAATCTGGATGCAAACAAGGAATCAAGCTGATATGTGTCACCAAAAAGCCATTCCATCTGCACTCGAGTAATAAATTAACAGTGGTACCTCGGGTTACAGACGTTTCAGGTTACAGACGCTTCAGGTTGCAGTCTCCGCTAACCCAGAAATAGTACCTCAGGTTAAGAACTTTGCTTCAGGATGAGAACAGAAATCTCACAATGGTAGCGGGAGGCCCCATTACCTAAAGTGGTACCTCAGGTTAAAAACAGTTTCAGGTTAAGAATGGACCTCCAGAACGAATTAAGTTCTTAACCTGAGGTACCACTGTACACAGAATGGGGAACCAGGCCAGAGTAAACAGCTTTATAGGACCAAATAATACTCCATTGGCCTCCCTGTGTCCCCTGAACTTTGCTTTGATAGCTGCAGAACCACCCTCTGACCACTTTCAATGCTTGTTCTTCAATGCAAGGGAGAGCCAATCAGCAGCTCCTTTCCCTGGCAACCCACCATGATGGTCTAAGGGGTAATGTGCCTGGTTTCTCCCTGGTAGAGAGTTCACTGTGTTCTCCTGAACTCACTTCTCCTGTTACTGATTATTCACAAATTTGATTTTGATTTTTGGTATCTTTTTGCCATTAGGCATCTTGAAAACTCTTCCTTCTCTGTGTACAAAAGATTTACTCAGAGCAGGTGCCCGACAAATATTGCTGGACTCCAACTCCCATCATCCTTGACCATTGGCCATACTGGCTGGTGCTGATTGTAGTCTAACAATATATAGAGGGCACCACACTGGTTACACATGCCACAGAGCAGCGGTTCCCAAACTTATTTGGCCTACCGCCTCCTTTTCAGAGAAAAATCACTCCGTACCCCCTGGAAATCTATCTTCTTTCAACTGACTTGACCATTGATCAGTTATAACTTTCATTTTGTGTGTTTTTGGAAAATAAAGTAAGTCCTAGGATTTGCTGACCAGAAGGTCGGCAGTTCGAATCCCCATGACGGGGTGAGCTCCTGTTGCTCGGTCCCTGCTCCTGCCAACCTAGGAGTTCGAAAGCACATCAAAGTGCAAGTAGATAAATCGGTAGCGCTCTGGCGGGAAGGTAAACGGCGTTTCCGTGTGCTGCTCTGGTTCACCAGACATGGCTTAGTCATGCTGGCCACATGACCCGGAAGCTGTACGCAGGCTCCCTCGGCCAATAAAGTGAGATGAGTGCCCCAACCCCAGAGTCAGCCATGACTGGACCTAATGGTCAGGGGTCTCTTTAACTTTACCTTTACAGTGGTACCTCAGGATGCAAACGGGATCCGTTCCAGAGCCCCGTTCGCATCCTGAAGCGAACATAAGTCGTGTCCGCACATCTGCGCATGTGCAGGTCATGTTTTGGCGCTTCTGCGCATGCGCGTGACATCATTTTGATGGTTTGCGCATGCACGCACAGCGAAACCCGGAAGTAACACGCTCAGTTACTTCCAGGTTGCTGCAAAGAACAACCCGAAAATGCTTAACCTGAAGCGTATTCATCCCCGGGGTATGACTGTACTAGTAAAAAAAGTGTGGCACTTACCATAACAACTTCATGGTGAGTACTGCCACCTTTTTTTCTAGAAGCAAAACACTGATCACTATGACTTTAACTCTATGTTACACCAGTAAGCGTTATTACACAACAGATGAAACATGTACAAATGGTTTTTCAAAACTGGATGAGAAGGTGGACTAGGCTCCAGGATTAAAAACCCACGGGGTAGACCGGAATGAAGCCTGTCGGCTCAGTCCAATCCACCCCAGGGCAGGGCAGCGCCAGTGCCAGCGCCGCAGCCCGCCTGCCAATGGCCAAATAAGCAGACAAGCTGCAATCCACTTCCTGGGCCTAGGTGAAGCTGAAACCCCATGCCTCCAGCCCGGCCACTGGGTCCAGGGGAGGCGTTGTTGCTGTCCCACAGCAGCGCCCAGTCTGGCAGTAAGCATCATTACAGAACAGATGTACAGTGGTGCCTCGTAAGACGAAATTAATTCGTTCTGCGAGTTTTGTCGTCTTGCGATTTTTTTCGTCTTGCGAAGCACGGTGTCGGGAAAGTTTTGGAAAAGCTTCAAAAAGTCTTTAAAAACCTCAAAAAAGGCTACCACACCACGTTCTATGAGTTGCTCCTCGAAGTCAAGTCGCAACTGTATTAGCGGTGTTAAGAAAAAGGAAACAAACTTGCAAGACGTTTCCGTCTTGCGAAGCAAGCCCATAGGGAAAATCGTCTTGCGAAGCAGCTCAAAAAACCAAAAACCCTTTCGTCTTGCGAGTTTTTTGTCTTGCGAGGCATTCGTCTTGCGAGGTACCACTGTAACATGTATGAATGGTTTTTCAAATTTTTATTCTCTTCTTTATGCTTCTACCACCCCTTATTTATATTCAATGCCCCCCAATTCAATGCCCCCCAAGGCAACTGCTGTCCCCCTGGATTGCTCTAGCATCCCCCGGGGGTGGTATCACCCACTTTGGGAAACATTGGCATAGAAGAAAAGGCAAAGCAAGTGTTATTTTAATTCCACAATGCTGCTCTATTTTTTATTGAAAAAATAAAACATATTGATGCAAGAGTAGATATTTAAAATACAGAGCTTGGGAAAGTATTCTTGTCAGACATTGTGGTATGTGGCTCCTGGCCATTTGAGATTGTATCCTGAGCTCCTTAAAGTATTCTGGGCTTTTGGAAATACTAGCCTAAGCAGTTCTGAGTAATATTTCGGGAAAGTATTATATTGGCTTTAGCTACTATAAGTCTAGAATTAGTAACAAAACTCCAGTCAAGTACCTGATGAAAACAAGGCATTCTTAAAAGATGGGGGTATGTTTAAAAGCAACACACCCTGGGGCTGTATGAAAGATCCCCTGATTTCAAAAGATGGGATTAGGAAGAAATGCCATTTTTTCAAGAGCCTCTCCCTTGAAAAAGAAAAGAAAAATAAAGCAAATGTTAAGAAGCTTGACAATCAAAGTCCACCATTTTACGATTATTTTCAGATTTTGTTAATTAATTGATAAGCCATACACAGGGCACAATCCATTCAATGTTAAGAGTTCTTAAGTGCCCTTGATATGCTTCTGAATGTCAGTTGCTGGGAACTGCAGGAGAGGAGAGTGCTGTTGTGCTCATAACATGCTTAAGGGCTTTCCATAGGTTCCCTGTTATGAAGGGGGTGAAGACTGGGCTGTAGTGTGTAGGGAGAAAAGGCAAGAAGGCTAAAAACCCAACCCAACACTGCCACGTGAAAAAATCAAGGCAGCCCTAAAGACCAGAGGGAGGGATTGGAGAGAGGACGACATCACAAGTGCTGTCCAATCAGCAATGCTCACAGCAGGCTTTTGATGCAAAGTCATGTAGCTTTCTCTTCTCTTCGCTTAACTCTGAAGAGGAAAATATGCATTTGTGTTAAGTGTTCCTGCAGGCTTCTCATAGCTATCTGGTTGGGCACTGTGAAAACAGGATGCTGGTCTATATGGGCTATGGGCCTGATTCAGCAGAGCTCTTGTGTGAATCTTCATCTGATTCCAGTGGGAGAATTCTTGGCATTGAAATGGTGGCTTAAATAAAAAGTATTTAATTTGGCTGTATTCTACCCATGCTGCCTTTTGAGAGAAAACATGCCTAAGGTGATGAATGCCACCAACATCACAATTAAGTAGCCTTAAAAAACATGGAATAATTAGTTGAAAACAATAAGTAATATTATTAATGACTAACTACAAGGCCACTAATTACCAATGAAGTGCTTTGACAAGGGATGTTGGGAGAATTCTGAGAAAAGCAGAAATGGGAACAGAAATTGACAATGTTTGTTTAGTCTTCCCATGTCCAGAATGGAAATCGATCAATTTAATACAATCAGCATTTGTTGCTGTTGTTTCTTTCAGCCTACAAATGATACATAATTGATTATGTTTTCCCCTATTTGAATTGCATTGCATTCTGATTCCTTTGCACTGAAATGAATGGGGTGTAATAATGTAATGTAATGTAATGTAATGTAATGTAATGTAATGTAATGTAATATGTAAATTAATTATGTAAGTTATGTAATTTCACCATAAAGTAGCTTTGGGCAGTAGATGCAGTGGAATGGAAACAGAGCTGCATGCAACAAATACAAGGTGGAATAAGAGAGGCCTCTTTACATCCTTAGCTTTGACTACTCTACAACATCATGCAAATTCTGACTGCTGAATAGAAAGAAAGCGCACTCTGGTCACTGCAATGAGCCAGGAAGTCAAGGGTTCCTGGAAGTTTATATCCTTTGCCTCTAAAGAAGAACACAATTGTGAAGGGAGACCAGTCTGGCCCATCCATCAGCCAAAGAAAGATGGCCCACCTCTGTAGTCCCTGAGTAACTAGCAGTTGGAGCTTTCCAACAGCTGTCCCTTCTGACAGAGAAGGGTAAACAAGCTCCCTACATCTGCTCTGTCTTTGCTGGTCCATGACAGATCATTCATCTTTGTTTAAAAATAAAATTGGGGGGGGGGATCACTGTGGCCTGCAAGACCATGGGTTATCTCCCACTAAGCTATACTTCAAGTAAAATTAATGTTTTGTAATTAAATTTGGCCCGTTGATGTCCAATTAATAAGGTCTACTCAGAGTAGAACTTTGTTGGATCCGTCAGACCCATTGAAATTAATGGATCTAAATTAGTTGAATGACACTGCTCTATTCTAACATCAAAATGGCTACAAGAAGTCCATATCCACACATGAAGGACCACTTGTATCCATCATTTTTCTACCCGAAAATGAAGATCTTCAGTGAAGGGCCTGCTGTAGGAGCCTCCATCATCTGAAAAATAGGGCCTTTTCAGTGGTGGTACCCTGGTTGTGGAATGCTATCCACAGTGCATATTAGAATCATAGAATGGTAGAATTCTCCTTTCAACACCAGGCAAATGCCATTTTAATTTCCCCAAACTCTTTTTATGGCTATACTACTTTTAGCTCACTATATTTGTCATATTACCATGTTATTTATTTTATTATTGTTATTAACTGCCCTGGAATATATAACACAATGACCATGCATTGCTATCCAACTGAGTTACAATCGGAGCAGACCCATTTAAAGCAGTGGAGATGTCTGATTTTGGTCCATTAATTCTTGGTGGGTCTATTCTGAGTAGAACTTAGTTGGATACAACAACCCCAACAGAGCTATTGAAATTAATGAACCACATTTGGTCACGTCCATTCATTTCCAATGGGTCTACTTTGAGGATGACTAACACTGGATGCAAACCCAGCTTTTAAAATAAAGTTACCCTAAGAAACAAACAAACAAACAGGCCGTTTTGATGTGCTTTTGCATGGAGAATGCATGGTTCATTTAAAAACAACAACACGAAATCTGTTTAAAGCTGCCAAATCAGTGTACTTTAAGACAGAAAGAGGGGGAGAGAAAGAGAAAACACCACACACCCACACAACGAAAGCTTTGTGGCTGATGTATGTACTTGGCAAGCTATGAAGAAAGGGGGAGAGGGAAACAGACAGTGGTGCTTCTTTTTAAATGAGCGCTCAGCCAAGCAGAGATCAGGGCAGAGTTCACATTATCGGCTGGTGTACCTCACCTGGGGGCTGGGTTATTGATAACTCTGTCATCCCTCCTAATATTGGAGGGGTAATAGCACTCACTGATTAGCCCACTCTCGAGCTATTAACAGCATTTCTTATCCCTTTTATAAGAGGTTCTTAGTCAGCGGATGGAACAAAGGCGGCCTTCAGCACGGCGAAGCCTAAATTGCGGCCGAGTATTCGAAGGGCCTGAAAGGCACAACTGTTACACTTGCAGGAGCCTTCCAAGGCGGAGAGAGGAGAAATGTCAAAGGTTACTTGCCAGTGTTATCTGAAATGAGTGGGGTGCAGGTCCCTCCCTGCGATGACAGAAGGTTGCGGAGAAATTACAGAAAATTGCCTGTTTTGTCAACATTTTCTCGGGAGGTTGAGAGGAGAAAGAAGGGCATCTAGTTTCAGGGAGTTAAAGGGGCTCAGTCATCCAGGAATTGGCTGACAAACACTCTATTATTTCGGCTATGTAAAAAAGTGATATTTTATATCATTTCTTTGAGCGATTGTTAAGTGACTGGAGAGAGCGACTTTGACGTACAAGATAATTCCGGTAATATTTCCAGTTTCAAGGCAGACCATCCCCTCCTTAGCTCTGTTTTATCCAAAACTGAATTCCCCATTTGCTCTCCTGCACCCACCCCCTTTCTGCAAGCTGGACATGTAGCAGTCTTTGTGAAAGAAGCGGGGCACCGATGGTGAAGGAACAACTTGTCTGTTCCAGAGTTAAAGTGAAAAGCAAATATGGATGCATAAAAGCTCTGGTGAGAGCCATGTTTTAAAATAAATGAGAGTAATGGTCAAGCTTAAAGATGCAATAAGGACTAGGTTTGCACAAGGAAGGTTTGAGAGGGGTATGGGCAAGGTTTTTATCTTAATTTACGACCACTGACCACACAATCACTGACATACAGTGGTACCTCTGGTTGCAAACGGGATCCGTTCTGGAGGCCTGTTTCCAACATGAAAGGAACGCAACCCGCAGCAACGCACAGGCGGGTTGCGATTCAGCGCTTCTGCGCATGCACATGATGTCATTTTGTGCATCTGTGCATGCGCAAGCGGCGAAACCCGGAAGTAACCCTTTCCAGTACTTCTGGGTCATCACGGGACACAACCTGAAAAAATGTAACATGAAGCAAAGGTAACATGAGGTATGACTGTATTTGCTTATCACTTTCTGATTTTCGTTTGAATGATATGCTTTCAGCAACTCTGGTCCATGCTTAATGTGTCATGCTTAAGGACATCATTTGGGCCCTGAAATCTCAAGTTGTGGGATTCCCCTGACCTGCAGCCCTACTGAGAACTAAACATACACAGATTGAATGTAAAATCCATTTTACCAAATAACAGAGCTACAATTTTCAGAGTGGTTAAGCAATCAATCCCACTTCACAGGGAACTTGGGGAATTGTACCTCTTGGATGAGAATGGGGATCTCTCACACCTTTTGACTCCCTTAAAAAACTAGAAGTTCCCAGAATTCTTCAGGGGAATCTATGGCTCTTTAAAGTGGTGTCATGGCACTTTAAATGTAATGTGTGGATGTGGCCTCAATCTGATCGTGCAGTGATTTGTTGCAGAAGTAGTGGCGTTTGGCTTTGCTACCTTTTGCCATCTCAGTGAAGCACCTTGTTTTAGGAAAGAAAGAAAGAAAGAAAGAAAGAAAGAAAGAAAGAAAGAAAGAAAGAAGTGGTCTTGGGTGATTGAAAATGGGACATTTTTCCCTTTGGAGAAAGGCAGCCTTTTTAAAGCCAAACATTCAAAGGGAGCTGACTATTACGACTCATTTAGAACAGTGGTGATTTGTGTATGACGGGATGTCAGTCTGACATGTTCGGAAATGTGATACCGCCATACATGTGATCTCTGGGCTCATTTCATTTGCTGACTAGGCAACTCACCTTGTGACCTCCGCAGTAACATAACTTGGCTCTTTCCAAGCACCAGATGTCAGTTTCATTAGCCTGAACCAGGCTATTTTGCCATGTATTAAAGTTCTGAGTTACACAAAATTGCTCTTCAAAAAAATATTTTAAAAAAATAGAGAGAGAGAGAGAGAGAACCTTTCCAACAATACCTTACAATCACCTAATCCTTTAAGTTTGTCAATATTGGCATTCTCTTCCAAATTCACCTTGGCTGCCGTTAGTTATCAGACATCTTAGATTTAGGAATTTCCCTCTGCAAGGGAATGCTTTTTCTTTCTTACAATTTTGTTTCAATATGTTGATTTAAAGGAGGAATTTTTCCCCCTTTTTTTACTGCTCTGTGTTAATATAATATGCTTCTCACAAATCATCTCCATTGTCACTAAGGATAAGAGACGTCATCCCATAAGGGACACATTCTTATCATATTTTTAAAGCATCATGGCACCACTTTAAACAGTCATAGCTTCCCCCAAATAATTCTGGGAGCTGTAGAGGGAGGAGGATGGGGATAAAACTAGAATACTTTGGCACTGCCTGTCCTTTGTTCTGGTTCTGATTGACTCTAGATCTGCCTGTCACTGGTTTCCTGCCTTCTGCCCTACCAGTTCCAATGGGCACCAGCCACCACTGCTTCCAGCAGCTGCCTGTGGCTCACTACTAACAGACAGTGGTTCTTGGTGTGTAGTTAGGGATGTTACAGATACATAAACATGTTCCTACTAACCTCTGTGAAGTGTTGGAGAGGACACATGCAGACACGGACACACAAACACACAAAGAATTCTACCAGCCTATGCTTATCTGTTTTGGTATGGCACCCAGTACTTTTTCTCTAAAAAATGTTTAGGAGTACTCTCATTTCCCTACTCATATTGAAATACTGCCCCTCAATGAGGCAAAACTTAGATTCACAAAATGTTTAGGGGTATGCATCCCCCCACGTCCCCCTAGAAAAAAGCACTAATAGCACCCCTATTCCTTCCTTAGTTGTGTTTCCAGGAGCCTAATGATATGCATTCTCCAGTTGCTTAACATAACTAATGTGTCATTCATTTGTCAGATCAATGTGTTGGCCCAGCCTTCATCTTGCTGTATCCTGCAATAAGATTCCTGTTGCAAGTCACAGCGTTTTTCAACCTTCTGATGCATGATAGTGAGATGCTCCGATAAACTGGAAAACGCTGCAGGGCGTCCTCTTTAGGAATCACCATTTCTCATGTGCCTTGAAAGACTTCTGGCTGCCTGGAGTTTCCTGCAAGGCAATGATCAAAGGGGGAAAATTGCACATTCGTGCTATGATGAAATTAGATTCCGGAAGACCCCACCGGCATCAGTAGTATTGTGGTTGTGCACCAAGATATTGTACGTGGAAGGTTGTCTGTGTGAGGTAAATGGGTGATAATGGCTGGATTTCTGCTCATGGTTGATCAGCTCCATCTTTTCTAAGACACCCCCCCCACCATAAACCCCATATGTGCAAGCAGGGATATATGTGGTGCTTCTCTTGTGCTTAACATGGAAGCTGTGGTTCATGCAGAATGCCACAACTAGGGCTTAATTCACACAGCAGCTTATTCCTTTATTTCAGGGGTCGGCAACCTAAGGTCCATGGGCCACAAGCAGCCCACGGCCGTTGTTTAATTGGCCCATGAGCTGCCCCCGAACCGAGCTGCCCGCTCGATGAGTCCCTGCACGCTGTGCTAAACCAGTGCAGTGCCTAAACTTGCTTCCATGATGCCGGAAATTGTGTCTGCACAGACACAGATGCCAGAAATCGCAGGCAGGCGCACTTATTCGTGTGTGCAATCCAGCCCACAGAGGGATCTCTGCTGGAGTGAACTGGCTCAGGTGAGGTAAACCTTGCCAACCCCTGCTTTATTTTATTTTATTTTTAAGTTTTCAGCTTTACAATTACATCATTTTCCATTCTTATACAGTAGATCTTTTAGACTTCCCACCCAGCGTTCCATGTCAATTCTTTACACATCTAGCTTAGCTGCATATACATTTTAGAAGTGTGATACAGACGGTATCACACTTCTAAAAGATAAAGAAGCTATCGCATTGCGCTGGAAAGAACATTACCAACATTTCCTTAACCACAACTCCCCCGTAGCTGCTGAGGTCCTCTCACAAATTCTGCAAAAACAAGTTAGAGATTAGCTTGCAATATCTCCAAAGTTGTGTACAGCTATTAACCAAATGAAAAACAACAATGCCAGTGGACCTGATGGGATACCTGCCAAAATCTTCAAAGTGGGCGGAACTGAACTTACAGAACAACTTCACAAGCTCATTGAAAAAATCTGGGAAAGAGAAGAAATCCCAGCAGACTTTAGAGATGCCAAAATTATCAATCTCTTTAAAAAAGGTGACAGAACTGATTGTGGAAACTATTGAGGCATCTCTCTATTAGCTGTGGCCGGCAAAATTCTTTAAAAGATCTTAGCAAACCGTCCCGTAACAATATCCGAGGTGACCCTTCCTGAATCCCAAAATGGTTTTCGGCCTTCTAGGGGGACAGTGGACATGATTTTCACCGCTCGACAGCTTCAAGAAAAATGCAGAGAGCAAAACCAACCCCTGTATATGGCATTTGTTGACCTGACTAAGGCTTTCGACACTGTAAATCGTAATGCCCTATGGACTGTCCTTCTGAAAATTGGCTGCCCAGATAAATGATAATATGACAGCAACAATCACAGATAACAATGGCTCTCAAAGTGAACCATTCACAGTGGGATCAGGTATTAAACAGGGTTGTGTTATTGCCCCAACTCTACTCATAGTTTTCATTGCCATGATCCTATACTTTGTCGAAGGGAAACTCCCCACTGGAGTAGAAATCATATATAGCGGTACCTCAGGTTAAGTACTTAATTCATTCTGGAGGTCTGTTCTTAACATGAAGCACCAGTTTAGCTAATGGGGCCTCCTGCTGCCGCCACGCCGCCGGAGCACGATTTCTGTTCTCATCCTGAAGCAAAGTTCTTAACCTGAAGCAATATTTCTGGGTTAGCAGAGTATGTAACCTGAAGGGTATGTAACCTGAAGCGTATGTAACCTGAAGCGCATGTAACCTGAGGTACCACTGTACAAAATAACCCCTCTGCAGCGCCACAAATCCAACTCAATGGCGTAACGTTGGAAAATGTTGATCACTTCTCCTACCTAGGCAGTTATCTTTCCACAAGGGCCAACATTGATGCCGAAATCCAGCATCGCCTGAGCTCTGCAAGTGCAGCTTTCTCCCAATTGAAGTGCAGAATGTTTGAGGACCGGGGCATTTGCAGGGAAACCAAAATGCTTGTTTACAAAGCTATTGTACTGCCAACCTTACTATATGCTTGTGAAACATGGACCACTTATAAACGCCATCTCCAACTCCTTGAAAGATTCCATCAACAGTGTCTCTGAAATTTTTTACAAATCACTTGAGAAGACAGGTGAACTAATATCAGTGTACTGGAAGACGCAAAGATCACCAGTGTTGAAGCAATGATTCTTCAACATCAACTTTGTTGGACTGGTCATGTTGTGTGGATGACTGATAATCGTCTTCCAAAGCAACTACTCTATTCTGAACTTAAAAATGGAAAGCTTAATGCTGGTGGTCAACAAAAGAAGTTTAAAGACTGTCTCAAGGCAAATCTAAAAAAATGTAGTATGAACACTGACAACTGGGAAACACTGGCTTGCAAATGCTTCAGTTGGTAAACAGCCTTTACCAATGGTGTCATGGGATTTGAAGACACTCGAACTCAGGATGCAAGGGAGAAACGTGCTAGGAGGAAGGCATGCTTGGCAAATCCACACCGTGATCAACTCCCGCCCAGAAACCAATGTCCCTACTGTGGAAGGATGTGTGGATTCAGAATTGGCCTCCATAGTCATTTACGGACTCATTGTTAAAACCGTGTTTATGGAAGACAATCTTACTCGGCTACGCCAACGAAAAAGAATACATTAGTTCCTTCAGCTTATTTTCTACATTCTAATAACCCTTTTATATTGTCAACTGTTGGTCACAAGGTATCCCATGCCTGGAATTTATATTTAAGATCAAATTTTTGTAAGTATTCCTCTAAATACTCCCACTCACTCCTCGTCTGTTTGTCATCTTGGTTTTCTTATTTAAGATGTCATACTTGCAAGTTCTGCATATTCAGTGTATTTATTTAACTATTGTTCTTTTCCTGAGGTCTCTCTTTGTTTCAAATATCTCACCTATACTGTTATTGCCACTGTCATTGCATATGAAAATAGGTTGTGGCCTTTTTTGGTAACCCATTCCCAAGTACAGTATACCTAGAAGGAATGCTTCCAGTTTCTTGGACAATGTGAATTTAATGATTTTTTAAAAAATTGTTATACACCATTTCCCAAAAATCCTTTGCCCGGTTGCATTTCCACCATAAATGAATAAATGAATAAATGTACCATCTACTTCTAGGCATTTCCAACAAACTTTTAGCTTATTTTGTACATTCTGGCCAGTTTAACCATTGTCAAATACCATATATATTGCTTTTTTTTTTTTTGCATCTTTTATCTTATTTGATGCAGAAAAGTAGTCAAGGCTAATTGATGAAGAAGAGAGAACAGTGCAGCCTGTTTTCAGGAAGACGGCAGATGACTGCACCATTTTGCAAACCAGGATGGAGGCTCAGTGAAGAGGCTATCTTCCAGGCATTTGGGGACTTTTCAGTTAGGACAATAGGCAAGTAAGAGGTGACATTATAGAAGTTAATAAAGATAAATTATGAGAGGCATGGAGAAAGTGTAGAATAACCAGCCTCATATCACCAGGCACATGCAGTGTAGTTTAGGAGCTTTTACCACTTTGTAACTAAGCTACATTTTACTACCTGTGCTACCTTTCTGACTGATGTATGGAAAAGCACATGAATCTGACCTTTGGAGAGTTTGTAAGTAAATCATTTTAACTTACCAAACGTGGTCTTTTTCCTATGCTGGGGGGAGAGGGAAACTTTGGAATGAACTTTTAAAGGGAAGAATTTTGGAATTCACTAGGAAAGTCATATTGTAAAGACTTCATAGCCCATATTTCCGCACTTTATTTTCCTGCATATTTTGTGATTATAAATATCTGCTGAGGTTCTATTGCCAAAATGTACTTGCCTCACACTTGGATTTTGGCTCCAGGAAATTCTTCACCTTTTTTTGAACTAACATAAATTGGAAAGAGAGAGAAGTTTTTCTCCCTCTCTCGTAACACTAGAACTCATGGACATTCAGTGGAGCTGAATGTTGGAAGATTCAGGGCAGCTAATAAAATGACTTTTTCATGCAGCACATAGTTAAGCCATGGACTTCTCTTCCCCTGGAGGCAGTTACGGCTACCAACTTGGATGACTTGAACCAGGGTCGGCAACCTAAGGCCCATGGGCCAGAAGTGGCCCACAGAGGCCGTTTACCGGCCCACAAGCCGCCCCCGAACCGAGCCACCCACTCAACGAGTCCCCACGCACTGTGCTAAACCGACACAGCGCGGCACGGTGACTTTCTTCCGTGGCTCTGGAAAACACTTCTGCACATGCCAAAATGCCAGAAATCGCTTCTGTGCATGTCCACAGGGCTGGAAATAGCTTCTGCGCATGCCCAGATGCTGAAAATCGCTTCTGTGCAGGCGCGATTTTTGGCGTCTGGGCATGCGCAAAAGCGATTTCCAGCGCCGCAGACATGAGCAGACACGATTTTCGGCAACGTGCTGCGCTGGTCCGGCCCATGGAGGATCTCCGGGGGAGTGATCCGGCCCATGTGCCCGGTAAGCCTTGCCGACCCCTGGCTTGAACAGAGGATTGGTCAAATTCATGGGACTGAAAAGAGGATTTGACAAATTTATGAAGGACAAGGACAAGTTGGAGGAAGCAGTGCTTCTGAAAACTACTTGCTGGAAACAGCAAGAGAAGAGAGCACAGTGGTACCTTAGGTTAAGAACTTAATTTGTTCTGGAGGTCCGTTCTTAACCTGAAACTGTTCTTAACCTGAGGTACCACTTCAGCTAATGGGGCCTCCTGCTGCCGCCGCGCCACCAGAGCACGATTTCTGTTCTCATCCTGAGGTATAGTTCTTAACCCGAGGTCCTATTTCTGGGTTAGCGGAGTCTGTAACCTGTAGCATATGTAACCTGAAGCATATGTAACCTGAAGCGTATGTAACCTGAGGTACCACTGTACTCTTGTGTTTGGGTTCTGCTTGTGGGTTTCCTGTAGACATCTGGCTGACCGCTGTGAGAACAGGATGCTGGACTAGGTGGGCTATTGGTCTGATTCAGCAGGGTTCTTCTTAATTATTTATTAAATTTGTATACTGCCAGCATACAGTTCAATATGGCTAACTTAACCCAACAACCCCCCCCACGCACAAACAAATCCCACTGCAGCCAGTCAACCAAAGACAAGCAACCACACCCCAGCCTAAGCCACTCCAACCTCTCTCACCACCAAGCAAACATAACAAGCGAATGGAAAGAGAACCTACTCAAGTGACGCTGACACAAACCTCCCACTAAGTAAAAGAACATAAGCTTCACTACCAGACCTTCTCTCCCGCCCCACCCCCTTTCATCCCAACCCTATACTGCATATAACACCAATGTCTCACAACAAATATGACTGAAGTTGCTGAATTGCAGCTTATCACTAAACGGAAAACTACGGAGAAACCTGGTCTTAATAGAGATATTGGATTCCTGCCTCATTACATATGCTAATCATCTGCATACTATCCCTTGCTTTTTCCTGCAGGACTAATTGCAGTCGTTAACAGTCGTCAACAGTCAATCACCCATCTCCTACTACCCTCCTGAGAAAAAACCCCACCCTCCCCTCCCACTACATATAAGGGTCTGGTGACTTTTGTTCCAGTATATCTGAAGAAGTGTGCATGCACACGAAAGCTTATACCCAGAACAAACTTAGTTGGGCTCTAAGGTGCTACTGGACAATTTTTTTTAATGTATGTCAACAAATATAACTGATTGGTAGAAAAAACAACCTGAAGAAAGAGGCAATGCATGTGCTTTTGTAAACGAAGAAAATCTTTAATAAAAATTAATAATAATAATAATAATAATAAGAAGAAGAAGAAGAAATAATAATAATTTATTATTTGTACCCCGCCCATCTGGCTGGGTTTCCCCAGCCACTCTGGGGGGCTTCCATAGAAACCAAAAATACACTAAAATATCACACATTAAAGACTTCCCTGAACAGGGCTGCCTTAAGATGTCTTCTGAATGTCAGGTAGTTGTTTATCGCTTTGACATCTGATGGGAGGGCGTTCCACAGGGCAGGCACCACTACCGAGAAGGCCCTCTGCCTGGTTCCCTGTAGCTTTGCTTCTCTCAATGAGGGAACCGCCAGAAGGCCCTCGGCACTGGACCTCAGCGTCCGGGCAGAACGATGGGCGTGGAGACGCTCCTTCAGGTATACTGGGCCGAAGCCGTTTAGGGCTTTAAAGGTCAACACCAGCACTTTGAATTGTGCTTGGAAACGTACTGGGAGCCAATGTAGGTCTTTCAAGACCGGTGTTATGTGGTCTCGGCGGACGCCCCCAGTCACCAGTCTAGCTGCCGCATTCTGGATTAGTTCTGGATTAGTTGTAGTTTCCGAGTCACCTTCAAAGGTAGCCCCACGTAGAGCGCATTGCAGTAGTCCAAGCAAGAGATAACTAGAGCATGCACCACTCTGGCGAGACAATCCGCGGGCAGGTAGGGTCTCAGCCTGCGTACCAGGTGGAGTTGGTAGACAGCTGCCCTGGATACAGAATTGACCTGCGCCTCCATGGACAGCTGTGAGTCCAAAATGACTCCCAGGCTGTGCACCTGGTCCTTCAGGGGCACAGTTACCTCACTGAGGACCAGGGAGTCCTCCACACCAGCCCGCCCCCTGTCCCCCAGAAACAGTACTTCTGTCTTGTCAGGATTCAACTTCAATCCATTAGCCGCCATCCATCCTCCAACCGCCTCCAGGCACTCACACAGGACCTTCACCGCCTTCACTGGTTCTGATTTGAAAGAGAGGTAGAGCATACATAAAATGTATGAGAGAGGTAGAGGTAGAGCATACATAAACATAAAAATACAAAAACAAGAGCACAAAATGCATTAAACAAAAACAAACCAATAGTCCCCCTTCCACAAACACATTTAAAAGGCCATAGAATGTTCAATCAGGCAAAGGCCTCCTTACGGAGAAACATTTCTGCCTGGTGCCTAAATATATGTAACAAAGGTGCCAGGTGAGCCCCCTTTGGAAAGCATTCCACATAGGGACCCACAGCAGAGAAGGCCAAGTATTATGTTGCTGCCCTCCAGACCTTTGCAGAGGAGGCATGCAAAAAAGGGCCTCAGAAGGTGATCACAGGGTTCATGCTCATGTTCCATGCAAACTACAAAGCCCAGACCACTGTGACATCTCTTTAACTCTTTGCTCCCTGAGGGTCTGATGCAGCTGATAGGTGGTTTTCCCATCTGGCACAATTTCAGTTCTTCAGCTTCCAAAGCACAAAGCTGAATCTTTGGAGATAATGGCCTGGAAAGTAATTCCCTCCATGGCCTAATCAGCCCTGAAAGACTTTCAGCAACTCAGCAGGATCTTATTACTCTCTTCTGCCCCCCAATAGCTTCTGAGTATGCAAAGGTCTCTTTCTGCTTCCTGAAGCTACTTCTGCTTCCCATCTTAAGGAAGAAATCTGAATCATTGCAGAACGCCGTCGTGTGTCACGTATTTTTGGCTGCTCCCTCACAACACCCAGCCATAGCTTGAGTGAGCCTGTGATGACCTCAGGATTTGGGCCTCTACAGATGGCATTTCAAACAGGGCCCTCCCTAAGCTCTCTGTGGTTCTTTTCTCCAGCTGTGAGCCAATGCATGCCTTTTCTTTTTCTGTCTTTCTCCCAGCATGCAATGCTTAAGTGAGAGGGATATGATACAGGGCTAAGGGCTGGGAAATATCATGCCGTAGGTCTCTCACTATGCCCCAGAGGAGCCCGAACGGCACACGGACCCCACTTAAGGGAAGCAACGCTGGAAGCAGGAATAAATCAGCGGCCCATCGTGATGTGAGAGGAGCTGGGGTTTAATAGCTTTCCCAGCCCCTCCCAGGCCGCTGTGGGAAACATGATGAGGCTGTAGGTGCATTATTTGTCGTTCTGGTGTCAGAAGGAGATTAGAGGGATTTGTTACCACATCCTGCATGAGCCAACAATACTAGTAATGCTAAAGAGGAGAGGGGAGTCAAAGAGGCTTGCGGATTGACGCAGACTCAGTTTTGGTTGGCTTTATGACTCATGATTCCAGATCTACCCATCTGCCTTGAACATCTCTTAAAGATGGAGCAGGCTTGTTCTCTGTTGCTGCAGAACAGGGTTTGGGGAACCTGAGGCCTGGGGGCTGAATGCAGCATTCTGGTCCTCTCTACCTGGCCCTGGCTTGAAGACAATTCCAAGAGCCAGGTGGTTGTTGTTGTTGTTTAGTCGTTTAGTCGTGTCTGACTCTTTGTGACCAGAGCACGCCAGGCACTTCTGTCTTCCACTGACTTCCGCACTTTGGTCAAACTCATGCTGGTAGCTTCGAGAACACTGTCCAACCATCTCGTCCTCTGTCGTCCCCTTCTCCTTGTGCCCTCCATCTTTCCCAACACCAGGGTCCTTTCCAGGGAGTCTTCTCTTCTCATGAGGTGGCCAAAGTACTGGAGCCTCAGCTTCAGGATCTGTCCTTCCAGTGAGCACTCAGGGCTGATTTCCTTCAGAATGGAGAGGTTTGATCTTCTTGCAGTCCATGGGACTCTCAAGAGTCTCCTCCAGTGCCATAATTCAAAAGCATCGATTCTTCAGCGATCAGCCTTCTTTATGGTCCAGCTCTCACTTCCATACATCACTACTGGGAAAAGTATAGCTTTAACTATATGACAACAACAACCTAGCCCTTGGAATTGTCTTCAAGCCACACCCTTCACCAGCCTTGCTCCCCCCCCCCCATGTGTTTTTGCCTGGCCGGAACCTGTCCTTAAGGTCTGCCAATGAAGCTGAATGTTGGAAGATTCATGGCAGATTAAAAAAAAGCACTTCTTTGAGTAGTGCATAGCAGATCATGGAACTTGTTCCTGCCACAGGCAGTGATGGCCACCAACTTGGATGGCTTTGAAAGAGGATTGGACACATATGTGGAGGAGAAAGCTGTCAATGGATACTAGCCACGGTGGAAGCAATGCTCTGCCTCCACAGCCAGAGGCAGTAATGCTTCTGAATGCTAGTTGCTAGGAAGAAGAAGAAGAAGACGAGGAGGAGTAGGAGTTGGAGTTTGGATTTGATACCCCGCTTTATCACTACCCTAAGGAGTCTCAAAGCTGCTAACATTCTCCTTTCCCTTCCTCCCCCACAACAAACACTCTGTGAGGTGAGTGGGGCTGAGAGACTTCGAAGAAGTGTGACTGGCCCAAGTTCACCCAGCAGCTGCATGTGGAGGAGCGGAGAAGCGAACCCGGTTCACCAGATTACGAGTCTACCGCTCTTAACCACTACACCACGTGGGCTCTCAGGAGTCGCAAGAGGGGAGGGTGTTTTCTTCGGGTCCTGCTTTCAGGCTTCCCACTGTGGTGTCTGGCTGGCCGCTGTGAGAACAGGATGCTGGGCTAGATGGGCCATTGGCCTGATCCAGCAGGGCTCTTTTTATTTTCTTATGTTGTGATGATAATGCCTCTTGTTGTTTTTTTTAAAAATAATTTTTATTAACTGGCCAATCACATCAAATTAAATCATATCACATAAATTCCGAATTACAAAGCCGAATTTTAAATTTTGTTGGGGGGACCCATATTTCAAGATCCGAAGGGGGATTCTGATCATCTTCTTGCTGCTGCGTTAATGTCCCAATGATGATAATGCCTCTTGGATGAGACTAGAGAGGGATGTGTCTGCCTGTGTAGAAAATAGCCTCTTGTAACAATGTAAAATATGTTGCTCCACACACTCTTGCCCCCGGCCCAACCCACCTTTAGTACCTGGTCCCTGGAATGTTGCCCAGAAGAAAATGATGCCCACCCTGCTCCAGAATTTTTTTTGGTGGAAATTGCAGGGAAACAAATTGGCTAAGCTTTAAGGAAAATATCCCAGTGTATGATCCATTTGACACTGGAGCAGTCTCTCTTTCGAGGAAGTGCTAGGCTCTGCTTTACTGGAGGAATTTTAAGCAGAGTCTCAAAAGGGCATCTTCCAGGTATGCTGTAGTTGCATCCTGCCTTTAGTGGTGTTGGGCTGTATTATTCTGTGATTTTGTTAGTCTGCTATATCTCCATCCTTGCCCACTACGCCTGGAATCTGTCCCAGCACTTAAATGAATTCCGCACGTGAGCCAAACGAGGGATAAAATGGGCTGCAAGTACAAAATGTGGTGTGGTGGTTAAAGTGCTGGACTGGACTAGGACCTGGGAGACCAGGGTTCAAATCCCAATCCCAGGAATCTCCCTGTGTGACCTTGGACTAGTCACTGGTTGTCGACTTAACCCACCTCACAAGGTAGTTGTGAGGATAATGTGGGGAAAAGGAAAACTGTATGCTACCTTGAGCGCCTTGGGGGAAAGGTGGGATACAAACAAACAAACAAACAAACAAACAAACAAACAAACAAGTGTGTGTGTGTGTGTGTGTGTGTGTGTGAACAAAACCCCCCACAAAATGATGTGGAAATATGGAGAACTGGAGACTGGAAAAATGAGAAACTGACAGAAATAAAATTAGACACACTCACCCATCCCTAGTAATGACATAGGAACATAGGAATACCGTCCATCTAACACAGTATTGGCTACAGTGACTGACACTGGCTCTCCAGGATTTCAGCCCCACCGGGAGATACCAGGGTTGAACTTTGGACTTCCTGCTCTCCAAGCAGATGCTCTACCACTTTGCTACGTTTCTTCCTCGGGTTTCTTCAATTCTTCATGCCCTTCTCTACCTTCCCCCTTCATAATACAAAAACGGGTGCCTATTTTCCATAAATATAAGCTTAGATATGTTCATTAGAAATACATAAGATATAAGTAAACCACAACAGCAGACAGAAGGCATAATGATAATCCCTAAGCATCATGGATCATGAAACAAAGCCTAAGGGAGTTCTCCCCCCCCCCATCCTCTGGTTTACAGGTGCCTCTCAGTAGTTGATGCATGCAACATTATGTGGCTGATACATACCCATAGAATTTTATAATCCATTTTACTACAATTATGATGTCTGTCACCACTGCCATCACCATTATTATCATTATTGCTGGCCAGGTGTGCACGGTTTAGATCTGTTGACAGCCAGTGTCTCTGCAACTACCTGAATCTGCCCAGTGGCGGCTGAGGAACAAAGCAAGCCTTAGGTCCAGAGACCCTCTTATGGAAATAACTACAAGGGTTTGATTGCAGTATTACAAGCTGGCCGCAGTACAGCCGCAAAGCTGATTGCAGTTAATGACACTCCGTCAGCAAGGAAAGGCTTGCGGAAAACGACCCGCTCCCTGAGCTGCTCTCCAAATTCCGCTCTTCACACTGAATGCTCCTTTGGTTCCAGATCAAATAGAGCTGTCTGTTGCTGGAGCCAAAGCTTTAGGGCAGCCACCTGGTGCTGAAACTTCAAGAGCCAATGTAAGACTTATTTCAGGTGCAAATCACTGTGCGTGCGTGTGGTTGTATGTGGTTGTTGCAATACAATGTGTGTGACATTTGGATCCACTGTGCCACAGGGAATTCAGTGGGACTTAAGCATGTGGAGGAATACAGCCTGGCTGTAATCTTCTACACTAGGGGTGGGGAAGTGGACCCAGCCCTCCGGCTGACATCCCCCAACCCTTGTCAATTACTTTGAGAGATGGATGGCCACCCACCCCTCAGTAGGTGTCCTGGTTCTTGCTGAATGAGGAACTTGATTTTGGATTTTAGTTTCTGCCCAAATCTTTCATGCTGAAACCAGTATAATACATAGGCTAGACAAGGGTCAGGAGGCATGGCAGGCAGATAACCTGGCTAGGCTAGCTAAAATGTTCATCCAACAAGTTCCCTGCCCTTTTCCTCTGAAGAACAGGGTGGCTGCAGCTTCAGTGTAGCAAGCGAGAAGCGTCCCTTGACTGTGCAAGCAAATGAGAGGGTTGGGCTTGGGTGGTCTGTTCATATTGGCACTGGCATCCCCATGTCCTAGGAGATTGAAGAGGAAACACTGCCAGTTAAGCACTGTGCTTGCCGTTCAAGGTTCTCCTACAAGGGCAGAGGTTTGCGAACAGGAGAAGATGCCAACCCCTCTGGCTAAGGAGGGGCCTGAGTAGTAGTGTCTGAAGGGCACAGAAGCGGGACTTCTTGTAATCTGATCCCACACTCTACTGTCTTGTGACCTCCTTCTCTTTCAGCTCTAATGCTTCTTGGGGTCCTGAATGGATCTTCTCTAGCCTGCTGGGACCCTCCCAAGGATCATCAGACCTAGTTCTCCACCTCACTTGTTCACCCTCTCCAGTACACCTTCATGGAATGTAACAGGGCATTGCTTCTGTTCTACCCTGCATTCGTTGCATGCAGTGCTGTTCCCTAGAGGAAATGAATAACCACACAAGCCAACAGCATTTTCGGTTTGGGGCTTGAATATGGTCGCAACTTTATTGGTTACAGTAGAGAATGGTTTGGCGTAGGCATTGAGTAAAACCATTGCCATTCCACTCCAGCCTGTTTGCTAGGAGTGCATCTAAGGATAAACCTTGGGGGGGGGATGGCCTATGACTTACATCCTTATGTTGGAGGAGTGGTATGGCCCTAGCCCCCACCTGGGCATTGGACAGAAGCCACTCCTCCCAGATCCTTTTAACAGGACGCTCTTTTTCCAGAGGAGGGGCAGACAGAGACTACAACCTCCCCTCCACCAAAGATCTACAGTGAGGGGAAAAAGTATTTGATCCCCTGCTAAATTTGCCCATTTTTCCTCTGACGAAGAAATGACCAGTCCATAATTGTAATGGTAGGTTTATTTTAGCCAACTTAGGCCATAGCAAGGTCAAAGCACAAGAAGAAGCAAACAGATTGAGGGTTGATAGGCAGGATATCCAACAAAAAAGGCAGAAAAAACTGCTGGGCCGGCTGCAATTTAACCACCCTTGGGAGTGGGCCCAAGTGTCCCCATTGGCTGGTTGGGCCCACTGCCAGGGGAACACCCACCCAAGGGCTGTTGGCATTGGCCAATAGCCGGCACCTGGGCGATCTGACCTGCCATTTCTTGGATCACTTGTGGGCCTGGGGCCTGGCTGCAACAACCGTCCACCAATGAGGGTGATTAGACTTGTCTTTCACTGAAGTTCATCTTCTGCCAAAACCAATGTTATTCATCTCACTGTTTGCTGAGGTGAAATTATGTAATTTACATAATTAATTACATCAGTTAGGTAAATTATGCTGTCATTAAGCTATCCCACTTCATTCATTTCAATGCAAAGGCAATGCAAATGTAGGAGAGAGCATAATCAACCATTTATCATTCGTGGCCTGAAAAGCAACAACTACAACCAATTGCATTTGCTGGATTGATTTCTGTTTCAGACATGGGATGAACTGGGAATACCTGTTCCTGTTTCCATATGAATTTTCTGACATTCCTGCATTCAGTCACCAGATCTCACCATGACACCAGGGAAGTGTTTTCCTCTGAAAAAGTAAAACGTTCATTTGTTTGTGTAGTTTGGTTTCAAACTGTTTGGGCAAAGGAAGCAGGAGTTGAAGCTGCTGTTGATCAGCTTTTGCACATCCTTTGTCTTTGTGGTGGCTGCAGGATCCCATGTAGAGCAACATGGGAGTAGGGATGTGTTACATCCCCCTGTTTGGTTGGTGGTGGCTGCCACCTGTTTGGGCCAATGAGGCATTTCTCTTTATGACAGAAGTGGAGAAACTTTTTCAGCCTAAGGGCCACCTTCCCTTCTGGGCAACATTTTGAGGGCCACATGCCAGTGGTGGCCAAGGCAAAAGGCAAAAACACTGAAGGATGGGCAGATGGGTGACCACCTGCGAACCACATGTACTTCAGAATCCCCCTGTGCATAGGAAATTATTGGTCCGAGGTCAAAGAGTACATGAAATAACCATCATCAGTTAGGATAAGAAGGATCTAATGCCACTTTTAAGTGATGTAAAAGCTGTTCACAGTTATACATTACATCTTTTCACATTAATAATTGAGGGGGGAGTAATAAAAATGCAATTAAAACTCTGAACTGTTGCTATTTTGGAAATTAAAAATAATAATAAGAGCACTGTATCCTTGCTGAAGTCCTTTTTTTTGGCCTTTTGTGCCAGTTTTAACCTTGCTTCTTTCCTATTAAAAAGAGGTTGTTAATGAGTCCCTAGAGAAGTTTGAAAATAACAAGACGTTTATTTAAAGAAAAAAGCAGAAGCATGAGAGAAAACATTTGCAAGAGAGAGAGGTTCTTGGAACACTGAACACTTATGTCTTGAGACAGAAAAACACGCCCAGCGATATTCTACTATTGGGTTATGCTCTAGACATTTTGACTAGGGCCACATTCACACCGTATGTTTAAAGCACTATGGTGCCACTTTAAACAGTCATGGCTTCTAGGAGCTGTAGTTTGTTAAAGGTACTGAGAGTTGTTAGGAGACCCCTGTTCCCCTCACAGAGCTACAATTCCCAGAGTGGTTTAACGACCAATCCCTTTTCCCAGGAAACTCTGGGGACTGAACCTTACACCTTCTACTTGCAAAGTATATGGTCTCCACTGAGCCCTTCTACAACAGGTCTTAGATAAAATAGTCTCTAGATAAAATGGGACTCTGAGTTCTGGAGTGCATAAATATATCATTAAAAAAACACACACTAATGGGGAGGGAAGAACAGGCAGGCCTGATTAACAACCTCTAAAGCAGTCCTTTAAAGCCCCTTCCTCACCCCCCTTCCATTACTTCCCCTACTGATGGAAGGAGGAGGAGGAGGAGGCAGCCTTTAGAGTTTTCCTTAATGCCAGGGGAAAATAGCGTTGTTATTTGGTCCAGGAGTGGATTAGGTTACCAGAGATTCTTATTCAATAGGGTTGAAAAATGGGCAATTTGCAAAACTTTTATTACTCTGAACACAGGGAACGACTGGCTGAAACTTAATACTGCTCCGACTGGGTGGAAAAAAGAAAAGAGCAGCAATTTCACCCTGTCTCCCCATTATGCGGGAGGTGAAGATTGAGCAGTACTGCGCAGTGCAAAAAGGCAGGGAGGCGAAAAGCAAACCTAACACTTCCACCCAGAAGAGAAAAAAGCAATGCAGCCCTAGAGACCGGAGATAGGGGGTGGGGGAGAGGATGACATTATGAGTGCTGGCCAATCAACATTGCCCACAGCCACCTTTTGATGCAAATTCACATAGCATTTTTCCTTTACTTTTCAGAAATGCGTTTGTGTTTCCTGTGTACGTTTGGGCTTCCTATTGGGGTATCTGGCTGGTCACACTGAGAACAGGCTGTTGGACTAGATGGGCCACTAGCCCAATCCAGCAGACTTTTCGTATATTCTTAGGCCACATTTGCACCATACCTTTAAAGCACCATGATACCAATTTAAACAGTTATGGCTTCCCCCAAAGAATTATACAATTCCAAAAGTTCCCTGCGAAGAGGAATTGACTATTAAACTACTCTGAGAGATGCAACAGGTTTCCTAACATCTCTCAACACCTGTAACAAACTAGAGCTTCTGTAATTCTTTGCCAGGGGGCGGGGGGGGGGGAGCTATGATGGTTTAAAGTGGCATCATAGTGCTTTAAATGTATGGTATAGATGTGGCCTTGTTGTGACGAGGACTGCTTCCAAACTGGCCCGCATATACACAAATGTTACATTTGTCTGCACCTGTTAGTCATTTAATCTGTCCAAGGTTTTTAGGACTTGACATGGATTCCCCGCTCCCCTCAACCCTTAAGAAAAGTATTAAGATATTAACGTAGTTTTGGCTGTGAAGACTGCAAATTGCAGGGTCAAATTGAAAACCTCAGTTGTAATGACAAGGTGCTCATTGGAAACGTCTTCTTGTGATTTACTTTTGTTGAGAATGTTATCTTAGTTGTGGAGCATGAGCGTCAGTGATGGATTGGGGACTTATGGGTAGAGAAGGCAACTCCTTCTGAGAGGCACCTGCCTCTCAGCTTGCCTGGCAGTTCAAAAGTACCCCTTGCCTAGAGATGATGTGTGTGTGCATGTTGTTTGTGTCTGTGTGTTGGGCCAAGAGACAGATTGGCGGCCTGTGTGATGCAGACAGTGGTTGGAAAACTGTCCCATTTGCCTACTTAGTTGCAGCAATAACAGTTACTGGAATAACACCGGGCTGATACGTTCCGTGTGCCTCCTCTAGATAACCTTCTGGCTGCTGCATTCTGAAGTCAATCAAACCTCTTCTGGAATTCCTTTTCCGATCAGGTCATTAGCCTTTCAAATGGGCCTTTTGTCGTGGAGAAATTCATTGATAAATTTCCACGAGGACTTTATTTATTTATTTCTGCAAAGTGATATGGAAATGTTGTGAACTGAAGATGTGATTGGAAAAAATGAGAGGCTGGAAGTGTCAGACTTGCCCATCCTCATCTGCGTGGCAGGCCAATGATGGACTGGGTGCTTATGGGTAGAAAGGGCAGCTCCCTCTCAGAGGGAGAAAAATGGTCGCATCTGGCTCTAAACTTACTTTGCGTAGTGGTTCAAAAGTGCCATATTTAAATATGGTGTCTGTGTGTGCGCACAAAATATTTCAAACAACAAAGAGGGTGGCATTGGTGGGAATGTAAGAAAGTGAAAAGCTTTTGGGAAATGATATATAATGAAATGAAAAAAATGTTTAAGATATACTTTTGTAAAAAAACCGGAGGCTTTTCTTTTAGGGATTGTAGGAAAGGATATAAGAAGAAAAGACTGTAAACTCTTCCAATATGCAGTAACGGCAGCCAGAATCTTGTTGGCTCAGAAATGGAAGCAAGAGGAAATACTGACAATAGAAGAATGGAGACTGAAATTGACAGACTATGCGGTATTGGATAAATTAACTGGGAAAATCAGATATACCAAAGACCAAAAGTTCATCGAAAACTGGGGAAAGTTCGTAGATTATCTGAAAAACATATGTGGCGTGAACACAACGCTAGTGGGATTTCAAGAGGCACTGTAAAAACAGAGAAGTATTGTTAATATGAAATAGGGGGAGCAGGGACGTATAACGGCAATACAAAAGAAGGGAATGTGTAACTAAAGTTATAAATACGGATGATTGTCAGAGACGCTGAAGGAAGTTCAAAACAGAGATAATTTGTTGTATTTTGGATAAAAATGTATAACTGTATGGAAAATCAATAAAATTTATTAATAAAAAACAAACAAAGAGGGTGGCATGCAGAGTCCAGAGTCATTGTGTGTGGCTTAGAAAGCTGTCACACAGAGACTTCCGGGTTGGCGCGATCTGGAAATGGCGGATTCCCTCCGAGCTCCGGAGGGAATCGGCTCAGCGGTGGATGGGTCTTTGCCGTGCCGGCGACACGGGGACCCTTAAAAACCGCAGGCGCGGAAGCCTGCGGACTGAAGACTCGGCGGGTGCCTTAAGCGCCCCCCCTGATTCGCGAAGAGCCTTTTTAAAGGCTATGGAGGGGATACGGGGGACGGCGCGGCACTGAGAGTCGATCGCTACCGCCGCTGAGCGAAGCCGCGAGCCATAACTGGAGAGCGCTGACTTCCTTCCTTGAAATTTGGACTGAAAAAAAGAACCCGTGAGTAATCTGGAACTGAACTTTAAAAATTTTATCTTCTGAATTTGAGACGACCGGGGTGTGTGCTAAAAGGAAGTCCCCACCCCCCCCTTGCAGACGATCCAGAGCAATGATATAAGAGCTAAGCTGGAGTGCCTACCCTGTAAAGGGTGAGTTTCAAAAGGTCAATAACTTCCAAGATTTGAAAAGGCAAATTTGAGCAGGAGACTGGAGTGTTGGAGAGACTTCGTTTTGTTGTATACAACCCTCCCTCCCGGGCCCGGGAGCGACCTGCTTTGGAGCCTGTATAGAGGAGCAGAATTTGACAGCTGTCAAAGCTGTCAATTGGACTGTTAACAGTGGAAAAATTGTTATTTAAGATCTCTCCGGATTAAAAGGAGTTACAATTGAATCAAAATTGTTGGAAACAAAGAAACAATAACAGGACAGAGGATTGTTGGAGAAAAGAACATTAAGTAACCAGATTCCCTCTAGGGGGAATTCTGTGGAATTACAATGGCTGTGGGTGGAAAGATACTGAGAGAAATCGAAAGGATGTTTTCACTGGTGGGAACTTTACAGGAGCAGACTACAGCTATGAGTAAACAACTGATGACCTTGAATTCTGAAACAAGTAGTTCTGCTGAATGTAATGAGGACTTGAGTGAGAAAGAACCCACAGCTGAATTCGAAATAATAAACAAAGAAGAGGAGAAGACAAAACAAGAAAGAGAACAAGTTAAGTGGGAAAACACTAACCAGAAGCTGACATCTGGAGAACACAAGCAAGGAGACTATTGGATTAAGTCCATTTTAAGCCTACGAAAGATACAGAAGACGAAAGTGGAGGCCCCGGGAGTTTATGGAATTCAGGAACTTGAAATAAAGAAGTACAATTGGGGCCTCCACACAGACTTTGATTTTGATTATCATCAAGACTCAGGCCTTGTGGAAATTCTTCAACAGTTGTCTCTAAATATGGGAAGAGACTATGGACTGATTGGATTGATTGTGAAGGAGCTCTTTCGAGACTCGATGACCGACAAAAAGGACTACCAACAAAACCGGCGGAGAGGGACTGAAAGAGATTTGAGAGCCTCGGACGTGCGGAACCCAGGCTAAAAACTGTTATTTTGGACATGTCTTGGGAAAGGACGCAAACCGGGGATGGGAGGGAGGGAAGCATTTAAATTCAAACAACACTCAAGACCAGGGGGTTTAGTTAATAAGAAAATTATTCAAGAAAAAATGAGAAATCGACGGAAGAGAATTGGGGTCCAACTTAGGGAAAATTTATTTTTGTCTTTTTTTATAAAAGGATTAATATTAAGATGAAAAGGAAATGCTAACTTGCTGACATAAATCTGGGAATAGGGAGGCAAGGGTGGGGGTGGGGGGAAGTCAAGGACTAGGGTTAGAAAATAAGATGTTAGGAAATTGTACATGTTTGTCGTCTTTCATGTTTGTTTTGGTGTTTTGTGTTTTGTTTTTGTCTATATAAAATGTGAAAACCCAATAAAAATTTAAAAAAAAAATAGAAAGCTGTCACACAAATGCAAGAAACTGGGCGTAGGAATCCTATTGGTGGAGAAGGGTGGGCCAGTCTATCCATTTCAGCTTCTCTCTGTTTTGTGCTTCCCCAGTCTTATATTCTAGTCTCCACAGCAATTTGTGTTTGTGTGCTCGCGAAAATTCAGCTCAGAAATTTCAGCTGGGGCAGAATTTGGTGGCCAGGTGGCTCTCTGGAGCAAGACAGTTTGAGCATATCACACTGATGCCAGCCTGATAGCACTGGCTGCCAATTAGTTTTTAGGCCCAATTCAAAGTGCTGGTTTTGACCTATAAAGCCTTAAACAGCTTGGGACTGCAATACCTCAAGGACTGCCTCTCTCCATAGGAACAGACCCAGGGCCTCTGATCATCATCTGAGGCCCTTCTTCATGTGCCTCCTCCAAGAGTGTTCTGGAGGGTGGCCACACAAGAATGGACCTTTTAAATGTATCTGTGGGAGGGTAGGATTCTTGGTTTGTTTTGTTCTTATTTTTATTATGTGTTTTTTATACATTATTTTTATATTGTTAGCTGCATTGAGATCTACAGATGAAGGGCGGTATGCAAATAGTAGTAGTAGTAAATTAACCAGTGTTTTAGCACAAATGCCTTTTAAAAAACTATAACAGTTTAATGGTGGACCCCCTAGAAATTAATAAATGGGAGGGTTCTGATTATTCGGAGTATTGAAGGGAAACTTGCAGGCCAGTGGGAAAATACAGGCTAAGCTTTCTTTCCAAGCCAGAGCCTCACCAGGGATAGAGGCATTAACATGACAAAAGGTGTTGATGGTCCGTCTAAGAGGAATCTTGGGCCTGGGCAGAAAGAAGTTTGCCAGGGTTACTGGGCATGAGGTGACAGGAAAAGAGTTTCTAGCAAGGTGGGCTGGAAAGAAGGTTGTGGAGAAGAACGACTAAGCTCTAGCTTGGACAGTCTAGCTGCAGTCTAGCTGAGAGAGATGCCTTTGACACTAGTGCTTCACTGATGTGGGGAAAAGCCCCTCTTGAAATGACCATGCTGTAAGATCTGGACTCCCTCCATGCAGACTGCAAGTGAAAATACAGTGGTACCTCGGGATGCGAATGGGATCCGTTCCGGAGCCCCATTCACATCCGAAACGGAATGCAAGCAGCGATGGCGTGTGTGTACAGGTCGCGTTTCGCCACTTCCGCGCATGCGCGTGACATAATTTTGAGCGTCTGCGCATGTGCGAGCGGCGAAACCCGGAAGTAACACGGGTTCCATTACTTCCGGGTTGCCGCAGAGCGCAACTCGAACGCGCTCAACCTGAAGCACATTCAACTCGAGGTATGACTGTATGTGAATAAATCATATTTCTTAAAGCTACGACAGTCTCTGCTGCGTCTTCAGTTCCCCAAGGGAGAAAAAACACTGGGTTACTGCCTGGAACCCCCTGGAATCTTACTACTGTCCAGCAGAGGGGGTGGTGGTGGTGGCACCCAACGTTTGTTACAATACATAGCATTAATCATTATTTTGGCACCCCTTTGAATCAGGCACCCACATCCGGGGCACCACTGGCCCTATCCTAGTTTTGGCCCTGCCTGTTACTAGTTTATATATTTTAATTGTTTTTGGTCTTTATGTTGTTCACTATTTACCTCACATTTTTTAAAAATTATTATTTGCATCCCTTATTAGCTGCTTGCATTTTGTTCCTTAAAGCTTTGCGTTCCTTGTTTTCAAAGAGGGAATGTCTCCTGATATCGGCAATTGAGGAAAGGTGTACGTGCAAAGGAGGTAGAGTTTGCTGTCTCAGCGCAATCTATCTCAGTTGTGTTGAAGACAGAGCTGGTGAAAGGTGCGGGTTAAGCTTTCTTGTTTGAGATTGTGTTTTGCATGGTTGTTTGGATTCCCCTCCTCTTCTCCCCTCCTTTCTTGGGGTGGCATACCATGCATCTATGGGAGAAAGAATTGCCTGATAGGGAGCATAAATCAAGGTCTGTTCTCAGCTTAGAATGAAAAAGAAAAAGGAAAGTTTGCATGAATATAATTACAGACTCTCTGATGCAAATAAAACAAGATATGACAGCTTTAGACGGTGGCCATTACTAAACAGAGGCCATAAAACTCCAGTAAGTGACTGGCTGTTGGCAAGAGGTTCAAAGACTCTGCACGCAGCAGACACTGATACCGTGTCCAAAATATCTTTTTGGGGGGCTCCTTTCCCCCCTGCTGAACTTTTCACGCTCTCCATGCATAGAAAAGGAGAGGCTGGATTTGAATTCTGCCAGGTTCTCTGTCACGGCTAATTTCAAAGCCTCAAAAGCATTAAAAAGAAAGAAAAAAAAAGGGGGGGGGAGAAATAATTAAAAAAAAAAATCACTGGCCCAGAAAAACTTGCAGGCTCTTTGGTCTGAAGGATTTAAAGAGATGGGTGCATTGCCAAACATTTCACATTTTCTCTCCACAAGCTTTTCAAGTTTAGGGTCTGTCTTCTGAAAGACCCAGCTGCTGCCAATTCCTTTGTTTGCCATCTGGGTCAGATAAAGAATGTTAGGGAAGTTGGGGCAATTATATTTTTGAGGAGGCTCCTTTCTGCCTTGAAATACCTGTGTGACAATCATTAAAGTCCCCAGTCATCATCTCATACAGCGGTGTTCTGCATTCTTGGATCCCCAGTTGTCACTGGACTACAGCTCCCATCATCCCCGGCCTGATTAGACTATGGTTAGGAATGATGAGTGTTGGAGTGCAGCAACATCTGGGGACCTAAGAGTCATCAATACATCATAAATCTAGCAGCCTCCGTTTTATCCAGTGGCTTCAATCAAGGCACTTAAGAGGGGGGGGTCATTTGAAGGTAAAGGTAATTTGACCTAACCCCTGACCATTAGGTCCAGTCGTGACGGACTTTGGGGTTGCGGCGCTCATCTCGCTTTATTGGCCAAGGGAGCCGGTGTACAGCTTCCGGGTCATGTGGCCAGCATGACTAAGCCGCTTGTGGCGAACCAGAGCAGTGCATGGAAACGCTGTTCACCTTCCCGCCAGAGCGGTACCTATTTATCTACTTGCACTTTGACATGCTTTTGAACTGCTAGGTTGGCAGGAGCTGGGACCGAGCAATGGGAGCTCACCCCGTTGGGGGATTCGAACTGCCAACCTTCTGATTGGCAAGCATGTGGTTTAACCCACAGCGCCACTCGCGTCCCTTTTACACATTTGCACATCATCAAAAAATAAAGAAAGAAAGAAAGAAAGAAGAAAAAGAGAGGAAATGCATATCCCCACAAAAAGGACGAAAAAGGGTGCTGATTTCCATCAGCTTTGCCAAAAGATCAACTCCATCAGGCATCTCCTACTCCTAAGCAGGTCTAGCTGTCCATTTTAAGGACAACTGTGTAAGAATTGGTCTCTGAGTTTGATGTTTTCTTTGTCCACCCTTGTTCATTTTTCCTTGTGTGTCATGTACTTTAAGATTGTAAACCTGCAGGCAAGGACTGTCTTGTTTTAACGGATTGTATGTATGTAAGCCATGCTGGGAGCTTTTGTTTTTGGCTGAGGAGCAGGGTGCAAATGCTCCAACTGAACAATAAACAAAAAAATATAACAATCTCTGTGTTAAAATGCACAGCCCAGAATTAAATATAAAAAACTTATTGATGATAGAAAGAGGGGAGGCTTTTCACTATCAGAGTCTGTAACCTGAAGCGTCTGTAACCCGAGGTACTACTGTAATGTTAAATATACAAAAGCGGGAAGTGCTTTTTTCTGGGGGTACGAAGGGGTACGCATACCCCTAAACATTTTGTAAATCTTTGTCCTTTAGTCCATTTACTGTATTTATTTTCCCTGATTGGATCGATATAATGGTGTTTTTCTTGAGTCAAAATAAGAGAACAGTGGTACCTCCGGTTACAGACGCTTCAGGTTACAGACTCCGCTAACCCAGAAATAGTACCTTGGGTTAAGAACTTTGCTTCAGGACGAGAACAGAAATCATGCTCCAGTGGTGGAGCAGCAGCAGGAGGCCCCATTAGCTAAAGTGGTGCTTCATGTTAAGAACAGTTTCAGGTTAAGAACAGACCTCCAGAATGAATTAAGTACAGTGGTGCCCCGCAAGACGAATGCCTCGCAAGACGAAAAACTCGCTAGACGAAAGGGTTTTCCATTTTTGCGTTGCTTCGCTAGACGAATTTCCCTATGGGCTTGCTTTGCAAGACGAAAACGTCTTGCGCTTTTTAAAAAAGCCGCTTGAAGAGGCGCAGTTGCGACGGACCGTGCTTCGCAAGACAAAAAACATCACAAGACGAAAAGACTCGCGGAACGAATTCTTTTCGTCTTGCGAGGCACCACTGTACTTAACCCGAGGTACCACTGTATCCCTAAACATTTTTTTTTTTTAGAAAAAAAGCACTGCCCTTATCCTTTCAACACCCTGAAGGGTGACTCATCCTTTGGAGTTAACCCTTTGGTGACAGCCTCCTCTGGTAGGAAGCCTAGTGAAAGACCGATCTCCCTTGAAGTCTATTGTAACAGCAGCCACAAAGGTTGGGTACCTCTCACTTTGCTGCTGATGTCGCTGCACTGCCCCAGCTGTTGACTCTTTCAGTGGTAGCACAAACAGGAAAGGGTGAGTAGAGCTGACGAAGCACAACATGGTATATAATATATGACTAGTATGAGGCGTTCCCATTTAAATCATAACTATTCCATTAGCATCCCATCATTTTGAAACAATTTAAAAAACTAAAATATCAGAGTAGCAAAAAGAGAGAGAAAAAATCATTACCATGTCACAAGCACAGATGTTTTCTTACATCAAAGGTCGCCTGCACCTAACCAATGGTAGTTTGCAAACAATTAAATGTATTGAACTTGGACATGTGGTGCCTGGATCCAGATGAGAAGATGTAGCAAAAGCTCCAGAGCATCTTTAAAGGGTGAAGTGCCAGAGAACGAATATTTGTGGAGAATGTTCATTAAAGGCGTCAGGAGCAATTTGCTTCATGATCTTCTCCACTTAGCCACCAGCTCAGACACTCCTATGGATGTTTCATTCCCCATTAAGCCACAGCTTACCATGAGAGTGTCAAGCAGCTTGCCTGGGAATTTGGATAATTATAATGTTTGCTCTGCTCACAGAAGAAGGGTAACCACACACGCTTTCATCTGTAAACACTCAACCGAAGATTACTGATGGGCTAGCGAAACATCCCGTGCCTCTTTCACTGAAGAGGTCTCCTTGAGATTTCCACAACTTAATGGTCTTGTGCTCCCCTTCTTCAGATGGCAATGTGTCTAAACTAGGGGGGGGGGCCTTAGTTTAGAGAAAAGGAAAGTGAGAAGGAAACATGGCAGAAGTGCAGAGGTGTTTCCACAGCACGGAGACAGTGGATAGAGAAATGTTTTTCTTTCTCTCAATGCTAGAAATCATGAACATGAAGCTCAATGTTGGAAGATTCAGGACAGATAAAAGGAAGGACAGTGCAGAGTTAAACTATGGAATTTGCTGCTACAAGTGGCAGTGATGGCCACCAACTTGGATGACTCTAAAAGAGGATTAGACACATTCTTGGAAGATAATGCCATCAGCAGCTACTAGCTATGATGGCTCTCATGGCTGGAGGCCGAATGCCTTGGAATACCAGCTGCTGAGAATTACAACTGGGGAGAGTGCTGTTGTGCTTGGACCCTGCTTTCAACCTCCCAATTAGGGTATTTGGCTGGCCATTGTGGGAACATAATGCCGGTCTAGATGAGCCACTGGCCTGATCCTGTAGGCTTTTCTAATGTTCTTATGCATATTATTTTACTTCTTTCAAATGTGGTAAGCCAGCCTTGTGGCATTTGGGGGAGGGGCTTGCTTAATCAGTTGAAATCTGCCCCAAAGTCCTGCCCTGAAAACAGAATAGAGATGAGCACTATCTTAAAGGTAAAGATAAAGGGACCCCTGACCGTTAGGTCCAGTCGTGGCCGACTCTGGGGTTGCAGCGCTCATCTCGCTTTATTGGTCGAGGGAGCCAGCATACAGCTTCCGGGTCATGTGGCCAGCATGACTAAGCCGCTTCTGAATGTGATTTGGAACTGTTCAAAGGCAGTGTACCACTGAATACAAGTTGTTGGGAAGAATCAATGGAAGTGGTCTGTGACCTTCATGCTCTGTTTGGGGGGGGGGCTTCCTGCAGGTACAACATAAGATCCTTCTTTCCTCACAGTAGCCAGCCAGGTGCCTATGGCAGGTGTGGGGAACCTATGACTCTCCAGATGTTGTTGAACTACAACTCCCATCAGCCCCAGAACACATGACCAATGACCATCAGATGGGCGGGGTATAAATAATAAATTATTATTGTTGTTGTTGTTGTTGTTTCCCCTGATATATGCATTTTTGTAAATATCGTTTGTTTGGGAAATTGCACAACAAATTTCAGATGCGTAATAATTTTGAATGGTGGCTGTGTTTCAGTTCTCATAGTGTTTCAGAAAGTGCAAATGTGATAGATTTGACTTTAAATGTAAACCAAAGAGAACCCCGCCATCCCTAAATATAGCAGTCAGGGTTAGTAGCCATTGAATTTGTCACAAAGGAACCTTTTGGATGTGCTTTAAGAGGCTGTTGTGGGGAAATCAGGCAAGAGATCTCTGAGACCAATGCAGTGCTCTTCAACCTTGAGTCCCCAGGTGCTGTTGGACAACAACTCCCATCATCCCTGTACAGCTTACCCAATAGTCAAGGATGATGAAAGTTTTAGACCAACAACACCGGATTCTTCAAGAACAGGTGAGGTCCCTGCAGGCTGGAGGTGGGCAAATATTGTCCACATCTTCAAAAATGGGGAAAAAGAAGACCCAGGTAACTACTGGCCAGTTAACTTGATGTTGATACCAGGAAAGGTCCTAGAACAGATAATTAAATTGCCGCAGAAGCTGGTAAAATGTTGGCTGGATGAGGCAAGTGTTAGGTGGATTTGTAGCTGGTTAGCTGTCTGAACCCCAAGAGTGCTCACTAATGGTTCCTTGTCATCTTGGAAAAAGGGACAAGCGAGGTGCCGCAGGTTCTGTCCTTTATAAATGACTTGGATGAAGGAATTGAGGGGCTGCTCATCAAATTGATGAGGTTGAAGAGCCATTCACAAGTGGATCCAGCAGAATCTCCTTAGGTTCTTACCAAAAAAATGTGGTTAGTGTTCAATAGTGCAATGAGGGGGGAAATGGGTAAGTGAGAATCTGAAGTAGACGGAGGCAGGGAGCCAAGTGAGAAGTAGGAGTTGCAGAACTGTGCTGTGAGATTTGGTGTTTGTCCACTGACAGATTTTATCAACACTCTCCAAATCAGCCAGCATTGTGCTTTGGAACAAGGACTCTGGCTTTTCTGGCATGACTCCAAGACTAGGGGAATAGATGTCCCTTCTTAAATTTCAGCTCTTCCTGCTTTGTCTAGTCTTTTCCTAGCTTCTATGAATGTAAGGGTCTCTGTGTAAGCCCCTACTGAAATAAAGGCATTTAAGGATGCAATGCCATGTTTCACACAAACTGCTCCCCAACATCACTCCTCCTCCTCCTCCTTAGCAAAAGTACCTGTGGAAGTGGGTGCTTTTCAGAGGGGAATCTGAAGGGTGGCGGTGGCAGTGGAGATATTTGATCCTTTCTATGCCCACTGATGAGCAAATCATTCCCAAGTTGTATTTTACCTGGCAGAGTTTCAAACACGCAGTTACTTTCCCAAATGTTAGTCTGGTTGTTGTTTTTTAATAACATTTTATTGATTTTCCAAAAATAACAAAAATAAAAACCAGCAACAATACAACAAAACAAAACAAATTGACTTCCCTCTAATCCCTTCCTTGGGTCTCTTATTTATCAATATACTGCCTGGCTATTGTTAAGTTTTAAACTATTTAAATCCCTATTATCCATTCATAACAAAATTACAAGTAGTCTTAAAACCCTGCTAATGTATTAGCCTGTGTACATTGCTCCTGTAAATATGCAATAAATATCTTCCGTTCTTCCTTAAATTCGTTGTTGTCTCTTCCTCTTAGTTTCATAGTCAATTTTGCCATTTCAGCATATTCCATTAATTTAACTAGCCAATCTTCTTTAGAAGGGACACCTTCTTCTTTCCAATGTTCTGTTAATAAGGTCTGTGCGGCTGTTGTTGCATACATAAACAAGTTTTTTTTGTGATTTTCATAGGTCCATTCCTATAATACCAAATAAGAAAGCTTCTGGTTTGCTTTTTTTAAACAAAGGTTGTTTTAAACATCTTCTTCAATTCATTATAAATCATTTCCCAATATTTCTTTATAATTTTACAGTCCTACCACATATGAAAAAAATGTCCCCCCTGTTAATTTACATTTCCACCAAATGGTAATCTGAGACCTGGCAGGGTGAGGAAGTAGCTTTGTGTCTCTATGTGGCTGACTGGCTACTCCTCTGATCAAAATGGACGCCTCCTGAATGAGATTTGCTCAAATAAAAAAGAGAACTGTGGGAGTTTCTGGCCCTGGCTTCGCATATAGTTAGACCCCGCCCCCCACGAGGCTTGACTCTGTGTTTATTAAAAATGAATGAGACATAGGGCAGAATGGTTGTGAACGCTCTGTGATGTCACATTGTTGTTGTTGTTTAGTTGTTTAGTCGTGTCCGACTCTTTGTGACCCCATGGACCAGAGCTCACCAGGCACTCCTGTCTTCTACTGCCTCCCACAGTTTGGTCAAACTCATGCTGGTAGCTTCGAGAACACTGTCCGACCATCTCGTCCTCTGCTGTCCCCTTCTCCTGGTGCCCTCCATCTTTCCCAACATCAGGGTCTTTTCCAGGGAGTCTTCTCTTCTCATGAGGTGGCCAAAGTATTGGAGCCTCAGCTTCAGGATCTGTCCTTCCAGTGAGCACTCCAGGCTGATTTCCTTCAGAATGGAGAGGTTTGATCTTCTTGCAGTCCATGGGACTCTCAAGAGTCTCCTCCAGCACCATAATTCAAAAGCATCAATTCTTCGGCGATCAGCCTTCTTTATGGTCCAGCTCTCACTTCCATACATCACTACTGGGAAAATGTCACATTAGTTTGTCCAACGGTTATGCACGGTTTGCAGGTGACAGAAAGGCAAGTGACAGAAAGGCAAGTGGCAACCAGACTGTTGAACAACACTTACTGAATTTAGGTTATTTATAGATAAATGATGCAACATCAACAATAATATAGTACTGGGGTGTAGCTGTGTTTTGTGCTGCCAGCCATGATCTGCTCTCCCATTGTCTGTTATTTGGTGAGGGAGGACATCAGGATTGAAAGTCACACTACACCAGTCTTCCTCACCTGGCGACACCAGATGTTTTGGACTAGTGATGAACTTTGGGCTCTCAAATTTCAGCAGCACCCTATGTGATGCTAAAATTTGGTGTGTGCAATGCCTATCACACTCCTTTCTACAGCCTTGTTGTGGTGCCACCTGCAGCATGACACCCAGTGCAGCTGAACTTATTGCACTACCCTAAAAACACCTGTTTTGGATTACAGCTCCCATCAGCCCCAGCCAGCACTGGCTCATTCATGGGATGGTGGGAGTTGTACTCCAAAAAAGCATATTGAGAGCACTAGGTTGGGGAAGGCCGCTACGGGTGATGATGTTGGGAGGACAGTGGGTTGTGATTTGGGATGGAAGTCCTGCTCTCGTTGTACAGAATTCAAGAGCGCTCTCCACTTTTCTCAAGTGGGTGGATGATGTCAGTGGGGCTTGCCCTGAATGGGGAGTGGGGATAAACGTGTGGTCCTTTGGGTGGAAGAATATGGGGGGAGGGGAAGAATTATGAACAGCTGCCATCTATGCAATGGGGAAGGCATTAAACAAAGCCAATCCGTTCTGTGGAGCCTTGGGGGAGGGGAAAAGCTCATGCTCTGAGATTTGACCCTCAGAAGACAATGTCCATTGCTGCATACCCATAAACAAACGGTACCTAACACACACAACATTTTTATATCAGCTTACCATTTTGAATACTTTGCCATTTAATCTCCAAGCTCGCAGGGGTGAGTTCCTAGAAGGGAAGACTTATTTCATTTCCATGAAATGTTTATTTTTTCTGGGAAGTTTCTCTCTCACCTCCTTAAATTTTACGGCGTTTGGCGTTTGGCTGGCTACAGAGTTCTCTTGAGGAAGCTGGCGAGGTTCAAGAGGGACCATAAATTTCAAATTCTCTGGGTTAGAATAATGTAAGTGCGTTGAGATCTTAACCTTAAAGGATCAATACAAACTTGTATGAGGCTCTCTTTTTTGTTGTTGCCCCTCCCCCCTTTTCTTCTGTAGTGCCATAAAACTAAAACTTGAGAGGAGGAGTTGGGAGGGAAGGATTCCAGCAGTTGAAAAGATTGCATGTAAAGTGGTGACTGATTCCATAATGAATCCCCATCTGAGTCATTGGCTGGGAGAGCTTCTTGTTGGAGTGTTTCACTTTTTAGGATTGTTGCAGGAAGTGTTTCTTTAAAAACAAGCAAGCCAGCATGCAAACACAGTTACGTTCAGGAAAGGGCTGTGACAGCACAGAGAAAAAAAAAATAAATCCTGAAAATACTGGACTGATGAAAACTGAACAAAAAACGTGTATAATTGGGAAAGGCCCATACCCAGTGGCAGAGCATCTGCTTTGCAAGCAGGAGGTCCCAGATTCATTCCCCAGCATCTCCAGGAAAGGCTGGGAATGCCCCCTTGTCCGAAACCCTGGAGAGTCAAGGCAGACAATACTGAACTAGATGGAGCAATGGTCTAATATATGGCAACTGTGTCTTGGGGGAAGGACCATGACTCATTGGTAGAGCATCTGCTTTGCCTGCAGAAGGTTCCAAGTCCAATACCCTGCCATCTTCAGGAGGAGCTGGAGGAGATTCCTTCCTGAAACTCTGGACTACCGCAGCATGGACAATACAGAGCTTGGTAGACCAATGGTCTGCATAAAGGCAGCTTCCTATGTCCATTGCCACAAGCACAGCACAGCATGTTTACAGTGTAAACCATGGATGAGGGAGGGATTCAGTTATGTCAGCACTTTAATGAGAAACTAGCCAATTCATGCTTCTTGAATTGATACACAAACTGAATCACATTTCTCCTTTGAAATTTGTACTGTTCCAAACTTTGTGATGCAGTTCTCCAACTAGACTGTGGCATACAAAAATAAAAATAAAAAAATGCATGTATGTGAAAATAACATAGCAAAACACATTATAGTAGAGATAATTGCTTGAAATGTGTGCATTAGTCAAAATAGCCTACAGACATATGTCTATTAAGTTAAATTTCTACCAAGATGCTGCTGGGGATTTTTTTTTTAAATGGCAAATTGATGTGGGAATGTGAAGAACAAGATTTAAGTACTGTATGGAAAAATCAGAAATGGAGGGAAACCAAAAGTGACAAATTTGTGCACCCCTAGTGAGAGTCCCATGGACTGCAAGAAGATCAAACCTATCCATTCTTAAGGAAATCAGCCCCGAGTGCTCACTGGAAGGACAGATCGTGAAGCTGAGGCTCCAGTACTTTGTCTACCTCATGAGAAGAGAAGACTCCCTGGAAAAGACCCTGATGTTGGGAAAGATGGAGGGTACAAGGAGAAGGGGATGACAGAGGACGAGATGGTTGGACAGTGTTCTCGAAGCTACCAGCATGAGTTTGACCAAACTGCGGGAGGCAGTGGAAGACAGGAGTGCCTGGCGTGCTCTGGTCCATGGGGTCACAAAGAGTCGGACACGACTAAACAACTAAACAACAACAAGTGTGAACTTAGCATGCATACTTAAAAGTAAAACTCAGAGCCAATACAAGATGTCAGCTCAAGACTGGGGACACACTGGCTCAGATGGTCATTCAACCAGGAAACTTACCAGGTGACCTTGAGCCAGCCTTGTACTCCATGGGGTTGTTGTAACTCCTCCTTAGTCTTGGTGTTGCCCTTATAGAACCCAGTGGGTAGGAAGAAGGGAATTAGTTGGCTCTATCTGCCATTGTCTGATTTGGCAAGTTATTGGCTCTGTCTCTGCCTACCATTAATCTGCCTGCCTTCTGCCCCACCTGTCTCCAATGGGTACCAACCAGTACTGGTAAGAATAGGACAAAATGTAGCTCAATATAGCAGGGCTGGGGAGCTTCTGTCTCGGGGTCAAATGCATCTCTCTGTCTGACCACGGAACTCTCTTCAGGCCCTACTCCTCACTGGCCTCACTTTGCATCCCGAGTGTTTTTTGCCTGACTGGAATGTGTCCTTGAACTCTGATAATGCTTCTTGCTTATTTGGATGGAAGACAGAGACGGGTGTGCGAGTGTGTGCAGAAACTGGCCTACTGTACAAAGGTAAGATTTACATCGATTGCTCCTCCCATGTTGTCCTCTGCTTCCTCCCACCACTGGCATGCGGCCCTCAGAAGGTTGCCTAGAAGGGAATGTGGCCCTTGGGTTGAAAAGTTCCCCTACCCCTAGAATATAGGATTTCTTGTGCTTGGGATGAAATGCCACCTGCTAAGATCAGACCCTCCAAGTGTCCCTATTTTCCAGGGACAGTCCCAGATTTATAGAAGCAATCCTAGTTTCTGATTTGATCCTAGAATGCCTCGCTTTTTCTTAGGACTTCCTTATTTTCATTGGAGGAATTGGAAGATATGGAGTTATGCGACCCCTGAGACAAGGAGATAAGTAACTATGCAACCTTGTGGGTTAAACCACAGAGCCCTAGGGCTTGCCGATCAGAAGGTTGGCGGTTCGAATCCCCGCGACGGGGTGAGCTCCCATTGCTCGGTCCCCGCTCCTGCCAACCTAGCAGTTTGAAAGCACGAAGTGCAATTAGATAAATAGGTACCGCTCTGGCGGGAAGGTAAACAGTGTTTCCGTGCACTGCTCTGGTTCACCAGAAGCGGCTTAGTCATGCTGGCCACATAACCCAGAAGCTGTATGCCGGTTCCCTTGACCAATAAAGCAAGATGAGCGCCGCAACCCCAGAGTCGTTCACGACTGGACTTAATGGTCAGGGGTCCCTTTACGTTTACCTAAAGTATATGGCAGTTTTATAATGTTTAATGTTTTGTTATGTTTTTAAATATGTTGTAAGCTGCCCAGAGTGGCTGGGGCAACCCAGTCAGATGGGTGGGCTGTTGTTGTTGTTGTTAAATAGAATGTCTTTGTTTTCATTGGAGAAATGTTGAAGGGTATATAAGATGGCAATAACAGGGTTACAAGGCCAGCATCTGATGGAGAATCATCAACTTCCTTCTCTTTTCCCCCAATGAAGAAAGAATTACGTGGCGTGTTCCTCTCCTATACAAATACCTTTCTGCTTTTGCATAAATCAACTTTGCACCTTTCGCTCCGCAATCTGACTCTTCCATCTCTTCACCTGTGGTGCTTTGGCCCTGAGGCCTTGCTGGGTGTGGCCCCCAACTATCCTAAGCATCATGTTCTTTCTGTGGCTTCATCTGGGAGCTGTAATGTTGCCGGCGGGTTGTATTTTAACTCTGAGCTGCTTCAGGTCACGAGGGGGGGAAATATGTTCCATCGCAATGATGCCGTGCAAACAGTCACATTCCTGTCAATTTCAGGGGAAATCGAACAGGCAAGCAGGTTTTGGAGCCAAAATACCAAGGGAAAATGAGAACTCTCAGAAAAATGCACAGTAAGGGCCAACGTATGTGGCAAGATGTTCAATAGATCAAACTTTATAAACCAAAAATAGGTGTAGGGAACTAGGACCACATACTCACCATACATTTAAAGCACTATGATGGCACTTTAAACAGTCATGGTTTCCCTGGAGCATAATGGGAACTGTAGTTTGTTAAGAGTCCTGAAAGTTCTTAAAACCACTAGGTCCAGTCGCGGACGACTCTGGGGTTGTGGTGGTCATCTTGCTTTACTGGCCGAGGGAGCCGGCGTGCAGCTTCCGGGTCAAGTGGCCAGCATGACTAAGCCGCTTCTGGCGAACCAGCGCAGCGCATGGAAACACCATTTACCTTTCCGTCAGAGCGGTACCTATTTATGTACTTGCAGTTTGACATGCTTTCGAACTGCTAGGTTGGCAGGAGCAGGGACCGAGCAACGGGAGCTCACCCCGTCGCGGGGATTTGAACCGCCAAACTTCTGATGAGTGAGCCCTAGGCTCTGTGGTGTTCTTATGAAACACCTATTCCTCAGGGTGAGCTGCAGTCACCAAAGTTCCCTGTTAAGGGGAATGATTGTTCAACTACTCTGATAATTGTAATCCTAGGAGGGCAATACGGGCCTCCTATCTGCTCTCAGCACAAACTGCAACTTCCAGAATTCATTAGGTGAGCCAGAACTGATTCTAAATTGGTATTATCATGTTTTAAATGTATAGTGTAGCCTCAGCATAGGACTGCACCCCCAAGCCCACAATAATGATTGGCTATGATTTTGTTTGCTGGAAATTCAGCCCTTATTTTATGTAGTATAACATTCCCCAGCAAATCTCAAGATTTGCTGTGATATGGAGGACTAAATATACATGATCCAAGGCAAGGGAACGACTCTTTGGTAAGGCAGCATTTGAAAAGTTTCCATCTGCCATTGGGATAGAAAATGGATCCAACTGTATCCATCCATCGATGACAACCTGTACCTTGATCTTAGCAACCACGATGCAAAATCTGCTAAAAATCAGTGCCATGTTCCACCTGCCATATTGATTTGAAACAGTGGCCAACTGTATGCAAACATAGACAAAAAACTTACTTCTTGATGTCAGGAACCATAATGCAAAATTGGTTATGAGATTTTAAGAGGTATCCAAATGCACAGAGAACAGATAAAGAAACAACTTGATTTTATTTATTTATATTTTCATTTAATAAAGTTTACACACCGCTTGATTGTAAATAGAGTCTCTAAACAGTTTACAAAAAAAACAAAAAAAGTTAGAGCTGTCAGTAAAAGGCAATGTTAAAAAAAGGTATTTCGTTTTAATCAAAATATAATTAAAATAATTAAGCTAGAAACAGATAAAAGCACATGCCAGCGTTGACATGGCTGAATAGGCTTCCTTAACGAAAAATATTTCAAGCAGATACCCTGTCAATAGGCGGGGAGTTCCAAAGTATATTTGCCACTAAAATATTTCTTACAAGTGTGCAATGAATACTATGTAGCACCTGTGACAGTGAGAGTTCTGCAGATTGAAGCAGCTGAGTGGGCACATATAGAGTAAACTGATCTTGCAGGTAAACTGGTTCCAAGCTATTACAGGCTTGAAATTGGCTTGGTAGCTAATTGGCAACCAGTAGCAAATATATCTATTAATTTGCACCTGAAGTTGATTCCGGATCCTCTCGTTCGCGGTGTGGTGTGTGAGAATTTCCTGAAAGGTATATTCCCATGGAAGACGCTGAGGATCTCTGTGTTGCCCTTTTTTTGATGAATGTTGGGATGGGGGAGCTGCAACCGGAACTGTTTAGCTGTATGCACTGCCTGACTTAAAATTAATCCCGGGCAAACCTCTGCTTTTGACCCCTTTGAAGTTCAATGAAAAAGGAAAATCCACCCTGCCCTGCCCCGAATCTTAATTGTTAGCAGTTTCCAGGCCTCTGAGAGAGGAAGTGCTGACCATTTGACCACTGGTGGCAACCAATTATGTGCTGGATGCTGAGTGTCCCTCGATGTGTCTGCCCCAGAGCTCCAGTCAGGTGCTTTGTAAAACTCGCCTGGTTTTTTTCTGAATCTGGCTGAGTCCTGAGGTGTGCACTTGTGTATGTGTGTGAGAGAGCGCACATGTATTCGCGATGGTCTTAGGAGAGCCCTCGCATTCCATCTCATTCTTGAGTCACCAAATTGGGATTAGAAGCAGCTGCAATTAATCATTAATTAACCCATTCCAGCCGGAGGAGGAGGTGTATGTGCACGCACATGTGCCTCTGTGCGCTGGAGGGAGGGGGGAATGGCAGCAAATGATCACATCCTTCTTCAGGAGAGGAAGGAGGGGAGGCTTAGGAACACATTCCTGCGGTTCAGCCTCATTGTGGAAGGTGGTCTTTCTCATGCTCTTTGATTCAGTCCTCTACCTACTCCCCCTCCCACCATATCTGAGTTTCAGGCCTACCAATGTGGTTCTGCTTAATAACTTCACACGTCCAAGGAAGAGGACTTTGGAGGAGGGGTGTGTGTGCACTGCTCCAAAGCTGTACAGAGATAGGTTCCTCATGTTGGAAGGTGTCTCTTTTACAAGGCAAATCAATCCCACATTCCCCGTCTTATCTTGAAAGCAAGAGGAGGACAAATTACATTAGTAATGCTCTGTCTTGTTGGCTCCTGGTGGACTGATGTGACCCAGCAGAAGAGCAGGAAGTGATTGTATTTTTATTTTTTAAAATAAGATGTGACAGCTCTGCCTTTTTGGGGTCCAGATTACTAAATAATGGTATGGGGTTGCTGTTGTTGTTTTGCATTTATTCCCCAGATTTATTTTAACAAATAAGCCACAGTGGTTAACTATAGTGAAAAGCCTTAAATTAAATGCAAAGAGTCTTAAATACACATGATGGTAGTGATGGTCACCATCTTGGATTAGAGAAATTCATGGAGGGGAAGTCAAGCTTCTCGCTCCACCTCCAGAGATGGTATGCCTCTGAATACCTGTTGCTGGGAATCACAAGTTAGCAGAATGGCTGTCGCACTCAGGTCCTGCTTTCAGGCTTTCTATAAAGACATCTGGTTGGCCACTATAAGAACAGGAAGCTGGACTAGGTGGGTCACAGGCTTGATCATGCAGGCTTTTCTTATGTTCTTAATGGCAGAGGAGCAAATTAAATAGTAGCCAAGATCCGCAGCAAAAGAGCAGGTAAAAGGGAATATTAGGCCACAGCACCAGCACTGGGAGACCCCCCCTCGAATACTCAACCAAGTCCAAAAGCTTATTTAAAAAGACAAGTCTTTATCAGACATTTCAAGGGACCTCTTTAGGGAAGGATATACCAGAAGGTTGGTGCTACGGCTAAAAAGGCTCCACCATTTGTGGCCATCAAGTATATGCTAGTTTATAGAAGAACATGGGGCAGGACCTCAGAAGTAGTGTACCTGCCAAGTGGTATGTATGACTTTCATCCAACTGACAAATGCAATTGACTGTATGAGTTTTAATCCATTAAACAATTAAAATCTACATATGAATAATAGATAAAGAAGGTGTTATTTTAGGAAGATGACTTACTGAATCAGAGCGTTGATCCTTCCACTTCAGTATTGTCTACACCAGTGGTTCTCAACCTGTGGGTCCCCAGATGTTGATGGACCACAACTCCCATCATCCCTGAACTCTGGTCTTGCTAGCTAGGGGTGATGGGAGTTGTAGTTCAACAACATCTGGGGACCCACAGGTTGAGAAAGGCTGGTCCACACTGACTGGCTGCAGTAGCTCTCCAGTGTTTCAGGCAGGGGTCTCTCCCACCCCTCCCTGGAGATGCTGGGGATTGAACCTGGGACCTTTCGTATACAAAGCAGGTGCTCTACCACAGAGCCATGCCCACACAGCACATTTCTTTGCTTTAGATCAAGGATGGGGAATAGAATCATAGCATCATAGAATTGGAAGGGACCCTGAGGGTCATCTAGTCCAACCCCCTGCAATGCAAGAATCTCAACTAGAGCATCCATGACAGATGGCCATCCAACCTCTGTTTAAAAACCTCCAATGAAAGAGAGTCCACCATCTTTGGCGAGAGTCTGTCCTACCATCAAATAGCATTTACTGTTAGAAAGTTCTTTCTGATATAACTTGAATTGATTGGCTTAGGTCCTAGCCTCCATAGCAGGAGAAAACAAGCTTGCCCCTTTAGATATTGGAATATGACTATCGTATCTCCTCCCAGTCTCTTCTTTACCAGGCTAAACATACCCAACACTGTTTCTCATAAGGCTTGGTTTCCAGACCCTTAACCATCTTGGTCACTCTCCTCTGGGCAGGGTATAACTTCCCCTCCTCCTCCTCCTCCTCCTCCTCCTCCATATCCTTCTTAAATTGTAGTGCCCAGAAGTGGACACGGTACTCTAGGTGTGGTCTGACTAAGGCAGAATAGAGGAGGACTATTATTTTCCTTGATTGGGACACTATACTTCTGTTGATGCAGCCTAGAATAGCATTAGCTTTTTTTAGTGCTGCATCTGTTGACTCATGTTAAGCTTTTGCTGTACTGTTGACTCATGTAAAGTTTGTGGTCTACTAAGACCCTTCAATCCTTTTCATATGTACTACTGGCAAGCCAGGTGTTCCACATCTTATATTTGTGCAGATGGTTCTTCCTTTGTAGAACCTTTGCATTTGTCCCTAATGAAATTCATTTTGTTAATTTAGGCCTAGTTCTCCAATCTGTTAAGGTCATCTTGAATCCTGATTCTGTCTTCAATGGCATTGGCTGTCCCTCCCAATTTGGTGTCATCTGCAGATTTGATGAGCATCCTCTCAATACCTTTAATCCACGTCATTTATGAACAACAATGGGCCCAGGTCAGAACCCTGAAGCACCCCACTGGTCACTTTTTTCCAGGAGGAGGAGGAACCATTAGTGAGCGCTCTGGGTTTGGCCAGTCAACCAGCTACAAAGAGAGGAGAGGAGCACTGGGCCAGGGTGCGCTGGGGGACACTGGCATGGGATGCTTGGTTTGGGCCCACCAAGTGCCATGTTGGCTGGCCTGGCTCCCTACTGCATGGGTAGGCCGGTGGAGCAGTGCGACCCTGCTTGGCTCTAGTGCAGGGTGGGGTCACCATTGGTATTGGCAGTGATGGTAGTGATGCCACGGTTGAGTTCCCTCACCTTTCAGTACACACGTACCTATCCCAGACACCGGGACCTCACACTACACAGCTGCTTTGTATCATGAAACCCAAGAGGACACGATCATTTACTACCAATGTTCCCAGTACTTCCACTTGGTCAATCAGTTCCTCCCTGTTGGTTAGGACCACGTCCAAGAGAGATGACTGCCTTGTTGCTTCTTCCACTTACTGGGAAATGAAATTGTCAGCAAGGTGGTTGAGGAATTTGTTAGACTTTACATTCTTGGCAGAGTTTGAGTTCCAATAGATATTGAGGTATCTGAAGTCTCCCATGACTACTTTACCTCTCCTTTTTGAAGGTTTGGTAATCTGCTGCAGGAAGCTATGGGCCTCTCGCAACTCCCATCAGCCCCAGTGAGGAGGGCCAATGGAGAGGGATGATGGGAATTCTAGCCTAGTTCTGAGGTGTTGCTGGCCTCAGGAGTGGAGTGGCAGCCTGAGATGGACAAGAAGGGGGGATGACATGGGAGGCATGAGCCCAGGATACAGAGGCTGGAGGAAGTGGGTGCTTGCTCCTCCGGGGCAGTGGCTACCCTAGATGGGAAGCAGGACTCCCATCTCCTGTCTACCCTTCTGGGCAAAGAACACAGTGATGCCATCTGGGGAGTGTATCAGCCCACCTCTAGTGAAAGAGAAACCAGAAGGGAGGACAAGCCCTGATTGCCCAGCACCCAGTGGTGTTCCCATCCCTGGGAACAGTTTCACTGACCAAGTGGCTATCTGCCTGCTCAGCAATCTCACAAGGCAGAAGAATATCATGAGCAGACTCTCCTTGCCCTGTCTTTAAAAGCTTGGCGGGTGGGTATGCTGACCCATTGCGACAACTCCATTGCATCTGTACAGTTCTGAATCCCTTGGCCTGATCTTGGACTCCTTAAATGTGGACCACTTGGCTCAGCTAGCCTAGTCTTTCCTGTCCTCTAGCCAAAGCGTAGTGACTCATTGCCCATTGTGGAGCCTGTAAATCTTCTCTGCTTCAATAAAGATATCTTCTTTACTCTCAAGGAAGAGTGTAGATGGTCTGGGTGGGAGCTAGGATGGGTGGTGGTGGTGGAGCAGGGTCAGTTAGGGGGTATCCTGGAGTGAAGGGGAGGGATGTGGCTTAGGGGAGCATCCTGAGGTTGGATAGAGGCCTAGCAGGCCACATTTGGTCCTGACCTTGAGGTTCCTCACCCCATATTAATTATTTATAAGGAGGAGAAGCAGAGAGGATACAAGGCTGTTGTTTTCCATGATTGCTAACTACATGCAACAGCATCTATGCATGATCTCATTCACACTGGAAAGTATCGTTCCTGCAGTTCACACCGACTCCCCTACCTTCAAAAAGAAAATACTGGGAGAGAAAAATCTATGAAGATTTAGAAAGGAAAAATAAAAATTCTGTGTGGCCTTGAAATCTTAGATGGATGTTTAATTGTTGGCCCAATAAAAAATATCCTCTCCATCACGTCTTTTGTCTGAGCAAAAGATCTCAAAGGAAACATCAGACTAAATAGGGCAAGGAAAAAGGTCTATGGTTTCAGCCTCTCTAATTCTCTTGAGCCGCTTCCCCACGTAGACCTCTCACTCCCGGAGCCCCGTCTCCAAACACTCGCCCCATGGAAGTGATAACCTGTAGATTTGGCAATGGACATAACGTTTTACTAAGGGAGCTTACGCAAATATTATCGCAAGTGAAATGAGGGTTTAATTCTATTATCTGTAGCTTTTCTTTCTTGGGGGTCAAAAGTACAGAACGTGGTCATGTTGCCTTTATAGACTTGGAGAAACAAGAGGCCTGTTTTGAAACCAAATAATTAGTCATCCAGAACAAATGTCCCACACTGCACTCCAACTGCTGAGGGAAACTCTTCTAGAGGGGTGAAGCAAGAGTTTTTGAGATTTCCTGTATATGTTTTTAAAGCAGCCTCGTACCCAGCATTGCTTGGGAATTCTAAGAAACAAAAAAATTCAGCATTCTTTTGAAATCAGTGAGTAAATTCAGTGCAGTTTTGAAAGGTTCAGTCCGTCATCTTGATTCAAAATGCTGTCCAGACATATCCAATAATAGACGACCTCAGGAACTGTTATGCAAAATTGGGTTACAGTGTCTTAAGAAGTATCCAGGAAAGTGCTTGCAAAGCAGTACCTGCAGGATTGAACCCTCTTGCTTGCAGTGTGGTTGGGGGAGGGAGAGGAGACTCAACATGTCCTTCTTCCCCATCCCACCACCTTCCAACTGTAGGTTTAATTAATTACTCCAACCCCTAAATTTATGCAGGGGCAGATCCAGGCTATGTGTCCCACAAGCTAGCCTATGTCGAGGTTGACCCAGTGTCCCAGATCGGGTAGGGGGTACTGTGCACAGGCCTAATTGTAACTGGTCATAGGTCTCTCAATAAGCTTCCTAGCCAAGTGTGGATTTGAACCTAGCTTTTTATAATTTTGATCCAACACACTAACCATCACACTAGGGATGGAGAAAACTATGATCTTCCAGATTTTTTACTTCAACCTCCATCGCCCCCAGCCAGCATTGACAGTGATCAGGAGACTATTGGGAACTACAGTCCAGCAACATCTGGGTTCCTCACAGTTTCCCCATCCTTGAACTGTGGCATGTCAGATCTGTGGTGTTGAAACACCTTAGACAGAGCAGGCAGAGGTCTCCAGTAGGGTTCAGGAGCCAGAGGCTGACTGCAAACATATCTGCAACCCTCCCCAGCACAGGGTTATAACAACAGTCACAACCTTGACGCAGAGCATTTCTTGGGAAATTAATGACCAGTTGGGGTTAATGTGCCAAACAGATTCATCCAGCTGGTCATTAATTTAAAAGGAAGGCTCGGAGAGTCAATCATGATTTTCACATGCAAAGGAGACCCTGGCAGGCATGGCAACACCACTGGCCCCCCTCCTTTCCCCAAATTTGGAGGGCACCAAATCTCGCCCTCACCACTCCTTTGACAAAATTGTTTGGGAAATAACATGCAAGGAGAGGGAATCCCACAACCTCTTTGAAATGGGATCGTAGGGAGTTAAACTACATAAGAACCTAAGAAGACCAACCTAGTTTGCACTCCCGAACGATACAGAATCTGAAATACAGCCATCTTTTGAGATTCACACTGTTCCAAATTCCGCAGTGCAGTTCTGCAACCAAATCATTCGTACAAAAAATGCATATACGAGAGTAAAGTGTGCAAAGAATGCATATATTAGTAAAAATAGTATACAAAATGCATAATATTAGGGGAAACTGGTTGCAAAACATGAAGATTATATGCAAAATTGATATAAAAATGTGTACATTAGGAGAAACTCTTACGAATTCCCAAACACTACAACCTTTCTTCATAGCGGAAGTCTCTCCACTTTCTTGATCATCTTGTTTGCCCTTTTCTGAACCTTTTCCAACTCTACAATATCCTTCGTGAGGTGAGGCAACCAGAATCATACACAGTAATCCAACAGCATTATGATATCAGCAGATTTCTTTTTGATTCTCTCTTTGGACTTTTGATTTGGATTTTTTATTCTCTCTATGGACTTTTGCTTTTTCCACAGCTGCAGCACACTGGGTTGACAACTTCATTAAACTGTCCTCTACAAACTCAAAGTCTTATTAGCTTCCATGAGAATATATGTGAAGTTCAGATTTTTGCCCCCACCATGAATCACCTTACACTTGCTTGCATTGAATTTCACTGGCCATTTTCCCATCTATTCGCTCAGTTTGGAGAGGCTGTTTTGGAGCTCTTAGCAAACTTTTTAAAAAATAAAATAAAACCCTGAACAATTTAGTATCATCAGCAAACTTGGTTGCCTCACTACATCTCTTCATTTGGAGAACTGTTCATTTATTATTCCTCTTCCCTGCTTCCTGCTTCTTAACTAATCCCTGTTTAGAAGGACCTCTCTTCTTCCACTGAAAACTGATCCCTGGATGTCCTCTGGGGCCCTACTCACCTGTCAAAAATGCCCTGCAGAGGGTGGGCTGAATTGGCCAAGTCGTAAGTTTTTTGTGGAGTTTCTTTTATTCACATTCTGGCCTCCCAAGACCTTGCAATTCCTCCATTGTTGCCTTGCTAACACTTTGCATAAAGGCCCCCAAAAGTGATAACAAAGGCTTTTAAAGAATATTACAGAATATTTCTTTATCATGTTCACCCTTTCAGACAGACAGATTCTTTTCTTTTGCTATTGCTCTCATTCCAGACATAATGACATGTGGAGTTGAATGGGTCTTGGAAGGGGCCACATAAGTGTAACACTTGGCAAATTCACCTCAGTCTGCTGTGCCGTATGGGCTAACTGCCCTGTATGTAGCTTCCCTCAAAGAATCCTGCTAGCTGGGAGCTACTAGAACACCCCTCTTTCCCTCAAAGCAATTCAATTCCCAGAGTAGTTTAACAATCAGTCCCTCTTTCCAGGAAAATTCCACAAATACCTTTCCCCATCCTGGGCAGTAAAAATATGCAACAACAACAACTCACAATTTGCTGCCCTAGATAATTTACTAGTGAGGCAGCTGCCCCACTCTACCTAGTAGAAGAGATAGTCCCACCTTGGGAATGCTGCTAGTGTTGACTTAGTTTGCACATAACACTAAGCCATGGTTTCATAAATGGGGACTCAGGAAACCATGGTTTGTCTGCTCAGTAGTTTAACTATGATTTGTTCTCAGCTGAGAACCAGCTAGGACACACTGTTCAACAAGGTCACTAAACTGGGTTGCTGAAACCCACCGACACAAACTGAGAATGCATCCCCAGTATAGACAGTACTTCTCAACATCTGCACAGCACTGGGGAGAGATGCATAGCTGAGGGACCTTTTCCCACTATTACTGCTCTTATTTGTGAGTAACCTCTGATTAACTCCTCTGGAACCCAACATCCCCCTGAATACAGTCTCAAGACCACAAACATGGCATGCAACGAAATATTTTTCTTCACTTGTGTGTTCTTTATAGCTGACCACATGGGGGCAGGCTTGTACCTGGCTTATATCCTCAAGCCTCTCTGCTACCTTTCCAGCAATACTTCCTTTGGTTTATCCTTCTTTAACTAGGCTTCTTAAGGCTCTGTAGCCAGGCAGTGGCATTTCACATGCTTAAAATGCAAGGAAAGGCTAACTGATCCTTTCTAAATCATCCAGACACACTGACTGTGAATCCTTCCATGCATCGGCACAAGTACACATATAAGAATGATAGTACTTTCCAATGATAATATTTTCCCATGATTTATGATGTTCAGGTGGTGAATGCAAAGAAGGAAGAGCAGGAGAGGCCTTGAAGTTGTCCGTCAACAGACTATGCAGGCCACCCAGCGTACCTGGTCAGAGCCTTCCTTTAAACATAAATGAACTGCATTTATATTTAAACACTAATAATCAGATCTAAAATTACACCCATCTATCCATATGTTAGCATGTGCAGATTTTATGCAAATCTTTCTTCACTTTTCTTGGTGATATGTTGGGTCCATTGCTGTGCTTGTGAGGAACAACTGTATAAATCCAACGTGGTCAGGTGTAAGGTTGCATTCAACCAAGTCTGGCTCAGAGTTGATCCACTGAAATGATGATTTTCATAGAAGGCAATAGAAGAGAATTGGGGAGGGGGGACCAGTGGGAGTTATGAGAATAAGTTGTTTAAAACCCCCCAAAACCAAACCTAACTAGTGCATATTTACTAAGAGAAGTATCATGTTGTAGCTTAAGAGGTTATAGCTTCACTGAGCTATTTTTATTTGTTTATTTAGAAAAATGTAGAACACACACAACAACAACAACAACAACAACAACAACAACAACAACACCCCATTATTTCTTTATTTAGTACTCCAAAGAGGGCCAGACCGTGTACATGGTGCCCCCATCCTCATTTTATTATTCTTACAACAACCCAGGCAGGTAGATTAGACTGACAGAGAGTGGCCCAAGGTCACTTCATGGCTGAACCAAAAAGGAAATACGAAATGCATATCTTTGGGAAGGCTTACTTAGGTATATAAACATTTAGGTTATGCTCCAAGGTTATAAGTGCTGCTACCACACTGAAAGATTGACTGCTATGAGATGCAGAATGAACATGAAACGGTACTTGTAAATGAAATTTCTACCCAGAATTCGAGGTGACTAAATGGGAACATATAGGGCTAGGCAATACTTCAAGTAAACTGGTACCAAGTTGTTATAGTAGAGATGTGTCAGACATTAAAGGTAAAGGTACCCCTGCCTGTATGGGCCAGTTGTGACCGACTCTGGGGTTGCGCGCCCATCTCGCTTTATTGACCGAGGAAGCCGGCATACAGCTTCCGGGTCATGTGGCCAGCGTGATGAAGCTGCTCTGGCGAGCCTGCAGCAGTGCAGCACACGGAAACGCCGTTTGCCTTCCCGCTATAAAGCGGTACCTATTTATCTACTTGCACTTAAGGGTGCTTTCGAACTGCTAGGTGGGCAGGAGCTGGGACCGAACGATGGGAGCTCACCTTGCCGCGGAGATTCGAACCACCGACCATACAATCGGCAAGTCCTAGGCGCTGAGGTTTTATCCACAGCGCCACCCGCGTCCCTGTGTCAGACATTACCTGCTACTATCTTGTAAAAGTGGAAGGTGATATTCTGCTGTTTTGGCTTGTGGGTTCATGGTGCACTGCAGACACATGAAGATCCCAGAAAGAATGGGTCAGGAGGCTGAGGAGAGTCTTGCCTTGCTCTGAGTGGGCTCAAAGCTTATTCTTTTCTTAAGTTAAAGAGAAGGAGAACATAGGAACACAGAAAAATGCCTTATACTGAATCAGGCTGCTGGTCCATCCAGCTCAGTATTGTCGACACCGACTGGCAGTAATTCACCAGAGTTTTAGGCAGGGATTTCTCCCGCCCTACCTAGAGATGTGGGGGACTGAACGCTGAAACTTCTGCATGCAAAGCAGATGTTCTCCCATTGAGCTATGGCTGTGGTGGGCTTACCTTGCAAACCTGACCTAAGAGCCTGTCTCTCTTTTACTGATGGGAGCCAGTGTGGGAGGCAATAATAGTTTGAAAAGTGGGATAAAATACAGTAACTAAATATTTGTTAGATAACTGTGAATGCCACTGTTTTGTTGATGTGGTGCCAGCATTTTCAATTATGGTACATTTCTGCAGTTGGGCTTGTTTGGGATTTGTATAGAAGGTGTTTGCAACCAAACAAGTAACAAATCAGGCGTTCTAGCGTTGCCTCAGCTAGTCCATTCAGGTAGCAATAGCAGGGACCATTCAGTTTGTGATCTAAGGGTTAATTCTGTTGTTAGGAAGTCAGCTAGCCAAGAGAGGGATGGGTGGAGGTGTTGGCAACCAGGCAAAATGGCATGACCTTTGCTGAGGTAGCATGTGCCTTGATTAGTTGCATGATTCTGAGGGAGTTTTTACTCTGTATGTTTGGTTGTATGCCTTCATGTTATATACAAGGCCTGACCAAAGAAAGACAAAGCCTCTCTGTTAATTTCTCTTCAAATTATACTCCGCTTTTGTTCAGTTTTCCTTAGTAAGCTGCTACAAGGATTTTCTTTCTCTCTGGATACCATTGTTCCTAAAAGCCTAAAAGGCCAAGATTCATGGTCACAGTGTCTATTCCAGCCAAGAAAATTATCCATCAACCATACCTTTCTTCTTTTTTTATTTTCCTTTTGTGAAGAGGGGATAATGTTGAGGTGAGCGGGAAATGCCAAGTTCTTTTCTTTAAAAGGTTTGTTTTAATAAAGAAGAAACTTTGAAAAATGTGTTTCATTTATGGCGCGTGCTAGGCAAACAAAGCCTGACGATATTGGTATGGTAGTTACAAGCGAGTTAGGCCCTAGGCCTAGGAGATGCTGTGTTTGTACAGATGGCCCCCTGTCCTTTAGATCTAAACCTATTACTTAAATTTTCCACATAACAGCTTCCCAAAGATGTCTTTGAAAATTTTTAAAGGCAACACGGACTTAATACTTTAATATAATCAGGCCCGATTCGATACAGATTGCTGAGGAGCACCAAATATCTGAGGATGTATCTTGGGTTGTATCTAAATCTGGACTTCCGTGCATAGTTTTTGTGTCTGAAAGCTCTCCGCGAGCCCTACGGTCTGCAAGGCAGCTCAAGCAGCTTAGACCAAATATGAACCATGTGCCTTCAGATGCCTCTAAGCTCACTCATCTTCCTTTTGTCTGTTTAGTTAGCCCTTGAGCCTCGGAAAACGGGGAAGGATTTCTCAGCCCGGCCTCTAACGGTATTGCTTTGCCGGATCGTGAATTGAGTCACATGCGCTTTGCTTTCCTTCTCATCCTCCCCTGCATATTTGGGGGGGGGGGTGGTGGTAGTTTTCAGACGCTGTCAGTCTAGCCTTTGAAATTTGACAAATACCCCCTGAGAAATAATCCTGCTCGGGGCTCTGAATCGAATATCTTGCCCCCAATAAAGCAGCTGGAGGAGGAGGGGGAGGAGGAGAGGACAGGGGGTGAAGAAAGAGTTGTGGTGGGTGGGTGAGGGGAGGGCTTTGCCCATCATTTAGACCCCTGGGAAACTCAACAAACCTGCTGTACCTGAAACCAGGAGGGGAGAGTACAGCTGAATGTGAGGAAGCCTATAACATTTTTTTTTAATGTAATTGTTTCTTTTTGTAATATTTTTGTTTATGTGGTCTGTTGTAGCTTTGGTCCTCTGTACACTGCTTGGAGATATATTCAATATATTAAATGAGATAGAAAATAAATAAATAATAATCAACGAAGAGTTGGCTGATACAGAGGCGTAGCTAGGGGGCGGGGGGCACTGGGTGCCACACTGTGGGGGGCGTGGAGCTTGCATCTGCCTACCGCCTCCCCCTCAACTACCCTACAGCTACGCCACTGGACTGATAACTTCCAAATAATGCTCTGCCGGGTGAAGTAGGAACTGGATACAGTGATACTGATGACTGAAATGTCTGTCACTCACGATCTGTAGTGTGTTTGTTGAGGAACATGTTTTACACCTCCACCCATTGGGGGATCCTTGTCAGTGAGGGCTCTGGATGGAAGGCAGGTTTCCCCTTCTCTGCCCATTGTGTTGTAGTGGTTGGATGGGTCTTGGAGACATTGGTTCAAATCTCTACTGACCCATGCATATTTGAGTGATTGATACTGGATCATTTACCACCTCTCTCCCTCTACTACTAGAATATTATTGTGTGGGGAAACTGGTTGGCGAGAGCAACATGTCATGGCTGGAAATTCTGGGTTGAGTCCTTTTCTCACCTGGCCTGGGAGGGTGGGGGCCTGACTGACTCCAACTACAGAAGCTGAGGCTGCAGAAGAGCCCTAACCTTGAACAAGGTTTGAACTATGGAAAGGCAGTATACAAATAATGTGATGTATGCATGTATGTATGTATGTATGTATGTATGTATAGCAGTCTGATATGAGCCAGGAACATGAGGTTGTAGGACATTATTCCTTCACTGAGGTCCACCACATCAAATTTTTTGATATCAGTTGAAATACGTTCTTTCTCCACCTCCGTATTTAAGCACAAGAACCAGTCCAGCACATTAATGTGGCTAACAAGGAGTATATTGCGTATATGGTAGCCATTTTAGACTCTTTCAACAGAAAGAATCTTTTCTCTTGTTATTTAAGAAGCAAATTTTAATAGTTTCCACTGTTGATAATGCCCAAAGATATTGCAGCTCTACAGTAAATGAGACATGACTTTTTAAAATGAAAATGCTGGGCTGGGGTTTTCAGGGTGTAGTCACCAAAGGTGGGGGAACTTCCTTTTACTTCTCTGAGCAATATAAAAACACACCGCAACGCATGTGAAATAGCTGGCCATCAATTTGTTTACATTGGTACCTCGGGTTACAGACGTTTCAGGTTACAGACACTTCAGGTTACAGACTCCGCTAACCCAGAAATAGTACCTCGGTTTACTTTGCTTCAGGATGAGAACAGAAATAGCGCGGCGGCTAAAGTGGTACCTCAGGTTAAGAACAGTTTCAGGTTAAGAACGGACCTCCAGAACGAATTAAGTTCTTAACCCGAGGTACCACTGTATCTGGGGATTTCTGTTCAGCTTTTGTTTTCTAAAAAATAAATAAATTCCAAGCAGTTTACAAAATTACTAAAATGCATCTAAATCATTAAAGGCAACAATCAAGAAAATATAAAGTGGCAAAAAAGAGGCATTGTATAAGACGGGTAGGCTGAAAGAAGCTTTTAAGAAGGTAGAGGTTTAATATAAGACATTAATTATCTAACTATTTTATTTATGTCCCACCTTTTTCTCTATGGAGCTTAAGATGACATATATGGTGATGATGATGATGATGATGATGATGATGATGAAATTAAATTTCTATACTACTCTTCATCTGGAGATCGCAGGGTAGTTTACAATATAAAAAAACCACAAAAAGACATACCATAACCCTCAGCGCCCCCACAACCACCCTGTGTGGTAGGTTAGGCTGAGAGGCTGTGATTGGCCAAAGGTCCACATCTGAGTAGGGATTTAAACCCTGGTCTCCTGGGTCATAGTCTGACTTTCAATCCACTACATGACCCTGGCTCTCACTGTGGAAAGCTCAGTCAGATAAAATTATATTGGAAGCAAGGCTTTGGAGCCAAACCCAGCTCTCTCAGTCTCCTGGGAGGGTTCCGTAATTTGGGTGCTATGATAGTTAAATTTATTTATTACAAACCATTGGCCATCTAGCAAGGTGTGCTGTGATGGGGAAGGGCCTGCTTGAAATCCGAACCATCCTTCTGAAAGAGGTGGGATGCATAGAAGGCCTTGATTCCAATGTTGAATACAGTAGATCCGCCTATTTTTTTAAAACTAGGTCTGTGATGACTTCCTTTCCTGCCAAATCAACTCATGTTCTCAGCAGTGTTCCTGGTGGTGATTCTGGGCAGCATCCATCCAGTTCCCCCCACTTCCGTGGCTGAGATTTATTTTGATGCATCTGCTGGGGTAGCTCCAGTGGGGTTTGATGCTGTGGATCTTTTCCTGAAGCAGGACTGGGGTCCATTTATAAGTGTTCCCTTTTGGCAATGAGTTTTGCTGAGGTGGCATCACTCTTGCTGCTGCCTGCGTCGTTCTTGGAACAACTGGAGTGATTGCGGCTGTCCAACGACAATCAATGTCCTCATGGGGAAAAACAATCAATAGGCAAAAAGGGAAGAGGTGTGAAATCCATTGCTTAATGCAATTTAGGGATCGTTTGGGGCAATGGTTTGCAGAATTATAGAGGCCTGACATTTGCTGACCACAAAATTACCCTTTAAATTATTCAATGGTTGTGGAGATTATCTCTTGACCCCTTAGTACCTCGTTCTTGGAACTCCCCAGCACAGTGGTGGGCAGTCAGTTATGGGGCTGGGGGGGGGGCTTCTTCCTATCAGTGGCTGCTCAGTCACTCTTAGTAGGCAGTAAAAACAGCCCTATTAAGTTCAGGTTATTTTTGCAATTGGACACTATAAATTAGGATTAAAGGAAGTGTCAGGAGAGGTCAAGGAACCCAGGCACCTCCTGTGGAATGCAGGGGTTGGATAAGGCCAGCCCGGCCCACCTCATCAGCGAGATCCACTTTATTCAGTTTGCAAAAAATGGTTAGAGAAAAGTTTTTCTCCCTCTCTCATAACCCTAGAAGTCATGGATACCCAATGAAGCTGCATGTTAGAACATTCAGGACAGATAAAATAAAGGATGTCTTCATGCAGCACACAAACCATGGAACCCACAGGAGGCAATGATGGCCACCAACCTAGATGGCTTTAAGACGATTGGAGGAATCTCAGAACTGTGGAGTTGGATGGGACCCCAAGGGTCATCTAGTCCAACCCCCTGCAATGCAGGAATCTCAGCTTGTTCATACATGACAGATGGCCACCCAACCTCTGCTTAAAAACCTTGATGGGGAACCCACAACCTCCCGGGGGAGACCATTCCACAGTCAAACAGCCCTTACTGTCAGAAAGTTATTCCTGCTGTTTCGTTGGAATCTCTTTTCTTGTGACTCAAATCCATTGATATGGGTCCTAGTCTCTGGAGCTGGAGAAAACAAGCTTGCTCCATCCTCCTTGTGACAGCCCTTGAGATATTTGAAGATGGCCAGCACATCTCCTCTCAGAGAAGGCCATCAGTGGCTACTAGTCACAAGGTCTGTGCTATGCCTCTACGATGCTTCTGAACATCACTTGCCAAAAGGAATAGGAAGGGAGAGTGCTCTTGTTCCCACTGGTTGGCCATTGTGAGAACAGGATGTGAACTAGATGGGGCACTGGCTTGACCCAGCAAGCTCTTCTTACGGTCTTTATGCCCAGGTTTTCAAATACAGTGGACTCTTGGGTTGCGAACGTGATCCGTGCGGGAGGCACATTTGCAGCCCGCAGCGTTCACAACCCACAGTGCCGTGTCTGTGCATGCACGGGTTGTGATTTGGCGCTTCTGCGCATGCGCAAAGCATGATTTAGCGCTTCTGCGCATGTGTGACTGCCGAAACCCAGAAGTAACCCGTTCCGGTACTTCCAGGTTTTGGCGCATCTGTAACCCGGAAAAATGCAACCTGAAGCATCTGTAACCCGAGGTATGACTGTATCCAGAGAGACACATGTGAAAAAGGTTATGTGTTTCCCCCAGTATCACTGCTTTGTGCAGACCCCTGCATTTGGAATCACTCGAAAGGGTCTGTGGAAACCCCCTCACCGCTTTAAAAAAATAAAAATCATAAACTTTAATCATCCTCCTTAGGGAATGCATGCTTTGTTTCTCTGTGTCTCGCCCTGTCTCTGGCTGTGTTTACAGAACCTATACTTGAACCCAAGACGGCTTCCGTGGCTAAGTGAAGGTATGTTGCCCATGCCAGGAGATGATCCTGTAGACGATACATTTCCTCCGGGAAGAGGCCTTACTGTTTCTTTTGTTCTGGTTGCCTATCTGCCTTGATCGCAGCACAGGCTCACATTAGTCTGTTGAACTTGGTGGCGGATATATGGAAAGGTGGGAACAACTCCATCTTCTTTTGAATCTTCCTTATGGAGGGACTGAAAGCATTGGCTAGCAATATTAATAGGATTTGCCTGTCTTTAGGACCAAGCCTGAAGATAGTCTTTCAGACATCTCCATTTGGTCCTCAGGACCCTCTCCAAGTCACATCCTTCACCCACCCTGTTTTGCAGCTTCCAAGAGTATTTTTCACCTGGTTACAAAGAGTCATTGAACTCCAAAACTGTTTCATGCTTGCCTAGTTGGAGGAAAGAGAGGGCCTCATAAATGAAGTTGTTCCAACCACATTTTTCTCCTGGCCCCACCCACTGCTAGCCCTCAGAAATCTGGCTAGGCTGGAGGGGTATCTAGCCCACTGGCTGAAAAAGCTTCCCCACCTCTGCTGTATGATATGGTGGCAGATTGACATGTTGCCCCTGATTCCTTACAAAGGATATGGTTGCTGCTCCTTCCACGTAAAGTAAGGCAGATGGAGACTGTAGTTTGGCATGAGTGGATGATAGGAGCAAATCCCCACAGTTCTTTTATTTCTGGTGGGGCTGGAAGTATCCCCTGCCATGAGAAAAATATCTGGAGAGAAGGAGAACACAACAGTTGCTGATGTTGAAATATGTAGTTGTACATATATTCATCTTTTACTATTTGGTGACCAACTATTTTACATTGTGCAAATTGTTTGGCTTTCCATCAAAAGTGCAGACCCATCTAGTCTATACTAATCAGTACAGTGGTACCTTGGGTTACAGACGCTTCAGGTTACAGACGCTAACCTAGAAATAGTACCTTGGGTTAAGAACTTTGCTTCAGGATAGGAACAGAAATCGTGCAGCGGCAGCAGGAGGCTCCATTAGCTAAAGTGGTACCTCAGGTTGAGAACAGTTTCAGGTTAAGAACGGACCTCCAGAATGAATTAAGTTCTTAGCCTGAGGTACCACTGTATAGCTATATCATGCAAGTCAATATTTCATCCTGGTCAGTATTGCTATTTCACACAAGGTATTATTAATATTATTATTATTTACTTAATTTGTATGTAGCCCTTCACCTGAAGATCACTGGGTTGTTCACAACATAAATATACAGAATGAGAACACAATATACAAAAACCAACCAATATCCCCACTTCCCCGCAAAGGTCATAGAATCAGCCAAAGACCTGGTTATAGATAAATATTTTCTCCTGGCCCCTAAAGACATGTAATGAAGGTGCCAGGCAAACCACCCTGGGGGAGCGTTCTACAAATGGGGAGCCACCACAGAAAAGGCTTTTTCTTGTGTTTCCACCCTCCAGACCTCTTGTGGGGGAGGCACACAGTGAAGAGCCTCAGGTGATGATTGCAAGGTCTGGGTTAGTTCATATGTGGAGAGGAGGTATTGTCATTTAAGGCTTTATAAGTCAAAACCAGCTCTTTGAATTGGGTCCAGAAACTAATTGGCAGCCACTGAAGTCAGGTCAGGATCAGTGTAATATGCTCAAACTGTCACACAATGGATTAGTTCTCAAGTCAAAACATTTCCCATTTAAAAGTGCAGATCTGGCTTGCTATTAAACACTAGTTAATATTGCTACGTAACATAAATCACCATTCCACGTGGGTAAGTATTGCTATCAAGGTAGTCACATTACACAGTTCTACAGTCAAAACATACCTCTCCTACCCTGTTTCTTCCTGACTGAAAAGCATGAACTGGGCAAATGGCTTAATATGGAAGAAATTCATCAAGTCATTTGTGGCTCCCTCTACCCATACCCCCTGCTACCATAGACCCAAGTAATTTTTAACGTTTTGCTTCTGGGGACACTTCTCCATAATCTGCACATTTGAATGTTTGGTTTTTCTTGATTGGGAGCAAATGAAATTAGAGGTACTCACCACTTGACTAGTGCTACACATTAAAACACTTACGGTAAATCATGAAAATTCAACAGCATTTTTGTGTGATTTCCCCCCTTTAAAATACACAGTTTTGACTCATGCAATCATTTTGAAAGCAATTTTCTCCAACATCATGCATTTTTAAAAGTTACTATCATCAATAGTCACGTTTGTTTATGCACACTTCCCGCCCAATATCTGCATTTTTGTAAACTTTGGTTGGTTGGTGAATTGCATTGCATTGCAAAATTCGGCCAAGTGTGAATTTTGAAAGACAGATTGTTTTGGAAAGCGCAGATTTGATAGATTTGCCTTTAAATGCAAATAGAACTGAATTTCTCCCTCTGTTGTACATAGCAGATTTGGAAAAGCTTCCAGGGGCAGCCAGCATAATCAAGCAGCTGGAGCAGCTCCTCATGAGAAAAAGTTGCCGTGTTTGGGGCTTTTTAGTTTAAAGAAAAAGCAAGTAAGTGTATAAAATGGTGCCTGCTTTCAAAAGAGAGGACATAATATTAGAACAAGAGGTCATCTGGTGAAGCTGATTGGTTAATATTTCAGGACAGCCAGGCTCTTCTTAAACTCAGCTTTCTGATCATTTACAGGTTTATATGCCCCTTGCTCTTGCTTGTGCCCTGGGAGTATAAAACACATGGCATGGGGTGTGGGCCTTTGGGCCATCAAGCACCTGTCAGAGCCACAATCTTATTTATTTATTTGTTCTAACTAGATTCACACACCATTTGATATTAATAATACCTCTAAGTGGTTTACAAATGGAATAGAACAAAAGAATTGTTAGTAAAATCAGTTAAAAACAACTATTTAAAACAATAAAATAAAATCAGCAGTATGTTAAAAACCCAGATCAGATCACATGTAGACATTCTACGTGTCTCTGTAGGCTTCCCTGAACAAAAATGCTTTTAGCAGGTGCAAAAAAAAGAGCGCGGCATAGAAGCCTGCCTGATGTCAAGAAACAGGGAGTTCCAAAGGTGGGTGCTGCCACACACACACAAAATGAGTATTATGTGGAACCAGTAACAGTGGAAGTTCCGCAAATTGAAGCAGTTGAGTGGGCATAAATGGGGTAAGGTGATCTTTCAAGTAAACTGGTTGCAAGCTATTAAGGGCATTAAGACACTTGATATTTTTAGTAATAATAATAATAATAATAATAATAATAATAATAATATTTTTTTATTTATACCCTGCCCTTCCAGGTTCAGAAAACTGGACTCAGGGTGGCTAACAACAAATTTAAAACACTTAATTGATGCAATGAAAAAACAGCATAAAATATAGTATAAAACGCGAATAACAATAAATTCAGAATCAATTTTGGGGTGAAATCCATCCAATAAACATTAAATGATCCCCAGGGCTAGCTGGCTAAATTAGTCCTATTTGGGCCAGCGAGGAGACCAGGGGAGAATTAGCTGTGGGATTCCAGAGCGCGCAATCTTCATAAAAAGGGGAGGGGGAGGGAAGGAAGGGGAATAAAAAATCAGGCTAAGTTCAAATTGAAAGCCAGGCAGAATAGCTCTGTGTTACAGACCCTGTGGAAGGAAGTTAAATCCTGCAGCGCCCTGGTCTCATGGGACTGAGCATTCCACCAGGACGGAGCCATCACTGAAAAGGCCCTGGCCCTGGTGGAGGATAATCTGACTTCCTTAGGGCCCGGGACCTCTAAACTATGATCATTCATGGACCTTAAGGTCCTTTGCGGGGCATACCAGGAGAGGCGGTCCTGTAAATACGAGGGCCCTAAGCCAGTAACTCCTTATTTGGCTGGTAATACCTAGTGAAATCTTACTTGGCTTGCTTGCAAGTAATACCACTGCATCTGCTTTGCACACAGAAGATCCCAGATTCAATCCTCACCATCACCAGATCAAGCTAGGAGGGATTCTTATCTAAAATCCTGGTAAGCTGCTGCCAGTCAGTGCAGACAACAGTGAACTAGATGGACCAATGCTCTGATCTGGCAAAAGCAGTGGTGGGCAATATCCATTGAAAATTATAAGGAGCAATAGACCAAACAGTAGGTGGTGCTGGGAGTCAGGTAAAGCCAACTCCTTCTAGTTTTGTCCCTGTCCACCTCCCTCCTGAGTTCTACAAGGGCAACATTGAGACTATGGAGGAGGCGGTCCACAGACCTGGACATGTTGTAAGTAAGAAAGACAGGCGGATGTGTGGGGAGAGGTTGACCGAGGGCAGACAGAGGCTGGTGAGGCAGTGCCCTGTTGTCCTAATGGAACAGCGTCTCTGGGTACAGTGGCATAGCGTGGGCTGCCATCACCCAGGGCAAGACAAGTATTGCGCCCCCTAACCCGTGAACCGTTAGCACTCCCTGAGTCCCTTCCACCAGTTCACTATTGAATAAAGTCAATGAAAGACTCTACCACACTGATTTCTGTATCTTCAGTCTGCACACATTGAATCACTTGATACATTTGCCCCACCAGCCCCACTCACCCCTGCACCATCCCAGAGACCAGCAGCTTCCTTTACAGAGCCAAGATCAGCTTCCATTTGCAGAGATATGGGGATATCTCTTCCTTGGCACTGCCCCCTTATCCTAACTCTCTCTGTTGATTGGTCTGCAGCTGATAACTCTCCTAATCCATGTTGTCAATGGCACTGCTGGAGGAGGGTGGCAGCATGGGCTAGAGCTCCTTGGCACCACCCACCGATAGGCTGAAACAAAGGGGCAATAGCTCTGCAACCTATTTGAGCAGCAGCTGTGGTGCCCCGTGAATGTTGAGCCTGGCAGAAAGCGGGATGGGGGATAGGTTAACAGCAGGTATCTTTCTGAAGCCCATGCAGGGTGGACCCTAGCAACTGGCTATTGCTTATTATCAGCTCTTCAGTCTCTCTCTCTCTCCCCACCCCCAACCCCCCCCCCGCTTTTGAAATTTTGTACTCCTAATAATTTTGTGCCCAGGACAACCACCTCTGCAGCCCAACCCACACGGCATCACTGCCTGAGCTTAGGACAGGTTCCTATGACTTGCCAGGATGCCTAAATTAGCATAGCGTGGGAGAAGGGTGACTTCAACCCACACCTGATAAAAGGCTGGTGATCTGTCAAGCGGTTTCCTCTGCTCCATTTATCAGCATGAAAAATGTTCAGCTGGAGGTTCCCTTAATCTCATTTGAGCCCTAACCAACCATCACAAACATGCTGAACCTCTACAAAAACAACAATGACCAAAGGCCCTGTTCCTGCCGAACATCTTCCTTTGGGGACTCCTTGCACTGTTGATTGAGTATTGGTGATTCAGAAAGAGAAGATTCCACTCATTCCACCCCTCCATGGCAGGGAAAAAGAAATCTGGGTACAGGCCTCCCAGCTGTTTCCATACATAGAATGCTTCTCATTCCTCCTTTTTTTCTCTCCCTTCTTAGTTTGCAGAGGTAGAGAAAAATCATCCGGGGCTCAATTTAACACCATAGATGCAGAAAAGAGCCCTGAGCAACACCCACAAGGCAGTTGCTTTTGGAGAGAGAGATGGAGAATGGTGCCGTACCAAAGTACCGTTGCCTGTCCCTGTGTGCATGTTTCAGGATGAAATATTGTTCCGCTGAGAGAGATTGGAATGCCACTACCAACTCTGCTGAAGGCTTTATCCTGCATTTTCTCTTTGTAAATTTTTTAGGTTCCATGCCAATGTTCCTCACTGTGCATTCTTTGATGCTTAATTCTGTGGGTGCAGGGGGGGGGGGCGGAGAAAGAGAAGAGTTCCTTTCTAAAATAGGAGGCTTTCTAAATTGCTCCCACTGCTTAACATCAGGCGTGCCATTGACTTGATCCAAGAAGACGGCTTTTCTACCGTTGTTGTTAGCTTTATCCAGTAGCAGAGGTCCAATGGTCCAGGGTTAAAGATCTGTTACTATTTCTGCAGCAGTGCCCCAGTCTCCAGAATCCCAGAGCTACCCAATCAGCATGAAAGGACAGCTTTTTAGCGACTGAGAAAATGTCTTCTCAATCTTTGTTTGATTGCAGCCCATTGAAGTGAAAGCAGTTGAGTCACCCAATGAGGAATAGCTCTTAGGGTCACTCTGGACAAGGTGTGCAGGAAGAACTCTGAGGCAGATTAGTTCTGTATGCTTCAGAACTAAACATTTAGGAACCCACAAAACACAAGGTGCTTCGGGATCAAGAGAATGTTGTGCAAGTTCTGATATGTACAATGGAACTTTAAAGACAACACAACTCAGGACATTGAAAGAAGATATTAGAACACTCCAAATCATTTGCAAGGTACACACACAGAAATCAGTGCACAGAAATCAGTGCAATCAACTGAAAGGCAACACTTGGAGATATACATTGATCATTGCAATGCATGCTTAATTGTAATTATTGTATAATTATAAAGTTATTGTATAATCTTGGGAGGTTGTATAATCTTAGAAGGGGTGTGGCTGTGAGGGTGTGTGGCTGTGACTGCTGTAAAGGAATCATTTGCTGTAAAGGAATCATTTGCCACTACAGTACTATCCAATAGGGGACGCTATGGTGGGGAGACTGCCATTTTGAATAGCTCCACCTCTCAGGAAGGGGATTGGCTGAGACTGATTTCTATCTAGTGCAAGTATTTTGGTGGAGCCCTCTGTTCACTTAGGTGTTTCTTACATTCTGATGGCGCTTAATCTTTTCTTCCTCCTGAACACTACTCACAGCCAGGCCTCATCACAGTTTGTTGTCCTTCACCTGCTCAAATACATCTTCCATCAACCACCTCAGTCCTGCTCAGATGTTATGGTCAAACAGGGAATGGTAATGTCTGTAGAGGATGGGGGGGGGATGTGGCTGAATTGGAATTCAAACCCTGGTCTTTGTGGTCAAAGGTTGAAGCCCTAACACACTAGACCACACCAATGTTGAGCAGGAAGGTCTGAACAGGCTTCTAGGCCCATTTGGCTGCTCTGTCAGTGTTCCTGATCATGAGGAGGCCTATAAACCTGTTCAAGCAAATGAAGAATATTCAAAGGATGTCACATGCATAATCTGAGTACATCTTACAACAGTCCTCTAAGGAAGACCAGTATTGTTATTAGCAGTGGTATTGTTAAATATAGACTGCTGATATAGATTGCAATCCTATTTCCTTTTGCTTGGGATCACAATGAAAGTAATTTTTGTATAGACATGCATAGTATTGAACTGTCACAATCGGATGCAGTAATGCTTCTGAGGGCCAGTTGCTGGAAACTTCAGAACCAGGGCTGTCTTAAGAATACGCAGCACTGGGGTGCTAAGATCCATCCAGTACGCCCCCCCCCCCAGTTGCCCAGTCCCAGGCATGCAGGAGGTCGGAGCCAGCTGGCCGCCTCAGCATCACTGGCTTGGTTGCCACTGAACTCATGGTGCACAGCCGCCTGCAGCAGAAGAGTCCACCGCGGTGCTCCAACCGATGGGTGGGCTCTTCCCTGGACTCAAATCTCAGGCCCCGGACTCTTGGCCTGGTGCCACTGAGAGCCCAGCGCCCGGGTGCCCTGCACCCCTAGTGCCTATGGGTAAGACGGCCCTGCTCAGGACAAGAGTCCTGTTGTACTCAAATCCAGCTTGCAGTTGTCCCACAGGCATCTGGTAGGTCACTGTGAGAATAGGATGCTGGCCTAGGATGGCCAGTGGCTTGATCTAGCAGGCTTTTCTCACATCTGTAACCGTTAGGGCTGTATAGCCAATGTTATTCCTACTCAGAGTAGACGCACTGGAGCTGATGACTTGTCTTAGGTTCATTGATTTCAATTGTTCCACTCCCAGAACATATTTGGATACCACCCATTACTTGGAAGTCCCCATCATAGCAACGTAAAAACAGTCTTGCATTAAACAGCCTTAGAAAGGAATATTTGCCAAAGCTGACATAATAGTTTTTAATAATAGTCGTAAAAATAATAACAGCAGCAAACTTTATGATAATGATCGTGATGATAAAAGCTAATGCTAACAAACAGCACCATCAGAGCAACAAAACCTCTGCTGTTTTCAGAGTGAATGCTGGCAATTGAGTAATTCTTAGCAACCTGGATGTTTTTTTAAAAATTAATTGCTGCTCCAATTTACCTTTCTTTTTCTGTTGAAAAAAAATAAAATAAAGTACGAGTTTATAGGCTGTTCCAGTTGCTGCTGGCGTGACTTCAAAACCTCGCGGGCTTCTTTTGTACTCTTTAAGCATCTGCCTGGCTATGTTCGCTTTTCCCTTCGGTGAACTCTGCAAAAAAGCAGCAGCAGCAAAGATTAAAGAAAGCTCAGATAATTTCTGCCCAGTGGGGTGCATTTGGTGAAAGCACTGGTGTGCTTCCCGCCCCCAGATGTCTCATACAAATGAAATTGCTACAGGGGAAATGCAGGCCTCTCCTGGGATGAGGTGATGCCCCCTTTTTTTTGCAACTGAGACAGTTATAGGCCAGGTGAGGGCTGACAAAAATTCTCTGAGAGGTTTTATTTTCCCCTTTCCATGCCAGTGGGTGTTTCTCATAGTAAACATGTACATAGGATGGAGAAGGGTGCTCAGCAAATCAGGACTTGCTGATATCGCCTCTGAAGAAGAGCTGTTGAATGCCATGGAGAGCTCCTGTACAACCAAGGACCTGGAGGACTGCTCATTACTCCCAAGAACTGTCCCATCTCATGGATGTTGCACCTGGGTGATAACTCCTCCAACCACAAGCTTCCCCTTTATCCCCAATTCTCTCCATTAACCTCCCATAGCCCTCAAAGCTAAGTTCAAGGTGCTGGTTTTAGTGTATAAAGTCCCATGCCAATTGGGACCAGGATACTTGAAAGACATCCCATCTCTCATACACCCCAACCACCCCTGCAATCTGTAGGTGAGGGTCTCCTGCAGATGCCATTGAACTGCTAGGTTGGCAGGAGCAGGGACCAAGCAATGGGAGCTCACCCCGTCACAGGGATTCGAACCACCGACCTTCAGATCAGCAAGTCCTAGGCTCTGTGGTTTAACCCACAGCGCCACCTGCTGTTTAGAGATGCTTTAATGTTGTATCATTTGTGTGTTTGTCTCCCTGGGCTCCTAATGGTGATGGTGGTTGTGGTGGTACAATAGCAGCAACAACAGTGAGTAGTCTACTGTGGACAAGGAAAAAGTATATTCATGGCTCCTTCCACTTTTGCTCCTGCCCCACCCACCACTGGCATGTGGGCCCCCAAAAAACTGCTCAGAAGGGAATGCAGCTCTCGGGGTGGAAGAATGCCCATCCACCCAGCCTAAAAGAATATAGGAAATGATGCTTAAGAGAAGCAGCTGCCAGAGGAACCATGTGCAGGATAGCATGGAAACAACTCAAAACTGGGTATGCTTAGCCTGGAGATGAGCCACCCTTCTGTGTTTTTAGGGATATTTTATTGCATTCCTACTAATCCCACCCCAGTTTTCTTACATCCCCCCACCAACAGGCATTCTGCCTGTGGCTGCTGAGCATGCAGTCCCTACTGGACTGTTTTGGGGGGTTCTTCCAACAGGTTGCTGACTCTCCCTCCTCCTTGTGTGTGCACAGCACTGTTTTGGCTCCCAACACAATGTCACTCACCACCTGAACATCAGGAACAGAGGGAACGATAATTTCCTTTCTTTTGGTTACTAGCTATGATGGCTCCTAGCCATGGTGGCTATGTTCTCAATACACTGTTGGATGTCGTAATGACCACTAGCTTGGAACGTCTACTGCCAGTGTCAGCAACTGAATGCCAGTTGTTGGGAATCACAAGTGGAGAGAGTGCTCTTGTCCTTGGGTCTTGCTTGTGGGTTTCCAGCAGGATTCTGGTTGGCCACTGTGAGAACCGGATGCTGGACTAGATGGACCATTGGTCTGATCCAGCAACCTATTACATTCCCACATTACAATGGGGTTCCATTACCACTAAGCACCGCTAGTTAAGTATTTAAAGGTATTAAAAGGTGCTGCCCAGAATTAATCATAGAATCATAGAATCAGAGTTGGAATAGACCACAAGGGCCATTGAGTCCAACCCCCTGCCAAGCAGGAAACACCATCAGAGCACTCCTGACATATGGTTGTCAAGCCTCTGCTTAAAGACCTCCAAAGTAGGAGACTCCACCACACTCCTTGGCAGCAAATTCCACTGTCAAACAGCTCTTACTGTCAGGAAGTTCTTCCTAATGTTTAGGTGGAATCTTCTTTCTTGTAGTTTGGATCCATTGCTCCGTGTCCGCTTCTTTGGAGCAGCAGAAAACAACCTTTCTCCCTCCTCTATGTGACATCCTTTTATATATTTGAACATGGCTATCATATCACCCCTTAACCTCCTCTTCTCCAGGCTAAACATGCCCAGCTCGCTTAGCCGTTCCTCATAAGTCATCGTTTCCATTACTTTTAAAGGAATAGCAAAGCTTGATTTGTTGACATTCTCATATATATTCATATTGGTGGGTCTTAGAAGAAGGCAGAGGTAATAGGGACTGGAAAATGTATTGCCTTTGGACGGCAGCCAGCCAGTGCCTTTTGACTAGTACTGGTCAGCAACCAACCCCAAGATGTCACCCCCTGATATATCATATGAACTGTCACACGTGCTTCTTTGCAGTCTCTGGTGCTTCCCTCCCCCCCCCTGAAGTGGGAGGGGCCCCTGTGTCTGAATTTTGGAACTGGGCCCGGGAAACCTTTTGGGATTTAGGAATTGAGTCTTATCCAGGTGTGCCTGGAGCTGGAGGGCAGCCACCTGCTCAGAGCAACCGTAACTTCCTTCTTTCATCTGAAGGGGCCTTTTTAATTGGTGTAAATAGAAGGGCTGAGTCTGAGTGTACTGGAGGCTTCCTCGTGGTGAAATCGGTAGCAGGGAGAGAAAGGCGCTTTGTATGGGCTCAGAGACATCCTCTTGCTTCCCATGTGCGGACAACATTTGTATTTAACTACCAAGCTGGTTTGAGATTTAGTACCTTTTATTTCTTTAAAAAAAATCTTACTTCTTTTACTTACGTATTTACAATGCAATCCTATGAAGTTTATAAGCTATGTGTCTGCTTAGAAGTAAACTCTGCAAAGTTTGACGGGGCTAATTGCTAGGAAATTATATATATATATATATATATATATATATATATATATATATATGTGTGTGTGTGTGTGTGTGTGTATATATATATATATATATATATATATAATAGTCCAGTAGCACCTTAGAGACCAGCTAAGTTTGTTCTTGGAATAAGCTTTCGTGTGCATGCACACTTCTTCAGATCTGCTAGGAAATGGTTATCAATAAAATTGCAGCCCTTCAGCAGGTGTCAAAAGAATAAAACAACAGTGAACATTTAAAAGAAAAGATAAAAAGAGAATCCAAGCCTAGAATCTGCAGTTTCTGTACATTAACTGAACAATAAGACAACTCTTGGAATACTTAGTGCTGAGCCTCACAATACATTTATAGCAAATGTGAGGCATATTTAAAGGCCCTGGCTCCTCCCACTCACCAAAGAATCATAGGAACTGTTGTTGTTAATGGTGCTGGGAATCCTAGCTCCATGAGGGGGGGAAGTATCCCAGGATACTTTAGTGAAAGTCATGTGTTTTAAAGGTGCCTTGAATGTGCTTTAAATTAAACCTGTTATTTTTATTAAATTAGTATACCACCCTTCATCTGAAGATCACAGAGCAGTTCGCAACATAAAAATGCAAAATGAGAAATACAAAAATACATAATAAAATAGATACAATCCAATGTCCACCAGCCCACAAACATATTTTAAAGGCCATAGAATGTTAATCTATAATCAGCCAAGGGCCTGGTCATAGAGAAATGTTTTTGCTTGGCATCTAAAGATATGTAATGAAGGCTCCATGTGAGCCTCCCTGGGCCCGTTCTTATGTTGACACCCACCCTTTCAGTTACGCTAACCGAAACATAAGCATCCTTCAAAATTTTCACTTGTCTGAATTTTGCAGTGCAGTTCTCCAACAAAATAACGTGTACAGTGGTACCTCGAGTTAAGTACTTAATTTGTTCCAGAGGTCCGTTCTTAACCTGATACTGTTCTTAACCTGAAGCACCACTTTAGCTAATGGGGCTTTCTGCTGCCGCCACGTTGCCGCCGCCCGATTTCTGTTCTCATCCTAAAGCAAAGTTCTTAACCTCAGGTACTATTTCTGGGTTAGCGGAGTCTGTAACCTGAAGCGTCTGTAACCTGAAGCGTATGTAACCCGAGGTACCACTGTACTGAAAAACTGCATGCACAAGGGTGAAGTGTGTATAAAAAGGTACACAGTGAAAATGGTATTGAAAGTGTGTTGTATCAGGCAAAGTTGCTTTGCAAAAATATTTATGTTATGCAAAATCACATACATATGTAAATATATTAGAATAAATTTGCTCTTAAATGCTGTTGTATTTTCATTAGGACTTTGAAAATATCACAAACTGATGTGGAAATATGCAAAATATTGGTAAAATGAGAACCTGAAATTGACAGGTTCATCCATCCCTTCTCCAAGCTGATCAGCCTTCTTACCTATAAACAGTACAGGGGGTGGCCCTGCCAGTCAGCTTCCTTCTCCTTAGTCTCAGTATTGCCCCTTGTAGAACTCTGTAATGGGGAGGAGGAAGTTGGGGACACGGGATCACAGCCAGGCTGTCACATTCACTGGGATTAATTTCTAAGTAGTCATGTGCTGGACTGGACTGTTACTTTTCTCCATTGTGCTTCTTCAGGATGGGAGTCAATGGCCTAGAATGGCTTCAAGAAATAAACAAGCACAGAACAGATTATTCGTGCCTGGCTTTTCCTAGAAACAGGGAAACATTCCTAAAAGCACATTGCAACACACATAATGTTTATCATTGTGGCTACTGGCTCCGCACGTTCTGTGCCCTCCGGGTGTTACAGGAGTGCCTACTTTGATTGGATCTCATGTTCAGCTGTGCCATGTGAGAGGCTGCAATTCAGGGTCTATTGCTGCTTGTGACATATTCTAGTGGCATTATCAATGGCTACTAGACACAATGGCTATTTTATTCTTCCACTGTTGGAGGCTGCATGCCTCAGAATTCCAGCTGCTGAGGATCACAGGTGGGGATTGGGCTGCTGTGCTCAAGTCCTGTTTGCAGGCTCCTCGTAGGGGCAACTGGCTGTCCACTTTTGAGAACAGGATGTACATAGAGTTGAAGGAAGAATTTGGAAAAAGGGCGCTCTTTCCCACTTCCTCTTTCATCTCTATGTGCTTTTCCAGGCTCAGACTGGAACACTGTTACTCACCACAGCTGTCACCAGCAAGAATGTCCACTGGGCTCTTTGCTCAGGGTTCCTACTTCAGCCTCCTGCAGAGATGATTCCTTGTCACACATTATGTTGCAAGTCTGTGGACACTAGCAAGGAACTGTGGCTTATTATGAGATAAGGGCAGGAAACCTTTTTGAGCTTGGGGGCCTCTTTCTCTTCTGGGCAACTTCCAGAGGGTCACATACCAGTGGTGGACAGGGTCAGAGGCAAATACAGTGGTACCTCAGGTTACATACGCTGTAGGTTACATACACTTCAGGTTACAGACTCTGCTAATCCAGAAATAATACCTTGGGTTAAGAACTTTGCTTCAGGATGAGAACAGAAATTGTGCTCCGGTGGTGCAGCAGCAGCAGGAGGCCCCATTAGCTAAAGTGGTGCTTCAGGTTAAGAACAGTTTCAGGTTAAGAACGGAACTCCAGAACGAATTAAGTTCTTAACCCGAAGTACCACTGTACCAACAGAGCAACAATGTGTTCATTGCAAATGGCATCTTTAGGAGTGCACACAACTTCAGGAGTACAGTGGTACCTTGGGTTATGTTACCTCCGGGTAATGCAATTCGAGTTACGAACATGGCAAACCCGGAAGTGTATACTTCCGGGTTTCACCGTGTGTGCGCGCGGAGCGCTCTAACTTGCCGCGCACGTGCGCAGAAGCAGCACCTCTGGATACGGACTTTTCGGGATAAGTATGGACCCCCGGGACAAATTAAGTTAGTATCTGGAGGGTCCACTGTACAGCTGAACAACGTAATATGTGAATTGTCCCATAGGCTCTGATATTGGACATGGGATCTAGGGAAGAGCCATGCTTGAAATCAAACCCTTCCCTTTAAACTGGGGTGAGAAAGGGCTACCTTTTCAAAGGATATTTGTGCACAGAAAGTTGGCTTATACCTTTTGAGACTTGCTTGGTGCTCCAGCTTTTGCGGAGTGGGAAAATGCCCCTCTCCCCACCACTGATTCTTTCAAAGAGGTATAGAAAAAAGAAGTTCAGACATAATAATATATCAAAATGTGAGATGCCTTCTCATTAGGAAATCTGTGTAAGTGCATTAGTGGCCAACCACAGCTAGAACCAAGAGCCGGCAAAAGGATCCCAGCGTGGGCCTGGCTCTAATCTGGATCAGATGGCACCAGCCTCCAACATATGCACTGAATTTGTAAGGTTGCGTTTGGAAGGTGGATGAGGTGATGGTGTGTGTGTGTGTTAGGTAGTGCTCTTTCACACAGAAGCGGGCCAGACTTGGCTGAGTCCCTCAAAGAGAGAGTGAGGGAGTCAGCGGGGTAGGTTGCCTCTGTCAATGGCAGATTGATCTCGGTAGGGTGACCAAGTTAAATAATTTTAGATAAATAAACACGGGAGGAAGGCAGGCCCATCTCATTTTACCAAAGAGCTGCTCCACGACCTGGTGGAGGAGAGTTTGGGAACAGGAACTTTGCTGGGGGTTGTGGCTCATTTATAGTCCGATTCTATTCTTTGTAAGAGCCTTTGATGGTACTTCTGCATGAGAAAGGGAACATTCTGCACTAAGGATGGATGAACTTGTCAAATTCAGTTTCCCTCGCTCATTTTTCCAAACTTAACTTCAGTTCTCCAAATTTCTACATCAGTTTGTGACTTTTTTTTAAACAAGTCCTTGTGGAAATTTCCCTCCTCCTCCTTCTTCCTAGCTGTTACTTCACCCAAAGGTCCCAAGGCAGGTTAAAACCAGGGCACCCACACAAAGTTGTTGATTGTTGCAGCCACACTGCGGTGTTGCTGCAGCACTGCAACAATCTCCATGCCACCTGCAGCCTCCATCACGCAGCACAGAGTGCTGTGCTGCCCACAGACAGCTAGAGAGGTACCAGAACGCACAAAAGAGGTGCCGGAACTCACCGAAGAGTTCTGGTGAGTTCCAGCTGAAAAAAAGCCTTGGATAAAACATTAAACCACAATATTAAAACAGTTTAAAACAACATGATCAAAGGAATAAGGTGGGACCTAAATATAAACACTTTGAGTGCCAAAAACCAGACGGTCTGTATTTTGGTGCATATTTCTCCTAATTTACACATTTTGTATGTATTTTTGTCTAATAGACAAGCTTTGGTAAATCCATTTTTACCCTAACATAATGTGTGCTTATATGTTATTTTCATGAATATATGAACTTTAGTGCACAATTTCCTCTAGCATATCCATATCTGTATACATTATTTTGTTGGAGCAAAGCTGAAAAATTGAACAACTGAAAAACTGGAGAAGTGCCAATTTCGAAGGTTGGTTTGCATATTGTTCCAAAAAGTGCCAAATTAGGTTGGTTCATCTTTAAATGCAAACCAAACTGAACTTTTCTCCCCCACCTCTATTCTCACCCCCCAAGGGAGAGAAAAAAACCCATCACATTTTTACATCATTTGAACCTGCTTTCAAGTTAGAACATAGTCATGTGGTTAGTAGCCTTCTCCATGAATTTGTATAATCCTCTTTTAAAGCCATCCAAGTCGGTAGCCATCATTGCCTCCTGTGGGAGAAAGTTCTGAATGTCCACAAGCTCTAGTGCTGGAGAATGGGGAACCCTAAATGTGACCCATAATACCTTTCTATCTCGCCCTCTGCACTCTGCCCAGGCCATAAGCCCTCTCTCTAAGCCATGGGTAGGCAACCTAAGGCCCGGGGGCCGGATCAGGCCCAATCGCCTTCTCAATCTGGCCGCGGACGGTCCGGGAATCAGTGTGTTTTTATATGAGTAGAATGTGTGCTTTGATTTAAAATGCACCTCTGGATTATTTGTGGAGCAAAGGAATTCGTTCACCCCCCCTCCAAAACAAATAGTCCAGCCCCCACACAAGGTCTGAAGGACAGCGGACCAGCCCCCTGCTGAAAAAGCTTGCTGACCCCTGCTCTAAGCCCTACTTTGCACTGTCCTTGATTGGCTGAAATGTGACTTTAAATGCTGATTATGCTTGTTCCTTTCATAGATGGGGAATAGAGAGAGCTTTGCCTACTGTAAAAAAGGGTCAAATTCGCATATGTTGCTCCACCCACTTTTGCTTCTGGTCCCACCCACTGCTAACATGCATTCCCCAGAAGGTTGTTCCGAAAGGAATGTGGACCTCGGGCTGGAAAGGCTTCCCCGCCCCTCGCTCCAAGAGGTGTTTCCCACACTCGAATCCTTGGCGGTGGCAATTAAGGCCGCTCCTTGCTGCTCTTGGGTTTCCTTGTCTGGACGGATTCTGCCTGGGCTCCCCCCAGCTCTCGCTGTACAGTTTGAAAGTAAAACCACAGGGCAGCCCAGCAGGGTTAGGAGGCTGGCAGAATGGCTGCGGTGACCTTCAGATCAAAGGAGAATGTTTCAGGCCTGGCCTCAAGTGCGGAGCGAGCTTGTTTTAACTTAACAATGTCAAAATACTGGCAAACAGAAGACATGAAGAAAGGTCTCCTACGGCTCCCAGGCGGTAGCAGGGATCCTTTCCTGCTGTCTGTCCATACGGTTCTTGCCTGTGAACAGAGAGGAGAGGAGGAAGGAGGGGAGGAGAGGAAAGTGTAGGAAGAAATCAAAGCAAAAAGGGATTTGAGTTGCTGGTGGCAAAGTGAAACTAGGACTGTAAAAGAAAGAAGTAAGGCCACACATTTAATGCACTATGATGCCTCTTTAAACAGTCATAGCTTTCCTCCAAAGAATTCTGGGAACTATAGTTCATTCAGGATGCTGAGAATCTTTAGGAGGCCCCTATTCCCTCACAGAGCTACAGTTTCCAGAGTCTCGTGGGAAGGATTTATTGTTAAACCATCCTGGGAATAGTAGCTACATGAGGGGAATAGGGCGACTTTTAACTGTCGGCACCCTTAACAAACTACAGTTCCCAGCAGTCCTTGAAGGGGAAGTCATGAATGCTTTAAGTGGTCTAAGAGTGCTTTATATGTCAGGCACAGTTGTGGCCCAAGCCAGTTCTTTGGAGTCCTCATGGAACCTCCAAATGCAGCCACCAATGTTTGCTTGACAAAATTCAGCAGCCTTGGTCCCTCCCTGGTCACAGAAAAGTATTCCTGATGTAGCTGGGGAAGTGGTGTCAATAGGCCATAGGAATTGCCACACGTCCGGAATTTCCCGGACATATCAGGAATACTGCTGTCGGCAGCAGTGTCCAGGTGAAATATTCAGGGAAATCTGGACATATGGCAACTCAGCAGGGAGGAGGATGGGGACAAAACTACGATGAGTCAGCTCTGCCTGCCACTGACTCTGGCGCCACCTACTGTTGGTGTCCCTGCCTTCCACTCCACCACTGGGAAAGGGCTTTGGGCAGCCCTCAGTAGCGCCCTTGCCTTGCCTTCTGGCTAGGAAAGGCCACAGCTCAGAAGGAGAGCATTACGGGAAGGTTCCAGGTCCAATCTGTAACATACCAAGTTACAGGACCATAGGGGAGTGGGAGGGTTGGGAATGGCCTCTCTTTCCCTCTTGGAGAACTGCAGCCAGAGATGAAGCAACAGCATGACTTGGCACAAGGCCAGGTAGAAATGAGGTCTTCTAACAACTCTCTGCAGCCTTAACAAAGGAGGTTGGAGGATGGATGGCGGCTAACAGATTGAGGTTGAATCCTGACAAGACAGAAGTACTCTTTTTGGGGGACAGGAGGCAGGCGGGTATGGAGGACTCCCTGGTCCTCAGTGAGGTAACTGTGCCCCTGAAGGACCAGGTGCACAGCCTGGGAGTCATTTTGGACTCACAGCTGTCCATGGAGGTGCAGGTCAGTTCTGTGTCCAGGGCAGCTGTCTACCAGCTCCACCTGGTACGTAGGCTGAGACCCTACCTGCCCGCGGACTGTCTCGCCAGAGTGGTGCATGCTCTGGTTATCTCCCGCTTGGATTACTGCAATGCGCTCTATGTGGGGCTACCTTTGAAGGTGACCCGGAAACTACAACTAATCCAAAACGCAGCAGCTAGACTGGTGACTGGGAGCAGCCACCGAGACCACAAAACACTGGTCTTGAAAGACCTACATTGGCTCCCAGCACGTTTCCGAGCACAATTCAAAGTGTTGGTGCTGACCTTTAAAGCCCTAAACAGCCTCTGTCAAGTATACCTGAAGGAGCGTCTCTACCCCCCATCATCCATCCCTGACTCAGAGGTCCAGCACCGAGGGCCTTCTGGCGGTTCTCTCATTGCGAGAAGCCAAGTTACAGGGAACCAGGCAGAGAGCCTTCTCGGTAGTGGCACCTGCCCTGTGGAACACCCTCCCACCAGATGTCAAAGAGAACAACTACCAGACTTTTAGAAGACATCTGAAGGCAGCCCTGTTTAGGGAAGCTTTTAATGTTTGATGCATTACTGTAGTTTAACATTTTGTTGGAAGCCGCCCAGGGTGGCTGGAGAAGCCCAGCCAGATGGGCAGGGTATAAATAAATAACTACTACTACTACTACTACTACTACTACTACTACTACAGCACCCAGAATTCTGTTTAAAGTGGTGTCATAACATTTTAAATGTATGGTGCAAAGGTGGCCTTAGTGAGAATGAACGGGCCCTTCTTTCCTTATATGGTGCCTCCTGGGACTTAACAGGGTATGGGCAGAGGGAGTTGCATGCCCATGTTCTTCTAGTCCACCTCATTCTGCAGCAGAAGTGGGAAACCTCTGGCCTGGGGTGGGGTAATTCAGCCCTCCAAGGCCCTATATTCAGCAATTCGCACTTCCCATACCTCTTATCAGCCACACGCTCTCTCCTAAGCCAGGTCCCCTTAGAGGTCTAGCTTTGCACCCTCTTTGAGTGTTGTTGCCTGGCTGGAATGTATCCCTCAGATGTGATCATGCTGGTCTGGAAGAAGGACAGAGAGGGGTGCAAGTGTCTAGTAGAAACTAGCCTACTGTACAAAAGGTAAAACTCACATTTGTTGCTCTGCCCAGTTTAACCTCTGGCCTGTAGAATGTTGCCCAGAAGGGCATCTTGCTCTTGGGCTGAAAAAGGTTCCCCAGCCCTGTTCTATGGGATCATCGACCCCCCCCCCAATTGCTTCCAGTCCGTTTAACTGAGGGCCAGTTTGTTGGAAATCCTTGCATGCTTCCATGTTAAGAGATACCGAGCTGAGTCCCATTTTATAAGGAGGCACAACCCCCTGCCCCTGCTGCTGGAAATAGCCCAAAGTAGCAGTTTGCTTGTCGAGAAGCATTTCCAGGAAGGGCATGGAGGGAATTGTTCCTCCTGCATCCCTATCCACAATGCAATAAACCTCACCCGCTAACACAGCACAAGGCTGGTAATGTTTTAATAGCTAATTACAGGCAGGAGACACATCGGACACGGCTAAGAACATTTTACTACCTGCACCTGATAGATTTATTAGGAAAATAGCTGCTTTCCCAAGCAAAGCTAATTCACCTCATCCCTGGAATGGAGCCATTTCAAGGGTCTCCTGTGATAAATTTAATATTGACAGTGGTACTTAGGTGGAGCGTGTCTCTCCGCTGGCTTTGCTCAACGTCGCTTCTCTAGATGAGTAAGATGTGCTCACAATTGTGCTGCAAACAGTTCCATATATAAAGAATTTCTTTCTTTCTTTCTTTCTTTCTTTCTTTCTTTCTTTCTTTCTTTCTTTCTCACTTCATTCCTTCCTTCCCCTTTTCTTTACCCTCCCTACCTCCCTTCTCCCATTCCCCTTTCCTTTCCCCCCCTTTTCCTTCCATCCCTTTTATTTTTGCTCTTCCTCCCTTCCCTTCCCTTCCCTTCTTAACTATTTCATTTGCTCCTTCCCTTTTGCTCCCCTTCCTTTCCACCAGCAGTGGCGGCCCCAGGAAAAACAAACATGGAGACTGAGTAGCACAGAAGGGCAAAGTATATTTCTCGTTAGCTTCTCCTGCCAGTGGACCTCTGTCTCAAAGACACTTGTGTCTCTCTAAAGCAATGAAATGTCCCTTATGCATTTCTTTGTGGGAGGGGATGTCTTGGACAGGAGGAGATCTCGCCTTTGTAAAACTGTCATTTTGCTAAATCCAGGCCATAATCTCTCTCCCTGCCCCTGTTTGTTTTTCCAACAGCAACTCATCCTTGGAAACCTTGCCAATTTGTCTCAGGAGTCAGGCTGCCTCTTTGGAATCTGCCACTGAGAACAGCTGGTAACTGGACAAGCCAAAGTTCGAAAGAGCTGTGAGGTGGAATCAGAGCTTGCCATTAGCTTTTATAGCAAGGTGGGGTCAATTATGGGTTGATAATTAGGTGCTGACAGTAAAAGGAGAGCTCTAATGAAAATCAATTACAGGACAAAATGGGGTGTGCTTTGGGGACCACCACCCCATCAAAATAAGAAGGTGAAGGAAAATAACCAAAAGTACTTTGAACAAGCTTCTTTATAAAATTACAGACTGCTGACTGCAAACCTCAGCCCTTTGGACTCTCAAAGAAAGGGCCATGGAATATCTTGCTGCCCTATACATTGCAGCTGTCCCTTTGTAGACCACCTATGTATTTTGGTAGCTGCTGCTGCTGCTAAATCACTGCTTAGGAATGACTTTTGAAAAATGTTTCTAACTTGAGTTGGTAGCATTTCTGCCCCTCAGGACTGTGATTCATAAGAACAGCCCTGCTTCATCAAGCAATGGCCCCATCTAGTCCAGCATCCTGCTCCCGGTGGCCAACAAGATGCCTTTTGTGGGAAACCTGCAAGCAAGAGCTGAGCACAAAGCCCTCTCTCCTCCTGTTGTTTCCAGCAACTGGGATTCAGAAGGAATGTGTCATAGAGTGGTTTGATGCAGAGGGAGGAGCAAGCCAGGGAACCACAAGGGAGGAAGGCTCAGAGCTCAAGGAGTAGTAGTGGGACAACGATAAATCGTCCATAGGGAGAAGACTAGGAAGATGAGATGTCAGAAGCTGAAGGGGTAACAGGGCTTAGTAAGCTGGGAGAATCTGTGGCAGAGATAAGTCCAGAATCAGAGCCAGAAGCTGAAGCAGGAGAGTGGGAGGAGAGAGGCCAAGAGGCAGAAGTGAGTCAGGCTGGTGAAGAGTCACAGGCATCTCCCCCTCCTGCTGCGACAAGCTCCCCTCTCCCCTTGTCTCCCAGAACCAGAAGAGGCATGAAAAGGGCAGAGGAGAAGTTGGCTGCATGCAGGTGTAGTCTCTGATTGCTTGGGGAAAGCCCTGGAGAGAAGGGGATTTAGATGGCTGTGAGGAGACAGGGTCTTTCTTGGCAGCTGATTTTTGTTAATTTTTTTCTGAATAAATTTTATTGAAATTTGGAGAAAAAATACAATGATTAATATTGGATATATTTTTATGAATTTTATAAAAAATTAATCTAAATAAAAACACAGAGCAAAAAGAGAGAGAAGGAAAAAGAAAGAAAAAGAGACCTTCCAATTATTCATTTGTCAGCTTTATAGAGAATTATTCAACACATTCACTCTAAGATAACAATAAATCTCCATTCTATAAACCAGCATTATTTTCAATCCTCAAACCCACATATCATAAGTTCATTTTCTTTTTCATGCACAAAGTCTATAAGAAGTTTCTAATCTTTAGTAAATGTTGACAATGATTTTTCTCTGATTAACCACATAAATTTCGCCATCTCAACTAAGTCCAGTAATTCTAACAACCATTCCTCCACTGGAGGCTATAATCCTTCCATCTTTGTGCATATATTTTGAAATAAAGTTCCATAGTCCTTTTCTAATTGTATACCGTAAGTCCCAACAGGAAGAGTTCCGGCTTTAGTTGAAAATTGACCTTAAAAATCTCCTGTATCAGTGTCAGTTTTCCAATATTGTTTAGCTTTTTTACATGTCCACCAAGCATGAAAAAATGTCCTTTCATGTTCTTGACACTTCCAGCAAGTATTTGGAACATTTTTATACATTCTAAATAACTTATCAGGAGTTAAGCCCCAATGATACATCATTTTGTAATAAAATGTGTATTTTAACCCTTTAGTCAACATATGTTCCCACTGTTCCATCTGTTTATCATACCCATTTTTGCCCATTTAACTTGTTTTGTTGAAATTTTCTCAATAACATGTTCATTATCTGTACACAACTTAATTAAAAAATCTGCCTTTTTTGTTCTATACCAAATGTCTTTTTCTCCAACTTAAATCTCTCTGTTAGTTGTAAGTGGGAAAAAACAATTGAAGACTATAACCTTCCCTTGTTCCTTTGTTTTAATTTTACCATCTCCCTAACTCCATTCTAATAGTGGAGTGCATGTTTTCTACGAAATGCTTCTTATGTTTTCTACGAAATGCTTCTTATGTTGAAATCCATAAGGTATCTTTGCATATAACCTAGATTTATATCTATTCCTAATTCTCAATATGGTATATCTAACAAAATGATTTTGAAATCTACATTAGCTTTGATCTTACCATACCACAAATATCCATGCCATCCAAATCTTAAATCATGATCTTCTAGTTCTCAGGGTCACCCATTCCTTCATCAACACTAAACAACAGTCCGCAAAGTACTATTTCAGGTCAGGTAAACCCAGTTCTTCGCTTTCCTTCGCATCTTGAAATATTTTCATTTTGACTTGTGGTTTTTCTCCTTGCCATAGAAACTTAGATAAATCTTTTTGCCATTGTTTAAATGGTAAGTCATTAGTCAAAATAGGTAATGTTTGAAATAAAAACATCATTCTGGGAAAAAAACATTCATCTTTATCACTGAAATTCTACCTAATAATGACAGTTTTAATGTCTCTCATCTTTACATATCTTTTTAAGTTTCAGCCCCTTTCATAACATAATTATTTTGAAATAACGAGCAGTTCATATTTATCATAGTAATACCCAAGTATTTCATTTTTTTTCATTGTGAAACCCTGTTTTCTCCAAAACCTTCTGATCTTTTGGTGTCATATTAGTTTTTTTATCTTCATTGTTATAATTCATTTTGTCTAATATCTCTAAGCAAAACTTCCAAGACCAGAATGAAAAGTAATGGGAACAATGGACACCCTTGCCTTGTCCTCTTTTGTATCTCACAGGTTTTAGTCAATTCTTCATTAACAATTATCTGTGCTGTCTTTAATGTGTAAATTGATTTTACCCATTTAATAAACAGTCCTGGAAACTGATTTTCATGGAGTAAGACCATTGGGAATGAACTGCTCTGTTCATTAGGCCTGACACTCAACCAAGTCTGTGGGGATCATGTTTTCACTAATAAAGAGTTAACTCCAACTTTAAACTGTGTGATTACTGACCAGCATGCTCCTGCGATACACTGCTGCCTCTGACTATGGAGGCAGAGCATAGCCATTATGGCTAGTAGCTATTGATAGCTTTGTCTTTCTCCATGCCTTTGTCCAACCCTCTTTTAAAGCCATCCAAATTGGTGGTTATCACTGCGTGCTGCAGGAGAAAGTTGCACAGATTTACCATGTGCTGAGTGAAAAACAGTTTCTTTTATCTATCCTGATTCTTCCAACACTCAGCTTCTTTAGATGACCATGAGCTGCAGGGTTTATAAGAAAGAGAGAGAAACTCCTGAGGGTCCCTAGACACACAATGTCTTGCGCACAGATGCATATACAGATGCGTATGCAAGGTATTGTCTTGTGCACATAACAGCCTGCCATTCCACACACCAAAGCCATCAAAGTCACTTCTGGGCTGCCTGCCTCTCACATGAAACAGCTAAAGCCATCAACTTGGATGGTTTTAAAAGAGGATTGGACAAATACATGGAAGATAAGCCTATAAAGGGCCACCCTAAACAATAATTGAAATGCACAATCTTGGTGTGTTTTTTTTCTTATTTCTTTTGTTTAAAATATGCTTGGGGCAGGAAGTCCCTGAATATTAGCTGCTGGAAACTGCAGGTGAGCAGAGTGCTGTTGCACTCAAGTCCTGCTTGTGGACTTCCCAATAGAGGCATCAAGGTGGTCACTGTGAGAACAGGATGCTGGACTAGATGGGCCATTGACCCAATCCAACAAGGCTCTTTGTATGTTCTTATATTCATCAGGATACATAGCAAGCAAAAAGGGGTACTAAAAAATTATTCCCTCCAGCACCATGGCCCTAATGAAAGTACCGGTACCCCCTCCACACACACCATGGTGTACAAGAGGGGTTTCTTCTCCCACACTCCACCCCATTGTCTTTAAAAACAAAACAAAAAAACCAGTCCCCACATCCCATGTACAGTCCAGGAAGGAAGCTACCACAGATCTTTCCCATGCCTGTTTCTCCAGCCTTTCCCCTTTTAAAAAAGACCTGTGAAATCTGATCATGCATGTCATGTATTGTCTTGCTTGTCCCCACAGCAGAGCAGGGGGCTATGGCAGAACAAATGAATGCAACATTAGTAGACAGACTATACCTTTCAGCAATGTTTAATAATGACATTCAGAGTGTGATTCTCATGATCAAAACAGAGGCATTTTACATTGCTGCTATTTTTTTCATTATTCAAATGTTGGAGGATATGCTATTTTGTGGGGGCCATTTAATAGAATCAAAGCTTTGGTGAGGATCTCAAAAATCATCCAGTCTTACCCCAATGCCAATACATGGAATCTGCTGCTGCGACATCCCTGCTAGGTGGTCATCGATTTTAAAAACCTGGAAAGGAAAAGAGTCCATTGCCATATGTCTGTTCCACTGATGGACCACCAGGGAGGTCTTCCAAATGTTGAGATCCCCTTTCACATAATTCAAACCTGTTAAATCAGGCCCTAACCTCTGGATTAGAGATGGAAGGATCTGTCAGTTTTGGTTCTCTCAGTTTCTTGTTTATTCTTGTTCAGTTCTCCACATTTCTGCCACAAATTGTGATTTATTTTTGTTTTAAATCTCTATAAGATGAACCAGCATTTCAGTGCAAATTTCTAATGAATACATTTCTGTATGATGTTTAGACTAATATGTGCATTTTTGCAAGCAATTTCCCCCCTTAATAGAATGCATTTTTTGTATGCTATTTTCATGAATATATTCATTTTTATGCACACTTTACTCTAGCAGACACATTTTTCATAAACCCTGGTTAGCTGGAACACTGCACTACAAAATAGTTTTGCTTCTCCTATTATTTTGGAAAGTGCAAATTTAATAGATTAACCTTTAAATGCAAATGGACTAGAATTCACTTGGGGAAGGTTTTTCAGCTCATGGGCCGCATCCTCTTCTGGGAAACCTTCTGAGGACTGCATGTCACTGGTGGGTACAGCAACAAGTGCTAGGGTTGCCATGTTTCATAAAGTAAAATTCCTGACACCTACAAAGTTGCTGAGCTTTTTTAGGGAAACCTAACCCAAAGATAGTGATTTTACTGCTGGATTTCCCCATGACACCATTTTTGCACCCGAAAGCCAGGACATGTCAGGAATTTTCCTGACGAATGGCAAGCCTAACAAATGCACATGTGGTCTGGGGAGAGGAGAGGTGGTCTGGGCAGAGTTCTAAGGGTGGTGCATGGAGGTCTGAAGGGCTCAATTTGGCTCCTGGGCTGGAGGTTCCTCACCCCTGTTCTGCATCACGTGGATTTTGCTTACAGAAAGCAGGGTGGCACATTCTGATGAGGACTTGTGTGTATGTTTTAAAGTTGTGATTCATTGAAAAGGAAGCCCTCCTTAATCTTATTTGGGAGGTTTTGTAAGAGAGTGGTGAGAGAAGGGAGAGAAGAAGGCAGTGTTCATCTCCTGGATAAATCAAGAGGTCTCTGGCGAGGTGGAAAGTGCATAAACAGAACCTGGGGGCCAGCTTGTCTGGAAGCTTAAACTGATTACAGCGGCTTGTCTTTCCCTCCCGGATCCCTGCTGGCTTTGAGTACAAGAGCAACTGATGTTTGGATCTGAGGGGGCAGACAAGGAGGCTCTGCCTTCCTTAGTCTTCCACATTCCCCGAAATGTCACCTTTATCCCACTAAATAATACAAACCATTGTCTACCATTGCCCCCCCCCTCCTCAAGTCATCTCAAACAGTTCTTAGTGTCAGCTGTAATTCCGTCAGTAACTCAATCTGGGATGGTCTCGGCCTTTACCAAACGTTGCCCGGACTTTTGTTTCCAGTTCTCCCTCCCTGCCTCACCTAATTCCAGACTCATAATTTATTTGGAAGCAGAAGCGAGTCTTTTAAATAATAGCGTGTTTTTCCATTTTTATTTCATAAAGGCTATGTTTTAGGAAGGGACTCGTTTTGCAATGAATTTGAAAACAGTTTGGCCCTTTCAAAATCCTAGTGTTTGCAGATCTGGGTTGCATCCAACAATTTTTTTACTTGGGAGTCGAGCTTGTGAGATGAATGAACCAAGTAAGGCCACATTCACACCATATTTTTAAAGTGCTGAGATACCACTTTAAGCAGACATGACTTCCCCCAAAGAATTCTGGGAGCTGTAGTTTGTAAGGGGTGCTGAGAGTTTTTAGGAAAGTCCCGTTCCCCTTACACAGCTATAATTCCTAGATTTGTTAAGCAATCAATCCCTCTTCACAGGGAATTTTGAGAACTGTAGCTCTGTGAGGGGGACAGGGACTTCCCAACAACTCTCAGTACCCCTTACAAACTACAGGTCCCAGAATTCTTTTGGGGAAGTCATGTATGCTTAAACTGGTATCGTAGCGCTTTAAATGTATGGTGTGAATGTGGCCTTAGCATAGCTGTCAACATTTCCCTTTTTTAAAGGGAAATTACTTTATTCTAAATAGGATTTCCCCTTAAAAAGGGGGGAAAGTTGACAGCTATGGGCCTTAGTCATGGCCATTAATATTCATAGATCTCCTCTGAGCATGCCTATAGCATTGGATATAATCCTATATTTCTGCAGCAGCCTTGTGATGGCATTTCTTAACTGTGCCTTTAATACCTCTGTGACAGGCAGAAATGCATTGGAAGAAACTTCAAGGGCAAAAAAGCAAACATAGTGGCAAATAATGTGAACTAAAATCTTACATCAGCTACAAAACATTCTGTGTGGTTACAGAGGGGTCACCACTAACCTCAGCCCTTTGTCAGGATTATGAGAAAAGAATATTGGTCTTATAGGGGAGTTGTTAATATGACTTACAAAAATCTGTGTGAGTTGCTTTGAATACTTAAATGGGACTAAGTAGAGATCCCTTTGCAATGCTGAGAAATCTTCATGCTGAGAAAAGCATCACCTCTTGAATTTCTGCCTGCTGCACAGCTATTAAAATAGACCCAGGAGCCCTACTGGAGATAGGGGAAAGATTTTGAATGTGTCCAGCTTGCAATATGTTGACTGAGTTGTTTTTATTTATTTATTTACTTGATTCCATTTATGAAACCTCTTCCCCTATAGCGTATTGAAGGGAATACAGTACACAATTTAAAAAACCACACAATATTTTTTTTTCCTTATGCAAAAACAATTTTAAAAAGTGATTCTGTATAGAAAAACAATTCCGTAGATACAAACAATTAAATTTTACAATTCATATGTAAAAACAATTACACATATAACTCAGATATGGGCTGGGGGTAAAAGCCTGCCCTTGAAAGCCTTGTCGGACAAGGAAGTCTTCAACAGGCACCCAAAAGAGAGTAGAGCATTAAAAAATGGGCAAACCTGACACGACGGATCTCAGATCCAGTATCTGTTCCCTATGCCAGAACATAGACTTGTGAAATATGAATAATACAGAGGGATGTGGCTTCTGAGCACATTCAGCCAGCCATATCTTCCCTACGTGTGCACAGAGGAGCAAACAGCACATGCAAAAGATTTCTCTGTGTTGTAATTTTCTGCAAGGATGTGAGCTGTGTATAGGAAACCCTGGTAACCCTCCAGTTGTTGTAAGATGCCAACTCCCATCGACCCTAGCCAGGGCCGGCCCACCCAGCAAAGTGAGGTGACCGCCTCAGGCAGCAGGATAGACAGGGGTGCCAGATCTTGCCTCCAAGGAATGCATTGCCTACCGCTGTTGTCGTAGTGGCAACGATGACTGCAGTACAACTCCTTGGAGGTCAGATCTGCTGCCCCTTTGGCAGCCCCACCCTAATGCTGTCTCCACAATGGCTTCTTGGTGGTGCTACTGATCTCCTCCTGTCCCCTATTCCCAATGTTGATCTTTATTCCCTACCCTTGTTCCCAGTGCTATTTTTCTAGAGAAAGAGGTGCTGGAACTCACTATGTTCTCTTATAATGGCAATGGTGCTCACCTGAAATGTCCTGGAACTGAGCTCTGGTGAGTTCTGGCTGGAAAAAAGCCCTGCTTGTTCCTGATATAGATCTTCACTCCCCTTTTCATCTCTAGCACAGGGGAGGGGAAAGGGGACACCCTTTAGTGGTTCACCTCAGGTGCCAAAATAGCTTGGGCCACTCCTGGCCCCAGTCAGCAAGCCCAGTGGTCAGGGCTAATGGGAGCTGCACTCCTGCAGCATCTGGATGGCTACAGGTTCCTCACCCATGCTCTAGGAGGTGCATTTTATTTATTTTAAACAATGTTTAAGGCTGCACTAGTTTTCTTTCGACTGTGGTGGCAAACAGACCAGAAGCCAATGCACAAAAGTATAAATGAATCCCTGTACCTAGGGTTGTCAAGTTTTCAGCCAGCTCCTGTAATTATGCCTTGCAGCAGTAGAATGCCATGCACCAATGAGTAGCTAGCATTTATCACCATACATCAATCAAGTCATGGTTCAAGGCACAGGAGCAAGAGTGGGTGAATAAGTTGGCAATAGTGGAACCAGGGTGTTCAATTGATCCTTCACACAAACACACAAGTGTGTGTGTGTGTGTGTGTGTGTGTGTGTGTGTGTAAATTAGTTGGAAGGGACTGTGAGGATAATCTAGTCCAACCCCCTGCAATGCAGGAATCATGTGCCCTTTGTGAGGCTCAAACCCAAAACCCTGAGATTAAGAGTCTCATGCTCTACTGACATACGTCCCTAAATACAAATTGAGTCCATCCATTTCTGCTCACTCAACTCTCCATAGTAAGTTAGTGTCACTGACAACATTTATGCAAAAACAATGTTTATTACAGCACGGTGCCAAAAGCAGCGAATCTGTTTTGGCGATTAAGGGCTGGTTTCTATTTACAGACCTGAGATAGCATCTTACAAATGTGCTTACACAGTGACTTAATCTATTCAATTTGTATTTCAGACTCTTAAATTGTTCTTCTGCTTGCTATCATGGTGTCATCCGGGAATGTTTGCCATGGGGAAATGTCACTACATTGTTTTTATGGCCTGTGCTTGTGAGCTCCTGGGAAATGTTCAAGGAACAGGAGGATGCATGCAGGCTTCTCCCCACTCTCTGACTAATTAGATCCCATTGTAATTTTTTTAATGGAAATCTGCTGCCTACCCAATTCTCAAAGGTTTGGGATGGGTCATGATTTGCAATGTATCAACCGGCATTGAGAAACCTGTGGCCCTCCAGATGTTGTTTGACTAGAACTCCTTTGGCCTCTTCCCATTGGCCATGGTGTCCGCGCCTGATGAGAGTTGGAGTCCAACAGCATCTGAAGAGGTATGGCTTCTCCACCCTTATATAACCTTTTTCTGTGAGTGCAACACTCTCATTTCCAGGAAGTGTGTTTGTGTATGGTCTGCCTAAAGCAGGGGTCTGCAACCTTTAAGACAAAAAGAGCCACTTGGACCCGTTTCCGAAGAAAAAAAAAACTGTGAGCCGCAAAACTCATCATTAACACTTTTTTATTATTTCTTTGTTTGACCCCTCCAAATTACTCCTCCTCATAGAAATAAACGTTAAATTAACAAGTTACCTTTGTGTGTGTGTGTGTGTGTGTGTGTGTGTGTGTGTGTGTGTTCTTCACTCCCCTTCAAAACAGTGACCAGCATACATGCCCCTTACAATGTAGCGGGTGGGCGGGTGGGAAGGTGACGTCAGGACAGTGCGTGACTAATGCACGCACCGCCCCCATGCGACGTCAAAGCCAGTACAGCGCCCGCCACAGTGGGGAGTGTCGGGGCGCACAATGCGCCTCCTCCCCTCGCTAGTATCCGCCCCGGAGCCGCGACAAAGGTGTGAAAGAGCTACATGCGGCTCCGGAGCCGCGGGTTGCAGACCCCTGGCCTAAAGTCAAGGATGGTGGGTGAGTTTTGCCACACTTATAGACACAATAGCAGACTGCGGGAGCAGATCAATGGTCCATCTAGTCCATCTGTCTCTGCACATATACAGTCATACCTCAAGTTGTGAATGCTGTGGGTTACATCTTTTCAGGTTGCGTCCCGCGGCGACCTGGAAGTACCGGAAAGGGTTACTTCTGGGTTTTGCTGCTTGTGCATGCGCATACGCGCAAAATGACCTCACGCACAGCGCAGAAGCGGTGAATCGTGACCTGCGCGTGCACAGACGCGGGTTACATTCCGTTCAGGTTGCGAACGGCGCTCCGGAACGGATCCCATTTGCAACCAGAGGTACCACTGTAAAAGCGTGCACACTTATTGATTTGCACTGCTCCACGGCTGTGTTCATATTGTATGCATCCATTGAACATAATGTGCCAATAACTAATGCAGAATCACAGCGTTGTAGACTTGGGAGGGAACCCCAAAGGTAATCTAGTACAACCTCCTGCAATGCAGTATAGCTCAGCTAGCTGTGTGCACAGATTGCACACTTCTTAAATGCCATGTGTGAACACTCCTTTGGTTTGCATTGACTGGCAGTGGCTCTCCAGGGGTCCCAGTCAGGTGTCTTCCCCTGGATATGCCCCTTCTGCATCACACACTGGATTGACTCCTATGATAACTTTCACATCCCCCTTGGGAAGATGACTTGATTGTCTCCAAGTGTGTGAACTGGCACCATGACAGTGAATACAACAAGCACCACTTGGGTGTTCTCTTCCTCCACCTCCTCTGTTGCTGCTGGAGTTGCTACTCTGATCTTGCACCTCCTCTCTATGCAAATGCTAAAGATGGCTGATAAAGAGCTTTTTTAAAAAACCAAATAAACCCCAACAACAACCCTTGTTACCTGGTGCACTTGGACGCACCCTGTGGCGCCTGGCTCTCCACGGCTGATGGGCGTATTGTAAAGCAAGAGACGGGGAGTCTGTTGGAGGCAACGCTTGGGTCTGCTGTTAAGCGCCCCAGCCAGCTACTTTTCCGGTTAGACCAGGCGGCTCTCTCTACAGAAATCTGAAAGGCAAATCTTCCAATTAAGACAGGTTTGCCACTTAGTTGGATAAGGCTCCTTCACAGGGGTAATGGGCCACGCCTTGGTTGCAAGGCTTTCCATGGGATCAGGAGATGGTGTCTGAGGTAACTGCAGACTGCCCAAAACAAGGCATGAGATTTCCTGATAGTTTCTCTGCTGTTGGGATGCCCGTGCCTCTTTCTTTCTTTCTGGCATTTATATAAACTGAATCATTAGCATTTCTAAGTGCTGTACGTAAAAATAAATCCCACAGAGAATCTAAATAACAAAAAGGCATCATAAAACAAATCACTACCTTAAAATGCCTTTGTCGTGCACCTGAAGTCCAGGAAGGAGTGCTTGTCTAATCTCATGTGACAGAGAGTTCCACAGGCTTGGGCCCACAACAGTGGATGCACGGCTTCTAGTAGTTACAGCATAGGGATGTAGGGAACCAGTGTTATACTGAATCAGGCCATCTGGCTCAGTATTGTCTACACTGCCAGGCAACAGCTCTTCAGGCAGATGTTTCTCCCAGCCCTACCTTCAGATTCTGAGGATTGAACCTGGGCAGATACTCTGCCACTGCACTATCCACTGGGACATCTGGCTCAGTAGTTTCTACACTGACTGGCAGATGTACCCCTGTACAATTATTTCTGGTTTCTTCATTTTTATTTCTTCTTCATTGTTTTGGTGACTTCATTTGTTGATGAATGTTATCTAACCTATTGCATATTCTCTCTCTCACACACAGGGAAAAATAAAGGGACCCCCCCATTAATGATTTTCATTCCTTCTTCAATTGTTTCTGATATTTAAGGGTGTTTTATATATACTGGTGAAGGGACGCAGGTGGCACTGTGGGTTAAACCACAGAGCCTAGGACTCGCTCATCAGAAGGTTGGCAGTTCGAATCCCCATGACGGGGTGAGCTCCCGTTGCTTGGTGCCTGCTCCTCCCAACCTAGCAGTTCGAGAGCACGTCAAAGTGCAAGTAGATAAATAGGTACCACTCCGGCGGGAAGGTAAACAGCGTTTCCGTGCGCTGCTCAGGTTCTCCAGAAGCGGCTTAGTCATGCTGGCCACATGACCCAGAAGCTGTGTGCCGGCTCCCTCAGCCAATAAAGCGAGATGAGCGCCGCAACCCCAGAGTCGTCCACGACTGGACGTAATGGTCAGGGGTCCCTTTACCTTTTTACATATATTGGTGAGCGGCAGTGATGCTTCTGAGTACTAGTTTCTGGAAATTGCAGGAGGTGAAGGTGCTCTTGCTTCTTGAGTCCTGTTTCCTGGTTTCCCTCAGGCCTCTGGCCAGCCACTGTGAGAACAGGATGCTGTACCCTGTTTGCAAGAGGAGTGTGTTACCATAGAAACTCAAGGATATCCAGTTCTATTTTCTTCTGCTATTTCCATCACTCATGGGAAGCAGAGGAAGAAAGGACCCAGGACTCAAAAATTAATCAATTATGTAATGTTAAATTTGAACAACACGTTTTCTCTTTTTTTGCCCTCTGTTGACTGGGACTCTCAGGCTGGGTTTCTCTAGCATGGGTTTAGTTGTGACTGTTTTAATGTTTTATTTTTTGTTTATAATTACTTTTGTTATTGCTGTAGTTATGTATTTTTTCATGTTGTAAGTCCCCTTGAGCATGGTTTGAACTGCCGGATGGTGGCATACACATTATAATTAGGTAGGTAGGTAAGTACAGTCATACCTCGGGTTAAATATGCTTCAGGTTGAGCACTTTCGGGTTGTGCTCCACGGCGACCTGGAAGTAATGGAACGCATTACTTCTGCGTTTTGCTGCTCACGCATGCGCAGTCAAAATGACGTCATGCGCATGTGTGGAAGCGGTGAATCGTGACCCGCGCACGCGCAGACTCGCGAATGTGGGTTGCGTTTGCTTCAGGATGCGAACGGGGCTCCAAACGGATCTTGTTTGTATCCAGAGGTACCACTGTATGTTAATGTAGGTTACAGCAGTCTGAATATTGGAAACTGCCTTACACTGTGTTGGACCTTTGGTCCGTGTAGCTCAGTATTGCCTTCACTGAATGGGAGTCGGGTTTAAGGCAGGGAGTCTCTCTCAGCCCTGCTTGGAGATGCTGAGGATTGAACCTGGGACCTTCTGTGTCCATATCAGATGCTATGTCCCTTCTATGTCTCTTTCATGGTGCTGAGTTCTTTTTGACTAGGGATGCTGAAGAACATCAGAAGAGCCTTAATGGAGCATGCAAGCAGCCCAACTAGTCCAGCTCCCTGTGCTCCCTGAGGCCAACCAGATGCCTATGATAAGCCCATAAGAAAGGCCTGAGGGCAACACAGCTGCTCTCCTCACTTATAAAAAAAAAGGTAAAGGACCCCTGACTGTTAAGTCCAGTGGCGAACGACTCTGGGGTTGCAGTGCTCATCTCGCTTTACTGGCCAAGGGACCCGACATTTGTTCACAGACAGTTTTTCCGGGTCATGTGGCCAGTATGACTAAGCTGCTTCTGGTGAAACCAGAGCAGGGCACGGAAACGCCGTTTACCTTCCCGCTGGAGTGGTACCTATTTATCTACTTGCACTTTGACGTGCTTTTGAACTGCTAGGTTGGCAGGAGCTGGGACTGAACAACGGGAGCTTACCCCATTGCGGGGATTCAAACTGCCAACCTTCCAATCGGCAAGCCCAAGGCTCAGTGGTTTACACCACAGTGCCACCCACATCCCTCTCCTTTGACAGTGGAGGTAGAACACAGTCATCCTTGTGGCTAGTGGTATGGATTTGTATAATCCCCTTTTAAAGCCATCCAGGTTGGTGGCCAACACTACATATTATGGGAGGTAAACCCAATTCTTGACTATTTTGTTTATTATTGAAGGCTATTGACATTGATCTCTGTTTGTGCTCTTATACCAACGGACCGAGTGAAACAGGAGGTTGTAGTCAACTAAATTATACTCAGAATAGGCACATTTAAAATAATGAACTGACATTAGTCATAGCTATTAATTTCAGTGAGTCTGCTCTTTTTTTTTTTTTAAAATAATTTTTATTACATTTTTTCCAAATTACAAAGAGAACAAAAAGAAAGGCAGAACAAAGGAAAGAAAGAAAAAGAAAACAGAAAATCTCAACCATTTCAACCACTTATTTCAAATTTCCATTGAACTTCCCCACATCTCCCACATAAATGCATTCTTGGTAATAAAATTATCAGCAAATTATACCCTTATTTCGTGTGTTTCTTTATATTTTCAGTTGCAATTTAAGTTTAAATCTCTTATTCTCCAAATACTCTGAAAATATAGCATAATATCCTTTTTACCCATTTAAACTTTGATTCTTTCATAAGTATTATCAATTTCATAAATAATTAAATTTCATTGCTGGGGCTACCATTCCAAATCATACGACGTCTTATGTTTCATACAACTTATGATACTTCTGCAAATAGTCTTTAAATTTTTTCCAGTCCTCCTCCATTGCCTCTTCTCCCAAGTCTCGGATCCTTGCAGTCATCTCGGCCAGTTCCATGTAGTTCATCAATTGCGTCTGCCAGTCCTCCAGTGTGGGCAAATCTTGGGTCTTCCAGTGCTTAGCGATAAGGATTCTTGCTGCTGTTGTAGCATACATAAAAAAAGTTCTATCCTTTTTTAACACCTTCTGGCCGACAATGCCCAGAAGAAAGGCCTCTGGTTTCTTGGGAAAGGTGTACTTGAACACCTTTTTTAACTCGTTATAAATCATTTCCCAAAAGGCCTTCAATCTTGGACAAGTCCACCAGAGGTGAAAGAATGTCCCTTCAGCCTCCTTACATTTCCAACATTTATTGTCAGACAAATGGTATATCTTAGCAAGCTTGACTGGGGTCATGTACCACCAGTAAACCATTTTCATAATGTTTTCTTTCAAGGCATTACATGCCGTAAATTTCATACCGGTGGTCCATAACCTTTCCCAGTCTTCAGACATAATATTGTAACCAATGTCTTGAGCCCATTTTATCATGGCTGATTTAACTGTCTCATCCTGAGTGTTCCATTTAAGCAGCAAGTTGTACATTCTCGATAGTACCTTGGTCTTTGGTTCTAGCAACTCTGTCTCAAGTTTCGATTTTTCCACCTGGAATCCTATTTTTTTATCTAGCTTAAAAACCTCATTAATTTGGGCATAGTGTAGCCAATTTTGCACCTTATCCTTTAGTTTTTCAAAGCTCTGCAACCTCCAATTACCTCCAATGTTTTCTATTATTTCCCAATATTTCGGCCAATGTGCCTCCATATTGGCTGTTTTCCGAGCTTTGGCCTCTATTGGTGAGATCCACCTCGGAGTTTTACTTTCCAATAAGTCTTTGTATTTTTTCCAGACCATATATATTGCTTTCCTGACAATATGGTTTTTGAACATTCCATATGTTTTCCCCTTGTCATACCACAAATACGCATGCCAACCTAACGAATTGTTAAAGCCTTCCAGATCTAGGACATCAGTGTTTTCCAATAAAATCCAATCTTTCATCCAGCAGAAGGCCGCAGCTTCATAATATAACCTTAAGTCCGGCAGGGCAAACCCCCCTCTCTCCTTTGCATCAGTTAGTATTTTAAACTTTATTCGGGGCTTTTTGCCCTGCCAGACAAACCTAGAAATATCCCTCTGCCACTTTCCAAAACATTCCACTCTGTCCACGACCTGCAAGGCTTGAAACAAAAACAACATTTTTGGCAAAACGTTCATTTTTATAACTGCAATTCGGCCTAACAAGGATAATTTCAATCTTGACCAAATTTCAAAATCTTTTTTAACCTCTGACCAGCATTTTTCATAATTATCTTTAAATAGATTCAAATTCTTAGAAGACAGATTGACCCCCAGGTATTTCACTTTTTTAACAATGTTTAGTTCTGTTTCCTTCTGAAACCCCTCTGTTTCAATAGCCGTCAAATTTTTCCCTAACACCTTAGTTTTTTGTTTGTTCAACTTAAAACCCGCCACCCGACCAAATTTCTGAATCAATTCCAAAACTCTTTTTGTACTAGGTTCTGGCTCCTGTAATGTTAAAACCAAGTCGTCTGCAAATGCTTTCAGTTTATATTGTTTCGCTCCGACCCGTATTCCTTGTACCTGCCGATCCTCCCTTATCATATTCAGCAAAACCTCCAGGACCGAAATAAACAACAGAGGGGATAGGGGGCACCCCTGGCGTGTTCCTTTTTCAATATGAAGTTCTTCTGTCACCACATTGTTCACTATCAACTTAGCTTTTTGTTCTGAATAGATTGCCTCTATTCCATTCTCAAACCCCCTTCCCACTCCCGTCCCTTCCAAATTTTTCTTCATAAATTTCCAAGAAATGTTGTCAAAGGCCTTCTCCGCATCAATAAAGATTAACACTGCTTTGGTGTTAATGTTTGTTTGTAAAAGTTCCAGAATATCGATAATGTTCCTGGTATTGTCAAACAAATGTCTACCTGGGAGAAAGCCTGCTTGGTCCTTATGAATTACTTCATTTAATACTTTTTTAAATCTATTAGCTAAAACATCCGCAAATATTTTGTAATCCACGTTTAGGAGTGAGATGGGTCGGTAGTTCTTAAGTTGAGTCTTTTCGGTTTCCACTTTAGGTATCAGTGTGATGAATGCTTCTTTCCACGTATCTGGTGCCCTCCCTCCCCCCATAATCTGGTTACAAACCTCCATTAATGGTTGTGTCAAGTAGTCTTTTAAAGTCTTATAGTATTTGGAGGTGAGTCCATCAGGGCCTGGAGATTTGCCTGGCTGCATATTCTGAATGGCATCCTCAATTTCCTGTTGTGTTATTTTACAGTTCAAGATTGATCTCTTTTCTTGTGATAATTTTGGAAGGCCGTTTTCTTTCAAAAATTGTTCTATCTCAGTCGCATCCTCGGATCCTTGTGTATACAGTTTTTTAAAATATTTCTGGAAACACTTTCTAATTTCTCCCGGTTTCTGAATGTTCTTTCCTTCAACTTCTAGATTGGTAACGTAATTTAATTTTTGTCTCTTTTTCAACTGCCAAGCTAGCAGTTTCCCACATTTATTCGCCGACTCAAAAGATCTTTGTTTCATTTGTTTAATCTTCCATTCCACTTCTTGATTAATCAATTTCGCATATTGTGACTGGTGGAATTTAATTTCTCTTAAAGTCTCCTTTGATTTTGGGTTTAATCTTAATTTTTTCTCACCATCTCTTATCTTCTCCAATATCTTATCCTTTTTACCATTCCAGAACTTTTTCTTGATCGTATTCTGTTGTATCAGGAACCCTCTCATAACAGCTTTACTCGCGTCCCAGATTGTTCTTTTTTCCACCGAGGTATTCAAGTTAATTTCAAAGTAGTCCTTTAAAGCTTTTTGGGCCTTCTTTACAATCTCTTGATCTCTTAACAGGTTGTCATTCATTTTCCATCTGAAGGAATCGGCAGTAGTAAGTCTCATTTCCATTTTCAGAGCGTTATGGTCGGAGCATGTCTTTGGGCAGATTTCTATTTTTATAGTCTTAGGTGCCAGCCCTCTAGTTGTCCAAATTTGGTCGATTCTTGTCCATGACAGATGGGCCTCAGAAAAGAAAGTTCCTTCTTTACCAAGGGGGTTTCTCGTCCTCCATAAGTCAATTAAATCCATATTGTCGGTTAATTCAAAAAAGGTTTTTGGTAGTCTTCCATCTTTGGTCAAATTCTGGTTCTGTGACTTATCCATAAAAGTAGAGACAACCCCATTCATATCTCCCATCATAATGATGTTAGAATAGTCCAGATAGTCCAGTAATGTCTCATGCAGCTTCTTGTAAAATTCTGATTTCCCCTCATTTGGTGCGTAGATTCCTAATATCAAAATTTTTTCTCCTTGGGTCGATATTTCAATAGCCAGGATTCTTCCTTGTTCATCTTTAAACAAGAATTTTGGTGAAAGATTCTCCTTGGCGTAGATCACCACGCCTCTCTTTTTAACTCTGTCTGATGAAATAAATTCTTGGCCTAATCTTTTATTTATTAACACCTTCTTGTGTAGCCTGGTCACATGAGTTTCTTGCAAACAAATTATGTCCAAATTCTCTTTCTTTAGAATATGGAAGATCCTTTTGCGTTTTTCTGGGGAATTCGCGCCATTAATGTTCCAACTATACAGCTGCAGAGACATCCTGTATCGATCTGTTGTTACTCTTTATTGGGTGTCTTCTTTTTTATCCGGGTCCGAAGGTGGTAACTCTTTCCCAGACTCTGGTGGTGGCCAAATAGCTGCTGCTCCTTTCTGCAAATCTTCTCCGTTGTCGTGTAGGAACTTCTGGCTGTCCTCTTTCGTTTTGATTTTTATCTTCTTTCCTTTGTATTTGATAATTTCAGTGAGTCTGCTCAACCAGATCCAGGGCCTTTTCAACTCTGGCTCCGGCCTGGTGGAATGCTCTGCCTCATGAGACCAGGGCCCCGCAGGATCGGATTTCTTTCCGCAGGGCCTGTAAGACAGAGTTGTTCCGCCTGGCTTTTGGCTTGGTATTAACTTGATCCCCTCCCCCTCTTTCTTTTTTCCTTCTGGGATGGAACTCCTATTTGGGGACTTCCCTGGCTTTTTTCTGGCCCACGTAGGACCAGTCTGGATAGTTGGCCTTGGTGAAGATTTGACTTTTCATCCCCAAAAAAGTTTTTGAGTTTCTGCTGAAATGAGGCTGCATTTTAATGTTGTATTTCAATCAATTGTTTTATATCTGGTGTTAGCTCCCTTGAGCCCGGTCTTGGCTGGGGAGGGCGGGGTATAAATAAAATTTATTATTATTATTATTATTATTATTATTATTATTATTATTATTATTATTATACAAACACTGAATACAAGCCACGATAAGAACATCAGAAGAGCCCTGCTGGATCAGGCCAGTTGCCCATTTAGTCCAGCAACCAGTGCTCACAGTGGCCAACCAGATGCCTGTGGAAAACTTGCAAACAGGATCCCAGAACAGGAACACCCTTGCATTGCAGGGGGTTCGACTAGATGATCCTCAGAGCTCTACACTTCTATGATTCCTGCAGGTTCCAGTAACTGGGATCCAGAAACATTGCCGCCTCCTGCTGTGGAGGCAGAACATAGCCTTGTCTTCCCCCATGAATTTGTCCAAACCTCTTTTAGAGTGACCCAGGTTGGTTGCCACCACTGTCTCCTGTGGGAGAGAGTTCCACAGTTTAACATGAAGGATGCTGGACTAGACCTGACCTGACATTACCTGGCATGGATTCTCAGCAGGTGCACACCTGGCTTAGCAATAACAACACTGGTGATAAAAATAATGCTAGTTATAAAAAAATATTTAAAAATTATGGGCTTAAATACCATGTGATGTTAGATGCATCAACAACTGACAGGCACCAGCAAGTTCATGAAGTAAATAGAGGGAATGGGGGCAAGGGGGTGGGGGGGTGGACCTCCCAGTTAGAGTTTGTTTGATGATCCCGATGCCACTGGATAGACTGCAGTATCTTCTACCTCTTAATGTGGTTTGGTATAACTTGTAATTAAGGCTGCCATCTGTAGTGTGCTTTCTAAAGAGTAAGTCCCACTTCTGTGTAGAAATGAGTGGGGTTGTGCTGGCTGGCAATTCATTTATAAGGCAAGTGTTTACAATTGCAGTTGCTGCCCCAGTCCAGGTAAACTCAGATCAACCACAGAGAATCATTCTAGGTCCAAACATGATCCAAGGACAAAGTGAGTCAACGGTTCAAGGTTCAGGCAGGGAATTCAGGCAACTCAAGTCAGCTGGAAGTGTAGCATCAACCACTAGGAACCAAGGGCCTGCCTTATCTCCAGCCTCAGGAAGGCTCAGGAGGGAGGCCTTAAATACTGCCACATGCCACCCCAATCTCTGAGCAGTAATATTCCAGATTCCAGGGTTAATTTCCCTGGAATATGGGACAGTGGAGGCTGTGGTGTCTTTAGGCTATATTGTTTATTTACACAAATTTACATACAACCTGAGCCTGTGGTGGAGGGGCTCGTAGTATTAACACCTCAGAAGGTCTTGCTTCTCCCATAGTAACCACCTTGAATTCCAGCAGAAATTAAGCATGGCTTGCACTTTCTGGATTCTGCCTGCTTCTAGCCCAGTTCACAACATTCTACTTTGCTTTTCTCTTTCTCACATGGCAGCCAGGTGAGGGCCCATCCACTTGCCCTCTGGCACAGAGCAACTTCCTTTGTTACACTAAGAACCCACTGTACTTGACTGGTAATAGGACACTCGCCTGACTAATTCAACTACGGAGTCCTCCCTTAGATTTTTAACCCTTGCAGACTAACCCCACAAACTCACAATACTTTTGCTTCCTAAACCACACCCAAACCACAGCTGCTGGCAGTGAAGGAGCATCAAAGATTGCTTACTCGCAAGTAGACTGATGATGCTGGGTGCCTAGATGCATGCTGTGCCATTGCTTTGGGTGTCAACACTTTCGAGGGGCAGCCCCACCACCTCCTCTGACAGTTCCAGGGGTTCTTCATCAGGTATTGGTCTAGACTCTGGAGGATCCATGGAAAAGATCCTCAGCATTGGGTTCAGAGGGCCCTGCATGCGCTTTAGTGTGTGGCCCCAGGTCAGGACTAGGCATACCAGAGAAGAGAAGGAATGAAGAGAAGAGAGGGATTGGGGGTAACCAACAGAAACAAGGCAGCAATTAATGTGAGGAAATGCTGTACCAGAACTGGATAGCTAAGTTGGTGAAATATACCTGGAGTCAGGTGTGGATTTCATGCTCTTTATTCAGCTCATAGTAGCGAGGAATGGAAGTTCCCCCAAACTGTCTGCTTTATTTACATTATTTACACAATGGGCCCCACGTGATTGGCTAATTCCGGGATTCTCCTGTAGGCCAATCAGGTTACGGATTCACTTCCACTTGGAGCTGGATTGGGTGGCTCATGCGAACCAATCAGACTGCTGCATTCTGAATCCTATTGTTCTAGGACCAATCAGACTGCTGCATTTTGGATCGTATTCAACTCAGTACATAACCAGTGGTTAAAGCATGGTGCTGATAACACCAGGGTTGCAGGTTCAATCCTCATATGGGACAGCTGCATATTGTTGCACTGCAGAGGGTTGGACTAGATGATCCTAAGGGTCCCTTCCAACTCTACAATTCTATGATTCTGTGATTCTGTGTGTCGAATCTGAAACATTCGCGTCAGCGGTGGGGGCTTTTTCGGCCTAGGCAACCTTCTGGGACCCACGTGGCAGTGATGGCTGGGGAGGGAGGCAGAAGTTGGCAGGGCAAACAATGCATATTTTATCTTTGTGCGGTTAGTTTATGTACACAGTCTTACAACTCTTTCTCTAGCCTCCGTCTTGGCAACCAATGGGCATTGAGCAGAGTGCTGGAACTATTTATTTTATTTCCCCATGTTTATGTACCACTTGATTGTAATAAAACCTCAAAGTAGTTCACAAAAAGAATTAAATTATCAGTAAAAAATAATAATCAAAACAAGTATTTAAAATATATAAAAAAATTAAAATCAACAATAAGTGTAAACTAGGTTAAAGCACATGACAACTTCTACTTGGGCTTGCCTATACAAAAATATTTTTAGCAGGCACTGAAAAGAGTGCAGTGAAGGTGCATGCCTGTTATCAATAGGTAGGGAATTCCCAAGTGTGGGTGCTGCCACACGAAGAGACAGATTCCTTACAAGTGCAGAATGAGAATTATATGGCACCTGTAACAGTGTCATGTCCGCAGATCAGGGCATATGTAGGGTAAGGCAAGCCAAACTGTTAAGGGCTATATATACTAATAGTAACACCATGAACCTGGCCCAGCAGCAAATTGGCTATCAGTGCAGGTATCTGAGAAGAGCTGTTTTATGCTGACAAGATCTCACTCCTGTCAGCAGTCGTGCTGCAGCATTCTGCACCAACTGCAGCTTCTGGATCAGGCACAAGGGATGCCCCAATTGGAGCACATTGCAGTAATCCAGTATTGAAGTAACCAGTGCATAAACTACTATGGCCAAACTCTCCTGGTCCAACTAGATGACTTCCAAGGCCCTCTGAACTCTTAAAATTCAACGATTCTATTATTCTAAATCATAAGCAGACAACTAAAATGTGCTCTGTGTGGGGCTAATCTTGGCCCTGATCCAGGGACTCCAGCTGTTTCAAAACGTCTAGACTGTTGATTATTGGCAGCACAACTCCAGTGCTCAAAAGCTTGCATGGGCTGCTCATATCCTACTGGGCCAGATTCTGGTATTATTTTACAACACCCTTAACAGCTTAGGTCCAGGATACCTCAAGGACAGCCTAATCCCATAAATCAGTGGCCAGTCACTGAGGTCTTGCAGGGAATCACTGTTTATGGTTCCCCATGACTCAGATGCATGACCCTAAGAACATAAGAATAGCCTGCTGGATCAGGCCAATGGTCCATCTAGTCCAGCATCCTGTTCTTGCCATATGTCCAGCAGCAGTGTCCGGGTGGAAACTGGCAAAATGTTTGGGAAAATCCGTATGGCAGCCCATGTTGGCAGTGTCATTTTTGTCGATAAAAATAGTTTTTGACAAAACAAGAGCTGTTCACTGTTTGGAATATGTCAACCCTATGAGTGGCCAACCAGATGCCTATGGAAAACCTGGAAGCAGAACATGAGCACCAGAGCATTTCCCCCTCCAGTGGTTTCCAGCAACTATTTGGATGCATTGCTGCCTCCAATTCACTAGGAGCATTCAGTACTGTGGTCCCAGTTTGATAGAACTTCCTTCCAGCTGAGATCAGACAGGCTCCCTCCTTGTTCATCTTCTACTGGATACGCTACCTTCTTTTATTCCAGCAGACATTTCAATTGAAGTCTGATTTCATAGTTTTAGCCAATTTTTCCTTTTCTGTGTTGCATTTTCTCTTCACCTCTTAGAGATGCTTCCTGTGTTTCTAAAAATAAAAGCAGGGGCATGAAGGAGGACACATGGGCTTTATAACTGGGTGGAAGGTCCTCCTGCAAGGGTCTTCTGCTGGTTCCCTTACTGCAAGAAGAGAAATTACAGGGAACCAGACAGAGGGCCTTCTTGGTAGTGGCGCCCACCCTGTGGAACACCCTTCCATCAGATGTCAAGGAAATAAACAACTATCTAACTTTTAGAAGACATTTGAAGGCAGCCCTGTATCAGAAACTTTTCAATGTTTGATGTTTGATTATGTTTTTTTTATATGCTGTAAGCTACCCAGAGTGGCTGGGGAAACTGGGGTATGATGATGATGATGATGACGATGACGACGACGACGACGACAACCGACAACAACAACAACAACAACAACAACTCCATGGTTGCAATGTGTGAGAGGAATGGGGTGCTGGAGGTTACAATGGGGGTGGTTTGTGTGCAGAGGGGGGCTGCATGGACATGAGGTGAAGGTGAAACAGGTGTGCAAAGCAGGGCTGCAGAACAGAAGTGGCTTTGGAAATGGGATTGGGAAGGTGAAAAGGGAGCTCAGGACATGCATGAGGAGGGGAAGGAGAACTCTAGGGGTTTTGCAGAGGGGAATGGCAGCAGGGTTGGCTAGTGGTGCGAGCAAGGATGCGGTCCCTAAATAAAATAATAATTAAAAAATTATGTACGGAGAGACCCTTCTTCCCTTAGAGCTGGAATACCATTTTGATTCAGCATTTTAGAACACAACTCCCTCCCGCACTCCCGCCACCCTGATGAAAGCATTATCATTCCACACAAAGAACCTTTCTCTCCTTCTCTCTCCTGCAGTCCATTCAGTGAGGCTCCTCTTTATGACTCAGTGATTACTTTAATCTCCATAACTCTATTATTCCACCCCGCACCCCATTTAGGAACAGCAACATCTCATCTGTAGGGAATGAAATCGGCTCTTAATGAAGAAACACTGGGAAGTTCAGCCTAGTACTTCTTTCTCTCTCCCTTATAATTGGCTGCTTGGATAACAGTAATTTCAGGTAATCTTTAATAATTTGCAGCTCTGAGGCATTTTGCGAGAACCAAAGCTCCCCCCCCCATTTTGTTTTATGCAGCCTTGTGGTGGTGGTGGCGGGGGGCGGGTGGGTAGGAATGCCTTCACTTGGATCAGTTTTCTGGTGTTTGCACACCCTGGTGAACACACGTTGACACATCAAAGAGCTGGTCACCGATGGTCTATTCCAAAGAATGTTTTGGGATAAAAATAAGGTCATTGTTTCAAATGGCTGCTGGCTATCGGATCCTTTGGTGGCTCTGCTTTGCCCAGGGCAGAGATGGATGAGTCCACGACCCCAGGCTGAATTCAGTTCCCAAAGCAATTTTATCCATCTCCCTTAGCAAATTTTAATGACAGTGTGGCAAATACTTTGTTCTCTGCTTTCTTCGTAAGGTGGGGAGAGAGTGCATTTCTCTTTTGGAATGTCTTTTCCAGGCACAGGCAAAATCGGCTCTCCAGATGTTTTGGGACTACAACTCCCATCATCCCTGACCACTGGTTCTGTTAGCTAGGGATGATGGGAGTTGTAGTCCCAAAACACCTGGAGGGCTGAGTTTGCCTATAACTGGTCTTTTCTAACCTGGTGTCTTGCAGATGTTTCAAACTACAACTCCCATCAGCCCCAGGGAGCATGGTTCCATTGTCAGGGGTGACAAACATTGTAGTCCAAAATATCTGAGAGGGCATCAGGTTGAGGAAGGCTGGCGAATGCAATGTTCCAGGAGCTCTAGGACTCCTCCACAGCAGTAGAAATCTTTTAAATTTATGGCTGTGAGACTTGATGAGGGCAAGATTTCAGGCACCTGCAGTGCAACCTGAACTTTTTCTACTCAGGTGACATTCCTGTTGAATTCAATGGGACTTACTCCCAGGTAAGTGAGTTGAGGATTACATCCTTAAGACAAGTCCCATATCAGGGATGACTGTGCCCCTGCTGTGTGGTTGAGACAACATATTTGGATTAATATTTACCTAGGAATTCGAAGAAATGAAAACATATTGCAATTTTTATATGTGTACTGGAATTTGTGAGTTTTAGGGCTGTGCATGCACACACCAACCCAGGGTTCCAGCCTGATCCATGTAACACATGATGCAACCCTGAATCGGTTTGTGCGCTAATATTTGGTTAGGGTTTATTTGGTCTGTCATCTTGAGTCAACATGGTATCTGGTGTCCAAATCATAGACAAAGACCATCTCCCCCATCATGACAGCCCTTGTGCTCAGTTACAATATCTTCTGAGGTATCCAAATCAGTGCAGGTTAGAACTCTCACACCAAAATTGGCAAAGTCACATAAAACTGGGCGATGATACTTCCAGAGATACACTTTTTGGACCTTTAACACAACACTGAGTGAAGTCATGCCAAAGTTACGTTTCGGTCGCTTCCAGGTGGAAAAATCAAAACTCGAGACAGAACTGCTAGAACCCAATACTAAGAATTTGTCAAGAATGTATAACTTGCTGTTGAAATGGAACACACAAGATGAAATAGTTAAATCAGCTATGATTAAGTGGGCACAGGACATCGGTCATAATATTATGTCTGCTGACTGGGAAAGGTTGTGGAACACCGGAATTAAATTTACGGCATGTAGTGCCTTAAAGGAAAACGTGATGAAAATGGTATACAGGTGGTACATGACCCCAGTTAAGCTAGCAAAAATTTACCATCTGCCTGACAATAAATGCTGGAAATGTAAGGAAACTGAAGGTACTTTTTATCATCTTTGGTGGACATGCCCGAAGATTAAGGTCTTCTGGGAGATGATATATAATGAAATGAAAAAGGTATTTAAATATACCTTTCTTAAGAAACCAGAGGCCTTTCTCTTGGGCATTGTCGGCCAATTGGTGCAAAAAAAGGATAGAACTTTCTTTATGTACGCAACTACAGCAGCAAGAATACTGATCGCAAAGTATTGGAAGACACAAGATCTACCCACCGTGGAAGAATGGCAGATGAAAGTGATTGACTATATGACATTGGCGGAAATGACGAGCAGAATTCGAGACCAGGGAAAGGAGACTGCGGAAGAAGATTGGAAGAAATTCAAGATTTATCTTAAGGACTACTATAAACTTGATGAAGTTTAGAATGTCGAGATTCTATAGAGAGAAAGGGTTGCAGTAATATAAGATTAGAATAAGAAAGGACTATGACGAATTAGAGTTGGAAAAAACATTTATAAGTTGCTATAAAATTTGGACATGAGGATGCAGAAAGGGGAGGTATGGGGAAGTCCGAGGAAAGAAGTTTATGAAATGACATTATGAAATTATATTTGTTTGTTTGTTTGTTTTCTTTTTTGTGTTTGTCTGTTATAAAAACTTTTGTAAAACTAATAAAAAATATTATAAAAAAAAAAAAACAAAGTTACGTTTCGGTCAATCGTATTGATTTAAAATAGTGCTCAGTGTCGAAATGTAGATGAATCATGGGTACTGTAGATTGTTAAGGGTGTTGGGAATTGTAGCACTGTGAGGAATAAATTACAGTTCCCAGGATTCCTTGGGGGAAGCCATGTATGTGAGTTGAATGCGCTTTAAAAGTATAGTGGTACCTCTGGTTGTGAATGGGATCCATTCCAGAGCCCCATTCGCAACATGAGCAGAACGCAACCCGCGCATGCGCAAGCGTGGGTTGCGATTCACCGCTTCTGCACATGTGCATGACATCATTTTGCGCATCTGCGCATGCGTGAGCGGCAAAACCCGGAAGTAACCCTTTCCAGTACTTCCGGGTCACCGTGGGATGCAACCTGAAAACGCGCAACCTGAAGCAAACGTAACAAGAGGTATAACTGTATTGTGTAGATATGACCAAGGATTTCACACAGCTAAGTGAAATGGCCATGACTCATTCAGGATGTAGACTTCTACTCTTCACCCCTCCCCACTTCAACCTTCTCTCTCAACTCTGGGTTCTGAATGCTTTGCTCCATAAACTGGCTTAATGCCCTCCCTGACTCCTTTTGAAAACATACCAATTACATGTCACGCAGATGCTGATCATACTTTCCAGGTACGGCATGTGGAAAAATCAAGTTAAGCAAACATTATAAACTTAAGCTCAGCAAGGATGTAGGTAGTCGTTGGGTGATACACTCCCCCTTCCCCATGCCTCATAAGAGGCCCTCCCTCTCAAACTACAAATAAAGAACCAGTATATTTTGGTTTATTGGTTGTTACTGCATGTACTATATACACAAAAGCCACCTTTGAAATGCAAGTGAGCAATGATTGTTCATCGCTTGTTCCAGCCAAGCAGAACCACAGATTTGGTACTTTGCTGAAAACTAAAAGCACTTATACCATATTGGCCCGAATATAAGCTGCACCCGAGTATAAAACGCACCTTTAAAATTGGAGGGGGGGGGTAGGAAAAAAAAAGAAAAAACCCCTCAAATATAAGCCGTTCCCTTCCTCACTACTCCTAGTTGCATAATGGGCAGGGGGAAGTGCATTGCATCGCCAGTGGCCTTTCCCCTTCCTCCTCTCTCTCTCCCTTCCCAGCCTTGGGGGAGAGGACGGGGGACTACGCGAGGGGCAGGCGCTGCTTCACCACGCTCCTGGCGCTGCTTGCCCCGCGCTCCTGGCTGCATACTGCAAGGTTGCGAATATAAGCCGCACTTTAACTTGTCACGGTTAGAATTTGGGGGGAAAGTGCGACTTATATTCAGTCCAATACAGTATACAACAAGAACGGATGCATGAAGCTGTCAACTTGAGCTGGGCTGAAATTCACAACTACTCCTTATGCCAGTTTTGTGTCCTAATTCAGAGGTTTCAAAATTGGTGGGCACTTTTCTCTCAGGAGTGTGGGGAATGCAATATATTTGTGTTTGAATGTAGAGAAACTCCTTTGCAGCTCAAATAGATTGGCAGTGGTCATTTTTCCTCTGCCCAGTTCCCCATCCAAGGGCATTTGATTGTGGTGGAGGGATGGTAGAAGAAAAACCTGGTGACCCCCCGTGGTTGCAGTGGTTACAGAATAATTACACACTAATGATTAGGCAGTTTCTGCTCAAAAGAGTTGTATTTAACATCAAGCAAATTATTTTGGAGTATACTCTATGACTCAATGGCAGGGGTCAGCAAACTTTTTCATCAGGGGGCTGGTCCACTGTCCCTCACACCTTGTGGGGGGGGCAGACTATATGGGGGGTGAACAAATTTCTATGCCCCACAAATAACCCAGAGATGCATTTAAATTAAAAGGACACATTCTACTCATGTAAAAACACACTGATTCCCAGGCCGGATTTAGAAGGCAATTGGGCCAGATCCGGCCCCCGGGCCTTAGTTTGCCTGCCCATGCTCAATGGAATGGACAATTAAAAAAAACAACCCATTGGAACAGGGTTGCATTGTACCTTTCCTCTTTGGTTCCTCTAGCTGGGGCATGGGAGATGTGAAAAGCTTTCATATATTTGGGAGATTAATCCCATATTAAAACGAGTAGCTATTTGGGGAAATGTTCAGCCTTTCTGTATAAGGAACATAGCTGTCAACCGTCCCTTATTTGGCGGGAAAGTCCCTTATCCCAGCGCCGTGTCCTGCTGCTGTCCCTTATTGATGATGTTCCTTAAATTTCCCGGGTTTCAAAGGAAGCAGTTCCTCTCCCTCCCTGCCTGCCTGCCAGGGAGGAGGGAGGCTCCAGCTGTGTTGCTTGGCTGCATTTCTCACCCAATAAGGAGTCTAAGAACGACTGGGGGATGGAGCTTGCATGCCTTGTGCCGATCAAATCGGCCGTGTTGCCTGGGGACTCGCCTTTGCTCAGCGCTTCCCGGAGGAGAGGTGACAGTGGTTTTCCTTGCTGCATCCCCTTTGCCGGGTTGCTGCACTGTGGGAACCACCCCTTGAGGCTTCGTTTGGCTGCTGTCTGGGCTTTCTGCCTTTGGCTTGGAGGGGCTCAGAAGCTGAACATACCTGTGCTGGGAAAATCCCTTATTTTGGCTGCTGATCCCTTATTTTCGAGGCTGCTGGTCCCTTATTTTTAAATCTGTAAGTTGACAGCTATGATAAGGAAGTCCTTTATATCTTTAGCCAGTATGATCAGTTTCATCATTAGGGCCATCACTGGCTTACAGATAGTCTTATTTCATTTCATCCCATCCATATTTTTCAATTAACCCTGAAATCTAAGGCATACCAACTTGTCATAATCTTTAGTGATTGCAGCCTTATTTGGCCAAGGCTTTGGTCCTATCCTCAATTTTCTAACTAACTGATCAACGAAACGCATATAATTCAAAACTAGGGCTTCTGTTATTCAGACCCAGCCAGCAGTGTGCCATTAAGCCCCGTTCCATATTTCATCTCCACTTTTCTGTTCTTTCACCACAATAGTCAAACAGCATTCCATGCTCACTGAGCATGCTCAGTAGTCACTGGCAGGGGTGGCCTGTTCCATTCCACTGCCTGAGGGAAAAGAACACACACTGCCTGCCACTTGGCTTATTGGGGTAATGTGCCTGTAGTTTCCAGGTTTAAGTGAGATTTCACAAGAGTCCCATAAGATTTTGCAGGACTCTTGTGATAGCTCACTGGAACACAGAAGCTGGCGCTGCAGCTTCTGTGGCAAGAGCACCCGTGGAGGCACGTCTTGGATTCTGCAGCCAGAGGTGGCTGCCTCAGTCTGCCTCACGGTCACTTACCACTTTGGGAGCTTCTGCCTCCTTAACAATCTTTTTCCTAGAGGCCTGGGGATTCCCTGAACCTGTTGATACCTTCCTCTTTGGTGTGGGTGCTGCTGCTTTGCCTACATAAGACTCCACAATCGGAACAGCTTAATTTGCTAATGGTGGGCTGAAACTTAGGCTGGCTGGGAACTGGACTTCAGTGAACATGTGAACTGTAATTCTGAGTACAGTGGTACCTCGGGTTACATACACTTCAAGTTACAGACTCTGGTAACCCAGAAATATTACCTCGTTTTAAGAACTTTGCTTCAGGATGAGAACAGAAATTGTGCTCCAGCGGCGCGGTGGCAGCAGGAGGCCCCATTAGCTAAAGTGGTGCTTCAGGTTAAGAACAGTTTCAGGTTAAGAACGGACCTCCAGAACGAATTAAGTTCTTAACCCGAGGTACCACTGTATGCATTTCTTGAGCTATCAGAGCAGAGAGATTTGGAGGAAAGACCACACCTAGGTTTAGGGTTGCCAGCCATCCCTGGAAAAATAAGATCACCCTGTTTTTGGACAAAAGTGCCCCCTGCCCTGTATGGACTTCAAACGGGATGCATTATTTGAGCTTGGTTGGCTCCCAAAGCAGCTGTGTCACTGTTGGTACAGATGATGGGGAGCTCGGCATGAGCAACAGTGGGGGGGGGAGCAAGCTTCTCTCCCTCCCTCCCTTGCCCCACCCACCCTCCTTCCCTCCTCCTCAAGCACCATCACCAGTCTAGCATGGCGCGAGTCCACAACCACTAGGCCCTCACTGCAGCCCCAACCTGACCTCTCCTCCTCCCTCCAGTCTCTTCCAATTCCAGCATGGGTGAGAGGCTGGAACTGTAGCTCAGGTCACCCATGGGAGCCAACCATCTACCCTTGGCCCCCTGCCTGTCTATGTGAAGGGAAAGAGAGGTGCCAGGGTGGTGAGGGAGGTGGGAGGCCAAAAGCGGGGAAACTCTCTCCACAAATTGGGGGGGGGAGGATTTGAGGTCATAAGAGTGTATGTGCCCTGCGATTCCCACCCACCCAACTTGTCCTGTACCTTGCTTGACCTGTCCCATATTCTGCCTTAGAAAACGTGACAACCCTGCTGAGGTTTGAAGGTTAAGGATGAGAAGCAGAAAGAAAGCTGCGTTATACTGAGTCAGGCCATGGCCTCATATAGCTCAGTATTGTCCACACTGACTAGCAGCGACTCTCCAGGATTTCCTAGCCCTATACAGAGATGCTGGAGGACTGAACTCAGGACCTCCTTCACACAAAGCAGATGGTCTGTCACGGAGCTATGGCCTTTTCCATTTCATCGAGTACAATATATATATTAAAACAACCTTCTGGACTTGCTTCTGTTAAATGCAGCCAAAGGCAAATTTTGCTAAGCATTATCTCCCCGCCCCGCCGCTTCTTCTTCTTTTCCTTTAGAGGTTTTGGGCAATACACAACAAGAAATGTGCATTCCATTAAGAAAAGACGAAAAAAGCAGAGGTGGATGCGAGGGGGTGGGGTGGAGGGGGAGCGTTTAGCCAAATCTACATTTTCAGTGCTACCAGTGGTGCATCTGTTTAAACACGTCGCTGCTACATATGTGTACAAGATGAGAAGCTGGAGCAAAAAATTGCCTGCAGTGGTCTCCCCGCCTCCCCCCCTTTCTCTCTCTCTCTCAAAAAAATGATGATTATTATTCTCTCCTTTCTCAAAACAATTTTAAATCTACAAGGAAGGTCAGGAGAGGTCGCGATTCCTGACCCGCAGCTGAACTGAAGGAGCCAGTACTGTCTTTTTGATGCTCTGACAGAGGTCACTGAACTGAGGCGTGTTATTGGCTCCCCGCGTCTAAGAAGCACAGCTTATCCCAAACAATTTTAAAATTACCACTGGCATGAGAATGTCAGGAGGGAGAGTGAGCGGGGGTGGGGAGAGGCGCACTAAGGATGTCTAGACTCTCGCCAAGCTCCCTGAGGCTGGGCAATGGAACCAAGAGGGGGAATGCACTGTGCGTGTGGAGGCTGCAGGCCCACAGGCCGGGGGGGGGGGAGAGAATGGGGCTGAGTCTCAACCAGCAGGGCAAGGGGGGAAATTCCCACAATGCACCCTGCCAATGTGCTCCAGGGAGGAATTCCAGATAAGGAAAATCCATAGGCGAGTTTTTCTGCAAGAAACAACACCAGGCTGCCCCCTTTCCTTTATTGCTTTCCAACGATTCCAAAGCCCACTGTCAGCTGTTTATGAGCTCTTTAAATCACCCATCACGACACTGTCCTCATCACTTGAGCTGCTTCTGAGGGTTGCCTTTGTTTCTCTCTGCCCCCCACCCCACGAAAAAAAAAAGGCCCTAGAAGTGGTTTGTTTCGAGCCTGGGGAGGGGTGTGTCAAGTGAGTTTGACATTCTTGCTACAGCCCCCTAGACTCCTAGTTTGTGAATTCTGAACAGACTTGATTCAATGTTTGGGACAGGTTTCGGAGAGCTGGGCTACCGCCTGCAATTCTAGGGTGCAAATTCCCACTCGGTCCTGAAGCTCACTATGTGGCCTTGGGCCAGCCACTCCAGACCCTCCAAGTGTTCCTGTTTTCCAGGGATGTCCCTGATTTAGAGAAGCTTTCCCAGTTTCGGACTTGATCCTGGAATGTCCCACTTTTCCTTAGGACATCCCTATTTTCATTGGAGAAATGTTGGAGGGTATGGAGTTATCTGACCCCAGAGCCGTCCGAAGGCAGTTGTGTACAGTGGTACCGCGGGTTACATACACTTCAGGTTACAGACGCTTCAGGTTACAGACTCCGCTAACCCAGAAATAGTGCTTCAGATTAAGAAGTTTGCTTCAGGATGAGAACAGAAATCATGTTCTGGCGGAGCGGTGGCAGCAGGAGGCCCCATTAGCTAAAGTGGTGCTTCAGGTTAAGAACAGTTTCAGGTTAAGAACGGACCTCCAGAACGAATTAAGTACTTAACCTGAGGTACCAATGTATAGGGAAGTTTTTTAAATATTTAAAGTTTTACAGTAGCTCCTTGGCTTACGTTACCCTCGGGTAACGTAAACTTCAGGTTGCGAAAGCGGCAAACCCGGAAGTGTTTTGCCGCGCATGCATGCGCAAAAGTGCTCCGCCACGTGCATGCGCAGAAGCAGTCCCTCCGGTTGCGGAAACCTTGGGATCCGACCTCAGCTCCAGAACAGATCCCGTCCGCAACCGGAGGTACCACTGTATTATGTTTTAATATATGTTGGAAGCTACGCAGAGTGGCTGGGGCAACCCAGTAACATTTGTGGGGTATAAATAGTAAAAAAATTCATTATGGAATAAGACATCCCTATTTTCATCAGAGAATTTTTTTTTGGGGGGTATGCTACTCTCTTTCAGCCTCATCTACCTCACTGGGTTGTTGTGGGGAAGGTGGGGTAGGGAGCAAGGAACGAATAAATAAGGTGGTGGACTCAGAAGGTGGTGGACTCTTCTTTCTTGAAGGTTTTAAAACAGGTTGGACGGCCACCTGTTAGGGAATCCTTAGCTCAGTGGCGTAGCGTGGGTTGTCAGCACCCGGGGCAAGGCAAGTAATTTGCTCCCCCTAACCCATGGATTTGCGCCCCCTAACCCTAACCCCCAGATGTTGCGCCTGGTGCTGCCGGCCCCCCCTGCACCCCCACGCTACGCCACTGCCTTAGCTGTGATCCCTGCATTGCAGAGGTTTGAACTAAATGACCCTTGGGGGTCCCTTCCAACTTCACAGTTCTATGATTCTAAGTGTTATACTCCCCCCCCCGTCACTCCCATCATCTGCTCCTATTTGTATCCACTCGCAGTTGTTTGAGATATGGCTGGGCTGTGGAGTCCTGGACTTACAGCCCTTAACAGAGCCATTTGCTGGATGTTAGAAAAGGGGGAGAAATCCCATCCAGTTTGCATTTAATGACCAACGTGGCTAATTTGTACCTTCTGAAATGATAGGTGAACTGACGCGTAGCAACCTTCAAAATTTGCACTTCTCTGAGTTTTGTCATGCAATTCTCCAGTCAGGTGATGTGTACAAAAATGCCTATATTAAGGTGTGCATGTATTTGGATATTTGAGTGAAAATGACATGCAAAATGCATTATATGTGAGGGAATTGCTTTGCAGTAATTTGTGTATATTAGTGGAATCAGAGCCCAATATGGCTCTTTTATTTTCAGACCACAGAAGTCATGTGTGGAAAACATTTGTCAGTTCAGGTCTATTTTTCCCATATGCAGTATAGGAAACAATAGTAATACTGGTCTGCCTAACAGGGCGGCTGTTTTGTTTGAAGGATATTGAGATAATGTTCACAATGCAAAGAATACAAATAGGATATTATCTGTCTGGATCTGCACCTCAAAGTCTAATGGCAGATCAGAATGAAATTATCAGTTTAGATTTTTATTCCTATGAATCTTGCAGTGCAGTTTCCTGACGCAAAAAGCATAATGAAATGTTTCAAAAATGCATATTTTAATTGCAAACAATTTAAGAATACTTTTTATCTTCTTTTTCAAACTATTTTTTAAATTGTTTTGATTTAGACCATGGAACTATTTGTAACAGTAGACAACCCTTTCCCTCTAGGTATATCTTATTACTGATTCAATAAATCACATGGCACAGTGGTTTCCAACCAGTGTGCCATGGAACCCTGGGGTGCCTTGAATAATGGCCAGGGGTGTTGTGGGCAGCACTGGCCTCTGTCCCTCTTTCCTTCCCTCCCTCCTCTGATGCCCTCTCGCATCTCTGCCTCCCAAAGGCTTGCACAGCTGTTTGTTGCAAGGAGAGGGGAGAGGAGGCTGGGGAACACTCCACAAGGGAGGGTGTTTGAAAAAGGGTGAGAGACTGCTAGTTTGGCAGGCATGGGGTGACATAACTGGGCTCCTGAGCCCCACAGGGGTGCTGTAGAAAGAATGAAGTTGGTCAAGGGAGCCGTGGACTCAAAAAGCTTGAAAACCTCTGAGATAGCAGCATCCTTTATTTCTTTATTGGCTGCTGTGACAACTTAAGATTTTTAAACTTAACTTCTTCTTTTAAAATTCAATTTAAATATTTTAGGCTAAAATACATACATTTAAAAATGCATACATCCAGATAAAAATATATGTAAATGAATCTTTTGCCATTATATATATTTAAATACCTTAATATGAATTTGTACGCAGCTTTTTAAAGAGAAGTACCTTAATATGATTTTTATGCAGATTTTTAAAATGGCATATTAATGTGGAAATGGCATGGAAAGAGAATGATCTATCTATGCCCAGCTAAATTTTGATTTTAGGAGTGGTTTCAATGGAAGCCACGTTTTGCTCTTGGACCAAACCTCCATGAAGGCATGCTGGGAGTGTGCCTTCAAAGAACCTCATTCCCTGGTGCCATTGTTCTGTCAGGTGAATGTGCCTCACATTAGGTCCATGGAGGTAGGGCAGGTACAGATCTGGCCTGCCAATTGGAGGAGGTTGCTCAATGTTATCCTCTTTACACTAAGACCACTAGCCACCCTTTCCCCCCAAAATAAAAAAGGATTGTAGCCCTTCTTAAATCCTACTCAGGGTAGAACTGCTGAAATGAATAAGCATCAGTATCTTGGGTACATAAATTTCAATGGATTTACTCTGAGTGGTACTTAGTTGCATACGACCTAGGGATAGTACTTTTTTCACCAGGGAGAGAAACCAGAAAATAGGCAGTGCCCAGGGTCAATAGGGACAGTTAGGGCATATGCACCCACTCAAGAAACTGCAGGCATCCAAAATAAGAACCTCTCTTCTCTAGAATAAAATGAGGAAAACATTTGAAACAGCACATAGTGCTTGTTTGCAAACCCTCAGGAACATGACGTGCTGTTTAATTTCACAGGCAGCACAAGACTTTCCCCATTAGAATTTGGCTTGATTTATAGCAAAAAAATGAGGCCCTTCAGTTGCCCCAAACACTGCAAGGTTCTCTTTCAGAATTTCTGCTACAGCCTGTACTTTGCATGTTGTGTAAGGGTCACTAGGCACAGATGATACACATCAACAAGAGATGTTGTGGTGTAGGGTCACCTGTTAATATTTCTGCAGCAGGGTCTCCATCGTCCTAGAGGCACCCAATCATCATAAGGCACTGAGAATAAGTTTTATCAGCCTTTGTTATGATTGGGGACAATCAGAGTGAAAGGAGGTGGGTCAGTCACTGAGGAGAAGTGCACAGGAGGAAGACTGAGGAGTTGTTATTCTGCATGCTCCAATGGGAAGCATTTAGGAATAATGGAAATACAAGGTGCTCCAGTTTCAAGAGAATGGGGTACAAATTCTGTTAAATACAATGGAACTTCACGAGAAACACAACTTAAGTCACTCTGACAGAATATGTTGGAGCACTCCAAATCATTTGCCCATGTATGTACACAAAAAATAGTAGATCTAGCTGAAAGGCAACGCACGAAGACTTCCGGGTTAGCGCCATCGGCGAATGGCGGAGTTCCTCCGACTGGAGGAACTGGCTCCGTGGAAACTGGGTCTTCCCGCCGTGGCGAAGGTGGGAACCCGCTAGAAATCCCAGGCGGAGGAAGCCTGGGAACGTGGGGTTCGGTAGGGCACCAGGAGCGCCCCCACGCACCGGGAACCCCATTTTGGGGCTCCGGAGTGAAGTGGGGTGAGCAGTGCGGTGCTGTGAACTGATTGCTACTTTCACAGAGTGAAGCCGCACAGCCATTGCCGGAGAGCGCTGACTTTTTCCTGTGGACAATTGGATTTAAAACAAGTACCCGTGAGTAGAAACGGAAAATTGGATCAAGAAATATCTTAATTTGGCACCGAAGCGGTAAGGTTCAAAACAGGAAGTCCGCCTTCTGCTTTTTGTACATAGACTGAAGCAAAAACATTGTAAGCTAAAGCCTGGAAAGTCGTTAAAAAAGTTTAAATTTCCTTCATTTATAATTACTGAAACCCCCTTGGAAGCAGGAGAAAAAGGGGGGGGGGACTTTGTTTAATGCCTGCAGGAGAGGGAGTGAAGAAAGATAAGTTTCCACCATCTCTAACCTGGGAACGGGGTGTCAGAGACAGAAATTCTTGGAGAGGTTCATTGACTGTGAATGGAATACTTTGACAGATAGCTAAAGAAGAGAAATAAATTGATTCCAATGTTGCCTTCTGCATTCTAAAGAAACAAAATATCTGAAAAATGAAAGTAATTTTCCTTTGTTGGACTTGCCTTAAAAAAATGGATACAAATAGAAATTGTATCCTCTAGAGGGAGCTTGCTAAACTGTTGCTGCAGTCTATTTGAGGACTCTACAGCTGTCAGATTAAGATCGTGGGACCAGTCCTTTTTGACCTTGACTAAATATGAGCTGGGAGGAAGTTTTGGTGCTTGCTTTATGCAAGACAAGTGCCTTGCTGGAACAGATGCATGAGAAGATGGATTTGATGAATGAGAAGATGGATTTGATGACTGTTGTGGTTAATAACTGTGGACAAACAGGGAATATTGATACAGAAACTATTCAGGGACCAACTCAGGAACCTGTACTGATTGGGCAAGTGCAGAAGATAATGGAGGAGGTTGCGGTTGCACCTCAAATAATACAAATGGAGAGACCCGAGGCCCTACAGGAGCATAAGCCGCTGTCTTTGAAGGTTGAAGTTGGAGTCGGCCAGGGGGAGTCTGGAGCTGAGGAGGTTCTTAACTTTGGAGAGACCTCGAAATATGTTTTTAAATATTTTTTGGTCTACATTGATGACTGTGGGGAGTGGGACTCTGGGGAATGGGCTGGTTGGATGAAGGGAGACGAAGATAATTTTGGGTTAGAATCCCCCAGAGACCTACTCCCCAACGAGAAAGGAAAGAAACTAAGAAAGAGACCAACAAAAGACAAGGAAAAGTGCAAGTATAAACAACAAGAAGAAGATCTGCAGAAGGGACATGGAAGAGACTTAAGGGCCTCGGACATTAGATTACCAGGTTGATGGACTAAACGGAATGGACAGTAAGGACTGACACGACCCGAGACCAGGAAGAAGACACGTTGGATGAAGATTAGAAGAAAATTTATAAAGAATTTTTTTCCCCTAGGGAATTAGTCTAAAATTAATGAACATTAGGGAAAATGTTGGAATGAAACTATATGACCCTAGTAGAAAAGATATCAGGAGTTATGTATAATCGAGTATTAAGCGTTAAGCTCTAAAGTATTTTTTCGTAAGATAAGGTTAAATAACTTAAGGTAATTTGAATAACAGAATATGGGGAAAGGATGGAAAGGATTTGTTGAGTTAATTAATATGTTAAATTGTTAAGATAAATTATTTAGTAAAAATTGAGAAAGATGGAAAGAATTTGCTGAAATAATCAAACTAGAATACAAAAAGAGAGGTGTGAGGAGGTCAATGAAACAAGTAAATGGAAGTTAAAGATATGTAATATGGGATTTGTGTCCTCCCCCCTTCTTTTTTTATCTTTTTGCTGTATTGTTGCATTGGTTTTTATGTCTTGGTTTTTTTTCTTGGTTTCCCCCCCCCCTATGTATTGTACTGTTGTTTTTAATTTTTTTTCTTTCTTTTCTGTAATTTTGAAATTATTAATAATTTTTTTTTTAAAAAAAAGAAAGGCAAGACATGAAGATCTGCATTGATCGTTGCAATGCATCCCTAAATATTATAATTATTGTGTGGCTGTGACTATCATGAAGGGATCCTGTACTTCTGAATTTGCCATTACACTACTGACCCCAACAGTAGCATGGATATAGTCATCTGGCAAGGAACTAGTCTCATAAAATTAAGAGTCTTATATAAACATTTATTCCTCTATGTCTCTTTATGAAGAAGATCTTGACAGCGACAAAACCAGGATATCGTTCTGCCTCCTCCTTTTAAAATTTGGATTGGTTGCTCTCACTTGCTGCAGAAGTCCCACTTGCTCTATTCTTTATTTCCAAGAATTTGTTGACAACAACAATACACAGAAACACCATTGCCAGGAAAGAAAGAAAAACAAAGCTTTGAGCGTTTTAACTGAAATAGATCTCCCAAGAATTTCATGTAAACTGAGAGCAATGTATTCAGGGAGTAGTCAGGGAGTAAATGTTTTGGTGGGAAGAAACAGGCAACTGTTAGTTGGTATCAGTGGTGATCCTAGTGGACTGCATTACTTTGTGCTTGACTGAGCAAGGCGAGTTCTGCACTGCCCACTGTGACCAACTGCAGTTATTGCAAGCAATCCAGGCTCAGGAAGCTGTTGAGAATAACTTCCTGGATCCCCAACACTTCCTGGATCCTGTTGGAATGTGATCTATTAATTCTTGATTTAACATATTGTAACTCTGAGTGATATACAAAGCTTTGCATCCCTCTCAGAAATGAATGTATCCACCCACATCTGCAAGTTTCACAGTCGTTCCAGGTTGTACAAGAACTCAGAAATCAACTATTTCACAATCTGAATTTGCTGGTATGGGATTGAATCCCACCCAAAGATAGCAATAATTTAGAAGCATTGTTAGACCAAGGAAAAGCACCCTCTTCCATATGGCCATGGCTCTATTTTTTGTTTGGAAACCTTCCTTAGCTGCTTTTAATACGAAAATAAACACTTCAGGAAATCCTGTCATGGATCTCCTTTGCAATCTGTAATGTGGCCTTCAGAGTAGCGGTGCTGTCTTAGGCTGCTGATGTTGGGTGTTGTGAAAGGGCACCACATTTATCAGAGGCAGTGCTGTGGAGTGGTTAAAGTATTGGACTAGGACCCTGGAGACTAGTAGGATGGGCTACCCCATTAGAGCAAATAGGACACTGCCCCACTGGCTTCAGTCTGCCCTCAGCCAGACCCCACCTGACTGCCTAGGGGATGACACTGCTTGTTAGCTTACTCCGTAATTTCAGTGTGGATCCTTGTAGAACTCAGCAGGGAGGAGGAGAATGGGGACAAAACTAGAATTGGTTGGCTCTGCCTGTCATTAGCTCTGGCACTACCTCCTGTTGATCTCTCAGCTTTCTGTCTTATCACTCCTAAAGAGCACCAGACACCCCTGGAGACTGGATGTCAAATTCCTACTCATCCATGAAGCTCACTCACTGGGTTACCTGGGACCAATTGCTGTTTCTCAGCCTAGCTTATCTTGCCAGGTTATTTGGATAAAATGGAGGTGGTGGTGGTGGTGGTGGTGGTGGTGGAAAACCATTAAGACCACCCTGTGTTTTTGTACAAAAGTGCTCTTTCCAACTCAATAACATTCATCTATTTTTTTTGAGATGGGGTAAACATCTCAATGATGGGGTTATGTGAGAGAGTTAGGGTTGAAGAGAATAGAGAAGCAGAAGCGTAGGAAGGCGGGAGAGTGCGGATCGCCCTGGGTGTCATCGCTGAGGAGGGTGACATTCGGAGCACCGCCCACCCCTGACTCCCAAGCCTACCCCAAGCAGTTGATGGGGGTGGGGTGACAAAAAATCTTCCACACCTGGTACCACCTGACTTTGTTACGCCTCTGCAGAGAAGGCTTGTCCATTAGTTAGAATTGGGCACTGACCCACCAGCCTCATTCTGGCCTGGGCCAGTCCCAACCTGCTGCCTTCTTACAACGTTCTCAGGCAGTGGCCTTTCTCCCTCCTCCTTCATCTCAGTGTTGTCGTCATAGAACTCTGCAGGGAAGAAGATGGGGACAAAACTAGACTGGCTTGGCTCTGTCTGTCATTGGCTCTAGCACCACCTACTGCTGGTCTCCTTGCCTTCTGGCCTACGAGTCCCAATGGAGCCCAGCAACCACTGGAAGAGGACAAGCAGGGATTGTTGGATAACTCAATTTTTGGAATGAGCCCTTTATTCTGACACTTGGTCCTCAACTCTTAGGCCTCCTCTCGCTATCAAAGAGCTCCTGCAAGCCCATTTCGGTGAAGCCGAGTGCTTGACAGGGATAAATAAATCATATTTGCATTTCTCCGTAGCCTTTTCAATCAGACGAATGGCAGGCTTGTTGTGATAAAAACCCACCTCCGTTGCAAGCCAGAGAATTGCAGCTTTATGCTGATGGTATATATTAAAAGAGAGCTGCCTTGTCAAGACGACGCTTTATAACAAAGTAATAACCACATCGCTTTCACTCAAAACAAGCTGCCGTTCATAGGGGCATCTAGATTCTCTAAGAGAAAGGGATGTGGTTGCTGAATGGATATTTAAAATATAAAACACAGTCAAGTTGAATATAATGAAAAAGAAGACTCTGAAGATTAAGTGTCTGATTGGTATTATGCAATTACATTATATTAAAATGGTGTGTGTGTTTTTTTACAATTTGTTCATATAAGTGTGTGTGTGTGTGTGTGTGTGTGTGTGTGTGCGCGCGCGCTTGCCATACATCAGGAAAATTCCTGGCATGTCCTAGTTCTCAGGTAGAAAAATGGCATCAGGGGGAATTTTGCCGAATTGACAAAATGTCATGGAAAACCTGGATGTACGACAAGGTGCTGGAAAAAGCAGCGGAAACAGCTCCAAAAGCTTAAAATCACTATGGGGGTGGTTCCTCAAGAAAGCTCAAAATTTTGGGGGTCTCCCTAACAAAAGCTCAATAACCATAGCAACCATATATATCTATATATTGATGTGAAAATGAATTGGTTCCTAAGCTGAGCAAAACTGCTTTTTATTACGGGGAGAATTATTTATACCTCAAACATATATTACAAATTATGCTTATGATTGACCCCCAACGCTGCCTGCATTATGCTGTTAGAGAGTGGCTTAGCGTATATTGCTCCAGTCTCCATTCTTTTACGTTGAAGGCTTTGTGTGTGTGTTTAAACTGAAAGACTGAATTATTTATGTAAGTAGAAAATCATTATTGTTTGAAATAAAGTTATTTTTCCTGTGTTAAATCCTAGAAAAGGAAGGGGATATATTGAGCCAGGCCTTGCTATAATTAAGATAACTGCTAAAGAAAAGGTTAGTGGTAAAGGAATGAAAATGACAAGCAAGTAAATCCTTAGTAATCATTTTATTTTGTTTAACAGGCGGTGGGGGGGGGGGAGATGTGGCTATTACCATATTTTATGAAAACAGGCTCAGGAAGCCTTTGCTAATGAGAGTGACTATATTTGTTTCTGGTTCAGATTGCTTTGAGGCAGCAATAGAAATAAATTTTGACGCTTGTTTCTTTGTGTGTTCCCCCCGCCCCTCTGTTTTTAACATTTGTGCTTACCTGCAAAAATTATCCCTTTCTATCTGGGATAGGTTGTGGAAATTGGAATTACATAATATTCCACCAACTGCCATATATTTTTTTGGAGGTTTGTAGATCAAAATATGACATGTGAAAATAGGAGCACATTTTTCTTTCTCTCCTTTTTTCGGTTCATTCTTCCTCCTCTCAGCATTCTGCTGTGGAAAACAGACCGCTGCTGCTGCTTCAGGGATGTTTGATAGAATCAGCTTCTGTGTCAACAGCAAAGAGACTGTGGCAATTGATTATTCAAGAGACACGCTTGTGTTGGTTTTTTTTTTAATATACATTTCGTGCAATAAATCAAACTGGCTTTTGATGATGTGACGCTCTGCCTTTTCTCACCCACGAGGATAAGATAAAATACCTACCTGTGCCCTCGTTGCAAAGGACAAGTCATCTGTTGCAGCCGATGGATAACTTAAAGCCCTTGATTTGGTTTCTTCAAGGCTCCAACATCCGTCTCTTATCTGTTTAGCCACAATCCTGTGCACCCTAATCTCAAACTCATATAAAGTAAAACTCATTTAATTCAGTGCGGGTGATGTCTGAGTAGACTTGCCTAGGATTATTCTGTAAGGTTGCAACCCTAAGCATACTTAACAGGAAATAACTTCCATTGAAATCCACAGGACTTACTTATGAGTAAACATAGGGATAGGCAGAGCTGTCACTTTTGGTTTTGCCATGTTTTTCATTTTTCCAGTCTTAAATTCAGTCCTCTAGATTTCTGCATCCATTTGCGAGTATTTTTAAAGTCCTCATAAAGGTTCAGCAGCTTTTTGTTATTAGTTATTTATTCCATAAAATTTAAAATAAAGAAACCCCTCAAAGCAGTTTACAAAGAATAAAAAAGAAAATTATATTTAAAAAGTTTAAAACAACTATTTAAAACATTAAAAAATAAAATCAGCAATACCCTGAAGACATATCAAAACATCTATCAGCATTCTACATGTCTGGGTAGACTAATCTAAACAAAACATGTTTTTAGCAGGCACCAAAAAGAGTACGGTGAAGGTGCCTCCGCGATGTCAATAGGCAGGGAGTTCCAAGTGTAGGTGCTGCTGTAGTAGCAGTAGTGCCAATTTGTGTGCATTTCCCCTAATAAACACATTTTTGTATGCAATTATGCCTCATATATGCAATTTTGCAACTCATTTAATGCATTTTTGTGTGCTCTTTTCATTTAAACATGCTGATTTAGTATGTGCATGGAAAACTGAAAAATATGTGCATGGAAAACTGCAGAATTGGAAGAAGTGTGAATTTTGTGTTTCAGTTTGAGTATGGTTTCATAAAATGTGAATTTAATGTAAATAGGTAAACTTGCCTTTAAATGCAGACTGAATGGAATTTTGCTCACTCCTCCATCCTTAGCAGCTAGAAAAATCTGTGTCTGAAATACATTTGAGTATAATTTGCTAAGATGATCAGAAAAACAGTGTATTTACTACCTTATATTTACCTTTTTTTTTACCCACAGAAGCTGAGAATGTGAGACCAGCCTATACCATGTTATTAATATCAGTAGATAAATTAAAAATTAAAAATAGAACTGGGTGTAAATATGCCATGCAACCTTTAAAAAGTCCCATGCCAGGTAAAATGTGATTAATTAATTGATACGAATTAGTACATTTAATAAGAGGTTGGGTCGCTAGAGCTGTGCATTGCATCATTTGACCCAATGTTGTTTTGAAACAGATGAGATCGCTGTTGGTGTGCATCAGACAATTCTTACGTCCTTAACTTGAAACATATAACTGATGATATCAAAGGATGGTCTTCAAAGATTCTCTGTTTAACCCTTGAACAATAAGCTTAACAATGACTAAAAAAACCCCACAAAAAAATCCATGGTCACCCTTAAGGCTCTTCCCGTTGAAATTCACTAGAAAATAGTTCATTAATGAAATGGCACTAGTCACATTTTTCATCCCTAAAGATTTTTTATCGGCTCTATTTGCTACAGGTTTATAAATTTATCAGCCCAAATTTCATAAATAGTTAATTTTGCTCTTTCCCTCTCCTTGTGGAATTTTCTCTCTCTCTCTCTCTCTCTCTCTCTCTCCCCCCCCACTTCCCTAGAACTCTGCAGTGAGGTGGTTTAGGTTGTTAATTTTAAATATTTGTATAAATAAACTTCCTTTTAATTGTACTAGCAGGAAAAATGAAAGGATCTGGGTGACTGTAGAGATAAAATGGAAACACAGAGGCTGGCATTTATAAAATGAAAAGATGGGTGGGGTGAGGACAGAATTCATCAATGCATTTATAAGATGGAATATTTAGAACCACAGCACTATAAATTAGTTTTAGTTCTTTCTGCAAGGAAAGGCAGCTGTGGATTGGTCAGTTTACAGGTACTGTATCCATCCCCTGACATTTGTATTTTGTTAACAAAGAACGTAAGTTACCTTGGAGATTTTTAATTAACGCTTCTCCTCTAGCGGTTGGACTGCTTATCATCTCTCAGTTTATTTAAATAGATTTGGGGATATTACTCTCCCGAAAACATCTCCTTAATCTCTGGGGGGAAAATTAGCATTTCTGCAAGATGGCATATCAATAAAGCACCATTAAGCCATGTTTGTTTTATTTTTATTTTTATTTTTTTAAAATTTTTTATCTCGAGCTATTATTTACAATTTAGAAGAGAGGGCTCATCTGTTTCAAATTAAAAAGAATAAAAAGAAGAATAGGAGAACGTGGTTGTCAGCTTGTACCTCTTGTGATCAGAGACCTAGAAATATATCTGTTCTGGAAAGATGGACATTTGAAATGGGATCTTTGTACAAGTTCAAGGACATTATCGGTTGGGCCTCCGGTGCTGTATGAATGCAAGAAGTCTGATTATACTTCTATAGCTATTACTGTAATGGAAGATCTGTGATCCAGAAGATATGAATAAGCTCAGCCATATTCTGTGTTGTGGAGGGATGTTTTCTCCAATACTTATGGTTACTCTAAAAAAAGCACTGTGAGATTTGTTAGTGATCAGTGAGCTGAGAAGCGCCATTCAAAAAACCATGGTTTTTTTTTAATAAAACAAAATAAAGGGGCAAAATGCATGCAATTATTGAAAACCCCTTTCTCCTAAAAAAGGACACTCAACCTCAGGGAAAGACAAGCACAAGGTCAGCACCTTAAGCTAGAGGGAGCCCCTTCATAACATTACTGCGGAGAGATAGGGAGGGAGGGAGAGAAAGAGACAGCGATGGTTCATTTATCAAACCCCTCTCTTGGCTTTGTCTGAATTTGAACATAAAAGACCCGGTTTTATAGCCGATATTATCTGCACCGTTCTGTGATATGAATGTTATTGTTTAAAACTATTGTCGAGACATAAAACAGCTGAAGTGTTCCTCCAGCATTGCTCACACCACTATTTATGCCAATTCCACACACACACAAACACACACCACCCGCCCTTTGACAAATAAGCAGACAGAAATCAACGGATAAAAGCCTTTTTCATGGCCTTTGTCTTTGCAAAACAACCATCTTTAATGAAAAGCCACAATCTCTAAATCTCATGTACAGATATTGTTTGAAAGCTCTGGAACCTCTGTCAGCTCTGCCAGGTTTGTTGAGGCGCCAGCCTTGGCTTAACACCGCATATCATCACCTCACAGGTACTTTTGGATATCTCTTCCTGTTCTTATTTTACTGAATTCCAGAATGCTCCTGTGAGGTTGCCCCCATTTTACGGATGCAAAACTGCGGCTGCCATCTTAATAAGACTTCCTTGGAAGCTGAGTCACAACAGAACATAAACCTAGGATGAAGAGTGGCAAATGGCTGTGGAGCTTTGGAGGATGAGTGTGTGTTTGGAAGTGCCCCCTGCTCTACCATGATTAGCACAAACATACCTTTTCCTCTCCAGTGACAGATTGCGAAAGAAAGAAAAGGTCACCACCTGGTTCTGCAAGTTTACAGCAGAACTGGCTGTGGGCAGGGCTGACTGGCTAGAACTTACAAGCTCACCGTAATACTTCTGTGCCAGTCTTCCTAGTAATGTTGAAACTCCTTTAAAAATGGTTCCCTTGATTGTAAAAAAAAAAAAAAAAAAACATGAACGAATAAGCATACAAGCAGCACTTTTAAAAAGCTTGAGGAGAAGGTAATGCTCAAAGTTGACCCAGCAGAACCTGCCGGAGGTGATTAATTTGCTCTGACTTCTCTTTAAACTAGAAATGGGTAATCTTCCCCACACCCTCCGATGTTGCTGAATTATCACTCCCACCAGCCCAAGGAAACATGGCCAGTGATCAGGGATGGTTATGGGAGTTGAAGTTCAGCAATATCTTGAGGACCAAAGGTTTCCCACATTTGCTTTAAACTTATGCCCATTTCAGCAAACATGGCAAGCATCGGTTTATTAAGCTAAGGATACATCTGCCCATGGAATGCCACCTTGCATGTCCACGATTATTTTGCTGCATATGCCAGTGTCATAACTCGGCAGATGGGTTCGGTTTTAATATATATGATGATTAGCAAAGAACTGTTAATTTGCCCAGACCAAGTCCAGATGGCTGGGCTGCTTTATTCACTGCTCAAACACCATTTATTTCTGTGAATTTGTAACATGGACCACTCTTTCCCCCATTCCGTTGAGGCCTTGTTTTTGTTTGTTGTTGTTGTTTGAGGGTTAGGCGATATCTACCAGACGTGCATGCAGGTATGTCTGTATAGCATGGGTAGGCAAACTAAGGCCCGGGGGCCAGATCCGGCCCAATCGCCTTCTAAATCCAGCTCACGGACAGTCCGGGAATCAGTGTGTTTTTACATGAGTAGAATATGTCCTTTAATTTAAAATGCATCTCTGGGTTATTTGTGGGGCCTGCCTGGTGTTTTTACATGAGTAGAATGTGTGCTTTTATTTAAAATGCATCTCTGGGTTATTTGTGGGGCCTGCCTGGTGTTTTTACATGAGTAGAATGTGTGCTTTTATTTAAAATGCGTCTCTGGGTTATTTGTGGGGCATAGGAATTCGTTCATTTCCCTCCCCCCCCAATATAGTCCAGCCCCCCACAAGGTCTCAGGGACACTGGATGGCCCCCTGCTGGAAAAGTTTGCTGACCCCTGCTGTAGGGTGAAAAGAGGCATCACATAAGAATATAGGAAATGCCCTGCCACCTCAGGCCAAAAGCCCATCTAGTCCAGAATCCTGTTCTCACAGTGACCAGCCAGATGTCTATGGAAAACCGAAAGTACAACAGCATTCTCCCCATCTGTGATTCCCAGCAACTGACATTCAGAGTGAAGAAAAAACATAGCCATTATGGCTAATAACCACAGTTCATCTTCCATGAATTTGGCATTCAAGTTTATGTCTATTACTACACCTTATAATAATAACCTGTACTGTGTAAAGGGCTTTCCTCAATTTTCCAACACTCAGTTTTGTTGGATGCCCACAAGTCTCAGTACAATGAGAGAGGGAGGAAAAACTTCTCTGTCCACTTTCTCCACATCACATCTTATACACCTCCATCAGGCGTCCTTATCCTCCTTACTCTTTTGCTAAACTAAAAAGCCTCAACTGTTTTAATCTTTCTTCACAGAAGAGTTACTCCATCTCCTCAATCATTCTGGATTCCCTTTTCTGAACCTTTTTCAGATTTGTTGTTGTTTAGTCGTTTAGTCGTGTCCAACTCTTCATGACCCCCTGGACCAGAGCACGCCAGGCACTCCTGTCTTCCAGTGCCTCCCGCAGTTTGATCAAACTCATGCTGGTAGCTTCGAGAACACTGTCCAACCATCTCGTCCTCTGTCGTCCCCTTCTCCTTGTGCCCTCCATCTTTCGCAACATCAGGGTCTTTTACAGGGAGTCTTCTCTTCTCATGAGGTGGCCAAAGTATTGGAGCCTCAGCTTCAGGATCTGTTCTTCCAGTGAGCACTCAGGACTGATTTCCTTACATTTCACCAAATGCATCCTTGGAAAGAGAGAGAGGAGAGAAAGAGCACATCAATTTGAATAATATATGCATATACTAATTTGCATGTATAGCTGCAAATATTCATAGATGCAAGTTCAAGAATGACCCCATGTGCCTGCTTAGTCTGATGTTCAGATGCTCACCATTGATGGATGTGCCTCTTCTCTCACGGTTCTTTAGAGGCACTGGCGGAGGAAGAAGAGTGGGGGGGGAGCGCACCGCCCCCGGCTGTGCAATCCAGGTGGGGTGCCATTGTGGCTGCCTCCCTGCCCGCGTTGGGCGCCATGCCCCATGGCCCCAGGACATGTGCCACACCCCTGCAGGTGGCATGCCACGCCCCCGGGACATGCACCATGTCCCTGGGACGCCCCTGCCTGCTCTCTGCCCTCTGGTGCTGGAGCATGAAGCTCCGCCACTGTTTAGAGGTGCTCAGATCCCCCCTTCAATGAATATACAACCTATCTACAAAAATTGTTGAGCTATAGACTGATAAAGTAGTTCACATGTTATGTCCAATGACCATATGGGCAGAACAAGTTGAGCTGTGCAAATGAACAAGGGTATCCTCTTTCACACAAACACTTGTGCATATGTAGAGATAAGCTTGTAACAAGTGCAGGTGGGTAATCTTGAGTTTTGTCCCAAGGACTGTATCTAGTACTAGTACCCTTTGAAGTGACTGAACATGAATACCTTAAGTTCATTAATTTCGGTGAGTTTACTTTGAGTAGGTTTTAATTGGCTTCAGTTGTAAGCAGGAGAGGCTGATGGGGGTGGCACTGCCGGACGGACCAACTATAAGCAAGAAGGCAGGCTGCCAGATGGGGTCAGACATTGTAAGGCAGTAGGAAGCACATGTAACTTTACTGATCATTGTTCTGTAAAAGGTGTCAGTAAAATTAGTATAGCCCCCCAGTTTAATAACAGCGGGTGCTCGGGTTGCGAACGTGATCCGTGCGGGAGGAACGTTCACAACCCGCAGAGTTCACAACCTGCAGCGCCTTACCTGCGCATGTGCAGGTTGCGATTTGGCTCTTCTGCGCATGTGCAAAGCATGATTTCAGCGCTTCTGTGCATGCATGACCCCCGAAACCTGGAAGTAGCCCCTTCCAGTACTTTCGGGTTTCGGCGGGTCCGTAACCCCCCCAAAATGCAACTTGAAGCGTCTGTAACCTGGGGTATGACTGTATTATAATTATTAAGAGCATGAAATCAACTTGAGTGACAAATTGAAGGACTTTAATCAACATCCAGGCAGGCAAAAGGGATTATCAGAGCTGAAGGACACATTCCAGCCTCCTGAAAACACACAAGGAAGGTGCAAAGTAGTATCGGTGAAGGGTGTGGTCTGGAGAGAATCCCCAGGACCAGACAGAACACAAACACACAAGGAGTGTCATGTTCTGGTCCAGGAGAAAGCAGCGGGGGGGGGGGGTGTGGACTGGAGGCAAGGGTGGCTGAAGGTTACCAGACCATGGCTATCTCCAAGTGAGCCACTTGCTCCAAAATTGCTTGGGAGTGGACTGAGGCCTTTTGAGCCTTTCTCTCCCCAGACTACCTCCTCAGGACTCCAGCCCCTTGTGGATAACTTCAGAGTCTTAAAGGGCCAACCCCCTAGCCTGAAGATGGGCACTCCTTCTCTCAGGGCTGGTGCTCCCCTGGGAAAGGAAGAAGGGGTGAATGAAGATCTACATCAGGAGCAAGGGTGGGAGGAGACCAGCCGATTCACCGAGAGCAGCATGCTACAGCCATTGCTTCCGGATGGCAGTGGCAGCAGCCATGGCTGATGCATTTATTGAAAGCCGTATCTGCTGCCCCTGTGGATCCTGCCACCTGACCTCACTTTACCTCATGGGTGAGCCAGCCCTGCCTCCTCTGTTCCATAGCCCCCCCCTTAGGTGCTCTCCCTTCTTGTGAACCACTTTGAGGTTTTTTCTTTCAGTCAACTGGTATATAAATGTTATGAAATAAATAAATGCAGCCCTCCAGCCAACTAAGTCTACAAAAATGCATATACTACAGTAAAGTGTGCTTTAAAATGCACGCATTTGCGGATATAACAAACCAAGAAGCAAAAATGCATGAAAAACTGTGTATACAAAGATAAATTTGCACAAAAATGCTGGTGAATTTTCATGAGGGCTTTAAAAAAATCTGCTTTATACCAAACTTGGACGCAACCTATAGATGATAGATAGATGATAGATAGATAGATAGATAGATAGATAGATAGATAGATAGATAGATAGACAGACAGACAGACAGACAGACAGACAGATAGATAGATAGATAGATAGATAGATACATCAAATAGCCAATTTGTGTGGGTGGAGTCAGTCCAGGGCCCTGAAGGTACTTTCAGAGATTCTGTCCCCTGCAGTTCAATGGCTCACCACTTGGGGGAGGTGCACATAGGTTTAGCCATTCATTTATTTAAGAAATGTATAGACCACTTCATAGTATAAGGAAATCCAAGTGGTGTACATGATAAAAATACACAAATGAATTTGATAACAAACCCATTTTGTTTCTGTTGGAAAGCCTTTGATTTCTGCTTGTGGGCTCAAAGCAAAAGCATCTATTTGAGCAGTGTGGGAAACAGTGGCTTGTATTCAACTAAAGTTTACTCAGAATAGACCCATTAAAATTAATGGGCTTAAGTTAGCCATAAATTCCAATAGTTCTACTCTGAGGAGGACTAGTATTGGATCCAACCATAAACAGCAATAGATCTTTTAAAAACAGAAACTGTAACGTGGCACAAAAAGTGTCCATGTTCAAGTCTAGCCTGTTAGCAGCTTTTCTTTCCTGACTCCTCTTGCAACTTTAATTATCTTCCACACAATCAGATTCAGAAGTTCAAGTCATCCAAATTGCCCAAGGACACAATTCAAGGAAGACAAGCAAATACCCCCCAACTGCAGTCCCAGCCCTATTGGAAATAAGAGAGAAGCAGCAAATTCTTAATGCCAGCTCCTCCGAGTTACAGGGAAAGTTATTAACTTGGCTTGGCATGAAGAGGTTAACATAAAGAGCATCCCTTTATGTGCTGATAGGGTCTGAGATGCGGTATGCAGCCCAGGCAGACCGACTTTCATCAAGTGTATCATACCTCAGAGTCCCTTGAAATTTAGACTGGTAGGCGTAATATATGAGCTGACCTATCTTGGCCTTAATTTCCCATTGCCTTAATCTCAGGCTTCTGTCTCCATCCCAAGATTATATAGGTCTGAGAAAAAGTAAAAGAAAGGAAGAGGTGTGTGTGTGCGCGCGCACACACACACATGCATTGGAGGGATAAGGAGATGACTCACAGCCTGTATTAAGGAAAGAAGTTGAGAATTGCATATCCTTTGTTTCACATGGGGGTGAGGGACATATTGGAGGAAGGACAAATGATAACAATAGCATCGTAATGGTATTTTGAGCACTGCAGAACTGGTTTGTAGACATCTGCACTGAGGCTCCTCCAATTCATTTTGCGTTCGTTTCGATCTGCTTGCACAGAGCTTATGGGGAGGTTAGACTACAGTACATCTGAATTCATACCATACATTTGCAGTGCTATGATTGCCACCTTAAAAAGGAATGGCTTTCCCCAAAGAACCCTTGAATGTGTTGTTTGTTAAGGGCACTGAGAGTTGTTGGGAAACCCCAATTCACATTTCAGAGCTACAGTTCCCGTAGAGGAACTGGTAGAGGGATTGGTTGTTATAAACTGCTATGAGTAGCTTGAAAGCTCCCCCAGCAGTTGAGATGGGAGAAAGAAAGGAGGGTATTAGTTAAACAAAGCAATAACTCAGTCCCGGATTTACGTATAAGCTAAACAAACTATAGTTTAGGGCCCCACTCTCTTGGACCCCCCAAAAAAATTTAAAGTGAAAAAACCCTCGATGTGCATTTCCAAAATATAAAAAACAAATGAAATAAAACCTACACACAGCAACAGTGTTTTGTGTAGGCTCCTATGATGTAAGTAATGGGCCTTGCCTGCTAGCCTGTTCCCTAAAATATCACTGGTTTGCTCATTTCTATATATAGGGTTGTATTTCACTATTAATATACTTCTTAATTGTATTTCAGTTCAACAATTACTTTGATAAAATACATATTTTGTTAAGTGCAAATGGCTTTACGTACCTATTAGGTCCATAAATTACCATATAGCATATATTCAACACACAAAAACAGCGACAATTTGTTGTTGACAAAGGACAGCTGGACATATATAGCGCCCCATTACCTTCAGTAGCTTAGGGCCTCAACAAACCTAAATCTGGCCCTGCAATAACTAGAGTCACAGCAGGGAAAGTCCACTAGCCAGCAGCATTTCCTCCCTTCTCAATCTGACTTCAGATCAAGCCTCCACCCATTTTTCTTTTTTACCACCTGGAACAGTCAGAATTTGGCACCTGTTCACCTGGAGAATGTAACACGTAGTGAAGCTTTCAGTGTGTGAACTGGAAAACCCTCAGGCCAAAATTAATACCACCTGGAAGGTGGTTAATAATAATAATAATAATAATAATAATAATAATAATAATAATAATAATAATAATTTATACCCCATCCATTTGGCTGGGTTTCCCTAGCCATTCTGGGCTGTTTACAGCATATATCAAAACATAATAAAACAACAACAACAACAACAACATATAATACAGTGGTACCTCGGGTTACAGATGCTTCAGGTTACAGACTCCGCTAACCCAGAAATAGTACCTCAGGTTAAGAACTTTGCTTCAGCATGAGAACAGAAATCGTGCAGGGGCAGTGGAAGGCCCCATTAGCTAAAGTGGTACCTCAGGTTAAGAGCATTTTCAGATTAAGAACGGACCTCCAGAACGAATTACGTTCTTAACCTGAGGTACCACTGTAATAATAATAATAATAATAATAATAATAATAATAATAATAATAATAATAATAATAATTTATTTGTATCCCGCCCTCCCTGGCCAAAGCAGGGCTCAGAGCGGCTAATATCATACACATAAGACAATATGCATAATACAATATACAATATGCAAATAAAATAACATCCAACATTCATTTAAATAATATAAAAAATAAAAATATATTGCTTCTCTCCTCATCCTTAGATTTCAAGAGGGAAGTATGTTTGTGGTAAGGGTAAGTTTGTGGTAAGACCCACAGTGGACAGAGTCAGAGCCAATGAGCTAGAACCAGCACCCAAACAGGTAGAGGCTGACGTTGCAAGACAGTGAAAAGCAAATGTAATTTTACAGATCACGGTTCTGTAAAAGGGGTGTGTAGCTCCCAGTTTAATTTATGGAAGTATTAAGCGCATACAAGAAGCTCAAGTGAGAAATTGAAGGGTTTTAATGAACAATAAGAATTGCACAAGCAGAATTACAGTGAAGCAACTGAAGACTTTCATGGTTTTTCTTTTTAAATGAATTTTTAATTCTAGAAAATGTATTTAGAATCCCTCTTAAGGGTTTTGTGTGCCAAATTTGCTATTGGTTAATTCAAAACAAAGGTTAACTTTCTAGGCTGGAAACTGCCTCCCCCCCCGCAATGTTCAGATCTGATTTGAACCTGTAGTAATTTCCGCCTCACTTATCAGGTGTTATCACATCATGGCAGGGGAGGGGGGGGGAGAGAAAAAAAGCTGCTGTCATTCTTGAGGGCAATTAATCTTGGAGTTATTTGGTGACATCAAATATAATTACAAGGCATTCTCCAGGAACATGCAATTACTGTGGATTTATAATGCTATCACAGTGTAATTACACAGTAGCTACATGGTTAAATGGGCCCTCATAGTTAAACGATGTTTTTCCATTTAGCCTTGTCATTTACAGCCAGGTCCAATGGAAATCAAGCTTTCATGAAATGGATTTGTGGATACTGGCAGACGGCTGGGAAAGATCCTGGATTCTTCTTAAGTTTTCTGGAGAGCTTCTAGCTTGTGTGAATCATTCCATCAAGGTAGAGATGCCCTTCTTAGACTGATGGGCTGATTGGAAGGAAGAATGAATTTGTCATTTTGGGTTTCTCTTAGGCTTTATATAGATAGCATACATTTCAAGCACACACCCCCCCCACATTCCCTAAGAATTTTAAGAATCCTGGGAACTGTAGTTTGTGGGGGGCAAAAGTTCTCCACACCCAGTTAAGAGATTTTGGCAAAGCTATAGCTTAATACTTAACATTATTTCCTGAATATTTACTAGCAAATTTGGAAGTGTTCCTCCAATATCAAGTTTGAAGAATTTTGACATTTGAGGAGCTGAGTTTCAGGTTTTTACTTTTTTCAATATTGAATTCAGTTCTCAACATTTCCATGCCAACTTGTGATATATATACCGGTGTATATATATTAAGTAATGGAAATTCAAAAGCATTTTAGTATGCACATTTCCTAATGAACACATTTATGTATGCAATTTTGCCTAATGTACACATTTTTATTTATTTTTTGCAAAACTGTTTCCCCTACCATATGGCATTTTTGTATGTTATTTTTACTCATATATGCATTTAATGGTGCACTTTACGTGCTTTTCTTAGCTGGAGAACTGCATTGCAAAATTCAGAGAAGTACAAATTCCAAAGGGTGGCTGATTTTCGTTTTACCCATCATTTCAGAAAGTACAAATTAGTCAGATTCCCTTTTAACTGCAAACTGGATGGCATTTCTCCCCCTTCTCTAATGTCCCTTTTTGGGGGGCTGGAGGTGAGGACCCCACAGCCTCCCTCCTACATACCTGCAAGCAGACACACATAGTAGCAGATGATAGGAATGACAGCCCAAAAGAGATATGGCACTGATTTATTCATGCATTGCCTTCCTATCTCACCATCCTTCCAAGGAGTTCAAGGTGACAAAAGTAGTTTCTCACTCTCTCAAGGGCCTCATGAATTAGGCTTGGCTGGGAGACAGTGGCTATCCCAAGGTCAACAAGCAAGCTTCAAGACTGAGTGGGGATTTGAACCCTGATCTTCCAGGTCCTGGCACTGCACTGTGTTGGCACTCATCAATCTCCATGGATGCAGTTGTGATTGAGGTAAAGGTAAAGGGACCCCTGACCATTAGGTCCAGTCATGACCGACTGGGGTTGCGACGCTCATCTCGCTTTATTGGCCGAGGGAGCCGGCATCCAGCTTCCGGGTCATGTGGCCAGCATGACTAAGCCGCTTCTGGCGAACCAGAGCAGCGCACGGAAATGCCGTTTACCTTCCCACCGGAGCGGTACCTATTTATCTACTTGCACTTTGATGTACTTTCGAACTGCTAGGTTGGCAGGAGCAGGGACCGAGCAACGGGAGCTCACCCCGTCGTGGGGATTCAAACCGCTGACCTTCTGATCGGCAAGTCCTAGGCTCTGTGGTTTAACCCACAGCGCAACCCGGGTCCCTGTGATTGAGGTAGGTTCACCTTTAAGCATGGTCTGAATTGAATATCTTCCTCATCCCTGGTTTAACAGCACGGCTTCTCAATATATGGGCATGTGGCAAGGTTGTTCAGTGACTCAACACATTGACTTCAGGGCTTTGAATCCGAGCTCATGAGTGGCAGGTAGCTTTGAATAAGCATGTAAGAAATGTTTATCCTTCTCTGAGTTCCTTGGCTGCCAAAGTTGTGTTAATATCCAGGTCAAGATATCCAGTTCAAGATAATAGTTTGTAGCAAAATGTCTGAACTTGTTCTCCGTCACTTTCCATCTCTGCAGTAGGTAGGCAATGCCATTGACAGGCATTTTTTAAGTAAATAGGAGATCCGTGCCAAAATGTTGTGGTGTTTCTTTCTCTTTTTTTTAGCTGGCTAATAAAAATGCAGACTTTTTTCTTTGATGAATGAGCATTGGAACTACACATCACAGATAAATAGCATGATGGTATCACATTCTCCACTCAAACTTGTGTGATTATTTATGTTGCAACGTAATGATGGTGTGCATTTTTTCCAACTCCTCTCAACGCCATTGGCTACTTGCTGTTGGGAATTTGGCGTGGGTGGAATCCCTCTGTCAGCCATAACATGCCTCAAAAGACTGAATATCCACAGCATGGATTTAAAGCACTATGATGCCACTTTTAAACAGACTTGTCTTCCCTCAAATAATTCTGGAAGCTGAAGTTTGTGCAGATTGTTGATAGTAGTTAGGAGACCCCCATTCCCCTCTCCCACAGAGCTACAGTTCCCAGAGTTCCCTGGGAAGAGGGATTGACTTGACTGTTAAGCCATTCTGGAAACTGTAGCTGTGTGTGTGGACTAGGGCAATCTCCTAACCACTCTCAGCATCCTTAACAAATTGCAGTTATCAGTATTCAGGGGGGAGGGGGGAAGACATGACTGTTTAAAGTGGTATGGTGCTGCTTTAAATGTATTGTGCAGGTGCACCCCATCTGCCAGAAGAGCAAAAGGTCTCTTACCCTGTGGATTTGTGCGTTTATATATCTACTGAGATCTTTGTGGGTGTCATAGGAGGTACTAGTGGGCACGGGGTATGGCAGTGCTGAATTGGTGAGCCCTGGAGTAGGTGGTCGACAAGAACCCTTCCAAAAGTACAATCCTATGTTGTCTCACCTTCTGTTTCCTGTTTGGGGGGAAAATGAGTTTATTTCAAAGCTGGTTGATGCCTCATCTACATTGCTGACCATGCCTGCATGAATAAGATCACTTGGATGTATTGAGCCACTCCAAGACCATGTAGAAAACTTATTGGTTTTACTTGATTTCACACACACACACACACACACACACACACACACACACACCCTCCTGGCTTCAGGAAATCAAACCATGCTGCCACCAGGGAGATAACTGCACAGCACATGGAATCAGATTGACATGATGATGTGTGATATTAATTGTCATTGGACCTCAAGACATCATTGAAGGACCATGTGGCTCCAACAAAATACATTGATTGAGAAAAATAAATGTATTGAAAAGAGACACCAGCAGCACTCAACAGCAGAGATCATAGATGGTGTGGTGCTGCCTGAAGCATGGCTGCGAAACCTTTTTCAGCCTGGGTAACCTTACAGATCAAGGGTCTGGAAACCGCCTTATGAGGAACAGCTGAGGGAGTTGAATATGCTTAGCCTGGAAAAGAGGAGACCGAGAGGTATGCTAGCCATCTTCAAATATCTAAAAGTCTGTCCCATGGAAGGTGGAACAAAATTGTTTCCTCCTGCTCTGGAGGGTTTGACTTCAAGTTACAGGAAAGGAGATTCTCACTGAACATCAGGAAGAATTTTTTGACAGTAAGAACTGTTCAACAGTGGAATGGACATCCTGGGAAGGTGGTGGACTCTCTTTCATTGGAGGTTTTAAAGCAGGGGTTGGATGGCCATCTGTCAGGGATGCTTTGGCTCAGATTCCTGCATTGCAGGGGGCTGGACTAGATGACCCTTGTGGTCCCTTCCAGCTCTACAATTCTATGGTTCCATGAATGCTCACTGGTTGTTATTTCCCCCCTGTTGTTTCTCTCTCTCAACAATCAGAAACAGGGGAATGGGGTATCCTGGCAAAGGACATGGCTGGTTGTGATCTTGTGCTGGAGGATCATGGCTCAGGGCTCAGTCATGCACCATATGAGACTCAATCTCAAGGTTGTGGCTTTGAGCCCCATAGTGGGCAAGAGATTCCTGCAGTGCAGGTTTTTAAACAGAGGCTGGGTGGCCATCTGTCATGGATGCTTTAGTTGAGATTCCTGCATTGCAGGGGGTTGGACTAGATGACCCCTGGGGTCCCTTTCCAACTCTACAATTCTATGTGCAGTTAAAGACCATGTTTGTTTGCCGGGTTTTTTCCTGTGCTCTACATTTTCTTTATTTTCAAACCCAGGTCAATGGAAATATGCCCATACTTTAGAGGGATCGTCATTCTTCCAATTGAACTGAATGTCAATAATTAAGAAGACACAAAGGAACTTTGGAACAGGGTCCAACTGTTTAAATTCATATTGGATAACCCAGTACGAGGAAATTTTCATTACTGGGCAAGACAAATACACATATTTGGATTCCCACAATCTGACAAGCAATTCTGACACTTTGCTGGCATTCATTTCTTCAGCACCAGGAGCAAGAATATGTTAAGGAAACAATAAAATGGAAATAGGGGGAGAGGAAGGAAGGAAGGAGGGAGAGTGGCCTTTCTCTAAAGGCAAAAGTCTGCCCTGGAAGGTAGCTGATATTTGCACCAATGTTTTCTTCTTAGTCCCCAAGAAAGAATATTAAATTATATAACTATTTTTCTTATGGCAACTTTTGAAGGAGAAAGTTTTGCTTGTTTTCAGAGGAGATGGCCTTTTAAAATCAAACCAGGAGATATCTATTTGGACTGTGAAAACACAGAATGTGAGAATTTCCCAAAGGCCCGCCTAGTCGAACATTTATGTTGGTAAAAATACCCAGCCAGCTGCCTCTTGGGGGAGACTCAGAAGAATAATAGAATCATAGAACTGTGGAGTTGGACAGGACCACGAGGACCATCTAGTTCAGGGGTCAGCAAACTTACCGTGCCTCTGGCCGGTGTCTTCAGCGCCGATCATGTGGTGGACCGGAGGGTGGGGGAACGCGTGGCCATACGTGTGCGCACACGCTATTTCTGGCGCACTTCCTGGTCGGAGGAGCACCGGAAATAGTTTGTGCACATGTGCACGGGCCATCTCTGACCCGGATGTGCACTGGAAATAATGCTAGCACATGCGCAAATAATGCTTGCGCATGCGCACAAGCTATTTCTAGTGCTCCTCCGACCCAGAAGTGGGCAGCAGCGCAGCACAGCACCGGTAAGAGCAGGTGGTGGCAGGGGTCACCGCGGGCCAGATAAACGAGTCCCTTGGGCCTTATCCGGCCTGCGGCCCTTAGTTTGGGGACCCCTGTTCTAGCTCAACCCCCTTACAATGCAGGAATATGCAGTTTTCCCTTACAGGGATTGAACCTGCAACCTTGATGTTATCAGCACCGTGGTCCAACTGAGTTATCTAGGCAATGACCATTTCAAGAGAGTGGTTGCCTCAGCGACTCTGATCAAAGGTACACTGTCCCAGAACATGAAGGTTCTATTACAGGGGAAGGAAAATGGATTCCCTCCAGATGTTCTGGAGTACAGCTCCCATCAGCCCCAGCCAGCATAGCCAATGTTCAGGGGTGATGGAAGCTTTAGACCACAATATTTGATGGGTTCCACTTGGCTTTCCCCTCCCAGTTCTCTTTGCTTGCAGTGGACTGTGGTGTCCATTTTATCAAATATTTTCTGGGGGAACAAGAGAATGTTCCAGATATCTTCCTCTGTTTGGGAATTCTTATAAAATACTAAGATATTCCCACTGTGATTTGACATGGTTTACGGCAATTGATCACATGCCTCTTCTTTAGAAATTCTATATTTGTTCCCCTCAGTAGATTTTATTAGAGTTTGAAAAAAGATAAGCAAAAGTTAATCTCAAATAATCAATATATTTTTAGAATAAAAGAAACTAAATAAAAATACTAAGGAAAAAAAGAAAGAGGGAAGAAAAGGAAATAAAAATGGAGAGCTTCTGATTCTTCATCTGTCAGCTTTAATTAGAGAGTTATTCAAAACATCCACTCCTCCAAGGTAACACCCTATGATATCACTTTCTATAAACCAGTACCTGTCAAACCCAGATATAACGTTCAATTTTTTTAATGCAAAAAGTCCAAATTTTTGTTTAGAGTATTGCAAGAAATGAACTTCGGAGATAACTTTATGAAATGGATGGAACAGATTTATACATGACAGAAAGTGTAGATCATTGTTAATGGAGAACTGACAAACTCAACAACATTTGTCATCTGACCATCACACCATTTAGGAGAGTGAAATCTTGTTAGATGGCATGTAGCCTGCTCAGTGTTTGGAAAGTTCATTTTTTAAAAGAAATTGGTTCCAGTTCCAGTATGCCCTTTCCCAATCAGAATTCGCTCCAGTTCAAATTTGTCCTCTCCAAAAAGGCAGTAATTCCACATAAATACTGTTAAGAAGACTATGACAATATCAGTACACGCAGTGTGATGTGAACAATTGTTTTATTTATTGTCCCCAACAATCATTATATTTAAGCTTAAACAGCAGCACCAGTTTTTCAGCCACCCCACCATCAAGCACAGAGTTGAGTGTGATGAAACCCCTGTATTGAATCAAAACTGAATTGAGTAAAAAAAACAAAACAAAACAAAAATCACCCAAAGTTATACTACCAAAAGAACTTGATTCATGTTCAGTTCCCCTAGAAATTATAGGAACTACTTTTAGGTGGAATTCAGAGATTTAAAAATTAATAATTCAGGGAATTAGTTAGTTGGAATTAGTTAATTCCAAGCTCAGAGGAAGCTATGTATATTCCTTCCCATTGGGCAATAATTGTGTGTTTTGGTTGTTGTTTTTTAAAAATATATAAATAAATAAACCTGCACATTTCTCAATTTGCTTTGGAAACTATATCTACCTAAACACTTACCATTCCTGGGTAAAGGCCATCATGGCTCAGTGGTGGCAGTGGCGGAGAAAGGGGAGTGTAGGGGGTGCGGACCTCCATGGGTATCATCAATGAGATGACAAAACAACAAAAATATGAGGGTGTGTTTTTTTTTAAAAAAAAATTGGGCTCACGAAACTTTTTAGTTCAGTCAACAAACGTAATGAACACGGCTGGCACTGGGCGCCACACTGCAGGGACCGGCACCAGTGGCGTAGCGTGGGTTGTCAGCATCCGGGGCAAGGCAAGTAATTTGCGCCCCCTAACCCGTGGATTTGCGCCCCCTAACCCTAACCCCAGATGTTGCACCCGGTGCGGCCGGGCCCCCCTGCACCCCCCACGCTACGCCACTGACCGGCACTTACCATGGGGCCTGCAGTGTGCCTGAGCCATGCATCTCTCCTGGGAGTGACGTAATGGCTCAGGCTCCTGCAGACTCCATGCTGTCTGAAAGGGCAGTGTGGGACTTGTGTCTGCCCACTGCCTCTCCCTCAGCCACCCAACAGCTGAGGGGGAAGCAGCAGGGAGGCGCCACGTAGCACGCCCCGCCCCCATTGTCGGCTTGCCCCGCCCCTGGCAGCAGGACGCCCCTGCTGCCCCGGGCACCTGAGCAACTAGCTTCATCGCTGAGTGGTGGAGCCTCTGTTTTCCTTGCAGAAAGTCTAGCACTCTAACGATACACGTTGCTCCAACATAGAGCCCAGAAATGTTATCAGAAAAAATATCAGCTGAGAAATTTCAGCTCATCTCTAGAGTGAAACAAAGAAAAAGAATAAAGAACGGCAATGGAGGATGGGGAATCTGCTTAATAAAAGTTAACAGGGATGAGCTCTATTTGTATCTTCCACACTTACACTGTACAGAAACCAGCTTTCAAATCTCCAGATCTTAGCAGTGATGCGTTGCAAAGCTGCACTGATGGGTCTGTGCCTGGTTTCAAAATGAACAGAGCTTTGAGCGCAATGCTGTGCACATGTACGATTTGTGTCTGTGGCCTTGCATCGCACTTCCTCGGCCTTGAGAGGCATCCTTTTGGGAAGTCGCCTCCACCAGGCAGGTCATCCGACATCCCTCCCCTTCCCGCAGGTTGCTATAGCAACTGAAGGAAGAAACATGACTTCTGTAGCGTTGCTTTATTGGACCAGGAGCATGTATTGGAGCGTGCAAGGGGCGGGGGAAGGTGCAATATTACATCTGACCCTGTGGTTTTAAGAACGAAAACACACAAGGCAGGAATAAGCTTTTGATGTCTTAAGAGCCACACACCTTTCTGAGTCTAGAAACATTGTAATGCAAGGCGATGCAATGCTATTTATCTGTGATTTATCTATTGTCAGTCAGGGCAATAGATTCCTAGATTTCACTGCATTCAGTCTCGGACCCAACATCGTGGAGATGAAAATGGGGATATACCTGTAACAGTTCGATTTTACCTGCCAAGGGTTACACCAGGGGTCAGCAAACTTTTTCAGCAGGGGGCCGGTCCACTGTCCCTCAGATCTTGTGGAGGACCGGACTATATTTTGGAAAAAAACAAATGAACGAATTCCTATTGCCCACAAATAACCCAGAGATGCATTTTAAATAAAAGCACACATTCTCTTCATGTAAAAACACCAGGCAGGCCCCACAAATAACCCAGAGATGCATTTTAAATAAAAGCACACATTCTATTCATGTAAAAACATGCTGATTCCCTGACCGTCCATGGGCCGGATTTAGAAGGCAATTGGGCCAGATCCAGCCCCTGGGCCTTAGTTTGCCTACCCATGGGTTACACATACTCCTAATGCATTGCTGAACACTTTGCCCCCCCCCCCAGCTCAGTAGCTATTTGGTGACTTTACAATCACTGATCCTCCACCAATTTCAAAGCGAATAACATGTTACTTCCTGAGTTAATGATGTATTTATGAAACCTAATTGTGCTGCCTTTCTGAGCTGCCTCTTTTGGGCTGAGTGAGCTGAGTTGAGCGTTGGTAGACACAGCACTCTGTGAGAGCCAAGAAACCTCTGAATGCCCTATGCCAGTTCCTTGTGGGGGACCCCACTTCCCTGCTTGGCTGTGAGGCCCAAGCTGTAGTTGGAAGTGCTGCTGCACTGACCCAGACTGGCCTGGCTGGGAGGAAGAGGCTTTTCCTGCTGATTCAGGTGAAAATATTCATTCAGAAGCCTGAGGAGGAACAGCTGAGCAAGCCTGAGGACATGGAGATAGAAGCACCCCCATTTTCACAATCTACAAATCCTCGGCCCACCCCCCACATCTCATCCTACAGCCCCACTGGCCAATGCCCTCCACTTCATGCCTTCATGGGCAGTGGCCTGGACGCAGAGACTGAGGTGCAGCTCTGAGTCACTGGCTGTGAGCTCATCCAGGCCACCAGGCTCCTTCAGTGCCTTTATCACGGCCGCTTCCTCCTGGCTGTTGGACTCAAGTCAGCCCACTCACTTCCCTCAACAGCCACCTCCTCCACCACCACCATGTCGGCTAAGGTGTGGCTGAAGAAGCTGGAGCAGGTTCTGTGGCACAGTGAGAGCGCCCTGAGCATGGAGACACAGCTGGACCTCCTGGTCAGCTTCTACACTGAGTTCAGCTGCAACTTGCCACTCTGGAGGGACAGGCTCATCTTGGACTTCCTTGAGTAGAAAGGAATCTCCTGATTATCGAGAGTGACATGGGCAAGTTCCTCATCAATGGTGCCTTGGCAGGTTACCTGGAGTCAACATCCACCTTACCACTGGTGGCATGCTTGAGTGCCTCAATGTCTCCACCCTAGGACCCCAGCTGGCGGAGCATGGGGCTGAGCTGGCTTAACAAAGGGCATTATGTGTATTTTATGCATATTTTAATGAACTGAATAGCTTGGAAGATTATAAGTCATGAGGGCATGGAATGGGTGCGCATGAACTTAACAGAGCTTAGCTTTTTGTTGCTATTCAATACAAAGGCTTGAATGGCTGTTTGTTGCAGTGGCTCTCTTGGGCATAGCCAGGACTTTTGTTAGTGGAGGGGGCAGCACTTTTGTTGCGGGGGTCAGAACCAACATGATTGGTCAGTTAGTTAAGTATTTCTATTGTTTTACTTGATCTGGTTGGCAGCTGCCTCCCCCCCCCCCTTGGTGGCCCTGGCTACAAGCTCCTCAGGTGAATGGTGCCTCTGGGGCTGGCCAGGGGGTGCTGGTTGCCAGGAGCTGAGGTGGCCTCAGAGTAAGCAAACAAGTGGGTGGGGGAGCCTAGCCAGCCAGTCCGCCAGCCCTTGCTGTTGGGAATGGACAGACAAGTGGGAGGCCAGGCGGGCAGGCACTGTACTGGCCTTTCTTGTGCTTGCTATGTGCAAGGCCTGCCTGGGAGCTGAATGTCTGGTGCCAAAGGGGAGGCTTTCTGCCATGCCATGCATGTCCAGCAGTGACCACTGTTGCCTCCCAAGGTAAGATGCTAGTGTCACATTCATCTTTGGCCAGTCTCTGTTGAGCTGCTAAGGCTGGGAGAATCATCTTCCCAGGCCCCTGTGGGATGTTGAGAGGAGGTACCTCTCTTGGGAGCAGGGGTGGCTGCGGCTGCTGCCCAGAGGACTCCCAAGGAGAGGGGAAAGGAGAGGAGGCTGAGGGAACACTTCGCAAAGGAGAGGGTTCGAAAAGGGCTGAGGGGCTGCTGGCTTTGTAGGCAACGGGTGACATAACTGGGCTCCTGAGGCTTGGAGCTCATTTCCACACAGGGGAGCCACAGAAAGGATATAGTTGGTCAAGGGAGCTGTGGACTCAAAAGGGTTGAAAACCTCTGATCTAGACAAATGCATTAAAGAACCCAAATTGTATGAAAATCTCTATCCTCTCTCTTTGGGGGCAATGCATTCCCTACACACTTTGGCGCCTAGATAGCTGAGAATCTTAAGGTGGCCAAAAAATGTGAAGCAGATGTCAAATCTTACCCTTGGGCTGTGCAATCGTGGACATGTAGAGTGCGCATGCAGCTTTCCACGCAGGAAGCCAGGGTTTAGCAACGACTACTGGGTAGCAATTTAGCAAGCTTTAAATAAGCAAGTTTCTAGCCCTTAAGCCCTGGGGGAGAAAGCTTGAGAAAGCATGGTAAACTCACCGACGCTGGTAATAATTTCTAGTTGGCCAGGGATCGGGAGAGAGAGGAACCTAGGAGCTAGTGACAGTGACGCTGCCCATGTGCTTTTGCATCCTACGTTTTCATGCGCTTTGAAGTCTCACATTCCAGAGGTTTATTTGCAGCTTTTTCTGGATTTTCTCAGATATGTTTTTCTTTTCTTTTTTTGAAGGGTGGATGGGTGGAAGGAAGGAATTTAATTTGAGACCCAATGTCTCTGTTGCAGTGTCAGTCAGGGCAATAGATTCCCAGGAACTACAAAAGTTCACAAGGTCACGCCAAAAAGAAAAAAGAAAAAGTGACAAGGAGAGAAGGTAGTTGCAGCCTCAGAATATTGTTCTCTGCAGGAATCCTGGGATTGTTTCTTGACAGGCTGCCTTTCCTGCAGACTGGATTATGAGCATCAGCTCCCCAGGTGCCCGTCGCCACCTCACATTCTTTCCTCTTTCTCCCGGACAACACATTTTATTGTCGACACAGCTGATTTTTTTTCTGTTTTGTCTCTGTTGGCCTAAACTGTACAAGGCCCTAGCAGGCTACCGACATGTCACATTGCATCATGGGTAAAAATGGATGCACGGGAATTATTCAGTTTGCTTTTATTGATAGTTAGAATCATCAGTTGAATCTTGTATATGCAGAACGTGGGTAGCAGAACATGAGAGCACTTGCAATTCCCAGCAACTGGCGTTTGAAGGCAGACCATAACCTTGTCCTAAATGAATTTGTTCAATCCTCCTTTAAAGCCACCCAAGTTGGTGGCCACGATAACCTCTTGTGGGAGCAAATACTACAGTTTTACTAAGTGCTGCAGGAGGAAGTAGTTACTTATGTCTATCCTGAATCTCCCAACAATTACCTTCACTGGGTAGGCTCAGGTTCTAGTAAGAACATAAGAAAGAGCCCCACTGGATGAGGCCCCTTGACCATCTAGTACAGCATCCCAGTGGCGTAGCGTGGGTTCTCAGCACCCGGGGCAAGACAAGTAATTTGCGCCCCCTAACCCGTGGATTTTAGCACTCGAGTCTCTTCTGCGCCCCCCCAAGATGTTGCGCCAGGTGCACCCCCCACGCTACGCCACTGCTCCCACCACAAGTCTTCAGGACAGCCTTCCGAAGCTTGGCGGCAGGAGGAGGTCTCCCCGCCCCACCGCCAGGCTTCGGAGGAGCCTTCCGAAGGCTGGCGGTGGGGCGGAGAGACCTCCTCCCGCCGCCAGGCTTCGGAGCAGCCTTCCAAAGGCTGGCAGTGGGGCGGAGAGACCTCCTCCCGCCGCCAGGCTTCGGAGCAGCCTTCTGAAGGCTGGCAGTGGGGCGGAGAGACCTCCTCCCGCCGCCAGGCTTCGGAGCAGCCTTCCGAAGGCTGGCGGCGGGAGGAGGTCTCTCCGCCCCACCGCCAGCCTTCGGAGGAGGTCCCAGGACAGTGGGGAAGACGCGCTGCGCTTCCCCGCTGTCCCAGAGATTTCCCTATGGACTTTCGTCTTGCGAAGGGCCGGCCAAGCCCCCCCCCAATGTTGCGCCCGGTGCGGCCGGCACCCCTGGCACCCCCCACGCTACGCCACTGCAGCATCCTGTTCTCACACTGGTCAACCAGAGGCCCAAAAGGGAACTCTGAGCCCGGTAGCAACTCTTTTCTCCAGCACTTTCCAGAAACAATAATTCAGAAGCACACTGTCTCCAATAGTGAAGATATTATTATAGCATATTATAATACTATATTATGGTACAGTATGTCAGTGGAGGCAGTATTATAATATATGGTATTGTAGAGCAGGTTTCTCTCTTCAAACCTTTGCCTCAACACCTGGAGGCAGGAAAGCATTGATGGGGGCAAAGCCAGTGAACTAATGTGCTGCCTTATAGTGGATCCTTCTAGTTCAAAAAGCAGGATAATGCACTTTCAGGTCTTTAGGTTGTTGTAATGGAGGCCCAGAGTGGTTCCTAATATGTCTCTCCTCCCCCATGTCAACAAATTTCAGGCCTGTTAAGGACTTTTATAGTATTTACTGAAAGTGTTTTGCAACCCAGCTCTTCAAACCAAAAAGACTCCCAGAGTAGCTCACAAATCAGTAATGAAACAACTACCACCCCAAGACAGTCATGCCCTCAGGCTTACAACTTAAAAGACATGACACAAAAAGTAAGCAGAACTGGGAGGTAGGAAGAGGGAAATAAAACTTGGGAGCAGGTTCTTAAAGTTACAGTTCTTATAAAGACCAACTGAGATAGCAACCATTCAGGGAGCCCGATCAAATGACTATTGGTAGTTGAAAGTTGAGGGAGAAGCAAAGGCAGCAGGTCTCTCAGCAGAGCTGATGGAATGCCCTGATTCCCTTTGCAGCCAAATGTAATGCCCACTGCTAGGCTGCTGCTAGGTTGACGGGGAACCAAAGCCAGCTCATTTTTCAGCAAAGCTGATGGGATAGACCTGCTTCCCTTCTCTCCCTCCACTTTGTAGCGTGATGGAATGATGACTGCTACTTATAATGTGGCATTTGCGGGGAAAGCCAGAGGCAGCTAGTCTCTCAGCAAAGCTGATGGAATAGCCCTGTTTCCCTCCTCTCCCTCTACTCTGCAGCCTGCCAGTCTCAGGATAGCCAACAGCAGACCTCCTTAGACAAAGCAGGCCTTGGCCAGATTCTTCCTCTGGCAGAAAGATGGGAATTCCCCCTCTCTTTGGACTAGCGCCCTTGAACATGATCTGCCTGGATTGCCCTTATCTGCTATTTGAAAGAGGCTAGTTGCTGCGCGCCTCTTCCAGTTCTGAGAGGTGAGGGAGACGGTGTCATTGCTCTTTTCTCTGAGCTTTGATGGGTGACGAGCCAACGCAGCTCCTGTCGCTCAAAGGGTGTCGAGAAAAGAGCCTCTTAATCCCATTAACAAGTTCTCCTCTTGTCTTCTCTCACCGCCAGAGCTAATTACATGGAGAACGGCAGGCATGTCGAGGTGTCATCGGAGACGGCATTTGAGGGAATGCTTTGTATATCTGTGTGTCTGAGTACACAGCAAGGTGCGCGTCTTTAAAAAAAAAAAAAATTGGAGGCCCTGAGGCATAAGAGGCATAAGTCTTGGTGTAAAAAACACCAAAGAACCAACTCGGGACCTTTAGTTCCAGTCAATCAGCATCAGAGTCCACCTCCAGACTGGGGTTGCGGCTGCAGACATATTCTGCAACATAAGAACATAAAAGAAAAGTCTTCTGAGCTAGGCTAATGGCCCAACTAGGTAGCATCTTGTTCTCAAAGGGGCCAACCAGATGCCTCTGGGAAGACCCACGTAGGACCCAAGCGCAACACAACTCTCTCCTCCTATGGCTTTTAGCAGTTAGTATTCAGGAACATTACTGCCTCTGGTTCCCAACCATTGATGGCCTTATCCTGCATTAATTTATTCAATCCTCTTTTGAAGCCATCCAAGTTGGTGACAACCACTGTCTCCTGCAGGAGGGGGTTTCGTAATTCAGCTATGCACTGTGTGAATAAGTCCTTTCTTTTGTCTGTTCTGAATCTTCCAACATTCCTTTTCATTGTATGTCCATAAGTTCTAGACTTCTGTTATGTTCCCTCTCACTTGCCTTTTCTCTTTAACTAAGAAGTCCGAAATACTACAACCTTTCCCCCTAAGAGAATTTCTCCATCCCCTTGATCATGCCATTTTCTGACAACGTGTTGTTGATGTAATAGAAGTGCATCATTATGCACCATCATTGCACACATTCCCGTGTCCTGATTTCCAGGGACAGTACCGGAATTATGAAACCCATCCCTGCCCCCCCATCCTTCCTTCTCACCTGCCTTCCTGCCACATGGAGTATCTGGGCCCCAGAGCCTGGACTGGCCTCACCTCCATAACCCCAGCAGAGACCAGCAATCACTGAAGCACTCACTCCCTGGATGGTGTCAGGAGAAGCCCAGGCCCACAGTGAGTAGGCAAGGATAGAGGGAAGTGGGCAAGGGGTGACCCCAGTGCGGCCTGGCCTGGTGCTCCTCTCCATGGGTGTCGGGGGTATTCATTTGCTAAGGGCTGCATTGGCTGGCTGGGCTCCCCCCTGTGCAAGCAGGCAGGCACCATTGTATGGCCCTGCTTGGCTCTGGTGGAGGGCTCACTCCAGAGGTGTCAGCAGCTTGCCTGCCCCAGGTGCCGGCAACCCACGCTACGCCACTGGTTGTCCTCCTTTGTTTTTTTTTTTTAATTCTTTAAGATAATATTTTAGCTTCCTGTTAATTATGTTGTTTTTATTTGTATACTTTATATTTGTCTTTCTTCAGTAATGTTTTATTCTGGCATGTTTCATTTGATATTTTAATGTGTTGTAAACCACTTTGAGATTTTTTTTCTTCAAAATATAAAGCAGTATAGAAATAAAATAAAATAAAATAAAATAAAATGAATAATAATAATAATAATAATAATAATAATAATAATAATAATACTGACATGGATTCTGGCAGCAGCCAGGATTTCTATTGCCCACCAATGGAAAATACTCCAGAACTTGAACATTTCCTATGGTGGTGGCGGTGGTGAGGAATGAAATTTGCTCACTGCAAAAAAATATATACAAATTACAAGCGTTCAAGGGAAAGCAGGACCCTGAACATTTCTGTTCAGTTTGGTAGGAATTTATTTGGAGCTAACTGACCACCTATCTTCTATCTCATTCACACATCAGTAGCATAACTAAAAAGTTAAGATAAAATATACAGAAGTCCCATTGGTAAAGAAGGCAAAGTTTTTTTACATACAGTTACTTTCTATTCACAGGGTTGGCTTTGGATTCTAAGCCTACATCATGAGAAGCAGTTTCAGGGCTGCCTTGGTTAGCAGAAAGCAGAGAGAGAGAGAGAGAGGAAGGGGCAGGGCTTAGGTGTTTAGCGAGAAACCACAGAATGTACAGTGGTACCTCTGGTTAAGAACTTAATTCGTTCTGAAGGTCCATTCTTAACCTGAAACTGTTCTTAACCTGAGGTGCCACTTTAGCTTATGGGGCCTCCTGCTGCTGCCACGCCACCACCGTGCAATTTCTGTTCTCTTCCTGAAGCAAAGTTCTTAACCCAAGGTACTACTTCCGGGTAAGCGGAGTCTGTAACTTGAAGTGTCTGTAAGCTGAAGCGTCTGTAACCCGAGGTACCACTGTATTTTCCCTGCGAGTTGTAGGGAGACCCCCTATTCCCTTTACAGAGCTACAATTCCCAGAGTGGTTTAACAATAAATCCCTCTTCTCAGGGAACACTTGGAATAGTAACTTTGAATATGGACCTCCTAAGAATTACAGTGGTGCCTCGCAAGACGAAAAGAATCCGTTCGTCTCTTCGTCTTGCGGTTTTTCGTCTTGTGAAGCAAGCCTATTAGCGGATTAGCGCTATTAGCGGCTTAGTGGGCTTAGCTGATCAGCTGATTAGTGGCTTAGCAGATCAGCTGTTAAGCGGCTTAGGATCAGCTGATAAGCGGCTTAGCAGCTTGGGGAAAAGGGGGGGAAAGGAAAAAAACCCCACAGGAACTCGCAAGACATTTTCGTCTTGCGAAGCAAGCCCATAGGAAATTCGTTTTGCGAAGCACCTCCAAAACGGAAAACCCTTTCGTCTAGCGGGTTTTCCGTCTTGCGAGGCATTCGTCTTGCGGGGCACCACTGTAGCATCTTTAGTGAACTACAGTTCCCAGGATACTTTGGGAAGGCCAGAGCTGTTTGAAGTGGTGTGATGGGGGGGGGCAAATTTCTGTAGGTCTCTCCCTAGCAGCCTTACTGACTTTGAGGCTTGTGAGTTTCCTCAGGACCCAGACCTTATGATGCCAGCATTCTTGAGGACTGGTGTTGATGACTTTGCCTCCTCTGATACCTCCAAAGTTTCTGCAGTAGGTCTCTTTCCAGAAGGCCCTCAAGAGGATCCTCACTGCTGGTTCTGGGAGACCTGGCTTGCTTTTCAAGGACCTTGACCTGCAGGACATCTGGTTCATCCTCTGAGAACACTGGGCCATGTACCTTGTCAGGCCTAGGCATGACAGGCTTAGACCTCCCACACGTAGTCCTATCCACAACCAGCTCCCTCAAACATATTTTGCTTTCCCAACCAGGAAGCCTGCTCTCTACATGGTGGTGAGTTATTCTGACTGCTTACAACAAGAAAAATGATTCATGGCAGCTTCGTACGGATTCAAACAGCAGCACCTGCACTTCTAACGCTAGTTAGCTCTCCCAATGGGCCATATCATAAAAATTATTAAGAGTCACCCACAGATTCCTACATATTTCAGTGCCCTCCCTCTCACCTCCCTGCCAAAAAAAGGTAACATATCACTAAAAACAACAGGAAGCGTCATAGAACTTTTCCAAAGGCGGGGAGTTTGGAAAATGTTGCACCTTCAAGATCTGGCCCAGGCGCAGGTTTCCAGCTTGGGAACGGGGGACTGGAGCTTGCTTGGGCATGCCAATTAATTACAGCTGTAGGCAGCAGTGCCCTGAACTGTGTGCATGTCTGTCTTTGACTGTCAGACAACACGTTGTCTCAACAGAGTTTTATGCCTGATTAAGTAACATATTGGGAGTCAGGACTGGGGGATTCTAAGGCTAGGCCAAATGTTCAGAACACTGGGCTGGGTTCTTTTTCTTGGGGGGGGGGGCGAGTTATATCTTTTCCGTTCTTTTATGTTTTCAGGGTGGGGTGCCTGGTTTTGCAGGGGGCAAGCACCTGGAGTTCTTTACTTTCAGAACCATTCATTCCCTCCCAGGCTGAATCCACCAGCATCTCCAGTCAGTGGAGGCAATACTGAATTAGATGCACCAATGGCCTGGCTCAGTATAAGGCAGCTTCCTATGTCCCTAAGTGCATAGTATCCCTGATTTTGGGTGGGTGGGTGTGTCATAGCACCATGGTAAAGCATCTGTTTGCAAGCAGAAGGTTTCCAGGTCAGGGTCGTAGCATGGGGAGACCAGAGGGGCAGAGCCTGAGTACATGATTTTTAGGGGGCACAAGCTAGTTGCCCCAACACAGGGATCCCCGTCCCATCCTGCCTGCTACTGTAGCCCAGCCTGGCCCTGCTGCCACATCCCTGGCCCACTCGCTGAATAGCTGCTTGGCCAGCATTGGGGGGGGGATTGCCCAACAAGAACTACATCGACCAGCCAGGCTCCTCATTGGGCAGGGCAGCACAGCCCCACTTGGCTCCAGTGGCCAGGGGTGAGTTGGCACACAGGTTCTGTGAATCCACCAAGCCTTGTGCATGAATGCCCAACAGCGTTGTTGATGAGGGCTAGACTGGTGTGGTGGGTTCTGTTGGTCCTGTGTGCTATGCCCCCGCCCAGGTGCTAAAAAAAAAGGATGCAATCCCACTGCTCCAGGTTCAATTCCATTCCCCAGCATTCCTAGGTAGGGTTACTGCCTGAAAGCCTGGAGAACTGATGACAGTGAGTGCAGACAGTGGTGAGCTAGATGGACCATAAAGGTAAAGGGACCCCTGACCATTAGGTCCAGTCGTGGCCGACTCTGGGGTTGCGGCACTCATCTCCCTTTATTGGCCGAGGGAGCCGGTGTACAGCTTCCAGGCCACATGGCCAGTATGACTAAGCCACTTCTGGCAAACCATAGCAGCGCACGGAAACGCCAGTTACCTTCCCGCCAGAGTGGTACCTATTTATCTATTTGCACTTTGATGTGCTTTCGAACTGCTAGGTGGGCAGGAGCAGGGACCGAGCAACGGGAGCTCACCCCATCGCGGGGATTCGAACCACCAACCTTCTGATCAGTAAGTCCTAGGCTCTGTGGTTTAACCCACAGCACCACCCGTGTATTTAATTCAGTATAAGGCAGTTCCCAATGTTATTGTTTAATTCAGCCCGTGTATTCAAACCTATAAGGACTAAAACATTGCTTTATTTTCAAATGGATTGCAGTGGTAGAGCACATGCTTTGCATGCAGCAGTCCTGGAAATCACCATGCAGAACTCTGGCTGAAACTCAAGACAGCCACCGCCAGTCAGAGTAGACTTTATATAAAAATATGTACATTGGAGGAAAGTGTGGATAAACACAAACACACACGCATGTGACAATACTGTATAAAATGCATTATATTAGAGAGAAATGCTTACAAAAACGTGAATATTGGGCAAAATTGCATAGAAAAATGTGTATATTAGGAATGCTGAACCTCCAGCAAATCTTGGAGAATACAGTGATGCAGGCAAGAAAGTTGATTCAGTTTACATTTCAAGGTCACCCTATTTAATTTGCACTTTCCAAAATGATACACAAACTGATACATAGCAATCTTTCAAAATCTGCACTGTTCTGAATGTTGCAGTGCAGTTCTTCAGACAGGAATGTGTGCAGAAAAGGATGCACATGTAATAAATATGCACGCACTCAGGTAATATGCGCATAAGAACACATTGGTATTAGGTGAAATGCTTTGCAAAAATCTGTACATTAGGAGAAATTTGCATTAGAATGCTGATGAATTTTCCGAGTACTTTTCCTTCTTCTTTTTCAATCTCAGGCAGATGTTTGGGGAACTGAAACTTGGAAAAAATGAGAAATTAAGAGATTCATCCACCCCTCTTTCAGTGGGTGGTAGATTGCACTTGCAAGATCTCTTTTGGACCCCACCTCTTAACCAGGAAACATAACCTGGCTGCTTTGCAACTTTTAGGGAGGGAGGAAGCAAGGGATTGCGTACTAGCTTCCTTTGAAATAAGCCCAATAATGATGACTTCACATTCAACACAATGCCCGGAGCCTGTGAGGCATCTGTAATGGGTAAAACAGAAAGATTCCATGTCTCAGCCCCTGGCATCTTCTCAGCATTTGTGGAATTTGGCTGCTGTGAAAGAAAGACAGGTAAGGCAGATGTGAATGTTCTCTGGCAAACACAAAAACAGGAGGGAAGGGTGGAAATCAGAAAGAAGGAAGTTCTTAAAAAGTGCCAATAAGCAAACAGTTTTGGAACTGGGGCTCCATCTGCACCATATATTTAAAGCAATACCATGCTTCTTCAAAGAGTCACCACTCTCTCCAAAGGATCCTGGGAGCTGTAGTCCATTACAGCTGAGAGCTGTTAGGAATAACTATTTCTCTGGAACACTACAATTCCCAGAGTTCCCTGGGAAGAGGGATTAAGTGTTAAACCACTATTGAGAATTGAAGCTCTGAGAGGGGAGTCAGGGTGCTGTAACAATACTCAACGCCCTTAACACTGATGGATTCCTCCAAAGGATCCTGAGAACTGCAGTTTGTTAAGGGTACTGATACTTGGTAGGAGACCCCTCATCCCCTCACAAAGCTACCATTCCCTGAGTTCCTGAGGAAGAGTGAATGGTTGTTAAACCACTCTGGGGACTGTGGGACGTAGCAGTGACAATTAAAAAAAGATAAATTTCTCATGATTTAAACATCCTGTTTGAAATACTAGTGGCTGAGATAAATATAATTTTTTTTTCATTCTTACTACTTATTTCCTTCCTTCCTTCCAAAACAAAAGCTCCCTTCCCTAAAAAAATAAATTATAGCTGTGTTAAATAATCTTAGCAACTTGTTGGGGCTGGATATTCCAAAGTGAAATCCTTTATAAAACCATTGTCTGGAGGCCTACTTACATTTCAGCTCCAAAGAGCCTCAGGCAAACTCTTGGGAAAATCTTCCCTTATCCTAACAAGAGCTCATCACTTCCCTTGTTGGGAGTTCATGTCAGGATCTTCTTTCAGGACTAAGTCTGTGAAATGCCATCTCAGCTCTCGTTGATTCACATTTCGGATCTAATTTAAAAGGGATTCTGGGAAATTTACTCATGTAGGGAAGGGATGGTGGGGAAATTCTACTCAATTCATGTTGAAAAGCAAGCATACCCAATTTGAACTTTCACTACTCAGTACGCAAACCAATGCATTCCCATCCTTCTCTGGATTTTGTGATGCAGTTATCCACCCAAGTAATGTGGCAAAAATCCCCCCATAAACTATGGTAAAGTGTGTGTTTAAATTAATATACTAGCACAGTTAAATGCATTGTAATGCAAAATTCACACTAAAATGCTGGTGAATTTTCAAGTGGACACACACACACAGCAAACTGAAGCAGAAATATGGAGAACTGATCTTTAGGCTGGAAAAATGAGAAACTGGGAGAATTCTAAATTGACAGATTTGACCACCCTACAGTAGGGTTACACATGACATGTCTCACATTTAAATTAGGGAATCAAAGGATTTCCTTAGTGCTCCATTTGAGACATAGCTTGAATCTGGCATTTTTGAAATTTGGCGCCTTTTCCTTTCACCCTGCACTGATCTGTCTGGCTGGATTCAGTTCCCCACCCTGATGAGCGCATTAGTGGAGGTGAATTCAGGGCCTCGCACAAATGCTTCCTACCATATTTAAACAACAAAGCCAGGACAGTCCCTTGCCTTTGATTTTGATTTGATTTCTAATGTGCTGGTTTAATTGTGTGTGCAATTATTTAAGTGTTGCTGCCAAGGCATTTGTTTATGGATGAGTGAACAAAAGGAAAGGGCGGGGAGAGGGGAGAGAAAAAGAAAAAGAAATTAATGAAACATATTAAGCTGCTCACCTTCTGCCTGGTAAAATGAGGAGTTTAATGGGAAGAGAGTTGGTCCCCATCTGGTACTTTGCTTTGAGAAGCGGTGGGGTGGGGGGACGAGGACGACGTGATGGATTTATTGTGACATTACAATGCTTGATGTGAAATAATCTAGCAGGAAGAGTGTTATGGCTCTAAAGAGAGCCATCAGCCCATACAGTGACATGGATCCTTGAAAGGATTAACTACGCTTAAATCAATATGGGCCATGAAAACAGAACTAACCAATCTTGCGGCCACTCAATTATTTAAGGCAAGCGTCTGTATTCCCCACAGGATGGAATTAAACACATGCTTAAAGGGACTGCCAATTAAACCCAGGCCCTTTACTGCTGAGTTAAGGATATATCTGGATATGACAGCTCCTGGCTGTGAGGAAAGGGGGCAAACAGCATATTCAGGCAAGGTCTGGAAGAGAGCGGTGGATGCAGCCCCCTGGTTGAGGGTGCTTAATTCCACATATCTTGATCCCACATTTTGAATCCCCATTCCTGCATGGGGAACCAGGACCAGATTCAAAACACTAGGCTTCTTTTTCTGGCCCTATGAATCCCCTCCAAAATGCCCTTACTCTCCTCTAACCACAGCCCTCATTGGCTCCACCCTGCCCAATGAGTGTTTTTGCCTGCTTGAAGTGTATTGATTTTTTATTTATATATTTTATTGCGTTTATGTCCCACCTTTTTCTCCAAGGAGCTCAAGGTAGCATACATGGTTCTCCTCCTCCTCATTTATTCTTCCTCATGTATAGCTTTGGATGAGAGGCAGTGACTGGCCCAAAGTCACACCCAGTGAGCTGGGTGGTGATTTTGTCTGCTTGGTTGTGTATAGAAAACAGCTTACTTTATAAAGATAAAATTGACACTTGTTGCTCTGCCCACTTCTGCCTCTGGCCCCACCCACTACTGTCACGTGGCCTTTGGAAGTTTGCCCAGATTATAATGTGGCCCTCAGGCTAAAAAAAGCTTGTCCATCCATGCAGCATGGTCTTGAAAGGAGCCCTAGGGACAATGTGAATGGAGGTCTATCATAAACTATTAGCTATGATGACTAAATAGAAATCATGGGCAATGGTGGCTGATGCTCATTGGGACTGGTAGCGTGGAAGGCAAGGAGCTCAGCTAATAGCAGTCATGCTAATTCTAGTTTTGTCCCCTGCCATGCTCCTTCCTGCTGAGTTCTACAACACTGAGCCTTTGGAGGAGGAAGCTGACAAGACAGGTTCAACGCCTAGACTGGCTGTACATAAGAAAACAGACAGGTGGGTGCTGGCTGGCAGCAAAATGTGGTTGGTCGGGCAGTGCCCTATTTGCCCCAATGGACTATCCTCCACTGATCTTTTGCACCATTCCTAATCATGCAAAAATGCTGATAAGCTTCTGAGCAAGACATGGGTTTCAGCTTAACATAACTCCATGCAAGACCCTTAATATAACTCCTATGGCCATCCTTCTCCACCAGCAGCCTTTTAGAGTCCAAGCCACATGGTGTATTTTTGTTTTTTGTTGCTGAATGATGTCTCTCTGTCTGTGTTACCTTCCTCTGGAAAGTCACATTATGCAGCTGATGTGGCACAGAAGACAATAAATGTGAAATGCGTTTCCCCTGCAGCAACTGGAAGGGTCCCTGCTGAGATCTGCGCAGCATCGAAGGCTCATGCTTAATATTCCAGCAGCGCATTGTGTGCGATTGATCTGGTGGCATGATATGCTGGCCGATGGCATTCTTCATCTGGGCAGTGGAATGAGTGGACGGCAAAGCACGCCCTTGTCACAGATGATGTTGCCTCTGGGTGTGACAGTTTATTGCAACGTTGGAAAATTATGCCATTTTGCAGAGGGTAGTGTTATCTGATTTGTTTCTCAGCGAGGACCTAGGCTGTTGTTTAAAAGACTGCATTTAGGGGTGGTGCAGCTTTAAAATGGCTTGGTGAAAATGAGCTGCTCTTTGCAATACCTTAGCATTAGCATACCTTGTCCTGCTCACTGTTAAGATGCTTACCTGGATCAAACATTATCAGCCAGGGTGGAGAGTTTTTGTGGAATGTTTATAAACTGCCCAATGTTCAGTGGGTGTAAAAGGGCAAATTCCATGCTAGGGGTCTTCTGTCAGCTGTGGCATTCAAATCCATACCGCTGAAATGACTGGTGGCCAACTTAACACCTTTGAATACTAGGTCATGCTACCATGGGTTAGAGCTCAACATCAAGCCTTCCAAGTGATGATAGTGATGGTGAAGAAGAACTTCTTCACTGCCTCTGTTGCATCCACAGAAAACAGTACCAGGATACTCTTTCAGGTGGTCCAGAATTTAACAGATCCACCTTCACACCAGGGTCTGGTGAGGACTCCAAGATCTTCTGTAATGACTTTGCGAAGTTTTTCGCAGATAAAATCACTCAATTCAGAGGGAGGTAGATTCCACCGTGGGGGCAGGGCTGGGGTGGGAGAGTGCCAGAGCTATGTCTAGTCGGGTTGTATGGGATCAATTTCTGTTACCTCCAATGATGTGGATAGGCTGCTTGGATGAGTGAAACCGACCACCTATCTCCTTGATCCATGCCAGCAGTGGCGTAGCGTGGGGGTGCAGGGGGGCCAGCCGCACCGGGCGCAACATCTGGGGCGCGCTCGCTCACACTCGCAGCTCTCTGCCCCTACCTGGCTCACTCACTCTCTCTCACTGCAGTGCTGGCTGTGCAAATCCGATCCGAGCCGCTGGGTCGCCGCCCGCTGTGGAGGGGGGGGTGCCAGCCGTGCGGTGCGGAGAGAGAGCGAGGGACTATCTGGGGGAGGGACAGTGCAGCGGCCGCCCAGCGCAGCACTGAGCGTGGGAGAGAACCACACCAGACCAGACCAGGCAGCAGCAAGAAGAAGCTGGCAGCGGCGGCAGGTTAGGGGTTAGGGGGCGCAAATTACTTGCCTTGCCCCTGGTGCTGACAACCCACACTACGCCGCTGCATGCCAGTGCTTTTTTTCTGGGGGGACGCAGGAGGACGCATACCCCTAAACATTTTGTGAATCTGCGTTTGGCCTCATTGAGGGGTAGTGTTTCAATATGAGTAGGAAAATGAGAGTATCCCTAAAAAAATTTTTTTTAGAAAAAAAGCACTGATCCTTGCTCATCCTGGCTCATAAAAGCAAGCTGGGAAGGGCTGGACAATGGGCATTGTGGAGACGATGAATGCCTCCCTCTGTGAGAGAGTCTTTCCAGACCCACTTAAAAAAGCAGTTATTAAACTGCTTCTTTTTTTTAAAAAAAACATATTTAGACCCAGCCATTATGACCAATTATCACCCTGTCTCAAACCTTCCATTCTTGCGCAAGGTGTTTCAGCGGGTGGTCGCTGAACAACTCCAGGCATGACTGAAGGGTGTGGACCATTTGGGTCCCTTTCAATCAAGATTCAGGCCCCATCATGGGACTGAAACCGCATTGGTTATGCTGGTTGATGATCTCTGGGGGGCTAGGGACAAAGGTGAAAGCTGTTTCCTGGATGATGCCCAGCTCTACTTCTCATTTAAATCAGAACCAGTGAAGGCAGTGATTGTCCTGTGTGAGTGTCTGGAGGTGTTTGGAGGGTGGATGGCAGCTAACAGATTGAGACTAAATCCTGATGACAGAAATATTGTTTCTGGGGGACAGGTATACATCCCTGGGTATAGTGTACTCCCTGGTCCTGAATAGAGTAACTGTGCGCCTAAATAACCAGACGTGCATCCTGGGAGTCATTTTGAAATCACAGTTGTCCATGGAGGCACAGGTTAATTCTGTGTCCAGGGCAGCTGTCTACCAGTTCCATCTGGTACACCGGCTGAGACCTTACCTGCCCACAGATTGTCTCGCCAGGGTGGTACATGCGCTGGTTATCTCCCGCTTGGACTACTGCAATGTACTCTGTGTGGGGCTACCTATGAAAGTGACTCTGAAACTACAACTAATCCAGAAACTGGTGACTGGGAGTGGCCGCTGGGACCAAATAACACCGGTCCTGAAAGGCCTACATTGGCTCCCAGTACATTTATTTCCAAGCACAATTCAAAGTGTTGGTGCTGAACTCTAAAGCCCTAAATGGCTTTGGCCCTATATACCTGAAGAAGGATCTCCACCCACATTATTCAGCCCAGACATTGAGATCCAGCACCGAGCCTTCTGGCGGTTCCCTTAATGTGAGAAGTGAAGCTACAAGGAACCAGGCAGAGGGCCTTCTTGGTGGTGGCACCTGCCCTGTGGAACACCCTCCCACCAGATGTCAAAGAAAAAACCAACTACCAGACTTTTAGAAGACATCTAAAGGCAGCCCTGTTTAGGGAAGCTTTTAATGTTTAACAGACTATTGTATTTTAATATTTTGTTGGAAGCCACCCAGAGTGGCTGGGGCAGCCCAGTCAGTTGAGCGGGGTACAAATAAAACACCACCACCAACAACAACATGTGAAGTTTCTTTGAGGCTGAATTTCATAGAAACCATGGTTTGACATTACTTCTGAACCAATCCAACAATGTTTCAAAACAATTATTTTGTTTTTATCCTTTTTTTTAAAAAAAGTTTTATTTAAAACCACTTAGGGATCATATTTTTTTTTAAATGAAGCAGTACGTGAATCTTGTTAAATCCCCCCCCTACATAGCATAAATATTTTGAACATCATTGCAGGGTGGTCAAAAAGCAGAAAGAATCCAGTCAGCATCTGATCCAGAAGAAGTTCAAAGCATAATCACTTGCGTTTTTCCCTCTCAGCCAGTGTTCATCAGCAGCTGGCTTCATTAAGTAAAAGCAGCCTTCTTTCCCCCACCCCTTAACATATTTGGGCGCATTTTTAAATGACACTTTCAACAGCTTTTCTCTCAAGATTATGCTGGAGACAGATTGTCAGGAATGAAGCAGGGATTGGGGAGAGATCTGGTGGGGCAGGAGGGAGGGAGAGGAAGGAAGAATCCAAGGTGAACATTCCAAAGCCATTACTCGGGAGCAAACACACCTCCTCATACAAGATGAGAGGGCTTTGGCTGCGCTTTGCCTAGAGGTGTAAGGATAGCTGTGGATGGCTAATAAGGATCAATGCAATTGGAGACATCTGTTTTGCTTTTCATTTTTCAGTGTTATTAGTGCTTATTGGGACATGGCTCAGGAATGTGAGCGGCTCTTTTGAAGTCTGGAGTGGTATTGTAAGGCCAGAGGCATTTTGGTGGCGTGCCGATGACCCCACTGGCTAACCTTCCTGCAAAGCACCCCAAATGCAAAGGATAATAATAATAATGACTTCTGTTGAAACCAGGGAAAGAGAAAGAGACTGTGGCTTGCAGTCGATGGTAGTCCTGTTCCATGTAGCTCCATTGAAAATAATGGATAGAACTGAGAATTATTCATTTCAGTAGAAATTAGGCCACATTCACAGCATACAGTACATTTAAAGCACCACTATACTGTCATTGCATCCCTCAAAGAATTCTGGGAGCTGTAGTTTATTAAAGGTTCTGAAAGTTGTTAGAGGGTCCCTATTTCTTTCACAGAGCTACAGTTTTCAGAATTCCCTGTGAAGAGGGATTGGTTGCTAAAGCTTTCTGGGAATTGGAGCTCTGGGTCTCCTAAGGACTCTTGGCACTCTACCAACCTCACTTTGCTCCTTTAACCTCACTCTGCCCCCATTCAGACCCCATCTGCCTGCCTTTTGCTTACAACAAGTTCAGGGGGTGGCAAACTCCTGACAGCTTCTTCCTTCATAGTCTCAGACTAAGTTGAGTATATTTATCTCCCTTTGAATCAAGCATTTAACCCATCAACTTTCAAGAAATGTGCATTACTAGGGCTTAGATGAAAGTTCTTGGAGAACCTTTGACTTGAAAATAGGAGTGCATGGTGATTTTTTTAAAAGCCCTATTTTGTTACTGTAAATCTTGGTTCAGTGGCAGAACATATCTCACCATTGACCATCACCCATTGTGTCTCACAAGCCTACCATTACCTTTTGTGCTGCCCCCAGTAAATATCCCTCAATATCCCCAGTCTTATAGAGTCTCTTTGCTCTTTCTGCTCAATTCCAGTTTCCACTGGCCCTGCCTCTCCTACATTGAACCTGCCCCCTTAAACATGCAAACATTTCATTGGATGTCCACTCTCCTATCTGTTCTGAACAGGGAAGAAATGCAGAGAACTTCTGAGTGAGGGTGGTGGTGACTGATGAGGAACTTGGTTGCTCCATTTTGTGGTTCCATCTCCCCCACTGCTCTTTTCCATGTGGCAGCCATCATGCCACACTCCATGGCAGTCATTGTGTGTTATGTCATGCCCCTGGGGAAGCCATTTTGTGACTGGCATGCACAACACGTCCTCAAAATTCCAAATGTCCCCACAGCTGTAAAAAGTTGCCCACCACTCATATGTCACCATTCCCCATGGCAGCTACCTGTCATGACCTGTTTGTGCAGCACTGACCTGGGCACAGAGTTGGAGGCTGTAGGGGTACCAGATGGAGGAGCTGAATCTGGTTCAGTGCTCAAAGCTGAGTGCAGGAAATAGGGAGGCCAATTGCGCCTGAGGCAGTTGGACAATAATTCCCAGTAGAACCTTCCAGACCACCAGAGCCTATAGGGCCAGAGCCTAGACCCTCACAGACATCTTCCCCTGGTCCTGAAGAACCAGGTGCCTCCCACTGCAATCACCAGAAGGAAGACTATGGAATGAAAGAGTACCCATCTTCATGCCGGAGGGTTGGCCCTTTCAGGCTCTGAAATTCTCCACAGGGCGATGGAGCCTCGAGGAGGGAGTCTGGAGCCAGAGGCTTAAATGTCTCTGTCTGCTCCCAGTCTTTCCTAGAGCAAGTTGCTCACATGGAGCTGTCCGTGGTCCTCCAGCCTTGCCTCTTTCCACACAGGTTCTGTCATCAGACCTGAACATGACACTCCCAGCTGGCAGTAAGCACTTTTCCTGGCACTGGCGGGGGACACTGCCACAGCAGTGGGGTCTGGCAGCTGCTGATGCATGCCACATGCTGAATCCAAGCCTGTCCTGAGAGGTGATGCAGCGGGGAGTAAAAAGTGCAGAACGGGAAAGGCTAATATTTACTTATTTATGAGGGTGATTGATGAGACATTCAGAATGGAACCAAAAAGAAAATCAATGAGTGTGCTAGGAAATAAAAGCCACAGGCTTTATTCTCGTTTTTAAGCCAAAATGGCCTGAATTTGTTTGTTTGTTTAAAGAGTTCTACCCAAGAATAAATCCCATGTTTCTGGGCCTGAAGATGGAAATAATTGTTCCTTTTAATAACAACAATAAAGGCAGATGTTGGTAGGGGGAAAATGTGTGTGTGTAAAATGCCCCACAGAGATTATTGGCTGCTGTTTTCCGAAGCCATTGCGATGGAGCTTTTCTGTAGGAATTGCAAATTGCCCTTTGTAGATTATCACTCTCTCATAGGTCTGTGTTCAGAAGGTGGGGTGGGGAGTGGGGGACACACAGTAAAACAAAAGATTGGGAATTTAACAGCACTGTGGAGGTCTCCTGAGCAGAAGCAATTTAGCAAAGAGCGATTCTTCTCCATGTGGGACAACATGGAAAATTATTACTGTAAGAACCCTTAACCCAACCTCCAAGAGCTTGTTTGGATTTCCTGTTTTTCTGAAGTGGTAGGGCTCCCACATCCTTTCCCCCCTCTTTTTTAATTTTAAATCTGGCAGAATCTACATGTTTCCTTGCAGCGAGAAGACCCTGGCTATTCACGACTCCTTCTTTTACTCAGATGTAAGAAATCTGTCATGTTTAGATTGTGTGTAGATCATGGCCAATGTTCTTGGATACCCCTAGTGGTCAGATTGGGGAACCATAGTGTTCAAGCTAAGAGTTTCACCAATGCCACATTCAAACCTTACATTTAACACACATTGATACCATTTTAAACCGTCATGGATTCACCCCCAAAATTCTGGAAGCTGTAGTTTGTTAAGGATGCTAAGAGTTGTTAGGAGATAGAAAGAGACAATTCAAAAAATGACTTAACAATCAATCCCTCTTCCCAGGTGAATTGAATTGAATTGGGGTAGCCAGTGTGGTTCAGTGGTTAGAATGTCGGATTAGGGCCTGGGAGATCAGGGTCCGAATCCCCACTTGGCCATGAAGCTCACTAGGTTTGACCCAGGGTCAGTCACCATCTCTCAGCCTAACCTACCACACGGGGTTGTGTAGATTAAATGAGGAGGGGGAGAACCAGGTGTATCATCTTGAACTCCTAGGAGGAAATGGTGGGATATAACAACAACAACAACAACAACAACAACAACAACAACTTGGAACAATTTCTAGTACATCTTCAAGTTCATTCTCTTCATTCTCTTCAAGACCATAATTCTTTTTTCCCAAGAATTTGGAATATTAGAAACTTCTGGTCAACCAGTGAGGATTTGAACCTGGGTCTCCATGGTCCAAGTTTAATACTTTTCAACCACTACGCCACACTGGCTAAGGCAGAATGCACACACCAAGGCTATGTGCACACATCACTTTTTAAAGCGCAATGGAAACACATTCTTTCCCTCAAAGAATTCTGGGCACTGCAGTTTGCCCATCATGAAGCTACAATTCCCAGCAACCCTTAAAAAACTACAGTGCCCAGAATCCTTTGAGGGAAAGAATGTGCTTTGAGAGTTAGAAAGTTAGAAAACATCAGAACACAGACATAGTGGAATGTATTATTTAATTATTTCGCCTCAACAATTATGGTCTTGAAGAGACCATAGTGTGTGCATTCTGCCTTAGCCAGTGTGGCGTGGTGGTTGAAAAGTATTAAACTCGGACCATGGAGACCCAGGTTCAAATCCTCACTGGTTGACCAGAAGTTTCTAATATTCCAAATTCTTGGGAAAAAAGAATTTGGATGAACTTGAATTGAATTGTGAATTGAATGTGTTTGTGAAGTGATATCAGGTTGAGCTTGAACTAGAACTAGGTTCTTTTTAAAACGAACTATCCCAGGCATGTATGATTCCCCTTTTTATTAGAACCAACCACAGAGTGATGTAATGTTTAGCATTTTGGCTTGAGAAACTTGGGTTCACATCCCTGATGTTCACTTGGTGAGCTGAGACCAGACATTGTCTGAGCCTAGTCTGCTCAACAAAGTTTGCCTCCAGCCTGCTGGTATTTTGCAGGCAGCATTTAAGTGCATCCCAGGAATTTAGGTTTGTGCAATTAAAGCAGATTAAAGTGCTCTGTCTCCGTAGCATAACAAAACCAGTAAACAAGAACCAAAATGATCTAGGGGAATGGAGCAACTGCTCTACGAGGAAATATTGCAGCATTTGCAGCCTTTTAGTTTAGAGAAAAAGGGCAATGTGACAGAAGTGTATAAAATTATGAATGGCATGCAGAAAGTGGATCGAGAAAAGTTTTTCTCCCTCTCCCATAATACTAGAACTTGTGGAAGGGGAATGTTGGATTCAGATAGAGGAAAGTACTTCTTCATACAGCAGAGAGTTAAATTATTCCACTGCCACAGGAGGCAGTGATGGCCGGTGTTATGTACTGAAGTTCTCACCCTGGGCCAGCAGGGGGATACTGTAGATAGTTATGCAAATGAAGGATCGAAAGTGACATTCAGTGATTGGATAGTTTTAGAAAGTTGTTACAGTAACGTGGTACTGGAGGCTGACTGAGCCCTTCAGTTCAGTTCTGTCCTGGCCTGTGAATAAACAAGAGCTGTTTGAAGAATTGCTGTGTTGTCTGATATGTTCACCCACAACTTAACAGCCACCCACCTAGATGGTTTGAAAAAGAAGACTAGACAAGTTCATGGAGGTAAATGCTATCATTGACTACTAGCCATGCTTTTCTTCGACGGTTGGAGGCAGGAGTGCTTCTGAATACCAGTCTCTAGAAAACAGAGAAGAGAGTCCTCTTGTCTTCTGGTTTTGCTAGTGGGCTTCCCATAGGCATCCAGTTGGCCTGATCCTGCAGGGTTGTTCTTAACTGCTTATGTGACCACTTTTTTTTTTAATGGACTTTTTGTTGTTAGGAAGGTTATTGGGGAAAGTGTGTAGTTAACAGGAAAGTGAATCAACATGAATACTCATGATATAACCTCCCCCCCACCAAACACCCCCCCCGAATCGATGCTCAATAAAGACCAGACTTAGCCCCTGTTTAAACTTTTTGCAAGCAGATCAGGGTTGATGCTCAATAAGCAAGTCAGCTGGAGGAACCCAAAGAGATCAAGAGCCTGGTCAGCCCTGTCCTCCAACTCTTTTAAGCTTCACAAGGACTGGAAAATATCGCCTCAGCAGTTGACAACATCACAAATACTGTAATACCATCAGGCTGCTTCATTGGGAGAGGGGAAGCAAGGCTCATTCCATCAGCTCTGCCAACTGCAGTTCTGATGACTCACCACATGGGGCAGTCATGCACACAGACAAGGTGTCCTTCTTGGTTCTAGGCCCAGTGGCTTCTGATAACAGTTCGGTACCAGGGCAGATTTACTATGAAACTAATGATTGCTTAAGCTTCAGGGCCCCTGATCCCAGAGGGCCCCCAGAAACAACTTTAGTCCGCATTGCTTAAAAATATCGAGTCGCGGGGCTCAAATTGATTGTTATTTTTTGTATATATTTCAACAAAGTTTGAGAGTCAGTAGCACAGATGTTGTAAAGGTGTGGTGATCTGTCATGGAACAGCCCTGCTGAAGAGGTTAACAGTGGTTACCCAGACCTTGTTGCTGATTGTGAAAGGGCTCCCATGACAGTTCAAGCTTCAGGGCTCCCAAAATTTAGGTCTGCCCTACACATCTGCGATTTTAACCTGTTTTAACTGTCAGAGCTACCGAGGGGGGCATAGTTGGGGTTTTGCCCTGGCTGAAGCCTCCAGAGGGGTGTCATTAAGGGTCCCAGCTTGTGTGTGTGTGTGTGTTTGTCTCCCTCTGTGTGTAAATGTGCATGGGTGTGTCTGTGTGTGTCTTTGACCCGAGTGAAATAAAGCCTAGTTTCACCTCTGTTAACTGTTGTAAATTTAAAATGTTCATAACTCACTCAGAGATCTGCTGGTAAATACTAATAAATTTTATTTTCTCTCTCCATTTCAGGACCTTGTTTTAGTGTAACTTTTTTTTTTTTAAAAAAGTTAGAATTATTGCTTTAGCAATTATATCTTTAGCATTTCATTGGTTTTATCAGGACTCCCATCACCCTCTGTTCTTGGAATTCCTCAGCTATTTTACCTGAGGGAGAGCCATGCCACTTTGACATGTTTTTACCCATAACTCCTTTCTTTTTTTTTTTAATATTTTATTAAGGATTTTCTTGTTTTACAGAAGTGTAGTGCCTCATTTTTTGTTTGTTTTTTTTCATGTAACATTTTTACAAATCCATTTCATTTGTTGAGGCATTAGGGGGAGAAGAAAAAAGAGAGAGAGAAGAAAAGGGGGGTGGCGGGAGGGAAGATGGATGGGGGTGGGGTCGGGTGGCGGTGTTTCTATTATGTTTAATGTGTGTAGAGTTTGGTGTCAGCGTTGTTTGTGTTGTTCACTTGTGTTCCTTTGGTGGAGAGAGAGGTTGGGGTTGGCCTAGGGTGTGATTGTTTGCTTGTGATTGGCTGTGGTGATCTTGGTTTTCGTGTGTGAGTGAGGTGGGTGGGTGTTCTGGATCAGGTTAGCCATATTGATTTGTATGCTGTTGGTGGATTATTGTCAATGTCCTGTTGGGCTGTGTCTGTAATAAAGGGGAGCCATACCGGGGTGAAGGTGTCTTCTTCTGTTTGTCCCCGTGTCAGTTTCAGTTTATTAGTTAATTTTTCTAATAGGGCTGTTTCCCATACTATTTGGTACCATTGGTCCATGCTTACTCCTGACAGGTCTCTCCAGTGTCTGGTTATGCCCATAACTCCTTTCTGATCTGTTTCTATGCTAATCTATGCTAATCTGCTTTTCTTTCTTTTTTCAAAGCACATTTAGGCATTTTACAGAGCTACAATTCCCAGCACCCTTAATGAACTGCAGCTCTCAGTCAGGATTATTAAAGTGCTATCATAGTGCTTTAAATGCAGGGTGTGAGTGTGACTTGCACCAGGGATAGTCAATGGGATTCCAACTCTCATCAGCCTCAAGTCAGCAGAGGCAATAGTCAGGCATGTTAGGTGCATACCCTCCAACAGTGAAAATAGGGACATTCTATTCTACATTAGGAAGCTTCTCCTGCGTTTGATGTTGCCAAATGTATAGGTGTCATATACCTATTGGTCACCTTGAGCCAATTACAACCTCTCCAGCAAACCCACCTCACAGGATGGTTGTGAAGAAAAAATGTGCAAGGGAAGGGACCGTGTACAACAAATTCCACCAATAAATGGAATGAAATAAAATTTTAGCTGTAAGCTTCCTTGAGTCCCTGTCAGGGGAAAAGGTGGGATATCACAACAACAACAACAACAACAACAACAACAACAACAACAACAACAACAGAGAATGCTTGGGAACATACCAGAGAGTAAATTCTATTGAAATCAGTGGGACTTACTTCTGAGTAAAAATGCTTAGAATTGCAGTGTAAAGCTGTCCAGTCTTTACCCAGTTACCTGGGGAAAAGCTCCATTGAATTCCACAGACTTACTTCTGAGTACACAGTGTAACAGTTCATTTACAATAAAGGAATCAACACTCCCTGGGCTTCCTAAGAAATGACTGGCTGCTGAAGCATTGCAATTTAAGAATTATGGGAAGGGCTTCATATCCCAGCACCACCATTGCCTTCATTTGGTGCAGGAATTTTATTTTCAGGATAAACAGGACTCTGTTTTTGCACCCACCGTCCCGCCCACAGCATTTTTAATTGTTCTCTGAAATGTGGAGGGGGAGGAAAAAGAAAAACTGGGACATTCGGGGCTTGAATCAGAAACCAGAGCAGCTTCTGTAATTCCAGGACTGTCCATGGAAAATGCTATACTTGGTGGATGTAGCAACATATGGTGGGACAACCATGTTTCATGTCCCTCTAGGGGGCCTTAGGAGAGGGAGAAAATGGCAGCTTCTGGGAGGAGCTCAAGCAGTGGTGAACTTTTTTACCACTCACAAAACTCTCCCCACCCCTCCCCCCAAAGATGACAATTCTCTGTTGAGAGCTTCCTTCAAACACCAATCTTTATTTTTAGTAATTGGTTTTTATTATGTTTTAGAAAGCATACAATAAACATAGAACAATGTAGACACATTAGAGTAATTTCTGCAACCACCTTTGGAGTGGTATTACAAAAGTTCACATCACAGAATATCTGAGGAAGCATGCAGTGAGTCATAAATAAATTTAAAGCGTATGTCCAATAAAAGCAAAAGTTCTTAAGTGAAATGTAGGCTATTAAAATATGCCCTCCACAATGTAACCTGACTCATTGGGAGTTGAAGTAAATATCCAACCTGGTTCACATAAGAAATGAAAGGCCACCATTATTGCATCAAATCTGTATTTTTTATTTGAAGCACCTGATTCTGGTAAGAAGATCTTTCTGATAATGCTGCACACTATATTTTGTCCAACCAGCCTTTCATAGAAAATCCAACTGGTTTCTAGTGGCTGGTTATCTCTGCTCGTGCCGCTGCCAGCAGAAGAGCCACCAAGTTATGGTGGTTTAGCTGGGAGTCATCAGCAGAAATGAGTCATTAAAGGCACTGGTGCTAGATTGCATGGGATAAACTCTCATCTGATATTTGAGGGTTGGCTTCTCCCCCCCCCTCCAAATTCTGCCACACAGAAGTCCTTCACAGAGCAACACTGGTAATAGTTGGTAAAAACTACGTTATTCCTTGCACCTTTCTCCTGCACTGCCTTGGAATGTTAGGATTTTGAAGAAATGTTGGTGTCAACTCCAGATGAAACAGACATGAGGTTAATGTGAGGAACACATACACACACCCCTACCCACCTAAGGGATTCTTGCTTTCGTCCTCTTCCAAAGTAATAAATACATTACAGCTGTCTCTTTCCTTGCTACCAGAATTTGCTTTGAGTTCTTTTATGGAGGACATTAGTATTCTTAATGCAAGTCTTCTCCAGTATCATAAATTGCCAGGTTTAATGCATTAACAATATAGAGATAAGTATCTCGTTCCACTACCCCCCCCTTTTCTTTTAGCAGCTGTCAACCAACAAACAGCATTGAGGAGTATTTATGAATTCCAAAGCCCTGGAGGAGCAACATGAACCTTTAAATTACTTGTACATCTGACAAGGCCCTTTACTTAAAATATTTTCACTCCTGCCTTCGTGTATCTAATTTATTTACATTTTCTACATGTCGCTGCCCTGCCTGATTATTGGGCATCCTAGGCAGTGGACAACAAACTGCAGTTGTATCATATATCCAGTGGAGGCTGATCTAATTGGGCAAATGGGATGCTGCCCCACCAAACTCAGTCTGCACTCTGACACTGCTCACCTGCCTCTCTTCTTACTTACAACCAGTCCAGGGGGTGGCACTGCCTGTCAGTTTTCTTCTCCTCAGTTTCACTGTTTCCCAAGTAAAATTCTTCAGGGAGGAAGATGGGGGACAAAACTAGAATTAGTGGGCTCAGCCTCTGATTGGCCATGGCTTGGTTCGCCATAGGCTGTAGCTCCACCTATTGTTGGGCTCATGGTCTTCCATCTCACCATTCCCAATAGGCACCAGTTCCTGCTGAATGTATCACAATTCAATAGACCACAGAATCAACACGTCCAGAGGAGCCAACTTCTCAAGAAAACACACCAAGATGCCACAAAGGAATGTCTCTTCTTCTTGAGCTCAGTGACAGCAGATGAAGGTGAACTGAGGAAGGGCTCTGTGGTAAGAGCATAAGAAGAGCCCTGCTGGATCAGTGTAAACCAGTGGTCTTCAACAGGTGGGTTGGGACCCACTACTGGGTCACAGCCTGATGTAATGCAGTTCACAACAGCAGCCCCTACCACCATGCAAATATATGGCAAAGTGTAGAGAAAAGGGTCCCCAGGTACTCATTTGGACTAATGGTGGGTTTGAAAAGGTTGAAGGCAACTGGTGTAGATGGTGCTGAGCTAGATTGACCAATGAGCTTCTCTTGACATCCCTTTTTATTATGCATTCATGATGATTTGTGCTGACAATGGCATCAGGGCAGTTTTTTCAGAAGCCATTTTGGTGTACAGTGGTACCTCGGGATGCGAACAGGATCCGTTCCGGAGCCCCATTCGCATCCAAAATGGAACGCAAGACGCAATGGTGCGTCTGCGCGTGTGCGGGTCGTGTTTCGCCACTACTGTGCATGCATGTGACGTCATTTTGAGCATCTGCGCATGTGTGAGCCGTGAAACCCGGAAGTAACGCACTCCGTTACTTCCAGGTTGCTGCGGAGCGCAACTTGAACGAGCTCAACCCGAAGCGCATTCAGCTAGAGGTATGACTGTATAAGCAGTTTGTTTGTTTAGCTAACAAACAAACAAAAGCTTTGGGGTGGTTATGCTGCTTAATTTCCAGTTAGTGTACATCCTGTAACTTCCTGAAGAAATCCTGTTGTGTTTTTTTAATACAGTCATACCTCGGATTAAAGACGCTTCAGGTTGCATCCCGCAACGACCCGGAAGTAACGGAACAGGTTACTTCTGGGTTTTGCCGCTCACACATGCGCAGATGTCACACGCATGCGCAGACGCGGCAAATCACGACCCGCACATATGAAGACGCAGGTTGTGTTCTGCTCATGATGCGAATGGGGCTCCGCAACGGATCCCGTTCGCATCCAGAGGTACCACTTTACCACAAATGTTCCAGTTTCTTTTCTCTCATGCTTTTGTTGTGCTATAGCACAAAGAGTTGCTTCACCATATGGCAACAGGGTGCTAACATTGCAGAAGCACTGCAGAGCAACCAATAAAGTGGAAATGATGTGTGAGCAGTCTAGAATGAATCCAGCACAAAGTCCCTATGATTGCATCAATGATGTCTTTGTCCAAGGAAGCTTCTTGTGTTTCTCTGAAATGCCCCTTCCCAGTTCACCATCCATGAAGGGGTAGGACACCCCCCATGCCCCTACCCCCCCCCACATACAGTCCTAAAAAACCCTCTCTTCTCTTTCTCTCCTTCCCCCCAACTCCTCTCCCCACCCCAGCTGCTGTTTTCTTCCTTGGGGTAGATTGCACAACCTCACACTTGAATGGGATGCCTTCCAACAGCAATTGTCTATTTTTCTCCTCCAAGATTCTCAGGTGCAGCAGGAAATGGCAGTGTATTGCACAGCTTGTTTTTCCTATCCTTTGCTTTTGGAATGTGCGTTCCAAATCAGCACATGGTTGGAATATACTGGAGAATATACTGCTACCAAGGAGAGAGGAGAAGGAGGGAGAGGGAGGGAGTGGAGACACTTGCCAAAGAGACTGTTAAGGGGCGATGAAACAGGAAAGCTTTCAACAAAGCCTTCTGCGGCCAGAACTTCAGCCCTAATCAGGTGTTTGGGTGAATGCAGGAACGTGCTTAGAAGCCTGCTGCAATTGAAAACCATTGATCACTGGGAGGCTTCTAACCATGTTAGAATCTGTCAATTATAATTTCTGGGCAAAGCTGTCAATTTTAATACCTCTAGGCTTCTCATATTTTCCAATCTTAAATTCAGTTCTCCACATTTCCACATAGGTTTGTGATTATTATTATTTAATTCCTGATGAAAAATTATCAGCATTTTAGTGCGGATTTCTTTTAATATACAGATGTTTGTATGCACTGTTGCCTAATACAGACATTTTTGCATAGCAATTTCACAATAATACCATGTATTTGGTATGTTATTTTTGCACACACACATGCATCTTTGTGCATTCTAGTATATAAGCAACCTTCCATGCCTCCAATCAGTAGAGGACAGAGTTGAACTTATAGACCAACGGCTCGTCTGCTCCAGCATCCAGTAGCCACCAGGGTTCCCCAATAGGGAGCCCTCAAGCAGGACCTGAATGCAACAGCAACTCTCCCTTCCTGAAGCTTCCAGCAACTGGAATTCAGAAGCATTTCTGCCTCCAACTGTTGGGTTAATTTTTGTATTTGCAAAAGTGTTTTTGATATCCTCCATGAATTTGCTAAATCCTCTTCTGAAGTCAGCACAAATTAGTAGCCACGACTGCCTCCTTTGAAAACAAGTCCCATAGTTTAACTATGTGCTTCATGAAGAAGTCCTTTCTTTTAGCTGTCCTGAATCTTCCAAAATTGGATATCCAAAAATTCTAGGGGGGGGGGGAGAGGAACGTCGTGCATAATTGTATAGACTTTTATCATTGCCATCTCTTACTCATCCCCGCCCCCCTAAACTCTGAAGTCCCAAATGCTACAGTAGTTGCTCCAGCCCTTGCTCATTTTGACTGAACGTTTTCTGGACCTTTTCCAACTCTGCAATATTCTATTTGATGTGAGGTAGCCAGAATAGCACATAATAGTCCAAAGGTGGCCACAACAATATATGTCTCATCCTCCCTCAATTTGTCAAGTCCTCTTGTAAAGCCATCACTTCCCTGTGTCTTTATTCTTGCTCTTTATTTTTAGGGTAATACCTTTGGTGGGAGACATGTGCTCCTTCTGGGGTAGATTGCTCCCCTTTGGTCCCCACCCTGTGCTCAGTTCTCACCTGTGGCTCCTAGAAGCTGTCAGCATGCAACAGCAGCCACATGCTGGGAAATAGCTTTGATTGGTCGCCTAAACCAGATGAGGGTAGCCGGTGGGTATGAAATCTTTCCCCTGCATATGAAGACAGGCTCTGGTTCATTGAATGGATGAGAACAATAATGGGTCCATTGGGAAGTGAGGGGCAGATGAGGCTCATCAACCTAGGAAGGCAGCTCATCCTGGAGAAAGACAACTCTATTCCTAAATCTCTGCTGCCTTGCAGGATCATAGCTGTCAACTTTCAGATTTGAAAATTAGGGATCAGCAGCATACTGTAACTGTCAATTTTTGGATTTGAAAATAAGGGACCAGCAGCCTCACCTATCCCGGAGACAGTCTACAGGATATCTAACAATCTAGGATAGCAGTGGGAAACGGTGCTGAAATAAGGGAATTTCCCACAAAAAAGGGTAGGTTGACAGCTATGTGCAGGATATCTTCAGGGGAAGAAAAGGCTAAAGAGTCCCTAAGATGATTGAGTGGCACTTGGACACCTCCTCTTGGCAACTCCTGCAGCTAAGTGTGGTGTAGTGGTTAAGAGCGGTAGTCACGTAATCTGGGTAACCGGGTTCGCGTCTCCGCTCCTCCACATGCAGCTGCTGGGTGATCTTGGGCCAGTCACACTTCTGTGAAGTCTCTCAGCCCCACTCACCTCACAGAGTGTTTGTTGTGGGGGTGGAAGGGAAAGGAGAATGTTAGCCGCTTTGAGACTCCTGAAGGGGAGTGAAAGGCGGGATATCAAATCCAAACTCCTCCTCTTCTTCTTCTTCTTCTTCTTCTTCTTCTTCTTCTTCTTCTTCGTGGGTGCCAAAGTATTTCTCTGCTTTCCTTTGGACCACATCAATGAGACTGAGGGGTGTGTATGTCTTTTTGCATGGGCAGCCCAGAACCTCAATACACACTACCTAGGTTTGCACCCCAGGTAGGTCACTTTGGTGCTGCTAACACAGCGATTTGACTTTACTCCAATCACTAGTGGCCCCGCGGGTTGCTTTTAAATGGAGTTGTGTGTTTTTTTAATCCCAATATCTGTGTGTATGTGTACACAAACACACACACATACACACACTTTCATTGTTAAATCACATCTGGATGTTTCATGGGAGGCAATTCATAAATGAAATGAAAAGACATGCAACAAACTGGCACTTGTAATTCAGGGTCCAAAGAGCTTCTGTATGCAAATTATATGTCCTACCATTGAGATATGGCAGCACTGTGGCCTTCAGATGTTGCTGGGCTCAAACTCCCATCAGCCCCAGTGAGCACTGCCAAGGGTCATGGATGCTGGAAATTGTAGTCAAGAAACAAGTGGGCACCCTCTTTCCAGAAATGTGTGGGGTAACCAGCCTCATATAACCAACACATTAGTCTAATTAATGCACGAAAGGGTTAATAACATAGTTTGTGATTTTAAATCTCTGCTGGGGTTCTCTCACCAAATAGTTTTGGTTTCAAACCTGGATCTTGGCATTCTGGAAATTTTCTTTTTCAACATCTATTTTTCCCTTGCACCAGCAAAATGGCCTTTAGGCCCTGCTCTAGCATAAGAGTGGGGACTCTCGGGCCTGCAGGCCAAATGTGGCCCTCCAGGTCTGTCTATGTGGCCCACAGGACTCTTCCAAGACTATACCTCCTCCCCAGGCCACACAGCCTCACCCCAGGCCACACCCTTCACTGATCTTGCTTTGCACCTTGGATGTTTTTTGCCTGTCTGGAATATGCATTTGAGCTCTGGTAATGGCTTTTGCTTGTCTGGATCAGGGGCTCAAACTTGAATAAAATATTGAATAACATGATGTGATTTGAATAGCAATGCTTATTAACTTTGGGGGCCCCCGGGCCCCTCATATACTTCATTGGGGGCCAAAGGGACCTCAGCCCCTCGGAGTTGGCTCCTATGGCCTGGATGAAGGATAGGGAGAAGCCAGGGACGCGGACTTATAAAAAATATTGGGGGGGCCCGGGAAAGCTCATGAATAATAAATAAGCTCATGAATATGCAAATAAAGTGGCGCCGCCTCCTCGTGAGCGAATAGGGGAGAGCGTGCTGCGCCTATTAATCAGCTCCAAAGGAAATTGGGTGGAGCTTTTGCTCGGGAGGGAGGGCAGGAGGCATGCAGGCAGCCCGACCCTGTGCATTTTGGGCTGGGGGAGGGGCGGCGATGGCGCTCTGCTGGAGGGGCGCCCGAGATTATTGGGGGGCAGAGCCCCCCCAAACGAATTTTTGAGGGGGCTCGGGCCCCCTCAAGCCCCATGGAGTCGGTGCCTATGGGAGAAGCTAGCTTACTGCACAAAGGTAAAACTGACTGCTCTTGCTCTGTTCACTCTTGACTCTAGCCCTGTCTGCCACCATGTGACACCCCCCCCCCAATGAATGGCTTTGATCTGAGTGGTTTTGATCTGAGAAAGGTTCCCTACCCTCAGGTTGCCAGACATCCTGAAAGTTCTTGAGCTTTTTTTTTTTTTAGGAAACGACCAAAATTGTTGAGTCCACCCCCCAAAGAAGAAATGCCCCAAACCCCTGCAATAATGCCGTAATGCCCTACCCCAGGTCTAGCACAAGCTGAAGGGCCTGGAGATCAAATCCTATGAGGACATTTTAAAGAAGTTTTGTGTGTTCAGCCTAGAGAGATGATGATTAAGAGATGATATTATAGCCGTCTTCAAATATCTGAAGGATTGTTATATAGACAATGGAGCTAACTTGTTTCCTGTTGCTCCAAAGGGTAAGGACCTAAAGCAATGGGTTCAAATGATGAGGAAAAGGACTCCAATGAAACATTTGGAAGAACTTCCCGATGGCACGAGCTTTTTGTCAGGTGGAACTGAGTGCTTCAGGAGGTGGTGGGCTCTCCCTTTGCCTGGGTACTTTTAAGTAGAGGCCTTTCAGAGATCCTGTAGCAGCAGATTTCTTGCATCAGCAGCAGGGTTGGACTAGATGAGCTTTGAGTTCCCTTCTAACTTTTGCAGCCCTCCTTTTTGCACAGTCAGCTGTAGCATTTTGGTGGTTCCCCATTCTTTCTTAAAGTAAAAGGGCTCCCAGTACGTTTCCGAGCACAATTCCAAATGTTGGTGCTGACCTTTAAAGCCCTAAATGGCCTCGGTCCTGTATACCTGAAGGAGCGTCTCCACCCCCATCATCCAGCCCGGACACAGAGGTCCGATGCCAAGGGCCTTCTGGCAGTTCCCTCGCTGCAAGAAGCCAAGTTACAGGGAACCAGGCAGAGGGCCTTCTCAGTGGTGTCACCACCCTGTGGAATGCCCTCCCACCAGATGTCAAAGAGAAAAACAACTACCAGACTTTTAGAAGACATCTGAAGGCAGCCCTGTTTAGGGAAGCTTTTAATGTTTGACACACTATTGTATTTTAAAATTTTGTTGGAAGCTGCCCAGAGTGGCTGGGGAAACCCAGCCAGATGGGCGGGGTATAAATAATAAATTATTGTTATCATCATCATCATCATCATCAACATTGGCAAGGGAGGTCCTGAAGAACCAAAGGGTTGTCACCAGTGCTAGATCTCCTCTGAGCAGATCCGTAGAAGTTTAATTGACATGAGGCAAACTCAGTTGGCTGCAACCCAGATGAATGGAAAAAGTAGGCCTGACATGTGGTTTCCAATGCAAATGTTGATGGTTAACTGTCAAACACAAAGGGAAGACATTCAGGGGAGCCATTCTGGGGGTTTGATCCTGCTGATTGGAGTGGCTCTTGATCCCACACAGGTGCCTGGAAAATGACAGGCTCTTCAGGTTCAGGAAGAAAGAAAAAGCATTAGCAATCTTTTGTAGGCAACTTAGATGACTTCTGCCGATAGGATGGGGCCCTTGAGGCTTCCCACGCCCACTGCTGGCAAGCCCAAAACACTGACTCATGACGGCGAGCCCTCTGGAAGCAGGAGGCGGCAGCTCACAAGATGAGAGGGGAGCTTTCTTCTCCGTGACCCAGTTTACTACCTGTTGTAGAGTCATCATCTGTCCTAGTGGTGTGCAGTGGTGGGTTGGTGTCCATGGGGGCAGTAGCATGGAAGGCAGGGAGCCCAACATTAGGTGGTGCCAGAGGTAATAACATGTGAACTCATCCCAGTTTTCTCCCTACCAAGTTCCACAAGGGTAGTTCTGAGATGGAGAAGGAGGAAGCTGATAGTCAGAGCCAGTTCCTGGACTGGTTGTAAGAAAGAAGGCAGACAGGTGGGCAGTGGCTGAGGGCAGACAGAGGTTGGTGGGGCATTTGCCTGAATGAACCAGCCTCCACTGGTTAGTGGTATGCAGCAGTGGCTGGTCCATGAGGATTGGTGGGACAGGAGGCAGAGAGATTAACATAAAGTTAGCAGACATCCCTGTTTCCCAGGGACAGCCCCCGGATTTACCGATCAGTTCCCATTCAAAATCCATTGAAGTTGAAAAGTGTCCCTGGATTCATTGAAAAAAATATGGTAGCCTTAGACTAACAGTAGATGGAACCAGAGCCAATGACAGGAGGAGCCACCTCCAGATTGGTTGTAACTAACAAAGCAGGCTATGGGCAGAATGGTGGGGGCTTCTTCCATTAGCCGTAATGGACCAGGCTCCCCTACTGTGTGTGTCACATGATTCAAAGAGGTCTGTGGAATGAAACTGGGAACAACTAAGAGATAACATGGTTGAGTCAGTTCATCCTTGGACTCTGAAATCTTCTGCCACTGTAAACCTGGTAGTCATGTTTGTGCTATGAGGCTCTTTTTAAAATAAATGTTGACTATGTCAAATATGATGGCCACTCCCCCACTTTACCTGGCCCTACACCTGTGCATGTACAAGAGTTTGTGCTGCTCTGAGATGACTACAAGAGGCAGGTAGCTCAAGAAGGTGATGCAGTGAAGTTCTCACTGTTCCATAACCAGATCAGGGCTTCAACAGGATCATCAGCTTTCTTCACTGGAAAATCCCCAGAGCATTCATGAACACATCAGGTTCCACCTGTCTATTCCAGGGGGTCCACCACCCAAACAGAGGGAATTGCTTCTGCCTGTCCAAAATTTACCAGATAATGGTCTGAACATGTCCATCTATCCCTCATATCATTGGGGCAAAGACTACATCAAAGGTGCGTCCTGGCTGATATATTGGACAGCTTCTGAAGTCATCCAAGGATACCTTAACATGGAGCCCATCCTGCCTCCCTCCCTTGCTCTTGTTAAGTTTTTTGATGGTGTGAGAACCGTCTTTAATGTCCTGAGAACATTGGGAAGAGGTGAAGCCCCACGCGCAGCTGCCTTAATCAGTTGTGGAGGATAGTGCTGCGTACCTTCTTTGATGCTGAACATTGTTTTGAGAAAGTGAGGCATTTGGAGGGGGTGGCTAATGGATGATATGCATGTTGTCTTGGAAGCCACATAGGCTATCTATAAAATTGGATAGTTTGGGCAGAGTTTCTTTGAAGCTTGTGCACAGACTAATCAGCCACAGGGCTGTGCAAATTGAGAGCCATCCAAGTTGATGCCCATCACTGCCTCTTGTTGGAGTGATTTCCATAGCTAAACTCACCTGTCACAAGATAAAGATGTTTTCTAGTAAAGGAGATGGTGCTTTTGTGAACAATAACAAACCTGACTTCAAAACTCCAGTGTATGGGAAATGCAGCCAGAAGATAAAATTTTATCAAGGAGGTAGTGATCTAACATGGAGCCCTTCCTGCCTTTGTTCCTTCCCCCTCCCTTGCTCTTGTTAAGTTTTTTGATGGTGTGAGAACCGTCTTTAATGTCCTGAGAACATTGGGAGGAGGTGAAGCCTCAGACGCAGCTGCCTTAATCAGTTGTGGAGGATAGTGCTGGGTACCTTCTTTGATGCTGGACATTGTTTTGAGAAAGTGAGGCATTTGGAGGGGGTGGCTAATGGATGATATGTATGTAGTCTTGGAATCCACAAAGGCTAGCTATAAAATTGGACAGTTTGGGCAGAGTTTCTTTGAAGCTCATGCACAGGCTAATCAGCAGCAAGGCTGTGCAAATTGAGGCTACCTGGGGGAGTCACTTTGCTGCTTCCTGAGGGCTTCCAAGTGGCAGGTTGAAGTGCATGCTTGATATGTATACATTGTTTGCTGTTTTGGAATAAAATCTTTGATCTTCTCACTCACTTGTGTATTTTGCATTACTTCTCAATCTCTTTTTAAAAGAACCACTTTGCCTTTTTCAAGACACCCAGTCTAGCCTGGTGCTGTACCAAGTACCCAGGTAGGAACAGCTGGGTAAGCTCAGGCTCACCTGGCCAGATATTGGTAATGGGAGCCAGATCAGCCCTTTGGTCTTGATAATAAAGAAGGATGGCTGTATTCTGGACTGATCTGGCATTCAGTTACAGCTCCACCAAACCAGAATTGGTTGATGCTCATCACTGCCTCTTGTTGGAGTCATTTCCATAGCTTAACTATGTGCTGCATGGATACATTATTTCTTTTATCTGTCCGGAATCGTCCAATACTCAACTTCCATAGATGCACCTGAGTTATATGGGGGGGGGGGATTCTCTGTGTTCTGCAGACTGTACATAATTTTATGCATACTTTTAGATTTAGGTCAGCTTCCGGACACTTTCTAATAAAACCGCTCATGTAATTTGGTATTCCAAAAATCAAAGAGAACTTCAAAATGTGGAAGCATCGATTGAAAGCAAATACAGATTTTTCCAGCGAACCCAACTCCCCTGCTCAGTGCTCACGAATCAGACCAGGAAGCCAGGGATTCCAATGGTGAATTTTTCGCATGTCACTTGCTTTGATGCTGGTGGGATGGGGTAGCATGCCTGGAAATCTGTTTCATTACTGACAAGCTTAATTCATTTCTCTCAGTTCCTTTCTTTTCCCTAAAAAAGAAAAAAAGAAAAGAAAAAAGAGGGCGGGGGAATTACATTTCTACAAAACCAATGTCTGCCATGCTGCCTGTAATCCGCATTAGCGTAAATCCAAATTAAAAGGCTTCCGAAAGCTATGACTAATCCGATCCAGGCTCTGCAGAGTGATGGGCTACTGCTAGTTGTCACTGCGCGGGAGGAAGGTGGACAGGTTTATTCGCACCACACTGATGGATAAATACAGGACAGAAGTGAGGTGTTTGTGTTGGGGGGGGGCGAGGGGGCGGATGGGGTCAGATGGGTTGCCCAGAATTGTCAATTGCAGTATAAGGAATTACAGTAGAACCTCTGTACTCCTGGCAGCTTCCAGCCTTGGCTGATTTTTTGTAACACGGGTGGGCGCTCTTTTCCCTCTCCCTCTCCCTTTATCTCATCTCTCCTCACCCACAGTTGCTGAGGCACCATGTAATCGGGTGAAATTGAAACACATGTCTAGACGCTTAAAAAAAACACACACCGCACGCACGCACGCACGCGCGTACACACACACACACACACACACACAGCACACACAACCCCAGCCATAGCCCACTCTCGAAGTGATTTGCATCCGTGAACAATGAAAAATGATTTTTTTCCTCGTCAGCAAAACTCCCTCCCTCGACCGGCTCCGCGGAGCCGGGAGGTGGTAAGTTTACACATAATTAGCAGGGGAAAAAGCACCGTCCCACTTACCCGTTGTGATGAGTCTTCCTTTGGCAAGGCGACAGGTGATATGCCTGAGAGAAGACACAGCTGGGCAAACGACGCACAAACAAGCCGCAGCTTTGCCTAGGTTGCTGAAGGGGCTTCCCGCTCCAGATGTTGTTTCTTTTTACACATCCAGATTCCCGTCCTCCCGTAAAAATAATGCTGGCACCAGGCCTGATCCGACGCCGGTAGCGCAGTTTCTCATTCACATAACATCACGGGCGGGGGGGGGGCGGGGGAGGGCGGGGGAGAAGTTCGATTCAGTTCACATTTAAAGGTGACTGTCAAATCCACGCTTTCCAAAACAACGTGAGAATCAAAGCCGTTCTTCGAAATTTCCACTTTTCTGAATTGGCGATACAGTTCTCCAGCCAAACAATGTTTACAAAAATGAATCTGTTAGGGGAAGGTGTGCGTAAAAATAAATTCCGCTATAGAAATAACACAAAAATGCTTTACATTAGGGGGAAATGGGCTTGCAAAAAACGGGTGCATTCGTCAAAGCTGCATGGATGTAAGCATTGATTTGGAGAAAACTTTCACTAAAATGCTGGTGAAATTTTATGAGGACTTTCATTTAAAAATAAATTCAAATTGCTACAGAAATGTGGAGACCTGAATTTAAATTTCAAAAAAAATTGAAATTGAAGGAAAGAAAATGGATAGATTTGTAAAATGCGTATATACTTCCATTCCTAGCAAAAGAAGAGGTCTTGATTTATTTCTGTTTGATTTATTGGTTTACTGAATTTATATCACACCTTTCCTCCCCAAGGAGTGCAGGAAGGCAAACAGATATACAATATTAAAACAAAAACAAAAGCATTCCAAAGATTGACCATGGAATCATGCAGGATGCAACAAGGTTATCTGGGGTGAGCAAATATGCCGGTTTCTACTTATTTCCCATTTTCCTATTCTTCAGTTTAGTTCTCCACATTTCCACAAAAGTTCATTTTTCAAAGGTGAAAAAAATAATCAGTATTTTAGTGCAAATTTCTCCAAATAAATCCATTTTTATATGCAATTTTGCCTAATATACACACTTTATCAGAGCTTGCCCACAGTGCTGTGTGCAATTCTGTTTCTCACATATGAACATAGCAAGCTGCCTTAAACCACTGGTCCATCTAGCTCAGTATTGTCTACACTGTCTGGCAGCAGCTCTCCAGGAATTCAGGTGGGCCCCTACCTGGATATACCAGAGATTGAACCTGGGGCCTTCTGCATGCAAGGCAAGCTTCTTCACTTCCCAAACAGGAACATAGGAAGTTGCCTTATATGGAGTCAGGACGTTGATCCATCTAGTTCAGTATTATCTACACAGGGTTGGTTAACAATCAATCTCTCTCCCCAGAGAACTCTGGGAACTGTAGCTCGGAAAAGGGGAATAGGCACAACTCTATGGGGCCCTGGTCCCTCTCTGGTAGCCACCTCCCCCATAGCCAGACACTGCCCTCTTTTCCAGGCTTGCCTCCTGAATTTCAGCGCCATTTCCAAGTGCAACTGGGGAGAGGTAGGTAGGCAAGCAGGCAGGAAGGCTGGTGGAAGAGGCAAGTGAGTTGAAGAAGAAGAAGAGGAGTTTGGATTTGATATTCCGCTTTATCACTACCCGAAGGAGTCTCAAAGCGGCTAACATTCTCCTTTCCCTTCCTCCCCCACAGCAAACACTCTGTGAGGTGAGTGGGGCTGAGAGACTTCAGAGAAGTGTGACTAGCCCAAGGCCACCCAGCAGCTGTATGTGGAGGAGCGGGGAATCGAACCCGGTTCACCAGATTACAAGTCCACTGCTCTTAACCACTACACCACACTGGGTGGGCTGGGGTGAGAGTTGGGCAAGCAGGCAGAAACTTCTTGTGGGTGGGAGGCAAGTGGGTGGGGGAGGAAGGGGAGGCCCTCAACTAGTTGCATGCAGTAGACGAAGGTGCACTCTGCAGAAGTGCAGGGAGGTAAGGAGAAATATGGACAGGTGGGTCTCCCCCCCCCCAATATTTTGTTCAAGTTGGCACCTATATCTACTAACAAATTTCAGCACCAGAATTTGGGGGGGGGGTTGCGGGGGGGGAGTGTTATGATACTACTGCTTTAAATGTATAGTGCAGATGGGTCCATAAGTTTACCACTTATGAGAATGAAGACAATATGTAACAGTGGAAGTGTGTGTGTGTGTGTGTGTGTGTGTGTGTGTCCTCCTGCAGTGATCTCCAGTGCAACCAGAAGTTCCTTTTTCTAATCTATAACACACTGGAGGAACCACAAATGTATTTCCCACTCCTGAATTCCCCTGGGCTACTGATAATCATGTAATGTATTTACAACAAAGGGGTGGGGGTGGGGAAGGACAAATGTTTCCAAAAAAATAAAAGAGGCACTAGGTGTCTGACGAATCTACTTTAAGAGAACTGCTGGGGCAGCTTTTGGATAATTTTAAGGGCGGGGAAGATCCGGGGGAGGGGAGCTTGCATAACTTGCACATTAGGGGGGGGGGAATCACACTTTTTTCGTGGGAGGCTGGCCGAATGCTTCACATGCTCACAGCAAGTGCCGTGGGGTAACTGATCTTATCTGGCTGGAGCAGGATGGGTGAAAAATGAGCTCCCCCCTCCCCCCGCAGGTGTCCCAGTGAGTCATGGGTAATCTTGGGAGAGAACCTAGGCACCTTCCTTCTTGTTTCTTTGACTCAGGAGAGCTGAGCTACCTCCTTCACCTGAGAATGTGCCCTGGAGCATCCTTGCCTTGCAATCTATCTCAGCAACAATTGTTCACACAGAGAGCAAAACTCTCAAAGCTGGCCGTCCAACAGATAACCTCTTTCTCTTCCTGCTTCCTCCCACCAACCCCCGCCGGCTGCAGCAGTCACATGTTGGCATCGCTACACAGGTACACCCGCAGCTTATCTTTAAAGCACTCTTCTACCACCCTAATAGTCATTGAGAATTCTGGAGCTGTAGTCCATAGAATCATAGAATTGGAAGAGAGAATTGGAAGGCTCATCTTGTTCAACCCCTGCAAGGCAGGAATAACACCTAAAGCATCCCTGACAGATGCCCATCCAAGCTCTCTTGAAAACCTCCAGTGAAGGAGAGTCCACCACCTTCCAAGGGAGTCCGTTCCACTGTTGAACAGATACAGTGGTACCTCAGGATGCGAACAGGATGCATTCCAGAGCACTGTCCGCATCCTGAAGAGAACGCGACCTGCATCCATACGGCTGCATGTGCATGGGTCGCGATTCGCCGCTTCCGAGCATGTGCGTGACATCATTTTGACCATCTGCGCATGCGCGAGTGGCGAAACCCAGAAGTAACGTGCTCCGTCACTTCCGGGTCACCGAGGAGCGCAACCCGAAAGCGCTCAACCTGAAGCGTATTCAACCCAAGGTATGACTGTATTGCCATCAGAAAGTTATTCCTGTTGTTTAGTTGGAATCTCCCTTTTTTGTAATTTGAATCAATTGGTAGGGTCTTACCCTCTGAAGCAGCCAAAAACAAGCTTTCGCCATCTTCCATTTAACAGCCCTTCATATATTTTAAAATTGCTGTCATATCACCTCTCAGCCTTCTCTTCTCTAAGCTAAACATACCCAGCTCCCTCAACTGTTCCTCATAAAGTTTGGTTTGCAGACCCTTTTTCATCTTGGTTTTTGTCTTCTGCACATATTATAGCTTGTCAATATCCTTCATAAACTGTCATGCCAGAACCAGACACAGTACTCAAGGTGAGGTCTGACCAAGGCAGAATAGGGTAGCACTATTATTTCCCTAGGGGACGCGGGTGGCGCTGTGGGTAAAACCTCAGCGCCTAGGACTTGCCGATCGCATGGTCGGTGGTTCGAATCCCCGCGGCGGGGTGTGCTCCCGTCGTTCGGTCCCAGTGCCTGCCAACCTAGCAGTTCGAAAGCACCCCCGGGTGCAAGTAGATAAATAGGGACCGCTTACCAGCGGGAAGGTAAACGGCATTCCGTGTGCTGCACTGGCTCGCCAGATGCAGCTTGTCACGCTGGCCACGTAACCCGGAAGTGTCTGCGGACAGCACTGGCTCCCGGCCTATAGAGTGAGATGAGCGCACAACCCTAGAGTCTGTCAAGACTGGCCCGTACGGGCAGGGGTACCTTTACCTTTACCTATTATTTCCCTTGGTCTGGACTCTATACTTTTGTTGATGCAACCTAGAATAGCATTCGGTTTTTTGTTTTTTTATGCTGCTGCATCACATTGCTGACTCATGTCAGGGGTGCCAACATGAATAAAATCGTAATTGATCACATGATGTGGTGCACACATACCATTTGAATGGCAATGCCCATCAACCTGGGGTGTGTGACCACCTCAAATATTTTATTGGGGGGCAAAGACCCCTCAGCCCCTAGGAGTTGGCTCCTATGACTCATGTTAAGCTTGTGGTTCATTAAGACCCTCCCCCAATTCTTTTCACATGTACTGCTGCCAAGCCAGGTGTCCCCCATCCTATATTTGTGCATCTGATTATTCCTGCCTAGGTGTATAACTTTACATTTGACCTTAATGAAATTTATTTTGTTAGTTAGGGCCCAGTTCTCCAATCTGTTAAGGTCATCTTGAAAGTTAATTAAGGATGATGAAGGTCAGGACCCTTAACAAACTATAATTTAAAGGATTTTTTTTTGTGTGGGTGGAGGGAAGAAATAACTGTTAAACCACTATACTACGCTGCCCAGTTTGCATCACTGCCTGGACCCTGGCATGATATGGATGTGCTTTCTCTAAGATAAACCTCCTCCCCTGCTTGAGCAATATTGCTCCTTTGAATGTTTGAATGTGAACCTGCCAATATGCCAGAAGTGTCTCTGAGGCAGGAAAGAATTCATAGAATCATAGAACTGTAGAGTTGGAAGGGACCCCAGGGGTCATCTATCCCAACCCCCTGCAATGCAGGAATCTCAGCTAAAGTATCCATGACAGATGGCCATCCAACCTCTGCTTAAAAACCTGCAAAGGAGAGGCCACCACTACTTGTGGGAGTCCGTTCCACTGTTGAATGACTATTACCATCAGAAAGTTACCATATGTAGAAATCCTACCCCTCCAGAGCAGAGGAAAACCAGCTTGCTCCATCATCCATGTGACAGCCCTTTAGATATTTGAAGATAATAATAATAATAATAATAATAATAATAATAATAATAATAATATAATAATAATAATAATAATAATAATAATAATAATAATAATAATAATTTATTATTTATACCCCGCCCATCTGGCTGAATTTCCCCAGCCACTCTGGGCGGCTCCCCATCAAGTGTTAAAAACAGTACAGCATTAAATATTAAAAACTTCCCTGAACAGGGATGCCTTCAGATGTCTTTTAAAGATAGGATAGCTGCTTATTTCCTTCACATCTGAAGGGAGGGCGTTCCACAGGGTGGGCGCCACTACCGAGAAGGCCCTCTGCCTGGTTCCCTGTAACCTCACTTCTCGCAATGAGGGAACTGCCAGAAAGCCCTTGGCATTGGACCTCAGTGTCTGGGCTGAACAATGGGGGTAGAGACGCTCCTTCAGGTATACAGGACCTAGATCTTCCCAGTCTCGTTTTTTCCAGGCTAAACATACCCAACTCTGAACAAAATTTAAAAATTCCTTCCAGTAGCACCTATACCCAACTCCCTCAGCCATTCCTCATAAGGCTTGGTTTCCAGACTCTTGTTCATCTTGGTCATTCTCCTCTGCACATGTTCCAGCTTGTCAACATCCTTCTTAAATTGTGGCACCCAGAACTGGACACAGAACTCCAAGTACGCTCTGACCAAGGCAGAACAGAGCTGTACTATTACTTCCCTTGATTAGAACACACTACTTTTGTTGAAGTAACGTAGAATAGCATTCACTTTTTTTTTTTTTGCTGCTGCTTGTGTTAAGCTTGGGGGTCTAATAAGACCCCTAGACCCCTTTCACATGCTTTTCAAAAGGGCATTAAAGTGACAAGAACGCCAAGTTTCTGAGCTTTTTTCTTGCAATGGAGCAGTCTTGCTAGATGTACATTTCTGTGATCCCCTAGAGCAAAGTTGCAGCATTCAGCAACAGCAGAAATGCAAACATCCCCAACACATTTTGTGTTTGTCTTGAAGGAACACCTAGTGGCCCCACCTAATCTCACCTCCCCATCGTGTCAGAAGATGCAGATAGTGCTGGAGACTGTCTCTGCCTACGAGGCCTTGCAAGCTACACTGATCAGAGCACGGATAATGACAGAGAAAGTGCTCGCTTTATGCTTTTCCACCCTGTAGCTCTCTGCTTCTTTTGCAAACCACCCTTTCCCCAAAAGAAGGGTGATTCTTTTCAAACTATGTAAATCAGTGCATAATTAATGTGAATGGTTTTGATGATCCAGCATAAGGTTATCTTTCCACTCATTTGTCTGGAGTTACCTTTTGTATGCGGCATTTCTGGACCAGCTGCAGTTGCAGAGCAGGCAACTGTGTGTGTGTGTGTGTGTGTGTACAGCTGAACTGAACATGCTTTTTGCTCATCAAGTGCTGCTAGATGCATAGTTATTGAGGAGAATGCTCTGGAGACAGAGAACAGTCATGTACCTATTCTGGCAGAAGTCGAGACAGCCATGGTTTCTCTTGTCTATTGTGTCTCCTGTCTCCAGCTCATTCTTCTGCTTCCTTTGTGGTGCATCTCTTGCCCTGATGAGTTATGGAGCCAGTGTGGTGTAGTGGTTAAGAGCGGTAGTCTCGTAATCTAGGGAACCAGGTTCGCGTCTCCGCTCCTCCACATGCAGCTGCTGGGTGACCCTGGGCTAGTCACACTTCTCTGAAGTCTCTCAGCCTCACTCACCTCACAGAGTGTTTGTTGTGGGGGAGGAAGGGAAAGGAGAATGTTAGCCGCTTTGAGACACCTTTGGGTAGTGATAAAGCGGGATATCAAATCCAAACTCTTCTTCTTCTTCTTATGGCAGGCTAGGATGCTGCCTACCAGAACATGACTTGCTCTTTGCTACTGATTTCTGGATTGTTTCTGACATCTTTCAGTCTTGACTGCTCTTCAGTCTGCCTTTGCTCTTGCCTTCTCCCTTATCCTTCAGTGTTGACTTGACCTTCAGTCCAGATTTCTAGTTTTCTTCTTTCTTCTGCCTTGCAGATTAATGTGCAAATGGGGTAGATTTATTAATGGATGCCTGTGAAACTGACATGGGGTAGAAAAGAACTGATCTGTCAGTATCTACCAATGACTGAGGCACATCCCCAGAGGGTGAGACTTTTAGGTTTTCAGAGTTCAGATGGCACCTGTCTTGGGTCATCAGTTAAACAATCCACAAATTTTACAAACAGTTCATCTTTTTGTAAAGCTGGTAACACTGACAAGTTGCATGTAAATTTACATCCCCATTCAATGAATGCCTGTCTAATATCAAGGGGCAGGGAGTTTCAAAGTTCAGAGACCACCACCCTAAAGGCATGGCTCCTGACAAATGCAGAATAGCCATTGTCTGGCAAGCTCTGCAGACTGAAGTGATTGAATCTGCACATATGGGGTTAGACAATAATAAATATGTAATTCCTGTACACCTCTATGCCCACCCTTGTGAACCAAAATCATTTCTTTGGAGGGAGGGTATTATTTTGTTGTTTTTTAAAACAACAACAACAACAACAACAAAGCCTCCCTGCACTTACTAAACAAGTGTTGCACAAGAAATGTCAAAAACCAATTGCTTGTGCCTCCCAGCAGTAGGCTCTAATTAACTTGCTTTCATGTCTTGGAGCAGAGTGTAACATTTACCTCCAAAAGAACACCAAATCTCTTCCATCGCCAGTTGCCCCTCTGTCTCAATGTGTGACATGCCTCTGCAGTTGATGAAGGGGGGATGTGGGGTGGAGGAAAGGTGTTGATGATGATGGCAATGGCTGATATAGAACATACATCAAAGCAGCTAAGGGTTGCCTCCAGAATGTCAGCATTTTGCAGGAGAGATCCAGGCTGACAGCATAAATTCAGATTGGCACCAATCAAAGCCCACTGGCATCTTGGCACAACAATACCATCTCTCTGCTCCAGGCACTGGCAGGGGTTGCTACGCTGGTGGGTTAGGACCAGGGTTCAAATCCCCATTCAGGAAGCTCACTTGGTGACCTTGGGCCAGCCACTCACACTCTCAGCCTAACCTACCTTGAAGGGTTGTTGTGGCACTAAATTGGGAAACAGAACTGTATAAGCCAGCTTGAGCGCCATGAAAGCTATAATGCACAACAGAATTTGCAATATAATAAAAACAAACAGGTCATCAGGGGAGGTTCTAAGATTGGCACATGGTGAGCATAAGAACAAAAGAGACTGCTGGATCAGGCCAATGGCCTATCAGATCCAGCATTCTGTTCTCACAGTGGCTAACCAGATGCCTGTGGGAAACACACAAGCAGGATTTGATCACAAGAGCCCCCTCCCCACTATGGTTTCCATCAACTGGTATTCAGAAGCATTGCTGCTTCCAACTGTGGAGGCAGAGAATAGCCATCATGGCTTTGTTGTTGTTGTTTAGTCGTTTAGTCGTGTCTGACTCTTCGTGACCCCATGGACCAGAGCACGCCAGGCACTCCTGTCTTCCACTGCCTCCCGCAGTTTGGTCAAACTCGTGCTGGTAGCTTCGAGAACACTGTCCAACCATCTCGTCCTCTGTTGTCCCCTTCTCCTTGTGCCCTCAATCTTTACCAGCATCGGGGTCTTTTCCAGGGAGTCTTCTCTTCTCATGAGGTGGCCAAAGTATTGGAGCCTCAGCTTCAGGATCTGTCCTTCCAGTGAGCACTCAGGGCTGATTTCCTTCAGAATGGAGAGGTTTGATCTTCTTGCAGTCCATGGGACTCTCAAGAGTCTCCTCCAGCACCAGAATTCAAAAGCATCAATTCTTTGGCGATCAGCCTTCTTTATGGTCTAGCTCTCACTTCCATACATCACTACTGGGAAAACCATAGCTTGAACTATACGGGCCTTCATTGGCAAGGTGATGTCTCTGCTTTTTAAGATGCTGTCTAGGTTTGTCATTGCTTTTCTCCCAAGAAGCAGGCGTCTCTTAATTTCGTGGCTGCTGTCACCATTTGCAGTGATCATGGAGCCCAAGAAAGTAAAATCTCTCACTGCCTAGTAGCCATTAATAGCCTGCTTCTTCATGAATTTGTCTAATTCTCTTTCAAAGTCATCTAGGTTGGTAGCCATCACTACCCCCCTTGGGAGCAAGTTCCATAGTTTAACTATGTGCTGCGTTAAGAAGTCATTTCTTTTCTCTTTCCTGGATCTCCCAACCCTCAGCTTCATTGGATGTCCATAAAATCTAGTGTTACATATGGAAGAGCAGAAAAACTTTTCTCTCTCCACTTTCTCCATGCCATACAGTTAATTTTATAAACTTCTATCCTTTTACTCGCCTTTTCTCTAAACTAAAAAGTCCCTTTCTTCATAGGGAGTCACCCTTTATCATTTTATTTGACCTTTTCTGAACCTTTTCCAACTCTACAGTATTGTTTTTGAGGTGGGGTTAGAGGAAGTGTACACAACAGTTGGAAAGGAAAACTCCACTATTGTTACCCCCTATAGAGACTATAGACCCCCTATAGGGACGCGGGTGGTGCTGTGGTCTAAACCACAGAGCCTAGGGCTTGCCGATCAGAAGGTCAGCGATTCGAATCCCCACAACAGGCTGAGCTCCCATTGCTCGGTCCCTGCTCCTGCCAACCTAGCAGTTCGAAAGCACGTCAAAGTGCAAGTAGACAAATAGGTGCTGCTCCAGCGGGAAGGTAAACGGCGTTTCCGTGCGCTGCTCTGTTTCGCCAGAAGCAGCTTAGTCATGCTGGCCACATGACCCAGAAGCTGTATGCTGGCTCCCTCGCCCAGTAAAGCGAGATGAGCACCGCAACCCCAGAGTCGACCGCGACTGGACCTAACGGTCAGGGGACCTATAGAGACTTATGCCCCCAAAGAAATTAATATGATGGTGGGATGGGGCACATACGGAGAAATATTTACTTGTTTGGGAACATTATACATTTCTAAAATGTATAAATTGTTATTAGATTGGGGAGCGAAAGATGAATTGGTTAAGACACTGATGATACAATGGGCCAAAGACTTTAAATGATGTTAAGATGGAGTTAGGGGGTTTAGTAACAAGTATAATGCAGCAGTTAAGGATAAGAATAAAAACATCAGCATGGTAGGGGTGGGAAGTAAAAAAATGAAAATATAAGTGAGTGATATATTGTATGTGAAGAAAATTTGTAATTTTTTTAAATAAAAAAACACTAATAAAATAATTTTTTTTAAAAAAGGGAACTGTACACAACATTTCAATGTGGTCACACCATAGATTTGTATAATAGTGTTATAATATTAGCAGTATCATTTTGGTTCAGTATCTGTTTTCATTTTCAAAAGAAGCAATGCACTCAAACCCCAGATAAGAGAGGTGGTACTTAGCAAAGGAACAGGATGAGTACGAGAAAGCAACCATATAGTAGTAGCTCAGATTGAAATTCTTTACACACACTGCAAAGCCCAGAGCATGAGGTACACCTTTGCAGCTCTCATTTTGAACATCTGGTTAGCCATGTGCTTAGTGGAACAGGGCGTCCTCTTTTGCAAGAAATTCAGAATGTTGTGGAACATTTTGCCTCCAGGACAGAAGTTGGTGCCATGCCTGGAGGATTATGGAAAGGAGTCTGTGTGTAGGACAGCCTTTGAAGCCTGCTTGGAAGCTCTGCTTTTGGAATGTAGTTCCCTGACTACAAAGTGTTGAGAGCTAATGGGATCAACCTACTTCGGTTAGGAAAGAGCTTTCTTAGTTGGATCCTGGTGAGTTCCTGAGCATACTTGAGGGTGCTGGTGCTTACTTTTTTAAAGGTCTAAACTAGGCCAGCACTACTTGACTGACTTGCCTGGAGCAGGCCAATGGCTCATGTAGCCGGGCATCCTTTTATCATGGTGGCCAAGCCAGGGACACAGCAGGGCTGAAGGCTGCTGCCTCAGGCACATGATTCTGAGGAGGCACAAACAAGGGCCCCCCATGCAGGGATCCCCAACCCACCCTGCCTGCCACCAGGAGTCTCTGGGCCTTGGAGCCCAGCTTGATATCGTTGCTATGTCCCTGTGCCATGTTCACCCACCAAGGGCCATATTGGCCGACTGGGCTCCCCACTGCGCAGGTGACCAGGTGCTGCTGTACTCCACTTGGCTCCAGTGGCAAGAGCTCGGCTGGCATGGTGGGTGCTGTGAACCCTCTGCACCCCAGGAACTAACAAATGCCACAACGCTGCTGGGCCAACTGGATGTCTCTGGGACCTGGGTGCAACAGATAGCCCATGTTTATTCCAGTGGTACATTTGGTGGCAGCAACTCTCCAGGATTTCTGATGTAGAGGACTGAACCAGGGTCCTTCTGCATGCAAAGCATTTGCATGAAAAGAAAGCAAGATTCTGGACCCCAGCATTCTGAATACAGGAGCTGGATTAAACAGAAACATTGGAAGCTGCCTTACACCAACTTAGATCTTTGGCCCATCCAACTCTGCATTGTCTACACTGACTGGTAGCAGCTCTCCAGGATTTTATCCAGGGGTTTCCCCCCACTGGTCCTACCTGGAGATGCAGGGGATTGAAGCTGGCACATTTTGCCTGCAAACCATGTGCTCTGTCACTGCTAAAATGAAAAAAAATGTTTCTAGTCCTCGTGGTTCTGAATACAAGAGCTTGGTTAAACAGGAAAACTGGAAGCTGCCTTTGAGCTTTGCCTTTTTGTGTCAGATCTTTGGACCCTCTAGCACAGTATAGCAGAGACTTTCCATGTTTCCCCCTCTCCACACAAGCCTAGAGATCTCGGGGATCTTCTACAAGCCAAGCATGCACTGTGCCACTGGGTTACAGCCCTTCCCTGGCTAATAAAATCGCCTCCCCCTGCCAAATACCCAGCTCCCTATTGTGTCGTGTGGAGCACACGCGAGCTACCTTCCCTTTCCAAGCACACCCCTTGTGTTTTGTATCTTCCTTATTGCTTTGCTGTGCTCCCTTCAGAAGATCCCGTCCTGGCAGCTGGCTCCCTTCTCCCTCCGGGCCGCAAGGTCTCTATTGCCGGAAGGACAAAGCCAGCCCGAGAGAACCGAGTCAGAATGAAAGTGCGATGCCACCCATTCCTTTTAGCACCGCAGCGCTCAAGAGGCGGCTGGCTGCTCCCGGGATGCTGGGATCAGGGTGGGGGGAGCTTTGAGGAAGGCGGGTGATGCCCCCACCCCTGACATCTCCCAATGCCAACGCCTCAATGAATCCCCATCCGGTTAATTGTACCTGCTGTTACCCAGCCAAAGGCAGGTCGCCCGCTCTCGCCGTGTCGCAAGACAAAAGTTCTTTCTTTGCTCTTTTGTTGAGACTTTTCAAAAAGGCGGTTGGAAAAGATACAGCTGGGATCAGGCCCAGGGGCTGATCGCTCCATGGCCCCCCCTTCCTCCCACGCCTCCTTTGCACCCCCCTCCCTCCGGCTCCATTCGGCTCAGCTGGTGTGTGCAACTCAAAACAATAGCTGAACAAGGTTTCGTTACAATGGGGCGCGATTTGGTCGAAGCACGCCCCCCCCGCCCCCCACTTGGGGCCGGGATGTTGTTTCTTGCTTTGCATGAAAAGGAGGGAGAATCTGCCCCAGGTCTTTTGTGTTACAAAACACAGAGAGGGCACATGTGATGTATGGGCCCGGTTAGAGGTCCAGGCTGCACCCCAGTAGATCATTAGGCTATCTGTCTGTCTGTCTATCTATTTATTTATCTATCCATCCATCTATCTATCTAATCTTTATATTTTTTAAAAATGGCTTCAAAAGGGGTGAATATTAAAGCAATGGAAGAGAAATCCAATTTTCACCAGTCATTTTTCCTGTGCATGTGTAGAGGGTAGGGAGGAAAGGGGATAGAAAGCTAGAAAGTTATAGCTGAAATGATACCACACAACCAATTGTAATTAGGTGGGATTTGGGGATTCAAAAAAGCCCATCTAAGTTTGTATAGTCAACATATTACCTTACTTGGCAATTTGGGCAGGGCAGGACTCTGCATATCGCCACATAATTCTGTAAGTCTGAAATAATAAATCATAATCATAATTTATACCCCGCCCATCTGGCTGGATTTCCCCAGCCACTCTGGACTGCTCGCAACAGAATAATAATAATAATAATAATAATAATAATAATAAGCGATAAAATATCAAACATTAAAAACTTCCCTAGACTTCCCTGAAATTGGCATTGGACTGAGGATTCAGCAGCCAGAGAATATCAGCCTTTAAAAAAAATGTAAGTTTCTAGTCCATATGGCTTTGACCAATGGCCAGCATTCTCGCAGAATCTGAATTTGGAGATGTGGCAGGTATTTTTATTGGTCAGCATATTGGTCCCCTCTTCCCGGCTGCCAGGATACATTATGGAAAAGAAGAACATAAGAAGAGCTTGCTGGATCAGGCCAGTGCCCATCTTGTTGGGCATCCTGTTCTCACAGTAGCCTTCCAGATGCCTGAGGCAAACCCTAAAACAGGACATGAGCAGAACAGCAACATTCTCACCTCCTATAGCTTCCATCAACTGGTATTGAGAAGTGTTACTTTCTCCAACCATGGACAAAGAGCATACCCATTGTGACTAGCAGCCCTTTATAGCCCTCTCCTCTATGAATTTGTCCAACCCTCTTTTAAAGATTTCCACGTTGGTGGCTATCGCTGCCTCCTGTACGAATGAGTTCCATAATTCCATAAAATAAGTGAATGTGTGCAGGGCTACCACAATACATTTTGGCACCTGAGGCCACTGGCGGAGGAAGAGGAGTGCATGGGGAGCGCACCGCCCCTGGCAGCACGATCCTGGCAGGGTGTCATCACGGCTGCCCCCCTGCCCACCCTGGGACACCACCCCTACAGGCGGCATGCACCATGCCCTTGTGGGCGGCACGCCACACCTCTAAGATAAATGCCAGCCTCGCCCCCGCCTGCTCTCCGTCCCCCGGTGCTGGAGCATGAAGCTCCACCACTGCCTGAGGCACAACACAAATTGTTCTTCCCCCTGCCATTAGCATTGCACTTTACAATACTGTCTCAGGTCACTGCTATGTCCCTGCACAGGTAAAATTGTACAGGCAGCACCCCACTTACATGGGGGTTATGTTCTGAGGCACCGCAAGCAGTGGTGTAGCGTGGGTTGTCAGCACCCGGGGCAAGGCAAGTAATTTGCGCCCCCTAACCCGTGGATTTGCGCCCCCTAACCCTAACCCCCAGATGTTGCGCCCGGTGCGGCCAGCCCCCCCTGCACCCCCACGCTACGCCACTGACCACAAGCATAAGTGAAATTGTGTATAATTGAAGCACCCATTGGAAAAGCCTGTGAACACCCTCTAAACTCTGGAAAGCCTTGGAAAACCCCTTTTAAAAGCGAGCCCTACCAGACGGGCAGGAATGGTGGCAATGGTGGCAGTCTTCCTCATCTATGGAGGATGAGTTGCAAACAACAAGTGGGGTAGACCGGTACCCTGAAATACTTGGTTGTGGGTCACATGTACTTAGTAGTGCTGATGGTGTCTTCCTGAGGTGATGGACAGCTGGTACTTTTGTCTCTTCAGCTAGTCAGGGCATGCTTGGGCAGCCTCCTGGTCCATGGATGCAGCAACAAAATGGGTGCCTATGTTCTTCAAATTAAAGTGTTGAAGTGGGTCAGCTAACCAGCTGGCTCGGAACTCCTTTGCAGGCTGTTTGAATTGTGCATACAGCCTGAGAGCCTTCTTGGGCAAGGTGCTGCCATTGATGGGGAGACGCTGGCTGTTCATGTCCTCTAGCTGCCTCATGTGTCTTCAGCAGGGCCTTGTCCCGCATCTGGCAGGGGACCTTGGCAGTTGTAGGTGTACAGGTAACCGTAAAGGTACCCCTGACCATTAGGTCCAGTTGTGACCGACTCTGGGGTTGCAGCACTCATCTCGCTTTATTTGGCTGAGGGAGCCGGCGTACAGCTTCTGGGTCATGTGGCCAGCATGACTAAGCCGCTTCTGGCGAACCAGAGCAGCGCACGGAAACGCCGTTTACCTTCCTGCTGGAGTGGTACCTATTTATCTACTTGCACTTTGACGTGCTTTCAAACTGCTAGGTGGGCAGGAGCAGGGACCGAGCAATGGGAGCTCACCCTGTTGCGGGGATTCGAATCACTGACCTTCTGATTGGCAAGTCCTAGGCTCTGTGGTTTAACCCACATTTTAGTGATTTTTAAATTCACTTCCAGGTTCGGCATGATGCATGCATATTGAACACACGTAAATGGGGTGTGTGTGCTTGTAACAGCTCGATTGTCACAATGGAGATGCACAAGGAAGGATGTGCATGCATAGTGGAGAATAAGGTACTCTTCCTGTGCACCAGGACTCCTGGTGAGAAGGGGCATTCTGCAAGGATTTGCTGCTGGTTTCTCTTTGCTGTTGGGGTGGTGGAAGCCAGCTAGCAATGCCACCTCCCTTACTTGGTTTGCTTATCTGTAGGAGGCAGAAGCAGTGGGGCAGGTGGGGCTTCTGCAAGGGTGCCACCTCTTGTGATTCTGCCATGTGAAGCAGCTGCTTCACCCATCCTCACAGGTCGGCCAGCTCTGAACATGGACAATTGTACTTAATTGGTGTAACGGAAATCAACTTCCAGATGCCAATGTGCGGGCTACCTGGATGTAGATGATGATGATTAAAATTGGAAGTAACAGGAATGGCTCACCCAGTGGGGTAAAGCCACAGCAATTGCCTTCCAGGAGCAGTGCTGCTGGAAGGTAGTACTGGTGAGGTCAGGGCTGCACCAGCGCACACTGGCAGAGTCAACCTGATGCTTCAGCCAGTTCCTTCACACAACCTTGGCCTTGCAGCTACCTTGGCCCTTCCTGTTTTGGTAGTGACATGACTTCCAAGAGGCTAATGTTGTTGCCCCACCCCACTGAGTGAGCCCCTCCTTAATAGTAGAATCACAGAATCATAGAGTTGGAAGAGATCACAAGGGCCATCGAGTCCAACCCCCTGCCAAGCAGGAAACACCATCAGAGCACTCCTGACATATGGTTGTCAAGCCTCTGCTTAAAGACCTCCAAAAAAGGAGACTCCATCACACTCCTTGGCAGCAAATTCCACTGTCGAACAGCTCTTACTGTCAGGAAGTTCTTCCTAATGTTTAGGTGGAATCTTCTTTCTTGTAGTTTGGATCCATTGCTCCGTGGCCGCTTCTCTGGAGCAGCAGAAAACAACCTTTCTCCCTCCTCTATGTGACATCCTTTTATATATTTGAACATGGCTATCATATCACCCCTTAACCTCCTCTTCTCCAGGCTAAACATGCCCAGCTCCTTAGCCGTTCCTCATAAGGCATCGTTTCCAGGCCTTTGATCATTTTGGTTGCCCTCCTCTGGACACGTTCCAGTTTGTCAGTGTCCTTCTTGAACTGTGGTGCCCAGAACTGGACACAGTACTCCAGGTGAAGTCTAACCAGAGCAGAATACAATGGCACTATTACTTCCCTTGATCTAGATGCTATACTCCTATTTATAGTAGGAGTAATAGTAGCCTTCTCTAGCAGAATATCTGTAGACCTGTGGTTATCTTTATGGAATGGAATATCTGAGGTAGCTGCTCCTCACCTGTATATCATTTCCAGGCCCAGGAAGCTTCCCACCCTTTGTCTTCTTCCCCTTGAGTGAGATGAGAAGGCAGCTAGCTATGTAGGAGAAGAAGGCGAGGATTGGTTTAATGCCTCTAACTGTCATAAGATGTTCTTAAGCAGGGGGAGCTGCCTCCCCCCACTTCGGTGCCATTCCATGGGGGAAGGGACAATTTGAGGTAGGGGGTTCTTCCCCAGATGAAAGACTGCAGGACCTCCAAATGTAGGAGGAGGTTACATTTCCCTCCCTCTTAGCACACAGATGGCACCTCATCTTCCCACATAAGCAGCAGATTGATCTTTGAAAGGGGAAAGGGAACTAATAGTTATACAAAATTAGTATATAAGATCCTGATTAATGATCAGTTCTTGTCATTAAGCTCTGCCCAATGACCTGGTCCAAATCAATACAATGCATTCATTTCCCAAGTTTTCTAAAGTGGATTATTTTCTGTTAGTACCCTTTGCTGAGAGTCAGTCTGCATTTCAGGACCTATAAAATAAATTCCAGCAATTTCGAGCATTGAGGAGGGGAGATCTTGCAGCCCTCTGCTGGGTACCTGGACTCCTTTGTTCTCAGATGCACAACCTCAACCTCTTCCAGTGATTTTGCAAACAACAAAGGCTCCCATTGAGACTCGCTTTGGTCCCCCGCCTCTCACCAGCGTCTGAACAAATACCTTTCCTGCCCATGGAAATACTAGAAGAAAGGAAAATATTTTCACCACATGAGTGAAAATTTATTTCAGGAGTTGGGTTTCCTGGTGACCTCCATGATGCACCACATTTGAGAGAAAGCTTCCTTTGGCTGATTAAAGTGAACATTATACATTGAGGTTGCAGGCATTTCTGTGGCATGATCCTTCTTCCTTTGCCTTGACTCCTGTCTCTTTCTTTGTTAGCCATGTGGCAAGCAGCTAGGGATGAAGGAGAAAATTGATTTTGTTTCCATTTGAGTTGGAAGGGGCCTCACCCACACTTTTTTGAACCAATATTCAAAACTGAAACGCGATTACCCTTCGTGGTTCACAAGTCTTTGGATTTTGCAGTGCAGTTCTTCATCCAAACCGTGTGTTCAAAAATGCATACATTAGGGGAAAGGTTGCATTTGTGAAAACAGAAATGCATTATATTGGGTGAAATAGTTTGCAAGAATGAATACATTAAATTGCATACATAAGTGGAGAAATTTGTACTAAAACGCTGACTAATCTGCAAATTCACATTTGCAAAAATGTGTCTTTTGGGAGAAATTTACACCAAAACAGTTCCAAATTTACATGTGAACTTTTAATTTTATGTTATGACAAACGGATGCAGAAATGTGGAGAACTGAGTTTAAGATTGGGGAAAATGAGAAACTGAGGAAAAGTGATGTGGACATATTCACCCATCTCTGATCTAAATTGTTACATGCAAGCCCTTTTTGCACCAGAAACCAACAAAACATTTGTACATCTCCCTGATCTATTTTCAACTGGTTTAGAAGCAGTGGCTGGCTGGCTGGAGATTAGAACCCAGAATCTCTGGAATTTCCTGCCCCTGCTAGCTAAGACTTCCTTTTGGAGTTTAGCTGTGAAGGAAGATATGCCTTATCAAAATCAGCCCTGTCCAGTCTATCTCTTTCATTTGAGCACCTGGCATCCAGCAGAACACAACACCTGGAGCAGCAAAACCAGTTTTTTGTTTTGTTTTTTTTTAAAAAAACCTTTATGAGATAATGATAATAAATACACCCAGCGGGAGGTTTCTTTCTAATCCTCATCTGTCAGCAACTCGTTTATGTGTAGGAAAGGGAGGATTTACATTGTATACATTGAAGAAGGAGGGGAAAGAGACTTACACATAAGTCATGCTATGCTTAAACATGAACATTTAGTTAAATGGGGGGAAACGGAATATGCAAAAATTCATACATACACAGACACGCATACATACGTACATACATACAGTGATAGCAGGAGAGAGCTGGCTTTCAAGTAGAAATCTATAAACCTTTTTTAGCGTTTCAGAATTGCTGACATTTCTGGCATTTATTTACTTTTGGAAGGACTGTGCAGAAGCATTCCAATCTTTTAAATTTTATTTCACGATGGAAGAGAAGATGTGATGCTTTACATGCATGTAGCCCTCACAACGGCCTTGTAAAACAAAGCAATATAATACTCTAGGAGCAGATCAAAGGTCTATTAGCCAAATATTCTGTCCTCACAGTGGCCAACTGGATATCTCTTCTGGGAACTACATAAGGGCAATGGCACTCTCCTGCTGTTGATCATCCTTAGCAATTAACCATAATGGCTATGTTCTTCCTCTACTGGAAGAGGCAACATGCCTCTAGAGTACCAGTCGCTGTGAATTGCAGTCCTCCTCTGAGTAGGACTAATCCTGGCTGCAACTCTTAAATTCCCCTTGGCCACTGGGTTCTTTTGGAGACTTACTGTTCGTGGTCCCCTGTGGCTTGGGTGCATGGCGTCTGTTGACCAGGAGCTGCTCATTCAGTATTGTGAGCCCAATTTTGTAGAGTTCCCTTCCAGTTGAGATCTTCACTCCCTTTTGAACTTCTGGCACTTAATGAAGATTCTTTTTAAAACTGCAGAAGGCTTTTTAATTGAACTTTGATTGTATATTTCAAACTCATTTTTTTCCTTACTGTATTGGGTCTCTCATACCTTGCTTAGAGACGATTGTGATTAAGCAGTATACAAAATGTTAAACTAAATAAACATTTAAAAAAATGAAAACCCACAATCTCTAAGTGGCTTATAGAAAGATAACCAATAAAATATACATATAACAAACCATTAAACAAAAAAACTACAATACCAGAAGAAAAAATGAAATTCTGCTGCAAGAAAACCATAAGAACATATTTTGAAGACATCTCAGGTGTCAGAGGAAATAGTACTTTGGTCACCAGTAATGTGAATTACCGTATTTTTTGCTCTATAAGACTCACTTTTCCCCTCCTAAAAAGTAAGGGGAAATGTGTGTGCGTCTTATGGAGTGAATGCAGGCTGTGCAGCTATCCCAGAATCCAGAACAGCAAGAGGGATTGCTGCTTTCACTGCGCAGCAATCCCTCCTCTTGTTCTGGCTTCTGAGATTCAGAATATTTTTTTCTTGTTTTCCTCCTCCAAAAACTAGGTGCGTCTTATGGTCTGGTGCATCTTATAGAGTGAAAAATATGGTAACTAAATTAGATCAGTGTTCTTCAACCTTGGGTCTTCAGATGTGGATGGGCTACAACTCCCATCATCCTTGACCACTAGGCTAAACTGACTGTGGATGATGGGATTTGTAGTGCACACATTTGAGGACCCAAGTTTGAAGAACACATAGGAGCCAACTCCTAGGAGACGTGGGGGCTTTGGCCAACACAATAAAATATTTGAAGGAGCTGGGCACTCCCAAAGTTGATGGGCATTCCCATTCAAATGGTGTGTGTGCACTGCATCATGTGATCGATTATGCAGGGTGGTGCTTACCTGGGCCTCCACAATATGTTATTCAAGTTGGCACCCTGCTGGACTAGATGATCTTCAAACTATTTTTCTTAAATCCATGGGAAAAACCAAATGAGGGAGTGCTGCAGCACATAGCCCAGGGCTCAACTTCGTTAACTTCATGGCCAATGGTGCAGTTGAACCCAAGTATCTCCAAGCAAAAGACTTCCCCACTCTCAGCTACACCAAGCTGAAGGGAACATACTGGGAACAGTTTTGCCCAAGACAAAGAGAGCCCTAAATAAACACAATTCCACCTGTTACTCCCTCTCAGCTAGAATTTTGCTGACAATGCTCAAAAATAGAAAGAAGAACTTTGCCGCCTGGCTGAACGTGCTTTTCCATGACACTAAGCGTTCTGGCTCCCTTCTTCCCTATCGCTACATCTTGTGGTTTTGTGACTCTGTGCTTAATAACCCCTGATTTACTCGCTACAGAAGCTCCAGCTTTCCTGGCCTGAAATTCCCAAGAACACCCCGAGCACCGTCCCATTCAAAGGCTCTTTTGCTGATCCACTCCTCCCCAGTGATCGTAAGATCAGTCTCCACACCCAAAATCAGGTTTTAACCTTGCGGTTCTGCAATTAGGCAAATGCTCTCACCACCGAAACAAAGGGAAGCTTCTTCTTCTGATGCCTTCTTTTCTTTTCCTTTCTTTTCTGTAGGCGTTGCTTTCTTTCTTGAAAGCACCTCAGGATGTCAGGCCAGCCTTGGCCCTGCCCACAGTACGTAAATCACCACGCTGTGGGGCCCTGTAGAAACCGGCAGGTTTGGGATAGCTTTGGCAGGGTGCATAAGTCCTCCCAGCCAAAAGGAAGTGGTAAACAAAAATTACAGTCAAAATGATTTTAGAGATTTCTTTTAAAATGCTTTGACGCAGGACTCCTCCAGAGTAGGGATGGGCAACGCTGTCAGCTTTGGTTTCTCTCAGGTTCTTGGCACTCTCAAACTCAGCTCTCCTCATTTCCACATAAATTTGTGAATTAAGTCCTCATGAAAACGCACCAGCATTTTAGTGTGAATTTCTCCTGATATTTGCATGCAAATCTGCCTAATATTTTTACATGTTGTTTTCACTCATGTATGCATTTTAAATACATGCTTTAGCCTTGCAAAAGTAGGTGTGAATTTTGAAGGGTATTCAGAAAGTGCAAATTTACATAGGTTTGCCTTTTAATATAAAACAAATTGGACATCCCTCTTAATAATACTAATACTAATACTAATGATGATGATGATGATTTGGGAAAGATTGAGGGCACAAGGAGAAGGGGCCAACAGAGCATGAGATGGTTGGACAGTGTTCTCAAAGCTGCCAGCATGAGTTTGACCAAACTGCGGGAGGCAGTGGAAGACAGGAGTGCCTGGCGTGCTCTGGTCCATGGGGTCATGAAGAGTCGGACACGACTAAACGACAAGAAAGAAATAACAACAACAACAATAATAATAATCCCTGCTCCAGGTGACCTGTTTTTCGAGAATCCATCCTTATTTGCTTGCACAAAGCTTATGCGGAAGTTAGATTACATCCAGCCTTTATCATGTTCATTCTGATTTCTTTATTGGGTGGCTATACAACAATGAACATTTGTCCCATATTAATCCCTGCCAGTTCCAGTGATTGGATGGTCCTGAATGCTAGCGTTATGAGAGGCTACATGAGCAAATGGTACCTGCAGCCCTGAACACTGGAACCAGAGGGAATGACTGAAAAGTGAAAACTGCACATGTGTTAATTTACATACGACTCCTCTTGTGTGTCTGGAATAATCGGCCCTTGCATATCCTAGTGCTTGGTGCTGTGAACCTGTGCTCCATCCGCCCCTTTGGAAAAACAAGTGTGGGAGAGGTCAGGTGAAGGGAAGGTTAATATAACCAGAGCAGCAAATGGTTTGCCTCTTTCCTTTGGCTGCAGTGTTTGTACAAGAGAGCCAAGGGCTGAGAGAGAAGCCTGGAGAGGTCTGAACTGGAAAGAAAAGAATATTTGTGCTGGGTGCATGAGGGCAAATGGTTAAAAGAACGCTTAATCCTTGTGAAAACCTTGCCCTGTGGAGCCTGCCAGCATCTATGACAGTGTGGATTGTGTGCCGGACCCCAACTCAGGTGATGAGTTAAAGCACGCACTTATAAAGGAGTGGATGGCAGGAGTATCCAGTGGCAAAACAAGTCATGGGGGTCGTGCCTTGTCTGTACCATCAACCTTTTCATACCCACTTCTAACCCAAACATGCATCTAGGAACTCACTTCTTAACCTTTTATCAAATATATTTGCATGGAGGAAGTGCTTCTGTTGCAGCTCGCTTTGGTTCAGGCCATGACCCACTAGTGGGTTCTGATCCACCAGCTGAAGACCAGTGAAGCAGACACTCCATTCGCTTCCAAAAGCCTCAGAACAGTCAGCGTGCAAAGCCCGGGGGCAAATAGCACTGCCGTGCATGTAACCCCACCACCAGATAAGCGCTACATAAAAGGAATATCTGGAGGAAGTGCTAGGGGTGTACACAGGCTCCAAAATTCATCTTGTACCTGTGCTTGTTTCTGAGTTGCTCTGCTTTGATCTGCAATGTGGGTTCTCAGCTGCTTTGTATCTAATGCAGTTTTGTGTTCCCCAGTCACTCTTATGGGGGCAGCAATAACTTTTACCCTTTTCGGCCAAAGTGGACATAATTTGCAGGCACAGGGAACCCTCCCAGAGTATGTTAGGTTTACCTAAGAGCAAATCCAGGCATTTTTGTTAAAAGGGATTCACTTTCCCCCGTAGCCCATATTTGGGGAAAACTTTTATTCCGTCAACTAAAACTCCGAAATCCACATAAGTTTCATTGGTTTGGGGTTCCATGAGAGGAGTGGAGTTTGTCTCTTGATATTTGTTACCTTAAAAGGTGCCCAAGTAGCATGCATTCTTGCTTGCACTTAAAAATAAAATAAAAAATAAACAGGTTCATACTGGCCAGTTAGCTTTGATGATGCTTGTTTATGTTTAGAGGGAATGTTCTCCAATAAGTGTTGCAGGGTGTAGGCTGTCCTTAATGCTGTCTGTAAACTACTGAAGAGCCCTGGATATTCCCCCCCCCCCAGCAGAGCAGTCCCCCCCTAATTATTTAAGTTAAATGAAACCCCAAAGCTTTAAAAGCAACAAAAAGCCTCTCTTCCTGCTCTACTTTAACCACAACATATTACAAACTTACAAACAAACAAACAAACAAACAAACAAACAAAATGTTTTATTGCTGTAATTTTATGAAAGTGTGGCCTATTAGAAAATAACAAAATATCAGAGACACAAATAAAACAAAGAGAAATATATTTCACGTTATTTAAAACTGAAGGACCTAATAAGATGCTCCCACAACCATCAGTACAAGAAAAACGTATTTATAGTGCTGGGGAACCTTCAGAAATAGTTCGTTGTTTTGATTCCTCTGAAAACAGTGGCATAGTAGGGAGAAGGCTTTCCGAAGACAAGATGTCAAGCAAAGAGTGGGAACAGATCCAGACCAATAAACAAAGCATCCAATATCTGACAAGTCTAGGGAATCCAAAGGTGTCAATGTCTTGGATGTTAACACTGAGATTTGGGCCCCCTATTGCACAAACCCAAAACAATTCCATAAGGAGTAAGATGTTTATATCAGTCTGCACATGTTTCTGGAGAAACTGTTAAGGAACAAGAGCTGAAGGAAATGAGAAACACATAGCTAGGTCAGAAATGCAGTTTTGCTACTAAGACAATATCTTTCTCCCTGGTCAGCAACTCCTGTATAGCTGGCAAAATCTGGCCTATGCGTAGCTAGCAGCCAAATAAAGGCTCTAAAACATAGTGGAAGGGGCTCTTTGCCATCCAACATGGTCTGATGCTGTCACATGTGCTGGAAGATGCCACCTTGTCTGTGGTGGTCGTGTAAGATAGCAAAAGCATTCTGGGAAATTATTTATAATGGATTGAAAAAAATGTTAAAAATAACTTTTGTTATAAAACCAGAAGCTTTTCTTTTAGGTATAACTGGGGAAGAGGTGCCCAAAGATTAAAAAAACAACAACTATTTATGTATACCACCATGGCTGCCCGAATTGTATATGCCCAAAGATGGAAAGAAGCAGTTCCAATGAAAGACAATTGGCAATTAAAACTGATGGAATACACAGAGATGGCGAAACTTACCAGAAGAATAAGAGATCAAGATGAGAGACTCTGTTTAATAGAATGGGGGGAAATTACTGAATACATGAAGACAAATTGTAAACAATTAAAAACATTAACAGGATTGACATTAACATGAGCAGTAAAAAATAACTTAAAGGGAGTAAAAAGGTTAAATTTGCAAATAGGTTGGAGTTGGCTATGAAGCAAGATTATGATATAAATTAAGGAGCTAACTGCAGAGAGGGGGGAAAGTCAAAGAAAATGTAGGTCAAAAATTTTTCGATTTAATTTTTGTTGTTGAAATGTAAAATGGAACAATATTTTTTTTTAAAAAAAGAAGGTGCCACCTTGTCATTGATGCTGAAGTAAAAGATTCAACTTCCAATCCACTTGACTTCTATACATGATGTGGGGGGGGGCAGGGGGTTATGTGGGCCATTCTGTCCCTCACCTCAGAAAGAGAAAGCTCATCTTGTGATGTCCCTGAACATAACAAATAATGCATGGCATATAATGCAATAGAATGCATCATTTCTCTTTGGCACCTGAATGGAGTTCTTCTGCACACGATCATCTCTCCCTCAAACCATAGAACAGTAGAGTTGGAAGAGACCCTGAGGGTCTTCTGGTCCAACCTCCTGCAATGTGGCAATCACAAGTAGATCATACATGGCAGATGACCATCCAACCTCTGCTTTAAAAACCTCCAAGGAAGGAGTGTCCACCAGCTCTCATAGGAGTCCATTCAACCATCAAACAGCTCTTACAGCTAGTAGTTCTTTGTGATGTTCAGTCGAAATCTTCTTTCTTCTAACTTGAAGCCATTGGCTTGGGTCCTAGCCTCTGGAGCAGGAGAACATAGTGTGTTCTATCTTCTAAATGACAGCTCTTTAGATATTTGAAAATGGCTATCATATTTCCTCTCAGTCTCCTCTTTTCCAGGTTCAACTCCCTCAGCCTTTCCTCATATGCCTTTTTCATCTTGGTCTCAACACTGATCACAGTAACAATAAAATTGGAATAAATTAGTGATGCAACCAGAGTAAAATGGTTATGATAGGTAACCAGTCTCACTGAGTTGTTGTTGTTGTTAAAAAAACTACCAAGAATTGAAATCTGCCAGGTAGCCAACTTCTCATTTAGCTGGCACCTGCACCCTGGGCTTTTTACAAATTTAGCCCTGGATCTGTTTCTGACTCTGAAATATTGGCTTCCATTTTAACTCTAGCAGTGAGAGAATCTTTCAGGCTGTCCCACAACCTGCTTGCAGTGACCTCATGGTACCTTATGACACTCTGCCAATAAAAATAGGGGCATGTTTTGAGAACACTCTAAACCTCACACCAAGGAACACACAGACATTCACACATTATTGCCCATGACTCTATGCTTCACTCCAGGAATGGGAGATCTGTGGCCCTCCAGATGCTACTGAACTCTGACCCACATGGCCAAGGATCAAGCATAGGGTGATGGAAGTTGTGATCAGGCAACATCTAAGTGGGCACATATCATTGGCTAGCAGGGCTCTAATTTTGGGTTTTAATGCATCTTTGATCAGATAAGTTCTTGTACACCCTCCTGAGGTGTTTTGGTTTTTTAAATGAATGGTTGCAGCTAAATGTTTTAAATAAAGTACCGTAAATAACCACTGGTTCATAGTCATTACAACAGGTGCACAGAGTAGGGGAAATATCTATCTCCTTAAGAAGAGAATTCCAGAGAACACCACGAAAAAAGCCCTGCCTCTGTTGCCCACCATTCTAAGAGATCACAATAAACTCTAATTAGGACCCTAATTGTGGACTCTAATTCTGTGCATGCTTGCCGTGTATTCCTTACTTGTATTTCTAAGGAAGATACAGTGGTACCTCGGGTTACAGATGCTTCAGGTTACATACGCTTCAGGTTACAGACTCCGCTAACCCAGAAATAGTATCTCGGGTTAAGAACTTTGCTTCAGGATGAGAACAGAAATTGTGCTCCGCCGGCAAGGCATCAGCAGTGGGAGGCCCCATTAGCTAAAGTGGTGCTTCAGGTTAAGATGCTTCAGGTTAAGAACAGACCTCCAGAACGAATTAAGTACTTAACCCGAGGTACCACTGTACAAAGAAAATCCACCCAGCTCACCCACACTTTCTGTGCAACAAACCTGTACCAGTTTTATTTTTTTTACCACTTCAGTAGACATGGCTTTCCACTTGAACCCTGGGGATTTAGGATATGATGTGGTTGTTGTTGTTTGTTAGTCACTTTTCTTACCAAGTAACTCAAAGTGATTACATTGAAATCAATTTAAAACAACAATAGAAAACTAAAAAATATCAATACAAGGGTAAAAACAGCTATGCCAAAAGGCAGGAATACACTAACAGATCCTTAGCCACCCCCCTTGAACTACAATTCTCCGAACTCCCTAGGGAAAAGGGATGCCTTGTGAAACCCATTTAAGTGTGGGGAATTGATAAGCCATCTCTGTTCCAGCAACTAGCTTGCAAAAGGTGTGTGTTAATCTGGGCCAGACCACAACATTTTGGTACCTGAGGTAGACCCCAAAATGGCGTCCCCCTTCCTGTCAGGGAAGAAGGGGCCAGTGAAGATCTACATCAGGAGCAAGGTGGGGGAGAAAGATCAATGTCAGGGTCTGCTGCCTGAGGTAATTGCCTCACCTTGTCTGGAGGGCAGGGCAGCCATGACGGTATTTTTTTTGGGGGGGGGATCCCAAGTATGCATGGAAACCTAAGATCCCCCCCTCGTGCACATAGAATCATAGAATCATAGAATCATAGAATCATAGAGTTGGAAGAGACCACAAGGGCCATCGAGTCCAACCCCCTGCCAAGCAGGAAACACCATCAGAGCACTCCTGACATATGGTTGTCAAGCCTCTGCTTAAAGACCTCCAAAGTAGGAGACTCCACCACACTCCTTGGCAGCAAATTCCACTGTCGAACAGCTCTTACTGTCAGGAAGTTCTTCCTAATGTTTAGGTGGAATCTTCTTTCTTGTAGTTTGGATCCATTGCTCCATGTCCGCTTCTCCGGAGCAGCAGAAAACAACCTTTCTCCCTCCTCTATGTGACATCCTTTTATATATTTGAACATGGCTATCATATCACCCCTTAACCTCCTCTTCTCCAGGCTAAACATGCCCAGCTCCCTTAGCCGTTCCTCATAAGGCATCGTTTCCAGGCCTTTGACCATTTTGGTTGCCCTCCTCTGGACACGTTCCAGTTTGTCAGTGTCCTTCTTGAATTGTGGTGCCCAGAACTGGACACAGTACTCCAGGTGTGGTCTGACCAGAGCAGAATACAGTGGCACTATTACTTCCCTTGATCTAGATGCTATACTCCTATTGATGCAGCCCAGAATTGCATTGGCTTTTTTAGCTGCCGCGTCACACTGTTGGCTCATGTCAAGTTTGTGGTCAACCAAGACTCCTAGATCCTTTTCACATGTACTGCTCTCAAGCCAGGTGTCCCCCATCTTGTATTTGTGCCTCTCATTTTTTTTGCCCAAGTGCAATACTTTACATTTCTCCCTGTTAAAATTCATCTTGTTTATTTTTGCCCAGTTCTCTAATCTGTCAAGGTAGTTTTGAAGTGTGATCCTGTCCTCTGGGGTGTTAGCCACCCCTCCCAGTTTGGTGTCATCTGCAAATTTGATCAGGATGCCCTTGAGTCCATCATCCAAGTCGTTGATAAAGATGTTGAATAAGACCGGGCCCAAGACAGAACCCTGTGGCACCCCACTAGTCACTCTTTTCCATGATGATGAGGAACCATTGATGAGCACCCTTTGGGTTCGGTCAGCCAGCCAGTTACAAATCCACTGAGTGGTAGCATAGTCAAGACCGCATTTTACCAGCTTCTTTACAAGAATATCATGGGGCACCTTGTCAAATGCCTTGCTGAAATCAAGGTAGGCTACATCCACTGCGTTCCCTTCATCTACCAGGCTTGTAATTCTGTCAAAAAACGAGATCAGGTTAGTCTGACATGACTTATTTTTCAGAAATCCATGCTGACTATTGGTGATCACAGCATTCCTTTCTAGGTGCTCACAGACTGTTTGCTTAATGATCTGTTCCAGAATCTTCCCTGGTATTGATGTCAGACTGACTGGGCGGTAATTATTTGGGTCTTCTCTTTTCCCCTTTTTGAAAATAGGGACAACATTTGCCCTCCTCCAGTCTGCCGGGACTTCGCCTGTTCTCCAGGAATTCTCAAAGATGACTGCCAGTGGTTCTGAGATCACATCTGCCAGTTCTTTTAATACTCTTGGATGCAGTTCATCTGGCCCTGGAGACTTGAATACATCTAAACTAGCCAAATATTCTTGTACTATCTCCTTAGTTATTCTGGGCTGTGTTTCCTTTGCTGAATCATTTGCTCCAAATTCTTCAGGTCGGGCATTGTTTTCTTTATTGGAGAAGACTGAGGCAAAGAAGGCATTGAGTAGTTCAGCCCTTTCTGTGTCCCCTGTTTGCATTTCACCATCTTCTCCTCTGAGTGACCCCATTGTTTCTTTGTTCTTCCTTTTGCTACGAACATACCCATAAAAGCCTTTTTTGTTGCTTTTAACCTCTCTAGCAAGCCTGAGTTCATTCTGTGCTTTAGCTTTTCTGACTTTGTGTCTACACGTGCTGGCTATTTGTTTGAATTCTTCTTTGGTGGTTTCCCCCCTTTTCCATTTTTTGTACACATCCTTTTTTAATCTTAATTCAGTTAAAAGTTCTTTAGATAGCCACCCTGGCTTCTTTAGGCACCTTCCATGTTTCCGTCTCATTGGTATTGCCTGACGTTGTGCTTTTAGTATCTCCCTCTTAACAAACTCCCAGCCATCATGAACTCCCTTTCCTTTTAGTATTGTTGTCCATGGGATCTCACCCAGCACTTCCCTAAGTTTTATGAAGTCGGCTTTCTTAAAGTCAAGAAATTGAGTCCTAGTATGCTTGGCTACTCCTTTCCGCTGTATAGTAAACTTCAGAAGAGCATGATCACTCGCGCCTAATGATCCTTCCACTTCTACCCCACTAACCAGGTCATCAACATTGGTTAGGACCAGATCTAAAATGGCTGTTCCTCTTGTTGCTTCTCCCACTTTCTGGACAATGAAGTTGTCTGCAAGGCCAGTGAGGAATCTGTTTGACCTTATGCTCTTGGCTGAGTTTGACGTCCAACAAATATCTGGGTAATTGAAGTCCCCCATTACTACTATCTCCCTTCCTTTTGCATGCTTGGCCATCTGTTCCAGGAAGGCATCATCTATGTCCTCCGTTTGGCTTGGGGATCTATAGTAAACTCCCACAATGAGGTCTCTGTTATTCTTCTCTCCCTTAATTTTGACCCAAATGCTCTCACTTTGGCTTTGAGGATCTAAATCTTGGATCTCTTCACAGGTATACACATCCCTGACATATAACGCCACTCCTCCTCCTTTCTTGTCTGGTCTGTTTCTCTGAAATAGATTGTATCCCCCCATTATTACATTCCAATCGTGGGACTTATCCCACCAGGTTTCAGTGATGCCTATTATGTCATATTTTGTTTGCTGTCCCAAGAGCTCAAGCTCATCTTGTTTATTTCCCATGCTTTGCGCATTAGTGTACAGACATTGAAGTCCATTAATCATTCCCCCGTGTCTCTTATTTAAGGATTTTTTCCTCCCACCACTAGGTCCACGTGCTGTTTGCTCCATTTGGTCTATGACATTTGGATGATCATCTTCATTAATTGATAGACTCCTACCTTCAGGAGCACTGTCTCCCTCCCCCACATTAGTCAGTTTAAAGCCCTCCTGATGAGGTTTCTGAGATTTTTTGCAAAAACATTTCTCCCAACCGTTGTGAGATGCAGCCCATCACTTGCCAGAAGTCCATCTTCAAGAAACTGCAGTCCGTGATCTAAGAATCCAAACCGTTCCTGTTTACACCATTTGCGAAGCCAGCTGTTCACTTCCACTATTTTCCCCTCTCTCCCTGGGCCACGTCGTTCAACTGGGAGGACAGATGAGATGACAATTTGTGCATTTAGTTGCTTCAATTTCCTGCCGAGAGCCTCGTAGTCTCTTTTGATCTTCTGGAGGCTATTGCTTGCAGTGTCATTGGTTCCCACATGAACCAAGAGGAAGGGGTATTTGTCAGTGGGTTTTATGATTCCTTGCAGTCGTTCAGTTACATCTTGGATCTTAGCCCCGGGGAGACAGCACACTTCCCGAGACATCTTGTCAGGCCCACAGATCACTGCTTCTGTTCCCCTCAGTAGGGAATCCCCTATCACCACTACACGCCTCCTCTTGGGTTTGGTCGGGGTTCTTCCGTGAGCTGTCCGTTCCAAGGTCGCCTGCACATTCCCTGAGGACTGACTTTGCTGCTCGTCTTCATATACCTGATCGACTGTAATGAGGGAGAGATCCTCAAATGGAGTCTGCTCTTCGTCTTCCATGCTAGGGGAGAGGTCCTCAAAGCGATTGTGTATTTCTAAGCAATCAGAGTGAACCCTGGGCCTCCTACTTCTTTGAGTCACGTTTCTCCATATATCTGGCTCCTGTGTTGGTGAACTAGACTCCTTCTCAGGGGAGTCCCCTGTCTCCTCCTTGGTGGAGACGGTGTGCTCTGTTGCTTCCAAGAAGAGCTCCAGCTCTCTAATTCTTTGGAGCGTAGCTACACGTTCCTCCAGTTGCTGGACTTTGTCTTTTAAGAGGGCAATCAACATGCAATTGCTGCAGGTAAAGCTGCCTGCAACCTTTGGCAAGATGGCAAACATTGCGCAGGAATCACAGGCGACTGCAGCTGTTCCCTCCCCTTCCATGTACACACATGCACACGCACACACACACACACACACACTTTGATACTGATGATCTTTCAAACCCAGAGTGGCTGGGGAAACTCAGCCAGATGGCTGGAGTATAACTACTACTAGTAGTAGTCATAGTAGTAATCAGCTATACACAGTTTTGTCTGTTTCTTTCCAAATGGATAGCTTCCCAGTAATATGTTTGGGATCAGAAATCATAGCCAAGTCTGTTGAAAGGAAGGAGAAGGAAGGGCCAGAATAGAATGCTGTGATCTAGGGGGTTGAGAAACCTGGGGCTGGAGGGGGCCGGAGCTGAGGGGAAAGCCCCAGATGGGATCCAAGCAAACAACATGCTCCAAAGCCACATAAGAACTGGGTGTGAAAAGTGAAAGTTGCCTGGGGCAGCTTTGCCGAACGCTACCAGTGCAGTCGATCACCCATGGTTTCACTTGGCAGCATGACAGAAATGTGTTTCCCGCAGGGACGGATGGTGTGCTGAAAGCATCTGACTTGTTGCCACAAAGGATTTCTCTCTTTCTTTTGCTCTGCCTTTGACAATCAAAGAGCCGCCACAGATACATATCACAGGAGTGGACACCTCTTTATGTGGGACACTGTGATGTGAGCCTATGGCAGCGAGGGATAACTCCACTCTGCCTTACAGAAACATCAAAAAGTTTTGAGTGATGGAAGTATACAGCTGGGAGGGACCTCAGTGGTCATCTTGTCCACCCCTCCTGTTCAACTAAGCACAAGAGCCCTCTCACGTTCTGTGGTTTCCAGCAGGCATTCAGAAGCAGCCTTTGACCATGGATGCAGACCATAGCCACCATGGCTGGTAGTCACTGATAGCAGTATTCTCAATAAATTTGTCTAATCCTCTTTTAAACCCATCCAAGTTGGTGGCCATCACTGTCTCCTGTGTCCCAATGATGGTAAGACCCTGTATTCAGAGATAGGCCATCCCACAATTCTTCACACTAGGCAATGCCTTGAAATGTTCGGCCCAAATATGCTTCCCTGCTCTTTTCACCCACTGATTCTCTCTGGAGCAATAACAAATCTGTTCTGGGTTTATGCCTTCACATCTGCAGGTGCTGTTGACTCGATCCAATCTGGGCCAATCTAGGGTTGTCCTCAGCCAGCTCAGCCAAAGCCCAGATCCCAGATCCCACCCACCCAAATCAGCCTGATTCAGTTATGGATGTGGCCAAATCTGGTGCACAGCTTTAGATGAAACTCCTGAATGTGGTATGCCCTCCCAGGAGAGACTTGGTTGGAACCCTCTCTTATGATCATCATACGCAGCATTAAGACATTCCTTTCAGGCTTTTGGTCTGTGCTGGATTGTTGCTCCTGCTTATTTGAAGGTGGTGCCTCTTGTTTTTAATGACTCTGCTCTATGCTTTTAGATTTTTATGATGTTAATTGGGTTAATTGCCATTTTCAGTAGAAGTTATCTCAGGGGCCCTTGTTTGGGCTAAAAACGAAAAGCTAGGTGCAAGTGGTTTCATCACAAAAGAAATGAAAAGGATTCCAGGAACATAGTCATGAGCTGTTCATGAGTCAGCAATGTGAAGTGGGTAGCAAAAAAGGCTAGTGTGATTAAATTTTTTTACAGTTGTTGAGTTCTACTCAGAATAGACCTATTAAAATTATTAGCACTAAGTTAGGTGCATACATTTCAACAAGCCTGCTCTGAGCATTGCTAACACTCTTAGTGGGGTAGGAGAGCTGAAAAGAACTTCACATCTGGCACCCAATACACCCTTTGGTTTCAGATAGTACATGGGAAGATGAGTCTAAAAAGCATGGGACACAAATTTTCACGGCCCTCTAGCGACTATGGTGGCATATTTACCAGAAGTAATGTATTTAGTGTTAACTCTGGAAGTGTATACATGATTCTCCTAGGAAGCTTAGTTTGATCAGATCAAGATTCTATCCGGATTCCTGTGTCCAGTTCTGGGTGCTGCAGCAAAGAAGGATGTGGACAACTTGCAACAGGTTCAGAGGAGGGACAATGAAGATCATCAATGGTATGGAGAGCAAGTCCTATGAGGAAAGGATGACAGAAGTAGGTAGGTAGGAAGATGATAGATGATGATAGATAGATAGATAGATAGATAGATAGATAGATAGATAGATAATAGATGATAGATATAGATGATAGATAGATGATAGATAGATAGATAGATAATGATAGATAGATAGATAGATAGATAATAGATAGATAGATAGATAGATAGATAGATAGATAGATAGATATAGATGATAGATAGATGATAGATAGATGATAGATAGATGATAGATAGATGATAGATAGATGATAGATAGATAGATGATAGATAGATGATAGATAGATAATAGGTAGATGATACATAGATGAATGATAGACAGATATAGATATCTACCTACTTCTTTCCTCCTTTCCTCCTTCATACATATCTATGGTGTGACAAAGTTGAAGTTTGTAGAGGTTTTTTGAACCATGCTAAAAGGAAACCACTTTATGAGGTTTGGACAAGATACAAAGATCTATTAGAACTGAAAACACCATGGTGGATATCACCAATGGAAGCAATATCAGTTAAAAGATTAAACATGAAAGGTAATTGGCCTACATATAGGGAATTGCTAACAGAAATGGATAATGAGTTAAAAATGAAGCCACATGATAAAACAAGTGATAAGTTAACAGCTTGTTTGCAATATCATTAAATAAATGATATATTTTAAAAAGATAAGAGGAAGAATGGCTTTGAGACTTCTAGATCAAAGCTAGAAACTGATCTGTTGGAAGGTAAAACAAAAATCTTATCGAAAATGTATGATTTATTTTTGGAATGGTATACAAAAGATGAAGAGGTTAAGAAAGTAATGATAAAATGGGCAAAAGATATTGGGCACAATGTTCAATTTGAAAACTGGTCAAAATTATGGAATGTTGGAATGAAATTCACCACATGTATGGCATTAAAGGAAATATAATGAAAATGATGTATAGATGGTATTTGACACCAGCTAAATTAGCGAAAATGTGCAGAATGAGAAATAAGAATTGTTGGAAATGTAATGTTAAAGAAGGATATTTTTCATCATATGTGGTGGACCTGTGATAAAGTTAAAGTATTTTGGGAAAGTATTTACAATGAATTAAAAATAATGTTTAGGTACACCTTCCCTAAAAAACCAGAAGTGTTCTTGCTGGGAATGATGGGAGTGGAAATATCAAAAGTAGATCAAAAACTGTTTATGTATGCCATAACGGCAGCTAGAACCTTAATAGGTCAAAAATGGAAACAGCAGTAGTTACCAATGGTTGAAGAATGGCAGACGAAGATGATGGACTATGCAGAACTGGCAAAGCTGACTGGGAAAATCCAAAACCAGAGCGACCAAGCATTCCAGAGAGAGTGGAGTAAATTTATACAATACATTGAGAATCATTATAAAAAAAATCCTTCCAGTAGCACCTTAAAGACCAACTAAGTTAGTTCTTGGTATGAGCTTTCGTGTGCATGCACACTTCTTCAGATACAGTGTATTCTTCAGTGTACACTGAAGAATACACTGTATCTGAAGAAGTGTGCATGCACACGAAAGCTCATACCAAGAACTAATTTAGTTGGTCTTTAAGGTGCTACTGGAAGGATTTTTTTTATTTTGACTATGGCAGACCAACACGGCTACCTATCTGTAATTGAGAATCATTGTACACATATAGAGACACTAGCAGGACTGAGATAAAACTCATAACATTTAAAAGAAGAAAGATTCTATTTGTGATTAAGGTTTGTTAACAAGTTAAAATATATATAGAATCGAGATGTTATAAATGTGTGAAGATAATACCGTGGTACTTCAGGTTACAGATGCTTCCGGTTACAGACTGGCTGACTGACCGATCCCAAAGGGTGCTCATCAATGGTTCCTCTTCATCCTGGAGAAGAGTGACTAGTGGGGTGCCACAGGGTTCTGTCTTGGGCCCGGTCTTATTCAACATCTTTATCAATGACTTGGATGATGGACTCAAGGGCATCCTGATCAAATTTGCAGATGACACCAAACTGGGAGGGGTGGCTAACACCCCAGAGGACAGGATCACACTTCAAAACGACCTTGACACATTAGAGAACTGGGCAAAAACAAACAAGATGAATTTTAACAGGGAGAAATGTAAAGTATTGCACTTGGGCAAAAAAAATGAGAGGCACAAATACAAGATGGGTGACATCTGGCTTGAGAGCAGTACATTTGAGAAGGATCTAGGAGTCTTGGTTGACCACAAACTTGACATGAGCCAACAGTGTGACGCGGCAGCTAAAAAAGCCAATGAAATTCTGGGCTGCATCAATAGGAGTATAGCATCTAGATCAAGGGAAGTAATAGTGCCACTGTATTCTGCTCTGGTCAGACCTCACTTGGAGTACTGTGTCCAGTCCTGGGCACCACAATTCAAGAAGGACACTGACAAACTGGAATGTGTCCAGAGGAGGGCAACCAAAATGGTCAAAGGCCTGGAAACGATGCCTTATGAGGAATGGCTAAGGGAGCTGGGCATGTTTAGCCTGGAGAAGAGGAGGTTAAGGGGTGATATGATAGCCATGTTCAAATATATAAAAGGATGTCACATAGAGGAGGGAGAAAGGTTGTTTTCTGCTGCTCCAGAGAAGCGGCCACGGAGCAATGGATCCAAACTACAAGAAAGAAGATTCCACCTAAACATTAGGAAGAACTTCCTGACAGTAAGAGCTGTTTGACAGTGGAATTTGCTGCCAAGGAGTGTGGTGGAGTCTGCTACTTTGGAGGTCTTTAAGCAGAGGCTTGACAACCATATGTCAGGAGTGCTCTGATGGTGTTTCCTGCTTGGCAGGGGGTTGGACTCGATGGCCCTTGTGGTCTCTTCCAACTCTATGATTCTATGATTCAGACTCCGCTAACCCAGAAATAGTACCTCGGGTGAAGAACTTTGCTTCAGGATGAGAACAGAAATCGTGCTCCGGTGGCGCGGCAGCAGCAGGAGGCCCCATTAGCTAAAGTGGTGCTTCAGGTTAAGAACAGTTTCAGGTTAAGAACGGACCTCCGGGACGAATTAAATACTTAATCCGAGGTACCACCGTAATGTGTTATAAGAAAACCAGAAGACGGGTGGAGGGAAGTCGAGAACTCGGCAAAGCAAAATATTTTATAAAAAGTGTTATGATGTTATAAAATTGTTAAAAATGGAAAATCAATAAAAATACTTTTTTAAAAAAGGATAAAGGAAGTAGGTATGTTCAGCCTGGAGAAGAGAATACTATTGGGGGTGGGGGTGGGGACATAATAGCACTTTTTGAATTCCCGAAGAGCTGTTACATAAAAGAGGGCAAATATTTGTTCTCTGCTGCCCCCAGAGGGTAGATCTAATGGACCTAAGTTACAGGATGGTAGATTTCAGTTTAGCACTAGGAGAAATGCCATACAGGTGGAAACAGTTAAAAAAAATGGAACCAATGACAGAGGGTAGTGGTGGCTTCTTCCTTACTGGAAACCTTAAGCCAAACCTTCTGCTGGAGGATGCTGTAATTATACATTTCCTGCATCAAGCCATGGGGTTGGACTACCTTACAATGCCCAATAAGGGTAAAGGTAAAGGGACCCCTCTCTTATACAACTCTCTTATTCTATGGCGCATATCCTACTCAATAAACACCAGTCTTTAATGCCTCAGTCCAACTCCAGTTGAACTCAGTCCAACTCCAGTTGAACTCCTAAATCAACTAATGGGTTGTAGCTAGTAAGTCCTAATCAGAGAAGACCCGCTGAAATGAATAGACCTATGTTAGTCTCATGGGCATTCATGAAGGTGCAAAAGGAGTGTTAACTTAAGAAAAGCCCTCCTGAACCAGGAACTTCATGTTGATCAGGAACATTGAACACTTGCCATCATTGCTCTTCTTACAATACAACTGCTTCTTACAATTACAACCATTCTTGCTAATAAACCATTTCCCTTTTGTGTGTGTTGTGGGTGGGTGGGAGGGGTGTGACAGTGTAGGCAGCCTTGGCCACACAGAGACCAATTTATTTATGCATTCCTTTGGCACACTCAAGAAGTCACCCAGAACACAGACTTATTCTTCCCGGTTAATTAGAACGTACAACAAGCTTACAAATGTGCCTAAGATTGAGAACGCAGGGCATAATCTAATGAAAATATTGTCACTGAATTAATTTCCTATGTGGTGCCAGAGCTGTGGAATTAAAAAAAGTACACTGGAAATCTTCAGGGACTTGCGGTCAACAGTGCACCATTGCATGTTTGGAGGAAGGCGAGATGGGATTTCAAAAGTCTGCACTTCTTTGGGAAAGGATCTTAAAAGTGTGTGTGTGTGTGTGTGTGTGTGTGTGTGTGTGAGAGAGAGAGAGAGAGAGAGAGAGAGAGAGAGAGAGAGAGAGAATGGGGTCCTTTTAGATCTAAGTTAATACAATCTCCAATCTCTCTCAGAATGTAAGGGCTATGACTCAATGGTAGACCACCTGTTTTGCATGAAGAAGGTCCCAGGTTTAACTTCTTTGTGCAGTGCACAGTTAAACTTTGGAACTCACTTCCACAGGAGGCAGTTATGGCCGCCAACTTGGATGGCTTTAAAAGATGATTGGACAAATTCATAGGCTGCTAGCCACAATGACTACGCTCTGGCTCCACACTTTGGAGTCATTAATACTTCTGAATACTCATTGCTGGAATTCATGGGAATAGAGAGTGCTCATGTGCTCAGGTCCTAGAGCAGGGGTGGAGAATCCTTTTTCAGCCTAAGGGCCACTTTCCCTGCCAGTCAACCCTTTGGGGGCCACATGCCAGTGATGGGAAGAGTGGGGCCAAGGAGCAAGGTGGACGAAGCAACAAGTGCAAATTTTAACTTCATACATTAGGCTGATTTCTACACCCACACACCCCTCTCCACCAGAAAGTAGCAAGCTGACCCCATTTCTGTGAATTTAAAGTGTCCTTGGGAGCACATGAGAACTACCCCTTAATTCTCACACACCTGCCTCTGAGCTTTTTCACTTTGTAAGAAAGCCAATTAGCCTAGCAAGGTCTTTTTAAAAAACAACAACAAAAAAACGAAAACACAACCTAGAGATTAAAAGGTTATAATTGGGAGAAAACTCTCATTAGTGTCATTAGGAGGAGGAGGCTGGGGGTGGGGCATTTGGGCCTCATCTCTGCTGGCTTCCCATCATCTGGTCTATCTGTGCCTGAGGATCCCCTAGCAATCCTGTAATTTCCTCTTTTCTCAGTACATAGTATCTCATGGTGTTCAAGCAGGAATTCTGGTTATGCTTTTAAACCTCAACCCTATAAAGCAGATCTCCGTGTGCGTGTAGCGAAAGGGTAAGAACAAGAAAGCAGGCCATTGTCCTGATGAGTTTACAATCTAAAACCTGACACAGGGAAAGCCTGTGGAACTCCCTTCCTCAAGAAATCGTGATGATGACCACTAACGTGGATGGTTTTTAAAGAGGATTAGACAATTCCATGGACAATAAGGCTAATAATGGCTACTAGCCACAATGGCTAGGTTCTGCCTCCATTGTTGGAGAATTTGAATACCAGCTGCTGGGAGTCAGAAGTAGAGAGGAAGGGCTATTGGTGCTCAATTCTTGCTTGCAGGCTTCCCATTGGGGCATCTGGTTGGCCATTGTGAGAACCAGGTGCACCAACTCTAGGGGGGGTCAAAGTGTCTTCAGCCCTCTGAATATTTGTTGGAAGGGTGCCAGACCCCCTCAATGTTGAAGGGGCCTGGTGCATGGCTTCGGTGGCCGGCTCCTCCAGAGCATTCGGCCTTCTCCAGTCTTGGGGTCAACTTGGTACCTCTGGTGAGAACAGGATTCTGTACTAGATGGACCACTAGCCTGATCCAGAAGTCATTGTCCATCAGAGGAGACAATACATGACTTTGTGCGCCAATGTTGTCTTTCAGGTCAAGGCTCAGGTCATATGCTCCCTGTAGCCACTATTAATTCTATAATGCAGGTATGGGGGGGGATGTATGACCCTCCAGTTGATGCTGGACTACAAGTCCTATCATCCATGACCATGAATTGTGCTTGCTGGGGCTGATAGGAGTTGGAGTCCAACAACATCAAGAGGGCCATAGCTTCCCCATTCCTGGTCTGGAATGAACGCAAGATGCAGGGCATGTTTTCAACTGTGACATGAAGAAGGGATTTCAAATCTTTGACATTCCTCTTCTGAACATGGGGAGCAGGGACTTTGAAGTTCAACAAAATCTGGAGGGACACTGATTTCACCAACCTGCTCTAATAAGTCACTCAGGCTACTAAACACTTTTGTCTGTAGGCAAACATATAAAACGAGCCTCCTGGATCAGGCCAAAAGCTCATCAAGTCCAGCATCCTGTTCTCCCATCTGGAAAGCAGCAAGCAGGATTTGAGCACAAGAACTCTCTTCCCTCCCATGGTTTCCAGAAACTGGTATTCAGAAGCGTTACTGCCCCTGAACTTGGAAGCAGAGCGAAGCCAATGTGGCTACTAGCCATTAATAACCTTGCCTTCATGAACTTGCCCAATCCTTTTTCAAAGCCATCCATCTGATGTCCATTACTGCATCCTGTGGTGGTGAGTTCCATAGTTTAACAATGTGCTATGTGAATAAGTCCTTTCTTATATCCACCCTTTATGAAAGCATTTTAGCATGCTATTTATTGATCTCTGTCATTATGTTTCATGTTGTAAGCCACCTTGATATACTTTATTAAAAGTGCAGATGATAAATCTTTAAAGACACAAAGAAACAAATAAATAAATAAAAGCCAGGTGACGGGCACATGCGTTTGTGTGCAAGGCAGCACTTGTTGTGAGGCCCTAATCTTCTCCTTTATTGATAGGGATCTGACAACACAGGTGTGAAAGAAGGTGTCAGAACCAGCACGTATCACTGAAGTAATCAGATTAACCGTAAGTCATACCTTGACAATCAGGCAGCCGCTGGCTCGGCTGGTGACCACGGAGCCAAGTTAGCCCAGGCTTACTGAGTCTCATTGGTTCAGCACTGCGGATATCAAAGGGCCAAGCACTGGTGTCTGGCTTCTCAATATGTGCAGGGGAATGATAATCATTACCTGACTTGTACAGACACATAACCTAGAGGAATGGGAGAGGAGGGTGTATTGCAAACAGGAGGGTGTATTGCATGCACACATCATGTTCCTCATGGTAATTACCCATGAATGCTGGGAACCTCTTCTTTTGGGAATCAAGGCTCTTGGATGATGCCCAGGTGTTGATCCTGCTTGCCCTAGAGGAAAAAGCAAACCCAGGTTGGGGGTTTATACATTGGCAAAAAGCATGTGGCAACAGTGTGCTCTGGCTGCTGCACTGTGGCATTCTGGCAAGATTGCACATGCCAGTGGGCAGAGAGCAAATTAAGTGTGCAAAAGTGTGGAAACCAGGCTGAAGTTTCAGGCTGAATCGTGCATGCATTCAAATCTCTAGAAGAGCTTTGGTCAGTTTTGCCAGGGGTTTTTACAGGCCAGAGATGGGGGAACCTCAGAACTTGAGGACGAATGAGGGCTTGCTATTTGGCTTTTGGGACTCTCTCCAGGCCAAACCCCATCCCCCTGACCACACCCTCACTGAGTGCTTTTGCCTGGCTGCAATACGGCCTTGAACTGTGATGATGCCTCTGGTCGCCTGGAGTCGTGTGTGTGTCACAAACAAAACACCTCTGATTTTTGCATGGCTGGAATTGGAATGTAAGCACCTGCCTTATACTGAGGCAGACTCATGGATCAATATAGCTTAATATTGTTTACTCTGACTGGCAATTTAGGAAGATGTCTTTCTCAGCTCTATCTGGAAACACCAGGGGTGTGACCTGGGACCTTTTGCATGCTATGTCCCTTTGTAATAGTCCCATCCATTTCTTCCACTTACTTTTGTATCTAGTCCCACCCACTATTGGTATCTGTCCCTCATGGGGTTGCCCACAAGGGAATGTGGCCCTTGGGCTGTAAAGGTTCTCCATTCCTGTCAAATAACATCAAAGAAAGACCTTTTCATAATAGGGTTGCGATACGCCTGGGGAAACCCAGACATGTTCTCTTTTGGGGGGCCAACATGCCCATCTGCGAGGATTTTTACATTTTTAACGAAAATGTCTGGGGTTTTCTTTGCTTGGGAGCAGCTGGGGCTTGGGCTGCTCTGCATACCATTGCTGCTGCCAGCCTGAGCTGGGGAAAGAGGCGTGTGGGCACAGCAGCAGCACCCGTGCCCATGCACCTCTTTCCCTTGCTTGGGCTGGCAGTGGCTCAGGTTGTCCTCTTCAAGATATGGCAACCCTATTTTATAATAATACAAAGGGAATACCAGATGAAGCTTTAGGAGCCAGTGCATTCTAAGTAGGGCTTTTTCCCAGCTGGAACTCACTGGAACTCAGTTCCAGCACCTCTCACGTGGGTGCCATTGCCATTCAAAGAGAATGAGGGAGGTGTGAGTTCTGGCACCTCTTTTTTTAGAAAAATAGCACTGATTCTAAGTAAAATTATCTCTGTTTTCAGGTGTAGAATTTAGTCTTCAACACACGCTGCAAATTGTTTCATTAAAGAACAAGTTACTTTTTCAAAAGGCTGTAAAAACATGTGAACCATACTAGGAAAATGCTCAGAAGACAGGACATTCTAAATCAAGATGTTGCACCTTTTTGGCTCCTACTCTGGCAGGTCAAATTTGACAAGTGGACACAACTGCCCAGCTGTCAACCACCTGATGCCACTTCCCATTGCCAGTGCCTATTGGGATCTCACCTTAAGGCTCGCAAAGGTGCATTGGAAACATGTTTCTACCTGCCCTGCAGCTGAAGCAGATGGGGGTGTGGTTTGGGAATAATGGTCTCATGGGCCCAATTTGAACCCCCTCACAGGCCAGATTTGGCCCAGAGGCTGGATATTTTCTCACACATGGTCAAAATAAATCTATCTGCATTCTGAAATAGTACTGCACATTCAAAATTGGTCTTAGTACATTGCATGATGTGCTGAAAGCCTTCACTTTTTTATTACAAAGAAGAGCCCTTTGTCCTTAAGGCTGTGAAGATTGGCCTGAAGGTATATGAGTTATGCTAGGTAAAACTTCTGAAGACAGAGCATCCTAAGTTAGGTTTGGTACCTGGCACAGAATTCAATATGCAGAGGACCTTAGTTATTCATTACAACTGCCCCACACCCCAGCTAGATCTCTAGGCATGAAAGGGGGCTTGGGAGCATGCAAACAATCCAAGGAGAGATCAGATATGAGCAAAGAAGTGGGGGAAGTTTGTAAGGGATTTCTAGCAGTCAGTTGGGGAGACCTCACCCTACACCCTCCCACCCAATGAACAGAGCTAATAATGCAAAATAAATGCCTTTTGAGTTGCATTATTTATACAGACCTAATTTTAATTCTTAAGGAAATTCCATTCTGAAGGAAATCAGCCTTGAGTGCTCACTGGAAGGACAGATCCTGAAGCTGAGCTCCAATACTTTGGCCACCTTATGAGAAGAGAAGACTCCCTGGAAAAGACCCTGATGTTGCGAAAGATGGAGGGCACAAGGAGAAGGGGACGACAGAGGACGAGATGGTTGGACAGTGTTCTCTAAGCTACCAGCATGAGTTTGACCAAACTGAGGGAGGCAGTGGAAGACAGGAGTGCCTGGCGTGCTCTGGTTCATGGGGTCACGAAGAGTTGGACACGACTAAACGACTAAACAACAACAACAATTTTAATTCTCTTTCATTCAGCTCATCCCTGACTACAATGCTATTTATTTAGTACATCAATCTCCCACCTTAGATCTGTCATGGAGCTTGAGATGGAGAGAGAAACAGTTCAATTCACATTTAAAAGCATACCTAATATGTGCTTTATGAAACCAGTTTTGAATCAAAAGATGGCTGTTTTGAAATTTGCATTTTCTGAAATTTGCAGTGCAGTTCTCCAGGCAAGTAATGTGTTCCAAAATGTACATGCTATGGTCAAGCGTGCATAAAAAATGCACAGATTGATGCACTTAACATAGACTTATGCATTACATTAGTGAAAATGGTTTAGCAAAAATAGTGTACATTAGGCTAAATTGCATGCAAAAATGGTATATATTCGGTTATTATTTGCAGCAAAATGATGACTTTTTAAAATAAAAACATTCCAAGTTGAGATGGGAATGTGGAGAACTGAACTGAAGAATGGTAAAATGGAGAGAAACTGAAATTAACATTTCCATGCAGCCCTGCATGAAATTCATGTAGATTTCCAACTGGTCTCTCATACGTCCAGGCACTGGGCAGACCCAGACCAACTTAATTGCAGCAAATATGTCATTCAGACATGTTTCCAGGACAAGTAAGGCTTGTGTGTTTTCTGCTCAGTACAGTCCATGCCAAATCTTGAAGAATGCAGTTTTGCAAACAGGGACAATGGAGAAATGTGATTCAATTCACATTTAAAGATAACCCAACTTTGTTTGCACTTTCCAGAATGAGGCACTAACTACAGCATAGCCATATTTCAAAATTTGCTTTGCTCCAAATGTAGCAATGCAGTTCTCCAGCCAAGGATCATGTACAAAATACATACAGATGTGTACAGAAATGTCTGTATAGGGGTAAAATATAATATTTTAATGTAGTAACCTATCCTGGGACCTTAGAGTGAGGAATTTAAAATAATAATAATAGGCACGAGATTAGGGGAAAGCACTGTGGGGGGATTGTATATTAGGCAAATATTGCAATTAAATGCAGATTAATTTTCAAGAAGACTGTTTCTTTTTGTAAACTGATATGGAAAAGTGAACTGACCTCAAGATTGGGGAAATGTACTGAAATTGTCAGATTTCACCATCCCTAGTTGCAAATTTACACTGGGCTCACATGCCTTTATATTAAGCTTGTGGGTGATGGGGTACCTAGCTCCCTTTCAGACCTCTCACTCATGAAGATAGGGATTAAACAGACAATCAGGCTCACTGATCAAGTCTCTCCCTCACCCCCCCTTTCATTGCAGTGGGTCTAGCTTTGTTTTGTTTTTTGCTTAACCTTCCAGATGAACAGAATTGATTTTTCATCGTTATTTGGGGTGACAGCCCTTTTTGCCTCGGGCTGGTGTACCTCTGAGCAGCAGCCTGGCTGATAAAAGGGGTGGAGGAAAATGAGTGGGCATCCTAGGAATTAAGATAAGGCACTAGCAATTAAGACAGATCTTCTGAAAGGGTGATTCGACTCTGCATTCAAGGATAATCTGATTTCCCAAGATGCTCCCAGTGAGGAAGGGGAATAGAATACTCAGGTGCACCACCTCAGCCAGGGTATTTTTCCTCATCTCCAGACATTTTCTCCCATGTGTTTTGCTTTCAAACTACCCTTCCGTTTGTGCACTACAGCTGTAGGGTGTGAATCAGTCTTCATTCCCAGCAAGTTGACACCGAAGAAATAAACACAACACCAACAACAGGATGCTGCTGATTAATCATTGTTGGAGCTCAGTCTCATTTATGTCTTCTCCTTCCCCTTTTTTCATACCATTAAGGTTGCCAACTGACCCAAGAAATAACCATCCTGGCCTGGTCTTGTGCTCTCCTAGGGCACGATATGATACATTCAATAAATAAATATATCATGCTTGTTGATCAATACGCAGGAGCAGAGGTCTGCCATCCAGGTGGCAGCCTTGACATCAATGGAGCTGGGTATATTTATCCTGGAGAAGTCTGAGAGGTGATATGACAGCCATCGTCAAATATCTGAGAAGCTGCTACTCAGGTGATGAAGCAAGCTTGTTTTCTGCTGCTTCAGAGTGTAATACATACCAATGGAATCAAATTACAAGATTGGAAATTCTGACTAAAAGTTAGGAAAAGGTTGGATGGTCACATGCTAGAGGTCCGTTGGCTGTGATTCGTGGATTGCAGGGGTTTGGATGAGATGACACTTGAGGTCCCTTCCAACTCTATAGTTCTATAAGTTCTTCAAGGTTCTCAATTGACCACCAAAAATGAGGCTCAGGCTCCCTGAGTCTCCCCAGATTTTGCACTATTGGCCTGATCTCAGCTTCTCCAACTATCTGCCCAAACAATTTGAGGATTCTACCTTCCACCAAGTCAGTAGTCTGGGAAGAGGGCTGTGTATCAGGAGCTGCCTGGTTCTCCTGACCTGGATGTTTCCAGTTGCTTTGTTCCTGGTTCTGACTGGGGTGGGGCATGCTTCCCAGAAAGAGTATGTTAACTGGCACAGGGCTGATGCTCAGCAGCCATTTCTGATATTTTGAATCATAATGCCTTTGTATTAATTGTGTGATGAATTATATAATTATATAAATATTTAATTATATAAATAAATTATATATAAAATTATATAAATAAATTTAATTATATAAATAAAGCCTTATTTATAGGCTGTTGGGCTTTTGATCTGATTGTTTGCTAATTTGCATTGCTTTTGCTATGCTTGTGTGCTGCTTTGAGCTCAGCATTATTGCTGGAAAAGCAGAATGCAAATATTGCTGTAAATCAAATCTAGAGCAAGGCAGCCAAAACTGCCACTGACATTGACTATCAATGTGAAGAACTGTTAAGCTGAATAACTTGTGCTTGAGCATGCCTTTTCCCTCCTCCCTCATGTCAGGCCTTTCTAGATCCTCAGCCTTAGGACTAGAAACATGGATTTCTGTAAGTTTCTCTGTGAGACTACTCCATCCAAAGGGCAAGGTATAAATTCTGTCTGTAAGCCTTGTTCTGGGCTCAGCTCCTCTTGGGACACCTTTGCCTGGGGTGTGTAGCCTAGATGAGCTGCAATAGAGGGTACAGTTCTGCCCACATCATAGCGAATACAAGCATTTATAAGGCTCCCCCCCCCCTGAGTTTGGGGCCATTTGACCGTACAAGCTTCTGCTCACCCACCCTCAAGTTAGAGCCTTTACCATGAAATTTGGGTCACTGGTTGAAAATACAGTGGTACCTCTGGTTATGAACTTAATTAGTTCCAGAGGTCCGTTCTTAACCTGAAACCATTCTGAACCTGAGGTACCACTTTAGCTAATAGGGCCTCCCACTGCTGTCACACCACTGGTCTGCGATTTCTGTTCTCACACTGAGGTAAAGTTCTTAACCCGAGGTACTATTTCCGGGTTAGTGGAGTCTGTAACCCGAAATGTTTGTAACCCGAGGTACCACTGTACCAGAAAGGATATTTTTCCTCCTCACCTGATTTGCAGTTGGTTGGGGTCCCCCCTCCCCTTTCCTACAGTGAAAATTATGACTTTCTGTTGTTAGGCAGAAGAATGTTGTGTTTGTATACTGGTCAAAATGGCACTGGGCAGGATCAACATGGTAAAGAAGGGCTCCCCATAAGGGACCTGAGGTGGGGGGGGATTGACCATGGCACCCTCAAGCTCAGGTTGGTCTCTGCCAGGCTGGCATCCTCACCCCAGTCACCCAGCAAGAATTTGCCAGCTTGATGTGTTATTTGACAAAGTTCATCTCTGGCCAACCCCAGCAGATCCCATTCCACCAGCACTGGGCGAGTGGAACGATGAACTGTTCCTGGCCCTACTGCCATGCCAACCATTACCCTACCTGCGGCCTGCTCTTTTTCATTCAAATACCTGGAGCTCTATATGCCTGCCATAAGCAAGTAAAAGCCCTCAAAGCCATCTCAACTCATATGAGCATGTACCTGGTCAAACAACCTGTTGCTTTAAACATGCGCCCAAATCAGCAGGTAAAAATGGTCATGGCATGTAGGTAAATTTGATCATCTACTACAGGGGTCAGGAAACTTTTTTAGCAGGGGGGGGCGGTCCACTGTCCCTCAGACCTTGTGGGGGTCTGGACTATATTTTTTTTGGGGGGGGATGAATTAATTCCTATGCCCCACAAATAACCCAGAGATGCATTTTAAATAAAAGGACACATTCTACTCATGTAAAAACACCAGGCAGGCTCTACAAATAACCCAGAGATGCATTTTAAATAAAAGGACACATTCTACACATGTAAAAACACGCCGATTCCTGGACCGTCCACAGGCCAGATTGAGAAGGTGACTGGGCTGGATCCAGCCCCCAGGCCTTAGTTTGCCTACTCATGATCTACTAGCTATTTTGACTCAAACTGGTGGTAAAGGCATAAGAGCTGGCACTGGGGTGGGAAGGGGTTTACGGGGGAGCTGACAACTTCAGATGGGGAAAAACCCAAGATCCTTCAAAATTTGCTCTTCCCAAAATTTTGCAGTAATGTGTACCAAAAAAGTGCATATACTTGTGTAAATAAATCCATATATTTGTGAAAATAATATATCAAATGCATTATATATGGGGAAATGGCTTTGCATGTTAGGGAAAATTGCATACAAAAAAAGTGTAAACTAGGAGAAAATCACACTGAAATGCTGATGAAATTTCCTGAAGACTTCAATTTTTTATTTTTCGCAAACTGATGTGGCAGTGTGGAGAACAAAGGCAAGGGAAATGAGAATCTGAAATCAACAAGTTTACTCATTCATAGAGAAAACCTTAAATATAATATTTAAGAATGATTTTTTGTAGAACTTAGTGCCCCAATGGTTCAAATTCTACATGGAGGTGGTGGGGATGAGCCAACATACACCCACTTACCTGCTTTGACTGGCTTACTGTTCTGTAAGGACTCATGCAGATCCATAGCCCAAGCTGGGGTCCATTGTCACTAGAGATGTCAGGAATTGAACAGAGAACTTCCTGCACACCAGTGAGTGATAAGTGTCTTTTTCATTGTGAAATGCAGTGAGTGGGTGGAGGGGAATTCACTCCAAAAGCAACATTCCATTTCATTTACAGGTAGCTTTTATTTACAAATATACTGAAGTGTTTCGTTCTCTTTCTCTCTTGTAGGAAAAACAAACACAAGGTCTAATAATCACATCGTTTAACTGCCAGTTGACAGCGGCAGAGATGGGGGCGGAGTGTGAAAGTTGGAAGGGGGGGACGACCAAAAAACCAAAATGAAGCCCAACAAAAACACTAATAAATAATTTAAGAAAGGGTAAGTCATTAAATAAAAAACAAAATGTCCAATCTGCAACCTTGATGTTGGTGGGAGAGAACCAACAGAGCTTGGAAGGGGTGCGGGTGGGGTAAGAACTATGTCTGAAAGGGGAAGTGGCCTACGGATGGGAGACCATATTAAGAATCATTAGCATCAGCATCATTATCTTACAAGTTAAACAAACTGGAACAGCTACAAAATACTACATTTTGGTAACATAAATACAGAATATATAAATATACAAGTAATGCAGCCATATGAGCTAAAGAAAATGTGTGGTGGTGGTGGGGAGGTGTCCCCCCCCCTTTTCTAAATTATTATTTATGATTCAAAGTTTGCTGTTCAAACTATTGATGAAAGGTGGAAACCCAGTTGGATCTCTGAGCTTGGTGGAGTCATAGCCTGTCAAGGTTTCTCAGCAAATGCTTTCATTCTGTTAAAATCACAGAATCCTTGCAGAGATGGAAGAAACCCCCAGGGTTGTCTGATCAAGCCCCCATGCAATGGAAAACCACAGCCAAAGTCCAGCAGAAAGGTGAGACTACTAGAGTCCAGCCTAAACTGTTTTGGTGCTTCTCCCATCCTGTTAATTCATATGGGTTCTACATAAGCTCCATTGAAATGATGGGGAGCTGCAAAGGAGCATGCACATATGTGTCCATTCATTTCAATGGGACTTCTGTAGAAGAAAGCTTTAAGTGAATAATGTCCATGGATCAGAGTTGTCTGTTGCCCTTAATAGCACCTAGGCAACTGCCTGACTTCGAACCATTTCTGGTTCAACAAAGCAATTTCTATACAGGAATACCTCTGACAGTCTTCTTGTTTAAATTCATCCATGGATTTTTGGAGTTCTGGGATTCCCTGGTCCTATTTCTAAAATGGAATGGATGCATTAGGAAACCTCCACTGATTCCTGTTTTCTTTTTGTTTCTGAATTTTGTACTTTGCATAAACCTGTTTCTGCAGCTTTCTAGGTCTTTCATCACCTTTCCCCATTCCGATACTTCCAAATTACATATTCACACTGATAAAACACTGCAAAAAAGTGCAATCTTTTTGTGATTCAATACATGGATGCATCAAGGTAATTTTTGCACAGTTTTACTTCTGTGCATTGATAAAAGATTGCAAAAAGGGTAGAGACTGAGATGTGACTGTATGTATGCTTATATTCAGATCCTTTTCATGTAGTGTTTTACCAGTGCTCCATATTAGAGGGCTACATATACACAGTGATAAAACACTGCAAAACAAAAACAAAACACCCAACACTTATCAAATAAAACATGCAATCAAATCCAGGTTGCTTTTTTGTATTTTTATCAATGCATACATGTGCATTGTTACACGGGCAGCGGAGACAGTGGTGCAGGACTTTCTGGCAGAATCCTATGGATCCACTCAGCAGGATGAACAGGAGGGTCCCCAGGGCTGGCTTACCACATTTTGAAATCTGTGAAGTCATGCACATTGCAGTCTAGAAGGATGCTCCTTGTAAGACCATTAAGGTTGCATCTACCCCATGCATTTAAAGCATGTTTATAGCACATGGCTTACCCTTAAGAATCCTGGGAATGATGAGTTTGTTAACAGTGCTGGGAATTGTACTTCTTTGAGGGGTAAACTACAATTCCCATTTGGGGAGCATGTAGTTTATGGGGTGGGTGTCACCTATGTCCAGAGGTTAAAATTACCCTAACTCTCCCACTGAAGAAAAGGAAGCAAATTAACTGGACACAGCAGTAGAATGCACATTCTAATTCAGGATATATAATTCTGAGTTAAGGCAGAATTTGGCTGAAGGAAGAACAACAGAAACCCACAGAATGATAAAGGAACCAGGGGTTGCAGGTGAGGGAGAGCACCCTCTCTCTCCTATTTCTGAAGGCGGATACATTTTGGGAAGCAGTTATGTATATATTGAAATAAAGGTCTCCAAAGGCTAATAAGGGGCTCCACACACCTAGTCTTTAAACAAATTATTGGAGACTGAAGACTATGTCAGGGTGGTGGTCTCAGAGGGACACATAAGACATCATTCTATTCTATTCTATTCTATTCTATTCTATTCTATTCTATTCTATTCTATTCTATTCTATTCTATTCTATACATTGCTTCTTTGTGCTTCAGGGAGGGGGAACTTCAAAGGGTGGAACTTACCCCTTTTTTTAAAAAAAGGAGAAAGAGAGAAGATATTTGTTTGTTGGGATTGAAAACATGAGGATTGGGTGTAGAGAACCCCAAGAGATTACAACATCTAGGAACTCTTGGAAGGTTCTTGAGGTGGTTTCAGTGCCTGAATGCCTTTTGACCTGCCACTATCCCTCCTCTTTGACTGCTCAGATTTTCTGCTTGGAGAGGGATCCCTTTTGGTCTTAGCCCATGAACCAACCAGAGCTCCCTGCTATTATGGCAATGCTCAAAAATAAAAAAATAAAATAAAAAGACACCTTGCTTTGCCGCAACAATGACAAGCAAAGTCTGCACCACAGAAAAACATTTTAGGCTGGTGAGGTGTCCTAATCCACAGAGAACATATATCCATTTGCAGTGGCTCCCTGTTTGTGGAATGTTCTCCCCAGGGAGGCTTCCCTGGTGCCCTCATTATACATATTTAGGCGCCAGACAATAATGCTCCTCTTCAACCAGGTCTTTGGATGATTAATATTCTATGTCTTTTTTAATGTGTTTGTGGGATGTCTTTGTTTGCTTTATTTTTGTCCTTTCTTTTATTATATATTTTGTCTTTTTTTTATGCTGTGAGCCACCCTGAGAACTTCAGATGAAGAGCAGTGTAAAGATTTAATTAATAATCATCATTATAATATTTAAAGGTCTCCTTTATTTGAAGGGATTCTCTGTCTAAATCAGATGGGAGAGCATCAGGGGGCCATCAACAATGAACACCTAGACAGCTGACCAAGCAAGCACACAGATCACCTGCTCACAGTTTCCCCTGCTAGGGTGAGAGGTACCACATTTCCATTTAAATTATAGCCCTTTTTCTAAATTTGGTTTATGCATACAAATTATGCATATACAAATACAATGCAAATCTGTGTCCTCTTTTATCCTTTTGAGGTGTGAGTGATTCCTCTTTTTTGGAAATACATAAAGGGACACTTTATTTGCCCTGCACAGGAGAGGCAGGTTTACAGGTTTTCCATCTGTATACTAACCATGGGTTGTACACCAAACTAATTTCTACTCAAGTAGAGTAGAGCTATAGAAATTAATAAACCTAAATTAGTCATGCCCATTAACTTCAATGGATCTACTCTATGTCGGACTAGCATTGGATATAACACTAGAAGCCTGGTATGGGGAACCTGTGGCCTTCCAGGTGCTGTTGAACTACAACTCCCATTAGCCCCGGCAAGCATGGCCAGTGGTAATAGGATCTGGTAGTGCAGCCACATCTGGAGGGCCTGCTTATAACTTAAGGACTTTGCTAGGGGTTTTCAATTCCAGTATTTAGGATGCCTCCAGCATCCTAAGTATAAGCTGCTTAAAACATTTCAACAAGGTGTACAACTGGATCTGTTTCAGAGAGTTCAAGTTTTTAGAAACAATATATATCTCAGAAATGTAAGCAAAGCAAGATTCTTAGCCTCAAATTAAACATGGTGTCAGTGTCACCATGAATTCATTTTTGGCATAGTAGACTCAAATGTTTGGGGAGAAACACCTAGAATATGGCTCCTAACACCCTCAGACACAGGTGAGGAGAATGTGACCTTACAGATATTGTCAGTGAACAACTCCCTGACCACTGGCCATGCTGGCTAGGGGGTGATGAGAGTTGAAGACGAACAGCAACCGTGAAGCCACTGGTTCCCTATCCCTGGTCTAGAATGAACACAAGAGGAAGAGCATTTTTTAGACATGACACTAAGAATGGCTTTCACATCCCTGCTGCATTACCTGTGCTCTAGAACAGAGTGTTCTTTTAAAAAAGGAAAATTCAAATATACAATCCAATGGATGTGGCTCATTCCTTCCATTTACAAATGCAGGAAATTCAAAGTTCTCCACAAATAGAAATAGTGAGGGAGGTCCACATGGAAGAACATCTGTTCAGTTGTGGACCAATCAAGCGACCGGATGCTGTTTACATAGGGCAAAACCGGGGACTTGCCCTCCAGATGTTGTTGGATGCCAACTCCCGTTAGCCCCAGCCACAATGGGCAGTGGTCAGAATGGATAGTGCCTAGGAGGCAACATATTAGTCCCCACTGACATATGGGAATACTGCATGTCAAATTTGTTTTATCTGGCCTAATAGGTATGTCTTCCTACAAAATCCTGGGGTAGGTCTCTGGATCTGTGGCCTCTCTGACAAAATACAATTTCCAGAGTTATCTCAGGACGCGGAATGACTATTAAGCTACTTGATGTATTATTAAACTAGTCAGTGGCAGAACATCTGCTCTGCATTCATAAGGTCCCTGGTTCAATCCCCAGCATCTCCAGGGTATGCTGGGCATGTAACCCTGCCTGAAACCCTGCAGAGCTGCTACCAATCAGTGTAGACAATACTGAGCTAGATGGACCAGTCGTCTCACTCAGTATGAAGCACTTTCTGATGAACCTGTAGGTACCAACTCTCAACAGTAGTGGAGAAGTTGACATAACTTTATGCTAAAAGGCAACTTTCTTCCATTCCTCATTCTGAGTCCCAAGTGTCCGAGGACCAGGACATTTGCAAAAAAACCAGAATGCTTGTTTACAAAGCCATTGTACTACCAACCTTACTATATGCTTGTGAAACCTGGACCACTTACAAACGCCATCTCCAACTCCTGGAAAGATCCCATCAATGGTGTCTCCGAAAATATTTACATATCACTTGGGAAGACACATGAACTAATGCCAGTGTACAGTGTCGAAGCAATGATTCTTCAACATCAACTTTGTTGGACTGGTCATGTTGTGCAGATGCCTGGTTATCGTCTTCGAAAGCAACTATTCTATTCCAAACTCAAAAATGGAAATCGTAATGCTGGTGGTCAACAAAAGAGGTTGAAAGACTCTCTCAAGGCAAATCTCAAAAAATGTAGTATAAACACCAACAATTGGGAAACACTGGCCGGCAAGTGCTCCAACTGGACAACAGCCTTTACCAAAGGTGCCGTGGACTTTGAAGATGCTTGAACTCAGGACGAAAGGGAGAAACGTGCTAAGAGAAAGACATGCTTGGCAAACCCTCACTGTGATCAACTCCCGCCCGGAAACCTATGTCCCCACTGTGGAAGGACGTGTGGATCCAGAATTGGCCTCCACAGTCACTTATGGACTCACTGTTAAGACTGTGTTCATGGAAGGCAATCTTACTCGGCTATGAGTGATCATCGAAGAAGAAAGAAGAAGCATCCAATTTGTCAAGAATTTTGAGGGAAATCATGTTTTGATTCATTTTAAACGAATCTTTCTCAGGAACAACAAATCTCCCTTTCTCTCTCTCTCTTTTTTAAGTGGACATTGAAACCCCATATTTTCAGTGGGGGAAATTGCCAGTATGAATGGAGCTCAAATGGCTGACATGAGCCTTCTGCCCTTGGCACAGTATGTAAAGGTGAACAACCATTTTTTGTGCTTTCCCTTGGTCATGCAGAATGTTTTTCTTTTTATCTACTTCAGTGTGTTGTCAGACAGTCCTACCTGCTTCCTTCTTTTCTTTTCTTTTTGATTTGATGATCAGCATTTTGCTTTGATGCTACAATAATAAACCCCAATCAAGAAGAGGTCAAAGGACTACTTTAGAACCTTTGACCACAAGGTCCCCAGATTAAACCACACAATGATCACATTCCTGGGGAAGATAACTCGTGCCACAAAATAAAAGGGGAAATGATTTTTGCCTATAAATACTGTAGGTGTGGAAGGGCAATACAGAACTGGCTTGGCTCCACATTGACACTTAGTTGGAAGGACAGTGTCTCCCTTCATAGAAAAGTCAGTTACATTCCATGTTCTCTGTGATATTTTTGTGTTACCAAGAGACAGAACTCAGGGCTGCTTCATTCTCAGTGACTTCCATAGAAAGCTTAGGAGGGCAGAGGGCAGGACAATGTTTGGATGAAGTGCAGGCTGGAATGGGATGGGACACTGCCACACCCACCTCTGTCTGCCCTTAGCCCGCCCCTCTACCTGCCTGCCCTCCATTGGCACTGCTTGTCAATTTCCTCCTCTTCCTTTGTCTCAGGGTTGCCCTTGTGGAACTCACCAGGGAGTTTTGTGGCAACAAAACTAGAATTAATGGGCCCCGCCTGCCATTGGTTCTTCCTTGTTATTGGCTCTGCTGTTCATGTGTTCTGCCTTCACCTAAAGAATTCTGGGAGCTCTAGTTTGTCCAGGATGCTGACAGTTAGGAGACCTGCCCCCACTGCCCTCACAGAATGACAGTGCCCAGAGTGGTTTACGAGTCAATCTCTCTTCGGGCAAAACTGGGAATTGGAGCTTTGGGAGGGGAATAGTGGCCAGCACTTTTAATGAGCTACAGCTCTCAGAATTCATTCTGGGAAGCTGTGACTGTTTAAAATTGCGTCATAGTGTTTTAAATGTATGGTGCGAATGCAGCCTTTGTAGGACTTCTGTCCATTTGCATGTAGGGATAGCTAACATGAGGGCTCCTATATTGTTAGGTTCTTGGATGAATAAGAGGTGTGTGTGGAAGTCCCTGTAACTCCCCTCTCCCTTGACACCTGCCCATGCTCATGACATTTTCATGCCACAATACGATAAGGTGTGGGAAGGTTTTTTTGCTGCAAGATACCAACAGAGCCGCTCTCTGAGCATGTATGTCCATGAATAACCTGGTCCCACCATCCACTGTCCATTTTAAATTCCCATTCCTGATGCAACATTGCACTGGTGGAATTGTGGTAAAATGTAAATGGTTGTCTTGCCACCACCAAACAATGCAACAGCTTGGGGCCCAGTAGAGGCTGGTTTATTTGGGCAAAAGGGGTGCTGCCCCATTAACCCGAGTCTGCCCTTGGGCAGTCCCCACTGGCCTGATTCCTGACTTACAGCCTGCCAGGAGGCGATTCTCTTTGCCATTGGTTCTAGATCTACCTCCTGTTGGGTGTCCCGCTTTCCACAACACTGCTGGAAAACACTAACTGGTCTTCATCAGTGAGCCCATTCTCATGTTCTTTCTCATTATAGCAACAACTAAAGTATAGCTTTCATTGCTGTTTTCAGATTCATTTAAAAGTGCTATGATTAAAGGGGAATCAGTCGAGACCACAGTAACATTTGGGACCCTTCCTCCATTCTGTGTAGGGTTTGAATTGGTTCATTTGCTTTTGGCTCTACCAAGTCCTCTTTCAGTAGGCAGCAGTCAACTAGGGCTGTAGTCCAGTAAGAGAAATATTAGTCAATGAATGGCAGCAGCTAAAGAATCAATTAATAAATAAAATATGCAGAAATCCACACATGAGGAAAAACATTGATTGGTTCAAGAAGGAAACACCCTTTGGTGGTTTTTTTCATAACTCACACATCCAGCAAAGCAGGCACCACATCTGAGAAGAAGCATTCTTTCCTCTCTGATATACATGGAAGGAATGCTTCCAATAAGATATCACATTACCTGCTGGGTGGTTGTTTTTTTGTTAACTTATTAAAAATAATTTAACAAATTAAAGACCTGCTACCTGAAACCTGATTAATCAAGGGTGCATTTTTCATTGATCCAACCAGTTTTAATAGATCCAGGGATGGGGGACCTGTGGTCCTCCAGATGTTGTTGGACTCCAACTCTCATCAGCCCCTAGCTCACAGGGCCAGTGCTCAGGGATGATGGGTACTGTAGTCCAACAAACAGAGGGCCATAGGTTTCCCCATCCCTGATCTAACCAATGAATCAAATATAGTAGTGAACATGCATAAGATTGTATTGCAGATGCAGAAGCCTGAGTTTCAGCTATCTACTGGTCCATGTGAATCTGGAGTAACTGAATGACTGGAGTTCATTAAGGCTGAGTAAGGGCTTGGGGAAAAGCCAAAGGAACAAAGATGAGGACATAGGAAGCTGCTATTGGCCCACCTAACTCAGTATCATCCAGTCTGATTGGTCACTGATCTCCAGGATTTCACACAGGAGCTTTTCCCAGCTGTCTAGAGATGCCAGGGAACCTGAGACCTTCTGCATGCAAAGCAGATGCTCTGCCACTGAACTACAGCCCCCCCCAGCATTGCTTTTTCTACAGTGACTCGACTGACATTTCAGGAGGGTCCCAAGGGACATGACAGATTTCTCTCTCTCTCAAAGACCTTCCTAATTAACCCAGATTGGGACAACGGAGCGCTGCATATATCTGTCAAGTAGATATAAACATAAGGAACACCCAACAGATGCCTGCCAATCACATGAGTGGGGGGGGAGGAGGAGGAAAGTGGAGAATTTGAGAATGAGTTATATTACATTTTTTAAAAACAAAGAACACCCACCCTAATGTTTTGTCCTCATATCAGTAAATGAAGTTAAATGAAACTGTGTGTCTCGTAAGAACCTTTTGCTCATTTTTGTTAAAAACAAAATGTTACTACTAATCTAAATGAAACCCTCCCCACTAACTCATGCATCTACTTCGTCATTTATTTAAAATACTATCATTATGACATGAGCCTTCGCTCTTTGTCTCTCTCCACAGTCTTACTTTTCACCAGCTACTCATCTCCCCCCTGCCCCTTCTCTCGCCCAGTTTCATACAGTACAAAGGCTATAAACTAATGTACCAGTCTATGGGCTTTTATGGGGCGGGGAAGGAAAGGGGGGCATGGAACGCAGGAAAGAGGAACTATTTGCTTGGGAGCCAGTTACAGGAAAAGTTCTCACAGTCCGGTTGGCTGTTGGTCCACAACTAACATGTTTCTCCGACCTTTTTTGCTGCATGGGTCAATACCCCCCCTCAAAATGGCGGTGATGTTGGTGGCTCCAGGCATCTGAGAGAGGCTCCAAAAGGTTAATAGGTTTCATGGTGTTCATCTTGCTTTCCTTTGCGATGGCGGAATCAAAATGGAGGACTGTTGATGCCATGTGGTTGGGCGTTGCCACGTTCCTCCTGAGCTCAATGCTAGTGCCATGATATTTATTTATTTTTTCTGTGGATGATCTGGCAGCAGCCTTGAAATTTCATTTTTTAATAAAAAAAATGAAAGTCTCTCTTAATTTAACACTCCTGTTGTCACAGAGCCTTAAGTCAGCATGAAGGTAGAGCTGAGGAAAATATGGCTGTAAGAGTCTGAGCTGAGAAATCAGGGGGCACGTGAGGGTTTGGGGAGTCATCTGTGAAGATGGGCATTCTTTTCAGGGTTCCCCCTTGCTTTCCCTTGAATTTCATGAGGCAAAATAAGAACTCTGCATAGAGTACAGCCTGTCAATGGGGTTTCCAACCCTGGCCTGCATGGAGTTTACTTCTGAGGAGGCCAGAAAACAGTCGCTCAAGCTAGTTAGAGAGGTATCACTGTCGATGTCGTGGAAAATCGAGTCATTCCCTGTGAGGCACAAAAAACAGCAACACAAGCACATTAGAACACGCTGAATTGCTCACTCAGAGAAAGAGACCTGGGGTTCCCTTATCACCTCATGCAATGGAAGGCCATCTGCACACACAGCAGAATAAAGTGATATGGATTTTCTTGAGCCATGCCACATCGCACTGTATTTGGAGGGAAATCTCATGCTTGATTGCTGCTCCTACATTTTGCAGAAAATGAGTATGCCAAGGGCAGCCTGACATGCTAATTCCCCTCCTCTCTCCCTTTCTCCTTCTCATTGCTATTTTACCATGGGCATGGTTGGGGGCATCTGCAGGAATTTTTGGTGGACAGGGAGAGTAAAAGTTCTAAAAATGATAGAAACTTTGGCTGAATTCACAGGGCAGTTTAATTTGACATTCCCCTAACAGTTTCCCACCTTGGATTTGAGCTTTCATGAAATGTAAGAAGTACTTCTGACGCTGTCATGTAATATGGCAAGTTTAGCATTATTTGCAAATAACATGGAAATGAATGCTAAACTTATGCTACGTTCCACTGTATTTTGAGAAGTGTCTTTTATGTTGTACAAAAGCTCAAATACCGTATTTACTCAAATCTAGTGCTCACCTTTTTTGGCCAAATTAATTTTTTTGTGAAAATTAAGGTGTGCATTAGATTCGATGGCACATTTACATTCGCCAGCAAATACCTTTTTTGTTTGTTTCAAGGTTCTGAAAACTGAACTGTGCATTAGATTCGATGGCACATTAGAATCGAGTAAATACAGTATAATGTGGAAATTGACAATTATTGAAACACCCGGGAAACAGAATAAACTGCTATGTGAATTCAGTCTAACTCATTAAAAACAAAATGAAAGCCAAGTGTCTGGAGATTATGGTTCATCCACCGTAAAGGGGAGGCAGCTGCCCCTCTTGTGGAAACCAGTGTAACCAGTGTTATTTTTCATGTGCTATATCACTGTAGGTGGAGGAAATCTTATGTTTGAGCAAACACAGTGAAAATTCTCCCTGTATGCAGCAATGGAGCCCATTAGGGAGAAAGCTAACCTAAAACCCTGCTCCCTCTCAGGTTAATTTTCTACAGCATTCCAGACAAGCAGTCTGGAGTGGTACAGTCCTGGCAAAGGATTTAGGAGAGGTGCGGAGGTACACGGTGGGAAAGGTGGGGAAAGGGATATTGCCCTAGTGTGAGTACTTGCACTGGTTTCCGCTAGTGTACTGAATTAATTAAACCCAGCCCGGTGAGTCTAAGTTAGTCCCATCCATTATTTTCAATGGGTTGGCTCTGAGTGGGACTAACATTGGCTGCAACTCCAAAGCTTTATTTCTCTGGGCTCCTAATCACTGCAGAGTTTAGTGACTGCATTGTGAGGGTGGAGAAGAGGTGAGGATTTGCCAAGGACTTGTTTGCATTGCAGTCTGCAGCATTTAGGAAGAGCTTTAAAAAGAAAAGAAAAACCAAAAAGAGAAAGTTCCTTTTCTAACTGACATGAGTAAACAATCTGTGGGAAGCTGTTTGGTCACAGAGAAGAGATTCTGCATTCCATCCCAGGAAACTGTGGCTCCCAGGAATGGCGGTATCAAATGGTGTCAATGGCAAATATGGAACTGGGAGAAGAGCAAAGCTTTTGCTTTCTCCATTAACGGAAGCTGCCCACTCTTCGGTCCACCCTGTGACCTCCCCTACCAGTTTAACACACAGTTCCTCCACTGTGGCAGGAGATAGCTTTCTGGACTAGATGAGCCTTTGGTCTGATCCATCAAGGCAAGAGTCATTATTTTACCAGTGGCCTGGTGGACTCAGTGTGGAATATAGAACAGCAGGTGCCTGCTCAGTCCCACAGACTGACTAGGTGGCCTCGGATCTGTCGCGATCTTCCAACCACAAATCCTTCATCTCCTGATTGGGAATCTTAAATGTTACACCCCACACACTGTTGTTGTGTGACGATTGAGGAGATAAGGTCTGCACATCAATTTGCATTGCTAAGGAATTGTATAAGCTAGGTGATAACTCAGCCTTCTGCCAAAACCACATCTGACTTTGCATTCCTCATGATGAGGTAGTGGAGAGACAGGTTATTGAGGGTGCTGGGTTCTTTTCTGCCTCCTTAGAATATGAAGCAAGCATCTAGACTACATATTTTGGTTGGCTTCATACCAGTTTAGCTGCGATGGCTCCATTGTCTCCTTCCCATGAACAGAGGCAGATTTAGGGAAGTGCGACCGGTTTGGTTGCACTGGGAAAGGAGCCTTGTGGGTGCCACCAGGGATACCTCAACTAATATTTAGAAGAAAGCATGAGAAGTGGGGAGGGCTGAATTCTGACATCACACAGGGCACCACGGAATTTGAGACTCCAAAGTCTGCCACTGCCATGAATCCTGGGAAGCAGAGTTTGGTGAAGGTGAAAAGAATTCTCTGGAGAATATCCCATGGTCCCCTCCCTCACAGAGCTGAAGATCCCAAGGCCTCCATCAGAGAGTTACACTTTAAGCAATTATTATAGGCATGCCCCAAATCCCCATGAGACCTACTAGGAATGCTGGATTGACAATGTATCACATAAGTAGGGCATTGTGATGTCAAAGGTAAAACAGCTAATCATGTTCAAGTCTGGACCATCTCCAGAAGCAAATGGTCAGCTTTTGAACCATTTTGCAAGCTGCTAGTTTAAAAACCAGTTAATACAGGCACAAGGGCTGTGGTGACAGCAGTGACAGCAGGAAGATTCCTCCTGCCTCCCTTGGTTTTTTGTTTACCTTCCAGAAGAAATTATATTTCCCAAGATCCCTGACATTTAGATCACTATCATAGTGGCAACCCAAAAACCTGAGCTAGAGGGTTAAGGAGGGCCCTGGTATCTTTGTGTGGCTTCTGCCAGCCAGCTAAGAAGACTTAGGGAGGTTTTGGGTGAGGAGGGTGAGGGCGGATGGGAAGTTAAGGGAAGAATTCAGAGCCTGCTACATTTCCAGTGGCGTTACTAGAAGTATGATGGAGCGTGAAAGGGCTCATAATTCTTCATTCAGAAATGCCATTGCTTTGAAATACTATATAAAGGAGCAGAAGTCTTTCTGGTAGAGTGCAGCACAAGCAGAACAGAAAGGAGAGGCTTCCAGAGGCTCAATGGAGACTCATCTTCCCTCTTTTCTTGTTTTGGACCCTGGTGGAAGGAACTGCATTTCCTCCAGAAGAAGACCAAAATGATGCCTTGGATACAAACGATATCTAATCTTAACATCTGGATCAAGTTGCTCCCAGGGCTTTCCACCCTGTAAAATGACAGGGAGACCTCTCAAGAGTGTGGGCTTGGGAATCCTAGACCGAAGCTTCCATGTTCTACCTTGGACATGCCAACAGCAGCTGGTTCCCAGTGAGTCTTACCATAGGGGTTCATGTGGTCACCTGGCATTTGTGGTGGTGTGAGACCTTGCTGGAAGGGGTCAGTGGCATAGCTGCTCTGATCCATCGCTACAATCTGCTGCTGTGGCGGTGCTAGCGGCGTATAAGAGGTCATCATCCCCTCCATTCGGTTGGACATCACTTCTGTAAAGAAAGACAATTGACTTCATCTAAAGCTCCTCCTGTGAGATTGATGAAATTACAGTGCTCTCGGCCTTTGAAGCTGCCCCTGTTTTCTTTCCATTTGGGGCTGAGTTTAAAAAGGGGGGAGGGGCAAGCACCACAAACATTTTCATCACCATGAAGCACCACCCTCCCCATTCCAGTGATTGGAAGGGACTGACTGCAGGGAAAGGGGATAACAGTGTTCACATTTTCAGGAAGTACCGTATTTTTCGCTCTATAGGACACACTTTTCCCCCTCCAAAAATTAAGGGGAAATGTGTGTGCGTCCTATGGAGCGAATGCAGGCTCCTTGGCTTCAGTGATAGCAACGCAAAGCCTCCGAAGCGCAGAGGGAGCGCTCCCTCCGTGCTCCGGAGGCTTCGCATTGTTTTGCTGAAGCCTGGAGAGCGAGAGGGGTCGGTGCGCACCGACTGCTCTTGCTCTCCAGGCTTCAGGGATAGCTGCCTGAAGCCTTCGGAGCACAGTGCGAGTTCCTGCTGCGCTCCGCAGGCTTCGGGTTCCTTTTGCTGAAGCCGGGAGAGCAAGACTCTCCTGGCTTCAGCAGAGAGGGAGAGCTGCGCAGCGCCCCTTCAGCCAAGCGGGAGGAGAAATGGAAGGGGCTCTGTTTCTTCTGCCGCTTCACTGAAGGGGCACTGAGCAGAGAGGGGGAGATTTTTTTTTTCTTGTTCTCCCCCTCTAAAACAAGGTGCGTCCTATGGTCCGGTGCGTCCTATAGGGCGAAAAATACGGTACACTGCCATCTAGTTCAGCACTCTGTTCTCAGAGGGCCCATCCAGATTCCTGGGGGGAACCAACATGTAGGACCCAAAGGCAAGACCACTTTCTCCTCCTGTGGCTTCATGAAACTGGCATTAATGCCTCTGATCATGGAGGCACAGAACTAGCCTTGTCCTCCATGAATGTATCCAATCATTTTAAAGCCATCCAAGGTAGTGGCTATTACTGCCTCCTGTGGGAGTGAGTTCCATAGTTTAACTATGTACTGCTGGATCTTCCAACACTCAGCTTCATTAGATGCCCATGATGAGTTCCAACACTGTGCGGGGGGGGGGGGATTTTCTCTCTCTCTTATTTTTTCCATGCCATGCATAATCTACAAAACTTCTGTCATTTCATCTTTTACTTGCCTTTTCTCTAAACTAAAAAGGCCCAAATGTTGCAACCTTTCCTTCTCCACCCATTTTGGTTGCCCTTTTCTGAACTTTTCCTACTCTACAGTACACTATCCTATTTGAGTTGGGGTGACCAAACAAATCACACCCTTTTCCAATTGTGATCACACCATAGAGTTGCAATACAATTCTCAGCATCTTTTCCAAACTCCAGCTACTAAGATTCTTTGGGGGAAGCTATCCCTATTAAATTGGTATCAAACCAATGTGCAACATCGGTGAACCCTAAGTCTTTTGTGGCTGCATTCCACACACACACACACACACACACACACACACACACACACACAATTTATTTTCGAACAGTCTAGGATCTGGATTTGATTTGACACCTGCTGCAGAATAGTCCTGACTCACAGCCCCTTCTCCTCATCCTCCCCAACCACAAGCCCAGAGTTCCTTCACTTCCATCAGATATCGTTTGAAATGAGCTATTTGTTTCTGCCAGGGTGGAACGAGAAGTAGCTAATTGTTTCCTTGAAATTCACTCCCACGATCCCAGGCTGTCTATTCCGACATGATGCAATGCCAGACAGATGATGAAGACTGTTGCATCGCTCATCCATATGCAGTGCTTTGGGGTTGCACATCCTATCCTGAGTGTTGCAAGTGGTTTGGGGTGGAGACTCCTGTTTTGTCCAGTCCTTGCCACAGCAGTGTGCCAGCCCGAACTGGCGCCACTGGGTGCCGGAGCGGCAAGAACAGATAAGAACACCATGCTAATGGGATGGTGAAGCAGCAGCAATGTGGGGGTGTAATTGCCAAGAGGTCTAGCCGGTTGGGGCCCTTCTTCTCCTCATTTCAAGGTCCAGCTTGGAAACTAGCCATCATTGCTTTGAGTTGTTGTTGGGTTTTCTTCTGGTCGTTGTTTGTTTGTTTTATAATCAAGCAATGTATAAATTTATGGCTGTGCTCTGCCTCCATAGTCAGAGGCTGTATGCTTCTAAATATCAATTGCTGGAAGCCACAGGAGAGGAGAGTGCTCTTGTGATATGGTCCTGCTTGCTGATTTCCCGCAGGAATCTGGTTGGCCACTGGGAGAACAGGAAACAGAACTAGATGAACTATTGGCTTGATACAGCAGGGTTCTCCTTAAGTTCTTAACTAGCTTTTAACAAGAGCCATATTTTGAAGAGCCTGGCTGCTGTTTCAGGCCAGAGGCCCAATCTAGTTGGGTGTCCTGTTCTCCCAGTGGCCAACCAGATGGCTGTGGCCAACCACATGCCAATGGCCAGCTCAAGAGTTCTCTCCCCAAATAATTCCCAGCAACTGATATTCCTATTGCCTCTGACAGTGGAGGCAGAAGATAGTCGTGGTGGCTAGAAGGTTTATCTTCCATGAGGATAAATAAATACCTATAAACGTGAGGTTCAAGTCTGATTCAAATCTTTGCTAGGAACTTACTATTTTATTTTATTTCACTTAGAAGCACGCTTAATATTTCAAAAAGTGGTGTCAATCAGTAGGGAGCATCAGACATGTACCAGTCATCCCCTGCCTCCAGTATTCAATATGGGGCTAAGGTGCGGAGGACTACGTTACATGGGTGGTAGAAGGATTAAAACAATGTATATGGGATGCTTTTAACATGCACATATGCGAAGCATGATTAGTAATCCAAGGGAAGGGTGAGAAAGGTGCTTCTTTCACCTGCCAGTTATTCCTCGGAAATATCCTCCAGGCTGTTTTTAAACTGGGTCCCCCTGCCAAGCTGGGCTCCAAGCCCAATGATCAGCCTGACTTTGGGAAACTATGGGTGGAGGAAACATTCACAGGGGAGAATCAACTCAGCAGGGCAGGGTAGGGGTGGGGAGTGGGGCACAGGCAAAATCCTCTTATGCTCACCAGTGCTTTCTTTTTTAAGAAAAAAGGTGCCAGTACTCACCATGAAGTTGTTACAGTAAGTGCCATACTTTTAACATGTGGGGGGGAGGTGCCGGTACTGCGTACCCTTGGGTACCCCCAGAAAAAACAGTGCTGATGCTCACTGAGTCTTTTCTGTAAATGTATCCCCCTCTTTCCCTATGTTTAGAGGGTTTAAAAACAAGACACAACATGGCAGAGCATTCAGCTTAGGTAATCCTCCCTCTGCATTCCAGAATAGTATAGTCCTCCTAGGAATAGTACAATTATTCTACCTATGCCTGTCTCTTTCTTTCTTTCTTTCTTTCTTTCTTTCTTTCTTTGGCAGCAACTTGCAGGGTATATACCCAATACTCCTGTGGTTAAAAGCCTTTCACTCTTTTTGTTTGTGTGTAAGCATATCCTGGGTTTACACCTTGAATATTCTGCATTGGGCTGGCCACCCAAATCAGAAATGATGCAATGGAACTGGAAAAAAGGCCATAACCCCCAAATGCCATCATCAACCCCAAAGGTCCCATCCACGTCACCACTGTGGTTTCACCTTGACCTAGTCGCTGTGAATTCTGCTGCTCCTGCTGCTGTTGATGCCTTCGGGCCAATTTCTTCATCTGAGGAAGAAAGGAAAATCAGGACTAAACAGGGGCACATCAATCAAATTCTCACACTGGCTGACTAGATGCCTGTGGGAAGCCTGCAAGAAGGATGGAGTGCAACAACACTCTCCCCTCCTGCTGTTTCCAGCAACGGGCATACAGAGGCATACTACTCTGACAGTGAAGGTAGAACATAAGAAGAGCCCTGCTAGGTCAGGCCAATGGCCTTTTAGTCCATCACCCTGTTCTCATAGTGGCTGACCAGGTGCCTGTGGGAAGCCTGAAAGAAGGACATGAGCGCAACTGCACTCTGCTCGCTTGCAATTCCCAGCTACTGGTATTCAGAGGCATGATGCCTCTGACAGTGGAGGTAGAACATAGCCACCATCTCCAGTAGTGCAAGAGTGTCCTTCTAGCAGTAATGCAGTGACATTGGGGAAGCATTGCACAACGACAAATAAAGTGGAATTGTGTGTGGACTAATGTAGAATTGTGGTGTCAATTGCATTTTGCAGAATTCCCCCTTAAAAAAAAAACCAGCACACCAGTCTGGGGCGGTCCTAGGAGAGGCAATAGATGTGATTCACTGTTCCCCTTTTCCTATGTATCCACTGTTACTCCTACCCATAGTAGACCAATTAAAATAAATAAATATGGCCAATGTAGCATCTTGACTTGAATTCACATATTTCCCTACCTCCCTACTCTGACTACCAACCCCGGAACTATTTCTGCTTATGGAGCTTTTGCTTCTCGCTTTGGGAAAAGTTAAGCAGGGACTGCTCAGGGTATGACACAGGAAGTACAACAAAGAAGGATGCACAAGTCACTTGTACTTCCTGTCCTCCACTTCTCCCCCCCCCCATCCTGTAATATCTATTATGCTTGATCGCCATATTCCATACCCCTCAACCGTCCCGATTTTCTCGGGACATCCTGAAATTACAGAAGCTATCTCAGCTTCTGATTGGATTCTGGAATGTCCCATTTTTTGGTGCCATGGCTCCTGAGAGAGCACAGCACCAAAAGAGGCAGTGAAGGACCTTGTGATGATGACAAGAAGGAAGGGTGGAAAGAGCATGTGTGTGAACTTGCATTTCTCAAGGTGTGAGGGGAGAGGGAGAGGGGAGGGGGAGAGAAATCCGGGCGATGGTCACGTGGTTGCACAGTAGAGTCGTGCATCTCTGGGCGGAAGGAGGAGGTGGCAGCAACAGCAGCAGCAGCAGCAGCAGCAGCAACAACAACAACAGCAGAATTAGTAGTCGAGCCAGCTTGCTGAGGTCACATATGGCAGTGTTACCCACTACCGTGAGTGCTTCCTTCCTCACACGCCGCTGTGTCGGCCCCTCCCCCCCCCTGCACGGGAGGGGAAGGTGGTTAGAAAGCGGCTGAGGCATCAAGAAGGGAGAGGAGCACGGCGGAAAGAATCCCAGCGTCGCTCCAGAAAGGCGGCCATTTTGAGTCCCTCCTGCCCTGCGCCTCCTGTTGTGGTTTTGTTTTCTTTCGGGGTGTGTCTTCAGCCGCGGCCCCCCATTCTCTCTCTCTCTCTTGTAAGTTTGCTGTAGGAAAGGAAGAAGCGTCCCCCCCCTCCTTCCCCATATGTACCTTCACTCTTGGACCCCTTAGCTGTAACCCACACAGGGGAATTTTTTTTGTCCTCCCCTCCCCTCAGCATGCTGCAACTTGGCTTAATAACAACACCATGCAGAGTGCTTAAGTTCTCTGTTGCGGGGGGGGGCTCTTTTCTCATCCCTTCAGGTTGTGGCTAAGAATAATTTGCCCCACATAACATAACAACCCCCCTGATTTTATTTGGCAGAATGCTGGAGGGTTTGCGTAGTCTGTGTGCTCCCCTCCTTCTGATGAAAAGCCAAATCTCTTCACCACAGTTAGGGTTGTCAACAAACCATGACCCCAAATGAAATTAGATGCAAATGTGTGACAGATCTTCAGAGGGATCCATGGGAAACCTAAAGTGGTTGGATAAGATTGGCAAAATGTTCCATCTTGAATAAAAAATAAATTAAAGAGCATTTCTGAGCTCCATTTCAGCTCCTGGGTTGTAGCCAATATTAATCCTAGTCAGAGCAGGCCCACTTAAGTTAATAGATATGACCAGGGTAGGTCCATTAATTTTAAGTGGGTCTACACTGAGTTGGACTTGGTTGGTTAGAACCCGTTCTGTCTTATTGGTAGGCAGGACCTTACCTTTGCTCTTTGATTCTGAAACCACACCTGGACAACTCTGACACTGAGGCCTGTTTCAGCTGCTAGTGTCTCCCTAACCTGCAACAAAGGTAAAAAGGTGAAATAAGTTGTGGAGCTGAAATGGAAAGTTGCTGCAATCAAACAAAATGCCTAAATTCTCTGAGCCCTACATTTCCAAGAAACTGCAGGGACATCCAGAAGAATAAATAACAGGTTCAATGCTAAGATTGTAGAGATGGTGAAGTTAATGAGACAGAAGAGGAGATGAGAGTTCAATGAGTCAAATAATGCAGAATCAATTTTATTTTTCTCAGTGTGTGTCTACAGTCTTTGGACCTACAAAGAATTGGTAGTGCTAACTTCGCCATGTCAATGTCTATATTGTATTGTGCTTTTTGGTAGAGAGGTCCCTGGCACGGATTGGCTGAGTGAGTGTGATGTAATGGAATGTTCACAAACATTCTTCCTGGAAATTGATTTCTTAAAAAAATGAACTGTCAAAAAGTTTGGCTTCTCCAGAAAATGGGGAAGTTGTCCATTTGGAAGCTATCCAAAGTCACAAAGGACCTAGAGGCAGGAATAGTTTTATATTTGCAGACTTCGAAGTGGAAAGAAGTCCACAACATGTACACACCACAAATTTAAAGCACACAGTTTCCCTCAAATAATTCTGGGAACTGTGGTTTGATATGGGTGCTGGCAATTGTAGCTCTGTGAGTGGTAAACTACAACTTTTTTGTAGCGTAGAGTCATATGCTTTGTATGTGCTTTCAATGTATGGTGTGTAAGCTGCCATAATCACTGCCAGTGGGCAGCATCCTGCCCTGTATCAGAGGGCAGCAAGCTCAGTTAGGGAACACTTGCACATGTTGCCTTACACAGCATTATCCGCCTCATTCTACCTAATGGTTGGGCTGACCCTAAACGTATGATTCTTTTAGCTGAAGATGCCAGTTGAGGTGTATGCTTTTGCCACAACCATGATACAGAATCAGATTGTGAATGGTGGTGTTTGAACAATGACAGCCTACCTTCCTACAAGGCTTGGAAGATACTTCAAATGAAGCTTTGAAAGCTCTCCTCTGCTGTGTTGTGAGTATCGTCCGCGGCCGCTTTGGTCTCCTTGGGTCCTTCCCGTCGTCTCCACCCTTCCCTGGGTTTGCTTGTCCTTTGGTCGGTTTCACATCCCCATCCTCATCATCACTTTTAACTATTGGTCAATTGCAAATGGAACAAATTAAAATACATGACTGCTCACACAGGACCACCACAGGTCCATCCAGTTAGCATCAGGTTTCTCCTAGAGACCAGCCAGGTGCTCCAAGGCAATGGTGAAGAACCTCAGGACCAGGGATCAAATGCAGCCCTCTACCTGGCCCTCAGAACTCTCCTTACACTATGCCACTCACTTGCCCTCCATCACATACTCAATACTTTTGCCTGGCTTGAATGTTGTCTATGAACTCTAATAATTCCTCCTGCTTGTAAAGAAAGGGGATTGTGAAGAAACTAGCATGACATAGCACCTACATTTGTTGCTCCACCCACTTTTGTCTCTGTCTCCTCCCACCATTGGAATGTGGCCCTGGTAAGGGGAATGTGGCCCTCAGGCCGGGAAAAAACACCTCCACCCATACCCCAAGGGAAGACTAGGCTTGCAGGCAATGGGAACTTTAGCTGGTTGTTTCTTACCCTGTTCTGAAGGAGAGTTGTACATATGTCTCATATGTCTCCCTTTCAGATTTAACTATTAATAACCTAGTGATAACTTTTGGCTCCAGGTGCCATATTCCAGCTTTCTGGTGGCAGGAAAGTACATCAGCTATTGTGTGACACACTTCATTTACCCACTGAGGAACAGTTATAATCTGTGGCACCATTAACACAGAACTTTGGGGCAGTTGTCTGGAACCCTACTCAGCAGCATAAACAGGAGGGCTCCCCAATTTAATCATTTCTAACTCATCAAATTTTGAAGTAATACACATTGCCGCAGGGGAACCTTTTTTAGCCTGGGGCCGCATTCTCTCATGAGCAACATTCGGGGGGGGGGGGTCATACCAATGGTGGGTGTGGCCAGAGGGGGGAAGTGGGCAGAGAGAGAGATGTGCCTCTGACTTTTGTACAGCAGACTACGGTCAAGAGAGTCTACGTGGTGTAGTGGTTAAGAGCAGTAGACTCGTAATCTGGTGAACCGGGTTCGCTTCCCCGCTCCTCCACATGCAGCTGCTGGGTGACCTTGGGCTAGTCACACTTCTCTGAAGTCTCTCAGCCTCACTCACCTCACAGAGTGTTTGTTGTGGGGGAGGAAGGGAAAGGAGAATGTTAGCTGCTTTGAGACTCCTTTGGATAGTGATAAAGCGGGATATCAAATCCAAACTCTTCTTTCAAAGGTACATCAATCTAGCTGGTCATTTAAGATACATAATCACAGTTCAAAGGACATATTCCAGCCAAGTCAAAGCACTCAAGTATGGGGTGGAGAAAATCTAGTGAGGTGGCTAGGGAAAGGTCATGGCCTGGGGAGACTCCCAGAGACATTTGTCTCTCTGGCTTGAGGTTCCCAAACTCTACATTATTTATTTCTTTCATTTATATACCACTTTTTCCTCCAAGGAGCTCAAGGTGGTGGGCATTGCTTCTCCTCCTGCCTCACAACAATATGGTGAGGTAAATCAGGCCGAGATACAGGTATTGGCCCCGAATCATCAAGTGAGCTTCCTGGTAGCATGGGGATTCAAACCCAGGCCTAGCACTCTATCAGTTACACTACACTGACTCTTATTATCATCCAAAGGGAAAGAAAGGTAGGAGCTTTGCTTGTTCGTTCCAGAGATTGAAATTACCTAGCCACGTGACTGATCACCATTTGAGAAGACTCACCTGAATCTGAGTCATCAGGGCTGACAGAGCTGAGCAAATCTTTCTCCTTTTCATAGTCACTCTTGCAGAGCAGCTGCCCCTCCTTCAGCACAAATTCATCTCCCTTCCTCAGCTGCCGCTCACAGACACAGCAGCAGAAGCAGCTCAAGTGGTAGACACACTCCAGCGCCCTCATCACAAACTCTGTTGGGGCAATCTTCTCCATGCACCCACTGCATTTTGCAGCAAACAACCTATGGGAGGAAGAAGGGGAGAATACTCAGGTCACGAGGCCGAGGCTCCTAGCAGGATCCCAAGCTGGAATTCCAGAACATAAGAAGAGCCCTGCTGGATTGGGCCAAGCATCTTGTTTCTCCCAATCAGACGACTGTGTGAAACCCAGAAACAGGACCCGAACACAATAACCCTCTCCCCTCCTGTAGGTTCCAGCAATTGGTATTCAGAAATGTTTCTGCCTCTGACCATGGAAGAAGAGCACAGCCATTGCTGCTAGTAGCCACTGACAGCCTTACCCTCCAAGAGAGGAGAAGACCTGGAATGAAAATCTCCTGGCATGAATTTCCTTGTAGATTATATGACACCCTGCATGTGCATTCTGCAGTGCTCACATACATTTTAAACATTGCAGTTATTTTTGCTGAGAACAGAACCCCCCAAAGCTGCAATCTAAGTCATGTGTAGGATTCGAAATACATTTTTTTTTTAAAAAAAATGTATTGCATTTATGCCTTGCTCTTCCTCCAAAGAGGTCATCAAAACATATGAAGGGTACTCAGCAAAATCAAGGGAAAACCAGGAGTAGAATGGCTTGGAACCTCAATTCCAAGAGACAGGCCTAAGACACTTTGTTGGATACACAGCACTGGATTACTCAAGAGGCTTCAGGCAGCAGCAAAGCAAGGGCACAAAAAATGATTAATATATATATATATTGATTTTTAATTTTTTTTTAAAAAAAATCATCTACTTTTTTTAAAAAAAATAATTTTTTTATTAACTGGCCAATCACATCAAATTAAATCACATCACATAAAATTCCAAATTACAAAGCCAAATTTTTAAATTTTGTTGGGGGAACCCATGCTTCAAGATCCAAAGGGAGATTTAAAAAAATCATCTACTAACGTAGATTGGAATAATGCAAGGAAATCAGATTCTGTTATGTGCTGCAATAAATCTATGCTTTATTAATTATATGTTCTTCTGAGTTATATGAACTTTGTTTTTTTTTCCTTATCTACATATGCACATAAACATAAAAACATTGTGCATTGCATAATTTGTTTTTCTGTTTTTATTTCTGATCACTGAGATAAGAGACAGGATGAAATGTAACCAATAAAATGTTATTTTGTGGCTTTGTGTTGTTTTTATTTTGAATTACACAATCTTTTCAGGGCATAGGGCCTCTAAAGGTCTTAATCTGGCCCTGTGCATACAGTTTGTGTTTAGTTTTCTGCACCTGTATAGGAACTCCTTGGTGAAGCCCCTCATAAAACTATCTTGATGCAACCATAGAATCAGTAGTGTCTGGGGCCCACTGAGGCTATTGGAGTGGAATGAAATGACAGGTAAAATGATAGGCAGAGTCTGAGCCAATGAGAGGCAGAGCCAACAATTTATACTTTTGCTTCCATCCTCCCTCCCCAATGAATTCTACAAGGGCAACCGTGAGACCAAGCATGAGGAAGAGGCTGACAGGTAGCGCCGCCACCCCCCGGACTGGTTTTCAGAAGAAGGCATACAGCTGTGGGCTGTCTGAGGGCAGATTGAGATTGGGGTGGGGCTAGTAACCCTCTTGCCCTATTGGACCAGCCTCCATTGCTTGCCCCAGGACATACTGAGAGGGAGAGGAAGCATCTTCCAGCTTTTGGTAGCATCCAAGCATGCTGGGACCCCATTCTTTTCTCTTTTCCTTGCATATGCAACCAAGGAAGTACTTAAAAGGATTAAAAGCGTGCACAGATCTCCCCTGCCCTGGCTCCCTAAACCGATTGGGCTCTGTTTAATGAAGCTTGCCCCTTGAACTCAAAAGGGGCGTGGGGAAGACAGGATGCCTTCAAAGGGTTCCAAGAGGATCAGCGCTAATGTAAAGGCATCTGCAGATGGGCAGCCCATTCAGACCGTTGCAAAACCGATTGCGCTTCAGTAACATTCAATGGGGTGAAGGTAATGAGGGGTGGAAGCAGGCTGATGTTTGGCAAAAGCATTTGGGGAGGGGAGAGAAGCTTTCAGGTGGGGTGGGGGATTCATCACGCTGGGGGAAGGGGGAGGAAGGGAGAACATTGTTGCTCCAATAAGCTTTCTGTTGTTTTTATGGCATTTTGTCCTTTCCACGGATGATTGTCCAAATGTAAAGTAGGAATGCTTTCAAGCAAAAGGCATTTATTTAACCCCTACTCCCCAATGTAGGACCCAGGGACATGACCCAGCCAAATCTGAGTGCTTTCACTGTCCCAGTGAGTCCTTGACATCACAGAGCAAAGGAGGAAATCCACAGAGGGATGGAACAAACAGTCTATATCCAGGCTGTTTTGCACATGTTCATAAATGTGTTCCAGTCCATTTAAAATCATCATCATCATCATCATCATCATCTGCATGAAAATTCATATTTGCATACCTCTTCATATTTAACTTCCCATTTAAATACAAAATGTGCATTTCTAAATGTATTTTATCCTTAAAAATAAGCTTTTTACACACACTTGAATACTTTTTAAAGCAAAATAACTGCTTGACAAATTTCAGTGATGTGTGAATTCTGAAAGATAAGAGTGTTCTAATGTAAGTATTCATTTGTAAGGGGTGGATCTGGTCTGTTCCATACTGGAATTTGCAAAGAATTAATTTCTCAGGCATCCATTCAGAAAACAAATTTCATTTCAGCCTGAACAGGTGCAAAGAGCAATAGGGTTGTATCCAACTAACTTCAACTCAAGAGTAGGCCCATTAAAATTAATAAATCCATCATGCCCCTCTGCTTCAACACTAACCCTGTTGAAGGCTAGTCCTAGTCTAGACTAACACTTGATGCTGCCTATACTTGCCACAAAGACAAAGGATTGTAGCCAATGCTAGTCCTCCTCAGAGTAGACCCACTGTACTCAATGGACACGAGTAACTTAAGTACATTCATTCCAATGGGTCCTCTCTGAATAGGACATGCATTGGATGAAACTAGAGAAGGGAAAACCTGTCAATTTTGATTTCTCTCATTCTTCCAACCCTTGATTCTCCATATTTCCACATGAGTTTGCAATTAAGATATAATAAAAGTCCTCACGAAAATTCACATTTTTTATTAATATTTTTCCTAATATTAAACACTTTTTAATGCAGTTTTAACTGGTATACTCTTTCTTTGCAGAGCAGTCTTGATGCTACTTTAATAAATGTATGCATATTTATACACACTTCACTCTAGAATATGATTTTTTGCACCTATTTGGCTGGAGAACTGCATTGCAAAATTCAGAGATGTGCGAATTTCGAAGGACTTTTGCGTTTCAGTTCATGTATTGTTTTGGAAAGTGCAAATTACATCTGTTCACCTAGAAAGATGAACTGAATTGACTCTCTCCCTCCTCCTGAGGTACAACCCATTACACTCAACTTTTGGTTTCTTGTGGATATAGAAAACAAGGGTCTGTGATAGTCTAGGAAACCTCCCGCTTTTAAAAATACAAGCAGATCACCAGGAGCATCTTTCAGCCCACCCACATCTGCTCCCTTGTTGAAAAAGAGTAGGGCAGCCCTACATAAGGAAAGGGATATTTAATTCAGTTCAGCCAGAGGAAAATACTTTTGGGGGGCCTTTTTTAGGACATCAAAAACACACACAGCAGGAAACTGAGCTTGACAAATGACCTGACTTTGATATCTCTTGATCAAACCCACAGCTCATTAGATGGCTTAGCATTATAAACACAAGGCAGTAAACCTGTTGAAGGCTTAGGATGGAAGTTGAGCAGATGACCCATGTACAGTTTTTGTATCAAAGCAATAAATCTGAGAGCAGCAGAGCAAATGGTCTGATCAGACACAACAGTGTTCTCCCTACCCCACTCTGCTTGCAGATTCCCCCCCCCCCGAAAGAAGTGTCTGACTGGATCAGATCAATGTTTTAGTGTCAAGAGTTGAAAAATGAATTGCTTCATTGCGTCTTGATTATGAGAAGTAATGTTCCTTATCGCCTTATCGTAGGCTTTGCAAATAAGCTAGCATCTTGACTACTGCATCTGGTTCTGGGTGCCAAATTTTTAGAAAGATGATAAGCTTCTGGGCAACCTTCTGGGGATCACACAACTGGTGGGGCAAAAGGCAAATGTAGGCTGGGCAACACATGCAAATTTAATGTTTGTACAGCTGCAAGGTGTCTGTCTCAGGTTCTGGACACTCAAAATGTGGAGCTTCCATTTAGTTTTCATGCCTAATGGTCATTGGCTGATAAAATTGGACCCACCCCTTTTACAAGGTATAGAAATGCAAAAGTGAGTTTGGGGTGGTGCAGAGCACTCAAGAGCTGCAGTGGAGTCTGTGCATTAGACTGACTCACCAACCTCACACTGCCCTTAGCTAACCCCTACCTGCCTGCGTTCTTACTTTCATCCTGTCCAGGGGATGGCCCTGACTGTCACACTCCTCTTTAGTGCCAGTGTTGCCCTTGCAGAACTCAGCAAAGAGAAGGAGAAGCAATAAAATTAGTTAGCTCTGCTTATCATTTGCTCAGGCTCCATCAATGGTTGGTCTCTCTGCCTTCTGCCCTAGCCAGCTTACTAAGCAACAGTCATGGCTGGTAAAGAGTAAAGGAAGATCAGTGGAGGATGCTACAGAAATATGATGTGCTTTTGAATGTTCCTAGGATGCCTGACAGCATGAAAAGGAAGCTTCTGCAGTCTGTGTGGCTACAGGTGGATTGAGGCCACTACACCTTCCTGCACCAGGGTACAACCATCTGGCATTTTGTACAGGACAGCTGATTTATTGCCTCCCTAGCTTGTTATCTCACATTTAAATTCGACCCCGTTCTGCTTCCCTCAAATCACCGTTTTGCACTGTTTACTCTTACAATAATGTCCAAACAACCTAACTTTTACCTTTTCAATCACCTCGCCTGGGTCTTTAATTTCCTCCTGTTTGTGGGGCAAATAGATTGTAATGGTTTTCTTATAACTCATTTACTATGCAGAGAAAGATAACCAGCCGTACTGTGTCAGGTTTGCTGTTCACATTAAGTGCGGTTCAAGAGGTTCACCAAACATCGCAGAGCCGTAACAAGGAAACAATTCAATGCATTGTTTGGCCATTTCTGCAGGCAATATTACAGAAACTATGATGAAACCAGATTTCATTCCTGCTTGGCCCACCGATTGCAACCTGTCAAATTATCGAGGATTTTAAATCAAGTTTCCTTGATTTAATTTTTTTGAGTTTCTTTTTATATCACTGGCCAAATGCTAACTAAACAAATGTAGCTTTACAAACACATACTATACCCAGGGCAGAAGTTGATAATGCGCAAAGCTCAATGCTTTTAAAACATCACAGAGCCAGTGTTTCTCAACCTTGGGTTCCCAGACGTTGTTGGACTACAACTCCCATCAGTCCTAGCCAGCATGACCAGCATCATCAGGCAGGGATGATGGGAGCTGTAGTTCAATAACACCTGGGTAAAAAGGTAAAGGTAAAGGGACCCCTGACCATTAGGTCCAGTCGTGGCCAACTCTGGGGTTGCGGCACTCATCTCGCTTTATTGGCTGAGGGAGCTGGCACACAGCTTCCGGGTCATGTGGCCAGCATGACTAAGCCGCTTCTGGAGAACAGCGCACGGAAACGCCGTTTACCTTCCCGCCAGAGTGGTACCTATTTATCTACTTGCTTTCGAACTGCTAGGTTGGCAGGAGCAGGGACCAAGCAACTGGAGCTCACCCAATCGTGGGGATTCGAACCACCAACCTTCTGATCGGCAAGTCCTAGGCTCTATGGTTTAACCCACAGTGCCACCCGCGCACCAAAGTTTAAAAATAGTTGGGTTAGAGTATTGGACTAGGACAGGCAAGACCAGAATTCAAATCCCCACTCTGCCATGAAGCTCTTGGGCCAGTTGCTGCCTCTCAGGCTAGCCCTACCGCACAGGGTTGTTGTGAGTATAAAATGGGGAGGCGAACTGTGTACACCATCTTGAGCTCCTTAGAGAAAACCGTGTGATATTCATGCAATAAATAATAACAACTTTTTGAAGTTATAATTGGAGGCCCACGGTCATTCTTACCCCTCAAAAAAATGAGGATTAGGGTTGTATAAGAGTAAGATGGAGATGAAATTTAATTGAGTTCACCTTTAAAGGCAAGCTTATCTAATTCTCATGCAAACTGCCCTCCTTTGAAATTCACACCTCTGTGAATTTTTCAATGCAGTTGTCTGTATACTAGGGTGAATAACACACACAAATGCATTATATATGGGGAAATCATTTAGCAATGATGTGTATATTAGGCAAAACAGCATCCCAAAATGTGTACATTCAGATAAATCTGCAGTAAAATGCTGGTTAATTTTCATGAGGATTTTTTAAAAAAATAATCACACAATGATGTGTAAATGTGGAGAACTGAACTTAAAAGTGGAAATATGAGAAATGGAGAAAAACCAAGACTGACAGATTCTCCTACCCTTAATAAGGGCACATACAGAGCATCACCAAGTTCTGCTGCATGTGATCAGAAGCGTCTTCTTTCTCAGTGTGCCTATAAGCAAAGCCTGAAGACTATTGCTCTCTCCTGCTGCTGCTCCCATGTCACTGGTATTTTGTGGTATACTGCCTATGAACCTGCCTATGATCGCCAAAGGATGCTTTTGAATTATGGTGCTGGAGGGGACTCTTGAGAGTCCCATGGACTGCAAGAAGATCAAACCTCTCCATTCTGAAGGAAATCAGCCCTGAGTGCTCACTGGAAGGACAGATCCTGAAGCTGAGGCTCCAATACTTTGGCCACCTCATGAGAAGAGAAGACTCCCTGGAAAAGACCCTGATGTTGGCAAAGATGGAGAGCACAAGGAGAAGGGGACAACAGAGGATGAGATGGTTGGACAGTGTTCTCGAAGCTACCAGCATGAGTTTGCCCAAACTGCAGGAGGCAGTGGAAGACAGGAGTGCCTGGCGTGCTCTGGTCCAGGGGGTCACGACTAAATGACTAAACAACAACAAGCCTATGAAACTGGAGATTCTGACCTCCATGCATTCATGATTACTTTTGTCTGTGGAGGATAAGGCTATCAGGGCTACTAAACCCAATGGCTATGTCCTACCTTCAGAGTCAGAGGCAGTAATGTTTCTGAATACCATTTGCTGAAAACTACAGGAGGGGAGCCGGCTCTTGAGCTTGGGTCCTGCTTGTGGGCTTCCCATTAGGGCATTAGGTTGGCCAGGATGCTGGACTAGATGGGCTACTGGCCTGATGTTGCTGACTCTTGTTATGTTTTTAATCTCCTGACAAATCAATTGCATTTGGTAACTCCAACCTCCCCCCCCCACCTTTCTGCTTCTTCCACCTGAACCAGAGTGGAGAGAAGGATCACAGGTTAGATCCCATTGGAATGTGATTGTGTGATATGCAAGAAACTGGACAGGACTTCAGTTGATAACATCTGTTGATAACGGGAATGGAAAAACATGGAACTATCAAAAAATGATTTTGATTAAATGATTTTGATTTGAGAATTAATTAATTAATTAATGGACTTTAATTAAAACTGTTAAATTAGCATACTGGATAAAAAACCTGGAAATTGTTGAAATACATTGTATAATTTTTTGGAGCAATGAATTGGATTAACGATGAATAATGAAGGAATGACTAGAAAGCTTATAGTGAGTTAATATGATGCAGAGGACATTATTTACACATCTACTGAAAAATAAGAGAGGAAGTTGGCTACTGATAATTTATATTGGTTCTGTCCCCATCCTCCTTCTTGTTGCATTCTAGAACTTCAAGGGGGAGGACAGGGAGAAAGCTGACGGGCAGTGCCACTCCCTGGACTGGATGCAAGTAAAAAAGGCAGGCAGGTGGGGGCTTGCAGAGAGCCACCTAAGGTTGGTGGAGCAATGCTCTACTACCCACCATGCACCAGCCTCCACTGGTACCCAGCCAGAGCTGGGCCTAGACATTTTGGCACTTGAGGCAGGCCCCAAAATGGTGCTCCCCTCCCTGACAGGGGAGAAGGAGTGAGGGAAGATCTGCATCAAAACAAGAGGGTGAAGGATGATCAACATCAGGATCTGTTGCCCTGGTGGATCCTGCCAGCTGAGATGGTCAGCTCACCTCGTCTCATAGGTGGGCTGGCCCTGAATAAAGATCTACATTGGGATGTGCTGCCCCTGTGGATCCTGCTGCCTGAGGCAGTTGCCTCACTTTGCTTCACATGTTGGCCAGCCCTGCAGCTGGTGATGGGAAGGATCCCATATTTGCCTGAAACCCCAGAAAGTTGCCACCAGAACTGAGAGTACTGGATTAGATGGACAAATCATTAGATGGTACATTTAGAGTTCCATCCACCTGGTGGTTGGGGAAACCAGCCAATGTACCCCCAAGGTGAAAATGGAAATCCAAAGGGCTGTGTGTGTGCAGTCAGCTGCTGTCTTATGGCAGAGGATGAGGAATCTCAAAGTCCAGTACAGGCCCCTGCGTCTGGCCCTCATAACTTTCTCCAGGCCACACACCCCTCACTGGCCAAGCATCCTCCCAGGTGTTTCTGCATCCCTGAACTCTCAGAATGCCTCTTGTTTTGTGGATGGAGGATAGGGAGCAGGGTGCTGGTGTGAGTCTGTGTTCGAATCCCTCCAACTATAGAAAGGTAATATTTACATTCATTCAGGGCCAGATTAAGATACACTGAGAGCCTAAATGAGGTCAGGTTTAAGAGGCTCCATAGCATTAACTCCCCCAAATGTGCATCATTCTATTATTTTTTACCCAATTAGGTAAATCTTGAAACATTTAGAGCTCCACTCATTATCTGAGGTCATAAATTGTAGCATAGCTTGTGTGTAAATCTAGCACTGCATTCATTGCCCCATCCAGATTTGCCTCTGGCTCTGCCCACCACTGGGCATATGGGACATAAATGTGATAATAAACAAAGAAACATATCCTCAAGGATGAAACCTTCCTGATCTTGCTACCTTTCCATGAGTTGGTATTTTCTCCTAACATCAAATGTTCCTTTAATACAAAAGAAAAGGATGTTTTTAGGACCAATCCAGACCACTGGTTCCTCTTCCCTCAAGATTGTCTAATCTGACACTTGGAGGCTTTTCAGGGCCTCTCAGAGAGAGAAGGGTTTTCCTCATCACTTCCAACTTGGTTTTCTGTTTTTTTTTTAAAAAAAGAAGATGCTAAGGCCCAGCCTGGGACTCTCCACCTGAAGCCATGTGTTCTACCACTGACTGAGCTGTGCTGTAAATAATTTTTTTTCCTTGCCATGCCTGTTCACATTTACAGGTAGAATTTACATTCATTGCTCTGCCCACTTGTGCCTCTGGCTCCGCCTGCTACTGGACATGTGGCCCTCAGAAGGTTTCTCAGATGGCAATGTGGCCCCCAGTCTGAAAAAGTTCCCCACCTCTGCTCTATAGAGCAAAATGGCCTGTAGCCTTACAGTAGGAAAACCCTGGCGGGACTCAGCAGCTGGTTCACAGCCTGGCTTTAAAGGGGCGGTGTGATGCGGGAAGAATGTTTTCCAAAGGATCCAGAGTTTCTTGCAGTGAAGGAAACATTGACTGAAGGGATGTGTCCTCTGCTTAATAATCACCCTGTAATTGACAGTGGCCCGTTCCATCACTGTCGCCCGCACAGATTCAACGGCATTGCTCCCTCCCAGCGCTTTGATGGCAGAATTTATGGGGAATCAAATTATTGCCGCAAGAAGAGAATTAAAACGATCCTTCATTTGCAGAAAGTCCCTGAGATTGCTTCAGCGTTGCTCCACCTTTGGGAGTCTAAATGCGTCTCCCCCTCCCGCAACACCCATTGCTCTTTACAAGCTCGGCAATTGCACGCTACAGATTATAGCTGCAATTTTCTTCTAATCTGCTCTGGAGCCGAGAAACTATTTTATATAGAGAGATTAAAAATAAAAAATAAAGTTCAGGGCGCCGGTTGAACTCATTAAAAAAAAGAGAGAGAGAGAGCAGCACAGGCAATTAAAAAAAGCTGAATGGATTAACGAGCGGCAATTATTTGGGGGAGAACTGTAGTTTCAGGCTATATGCTGCAAAGGGTTGTGGGGAAAGGCTAAGCTGGAGTTATGTGTGTGGCGTTTGGCTCTGCATCCATAGGAAACATGCCACAACAGCCACAAGAACATCAAATGGTATTAGGTGCATAGAGATTCATCCACACACACCTGTAGGAACTTAGCAGACTCAGCAAGATTGATTCCACCTCAACAGGTGAATCAAACCTAAATATTGTTACACACCACCCCAATCCCTGAGCGATGTGGAATTCCAGAGGTTCCAGGGGCTTACTCAGGGTTCATGTTTCCTTCGGGAATGAGGCACAGTAGAGACTGCAGTGTTCATTCTCTCACACAGATTTTAATGGTAGTTTAAGGCATTTTTGTATTTTGAATCTTTATGGAAATTCAGCAAGCACACTTTTTATTTTTTTTTTAAAGCGAGTTACAGTACTAACTAGCACTCATTGTGGCAGTGACAGAAATAAATGTGGACAATGTAGATTGAATAGGGAGGCTCATGGGCTTTAAGTACATCACACACACACACAACTTTCTGCTGCAGAGTCAGAATGGTGGTGGCATAATTAGGAAGATTTGAAGTGGAAGAGGAAGAGGAAGGGAAGATTTTGTAAGGTTTAAAGGCCCACACTTAGGATTACATAGCAAAAGTAGCCCATACATGTCAATAGCATTTGCTCCTCTTTTTATTAATGTTGCTATGGCAGGTTCCTTGCGAAAGGGTTATTGTCTGTGTATCAGAATGATGGGCCTCTTTATGAAATAAAAATACCTTTTGCATTCTACTGCACAAAACTATCAGTTATTGTCTTAGCACTGGTTCTTTTAGGTAACTAGCTTGTGACAAACAAGTCTTAAGAACATGGGTAGGCAAACTAAGGCCCAGGGCCTGGATCCGGCCCAATCGCCTTCTAAATCTGGCCAGTGGATGGTAATTTGTGGGGCCTGCCTGGTGTTTTTACATGAGTAGAATGTGTGCTTTTATTTAAAATGCATCCCTGGGTTATTTGTGCAGCATAGAATTTTGTTCATTTATTTATTTTTTCAAAATATAGTCCGGCCCCCCCACAAGGTCTGAGGGACAGTGCACCGGCCCCCTGCTGAAAAAGTTTGCTGACCCCTGCTTAAGAACATGAGGAGATTATATTATTACTAATTGAATGTTATCTATTACCTACCCACCCTTCACCGTGAGGTCCCATGGTATGTTACAACATTGTATTGTCTAGATAGGTTATGTTCTCTCTGGGTGACACTACTGTTGCCCTGTCTAGTCATTTGCTATACAGACTAAGGAGAATGATTGTGGCAGCAGGGTGGTTTGCAAAAGAAGGGTGTCAAATAAGAGAATACTCAGTATTCATAACTACTCAGTAATGGTCAGCGTCTCTGCTCTTCTACTCTGTGATTAGCTACTGCTATTTCCTATTCTGTTTCAACTTTTAAACGCCTGCTGAAAACTTTCATATTCCATCAGGCTTATGCAGGCAATTTATAATACATCTTTCCATAATGCTTAGCCGATTTCTGATTTTAATGTTTTGAAAACATTTAATATTTTGCATTGTATGATTCTAAGTATAATTGTTGTGAAGCACTTTTTATATGAAAAGTGGCGTATAAATGTTTTTATAAAGTAAATAAAATTTATTTACTTTGGAAGATTTGTATACTACTGCTTAATAGTAACAATGATTTTTTTTTCAAAAAAAACCCCCACAACTGTAAGCAGCTTACATAAAATAAGATGAACCATTCGTAAGGAAATACCATTAAAATCAATAGATGTTATAAGACAAGTAGGCATAATACAATTCTAAACATATAGATAAAACCAACAGTTATATAAAAAACAGTTTCGATAAAACTAACAGAATTAGTACAAGCCCCTTCTAAAAAACCCATCAGGGTAGGTTTGCCATGTTTTAAAGGAACTGAAGCAATAAGCATTATCAAGAAATCGATTAAACAACAACACTGACTTCACAGAACTACAGTTCCCAGCACCATTAACAAATTATAGTTCTCCGCAACTGTTAAAGGGGTGGAATTGTGCTATTAGATATAGTGCTTTAAATATCTTGTGTGGATGTTAATGGTTAATGCCAGGGGTGGGGGTGGGGGGAGGGGAGAAGATAAGAGAACCAACCATTACCATTCTTTAGAATTCAAAATTCTCCAGATGTTGCAAGGATGTTCTCCAGCAGAGAAACGTGCGCTAAAACCCTGGTGAATTTTCTTGAGGTTAACATTTGTCCATTCCATTCCAGGAGGAGTTATTTATTAGTCTTTCCCCACAAATGTGAACTAAAAGAAACTCATGGACTTTAACAAAAAAGAAAAAACAACAGAGTAGGGGAGCAGCCCAAAAGTGACACACACGCACCCCTGCCATGCAGTAAGACATGGCACAGTCCATTCTATCACCCTACCACAGGGATGGGGAGCTGGTAGCCCTTCAAATGTTGTTGTATTCCAACTCCCAAAGCCAATGGTCAGGGATAACAGGAGTCCAGCCACATCTGGAGGGCCACACAGATCCCCTCCCCATGCCTTCTCTGGTTTTATTGTCTTCCACCACATGTTCTCATGCGGGTCACATGACTTGCACAGGAGCGCAGCCAGAAAGATGCGCATCCCTGTTTTCGGCCTCAACATGTTGGAGGATATGCTCTGTCTTGTGCATCCATAGAGCTATGAATGCTTCCTAAGCAACAGCACTCACAGCCTGATCATGAGAGATAGAAGGAACTACAATCTCTTTCTGAAATCTGGGGCAAAACTCCCCCTAACCCAAAATGCACTTTTTCACTTCCGTTACACTCTATACCTTAAATATTTTCCCGTTTACTATAACTGCACTCTTTCCAGCTACACTCACCTTCCTTCTGCTTAGCCAGTTCCACACTGCCACCTCCTCCTGTATCTGACAGCCTCCTGCAACCATCCTTAGCTTGTTTCTCCACCACACACAATAATAATAATAATAATAATAATAATAATAATAATAATAATAATAATAAATTTTATTTGTATCCCACCCTCCCCGACCAAAGTCAGGCTCAGAGCAGCTAACATCATATAAATAAGACGATATGCATAATACAAGTGATCAATCAATTAAGATACATCCCACAATTAATTCCAACAATTAATATTAAAACTGGACAAGTGGCAATTTTCAGGTTAAAATTGGAAGTGGTTAATACTTGCCAAGACCTACTGTTTCCACTGATATTATAAGGACCTATGAGCAGGCTGGGAACCTCCTTCGTGCTTGTTCTTAGACAAAGAGAAAATGAGTCAGGCTGAACCCTGACCAAAGGCCTGGTGGAACAGCTCCGTCTTACAGGCCCTGAGGAAAGATGTCAAATCTCACAGGGCCCTAGTCTCTTATGAGAGAGTGTTAAACCAGTCCAGGGCCACAGCCGAAAAGGCCCTGGCTCTGGTCAAGGCCAGTCTGATCTTCAGGGTGTTACAGACTGTAAGGTCCTCCATGGGACATACCAGGAGAGGCAGTCCCATAGGTATGATGGTTCTAGGCCATATAGGGCTTTAAAGGTTAAAACCAGCACCTTAAACCTGACCCTGTACTCCACTGGGAGTCAGTGCAGCTGGTATAGCACTGGATGAATGCGGCAAGGACTCCGTAAGGAGCCTCACAGTGGCATTCTGTACCTGCTGGAGTTTCTGGGTCAGTTTCAAGGGCAGTCCCATGTGGAGTGAGTTACAATAATCAAGCCTGGAAGTGACCATCACATGGATCACAGTGGCGAGGTCGGGATGAGAGAGGTAGAGGACCAACTGCTTAGCTTGGCGGAGATGAAAAAATGCCACCTTTGTTATAGCTGTAACCTGCGCATCCATAGAAAGGGAGGAATCGAAGATTACACCCAAACTCCTGACGGAAGGCGCCAACACTAATTGCACCCCTGCAAGGGATGGGAGTTGGCCCCCCAACCCCATATCATCTAGACCCAAGGACCTCTGTCTTCGAAGGATTTAACTTCAACCAGCTCACATGTAGCCATCCAGCCACAGTTTCACCTTGCTCTTTGGTTAGATGCCTGGGCTCAACCCTGCTAGGATCCTAAGCCTCCCGTCTCTTTCCTCTGAGCAGAACTGAGTATTCTAGGGTATGGTGTCAGACCTCACCAATGCATATAATCTACAAAGTTTCTACATGAAGGCACTTACATGCAGGAGAGAAGGCAACGCTTTGCTCAGTGCATTCTCCAACAATCACATGCAGGGAGGTTTCTTAAAAAATATTATAATCATGCAATTGTTTCTGTTGAGAACATAATCCTCAAAAAGCTGCAGTCAAATTAAAGTGCGAGGTTAGGGGTGCAGTATTCTATTTATGACTCCTTCTTCTTTCAGAGAAGCCACAGAAGTTTATGGAGGTTTCTCAGCTAAATCAAGGCAAAACCAGTAGTAGAATTGCTTGGGACTCAATTCCATGGCTGGCCTAAAACATTTTGCTCTATACAACGGGAGCTCACCCAGTTGCGGGGATTCGAACTGCCGACCTTCTGATTGGCAAGCCCTAGGCTCTGTGGTTTTAGACCCTTGGTAATCTAAAGCTGTAATCTTGTGCCCACCTACCTGGGAGTAAATCCCATTGAACTCAATGGGACTTACTTCTGATTTCAATGAATAGGGTTGCACTGTAGGTGAGTTGCACTTAGTCCCTGTGGGAATCAGTCAGACTTAATTCATTCCTAACTTATGAGACCTAACTGCAACTGTCTTAGTCTGGATCTAACTCCCTGCACATACAATAAAAAGATCACCATGAGCGTCAGATGCTATTTCCAACCTACGCAGGGGGAATCACCAGTGTGATGCAGGCCTTGGAAGCGTGACCCTGCCCACAATAGCCTACTTTGCCTTACACCAAAATAACCTCACTGCAATTCTAACAGAATTAATAACTCCTTAATGTTTTTGTTTTGTCTTGGAGGATGGTGGGGGTGGCGGGAATGACTTATGGACAGGATTTATAATAGCCCTTTCTTCTCAAATGCGAACATTAAAAAGAGGAGTGTGAGAGAGGGAGAGGGGAGAGTTGGAGCTTGAATAAAACAAAATAACTTCATATGTTGGTTTTCAGAGACACAGTACAGGAGTTTCTCATGCCCAGAGCCCATCAAGGAAGCCATTTAGTTGCTGATTTGCAAGGGAGGGACTCCTTAGTCCTGCGGTGTTAATGTCTTTCCAGTGGGGGGTCTATTGCCAAATTCCAAACTCATCAACACAATCTATTATTAATAACCCCTCGAAAGGCTGTTGTGGCAGCATTATTGCGGAAGGCACTGAAAGCTTGGTGGTGTCATCCGTTATCTAGATTGCGGGTGGGGGGTATGGAGGGAGGGGGGAAACATAGGGAAATAAAACACAAGCGTCGACATTTTATAAACAAAATGTTTCATGTGCTACATCTCCTCGCCTTCCCTCCATATAAAAACAGTGGGGTGCAGGAAGAAGATACTGGCAGAGATTTGCTATTGTGGGGCGGGGAGAGGAGCTGACATTTGGCTGCAAACTTTGCTTCCTTGATTTGTTGCTTGGGAGAGCGAAGAAGCATTTTTCTATTCCTCCCGCCCCCAACCCTGCAAAATAATGAGTTCCCACTTCATAATAACATTAGAAGATAAGAAGAGTCTGTTAGATCACATCAAAGGCCCATCTAGTCCAGCTTCCCATTCTCATCATGGCCAACTAGATGCCTTCTTGGAAAGCTCACAAGCAGGACCCAATCCTTGCAAACGCACTCTCCCTTCCTGCAGTCTCCAGCAACTGGTATTTGAAGGCATGTTATCTCCAGCTGTGGAACTATAGCATGGCCTCCATCATGCATAACATCTGTTGATAGCCTTGTCCTCCATAAACTTGTCTGATCCTCTTTTAAAGCCATCCAAGTCAGTCGCCATCACTGCCTCCAGTGAGAGCAAGTTCCATAGTCTAACAACTATGTGGAGTCCTTTCTTTTATCTTTCCTGAATTTTCCAACATTCAGCTTCATAAGATGTCCACAAGTTCTAGTGTTAAGAGAGAGCGAGAAAAACTTTTCTCTACTCACTTTCTTGCGAAGTTTTGTATCATCTCACATCTTACTCGCCTTTTCTTTCAACTAAGTAGTTCCAAATGCTGCAATATGTCTAGAATTGTTGAGGTGGGCAGGAGTTCTGGGGTTCAGAAAAATGGCTTTTACCTGGGAGACGTGGGCTGAAATCCCTTACTTCTGATGCCCATTGGTTGTACTCAACCAATTTTTGTTGAGAGTAAACCCATGCAAATTAACGGGCCTAAAGTACTCTCCAGCTTATGAATCTATGCCTCATGGCAGATATGAATGCAGAACGTATTGGGGTAGGCTCTGTGTGGACCCCTATCCAAATCAGATGTGTGACCAGCATGCACACCCTCCCATCCTGGGGCACCTCAAGCCTGAGAGCCAATATGGCCCTCCATCCCAATCTGTCCTCAGGACTCTCCATGGGCCATATACCCTTCTGAGCCACATTGCTCACCCGCCCTGATTTGTACCCTCAATGCGTGTTCTTGTCTGCCTGGAATATGCCCTTGTATAAAGGGCATAAATCTTGTATTAGGTTCTTCTTTGCCACTGACTGGTCTAGAGACAAGAACTACAGAAGGGGAAGGGCCCTGGCTCAGTAGTAGAGCATCCACTTTGCATGCAGAAATCCCAGGTTCAATCCCCAGCATATCCAGGTAGGGCTGGGAATTAATGACCCTTGCCTGCCAGTAGAGACCAGCCCTTCTCAACATTGGGTCCCCAGATGTTGTTGGACTACACCTCCCATTATCCTTACCTAGCTTATTGTTTATTTTAGTGTTTTTCCCCCATAGGTTTTTAATTTGTTGGTTTTAGCTGTTTTTCACTGAAAATTTCATTGTTTTTGTAAACAGCTTCGAGGGGACTTCTTTTTTTTGTTACAGTCAAGTGGCCTATAAATTTGAAGAAATAAATAAATAAAACAATACCCTTTATTATCAGCGAGTTTGCTCTGAGTAGGAGTAGCACTGGATCCAACTCCCTGTAGATGTGGGTGTTTTAAAATCCTTTTTATATGCCCAGATGGAAATTCATGGGTTAAATTGCTCTCTTTCCGAACCCTCAGCTCAGAAAGATATTAAAGTGGAATTAAAGCTTTTCACACTCCCCTTCCTTGGGTCTCACAGGAGTTTTTATTTTATTTTATCCGCTGTGTTTAATTGTACATAGCAGCAGGGTTCTGAGTGACAGGTACACCAAAGAAACATGGGGGTAGAGTTAAGTCAGCAACCTCCGGGTCCTTGCTAATCCGCCTTGTTCCTTCAAGGCAGATTTGATTTTGCAACCAGCTTGTGAAAAGATTGCTCACCCCTCCTTCCCTTCGCTCCCTTCCAAAGAGATTGTTGTGGCTTTCTCTTTTCTTTTCTGGAAAAACTGGGGTTGCTCTAGCAGAGTCACTCCACACTCACAAACCCTTAGAGAGAATGGGATGCAGGGGTGTGTAGCAAGGCCCCCCCCCTCAAATTTGGGATTAGCTAAAGGGGGGAACAAAAGTCAACAGGAAGACAGGAGTCAGAACAAATAGGAATTACCACCCCCTAAATAATGCAATGTGACAAGGTGGGGTGGGGGAGGAAATAAGATGTGGGGAAGGAGGAGGAAACTGAGCAGCAAAATGGTGGGCAATTTATTTTCTGGGGGTGGGGAGAACACCAGAAGCTTCTTTATACTGAACCAGACCCTGGCTGGCAGCAGCTCTCCAAGGTTTCAGATTGATCAGTCTCCAAGCCCTACCTGGATTGAACCTGCACATGCAAAGTGTGTGCTATACCACTCAGCTATCATTCTTCCCCTAACGATAAAGTAAGATTCTAGTCCTTTGAGGAAACTGCCTTACACTAAGAGGACCATTGGTCCACCTAGCTCAGTATTGATCCCTCCCAGCCACACCTGGAGATAGCAGCAGGGATTGAACCTGGGACCTTCTGAATGCAAAATCAGATGCACTGCCGCTGAGCTATGGTCCTTCGCTATCCTGTGTTGGACAATTCTAATACAGGTGCAGACTTGGAAAGATTTCAACTTAAAAAGCTTTTGGAAGAGGAAGGTCTTCAGCAGGTGCCAAAAAGGCAGCAGAGATGGTGCCTAACATGTAAGGGAAGGGCATTCCAAAGAGTTGGTTCCACCACACTAAAGGCCTGATTTCTAAATTGTGCAGAATAGACTTCTGGGTAAGATGGTATCTACAGGAGACCCTCACCTGTAGACTGCAGTCATGAACTGGGTAAATATAGGGATGAGATAATCTTTCAGGCATCCTGTTCCCAAGGTGTTGGGTTTTATGCACCAAAACCAGGACCTTTAACCTGGAAGGAATCTCAGAAGTCATTTAGTCTTCCTGCTTAATGCAGGTTCTGCAATGCTGGATGTAACTCCAGCATCCAAGACAAATGTCCATCCAACTTATTTTTAAAGATGTCTGGTGAAGGAGATCTGATCTCCTCCCAAGGAAGGCTGTTCCACAGTCAAGCAGCTGTTATTGTTAGGGAGCTTCTCCTAATATTTAATAAATATCTGCTTCATGCTCCTACTAATCCTGCCTTCTGTAACAACCAGGATGGCAATGCCTCCTACCTACAGAGGGCAGTCCTCTATTTCATTGCTTGTCAGAGGAGACCCCTCCTCTCATGATATGCCATCATGTTGTTGTTGTTGTTGTTTAGTCGTTTAGTCGTGACCGACTCTTCGTGACCCCATGGACTAGAGCACGCCAGGCACTCCTGTCTTCCACTGCTTCCCACAGTTTGGTCAGACTCATGTTTGTAGTTTTGAGAACGCTGTCCAACCATCTCGTCCTCTGTCGTCCCCTTCTTCTTGTGCCATCATACAGGTGTCCAAACCAGGCCTGAACAGTGATTGTTTGATTTTATACCACTGTTATATATTTGATGTTAGCCGCCCTGAGCCCAGTTTCAGCTGGGGAGGGTGGGATACAAATTAAAGTTTTTGTTGTTGTTGTTGTTGTTGTTATTGAAATGGATCTGGAAAATCAGTCTAATCAAATAATGCCTGCAAGTGGCCAGTGGCCTCACTGCTACATTTTCCAGGTGGCCTGAGACCACTCCTGCTCTCTCAAAAGGGTATTAATTATCATGTTGTCCCAGTTTGCAGGCTCCTCCTTGCAAAGTGTTATCAGTCACAAGGGGCAAGAAGGCAGGTAGTAGCTCACACCTATCTGAGCACCTGGACTGTACCCTCAGACCTTAGCAGCTAAAATTCATCCACTAATCCAGACATCACTCTGGATAGCCCAGTCAGAATAGTGGAATCTAGGTCTTTGCAGATACAAGCAAATTTACCCTCAAAATGCCTCACAAGGTAAGTCACAGTGGGCTACTTGGGTCCCACCACTTCCTTGGGGCCAGCATATCCCTGCTCCTCCACTGAGATCCCAAGGTTTGTGATCCTTTCCCTTTGCACCTTCAATATGGGGGTGGAGACAAAAGAGAAGCAGAGGAGGATCACAAAAGGTTGAAAGGGTCGACAGAGGGTGGGCTTTGCCAGCCTTTCTGCACTCCCTGTTTCAGCTTCTGATGTTGGGATGCCCTACCCACCTGTCAAAGTTGGCCCATAAGTTGGAGCAAAAAGGTTCCAAATCCTGATCTAAAAAGTCAGTGTAGGGTGGCTTAGGGGGTTAGCTAGGGATGAGGGGTAGGCAGGACTGACAAGCAACATTATCAGGAACACAGTTCCTAGTTCTATTGCTAATTATGCATGGACACACAATGCTTGTGTGTGCCGTACTTTATCCTTGTCAACCCAATAACTGCCTGGGCAAGATAGTTAATACCAGTACTTTTTTCTGGTGGTAGTCAATGGTACACAGTACCAGCACTTTTTTCTTTTTCCCCAAAGTTGGAGATAGTCCAACTTTCCACCCCGTCCCACAGGCATGACCTGCTGGGCCCTGAGCCTGGACCTGGAGAGGACAGGAAACCAGAGGCTGAGCTGCCGCCCCTTCCTTGCCCTGAGTTGATGTGGATGGAAGCCCCAAGAGGAGCCACCGAAAGGGGCAGGAGGAGCCTCTCTCCTCAGCCTGGAGCACAGCCAGTACAGGCTTGGGCCGCCCCAGAGGCCTCCAACCTCCAGCGCAGCTCCTGGCCTCCTCTCCATCCTCTTGGCGGCAGAGTGGAAGGAGAGGAAAGCCCCAGGAGCGCCGAACAGGACACGCTTTCCCAGCCCACACCACACTCCCTGTTGGACTGGTGGCAGCAAGGCGAACAAGGAGAGGCAATACAGGACAGTGGCATCAGAGCTGCTTTCTCCACCTCAGATGAATCCTCTCCTTTCTGCTTCGCTTTGCCCAGCCTTGCTGGTGCTGAGCAGCCCTGGTGCCAAGGTTCAAGGTATGCCTCCCTCCCCTTCCTCCCTCTCCCTCCTCCTCCTCCTTCATCCCCCACCCTTGCTAGAAATTCCCTGGGCAGCATGAGTACCAGACCCTTTCCCCTAGAAAATAGTTAATACAATAAATGCATTTGATAGCTTTTCTATTGCAAGTATGACCAATTGCTATTGTGAGCTGAAGTAGACCTTCTGAGTTTCAGCCCACTGTGTTTCTCTCAGAGCAGACTCACATCCATATATTTCAATGGGTCCTCCACTCTGCGTATGGCTAACAGCATATACAACCCACACTTCTGAAACAAGGAAACTGCTAGGCTTCATTTACTAACACCCCAGTCAGTGCCAAATAGGTTCTTACAGAGTAAATTAATACAATGAACTGCTGGTGTGATGGGGGTCAAGAAAGAGCTGGTGCTTAAGCAGCTATCCCTGGGGTGTAAAGACGGTGCCACAAGAATGCCTTCAAATGTGAAATGGTGAAGGATCTGCCCCCTGGTTCCTCTGCCGGATGTATGAGAACCGCATACCTTCTCTTAACAACCTCCTTGTTACAAAGGAAAATGCTTTCTTTTACCATCACAACCCACCACCACCAAAAAAAGCAAACAGCAGAAAGATTAGTCCACAGGCTTGAGCTGGGAATCTTGAGCAGGCCTGCATTTTCTCTCCTATACTTCCCCAGCAACAACTTTCTCTCATTCTGTGCGTCCTTAAGCGTCCTCTAAATATGAACTGGACTCGAAACTAATGAGAACCCAGAGCAAGGGAACAGGGAAATCTGTCAGTTTTGGTTTCTTTCAGTTTCTCATGCCCTCCTCAAACTTAAACCCAGTTCTCCACCAAGTTCAGTTTATAAGCCTATTTGTTTTTTTTAAAAAGGCTTTGTGAAAATTCACCAGCATTTCAGTCTGGGTTTCTCCTAAAATACACATTATTACGAAATTAATGGACTTACATTAGCTATGTGCATTGGGCCTACTTTGTGAAAGACTAGCATTGGACACAACCCATGTGATAGATATTTAGATGCGCTATCTATCTATCTATCTATCTATCTATCTATCTATCTATTGTTAATAGTTATGCCCTACCTTTCATCAGTGTGCATTTATGCCCTTTCTATTCAATCATGCTCAAGGCTGCTACATTTGGCCTCAGCTCTGCCCTATTTTGCTTATTTTGCAGTAGCCTGTCCTGGCCTACTTTAATTGTTTTTTTGAGTTGGATCTGTGGAATGGTAGCATATAAAGTGGCCCCTTCTTCTAAATGGTAACAGCTGTTTGGAGAAGGGCCACAGCTTAGCTTAGAGCATCTGCTTTGCATGCAGAAGGTCCCAGTTCAAAATCCTTGGCATCTTCAGGTAGGGCTGGGAAAGAGCCTTGTCTGGAACCCAGGAAAACTGCTGGTCAGTGTAGGCAATCCTGAGCTAGATGGACCAGTGAGCCTATGGTCCTATGACCATGGAGCAGATGGATCAGGAAGTGGCTGGTTTTCCATCACTGGAAGTTGTTTAAACCAAGGCTGGACGTTCCTCTTTCAGGGACATGGATTTTGTTCTGCATGGAAGATCTTGCAGTGAACAGGGAAGTTGTGCTAGATGACTTTCAAGGGTCCTTTCAGACTCAATGTGCCAATGTTCATTCTGACTACAAATTCATGTACAAAATACATCCACTCACCAACCTAGATTTTTCCTCACCCAGAGATGTGGGCTGCATACACATCATATATTTAAAGCTCATTATTTTCTGGGAACTATCATTTTGTTAAGGCTGCTGGGAATTGGAGCACTGTGGTGGGGTAAATTTCTGATTCCAGGATTCTCTAGGGAAAGCCATAAGCTTTAAACATGTGCAGTTGTCTCCAACTAAGTTCTCAGAGTAGATTTACTGAAATTAGCGAACATCAGTTAGTCACATCCATATGTTTCAATGGGTCTACTCTGAGCACGACTGACATTGGATATACCTTCACGGTGTGTTTGCAGCAGGGAAGGATCGGATTCTGAAGAATGGCAAATCCAGGAACTCACTCTAAACAAACATTTTAATATAAGCCATCCATAAAAAGGGGGACAGTAATTTCTTGGAAACCAGGAACCAGGGATTGTCCCTCATAAACAGGGAGAGCTGAAGCGTGTGATATGTCAACTTCAATACCTGTAGTTATCGAGAATAAAAGACCAGGAGATGGGCCAGGCGTCTCTCTACATTGCAGCATCTGTGTTTGCTCTGGAGATTTAGCAAATTGGACAGTCCACACCTGTATTTACAGATTTGCCGATAAGCCAAGAACCGTAAGCCAGCCGGTGCACCTTTCACCAAAAACATCAATATTGGCTTAGAAGTTTTTTTCCACTGGTTGATTGCACACGCTGAGAACAACCCCATGGAGAAACCTGCATGTGAAATCCAAATGCATACTAAAGTCGCTGTAATTCCTGCCTCATTTCGTCCAAATAATCACAACTAATCCTGCCTTAAAAAAAGGAAAAAGCTCTCGAAGTATGCAAGAAGGAGGTCGTTATTATCTCCAAAAGGTCTGACCCAGTTTCAGGCATGAAATGTCAACTCAAATTCATGAAATTAGTTATTTAACATGTTCATACAGTCCTTATTGTATTAATCATTCAGAAAGAAAATTGCAACCACTTCCTGAAGAGGCAAGTTTCAAAAGTCACTTTCCTCTTCTACAGTAGAGATATGCAAAACCTCCAAACCACTGAGAGTTACCAAACTGCCTGCTACTCACATCACCATCTGACCCGAAAGCTCTACTCGCCAATCCTAGATACATGACACCTGTGACTTTTTGTTGTAATAATAATAATAATAATAATAATAATAATAATAATAATAATACAGTGATACCTTGGGTTAAGAACTTAATTCGTTCTGGAGGTCCGTTCTTTACTTTACTAATGGGACCTCCCGCTGCCACCGCACAATTTCTGTTCTCATCCTGAAACAAAGTTCTTAACCCGAGGTACTATTTCTGGGTTAGAGGAGCCTGTAACCTGAAGCGTCTGTAACCTGAAGCATCTGTACCACTTAACCCGAGGTACCACTGTAATAATTTATTATTTATACCCTGCCCATCTGGCTGGGTTTCCCCAGCCACTCTGGGCAGCTTCCAACAAATATTAAAAATACATTAAAACATGAGTCATGAAAAACTTCCCTAAACAGGGCTGTTATTCTCACTTTTAAGGGAAAGACACTCTGTGTGCACCCAGAGGCAATCTCTTCATAACAATGATTTTTAACCCAGAATGCAGTCTACCACAGCCTTAGTTGGAAGATCATTAGCCCTGTCATTTTGCAAAACTGGAGTCAATCAAAGAGTGCTTGACCAGGGCTAGCAAACGAACACACGGCACAAGTAGCATTTGGACACTTCCAAGAAACCCCCACACTGGGCTTGAAAATGGCGGCCATCTTCTGTTGTTTGTTCCCAGCAACTGGATACCCACAGGTATGATGCCCCTGAAACTGGAGGTTCTATTTAGCTATCATTGTCAGCACCCATTAAGAGTTCCATCATGGATTTGTCTAAAGCCTGAGGCGAACCACAAATTGGCACCTCCTTTCCCACCAGAGAGAGAAGCGGTAAAATGAAGATCTATATCAGGAATAAGCGGGGGCAGGTGGTCAGATCTATATTGGGATTTACTGCCCCTGTGGATCTGGCCACCTGAGGCGGTTGCCTTGTTCTTTCTCTTGCCTATTCTGAATCTCCTTGCCCATCAGCTTGGATGACAAAAGAATTCTAGTATTATGAGAGAGAGTGACACATTATCTCTACACACACACACACACACACACACACACACACACCACCATCAATTGCTGGCTGAGCAATTTTGAGATGCTCAGGCCCTCTCCCTTATCACTGAGGGCATCAGTGAGAGCTATTGATTACAATCAGAGGGCGAAGGGCAATAACCCAAAGTTTTTGGGTTATTTTTTTAAAAAGATGAGCATGTGAAATGCCACATGAATAATCACGGCACCAGGGAGACACCATGCTATTCAATTCATTCATTCTTTCATTGATAAAATTTATACACCGCTTGATTATAAAAGAACGAAAACAAAAACAATGCCCTCAAAGTGGTTTATAATGCTATTTCTGTTCCTAATTATTGTGAGGATCTTTCATAAGCCTCTTTGAGAGCTTATTGGGGCTTTAAAGCAGGATATACAAATATTATTAATTAGCTACACCACCCATGATGATCTTATGAGTCTGCTGCTTTCCCCCTTCAGTCCTCTCTGCTCTAAACCCAGGGCACTTCCCACCCACTGTTGTTTTCAGGTGAGATTGAATCACATGCCAGCAAACTGAGGTAGTGTGTTCTCAAGAGCATATTAAGCTTTCACACCATTTGTAAAAGTGTTTCCGTCATCCAAATGCTGAATTTTTCCACTCACTCGCACACATGTGAGTCTGCACAGGGATTCTGTTTCCACTCTGAATGGTTTCCTGGTGAAGTTACAAGATTTGTCTTTGCTAGTACAGTGGTACCTCAGGTTAAGTACTTAATTCGTTCTGGAGGTCCGTACTTAACCTGAAACTGTTCTTAACCTGAGGTACCACTTTAGCTAATGGGGCCTCCTGCTGCTGCTGCGCCGCCAGAGCACGATTTCTGTTCTCATCGTGAAGCAAAGTTCTTAACCTGAAGCACTATTTCTGGGTTAGCAGAGTCTGTAACCTGAAGCGTATGTAACCCGAGGTACCACTGTACATGGATTTACAAATGGATCTACTCTTTCAGATCTACTTTTAGAAACCCACCAGTTTAGCGCAAATGACATTTGACACTTGTGAAAACACCCTCTGCCATGACTCAGAGGCTAATCTTTTTTTATTAGGACCCCCATAGTGAATGATGAGGGATTTCCCCGTTCACATCATGCTGTAAGATACAATCCTATAACCCAGTGGTTTTTCAAAGAGGGCCAGATTTGATGAAGTGAAGAGCTGTGAGGGCCGACCAAAGGGCCGACCAAAGTTGTTGACCTTTTTTATGATTGAAGTTGTTGAGTCTTCATAGATTCAATAGGGCTTCTTCGTATTATGGGCTAAATCCACATACTTATATGTGAGAGCCATTCCCATTCAATACGGCTCCTAACATCTGAGCAAACACTTCTAGGAGTGTAACAGGGAATGTTCTAATGGTACTTTTAGACCAGGGGTCAGCAACTTTTTTCAGCCAGGGGCCGGTCCACCATCCCTCAGACCATGTGGGGGGGGACTATATTTTTGGGGGGGAAATGAACGAATTCCTATGCCCCACAAATAACCCAGAGATGCATTTTAAATAAAAGCACACATTCTACTCATGTAAAAACACGCTGATTCCCGGACCATCCGTGGGCCAGACTGAGAAGTTGATTGTGCCACATCTGGCCCATGGGCCTTAGGCTGCCTAACCCTGTTTTAGACTGCCACTATTTTCCGGCAGGATTTGGTCACATACTGGCAAACCATAGTGGTGCAATGAAAGCTGACAGGGCAATCTTACTCAATTAGCTTGGGTGGCTTTAAAAGATGATGGGACAAAGTCATGGAATATGAGGCTATTAGTGACTGCTAGCTACAACAGAGGCTCTGCTCTTCCTCCACAGCTGGGGCAGAAATGCTTCTGAATACCAGCTGGTGGAACTTGTCAGAGGGGGGAGTGGTCTTGCGCTCAGGTCCTGCGTGTTGGCTTCCTACAAGCATCTGGTCATCTATTGTGAGAACAGAATGCTGGACTAGATGGGCCTCTGGCCTGACCCAGCTGGCTCATCTTACGTTCTTAACAAACCCACTTGCCCAATAGATCGGACTTTTTCCAGTAAGGAGAAATGCACTGGAAATTGGGGCTCACCCTTGCTTTGATGCAACCATCATCTAACCTCCACGTAAACAAATCAGAGTGGACACATATTAAATAGCCAGTGTCAGTCTAATCTCCCTGCAAACAAATCAGGCCAAATGCTCAGCAAACAGAGTCTGGAAGTTCTCTCAAACATTTGTAGGGAAGATTCTGCAACTTGGGGATTGTTCTGATTGCCTACCTCTGCAGTTCCCCAGCTCTTCATAATCTACTTTCTCTCTCTCTCTTCGAGACAAGGCAACCAGAATTCCACCCATCAAGAGCCTATGCAGGTGGTAAAGCCCAGAGGAACCACCCCACCCCTCGGAAAAGGCAACAACCGCAGAATGCCTTTTGAGCCGATTAGGGCCCTATCGAAGTGCAGAATCTTAAGGTTTCACTGCACGCTGTTGCTGATTTGCTCCTAAAGATGTTCCCCACTTCAGAATCTGCAAAGGCAGGAACAAAAGGGTTTTTGCAGGGAGTGCACAGAGGCACATTCCGGCCTGCTAAGCCAGCCGCCGGCTCACCCTCCTTGGCTCGCAAAGCACCAAAAAAAATCCTTATCATTAAGGGCTTAAGCTGCTTTTTATTTCGGAGACAAAAAGAATACTGTTTATGGGGCATCCAACGCAAACCATCTGTAAACAGTTGCTTTGATGCGGGAGCCATGGCAAGCTCACCGGCCGCCTGGAGGCACATACCCACTGTGTCAGTCATGAAAGGAAGAATGTGAAGGTGTAGGCCAGGTCAGGCGGCAGCTAAGGGGGACGGGGTGGGGGTGGGACATCTGAAAGACCTCGGGCTTCCCAGTTAGCCTTTTCAAACAATTGCCCAGCCCCCAAATGCACTACTTTGAAAACCCCTCCATCATATGACCTTTCATACCCTGAGGCACCTCTGAGGCTAGGCCCAGGCTCAGTCCTTTGACCGATTTGACTTTAAACTCATGTTCTTGAAGGTTCATACGCCTAACTGTCAGTTGGAACAGCTACTCCCTCCCCTCCCTGTCCCACAAGTGGCATAGCTGCTGAACACTCCTGAATGCATGTGAGGGATCACATATTTGAATGGCTTTTCTACCTTTAAACGCAGCAACCTCTCCCTCATGCAGAAAAGTAGCATTTCAGGGAGAAGACAAGATTTCTTGGCAGGCTAGCTTTCTTCAGGTGGGGTGTGTGTGTTCTGTTATGGGAAGGATGCAAACAGGTGATTCTTGGAGTCATAATTAGCACAGATACCTCGCCCCAAATGCACCTTTAAAAACAACAATGTTGTCCATCATATGACCTTTTGTACCCTGAGGCAGCTCTGCAGCTAGACCCAAACTCATTTCTTTGAAATATATCTATCTATATCTATCTATATCTATATCTATATCATCTATATCTATATCTATATCTATATCTATATCTATATCTATATCTATATCTATATCTATATCTATATCTATCTATATCTATAAAATTTGTCCAGTAGCACCTTAGAGACCAACTAAGTTTGTTTTTGGTATAAACTTTCATGTGCATGCACACTTCTTCAGATACCTTCATACTTCAGATACCTTCATTTCTTGGACCAATTTTATTGGTTACAATAGAATGCTTCTCTCAAGGGTGTGTGGCTTGGGGTGAACTCAGTTAGTAAAGCGTGAGACTCTTAATCTCAGAGTTGTGGGTTCAAGCACCAAATTGGGCAAAAGATTCCTGTATTTCAGGGGGTTGTACCAAATGGCCCTTATGGTCCTTTCCAACTCTATAATAATTCTACGAGGAGTTCGAAGGGCTAGACAGAGAAGCCACGAGGACCACAACTGGTCCCCCCAGGCCTGAGGTGCCCCATCTCTGGTATAGGATCACAGCTCAGAAGGAACAGCAGCGGCAGAATTTACAAAACGTCTGAACAGGCAGGAAGATGTATGCACTGCGGAACAGAAAAGGCAGAAGCGTAAAAAAGAAAGCCACAGATAAGATGGCGCCCAAACAATCATACAGACGGAGCCAAATTCCAGCTTTTCCCTGGAAGCATCTAGAACTAGATCAAATGCAAGGGAGCCAATGGCTGCCCAGGTGGGCAGAGCTATGCTGGAAGATAGAAGTGCAATCCCACCAATTGGGAACCACTGTTCTAGGGGAACCTTAGTGGGCAGCTGGACACAGCTCCTGACAGCTCCAATCCACATCACAATTATATATAAAGAAATCAGAGGATATCAGTCGCAACACCTCTCTGGTCCAGCAGCATAACATGAGTAACAGACCTATGTGGCATTACTCTCGCTCTCAGTCAGCATCCACCTTTCTCTAACATCCTCAACTTATGAACTGTGTTAGTTAGACAAACAAACCTGACCCTTCTATTAATACATGCATTTATGTCTGGGTAACACTCCAGATTCAGTGCTAGATTTAGGATAGTGCAGGCGGTTCCTCCACTTAGGGCATAATAATAATAATAATAATAATAATAATAATAATAATACCACCAAGGTTGAATCCCTAGCATCTCCAGGTAGGGCGGAGAGAGACCCCAGTCTGAAACCCTGGAGACCTGCTGCCAGTCAGCGTAGACTACACCTAGCTAGATAGACCAAGGCTTCCTATGCACCTGGGAAGGGATATAGCTCAGTGGTAGAATATCGGCTTCATATGCAGAAAGTCCCAGGTTCAATCCCCAGCATGTCCAGGCAGGGCTGGACAGACCTCAGTCTGAAACCCTGGACAGCTGCTACCAGTCAATTTGGCCTGAGCTAGGTGGACCAATGTTCTGACCCAAGGTAAGGTAACTTACTATATTCCTGATATACTGAGATTCAGTTATCCATATATATATATATATATATATATGCTATCAACCCCTGCTTGGCTCTTTGGCCAAATACATTTGCAGGCTTGCCTCTTCTGCATCCATCCCCAAACCCACCCTGTCTTACAAACCATGCATCTTAAAATAATTTATTCTCAGTTAAAAGACTTCCTTGACTACAGTCTCATAAAACTCTGTGCCCAAACAGCTCACGCTTCATCTTTATTGTCACGTTGATGTCTTTATAAACTTATTCATGTGATCTATAGGGAAGGCAGAGCAGACAGCTCTGAATTTATGGGCCCATATAAAAGGCGTCTTATATTTAACAACTGCATTTAGCTGTGTTAACTGCAAGTCACAGTAATAAAGACCGGGCACGTTTTGATGCTAAATTAAAAAACGGGAAAGGGAGGGGTGAGGGAAGGAGAAACTTCCGCTACTCAATAATACATAGGCACTAGGTTTTTTTTATTACTCTTTAATATCATGATTTCCATTTAGTTTATAAATAATTGTAGCTAGCTAATGAAACGAAATCAAAACGGCCTCCAACCCATTCCCCCAGGGCAAACTAAACTCCCCCTTTTAAAGCTTCTTAATCGCAGCCCAGTTCCTACAAAATTAGCATAGTAATGGGCTTTAAATTGAGCCTCTTTGTTTTTTAATTAAGCTCCCAGCAGGTAAAAATAAAACAGATTATTGAAGAATATGCCAACCCTAATAGCCCGGAGCTCTTTTGACAATTAAAAAGATCCACGTTAACCCTTTTGGAGGAGGAAGCCTCCTTGATCATTAGCCATTTCTGAAACTCAGCTCTGCCCATCCATCTATCAATCGCAGAGCAATCTGTGTGCAGTCGGCAACAGACGGACAATCCCCGACGTTCTGCCCGCCTGCTCATCTCTTTATCCTTCATTTGCACTTAAGGCCAAGTTTCTGACGGTGGCTGGTAAAGCCTGAGGCAGTTTTGGCAACATGCAGAACCTTGATTATTGAGTGATGAACTGAAGGATTTGTAAGTTTGTCAGTGGATTGTTAGCAGGGTGTCTGGGGCTGAGAATGTGTGTGTGTGTGTGTGTGAGAGAGAGAGAGAGAGGGGGGGGGAGGAGAGGAAGAGACTGCAGTCAGCTTAAAGACTGTGGGTGGATCCTGCAACTGACTGTTTTTTACAAGCTTCAACCAATTAAAATTGGTAGATTTGTCAGCTAAAGCGTTTACTGCAATTATATATATATGTCTGGGTAACACTGGTATATATATATGTTTTTATTTCTTATAAAACCAGCCTCGGTCCCTTAGTGCCCCATGGCAATGCATAATTCAAGCGAAATTGAACAGAGCATCACTGAAAGAAATAAAACAACATCTCTATAAAAAAACAGTCTATCTAACTAATCAGCTTTTTAAAAAACCAATCAGTATCAGTCCTCAGAAATAAATAAATAAATCAAGTTTCTAGCTTTTATGCTGTGGAAGCATCAGGCAGTGCTGCTCCGCACACACACAGCATTTCCCTGCTCACAAAAGACCATTTTCTGATGTGTAGATCGTTCCAGCTGCTCTTTAAAATCCACTTCTCTTGGGCAAACTACCCTGCAAAGCACATTGACTCTCTTTATCCATATGCCAAATTCTTTAATTTTTTGTTCATCCAGCAGAAATTAAAGAAAGTGGTTTCTTCCAGGCTGTATCAAAAAAAAGCAAGCTGCTCTTGTGGCTCCACTTCTGGCAACAAGAATCAGAGGCAGCTGGGGGGGGAGACCATCCAAGACTGTTCCACAGTAAAGAGAGGAGGATCAGGGGAAATGGGTGAGCAAAATAAGGTAAGAAAAGTCCTCAGTGCAGCTAATCTTCCCTAGCAGTTCAGAGGGTAAGAGGCATGGGATGCTAGCTTCCACAAAATAAAAGCTGGAGGTAAACAAAATAACATAAGTCCACCCTCCTGTTCCCACAGTGGAGGTGGAACTTAAGCTGAGTCTTTGCTGGATCAGGCCAATGGCCCATCTAATCCAGCATCCTGCACACACGGTGGCCAATGCAAATGCCCCAATGGGAAACCCAAAAGCAGAACCTGAGCACAACAGCACTCTGCTCACTTGTGATTCTCAGCAACTGGCGTTCCGAGACATACTGCCTCTGAATTCATACATACATCTTATAATCAACAATCTTGCTTGGATACTTACATAGGAGAACAATTAAAAGTGGTGTGTGTGTGTGTGCTCGGACAAAAACAGAGTCCTGTTTATACTGAAAATAAAATACAGGCACCAATTGAAGGAAATGGTGAAGCTGGCATACAAAGCCCTCCCTATAATTTTAAAAGAAAAGTCACCAATCCACTTTAAATTGTTTAATTGCAATGCTTCAGTGAGCCATTTCTTAGGAAACGCATGGAATGTTCATTCCTTTATTGCAAATGGAGTCTTACACTGTCTACTCAGAAGGAAGTCCCACTGTATTCAATAGGGCTTACTCCCAGGTAACTGGGTAAAGACTGTGCAGTCTTACACTGCAATCCAAAGCATTTTTACTCAGAACTACGGTAAGTCCCACTAAGTTCCACAGAATTTACTCTCTGGTATGTTCCTGATTATTCCCAGAGTTTCTATTATTATTATTATTATTATTATTATTATTATTATTATTATTATTATTACCTGCCTTTTTCACTGACAGGGACACAAGGAAGCTTACAGCTAGAATTCTATTTAATTCCATTTATCTGTTGAAGGTGTTCTACATGATCCATTCCCTCACACATTTTCTCTTTACAACAATCCTCTGAGGTAGGTTAAGTTGAGAGGCTGTAATTGGCTCAAGGCGACAGATGTATACATGTATATGACATATATGTGTGCTGTGAGATCAAACGTGGGAGAAGCTTCCTGATGTAGAACAGAACGTCTCTATTTCCATCAGAGAAATTTTGGAGGGTATGCAATTGTTGGCAAGCAAGCAAGGGGTTTAGCTAGGGTTGCCATATTTCAAAAACATCAAAAGTCATGAATTTTTGATAGACTTGCCTAAGATCCAGGACAAAGTGCCACTTTTGAAATTTCCCCCAGAGGTCAATTCTGCCTTTGAAATCCCAGGAAAATCCGGACGAATGACAGCCCAAGAGTTACACTTTCCTAAAACCCCTCTTGTTCTTCCTCAAGCTTTACCTTTGCCTCAGGGGTCAGCCCAACGTTGCTAGGGCAAAAGAATTGCCAGCCTCCTGGTATGTTTGTGGCTTTCTTGGCTGCTAGGCAGACACTTCAAATTAAGTGTCACTGGCTGAGCCGGTCTTCTAAGCTTTCTCACTCTTGGCATTTCACTGGAGGCCGGCTGGAGGATTCTACAAAATTCTGCAAGAGGTTCCAAGGAACAGTTGCCAAACAGGGGGGCGTGGGGGGGGGGAGCGAGCGGGTAGACAAGAGAGGCTGGAAGAATGAAAATAGCATTCGTTGTCCTGGCCACCAGTTCCCAAATCAACACCACCACCCATTCTTCCTCCACCCACATTAGTAAAGAGGTCTGAACCAGTTAATCTAAATATTTCCCATGTAAAGAACAAGACAGTAACAACACAGCAACATCGGGCAATTTTGAAATGATCCCTCTGCAGGTATTCAGATCCAAGAGAGACAATGCTGGACCAAAACCAGGAATCTGTGGTGGTGCTTTTCAATGTGCTTCCCATAGAACAGCATGGTGTTCCTTGGAGGATTGCCAGGGACTCCTCAAATAGAAGAACGGGGACAAATATTGGTGGAACAAAATAATAGCTTGGAGGTGGAGCATCTGTGTGCCTTGCCTTATGCAGAAGGTATCCCTTATTCTGTCCCCAGAACCTCTGTTTTTAAGGATCAGATAATTGCAGGTAATGTGAAAGTCTCCTGGCTGTGATAATGAAAAGCTGCTGCCAGTCAGAACAGGAAATACTGGCCTACATGGGCCAATTATTGACTCCATGGAACAGGGATAGGCAACCTTTCCAAGAAGGTACATACTCCTTGCATGCAGAAAGTCCCATGTTTGATCCCTGGCATCTCCAGGTAGGGAGAGACTCCTTCTAAAATAGGGAAAGCTGCTGCTGGTCAGTGTAGACAACACTGAACTGGATGGACCAGTGGTCCAAATCATTATAATGCAGCTTCCTATGTTGGAGAAGGGCCATAGCTTAGTAGTTAGAGCATCAGCTTTGCATGCAGAAGGTCCCTGGTTTGATCCCTTCCATCTCAAAGGAGAGTTGGGAATATCCCATTTGAAATCCTGGCAAGCCACTGCCAGTCAGTGTAGGCACTACTGATATAAGAATAAGAGGCCCAATGTGTATATTTTTTATTTTAATAATGTTTCCGTGTTTCACTTTTAATTGTACTGAACCTTTGGCTAGAATGTATTAGGCTTGATGTGTGCCTGCATTTTATGACTCCAACACTGGATTCCTTTCTGATCTGACCTTCAAAGTGGCACAAATGACCCTCCAGCACTGGAATGTTTTTTTGTTTTGTTTTTTAAAAAACACACCTTGGAGCTTCCTGGAGAAAAGGAGAAGCAAGGGAAGATAGATAAAGGAAGCAATGTCAACAGCCCGATGAAGGCTGCTTGCCAGAAGAACAGTGATGGAAGTACGACCTTTGAGACCAAATGGCCTGGATACATTTGAGGCAATCCAAAGCGACTGAAGGGTGAAGATACTGATATGGAGCCATGTGTAACCTTTCCTGATGTATGAAGAGGGATGCTTATTTTTTTTAAACGTTTAGATGTTTTATTACTCTTTATGTGCTTTGCCTATAAAACCCTTGTTCTAATTCACCTCCAGGCAGGCTCCCTCTTACCTGGCGATTTGGCTCGAACAACCACATTAAGGTGAGCTTTGCTCTATTGCAATAGCTATAATAAATGCTGGATCCCTCCTGGATACTGGACGAATTAATTTCCTTGGTTCCGTGTTTTGATTAAAAGGTGGTCCCTCGACTGAGTAAGAACAAGGTGGTATAGAAGGAAATCCTTACCACACTACTGAGCTAGATGGGCCCATAGTCTGATGCGGTATAAGGTATGCTCCTTTTTGTAATCAAAGGCCACATTCTCTGGGGACCATCCCTTGGGGACAACATGCTGGTAGTGGACAGAGCTTCCACTTAGCTATGGAAGGCCAACACTGGGCGGAGCCAGAGCCCCAAACCCCTTGTGCTAATTAATTCAGAGAAAAGATTAGAATTCCCAATGCCATGCAGGTCTGCTCAGAAGTAATCCAAAACTGATTTGCTGGGACTATTATCAAAGGAGTAAATTAGCAGGAACGAGGCCAGGAAAGCTGTTATTTCAGAAAGGAGGTGAAATATTCTTTTTTGAAACACTGGAGAGTAGCTGCCAATCAATGTAGAGTAGACCATAGGTAGGCAAACTAAGGCCCGGGGGCCGGATACGACCCAATCACCTTCTCAATCCGGCCCACGGACAGTCTGGGAATCAGCATGTTTTTACATGAGTAGAATTTGTCCTTTTATTTAAAATGCATCTCTGGGTTCTTTGTGGGGCATAGGAATTCGTTCTCCCCCCCAAAAAAAAAATATAGTCCAGCCCACTGCAAGGTCTGAGGGACAGTGAACCGGCCCCCTGCTGAAAAGGTTTGCTGACCCCTGACAATACCAACCCAGTCACATCTCCTGTATGTTGTGTATTTGGGGTCTATACTCTTGTGATTCTGAAACCAATGAGGAGACAGGCTGTTATTAACTAAATACAGCAAGGAAAGAAAAGTGACTCCAGTATGGTTGTCCACACCATAGGGTGACTCCAAGGGGTGACTCCAGTATGGTTGTCCACACACTATTTTAGAACTGGAACCTATGAGATTAATAACATTTTAGAGTGGAATGGTATCCTAGAGGCCATCTAGCCAAACGCTTCTGCTCAGCGCAAGATGCAACTACAACAGCATCCCTGACTTTATCTCTCCTTCCATTATGTCTTGTGGAGCCAGGTTGGTTGATGAACAGCAGGCCACTCATGATACGAAGCAGCCGTATATGGAGTCAGATCAGTGGACCATCTAGCTAAGTGTGGTCTACCTTGACTGGTATTTAGTCTCCAGGGCTTCAAACAGGGGTCTCTCCCAGCCCTACCTGGGAAATCCTGGGATTGAACCTGGGACCTTCTGCATGCAGAGCAGGTGCTCTACGACTGAGCTACAGCCTTTCCCAATGATATTCATGGGCAAGCAGGAATCTAAACTCAATGTCCAGAATTTTGACATCCACCCAAGTTTGCATGATCCTTGCCCCACCCCCCTTTCCCTACATTAGTCCTTAAATATTACCCAGATATTGCCTTTCCCATTAAGCTTCTGTTGTTTTTCCTGGAAGTAATTACTTAAAACATTTCTACCCTGCTCTTCAGCTGAAAAAAGCATCCCAGAATATCTTGGAAACGTCATTAAATAAAAGAGACCCTGCCCTTAAGTTTACAATTTGAAAGACATAACACAAAAGGAAAGGAGATTTGGGTGGAATAGGGGGAAGGCAAACTCAGGCACTTAGTTATAGAGTTCTTGCAACGAGCAGCTACAATGGAACCATTTCAAGGAGAGCTGGGAGTCAAACATTGCTGGTCTTTCAGCAGAGGCGATGCAGAGAGGCTTGGCCACCTCATTTCTCTCCCTCTCCTATAGCCTGACGTGTCGTTGTGGGACTGGAATGGTGAGAGGAAATGCCATGTATGCCACTACCTTTTGTTCCTTGGAGGAACGGTAGGGATAGAAATCTGATAAATAAATCTGGTGTCTTCCAGATGCTTTGGACTGCAGCTCCCATCAGCCTCAGCCAACATTGCCTTCATTGGAGGTTGTTAAGCAGAGGTTGGATGACCATCTGTCATGGATGCCAGGGGGTTGGACTAAATGATCCTTAGGGTCCCTTCCAACTCTACAATGATTCTATGAATAGCTGCTGGAGATTACAGTTGGGAGTGGGTTGATGGAGCTGGTGTTTCAATAAAGCGGCTGGAGGGGCCATAGAATACCATCCATCTCCCTCTCCAACAGCCTGGTATAGATTGCAAGATCCTAGCGCACACATTTCCTCAGCATAAATCTGAGCCGCCATCATCATCATTTGAAAAAGAATTCATTTGAGATCCAATTGCTATTTTGCAACTGTTCCTTTTAACTCCAGGTCAGAGCTGGACACCTCATTAGCACGTCAGAAGAGTCTTGCTAGGCCAGACCAGTGGCCCATCTAGTCCAGCCTTCTGTTTGTACAATGGCCAGCCAGTTTCCTCCATGAAGCCCACAAGTAGGAGCTGAGCGTGACAGTAACTATCCTCACTTGTGAATCCCAACAACTGGTACCCAGAGGCACACTGTCAGGGCCAGAGCACAGCCACAGGAGCTAGCAATCACTGATAGCCACATCTCCATGAATTTGTCTGATGCTCTTGCAACACAGGCACTTTCTGAGGCTAAGGCCACATCACGTCTGCCGCACTTCTAACCACACTTTGCTTGGTTCCCTTGAATTGCATCAAGATGCCCCCCGCCCCCATCTGTGCTGCTCGGTCGGGGGGGGAGCGCCTCCACCGTCTCCATGGTGACCTACGACTCACTGTGAGCCTTGTATCCAGCCAGCCTTGATGGCTGCCAAGAGGCGCTATCCTTCAAAACGGACAGTGCAGCTGTCCAAATAGCATCTGTGTACCTGTGGTGGGAGAGGCCTCTGTGTTTACTCGGACCAACAGAACACACAATAGTAGTTCTTCCCAATTTCATCACCGTGGCTGGCTTTCCATGGCTCACTTGGAAGTCCCCAAGGGATCTGTGGAAAAGCATTGTTCCCTGGCAAACATTAGCTGTCATCCAACCAGCGGAGACAGTTTCCACCTGGATCTCTCTTTTCCCCCAAACCCATCCCCCGCTTGTCCGATGTCCTTATAATTTCTGTTGCCCAGCACACAGAAGGGCATGGGAATCTGTTGCTTTCACCACCCACTCCACCTCACCCCACCCTGCTCTCAAAGCGTATAGGTACACAGGAAGCTCCCTTATACTGTGTCAGATAATTGGTCCATCAAACTCAGTACTGTTGACATTGCCTGGTAGCAGCTCTCCATGGTTTCAGGCAAGGGACATTCCCAAACCAACCTGGAGATGCTGAGGACTGAACCTGGGACCTTCTGCAGGGGAGAAACTAGACTTTATTTCACCAGGTCAACGACCCAGTTTGGCACTCCAACCCCCCAAGCATTTGTGTACACACCAGGGGCGCCGACTTGCCGCGCCCCCCACATTGGGGGTGTGCACCACGTGACGTGCCATGTGACACGTCCCTCCCCCACCTGGCATGTGAGCGCTTGTGTGCTGTGCTGCACAGGAATCCTGCCCCCACCATGCTGGCGCTTGTGTGCCAGGTGGGGAATAGGGAGAATGGCCCTATACCCAGTGCTGCTTGCTGCTGGTACACAAACACACACACACACACACACACACACACACACACGATGGGAGCCTCAATGACACCCCTTTGGAGGCTTCACTCAGAGCAAAGAAACCTGGCTACCCCCCCCCAGCTCTGCTTTCTGCATGCAAAGCAGGTGCTTTATCACTAAGCTATGGAAGGAACAATACAGGAAAGACACCACTCAATAAATGTTTCAGCCCTTTGGTTCAAATACTTGGATGTGCAATGTAAGCTAGTCACAGTAGTGGTAGGGAAGGGCTGGGGAACTTGTGGCCCTCTGGATGTTGATGGACTACAACTTCCATCATCCTTGGCCATTGGTTTGGCCAGCTGGGGCTGATGGGAGTTGGAGTCCTGGAACATCCAGAGGGCCACAGGTTCCTCACTCCTGAGACAAGCCTTTTACAGAGCTCTCTATTCACATGATAATGTAATAAGGGTAGAAAGACACACTCTAAGATGGGTCAGATTCTTGCTTTGGGGATGTCAAACAAATGCCCAACTCCTTTGAGGAAGCTCCCTTTGGCACTTGCCCTTTGGCAGTTGTACTTCCACAGCCTCCTGCATGTATACAGTTAAAGCCTAAGGGATCTCTGCCTCCTGTCCCTCAGCTCACAGTCAAAACTACAGTTTCTCTTTGCCTAGCACAAAGGGCTAGCATGGTCAAGCACCTGCACAGGTCCCACACTCCATCAGGGGACCCACTGACAACCACCCCCTGCACCTGCTCCTCCTCGTCACTGCTGCAGGCTGCTTGTCAAACCCACATCTCACTCTGGCCCAGAGCAAACAACCAGCCATTGTGGTGGTTCTCCAATCAACCCAGAGGAAAGAACACCACTGTTCCAGGTTTGCTGCAGGTTGACCAGAGAGATGCACAGGCTCAGGGGTCTAAGAAAAAGCTTGACCTTCCCCTTGCACTGATTTCCTGGATCACATCAATATGAAAAGAGAAGAGATGAAAACATGGGCTTCCTGATTCCTGGCAACCTCCTTCTCTGCTTTAACATCTCTCTGGGCCCTAGATATTCAATTTGGCCTTATTGCTGATAGATGCGCTGGCATCCTTCATGACATTATTCTCCACAATGCAATAAAATAATGTTGTGTCAAAGGAGGTCGAAGAGTCGTCCTTCTGGAAGAGATGTCCTATTAATCTAGGCCCATTGGCGGTAGCCACAGAGGGCCATCCATTTACCGGGATCAGCCCACAGAACTGCTTGCATGACACAAACAGGAGTTTTAGAAAAGCCAAGGGCAAGACACAAGAGCTTTTGGTATTTATCTCCAGAGTCTCTGAGGCTACTGCTGTGCACTGCTCCGCGACATACCAAGAGAAGGGTCACCCACCTGATGGCTGCCATTTTGTCTTTACACCATTCAGACGATCAGATGGAGCAAGTGAGATGTGACAAACTGGGAGGTGCCACAGCTCAGTGGTAGAACACTGTGCCGAAGGTCACAGAATCCTAGAGGGACCCTGAAGGTCCTGTTGTCTTTCCCTCTGCCAATGCAGGAATTCTGATTCTGTGGCATCCCTGATAGGTTTGGCCATCCAGTCCCGGTTTAAAAACCTCTAATGAAGGAGAGCCTGCACCTCCTGTGGCAGTCTGCGCCACTGTCAAATGACTTGTACCATCAGGGAATTCAGTTGAAATCCCCACCCCCACCCCCCGGAATCCAGGGAACTCTAGTTCATGAAGGGTGCTGGTAATTCTAACTCTCTGAGGAGCAAATGACAATTTGTAGGATTCTTTTGACAGAAGTCAAGTGTTTTAAATGTGCTTTAAACATATGGTGCATGAATTGCCAAGTGTACATACTAGAAATTAGGAAATGCTCCTTGCATATTCCAGGTGAGGATGACCATCAGCATCAGAGTTAGCACACAATTCACCTTTCTGAGAAGCTTGCCATCCATCATAGTCTACTCATGGAAGATCTCCTGCAAGGCTTCTAATGATGGCCCAGGGGCCCCCAGTTTGAAAATCACTTTTCAGAGGGAAGCAACATGTAGGCTTCTTTAAGAGGAGAGCATCCTCTCCTGATTAGTGGAAGAACACCTGCTTTTGCATGCAAGAGATACCACTTTCATATTTTGCCTTCTCTTGCTAAAAATGATGGGGAAGGAAACTCTTTCTTCTGAAGACCCTGGAAAGCCACTGCCAGTCAGAGAAGGCAATATTGAGTTGGATGAGGGAATCTTGAGCCCTGGGGCCAAATGTAGCCCTTCAGGCCTCTCGATCTGGCCCTTGGGCTCTCTCCAAACTACACCCCACTTCCGGCAACACCCCATACCAACCCTGCTTTGCACTCTTCTTGAGCGTTTTTGCCTGGCTGGGAGGTAGCCTTGAACTTTGATCATGCCTCTTGCTTGCTTGGATGGAAAGCAGAGAGGGGTGTGTGGAAATGTGTTTGCAGGAACTATTGTACGAAGAGGGAAGTATGCATTAATTGCCCTGCCCACTTTTGCCTCTGGTCCCACCCACTGCTGCCATGTGAAATGCACCTGGAAGGTTTCCCCAAACGGAATGCGGCTTTTAGGTAGAAAAAGGTTCCCCACCCACTGAGCTAGATGGAAGGACCGTCTGACTCAATGCACTGGCAACTTCATATGTTCTATCAAAACCATGTCAGTTGAGCAGAGGGCCTGCTGACAGCTCTTAACATTCCATCCCCACCCACTCCTCTCTCAAAACAACAGGAACAAGCATAATTAGAATCATGTTTAAGGGCTGAGTGGCATACATATTCTTGACTTCCTCTGCTTTTCCCTCCTGCTATTTATGAATGGGAATGACGAGGGTGTGGAATTGTCAACAGAACCCTGTCACAACTGTTCTAAACCTGTCAGATTCATCCTTGTGCCAATTAAAGGGTGAAAAAGAAGGGGTAGAAAGCAGTGTGTGTTTTTTACTGGGAGTACTGAAGGGTATGCAGTAAAGGCACCTTTTTCTCCTAGAAGAAAAGCACTGGTGGAAAGGAACCAAGCTGCCTTATACAGAGTCAGATCATTAGTCCATTTAGCCCAGTACTGTAAACCCTAACTGGCAGAGGCTCTGGAGTTTCAGGCAAAAATCTCTCCTAGCCCTACCTGAAGGTGCCAGGGATTGAAGTAGAGACCATCTGTGTACAAGGCAGATGCTCCACCACTAAACTCCAGTTCTTCTCCTTAGTTGAGGTGGAGCTTCAGAAAGGCTATCTGGCCCTAAACACATTAACACCTTCTGGGCATCTTTAGACTCCATTGGCTCAAATTGCTCACTTTTCTGCCCCTTTGTCAATATCAGGGCAAGTTGCCACTACAGGCTTTCAAGCTGAATGAATCCCTCAATCTTCTTTGGCTAACTGCCAGGATTAAAAGTATGATATATTTAATTCAAAACATACTAGCTAAAGTCTTTAAGTGAGTTGACTGTGATAAAGAAACAGATTTCTCTCTTTTGGGTGGGGGGAGATGTTTTGCCTGCAGTTCATCTCATAGAAAATGATTTTTCTGGACATCTTTTATTTCTTGACAAGGATTTTTTTTTTACCAAAAAATGGCAGGCCAGGGTGGGAGTCAGTCTCTCTCTCTCTCTCTCTCTCTCTCTCCCCCCCCCATCCTTTTATCCCCACTTGCTTGTTTTGCTCTGATTAAGATCTAGCCCAGGGTAGTCAACCTTTTTATACCCACCACCCACTAATGCATCTTTCTTGATGGTAAAATTTCCTTACTGCCCACCAGTGCTCAAGGGAAGGATGATTCAGCTTGTGCCGTAGAACCCCTTACTGCCCACCTAGAATCCTGAAACGCCTACTAGTGGGTAGTAGGTACTGGGTTGACAACCCCTGATCTAGCCTGAATAATTCCGGTCAGCTAAAAACCTTCAGCTCAGAAGAAAATAAGAAAAAAGCCTGTCTAGATCAGAGCACAAGGTCAGTCTCAACTATGGGGGAACTTTTGGCCCTCCATTAGCCCCAACAAATATAGCCAGTGGCCAGAGATGATGGGAACTGGAGTTCATCAGCATCTGGAGGACCACATCTGGTTTATTTAGTCCAGCATCTTGCTTCCCACAGTGACTGACCAGATGCCTTGCAGTGTGTGAACTGGCAAGAGTTACAAGGGCCAAAGAAGCTTGGGCCACATTTTGACCCTGGGCTGGAAATTTTCCATCATGTGGCGGTGAGTTCTATAACCTGACACTGCCTCAGTTCTTTCCTTTTCTCTGTCCTGAATGCCCTGTCAAATTCATTAAAAGACCCTGAATTCCTGTATTACATAAAAGAGAGAAAGAGATACTATCTCTCTACACTTTTCAATACCATGTATAATTTTATAAATGTATTTCTATAGAAGCAGTTCTAAATTACTTGCTTTTAAAATAACCTCCAAGCAGTGTACAATGTAAAATATATAAATGATGTGAATCCACCATCGTAAGACTTACGACAAAGCTCAGTTCTCCACTAGACTGAGAAACCTTTTCTAAGTACTCATTAAAATTTATGAGCATCTAATGCCGATTTCTCTTAAGATACACGTTTGTATGCAATTTTGCCCAATATACACTTTTTTTTTACAAAGCTATTTCTCCTAAAATTATACATTTTGTATTTTGTATGTTATCTTCTAGAATCATAGAACTGTTGAATCATATACACATTTTTATTGACACTAAACCCCAGTATATGTATTTTTAGACACCCTACTTGGTTAGAGAACTGCATAGCAAAATTCAGAGAAGTGTGAGTTTTAAAGAATGGTTGCATTTCTATTGATGTACCATTTTGGAAAGTATTAATCAGTTAGGTTCACTTTGAAATGCAAAACAAATAAAATCTGCCCCCACCCCCAATCCCTAGCCTGAAGTCACCTTCATGCCCTGAGTTCTTGATGTAGAAATGCTTTTTCCCTTTTCTCAGACAAATCTAGCATTTTAAGTCACCCTGGGCAATATATGTTCATGTTATTTCATTTCAGCTTTCTGAAATGGGAGATAGAACCTTTTGTCTGATCCAGCAGCAGATGTTGTCAGACTACAGCTCCCATTGTCCTTGACCATTGACTCTGTTAGCTGGGGCTGATAGGAGTTCAAGTCCCACCACATCTGGAGTGCCACAGGTTTCTCTATTCCTGATATAAATAAAGCAGAATCTTCCCCACTCTCTGGCCCCAAACACTAAATAGAGCCTATGAGCATACAGGCTATATGTGCTATTTATACTCTCTATAGGGTGTCCACTTACAAATAAAGAGAACTAAAGAGGACATGGATTTGCATAAAGCTTGATTATGCTAATTTATAAGCATAGATGCAAATTTGGACAAGATTTCTGTCACTTAAATGACAATGTAATACATCTTGCCCCAGTCCAGACTGCAACCAGGTGACCCACATGCCTGCTCAGCTGACTGCCCCAGCTCACTAACCAAAAGTCATGACACAAAGGGAAAAGGGATTGGGAGGAAGAAGGGAATAAAGCAAACTTGGGCATTGTTTCTTAGTTACCACCATACATGACCACCCTACATCTCACCACAGTGAGGTGGCCTAGATCCAGCTGACCTGTGTGCCTGATCCGCTACCTCTCCAGTTAATAACTCTGCTCCCCTTTCAGCTGTTCAAATAGAGAATTCCTCTCAATAGAGGGCTGTCCTAGCACCATAGCCATTTTATCTGTATCTGTTTTCCACTCCGTATACCCTCCATTTCCTTCTTGTAAAATGCAGGCATTTCAAGCAGGTACAACGTGTGTGTGTGTGTGTGTGTGTGTGTGTGTGTGCGCGCACACACACACACACACACGGGGGGGGGAGTGGCATCCCCTGAGCTACACACATTCATTATAATGCAGTTTAGCAAATACAGCTGCATTTGCAGGCACTTTGCACCTGTTCTAATGCATGAAATCATTTTGGGGGGTGTAGATCCTGCAACGACCGCGCCCCTCTGCGTGCATTCATTGCATCAGCTTTTGAACCCCTCAGGAAAAGGCTTTAATGCACAACAATGTACCTGGGTCCCAAGTCAGGAAAGGCAGAGCATTGTGTACATAGAATATGATGCAGCAGGATTTCCCAGAAGCTGCAACCCTGATTCTGTCTCAGACATCCACAGTCCCTTTAATTGCCACACACACACACACCTTAAACTTGCCCTGCTACAAAAATGACATCTTTATGGTCTATGCCATGTGTATGAAAGACAGGCTGAAACTAGGTTTTGGGGGGTGGCGGGATACCTCCCACATATAACTGATTGTAAATTCTTGGGCACCAGGTAATAACCTACTGGTTAGACGTATTGGGTCTGTTCCATCCAAGTCAATTTAAAATGAGCCAGACCAGAGACAGTACCATAAAGTGTTTCATACTTGTGGAGAGATATTTAACTATTGTTTCCTTAGGAAAAAAAATCTAATAGCTTGCTTCGTTTAATCACTGTCAGATGTGGCCCAACGTTGGAAGTGGCAGCTTCCTTATGATGCTAAACTGCTTTTAATCAGGAATCTTGGATGTATCTCAAGCTACATCTCAGGACTGGCGGGGGTGGGGGGGCATTGTCCTAGGCAAGAAGATTTTAAAAATCAAAACAATAACTTTTTAAGGCACAAAATAAAAAGGAGGGAAAATCTAGAGGGTGGAGGGAACTATCAGGAATCAAAATCAGCTTTCATCTTTTCTTTGTCTCTCTCCCACTTTCATAAATAAATATGACATCTGTTCCTTTAAAGGGCTGGGACAGGAATTTCTGGTCTGGATGGGAATACAGATCTAGAGCTTAAAGCTCCTTCGCATCAATCGGCTGTGGATATTAATTGGAGACGGCGCAGAGCCTTCTTGCTGGTGAAGGCTTGTTTGCGAATGCCTCTGTACCGAGAAATTGCCTCCATGAAAAGTTCAGCCTCCCAGCTATGTTATTTGACTTAACTCTGACTCTAAAGAGGCAATCAATAGCCTCCTCTCTCCCCACCCCAAGCTCCTTTCACCCCTCCTTCTGATGTGTAATTAAATAGACGCAGAGGATAATCCCACCTCCGAAAAGCTGGAGAAAAGCTGGTGTCAAGGCAGGATCTGAAGTGGCCTCCTTAATCGAAAATGACCGTCCATTCTCTGTGTACATCATGATTTGATTGGGGATCTCCCCCCACTCCCTCCCCATAAGCTGGCAGGATATTAGACCGGCTTTTGTAGGGATGATGACCCAGCTGCTGTTTAATGAAGAATTCCACTTCTCGGAGCTGAGGGCAAAGGGAAGAAAGCGACCCTTGCATCTTAAAGGACGTTGCTATTTTTCAAAAGATACAGGATTAAAAGCCCTGGTGGGTTTTGTTTTTTACGAATGCTGGTGTCTGGGGAACCCTTGCCTGCCCTTTACCACCTCCGCAATTTATTTGGATGTTTTCGTTGTCTTTGGAGATATTGGCACAGAGCGGGATGTTTGGACAGGATTTAATTAGGTGAAATCAGGCCCAGATTATTGTTGGGATTATATACACAGCAAATCTCTGTGTCTGAGAGACAGGGCGGGGAGAGGGTATTCAAGCCACATCCCTAATAAGAAAATCAGGGAGGGATTGGGACAGCTTTTATGAGATAATGGGCACTCAAGGAGCCTGATCTTATGAGAGGGCTGGGTGCCTCCCCCCCCCAACGCAATGGGAACGATGTGGAATTGCAGCTTGGGAGGTGGGAGGGAAGTGTCGTCCCTTATTATAAGACATGAAGTAAACTGAGTGGCAGGGAGGGTGAAGAGCTTATTAAAATGTGAATAACTAAGTAAAAACGATGGAAAATGAATCTACAAAAACCACAGATGTGTCCCATTTTCTACATTTTTCCACAATCAGTTGTCTCTATACTGCTTAACCAGAAACGATAAAGCACCAGCTCGTTAACACTAAGTCCCTTGATGTGGCTCTTGAAACTCTTCGCTAGGCCACACCCCTCTCCCTAGGCCACACCCCTTACTTGCACCTCAAGTGCTTTTGCACCCCTTCAGTAACAGAAGCCAATGGAGATGCAGGCTATCTGAGTAAAAAACTGGGTTCCTTGGGCAGCAAAATCCATACACCATAAGGGAGTCCCAGGGTGGTCCTCCAGTTACAACATTATCTTCTGAGAAAATGTAGGTTTTCTTTTTCTTTTTCTGACCTCTCCACTTCCTTGCCTAGAAAAAGAAGGCTGCCTTGCAGCATTTTCTCCAGGTAATATTTTTAATGGCAGCTGTCATCTTTACACTCAGTATCGATGACACTGACTGGCAGCAGCTGTCCAGGATTTCAGGCTGGAGTTCTCCCCAGCTCTACCTGGAGATGCCCTTGAGGACTGAACCTGGGACCTTCTGCATTCAGGAAGGATGCTCTACCTTCTAGGTGCAATGAAGTTAGAGCAGATGTATGAATGGAAAGCAAAAAGGTCCAGCATTCCATGGCCAGCCAAAAGCCTGTGGGAAACCCTTATGTGTGTTGGTCCCCTATTGCACCTGGGTTTCAACCAACAGAGTGAAGGTGAGCTCAGCTTGTCAGTAGCAGAGGTGAGAAATTATTTGGCAAGGTTTTCCTTGCTCTACATCACAGGCTTTACAGGGAATACTTTGTACGGAGAGAGCTGCGAGCTGAAGGATGGCAGAAACCTTCTGTTGCCATGTGGTCTCTGTCAAAATATTGGCCGCCTATAAGCTCTACCTGGCAGACTAGCAAAGATAGCAAACAGGAAGGGGCCTCTTTTTTAAAAAGGTAATCAAAATACGCTGTAAAATTCCCCACATCGGTCTTGCAAAGAACCATTTATCAGGGCACCAAATCCTTGCTATTGTTTTCTAAAGGCAAAAGTTCTTCTGGAATGTTTTTCAGGTAACACCATGAAGGCCCAGCTTAATCAATGTTGCAGCAACTGATGCTATAAGCTGGCCCCTGAAATAGAAAAGAAAAGAAAAAGAGGAACATAGAAAGCTGGCCAAGATTCTAGTGAATGTGGTCCTGAATAAAGAGCTGGTTTTAAACAGGAACCTAGGAAGCTAACTTATACCAAGTCAGATGCATCAGTCAATTTAGTTCAGTATTGTCTACACTGGTTGGCAGCAGTTCTCTGGATTTCAGAAGTCTCCTCCAACCTGGAGATGGTGGGAATTGCACTTGAGAACCTCTGAATACAAGACAGATATTCTACTGCTGAGCTCTGGTCCTCCCACATAAATAACGGGGCATATAGGAAATCTGCTTATATTTAGTCAGACCATCGGTCTATCTAGCTCAGTATTGTTGACACTGACTGGCAGCAACTCTCCAGGGTTTGGGGCAGGTAATACTCCCAGTCCTACCTGGAGATGCCATTGGGGAATGAACCTGGGGCTTTTTCACTGCAAAGCAGATGTTCTACCTATGAGCTAAGTCCCTTCCCCTAAACATAAATTAAGATTCTAGTCCTCCTAGTTCTAGATAAAGGGCTGAATTAAATAGGGTCTTCCCTGTGCAAGGCAGATGCTCTACCACTGAGCTATGGCCCCTCCCAAAAAGAATAAATGCATCACTCAAAAAAGAGGAGACAAGCGAGTGCGTGAAGTGTTCTTATGCTAATATGTATAGATGCACATTTAAAGGGGGGGAATGATAATTTAAATAGAAGTACTACCCATCTCACCCTGGTGGGGAGCAAAACCATGACCGGGCGAATGGTGTGCTTGCTCAGTCTACTGTCCAGGGGATAATGGTTGCTGGGGAACTCTGAGAGGCCCCCCTACGCGTCACTCGTCCCTTCTTAGCGGGCTTTATCATTAAACCAGATTTGGAATGGGCAGCTCTTTAAACAGAGGACTGTCCTCCCTAAAGGAGGGCATGGGGACACCTGGAGACAGCATGGACACCAACTTGCATGGCACAATGGATGGAAGGACAGTGGGCTATCCATATAATAACATCTATAAAAGCGTTTGTGCCATTTTTCAAGCTAGCGGTATGATTTCACACACAGAGAGAGACACAGGCACACCACTTCCAGTTTGTTCACTGAGGTAGATAAATCCATGATGAACATGGAGTCAGAGAGGGAGAGGGAGAGAGAGAGGGAGAGAGCAGTGTGTGGGTGTAAGAAAAAACTGTTTAACCTGTGAACATGAAAGCCCCAATGTTCTCCAGATTACAACGGAGATTAGCAAAAGGGGGGAAAATATTTGAATTTCTGGTCAGCGGGAGGCTTGAAAAGGGGACAAAGTGCAGATTGGCAGGTGTTAGGAAGCCCCCCCCCGCCCCCGCTTCCCCTCAAAGAGAGAGAGGGGGAGCGAGAGAGAGAGAGACAGAGAGACCAACAGAGCCAGCTTTTGTGGTCCCAAGTTGTGCCTGCAAAACAAATATGTCTTTCACTTTGAAGAGCCAAGAAGGAATTTGCCACCATTGCCATGGCAACCTGCTAGGTCCGAAGACCGAAACCCACAGCTGCTACTTGGAACCTTAACTCCACACATCTCTCCGTACAGATCCAAGCCTTGAGTGGCTTTTTGGTAATTAAAGGGAAGGCAACTTCCGAAAAACATGGAGGATGGAATGAATTGACGGAGAGCGGGGAAGTGGACGATGACAACAATAAAGTTTAAAAGGTGGTGGTTCTACCAGGAGGTGGTATTTAAAGCACCAAGCAAGCAAACACTTCTGTGTTTTGAAAGCCACCATCGTCAGTCACTTTCATAGGCCTTGCCAGCTGCGGCTTATGGGATTCTGAGTCCATCAACATCTGAAGGGTACACCAGTTCCCTTTTCCTGATTTAAAGCATATCAAAAATAAAAAAGAGCATGAAACATATTGACAGTCAACATTCTCCAGTACCAATGCTATCAATATTATTTCCAGTGGCATTCCTCACATGACAGGCAGGTGCTCAGTGTTCCAGCAGAAGTCTTTAGAGAGAGTGGCCTTATACAAATTAGTACAGTGGTACCTCGGGTTACAGACGCTTCAGGTTACAGACTCCACTAACCCAGAAATAGTACCTCGGATTAAGAACTTTGCTTCAGGATGAGATCAGAAATTCTGCGGCGGCAGCGGGAGGCCCCATTAGCTAAAGTGGTACCTCAGGTTAAGAACAGTTTCAGGTTAAGAATGGACCTCCGGAACGAATTAAGTTCTTAACCCAAGGTACCACTGTAGAGGAGAATAATACCAGTAGCTACCAGTCCTGATGACTATGTTCTACCTCCACTTCAGGAGGAAGTATGCTTCTGAAAGCCAGCTGCTGGCATCTGCAGGAAGGGAAAGTTGCTCTTGCGCTCAGGTCCTTCATCCAAGCAGCCCATCATGGGGCACTTGGTTTACTCTGCCCTGTGGATGAACCACTAGCCTGATCCATCAGGGCACTTCTTGCATTATTATAATAGGGAGGGTGATATTTTTAAGTCCTGATGAAAATTCACCAGCATTTTAGTGTGAATTTCTCCCAATATGCACATATTTGTATGCAAGTCTGCCGAATATAAAACATTATTACAAAGCAATTTGACCTAACACAACACATTTTTCTTCACTGTTTTCATGAATATTGGGCATTTCTATGCACACTTTACCTTAGTATGTGCATCTTTGTAAACATTACTTGGCTGGAGACCTCCGCTGCAAATCTCAGAGAAGCGTGAATTTCAAAGGTTAGCTGTGCTTCGGTTCATGTACTGTTTTACAAAGTGAGAATTAGGTAGGTAGGTCTACCTTTAAACATGAGCAGAATCAAATTTCTCCCCCATCCCTAGCCAGGGGTAAACCACTACCATGCTTTCCAGAGGTTGTTGGGACTACAGTGTCCATAATCCCTGACCGTTAGCCAGGCTGGCTGGGGTTGATGGGAGTTGGAGTCCAGCTGCACCTTGGTGGCATGGCATCCCTGTGGTGTGTAGTAATCAGGGTGGAACTAATGAAGCTTAGGTTTCAGGGCCCCTAATCCCAAAGGGGCCCCATAAGCAACTTTAGTCCACATTGCTTTAAAAAATTCGGTCTATTAGACCCCATTTGAGTGACACACCTCAAATTGATGATTTTTTGTTGTATATTTTTCTACAATTCCAAAGTTTGAGAGTCAGTAGCACAGATGTTATAAAGCTGTGGTGATCTGTCATGGAACAATCCCATTGAAGAGGTTAACAGTTGTTACCCAGAGCTTGTTGCTGGTTGTGGAGGGGTCCCCATGACAGTTCAAGCTTCAGGGTTCCAAAAACGTAGGTCCACCACTGGCGGTAATGAATTCATCTGGGGGACAACCACAGTTCTGTGTGTATGCATTTCCAGGGGCTCCAGCCCTGCTTGTTCCGCTTGCCCACCCTACCTACCCCTTTGACAACTCTCTCTCCTCCACATCTGACAACCCCCCTACCTTTACACATCACCAACCACCTCACCTAAGCTCCTCCCTTTCCCAGCTTTCCCTAACTTCCACCCCCCTTTATAGGAGAGGGGAGGTGCTTCACTGATACGGAAGGGGGGGCATGTCTTCTTCACCTCCTTCTTCGCTACAATATATCTATTTATTTCCAATTGTCAATGTCAAAAGGGACTAAAATCTATAAAATTCATAGAAAATCAACGTGCCAATTTGCTCAATTTCTTTAGGACTCCATGACACCTCCCCTGTCCTCCATAATCCCTCAAGCAAGGTGTCAAGACCCTAATCCTGTCACATCACTCTGCCAAGCCTTTCCTCCGGGCAAGGCCAGGTGGCAGACCATGCATACATGGACCATTGTCTTCCCATCAGGTACTCAAGATGTGCTTATCTGCGCATATCTCCAGCTCTGCATATCCCCCCCCTCCTCCATATGTTAATCCTGTGTGACCCAACCTCTTCTTAATGTATTCATGATGTAATCTGTGTAACCCAACCTCTTCTTAATGTATTCATGATGTAACTGGGATGTATTTTGCACTGTATTCTGGGACATGGAGGGAAATTTCAAAAGTTCATGTCACCCCTTTCTCGCTGTTCAATCTCGTCTTGAACCTGTTGCGCAATAAACTTGGATCTTCTGCAGTTTTCTCCTGTCTCTGGCTGAGCTCATTTTCTTCCGCAGGGACCCACGGACTTAGTCCGACGAGCTGGGTGGCAGAGTAGCCCCGCACCCAGATTTTACCGTAACATTCACAGAGGAGCTTGCTCTGTGAAGTGGGTGAAGGGCCCCTCTTCCCATTAAACCTTGCTGCAGGCACATTAAACAGAGCAGAGAAGCCCTTCACCCAGCCGTTTAGCAAGCTTGCCTGGGCGGACCTGCCATTCATCACACTGTTGGGAGCCATGCAAACTGCAGAGCATGACAGCATTTTACATTTTTATGTATACAGAAAGACACACAGAAGGAGACAGGTTCAACCCTTGATGTCTCTTTAGATGTCTCAGATGGGGGAGACAACTTGTCTGAGATTCTGGGGAGCCCTTTCCAGTCTAGAGTAAGTAAGGCTGGATGGGCCAGTGATCTGACTCAGTCAGTATATGGTAGCTCCATGTGTTAATATTGAAGGCTCTTGCACTTGCCCAGCCTTGCTAAGTGCTGGCACCAACCAAGGGGCCTCCCTGGAATTTCTAAACCTTCCTATACAAACACTTTTGTTTTGATTTCTTATTAGTTTCCTCCCAGCCTATGTGCACTATGTCATTAGTAGCAATTAGGATGAGACAGATGAACAACCACAAAAGTTGGCTCAGCTCAGTACGTGACAGAGTGTTGGTCATCAACCTGGGGGTGACTGAGCTTCATAGCTTTCCTCAGCCATGGAGCTATGGATGAAGGCACAGCAGCCTCACGTAAACAGTCACCCCTCATCCTCAATTTCCTGCCTGCTAAACAGGAAAGGACAACCTTGCAGGGATCTAGAGGTTATAAGCAAGATTGCAATCACTTAACACTCTATCACTGCACTATTTGTCATTATTACCTTTGTCACCACTAAACCAATAATCACAATGATAACATCAGTGACCCAAATGTGAAACACATGCTTCCTGGTCTGGTGCCTTCACTTTTACCTTTCAGGTGCCAGGCTAAATCCATCCTGAGTGTTATTTTTGATAATTAGCCTGCTTTAAGCTGCTCATGGTTTACACGTTTCAGCCATGCTTGTTGCTATCTTTTTTTTTACAGTGTTCAAATTCGCAAGCTCTTTGAAGGCCACCATGGTGGAAAAGCAGGTTTTTGAAAGACAATTTTAAAGAAAGCACAATTCCCAACAGTACCAAGCTCAACTCTCTAGCAGCTTGTTAGAAACTTAACCTTTAGAAACTGCCCCATAACTCCATATATACCGAGGGAATTGCCAAGTCAGGCCACAATTACCTCAGTATTGTCTATAGCAAGAGTGGGGGAAGCTGCAGAGTATGACTCCAATCATAGGAACATGAGAAGAGACCGCTGGATGGCCTACCGAGTTCAGCATCCTATTTTCATAGTGGCCAATCAGATGCCCAAAGGAAACCATAAAGTAGGAGGAGCTCAGCTGCAACACTCCCCTCCTGTGGTTTCCAGCAACTGGTATTTAGAAGCAATGCTGCCCCCAACAGTGGTAATATTCTGGCCACTGGCCCTGCTGGCAGGGACTGACAGGAGTTGTAGGCCAGCAGCATCTAAGGGGAACACCAATTCCCCGTCCCTGGTGTAAATAAGTCAGAATCCAGCTACACTGGGTATTTACATCTCCTGAGGCTTCCAGTCTGTGAGATTACAGCCACATCACCTGATCAAGTACTGCCTGGCTTTGCGCCATGACGCTTCTTAGTGCTGGCGCCAAGTGTCGGCATGATCAGGCACCTGCCAAAGGCCTGTGGGCAAGAACCCTCCAGACTTGCTTCTTCTCTTCACTACTGGAAGCCGCTTGTTCACACGCCTCTCACTCTGACCCAGAGGGAAAGAACAAGAAAACAACAGCAATAGAGAAGGTGGAGGAGCTGCAACTAACTGCTTGCTCACTGGCTCTCTACCTGAGCTTTCAGCTATTTTCCCCAGCCAGGGCCGGATTTAGGTTTGATGAGGCCCTAAGCTACAGAAGGTAATGGGGCCCTTTATTTGTCCAGCTGTCAGCAACAAATTGTCGCTGTTTTTTGTGTTGAATATATGCTATGTGGTAATTTATGGACCTCATAGGTTATCTAAAGCCATTTGCACATAACAAAATATGTATTTTATCAAAGTAATTGTTGAACTTATCTTATATTTTGAAAATGGGGCCCTAAGCTATAGCTTGTTTAGCTGCCCCCAGCTCAACAGACTGGAAACCTGGGCCAATGCTAACAAAATGAATTTCACAAGGGACAAGTGTAAAGTTCTACACTTAGACAGGAAGAGCTAGCTACACAAACTTAGCTTAACATGAGTCAATAGTGTGATGCAGCAGCAAAAAAAGTTAATGCTATTCTAGGCTACATCAAGAGAAGTATAGTGTCCAGACCAAGGGAAGTAATAGTACCACTGTATTCTGCCTTAGTCAGACCCCACCTGGAGTACAGTGTCCTGTTCTGGGCACCACAATTTAAGAAAGATATTGACAAGCTGCAATGTGTACAGAGAGTGATCACGATGATAAATGGTCTGGAAACCAAGCCTTATGAGGAACAGTTGAGGGAGTCGGGTATGTTCAGCCTTGTAAAGAGAAGAATGAGAGAAGTGATATGATAACCATCTCCAAACATCTAAAGGACTGTCACATGGATGATGTTTTCTTCTGTAGCAGAGGTTAGGACGCAAACCAATGGCTTCAAGTTACAAGAAAGGAGATTCCAACTAAACATCAGGAAGAACATTCTGACAATAAGAGCTGTTCTGCAGTGGAATGGATGGTGGACTCTCCTTCCTTGGAGGTTTTTAAGCAGAGGTTGGATGGCCATCTGTCATTTATGATCTAGTTGAGATTCCTGCATTTTAGGGTGTTGGATTAGATGGCCCTTGGGATTCCTCCCAACTCCAGTATTCTATGATTCTATTATCTACCCTCTGAATCTTTGCTTAACACCCTTGTGATGTTCGTGTGTACTCCATTTCAATATAAAATAGGCACCCCTAAAAGGCTAGGCATCAGATCTGTTATGTACTAAGCTTGGATCCTAGAACAATAGGCAGGTAAGATCCTAGAAGGCAACATCCTGATTAGCCTGCAGGAGCAGCCCAGGCTCCAGGAGGGAAGCAGAATCAGCCAATCAGATGGGCCCCATTGTGTAAATAGTGTATCTAAAGCCAGAGGTTTGGCCAAACCCTCCAAAATGCATTATTTAAAGCTTCTCTCCTATGTGTCTTCTCCTGTTTGGTTTTAGGGGAGGCATCATAACAATTAAAGCCATGTTCTCTTCCATGTGAAGCACGGGCGATGACTGAAAAGCTAGCAGGTTCATGACTATAAATCGCATTTTACATAGCGGCATTTTGTTTTCAGTCTTTTTGAAAGGAACCACCACCAGCCAAGGAGGAGAGATCTGACAGAGCAATGGTCACAGGGAAAGTGAAATCTGAAAAACTTGCTCAAACAAGCTTGATCTCATTTCTGCTTCCCCTTGCATAAGAATACATACTTCCTACTAGTCATTCCTTGAAACTGAGAATGTGACTAAAACAAAGTATGTGTTTTGCCCCCGAGAAATCTGGCAAAAAAAGAGAGAGTCGGTGTTGTCCTTTTTTAAAGAAGAAAAGAAAAAGTGAGAGATAGTTATGAAAAGGCTCATAGTACTCAACCCGAAGAAACTGGTTCTACAATACGTTGTTGGGACAAACACAGAGCAGAATCTTCTACAGAAACTATATTTCATTCTCTATTGTATTATATGATGAAAAGTTTCAATTAAAAATTATGCAAAAAAGACAAAAGACACTATATTTCATTCTGCCTGTATATCCAGCCAATGGGTCATCACTTTATTTCCCCACCTCCCTTTGATTTAATCATTAGCTACCTATGTGTTACAATTCTATGATTATATGATCTTACTCCAGGGAGGTTCACTGGGTTGCATCCAATGCTAATCCTATTCAAAGCAGGCATACCGAAAATAATAGACGTGACTAATTTAGATCCATTCATTTCAATGGGCCTTATCTGAGTGTAACTTGGAGATAGCCCACTGAAATGAATGGGCCTTAGTGATGTCCACTGAATGTGGCCCTATCTAATAGATGCACTTTCAAAAGAGTAAGCATTATATAGCCAACTACTACCTGCAATAAATAAAAAATGCAAACGAGAAGCATGTTTTAGAATGGTAATCTTTCAAGCATGTTTTGCATGAACTAAAGCATCCCTAAATATGGAAGGCATGTCCAGATCATTTAAGGGACAGTGCGGAATGGATTATCTTCGTGTTCTCCTTCCACGTGGCTGGAATCATTTCTGAGAGAGAGAGCCCCCGTGGAGCAGGCGCGTGCAAGACAGGCAGATCCATATGACTCTCCCCCTCCCTCCCTCCCACCCCCAGCTGCCCATCTCCAAATGAAACAAACCATAATGAAAAAAAGAAATTATAAAAAGTAAAACCAGCGAACTGCTTGCACACCACCACCTTGTTTATATTTCCCCTTCGAGAAATATTTAAATTCCACATTTAATTCGAAGATAAATATGACACAACAAAGACTGTCATTGCAAATGGAAAGTAAATGAAAAACCCAAATTGCACACGCTGTCCACCCCCCACCCCCCAAATCTCCTTCCCTTGTTTTGCCCAGAAACACTATAGATGGGCTGTTTGGAAACAAAAAACCAGAGCAGGGATTGAGAGAATAAAAGGGAAATGGAGTACAGTTTATCATTATAAAAATTTACTATGCCTACTACTGTTACCTGAACTTGTTAAGTCACTACACACACACACACACACACACACACACGTGTCTCCAAGAGACTTGCAACATTTTTAAGATCATAAGCATAGGGTTTTTAAAATGCAGTATTATAAAAGCACATGCAATTCATAAAAAGACCTCCAATAACAGCAGTAAATCATTTTGGTGCTTAGTTTATAAATGGGGGTGTACAAAGTGCATGAGTGGGAGATCTGTTCTCCCCCCCCCTCAACACACACACACACAAACACAAACACACACACACATAATACCCCCGTTCTCAGTTATGTAAAGCAGGCAACTGAACAGGGTGTCATGAGCCCCAAACCAGACAAGTGTGGTCAGTTCTCTGAGGCATTAATTTATGATCCCAAATGTCACGCCTACACAATAGCTTTATTGTTGATTCATTAGGTAATTTCCCTTGAAGACCAGCTGTTTTCAAGCGCGGCTGGATGAATAATGAAGATGATCTTCAATGTTTAGAGATGGGGGGGGGAGCCTTTTGCCACCGGCAGCCAAGGGGTAGCAGTTCCTCCCTTCAACCGGTGTCCCAACGCCTCAGGCACCGAACAAGGGGCAGAAGGTCTCCCACCTCCCGCTTGAATAGAGAATCTCCCAGGTGTCACATTTGCAAAGCAGGCAGGTTACTGGTTTTAATACCTACAATAGAATCAGCAGCCCGCCCCCCCCCCAATGTGTGCAAGCAAGCCTTAGGCGCCTTGTCAGCTTTTATTTCCCTGATGAGCCTGGAGGGCAAAGTCTCCTCCTCCTCTTCCCACTAGGACTCAATCCCCAGGTGCTTTGCCACCAGGATCACTCACACAAGAAATAAAATAAGACAAAAGCAAGGAAGACATGTCATCCCCCCCCCTCCCATCAGCAGTGCTCTAGGCCAATTTTTCTTTTGGGTCCTGTCTTCCAGAAGTGTCTCCAAAATGAAACAAAACAAAAAGGTCCTCACGGTGAAATAATTATTGCACCTTAATTCAGCACCGTGGTACTTTGCTCCCCACACCGCCATGCTACCCAGGATGCTGTTCCTCATTTGAATGATTCCCCCCTGAGAGCCACATTTCCATCACATAAGTAATGCAACAATTATAGTGCATCCAGGAAACCCCCATCAAGCAGACAAGTGCCATGTGGTACTTGGTCCTCGTTCATCAGTGCCAGGAGACGGGTGCTGTTTATCAAACTTTGGCATCAAAAGTGGTTGGGTGCTTGGAAAAGAGGGAGAAAAGCAAGGAGGGAACAGAAGGGCGTCTTCTCAACAAGGGACTTTTTGAACGCCACAAATTTGGAAGTACAAAACAAATTTGCCACCGAGGCCTCCTCTCTCCCTGATCCTCAAGGAGGAGGGGAAACAAGAGAGCATCTTTCAAAGTGCCAGTTCGTAGGAGAGGGTCAAAGGGGCAAATGGATCATTAGTGAATTGGTACCCACCTGCTGATAGATGGGAAGGCATGGGATTATTATTTATTTTTCATTTGACACTTGGAAAGGACAGACTGGTGAGTATGGATGTGGGGGAAGGAAGGAAGGAAGGAAGGAAGGAAGGAAGGAAGGAAGGAAGGAAGGAAGGAAGGAAAAATCTATAACATGACCCAATAAAAACAAGGCTTTGGCCCTTACAATGCTGATGCAGCAGGTATTTAGCAGGTAGAAATACCATGTCATAGGAGATGGGAAAGCCCTTTGCCTGGAAAGCTTCTGCCAGGCAAAGTAGACAATACTGAGCTAGGCAGACAAGTGGAACATGAGAAGCTGCCCTATGCTAGCAGCAGTTCTCCAGTGTTTTGAGCAGGGGAGTCAGGCACAGATACTGCACATCAAATGACCCAGGCAAGAACCTGTGTATAGTTTCCCCATTATCTCGCATGTGCAACAGTGGCAACTCACAAGTTCAGCGGTGAGTCAAGGCACCCAGCAATGGAGCTGCAACTATTGAACCATCTGCATGGGCGAATCTTTCCCTAATGGCTTACCCACTAGCTGGTGAGGTGGCTTAGTGGTAAGGCAGGAAGAGGCATCAGCTACAAGGGAAGCTGCAACATACCAAGCGATCAAGCTCACTGTAGTCTACACTAACCTGCAGCAGCTCTCCAGGGTTTGGGGTGACAGTTTCTCCCAGCCCTACCTGGAGATACTGAGGATTTAACCAGGGACCTTCTGCATGCAAAGCAGTTGCTCTACCACTGAGCTATGGACTAGTTGTCAGACTCCAGTTCCCATCACTCCTGACTACTGACCATGCTGGCTGGGGCTGATGGGAGTTGAAGTCCAACCACATGCTCCCCATCCCTGGTCTACAATTCACCCAACAGCACTCCTGAAAACTGAGTGGTAAGTAACAGGCTGAGCACTGTGTGGTACCTTAGTGATCAGGCATAAGCATTTCTCTACATGTGCGCCAGGCATGAGCCCCTCTCAGATAGTTCACTTCTATTATGCATGTATATACTTGCTTCAAGGGATGCGGGTGGTGCTGTGGGTTAAAACCACAGAACCTAGGGCTTGCTGATGAGAAGGTCAGCGGTTCGAATCCCCACAATGGGGTGAGCTCCCGTTGTTCGGTCCCTGCTCCTGCCAACCTAGCAGTTAGAAAGTACATCAAGTGCAAGTAGATAAATAGGTACCACTCTGGTGGGAAGGTAAATGACATTTCCGTGTGCTGCTCTGGTTCATCAGAAACGGCTTAGTCATGCTGACCACATGACCTGGTAGCTGTACGCCGGCTCCCTCGGCCAATAAAGCGAGATGAGCACCGCAACCCCAGAGTCGTCCGCGACTGGACCTAACGGTCAGGGGTCCCTTTACCTTTTATACTTGCTTCACTTACTTGTTTCACTTCCCCATAAACTATCCTGAAATGATATAACTGTAAAAACAAATCTGAACACCATTTCAGTCCGTTTCCACTTAAAAGACTTGTTAGAAGAAGAAGGTCTTCCAAAGGTACTGAAAAGAATGTGAAGCCAGCATGTGCTGTGATATGTAGATACTTCTGAAATATAGGCATCACCACACTAAAGGAACAGTTCATTTCTCTTATGAGATGGAGTTCCCAATGAGATGGTCTCTGCAAGAGGCCCTCTCCTGCAGAGATCAGTGTTTGGTTGGGTATATTAGGGGTGAGGTGATCTTTTAGGTATCCTGGTCACAAGCTGCATAGGGTTTTGTACACCAGGATCTTGAACCCATCTTGATAGCTAATTGGTAAACAGGGCAAGGCATTCAGCAACAGAATGACATGATGGCAATATTTTGTCTCAACAAGCCAACAAGTCACCACATTTTCCACTAGCTCAAGCTTCCTTGCAGCCTCACATAGAAGGCATCACAGTAGTCCAATCCGGTCTACTTCTAAAGACTCTTTAAAAGGGGCAGAACTCTAAAGAGTGACAACTAATCAGGAGCGTCTTACCCATAGAGGTTGGTGGCATGGGATGACAAGTTCTGAAGGGCGCCAGGGAAGAGGTGGAAGCTGGACGCGGCGCCTCTAAGGCACCAGCTCACCGCCCTCGCCCGCCTTGCCAGCTGAGCCGGGAGGCGCCATGTTCAGTCTCCGCCTCTTCCCCACTGCAGGAGACACCCTCCAGCCACTGCCCAGCTCCTCCAGCCCCGCTGGCAGCACCGTCCCCCCTAAAAGAGGTGGACAACTCTGGGAAACAGGGGTGGGACCCAAGGGAGTTTTGCACCACTGCACTGGATATGCTTAAGACGGCCCTGCAGCTAATAATAGTAATTAACAAGGTGTTCTCACACCAAGGGCAAAGCAGAGGAAATGTTTTTATCAGCGGCTGGTATCAGAAAATAGTGACTGCTTCTGTTAAAGCATATGGCATGAGAGTATTGAAATCCAGAGAGAATATAACAATGAGCAAAAATTTTCAAGCTTCTAGGCTTATCAAAAAAGCAAAAATCCAAAACAATGTTCACATTGTTTTCATTTTCCCAAAGGATGCCTCCAATGAATGGACAGTATCCCAGGAGTATATAGAAAATGAAGGTCTCCGAGGAGAGTGGATGGACAAATCTGCCAATTTCACTTTCTCTCGGTTTCTCTTTTTCCATTCTTAGGTTCAGCTCTCTACACATTTTTGCATCAGCTTGCAACTCTTTTCTTTTCTTTTTAAAAGTCCACATGAAAATTCACCAGAGTTTTAGTGCCAATTTCTCCTAGTATACACATTTTTGTGTGTGCAATTGTGGCTAATGAAACCTCTTTTTTTTGCAAGTGACTTCCCCTAATATAATGCATTCTTGTATAGATTTTCATGAATATGTGCCTTTTTATTTGCACACTTTATGTAGGGTGTGGATTTTTGTACACATGACTTGGTAGGAGGACCGCATCATCTGGAGGATAACTGTGTTTCACTTTGCACATTGTTTTGGGAAGCATGGATCACACTGGTTTTTATTAAAAACTTCACTGAACGAAATGTGTCCTCTGTCCCTATCCAGGTGTGTATAGAAACTGCAAATATCACACAAGCGTGTACACATGCACACAAAGCAATTAACACAAAACCTTCCTCTCAATCCCCCCCCCCCATTTTCCGGCATCTCAGCTTGATAATTTGATTATATGTCCCACATTCATCTTAAGCAAAGGGGCTGACAGATAACTGCAAAGTAATGCGATAAAAACCATTTATAACGCCAGCTCCATCCAGGTCCTTCTCCCTAACTAGTTATGACAAGGTAATAATACAGCTTATGCATTTGTCTGCCTTTAAATTGGTTACTTAAAACAATGATGGATGGGGAGAAAGAGCGCTCTGTATTCTGAAGGGCAGCCCTCGAATTCTGATCTCATTTTCACAGCTAATGAATTATATCTAATTAGTAGATCCCAAATCTAATTGAGAGGTTAAAATGGTGACCCGCAGAGACAACAGCTCCTTTTCAGGAATGATCCCCCCCCTTTTTTTTGTTTATCTTAAGCAAACAAACAAACAAAATGCTTCATAATGTCCACCTCCAACAGAGTCCCTCAACAAGCCCCGTGCAAAGATGGAATCAATTTGAAAATTTGCCTGTCTGTTTCGGTTAAGGATTTAATGAAACTCATCTTAACAGATGTATCCTTTCCACTGGGAATGTAAACTCTCAGCTCACCATTATGCTCTATTTATTATTTTTCTCGTAAAAATATGGGCAGTTATTATGCTGTCATTGGAATCAAATCAGGCCATAAGTGAACACTGCCAGCATTTCGGGGGGCCCTCCCCACAAGCCCCCAAAGCAATGAAAAAATAAAATAAAATCACTCACTTCAGCCACTCAGGAAGAATTCTGTTGTGAATACTAAGAGCCTTGCTCTGCACAGTGGATGCAGAATACTGGGGAATGATATGGGCATAAGAAGTAAATAAGCCTTCTTGATCTAAGTGGTTAAAAACATCAGAGTTGAGCATTCAGATTTCAGCTGTGCTGGCCAGATGGCTCTTGAAGCTTAGAAGCTGATACATGAGCTGGGTTGCCATTCCCAAGCATCAACATCACAAGCATATCGGGCGGGGTGGGGTGAGGGCGAAGCAGAGTAGAGATAAAACTATAGGAAAACCCAGGTAGATACTGAATGTCTGCAAAGCAACAGAGCAAGGGAGGTCATCATGTGCATAGATCAGCATTGGGGAACCTCAGGCCCATGATGCGGCCCTCCAGGCCTCTCTGTGTGGCCCTCAGAAGGCCACACATCCACACCCACCCACTAACCTTGCTTTCCATAGTTCTCCAGTGTTTTTGTCTGGCAGGAACATGTCCTTGAACTCTTGCTTACCGAGATGGAGGACAGAGATGGGAGTGCGTGAGCATGAAGAACCTAACCAACTGTACAAAGGTAAAATTCACATTTATTGCTCCATCTGCTTTAGCTTCTTGCCCCACCCACCACTAGCATATAGGTCCCAGGAAGCCTTCTTGAATGTAGCCCTTTGACTGAAAGAAGTTTCTCTGCTGGCATAGATACAAGTTTAGAAATAACGACTTATTTAAAGCCAAGTCTAGAGTTCTGTTGCAGCAATGTTACTGGGCAGAATCGTCTGCTTTCCAACATCACTCCTTTCATACTTGCTTTTAAGTATGTTTAGGAATCACACCTTGTGTGCTTGGGTAAGGTAGGTTGTGTTTTTTTCTGGATTATTAAAATGAAATTGTTGGTTATTGTTGTTTTTAATGACAAGAAGAGCTTGTGAATTAATAATGAGGGCTTCAGATGCTCAATTTATATTCATAACATTAAAAAAAAATCGTTTGGCATTGCTTCTACATATTCGTTAACACACAATCTTCAGCAGCAATAAAGCACACTTTAAGAGGGTCTGGGGTGATTTGCACATGCATTTTTAACACTATCCCATCTGCAGGATTTTATATATACTAAGTATATGACTGTACACTCAAAGAGGTATATTTTTGATCAGGGACATAGGGATATCACATCCCTCAAAAGACAGACCCCCTAACTTGGAAATCATGCCAGCTCCCTCGGCTTCCTGTTGCTCAACACAGTATGCTCACATTCATACTTGACACTTCGCTTCCTGGCCCATAATGTAGGGTGATCTCTGGTTCTCAGTTGCTGGCCATGCAAATATGATTGAGAGGAGAGTAAGGGATAGTGCCAATGGCTGTTGCGGTTTTGTAAATTGCTTAGAGATTCTGTTCACAATCAAGTGGCATATAAATTTGGTTAAATAAATAAGAAATAGGTTGCTAGGCATTCAGATACATGAGAGCAATGATTGGTACAGCAGCTGGTGATATCACACAGGTCCCTATAAACAAACAAACAAACAAACCCAGCAGAGATGTTCAAATCTATCAATTCCAACCACTCTCTGTTTCTTGTTTTTGGGGTCTTAATATCAGCTATCCACTTTTATGTATCTGTTCCAGATTTTTTTTTTTTTAAGTCCTCATGAGAAGCCATTGTAAATTTCATGGGAATTTCTCACATTACCGCGCACATTTTCACAAAACAATTTCCCCTAGGTTTTTTCCACTAGCATATGCATTTTTAAAAAACATTTTTCTACCATTCCTCATTTAATCCTCACAACACCCCTTTGAGGTAGGTTAGGCTGAGATCCAGTGACTGTCCCAAGATGAGCTCAGTGAGCTGCGTAGCCAAGTGGGGATTCAAACCCTGGTCTGCCAGGGTCCTAGCCTGACACTCTAACCACTACACCACCACTGGCTTTTCTGGTACATGCATTTTAAAGCACACTTTCTTCATGTACATGTACTGGAGAACCGCATTGCAAAATTTGGATAAGGTTGGCCTTCCAAGGATGGCTGCATTTCTGTTTCAAGTACCGTTTCAAAAAAAAGTGGGAACTATGTAGGTAGAGCTTTCAATGTAGCCTGGGACCTGGGAGACCAGGGTTCAAATACCTATTCAGCCATGAAGCTCATAGGGTGACCGTGATGGCCAGTCACTCGTTCTTAGCCTAAACTACCTCACAGGTTGGTTGTGAGACTAAATGGAGAGCAGGAGAACCATGGATGCCACTTTCAGCTCGTTGGAGGAAAAGTGGATTATAAATGCAATAGAATAATTAAATAAAATGAATAATGACATGAAGTTTCCCCCCCACCCCCACCCCCTTCTCCCTGGTACCAGGTACCTGGTCTGGTACCAGGCCAGGAGGAGCTCTGAGAGGGGAAGAGGGCTTTCCTTGCAACTCTGAGCACCCTTCATAAACTACAACTTCTAGCATTCCTTGGGAGAATCCATGCTTGCTCAAAGTGGTAGAGGACTGTTTCAAATGTGTAGTGCAGATGTGGCCAAAGAGGATTATGATTTATGATAAATATTTTTCCTCCTTTTTTATTTTATCAAAGAACTATAGGCTTTCAGACAAGCTGTAACTAAATGGCATGGCTCCGTATATCTAGTTGTTTGGGGTTTTCTTTTCTTTTTTTACTGCTGAACTCCCACTGTCTCTTTCTTCCCTTGGTTTTCTACAAGGGAGAGCCTCGGGGTCTGTCGAAGAGACCTCTTTCATCAGTGTTTATGCCCCAATCTAACATTACCACAGCTCATCCATCACAGACTTCTATTTGTTACAAGTCAGTAGAGCTTATCAGGGCCTCTTTCGACCAAAAGCGCCTCCAGTTTTTGATTCTCACCAGGCCAGCCGACCCTAAAACTCTGCTGGTGTAGGGTGGAGATGGTCTGCCATCCCTGAATCACACTTCCTAGGCTCCCCATTCCTCCAAAATCACCCCCCTTCATGCAGATAACCTGTTGTCAATATAATCATACAGAAAACCCTTAAGAACATCCATCTTCAGGTGGATCCAAGTCCTTCAACCCAGAAAGCATATTCAAATTAGATGATATCTTGTCATGGACCTTTGGATTTCTGCACAGATGCTGCTGCAGGGGAAAAAATAGCTTGCCTATTTGCCTCTTCTCTCCATTAGCACCCAAAAATAACCAACTGGCAACAGTTTACCAGACTGATTCAGGAAAAGTCACAGGAATTTAGTGGGTGGGAAAGGCAAATTCTGCACGCTCTCTGTAGCCATTGGCTGGGTTGCTGTGATGTAATGAAAGCCTGGAGGCCAGATATGTCTTGCATACGAACTGGAATGATGTTGACTGCTCTAGCAAATAAGGACTTAAGATTCTTGTTTGTTTGTGTTTGTTTCTTACCTTGTTAAATTCATGCATTTCCCTCCACCCATCTATACATGTGTCTGGCACCTTTTACTTTAAATCTAAACTAAAACTTTATCACAGACCTGATGAAGTAGCTGGGCTGTTGTATCTTTGTATATGTCTAAGTGAATCTGCTCTTATGTCCCCCTGACTAGCTAATTATGCTGTATCTGTTGTTTGTAGCACTTTTACATACTTTGTTATGTATAGGAATACTTAGTGGTGAAACCAAGCATGTGTTTAAGTTGTTTGTGTGATTCCCAGTTTTACATTACAGCAGCACATACTCTGTGGAAGTTCGTGCACATGGCAGAATGTGGTTTCCCCAAATCCACCCTATAGATATATATCTTCCTAAGTTTCTAGTCCTTATGGATAGGAGGATATGCTTAAATGTGAGTGCAATCTCAGTAAAGTAGTCTGAAAACCTATTGGTCAGGAGGCAAGGCTTCTAGTTCCTGCGTCTCTCCTTGCCTCTCCCCTGCATGTAACAGACACAAAAGTAAATCGTGAAAATTAAAAACTTAAATTTGCATATTGTATATTGGTTGCCGTAACCTGGTCTGACTTGACGCGAGGTTGCAGTGCCTACAATAGCTTTCACCGTCATAAGCCAGCTTTCAAGTCTGTACAGAGGAACAGACTGTATTGAGGATTTGTTTCAGGTCAATTACATAAACCCCGTTCAGCTCCTTTCGCTTTGCATCTAGACTTCAGTTCATTTGCAAAGAGCAAACTTCCAGAATCTGAAGGGGATTTTTTTTTTTTTGTGTGTGTGTGTGTGTGTGTGTGTGTGTGTGTTTAAAAAAAAACCCAAACTATTTGCATTTATCTCTGGGCGCATTTTAATTCTTTTTCGTTTGATGGATCAAGAGAGAGAGAAGGGGAAATGCCAGAGGAGTCTGTCTAAAGTTATCCATGCATTTTTAAAGCCATGATCGTCACAATATCCAGGCTCCATTAATAAAACAATCTCCAGCAAGCACTAATGGCCCACAATTATCTTGGCGTTTTTTTCTTGAAGTGGGGGGGGCACCCCTCCTTGGTATTTTAGAGTGTGCAAATACAGGAAAACATTGCGGAGATCAACGTCGGGGGTTTCAGCAGTTGGAAACCATCTTCCTCATGGAAGCCAGAGAGGAGGCCTGCTGTAGCAATTAACTTAAAACATACATTTGGCATGGGGAGTGCTTGCCATCTGATGTAAACAAATATGGTGTGCTTTCTCTCTCCCCCACTCCACTTCCTCATTTGCAAACCCAGCTCCCTTTCCTTCCTCCAAACCCTCGGCTTTAATTGGTGTGAAAACGCCCTAGGATTGCAGAAAAAGAGAAAGAGGGAAGATGGGGTGGGGTGGGGGATCTCGTGATGGAGAGGAAAACAGTATTTTTTTGCAACCTGCTTCTATTTTACTGTATTTGCCTTGGCTGAGAAGGCAGAGTATTTTTCTGATTAGCCAAAGTAATTTCTAAAGTAAAGCTGCAAAGGCGGTGGGGTGTTGGGGGAGAGGAAAGAAACGAAGCGTAAAATCTGAGACACATGAAATGCCTTTGTCAGGCTCCTCCTGCAAGTTGTGAGAAGGCATACGAACATCAGAAGTTGCCATGTGTTATCAGAGCACAGGTCCATCTATCTCAGTTTTGCCCATCCTGACCAGCAGTAGCTATCCAGGGTTTCAGAGATGCTAGAGATTCAATGTGGGACCTTCTGCCTGCGAAGTATGTGCAATACCACTCAGCTATGGTCCTTCCCATAAAGATAAAGTAAGGTTCTAGTCCTCATGGAGCTGATTTTAAATAAGAACCCAGGAAGCTGCCTTACATTGAGTTAGACCAATTGGTCTGTCTAGCTCTGTATTGTTCACACCAGGCATAGGCACACACGGCCCTCCAGATGTTTTGGGACTACAACTCCCATCATCCCTAGCTAACAGGACCAGTGGTGAGGGATGATGTGAGTTGTAGTCCTAAAACAGCTGGAGGGCCAAGCTTGCCTATGCCTGGTCCATACTGACAGATATCAGCTCCCCAGGATTTCAGACTGGGTTCTCTTCAAACTCTACCTGGAGACCAGAGACTGAACCTGAGACATTATGCATGGAAAGCAGATGCTCTACCACTGAGCCACAGGCAATGTAATGATGAATGTCTGAAAGGGAAATCTGACAGCCAGTTTCTCATTTAACCTTTTGCTCAGATCCAAACACACAAAAGCACACACCAAATTGCAGCATTGGGAGAACAACGCCATTAATTTTGCCACAAGAGGAAATGTCACACTTTTTTTTAGCAGATTCCACCTCCCTCCTCTCTCTCCCAGTTCTCTGGCACTTGCAAGGAAACTGGTCTTGAGAAGGCTGTCAAAGTCTTAACAGTAGCAATTACCTTATAATTGGGGGCCATCCGCTGGTGATTGATAGAGGGCTGAAAAATGTATCTTGTCATGCGCTAATAACCTTGATAAGATGCTCCACTTGAGACTCATTGTTTCCTCTTATCTCAAGGGAGATAAGGAAGGATCAGTGAGACATCTCATGTCTGCAAGAAGGGAAAGCTGCAACCTGAGTACAGCATCGCTTCCTCTGCAAAAGTGCTCTAGAACTTCCTGAAAAGTTTACTTTTTTAAAAAAGGGGGGGAGGAGACTGAAGTTTTCCCTATTCAATTTTATTTCCAGTCCTTAATGGACAATTTTGGTGGAACCCATCAAAATACTTAAAGGAAAGTAGGCCTCGTTGTATTGCAAAATCACAATAGTTTTTGAACTTTTGTATCAAAATTTGCCCCAGACTGCCTTAGAGACCAGCGACTGTTATTGGATGGCTTTAAAAGAAGATTGGACAAATTTCTGAAGGATCTGTTTTGCATGCGGAAGATCCCAAGTTAAATCCCTGCCAGTCCCTGTTAAACTTTGGAACTCACTTCCATAGGAGGCAGTGATAACCAGCATCATAGAAGACTTTAAAAGAGGATTGGACAAACTCATGGAGGAGGGGGCTATTGAAGGCTACTAGGCACAGTGGCTGTGCTCTGTCTCCACAGCTGGAGACAACAGTGCTTCTGAGTACCAATTGCTGGAAACTGCAATTGGTCTTGTGCTTGGGTCCTGCTTGCTGGTTTCCTGCAGACATCTGGTTGGTCGCTGTGAGAACTGCATGCTGGACTAGATAGATCCAGCAAGGCTCTTCTCTTGTTCCTACTTTCTTAACTACATACTTGGCAAAAAAAAAGAAGATAATGTGAGCCTTCCTGACCCAACAGCATTTCATATTTTAGGTGAGGCAATTGTACAGTAATTGCTTGCCTGCATGGAGAAAAAAATAGCACACTGAGGACAGAGGAAACCTAGTACCTCTTTCTCTTATGTGCTATATTTCTCCATCTACAAAGAGTTTTTGTCTTTTGCAGGAGGGATGAAAATGCGCATCCCTTCCCCAGTGCTATATAAAATCGTACAGTTTGGGATGGACGACATACTATGATATTGGTAAGTCTGTGCATTGCCCCCTATCATGTTCTTTGTAGAGAGAGAGGAAAGTGAGGAGTATGATAGGTCATGGGTATTTCACTCATTCTGGTTATCCAGAGATAAACACAGAAGGATACCTTACACTGGCTGGCGGCAGCTCTACAGGATTTCAGGCGGGGAGTCCTTCCCAGACCCACCTGAAGATATCTGGGTTTGAACCTGGGACTTCCATGCAAAGAATGTGCTCAAACATTGAGCCATGGTCCTTTCAACATGCAAGTGTGAATTCTAGGATATCTGTTCTGCTTTGGTTACGTTGACTGCCTATTCATTACTGAAACCAATTGTTTTGGCCTTGCAAGCTCTGAATGATTTGGGACCTTATTATCTGAAGGACCACGTGAATCTATATGAGCCTGCCCAAGCAGTAAGACCAGCGTCTGAGACTCTGCTATCTGCTCTGCCAGCAATATCCATTCTGCTGGTAGGGACTAGGGGCAGGGCTTTTTCAGTGGTGGGCCCACAATTTGGAACACCCTCCCCAGGGAGATATACATGATCTCATTGCTGTTGGTCTTTAGGAACATGCTGAAGACAGATCTGCATTTGCCTAAACTGTGTGGAACTTGAAAAAAATAATAATAAAGTTGTTGATGATATGTGGGGGAGGGGAGAGAAAATTGTATTTTCATGCATTTTAGAGAAGAATCCTTCAGCCCTTAGGTTTATGGATGCTGTTGGACTTCAACTCCCATAATCCACAGCCAATAGTCAGGGGTGATGGGAGTTGTAATCCAACAACATCTCAGGGAGGCAACACTGTTTATACAACCTTGTCAGTTGCCTCATAAGGACAGTGTCCTTTGAAAAGTGGCTTAAAACCCTTTTAAAAATGTGGTGGTCTCAATTCAGACCCAGTCAATATACAACACAGGGAATGGAATGTGAGGGTGAACCTTGAGTCTGAACCTCCTTAGGACATTTTTCTCTTCAAAATTTGTGAAAGATGGTATTAGTGCAAATTGTTCTTTTTTTATTATTAAGGGAATGGGGCCCAAAGATGGCTTCCCCTCTTCTTGATCCCGCATGCGTATCCGTGTCACTGGGTACGTGGCCGGCCCAATTACTTATAATAAACAATTCCGTTTATCTTTATCAGAATCATTATCTAAATTGGCTACATGACACATGCAGTTTCCCTAACAGCGCCCCTGGGAAAAAGCCTGCTATAAAAATCTGTGATTCTGTACTTGGTAATTATCCCTCCATGGGCTATAAACCATTACACTTGTGTTTAAAATAGGTATGGCTGGTGCTTTCTGCCACGCAAGACCCCAGGAAGGGGGTGGAGGACACAGGGAAGATGTCCGCTTCCAGTTTGCAGGCTGCTTATGAAAGGCGGTTTCTCCATATTCATCTTCTCCATGCCTTGCATAACTTCAGACACCTCTATCATGTATTCAGTTGTTGCCCTATAACTTGACATTAGAACATATGAACAGAAGAAGAGCTCGCTAGATCTGGCCAATCCTGTTCTCCCAGTGGCCAACCAGATTCCTGTGGGAAAGCAGGACCTGAGCACAAGAGGCTTCTCTCCTCTGCTGTTTCCAGCAACTGGTATTCAGAAGCCTTGTTGCCCCCATCCACAGAGGCAGAGCATAGCTATTGTGGCTAGTAGCCATTGGCAGCCCTATCCAGGAATGGGTCTAATCCTCTTTTAAAGCCATCTAGGTTGGTGGCCATCACTGTCTCTGGTGGGTGTGAGTTCCATAGTTTAACATTATTTGGTCTAGGTTAAAAGCAACAAACGATATGTGCCTTAGACAGTTTGCATCCATACATTCTACTTGATTGGGGAATGCAACATCTACAGATGTGAGGTGGAGAGCAAAAACCTAAGAGCAGCAGATCTCACAGCTCCCATTTAGGAATGAAAGAAGATTTTGAATCCGTTTGCTTTTAATGGCAAACCTACCTAATTCTCACTTTCCAAAGCAACATGAGAACCAGATTATAGCTGTCCTTCATAATTTGCACTGATCTGAATTTGGGGGCATATGTAAAAAAGAAGAAGACACGTTTGTTGGGGTAAAGTGTGCAAATAAATATACCTATTAGTGAAAATAATTTATGATAAATGCATTGTTTTAGGGAAATTGCTTGGCAAAGATGTATATATTACAAAAAAAGCCTCACTTCAGCAAAACTGGAATACAACACACACCCCAAAAACCCTCAATATATTTTTGAGGCTGCCAAAAGTAAGGACACTGTGAAACAGGTCAGAGTGTGTATGAGATTTAAACCTGATTCATGCACATCTTTGCATGCACATCACTTTCAGCATGATGAAGCATCCTCCAGAATAGCTGAAGAAACATCCCCTCCCAGCCTAATTAATTTTCCTTTCTCCAGCATCCTCTGTGTTTCCTGTTATCAAACCTAGAGAAGAACTTGCTGGCCTGGTCTGTCCCGTCCTCTCTCTTGCCTTCCCTCCCTCCCTCCTTCGCTGACTTTTGTTTTTCCTAGTATGTTTTGAGAAAACCCTCCTTGCGAAGGACTGCAGAGTCCGGCTCGCGCACTGCCACGCCAGCGCTTCTCCCCATGATTAAAACAAAACATGTTGAGTTTCTCTCAAGATTGAGAAAGCCCAGCCTCCCATATCTCGCCACTGTGAAGTGCCCCCTCCACCTTCCCTTTCTAGCTGACTCTGCCACACTCTCAGAAGATCACTAACAAGGAGCTGGAGGGGTCATGTTTGCCCTCAACTTGCCACTTTTCATGCTTGGCGTGTTTTTCTACTGTCCGGTCCCTTCGCCGCAGCAGGGTCAGAAGGGCCCACTGAGAGTAAGGGATGAGGTGAGCGGGAGATGCAGACAAGGGGATTGGGTTACGCCAACAACAAGGAGAAGGAGAAGAAAAACTCAGGGGAAAAGGGGGCTTTGGTTACCAAATGTATATTATCCGTGACTAGTGGGCCCTTGCGGAGATGTATCAAATTTACAGCGTTTTGTTGGTGGGGCTTTTGATCCCACCAGCAGGCAAAGAGGCTGCTTAAGGTTATTCTTGTAAGGAGCAGGGATTGATTTGTTTGGAGTTTTGCTGGGAGAAGTCCAGTCTTTTCAGATGGCAAGTTTGATCTATGGGCATGTGAAGGCAGAGGACGGCTTAGTCTTGGCTAACCTGTCTAGGTGGCATGAACTGTCCAAAGCCTCAGCCTTGCCCCAAAGTTTCCTTCATGGTTACATATCTCAGCCAGGAGGGCTTCGGGATTCAGCCCACACAATCTCATAGGCAAAAATTTGCAACCCAGAAGATGTGGTGATGGTCACCAACTTGAATGGTTTTAAAAGAGGAGTAGACAAATTCATTAAAGCTATGGATAACAGGCATGCCCTGTGACCCACAGCAACAGTACACCCCTGAAGACCAGTGACTGGGAATCACAAGTGGGGAGAATGCTGTTGAGCTTAGGTCCTGCTCATGCATTTTCTACTGAGACATTTGTTTGGCAACTGAGAGAACAATATGCTGGGCTAGATAGGCCTTTGGCTTTATCCAGCAGGACTCTTCTTATGCTATGAGGCCCAAGCTACTGATATAGGGTGGCGTCGCGAAGAGCAGGAGGCAGAGGCCTTCTGAACATTGAGATTTCCTTGAACTGTTAGCTACTTTTAAGAATCATTTTTGGTTATTTGTTGACTTGGCTTGTACAAATGTAGTCAATATCTCTTTATAGAAGCCCATGTAGCGAAGGGCCCTTGCAAAGCACCTCTCAAAAGAGTACAAACAAAAATATTATTTTAAAAAGATTGTTCAGCTAGAACTTCTCAGTTGAACAAACAGTCTTCATTTTTAGCTCTGGGATATATCCCATTTTTTACTAAACAAGCCATCTTCTTCATATTCCTGTTTAGTCCCTTCCTGTTACTCCCTGTCCCCACGCCTGCGCCTCTCTCTCGGACATTTCTCTCTCTCTGGAAACAGGGTCAGTCAAGGCCTAGACAAGTAGGATAATGAAGCTTTAAGCAATTCTTCAAGGGGCTCTGTTTTATTACATTAGCGATTTTCTACCACATTACACAGTTTCATGCTACATTGTATTACGCTGCTTGTTAAGAGGGGGACAGAGGGGTTTTTTAAGCAGGGGTTAGAAAAAGAAGAAGCATGCTTTCAGGTTTGTGAAAAGAGTGTGTTAATAAAATAAACAGCTATGATCCCAAGGTCAGATTACCAGCCTGAGAAACACTGAACTACCTTCTTAGTTAAGGGCAGATTCCATCAGGGTATCCTCTGTTGACATGTTTGAAGGAGGGGTGCGTAGCCATATAGATTCTAATCATCCCTTTTTCATGGTGGCTGTCCCTAATAGAGGAAGTGCCCCAGTTTGGGCCTTTTGGGGATGCCTTGCTATTCCCCCCCCCCTTAGAATTGTTAGTCTTCAAGGCTCAGTTAGGGAGGTGTGTGGCTTTTGCTCAGTTGAGATTTGCAAGCAAACCAACCAAATCTGCAATATGCAGATCAGAACACAGCCACCCTTCAGTTATTCCCCTTCTCTTATGTTGTGCCACTGTTCTTGAGTGAAAAACATAGCAAAAAGCATTTGAAAAGGCACGTTTTAGGTTAAAAATTGTACACATTTAAGGTTATTTTCAAAAACGTGTTTTAAAAACTAATACTGGGTTTTATGCAGCTAAGTTTTACTTAGAGTAGACCCATTGGCATTAATGAGGCTTCAGTTAACCATGTCCATGAATCTGAATGGACTCTATCCAATGCTAGTCCTACCATCTAGGCATGTTAATGGGTCTACAACTGAGCTGACTACAATGGTCCACTCGGAGTATGATCAATGTTGGATACAACCCCATGCATTTTGGAGTGGTGGGTTTCTAAAATGTGTTGTTGTTTTTTTCAATCCACAGGTGTGGAATTGGGTTGAAATGAGCTGCTAGCACAGAGCAGAAATAGAATGATCCCATCCATCCATCCATCCCTGCTATCGGCTGCTGGTTTCAGAGTCTGCTTAAAAGGACACTAATATGTACTTCCTGGCCAAAGATGTATGGCCACCACTAAAATGCCCCATCTTTGCCCCTACCAGTTATCACACCGGTGTGGTGTCCGCTGAGGCCACTGATAGCTGGCACACCAGTGCTATGCATGAACCAGTCAAGACATACATTAAGCACCTTCAAACATGATGTGGCATATGTTTAAAGTTTTTATGAGTAAGAGCATGGACAATGGTCCCCCGTTGCTGAGTCTAGGGCCTAGCTGACTGATGTACAATCTGTGCTCAGGCCACACAACACCCCCTTCAGGCTCTGTAGGGTATAGGGATGGGCACCACCACAGCCCTCCGATTAGCAGCTGGTAAGAACTGCCTTTGGATTGAATAAGCCTGGGATAAATACTTTGAACCTAGCAAATCCCCTATGAGGAAAGCTTCCAGTGTTTGGGACTTTTTAGTTTAGAGAAAAGGTGAGTAAAAGGTTTATAAAATTATGCACGGCATGGAGAAAATGGATGGAGAAATTTTTTTCTCCCTCACCCATAACACTAGAATTAATGGACATCCAGTGAAGCTGAATGTTAGGAGGATTCAGGTCAGACAAAAGAAAGTACTTATTCATGTAGCACATAACTGAACTATGGAACTCCCTGCCACTGGAGGCAGTGATGGCCACCAACTTGAATGGTTTTTAAAAAAAGGATTAGGCAATTTTATGGAGCATAAGGCTATCAAAGGCTACCAGCCATGATGGCTGTGCTCTTCCTCCATGGCCAGAGGCAGCAATACCAGTCCCTGGGAGCTACAGGAGGGGAGAGGGATCTTGTGCTCAAATTCTGCTTGCAGCTTTCCCACAAACATCTGTTTGGCCCCTGTCAGAACAGGATGCTGAACTAGATTCACCACTGGCCTCGCCTGATGTTCTTAACCAATTCTGGGGGACCCAACATTGGGGAGCACAAACTCCATGACCTGATTTTGGGTACAGCAGCCCCACAGCTTCAGCCCTATCCTCCCTTATTCTCCAAACAGATTTTTTCAAATGTGGCCTTTTTACACTCTCCCCCCCCCCATGTCCCACTAGCTTTGTCCTCGGCACTGGTCCGCAAGGCTCGCTTCATTCCAAGTTACACAAAAAGCAAACTGTGAGCTGCTGGCAGCAGCCACCACTATTGCGGTGTGTCTCACATCTGGTTTGAGTTTGAGAATGGTGATGCTTCCAACTGGAAGGAGGGGTGCTCTGTGTGCTGTGCTCTTTTGCAGAGTGTCTGCACTTGATATTCTTCTCACCAGACCTACCCACAACCCCAACAAAGGCCATTTGACCCACCCCATTACAGAAGTTCAAAGAAACATGGAACGTTATATGAAACTACAGTATCTCTTAAGAAGAAATTGTGGGAGAGCCTGGCTGGACCAAAGCAAAGGGTCTGTCTGTTCAAGAAACTTGTTTTCCATCTTGGCTAACTGTGCATGTGTAGCTCAGGCTCATGGGGCAAATCCAGCCCTCTGGGCATCTCTGTCTGGCCCTCAGAACCCTCCCCTGTTTCACACACCAGGTGTTTTTGCCTGCCTAGAAAGGTGTGCCTGTGTGTATTCGGAAGCTAGCCTACTCTACAAAGGTGAGATTGACATTTGTTACTCTGTCCACTATTTCTTCCACCACTCATGGTCATGTGGCCCTTGGAAGGTTTCCCAGAAGGGAATGTGGCTCTCAGGCTTAAAAAAGGTTCACTATCCCTGAACCAACCAGGTGCCTCCAGAAAGTCCATAAGCACCACATAAGGGCAACATCTCTCTTCCACTGTTGCTCTCCAACAGCTGAACTGGGAGGCCACATTCAGCTGTCATCCCTAATAGCCAATGGTAGACTTAACCTCCCTGAATTTATTTAACCCCTTTTAAAAAGCAATCTGAGCTACTGTCTATATTTTGTGGTTATTAGATTACTTCATCTGCCCCCACCCCCACCCGCTAAAAGACTCCCTGAAATTCAGCTTAGCAAGACTTAATTCATTGCTACATTGCTGAGTTCCAATGTGGTATAGTGGTTAGAGTGTCAGACCAAGATTCAAATCTCCCAGACTTGGGAGACCAAGATGCAAATCTCCAGTTGGTCATGAGCTCACTGCGTGACTTTGGGTCAGTCACTGCCTCTCAGCCTAAGATAATTTGCAGGTTTCTCATGGGGATTAAAAGCGAAGAGGGAGAACCCATGCAAAAGAACTCGTTGGATAAAAAGGTGGGATAGAAATGCAATAAATAACAGTCCTGTGTGCAAATCTTGCCTTCCTCATGAACTCACTAACTGACCTCAGGGAAGTCGTTCAACCTCAGACCCCACCGGTGTGATATGGCAATAGTAATAATACAAATGCATGCTTATATTCACTGGGCTGTGTAAGGATGACAAGATATTGCCTGTGATGCACTGTGAAACCATAAATGGGCTCCTTGATCATACAGACCAACCAAAGCTCATAGACTGCTTTTGGGATTTCAGAAACATTGACTTGGAACCTCTTTCCCCCACAACTGAGTACAGAAATAGATTGGCATCCTTCATGGCCAAACATTCACCAAGGGTCTTGGACTTGACATGGATAGCCCGATCCAACAAGCGATTTCAAACATGAAACCTATCCCTAAGCATTGGGGGAGAAATTTAATTCAATTTGCACTTTAGCACAAACCTACCTAATTCATACTTTCTAAAATATAAATAAGTATGTGAGCTGAAATGTAGGCATTACACTGCTTTTACTGTGCAACCCAAAACGTGTACCAAAATGTGTATATTAGGGGCAAATGTGGCTAAAAATGCACATATTGGGGAAATAACACTCAGAAGGCTCCACATTCATTGAAATCATTTGTGGAAAAGCATGCATGTTAGCAAACTAAAGCTCCCAGGATTCTTTGGGGAAAGTCATTACTGTTTGAAGTGGTATAAGAGTGCTTTAAATGTACATGGTGAATGCAGCCTAAGTTAGGGATGTCATGGTATAATCATAGCTGTAGAATTGGAAGGGACCCCAAGGGTCATCTAGCCCAACCCCCTGCAATGCAGGAATCTCAGGCTAAAGAATCCCTGACAGATGGCCACCAAACCTCTCCTTAACTACCTCTAAGGAAGGAGGGTCTACTGCCTTCCATGGGAGACGGTTCCGCTGTTGAACAGCTCTTACTGTCAGAAAGTTCTTCCTGATATTCAGTCATAATTGTCTTTCTTGTAACTTTAAGCCATTGCTTTGGGTACTACCCTCCAGAGCAGGAAGAGACAAGCTTGTTCCATCTTCTATGTGACAGCCTGTCAAATATTTGAAGATGACTATCATATCTCCTCTCAACTTTTTTTATTTTTACTGCTGCATCAGACCCAATTTGAATGGGTTTACTCTGAGTACAAGGGACGCGGGTGGTGCTGTGGTCTAAACCACAGAGCCTAGGGCTTGCCAATCAGAAGGTCGCGGTTCAAATCCCCACGACGGGGTGAGCTCATGTTGCTCGGTCCCTGCTCCTGCCAACCTAGCAGTTCGAAAGCACGTCAAAGTGCAAGTAGATAAATAGGTACCGCTCCAGCGGGAAGGTAAATGGCGTTTCCGTGCGCTGCTCTGGTTCGCCAGAAGCGGCTTAGTCATGCTGGCCACATGACCCAGAAGCTGTACGCCGGCTCCCTCGGCCAATGAAGTGAGATGAGCGCCGCAACCCCAAAGTCGGCCACGACTGGACCCGATGGTCAGGGGTCCCTTTACCTTTTACTCTGAGTACAATTAACTTTGGATACAACTCTTAAGTTTCTGTGACCCACAAATGCCTCTCTGTTCAAACCTCGTCTCTGCAAACGAACTCCTTATAAAGAGGCAGCAGACCAAAATATTCGTTATCACATGTTTTGGGATCTCAAGAAAACAGCACGCAAATGTAGTTTGTCTATATGGAGCGGGGAGCATTTGCTAATTTGGTTTCATGCAGAAGGCTCTTCTACCCAACTTTGAGCCTGAAGGCCTGGCATTTTCTCTTTGGGTATGCAGCTATGTTATTAATTCCTGGCTGTTTTAGAACAAATGACATATTTTGGTATGTGACTGAATGGAGCTGGACGCAGAGATCTGAACACATTCTCTCTCCCTCTCCCCCTCTCCCTCTTCATCTCCCTTTCTCTGGCAAACCTCTCCTCTGTATTTATAATTAGAATCCAGAAATCATAGTCAGTCAGCTCATGCTGAGAAGAGGGGGAAAAAATAAATAAAGCCAAAATATTTTGTTTTTAAAAGATAGATAGATAGATGGAGAGAGAACGGGAGAGAGCCTGGAAGAAGGACAGTTCACATTTGCTAAAGAATGGGAATTATGCATTCATGAATATTATAGTTTGTCACTGGGATCCTTCTTCTTGGCCATCAAATTAAATCACATAGATCAAACTAGATACAATATTCTCTCTCTCTCTCTCTCTCTCTCTCTCTCTCTCTCTCTCCCCCACCCTCTCTCCCCCACCCTCTCTCCCACCCCCACTGCCATCTCTCCATGTACAAGGCAAACTGAGCAAAGGGGTTATAAAAAAAGGGGAGGATAACACAGAGGAGGCTTGGCAATGGGTCAGCAACTAGCGGTTGCTGGGCCAAATCCGCCTGCGTATGTACCAGCTGGTCCCTTGCACATGCCAGCCTTGGAGCAAGAGGGATGTGTGAAGGAGCAGTGGCTGAGACCAAAGAGGTCTGCCAGCAGGATAATTTGTCTATGGGGAAGGGGATTAATCCTGATGATGCTGTCAGGGGTGCCAGTTTGAGGAGGTGGGGGACAATGCAAAAAACAACAACAACCAGCTTAAAATAACTTAAGCCTCAGCAAGGTAAACAAGAGGCATCATTGGTGTTCAAAGACCTATTCCATCAAGACAAAAACACCAGACAAGTTGGCCAAGGGGTGTGGGTGTGGCCCAAGGGGAGTCCCCAGGATCAGAGGTCGGGGGGGGGCCACATCAGCTGAACTTTCCCCATCCTTGGTCCACAGGAATTTTCACCTAAAGCAAGATGCCCACCCCAAACCAGAGGGCTGCTTCTGGGGAAGAATCGATGGAATACATGAAGCTGAATTTTCTCTGAGGGAAAATGATCCCTGCAGGTCTCTGAATTATACACACTCAGAACAAAGGCTTCTGAACAAGGAAACAAGAACACACCACCATGCTTGGATCACGTTTGCTGGGAACCACCCTCAAGAACAATACCCAGGAAAATAGGTCCAACTTCATTAGACCTACAGCATCCCCCCCCAATTAAAAAACTATAACGGAGGTGGCTTTCTGAGAGGACCTGAGCAGCCCTTTTGAAAGTGCTTAGTCATGTCCAACAGGCATAGCCCTGTCTGAGGTGCCAGGAATTTGTGTTTTCCTTCCCTAAGTGGAACATCAGATTACACAGGTCTTATTTCACCACCAACCGCAGCCGTCCACTTAACATCTTGACAGATATTCCTGGAGAAAGGTTGTGGGCCCAAGTGGCGTTGCTGAGTGAGAAGCAGCACTCATCCATCATCCGCTAACAAATCACCAGGAGGTTCAGGCATTTGGTGTCATTCAGCCAAACTTCCCCCTTCCAAAACTTGGTCGCTTCTCTAACTCCAGCGGCAGTGGGCCTTGCACAATGGACCATTTCCCCAGGCCTCCGAGTCTGGCAAATCGAGACCTTGGCCATCCTTGCTTGGATGTGGCTAGTTGGGAATGTGAGGATTTTTTTAAAAAAAAAAAAGATCAAGAGGTAGTAAGCCATGGCCTTTGCAAGGTTACCAGAGAAGGGGGTGCTGAGGGCAAAGGCCACGTAAAGTGCGTATGGTTCTGAATGAGCTGGTCTCAACCAACACACTTGACATCCTGAAATCTATTAGTTGATATGCAAGGAGGCTTCTAAGAGCAATTAGGAATCCCATTGACAATAGAAAGTTCCTGATCAAAGGGAGACATCTAAGTGCAATCAGCAGAATGTATAGAATACCCCATCAGAACTTTCTGCACCATGCAGGAAGATTGTGGTGCTGAAGGTGGGAACAGAAACATTTGGGGAAGTCAGTGCATGCACCTTGTACCCCCTACACCATTGGTGGGGAACCTCAGGTTCAGAGACTAAATGTGGCCCTCCAAGCTTCCCTGTCTGGCCCTTAGAACTCTTCCCAGGCCACAAGCCCTCTTTGACCCTGCCTCACACCCTGGGTTGTTTTTTTGCCTGGAATGTGTCCTTGAACTCTGGTGATGCTTCTTTCTTACCTGGATGGAGGATATAGTGGGATGTGTACACCTGGATCACCCACCACTGACTTGTGGCCCTCAAGAAGTTGCCCAGCAGGGAATGTAGTCCTCAAGCTGAAAAGGGTTCCAGATAGATAGATAGATAGATAGATAGATAGATAGATAGATATAGATAGATGATAGATAGATAGAGATAGAGATAGAAATAGAGATAGAGATAGAGATAGAGATAGAGATAGAGATAGAGATAGATGATAGATAGATAGATAGATAGATAGATAGATAGATAGATAGATAGATAGATGATAGATAGATAGATGATAGATGATAGATAGATGATAGATAGATGATAGATAGATAGATAGATAGATAGATAGATAGATGATAGATAGATAGATAGATAGATAGATAGATAGATAGATAGATAGATGATAGATAGATATAGATATGACAGATTCACCAGTACATATGTGATCCAATGTGAGAGTCAATGTGGTGTAGTGGTTAGAGTGTCAGACTAGGACGTGGGAGAGACCAGGGTTCAAATCTCCAGTTGGCCATAAGTTCACTGGGTAACCTTGGGCCACTCCCTGCCTTTCAGCCTAACCTGTCTCCCACGGTTGCTGTGGGGATTAAATGAGAAGGAGGGAAACCCATGTACTTGAACCCTTTGGAGAAAAGATGGGATACAATGCAATCAATCAATCAATCAATCAATCAATAAATACAGAGAGCCTTTGGCTCTATGATTCCCTACAAAGCCTCCTTCACAGCAGCCTTCTCTGCAAAGCTCCTACAAGTAGCTCCTTTGAAATGGTTTCATTTATGTTTCTGCTCAGTTTTTCTGCTTTGATGGATGAAATGAGGTGGGGTGTGTGTGTGTTTGGCAGGGAGAGGGAGAGAGTCGCTCGACTCTCTGGAAAGCGCATGAACTTGCAAAACCACAAAGACCGCCCAGTTCTGGCACTTGGCAAGATTTATAACGCTCGCTTTGCCCGGCCTCCGCACTTCTGTTGAAAGACAGAAAAGAAACATTCTCCCGGCATCAGAGGAAAGGGGGAAACCGCGAGCCTGGATGGTAGCATGTCACTGAAAAAAGTTTTGACTTTGACAGGCCTTGCAGAAGGGAATTGGGTTTTCCCCTTCCGCGCATTTTCTCCTTTTTCTTCCCCCACCATGAAAAAACACCACATTGTCAGGAAGGAGACGTGGGTGGAAATCTGAGACTACCTTTTTCGACATGAAATTGCCATTTATCCTAAAGGGAGAAGCAGCGGATGTAAGGCAATCTCTGCCTTTTTTGGACCCACCACTGACACGAAGCGTGTGCAGGCTCGCTACGCTGACAGAACGCTGTCAACCGTGAAGCCCCCTCGGCTTGTTTTTAGGAACTGTTTGAGAAACGAGCAATCTTCAAAAACTCCATCAGTATTCAATGGATTGCACTTTGATATAACTGTTGATGGGAACGTACAAGGGCTCGCCCATCTTTACGGTTCCTGAAACCAGACCTGGATCTGGCCACGCTATCGCTGACACCTCTGAGTAGTGGTGGGAGGGATTCCAGCCTGAAACCCCTGTGAGATACTGCTAGACATAGACAAAGCTTAGCTAGATGGACCAGTGATTTGACTCAATATAACACAACTTCCCAAGTCCACAGTCATAGGCAGTAATGATTCCAAATACCAGTAGCTGGTAGCCAATGGAAGGGAGAGTGCTGCTCTTCTGCTCGGATCCTGATTGCCAGTTTCTTACAGAAATATGGTTGACCACCTGTGGGAACAGGATGCACAATTGGCCTAATCCAGTAGGCTCTCTTGAGGTTCTTCTCACACGGGTGAATCTGGCATGTTTTCAGTGGTTGCCTCAGGGGATCTGTTGACAATTCCACACCCTTGTCACTCCCATTCATAAATAGATCATGCTCCTGTTATTGCCCATTGCTTTCTCACATTAGTAAATGGGATATGTCAGAGTGGAGAACCCTTATGGCCCATAGGGCTGTTTTGTCAAGCCACACGCACTGCCCTGCATCTTGACATCATATATGATGGGCACGGCACTTTACAAGCCCCTGTGACTAGTTTTTGCACCACACGGGTAGAAAGCAGGTCACCTGATATCATTGTGACATCAGGTAACTGACAGAGAGGAGGCGCCATCCATCACTATTCATTCATTCCTTTTGCATGATTGAACCTCAGTTACCCTTCATGATCTGCTGGAGCTCCATTCGCAGGGTCTGGGTGGGGTGGCCCATGGAGTGGGGGAGGGGAAATCAGGCCTTGATCTAGTTGGTCCCATATGGTTTATTTGAATGGCTTGCTCATATAGGGGAAAGTACAATTGACTCCCTTCACTCCCTGTCTTGTATTCTTCATAATTAGGCATAAGTGTGTGCAGGGCACAGAAGAACTTTGCGTACTCATGCATCTGTGTGTACACATATTTATGCACATTCATGCACATCCACACACCTTGAAACTGATTGTGGAATACCAGTCTTGAATAAATCTAGATTCCCTCTGGTTTATTAATCAGGGAAAAAGTAAACCTCTTCAGTCTGTTTTACGTAGTTAATTAAATAATTCGTTTTCTAAGGGCTGGAAAACAATTAACTCATGACTTCCTGCAACATTCAAAAGGGCTGTGGGTTTTTTAAGGGCTCCCTACATTTCATGTATGACATTTTTATCCCACACTTTTCTCCAAATACTTCAAGGAAGCCTCCATGGTGTGTCCCAATTTATCCCTGCAATTTATCCCTGCTAATCCCCTGGGCTCAACTGCAAGGGGCCCAAAGTCATCCAGTGAATTTCCTCATCCTACACTCTAACACAAGGATGGGCAACATCAGGCCCAGAGAGCAAATATGCTCCCCTCTTGGGGACTATCTGCCATTTAGAACTCTCCCCATGTCACACACACACACACACACACACACACACACACACACACACACACAGACACACACCACTAGCCTTGCTTCTTGCCCAAAGAGTTTTTGCCTGGCTGGAGGGTAAACCTGAGCTCTGGTTGTGACTTTTGCTTGTCCAGATGGAAGACACAGAGAGAGGTGTAGTAGTACATGCAATGTACCTCTTTAACATTTTAGGCAGGGGTATCTCCCAGGCCATCCTGGATATACCAGGAATTGAACCTGGGACCTGCTGCAGGACAAAACACATACTCTTCCCCAAGTTTTGACCCTTTTCTATTAGACTTTTCCAGCCTTACCTTGAGATGTCAAACGGGGATCAAAGGAACCACAGCTCAGTATAAGAAACTTCCCTGTGTTCCCACTTCCCAATATTATTATTTCTATAACTCAGGGATAGAGAATTTGCTTTGCATGCAGAAGGCCCCAGGTTATACCCAGGTAGGGCTGGGAATAAATCCTGCCTGGAGCCATGGAAAGCCCCTGCCAGTCAGGGTTGACAATACTGAGCTAGATAAGCCAGTAGTTACATTACAAGGCAGGTGGCTATTGAACCTGAGACCTTCTGCATGCAAAGCACGTGTTCTACCACTGAACCCTTCTGTAAGTAGAATGTGTGGGTTTTTCTGCCAAAAAAACCCCAACCCCAAACCTAAAACAGCAAAAGAATGTTTTGCATAGTAAAGAAAGCCCATTTTCTGTTTAGTTCAAAATCGTCACCCGTTTGTTCTTGTTCTTCTTTTGGTTGTTGTTCTTTTTAAAAGAAAATAATTTTAAGATTTTCCTATATATTGCATCTTTTAGAAATCCATGCAGCTCCATGATCAGCCCTAATGTCATTAGGGGGAGGAGAAATTATCAAGAGAAATCAAATTTTCCAATGGCGTCCTGACGCCATTAAAATGCCAAACAATAAACTACCAGCCTGCAAATTAGATCAGTGGGAAAATATCAAACCCGTGGCGGGGGTCTCCAAAATCCATAATTGCATTTAACGCCTGGGCCTCCCAGGGGGGCCTCCACTAAAGATCATCACCGCGTCCTAGATGAGAAGCTATTGACGGAACAATAAAAATCGACAAGCTAACCAAATAAACACACGGGTAGGGCTTCATTAAATATTCATCCTGTGAAATACAAAAAAAAGGAGGGGGTGATGCAGCAGTTGTGGCTTCCATCAATGCCTCCCCATTTGAAACACTCCAAACACACCCCACACACCCACACTGCTGTGGCATTTGGGGCTTCGTCAGTGACAGCAATAACAACACTTTGCCCCAGAGGCCCATTGGTGGAGCAGAGGGGCTGAGGCAAGAAAGATGGGGAGGTGGGCTGTGTGGCAAGCAAGCAGTGCCCCCCAACCCAAATAATCCATGTTGCGGGCGGCAAACAAATGATTAACATTTTGGTAGCCCTGGCCCTGGGAAGATCTGACACTCCAAAGTCTTTAATTAAGCAATTAAAGCCCAATTTCCAACAAAGTCAACTTCTTTTATCTTGCTCTCTGACACACAAACATACTGTGAACACAGCTGCAACATCAGCAGCCCACCAGGAGCACAGTTAACCCATCAAGACTGTTTGTTTGACAAAGCAGGGTTGGGAAAGGGAAAGGGGAGCAAAATTTGTATACAGCAGGAGAACAACTGCACAGCAATTTTTTTTAAAGTTTACTTTAAAAATGAATTTTACTCTCAGTAATAAAAGGGCAGATTGGATCCTAATTGCCAGAATGCTGCATCCATTATGATCTGAGTGAAGTGGAGAGAGTTTACATGCACTTGTTATGTGATACCAGGTCACAAAGCTCATGGGTAAAACAGCCATTGCTAATCAGAAAGCCCAGACACAGCCCCTGAAGAAGTATGGTTAGAAGCCTCTTATTTACTGTAGCAGCTCTCACTTCTGAGAGCTGCTACAGTCACTCATCGAAAGCTCCCCTTCAGCCCTCTCTTGGATCACTTAAGTCAACCTCCCACAGTGCCTATGGTAGAGATGGGAAAGCTGTAACCTTCCAGATGATTCAGCCCCTTGGGCATTTTTTTCTGCCCCTGTTCCTGGTGTCCCAAATCCCTGCTGATTTTAGCAGCAGTGGCAAAAGGCAAAATAATAAAAAAGGAGTGGAGGTTTGACTTGCTCTCTGGTTATCAGAGGCATCAGACTCCCTATCCTCAGCTGATCTGCACATATCACCTGAGCAAGGGGAATGTGTGCTGTGTGTCATGTTAATTATCCCAGTACCATACCCCCCTGATTCTGATAGGACCGAATTTTGTGAGTTGGATCTAACCATGGATTAACCTTCCTAACATCCACACCAAAGAGAGAACAGGATGGTTACCCACAGCAGAAAAGCACTCAAAATGGCTCAGGGAAGTAAGCCAGGCTCCATAAGGCTTGGCTTGTTGAGAGATGGAAGGCTCTGGTCAAACTCCAGATCCTAGGACATAATGAGATCCTTATGCAGGCGTGCAGACCTTCATGCATACCAAGGGAGTCTCCCATGGTGGCTTTGCTATGCAAAACCCCAACAATCAGGGCTTGCAAAGCTCAGAGCATGACACTATGCAACCTCTGATCACCAGCGGGTTGTTGGGGTTTATATACTGCCACAATCTGAGCTTTGCAAGCCTGGGCAACCAGGTGATTGCCAGCATGGCAAAGTGATATGCATGGGGCTTTGCAGATGGCACCCATCATCTGATCAAGAGTGACTGCAAGCCTCTTTCGGCTCAGCTGTGCCTTTACCTCTACCCCACCTGACATCACATATCCAGCCAGTATCTCACACCAACACCCTGTGGGCCAAGTTTTCTAGGTGGGACAACTCAGCCATCAATCACGCAAAGCGACAATGATGCCAGGCTGACATGGGCGAGCAGCTGATTGTTGCAAATGTGCAGAGGGCCACATTGACTAGACGAACTCCAGTACAGAAATGGATACCTGCATGCAACCAGATGCAATTGCCACAGAGAGGGACAGCAGATCCAACCCCCACCCCTGCCACTGCCAGCCCCCTGGGCCCTCACCGCTCTGCCCTTGCTGGTGATACCAGCAGGTGAGGGTACAGTTGTAAGGGTGAGGCAGTGGCAGCATGGTCACAATAGTAGGAGTGGAGAGGGAGTCTGGATCTGTGGGGGAGGCAGCCTCAGGGGCACAGGGGCAGCATCAGGATGTTTTGTCTGCAGCAGCAAAATGTCACAGGCCTGGAGACAGACCAGACTCTAGTAGCATCAAATCCTACCTCTTAAAAACAGACAGATCCATTCAAGGGTTGAATTGGATGTCAGGCAAATGGGTGCTTGCTCCAAGATTGGAAAATGGCTGTAGCTCAGTGGTAGAGCATCTGCTTTCCATGCAGAAGGTCCCAGGTTCAATCCCACTACACAGGGCTGGGGATTTTCCCTGATGAAACCTTCAAGAGTCACTGCCAGTCATTGTGGGCAATACTGAACTAGATAGATCAATGGTCTAATTAGGCATAAAGCAGTAGTATCCTGTGCAACTGTGTGGCCTCTTCCTGCCCTAACACTAAGCTTTGCATGCAGAAGGTCCCTGGTTCAGATGTGTTCAGCGTTGAGCTAAGCAATCTGGGGCTTGGTTCAATTGTGGGGAAGAAATGCAGGTGAGTGGTAGGGCATATGACTTTCTCCACAGAAGGCCCAGGTCCAGTCCCAAATGGCATCTCTAGCTAGGCCTGGGAGAGTCCCTGACATGACAGCCTGGAGAACTGCTGCCAGTCATAGTCAGTTAGATGGACCAATGGGTCCAACTCCAGGTGCCCCACATTTCTGTGAACTTTGATGGAGGGGGTGACAGACACATAAAATCCAACATGGAAATACACAAGCAACCCATCCCAAATTTTGGAGCTCGTTGTTTTCTGGACTGTCCCAATTTCTTCTCCAAGAAGCTATCAGCAGTGGTGCAGAGCAGGTAACAATTGCCCATCATCTCTTTTCCCTTCATCCCAGCCTCTCTGTTCTGTGTGTGCATGTGTGTTTCATGGAGACCCTGGAACTAGAAAGCAAAGAGGAAATGGCAGAATGGATAACAGGGAAACACCTTCCAGAGCCTTGTGCCTTTGACTACATATATACCATGCATTTAAAGCACATTTTTCTTTATCCCCAAGGACCCCGGAGACTGTAGTTTACCTCCCCATGGACCTATGGTTCCCAGTACCCTGAACAAACTACAATTCCTGGATTCTTTTTGAAGGGTGAATGTGTTTTAAGTGCTTGGTATGAATGCAGCCTAGGGTCTGAAGCAACCTATCTCCCCTCTTTCCCTTCTCTTTGTGGTTTGTGTGTGTGAAACACACTCTCACCCCCATACAGAGGGGGAGAAAGAGCGAAGTTTATGTAAATGACCAATGACAGCGTTATTGTGTGAGGAATATCAATGGAGTAATTACAGTTACATCGCTCCGTTGCTGCTGCCGCCACCGCCGATCCGCCACTGAGCTGGTGTTAATTTTTCACACTGAGTCCCCAGGGAAAGATCCGAGCCCGCTCCTAAGAGCAGAGCTAATAATCGGAGCCTCAGAGCCACCGCCGCTGAAATCTGCCCCAAGGTCTTTCTGAGCAGACTGCTAAACGCTGCCTGTCTCCCCGGAGAGTGGAGGGAGAGAAATAAAATGATTAAAAAGTGCCAGATTGCCTTGGCAATCACTTGCCTTGACTGTCAGCCAAAAGACAAGATAAATCTCAGTGACTCTGTTCTACCCGCCCCCGCCCCCCTAGACCACTGTCTCCCTCTTCCGCATTCATGAGCTGGTGGGATAAAACACAAAGCCTCATCCTGGGCACATGGATGCTTCACCACAGCAACTGAGACCAGTGTGGAAGTTGTTTTCGTGGGCCCCAGAAGCCTGCTGGCTATTGGGGCAGCCCACAGTGGAACAGCCAAACATTGTTGTCACGTATTCACAGCAGGAGTAAGCATGCAATCTGTTTCCTAAGCCATATTGTGGGCTTTTAAAACATTGCCTTTCAGTATATATTTTTTTAAAATACAAAAATAAGGATTTTAAAAAGGGGGTGGGGAATCAGTCATCAGAGTGACTGCATGCCTTTCAAGGGAGGAAACTGCCTATACAGTGGTACCTCGGGTTACATATGCTTCAGGTTACACACTCCGCTAACCCAGAAATACTGCTTCAGGTTAAGAACTTTGCTTCAGGATGAGAACAGAAATCGTGCTCCGGCGGCACAGCAGCAGCAGGAGGCCCCATTAGCTAAAGTGGTGCTTCAGGTTAAGAACAGTTTCAGGTTAAGTACATACCTCCGGAACGAATTAAGTACTTAACCTGAGGTGCCACTGTACTGAGTCAGGCTCTTGCTCCATCTAACTCTGCATTGTCTGCACTGACTGGCAGTGACTCTTCGGGGTTTCATCCAAAGTGATTGAACCTGGGACCTTCTGCTTGCAAAGCACATATCTGTCTACAGCCCCAATTTGACCAGGAAATCCTGGAATTACAGAAGCCATCGCAGCTTCCGGTTGGATGTCCTGTTTTTGGTGCCAAGCTCTCACACGAGTCAGCTGGCTCCTGCGAGAGATCAGTACCAAAAGACATGCATATTCTGCACAAAGGAAGGCACCCAAGTCAGAGTGCATGGAATTGGAGGAGAAGGAGTTACTGGTGGTGCAGGCCAGGCCACCCCCACAAGGCCCTGAGGTCACACCTCCTCTGCCTGATGCAGCCACCATCAGAGAAGAAGCAGCCAAGGAAGTCGAGGACAACAATGACAGCAACATTGAAAAGGAGGAGGAGTTGGTGGGGTGCTCACAGAGGGGGCTGCTGGTGGTAATGGAAATGGGGGGCTGGGGCAGAGAAGCCCAAGCTGGCACACATGGAAGTGCAGCATCGAAAAGCATGCACCCCGGTTTTAATTGGTGAAATGTTGGAGGGTATGAAAGCAGAGAATACCACTGAACCGTGTTCCTTCATTATACTGTCAGACCTCTATGGGACATCTAGCTCAGTATTGCCTACACTGACTGGCAGGGATTCTCCAGGCTTCCAGCCTGGGAGACAATCATAGCCTTTCCTGGAGATGCCGTTGGGGATTGAACCTGGGACCTTCTGCATGTAAAGCAGTGCTCTAACACTGAGCTACTGCCCTTCCTCTGACATTGGGGCTTCCAGTTCTTGGAATGCAAAACCCTGGTTCACCCAGGCCAGTGCCTGAGGAGGATATCTCTGGGCCAGGGGGCAAAGTCCACCAAAAGTGTTGTCTGGGGACAGTGGGTTGTCATGAAATCCAAGGCAAAAGCTATCTCTTCCCCTTTGGCAGAGGTAAGGAGGAACCATTTTCAGCCTGAGGGCCTATTATTATTACTATTATTATTGACACTTTTCTGGGTGTCAGAGGCAAAAATAGGCAAAGCAGTAAGTGTGCCTTTAACCTTTGTTAATAAGACCATACTCCAGCTGTGCAAATTTAGGGGTTTCTTTCTACAGCCCCTGTCTTTTTCTCCTCCCTCTGAGAATGCAGAAGGGACAATCAGAGTTCAAGGAAGTGAGAGGAGTGGCTTGGGAAGGAGGGGCATGGCTTGGGGTGAGTCCTGAGGGCCGGATAGAGAAACTTGGAGGGCCACATTCAGAGTCTGAAGTTCTCCACTCATGACCTAAGGCTGACAACTATGGATTTTTTTTTGGGGGGGGGTGGACAGAGAGAGAAAAGAATGAAGGGTGGAGGTAAGGAACTTGGCTTCACTCTTCTGGTAAAGAGCCCAAAAGCATCAACAAAACAAAATGAACCAGCCTGGCCAGTTTCTTCCCTAGCCAGTTGGCAACCAGTCTTGGCATTCACCTTCCACTCTCGTTATCCATTCTTCCCCTAACACTGCCAAGCTCCTTTTCTCTCAGAGATGGGAAACCTGTGGCCCTCCAGATGTTTGGGGTCTACAACTCCCATCAGCCCCAGCCAATGTGGCCAACATTTAGGGGAATGTGGGAATCGCCTTCCATGAACATCTGGGGGACCCAGAGTTGAAGAACTTTATGCTCAGGCAGATATCACCAACCAGGTACCCTCCAAACATTCTGGACAATAGCTGTCATCAGACTCCAGCATATATGAGAGTTATGGTGTGTCATTTCCAGTTACAGAGAGACCCTGAGACTGAATCATAATTTTGACTAGGGCCACTAACTTGTATCCAGATACTCAGAATAGACCCATTAAAATGGATAGATCTAGGATCTGCTCTGTGTATGCCTAGGATTCGACACAGCCCATAATCTCCCAAATATTATCAAACCAAATTTGAACGAAAGCTTGTTTTTCTCTCATTCTCTTGCTCTCACTCTTGCTCTTTCTGATACACACATACACAGAGAGTTCCTGGAAATCTGCATTTATTTATGTGGTTTAAAAGAAGAAAGTCTGCTCAGGTTTTATGTACATATGCTGGCCCTCACTGCTGGATAAAGAACTTATTTCTGCCCAACTCTTTAATGCATAAATCGGAGCGATATATAAGCAAGGCACAGCAGGTGAATCGCACAGCTAAGCAAGAACTGACACTTTGATCCAACAAGTGCCATTCCCCCTGCCTCATGCCTTTGAAGAGTGGAGTGAACATAGGCCTTAGCATGGAGAACAACAGGCATCCCTGCACTGGGAAAGCAAACAGGCGTTTCTGCAAGTGGGCCGGGCCTGTGAGGTTTGTGCAAGTCAGAGCTGGCATCTCTTGTGTCCTTGGAGATACATCTGACTTACTCTCAGGCACTTCACCCAGATGAGGTTCCTTACTGACCAGAGGGGCTGGCAGCAGCCCCATAACAGCTGCCTGATGAGACTTGTCCAGTATCACAGGGGGCTGGACACATCTCTGACAACCCACTGGAACTGCCCCCATGTTCCAGCTCCGGATTCCCTTGATTACTGACCCTCTGAGTCACCTCCAACATTTTTTGAGGCCTCAATTTCTCCCCCCTCATCTCTCCCCTGGGCCATCTTGCTCCAACTCCCTGATCCCTTCCCCCACCTTTTGGAATGTGCCCATCCCCTTCATGACATCTCCATGGGGATCGTGACAGTATGTGTCTTCCTGAGAGTAAATGCAGACTCTGCTGTCATGGAGCGCACCAGCTTGCCACCTCTCATGTGGATCAAGGTGCCATTGTCCATCCAGAAGATAAAATGCACAAAACTGCCTTGACTTGGGTCAGAACTTGCTTCATCTAGCTGAGTAATGCCTACTCTGATTGGCAGCAGCAACAAATCCATTTACCAAGCTCAACAAATCAATTTACCAAAACAACAACAACACACTAACCCTGACTTTTTGCTATTAGGACAGTGATAGGAGAAAGTGGGGTCAATGAATGACTGATATATACACTGCACAAAGAAATCAGGGGTAACATTCATTGATGTGTAACCGCCCAGTAGACAAATCAGCACAAAAGCTCGGTAAAGACCAAACACTGTCTAACATCCACATTAAGCTTTGTGCAAGCAAATCAGGCCGAACACCATTTACTTGAACCTTGTGCATTAGCGTGTTTGAAAACCACATCGTTCTAACCCCTTCTTCTCAAGAAAATGGAAGCAAAGAGCAAATTTTTAAAACCATGGCTTTCAAAAGCACTCAGTTCTTCTCCATTACTCTGCTTTAAGGTGAAGCTAAGTGCCCAATGGGAGGGCTGCCACTTTCCTGCCTCCCATCATGGATGGGGAAATGCTGCTGGGTGGGAGGGACCTTTCAGTCCAATCCAGTAAGGCTCCCCTTTTGTGTTCTTAGTTGGCTGGTGAGAAATGCATAAACAGACATCAATTCCTTATGTGCCTGTAGGCATATCCTCGTGCAAGAAGCGCTAAGAAAAGCCTGATGGATTGTGCCATTGCTGCCTTCTGCAGGAGCGGATTTCGTAGTTTTAACTTCATGCACTGCTCCCTTTGGTCTGTCCTGAATCTTCCAACCTCCGGCTTCACCAGTTCTAGTGCTGAGAGAGGAAAAGACTCCTCCCCTTTCTCCATGCCGTGCATAATTTTATATATTTCTATCATGTGGCATTTTCCCCACCTTGGGATAAGGAAAGACCTCTGAGCCCTGTCAAAATCTGGAGACCACATTAGACCTCTCCAGTCCCTCAGCATAGAGCAAAGGGTCCCAGCACATTTTCTACTATCAAATCATCCAAACAGCCTCAAACTTTGATGTAAGGTTTTTGTGTTTTGCTTTTAGATTGATTGATTGATTGATTGATTGATTGATTTTAAAAAACACCTCCCTTCTGAATTATCAGGGGGAAGGAAGTACAGTGGTACTTCGGGTTAAGTACTTAATTCGTTCTGGAGGTCTGTTCTTAACCTGAAACTGTTCTTAACCTGAAGCACCACTTTAGCTAATGGGGCCTCCCGCTGCCGCCACCACGCAATTTCTGTTCTCATCCTGAAGCAAAGTTCTTAACCCGAGGTACTATTTCTGGGTTAGCGGAGTCTGTAACCTGAAGCGTATGTAACCCGAGATACCACTGTATTCCAAAACTCTTGGTCCTGCTTGTGGGTTTCCCACAGATATTTGGCTGTGAGAATATGATGCTGGTCTAGATGAGAGATTGGCCTGTGGATTTGGGGGATTTCCCAAATTTTAGCACAATGCTCTGAATAAAGGGCTAAAGAATCCCGGCACATTGAAATCAATGGCCATGACTAACTTAAGTCTGTTAATTTCAATGGGCCTACTCTGGGTAAAATTTAGTTGGAGTACAACCCAGTCTCTATACTTTAGACACACACAGAGTTGCAGAACATCACACTTTTGAGTTCCAAAACCAGTATTCAAAGTTCAGAATTGACATTTGCTACTGAAATTCCATGGTTTTGGTTAAATTGAAGAAAACTGGTATATTAAAAGCACACTCAATCATTTTTCAAATCTCCTATCCAATCCTGTCAAATACTGACGGATACTGCATGTCGCCTATCAAACAATGATGGCTTCGCGTCAGATTCTGTCAGATACTGCTGCTACTGCACACTGAGCCATCAAATGTGATCAAAAATTGGCAAAGTCTCACTGAGATCTTATTTCTGCTAATTTCCATGTTGACACAGATAGGCTCGGCTGCAGGTCCATTTATCTCTCACACACTCCCAGAGCTAGACAAAACACCTAACTAGCAACAGGTGAACATGTCAATTTCAGTGTCCCTAAATCAACTTCAGGACTTGTTTTCCCAGTCTTAAATGTAGTTATCCACATTTTTACATTAGTTTTTGGATTTATTTTTTTAACATCCTCAGGAAAATCCATCAGCATTTTAACATGAATTTCTCTGAATAGATACATTTTGCAAAGCTGTTTCCCCTAATAGAATGCATTTTTAAAAAAATAACAATAATGTGTTTTTGTGTGTTATTTACACTAATATATATATATATATATATATATATATATATATATATATATATATATACATGGTTTTTGTGGATGCGGGTGGCGCTGTGGGTAAAACCTCAGTGCCTAGGACTTGCTGACCGTAAGGTCGGTGGTTCGAATCCCCGCGGCGGGGTGAGCTCCCGTCGTTCGGTCCCAGCTCCTGCCCACCTAGCAGTTTGAAAGCACCCTTAAGTGCAAGTAGATAAATAGGTGCAAGTAGATAAATAGGTACCGCTTTATAGCGGGAAGGTAAACGGCGTTTCCGTGTGCTGCGCTGGTGCTGGCTCGCCAGAGCAGCTTTGTCACGCTGGCCACGTGACCCGGAAGTGTCTTCGGACAGCGCCGGCTCACGGCCTCTAGAGCGAGATGAGCGCCGCAACCCCAGAGTCGGACACGACTAGCCCGTACGGGTAGGGGTACCTTTATCTTTTTTTTACATGCTACTTGGCTGGAGAATTGCATTGCAAAACTTAACTTTAAAGGATGGCTATGTGCTCACTTGTTGTTTCAGAAAGTGTAGATTATGCAAGTTTGCCTTTAAATGTAAACTGAATAAAAATTCTTCCCTTTCCCTATCTCTCCCAAATGTGTGTGTGTGTGTGTGTGTGTGTGTGATTGTAAAGAAAGGAAGCTGTCTATTGTCCCTGCCACTCTGGTTCCAGATGCTCACCCTGTTTTGTCACTGTCCAGAGTTGTCTGCTTACCTAAAACATACCAGATCTGGAGCCCCCCCCTCCCACCCCCAACTATTAAGTTGTTCCATACACTTTACAATGGCCATAACCTTTTTGACTGTCAGGCTTCGCTACAAGTTAACCATTGCAATAATCAGGTACTTAGCGTTCAGGATAACAAGCTAAGATTTGTGACTTATTAGCAGTAAAAAGTGGGGGTGGGGGGAGAGTGCTCACTACTTGTTCCATTTAAGGGTTTTGTTTTGTTTTGTTTAAAGTCATTTAAAATGTTTGATGCAAACCAGGAATTTCATATGGAGTCACTTTATTCTGATATTTTGCCGCTGCACAAAGCATGTTGGACTGTTTGTTTTGATTTGTGATGTTAAATAAAGCCTTTCCAAATAAAGGTAAGAAAGGAATAGAACGCAAAACTGAGCAGGGACAGAATACAGCTCTTTCTCTTCATTCCTAGTCCTCATGGCCGTTAAGATATACATGAAAATTAAATCTCAGAAACCCGAGTCAGAACACTGATCCATCTAGTTTAGTATTGCCTTGTCCCACCGGCAGTAGTTCTCTAGGTTTTCAGTTGCGGTGTCTTTCATTTGTAAAATCATTATCTAAAATTATGCCAAAGAAGGGACCTTGAGCACTTTGGCCCCTAGACACATTTAGCTGATGTGAGATATTTTGAAGAAGAGACATTTGCCAAGTATTGGAATACCAACAGTCCCGATTATTGAGATCAAAAGTCTTCCAAAACTTAGCAATTGCAGCCCAGGCCACTATCAAAAGATGAGAGGTCAGTTCTTGTTCTTCGGGCTTTGATCCATATCTACCAAAAAAAATTCTTCTTCTTCTTCTTCTTCTTCTTCATAATAATAATAATAATAATCTATATGATTTTAATAGATTTTATATATCACATTGTTTTAATTCTAACAATGTTTAATTGTTTTTAAATGATTCTCCCCCCTATGTTTTTAGCTGTTCTTGATTTTATCTGTAAGTTGTTTTGAGTCCCGCCAGGGAAAAGGGTAGGGTATAAATATATAACAACAACAACAACAGGGATTGAACCTGGGATCTTCTGTATAATAGGCAGATGTTCTACCATTGAGCTATGGCCATTCCTAACGTGATGGGGCATTTCAGCCCAGACCTAAGATTTAAGGACAGTGTGAATGGGTGTGGGTGTATAAAGTACAGCATTAGGGGGGAAAACAGAATTTGGAAGTGTGTTGAAGTGTGGTAACACTATTCCTGGATGCAGGATGACGCAAATAACAGAGCCCTGCAACTGGTTGCACATCAAAGTGGCAGCTGAAGCTCCCACAGTGCACCAATGGCTGTCTCCCTAGCAGCCAAGAACAGAACAAGGCAATGTGTGACGTGCCTAGTGCATCTGATTCTGCCTTAAAGGAAGAGAAAACCGGTTTGCCTGCTGCTGAAACAAACGTACCAAAAAAAAAAAAAAAAGGTACTTTAAAAGATGCAACAGTGTATGACACATCTCTCCCAGGGTTAGAGAGGATGCTTCAGTGAAGTAGACATCTTCACATTTCTTCTAACTACCACGCCAAGAGGCAGCCACAGATGTCCACTACATGATCAGGTTAAAAATGTCTTGGTGATGGAGCAGCAATGACAGCATATGGTTCATGGTGCACTGCAGATTTGAATGCTCTAGAGAGCACTGTGGTGGGACCTGCCTAAAGGGTGAGGATTTGTGGTGTAAGGATGCTCAAGAAAATGGATGGGTTTTATTGTGGAAAGGGACAGAAAAAGAGTTCCACACACCACTCACCCTCTGCCAGAAGAATTTAAAGCCCATAGAATAATTTAAAGGGACATAAAGGCATCCCTCCACTGCACTTTACAACAAAAACTATGGATAGGAGACAACTGATTATTATTTGAGATATAAGTACATCTATATAAAATATTTCTGTATGCAGACAATACACCAAAATCATGGGTTGTATCCATTATTAATCTTCCTGAGCTAGCCTACTGAAATTATTAAACAGGACTAAGTGGGTGCCCACCTTGAGTAAAACTTAGCTGGAGACCATCCATTGTGCATAGAAAATGAGGATTTTGCCACCTGTATTTTCTGCCTAATTTATTGTGCTTTTTCTAGCAGTGAGGGCTGGTTGCAATGGACACTCTAGACCATCCACATCTACATTTAAAACAGGATCATGCCTTACAGGCGTCCCACACAAAGAATACTGGGAACTGTTAAGAGTGCTCAGAGTTGTTGGAGACCCCCCTCTTCTTCTCACAGAACTGCAATTTTCAGTGTTCCCTGGGCAGAGGGCTTGTCTGTTAAACTACTAAAGTCAGGTTTGAGTGGAGATGTCCTCAACCTTCTTCTAGTGCTTTCACTTGCAACTGTCCAGAGGGCACACAGACCCCCTCTTCAGCCCATACTTTGCCTCCACCCCTTGAGTTGGCTGACATCTGTCCTTGAACTCTTATAATGCATCCTGTTTGACTGGATGGAGGATGGAGAGGGGTGAATTGAGTGTGTGTAGAATCTAGTCCACTGTAAAAATGGAAGAATATACTTTTGTTTCTCTGCCTCCTTTTTGTCCTTCATCCCGCCCACAATTGGCATGTGCCCCGCCCCCCGAAGGTTGCCTAGATGGGAATGCATCCCTTGATCTGAAAAAGGTTCCTCGCCCCTAGCATATCCTCCAATGTTTCTCCAATGAAAATAGGGGTGTCTCATTCCATAACATTTTTATTTATTTTTTTAGTATTTATACCCCACACATCTCACTTGGTTGCCCCAGCCACTCTGGGCAGCTTCCAACATATATAAAAACCTAATATAACATTTAACATTTAAAAACTTCCCTATACAGAATTGCCCTTGGATGGCTCGGGGGTCAGATAACTCCATACCCTCCAACATTTCTCCAATGAAAATAGGGACATCCTAAGGGAAAGTGGGACATTCCGGGATCAAGTCAGAAATTGGGACGGTTTCTCTAAATCGGGGGTGTCCCTGGAAAATGGGGACACTTGGAGGGTCTGCCCTAGCATAATAGATAGAGAGAAGAAAGGAGGTGTCATCTCTCTGGAGAACAACCTCCAGTCAAGGGCCAACAGTTCCTGGCCATTCTTTTAAAGCCTGATCTCCATTGCTGCAGAAAGGGAGAGCCAAGCGAAAACAATTTGTGTGTGTGTGTGTGTGTGTGTGTGTGTGTATAAAAATGAGCTTAGTAAGCAACAGCTATCTTCATAACAGTTAATAAAGGGAGGCCTTTAAGCACTAAGTAGGAAATTATACCTACTGTCTCTCTGCTAGGTTAAAGCTTTGGCTCCTTTAATTATGTATGCCCTATTTTTATTTAACGGGTGTTGTGTGGGGAGGGGGAGGGGGCGGTGGAGAATAATCAAAGCCGACTCTTCTCGAGGTTGCTCCTAGGGCAGATGCAAAATGAACTGGGCAAGCAAAATGATGCACCATAATCAAGTGAAAATGCTCAGATAATGGCACCTGAACATCACACTCAGATAACGAAAATATGTGCCCCCGGCCATCCAGAGGTACTGCACATGCTACTGTCGGGAGAAGATGTGAAATACCAAAACCACTTCATTTTCAATGCCGGGTGTCTCTCCCCACCCTAAAATATATTAAATGGCTACGCAAGGATCACAGCATTAGTCATACTCAGAGCAGACCCACTGAAATTGATAAGCATGACTGGCTTAGGTTCACTGATTTTAATGGGTCTACTCTGAGCAGGTTAGTTGGCTGCAAGCCCATGACTGCAGATGAGATCTGATTCTTATGCTGTGATAGTGACCTGATGATCATTCACTCCTGGCTTTCTTCTGTTTAAGATCGGGGTCCAATGAATGGAGGATTTGCTTCAGGGTGGATGGCGAGGGGGAGAGTTTTCATTTGATTTGCATTTAAAGGCAAACCTCCTTGATTCTAACTTTCCAGAATAATAAGTGGACTGAAAGGCAGCCATCCTTTGAAATCCACACTCCTCTGAAATTGCAAATGTTAAGGCAAAGTATGTATCAAAACACACACATCATTGATAATGGATAAAGAAAAACTACTTTGCAGAAATGTTTGTATTAGTCAAAATGGCATTCAAACCAGGAAAAAGAACCTATAAAATGCCATTGAATTTTCAAGCAGACTTTTTAAAAAAGGATTCTCAAACTGTGATGGAAAGGTGAAGAACTGGGAGGATAACTGGAAAATTATGAAACTGAGAGAAACCAAAATTGACAATTTTTGCAGTTCTAGGGACAGGGTGGCCATATGTCCTAAGTTACAAGGGGCAGCCCTCTGTTTGAAGGGCTGTCTGGTCCAAGTCCTTTATAAGAGATAAAAACACCTAAGAGGGGAGAGCATCAGGGACCTTTGAAGTCACCCCTCAGGAGTGAGCACCTGGACAGCAGACTGAACAAGCACATAGGCTACTTGGTCACAACCTTCCCCCAAAAGGTGAGATGTACTGCCTTTCAATTTAAATCATACTCCTTCTTTCCAAATTTCTATATCTACATATAAATGGACATATGCAAATATTACACAATATTACACAATAATGCAAATTGGTGTCCTTTAAAAAAAATAAAATCCTCTGTTATCTGGTGATACATAGCAGTCCACTCCCTTCCTTGAAATGTTCAAGATCCAGCTGCAGTCAACAAAATTGCTAGCCCTTGTATAACAATGGTGTAGCAGTGCTGGGCTGTAGGATTTCAAAGACCTGTTAGGCATTGGAATATGTGTCGTGTATTGGTGGGCGGGGTGTGGCCATCACCTACCCCTCCCCTTTTTGGGTATTCTGTTAAAGGAATCCAGCGGTCATGGATGCTGTCCGATGCCCTGCTGGTGGCCATGGCACGACCCCCGGTGACATCAGGGGAAGCTTCCAGTTGTATTTGCATCAACAAGCTCCTCCCACTGGTTGTTAACCTTATAAAAAGGTTAACAACGTTTCTGTGCAGGGTGGGGTCAAATGTAGGTTGTTTGATCCAGTGCCTAAGCCAATACCACTCACATGGTGTAACCAATAAAGCTGTGGCCTTCTTTAGCCCATTAACCTAAAATAGATGTGTCCTTGTGTCTTATTTTACCACTATACAGGTGCAGGGTCCTCAACTCACAACTTTTTGTAGGAAGGTCTCTGTCTCCAGCATCCTAGAGCACGAAAGGGGAGCTTTTTAGCCACTGAGAGACCTCCCTTCACTTCATGCTGATTGGAGAGAATCAGAGTGAAAGAAGGTGAGTCAGCCACAGAGGATTGGCTCCTAGGGTCACTCTGGAGAAGATGAACAGGAAGAACACCAAGTTGTTGTTGTTCTATCTGCTCCCAAGCCAAGCATTTAAGAACACAGTACTGAAAACACAAGGTGCTTCAGTTTCAAGAGAACAGTGTACAAGTTCTGTGACATTCACTAGAACTTCATGGAAAACACAAGTCACTCTGAAAGAAGGTACTGGAACATTCAAAATCATTTGCCCACATATGTGCACAGAAAATATATTGAGCTGAAAGACAGCACATGGAGAACTGCTTGATTATTTCATTGCATCCATAATTATTATAATTGTATAACCTTAACAGGTTGTATGACATTGAAAGATGACCTTGCACTTCTGAATTTCCCATTACATTATTGGGCATTAGAAGTTCTTCTATTTTTAAACCAAATATGAAACACCACAATGAAATTAGCTTTAAGTATGTTTGGCTACATGTAATTTCATTCTGGCAGTTCAGCATTGATTCTTCAGTCCCCACTACCAACACCACTTAATTTGTGGTTAGAGGCTAATCTGTGATCCTCACACTGTTTCTGCTAGTGTACAAATGTCCGTGGCTATCAATGAGTTAAAGGATCTTGTCAAAACAGTCCCATATTTTGGTGCCTCTACAATGTCACTATTTTGAGGGAGGGATTCAAACACCTACCAGAATATTAGGTTTGCATAGTAGATTAAAGTGCTCTGTTGCCCTAGCAAGACACACCCACTTTTAAGAAGAACTGGGATTTTGGTGGTTTGGAACGTGTCAGGGAAATGCATTGAAAAGCACAGAATGAATGGGAAGATATGCTGACAATTTAGGAACTGCCCCATATAATTGCCCCAAACCAACAAAAAACTCAGTAAATACTAATTACATCTAACCTTGGCTTAAGCTTTCTGCAAGAAGATCAAGATGAATGTTCGATCAACAGGCCACCTGGAGGGCCACTTACTCAGAAGCAAGCCCTACAGGGTTCAGTAGGGCTAACTCCTAGGCCAGTGTGCATAGGTTCACTACCATTGTGGATTAATAATCTGTGTGTGTGGAATTCAATCTGTTTGCAAAGCAGCCACAATTTCAAAAATCAGCACCTTTGTGGTACATCAAAAGGAAGCGTGCAATTACTTGCAATTCAATAAAGAAAAAGTGTTCCTAGTCTCTGGAAGGAAAGGGCTGTGTAATAATTTTCTTTGCATTCCCAGAGGCAGCAATACAATGGAATCACAGTAGCTGCAAGGCACACAGTCGAATGTACCCTTCCCAAGAGTGGAATTCCATTCACTCCAACGGCGTCCTCTCAGTTTGAGATCTCTTTCCTCTTTGTAACATAGATTAAAAGGCAGAGGGATTCCAAATAAATTGGAAGTGGGTAGGAAAAATCAGCCTTTAAATTTGAAATCTGCAGATCAAAGAGGGAAACTACACCTTTTCCTTTTTGAAGAGGTTCTTGTAGTGCTCTTTACCTCTCTCTCGGGAGAACAAATCTAGCCTCAATTCCATGAGGACTTGAAACATCCTCAAGCACGAGAGCCTAAACTGGAGGAAATCCATTACTAGATGACTTGAATTTTTAAATGTTACTTTAAAGCAGCCAACACTACTGTTCTTTATGTTTTGCCTGTATAGGTTTCCCTCCATAAGGCTAAACAGCAGCTTTCAGGGAGCAGTTAGATCAGGAAAGTGCTGTGGGGGTGAGGGAAAAGTTAGCCCTTGTCTTGCAGCACAACAGATCTAATAAAAAGCAACTGCTTTAGAGCAAAACAGAATGCATTTGGAAGATCCATGCCTGGACTGTCAATGTCACATCCGCTTTGAGATTATGTACAGACTTCCAAAGTGCATACCTCAATCTTAGCCCTCATGCACGCAATGACTGTCAGCATCAAAATATGGAACTCTGCTGTATTGAATATTTTGTAAAAATGTCACTTTCCTAAAAATAAAAAAGGTCATTGGATCCGGGTTCCAGCCCACACTCCAGGCCATGTGTCCAGGGGCAGTAGTGTGAGGGGGTGCCAGAGGGGCCATGGCCCCAGGCATGGATTTTTGAGGGGTGCAAAGCAGGTGCCCAGCGCTCCTCTCCTGGAGTAGAAGGAAATAACACTGGACCGGGGTGTGCTGGGGACACCAGCATGGGGGTGCCTGGTTCATGCTGCCAAGTGCTGTCAGCTGGCCAGGCTACCCCCCTGCATGGGTGGGCAGCGCAGCATGGCCCTGCCTGGTTCCTGTGTGGTACAGGGTTGCTCCGGCAGTATTGGCAGCAAGGGCTGGAGTGTCGCGGTGGGATCCTTCACCCTCCACAATCTGCATCCCATCCCCAATGCACCTGCCTGCCCCCTCTGGTGTGTGCGTGCATGCCTCTGCCGTGTGTGCACCCACCTGGGCACCAGGAGCTCACACTATGCGGCTTCCTGTGTCTATACCACACTTTAAATAATAAAAAGCAGAATTCTGCAACTGGAAAAGTTGAATTACACAACCTCAGTATATTCTGCAACCTAGTGTGGCCTCTCTTATTCCATATAATATATCCTGCAGCTTCACAGGGCACAGGATTATCAGTAGTAATCTTTTCTAGCCACTGCTGAGATTTTACTAGTCATTACCCTTCCCCCTGTAGCATAATTTGAAATCATGAGGGCTAGAACCTCATTTGCCTCCCATGCACCCACAACCAAAATTCCTTACAGATCTAGATTCTGTGGCCAGTACTACACTGAGAGGATTTCCTGAGCTGTCATGAGGTCACAACATACGTGTATCCTTGCCACATATATATGTGTGTATATATTGCTGGAATTGCTTTTTAGAAGAAGTCAAAGCTGCAACAAGCATTTGGCAGCCCAGTGAAAACAACAACAACAAAAAGTTGGGGAACAGCTCTTCCTTTGAGGATTTCCCAATGGCCACTGATCTTTAGCCAGAAACTTTGCTGACAGAAGCTCCTTCCATCTGCTCAGATGCCCTCAGGACTTTCTTGAGCCTGGGCAAGCCACGGCACCAAAACCATCCACTTCAGAAGGAGAATGTGAGGATCAGCAGAAGCACAGCTGCAGCCCAGAGGGGACAGGTGTCATCTCCTTTCCAGGGCACAAGTGCCAGCTGGCATGGTGGCAGCAGGTTGCAGATGTACTGGCAAGGACAAAGCGTTACCAGCTCATTGGGAACTCATTCCACAACAGAGCAGAGGGTGGGGGGCAGTAAATCAGGAAGTCCAACCGGGTGAAATCCGCAAGAATTCCACCTGGATTAGAAGGTTGGCTTGTGAGCTATCTTGTAAAATGGGGGAGATTACTGGCAGGTAAGCTTTTAAGAGCAGCTGGAGGGAAGCATGAGGCGATTATGATTATCAGGATCCTGTGGGATGGTTCCCCTGCTGACTTGGAAACTTCAATATGCTCTTTCAGGGGTGCAAGCAGGATAGGAGAGCAGTTGCCAAGTCTACTTTTCATAAGCAAGAGAAGATTCTTATAGCCAGGAGAAAGCAGAACATACTCAATGGTCCGTCTATATATATGAACAATCCACACGAACTGATTCAGACCCTGCAATGGTCATTGGAGGTCCTTCTCCATGTGCCCCCACCACGGGAAGTCTGGTAGCAACAAACAAAAAACATGGGACTTTTTAGTGGTGGCTCCCTGCTTGTGGAATGCTCTTCCCAAGAAGGCTCACCTGGCACCATCAATATTTATCTTTAGGCACCAGGAAAAGAATTCTGTTCTTTCAGGCCTTGGCGCTTTAATTGCCTCAGCCTTCTTCAGAGAGTGGAATGTTTCAGTCCTGCCTTTTAAAATTATGAATAATTTTAAGATTTTTTTGTTTTGTCTTCATGCTGGCTTTAATGTACATGTTATTTAAGTCGCTTTGAGTTACTTTTGTAAAATAAGAAAAGAAAACCAGTAAGTGTAATAATAATAATAATAATAATAATAATAATAATAATTTTAAAACAAATACTTGATGAAATTTCACAGATCTAAGCTTGCTTCCTTTTTTTACATGTGGAAGGAGTTGCACTGTTTTGTTAGTTTGGGTGGTCTGGATGTTACCATCAGCTTCATTTCTAGATCCAATTGCTTTTGGATAGGGATTGCTTTTCATCAAGGGCAAAAGAGCCAGAACTGACAGTGACATCAGCTCAGACTTTGATAACTGTTTCATGAAAAATAATAGTGTCTGAGTTTGCTTTTCCCTCCTCCCTCCTAACAACTTTTCCTCATATGCCATATCAGTTTTAGAATGTGACCCTGAGGAGTGGAACCATGGATTTCTGTAAGAGCCGCTTTTTGCCTAATGGTGGGGTATAAATGCTTTGAACAACTTTGATCTGCTGCAGCCAGCATGACCAATGGTGGGAGTTGCGGTCTGGCAACATTTGGAGGTCCACAGGTTCTGCTGTACCTCTACTTTTTAAGCCCTTGGGGACTGGCTACCATAGATCGGATCCCACCACTGACCATTCATGACACAGGCAATGAAGACATAAACTGGAGAGCTGACGTGGCCCTAAATCACAGCTTTGTGGCTGGAAATGACTTATGATCCAAAACAGCTTCTTGGAGATCGAAAGGGGAGGAGCAAGAATGATTTAAGAGGGTTTGTACTTGACTGTTCTGAAGTGGCAAATGGCCCATACACCATTTCCACCCCAAGATTTATTCCTTCCACAGACTGGTTCCATCACACCAAAAACCATCAAGGAGAAACTTGGACTTCCTCCTGCCTGCTGAAGAGGCAAGTCACCCATCAGACTTGCTAATGTTTGGCTATAAATAAAAAGGAGCTGTACGTTCTGAAGGCATCTGGCTTTCGACAATTACCGTACGAATAGCCTCCAACCTCCCCGTGAGCGTGTTAGCATAAATCTCCCAGCAGAGATAAGTGTGGAAAGAGATAAGCAAGAGGATAAGGTATTTCAACAGCTCAACTTGACTTATGACTCTCCGGCAAATCACCTTCATTGCGAACACACATACATACACACACACACACACACACTCCTTCTCAACCATCTTAAGGAAGAACTGACAAAGGGTGCTTAGGAGAGAGGCCTTACATTTTAAAACTGTCAGAGATGGGAAGTGCTAGAGACCTTATCACCTGTCAACATAGTTCAGGTGCGGGGAATCTCAGGCCTCCAGTCTTCTCTACTTGGCCCGCCAGGGCTTTTTTCAGCCCATGTCCCTCACTGCTTCCTCCACCGTAGGAGACAGCAACACTTCTGAATACCAGTTGCTGGAAACCACAGAAGGGAAGAGTGCTCTTGTGAACTCAGATCTTGCTTGTGGGCTTCCCACTGGTTGGCAACTGTGAAAACAGTATGCTGGACTCTTCTTACACTGCTGAATACCTTTACCTGGCTGGAATGAGTCCTTGAGCTATTATGTAAATAGATGATAGAGTCTAATCTAGACTCCATAATCTGTTGGCATTGCAGCTCAAGGACCCATTCTTATGGATGGGACAGAATTTTGTTTTGGATCAATATAAACCTTTATGAAACAATACCTAAAGGTTTCACACTTTATGAGACAATGCATAACCCAAACACAGTCTTTAAAATTTGCATTTCTCTGGATTTTTGCAATGTTGATCACCAGCCATATAAGGGGTAGGCAACCTAAGGCCTGGGGGCCGGATGTGGCCCAATCTCCTTCTCAATCCAGCCCACGGACAGTCCATGAATCAGCATGTTTTTACATGAGTAGAATGTGCCCTTTTATTTAAAATGCATCTCTGGGTTATTTGTGGGTTCATTTCCCCCCCCCCAAAAAAAATAGAGTCTGGCCCACCACATGGTCTGGGGGACGGTGGATCAGCCCACGACTGAAAAAGGTTGCTGACCTCTGATGTAAGGTATATAAAAATGCAAATCCCTGGGCAAAGTGTGGCTTTAAAACCCATATATTTGTGAAAGTAACATTCAAGAATGCGTTCTAGTCAGAGAAATTTTTCGCAAAAAAAGGTAGGTCAGTCAAAATTGGATACAAACTTGTGTGTATTAGAATAACTTCACACTAAAATGCTGATGAATTTTCATAAGGAGCACATTTATATAAAAATGCAAACTTTTTTTGAAATGTTGAGAACTGAACTTAACACTGGAAAAATGAGAAACAAAGGTAAGCCAAAATGGACCGATTCACCCATCAATAGCTCTGGGAAGATGCCAGCCCAAAATGCTTTAACCTTCTTAGACCCCGCCCCCTATTCTGGGTATGCTCTTTCTGCCGCCCCTTTTCCAAAGCCACTTAAATCATTTCATCTATACACCACAGGCAGGCAGCTGCAAGGAGAAAGACTTCCTTCCAAGGCAGAGGAAAGTGGTACAGGCTGACTGCTTTCGGAGAGGCTGCATGGAGCTCTATGCTATACCCTTTTGCTACAAGACCACAGGAACCGTTGATTGCAGAGGCTCTCCCGAACTAATTGAAGCCAGCCCTGACTTTTGAACCCAAGCGCACTTGAGAAACTTTTAAGTGTTTTCTCCAGCCGCGACAGAAGTCTTTGGGGACTGCTCACAGCTCGCGTCCAGTCACTTTGAATTCAGTTTAGAACTCAAACTCTCAATGAAGTCTCCATTTGAAAGGCACCCCCACCCACCCGACCCCACCGTCTGTAATGGGATGTCAGCAAGCCAGAGCTACCAGCATGCCACGGCAAAGCATTACCTTTTGATAAGCACCTCAAAGTGGGAAACACATCAGCAGAGCACATGCATTAGGTTCATTTCCCAGCCTCTCTCAGTTTGGGTTGGGAGAGCTGCTGCCAGTCAGTGTTAACAGTACAGAGTTAGGCTGAGGAATGATGTGACTGAGCACAAGGCAGCTTGCTATGTGCCTGAGAAAGGCAGGTTTCAGGAGGTCATTGGCAAAGTTCCCACTGGTAGACTGTTAGTGGGTGCTGCCTGCAATCCTGGAGAGCCTACTGCCAGTCAGTGTCGCCGGGCAAAACATACCCCAAGTCTTCCAACCACTTTTCATGAGATTTGGGTTCCAGACCCACTCACCATCCCACCCAGCCCTCCTCCAGGACATGCTCCAGTTCGCCATGGCTGGAACTGGAAACCATAATCAATATAAGGGTCCTAGACTGACAGATTAGAGTGGAACATTTATGGCGACCAAATAAATAAATGTGCACAGTCTGTTTTCAGGTCAAAAATTCCTGTACTGAAAGGGAAGCTGGGCTCCACCTTGATCTTTCTTTGATCCCCGTGATTTTCAATTCCAACTTCAAAATAAATAAATAGTGAAATTGAGAGAGTTGATCTCTCTCTTACACACGCACAGATACACATACAGAGAGAGAGAGAGACTGAGCAGGATAAGTTTCCAGTTCATATTCCTTTAAAACAACCCCACGCCTTAATTATAGCTCTTAAAAAGCTCCTCTATACTTATCCCTAATAACACCCCATTTATTAGGGGCTACAGAAAGAGCACTCACAGTTCACGCTTCTCTGGCAGCTTCCCTGCTGAAAGCCAGAGGCTTGACCTGGGAAGAGTCCCATGAAAATTCTGCATGGGCTTGCCACAACTGCAGGGGGTGAACTAATAGATAAGGGGAAAGCTTTCCTCTTGTCTTTCAACTTGGCTTTGCCCTGGAGTTCAAGTAAGTTTCCTCCCAACTCTGTCTAGCCCACATTTTTTGGAACTGTACTGTATAAGCTTATTAAAAAGCCTGCTGCAAAAACTAAAGGCCTGCACATCCCTGCCTTCCTTCCAGGGGTGGAATTTGGTCTTCCAAATTTCAGCGGTGCCCCCTGTGCGAGGGCAAAGTTTGGTGACCGCTCACCACCTCTCGCCTTCCATTCTGCTCAATTCACTGCATCGCAGTTGGGATGCCCTGCAGTGGCCCCTAAGCTTGGCGCCCAGTGTGGCAGAACCAGTTGGACTGCCACACTGGGCGCCGAGCTTGGTGGCCACCACAGGGCACCACAACTGCCATGTTCCGTGTGTGTGTGTGTGTGTGTGTGTGTGTGTAAGTGTTTAACCCTCATTTTAATGAAACTTCATCAAAGCCAATCAAACAAATGAATCCAATAAAAATAACAGGTATGAGACAGATCAGGTTGGAAAATTACTTAAGACCATTAGGAAAACAAAATTTCACATTGTTCAGTGGAGAGGGAGTCCCATGTGCCTGTATTTGTTGTATATAAGATAAAATTCTACCAAAGAGCATATATTTTTCAGGGTCCTGCCAGCCTTTGGCAACACGTAATTTATGAGGGGTTGGGTTTTTTTTGCAGCTAATCCTAAACTCAACATACGTTTTATACTAATGCAAAAGTCGCAAATACTATAAGTGACTAGTCCTCATGACTAGAAGACAGCCTTGAAAACGTACAGATTGCAAAGCCATGGCTGCAAGGGAGTTGATTCCCTTGTCCCTTCCTATAACTAGCTGAACCAGTTATGCAAAGCATTAATGAAATCTATGCAGGACTACTTCATTGGCATATTTGTGGTTATTTCTACGGCTATTCTTTATTTATTTGTTATTAATATGCTTCTCTTTCCTTTCAAGGAACACAGCATGGTATGCACCATAATAAAATACAGAGCAGCAATAATGATTGAAAACAAACTTGGGATAAAAGAACAGCAGAATTATGTTTTATCGTTCTGATATTCTTGTTACTCGATGCAACGTATTTTATTGGAAGCAGCCTGGGACAGTGGGGGTGGTGGCGTTGACCCTTAAATAAGCCATCTCTAAATACTAAAAAACAAATAAAATATCTCCCAGGCATATAAATTTGGTTTGTCTCCACACTGATTGTATACATAAAAGCTCTGCAAAATATCTTCTACAAAACAACAAAAGAGTTAATTTGCACCTGATGTTTTATATCACCTGGAATATGCCAGAGCTCAGCTTTAGGCCCCTTCTAAGTGTCAGTTTTGTTGTGCATTCATGCTGATTTTGTTTTAGTGATGGTACTGGTGCAGTTCTATGATGTCCTACTTTCAATACTGCTTGTCCCTGCAAAATTTTCAAGGAGGACATACCGTAACTGCTACATTTCCATCAGTGCATGTCCTGTAACTTCCTACTGAAATCTTCTAACTTTTCAACTCACAAATATCCTTATTTATTGTCTTGCTTTCGCTGCAGTAAAGCATGCCACCCCCAGAAAGCAATCATACGATTCATACAGAACTAATAAAGCAGAATGATGCACTATCAGGACAGTTAAAAGAAAATTGTTCTTCATGCAGCACATAGGGCTTACCCACACTTACCATTCCTCCGCTCATTCCAGGAAGAGCCCATGCTTAAAAACTCCATTTTTTCCAGCCCCGGAGCTTTCCCTGAAAAAACCTGCTCTTCAAAGCTCAATCGGAGCAAACGACAATCTGCAGAAACCCTGAACTGACGTTTGCTCCGACTGAGAGCTAAAGAGCAGATTTTCATGGGGAAAGCTCCAGGATAAAAAGAAAAAAGAATGATAGGACACAGAGCTTTTAAGCACTTACCTTTACCTTTACTCTTTCGAGGCACAAGTAAGTATGGATAAGCCCATAGTTCAACTCACTTCCAAAGGAGATAGTGATGGCTACCATTTTTTAAAAAGAGGATTAGACAAATTCATGGAGTAATAGGGTTACCGACAGGGCTTTTTTTCAGCTAAAACTCGCCCGAACTCCGTTCTGGCACCTCTCAGGTGGGCACCATTGCCCCTCTAAGAGAAGGTGAGTTCCAGCTCTTCTTTTTCTAGAGAAGCAGCACTGGTTATTGATGTCTACTAGCCATGATGGCAATGCCCTGCCACCACAGAGGCTTCAATGCTCCTGAATATTAGCTGCTGGGAAACACAGGAGGGCAAAGGGCTCTTGTGCATGAATCCTGTTTGCAGGTTTCCCACAGAAATTGTGGTTAGCCACAATGAGAACAGGGTGCTGGACAGGCATGGGCCTGATCCAATAGGCTCTTCTTAAGCTCTTATTTTCCCATTGATAACATGCTGCAGAATCATGAGCGTAGCCGGGGGGAGTGGGGGAGAAGCTGTTGGTCCCCCCCCCAAAAAAAATCAAGGACATAAATAAAAACACTTAACTAAAAGTAGAAATTGTTAGAAATATCTTGACAGATTTTTCTGAGCACTTGGGGTTCAAAGAAAGTAATTTACAACTGCCGTTGAGACATTTCATTCCAAATCTGCTAGGCAGAGCCAGACAAGAAGATAATGACAGGTGAGTGTCATGGCCCCCTGAACATAAACCCTGGCTCTGCCCATATGCACAATACGCCCACCAAAAGGAGGAAACCATTCTATTTCTGAGCTTGTGCAGAGTGCAAGTTCTTCCAGACTGCTTGTCTGAAAACTGAAGCACAGGGAGAGTCTCTGGCAAAATCAGGCTGTGCTGGTTCTCTGCTTGGAGCTCCTATTGAAGATGCTAGTAAAACCTTCCATCATCGCCCCACGCCTCCCTCGAATGGGTGTTGCTGAGCATTTGCTGCTTCTCCTTTTTTATGGCTTCATAAAAACAGCTGTTCCAAACATCACCTCCGGCAGCATTCTCGCTGGGATGCGTTTTTCTCTCTCTCTTTGAGACCTCGACTTGGCCTTTATTGCAACGTGAGCAAAAGGCCCTGCATTATGACAGCAGGATAGCTATTGAAGGGAAGGTGGGAGATTTATTTAATATGGGGGGGGCCCCGAATACTTGAAGGGAGGGGAAGGGAGGCAGTGCCTATGTGGACAGTCTGTACCCAGAAGCACATTGCATTCACTTCACCTCCCGCCTTGCAGGATTAAACCAGAGAGGCTATTACTACATTGTGGTTCAGTAAGAGAGCAAAGGGGTTGGGGACTTTGGGCCCAGGAGCCAAATCCAGGCCTCTCAGAGTCCCGGGATGCTCTTCAGACATTCCTCATAGCTGAAATGCATATTTAAACTGTGATAATGCCAAATCTTGCCTGGAGGAAGAATGGCGAGGGCAATGTATGTATGTGCCTAAACCTCTGACTTTTGCAAGGCTGGAATGTAACCTGCCATGCAAAGGTAAGAGTCATGTCCCTTGTTCTGCCCAACTTTGCCTCCAGCTCCATCCACTACTGGTGTGTGATCGCTCTCAGCCTAGCCTACCTCACAGGGTCACTGTAAGGAAAGACAAGAGTGAACCCTGTCTACCACAAGCCTGAACAGAGGTGGATTTAGGGCACTGCAACTGGTTCCACCTCACTGGGCACCAAGCGGGCACCGCAGGGCGGCATAACTATGATGTAGTAAATTGAGCAGAATAGAAGGTGAGAAGTCCATTGGGCTAGAGATGTGGGGCACAATATAGAGAAGGAGTTGTGGGGGAAATTGTGGAAATAAAATTTGAAATTCACAGCGTGTTATGCTCTAAAGGAGAATTTTATGAAAATGATTTATGGATGGTATCTGACACCAAGTAAGTTAGCAAAAAATGTGTAAGTCTGAGTCAAACATTTGTTGGAAATGTAAAGAAGCAGAAGGAACATTTTATCATATGTGGTGGAAATGCATAGTGGCTAGGGGTTTGGAGGAGATGGTTTATTAGAAATGAAATAAACTATTTAAGTTGACTCTTGGGGATGCCAAAAGGCAGACGAACCTATTCCTATATGCAGCAACAGCAGTGAGAGTATTATATGCGCAAAAATGGCGGGATGAGGAGATACTTACAAAAGAAGAATTAGTGTCTTCTGGAGGCTTAGCTTTTTTTATGGGAGCTGCAAACATTTTTGATGATGACCATGATAATGGCATACAACTTTGTAGGAACTAACTCTGCTTCCTGCCCCTGATTACTTCAGGTACTGAAAAGAGAGCCTATCTGCACTGTCCCTTCTCTTTCATCTGCATAGCCCCACATGTTCAGTCTCTTGGTCACATGAATGTGTGACAGAACGCTGTGGTTTTTTTTATGTATCAGAAAGATAAAGAGATCAGAGGTGACCTTTGGAGACAAGGCCAAGGATGGGGAATAGTTCCCCTGTCTGTGGTATCCTCCACACTGGATATGTCAATGACACTGGAATAGTACATAAGTCATGGGTAGGCAAACTAAGGCCCAGGGACCGGATCTGGCCCAATCGCCTTCTAAATCCAGCCCACGGACGGTCCAGGAATCAACATGTTTTTACATGAGTGGAATGTGTCCTTTTATTTAAAATGCATCTCTGGGTTATTTGTTCTCCCCCCCCCAAAAAAAAAAATAGTCCAGCCCCTTACAAGGTCTGAGGGACAGTGGATCAGCCCCCTGCTCCACTGTGGATCAGCCCCCTGCTGAAAAGGTTTGCTGACCCCTGAATAAGTGGTCAATTTATACCATCCACACATCACTCATTGCTCTGCAATGGTTCTCCAATGTCATTGCATTATTGCCAACAGAGGGGCACTCTTGCACTATAGGACAACAGAAGTGGGACCAAAAAAGCACCCTGGAACATATGAAGCATGCAACGTTAGGGGATTTGAGCTGGGAGTTGCACCTACCCCTAAAGCAGGGTGGCATCTAACAACTGTAATACCAAATCATCAGGAAAGCACAAGCAGAAATGACATCTGAAGGGGCTTCAGAAGCACCCTAAAATGTCAGAGCTTCATTGATAAGGGGTTTTTTTTAATTAAAAAACAACAACTAACACCTATGTAATACCATTACTGCAGGGAAGTGTGAAAGACACATAGTGGTATTCTAAGACCGATCAGAGTGCACATCTTTCCTTTAGCAAAGACAGCGCGCAGGGCTTGTTTATCTAAGAGTTGGAACACATACAAGAAAATAGCTAAACTTCGTGCTGTGGTAAAGCAAGACTTGACTGGAAACAGGTTTTTACGGTAATTTTGCGGTTGTGACAGCTTTTTTTAGAGAAGGAGAGAGAGCATACTTCTGTCAGAGAGAGACCATTTTCAATTTAATTGAAGACACTATCAAGAGTAAATATACTTTCTTTTTTTAAAAAAATAAAATAAAAACAGCATGGGGGAAAGATTCAAAGCTAAGTCATCAGATGCAATTTGTGTTCATAAGCTAGAATGATATGCCTCTCCCCCCCCCCCGCCCTTCATTGCTACCCCCTCCAGAAAAAAAGTCCTCTGCTGTATCTGTTTGGAGGCTGCCTCATTTCAACCTATCCTCAAATAGGGAACACAAGAGAGCTGAAGATAGCTTGAAAAATATATTGGGAAAGAGAAAACACATGGTCTAAAGTGTGGTACAAAAGTCATATTTCATGCATGACTTTGGGGAAGGTTAATAAGGATTAGAACCATACTTCTGTGGAGAAACTACAATCAGTCAAGGCCCCATAATTAATTTTTTTCGCTTTAGATCTTGGATAGGGGTTTTTTCAGTTTGTGGGGTGGAGAAGAGATGGGCAAGGGGGAGCATGGAAGATTTATGAAAATTATGAATGGAAGAAGAGGGGGGGTTGCTTTTTCACTCTCCTCACAGACAACTAGAATTCGTGGGTCACCCTAAGGAAAACTGATTGGTAGTTATTGCTGTTATTACCTGCCCTTCACCAGCAGGGTGGGTTGCAACAATTTGAAGTTTAGCATTTAAAAATAGTAAAAACATGTTTTTCAGAGAAATTGGCCAGTTGTCTACCCTGTATGGGGCTGCACTCCCCCAGATGGAGCAGGTTCACCTGAAGGAGTGTCTCCACCCCCATCGTTCAGCCCGGACACTGAGATCCAGCACCGAGGGCCTTCTGGTGGTTCCCTCATTGCGAGAAGCGAAGTTACAGGGAACCAGGCAGAGGGCCTTCTTGGTGGTGGCGCCTGCCCATTGAACGCCCTCCCACCAGATGTCAAAGAAATAAATAACTATTTGATGTTTAGAAGACATCTGAAGGCAGCCCTGTTTAGGGAAGTTTTTCCATGACTGATGTTTTAATGTATTTTTAATCTTTTGTTGGAAGCTACCCAGAGTGGCTGGGGAAACCCAGCCAGATGGGCGGGGTATAAAGAAATTATTATTATTATTATTATTATTATTATTATTATTATTATTATTATTATTAGTGCTTCTGGATCCTGCCCTGCTCCTGCAGAGGCTAGAAGTGCCTTTCATCAACTGCAGCTGGTTTGACAGCTATGGCCCACACAGGTTGCCAATTTGCTACTGGGCCAAGTTCAAGGTGCTACTATTAGTATATAAAGTCCTTAACAAGTTGGGACCAGTTAACTGGAGAGATTGTCTTACCACACATGTGCCCACTTGGCCACTTTGATCAGCAGAATTGGCACTACTACATGTGCCACCTAATACCCATTCTACATCTGTAAGCACTCAGTCACCTGCACCTTGGAACTCCCTGCCTATTGAAATCTAGCAGGTGCCTTCTATTTGCTCTTTTCAGTGCTTTCAAAAAACACTCTTGTTTAGACAAGCCTACCTAGAGCCTTAGAATTTCAGGTAATTTCATTCTGTTTTCATATTATAACTTGTGTATGTTTTAAAATAGGGTTGTAAATTTTTTTCTCAATTTTACTGTTTTATCTTTTGTAAACTCCTTTGAAGTGTTGTTGTTTTTTTTACAATCGAGCGGTATATAAATTTAATGAAATAAATAAAATATTACATTCACGAGAGAAGAGGGAGTGCTGAAAACACACATCTCAGTTGTCAAAGACCATGATAAAGAGATATGTCTTCAGCATTCACTGAAAGCTGCACAGTGAAGAAGCCAGGTACACCTCTTTGGTGAGGGAATTCCACAACTTAGATCCTCCTCCTCCGAGGAGGAGGCCCTCTCCGAGGCCCTCTACAGGCCACCGCCTCTCAGACTTCTGAAGGAAGTGGATCAGCCAAGAGGGGGCCCCTGCTGATCTTGATAACTGGGAGACTGTAGGGAAAGAAGTGGTCTTTCGGGTATTTGGAGCCTAATTTGTTCAGGGCTTTGAACACTAATTTGAGCTCCCTGAATTGCACCCAGAAACGAACTGGCACTGAACTGAGTTGGATTCGAGGCAAATTGACAGAGATTTCTTCACATATATACAGCATGAATAAATGTATGGAATTTACAATTGCAGGAGGGTGGCTACTAACTTGGAGGTGATTAGACCAATCTTTGGGGATAAAACAAGCAATCACTGCTAACCTCCCTCATTAGAAAGGCTGAGTTCTTCTGAATACCAATAGGATGGCATTCAACTGCTATTCAGCACAATACTGCCTCTCTGGTGGTGCTTTTGCAGTCATTTCTTTTTGAAGGGCTTCCCATAGGCATCTCTCTTTCGACTGTGGAAAAAAGATTTTCTTGATAAAATGGTTTTCCCTGGTTTAAACAGTCAATGTTTCTTTCTCTTGCACTATAATTCCTGTTTGATAAACAGGATAAAATAAGCTGACGCTGCTGTTGCCACTAGACTTCAAGGGGCTGCTGTCCGCTCACAAAATTCTCCATAACTGACCATAATCATCTGCCCTGGAAATGAGGTGATACATGGGGTACATATGTGATGCATATCCTAAGCCAACCCATCAGGGAACACAGAAACAGCACCGTATGAAAAAGCAGTTAAAACTGGCTTTCGTAGGATTTTGCTGTCTGGTCACACAAACCAATTCAAAACAAACATTCCAAGAGGGTTATTACTGCAGAGCAACTAAAGACATGCTGTATTGTTATTTTTTGTGACAGGCAACAAGCGAACATAAAAATGGATGAAGAATTTTGCACTGACTTCTCCTCTGTGTTGCACAGCATGGCAGCTCATTCAGTTGGGATGCAATGCGGGGTGGGGGGGATCAACCTGGACCAATGTTTTGTTATCATGACTGCTCAGTTTAGTTATCCACTGGGACAAAGGAGCGTCAATGTGGTGTAGTGGTTAAGAGTATCGGACTGGGACCAGGGAGACCTGGGTTCAAATCCCTACTCGGTCATGAAGCTCACTCAGGGTGACTTTGGGCCAATCACTGCCTTTCAGTCTAACCTACAACAAAGGGTTGTTGTAGGGATTAAATGGGGGGGGGGAGAACCGTGTGCACCACCTTGAGCTCCTTTGAGAAAGGGTGGAATGTAAGTGCAGTAACTAAAAATAAACAAAAAAGGGGGGAGATAGGTGTGCCCCTCCTCTCCACCAACCAGAGAGTATCCAAGCAGTTTAAGGGCTCTTCGCAGTCCCTCCTCCTCAGATAATTATGGGAGGAGGAAATGAATAAATGAATGGATGGATAAACGAAAGTTCACACAGATAGCATCCATGCAGAGCCCCCATGTCACACATGAGAGAAAATCAGCACGGCAGAGTACGCCCCTTCACCATTCACAGGGTCTCTATCAAAGTGTGCTCTAGGCCTTACAAATCTGCAACCAGTCTCCATGTCACTCCCTTCCCAGATTGGTCAATAAATATGATTAAGGTAACACATCCCTAAAACACACATGTAAGTCAAGCATCAGGAAGCATATGGTAGGCAGATGTGAGACTTCTTTTTTTTTTTTAAGATGACCAAACAGAATCAGCTGATCACCAGAGAAATAGTATTTGCGTATGTATGTGTGTGTGCATGTGGCTGGCAGGTTGTGTGTGGAGATGAAATGGCATTGGCTAGCAGCATTTTTAAAAGCTAAGCATGCTCAAATGTAGACAGATGGAATTTTGAGCCTGTTGGGACTGCAGGACTTGGCTTTGAGAATTTATTTTAATTTTATTTTTCTTTGGGAATGGGGAAACTTTCTTCAAGCATCGAAACAACCCACAATCACCACCATCACTAGAGTACTGTAAGCTCTTTTGTTTTGCAATCTACATCAATGCCTTCAACCATTTTTAAAGTCTCTATAAGTACACACTCAAGAGAGATGAGGTTGGATTCCATGGATTCCATGAGGTTGGAGTCCATGCTTTCAGGAGCTGCTGGTCCATTCAAGCAAATGGAGCACCTGTCCCAATGACCTCAAACAGCTCCTGCCATCTAACTTGCAGCCAGCCCTGGAAGTATCTCTGATTATCACCTTCCTCCTCCTCCTTGGTCTCAGGATTGCCCTTCGAGAACTCAGTAAGAGTATGAGGACTGGCTCTGGGCCTCTTCTGTTGGGCTGCCTGCCTTCCATCCCACCAGTTCCAATTGGCAGCAGCCACCACTTCACACCTCGTGTATAAAAATGACAAGACAGCCACACCATTTATTCAAATTTCAACCCAGCCATAAATCACACTCTGCCCCGATTCAGCCACCTACCTAAAAGTGTGGCAGTCAATTAATCCATTCATCTGCTGCCTTCATAAAATAGTATAACGTTTGAGGGGATGCAGGTGGCGCTGTGGGTTAAGCCACAGAGCCTAGGACTTGCCGATCAGAAGGTCGGCAGTTCGAATCCCCACAATGAGGTGAGCTCCCATCGCTCGGTCCCTGCTCCTGCCAACCTAGCAGTTCGAAAGCATGTCAAAGTGCAAGTAGATAAATAGGTACCACTCCGGTGGGAAGGTAAACGCCGTTTCCGTGCACTGCTCTGGTTCTCCAGAAGCGGCTTAGTCATGCTGGCCACATGACCCGGAAGCTGTACGCTGGCTCCCTCAGCCAATAAAGCGAGATGAGTGCCGCAACCCCAGAGTCGGCCACGACTGGACCTAATGGTCAGGGGTCCCTTTACCTTTACCTAACGTTTCCAAGTGCTCAGCTGGCTTCATGCAGATTATCTCATTGCAATCCTGCCAACAACAACCCTGCGAGGCAGGTGGGAGGCAATGGAGTATCCTGAAAAGGAGCGCTGCACACGGCATCATGCTGTTGTAAGAAATCCCCCTTTACTCTATTCTGCACCCACCAAGCCTACACCACATCGAAATTTCTCATTCCAAATTGTTCCCAAGATAACTGCACCTAGCTGGGACTCCAAAATCAACAGGGCCGTCCGAAGGGTCCTTCTCGTGTCCCTCTTCACAGGCTCTTCCTGATTAGAACCATCTGCATTGTCTTTTGCTTGGTCATCTCCATCTACTGTCCCTGTGAACTCTGAGTGCTTCGCTGGCTGGCTGTTTGATGTCTCTGTGGGTCACAGACCCCTGAACACAAATCATTTCAACTTTGGGTGGGGGGTGCAGGGAAGAGTCTGGGAGGCTCTGAAATTTGATCTCTAAAGTATTCCTCTAGCTCATTTCTCCCTCTTCAAGGGCAGGGAATTCTCCTTCAGTGAGGCAGGGGGAGGGAACCCAGCAGGTTAGCTTCCACTAGAATTCCATAGCCGCTCTTCTTTTTTACTTTACTCTTGCCCCAAAAGAGGCTTGCATCTATATTCTGCACAAAGTAGACCCACTGAAATTAACAAATTTAAGGTAGCCATGTCCATTAATCTCAATGAGTCTCAGGAGCAAAGACATTTTAAAAAACGAAACGAAAAACCTACCATGAATGCAAGTACCTCTGTAACTCTGGAGAGGTTGAGTTGGTGACCCATGTATTCCTATATTACTATTTGCCGCCGCCACCCCCAATATTTGTGTAGAACCTTTATCAAGCTTTCCTTATCAAATCTGTCAAGATGATAAGATGCATTTTATGTCCTTTACTCCTCCCAAATCAAAATATATCCATCATTCTTAAGTGGGGCAAACTCCTGCCCTGCAGCAAGCAAAACTTGCCAGAACCCAGACATGTTATTTTTCTCTTTTAAAAAGTTTATTCTCATTTTATTTCACACAATGCTATTTTTATTGATTGATTGGTTGGTTGGTTGGTTGGTTGGTTGGTTGATTGATTGATTACCCTGTTCTGCACATTTAGATAATGTGCTTCAGGGGCCTGTGGTGGTGTTTCCTTAACACTGGTCATTGATCATTAACAGTGAAGATATGTGAATCTCAGTGGGTCTACTCTTAGTAGAATAATGGATGCTATGCAGAATAGGTATCGGGGCCCATTCAGTCATCATAAGAATGTCAGAAGAGCCCTGCTGGATCAAATTTCTGCCATACCCTCCAACATTTCTCTGATGAAAATAGGGACGTCCCATTCCATAACGATAGTTTTATTATTCATACCCCACTCATATTACTGCATTGCCCCAGCCACTCTGGACAGCTTCCAACGTATATGAAAACATAATTAAACATTAAGCTTTTTTTTTCTAACTTCCCTTCAGACGGCTCAGGAGTCGGATAGCTCCATACCCTCCAACATTTCTCCAATGAAAATAGGGACGTCCTAAGGAAAAGCGGGACATTCCGGGATCAAATCAGAAACCGGGGTGGCTTCTCTAAATCAGGGACAGTCTGTGGAAAATAGGGACACTTGGAGGGTCTGCCAGGGGCCCATTTAGTGCAGCATTCTGCTCCCACAGTGGCTGGCCACTTGCATCAAAGGGAAACCCGTAAGCAGGATGTGAGCAGAACAGCACTCTTCCAGCTTGTGATTCCCGGCAGCTGGGAATTCAGAGGCAAAAACAGGGACTGCCAGGAAGGGAAGGGAAGGAGGGGAGTTAGTTTCCAGCCCCCACTGTACACGTATTAGTTTTAGCTGAGGAGAAAACAATGAAAGGGGTGAAGGAAGAATTTGCAAGCCCAGTTAAAGTAATAAGACCAGCAGGCCCTGTGTTACCATTTGGTCTAACAGACTTCCAAACAGTTGACAGAGTAAAGGAGGCACTGAAGGGGTGGGGTGTGGGGGAGAAGGCAGGGACCAGTAAAAATGGGTTACCTTAGGGATAACCACAAAAGGGGGGGAAAAAACATTCTGAAGAAAAAGTCAAGGCTGTGAAACTTTTACACAAGACACCATGGTGCACTGCTGACTCCCAGGAAGAGATAGGGTACTGTTTAACTGATTTTTTATTTATTTATTAAAATAGTGGGTAACCTCTTCCTAGCACTTAAGAGCTTGAGAAGCAGCATCAGTGCCTGTTCATGTGAAATGGATATCAAGAAAAAGGGAAGGGTATTTTAATAAGAAACTACACGATTCGCAAATCTCAAACCAATCTGAAAAAACGAAAGCCAGCCAATCCTTTGAAAGCTGTGCTTCCCTGAATTTCATAATGCAGATCTCTGACCAAACAATGTGAGCAAAAATGTACATCTTTTTACATTCAGGGGAAAGTGTGCAGGCAAACACATTTATTAGTGAATCCACTGTGTGGATTTGCTTTGTACTGGGGAGGGGGGTTGTTTACAAAAATGTACATGTTACTCAAAACAACAGAGAAAATGTGGGGTGTTTTTGGAAAAATCTATACTAAATGTCTGATGGGTTTTCATGATTTTTTAACAACTGCAAATTGTCGCCGACAATGTGGCCGATTGAATCTAAGATTTGAAAAATGAGAAATTAAGAGAAATAAAAATTGAGAGATTTGTCCATTCCTATGCAGGAGCATCTTCCGATGAGGAAAAAGGTTGGTGCAATTTTGAAGCTTTTCAGGTTAGACACTCACATACACAAAGAGCAGAGAGAAGTTTATAGGCAGTGTGGTGAGAATTTTATTTCAAGGATTCAGGGAGCATCCACAACCCAATGAAAGTGCACCCATTTTGCATGCTGAAAGCCCCAGGTTCAATCTACAGGTAAGCTTTGCCCAGAACCATGAAGACTGTAATCTTTAGTTTTAGATGATTCCTTCAGGTAAAGTATTTCTTTGCTCAGTGGTAGAGCATCTGCTTTACATGCAGACGGTCTGAGGTTCAAACCGCAGCCTCTCCTCGTAGGGCTGAGAGACACCCCTGCCTGAAACCGTGGAGAACTGCTGCCAGTCAGTGCAGACAATTCTGAACCAGAAGTCCCAATGGTCTATCACAGTATAACAAGAGACCATAGCTAAGTAGTGGAGCATCTGCTTTGTAGGAAGAAGGTCTCAGGTTCAATGCAGGTGGGCATCCTTGGGTAGGGCTGGGAATGCCCCCTGCCTAAAACCCTGGAAAGCCACTGCCAGTCAGAGTAGAAAACCCTCAGCTAGATGGACCAATGGACTGACTCAGCATAAAGCAGCTCCCTACATTTTGGTTTCTTGACCACAACCTGTTAGATACTACAGGGAGCTGGACGCTGGGTCTGATGGACCTTCTGGAGAACTGAAAAACTCCAAACACAGCTCTTGTTCAACATCTGTATGAACAGATACACACCAGCATTTCCATCAAAATCTCAACTTCCTATAGGCAGATGCTCCAGATTTCATTGACCCATCATCCGTGTTTCGAGGCTGACAATGATGAACAACAGTTCCCTAGCTATCAGAAAACTTTTCACTAGCCATTCCAAAAGTTTGGCAGTGGCGATCTTGATCATTTGCAAACTGTGCAAACACACCCACCCTAGAGGGGGTGTGTGGAATAGAGGGGGTAGGAAGGAGGAAAATCTGTAGGCGCAATTAAATGTAACTTTTCCTCATGAAAGGGATTTTGCTGGTTTATCTCCTAATAAGATTATGTCACGGACACAAGTGCCTCAGACCCCTTTGACTGACAAGCTCCTGTACTTTTATCAGGCAGTGTGACACTAAAACCTTGGGATCTTTTGTCCGGTAGAGTGAGCTAACGGAAATTTGCCAATCCTAATCCCCTTATTCATGTTAAGGCACAGAATAGGAAGTCTGTTTTGAAGGCTTGGGATGACAGGATCACCTCCACCCCTTCATCGCTGGGCGGACAGGGGACATTTTGGGCTTTGTGCTGTTACCCTGGGATGGCCTCTCATGGATGGAGGGTGACTTCAGTTTCCCCCCACACACACTCCTAATGTCCTTGTTGAACAGGTTGCATCCGACTAAATTCTACTCAATGCAGACTCACTCAAATTAATGAGCCTGATAGCCATATCCATCCATTTCACAGGTCCACTCTGAGTTACAACCTCCCTTTTTTAAGAACTTGAAGGTGATGATGAAGATGAAGATGATGACAGTTTTATTATTTATACCCCGCCCATCTGGCTGAGTTTCCCCAACCACTCTGGGCGGCTTACAGCATATATAAAAAATTGTAAATATAAGAAGAGCCCTGCTGGATCAGGCCAGTGGCCCATCTAGTCCAGCATCCTGTTCTCACAGTGACCATCCAGATGACTGCAGGAAACCCACGAGCAGAATCTGAACCCAAGACCATTCTCTCCTGTGGTTCTCCTGGTATTCAGAAGCATCACTACCTCCAGGTGTGGAGGTGGAGCAAAGCTATCATGGTTAGTAGTCATCAGTAGACTTATCATCCATGGATTTGTCTAATCCTCTTTTAAAACCATCCAAGTTGGAGAGGCCGGGGGGTTCTTTCTAAAATGTGTTCTGCTGCACATTAGAATTTACTTCCTTCAAACCTGAGCCTCCCGCCCTCCCCCTGCCCCCAAAAAGCACCCCTCTATAAAGTAATACCATAATACTCAATGTACTTATCTGAAAGTCCCATTGATTTCAATAGGGCTTCCTTCTGTATAGACAGCATTCTAGTAGGCTTTTTGGGAAAGGTGCCTAAAAGACAACAGAGCTGGCACCTGGGGGAATGGATAGGAAAATGTGTGTATCGGAAAAGCCTTTGACTTTTGTGTGGCTGGACTGTAGCTTGCTGTATGAAGCTAAGACTTGATTACCCTGCTAAGTTTTGCATGTAGCCTCACCCTCCCTGCGGAGATGGCAACCCCGAATCAGTGGCGAATGCCCTCCTGGCTTGCACTCTTTACAAAGACCTGAGGAATGACATTATCACCCCTCTTTTATTGTCTGTTCCGGGCTACCCAACCACTGCCACAGTCTCTTTTCTCCTGGCAGATCAAGAGGAGCAGATGACAGCAAAGGTCGCAAGGTTTCTAGCTGGGGCAATGAGAATAAGGTCCACTATTTGACTGCTGATTCAGGACTCTAAACTGTGTTTTATATAACTGACTTTTTATTTTGTTCTGTGTATACCGCAATGTTCTTTTGTTGCTATGGCCGATGGCTGATGCAAATAAAGTTTCATTCATTCATTCATGTAGTCCCGCCCACTTTCTCTTCTGGCCCCACCCATCATTGGCATGCGGTCCCTGGAAGGATGCCCCTAAAGAAATAAAGCCTCTGGGATGGGGTAGGGAGATTTCCTAGCCCCTGATCTAGGGAAACAAAAAGCTAGAATGAACTATGGAAGTTCCAGAATTGAATTTAGAAGTTCTGCTTAAAGCAGGAATCAGGAAAACAGGACAGAGCAAATCCGGGAAGCAATAAAGAAATATAAAACAGGGAAAATCCCCAAAGTAACTCTAAGAGACTTATACGTAAAAGTATGACTGATGATCTGCATCTAAACTAATTCTTCCAGAGAAGGCTGAATTGCAAGGTTGCTATGGATGAGATGCCCCATAACTAATCTTTGCTTGAAGAAGTATTAAGGCTTGCACGCATGCATATGCATACACATACACACACACACACACACACACACACACACACACACACACTTTGGAGTTTAATACATTTAATGTGTTTTGATGTTTAATGCTTTTTGTTTTGTTTTTTGGTTAAGAATGGAGCTGCTTTCAAATTGGGTGACTGGAAGGAGAGAACCTAAAGGCAAAGTAAATTAAAAGTATTATTTTGACTAAGGAAACTTAAGCAAAGACCCATTAGGAAGTGCTGTCAGTTCCAGATTGAAATATATTAAGGAAGTCAACGCCAAGCACAAAGTCCTTGTAAACCGCTACATCCAATGCAGTTCAAGCCAAACAGCTGAGCCTTCATTGCCCTGTCAATTACACCTTACTAGGGAAACTGCACAAACTTGGTCTCAGACTTTTATCTGTTGGTTGGGGGGTGACGGAGGTTGGGGGTAGGAGAGAGAGAAAGGTGGATTCTTCTGGAGACTTCAGGTCAAGGCTAGGCTTTTAAAAGGTCTAATGTTAACAAATAAACATTTAAAGCAAAGAGGGAAAGAATTCTATAGGCCTCCAAGGAGCAGATGTGTGTTATTTTTGGCCTCAAATGACACCCATCATACACGGGCAAGAAACATGGTCACCAGCAGACTGATTCTGCAGCAAGCAAGACCCACTTAACACTGTGCAAAAAGCTTCCTGAAAACACACACGATTCTCTCCTCACCATCTATCAACTCTCTTTCCTCCATTACTGCAACAGCAACAGATGAAAGTTTGATTTCAGTCCTTTCTCCCTATTTGAAATAATGGAAGTTCCGTAAGCTGAATAGAGTGGCAGGTACGTCCAGGCTGGAGAGAATAAGTCCCCAGAAACTGAGCAGCTGTGAGGAAAACCACACAGTTAGAGAATGAGGGGGGGGGTATTCAGCACATGGTTAAACTATGGCACTCGCTCCCACAGTAGGTAATGATGCTCACCAACCTAGTTTCCTTTAAAAGGAGATTAGATAAACTCATAGAGGACAAGGCTATCACTGTTTGCATGTGAGAATGCATGAGAGGAAGTTATGTATATGAGATCAGGCTTTACATATAAGAAAAGAATTGCACAAAGCAACCCAGACACAGTGGGTGTCTGGGTCTACCAAGAGTAGACCCATACGAAACAATGGACATAAACATAGTAGAACTTGCTTGGATGCAACATTACTCACCCAACAGCCCAGGCAAAAAATAAATAAATTTAAAAATGTATAAACATTATTTCTCCAAGAAATATGGGGAATTTTCACACGGCAACAGCTAAATTGGATGATCCCAGTGCTAAACGCCAACAAGGCGTCTTGTTCTCGTTCTCTAGGATTTGGAGCCCGGTCCCTTTTACACCTTAAACGGGAATAGGTTTTTAGAAGGCGTCTTCCTTGCTAGAGGAACTCTGCTGCTACCTTGATTTCTGCCTGTCTTGTGAGACCCAGGCATTGCTGTGCACAAAAGGCACCGCCTCGGTTTAATGCAAACTCTCTTTTAAGATTCTCCAAGTTGGGAGTTACAAAACGACATAACGTTACCAAACAGAAGAGAGAGACGGGGGGGGGGGAGAGAGAAAGAGAGCTGCAATGTTTATGTAACCCAGAACATTTCAATCGCTCCAAGAGAAACAGAAAAGGGCTTGATGGAGCAGAGAGGAAGGAACGGCCTAATGTTAAACTAATGTTAAGGAACTGGGTGCTTTAGGCTCCGAGAAGTAAGTCCTGTTGAATTCAGTAGGGTTTACTCCTGCGTAAGTGGGATTAGGGTGGCAGTCTTGGTCACCGACAGGGATCCAGACCACGCTGGATTACAGAGCTGATGAAGCATATTCTTAAGAACACCAGCAAAGCAGTGGCATTGGGGGCGGGGGGAATGAGAACTTTTCTTTTTGGAAAGAATTTGAAATTTGATATTAAAACGAAAAAGCATGCAAGTAGTTACCATGAGAAAAATCAGGACTTTGTTAGACTTTCTTACACTCCACACTTCTCCCATTTTCCTGGTCTCTTTTTTATTCTTTATCCCCCTCCTAAATGGGGGGGGTGCCCGATTAACGTAATTCAAAATAATGCAAGGAAATCGGGTCCTGTCAGGTATTGCAACAAATCTGTGTTATGCTTTACTTTAAAACTTTATTTTACAGTTTAGTATTGTCTTTATTTTGAATTACTTGGGGGGGGCACCATAATATTTTCAGTGCTTGGGACCTCTGACCCAGGCACTCCAACCATACCACTTTAATAATAATAATAATAATAATAATAATAATAATAATTTATTATTTGTACCCCGCCCATCTGGCTGGGCCTCCCCAGTCACCCTGGGTGGCTTCCAACAAAGATTAAAAATACATTAATACTTTAGCAGGGACTGCCCCTGTTCTCCAGGATTCCAGAAAAACACAAACAAAACAAACCTAATTTGCTATTTGGGGAGTTCCTATTTCAGATTACACACACACACACACACACACACACACACACACACACTTCTGGCCCCACTCAGCTGAATAAGCAAGAGGGCACACAAACCAGGTTAGCTTTACAAAATATTGGAGTCAGCAAAGGAATATACGGTGCCATCTAAAGAGCTCCTTCCTTTAAGACCATTTAACTGCAGTGTCTAAAATGGCCTCAAGGATAGGCACATATACCCATTACATCAGAGTAGGACAACCTCAAGCCCAAGGCTTAATGCAGTCCTAACTAGCTCCCAGAAGTCTCCCCAGGCCACACACCCTTTCTCTAGGCTACACCACTGTCAAACAGCTTTCTATTTTATTTTTTTATTATTATCTTCATTAGGAAGATTCTCTGAATGTTTAAGCAAATTCTGCTTCTTTGTAAGTAGGGAAGCGGGAGGGAGAAATTCCACAAGTGGAATTGCACAAGTGGTGCTTTTTTAAAACAACACATGAACTGAAACACAGTCATCCTTCAAAACCTGCCGTCTCCAAATTTTGCAAGGTGTTTTTCTCTGTGTAAAAGAAGGCATCTACCGGGGTAAAAAGTGTGCAAAAAAAATTGCATAATGTTCATGAAAATATCATGCAAGAAAGTGCATCATTTTAGGGGATATTGCTTTGCCACAAAAAAAACTGTTAGGTGAATTGAATGTGAACATGTATATAACAGGAGAATTTTGCAGATTAATTTTCACAAAGGCCTTTTTTTTAAAAAAAAAAAAGAGGAATTGCAGACTGTTGAGAAAATGTGGAGAACTAAATTTAAGACATAGTAGGGAATGAGAAAAGGAGAAAAACTGAAAATGATACATTTGCCCTAGTTGTGGGTTGCCCCCCACTAGTTCTTGGCCCACCCTCAAAACAGGCTGCTCCATCTTTGGGCAACAGACCCTTCAGACATTTGAAGATGGCAAACATATCCCCTCTTAAGCTTCTCTTCTCCATGTTTGTTCCCACTTCTCTTGCTCAGCAGGTTCCCATGAACAAAAAAAAGCCTCTCTCAGACCATGAGCCCAACCCATAAACCATGTTTTGGCAGAGCAAAGAAACACTGGGATCTGAAATATCCTTGATTGGAGGTATAAGGCTTAAAATGGCGGCACTTAGAATTGACAAGGATAGTAAATAGTGAAAATTCTAAAGAAGCTGGCTTAACTGGTTTATAGGCCCCTGGTCAAAAATATTAGTGAGACGGGCAGAGTGACTAAGTGTCTAAAAGCCTGTTCATTTCTCCTCGTGTCTCCAAGGTCAGAGACAGCAGTGCTTCTGAATACCAGCTGCTGGAAGCCACACTAATAGAATCATAGAATTGTAAAGTTGGAAGGACCCACAAAAATCATCTAGTCATACCCCTTGCAATGCAGGAATATTTTGCCCAAAATGGGGCTTGAACCCAGGACCCTGAGATTAAGAGCCTCATGGCTCTACTGCCTGAGCTATTCAGATGGGGAGAGTGCTCTTGAGCTCAGCTCCTGCTTGAGGGCTCCCTATCAGGGCATCTGGTTGGCCACTGTGAGAACAGGATACTGGACCAGGTGGGCCACTGGCCTCATCCTGCAACCAGGCTCTTCTTATGTTCCTATGCTTCAGTTACAAAAAAGAATTAAAGGCTTCAGGTTATATCCAACTTAATTTATATTTAGACCCACTGAAAGTAACGAACCTAAGTTAGCCACGTCCATTCAGTCCAATGGGTCTATTCTGAGGAGGATTTGCACTGGCTGTAACCGTTAATACGGTTTATAGACTGAATATTCTCACAGTCTGTTTATTTGCTCAATAGAGGCAATTCAATAACGGCTCTTTTGATAATTATATATTTACTTCAATGTAAGCGGTTTTTTAAAAAGAAAAATGCATAATTGAGCAAAGGTACTTCCAAGTAAATATAAATGAGTTCAGATGAGCTTTTTGCTACTGCTACTGCTGCTGCTGCTTTTTTATATAAGGAAAAAACCTCAGCTGTTAAAGCCTCTAAACAATGAATACTTGTTCGGATCTTAGAAGAATTTTGGGTCTTGGAGGATATATTTTTTTAATGCAAGTCTTACCCAATATGTGAAAAATGACAAGCTGATCCATTATTTGTACAATAAATGTACACTTGTACATTTGCAATCCAAACCATGCCTACTCAGAAGTAAGTCATACTGAATTCAATGGGGCTTACTCTCAAATAAGTGGGGTTAGGATTGTGGCCTTTATGAGACCTATGTCACAAAGCAGCAAGCAAGGTTTAGAGTTTTGCATATCTGGCAGCTGGGACACAGTTTTTCAAGCATCAATACTCAAGGAAGTTCATTTTGCCAATAGATACAGGATAGCCGCTAGCTAGACCCTGGAGGTAGGTGTTAGTAAAGTCACTCCTGCTAGGCCTTCAAGTGAATCTAATTCCACATGGGGATGAGGGGGGAGGATTCAATTCAGTTTGCAAACCTAATTTGCACTTTCTGAAATGATACAAAACCCAAAATCCAGCCAGCCTTCAAGCCTTGCACTGCTCTGAATTTTGCAACACAGTTCTCCAGCCAAATATTGTGTACAAGGGGCAAGGTGTGTGGTGTTTTTTTTAAAAAAAAATCAGATTTGGGGAAATAACATACAAAAATTCATTCTATGTTGAGAAACCACTTTGCAAAAAAAAATGTGTGCATTAGGTAAAATTGCATACAGACGTGTGCACGAGGAGAAATTCCTAACAAAATGCTAATGAAATTTCATGAGGACTTTTTTAAAAATTCACACTCTGATGTGAAAATGTGGAGAACTGAATTTAAGATTGAAAAAATGAAAAACAGAGAAGCCTAATGTCTAATGTCCTCTAATGTCATGTCAGCGTTGCCTGCAGTTTCTTAGAAGAGTCAACCATAGTGTCTTGGGTTCAAAATCCAAGGGATGAAATACTGCAGCCCTGATCCAGTGTACAGTGCATGCAATGACCATCACTTTGAGCAGACAGACTTTGGCAAGCACAATCCATCCCATACCCAAGAACAGAGCACCCTACCTTCACTTGCAGCCTCCTGCACCGTGCGCACAAGCCCTTGATCTGGGATTGATACTATCTGAGAATCTCACAGATGTGGGAGTGAAATTCGGGTGATAAATTGTGTTTTTCATACACCTTTGATCTCGCCACCTGCATTCCATTCGCCAGCATTCCAAACAGCTCCCAATAACTGCCTTCATTATTTCGAAAAGGAGCCCATTCAAGGAGGTTTCGTTTTGTACCACCACCCGCCTATCTTAAGAAAAGGAAGAAAATGTAATAATCTCTTGCCTCTCTTAAAATTATCTAGGTGTGGGGGAGGTTATTCTGGCAGAAAAGTTTGAGAATTCAAGGATTAGTAGGCCAGCACATTTCCCTGGATAGACATGCTGACTAAATTCCAGGTTATTTACAGGGAGATCCTAAGTGTGTTTACCATCCCCACATTTAATTCAGTGGTGCTTCCTTCCTTCCTAGCAGGCGTGCACTGGGCTGGCAGCCTAGACATTCAAATAAATATATACTATAAGGTTGCTTTATCACCCAGCCAACAAGAAAAAGGGTTATATTCTTTTTTTTATTATTAAAAACAGAAAAAAGCTACTGAACAATTGTTTATAAAACATATAAATTTCCCCTACGTTTGAGCCGTGAGCTTTTTCCATGTGGGATTCAAGGTAATTACAGATCCTGCCTGATCTTAAGCAGATGAACGTAGAATTTCAGCTTGTCAATTTCAACGGAAAATGCTCTAAGTTAAGGTGTGATGCAAATGCATACTTTGGTCTAATTAAGGAACACTGTTAAAAGTTAGATTACACGAAAGCTGGAACTCTACCTCCAGCTCTTATACAGTGATTATAAAACTAGGTCATGAATCCTACTGGTTTCTGCAAAACCTATTTCTGTGTAAGGAGTGCAGAAGAGCAGCATCAAACACACCATACACAGAAGCAAGTGCCTTTGGTTTTGATGGAAATTTGTCTTTGCTGCTTAAGAGTGGCCATCTTAATCAACTACAGCTTTAGTTGATTGATCGACCATTTAAGCCCACAGCCATAGCTGTGAGGTGATGACAAGCTTATCTCTTCATCTGCCTTCCCCAACCTGGTGCCCTCCATATGTTTTGGACTACAGCTCAAACCAATCCCAAACTATACCATTTACTTGACACCATCTTAACTGCAAAAGGCACTTTTGTAAAAATTGTGCTCATGTAACAACTAGCTGAAGCGTGCCACAATCCACCCACTGACTCCTACTGATTACTCCAGACAACAGATTGCAGGAGAATACACACACACACACCTACATTACTTCTGAATAAGCAAGTGCAAGACAGCTAGGCCCGTGCATGAACATTCAAGATGGTGAAAATGAGAGGTACAACTCCCTCAGCTTAATAGGGTCCGGAGGATAGGCATACATTCTCATTGTCCCATAGGCTTCAATTTCTTCTTCATTACAGCAGATAGAAAGCTCACCACTTGTTCTAAATGGAGCCCAGCCTCTATGGAACTTCCATTTTTACAAACCAGATCAATGTGATTGTATGTGGATTGGAAAACACAACAGCATTTTAAAGTCTAACACCTTCTTGCTTTTCCTAATGACGTAAAAGTCAGGAAATAAACCCTAGTACTGGGGCGCTGGTAGGTTTTCCTTTAAAAAGTACGTTTAATAGCACAGTTTTCAGGGTTTCCCCCCCCCCTTTTCATTTAAAGAACTTTTCAGAGGAAAGGGGAACAAATTGATTTACTGTGTCTTTTCACCCCCACCCCCTCTCCTTCATTCCCTCTTCCTCCTCCTGCTTGTATTTTCTGCTGTCGGTCTGCAGAAGCAGGCTCAGCGGGCTACCTTGTCATGTCAAACGAGGTGCTGTGATCTAACAAAAGGCCATCATGTTGATATCTTTTTATTCCTGCCCGGCCTTGCATAGCATTGCACCAAACTCTCCCCCCCCCTCCACTGCCTCCCTGCCATTGCAACCTTATGCAATTGGGAAAGCTTTGACAATATCTGAAGAGACCTCAGATTGTTGTTGTTGTTGCTCCTTGAATGCAGTTTGTGTACTTTGTATATAGGTTACATTATTTTACATACATACAAATTCTTTTTCCAGTTTGCAGGGGTGCATCCACTGTTACATTTACTAAAACAAATGTTAAAATTTAGTCATTGCTAACCATACCAAACAGAACATTTAACAGCCCTAGTGAATTACACACACACACACACACACACACACGTGTATCACTCACTCCTTCAAATGTTCGTAAATTTGGTCTGCGATCCTAAACACATGCGTATCTTTTAATATTTTTTCTCCATTGCTACAAACACACACACACACAATATCACAGTCATTTGTTTTCTGGATGCCACTTTCCATAGCTCATGCTTACTCACAACATCAGTAAGTTTTACACAACCCGCTAACAGTTAAAAGATAATGACAAAATGTAAACAGTCATATCAAGAATAAACTAATGAAAACTTCTTATATTAACTTTACAATTAAACAATCCACTGATAATGTAAAGTAACCTCTGATAATAAAAATGCAAGTTAGTAATTAAGAAAGTACGCAACTGAAAAAATATTGCATTGCATATCTCACACACCAGCGCATACTAGCCACCCCATACAGGTAATTATCAAAACTCATTTGTGTCTGTCAAATGTTCAGAAATTTAGGTAGCAATCATAAACAGATGTCCTGTTGGACGCATTCGGACTTAACTACCGAATAATCACACAGGACTGCATTGCTCATCTGTGATCATTTTCATTCTTGTGAGACTATAAATAATTATAGTAAATGTCTAAAAATGGTAAATACTAATACACACACACACTCCTATCAGGGTAGGGCTGTTATTCAAATTCCAGTGGATTCATCACCAATGTTTAGATGAAAGAAATTTTAAAAGTTGGTCTCCTTTCTGACCATTGTATGCATCTGTACAATATGAATTTTGCCATTTGGTAATTTATATGTTATGCCCTCTGTTCCTCTTATAGCCTATAGCTAATGTGGAAATACACGGGATGTAAATAAATTCACACCACCGTCACTTCAGTATGGGATGCCTTTTTGCAAGGAAGCTTGTGCCAATTCGCAAACCAATCCAACCACATTGTTGTAAAGAGAAGCCAGCCATCCTATTCAACCCCACTTGCAGTAACACACCAGACCAAAAACCTACAAAACAATTGTACATTTAACTCAAGTCTCACCAGTTAAAATTCACACACACACACACCAACAAATTAATCACTTTAAAAGCCCCATTATTTAGTAGATTGACATGTACAGCTCCCATTTGAGATATTTTCCCCAAGGAAATCTAAGCTTTTGTTCCAGTTTTGACTTCTCTGTTTTTTTTCCTAGCAACTTCATAATCTAATATTCTATGGTAGTTTTTTTTTTAGAATGTTAATTAATCATATTCCACCTTTTCCCCATGCAAAAATAAAAAAATCCTTTTGGAGAACAAAATAAGAATGATACTGTATACATCTTGAACCTTTCATTATTCCTAAAGTGTGACTGTTATTCAAATGGGAGTAAAAATATGAAAAAGGATTGTGGAAATCTACAAATAATTATTCTGCCATGGACCTGAAACCAACAGGGTTTGGTCGGGGGGTGGGAAATATATTACTGACATACCAAGTGTCTTCTCTGTTTACAATTGAGGCATTCTGTCAGATATCTTAAGACTCTCAGAACAGGGTTCCATTCAAATCAGTAGGGCTAAAGGAAATGTCACTTAAGAGCTGAACTTCAATGCTGTGTAAACTTTCTTTAGCTTACAGGTCCAGGACAGAAGCACCCATCTGAAATAACACATTTGGGGTGTCACTCTGAAATAAAAGGACATTAATCTCCAACCATACAACTCTGGCAATATTTATACATCGCATGTCTCGTTAACAGATTACTACACAGTTTCCATGGTGAGGGATTTTGGGGCTGTCGCTATGAAATGCACATAGCTTTCCTCCCCCCACCCAACCAAGCTTCACTTCAGGATCTTTGGGGGAACCTTCTGAACGTTAGACAAAAGGTGATGTACAACAAGAGATGTCGCCTTTTGTCAGCTCCTAGACTACTTGTGGAGTCCTATTATGTCGCGACGATTGAAGGGAGCATGTTCTACCCCACTCTGGGCACAAAGAGGGTCCTAAATTTTAGTGACAAGCGTGAAGTGGAAGAGAGGGAAAGAGAAAGAAAACGGAGGGGGGGGGAGAGAAAATCAGCTCCAAGGCAAAAAAAAAAAAAAAAGACCCCAACAACCTACACCCTGACATACAGATTGTGCATGGAACGAATGATATGAGATGTCCAAGAAAGACAATTGCTCATATTTTGAGCTTTAAGGCTTCATCCTAATACAAGGCACTTGACAGAACAACAAGATCTCTGCCCCAAGGAGATTACAAACTGAAGCAAAAAACCACTAAGAGGGCGATGATTTAAAAAGAGCTATCCATTGACTACACATAGTAACAGTGACTTTCCAGGTATAACTATTTGCTTTGCTTCTGGAAGAGTCACAGCACCCGGTTCTTGCTGAGTATTTGTAGTTGAATTTAGAGCCTTAACTTGCAGAGAGAATTGCTAAATAAAAGGAGTCTCTCTCCCCCCCCACCCAACTCAGCCACTTCAAGTCACAAGAAATGTAATCTCAGAAGCATCATCCTCTCCACCCAATTCATCTATAATTACTTTAAAATAAGGAAGTCATCTTCACTTCAAGTAAGGAGCCTTAAAAGTGTCACCTTTGCACAGGTAGATGATACATGGAAAGAGAAACAGGCAGGCAGGCAGACAAAGACAGGTCTGCTGTGCACTAGTAGCAATAAAGTTCTTAGGCCATGAAAGGGGTCACAACATACATTCTGAAAAATATACAACTGTTTTGGCCATGTAACTGTGGATGGAACATAAAGGGGGTATTTGTACCTTTTTGGTTTCACACACACATACACTTAATTGCCTGAACGGGTACTCAGAAGCTGAAACTGCACGCCTGAAATGATAGCTCAAGTATTTTAACGGGTTTCACTACTACCCTTTATCTGTCTGCTCAGAGGGTCTGTGTTTCAAGACCAAACCCAGCTAATTTCATCTCTTGGTTTCTCTCTTATTTACTCACCTGTAAAACCAGTAGACTACAATATGGGATACTTTGCCTTGACCCTGGGATTGGGGAGTGAGGCCTGAAACACCAAGACTGAAGCTATCCTAGTCTTTAAAGCCATACTTTTCAGACAGTTCGGAAGATTTTTGTCCTTACTGCCATGAGGACTAGGACCTTATCCCTCAAGTCCAAAATGCAATAGTTTGACACGCTTCCATCACCACCTTCCATAAATTTTCAAAAAGCAAGTTCTAGTTTCACAGCCAGGCAGGTTGCCTCTTGATTCCGTGGTTTTAACCCCCAGCAGTTTCAGGAAAGGTGTTACGATTCTCTCCTGTGTTATACAATTGTGTGTGTGTGCTTTATGTAAAGATGGATGAAATTACTTCTAGTTTTATGAAGTGCAGACCCAGGCTAATGTAAGTCCATTTGTCTGAGTTAAATGTGATATTCGTTTTCTGAGAACCTTCTTTGCTCACTTTTCTTTAAGGTGCATGCAGATAAACGGTTACACGTCACAGTTACAATTCCCAGTACCCTCAAACTACAATTCTCAATATTCAGGGGCATCCATTAAATGCATCGCTATGCATATAAGGCTACCTTAAGAGCAAGAGTCCATTTCAATAGGGGGAGCAAACAGATTGTGGCTTCACCCCTAAAGGTGGCCCTTCGCGGAGGTGCTGCCACTCTTCCCTACCGACTTCCCAATCCTCGGCTCCAAAATCTTAGCCTCCCCGTCCCCTCATTCCCCTAAGGCAGAAAGGAGTCGCGGCCTTCACCGCCAGCTCTCCACGCGAGGCCTAGAAGCGGGAGAACCGTGCGCTCCTCTCTACGGACGCCGTTTATTTTGAACGAGGCGCTCAAGACTCGCAGCCCGGACCTGGCAGGCAGGGACGAGGGTGGGAGTCTGAGGCTCCCCATAGAACCTGGTGGGGCCCAGAAGAGAAGCGCCAGCCGCTGCGCCCTGGGTCCGCCGGTATTTTCTTTTCCGGCCCAGCCATTTTTGGCGGGTGCGTAAAGGAAAAATAGACGGCTTCTCTTTCCGAGCCCGTCTCAAGGCCTTTCGGGCTTGGGTTACTTGAGGTCCCTGCTTCTCGATATTATCCGTTTTCCTTCGTCACTGTGCTGCTAAGCCTTTTCGCAGTCCAAATTCCCGGGCGAGCGTGTCTGCGCGCTCACGGGCGGTGCCAGAGAGCCCCCTCGGAAGGCGACCGGCCCTTTGCCCTAGCTGGAGAGAGACACGATCAGACAGCCAACGGGCGCTCCGGCAGACGCTAAGTGTCCAGAGTACTCGCCTGTGCTGGAAAAACAAAACAAAACGGGAAGGCCGTTTCCTCGAAGTGCTTCTCCTGGGTTGCTTCGAAGAGACACCCGCCCGAGAGGGTGACCTGCGGAGTTGGCCGTCGGGGGAGAATGGTGACTTCTCTCCGGGGCTAATAACCACAGTCACCCCCCGTGTTGAGAGTAGCACTCATGGCTTGGCCTCTCTTTTCTCTGAAGAGTGTTTATTTTACTTTACTTTTCCTAAAAAATGGAAAATAATGAGAAAACAACTGGTTGTGCCTTCGACTACCTGGTTTAATTTTGGCACGTGCGCTTTCGTGGACAGACCAAATGCATTCAAAAGGCTGCAGTTCTAACACGACTTACCTGTCTGGTAATAAGCCCCATTGAGGCTCACTTCCGAGTAGACGTGGAAAGGGCTGCACCGTTTGGACCTGTCAATGAAACTCACGCCCCCTCCAATAATCCTGGGAACTGTAGTTTTAAAGGGTGCTGGAAACTATAGCTCTGTGAAGGGTGAACTATGGCTCCCTTGATTCTTAGGGTTGGGGGAGTGTGCTTTAAGTGCATGGTGTCTACGCAGCCCAGGACGCCCCCCTCCCGGGAACAGGGCTATCTGCCACACACACACACACACACACACACACACACACACACACCGGGGGAAACAAAAAGTGAGGGGATAGAAAACCTTGAACGAGAATGAAAGCGAAAGGCCAGTGAAAAGAAGAAAACGGTGCGCGCGCATCCAATTGTTAGCCCTACTCAGAACAGAGCAATTGAAATTGATGGGCATGATTAGCTGAGCCCCATTCATTCCAATGAGTCTTCTCTGAGTAGGACTTACTGTAGTTGGAGGCAACTCTGGAGGAGAAAAAGAAGGGAGAAGGAGAGAGCGGACTAGAGCCTCTGTGTTGGGGGATTGCTGGGCGCTGGAGACCCGCCGTTGCTGCCGCTCTCTAAAGAAGGGAGGCAGCCGCTGTTAGCCGGGCCTACGACAGCAGCTGGGAGGAAGGAGCTATGAAGCCGGGGCCGGCCCTTGTAGCGGCTTGTCTTGCCCGGAGGTGCTCCGAGGCAGCAGGGCTGGTTCCCCCAGCGGAACCACCCGCTTCTCTTTCACTTTCTACCGGTCTTGAGCAAAGCTCGCGCCGGTTTCAACCGCGCTGTTTGCAAAGCCCAAAGTTTGCTCCGAGTCCGTTTTTATTCTTATTTTATTTTAACCGAAGTCTGCGGGACTCGCCTCTGCTTCAGCCGAAGGGTTGCAAAGCCTATCTCTCTGAAAATTCAATGAATGAAGTCTGAACTGGATTTAATCCGAATTGTTCCGACTCGCAGTCCACGATCGCCTTGGGGCTCCGGCCCGGCAGAACTCAACTGGGCGAATCAAATGATGCTGGCGCTTCAAAGCGTTCTCATTTTGAATCCGGATTAGCCCGGTTGGTTTCCGTGAGGCGGACCCGATTTTGGCCAGTTTATTTTCAAGTTAAGTCCCCTTTACAATCCCGGGTAATGAGAGCGAGCCTACTCCTGCTTACTCAGAAGTAAGTGCGACTGTTTCAAATGGGACTTACTCTCAGGTAAACGTGGATAGGATTGCAGACTTGGATTTGCAGCCCTATGTAACATGATGGGGCTTAAAAAAAACTAAGAAAATAAATGCAGTATTGTAAAATTCAGTAAAATATTGGGGTTGTTTTATTAAGAAATCTTAGTGAGTAAATCGTCTATGCCTTTGTTCTCTCATCTACCTCGGAGGGGTATATTGTGTGTTCACCTCTTATAAAAGGGGCGGTGAGGAAAAATGACGCTCCCTGCCTTTCAGTATCTCTTCTCTTATTCTCCGATCTTGAAACTAAGAAAACTTCTCCACACCCAAAGACACGCTTGCCGCCTTTCCCCCATTATCTCCAGCCCCCAACCGCTCCCTGTCCGAAAAGCCCTCTGGAATAACCGGCAAGTCAGTTTACTCGGGAGTAAATTGCAGCGTTTGCTGCTGGAGCTTCTTCTGAGGTAAGTATGCAAAAGGACAGCCTAAATATCACTTAATCTGATTTGTGACACGATGTCTATATAAATACAATACGGACTGTGGGAAAATGATTGCTTGTAAGAAACATATACGGTGGCACCAACTTGAATAAAATATTGGGGGACCCGGCGCTCCTAAATATTTTTCGGGGGGCGAAGGGGTCTAGGCCCCTTAGAGTTGGCGCCTATGCGCGCGCACACACACACACACACATAAACACACATACGTACATACAAACACATAGGCACAAACTTCCTCAGTATTTCGATATCATACTATATTGCACGATCTCTTAGCAGATAATCATTATATATAATTATCTCCCCTCCCAGCTTCCAAATGGGAAAAAATAATACTTCCAGTCTTTAAATTACTCCCAACCACAAAATCAGGATTTGTTAGAAATGTTTTGCTAGATTTTCTCTCCCACTTTCAGTATTTTACAATATCTCCTTCCACCGAGTTCCCACCAAAGTAGTTTAGCTAATCTTACAGTAATGGAATATATACACGCAAACTTTAAATTCTGAAGCCCAACCCCCAATCATCAAATCAGTAATATTATTTAAGGAAGGGACTTTGCAAACATCGTTTGGTTTTTAATTACTGGTATAAAATTTCCCACCACTGGAATTTTTTTAAAGCGAGTGTTGTTTATATGCATTTTTTATTTTTTAATAAAGTAGGTAATCGGAAAACAAATATTATTCCATTCTGCAAGACAAACAAGCAGCCATTCAACGTTTCTGCATCTTCAAAAGAGGCCGCAGGAAAATTAAAATCAAGAAGTAAAAAGCAAAATAGGTGTTTGTGTGGAAAAATTAGGGGTTATTTCCTTTGCAAATGTCGTTATAAAGAAATAACGAGGGGGATGACCCGCTCTAGAGTCAGTGGGGTCGAATTCAGAGGGATTTACTCCCAAGAAAAGTGTGGCGCAAAATCAAATTTGGTTGCAACAATTTAAATTTATTAATTGCTCAATGAAAGGGAAGGTGGAATCTATTGCAACCCAAGACTCAGTTAAAATGACTAAATCTTTAAAGGGGGGGGACGTATTTTCATGGATCGACGTTGTAAATTTGGGAGTGTCTCAGCTGAGCAGAGTGGGACCCGTTAGAAAGGAAGGTTGTTACAAAACGTGGGAAGGGAAATTCATCTTTATTACAAAAAGGGTTCACTTCGAAGTCAAACCAATTTCGGACCTCAAATGGGAAACGATGCTAGGGATGTCTCCGCAACCTAATCCTTATCTTAGTGATTCAGATCACTAACTAAACCAAGACACACGCGCTTTTCTGATAGGCCACAGACTTAGCTGAAAGTTATCGAAAGAAACTCCTGCACTGGAAAGAGCAAGAGCCGGCGCCTCGCGTTCCTAGTATCACCGCCCCCCCCCAAAAAAAACCACAGACATCCCTCTGACGCAAGGATAGAACTTCTCCCAATGGTGCGACAAAGGTTCTAAAGAAAAGTGGAAGGCGCGCGGAGATTGTGGGTCGAATGACCTTTAACTTCGATTGCTTGACACTATCTTCCAAAGCCAGGTTTAATTAGGTGCACCCCAGAACTGAGAATGGTACCCCCGCCCCAAATAAGTACTAGTATAAACAAGATTGTATTGGGATTGTTTTTTTTAAAAAAAATGCTTGCTTAGATCGGAAAACACGTTGCTATGCATGGTCGTGCACATACTGTTCCGACGTGCAAAAGGAGAGAGCTAATTTGGAGGGTGGCTGCGCCCACTTACTGTTGGTAGTCTTGCTTGCAATAAAGCTTGCGGTCCCGAAAGTAGCAGCTGGTGGTCAGCGCTTGTTGACACACGGCGCACTGGAGACACTCTTCGTGCCAAGAGGATTCGTTGACGCGCATCAGGAAGCGGTCCGAGATGGGCCGCTGGCACCCTTCGCAGACCGCCTGGTGCTGACAGTCTGACCCTGGAGAGGAAGGGAAGGAAGGGGTGGGGAGACGAAGTAGCACAGAGAGAGAGAGAGAATGTAAAAGATGGAGTGAATTTTGGAAGAAGAAGAAAAGAATACATTGAAAGCGTGTCCACACACACCAAGAATAATGGGAACTGTAGTTTCCCTTTCACAGAGCTACAGTTCCCAGCACCTTTAACAATTTACGGTTCGGAGGGGTGGGGGCGGGGCGGGGAAGGAAGGGGCCCAAATGGATGGTGCAGCTTTCACAAAGGACCATGTCAACATCGTTACACAATCGCAGTCACGTTCACAAGAGCAAGAGTCTCAGGCAAGAGCAAAGACTGCTATTAAAAGTGTTGCTTTTTAATTTTTTTATTCACCTACTGTTTGGGTTGCCAAGACGTTGTTTCTCACTGTTTTAAAACACATTTAAATCACATTCCAAACCGCCCCGCCCCACATAAAAAGAATTATGGGAACTGTAGTTTACGCCTCACCGAGGTACAGTTCCTAGCATAGAAAAAGCATTCTTCACATGTACGGCGTTTACGCGGCCAAATTTTATTTGCTATTTGGGTGGCTCGTTGTTGCTGCAGGAGGGTGTTTGAGGGGAAAGGAGTGGCACAGTGAGAGACGAGCATCTGATTACTCGGAAGTAAGCGCCACTGAGTTTAACAATCCCTAAGCCCAGGGTCGCAACTGGGCCTTTGCGTGTTAAGACCAAAAGCAAACAAAAACGAACCCTTCACTTTCTATAGCGCAGCGCGGTTCCGAATTCTATTTTTAATCATTCTGTTTTTCACGCTGGGCTGGCTTGTGCAATGCGGAGCGAGGTGTACAGGATTGCGTCCGAAGCTGGGAATGACGGTGGTGAGGATATTTACACACACGTTTTAATATACAACTGACTTGTTCACGAATGCAAGCGAAAGCACGTGTCCGTGTCCTTGCAATAGATTCCCACAGTCCTAGAATGGCATAATTCATCAGCTTGCTTTGGTATTAAAAGCAGCGTTTAAATGTACTAATATTACCTAATATTAATACTCTGTGTGCGTGTCATTAAAATAATGATGATGATGATTCAAGTGTGTATGCGTGGGGGTGGGGGAAATCAAATCCTAGCCCCAGGATTAGCAAAAGCGGCGGATGGGGGGGGGGAATCAATCAAAAGTATTACCCGGCCAACTGTTAGGAAGTTAAAATTGAGAATAATCCAACATGCTGCTTGGATCCTTTCTTTCCTCTTTTGCTAAATGTATAGACATTTGTTTTGCTATATGGTATTACTGCGATTAGAAAAGCAGAAACAGATACTTGGAGCACCTTAAAGGATAATTGATTGATTACGGCATCAAACTTTCGTCGGCTCAGACTGAAATCCTTACCTGACCTACTTGGAAGGAAGTCCTACTGAATTCAGTGGCGCTTACTCCCAGGTCAGTGGGGTTGCAAGCTAAAGGAGTGCCTTCAGTCCACAGATCAACACAAACTACAAAAAGTGGTGACGGGAGGGGGGTGTAATTAAGTAAACAGGAGTGTTATGCAGTCAGGAGATGCGAGGGGACCCCTGTCCCATTTGGAAGTTTCTCCTTTTTTTCTTTTTGAAGCCTCAGTTCCATACTCTGCAAGTCCCAGCAGAGACAATCCAATACAACTTGCTTCAAAATGCAAGAGAACATTATATTTCAAAGAGAAACAAGGGACATAAAAAATAAATTGAAACAGAGGGTTCAGTGCTGTTGGTTCATTTTCCAAGATGACTCAAGTAAAATCGAATATGTTCTGGAACATTGTTAAAAGGGGTAGGGAATTGATTTCTGTCCTACGGGTTGATATTTGGGGGATGGGGAAGGAAGAGTGTAAATTAATATTCTGTGTGTCTGTGTTTTAGTGAAGCAACAAAGCTAAATCAGAGCAGGGACTTCGCTTGGGTTGTGGCAAATCCCCATTCCTACGTGCGTGAACACAAAGCTGCAGATGCGTGTATCTTTCAGTGTCAAAAGGATTATTCAGTCGGAAGATTGGCAAAGTCATCTTAAAAGTAGCGCCTCCCCCCCCCCCTTCTTGAAGTTGGCCGGCGGCATCTTCGGTTCAAAGTTTTGCAACTTGAGATTTATTTATATATCCCTTTGTAACAAACACGAGTCTTAAAAAAGCATGTTACAGCCACATTATGTACACCTAGCACCCCCTCCGCGAATAAAATTAATATATCAAGGCGGGGAAATCTAAATCCTAGCCTCAGATTGTCAAAGAAAAGTGGCTATATTTAAAATCATTATTAATAATAGTAGCAATTTTTTAAATCAAGCCAGATCGTGTAACAATCCCACACAGGGCATTAAATAAAGAAAAGACCCTTTCAGCCCCTTAGAGGCAAATCGATGACTTTACTAGGATCGGCCTGAAAACGACTTACAGGACTCCGCGTTTACACGGGAAGCCTTCGCCGCTTGCCGTCCTGACAGCACCGGTTTGTTTCCAAGTACAGTATTTGAAGCAAGAGTACAGCAAACTCAGGATCGGGGGCCCGGGACTTTCCCCGAGTAAACTAGTATTCTAGGCTTTTCCTCTTTTTTAGCGGAGGGCAGTTGAACATTGTTCGGTGGAAGCGAAGTCGACTCACCTAGCAAGACTCCTAAAGTTGCGGGACCCGATCGCAGCGGGTGATCCTCCATTTTAATTCCGTCCAGCATCTTGGAGCAGTCAGTGGAGCCCCGGTTGAAACAGCTTTCCAGCGACTCGGGGCCCGTCGCTACGTCCATGGGGCGAAGGCTGGCTGCGGAGGCGAAGCGGGAGAAGGGGGAGGAGGCGGTTAGTGTCCGCTCCTGCCGGGATCAGGACCGCTGCGTCGCGGGGCAGAGGAGGCGAGCGCTGCCGAGACAAGCCGGGCGCCCATCGGCAGTCAGAGCATCGCGCCCCGACACCAGAGAGGCAGGGTGGGTCACCTGTAGGCTAGGGGGCGCCTCCTGAGCCCTTCTCGGGCCGGAGGGGGCGGCGAGGCCCTCCCCGGAGCAAGGGGATCCCCGGCACGGCATGCAATCGCGGGCAGAAGCTCTCCCCCGGAGCGCTTCCACGCCACAGTGCCATGCAAGAGTCCCGAGCCAGGAGACGCTCCGTTTAGAAGCGGAGGAAAAAAACGGCGGCGGAGGAACACACCCACCCCGCCAGCCGCCTCACTACCGCCACCTCCTCCTCCCCCTCCCTTTTCCAAAAAGCGGGGGGGGGGGGACTTGCTGACATTTGAACTCCCAATTGGTGCTCCTAATATCCCTGCGCCGCGGTGAGGCGGTTTTCCTCGACGTCAAATAGTGCCGTCGCTTCCTTGCGGGGGGAAAACGGGGGGAGAGAGACGATTAAAATAAATAAAGGGGGGAGAGAGAAAAAAGTAAGATGGGAGGGAAAGAAAAGCAAGCCCCCCTCTTTCTTTTTTTCCGCTCCCATTCCACCCCGGATCATGATGGGAAAGGATTCCAGCCAGGTGTAGATTAGAAGCGGAGTTTGCCCAGGTAACCAGTTTGTAGTGAGAGGATAGAGAGGATGGAGGGGTCGGTAGGGAAGGGAGGGGGCTTCTGGCATCCTGGAACACTTAGTGTCAGTGAGTGGACGGGATGATGAAATAAAGGAAAGGAAATAAAGACAATCAGGTGAGGGGACCTACTTACAGAAAAGTTGAAAAAAGAAACTGAGGAAGGGCTGGACATTGGGGGGCGGATTTGCCAATCGGCCGGTGGAAGGAATTCATGAGATCTAGGAACTTGCTGAACGGGGCTGATTGAATGGGGAGGAAAGCAAAGTTGCTGGCACACCACCCATCTTAGGCAGAATGACCCTGCGCCCCAAATGCCTCCCACGCACCCAGCCCCAACGGTGGAAGCCTGCAGAAGCCGGCGGGCCCCCTTCACGCCCGGCTGGGAGGTAGGTACCTCGGCGTCTTCTTGGGACCTTCCGGGGCTCGTTTGAGGTTTTTAGTTCCAGGGTCCTCTTCTTCCGGGACGCTGCCACCTGCGTGCTATCCGGGGATACGAGGTGGGAAGGGTGGGGAAGGAATGCTGTGGCTGGATTGGGTCCGGGAGTGTGGGAAGGGTAGGGGTAGTAGCTGGAGAGGCAGATCACAGGGAGAGGTGTCAAGCGTGCAAGCTGGCCGCCGGCTGTGCCACCAGGGCTGATCTTACTATAGCATGGCACCGGCGTTGGCAAGCGGGCGCAGGGGGCTGGATGCGGTTACATCCGCCCCGTCTCCTATCTCTCTCTCTCCCCCCCCCACTCTCCTCCTCCCTCCCATAGAAGCCCTTGTTCCTGACACCCACCAGGCTTTTCTGTTTTGTTGTCTGGGGCATAAAAGAAAGGGACGGCCGCGTTTGCACCTGGCGAGAGGCCCCGGGAGAAAGATAAGGAGCTGGTGGACAACACACACACACACACACACACACACACACACACAGAGAGAGAGAGAGAGAGAGAGAGAGAGTAACACATGCTTCTATTTCTCAGATCCCAAATAGCGGAGTCTGATCGTTCCCGGTAACCCAAAAGGAAGCTTGCGTCCTGTACAGCGCCATATATTTAAAGTATATTTGAATCACATTTTCACCCTTGGCCCAAAGAACCCTGAGAGGTGAGTTATTTAAGGGTTCTGGGAAGTGTAGGTCTGTAAAAGGTACGGTTCCCAGCATTCAGCGTGGGGGTTTGTGTGAATTTAAACGCGCTTTAAATGTATGATGTGGATGCAGATATGATTCACCCGGTTGTGTTTGGAGAGGGAGGGGAGATAACGCTTTAAAATCTCACGCACAGTTCGGTTTTCTTCCATGATCTCTCTCTCAAAACAAACACACACACGCAGAGAGAGAGTGTGTGTCCGGCGAGCCTCTGTCCAGCGCGCGCAGAAAATTAAGTGCCTTTACGCACCCCCTCTATGAACTTGAATGCTGATGATGAAGAAGAGATGGGCGTGGAGGGGGGCTTCAGCCGCTGCCGGGGGGGGGTCATGTCTAGAAATGCCCCTCATCTCCCCTTCAATTTTGGGACCGCTTGCTGGCCTGTTTCCAAGTGGTTGTCAAACCTAGGCGCACAGCAGCGCTCTGGTGGAAAAGGCGGGTTCTGCTCTGCCGCGTATAGTGGGGATAGGGGATACAGGCAAGTGTGATTTTATGGAGAGGGTCGAACTGGTGGGATTTCTTTTAGGGGATAAGCACGCTCTGAAACCCGCTTTGGGGCGCCCCCAGTTGGGCCTTTCCTTTGTGTCTACTTTTGCGCCCTTGGCGCACAAGAGCGGAAACAGATGATGGTTCCATTGTATTGGGGACCCAGGCGGACAATTACGCACTGCCAGTAATCAAGGATAGACCCCAGCCAGGAATATTTGAGAGAAACCTTCCGTTCTTAACATTTCCGCGGTCCTGGTGGTTTCCATTCCAATAAGGGAACGAAAAGGAGAAATTGAGATTAATGAATGGATTGTGGGTGTGAGGCGGGATACAGAAATTACAAATGTCTTTAATTCCTCCGCCTTGTATTGACCCGCACGTTAAAAAGTGTGTGTGTGTTTGTACGTGTGGTGTTGCATCAATCCCGACAACGTAGGGGTAACCGTTTCATGTACTAGCCTCAGCAACAATAACTTGCACCTCAGCAAAAGGACGGGAATAGTTGTAAATATTAATTCATTATCATTTGCCACTTTCTGGTGTCTGTGAGAGCATTATTTTCTCCTTACCCTATTCTGAAATATTTTCTCACAAATCAGGCTACCATGAGATGCAGCCAGTTGGTTGGTTTAAATACACACAAGCACACTCCACTTCTGGTGAACTTTTTTTTTTTTTTAAATGATTGTTTCAATTAACTCTCTGAAGATATGGGAAATTATTTTCCCGCTGAGGTTTCTTAAAATGCACAATATTTCTTGGATTAGGATCAGGGGGCAAACTTCTCAGGAAAAAAATGATGGAATAAAAAAGAGGAATGAAAATGCATTTGATAGTTATTTGATAGTTATTTAAATTAATGGGCTTTCTGCGCCTTCCTTTGAGTATATATTTTTTCTCTTCCGGTTTTGCCTAAATTGTATCACTGAAGGAAACTGTCCATGGATGTTTATCTCATTTTGGAAAGTTTTCTTTTTAGGTCATTTTCTTCCTTATTTTTTAAAAAGTTTATTTGATTGAATATATATATATATATATATATATATATATATATATATATATTCGTCCTATCTTCTGCCACAGGCCTGTTTCTTTGTAGTCAGTGTGTACGTATGTGCGGAATGCTGTGATTATTTAATTTTGAGATCAAGCTAAAATAATAATAGGAATCAAGAGCTCTTTAGATTTCAGGAGGCGATTCCGCTCGAAATCCGACAGCAAACCCGGCTCGCTTTAATTAAAACTGATGTTTTCCCTGGAATAAAACCTCTCTCCCCGCCTCCCGCCGCTCCTCCCACTGCAAACAATTCCGGATTTTGACCCAATTATCTCGTGAAATTACGAAGAAAAAGACCAGAATTAGAAGATCCGTGATGGTGAGTTTGCCAGACACGGAGGAGATTGTGCAGAGAACGAACAGCGGCTGGAGAAACCGCTGGAACGGCTATGAGGAGGAATATGCCACCTCCTGCCTCGCAGCCCACTTCCACAGACTGTGGGGAGTCCTAACCCACTCTCCGGAGAAACCTTTGCTCTTAGAAATGCCTATTAGTCACCGTAGCAATTTTCACCCTATTTTTTTAAAGTCTTCCAGTGACTACCAAAAGATCAGAGGTGCAGGGAGGAGGTGTGTATTGAGCGTGGGATGGCAGTGAGGGGAGGGGGACACCGCCGCACCTTAGAAACGGGCACTCAAAAAAGCTCTAAAATTCATCTTCTTGATCCGGACTTGGGCTTCAAAGGAGAGGATGCGCAGACGAGGAAAGAAGACGGTGCAGAACCCTTAAGAGCTGATGCGAAATTTAAGTGCAAAACTGTTTGCGTGTATTAGGATCCCAAGCTGCTACTACTACTACTATTATTATTAGGGTTAAAGGACTGTCGGAGAACAGAAGCCCCAATGCTCAAGCCTTTACTTGAAAGTTAATATGATGGTGGTGATGATAATTCTTATTTTTATCGCCCTCATTGAATTTAGTGCCAGCACTCACTTTTTCAACCTTAACTTGGAATGGAGTAAGCACCATCGAAAACCGCGCGCGAGAGTGTTCAAGGAAGATGTCAGAGGTGTTACTCGGAAGGAAGCCCCCGTTTCATTCGGAGACACCTACGCTAAGAGGCAGTGTGTTGCGGAAAGGGTCAAGCAGAGCTTCGGCTCCTGTTTACTCGGAGAAGCCACTCTCTGAGATCAATAGGAGGTTGTTTCCAGATAAACAGCTAGGGGTGCCCCTTGGGTTGCTGAGGTTGACATCCCCTGGGGTTTCCTTCTAGAAAGAGACAGCGGAACTTAAAGAAAGACAATTGCGATGCGATCCTGGGCGCGTTTGAAGTCAAGGCTCCTGTAGGAAATAAAACTATGGAAGACAGGTCAGTGCGGTGAGGGGTTTTCGACTTGGCCCTGTTCTCTGGTTTTATTCTGCAAGAGCAGGAGAAGAAGGGAAATTCCTAAGTCCTCGAATTTTAATGGAAGCCATTTCATTTCTTCCTCGAAATTTAAGCGCCTCATTTGAGCGTGATGGTGGGGTATTTCTGCGCAGCACCTAGCTCACAACCAAGACGCGTCTCACTGCCGCATGTGAATGCTGGATAAATTACCTCGCTTTCTCTACCGGCGTGTAGATTAGAAACCCTTATTCCTGTTTCCCCTACATCCTTAAAAATAAATAAAATAAAACCAGGGACTCCGTAAAAGTCGTCATAGATTTAGAGGTAAGAGGCTAAAGGAAAAGACGGGGGCGGGGGGAGATACAGGGCCTGCCCGGTCCATCCATGAGGCAAGGAGAGGTGACCGCCTCAGGTGGCAGGATCCACAGAGGCAAGCAGATCCGGCACCCAAGGAATATCACCTTCTTCTTTGGCGATCACTCGTAGCTGAGTAAGATTGTCTTCCATAAACACGGTTCGCAGTGGCAGCGACGGCTGCACCGCTCCCTCCACGCAGCCTCTCCGAGAATAGGAGGTGCGGCCTTTCACCTCCCACCCCTAGTGAGGAAATGGCGGGGGCTACCCTCTGGAGTCTCCTACGCTGCCTGCACCCATCTGATGTGATTCAAAGCAAGCCCCCTTTCCCTCGCAACGATCTCTGTGGATAAGGTTTATTTGATCTGCACTCACCCCTTGTTCCCAGTTTAAATTTTCATACCCCTTGTTCCTGCTGCAGATCTTTCCTTGCCCTGGAGAGGAGTGGCACCATTTTGTAGTTAGCCTCAGGTGCCGAAACGTCTTAGGCTATCCCCGGAGAGGTGAATGGCTTACTGTACATCTGATCGCTTGTATAACATTCAGCACACAACTTTAGACCTGAAATCGTTTTCAATTCCTTGCTGCAGCCCATGCCTACACCCCGCGTTTAGATCAAAGCACTTCTGAATCAGGACCCAGAGATTTACTTCCCAGTGAACATTCCTCAAGGCCAGGCCTAGCCTCTTGAAAACCTCATTGCAATGCAACCACCGATCTCAACAGCAATGATAGAAGCCAATTGCAGTCTACCCCACAAAAAAACCATCCAGTTTTGCAGGAAGTGCTGCCATATTGCCTGGCTGGAGCCTCCTCCCTCCACCTTGCAGTCTACCAATTCATGGTCTGGGGTTTAGGATCCCCATTCCTCAACAACTTCAACCCTAAAAAAGGGTCAACAACTTTGGTCGGTACTTTGGTCAGCCCTCACCGCCCTTCACTTCATCAAATCTGGCCCTCTTTGAAAAAAGTTTGGACACCACTGCCCTATGGTCATGGATAACTGGAAATGTGCTCCACCAAGGTCTGGAGGGTCACAGGTTCCCAATCCCTGATTTCCACTTTCCCCAAAGGAAAGAGAGAATGTTCCAGAGGAAACTTTCAAAACCTTTAACAATTCCACTCGTTTCTCCTTCCCACTCATTCACACACACCTCAGCTTTTCTCTCTGCCCGATACCTGGATCCAATACTTTGACCCCTGGGAATAAAGTTCTCCCTTGTTCATAAGACTTCTGTGAAGAGTGCATGGAATTGCAGCCTCAGCGAGCTCACCCAAAAGTAAATCTCTCTTGAGTTTACTGCAGTTCCTTAGGCTGCAACCTACTTCCCTGGACTAAGTGCCATGAAACTCAGTGGGACTTTCTTCTGAGTAGACAGACATGCACAGGTTCACAGCCTTAATGTGCACTGCAACTACCACCATGACCTTGTGCGGGAAGGCAAGTGATTCATTTCTCCATTCAGTACATCACCCTGTACTATCACAGATGTTCAGTATTCATACACATTTTTATAGATTCAGTACATTTAAAGCATCCCCCCAAAGAATCGGTGGGGGGTAGTTTCTTAAGGGTATGGGGAACTGTAACTCTATGAGGGGGCAAACTACAGTTCCCATGATTATTTGGTGCGGTGCTTTAAATGTAGCCTAAAATGCAATTTTGCATCTCTCCTTTTTTCTTTTTCTTTTGCCATGGCTAAATGATCACAGCAAGGCAGCTAGTAGATTTTAGGAGGTTCATTCAGGCCACGGAGAGGAGCGATTCTCTAATTAGGGCTTATTGTTAACATATTTCACACACCAAAGTTTTTTTGGGGAGGGGGATCTCTGGTGTCAGAGGTGGACAAGAAGACATTTAATTTTATTTATCTACCCCATCTTTTCCAACCAAAAATTGCCAAGGGATTAAAAAACAACAACCGAAAATGAATAGAGTAATTTCCAAAACTGAGAACCCTTCACCTACATTGCCTGCTATGGAGCTCAGGGTTTTATAGGGAGAGAGATGTAAAGATGCTGAATTTAGCAAAAGATTAACACCAAAGGCTTCTGATTCATCAACAGAATGAACAGTTATGTGTTTTATTTATCTGTTTCTTTCTTTTAAGTACCCTTTGAAAAAGCAACTTTCTAAACTAAATGGGTTTTGTGCCTGTAAGATGGCAGAGAAATCCAATTGTGCAACATGGCTGGATTTGAAAATCACACTTTGGATTATGCCCAAATGTGAACAGGCTTCCTAACATGCAGCCCAGAAAGGAAGGGAAATGAAAGAGAAAAGAAACGGAAAGGAAAAGGAAAAGATGGAAAGGAAAGGAAAGGAAAGGAAAGGAAAGGAAAGGAAAGGAAAGGAAAGGAAAGGAAAGGAAAGGAAGAAACCCCCTTCCCTTGGAACTTTAACTCTCGGAGTCCAACTGAATTAATATTTTCTTGTTTGAGCATGGGAGTTTTAAATTCCATACAAAATGGTTCCATTCAAAACTGGAGAGAATCTGGCTTACTCCTTCCCCATTCCCTAATTTATTACAATTTTACTTTCTGTAACACTCTGGAACTGTCTTTATCAGTTGCTTGATTTTGGGAGAGGCGTGTACCTTTTTTCTAAATATAAAAATCTCCCATTTGTCACTATCTCCTTTAATCCGCAGCCAGCTCATTCCTGCGTACCTATTCAAACGCAGTTTTCACTAACTGGGTCGTACTTTGCAGCCTTTCATGGCTGCAAGGGCTGCAGCTCAGTGAGACAGTTTGCTGCCTTGAATGCAGAACACCCCTGGTTCGATTCCCAGTGCCTCCAGGTAGGGTGAGACCTCTGAGTCTGAAACCCCATAGAACCAGCGGCAGTCAGTGTAGACAATACTACGTGGACCCGACTCACTATATGGCAGCTTTCTGTATTCCCCTGTGCAAAGGTGGCGAGAGGAAGATTTGCCATAGTATTTGGCAACAGTCCCCCATGCTTTAGCCCAGGACAGAGGAACTTGCAGCCCCCTAGATGGTGTTGGACTCTTACCAGCCCCAGCTAGCACGGCCAATGACCAGGGATGATGGGATTTGTAGTCCAGCAGGGCCATAGCTTCCCAGCCTTACTCTTTGTAGTTGCTAGCCTAGGCTGTCTGTGGAGATAAGCAGCGACTGTACGCCAACCTCAGCCGGTGAAGACCGCTTCAGAATCTTCCCTCACACCCGAATAGATAACGGAGCCTCCAGGGTCTGGCTATGCAGCTTTCCTTACTTAACGACCCCGCAGCCTAAAGCTGGCCTGCGTCCTAACAGTGGTTGACAAAAGGCTCGAGCTTCTGTGCCTTCTCCAACTATCGACAGCATTCGCGTTACTAAGCCTTGTGTGCACTCTGCCCTCTTCTGGTCAATGCGCCTCAATGCAGCCTTTCTGAGCTCCAATTTCTTCCCCCAAAGCAAGCTCGTCGCTGCTAGACTCTTGAAGCTCGGTTCAAGCTAAAGAGAGGAGGATATCTGGCTGAGCGGGGGGATCGTTCTCTGCCTGTACCTAGTGGCTAGAGCGCGGAACCAGAATGGAATCTCTCTCATGATGAACTTTTGTCAGTCACTCTCAACATAACCTACCTCACAGGGCTCTAAGGAGGACAAAATGGGTAGGAGAGAACGTGGACTTCACCCTGAGCTCCTTGGATGAAAGGCAGGGCTTTGTTTAAAAATGTGATAAATAAAATAACCCAGTATCTCAAATTCAGATGCTGAAACTGGAGTTCTTAGTGGATAGGAACGGAGTGTGTGTGTAGGAGATAGGCAGATTAGCAACAACAACAAACACTGCAGATATATTTTTTAAAAATCATCTCAGCAATCCTTGCAGCAGCACTGTATTATTAATAGTGAAGATGGGAGTTTTAGGACTAGCGGCATGCATAAGGGTCACCAAGTCCTGAGCCAGAGTTTTAATCGCATGATCACCCACTTTTAACAGCTCAGCCTCTTAACCGCTGGACTCCCCCGCCCCCCGCCCCCCAACACCCAAGTCTCGCAAGCAAAAGTAGGGCCGCTTCCACCTACCAATCCTCACCTTGCCAGATCCCTTTTCAAAGGAGTACAGCACCCCAGCCCCGCCGCTAAGTCCCTGGAACCTCTCGCCACCCAGAGGGGCACAGGAAGCTGGCAGCTGACCCTTGGTCCATCTAGCTCTCCAGGGTTTAAGGTTTCAGTCTTTCCCAGCCCCACCAGGAGATTCCACTGAACCTGGGACCTAAGTGCGAAGCACGTGCTCTGCCGCTAAGTTCCTGTCCTTCCCTCGAACGCATATCCCGATGCGTTCCACAATTGGGATTGTTGAAGTATATGCAACAACAAATTAATCAATTTGAGCCGTGCAATGTGGACTAAACTCGCTTATGCGGCTTCTCCAGGATTAGGAGCCCTGAAGATTTAAGCTTCATTAGTTTCATATTAGATCCGGCCCTGAGCAGACGCACGTTCAGATATCTCTGGGGACTTCAAAAGCTGCCTTACTTCGGGCACAGATGAAGCCGCCTTACCCCTAGTCAAAGCCTTGGTCCAACTAACCCAGTATTTGTCTACACTGACTGGCAGAAGCTCTCCAGGGTTTCTGACATGGGCAAAGCCAAGGGGGGCGGAAACAGAAGAATAGAAAATGCTTAACTAACTGACCAATCACGTCGGTTCTGCACCCCCTAACAAAGTCCCGTTCCCACACACACAACAAAAATATTGGCTACGCCCATGGTTTCTGACCAGGTTTCCCCCAGCCATTCCAAGAGATGCCTGGCTCCAGCCTGTGACCTTCAGCACGCAAGGCGTGTGCTCTTCTGCTGTACTATTGGCCGGACTGGAACTGTTAATCTTGCACACTTTGGTATAAAAGTAACATTGATTGGACTACGCTATGTGAAAACTTGAAACCACTGTGCTACTTACAATGTGCTGTAATCATTACAACTACTCTGATAAATACATAGCAATGAAAAATCATGGTGGTAAACTACTTAAGACACAGTATCCCAGCCAAAATGAAGCAGTCTAGGCGGGTGTTCAAAGCTTTACCGCTGTCCGTGTTTACCTGTGAGCAGGTCCCCTTGAACGCAGTAGGGGGTTAACTTCTGAGTAGACTTGTCTGGGTTTGTACCGCTATCTTTTCTCCCTGAAATGAGTCTCCCTCCCTTCGCCTGGGATCGGGTCCCCATCTGACTTCAACTCGCCCTTCGCTTTTACCTTTTAAATCTTCCAGGAGCTTTTCTGGAGTGGGGATCCAGCACGCTGCTTAGTCGGTAGCAGACTGAGATAATCAAGAAATGCATTCGTCTTTAACAGCGGTAGGCAGCCTAAGGCCCGTGGCCGGATGCGGCCCAATCGCCTGCTCAACCCGGCCCACAGACGGTCTGGGAATCAGCATGTTTTTACATGAGTAGAATGTGTGCTTTTATTTAAAATGTATCTCTGGGTTATTTGTGGGGCATAGGAATCCGTTCATTCCCCCCAAAAAAATATAGTCCTGCCCACCACATGGTCTGAGGGACGGTGGACTGGCCCACGGCTGGAAAAGGTTGCTGACCCCTGGTCTTTAGGATCCAGCAGGGCTCTTGGTTGGAGACCGCATTCCGTCTTCCAAGTCCTTTGTTTCCCTCACAATCGCTTGTCTAAAACAAGATAATATGCATTGTGTTATACAGCCCCAACATCTCTTATATCAGCTCTGGCGGGGCGTATATAATATAACATATCCCTGTGGAATTGCATTTATGTGCATCGCTGACATCTTTTCGGAATCAGTTGGAGACCCGTTTGTTCCTCAAGGCTTTGGGGAGTTAACTGTTGTGGAACTCAATAATTAGCACTTTTTGGTCTGCTATTGGATGTAAATTGGTGCCGCTTAACAATTCTTTCTTTAGATAATGTCGTTTTAAATGTTTCTATCAGTTGCATTTTATCTCTCTTAGTTTTGTTAACCGCCCTGGGCTCCTTCGGGAGGAAAGGCGGTGCAGAAATGAAGTGACGCTATTGCTTACTACTACTAAAAATAATGGGATTGTATCCACAAAAATTAATAAAAGAATAATTTAAAAAATTCTACTTAGAGTAGACCCATTTAAATTAATGGCCTTAAGTTAGTCATGCCTATTATTTCCAGTGGGTTCGCTCTGAGTAGGGCTAGCACTGGGAACAATCTGATGATGATATGATATGACATGATATGATATGATAAGATGCAGATCTAACAGGCCTATATCTCTTATTATTTTCAAGGACGAGCAAAACACAAGAACCAAACATTTTTCGAGATCCATGGCAGCTAAAAGCGTTATAACTCTGACTTCTGTATTTCCTCTGTGTGTATCATATCTGGAAGATTTAGAGAAGTGTGTGATCATTTTTCCTTGTACTGTTATACCCCACAGTGAGTGGGTGTTATTGTTTATCCTTTAAGGTGTGGGTGGAGGAGTGGGTTATTGGTCTTTTAAAGGGGCGTGCAATGCGACTGAAATATTTAAAGCGTGAAGGGCACCTTTAAACAAAGATGACATGACACACAGCCCCCTTTTCCAGTCCGTGTTAAAGGAGCGATGCCAGCCTGGTCGGATTTGGACTGTAACCCCCTAGCGGCAGAGATCTGCCCTTATAAAAACAAAACAAAAATCAACACCACCAGCAGCCATGCAAAAGTACGTAACTTCCAGTGGCAGGTTGTTATACCTAACAGCGCATTCCTCACCAAGCTTACTCAGAGGCACTCTGATGGGATGGCCACGGTAAACTGATTAAACCTATTCGGTTCATCCATTTGAAACGCTCAATCGGTTAAAAATGTTGCTGTGTTCGTAAAACAGCACGACAGTAAATCAGATCAAATGCTTAATTCCCAGCCCAGTTCAGTTTGTGACAGCGGAAACAAATAAAGTAAACAAGTTAGAAACGATATTGCAACAAATTCCAATCAAATATTGCAAGTCTAGCGTGTTACTATCACCCCAACCATTATACTCATAAGTAAATTTCAAAGGAAAATACAGTCCTCCCAAATAAATGTACACAGGATCATATAGTCCAATGATAAACGACTTTTTGTCTACTTAGAAATCAGAAGGCGACGCATTCTGACAAACAGTTTCTGTTTCCGCGAAGGCGCGCGGAGACGGGTTTGAAATTCCACACGGCTTTGCCAAACACGCATAATAGGAGTCAACTCCTAGGGGCCGCGGGGGCTTCGGTCCCCACAATAAAATATTTGAGGGGTCGGGGCCCCCACAAAGTGGATGGGCATTCCCATGGTGTGTGTGCACTGTGTCATGTGATCGATTATGCGGGGCGGGGCTTACCTCCCCCCACCAATATTTTATTCCAGTTAGCACCCCTGCAAACTCGTATCAAAGGGGAGCGTGTATTTGCCCTCCAATCAGGAAATAAGAGAGGCTCCTCAAGGATGTGCGGAAGGTTTTCATCCGATTCCTCACAATACTGGCAAAGGCTTCTCGGAAAGCTGTAATGTCCAAAGACCACGTAGTCATCAATTAGGAAGAACTTGCCACCTAGCTCGGTGCTGTCGACACTGACTGGCAGCGGCTAGGGAATATTCTCAGCCCAACCTGGCGATGTCCCTGGGGACTGAACCTAGGACTTTTTGCGTGCAGGGAAAATGTTCTGCCGCTGAGCTACGGTTCTGTGCACTTCCTGGGAATACTTTCCTAGTATATTAAGAGAGGCACCCGCATAGCAAGGCTAGCTTGATGCAAGCACGGACTTTTAGATAATAGAATAATAATAATAAAATGACGGGGGAAGGGAGGCACAACTTTGAGGAGGAGGGACGTTCGAGGGGATGGCAGGTTGAAAAATGCTTTGGGTCAGTTGGTTAATTTAGGCAGGATATAAAGGCATTTTAAAATCCCGTTTCCTAATGGGGAAAATTTCAGCACCTGCTTATCTAGCTCTTGAAATCAAGCGGGGAGTGGGGGGGGGGCTGTTAGAAAGCCCGGATGTTTGCGGGGATCGCGGTCAGATAAGCTTGTAACCTTCTGGGCTCCATCCACCCGCCTCGCAGAGCTCCAAAACAATAATTTAAAATGAATTGAAGCAAGAATGATATCTAAATATCCCCGCTGAAATGGACTGTGCTTCAAAAGTGCCTGATCGTGCATGCCCCCTGAATATATTTTTTAACCATTTGTACTCCAGATATTGCTAAAAGTGGATTACAGAATATGGGCTGTTAACATGAATAGAGGACACTGTTAAATGTATGTGTCTTTCTTAAAAAGTTTGGCGCGTAAGTTTTCTTCCCCATTGAAATAGGCTGGAGGTAGAGCGCTCTTAATTGGTTCGATCGGGCCCTTGGGAGACGAATAATATTATATAAAATGTGAAAGATTTAAAGCTCAATCACCCATATCCTAACATAACCTTCAGAGAATATGTATATTTACAGACACAGAATGGGAATGATGGAGGTTAGTGATCAAGCAAAATTCAGCTTATTTCATGTCCCCGTTTATTTCAAGGGGTGAATAATCAACAGGACTTTTCGGGTGCGATCTGAAACCTAGAGAGGAAGGTTTACTGGAGATAGAGAAAGTTACTCCTGAGTAACTAGGCATAAGATTGCGCTCTATAAAACACCTTTATTGGGTTGGACTTGAGTACACTCGTTTTCAAGTTTGTTTCGAAAAGGTTATACATGCAGCTTATTTTGAGCGGTACATAGCCCTTCACCCCTTCCCGATAAAATTTCTAACACCGGGTAACGGTCCGAAAAGAAGAAGAGGTATTAATCTAATGATTTCTTAAAACAAAATTTACATGATCACCCAAAATGTTCCCGCTGTAACCCAACACATTTTCTTCAAAATATAAAACCAAACTACGAAATCAACTGAACAGCTCTCATTCCTCGACGTTGAAATTTCACTTTAAAAACTGCAAAAGCAGCAACAGGAGACACACCAGCGTTTCTCATTTGAACGCGTGGAATCCCTTATTGTTTCAGAGGTCTCAAAAACATGTTAAGAGGCTTTATATTTTAGCTGAATAAGTACAGCTAAATATTTCCAAGACATCTGAAATAACGCAGTAAATTCGCATGAAAAATCAACCCCTTTCTTTGAAGAAAGTTTGAAAAACCCGACACACCCAGTAATCTATAAACCCCTTTCCTAATTTTGCAGCCTGTTTACTTTGACGCGACTTCCAACTGAATCACTATGGAATTTGCTTACTTGTAAGTATGTTAAAGATTGCCCCATCAGCATCACCACCGTTATTGTTACATCTGATCTGAAACATAGTTACACTCCGACCTCGAATCTCTCTAATTTTGAAGGGAAAGTCCCATTATATTCAAGGCAGCTTTAATTCAGAGTAAACGGGCGTGACCTGTTTTTACAATTATTTGAAATGCAAACTTTGTAAGATTAGTTATCCTAAAAACTAAACGAGAGAAACCCCATATAACTAAAAGAAAAATAAAGAAGATACGGTTTTGGTGGGTGGGAGGGTGGGACTGAAGCTGCCATCGTATACACACTTACCTGGGAGTAAATCCCATTGAATTCAGTGGAATTTGCTTCCGTGCAGACATGCACAGGGTCACGAGCGTAGATGAAATTGGTCTCAGTGGGACTTACTTCTGAGTAAGTGTGTCTGGCGATGGTGCTGCAGTAACACGTGCTTTGCATTTCTACTGTTGGCTTCAGACGTTACTCCAAACTCGCTGTTCAAAGAGGCCTGAAAGGGAAACGCGCAAAGCAGGTCAAGATGAAGGAGGAGGCTTCTGATTGTAGTTTTAAAAGGCACTGCGGAGTTCTAGGACGTGGATCTGCCTCCAGTTTTCGAAAACAAACTGCTTATGCGGATTTATCTCTGAAGGTACCCAAGACCCCATTAACGCTTGACTGCTGCCCCAATTAACATGGCGTGTGATTACTCTGCATCTACAACGAATCCCTGACCAGATGTTCAGCCTACAAAACTGAGGTTATGTGTAGATACACGTATTTACTAATTTAGGAACACAGGAAGCTGACTTTTACTGAGTAGAACATTGGTCCATCCAGCACAGTACTGTCTACACTGGCTGGCAGCAGCTCTCCAGGGTTTCAGGGACATGCCTAAGCTTACCTGGGGGTGCCAGGGATTGGACCAGGGACCTTCTGCATGAAAATCAGATGCCTCACCACTGAGCTAAGATCCACCCCCCTCCATTTCCTCCATGGTTCAGCTTCTATCTGTTTCCAGAATGCCCTTCTGCCCTAAAAATCATTCAAAAAGTTGCATATTCCTCCAAGAACTAAATGTAACTTTTTTTGGCCCAGATACTTGTCTTAATCATTTATTTATTTATTTATTTATTTAGCTTATGAAACTCAATAAAATGTATGCCACTGTGTTGTTGTAGTAGTAATATGTTTATATATTATTTATATTATTAGCAGATCTTGCCTTGGCATTTTCTTCTTCTTATGGAATTCTAAAGGTATGGTACTGAGGATATTATTATTATTATTATTATTATTATTATTAGTTATTACAACCAAATCCTACACAAGGGAATGGGATATTATCCACTACCCAGACGAAGGGTTCTGTGTGAATTAAAGACCTCCTACAGGAATCGCTTTGATCCCTGGAAAGTCTGGAGTGTTCATTCCCTGCCTCTTGGAGTCATAGCCAAACAATGCTTTGCTTAAAAGCCAAAACACATTCTGTGGCACTTTAAAGACCAACAAAGTTATTGTGACACAGGTATGGATTTAGTTACATTTTTGCTTTGGACACACCATACGTTTTAAGAATGCCTATCCTGGGAACTGTAGTTTGTTAAGACAGCTGGGAATTGAAGCATGGCGAAAGGTAAACTTTGGTTCCTAGGATTATTTTGGGGCAGAATGTGCATTAAATGCATGGTGTGCATTCAGCCCACATCCTTAACGGTGAAGGAAATGAAGCTGAAATACATAATCCTATGTGCTGCAATCCTAACTCCAAACTCCACTCACTCAGGAGTAAGCCCTTTGAACTGAATAGGATTTACTTCTAAGTAGACCTGGTTCAGACTGCGCTGTTAAATGTGTTTCAGTACAAGCCTACATGTGTGCATGAAATAAGCACCATAGAGTTCAATGAGTTTTGCCCCCAGCAAAGTGTGCATAGGATTGCAGCCTCAGACTTTCATGCACCACAGGTCATTCACTCCTTGACTCGATGGAGAGTTCCGTGAGATCTAGACTGTGCACATACCATATATTTAAAGAAAAACCCCTACAAAAAATAATAATCCTTGGGTTCTGAGAATTATAGCTCTGTGAGGGATAAACTACAATTCCCAGAATTCTAGGGTGTGTGGAGAATATGTTCTAAGTGTGTGGTGTGCATGCAGCTTTACCCCCTAAAGATGCCCAAAATTTCAGCCTAGCCTGTCATTCCACATAGGCTCTTTTGGAACCCAAATCAAGGGCTGGGTGCTACTTGTTAAAACAACAATGTCAGCATATATTTATATTCATATGGCATTTATATACCAGGTGGACCTCACAAAGTGGTTTGAATAAGATTATGACAACAGTAAAGGTAAAGGGACCCCCGACCATTAGGTCCAGTCATGACCAACTTTGGGGTTGTGGTGCTCATCTCGCTTTATTGGCCGAGGGAGCCGGCATACAGCTTCCGAGTCATGTGGCCAGCGTGACTAAGCCGCTACTGGCCAACCAGAGCAGCGCACGGAAACGCCGTTTCCCTTCCCGCCAGAGCGGTCCCTATTGATCTACTTGCACTTTGACGTGCTTTTGAACTGCTAGGTTGGCAGGAGCTGGGACTGAGCAATGGGAGCTCACCCCGTCACAGGGATTTGAACCGCAGACCTTCTGATCAGCAAGCCCTAGGCTCTGTGGTTTAACCCACAGCGCCACCCGCATCCCTGTGACAACTATAAGCATCACTTTTTTTAAAAAAAAAGGTTCCTGTAGAAAGGATAAGACCACTTATTTGTTGGGAAAAAGTTGTTCCAGCTTCTTCTCCATTCCCATGGGGATGGGGGAGATGGTTCTTCAGATGTCCTTGTGGTGGTGGTCATGTGTGTGTGTGTGTGTGTGTGTGTGTGTGTGTGTGTGTGTGTGTGTTGCGGGGGTGGGGGTGAGGTGGGGTGAAGAGGCTGCTACAGAAGCTGGATGGTGACAGTTCCTCAAGCTTCTTTCTTCTCCACTCTGTTCAGGGGCAATATGGTATTGCATTATTTTTTTCTCCCCAGCCAGCAGTCTTCTCAGTTAAAAATTAACTCTTTTAAGAATATACCTGCAGTTTGATTGCCCGGTCTAGAATTAACGAGCCATTATAGGTGCTAATGGGCCCAGGTGAAGATCTGTGAAGGACTGAGTGCCTTTCCCCATGTGCTGGGGACTAGTGGGCCCCTGTCGTGAGCTTCCCAGAATCGTTCCCATAAGCTGAACAATGTTTGTGCTAATGATGACAACAGCAGCAGCCTGTGTTTCAGGAAAATCTGCCATGCATTGCTTCTGTAGCATGAATCATTAGGGATTCTGTGGGAGCGTGGCTTGCGCCAGTAATGTGCTTAAGATGAAAAGGAGGCTTTTAATGAAGACTTCTATGCCAAAAAACACGGAACCTGTGGTTCTCCAGATGTGGTTGGACTACAATTCTCATTGTCTCATGGCTAAACTATGGAACTTGCTCCCAGAGGAGGCAGTGGTGGCCACCAACTTAGCTGGCTTTAGAAAAAGATTATACAAATTCGTGGAGGGCAAGGCTATTAATGGCTACCCATGGTGGCTATGCCCTACCTCTGCTGCCAGAGGCATTATGCCTCTGATTACCAGTTGCAGGGAGCCACATGTGGTCAGAGTGCTTTTGCACTTGTGTTTAGCTTGCAGGATTCCCACAGACCTCTGGTTGGCCACTGTAAGAATAGGATGCTGATCTAGATGCGTCAATGGCCTCATCCAGCAGGCTTTTATCATGTTCTTTTGTTTGTGCCCAGAGAGGGCATGCTGACTACATGGAGTCCAGCAACATTGGGAGGGCCACAGAGACCTCCCTGCTGTAGGTTGATATTGCTTGATTCAATGGAACAGTCTACCTGATTATTACTTAGACAGCTGTGCCTGGTACTACCAACCTTTCTCACTGATTTGTTCACAGTGAAACAAATCCTAAAGTTCTGGTCTTAAAAGTTAATTAGGCAGCAGCAGTACCTATTTATCTACTCGCACTGGCGTGCTTTCGAACTACTAGGTTGGCAGGAGCTGCAACAGAGCAATGGGAGCTCACTCCCTTGCAGGGATTTGAACCACTGACCTTCTGATCGGCAAGCCCAAGAGACTCAGTGGTTTAAACCACAGCGCCACCTGCTGTGTTCTACCCACCACTGTCAGAAGCAATAATGCCCCTGAATACCTATTGCTGGGAATCACGCAGGAAGAATGCTGTTGGAGGAGGAACTACCGTATATTTGCCCAGCCATTGTGAAAGCAGTGGTGTGCCCTGGATGTGTGCCCTAAATAGGTGAGCTGAAAGACCTTGTGTGCTGGATATGATGTGAAAGTTCCATCTCATCATAATTTTGCCAATGGGCCTGAAACAAAATGTTGCTGTGTAGAGGTACTCCATGGTTCTGTTTCTGGCCACTTCCTTCCATTCTAACCCTCCCCAGCAGTCAGGCAGCATTCCAAGGCTTCTCAGCATGCTCATTTTGAGGATTCTACCTGTCCCTAGGGTGGGTCTCTGTGTGTGTGTGTGTGTGTGTGCGCGCGCGCGCGCGCTCACCATAACCTTTTGTGCTTCTGCAAGCTTCAGGGAATATGGGAGGCGCTCTCACAGCTTTTTATTAGAAGATTGACCTACAGAGGTTCCATAGCCAGGTGGTGGTGCATCTGCTTCAGATAGAAACATCCCATGTTCACCATCTTCTTTAGGATTTAGGTAGCACCCATTGCCTCATGGTTGTGTATCTGCTTTGCAAGGGGAAAGTCCCATGTTCAGTCCCTAGCACCTCTCTCTCTCTCCAATCAGGTATCAGATGCTGGGGAAATCCCCCTGCCTGATAGGATTGCCACCATGGCCCTGCGATTGTGAGTGCCTGGGACCATGAGTGCCACGCAGCATGCATGGCCCTGGCACCAAAATGTGTGGGTGCCTGCCCACCCCCTTCATGGGGCAGCCAGGGCCCCAGGGTGTTGGCACCTATGCTGCCTTAGATCCTGGAAAGCTACCAACAACTCTGGCATTCAGCATTGGGCAAGATGGACCATTGGCCCCAATGCATGGCAATTTCATATGAAGATGAATTTCAGTATTTCCTGGGAGATATTTATGTGTACGGACAGGAAGGCTTCTTTGACAAGCAGCACAAATTTCCCCTGGCGTAGGAATCCTTGGGTCTTTAAAGAGAGGCGCCACAGGCAGAAGTCTAACAAGTGCTGTTTCCCCTGGAAGGAGTTGGATTTATGCAGTTCTTATTTTCTTACGAGATGGTCCAATCTGAAGGTCCTGTCAGTCATATTAGCACACGGGAGGGGAGGGGCAGGGACAACGACCTCAGGCTTGAGCTGCCTCTTGCTGGAGTATTTTGTGTATGTAGAAACTACTGTATAGAGGTAAAATTTACATCCTTTGCCCTACCCACTTCTGCCATCACTGGCATGATGTGGCCCTTGGGTGGTTGCAAAGAAGCAAGTACGGCCCTCAGATTGAAAATGTTCATGTACCAGAGGCACTGTAGCTCTGATCATCAGATGCTGAGAGAAGCGGCAAGATTTTCTCGTGTGGTTCCAGAGATTCCGTTTTTTGGGTAGCCACTGTCAAGTAGCTGATACTGGTGCTTGACAGATATTATGTTTGATTCAGGCAAGCATTATTTTGGATTTAGTTTTTATGGGTAATTTAATTACTCTGATCTTTATCAATATGGTACAAGCTGGAGGGTGTGTGTGTTGAATGCCATAAAAATACACTGATGTTTCCAGTACTTGTCTGTGTTTAACAAATTGCACATAGGAAGGGTGTGTGTGTGTGTGTGTGTGTGTGTGTGTGTGCATCAAATGCATGGTGATTTGCATGTTGTATATTACTATGCTTTGAAGTGGAAATGATAGTGTATCTTTTTATTTCTATTCTTAATTAAGGCTGAAATTGTAAGCTTCCTTTAAACACAATGAGACTTTTATACTGGAATGCAGGAAGTTGCCTTATACTGAATCAGACAATGATTTGTCCCCTGGTGTTGTCTACACTGACTGGCAGCAGCTGCCCAGATTTCCAGTCAGTTAATCTTCCTCATCCCAACCTGGAGATAATGGTGGCTGAACCTGGGACCTTCTGCAGGCAAAGCATGTGTTCTACCTCTGAACTGTGATGCTTCTCCATAATGTGCACAGGACTGGGCATGCCTCTCCATTAATGGAGCATGGAACTTGCAGCAAAATGTTGCAGTATACAGTTTTTCTTCTCAGGATTCCTGCCACTGTACTCCATTCTCTCTCTCCCCACTCTACATATTTCCATTTAGCCACCTATAGTCCTTCAGCATTTTGTGCTCACTGAGCATGCTCAGTCCCCATTGACAGAAGTGGCTGGTGCCGCATGGGACTGGCAGAGTGTAAGGCAAGGAGACCAGCAGTAGGGGGAGCCAGAGCTAATGACAGGCAGAGCCGTCTCCCGACTGGTTGGTAAGAAAGGCACTGGGGATTGGCTGAAGACTAAGGATTGGGCCCAATGTACAAGCCTCCTCCATTGCTAATTGGCCTTTTAAAAGTTATTCCTTCTGTAGGGCTCTTTCCATCCCTGAAGATAACATGTACTTCAGAACACAGGATTCCCACAAGCCTGCTGACATTTCCATCTTTTGGGGAATGGTAGGGACGCGGGTGGCGCTATGGGCTAAACCACAGAGCCTAGGACTTGCCGATCAGAAGGTCAGCGGTTTGAATTCCTGCGACAGGGTGAGCTCCCGTTGCTCGGTCCCTGCTCCTGCTAACCTAGCAGTTCGAAAGCACGTCAAAGTGCAAGTAGATAAATAGGTACCGCTCTGGCAGGAAGGTAAACAGCGTTTCTGTGCGCTGCTCTGGTTGGCCAGAAGCGGCTTAGTCATGCTGGCCACATGACCCGGAAGCTGCATGCCAGCCCCCTCAGCCAATAAAGTGAGATGAGCGCCGCAACCCCAAAGTTGGCCACGACTGGGCCTAATGGTCAGGGGTCCCTTTACCTTTACCTTTACAACTTGGGTCACCATTGCAAGGGCACTTATAACCATAAGTTCCTTTGGTCTCAGTGGGGCTTTGACCTGCGTAAAAATACAGTAAAATAAAAATAGGAATGGACTGATTTAATACAACAACCAGAAGTTGAAGATATAATCATATTTTTGAAGCCTGCACGCACACTATATGTTTAAAGCACATGAATCCACCCTGAAATATCCTGGGAACTGTAGTTTAAGGGTGCTGGGAATTGTAGTCCTGTGAGGGGTAACTACAGTTCCCAGAGTTCTTTGGGAGGGGCGAGCACTTTAAATGTGTAAACATCACCCCTTTCCCTAGAATATGTATTTAAAGCCATTATATTTAAATAGAATGAAGAAAGGAAAAAATATATTTTAAAACAAACAATTTTTGCAAGGGGATTGCAAGTCCTACTCAGAGCAGCAGACCCACAGAAATGAATAGTCCTTAGTCATGTTCATGAATGCCAATGGGTCTACTCAGAGCAGGGGTAACAATGAAGACAACAACCCCCCTATCCCACAACAAATGATGATGATGTCATTGTCATCGTTATCATTAGTTGCTGTTTATTAAATTTGTGTTTATGTTTGTTGGGAGTAAATAGTTATATGAATCTGACAAAAGTAGAGGAATACTGGGCAAATATATTTTTTAAAAGGGGTGGAGAAGAAAAATATTGGGAAATTCCACCGACTCCACCTATTAAATCTGAGGGAGGAGTGGGAATTTTCTACTGCTTGAGGGGTGAAAAGCTCTTTTCCCTGCTTTGCTTAAATATCTGCCCCTTGCTAAGGCCAATTGGTTTATCCACGGAGCTCTGGAGTTCTTCCCCCAAAGTCCTGTCCTAAAAGCACCCAATAATCCTGATGGAGTCACCTAAACCAAAGTTCATGGTCTCTTGTGATGGGTAGTAGCTAGTTGTTGTTCTGTTAAACTTTCCAAGCATAGCTCTAACTTAAGGTGTGTTTCAAACTTTTCAAGGTGTGCAAAATGAGAGACTTTGCTAACATTATTCTTTCCATGTCCATTTTTGGGAGAATCATTGGGTTGCCACCATCTAATTTATACACAGAATAGACCTGTTGAAATTTAACACACCTAATGCTGAATTTAGTGCCGATAAATTTCAATGGGTCTACTCTGAGTAGGACTAATGTTGGAACACAACCCTGTATCATTCCTCCACTGCTAAATTTGTTTTCACTGAACACGCCAAATATCATTTAGGCAATCAGTTTAAAAACATCGGAAGATGCCTTCTACTGAGGCAGTCAGTTGGTCCATCTAGCTCAGCATTGCCTACACGAACTGGCAGCAGCTCTCCAGGGTTTCAGACATGGAGACTCTCTCAGCCCTACTAGGGGATGCCAGGGATTGAACTAGGCGCCTTCTGTGCAGAAATCAGATGCTCTAACAGTGGCGTAGCGTGGGGGGTGCAGGGGGGCCCGACCGCACCGGGTGCAACATCTGGGGGTTAGGGTTAGGGGGCGCAAATCCACGGGTTAGGGGGCGCAAATTACTTGCCTTGCCCTGGGTGCTGACAACCCACGCTACGCCACTGGGCCTGCCCACCCCTGAGGCAAGATGAGGTGACCACCTCAGGTGGCACGATCCACTGGGGCAGCAGATCTGGCCTCCGAGGAATGTGTCACCTGCTGCTGCTGTCATGCGCTCCTTGCACCTGCTGCTTCTACAGCACCCTCTCTGACAATGGGAGGCACTCCTGACATCTTACTACCCTTAGGTAGGAGGTGGCTGCCCTCTGGGATGTCTTGGGCTGATTTAGAGCAGGCCCATTTGAATAGCACTTCAACCATCAGGTAAGGTAAAAAGGTAATGGACCCCTGGACGGTTAAGTCCAGTCATAGGAGACTCTGGGGTTGCGGCGCTCATCTCACTTTCAAGTCGAGGAAGCTGGCGTTTGTCCACAGACCGCTTTCCGGGTCATGTGGCCAGCGTGACTAATCCGCTTCTGGCGCAACGGAACACCATCAGGTAAGGCTGATTTGATTCCCCCTTGTTCCTGACGTTCACTCAACCCTCCTTCCCTGACCAGAGCGGCACCATTTTGTAGTTCGCCTCAGATGCCAAAATGTCAGCCCTACCACTGACCCTCAGCCTTTCCCCCACTTTCTTCAGTGGTTCAGCTTCCCCCTCTCCAGAATGCTTCTGCCCTAAGAACCAAATGAACACCCAGAAGAAGAGCTCAGTGTCATTCAGAACCTTGGATATTCCTCCAGGAGCGAACAACTCAACCACGCTTAGGTTCCTGTTTCACATCTGCCCATGGAACAGCAGCAAAACGGAGCCTCTTTGAGGCAGACCATTGCCTTAACAAGCTATTTACTTAGCTTCATCGGATGGTCCCAAGTTCCAGTATTATAAGAGAGTGGGGGGAACGGACCTCTCCGTATCCAGTTTCTCCACGCCATTCGCGCGCACGCACACAAATATCATTGGGAAGTACAATGGAATGCGCTCCCCCCCCCCATATTCCCTTCTAGTAGTTTCTTAAACACATGCACACAGCTCCTTCCATAGGAACCAACTCCTAGGGGCAGACGTCCCTTCAGGACCCCCAATAAAATATTAGAGGGGTCGCCCTCCCCAAGTTGATTAGCATTGCAATTCAAATGATGTGCATGCACCACGTCTTGTGATTGAGTATGCGGGTCAGGGCTTAGCTGCTGCCCCCATCATTTTATTTAAGTTGGCACCCCTGCCTCCTTTTGTTAGCTTATACCAGGTCTTGCTATCACCTTGACCAGTCTTGATATCTCCTGCCTTTCTCCCGCATAACTTGCCAGGTGAAAGAAAACACGCCCTATCCAAATGCCCTTGTACAGCCTCGACCTTCTCACTCTGTTCTCAAATGCCAGGTGCAGTGTGTGTGTGTGTGTGTGTGTGTGTGTGTGTGTGTGTGTGTGACTGGGGACGGCGCGTTCCTCAGCTCGCTTTTGATGGTGTCTTTCCTTCCACACGCCACCCCTTTCGAATGTTTAATGCTGTGTGTGTTACCCCAGACGCAATTCCTCCCCCACTCCCCGTTCTGAAACGTGAAAATGTATCCCTTCTTTCGCGCGGGATCCATTAGAGGGCTTTAATATCCGTCTTTTTACAGCTGGAAGTTAAAAGCGCCTAAACCAGATTCGTGAACTCTGACATGCTCGCCGCCAGGTCCAACGGGGAAGAGGGAGGGAGAGGGGTGGGTGGGTCGTTGTGGAAAGGGTGCGAGAGAAAGGGGGGCCGCGACGGCTGGCTCCTCCAGAAGGGTGGAGGCATTATAACGTAAAATATATAAATATAAACATGTATATGTATGTTAAAAGATGCAGCTGGGTTGGAGAGTTGCGAAGAAGGAATGTGCGCCCAGCGGCCCAGGGCGCACTGCCGCTCTCCAAGGCCCATGAACCTCTCCAAAAGTGTAGGACGCATCTAGGAATGCGCCTCTTCTTCTTCTTCTTCTTCTTCTTCTTCTTCTTCTTCTTCTTCTTCTTCTTCTTCTTCTTCTTCTTCTTCTTCTTCTTCTTCGTCCCCCCTTTCCAAGAGCAGAGCACATTTTCCTCCCCTATGGAATTTCTCTATCGCCAAAGAGCAGGAGATCTTCCTACCTGGCACTTTTAGAGGAAATCTTAACTACTACCTCCCTCCCCTTCAGCTAACAAGCCGGCTTTGGAGAACCCTGCTTAAATCCAACCCATTTCCTTCGCTGGGGTTTCTTTATCCCAACCCCCAACCCCCGCCCACCTTTGCTTCGTCCGACTTTGGTTGCCAGAGCAGTTTGCCAAAAGAGTCACCTTTCGGCACTACTTAAGGGCGACTCCCTGGCTTAAGTTGGGCTGCCTTTACATATTTCCTGGGCCTCGCTGGCTGGATTCCGTCCCCCCTTCTTTTTACTTACTGCTTCGGTTTGTCAAAACCAACGAGGATTTCCTCTTTTCATACCTCGAGATCCCTGTCATTAGCACTCGGAATTAACTCCTTTTCTTATATCCGGTTGCAGAGGAATAAAGAAACATTGATCCTGAGCCTTTTCACCGAGAGGCCTGCAAGAAACGCTGGTTTAGCACCATAGTGTCCCACTTTGCCCTAGTGAGGATGCAATCCAGGATAGGGAATGTGGCGGGGAATGCGTTTTGCCCCTTTCCTACTTCTGAGGGAGAATTATCCTTCCTTGCTTCGGTTTGGTTTGCTCCAATTTTATTTGCACAGGGTTGCTTTCTGCAGAGCGCCCCTTTCCATTCAGAGAAAAGGGCTGATCTACAGACACACTCCTGCGGGCGCTCCCGAAGCGGAACTCACACCCCAGGCCGTGTGCGCTCTGCTGCGAGGCAAAACCCACTCCGACCCACCTCCATTTTTCCAACCAAGCTCTCCAGGGGAGCACGTCGGAATTCGGTTTCAATTCGAGTTCTCCCACACTAGTTGTGAACAAATCAGATCCCCTTCAATCTTAATCCGAAAGTAGATGGGCCTGGGAGCCCAGCCAGGGGTTTACATTATTCTAATCGGCCCCGATCTTCAATGCCCTAGTTGCGGAAAGGAGCTGTTTTGTGACGACGAAGCGAATCCAGCCCGTTACAGTGGTACCTCGGGTTACATACGCTTCAGGTTACATACGCTTCAGGTTAGAGACTCTGCTAACCCAGAAATAGTGCTTCAGGTTAAGAACTTTGCTTCAGGATAAGAACAGAAATCGGGCTCCGGCGGCGCGGCGGCAGCAGGGGCCCCCATTAGCTAAAGTGGTGCTTCAGGTTAAGAACAGTTTCAGGTTAAGAACGGACCTCCGGAACGAATTAAGTTCTTAACCTGAGGTACCACTGTACTTTATTCCACGTAAGGATCACATCTGGAACAGTTACAGGGCTGCTAAAGCGATCCAAGCACGCGTTAAACGGGGTCGTCGCCGTCGTTGCTGCTCTAATATAGCAAATGTTAGAGAAGACCCTTTGAAATAGATGAACATGACTAACTTGGGTGTATTAATTTCAATGGGTCTACTCGAAGTAAAATTAGTTGGATACAACCACTACCACCAACAAATTTATACAGTGTATAGCTCAGTGCCAAAATAAGATTCTAAGCATAAAAACACTCCACCCAGGATGGTGGTGGTGATATCTCGCTCTATTTTAAGGTAATCTTTCGCAGCGTTAATTTTGCCTCCAGGGGACTCGTGAACCAAATGCTTTTTGGGGTGGACGGTGGTCCTAATTTCCCACTTCTAGCATCGAATGAAGGAAGCTGTTTTTGCCAGACCCGTTGCCAGGAATGTTGCGATAGCGGGTGCGGGGAGAGGCTAGTCTATGGGATAGCAACAGGGAACCATTGCAGAACATCATAAATATGTGCAGGCAGCCTGGTATCCTTGCTAATCTGATTGGTTCCTGGAGAGCATTAGCCGTTTGCTTTGATGGTTTTCCGATAAGTAAGAGGACTGGATTTATATTTTCCTTTTATGTAAGATGAACATTCGCCAATGAGAACGCCCATCCGGGGGCTACACTCTTGCCTAGGGGATCTCTTTGCCGTTCGGAATCAATGGAAGCCGGGGGTTTCGCCCCGGATTCTACAGTAACAGGGAAGTTGTGGCTCTGCGGATGTTGCTGTACTCCGACCCCACAGCCTTCCCGGCTATTAGCCACGGTGGCCGGGGCTCTGGTGGGTGTTAACGTCCTACAGCATTGCGGTGGAGGCGGGGTGTCACCGCATCTCAGCCCTAGGTTTGAAGTTGCAACCTTGGCTAGGAGGTCAATCCCACTAAACCAACCCCAGACAACGGGGAATGGGCCCTGCCTCACAGTATAGCTTTGCGCCCAGAAGGTCCCAGGTTCAAACCCCAGCATCTCCAGGAAGGACCGGAAGAAGCACCTGGTCTGAAACCCTGCCGCTTCCGGTCAGTGTAGACAATACTGAGCTGGATGGAGCAACGGTCTGAGTCGGTATAAGGCAGCTTTCTATGCAACACAATTCTGCTTACTTTCAAGTATGCATTCACAGGGGATTGCATATTTTTTTAACGGGCCCTAAGACTTCTGGATGCTTTTCCTGGAAACATGTGCCAGCGACACCCTTTTCTCCGTTGGAAAAGTCTAATTGCCCGTGAGTTCCGATCAATGGACTTCTGGTACTTCCATGATGTCTGTTGGGAGAAGGGGGATAGTGAGGGAACCTTCCCTTAATTAGCCTTTCCTGGCTCTCCTCCTCCTCCCCCTTCTTTTGCCTTTTTCAAAAATGTGGTTTCCTGGCGTTCAAAGGGCCCATTCTGGGGCTTTTTAATTCCCCGCCGGCCTTCGGCAGCTTTTGCGCAGCGGCGAGCGGGTAATTTATAGCGGAGCCTTCAGAGCCAGCGCGGTCGAGCGGGAAGCTCGCTCCTACACGCCTTGGCCGAGGCATAAATCACAGGAAAGGCATACACTCCTTCCTCCACCCGCCCCACTCTGCGGTCACTCAATGAGAACGGGGCGAGGTGGACACCAACCTGCTTCCCGGAGCAGGTGCCTACTCTTTTACGCCCTCCGCCAAGTTCCAACAGGCTCTGCGACTTGGGACAGGTTAAAAATATAACATGCTAGTTAGGAGTTCCCGGAAAGGAAAAGGGGATCTCTCCGCAGCGACTGGGGATCCCGTGGCCTCGATTCATAGCCTCCTGGCGATGCAGTAGGGTTACTTCTGGTGCTGCTGACTATCTATCTATCTATCTATCTATCTATCTATCTATCTATCTATCCCATTTTTCCCCCTCCAATGAACGCGAAGGTGGCATTTGCGGTTCTCCTCATTTAATCCCCACAACAACCCTGTGAGTTAGGGACTGAGAGGCAGTGGGGCAAGGGTGCGCAGACAATTTCATGGGCAGTGTGGTGCAGTGGGTAGAGTGTTGGACTAGGACCTAAGATACTAGGGTTCACATCCCCAGTCGACCATGGAGCTCGCTAGGTGATCTTGGAAACAGTCACTGCCTCTCAGCCTAAGCTACCTCACAGGGTTATTGTGATTGATCATCGTAATCATTTTGACCTCCCAGGGTTCAAATCCGGCAGTCTAATCTCCACACCACCACTGGCTTTCCTTTCCTTTCCTTTCCTTTCCTTTCCTTTCCTTTCCTTTCCTTTCCTTTCCTTTCCTTTCCTTTCCTTTCCTTCCCTTCCCTTCCCTTCCCTTTCCGCAGCCGTTTTGGGTTTGTAACTACCTGGAGTCAATGACCGACCTACTTTTGGGGGGCCCTGAAGCTTGAAGCCTCTTTGCAACCAGCAACAGGTCTGGGTAACTACTATTATCTTCTTCAATGCGGTTGTTTGCAACAACCTTTACAACATCTGTGCTATTGACTCTCAAACTTTGGGTTTGTTAAAATATACACAAAAAACCCCAAGCAATTTCACTGAAATCCATGCAACTCAAATTAGGTCTACTAGACCCATTTTTAAAAAGCGATTTGGAATGAGGTTGCTTCTGGGGCCCTTGCGAGATAAGGGGCCTTGAAGCTGAAGCTTCATTAGTTTCAGAATAGACCCGCCCCTGCCTGGAGCGGTGATCTCAGTGCAACCTGCAATCGTTGGCGTAGCCGGGATTTTTGTTAGAGGGATTTGTATTTATTTTTATTGATTTAGGGGGGAAGTTGCCTCTCCTACCCGCACCCCCATGCGCGCAGTGTCGTTAGATCTGTACCGGGGTTTACAAAAGATCAGGCCAAAGTCTCCTGTGGTGGTCACAGTGGCCAACCCAACGCCTCCAAGGGAATCCCAGAAGCAGGTCCCGAGCGCAGCGGCGTTCTCCTCGCCTGCGATTCCTAGCCATTGGCCTTCGCTCCGAGAGTGCAGGTGGTACATTGCCATATCCTCAATGAATCCCCGAATTCCTACACTTGTTCAGAAGTCAGTCCGGCAGAGTTCGATGGGTGCTACCCTATCCTAGGCACCCGCTTTCCTGGGAGGATGTTTCACTTAACACAGTGGGGGCTGCTCCAGATTAAAATTGGCTTGGGTCTGTGCGGCTGGCTTCGTTTATTTATTTTAGCTGAGAGTCCCCGTTCGAAATTTACCAAAGTCCACCTCCTTCAAACGTTGGTTTTCTCCACCAACATCTATGCAGTTTACGGCAGAATATCAGGAAGCAGATGGGAGGTTGTATCCTAGTTTTGGAGAGTCATCTACTTTCAGATGATATTTCAGATAAAGTATTTTCAGCCCGGTGGGAGAGCGTCTGTTTTGGACGCAGACAGTAGCATAGGAAGGCAGGGGCAGGGCGACTGGGAGACACAGTCCCTCCGGGTGCTTGGGTAGCGCGATGTCCCACAAAAAGCTCAGCAGCTTTGGGTGATCATCGGCGGGAGTTGCTACGCCAGTGCAAACAGAAGGTCTCCGGTTGGACCCCGGGCATCTCCAGGTAGGGTTGGGAGATAGACGTCCTGTCTGAATTGCTAGAGAGGCGCTGCCAATGGGATAAAGCAGCTTCTTGTTTGTCCACTCTCTGTCTCAAGGTGCTCACACAGTTTAGCCAACAAACCTATGTAGTTATAAAATCCACTGGTTGAAAACACACACACACACGTCAGTGGCACTGGTACCAGGATTGCACAGAGTTTAAGCACGTGTTTACAGCTGCAAGCCCATATAGATTTCCTAGCAAAGAAGGCAGTCACTGAATTTACTCCCAAGCAAACGCTCATGGAATCAAACTGCGGATTGATTCCCACGGATGAGAAGCGGCTATAAAAACGCTTGGATTGGAATCACGATCTGAACTCGTGTGTGTGTGTGTGTGTGTGTGTGTGCGTGCGTGCCTGCGTCTAAAAAAAGTCTAGGCGCGCACTATCAGCATCCTTCCGCGGGAATAAGGTCCATAGGCGACCTGTTGACGATCAGGACCTAAACGGTCATCTCTGCCTGCGCCCTATTGCACTACGCATCGGAAACCCGCTTCATTGCGATTAATATAATCTATCAAGTAAACACGATTTAGAAACCACGAACTCATTATCTCCCTTTGGGGTCAGGATCCAATTGTCCAAAAATGGTTTTTGGAAAGTGGTGGGACTTCGGTGATGGAAAAGTTATATAGGAGGAATTGATATCGCGACTGCAGATATGACAGTGATTTCCTTAGGCATATGTGTTTTACATTTATTTCAGCATGAAAGTCAAACAGGATTGTGAAAACTTCCCTCGGAAATGCATGGGGTTTAGACGTTTGTTTGCCAGTGGTGCCAAGTTGAATAAAATTTTGGGAGAGCCCAGGTGAGCCCCGTCGACATAATCGATCATAAGACGAGGCTCGCACACACCATTTGAATAATAATGCCCGTCAACCTGGGGGGGGGGAGGAAGCACTCTCAAATATTTTAATGGGGAGGCGGCAAAGGGACTTTGGCCCCTAGGAATTAACTCCTAAATTGGCTCAATGCATAATAATGGGTTGTATCCGACTAACTCAGAGTAGACCCACTGAAATAAAGGAACTTGATTCTATAATCTATTCGAAATAATAATAATAATAATAATAATAATAATAATAATAATAATAATAATAATACAGCCCTGTTCCTAGGACTGTATTATGTTTTAACAGTTTTAAATTGTTGTATCCTCCCCAGGGGATCTGTTGGTAAAGGGCAGGTCATAAATTTTATCATAATCATAATAATAATTCAACAGTAGTTCTCATTTAATTATATTGATGTTCGTTTTAACTTTTTAAAAAATCCGTAAAAACACACGGATTCATCATTCATGGATTTTAATCCTACCTGGGCGTAAACCAGAAGCAGGTTTAATGGACTGAAATTGAATTTATTTTTCAGTGCTGGGAAGTGGGATCCAGATCATTCCCACTCTCTATCCCGCCCCTTCCCAACACATTTCATGTCCATTGTTTCCACTGTGACTTCCAACACCTGCTGGAATCTCTCCTGATGAAATCAATGGCGCTTTTGTTTGTTTGTTTGTTTTAAACGACAGCTTATGAACGGATTGTCCGACCTCCCCTTGTTAGGGATGCCATTCTGAGAACCTGCACGCGACCGTCGCCCCCTCCCAGCCCAAAATAAATGAGTGATTTCAAATCTGTGGGGGTATTTTATTTATTTCAGCCGCGCTGATCAGCCGCCCAGACACGGCGTTATCCAAGCTGCTTACAAAGCATATCTCAGGAAAATGCAGCAATAAATCCAGAATGAAAATAAATAAATCAGTAAACACATTCTCACAAGTACATTGCGGGGGGGGGGGCGTTTCCCTGGATTCTACAGGAAGGGGTGGGACACACACACACACACACACACAATCCCATTTTATTTTTTTATTCGATTTCAGTAAATCCAGCAATGGGGATATCAAGGGGTAGCCCACAGACCTTTCCCTCCCCCCGCCACAAATAAGAGCCGTTTCCAGATTTCTGATCAGACTGGCGTGTGTGTGGGGGGGGGGGGAGAGAGAGACCTTTAGGGGTCCCGTTTCATAAGGTACAACTGCAATCGCCATTTCCTTCCCCGTTCCTTTGATCCCACCAATGTGCTAAAATTCCATTCGCTCTGTTTAAAACGCGGGGTGGGGGGGGTGGGGGTGGGTGGGAGGCGAATCCCAGTCAGGCAGTTCGGGCGAAATCCGACGGGAGTCCAGCACGGCAAACGTGGCTCTTTTGTGCCGGATGACTCGCTTGAGAATTTTTAATTTATTTAATTTATTTAGGTGGGGGGTATTTAAAAATAATAAAAACAGGTTTGCGTTTGATAGTGTAACGTCCACACGTACACGTACACGTACACACACACACACACAAGCAAACAAACTCTTGCCTCGCGTACTCGAATACGCTCTACCGAAGGAATTTGAAAACAGTTTGTCTCCTAAGTGCCACGACGATTGGTAATAATGAGCAATCATAGCTCCTATAAATAATACTGCGTTGTATGTAAATTCTAAGCAGAGTAAGCCCACTGAAATAAATGAACCCTAAGTAGGCCCTCTCTACTGATTTCAGTGGGTCTACTCTGAGTGGAACCAACACTGGGCGGTAGCCCCAAAATAGCCAAACAAAACGGGGAGGAAAGGATGAATGAGATAATAAATTTCGAAACAAAATAAAATTGAACCCCCCGCCATTTTTTTTAAAAAAGGCTTCTTTTCTCTTTGTCAAACAGATGGAGAAAAAAAACCCCAAATATCTCAAAGAAGGCTTTCACTAAGCTTAATTCAAACGTCTTCTTCTATAACTGAGACGAAGGATTAAGGATAGATACAACAGACGGAAGGAAACGCGACCAGGATTGTGGAAACAACTCGGCGAAGATACACTCCGGTACGATATTTTAATGATCGCCCCTAATATGAGATTATGATACATATTGCATTGATAGCCTGAGCGTTACCGATGTATATATACATAACATCTCTTCTTCCCCTAACGACTTTGAGCAATATATTCTGCGGTAGCTAAATTGTCTCAAATACGCAGGAACTTTCGCTCTTCCTTCGTTCTTGCTTCCTGACCTAGACAAAACTAAAGACGTGTAAAGGCAGGCTTTTAACACCCACACCACCACCACTTATAGTAATATAATAAATGACGGTGGCAATATTAACGCTATCCCGAGTCCCTGGAAGACCCACACTGCTTCTTCCCTACTTGTATTTGTGTAGGGGGCCGTTAAAACTTTTGTGTTTAATGTGGTTTTTGTGGGGGTTTTTTGGTATGTTCCTAGTTGTTTTGGCTGTTGTGAAATTTACTGTTTTCTGCTGTTTGCTTAATATTTATTTGTGCTTTACTTGAACACTGCTCTGATTCCCTTAGAGAGCAAGAACGGGATTTAAAGGATGTTAAACTAATTAAAGATATTAATAATTACATTGCAGCATTATTAATATGAATTAAAGAAGGCAATATTTATTACTACAGTTAATGCTATATCATATATGATATTGTATAAATTATACTATCCATACAAATTAAATAAATTAATATTTCTTAGTATCATTATCAATGTGTTCGTGAATTATTAGTAATACTATTATTAACATTGTTAATATCATTAACTTTTATTAGTTAATAGTTAACGATGTTACTATTGTTGTCGTTGTTTATTTTTAATAACAGTATTTCCCCTGTAGTTTGAGAATTCTAGCAGGCGTCTCAAAGCCCTTTCGTTGGTCGCCACAAGATTTAAACATTTGGCGAGATTAGGTCGATCATTCTGTACATCAGCGTTTCTGTCAATTTGCAGGTATTTGAAGGAAATTAGAAGAGAGAGGGAGAAGTCAAAGTGAAAATAAAATAAAACAAATAAACCCAAGATTCTCGAGTCTAGTTGCCCAGTTCATTAATAATAATAAATAATAGCATGAAAGTTATTGAGGGTTTTCTAAGTTGGTGTAAGGTTGAGAATAAGCGCTCCCCTCCAATTCCTTTTTTCTGTTTTTCTAAAGGACAATTATTCTAACTATGCACTTATTTTGAAGAACAATACTGTAACATTAAACAACCACGATGGATGGCATCGAGGCCAGGCTATCCAAGGTCATTTGACATTCTGTGGCTGTATCTATCCTTATACAGGTATCAGATCCCTATTCGTAAAAGCCATTCATCATCATATTATTAATAACCATTATCACGACTGGCAATCAGCCTCGTCTAGAACGATCGGCCGTTGCGCGCTACTTGCGGATTCCTATCTACTCTTCCGCCCTTTGAAGTTTCTACCTCGTGGGGAATTCTTTTAAAAAAATAAAAATAAGAAATTGTCCGCTCGGAGGCTTTGGATCACTCAAAGAAGCGCTGACGTCGCTCTTCCAAATTGATGTGAAATCGGATTTCAGCCTCTCCCTTCTCTGCTTTTTCTTCTCCCCTCGACAGAGCTGGCGCCCCACCCTGCCCGATCCCAGGCTTTGGCGAGGCGTCTCTGTGGCCGGGCCCGAGGGACCAGGCGCCCCGATGGCGAGGAGAAGAAGCAAGGCCGAGAATCGGTCCCCAAGGGTCGCCAGAGGACTCTCTCTCCGCTCCCTTCCATTACTTTGCACCGCGCGCCAAGCCCTCCGGATCCCCTAAAAGGCCTGGCCAGGCGACGCTGCCTCTCCCTGACCGGCGGTCACCTTCACCTCCAAGAAAGTGGGAATCTCCGACGACGCGCGTGTCTATGGATTGCTCAGGCTCCCCCTGGAACGGGTGGGACCGGGAGCGCAACCGCATTGAAGTAAAAACTGAGTTGTTTGTTTTTTCCCTTCTCCCGCGCTATCTAGGCGAGGGAAGTCTTGGTGTAAGGACTACTGGAACATCCTGGTTTGAGGAAGGAAAAGCGCGACTGATCTTTCACCGTGGAACCCCCTCTCCCCGCAAAGCCATACACAGTCCCGCACGTTTGGGTCCAGAAATACTTCTCATTTATTGGCTGTTGTTTTGAGACGGGATTACTGGGACATCATTTTACTCCTCTTTGCTCCAACCCCATGTCACATCCACATGTAAAGCAGTCTTATAACACTTTAACACTTTAATTGTAGTTCTTAACAGGCTATGGTCCTCAGGATTCTTTGGGGGAAGCCATCATTGTTTAAAGTGCGCCAAACATATGATGAGCGTGTGACCCTAGTCTGTTCCGTACATTTCCCATTCGATATGTCCTGCCCCCTCCCCCTGCTGATGTCAGGCAGCATCTGTGGAACTCTCTGCCTCATTGACATCTGCTGCCCTACAATCCTAACCCCTATTTTGCCTTCTACTGAAGACCGGAGCTGAAACTGTAGATTTCTGCCCCCACCCCATCCCGCAGCCCCCAGACTTTATCTCTCAGAGCCCACAATACATGAAAATGTTGACATCTGTTTATTCCCACCTTTTGGCAGGGGCGTACGAAGGAGGGGGCAGGGGGCGGTCTGCCCTGGGTGCCACCCTGATGGGGGTGACAAGATGGTATTGTGCCTCCCCCGAGCTGTAGAGCGGCCGAGGGCACACACACAGCATGCATATGGGCTTCTGCGAACGCGCTGTCACTGGCCTATCTATTCTGAATGTACTGGTATTCTGAATGTTTTTAAGTGATGCCAATAAAGGTTACTTGACTTAACTTGACATGCACAGTCTGTATGGGCACCGCACAGTTGCTGCCAGGTGGTTAGCCCTGCCCCTCGGCGCCTTGCCTTTTGGTATACTTTTTAATAGGAGAGGTAGTGGGTAATATACTACTCTACCAGGGATTGTCTCCAGATAGTGTTGGATCACAGTCTCATTGTCCCTGATATCATGGGTGTAGTAGACAGTAGTGTTGGGGGGGGAACACGGACGACTTGGTTAGGGTGGGGTAGGACTTTTGTTGGGGGGACAGAAATAACATAATTGGTCAGTTAAGTATTTCTATTGTTTTACAAGTGGGGCAGCTGCCCCTTCCCTCCCCCCTCCGGCCATGCCCCTGCCTCAGTGCTTTTTTTCCTAAAAAATGTTTAGGCTTACTCTCATTTCCCTACTCATATTGAAATACTGCTCCTCAATGAGGCCAAACTTAGATTCACAAAACGTTTAGGGGTATGCGTACCCCTGTGTCCCCCCCCAGAAAAAAGCACTGCCCTCCCTGACATTGTTATCACTATTATTATCTGGCCCTTCACCCTAGATTCCCAGGGCAGGTTACAACAATTAGAGCACCATGTTCAAAACAGTTTTAAACAACTTGCAACCACAGAAATGAGGCGAGTCCTTAAAATATGCAACTCTTTTGTCAAAAGCCAGGATAAAAGGGTGCATCTTTAGCTGTGCTGGCAAAAGCTGGTGGAAGTTATATTACTCCAGCTACAGCAAGCGCCCTGTTGCGGAGGGTTGCCAACCTCTCTTTCCCTCACAAAGCAACAATTCCTATACTTCCCTGTGAAGAAGGACTGACAGTTAAACCACTGAGAAGAATCATAGCTCTGTGAGGGGAATAAAAGGTAAAGGTAAAGGGACCTCTGACCATTAGGTCCAGTTGCAGACAACTCTGGGGTTGTGGCGCTCATCTCGCTTTATTGGACGAGGGAGCCGGCGTGCAGCTTCTGGGTCATGTGGCCAGCATGACTAAGCTGCTTCTGGCGAACCAGAGCAGTGCACGGAAACGCCGTTTATCTTCCCGCTGGAGCGGTACCTATTTATCTACTTGCACTTTGATGTCCCTTTGAACTGCTAGGTGGGCAAGAGCAGGGACTGAGCAAGGGGAGCTCACCCTGTCGCGGAGTTTCGAACCGCTGACCTTCTGATCGGCAAGTCCTAGGCTCTGTGGTTTAACCCACAGCGAATAGGGCCCTACTAACAACTCTCAGCACCCTGAACATTTTGCAGCTCCCAGGATGCATTGGGGGAAGCCATGACTGTTGAAACTGACATGATACTACTTTAAATGTGCAGTGCAGATGGAGACTCAGTCTTGCATTAGGGAATGTTTCTCTGCTTGGTTCACATCCACACCATACATTGATGTGTGTAGCCGGGGGGGGGGCGGCAGGGAGGGGCAGCTGCTCCCCCTAAATCAATAAAAATTAATAAAAATACATAGCTAAGAGGTCTCCCCCAAAAAAGGCCTTGCCCCCCTAAGAAAAATCCTGGCTACACCCATGCATAGATTTAAAGGACTCATTCACCACTTTAACTGTCACAAAGTACCCTGGGACTTGTAGTTCGTTCATGGTGAAGGAAATTATAGCTTTGTGAGGTCAGCACCCTGGGGTGCTGGGAAGCCACGACTCACAGAGTGGTGCAAGAGTCCTTGAAATGTCTTGCACAGGTACATAGCAAGTTTTCTCTCCCCTCTAACTTCTGCTTGGCATTTTGTGTCAGTTGAGCACATGCAGTTCCCATGGGGTTATTTAAATCCCTCCCTCTTTAGCATCCTGCAAAATCTTTGTTCTGTAAAACTTGGACTTCCTCCAAACCTCCTATTATTCCAGGGGCATGGCACCATTTGCCAGGGGAGGTGCATGTGCATGCGCCCCAGGTGGGGGCAGAGTGTGCTCGTCCAGCCCTTGCCCCAGGTGTCACCACCGGTGGGTGCTTGAGCACTGGGTGGGGCAAGCAGGGCACATGATGGGGATCTCTGCGGTGTGCACGCGTGCCTGGTTGACACCCCCTCCGATTGTGTGCCCGGGGCAATGGCCCCCCAGCCCCCCAATGCTACACCACCGTGTTATTCCCCTTTTCTGCATGAGTGGAGCTTTTTGGTTATGTAAGGACTAGCACATAGAGAATCAAGATCATATCAGTGTATATATAATATGTGAGCCTTACCTGCAACAAAATGTTACAGCATGGTTCCAGCTGCTTCATTCCACTATCACCACCCTAGTTTTCACACAGTACTCAATTAGCATTTAGTTATGTCCTCATAAACGTTGTTTTGACATTTGAGCTTCCCTTATAATTTTCTTCGCTTGTGGACGACTTTAAATCTGCCACTACCCCTTTCCCCCACCATTGATTTTCTCTCTCTTTCTCTCTCTCCCATCAAGGTTCATCATTGGCACATCTGAAGCGTGACCAATCTTGTCACCCTCAGTCGGACCCTAATTTATGAAGTGGGCTGGTGGGGATGAGCTTGTGTCTTTAAGAAGTTAGCATTTCAGAAAGTTCCCCCCTTAAGAGACATCTCACCTCCTTGGGACTGAAAGGTTATCAGGAACGATAAATGGTTTCACCTTCGGCCTTTTTTTGACATTTGATGGATGAGATCAGCTTGATGGAAGCCTCTTTGCTCTAATTAGCTACACTCCACTCTAAATTGTTTTAACACCTTCCCTTTGCTCTGGATGAAGTTATGTTGGCATGCCCTAACCTGTAAATTCAGACTTGCCCCATCACCTGTAGCATCAGTTGACATATGATTTTCTTTTGCTCTCTGATTGATGGATAGTCCTCATGATACCAAGGCTTTGGGATAATGCTATGTTCATTATAAACCATCCCCATGACATTGGACACATTGGAACCATGCATTTAAAGCACCAAGATACCACTGTAAACAGACATGGCTTCTCCCAAAGAATTATGGGAGCTGTAGTTTGCTAAGGATGCTGAGAGTTGCTAAGAGACCCCGCTATTCTCAGGGAATTCTGGGAAGTACTTTCCATCCAGGCCTCACATAAGCATGGAGCTGAATTATGTGAATTCCTGAGATAGTAAAAAGAAAAACAAAGGATTGTAGAGTTTAAGATTACAGGTGCAATTCACATTTTTATTTTTATTTTTGGAATGCTCCCCATGTCTTCATTGTTTTTATTAAAAATTGTTTTCATTGTTGGTCTTTGTTACTGTTAAATCCCTTTGAGCTGTTTCACAATATGTGGTTTATAAACTGAGTCAACAAATTAATAATCAATCAATCAATCAATTGAAAAATCAGTTTTTCAGCAAGTATAGAGTCACAGAACATAGAGTTTTAGAGTTAGAAGGGGTCCCAAGGGTTATCTAGTCCAACCCCATGGAAAGCAGGAATTCTCAGCTAAAGCACCTGTGACCAGATGGCCATCCAGCCTCTGCTTAAAAACCTCCAAGGAAGGAGAGTCCACCACATTCGGAGGGAGTCTGTTCCACTGCCAAACAGCTCTTACAGTCAGAATGTTCTTCCTGATATTTAGTCAGAATCTCCTCTTTTGTAACTTGAAGCTATTGATTTGGGTGCTACAGAGCAGGAGAAAACAAGCACGCTCCATCTTCCATGACACAGGCCTCCTTAAGGTAGCTGAAGATAGCTATCATGTCTCCTCTCAGTCTCCTTTTCTCCAGGCTAAATATACCCAGCTCCTTCAACTGTTCCTCATAAGGCTTGGTTTCCAGACCCTGGATCGTCTTGGTCGCCTTCCTGTGCACAAATTGTAACTTGTCAATGTGCTTCTTAAACTGTGGTGTTTAGAATTGGACACAGTACTCCAGGATAGTTTTCTACAGTTTCCCAAGCAAAAACACTAGCATAGCAAGCTAGTGCAAAACCATTCTCTCAGATACTATAGAATTTTTAAATTTAATTGCAGGGAGTTGTTTGTGTGTTAATATGTCTTCCAAAACTGTGACACCCCCATTGCAATTTGAAGTGGTACAATCCATGCTGTCCCCGCTGAACTCTGCCACCCTGGATTCTACCACTTCTCTCTTTCTGGCATGATTTATTGGTGTGTGTGGGGGTGTGGGTGGGGGGGTGATCTTATTTTTGTACCCAGCACACAATTTATTATTATTATTTTTTTACTGAGCATCGTCTGTTTGGAAGAAAAAAATCTGGCCCATCTCCCAGGTGGAATGTGTCTTTCTGAAATACAACCACCTCAGGAGAGAGAGAAAAAAATCTTAAATATGAATTACAATTCTTATATGAAAGACAGATGTGAACTGTTAAAAATGTTTATAATGTGGCTTAACATTAAAAAAAACACCTATTAACGAAGGGAGCTTCGCTGATGGGGATTGTTTGGCATGAGGGATTAATTACAAGGCTTTCACCTCTCGAACTGTCGTCTTAAGCCAGTCAAGACCCAAAGCAGCTAAGCAGATAGAATTTGTTTGTGTATTTTAGAATGGTATAGGAGTCCATTCAACTGGGGGGCTGTGGAGGGAGAGGCTGTTTTATCCCACTGCTTTTCAATCAAAGGCCAAACTCTTTTCCAATTTTAATCCCATGGTAAAGAAATATCATCTTAAATAAGATCATCTGTCAATAAACACAGTCAGGGTAACCACCCTGCCCCCCCCCAACATGCATTCCTTAAGAACTCTAAATTTTAAGGGACAGATTGGATGTAATATACTTTTTAAAAACATGACAAGTAACAGAACACACACACACACACAGACACACACACATTCACATATATTTTTAACACACATATAAACTTCTTTAATGGCACTTTAATCAACATACGGAAAATCTAGGTCTAAGCCCCAAGCGGCCTACAATACCAGTATTGGCAGGAGATAGCAAAGGTTATGAAAGTTATTGAATTATCATCAAAAGTGAGATAATGCTTAGTTATGAGAGAGGGAGAGCTATTCTTTTATTTATTTAAAATATTTATAGGTCCCCTTTCTGAGTGAAACTCACTCCAGGCCTTTTGAATGATATCAAATAAAAATGCAATCCAACAATAATAGTCAAATCAAATACAAAAGCTCCCGTAGAGCTCAAAACATTAATAAAAGCCAGCTGAGAGTGGGTGATAAGTCAACTAAGGCATACTCAACGTAGACCCATGGAAATCGATGGCATCAGTTCATGAGACAACCAGCCCAAAGGAACTCAATGACAGCGTAGACAGAGAGTGAGTCACTCTTTGGATAGGCCGGTAAAAAAATTATGTGGGCCTTCAAAATCTTCCTGGAGACCTTGAAGTATAGTAAGAACATAAAGAGAGCTTGCTGAATCATGCCAATGGCCCATCTATTCCTACATACAGTGGTACCTCGGGTTACAGACGCTTCAGGTTACAGACTCCACTAACCCAGAAATAGTATCTCGGGTTAAGAACTTTGCTTCAGGATGAGAACAGAAATCGTACAGTGGTGGAGCTAATGGAGCCATTAGCTAAAGTGGTACCTCAACTTAAGAACAGTTTCAGGTTAAGAACGGACCTCTGGAACGAATTAAGTTCTTAACCCGAGGTACACTGTAATGTTATCATAGTGGTCAGCTGGAGGTTATTATGGGATGCCTGCAAGAAGGAAACCCCTCCTGTGGATACCAGCAACTGTGCAGGCAGAGCACCTGTTATGTACTGAGCTGAATCCTAGAACAATAGGATCCAGAATGCAGCAGTCTGATTGGTCCGCAGGAGCCACCCAATCCAGCTCCAGGTGGGAGTGAATCAGTGACCTGATTGGCCTGCAGGAGCAGCCAATCAGGCTTCTGGAGGAAGTGAATACACAACCTGACTGGCCTATAGGAGCAGCTTGGAATTAGCCAATCATGTGGGGCCCATTGTGTAAATAGTGTAGATATAGCAGAAGTTTTGGGGAAGGTTTCATTCATTGCTACTATGAGCTGAATAAACAGCATGAAGTTCACATGCCGACTCGGGAGTATATTTCAGCAACAGAGCTGTTTTTCAGCCAGAACTTGCCAGAACTCAGTTCCGGCACATCTCTGGTAGGCACCATTGCCATTATAAAAGAACAGGGAGGTGTTCATGTTGAGTTCCAGCACTCTCCTTCTAGAAAAATAGCACTGCAGAGCATAACTATTCTGGCTAGGAGCCATTTATAGTCCTCTCCTGCAGTAGCTTTATGGAGGTCTGAAGGTGGTGCTGAATGGTTACCATCAGGAGCTGGAATAGGTGAAGAAAGATCTCTCTCTTTTAGAACATTTTATTGGTTTTAGAGTAAAATGACATAGATAAAACTCAACAAAACTGTAGAGTGTTACATGCATACACCAGTTACATATAATAAAGTAAAGTGAGCAGGGACACTGTCAAATAACTTAATTGTTGAATGCATCACCAAGTCTTCAGCTATCTAGAACATAGCCTCTCCAGAAGTAAATGGCTGGAGGTCTAACATCAATGACATTTCTATTTACATAACTGATATATGGGGATCATAGCTTGTCAAAACGATCTTGCTTAGTTTGGCCGCTATTGCATTAGATGCTTGGAAAGGGCCAGATCCCAAACTCTCCCTTGCCATCCTGTCAGAGATGGACCTTTGGGGCTTTCCAATCAGTGATCTCTAAATAAACCACAGCAAACAGTGTGGTAGTTATATTCTAACCTATAAAGTGAAGGTCTTGCAACAGATGAGCAAGAGCAGGGTTTGGGTCCAATAATTGACCAGTAATGTTAGAAGCGGGACGCGGGTGGCACTGTGGGTTAAACCACAGAGCCCAGTGCTTGCCGATCAGAAGGTTGGCGGTTTGAATCCCTGCGATGGGGTGAGCTCCCGTTGCTCAGTCCCTGCTCCTGCCAACCTAGCAGTTCGAAAGCACGTCAAAGTGCAAGAAGATAAATAGGTACTTTTCCAACGGGAAGGTAAACGGCGTTTTCGTGCACTGCTCTGGTTCGCCAGAAGTGGCTTACTCATGCTGGCCACATGACTCGGAAGCTGTACGCCGGCTCCCTTGGCCAGTAACGCGAGTTGAGCGCTGCAACCCCAGAATCAGCCACGACTGGACCTAATGGTCAGGGGTCCCTTTATATTTTAATGTTAGAAGCAACGTCAATAGCATTTTGCCAAAACCTTGAAAGCTTGTCACACTACCACCATAAATATATGAGGGTCTCTCTCTTTTTGCAGACCCAACAGCATTGGGATTAACTAACAAAGGTTATGCAAGAGAGGGAGTCAGGATAGTACAAATGTTGAACCACAGATTGCAGTTTGAAGCCAGTGGATGCATGAAAACTGACTCTTTTTTTAGAAATAAAACATTGTCAAGGGCCATAAGTTTATTTAAAACGTTACTTAAAGAACTTTCTTCAAAACAAAACAAAAAACTCCCATCAAAGGTATATCAAAATAATTGCATAGGCTCAGCAACTTACAAAATATGAAATAATTCCAACAGACCTATAAGCAAAGTTCTTTCCTTACAGCATCCATTTTGCCTGGGGCTGTTTTCCTGGAGCGCTTCATTTACATCCTCACTCTCACAGAGTCTGGAAAAAAGGAACTAACCATAATCCTCCCAAGATGGTGAATTTGTAATTCAATATATCCCATGTGATCTAAGGTTAAACACTCTTGAGTTAGTGAGCAGAAAACAACTATAGTTCATTATCAACTCAGTTAAAACTCAGAATCCCTTAGAATACTGTCATAGAACTTTCCAATGTTAAACCTTTTAATCAATACACATAGCCATTCCCAGTACAGTGTGAATTAAACCAATAATACTAAACAACCACAATTAGACTGTTACAGATAGGTAGCCGTGTTGGTCTGCCATAGCCAAAATAAAAAAATTCCTTCCAGTAGCACCTTAAAGACCAACTAAGTTAGTTCTTGGTATGAGCTTTCATGTGCATGCGTGTGTATCTGAAGAAGTGTGCATGCACATGAAAGCTCATACCAAGAACTAACTTAGTTGGTCTTTAAGCTGCTACTGGAAGGAATTTTTTTAATTAGACTGTTGTGAGGATTAAATGGGGAAGGGATGTTCCTTGTTGCTCCTTGGAAAAAATGTGAGAAATGAATGTAATACATAAATAATCCTACATTCTAGCCAACAGTGGAGAACCTTAAATCTGGGGAGGGGGGGTCAAATGTGGCCCTCAGAACTCTCCTGAAGCCACACCCCTTTCTCAGGCCACATTCTTCACTGGTCCTGCTTCACACCCTCCTTGAGTGTTTTTGCCTGGCTGCCTCTTCCTTGCCTGGATGGAGGACAAAGAGGGGCATTAGGATGTGAGTAGAAACCACCCTCCTGGTTGGCCCACTTGTTGACCCACCCACTTTTGTCTCTGGCTCCGCCCACTACTTATATGTGGCCCCTGGAAAGTTTTATAGAAGAACCCTGTGTAAGAGGCAGGGAAGGGGAAAGAATCCCAGGGTGGGAAGCTGGGGAAAGAAAAAGAAGCTCCCAGGTAGAGATGGGGATGGGGCCCACCCCATTTTGTGAGAGATAATGGTCAAGATCTAACCCTGATACAGGTCTTTGTATTTTATTTTATCCCCCTCTTCTCTCTTCCCTTCTTTTTTCTCTTTTTGTTTTTTCCCCTCTCTTTTTTTGATCTGTTTTCTTTTTTCTTTAGGTTGGTTTGGTTTTTATTGAAGTGTCTTCGGACAGCGCTGGCCCCCGGCCAATAGATGTGAGATGGGCGCACAAACCCCAGAGTCTGTCAAGACTGGCCCGTTCGGGCAGGGGTACCTTTACCTTTACCTTTATGCTAAAAATTTGGGACGCGGGTGGCGCTGTGGGTTAAACCACAGAGCCTAGGACTTGCTGATCAGAAGGTCAGTGGTTCGAATCCCCCTGACGGGGTGAGCTCCCGTTGCTCGGTCCCTGCTCCTGCCAACCTAGCAGTTCAAAAGAACGCCAAAGTGCAAGTAGATAAATAGATACCGCTCCAGCGGGAAAGTTAACGGCGTTTCCGTGCGTTGCTCTGGTTCGCCAGAAGCGGCTTAGTTATGCTGGCCACATGACCCAGAAGCTGTACGTCGGCTCCCTCAGCCAGTAAAGCAAGATGAGCGCCACAACCTAGAGTCGGCCACGACTGGACCTAATGGTCAGGGGTCCCTTAACCTTTACCTTTATGCTGAAAATATGAGGGGGGGGGGAGCGGAGCGACTTTCCTAGAAGAGAATGTGGCCCTTGGAGTGAAAAACTCCCCACTGCTATGCTCAGCTGGTATGTAATGGCAACTCCCTAGCACAGGCTTCCTCAACCTCGGCCCTCCAGAAGTTTTTGGCCTACAACTCCCATGATCCCTAGCTAGCAGGACCAGTGGTCAGGGATGATGGGAACTGTAGTCACGAAACAACTGTAGGGCCGAGGTTGAGGAAGCCTGCTGTAGCAGCTCCTCTTTTCTGCAGGCCACAGCCCTCACTGGCCTGGCCTTGCCCCCTCCTTTAGCATTTTTGCCTGGTTGGAGGACAGAGAAGGGTATATGTGAGTATGTGTAGAAACTATCCTAACATACAAAGATTAAATGCATATTCATTGCTCCTCCCGCTATTGCCCCTGGCATGTGGCCCCTGTAAGGCTGCCCAGAAGGGAATGTGGCCCTGGGGTTGAATTCTACCCTGCATTCTCAAAGCACTCCAAAGCGGCACTGGTTTATGCAGAATTTTGCATTTCTGGGTCTCCCTTGCCCCTCCCCACCCAAGCAAGTCTCTGCTTCCAACAGGTAGACCAGGAAGAATACTATATATTTCCCCCCCTCAAATAACTGCCAACCTAAGGATCAACTTTGCTAGTTGAGGTTGAAGTTCCAGGGGATTTATTATTATTTTTAGTGCAGAAGGATCATGACAAACAAAGCTGCAAATGTGAAATAAATCCACCAGTTTTGTAAAATGTGGCTTGCTTCACACTTCGGTCAGTGGTTCAATTTCCTTTTGACTTAGAACCAAATCTATCAAAATTCAGCAGAGAAAGATGGGAACGGTGATGGTGTAAGTAAGTCATCAGCTGAAACGGGCGGTTTTTCAAATGCCATTTATGAAAATATTATTTAAAAAAAACTTTTATTATAACTAAATGCATTTGTTTAATTGTGATCTGAAACTACAAGGCAACTGGAACACAATCCACTGAGAGATTCTGGGCCCATTCAGACGACCTGTTTCTGGAGCCTTCATCTAGGGTTCCTTCTACAAAGCTTATGGGGATGTTAGAATATATTCTGTCCTTTTTGAGCATTTATTCTGATTCATTTGCAGGGTTTTTAGATTATTTATTTATGCTAATATTTCTATACCACGAATTCACCTCTCTCTCTCTCTCTCTCTCTCTCTCTCCCTCTCTCTCTCTCTCTGTGTGTGTGGTTTACAACCGTTGCACATGAACACCATGCAATAAAAACCATTAAACAAGTTAAAATTAGAAACCAGGTAATTATTGATGAAATACGTATTCTCCATTGCCTGCATTAGCCTGACAGACTAGAAAGGTTTCCAGTAGGTGTTAAAAAGTTGGCACAGAAGGCACCTGCTGAATTTCTGTTGGCAGAGCCCTCCACAGGACTAAGCTGATGACACTAAAGACTCTGTTTTGTGCTGATGTCAAATAAGCCCCACCAACAGCAGTCCTTCAGCGATTGAGCTGGGACATAAGGGTTTGGGTGGTCCCTGGCGTTCAGGGCATTGTAAATTAATGGAAGGCCCTTGAACCTGGCTCAGGAGTCGATGGGCAGTCAGGGCAGCTGTTTTCATGATGGTGTCCCATGTTCTCGGCCATATGCCCCCTCCAGCAGCCTGACTGCCGCCTTCTACACCAGCTGGAGCTTCCACACGAGGCCCAAGGGCAGCTCCACATAGAGCCCATTGCAGTAATCCAGCCTCAAGGTTACCAACTCATGGACTGCAATGGTCAGGTTATTCGTGTCCAGGAATGGACGTAGCAGGCAAACCACCCAAACTTGATCAAAGGCACTCCTAGCCACAGAGGAGGACAATAGGGAGGGCAAATGATAACACACATTCATCCTGCATTCATCTCGATTTGCTTGCAGTAGATTGACATGTCTTACCATTCATCATTTGTCAGCTCACACTTTCCAATGCATTTCTCCATGACTTTCCAAATAGCAGAAACTCACCTACCTAATCCACACATTCCCCAAAAATGCAAGAAAATGAAACACTGCTGTCCTCCAGAGTTCACACTTCTCTGAACATAGTACTAAAGCCAAGTAATTTGTAACAGAATGCACTGACTAGGGTAAAATGTACACAGAAAGGCATACAGTGGTACCTCGGGTTACAGACGCTTCAGGTTACAGACTCCGCTAACCCAGAAATAGTACCTTGGATTAAGAACTTTGCTTCAGGTGGAGAACAGACATTGCGCAGTGGTAGCATGGCAGCAGCGGGAAGCCCCATTAGCTAAAGTGGTATGCGGGTGGCGCTGTGGGTTAAACCACAGAGCCTAGGACTTACTGATCAGAAGGTCGGCAGTTCGAATCCCCACGACGGGGTGAGCTCCTGTTGCTCGGTCCCTGCTCCTGCCAACCTAGCAGTTCAAAAGCATGTCAGAGTGCAAGTAGATAAATAGGTACCGATCCGGCGGGAAGGTAAACGGCATTTCCATGTGCTGCTCTGGTTCGCCAGAAGCGGCTTAGTCATGCTGGCCACATGACCCGGAAGCTGTACGCCGGCTCCCTTGGCCAATAAAGCGAGATGAACACCGCAACCCCAAAGTTGGCCACGACTGGACTTAATGGTGAGGGGTCCCTTTACCTTTACCTTTTACCTTAGGTTAAGAACAGTTTCAGATTAAGAACAGACCTCTGGAATGAATTAAATTCTTAACCCGAGGTACCACTGTATATCAGTGAAAATAACAGACCCAATAGCATTCTTTTAGCAGAAAATTGCTCTGCAGGAATGTGTATTTTTAAAAGGAAGATTGTGTGCAAATTAGGATAAATTAGCATCATATGAGCCAACTCGGGGCTGAGGTCCCTTTGCCCCCCCTAAAATATTTGAGGGGGCCAGTCCGTCCAAAAAAGTTGGTGGGCATTACCATTCAAATGATGTGTGTGTGCTGTGTCTTGTGATCAATTATGTGGGCAGGGGCATCGTTGCAGCCAGGATTAAATTTTTTTAGGGGCAGGATTTTGTTAGAGGGGGCAAGCCATTTGTTATGGGGGGCAGAACCAATGTGATTGATCAGTTAGCTGAATATTTCTATTGTTTTACTTGATCTGGGGCTGCAGTTGCCCCCCTGCCCCCTTGGCTACGCCCAAGGGCAGGACCTACAAGCCCCACATATTCAAGTTGGCACCCCTGATTAGCGTTAAAATGGTAACGAGTTTTCACGAGGACTTTTTCTTTTAAAAATTGCAAACTGATGTGAAAATGTGGAAGCCTGAAGAGTGGAAAAATGAGAAACCGAGAGAACCCAAAACTGACAGATCCCCACATCCGTAACTTAAGCTCATTCTTTCTAGTTCTGCCTCCTGGGCCAACAGAGAACATGCATTTTCCCTCTTTGATGTGACAGCCCATCAGTTTTTTGAAGAGTCCTGTCATGTTTCCCCTCAGTCTCATCTTCTTTCCTGCCTCTCCCACAATCCTGAGAAGCACCACTGTTTTTCTTTGTAATCAAGCATTGTCCCCCCAAGTTCTTGGGCTGATTGTGTTCTCAGATCAGAGCACCGTATATTAAAAATGAAGAAGAAAGGAATGTTTTGGAATCTTTTGTCACTTCCAGGCAAGCGATTCACCGGGCATTCATTCTGATTTCTTTGCAGGGAGGTTAGATAACATTGAGTCAAATCAAGTCTTATCATTCACCTTTCTGGTTTATTTGCCTGTCACTTATTGCAAAGGGGGGGGGGCAATCTTTTGGGGACCCAGGTCTGTTGTACAGGACCTCCCAATCAACTGTAACTGTGCAACCTGGATTTCTCTGGCATGTTACTAAATCCCACCTGAAAGCAGAGACAATCTGGAGCTGCTCTTTAAAAACATAGAGCAGGAGAGAGGAATCTCAGGTGCAGGGGCTGAATGCTGGCTGGCCCTTGAGAGTCTTCTCAGCCACACTCCTTGTGGTCTTGCTTTGCATCCTCCTTGAGTGTTTTTGCCTGGCTGGGTTGTGTCCTTGGACTCCAGGAATGCATGGAAGATAAAGAGGAATGTGTGGGGTAATTTGATTTTTAGGGGGGGGGGATTCGAGAATGAGTTATTAAGAGTGAATGGCCTTTTAGGCTTCCTCCATGTGACTAGGAGTTCACTTTTTTAATAATAATAATAATAATAATAATAATAATAATAATAATAATAATATTATTTTATTTATATCCTGCCCTCCCCAGTTGAAGCTGGGCTCAGAGCGGCTAACAACAATAAAAGTAACACAACATTCTAAAATCAATTCATTTAAAAATCAATTCAAAATCAAATTGATGGCAACCATTGGGCTAGAGTTCTGTGAGGATTACCAAAGGAGGGGGTCAGGCTGTGCCTTGGCCAAAGGCCTGGTGGAACAGCTCTGCCTTGCAGGCCCTGCAGAAAGATGTCTAGTCCTGCAGGGCCCTAGTCTCTTGTGACAGAGCGTTCCACCAGATCGGAGCCACAGCCAAAAAAGCCCTGGCTCTGGTTGAGGCCAGCCTAACCTCTCTGAGGCCTGGGACCTTTAGGATGTTTTTGTTTGAAGACCGTAAGTTCCTCCATGGGACATAGCAGGAGAGGTGGTCCTGTAGGTAAGAATAAGAATTTTATGTCACAGGGGGCAGGGTGGGGGGTTTAGAGATGCTTAGCTGGGGCATGGCCAAAAAAAGGTTGGGAACCACTGATCTAAACTGAGGTCAACTGCTATACTGTAGCAGCCTTGGCTGGTGCCCACTAAGATTGGGGGAGCGGAATGCAGGGAGCCCCAACAGTATGTGGGGCTCAATCCAGTGACAGGCAGAACCAACTAACTTTCATTCTGTCGCCATCCTCTGCTAGAAGTGCTGGGATGCAACTGGTTGCCCTGGGGGGCTGGTGGGTCTACATGGGAGAAGAACCTCCTAGACTGCCCTTTAACCTGTTCTGACCTTCCTCCTGGTGTTGGGACTGATTCTTGTTTTCCCTAAAAGAGGTACAATTCCCAGAACTCTTAACAAACCACAGTTCCCAGGATTCCTTGCTGGAAGTAACATGCTTTAAATGTGCATTGGATTTGCTTTAAACATACCGAGTCACATTACTCCAACCCCACCCACAATTTGTCAAGCAACTCTGCAAGCTGGTAATGAGCATGAAATTAAAGTGATACCTCGGGTTAAGTACTGGTACTTAATTCGTTCCAGAGGTCTGTTCTTAACCTGAAACTGTTCTTAACCTGAAGCACCACTTTAGCTAATGGGGCCTCCCACCGCCGCCGCACGATTTCTGTTCTCATCCTGAAGCAAAGTTCTTAACCCGAGGTACTATTCCTGGGTTAGCGGAGTCTGTAACCTGAAGCATATGTAACCTGAAGCGTATGTAAGCCAAGGTACCACTGTACTGCAGCCAACCAGAACCCTGCCCCCCCCTATATTCCACCCCTCCTCAACCAGAGTAAGCCCATCCTGTCTTCCAGGAGTGAACTCCTGCTATTAAAAGCCACGTTCATTGCTATTGCTTAAAGAAATACTGTAAACAGCCACAAAGACTCCTTCCTTGGGGACCAAATGAATCCCTGCCACTTAAGATCACATTTATTTATTTATTTATTTTAAAGGCAGACCTTGTGTCGTTTATCGCTCCCCAGAGGGACACACACACACATGCACACACACCTTCCTCAACATCGCGACTGCTAGAAGTCAACCTGGGAATAGGACTTGTGAATTGCTGGTGATTTACTCACTTTCAAATATTCTCCTTAATGGCTTTCTCCTTCGCCCCATTTTCTTGTTCTGTTTTTTAAATTATTCATATTTGTACAATCTCAGCACCCCATTAAGGCAGGGACTTACGTTTACCCAGGATGGGAATTATTGGAGACAGAGTGGAAGCAGCAATTCTTAATCATTTGCTTAATTGTTGGGAGGCGAGGGGTATGTTTGTGCTAAAGATGAACTGACGTTTTCTATCATTTCCAGACAATGTTGCCTATGCACCAGGGGCAGCTATAGGATGCCTTCCCATTCACAATTATTTATCCAGGCTCTTCCCCTGAATTTCATGCTTTCCTCTTAACTCCTTTGCTTTCTGGGTGGTCAGATAATTTTCACGGGGCCCTATTCTGCATAGAACAAGTATTGAAAGGCAGGACTTTCAAGGCATAAGTCCAGGGCCCCATTCATTTGGAGAGGACATTTGGAGAGGGGGGACCCTTTGCATTGTGAAGCAAGCTGAAGTAACCACCATCTAAAGGAGGGAAGAGGCTGAGCAACCCACGACTCCACAAATGTTAATAGATGATGGTCTCCATCCACCCTGATCATTGGTCATGCTGTCTGGGGCTGATGGGAATTGGCATTCAGGAACATTCAGGAGGGAGAAAAGTTGTTTTCTGCTGCTCCAGAGAAGCGGACACGGAGCAATGGATCCAAACTACAAGAAAGAAGATTCCACCTAAACATTAGGAAGAACTTCCTGACAGTAAGAGCTGTTTGACAGTGGAATTTGCTGCCAAGGAGTGTGGTGGAGTCTCCTTCTTTGAAGGTCTTTAAGCAGAGGCTTGACAACCATATGTCAGGAGTGCTCTGATGGTGTTTCCTGCTTGGCAGGGGGTTGGATTCGATGGCCCTTGTGGTCTCTTCCAACTCTATGATTCTATGATTCTATGAGGATATGGACAACCATGGGTTCCACAGCCACATCCTGGATCTAGGGGAAGAGGAGCAGCCAAATAGCTCTTTGCTTGTCCAGTGCAAACTTAGGCCATATTCATGCTATGCATTTAGAGCAACAGGGCACTACTTTAAACAGTCATGGCTTCACCCAAATAATTTTGGGGCCCAGATTTATTTAAGGGTGCTCAGAGTTGTCAGTGGGTCCCTATTCTGATCACAGAGCTACAATTCCCAGAGTTCCCTATGAAGAAGGATTAACTGTTAAACCACTTTGGGAATTGTAGCTCTGTGAGCACAATAAGGGGTCTCCTAACAACTTCCCATCCCAAAATGGTATCAACGAGCATTAAATGCATGATGTTAATGTCACCAAAGTTCACATTGGAAGGTAACGCTACCAGATCCACATTTTCCGAAACAATAAACAAACTGAAATGCAAGTCGTCCCTCCAAATGATACGTTGGCCACAGGTACAATCCTTGTAAGGGATTGAATAAGATTGCATATCCCTGCACTGCAGGGGGTTGGACTAAATGATCCTCAGGATCCAATCCAGCTTTATGATTCTGTGATTCTAAGGTCTCAGAATTTTGGGATGCAGTTCTCCAGCCAAGTAACAGGTACAAAAATGCATATATTTGGGTAAAGTGTGGATTAACAAATGCATATGTGAGTAAAAATAACATACATAAATGCATCATTTTCAGGGAAATGGCTTTGGGGGGGAAATGGGCATTTTAAGCAAAATGTATACTCGAAGCAATTTGTGCTAAAATACTGACAAATTTTCACGAGGATTTTAAATTAATGGTGATGAGCATCATTGTAAATTGCTACAGAAATGCAGGGAACTTGTTGGAAAAATTAGAAGCCGAGAGCGCCAGAATTGACTGGTCCATCCACTGCTACTGGAACTGAACCCTTCTGCACCCCCTTCCCCCACTAAGCCCAGTGAAGTCTCCCTTTTCTCCAATCATTTGACCCAGCTTACAGAAAATGCAGCTATTAAGACGCCAGTTTTTGCTCCCTCTCCTTCACACAGCTGTTTGTTTTCCTTGGGGGCTTGGATTAACATTGGTCTTGACTTCTCCCCTCTTATTATTCAAAGGGTGAAACAATATTTTCTTTTGCTTGGGAAAAGGACAAAGTTCAAGGAAAGCACTTGACCCTCCTCTGCTAATCTCCCCTTCCCTGGTGCTGCTTCCCCCTTCTGTGCACTTTAGCTCAGACGTTCCCAAACCCAGTGGCTGAAGCATGCCCCCCACTAACATAATTTTTTTTTGGGGGGGGATGCATCCAGAAATAATTTCAAATTTAGCGGGCAAAAGAGTAAGAATGAGCTTCCCTCTCTGAGAGAAGCCTACTGTTCTGGGGATGCCTCCCAATCTGACTCGTGCAGAGATGTAATGGGCAACCTCTTCTGAGGACTCTTCCAGATGACCTGTTTAGTGAGCATTCACTCTGATTTGTTTGCAGGGAGACTATAAGAAAAGTCTTGCAGGATCAGGCCAGTGGCCACCTAGTCCAGCATTCTGTTCTCACAGTCGTCAACCAGGTGCCCTAATGGGAAACCTTCAAGCAGGAACTGAGCACAAGAGTGCTCTCCCATCCTGTGGTTTCCAGCAACTGGTGTTCAGAAATATTGCTGCATCCAGCACTGGAGATATAACACAGCCATCAGGATTAGTAGTCATTGATAGCCTTATCCCCCATGGGGGGAGGGGACCCCTGACCATTAGGTCCAGTCGTGGCTGACTCTGGGGTTGCAGCGCTCATCTCGCTCTATAGGCCGAGGGAGCCCGCGTACAGCTTCCGGGTCATGTGGCCAGCATGACTAAGCCGCTTCTGCACGGAATCACCGTTTACCTTCCCGCCGGAGTGGTACCTATTTATCTACTTGCATTTTGACGTGCTTTTGAATTGCTAGGTGGGCAGGAGCAGGGACCAAACAATGGGAGCTCACCCCGTCAGGGGGATTCGAACTGCTGACCTTCTGATTGGTAAGCCCTAGGCTCTGTGGTTTAACCCACAGCGCCACCCGCGTCTCTTTATCCCCCCATTAAAAGGTAAAGGTAAAGGTACCCCTGCCCGAACGGGCCAGTCTTGACAGACTCTGGGGTTTGTGCGCCCATCTCACATCTATAGGCCGGGGGCCAGCGCTGTCCGGAGACACTTCCGGGTCACGTGGCCAGCATGACAAAGCTGCATCTGGCGAGCCAGCGCAGCACACGGAACGCCATTTACCTTCCTGCTGGTAAGCGGTACCTATTTATCTACTTGCACCCGGAGGTGCTTTCGAACTGCTAGGTTGGCAGGCGCTGGGACCGAGCAGCGGGAGCGCACCCCGCCGCGGGGATTCGAACCGCCGACCTTACGATCGGCAAGCCCTAGGTGCTGAGGCTTTTACCCACAGCGCCACCCGCGTCCCATATCCCCCCATTAGATGACATTAAATAACAAATGTCCGCTCTGATTTGTTCTGAGGAGATCAGGTGATGTTACATCAAGGTAAGTGTTGTCCCATAACACTTTCCTGCATTTCACTTACCACAAAAGGTCCAGTCTTTGGGGGAAGTGGGTTTGATGTGTAAGAACCCAAAACAATAATTAAACAATCTGAATTTGCCAGAATGGGATTGTGAATCCCAACCTCCAAAATAGTATGGGGGTATTTGGGATGTGAACTTATGCTCTGCTTATTAAGAGTAGCAGAATGGGTGGTTGGAGGATTATAGCTCAGGGGTAGGAACTGGCATGCAGAAGATCCCAGGTTTAATCCTTGACATCTCCAGGTAAGGCTGGGAGACATCACCTTGAGATCTGCTGCCGATCCCTGCAGATATTACTGAGTTAGACGGACCAATAACCTGACTCAGTATAAGGGATCTTTTTTGTGGGGCAGCACCATAGCTCTGTGGTATGGCATCTGCCCTCCATACAGAAGGCTCCAGGTTCAGTCCCCAGCATCTACAGGTAGGGTTGGGAAAGAAGAGCCACTATCAGTCAGCATGGACAGTGCTGAGCTAGGTGGAGCAATTGACTCAGTACCGTGGAAGAATCATAGAATCATAGAATCATAGAGTTGGAAGAGACCACAAGGGCCATCGAGTCCAACCCCCTGCCAAGCAGGAAACACCATCAGAGCACTCCTGACATATGGTTGTCAAGCCTCTGCTTAATGACCTCCAAAGTAGGAGACTCCACCACACTCCTTGGCAGCAAATTCCACTGTCGAACAGCTCTTACTGTCAGGAAGTTCTTCCTAATGTTTAGGTGGAATCTTCTTTCTTGTAGTTTGGATCCATTGCTCCGTGTCCGCTTCTCTGGAGCAGTAGAAAACAACCTTTCTCCCTCCTCTATGTGACATCCTTTTATATATTTGAACATGGCTATCATATCACCCCTTAACCTCCTCTTCTCCAGGCTAAACATGCCCAGCTCCCTTAGCCGTTCCTCATAAGGCATCGTTTCCAGGCCTTTGACCATTTTGGTTGCCCTCTTCTGGACACGTTCCAGTTTGTCAGTGTCCTTCTTGAATTGTGGTGCCCAGAACTGGACACAGTACTCCAGGTGTGGTCTGACCAGAGCAGAATACAGTGGCACTATTACTTCCCTTGATCTAGATGCTATACTCCTATTGATGCAGCCCAGAATTGCATTGGCTTTTTTAGCTGCCGCGTCACACTGTTGGCTCATGTCAAGTTTGTGGTCAACCAAGACTCCTAGATCCTTTTCACATGTACTGCTCTCAAGCCAGGTGTCACCCATCTTGTATTTGTGCCTCTCATTATTTTTGCCCAAGTGCAATACTTTACATTTCTCCCTGTTAAAATTCATCTTGTTTGTTTTTGCCCAGTTCTCTAATCTGTCAAGGTCGTTTTGAAGTGTGATCCTGTCCTCTGGGGTGTTAGCCACCCCTCCCAGTTTGGTGTCATCTGCAAATTTGATCAGGATGCCCTTGAGTCCATCATCCAAGTCGTTGATAAAGATGTTGAATAAGACCGGGCCCAAGACAGAACCCTGTGGCACCCCACTAGTCACTCTTCTCCAGGATGAAGAGGAACCTCTAGTTATGAACTTAATTCATTCTGGAGGTCTGTTCTTAACCTGAAACTGTAGTGTAGTGGTTAAGAGCGGAGACTCGTAATCTGGGGAACCGGGTTCGCGTCTCCGCTCCTCCACCTGCAGCTGCTGGGTGACCTTGGGCCAGTCACACTTCTCTGAAGTCTCTCAGCCTCACTCACCTCACAGAGTGTTTGTTGTGGGGGAGGAAGGGAGGAAGGGAAAGGAGGAATGTTAGTTGCTTTAAGACTCCTTAGGGTAGTGATAAAGCGAGATATCAAATCCAAACTCCTCCTCCTCCTCCTCCTCCTCCTCCTCCTCCTCCTCTTCTTTTTCTTCTTCTTCTTCTTCTTCTTCCTCTTAACTAGAGGCATGCTTTTGCTAATGGGGCCTCTTGCTGCCGCTGGCTCACAATTTCCGTTCTCATCCTGGGGCAAATTTCTCAACTCGAGGTAACTCTTCCAGGTTAGCAGAGTTTGTAACCTGAAGCGTTTGTAACCTGAGGTGTTTGTAACTCGAGGTACCACTGTATATGGCAGCTTCATATGTTCCTAAGAATCACAGCTGACATAGAGGTGGTCAGTGAGTGGCTGTGGGCAAGCAATTGGTGAGAGCCAGGAGCTGGGAATCAGGAACCATGTCTCCCCACCCCCACCCCAATGACATGACCCCAGAGTCCAGCAGCAGCGAAGATGGGAACTCAGATGCTACACACTTCCCTGCTAAGGAGGGAGACCTATTGCGGGGCTTTGAGTTTCCTGGCAAAGATCAGGAAACAACCAGAGCTGAAGATGAGGAAGGTGAGCCACCAGAACCACCCCCTGGATCTCTAGGGCCAAAGCCGGGACCTGCATAGGCACTTTCCTCTGAGGAACCAGATGCCTTCTTCAGGACCTCAGCAATTCAAAGATGTGCACCAGGCAGGAGGGTGGCCAATGAAGAAGTGGCCAAATTCAGGCCAGAGGGTTGCTGCTTTAAGACTCTAGAGTAATTATTATTTATTAAAGTTATTAGTCACTTTTTTGCTGCAGCAACTCAAAGCAACTCACAATATTTTAAGCAAAAAGCAAAAAGCCAACACATATATACACACACTAAAAACAACATAATTTTTTTTTTAAAAACCCTACATTAAAATATCCCACCTGCTCTAAAAGGCCATTAATTATCTATGGCCTTTTAATTAAGGCCAAAGGCATAATTAAAAAGAAAGTTTTTTTGCTTGGCCCCTGAAGATATGTAATGGTGGTGATATGTGAGCCTTCCCATGGAGAGTGTTCCACAAGCTGGAAGCCACCACTTTTCTTGTGTTACCACCCTCCAGACCTGCCATGGAGGGGGCACACAAATAATGGCCCCAGATGATGATTGCAAGGTGTTGTTTGGCTCATATGGGGAGAGGTGGTACTTGACGTATTGGGGTTCTGAACTACATAAGGCCTTATAGGTCAAAACCAGCACTTTGCATTGGGTGTGTTAGTCACAAAGGTAGTTTGAGAGCAGGGGCATAACCTTTGTGGGAGTGAGTTGCTTATTTAGAGCTCTCCGTGGTCCTGCAAGGCCTGACCTCCCTCTCTGCGGGATCCAGCACTAGACTAGGACACAGCAATCCAGGAGTCAGATCCAAAGACCAAGTCAGGTCCAAACTAGGAGGCCAGATCATGGATGAAACCACAGGTCAGAAGCCAAGATCAAGGGTGGACTGAAGCATATCAAAACAAGTTGCAAAATTAATCAAATGTTGTCAAACTTATCAAGTTGCCAAACTTATTAAACATCCAGTAGTGGGTGCGTCCAGTGGTAAAAGCAAGCAGTTTAAGCAAACCCATCCAGATGTGTTTAAATCGAAATGTTTTAACTCTCATTTTAGCTTACGTTATCTTTCTAGTGTTTTTAATGCCTCTTTTGAACTGTCATTCGTCAATAATATTAATGTTTTATTCTTCTTTGTAAACTGCTTATAGTTTTTACTAACGATCAAGCACTATATCCATTTGATAAATAAATGAAATCTTTAACTATATATATGAAGGATGATGTTGGGGGAGATCTTGGCTGACTTTCTAAGCGGACTAGTCAATAGAAAGTAGGAAGGGAGGGGAAATGTCAGGTTTGCTTTTCTTGTAAATAAATTCATCATGATGATGTTAATGCTAATCAGATCTTCTCTTAGCACCACTGGACAAAAAAATCCTATAGATCTTCCTGGTAGCTGGATCTGTTACTCATTTAGGGATGGCTTTGAAATGTTATCTTCACAGGTTGTTTTCCTGCTTCCTCTTAAAAAAGAATCTTTTTTAAAGAAAAGGAAAGGGGGGAGAGAGACCTCATCTGCTCTCCAGTCTTCCTTGATCAGTCTCCTCCATGTGCTTCACATTTAGGGAAAAAGAAACTTTTCACACATCACAAACAGTGTTCATGGGGATCCCCGGCATGGATCGTCATGGCAGTTGGACCTGTTTAAATCCTTTCCCTGTTTTAATGTGGGATCATCACAGCTCCCCCCATCACCCATTTTCTGTGTCCCATGGAAACATTTAGAATGGAAGGTGGAACCTGTGGTCCTCCATGTGTTGTTGGACTACAGCAACCAACAACTTTGACCATTAGCCTTCTGACTAGGGTTGATGTGAGTTGGAATCCAGGAATGTTGAGAGTGCCACAGGTGCCCCTTCCCTGATTGAGAACTTAAACTTACCCAATTTACCCCTCTGCCTATACAGCTCACCCCTCTGCCTGTACAGTGGTACCTCTGGTTGCGAACGGGATCCATTCCGGAGGCCCGTTTGCAACCTGAAAAGAATGCAACCCGCATCTGTGCGTGCGCGGGTTGCGGTTTGCCGCTTCTGCACATGCACGTGACGTCATTTTGCGCATCTGCGCATGCGCGAGCAGCAAAACCCGGAAGTAACCCTTTCCGATACTTCCGGGTCGCGCGGGACGCAACCTGAAAACGCTCAACCTGAAGCAAACGTAACATGAGGTATGACTGTACTGTATAGCCCAATCCTGGGTTCATTTTTTCCAGGCCGTCTCAGAGTGTGTCAGGACTTTGGGTCTTGATTTTTCTCGTTCCTGGTTTATTAGTAATTACAGTAATACCTGCACAGTAGCGCACACCCCTGTGCTTTTAGCATGTTTTAACACACTGGCACCAGGAATTCTAATGCGAACGTAAAAAGAGCCTGCAGGATGAGGCCAGTGACCCATCTAGTGCAGCATCCTGTTCTCACAGTGTCCAACCAGATGCCCCAATGGGAAGCACCTCAAGGATGACCCAAGCACAAAAGCACCCCCCCCATGGTTTCCAGCAACTGGTATTTAGACCATGGAGGCAGAGCACAACCACCATGGTCTTCTCCTCCATGAATTTGTCTGATCTTCTTTCAAAGCCAGCTAGATTGGCTTCTGCCTCCTGTCTTCTTCTATCTTCTTCTATTCCTCTTTCTTCTATCTGTCCTGAATCTTGCACAACATTTAACTTCACTGGATACCCACAATGTCCAATAAAAACACTTTTGGAAGTCAGAAGAGGGGGTGGGTTGTGTGCATGCACTTGGGATCCAGATGTTGATTTCATTCTTGTTCAACCTACAAAAACAGACACAAGGATCCTGTGGCTGACAGGCAGACAAGAATTTGCTCTAGTGAGGTTACACACACACACACACACACACACACACACACACACACACACTTAAAGAAACAAGACTTTCTCCTTTCATCTGAATGAAAATGAGCAATCTTTGGCGAAAGATTTTCAGCCCCTCCAGGGATGGGAGATGCTTGTACACATCCCCATCTGTTTCCCTTCACCTGTCCAGATGATGGTATAGAAGGGCAGCCTCCAGGCTCAGAGACTGCATTTGAAGGCTTCTGCTGCTGCTGCTGCTTCTTCTTCTTTCTTTAGCAGGAAAATGTTCAAGCAGGACTTTTGTAAGTGAATTAGGACTCTAGAGAAATTTGCAAAGAGGACATAGCAAAATGGCATAGTGGATCAAGGATAGGGTGGCATGTAATGCTCAGTCTGTTCTATCTCTCCTCTGGAGCAAGAGCTGTGATGTCATCTACCAGAGTACCAGGATAAATGGCAAAACATTATTGTGATAATGATACTTTCATTTGACTATTGCTTGCGATGATTAGCAGCGGTCGAAGAAGACTGCCTTTTGTGCTACCTTTTAAAGACCTGCTGAAAATGTTCTATCCTATTAGGCCTAAGCAGGCAATTAAGAATTCATCTTTTCACAGTGGTTAAATGATGTCTGTTTTTGACACCTTTCTGGTTTTTATTGTATGGTTTTATGTTTTTATTGGTGTAAATAACTTGGAATTTTTTTTAATGAAGCAGCAGCAGTATACAAATATCTATGAATGAATGAATGAATGAATGAATGAATGAATGAATGAATCTCATCAGGTGGAAGCTGGTTATGCCTTTCCTTTCCTCCAACGGGGTTTGGATTTCATGCTAGCAGTTTAAAATGGCGATACTTCTTGGAAAAGTGTTTTGAATTTCTAATGAAAAACTAGAGGGTACAATTCAGCAGACCAACTTTAGTTTTTTAAAAGAAAGTGATTTTTACACCAAACATATGCAGCCAGGAGCAAATATGACCAAGTTCAATGGTAATTACTTCCAGGAATCTATACATCAAGTTGTAGTTACCCTGTGTGGCTTATCAGAGATGTGAATCCAGAGTTCCCCAGCCAAATTCCAATGTGCCTGGTTAAAGGAGTCATCAGAAGGGAGAACAGGACTTATGGTCCCCATCAGTTTAGGTTTCAAGATGACTCTGCCTAATTCTCACTTTCCTAAGCAATATGCAAACCAAAACACAGCTACCCTTCAAAATTCACTATTTTCCAAATTCTGTGGTGCAGCTCTCCCATAAAACAATGTGTTCAGAATTGCATGTACAGTCATACCTCAGGTTGAATATGTTTCAGGTTGAGTGTTTTCATGTTACGCTCCGCGGCGACCCGGAAGTAACGGAGCATGTTTCTTCTGTGTTTTGCCGCTCGTGCATGCGCAGATGCTCAAAATGACATCACATGCATGTGCGGAAGCGGCGAATCATGACCCGCGCATGCGCAGACGCAGGTTGTGTTCACATCCAGAGGTACCACTGTATAAGAGGAAAGTGTGCATCAGAATGCATCAATCAGTGAAAGTCACTTGTCAAAATGCACTGCATTATGGAAAGTTCCTTGCCAAAAACTTCTATATTAGGCAAAACCTGTATACAAAAATGAGAATGTTGCACTTAAATGCTGATGGATTTTTGTGATTTAAAAAAAAATAAAATTTGTAAAGTGATGAAGAAAGGTGGAGAACCATCCTTAAAACTAGGGAATCTAGCCTGGGTAAGATTGTCTAAATAAAAATGTTTTTAGCAGGTGTTGAAAAAAGTACAGTGAAGGTGTCTGCTGGATGTCAATAGGCAGGGAGTTCCAGAGTATAGCTAAAAGTATCGATTTCTTGCAGATGCAGAACAGGTATTATGCATTAGTGCCAGTTCCACATATTGAAGTGGTTGAGTGGCATACATGGGGCAAGGCAATCTCTAAGGTAATCTGGTCCCAAGGTGTTAAGGGCTTTACATATTAATAGTAACACCTTGGTCTTGGCCCAGTAGCAAACCAGCAACAAGCACAGATTTCTGAGCACAGGTGCCCTATGCTGACAAGGCCTTGCTCCTGTCAGGATTCACGTTGCAGGATTCTGTGCTAACTGCAGCTTCTGGATAAAATGCAAGGGAAGCCTCACACAGAGTGAATGCGTTCTGTGTACTTTTGTGTCATGTGCTTTAATGTTACACAGGCAGGAATATCGGAAGAGGCCCAACAGCCAAAGGATGCTCATAAATGACCCCGGGTTAATCGCAGTCAAGGGTGGGTCTGACAGACACTGCATTAATTCAGCTGATCAGGGAGACCCCTGCTCAGTGTTTATCACAGATCAGAAACGGAACCCGCTTGACAAGATGCAATGTACCTCTTCCTTGCCAAATCCGCCCATCTGACTAACATCTGTGCACCTCTGCCAGCAAAGTTCACCTTTGCCTTTCTTGCCTTGGGCCCTGTCCCTCCTCCTCAATGGTATTTGGAGTTTAAACCCATCAGTAGAAGCCTGAGCTCCACAGTGACGTCCCTGCTTGGAGGAGCATGCTGTTACGCTTGATGCAATTCCACAAGGAGACTTCTTTTGAGTAAGGAAAAATAACAGAGCTAAGTTTATCATAGGAAATATGTGCTGGAGAAGGAAGGTCCTTGTTAGGTTGTGGGTGAACATATCAGACGACACAGCGATTCTTCAAACAGCTCTTGTTTATTCACAGGCCAGAACAGAACTGAACTGAAGGGCTCAGCCAGCCTGCTTATATAGAGCTCCACTATAATGCAACAGTAACCATTTTCTGTAACTATCCAATCACTGAACGTCACTTTCGATCCCTTATTTGCATATCTACTATCTACAGTATCCCCCTGCTGGCCCAGGGTGAGAACTTTAGTACATAACAGTCCTAGATCTGGGTGGAGATGCAAACAGCCATGCTTGCTCTTTTATATCTACAGGAGGAAGGCAAAGGAAAGATGTCTCCTTTCCCAAGGCAGGACGAAGAAGGAAGGAAAGAGGAAGGGTGGTGAGCAGCCCAAAGAGTATCAGCCTAGTATTTGAGGAAAGATCAGCACAGGCTAGGTCAGAAAGACAGTTGAGGAAGTGGCTGAGGTTCTTCTGTCTGAAGCAAGGTAAGGCAACCAACCTGGGCAGCAGCATCCATGGGTGGGGTCAGATCTGGCCTCTAGGAACTAATTGCCTGCTGCTCCTTCAAGGCCAGATCTACCACCCCTTGGCAGCCCCCTATTGCTGCAACCGCAGTGGCCTCTCAGCGAATAGGAGGAGCTGCTGGTATCCTCACACCCCCTAGGGAGGAAATGGTGGGGGCTGCCCTCTGGGGTCTCCTGAGCTCTGCACCCACCCAGAGTGACTCAGAGTACCCTCCCCACAAAAAAAGGCTTTTCATTTACACTTAAACCATTGGGTAAAGTCAGTGCTTTTTCCCAAGAAAAATAGGTGCTGGAACTCACCATGAAGTTGTTACAGTAAGCCCTGAACAGATGCACGTTTGACAATAGCCGCATTCACCACCCGCGGAGGTACTAAAAACTACAGCAAGCTGTCTTCCTAGTTTGGGGGTTGTCCCTGGCCCTGGTGCTGGTTAATGAATGTGCCCCACCTCCCCCGTTCTCTTATATTCAGGCAGACAGTTATGGCAGCTCAGAAGGGCGCTTGAGGAAACACATTTATGTGCAACGGTAGAGGCCTGGATGGAAAACTTAAAGCCTGTTGCCGCTACATGGGAGATGGATCGAAGAAAAGGAAATATGAATTGGCCCTGTCCCATAGCTTGACCAATCATGGCTTGGAGCTAGGCGGAGTCATAGATCTAAAAAATAGCGTAGACTCGCACATGCTGGGCGAGCTTCCATTTTGACTTGAAACGTTTGGGGCTTTTCAGAAGTATGTAAAGGCAAGAAGGAGGCAAGGGTGTATTGGCCTGCAATGATGCCCACCTTAGAGGTGCCGGAACTGCGCTCCAATTTGCTTTGGCTGAAAAAAGCTTTGGGTAAGGTTAATTTGATTCCCCACCCCTTGTCCCTGAAGTAGATCTTCACTCCCCTCTTGTTCCCAATGTAGAGCTTCACTCCACTGTCTCATGTGGCAGGATGTGTGCTATTTTGTGCTTCGTCTCATGTGCCAAAATGTCTTGGGCCAGCCCTGTTTTTACCCATATATACCCTCAAGTCTTCTATACAAGTCAAATAGCAACCTAGCACTTTTTCTGGAGATGTTTCCCTTGTTCCAAAGCAGGGGTGCCAACTTGAATAAAATATGGGGTGGGGGAGTAAGCCCTATCCTGGATAATCATTCACTTGATGTTGTGCCCAGACACCATTTTAATGGCAGTGCCCATCAACTTTGGGGGGCAGCCTCCTCAAATATTTTATTGGGAGGCGAAGACCCCTCAACCCCTGGGAGATGGCTCTTATGTTCCATAGACTGCCTTTCCTCTCCACCCCTATCCTCATAAGGACATAACAAGTGCCTGTTGGATCAGGCAGTGGTCATAGAATCATAGAACTGCAGAGCCAGAAGGGACACTGGTCGTCATCTAATCCCGCCCCCCTCCGGCAATGCAAGAAACTCAAATAGTCCAGCACCCTGTTTTCACAGTGGCTAACCAGATGCCCCATTGGGGAGCCCACAAGGAGGACCCAAGTTCCATTCTGAAGTTCCCAGCAACTAGTAGAAGTTCTAAAGTTACTGCTGGCAACTGTAGAGGCAGAGCATAGCTGTTGTATCTTCCATAGAGCAGCACTGTAAAAGGTCACAGACTGTCCAGCCTTCTGGTCTTCCATCGGCCAACCAGATGTCTATGGGAAACCTGCAAGCAGGGCCTGAGCATAAGAGCATTCTGCTCTCTTGTGGAATCCAACACTGGTGTCCAGAGCTGTCTTGAACACAGGTCCTGCTTGAGAACTTCCCTTTTGAGCATCTGGCTGATCACCATGAGAACAAGATGCTGGGTGTTAAGTTGTGGGTGAAGATATCAGACGACACAGCGATTCTTCAAACAGCTCTTGTTTATTCACAGGCCCAGAACAGAACTGGGCTGAAGGGTTCAGCCAGCCTGCTTATATAGAGCTCCACTACAACGCAACAGTAGCAACTTTCTGTAACTATCCAATCACTGAACGTCACTTTCAATTCCTTATTTGCATAAGTGGACCTGAGTGAAAACTATCTACAGTATCTCCCTGCTGGCCCAGGGTGAGAACTTCAGTACATACCACACGGGGCTAGATGAGTCCCGTGTTTTATCTAGCAAGGCTCTTATGTTCTCAAGTTGTTATGTATTAGAAAACATATTGAAAATACAGGCATTGTGTAAAGTTTAGGCCAAGTGGGTCAGCTGCAAATCCTCAAGAAAATACTCCTGCAAATCCCCAGGGCATTGCACCTGCCACTAAATCTAAGCCGATAATATCACTTAAACCAGAAAACTTCCAGGAGCTGAGAGCCCAGAGCACCTGTCAGAAAAGGTTCTTTAGTCCTTTTATCCTTTTCAATGGGCACAAGCATCTTGAGGAATGGGTCGCTCAACGGACACACATTAGCTTGCTTACAGCTGCCATGGGGGAACCTGGAAAAAGGAGGGTCATGGGTAACCAAGGCTGCCATCCTATGCACACAGATGCGCCCCTGGAAGAAACTCCTGCCGATTTCAATGCGGCATTCTTCTGACACAGGATGGATACGATTGCACTGACAGTCTCTGCTTTCTGGCACTCCAGTTATAAAGAGAACCCTGCTGGATCAAGCCAGTGGCCCATCTAGTTCAGCATCCTGTTCTCACGGTAGCCAACCAGATACTCCAGTTGAAAGCCTCAAAGCAGGACCTAAACACAAAAACACTTTCCCTGCTTGTGATTCCTAGCAACTGGTATTCAGCGGCATATTTCCTCCAACAGTGGAGGTGGAACATGAGCATTGTGGCTAGGAGCAGTTGATAGCTTTATCTTCCATGAATCTGTCTTATCCTCTTTTAAAGCCATCCAAGTTGGCAGCCACCATTGCCTGTTACGGGAGTGTGTTCCATAGTTTAACTATGCACTGTGTTGAAGAAGTACTTTATCCCGAATCTTCCATTATTCAGCTGCACTGGATGTCCTTGGGTTCTGGTGTAATAAGAGAGGGAGAAAAAGGTTTCTCTGTCCACTTTCTCCATTCAATGCATAATTCTATAAATGTCTGTCATGTCATTTCTTACTTGCCTTTTTTCTAAAAAGTCCCAAATGCTGCAAACTTCCCCCAAAGGGGAGCCACTCCTCTGCTTCTCTGATAATTCTGATTACCTCTTTCTGAACACTTTCCAATTCTCAGCACCAAAGCTTTATATCAAAGTTATATTAATTTATAAGATTTCTTACCCACCTTTTGCCAGAAGGTCTCTGTGTGCATTACAGCAAGAGAACATCACAGTGGAAAAGAAGTGGAAGAGTTATACCATTATAAAAAAACCAATAATGGGCGCACATGGCTGGCCATGAAAAATGCTCATGCTCTGGACGTCCACGACACCCTTTTGTTGTCCCAAGATGGATGTTTCTCCATGTACAAGAGAAAAGTAGGAGCAGATGTCCCATGTGCCAGCACGCTGGACCACAAATGGGGAGCAGGGAGATGGAGGGGGCCAAAGCCATCCTGACCACCACCACCCCACAAAAAAACCCCGCAACCCTAATCACTGTGACACATTTGCCCTTGAAAACAACAACCAAGAAACCTGTTACGGTGATGGCAGCTGGACTCAATTAGGTGGGCATGTTTGGAGTCTGGACAGTGTCATTAGGAGAACAGCAGAACTTTGCCATTAACCGTAATGAATGAATTAATGGATGACTTGTGCTCCTCAAAGGGGTGGGGTGGGGTGAGGGAAGCAGCTTAAATAAAGTTATTAACACAGCCCACCTGTGCTGGGCTCTCTAACTAGGGCTGTTTAACTAGCCCATTAAGCCTTGAAGTAAGTCATCTTGAAAGTGAATATGAGCTTTCTGAAGTAGGCCTTTAAATGGGTTCATATAATTCAATTAGAAGGCAACATTCTTGGGACGATCTGATGCTTTCATCTCCAATAATGGAGCACAGACAACTGTTGTTAATGCAGTGTGAGATCAAAATGAAGCGCTTGAAAGCCTTTATGGTCGTCGTCCGTCCCCCCCCCGCAAATAAATATACACGGATGCAATGACGGGTACCTTGATACACAAACGTCATGCAAGGTTGGCTCTTTGATGAAGGGCTGTGTACACTGTTCGTCCTAGGCCACTTTCACCCCACGCATTTAAAATGCTATTTTACCACTTTAAACCATCATGGCTTTCCCCAAAGCATTCTGGGAGCTGTAGATATGAGTGATGAGAGGTGTTCGTAGACCCTTGTTCTCCTCAAAGAGCTATGATTCACAGAGCTCCATGGGAAGAGGGCTTGACTATTACACCATGCTGGGAATTGTAGCTCTCAGCACCTTTAACAAACTACAGATCCCAGAATTATTTGGGATGATCTGTGACGGTTCAAAACGACGCCATAGTGCTTTAAATGCATGGGGTAAATGCTCAGAGCAGACCCCAATTGGAATGGATGGGCATGACAAACTTTTGAAAATTAATTTCAATGCATCTACTCTTAACTTTGGATAAAACCAGAAATTGTTATACAGACGGTTGAAATTTAGCCTGCCCCCCCTCAACCAGGTTTGGAGTGACAGTGGGCAAATCTGCTTTTTAATAAGGATTTTTTTGGTGGGCGGGGAGTAATACAGGCACATTTATTTCGTCTCAATTATTAGCAGTAGTAATTTCTTATGGCAGATCGAATGCCACATGTTCATTAAGTGGTCTCCCTCCCCCCCCACGTGCACATTTGAACTGGAGGGGAGGGGGGGGATAAAGCCCAGCGATGTCAGCTTCAAGACCTCCGAGCCACTTAATAAACGGTTAAAGCAAATTCATTAGGTCGGCAGGGACAACCCCAGATGTGAGAGGGGCTTCTTCCTCTCAATGTCACTGGGTCCTGAAAGATACAGCCTCTTTTATCACTTTACAACTTGTTAATGCCTTGCCCCAGGACCTCTTCATCTGTAGTAAACATCTTAAGAAAATATGCCTCCCTCGGGAGGAACCACTGATTTCCCCGGGGCCTCAGGCATGTAATAAGGTGGGGGGGGTTTTTTGTTTTTGTTTTAATAGCATGCAGGTGCTTTTGCAAAATTGCATTGAGGCTGGTCATAAAAGTTCCCCATAAAGAGCAGGTACCACCTTGGAAAATGTTGGTGCACCTGTCTGTGGAGGAGCTTAATTGAACTGATCTTCCTCAGAAGGAGGTTTTCTCTTACCTCCAGATTCATCCTTCACCTGAGCAGCACAAGGTAAGTCCCTCAGTCGCCCCCTCCCATTAACTCTCTAAGGACACCAACCTTGTGGGGAGGGGCAGGGGAGAGAAATGTTCGTGTTTTTTTATTGAGGGCTGAAAACAGAAAGGTTTTCCTACATATGCATTGGTCAGTTAAAAACGAAAATGGCCTTTGTAGAAGACTTTTGCTTCTAAAAATGGATGAATCAACTTGGGTTTCTCCTTTTGTTTCAGTCTTGCTCTCCACATTTGCAGACTCTCCACATTTGCATGAATTTCTCCTAATCTGCAGATTTTTGCATGCAGTTTTGACTAATATACATAATTTTGCAAGCAATTTCTCCTAATGTACCTCTTACCACTGAGATGTGTGTTTTCAGGGTCCAGCTTATTCCTGTGACTGGAATCTGCTTTAACTGGTTTTAATTCTGAATTTTAAATTGTTGTAAACAATGCCAGGAGCTGCTGTTGAAGGGCATGTAATAAACATAATAAAGATAATGATGCTTACAATTAAAAATAGAGAAACTCTCTGAACTTAGAAAACCAGTGCACCAAGAAATAATAATGAATGATATTAATAACAATGATGATAATTATTATAATAATAGCTTTTGTATCTTATTTTCACTAACATATGCATTTTAAAGCATAGCTTCCCCTAATACCCACATTTTACAGTACACACATTGGCCAGTCAGAGAATGGCATTGTGAAATTCAGAAGAGTGCAAATTCAGAAGGGTGATTGCATTTTGTAGAATCTTAAGACTGGTAGAGTTGGAGCAGACTGCAAGGATCATCTAGTCCAATACAGGAATCTTTTGCCCAGTGTGAGGCTCAAACTCATAACCTGGAGATAAGTGTCTCATGCTCTATCGGCTGAGCTTTTCCAGCATGATTTTAGTTCATTCATTGGTCTGAAAAAGTGAAAATTTAGGTAGTTTCTCATTCAATTGTGGACAAAATAACATCTCAAACCCCCACCCCCATCATTATTAACTGCTCCTGAGAAGGGAGGACTAGAACGAAAGGGGGGGGGGGAGTGACGGAGCAGATTTTGACCAAGTATCCAAATAACTTATCAGAGCATGAAATCCGTTTTGACAATGGAAGATTTTGTCTTGGAAGGTGGTGGATTGTGCTTCATTAGCAGTCTTTGAGAAGAGGCTGTGTGGGCGTTTCTGTTGGGGGACACTGCAATCGTAAGATCCCTGCACTGAGCAGGGATGACCTCTATGGTACTTGTGGGACGCGGGTGGCGCTGTGGTCTGAACCGCAGAGCCTAGGGCTTGCCAATCAGAAGGTTGGCAGTTCGAATCCCTGCAACGGGGTGAGCTCCCGTTGCTCGGTCCCTGCTTCTGCTAACTTAGCAGTCCGAAACATGTCAAAGTGCAAGTAGATAAATAGGTACCACTCCAGCGGGAAGGTAAATGGCGTTTCCGTGTGCTGCTCTGGTTTGCCAGAAGCGGCTTAGTCATGCTGGCCACATGACCCGGAAGCTGTACACCGGCTCCCTCGGCCAGTAAAGTGAGATGAGCGCCGCAACCCCAGAGTTGGTAACAACTGGACCTAATGGTCAGGGGTCCCTTTACCTTTATGGTACTTGTAGCTCAAAAGCAGAGTGCTCACTTTGCAAGCAGGAGGCCTCAGCATCTCAAGCTAGGGCTGGGAGAGACTTCCTGTCGAAGACATCAGAGAGCTGCTGCCAGTCAGTGTAGACAATACTGGGAGATTTGGACCTATGGCCTGAGACAATATAAGGAAGTGTATGTCATTTTAAGGAGAAGGAACAGAGCTCAGAGTGGTAGATCATGTGCAGATAGCCCAAGATGCGATTCAGAGCATCTCCAGCTGCCTGTCTGAAACCTGGAGAGATGCTGCAAGGCAGTGTACATGTTACTGAGCTAGATGGACCAATGGTCTGACTCAGTAGAAGGCAGCTTCTTATGCTTATTTATTTTGTTTATTTGTATACTGCCCTTCACAAAACAAAAATACAAATCACACAATAAAACAGAAACAGAAACAAAAGAAACCAGTAATTCCCCCACAACTCTAAATTATATGATGCTAAGAGTGTTTGGTGTAAACACTGTGGTGTAAACCACTGAGCCTTGGGCTTGCCGATCAGAAGGTCGGCGTTTCGAATCCCCGCGATGGGGTGAGCTCCCATTGCTCGGTCCCTGCTCCTGCCAACCTAGCAGTTTGAAAGCACGTCCAAGTGCAGGTAGATAAATAGGTACCGCTCTGGCGGGAAGGTAAACGGTGTTTTCGTGCGCTGCTCTGGTTCGCCAGAAGCAGCTTAGTCATGCTGGCCACATGACCCAGAAAAACTGTCTGCGAACAAACGTTGGCTTCCTCGGCCTGTAAAGTGAGATGAGACTGCAACCCCAGAGTCGTCCGCAACTGGACTTAACATGCAGTGGTCCCTTTAGCTTTACCTTTAAGAGTGTTTGGCAGTGGCAGTGCAATCCTTAGAATTGCATTGCATTCAGAATTCCCACTCATTGTGTTTGATGGGGCTCATTGACAAATCACTCCCTAGTCCCTGTTGTTATTAAGTCAAAGTATGTACAACTGAAGCAACTGAAGTATTCTTTCCCCTACTTGACTGCACTCCCCACCCCCACTACGCTGTTGTTTCTCAATGTCCATTTCAGATTCTAAGCCTCTTTTATCAGGGTGACCTGTTCACTCTGGCTTTTTGTAAAGCATCTTGTATGTGGTAGTAGTTGTTGTTATGTACTGAAGTTCTCACCCTGGGCCAGCAGGGGGATACTGTAGATAGTTATGCAAATGAAGGATCGAAAGTGACGTTCATTGATTGGATAGTTTGTATGCAAATGAAGGATTGAAAGTGACATTCAGTGATTGGAAAGTTTTAGAAAGTTGCTACAATAACAAGGTACTGGAGCTCTATATAAGCAGGCTGACTGAGCCCTTCAGTTCAGTTATGTTCCAGCTTACAAATAAAGAGCTGCTTTGGAAGAATCACTGTGTCGTCTGATATGTTCGCCCACAACTTAACAGCAGTAGTAATAAAAATAAAAAAATAAAAAATAAAAAAATACCTTGCCCAACTATATAAAAAGTTTGTTATATGTGATATTAGGTACAATAGTCAGTATGGATAGGCCTGCAGCTCTGAACTTCTGGCATGTTTTATCAGCAAGCCTGAAGTTCTGTAAAGGGAATAAGCATAATGGTTCCTATTGTACAGATGAAGAGACTGAGGCAGAGAGAGTTGTGCTGCCTGGGGTCACCTGGTGGATTTGCGGCAAAATGAGATTAGAATTGGGGACTTGAATCACAGAACAGCAACTGGTCTAAAGGGACAGGCAATATCCATAGAATCACATAGTATCCATAGAATATTCCATAGAACATCAATATCCATAGAATCACAGAGTTGGAAGGGACCATGGTGGTCTAATTCCCTGCAGTGCAAATTCTTTGCTCAATGTGGGGCTCGAACCCTTAACCCTGAGATTTGGAGTATCATGCTCGACTAACTGAGCTTTGCAAACAGTCCATTGAGAGTTATGTATTTTGCAGGTGGGGGGGGGTTAGGTTTTTTGATATATATTTTTTGTTTGAAACTACTCATTTTCTTATTTTTCCTCGAAAGCTTGCATATGACTCCAAGCTGATTTTGCCTAGCTTGTGCCTGTCATTCACCCACAGAGGTTTAACCTTGAATTTAAATAAGAGCTGTGCTTCTTTGGAAAGGGAAGTGGAAAAATAGGAATGTGACCAGAATAGCTAGAATTGCACAATATAACCACCCCACTATGCAGATACCCACACAAAACAGTAAGTAAGTAAGTAAGTAAGTAAGTAAGTAAGTAAGGGGTGCTGAGAGTTGTTAGGAAACCACTATTCCTCCTCCAAGAGCTACAATTCCCAGAGTTATCTGGGAAGAGGGATTGATTCTTAAACAACTCTGAGAATTGCAGCTCTGGGAGTGGGAATAGTAGTATTCTATTGTACCCTTAACAAACTGCACATCCCAACATTCCTTGAGCAAAGCAATGGTTGTTTAAAGTGGTACCATAGTGTATGGTGTGAATGTGGCAAAAGTCAGGAAACTCTCAAATACCCCTTGGCCACCTCCAAAATATGGCAGGCATGGCACAAACCCTGGACCCAACCCATGTGCATTTCACTACTATCATTTTCTATTCCCTTTTGTTATAATTTTCATTTGCAACCCCTGCCCCCGTCATTCACCGGTAGAGAATGGTGAAGGGGGAGCGAATGCTGGATAAATTATCAGCATGGTACTGGCTTAAGGTGCAAAAAATTGAAATGCAAAATGGAGACTCCACCTGCAACATAAATAATGCCATGTCAAAAGTCAAAAAATAGTCCCCCTTACAGGGAACAGCAAGATCTAATTTTTGCGATATCCAATATTTGAAAGTGGAATTAAAAATGATGTGTGTGTGTGTGTGTGTGTGTGTGTACATTTCCCATCATTAGCCAAAGAATTTCACAAATGGGACCTTTTTTCCTGTTTGCTGTCTGGGGACAAAGCCGAGTATGGGGAACGGGAAACAAGTGGCCCATGTTGTTGTTGTTGTTGTGGTTTAGTCGTTTGGTCGTGTCCGACTCTTCGTGACCCCATGAACCAGAGCACGCCAGGCACTCCTGTCTTCCACTGCCTCCCGCAGTTTGGTCAAACTCATGTTGGTAGCTTTGAGAACACTGTCCAACCATCTCATCCTCTGTCGTCCCCTTCTCCTTGTGCCCTCCATCTTTCCCAACATCTGGGTCTTTTCCAGGGAGTCTTCTCTTCTCATGAGGTGGCCAAAGTATTGGAGCCTCAGCTTCATGATCTGTCCTTCCAGTGAGCACTCAGGGCTGATTTCCTTAAGAATGGATACGTTTGATCTTCTTGCAGTGCATGGGACTTTTAAGAGTCTCCTCCAGCACCATAATTCAAAAGCATCAATTCTTCAGCGAAGTGGCCCATAGGCTTTCAATAGACCTGTCCCCAGAGGTGGCTGGTGCCCATTGGGGCTGGTAGGGCAGAAGGCAGGTGGCGCCAGAGCCAATGACAGGAAGAGCCAATTCAGTCTAGTTTTGTCCCCATCTTCCTTCCTGCAGAGTTGTACAAGGACAACCCTGAGTGTAAGGAAGATGACAGGTAGCTCTGCCACCTATGGACTGGTTGTAAGAAAGCAGGCAGGTGGGTGCTGGCTAAGCATGGACAGGTATGGGGGGAGTGCCCTATTAATTCTAATAAACTGTTTTTATTGTAGAGAAGAGGGGAGGGTGCAGGAAGAGGAGAGGGAAAGGAAGTGCTATTGCTCAGCCAAAAGTCCTTGCACTTTGTTGAATACCTCTCTTAAATTCAGAATATCCATCCCACATTATCCCCTCCATTGTACTCCCCCACCCCCATCAAAATTAATAAAATAATAATAATAATAATAATAATAATAATAATAATAATAATAATAATTTATTTATACCCCACCCTTCCCGGTTCAGAAAACCGGGCTCAGGGCAGCTAACAACAAATTTAAAACACTTACCAGTAATTGTAGAAGCAGCATAAAATACAGTATAAAAACATGAATAACAGTAAAATTCAAAGTTCAGAAATCACTTTGGGGGAAATCTATCCAATAAACATTGGATAGTCACCAGGGCTAGCTGGCTGAATTAGTCCTACTTGGGCCAGCGAGGAGGTCAGAGGAGAATTAGCTGTGGGGTCTCAGAGCGCGTAATCTTCATAAAGGGGAGGAGGAGGAGGAAAGAGAAGGGAAATAAAAGATCAGGCTGAATTCAAATTAAAGGCCAGGTGGAATAACACTGTCTTACAGGCCCAGTGGCAGGAGGTTAAATCCTGAAGGGCCCTAGTCTCATGGGACAGAGCATTCCACCAGGTCGGAGCCATCACTGAAAAGGCCCTGCCCCTGGTGGAGGATAGTCTGACTTCCTTAGGGCCCGGGACCTCTAAATTATGGTTATTCATGGACCTTAAGGTCCTCTGCGGGGCATACCTGGAGAGGCGGTCCCATAGATACGAGGGCCCTAAGGGCCCTTAGATGGAAAAGTAAGTTCTTCAGGTCCAAGTGTGATTTGTCAAGAGTGCTGAGTGGTGTTAGGAGACCCCTATTCCTCTCCAAAACGTGCAGTTCTTCCTAGGGTGCTCTGAGAATCAGTGGCGTAGCGTGGGGGGTGCAGGGGGGGCCGGCCGCACCGGGCGCAACATCTGGGGGTTAGGGTTAGGGGGCGCAAATCCACGGGTTAGGGGGCGCAAATTACTTGCCTTGCCCCAGGTGCTGACAACCCACGCTACGCCACTGGTGAGAATTATAGCTCTGGAAGAATAAGGGTCTCTAACGCCTCTCACCACCTACAACTACAGTTCCCAGGATGCTTTAGGGGAAGTTATTACTCTTTAAAGTGGTATGATGCGGCTTTAAATGTACAGTGCAGATGGGGCACAGGATTGTGTGGTTAGTCATATATTGGGTTGAGGTCCTTGATTTTCTTCTTTCATGAACTTTGCTGATCAGTGGTGGATGTAGGTGTATTTATTTATTGCCCAAAATTTATATACCACTTGTATATACTGACTGTAAAACAACAAAAACCTCAATGCAGTTTTCAAAAGGAATAAAACAATAAAGTTATCAGAAAAAATGTTCAAAAATACACATATTTGTATTGCTGTATGTATGTATGTAAACCGTGAACATTGTTTTTATGTATGAAAATGTTTTTATTTTTGTTCACATTATTCTTAAACTGCTTTGAGGTGTTTCATAGGAAGTGATTCATAAAAGGGAATGAAATGAAATTAAGTAGTACTGTTTTGTTATGTAAGATGGTTAGAGATGAAAAACACACCAGAGAAACACAGGCAAAAAATGTAACTGATAGGTACATACATCTACATGACAGCAAAAGACCTTTACTCCCCAAATGTCCAGATTATGACCATGAAGTCAATATTTATTATGATATTTAAAAAACAAGTGACAGTAAGCTGCAAGGCTTAGTGACACATGATTATAACAAAATCTATATTAATGGATAAGGCAATCAGTACATCAAGAAGAGGTGGCAAGAATACACAGAGGAATTATACCAGAAAGATATGGATGTCTCATACACCCCAGGTACAGTGGTGCCTCGCAAGACAAATGCCTCGCAAGACGAAAAACTCGCTAGACGAAAGGGTTTTTCGGTTTTGCGCTGCTTCGCTAGACGAATTTCCCTATGGGCTTGCTTCGCAAGACGAAAACGTCTTGCGCTTTTTTAAAAAAGCCACTTGAAGAGGCGCAGTTGCGACGGACCGTGCTTTGCAAGACGAAAAACATCGCAAGACGAAAAGACTCGCGGAACGAATTATTTTCGTCTTGCGAGGCACCACTGTAGTGTGGTTGCTGACCTTGAGCCAAACATCCTGGAGAGTGAAGTCAAATGGGCCTTAGAAAGCACTGCAAATAACAAGGCCAGTGGAAGTGATGGTATTCCAGCTGAACTATTTAAAATTTTAAAAGATGATGCTGTTAAGGTGCTACACTCAATATGCCAGCAAGTTTGGAAAACTCAGCAGTGGCCAGAGGATTGGAGAAGATCAGTCTATATCCCAATCCCAAAGAAGGGCAGTGCCAAAGAATGCTCCAACTACCGCACAATTGCACTCATTTCACACGCTAGCAAGGTTATGCTTAAAATTCTACAAGGAAGGCTCAAGCAGTATGTGGACCGAGAACTCCCAGAAGTGCAAGCTGGATTTCGAAGAGGCAGAGGAACCAGAGACCAAATTGCAAGTATGCGCTGGATTATGGAGAAAGCTAGAGAGTTCCAGAAAGACATCTACTTCTGCTTCATTGACTATGCAAAAGCCTTTGACTGTGTCGACCACAGCAAACTATGGCAAGTTCTTAAAGAAATGGGAGTGCCTGATCACTTCATCTGTCTCCTGAGAAATCTCTATGTGGGACAAGAAGCTACAGTTAGAACTGGATATGGAACAACTGATTGGTTCAAAATTGGGAAAGGAATACGACAAGGCTGTATATTGTCTCCCTGCTTATTTAACTTATATGCAGAATTCATCATGCGAAAGGCTGGGCTGGATGAGTCCAAAGCCGGAATTAAGATTGCCGGAAGAAATATCAACAACCTCAGATATGCAGATGACACAACTTTGATGGCAGAAAGTGAGGAGGAATTAAAGAACCTTTTATTGAGGGTGAAAGAGGAGAGCGCAAAATATGGTCTGAAGCTCAACATTAAAAAAAACGAAGATCATGGCCACTGGTCCCATCACCTCCTGGCAAATAGAAGGGGAAGAAATGGAGGCAGTAAGAGATTTTACTTTCTTGGGCTCCATGATCACTGCAGATGATGACAGCAGTCACGAAATTAAAAGACGCCTGCTTCTTGGGAGAAAAGCAATGACAAACCTAGACAGCATCTTAAAAAGTAAAGACATCACCTTGCCAACAAAGGTCCATATAGTAAAAGCTATGGTTTTCCCAGCAGTGATGTATGGAAGTGAGAGCTGGACCATAAAGAAGGCTGATCGCTGAAGAATCGATGCTTTTGAATTATGGCACTGGAGGAGACTCTTGAGAGTCCCATGGACTGCAAGAAGATCAAACCTATCCATTCTGAAGGAAATCAGCCCTGAGTGCTCACTGGAAGGACAGATCGTGAAGCTGAGGCTCCAGTACTTTGGCCACCTCATGAGAAGAGAAGACTCCCTGGAAAAGACCCTGATGTTGGGAAAGATGGAGGCCACAAGGAGAAGGGGACGACAGAGAATGAGATGGTTGGATGGTGTTCTTGAAGCTACCAGCATGAGTTTGACTAAACTGCAGGAGGCAGTGGAGGACAGAAGTGCCTGGCGTGCTCTGGTCCATGGGGTCACGAAGAGTCGGACACGACTAAACGACTAAACAACAACAACAACAAGGCAATCAGTGGCTTTTAGGCCTGTGTTGCCCTTCTACTGCCTGAGGCAGTAATGCTTCTGAACACCAGTTGCTGGAAATCACAGGAGGAAAGAGTTGCTGTTGTGCTCAGGTCCTATTTGGGGGGGGGGCTCCCTCTTGGGGCATCTGGTTAGCCACTGTGAGACAGGATGTTGGACTAGATGGGCCAATGGTCTGATCCAGCAGGGCTCTTCTTATGTTCTCAATCTCCTTCAACAAATCAGGGTGAATGCTCAGTGACCATATGTTATTGAATGCTCATCTTCATATGTTCTGGGGACAATGCCAAAATGCCACAAAATCATGTGCAAACCTTCAGGTTTTACTGGACTCTTCATCTGGTGAAGTGGTGCAGAAAGCATGGAGGTGGTGGGGCAGATTCTTGCTGGTGAAAAGTTCTGTATAGCTCAGAAGCCTGCACATTTTAAAAATATTTTTTTAAAAAAAAAAAAACAACCATTACGGTTGATCCTAATATCATTACCTGGCTATGCGTTTTGGAAATTTTCCCTTAAGGTTAGTTGAATAATTGTATAGCCCACTTTTAAAGAAAAAAACAGTATTTTTCAAAGCAGCATATAAAGCAATATAAATACAATTTAAAAGCATTATGACCCAGCATAGATGCTTTTGATCTTTTTACCTTACTATTGTTGTTTACTGAAATATGAGTCATTCCCCCCCTTCACTTTCATAGTGAGTCATACGACTGTTTATGTATCTCATCATGGACCTCAGTAGCAATTAGTTATAAGTTAATGCAAAAAGCCTATATATTTTATTTTCTCATTTGAGAATAATATTAAGTTGAAACAGCACTCTGAAATATGCTGAAGTTATTAGAACACCCCCCACTTCGACAAAGAACAGGAACTTCTGGTGGCAAATGCAATTTTCTACTATCCTCCATAGATTCTGCCTTCTCAGGGGAAGGCTTTCCATTTTTAAAAATGGGTTGTCAATTATAGAGCAATATATTAAAACCCTTTTGCCATTCATTTGAGTCATCCAGCCCATGAAGTCCCAGATTTATTGGTGGCATCCATTCATAACGGGAAAAGGAATCGCAATTCACCATTAGAAACTGAAAACAGGGAAGCAAAATGTGCTGGAGAGAAATGTTTCCAAAGGGCTGGAGCGTTTTTTTCATTCCTAAGAACCATGAGAGAGTTTGCTCATAAAACCCAACAGATCTTAACCTGGTTGTAACTGTTTCTCCACCATGATAAATGTATCTTGCTTCTCTTCCTGTGGTTTCTATTTGTTTCTATTTTTTTTAAAAAAGATGTTGGGGGTTTCTAAGTCCTCAAAACAATATCAGCCTGGAACATGTCACATTTCAGCTTAGAATCGGATGCAAAAATCTCCATATGTGATACTCAAGTTACATTAAGCACATTTCCGTCTCACCGATTTCAACAGGACAGTTAAAAATCTTGTGGGGAGTGCAATCCTGCACATGTTTACTCAAAATTAAGCCCCATTGAAATCAAGGGGCCTTACATCTGGGTGTTTGCAAGACTACAGTTTAATTCTCTCCCCAAAGTGTTCAGTTTGATTGAAATTTGTCCATACTGTTTTTTACATAAATAGTTCATGTGATCTAAAAGGTTCTTTTGAAAGTATCTTGTTCTGTTGGTCCAAAGTGATCCCTTTTTATGATTTCCAAGCAAAAGCTCACGTGAAATAATAATAAAAGATCCCATTCATTCAGTAGCTTGCTGATGATCCACTAGATTTTTTTAAAATCTAGATTGGACATTTTAATGCTTTAATGGGATTGTTGGCGTATTTTAAGTATGGATGTTTGTATTTTAATTCCTGCATATTGGGTTTTTATATTTTCTAAATTGTTTTGAAGCCTATTTTTGCATTAGGTAAATAATAAACAAATAAGCAAATAAAATAAATGTCTTATTTTAGTGCTTTGATATTTTGTCAGTTAGTTGTGCCACAAGGCCCATTGCTGGCTAGCTGATGGCAAATCTATTTTTTGAATCAAATACACCAGTAATTTTGAGGTCCTTCTTTCCAACCCACTCCAAATTATCTCTTCTACCAACAACAACAATTTATACCCTGTCCTTCCTTCCAAAAGAGCCCAGGGTTTAAAGGTTGGACTAAAAACTGATCACCCACATAGTATGATTTGTTTGTTTGCTTGTGTATGTGAAAATATAGGCCTTATACTGCGTCAAGCCACTGGTGCATCTGACTCAGTGTTGTCTACACTGACTGGCAGCAGCTCTCCAGGGTTTAAGGCAGAGGGGTCTCCCCCAGTCCTACCTAGAGATGCTGAGAGCCGAACCTCCCACCTTCTGCATGCAAGGCTGATGCTCTACAGCTGAGCTTCAGCTTCCCCCTAACTTAGATTTTCCTCCAGGAAGTTCACAGTGACACACACAGTTCTTCTCCACAACCCTGTGGAGAAGAACAAGAATAAGAGTGAGACAGAGACTGTAATGAAGTCATCCCATGAGTTTCATGTCTGTGTGGGGATCTGAACCCAGTCTGTGCCACTCTTAATCCAACCCTTTAAGCACTGCCCTGATGGGGAGAAGGTAACCCCTCCACCCAATCTGGGGGTGGGGGGAACTTCTCAAGATCTCATGCAGGGAAGAAAGTGCATTCATTTCAGCCCTGCCCTAAAAGTAGAGCACTGGTCACCGTATTCTGGTTGTTTTCAATGAATGAATAAACACGAATGGCAACAAAGCAAAAATCATGAAAGCCATGATTCAGAATCGTCTGTTCTCTTTTACTTCAATTTTTGAAAATGTAGCAACAACAAACTCAATGCACATGCACTTTATTTATTTATGTTTCAGATGGAATAATAATAATAATAATAATAATAATAATAATAATAATATTTTTAGTGCATAAAGCCTTAAATGGCGTACAAGCAGATTACCTGAAGGACAACCTTTCCCCTTCTAAAACCACATGGATCACTGCAATGGATCTGGAGAAGCACTCCTGGCTATCCCAAACCCATTTAACTCACGTGCAAATGAAGGCTTTTAGCATCGTGGCACCAGTACTTTGGAACGCTGTTCCCACTGAAATCAAACAGGTCCCTACAGTTTTTATATTCATCACCTGCTGAAAACGCTTCTGTTCTGCCAAGCATTTTTAGATAATTAATTTGATTTAGCATTGGCCATTTGTTCTGCAGTTTATTATTTTAGCATTTCACATGACGTTTTTATGATCTTATTGTACACCACCACTATTATTATTATTTTAATGAGTTGCTGGATTAGAAATACTCCTACAAATAATTAAATCCTGCAGAATTTATCTGGGATGGATGTTGCTGGACTTCACACTGAATTAGCACTGCTAAAATGGCCCCTCCAAAAAATTTTTGGGGATTCCAATGGTCTCTAGTGTGTCAGACTCGTCTGATCATTTCCCCTTGGAACGTCTGGTGAAAAAAGAGAGAAATAATTTACTATCTGTACAAATGTAGTTTGACTAGCTGGCTGAATTCTTCCATGACTTAATCCAAGTTGCTTGTTTTGGTTGGTCACATATAGGGATGAATGAATGTATTAATTTTGGTCCTCATTTTTCCCATCTTAAGTTTGGCTCTCGAATTTTTCATACCTGTTTGCATGAAAAAACCCCCAGTTCTTATGAAAACTCATCAGTATTTTAGTGCACATTTCTCCTAATATACACATTTTTGCATGCACTTTTGCCTAATATATACACGTTTGCAAAGCAGTTTCCCCCCTATGTAATGTAATGTTTTATGTTACGTTCACTATCACATGCATTCCCCACTGTGGAAGGACGTGTGGATCCAGAATTGGCCTCCACAATCACTTACAGACCCACTGTTAAGACTGTTTTCATGGAAGACAATCTTACTTGGCTTCAAGTGATCGCCAAAGAAGAAGAAGAATATGCACACTTTACCTTACTACACTTTTTTAAAAAATCATTGCCACGTTCAGAAGAATATCTGTATTTTGGTTTTCATATTGTTTCAGAAAGTGTGAATTAGGTAGTTTCCCCTTTAAATGCAAAACAGATTCCAATTTCTTCCCCCAACCCTCATCAGACAACTTTGAAAACAATATATTCACTGCATTTTCTTAGATCCCAACATTTCAACTAAATTCTTCACATAGCAATAGTCGCTGCTTCAAGCTTAATTTTTGAGAATGCAAGAAAACCAACCTTCCCTGCTGGCTGTTAGCAGGGAAATACATGGAACTGAGCTCCACTGAAATCTCAAAGAGAAATCCTAAAGCAAACTTTTGTTAGCTTTCTAGGCTCGTATAATTCTGTGCAAACAGGTTGCATAGCCTCAAATCCATGTGCACTTATTTGGGTGTAAATCAGTGGGATTGAACAGTTTCAGGCATGGCATTGTTGCCTTCTTAAATCATCAACGATGCTGATGATGCCATTTAAAATGGAAAATGGGTATACACATCTGAAGAAATGGAACGGCAATGATTAAGCATCGTCAAAAAGCCCAGGTCACAATCCAGGGCTGGGGGGGGGGCTGACACAGAATTCGACTCGTGAATTATCATGCAGTTAGATTTCTTAAACTTCTGTCTCCTACAGCAGCTAACCCCACTGCCCCCACAAAAGAAATTCTTGATTCTCATATATATCCATGGTTTTCAATGGGCATTTGGGATTGCAGCTCTGTTATCATGCAGGGGCGGATAGATCCCAACCGAGAGCTCCTAGTCCTCATAAAGAAATGTTAAGTAAATTCATTGAAACATTAGTTGAGCTTAGTCTGCTAAGCTTTCAATTGTTTTGCCACAGCTTGTGTTTTTGGAAAGAGGATATTGGCTTCTTTTCTAGAAAGTCATTGGGAGGAGGGGGAAAGGAGCTTGATGGTAATCCCTTAGATTTTTCATACATGCACACACATAAATAAAGCAGAAAAGTGGCAGTAAAGGAAAACACACCCAAATACACACACAGAGAGAGCAAAACCTTGGCTTCCTTGAGACGCAAATGTAATGTAATTAGGTACCATCTGGGAGGATTCAAACCACTTCAAAGCATTCTGAGAGAGGAAATATTTTTAAAAGTTAATTCAACACATTGTTCCACACTTGGGTCTCCATCCAACCACCGGCCCCTCAGTTTTATTTTATATTTTTAAAATAGATTTTGAGCAATGCAGAATCACACATCTTTGAGCAGCTGTAAAGTTTACCGTCTCCTTTCTTGAGCAATTCAGTTGCTCTTATAACTTCCTAGGTGGGAAGGAAAATCCCAGGGTATTTCTGTTTTTTGTTTTTTTAAATCCTACAGCGCTGAGACAAGGTCACCACGCCAGACTCCCTCCTTTTTTTTTAATGGAACTGCTCGACTGAAGTCAAAATCAAGAATCACCTCGTAGCAAATCCCAGGCAGTTCCAGTTGAAATAATGGTTCGCAGAGACCGTTTAACCTTGTAAACGGTATTAATGAACGTGTAGACGGTTGCCAAAGAACCAAGAGGGGAAAAGCAAATGAAGTGATGTGGAAGAATTTATCGCCGCCAGACAGCCAGCTAAACGCCATTCCCTGGATCCAGTCAGATCTTACAGGCCCCTGAACACTCTTATGGACCCTTCCCCATTCATTTCAAATGAACAATAAGGCCAACTAGGCTGTCCGTAGGCCAGTTCTGAGCCGCGGAAGAATATAACTGGGTCCCTGTTGGTCCTATCAAATTCTAATTGAGACATAGTTGATAAATTGGTCCAGATTTCAACCAGAAGGAAAACAAAATGGTAGAAGTTTTTAAGAGGTGGAAATATTCAACATTTACATCTCTTTGTGGGCTTGGCACAAAATGCCCACGATGAGCACGGTCACTGTGGGCTGGATTTGACTAAGTTGTTGCACTAGTAGAAGCCAGTGGAACAAGTCCTACTAGTGTAACAGGACTTTCCTACCCCTCCTTCCCCTGTGCACCCCCATGTCCCCTCCCAAACCTGCTCAGGAGGGTCAGGCGAATCCCAGAACAGGTTGAAGGGGAAGGAGTGAGCAGATAGTTCTGTCTAGCAAGCAGAAATGCTTGTGCTGACAGAACGATCTTCTTAATATGATGTTGAACTCCACGCCATCAACTATGTGGCACTCAGAGTATGTGCCACCCACCAAAATTATAGACCCAAGTCAGTCATGTCCTTTATTTTCAACAGGTCGACTCTGAGTAGGACTAGCATTGATGACAACCTCATATCTTACCTCGATGGTACCCTGTTCATAATAGAGTTCAAACAAATACAATGAGATCAGTTGGTATTGCAAAACACAGAGGCACAGGAAGTGCTTTTATACTGAGGCACCTCATTGGCCCATTGAGCTCAGTATTGTCTACACTGACCAGCTGCAGCTATCCAGGGTTTCTGACAGTATCCTTCCTGGAGATGCCAGGGACTGAACCTGGCACCTTCTGTGTTCAAGACAGATGCTGTACCACTAAGCCACATTCCTTCCCTAAGATGCTCTTCTTTTTATTGATTGATTTACAACACTTATAGCCTACCTGTAAGGTGGTTTACCATGATAAAAGTTAAGCTTGAAATCCTCAAATCAACATGATTAATAAAAAAGCAAAAAAGCAAGAGGAACCAGGAAGGAAGTGAATTCAGGTACCCATGTTATACTTTGGACCCTATTGTTTTGAGTAAGGGTAGGGAACCTCACTTTAAAGGCTGAATTCAGCTCTCCAGGCCTCTCTGTCTGGCCCCAGAACTCTCCCTAGACCACACTGCTCACTGGAGGAGTTTTTGCCTGGCTGAATTGTGTCTTAACTGAATGGAACAGCTAAAGGTATGTGTTAATGTATAATAAGCAGCCTCGTGTCCAAGATAAATGCCACATTTTCCCCTCTGTCCACCTTTGCCTCTGTCCCTGCCCGCTGCTGCCATGTGGCCCTTGGAGACCTGCTCAGGTGGGAATGTGGCCCTCAAGCTGATATAGATCCCCCCACCTGGTCTGGAGAAACTGACCCTATTCTTCATTGTGCATCTTGAAAAGCATCTTTCCCACCATTCAAACAAACAAGAGATTCCACACATCATGAGCGTCACATGCATTATGACACATGGAGATGGGCTGCACATTTCCTAATTCCCCCCTCCCACATTAAATCACAAAGAATTGGGTCTGCTGAAAAAGCTACGAGGGTTTGAGAGGAAGACAGTCAACGATGGCCCCACAGCCATTTTGGGCGAAAGTAATCTCCAACCCGATAATCAAAGAGTTAACTGTATTTGTCAGACAGCCTAGATCAGACCAGGAGAGATAATTAGGAAACAAATTCTGCAAGCATCTTGAAAGAGGCCGGAGACCTTTGATCTTTATGAACAAGAAAGCCTCACCCAACCCGTTAAGGTTTTGCGGGGTGCAGCACATGCCATGAAAAGAAATCAGATGCAAAGACGATACCTTCCTTGAAAAATCAAGTCACACCTAATCCCATAGCTGCTTCATTACCTTAACCGCCTGCATATGTCTCAATGTATTTTGGCCCCGAGATTAGAGCGGGGAGCAGGGTGGGGTGGAAAGAACGGCTGACACAATAATTAAATCTGCAATTTGCCAACTTTGGCCAATGCGGCTTTGAAATCACCTTTCTAGGAAGTTTTACGGCTTGTTCCATGACATGTATATTGCGGCCATCGGATCCTCAGCTATGCTTTCTTTGGATGACTTTAATGGATTAATAACCAAGTACCGTCGGCTTAAAGGCCGATTTCGTAACCTGCTTCTAATTTGGCCAAAATTGTCCAAACTTCCTCTTTGGTGTTTTTGACCTCCCCCAAATATTTATCCCTCCCAAATCCTAATTGATAGAATCTGTAGCTTAGGCAGAATTTCAGTGTCTCTGGGCTTTTAAAATAAATAAACCACACTTTCTGGGGCAGTTCCCTATTAAAACAGGGCCATTTTGAGAATGACTTTCAGATTCTTTAAAAGTTTTCATACATTGTAAGAGTTCAGTGACGAAAAGCAGGCTTAATGTAGGCCTAGTCTGCTGTAAGTGAACCAGAGTTACATCCTCAGACATGTATGACTTATTTCAGCTGGCATGATAGAGATCTGGATTCATTTGAGCCAGGACTAGGTCTATATTCAAATTCAAAGCAGGCAGAAAGTCCCAGGTTTAACCCTCAGAATCTCCAGGAAGGACTTAAAATGTCTCCTCTCTGAAAGCCTGGAGAGCCACTGCCAGTCAGGGCAGACAATACAGAGCTAAATGGACCAATCGTGCGACTCAGTAGATGGCAACTTCTTATGTTTCCTTAATTACTTGCAATCAGGTTATCTGAAAGATTGCAGGGACAGGCCATGGACCAGCGGCAGAATGTTTGCTTTACATGGAGGAAGTTTCTGATTCCATTCCCAGGAAGGGCTGGGAATGTTCTGTCTGAAACCCTAGGCAGCTGCTTCCAGCCGGAGTAAATCTACACTCAGGGGGTAAATACCCAATGCTATAAATAAGTCAGAAATTAAATTGCTTAAAGCAAAAGAGGGAAAAAAGCCCTATGTAAAAACACTGTAGAAAGGTTTTGTGCTCTCTGGCACCATCTGGTGTTGCATGTTTATAACACATTCAAATCACTTTATTATTATTATTACACTGGTCAACAACAAATTTGTTGTCTGCGTTTTTTCAGTTGAATTTGGACAAATCTGATGCGCTGAATCCAAAAATCATATTGGTTTTGCTCAATCAGGTCACGTTTTTGAGCTATGTTTTTTTGAGCAAGTTTTTGAGTCATTTTTTTACATTTTTGTTCACATGTACGCTTGTGTGGAGCATTTTAGAAGAAGTTGGTGGGGGTAAAATGCCATTTCGAATAATTGTTTTGATTGGAAATGATTATTTTAATGACAAGAAGTATTCAGGTCCGATAGTTCTGGGCGATTATGTCGAAAAGGGATCAGTTTGAAGTCATAAAACCTTGAAATCTTCCATAAATTGGTGTGGCAAAGCATAAAGTTGGGGGATCAAAACTAAGTTAATGGGGCAGCCGCCCCACGAATCAGCACGTCGTCCTGTAGCTCATTGTGATGAAATTCCAGTGCCTATCTTTGGAGAACTTCCTGACATTAGTGACGAAGATGCCTCCAGTGTTGAAGGACAGGAAGAAGAAGAAGTGGTTCTTGAAGATGATGCTCCACATCCATTTTCCCAAAAGGAGTTGAATGATCTAGTTCACGACCTCAGCTTGTCAAAGGACTCTGCCGAACTGTTGGCATCTAGATTGAAGGAAAAAAACCTCCTCTCTGACAGTGCTCGCATCAGCTTCTTCCGCAACAGGCATCAAGAGTACCTCCGTTTTTTCTCGGAAGAGAAGGACTTGGTGTACTGTGCAGATATTGCGCAGCTTCTGCTCAAGCTTGGAGTGCTACAGTACGAACCCAAAGATTGGAGACTGTTCATTGACAGCAGCAAGCGAGCACTGAAATGTGTTCTGCTACACAACGTCAACCAGTTTGCATCTATACCCCTGGCTCACTCGAGTACATTGAAGGAGAACTATAAAGCGGTGAAGTATGTGCTGGAGAAAATTGGTTATGATCAGCATAAGTGGTTTATTTGTGTTGACCTGAAGATGATGAACTTTTTGTTGGGGCAACAGTCTGGCTTCACCAAGTACCCATGTTTTCTGTGCATGTGGGATAGTAGGGACCGTGCTCAGCATTACACGAAGAAGGACTGGCCTGTGCGGGAGGAATTGGTGCCTTGCAAAGAAAGGAACGTCATCAACGACCCTCTGGTGGACAGAGACAGAATACTCTTCCCACCGCTGCACATCAAGCTCGGCTTAATCAAGCAGTTCACGAAGGCTCTGGAAAAGGATGGTGACTGCTTCATTTACTTGTGCCAGGCTTTTCCAGGATTGACCATGGAGAAGTTGAAAGCTGGCATCTTTGACGGTCCTCAGATCCATCAGCTCATCAGAGATCCAGAGTTCGGAAACTCAATAAACGAAGTGGAGCTGGAAGCGTGGAAGGCATTTGTTCTGGTAGTGAAGAACTTTCTTGGCAACAATAAGGCCAGAAACTACGCAGAACTTGTCAACAACATGCTGACTACTTTCAGAAACCTGGGCTGCAACATGAGCGTCAAGATGCACTACCTATTTTCACATATGGACCGGTTACCTGAGAACCTGGGTTCAATGAGTGATGAGCAGGGGGAGAGATTCCATCAGGACATGAAAGAGTTGGAGACCTGGTATCAGGGTCGCTGGGACACAGTCATGATGGCTGACTACTGTTGGACTCTGAAGAGAGACCTCTCTGCCGCTGAGCGTTCCAGGAGTTCCAAGAAACGGAAGTTCAAGCCCTGAAGTTTGAAAAATGGTGAAGCAACATGCAATTTATGTGTACTTACCTTTATCAATGCCCACCATTCAGTTTACAGTAAACCTGACCTGATGGAGAGAAACGGATGCCATTTCCTGATTCAGCAGTGCAAAAATACCCTAAATCAGTTGTAGAAATCGAGACAACATTCAAAAAGTAAAAAATTGTTGTCCAGTGTTGTTGTTGTTGTTGTTGTTGTTGTTGTTGTTGTTGTTGTTGTTGTTATTATTATTATTATTATTATTATTATTATTATTATTATTATTTACTAATGTAGCTAAGTCCTGCCAGCGTAGATGATACTGATTTGATGGATATAAGAACATATACTCAGAGTACTGGTTTCTGCCCCAGGGTTAAACAGGGTTAGTGAAACCTGCCCCTAGTGGGGGGCACAATCTCAGGCACTAGTTCTTAAAGTTATTATGGCCAGTTGGGGTGGAAACAGTGCAGTGAGTTTGGTGGAGTGACTGCTGCTAGGTGACAGGGGGAGCCATAGGCAGTTCTGAGCAGTAGTGACAGAATAACCCTGCTTCCTCTTTTTCTCTTTCTGCTCTGCAGCCTGTTGGAATATTGGCATTTGCTCAGTACCATGGATGTCTATTTCCAGCATGGCCTACTTTTAAAACGTTTCAATCTAAGCCAATCTAAGTCATAGTTTCATTTAAGGTCACACTGTGTTGTGCACCTCCAAACAGCATTCTTATACAGTGGTACCATGGGTTAAGAACTTAATTCGTTCTGGAGGTCCGTTCTTAACCTGAAACCGTTCTTAACCTGAGGTACCACTTTAGCTAATGAGGCTTCCTGCTGCCGCCGCATGATTTCTGTTCTCAGCCTGAAGCAAAGTTCTTAACCCGAGGTACTATTTTTGGGTTAGCGGAGTCTGTAACCTGAAGCGTATGTAACCCGAGGTACCACTGTACATGCATATTTCTCCCCTTGCTTTCTGCATTCTGACTGTGAACCCAAGAGAAGTTTATTAAGGACACAGCCAACAACCTTTGGGGTGTGTGTATATTCTAGGAAAAATGGCCACACAAATCAGCTTATACCTGGGGTTCCCAATTTGGCACCATGGCTATCTCATACAGGTCCTTGGTGCATTCCCAGGCCCCGCCCATTTTAAATGATTTTTTGAGGGTTGCTTTTTTAACCGAGGATGGTGCTGAAGTGACAGGAAAGTGGCATGAGGGCACCTAATGACACCTTGATCTTTCCCCATAATGTCTCTGGATCCCACATGGGGCCCATAGGGAAGGAAGAGGAGGCCGATGAACTAGAGGCCACCAGCAACCCTCTTCTGTCCAGAATTTTCGAAAGCAACTTATTTTAATGATCCTATCTATGCTGCAGCAATGACAAACCAAGACAGCATCTTAAAAAGCAGAGACATCACCTTGCCGACAAAGGTCCGTATAGTTAAAGCTATGGCTTTCCCAGAAGTGATGTATGGAAGTGAGAGCTGGACCATCAAGAAGGCTGATCACCGAAGAATTGATGCTTTTGAATTCTGGTGCTGGAGGAGACTCTTGAGAGTCCCATGGACTGCAAGAAGATCAAATGCATCCATTCTCAAGGAAATCAGCCCTGAGTGCTCACTGGAAGGACAGATCGTGAAGCTGAGGCGCCAATACTTTGGCCACCTCATGAGAAGAGAAGACTCCCTGGAAAAGACCCTGATGTTGGGAAAGATGGAGGGCACAAGGAGAAGGGGATGATAGAGGACGAGATGGTTGGACAGTGTTCTCGAAGCTACAAACATGAGTTTGACCAAACTGTGGGAGGCATTAGAAGACAGGAGTGCCTGGCGTGCTCTGGTCCCTGGGGTCATGAAGAGACGACTAAATGACTAGACAACAACAATCTGTGCTGCAGGGAGCACTCTCCAAGAAGTGCTTATGGCCAGATCCTCTCAGGTGCCAGTATTTGCATTGGAACACGTCGTTGCATGTGCGTTTGGTACATAGCTGTCAACTTACAGATTTGAAAATAAGGGATGAGAAGCCAAAATAAGGGATTTTGCTTGGCTTATGAGTTCCATTGGCCCTTCCCCGCCTGAGAGGGAGGGAGAGAGACTCTCGTCCACGCTGCCTGCAAGCCTGGCATGAGGTGGTTGTGGCCCGGCCGCTGAAGCGCCGCCCTTCTGTGTCCCTCCCCATCCCCTCCTCTTCCTCCTCCCTGAGGCCACCTCCTCAGCCGCTGCCGCTGCAGCTGCCTCCGGCTTCCCCTGGCAGTGCGGCAGAAGTCTCGCAAGAGAGGGGCTGCCTGCCCGCCCGCCGCCACCTGTCTCCTCACGATGCACCCCTGAGGGGGAAAAGGGAGAGACGGAGACGTGGCAGCACGTGCACACACTCTCTCTCACAGTGGAGAACCCTGAGCCACTGCTTCCCTCCCAAGCCGGGCGAGCATGAAACCCGGGAATTTTAAGGGACATCATCAATCCGGGACAGCAGCGGGACATGGCGCTGGGATAAGGGAGTTTCCCGCCAAATAAGGGATGGTTGACAGCTATGGTTTGGTATGTGATGGCGGCAGCCGTGGCCCTTAGCTTGCCTGGTGCCTCAAGCCTTTACTGCTGCTTTCAGCGTGGTGTTTCCTGTTTCCTGTTCGTGGAGGGTAGGGTGGGCGGTGGGGCTCAAGGGCTGAATGAGGCACTGGTGGAGAGGCTGAACGGGGTTCTGTGCCTGGTGCAAGGGGTGCATGTCACTGTGAAATTCTTTTTGTGGGCGTTCCTACTACATATGTTAGTATGTACCTATGATTTAACATCATTTCCAGCATAAAAGAGAGCTATTGGGCTTTATATATGACACACAATTTTTAGTGAGTGTTCCAGAACATTTTAGTGAATGTTCCAGTAGTTGCTGGCCAAGATTTCTGTGGTGCTTTTGCCCAAAATGGTTCCATTTACCCTCTTCAATGTTTATATCCCAATTTCATTCTCAGCATGTCTTTATATTTTATTGGGGCAAAATTGGTTCTCAACAAGGATTTTGTATAAAAGTGAAATTAATCCCTCAGTCAGTATGCTATGTTTTATTACTATCTTTTCATATTTTTAATTTTTACAATTTACAATTCTTACAATTTTTAATTGAAAGAAATGATCTCCCAACAGCCACAAAATCTGATTGTTTTCTAAATGTACTTGCATTGCTGCTACTGTAAGAAGTTGCCCTTTCCTATCATAATGTTTCAAATAATATAAATGGTCTCCCTCCCCATACATTCACATTACACAATCTCTATTTTGAAATAGAGGATGGTGTTGTATTGGAATTATAGGTGGCAGTCCTAGGGCTAAAGCTCTTGCCCATTTTCCCAATTTCTAAATGACGTGAATGTAAAGGGGTTAGTAAGCCAACTCAAAAACTGAAGCTTATTTTTCATTAATACTAATACCTCAATAGGAACACCATCAACTTCTACATCCTCCAGTGTTAACCATTGGGTTCTTACTGAATGACATCAATCCCACCATATGGCTAAGTTAGCTTGCTTCATAATAGGTACTTAAATTCATAATGCCCCAACTGCCAACAATTGGGTGGAGGTATAATAAAGATTTGTTAAATACATGATTGGTCAAATGGAAGTGTAACCTGGGGGGGGGGGCTTTTGTTCAAATTAGCTATTAGTATCTATTTAGAGCATTTGCTCTTCAATCAAAAAGGCTCCCAGAGTGACTAACATAACAATCCATTAAAACCAGTCAGTTCCTGCCCACAGGCTTGCATTGCGGAAAACATGACACACAAGGAATAGGGGTCAGGGAGGGAAAAGCAAACCCAGCCACCAGTTCTTAAATAGTAGTCGTTATAATGACCAGTTCAGGAGCAGGAGGTGCCTGATGGATCTTGTCTTTCAGCCAGATTCATAGCATGAGCCCTGCTTCCCATCTCCCCCACTGAGGTAGCCTGATGGGAATAGCTACTGCCAGATAATATTTGTTTGATCTTACTTTCATGGTGGTGAATGGTGTTTGTTAATAACCTTCATTTCATTCTACAGATAATCTCTCTTGTGGCCTGCACTCTGCTGCAGCCTCCCTGGGTGTTTGCATCTCCTGAAAACTCTATGATGTCCTCAGCTGGGCTTTCTGGAAAACATGGGAAGGTGGTAGCATCTGATGACATTTGACCCTGGCATGGCAGAAGTCAGGGAGACCAGCATTAGGTAGCACCAAATCCAGTGATCAGCAGAATCAACCCTACTGGTTGTCAGGACAATTTCAGGCAGGTAGGGGGGCTGCTTATTGTGCAGCCACAGCATTTGATTTCAGTGACGCATTTCAACTTTTATGGAAGTCAGTGTGCACTGATCCCAGGTGCTTGGTAGCCAGCCCCCGACGTCCTGGTCTTCAAATAAAGCCCAGCGGAAGATGCCATGAGGTTAACTTCTCCCATGAGCCTTTTCCCCATGTCCAGATCAGGAAGCACAAGCAGCCAGGGAGGTTGCAGAGAACTGGAGAAATGTTTCATGCAGGAGGTGAGGAACCCTTTTCAGCCTGATGGCCACATTGTCTCATAGGCAACCTCCTGGCAACTGCATGCCAGAGGCTGGCAAACGTGGGTGGAGCAACACAGAAAACACTGACCTATGTACACAAGGCTGAATTCCACCCATGCTACAGACAGAGAGGCCTCTACATGTATGATCCCAGTTCAATGAGACTTCCAGCCAGACCAAATAACTCGGGCAGAATTCAGTTCAACTTGGGGAGAGTGTGGAGCAGGGCTGTTGAGGGCTGGGGCCCGAGAAGGGCCGTGGGGTTGTGGAAAGGGGCATGGCCTCTGGTCCCACGGGCCATAAAGAAAAGTCCAGAGGTTGCATTTGACCCCTTGCCTGAGGTTTATCACTCCTGGTTCAATGGAAAGAGAAATACACACATCACTGCTCACTGCTTCACCATGATAAAATGAGCTGTGTACAGTTCTGTCTGCATCACTTCAGAAGGGATCTTGTAGCGTTGGGAAAGTTTCAGGAAAGGAAAACCAAACTGATGGAGTGACAGCGTTTGGGACTTTTTAGATGACATGACAGAAGTATATACAATGGTGCAGAGCATGGAGAAAGTGAAAAATCCTTCCTTCCTCATAAAGCTAGAACTCACTGACATCCAATGAAGCTGAATGTTGGAAGATTCAGGACAGGCTAAAGAAAGTACTTCTTCATCCAGCACATAGTTCAGAACTATGGAACTTGGATGGCTTTAAAAGAGGATTAGCCTAATTCATGGAGGGCAAGGCTATCAATGGCTACTAGCCATGATGGCTCTGCTCTGCCTCCACAAGCAGTAGCTCTTCTGAAGACTAGTTGTTGGAAACCTCAGGAGTGGAGAATTTTTCTTGTCTTTGGGTCCTGCCTGTGGGATTCCCATTGGGGCATCTGGCTGGCCACTGTGAGAACAGGATACTGGACTACATGGGTCACTGGATTGACCCAGCAGACTCTTCCTCAATTCTTAAACTCAAACTCAAACCCTACACACCAAAATCTTCTTGTTGTTGTTTAGTCGTTTAGTCATGTCCTACTCTTCGTGACCCCATGGACCAGGCCCTCCGGTCTTTCACGGCCTCCCGCAGTTTGGTCAAACTCATGCTGGTAGCTTCGAGAACACTGTCCAACCATCTTGTCCTCTGCCGCCCCTTCTTCTTGTGCCCTCCATCTTTCCCAACATCAGGGTCTTTTCCAGGGAGTCTTCTCTTCTCATGAGGTGGCCAAAGTATTGGAGCCTCAGCTTCACGATCTGTCCTTCCAGTGAGCACTCAGGGCTGATTTCCTTAAGAATGGATGTGTTTGATCTTCTTGCAGTCCATGGGACTCTCAAGCGTCTCCTCCAGCACCAGAATTCAAAAGCATCAATTCTTCGGCGATCAGCCTTCTTTATGGTCCAGCTCTCACTTCCATATATCACTGCTGGGAAAACCATGGCTTTAACTATACGGACCTTTGTCAGCAGGGTGATGTCTCTGCTTTTTAAGATGCTGTCTAGGTATGTCACCAAAATCTTACAAGTTCTTAATTGCCCTGAGAAAGGCAGAAAAATATGAGCCCTTTTGCAGGGGGAAGAAGTCAACTTTCAAGAAACTTGGAGGTCATGTTTTGGCCCATGGCGTGCCAGTACAATGTCAGAAAGCAGTAGCCACAAAATGAAGTGACAAAATGCTGGAAATGGGGTTATTAATAATGCTGCAGATGCAAGCTAAGGCAAGCGGCTGATTCCTGGACTCCAGTTCATTTGGAACATTTTCCCTTCTCTCTCTCCCCTCCCTGCTCCTTCCCTCATCTGAGACCACGGTTTTATAGTGACACAAGAAAACAAGCTTATTACAAGTACCTGGAGACCCCATCATTTAAATCTTGAATGTTAAGATACATTCCATTTGTTTCAGGGTCAATTTCTCCTGGAGTGCTCCCTTCCTCGCTGGCGCAGAAGCAAAAGAGTGCAGTACCCGAGACATATTTATAGCAACCGCTACTTATCGGGTTGTTGTAAATATGTCCGTGCTCAAATAAATCAGCCTTGGGATTATACAGAGAAGTAATCCCACGGCTAGGCTGGAAGTGTTGGTGAGATGCTGGTGGACTGCCAAGTGAAACCTCAATCCTTGGCCATGGATTTAGTTTAAAACACACACATGCACACAGAGAGCAAGTTATCCCTACGGTTCAGAGAGGCTCATGGCTTTAAAAAATGTTTAGAAATCTCCTCCTCCTCTGAAAGAGAGCTTAGAAGTAAGCACAGGCAACCTCCAAAACTGCAGCAAGCTAGGAATTAGTTGGAACTGCAGAAAAAAATGTTGTGGTCTGCAAAAAAAAGAAAAAAAAAGAAAAAAAATATTGGCATGTGGAGTGCTTCAGAGCAAAATTCTCCATTCTAGTGCCCCTCTCTCTATGTTTTCCTTTCCCTCCTGAAAGTGAGTCAGCACACTCAGTGGTGACTCAGCACACTCAGGGTCCCTCCAGACTGCTGGTGGGGCTTTCCAGGTGCATCACTGGCCCAAATATAGTGCATAAGTGGTGGGTTTATACTGGGCTACCCACATGTTGTTTGCCATTCTGGAATGCTTCCCAAATGAGAATGAATTAGTGCCATCTGCTGTAGCAGGACAAAATTGGGACAGCTCCCCACCCCTTGCAACAACCCAGAATGAAGAGTTACAGGATTTCAGCAGGTAGCCTCACATTGTGCAAAAGATTTCTGCATTGCAGGGCGTTGGACTAGATCAGGGGTTGTCAACCTGGTCCCTACTGCCCACTAGTGGGCGCTTCAGGATTCTAGGGGGGCGGTAGGGGGTTCTATGGCACAAACTGAATCCTTCCATCGAACACTGGTGGGCGGTAAGGAAATTTTACCATCAAGAAAGATGCATTAGTGGGCAGTAGGTATAAAAAGATTGACTACCCCTGGACTACATAATCCAAGTGGCCCCTTCTATGATTTCGACTGATTGGAAGTGAAGTAGTAGGTCCACTGTGAAGAAATGTCCTCATTGGGCTGGTGTGTGTGTGGTTCTCTCTTAGGTTCTCCCCGCAAAATAGAGGTGGGGGATTTTTTTTCCAGCTCTAGGGACACATTCCCTCACAGACAACCTTCCAGGGGCCACATACAAGTAGTGGGTGTGACCAAAAGTGGGTGAGACCAGGCACACACCACATTCCAGCCTCTATCCAGACAAGCAAGAGAGTACAGTATCACTGTTTGTTGATCTTTATTTATTTAGTGAACTGCTTAATAATAATAATAACCTTCATAATCTCTTAAGTGTTTTACATCAAAATGTATTAATTTAATGCATTTAAAACCCAAAACAGACATCAAAAGCAGAAGACAAAATAAAATCATCCAATTGCAGAAAAGATGAACAGTTTCAAAAACTAAAATGCATACAAAAATACATCTCTCTCTCTCTCTGCCACCCTCTTTTCTTTGTCTCTGTTTTATCTATTTCTGTCCCATTTCTCTCTTCTTCATTTTTCCTCTTTCTGCCACACATATCCCCACATTTTCTGTGCCACTCCTTCCCCCTTCCTGCCACCCTCCCTTCTCTCCCTCTGCCATCTTTGCAATTCTCTCTCTCTCTTCCTCCTTCTCCCCCCTACCCCCCCTTTCCCTGCCACCTGCATGAAACCAATCCAAGGGCCACAGGCTGCCCATTTGTGGCACCTTGGACCTTGGGCATGACTGAACAAGGCAGCTCACAGGACCTTACATTCCAGGGAGCAGCAGGCAGCTTCCACCTGGGAGGACTGGCCTGGGAATCTCCTCCCTGCCATGTTCGTTTCCAGCTCAAGAACTGCTCACATCCAAACAGGTACCCCACTCCTGACAGAGTTCACCCCTGGGGAAAACTGCACAGCAATGAAGTGTGCATTTTTAAGAACAATCAGTTCTTTACAAACAGGACCCCTGGGACACCCCTTCCTGCCTTGACACAGAGATGGCCAAAGAATGATTTGGTAACAGTTCTACCCTTTGCCCAGACCTTTACAGTCCCCGCCCCCACTTCTGCTTAAAAAAGCCTGCTGACCTTAATTCACCTCCAATTAATAACTCACATTTCTACCCAAGCCTTTATTTTACTCTTTGTCCCTGACAGAAAACAGAGAGTTAATTAGGCCTGAACAGCTTTGCAGATCACAGACATAAACTCCACAATTTTCCCCTAAGAACTATTGTGGCTCAGATGTTTTAGCTGCAGGAATGTGATCAACACACTAACAACAAACCCTGGGTTGTGTGTGCCAACTTAGGGCACTGCAGAAGGAGGAACAGGACACCAAGTTAAAGCAAGAAGTATAATATGCCCACTACGCAAGTGGTGGTCCACAAGCAGGAATGCTACACAAACTCAGGGGGAGCTGCCTTATACAGATTAAAATCCTTGGTCCATTCAGCTCAGTGGACTGAACCAGCTGACTGGGATTGAACCTGGCGCCTTCCACATGCACAAAAGATGCTCTGCCTTACAGTCATGGTTAGGCTGGCCTCAACCAGAGCCAGGGCTTTTTTGGCTGTGGCTCTGATCTGGTGGAATGCTAGTCACAAGAGACTAGGGCCCTGTGGGACTAGACATATTTCCGCAGGGCCTGCAAGACATAGCTGTTCCACCAGGCCTTTGGCCAAAGCACAGTCTGACCCCCTCCTTTGGCAATCCTCACAGAACTCTAGCCCAGTGGTTGCTATTAATCTGATTTGAATTGATTTTATAATGAAATGATTTTAGAATATTGTATCATTTTAATGTTGTTAGCCGCTCTGAGCCCGGCTTCGGCTGGGGAGGGCGGGATATAAATTATAATTATAATTATAATTATAATTATAATTATAATTATAATTATAATTATTATTATTATTATTATTATTATTATTATTATTATGTCTCTAAAGAAACAGAGAAAGATTCCAGTCCTTGAGACAGATCCATTGATCCATCTAGTTCAATATTGTCTACACTGGCTGGCAGCTCTTTGGGGTTTAAGGCAGGGGTCTTACCAAGAGATGCTGAAGATCTCCTACCAAGAGATGCTGAAGACTGACTGTGGGACCTTCTGCATGCAAAGCAGAAAGCCTGTTGGAAGCACTTAAGCAGTATCTGAGCTCAAGAACATTGCCGTCACCTGCAGTTTCCAGCAACTGCTATTCAAAAGTGTTGCTCCCTCCATGCATGGAGCCAGAGTGAAGCCATCATGGCTAGCAGCCATGAATAGCTCTCTCCTCTATGCATTTGTCAAAGATGCTCAATTTGGTGGCCATCCCTGCCTCTTATGTGCTGCCTGAATTACTTCTTTTATCTTCCCTGAATCTGCCAACGTTCAGCTTGGCTGGAGGGCCATGAGGTCTAGTGTTATGAGAGTGGGAGAAAAGCTTTCCTCTGCCCACTTTCTCTGCAATGTAAATAATTTTATACGCTCCTATCATTTTGCCTCTTATAGCAGTAAAAACCTGAATTGTTTCACAGGATATGCTTCCCCCTCCTTCCCAAAACCAGCTCTTCTGGTGTATGTTTGCTTGCTGTCAGATTCGTGTGTGTGTACTGGCTTGATACAAAAGGAAAATCAAGAGAGAGAAAAGAAAGCGCCTTAATACATGGATTTTCCATACTGGAAGACTTTAAAAACATAAAATGAGAAAAGCACAACAACTCAACCCAAAGCTGGATGAAAGTGCAACTGTAATGATCTTGGAGAACAGCAGAGAAATCCCATCTGGAATATCCAGTCGTCATTTAACACACAGTTTTGGTTCGATCAAGCCAAACTTTGACTGTTCCAATTTCAGCTGTGACCTTAAAAAGGATGGGTCATCAATCTTCCCCTATATTTCTGGGGGTTGTGTATGTGTGCAGGGTGTAGAGAAAGTTGACAGAGAAGTCCCCCCCATGACACTAGAACTTGTGGACGTGCAATGATGATAATAATAATAATAACAATAAATAATAATAATAATAATAAAATGAAGGAAGGAAGCTGAACATTGGGAGACCCAGGACAGGCAAAAGGAAGGACTTCTTAACCAACACAGAGTTAAGCTGTGGAACTCACTGCTGGTAGAGGCGGCAGAGTCCACAAACTTGGGTGGCTTCAGAAGAGGATTAAACAACTTTGGGGAGGTTAAGGCTATTAATGGCTGCTAGACATGACTGCCAATTTCTACCTCCACTGTTAACAGGCAGTCTGCCTCTGAATACCAGTCGCTGGGAATCACAAGTGGGGAGAATGCTGTTGCACTCAGGTCCTGACCATGCTTATTATTACAGTGGTACCTTGGTTCTTGAACTTAATCTGTTCTGGGAGTCTGTTCGACTCCCAAAACGGTTTGAAAACCAAGGCATGGCTTCCAATTGGCTGCTTCTGGGTTTGTGGCGTTTGGGAGCCAAAACGTGCGAGTACCAAGGTGTTTGACAACCAAGGTACAACTGTACTTAATCATCCTTTGAGCCTTCCTATTGGGGCTCACAAATGGACCATGATGATCAACAGCATCCAGTGCTCAGAAAAGCACTGCCTCTGAACAATGACTACTAGTCATGATGGCTACGTTTGTTTGTAAAGCTATTGTACTACCAACCTTACTATATGCTTGTGAAACATGGACCACTTACAAACGCCATCTCCAACCTCTTGAAAGATTCCATTAACGGTCTCTGAAAAATCTTACACATCACTAGGGAAGACAGGTGAACTAATATCTGGAAGACGCAAAGATCACCAGTGTTGAAGCAATGATTCTTCAACATCAACTTCGTTGGATTGGTCATGTTGTTCTGATGCCTGATTATCGTCTTCCAAAGCAACTACTCTATTCTGAACTTAAAAAGCGTAATGCTGGTGGTCAACAAAAGAGGTTGAAAGACTGTCTCAAGGCAAATCTAAAAAAATGTAGTATAAACACTGACAACTGGGAAACATTGGCCTGCAAGCGCTCCAGTTGGAGAACAGCCTTTACCAATGGTGTCATGGGGTGTGAAGACACTTGAACTCAGAACGCAAGGGAGAAACGTGCTAAGAGGAAGGCACGCTTGGCAAATCCACACCGTGATCAACTCCCACCCGGAAACCAATGTCCCCACTGTGGAAGGATGTGTGGATCCAGAATTGGCCTCCACAGTCACTTACGGACTCACTGTTAAAACCGAGTTTATGGAAGACAATCTTACTTGGCTACGAGGGATCACCAAAGAAGAAGAAGAAGAAGTTAGGCCTCCATCGTCAGAGGCAGCTGCTGAGAATCACAAGTGGCAGGAGATAGGCAGCCCTCAGGTCCTTCTTGTGGCCTTCCCATTGGGACATCTGGTTGGCCACTCTGAGAACAAGACAATGGGCAAAATGGGCCATTAGCCTGGTCCAGCAGGCAGCTGCTATGTTTTTATATATGGGAGAGTGAGAAAGCTTATTTTCTATGCAGAATTACACCATGATTTGATTATTTTTCCTCTCCCTTGTCATGTCAGGTATTTTGTTTTAACCACTGCTCTGCTTTCAAAAGGAGCTGTTTCACTTCTTTGCCTTCTCAGAAGAAGCCCATCATCATGTGGGGAGAGAGAGAGAAAACCCTCTTCATGTTGTAATTCAAGTGTCAGGATGGATTATGTTGACTGCAATTTCTTAGAGAGCTGACATCAGTGTGTCATTTCCCAGAGGGACAGAGACTTCAAAACATACGACATTTCCCCTTCTAACATGTCATGGATTGCATTACAGCAGCATGTGGAATTCTGTCACTTAATGCGCTAAAGTTGGCACCGATCCGCTTCCCTGGTGCAAGGTGAGAAATTACTTAGCTAACAATACACACCATTTCCCGCTTGGGCCCATTTTTTCACCCCCTTTATAAGCCTCCAAGTGTGACTGTTTCTCCAAAAAATGCATGCCCTTAGTCATGAAAAAATGTACATTAAAACTCCCCCCCCCTAAAAAAAACACACACATCAAATGGAAAGAAATGGCCAGCTGGTTTTGTTCCCAACTAGAAGAATTAATGGCCTTTGCAAACTCTTTATAAATATTAGAAGCAGATGCATTTTACCATCATCGAGAAAAAGCTTCTTTGTGTTGACAAGACAGCTAATTATCCAGCGTTTCAGCCAAATAATAAATGGAGGTTTCCTTGAGGGGCTGAAGTGGGTGCGGGGAGAGCCTCAGCTAAATGAATATTTTCATGGGCTAATTTGTAAGATCCCATTTGGAAAGAACTCTCCCTGCTTCTGAAGAGGGTTATCAGAGGCATTTGGAAAACCGCCCTTATGTTCCCCAAACCGAAAGTTGCAGTCTGTTGATTTTTTATTTATTTTATTTATTTTTTTGCGGTTGTGCAAAGTTTTTACATCTTTCAAGAAAGCAAGTCGCAAAGTGGAAACATCTGAAAGGGCTCTTCAAAAGAGAACAGCTCAGCAGAGACAGGATCCAACTGTGGCCACCCTTATCTCCCCAAGATCTGGAGAAGTTAGGTCCTATTATCATTCCCCCTGCCCCACACCTCTTGGCCTGAGCCTTTTATAAAGTTAGCACAAAGTGAAAGGTGGAAGTGGGGAACCTTGTACCACCCAAGAGCTTCTTTCAATTCTGTGCAACCACCTGGGGGCGATATTGCACTGGTTGGTGGAGTCAGGATCACAAGTGGCAAAAATGCTCAAAGAGGGTGCAAACCAGGCCTGGTGAGGGTTGTGGCCTGTTGATGGGGTACAGCCAGGGGAGAGTCCCATGAGTCAGACAGAGAAGCTTGGAGGGCCACAGTTGGCCCACAGCTGTGAGGTTCCACACCTTTGATGTATGGAAAGATGCTGGCTTTTGTACAGAAGAGGGAAAGTGAGCAGTTTCTCTTCAATGGCAGAGGCAAATATTTCTCCTGAAAATAAATGATCACATCACCCTTTTAGTGCTTGCTAAGCCCTAAAATTCATGGACGTGGATATCATTGTTAAGCCATGGAGATGACTTACCCCTTCTTATGTACCCATTATTCCATACCCTCAAAGTGCCCCAAATTTCCAGGGGGGAGTCCTGCAATTACGAAAACCAACACGACTTCTGATTTGATCCCCAAATGTCCCTGTTTCTCCTGCCGGGGTTGCCGCCACTGAGTTCAAGGAACAGCATGAGCTGGCACGTGTCCTGAGCAGTGGCAGTCATGGCTGCAAAGGAGAATTCCGTTGCCTCTCCATGGCCGCTGCTGCCAGCCTCCTCCCTCGGGCAGCTTATAGTGGCTGCTGGAGAACAGGTGAAGAGGAGATGCTGTCAAGGCCCAGCCCCGTGTGACCTGCCAGTTCTGAGGGGCAGGCACAGACCCTCAAAGTGTTCCTATTTTTCAGGGACATCCCTGTTTTAGAGAAGCCGTCCCGGTTTCTGATTTGATCCTGAAATGTCCTGCTTTCTCTTAGGACGTCCCTATTTTCATTGGAGAAACGCTCGAGGGCACAGAGTTATCCAAACCCCAAGCCGTCTGAAAGCAATCCTGTAAAGTGGTACCTCGGGTTACAAACACTTCAGGTTACAGACTCCGCTAACCCAGAAACAGTACCTCGGGTTAAGAACTTTGCTTCAGGAAGAGAACAGAAATTGTGCCACGGCGGCAGCAGGAGGCCCCATTAGCTAAAGTGGTACCTCAGGTTAAGAGCAGTTTCAGGTTAAGAACGGACCTCCAGAATGAATTAAGTTCTAAACCAAGGTACTACTGTATAGAGGGTTGTTTGTTTTTTTTAAAAAAAAGTTTAATTCTTTTTAAATGTTGGAAGCTGCCCAGAGTGATGCGGCAACCCAGTAAGATGTGTAGGGTATAAATAGTAAAATTATCATTATGGAATGGGATGTCCCTCTTTTCATTGGAGGAATGTTGGAGGTATGCAGGCAGAGGGCAGGGCCGCCCTGGGTGGAAGGGGGGGGGGGAGGGCAGAGTGGCACACAATAAGTCTTGTTTTTTAAAAGGAACAACAACAACAAAAAGTGCGTCTGCATCTAATCTTGCTCCTTTCTGAAATTTATTTATTGGTGTCTTTCTTTTTTTGTAAATCTATCAAAGAATAATAAAATAAAATCAAGATTAAGGGGTTTTCTCAAGGATGGTTGTGCAGTGAAATGGTGATGGCGCTCACCCTTCATCTGATAGGAAATGCTTTGCGGGGGGACACAAAAATGGGGGAGTCGAGGAGTGTCAGCTGGGGGGGAATGAGAAATGATGATGATGATGATGATGATTTTTATTTATACCTGCCCTCCTGGCCAAAACCAGGCTCAGAGCGGCTAACATCAATAATATAACACATCAAGATAAAATCAAGCAGTCAATTAAAATACATCCTAGAATCAATGGATCCCAGAAGGCTTGAAAATCTAGGTTTTTCTTCACAAGAATGGGAGTTCTTTAGCACATCTTTCTGAAACAGAGTTCAGTTTGTTTTAAAAGAAAAGCTTGATGCAATGCGTCTGGGTTAAGTTTTGCATATGAAAGTCCCCTCTCCATTTCCCACCCCTCACCTCCCTCAACTCTCCTCCTGCTTCTCTCCTTGAGTGGCCTTCAAATTAAATTAATTCCTGTGTTTCTGATGTTCTGCGTTTTTATACCCTTGTCCAGATGAACCGCAGTCATCCCCAAGAAGGGGGGATGTAGGCAAGTGGGTGGGGTCTCTCTCTTTCTCTCACTCTGAGAGAGTTTTGTCTTTCAAAATGCCATGGGACCCATCACCAGCACCTGATTGAATATCAAGGATTTGAGGGTAAGGGGGCACAGAGGATAAGGGCATGAAGGTGCAGTGTGGATACTAAGGAGAATTAACTTGTCCTATTGTCTAGACCTGGAATATCCTCTTCCTCCTCCTCTTTGCAGTTAAATTACCCGTCTGGGAATTTTCTTGAGAAATGCCGAAGGCTGGTTTGTAGCTCAGTGCTAGAGCACCTGCTATGCATGCAAAAGGTTCAAATTCCAGGCATCTCCAGGTAGGACTTGGATAGCTCCTTGTCTCAAACCCTGGAGAGCCACTGCCAGTCAGTGTACACAACACTGGGCTATATGGACCCAATGGTCTGTATAAGGCAGCTTCCTAATGGGGACAACGGGCAGCATATCCAACCATGTGCCCTCCAGATGTTTTGGACTACAACTCCCACCATCCCTGCTATCATTTTATTTTTAGGGGGAGGGCCATAGCTTTGCATCAGAAGACCTGTTTCAATCCTTGCCATCTCCTGGTAGGGTTGGGAGAACCCCTGTCTAAACCTCCAGAGAACCCTAGTATGGAGGGAGGACTGACCCTAAATAGCTGAATGGGAAATGACTGCATTAAGCCACAGAATGCCCCTGGGACCATTTGAGCAGCACTTGTGAATCTAGTAAATTACGAGCCTGACTATACAGAACCATCATGAGATAGGTAAAAGTAAAGGGCCCTTGGATGGTAAAAGCTAGTTGAATTTGACTATGGGGTGTGGCGCTCATCTCCGCTTTCAGGCCGAGGGAGCCGGTGTTTTCCTGCAGCTTCCCGGGTCATGTGCCACCATAACTAAACTGCTTCTAGTGCAACAGGACACTGTGATGGAAGCCAGAGTGCATGGAAACGCCATTTACCTTCCCACCGCAGCAGTACCTATTTATCTACTTGCGCTGGTGTGCTTTCAAACTGTTAGGTTGGCAGGAGCAGGGACAGAGCAACGGGAGCTTACTCTGTTGTGCAGATTCGAACTGCTGACCTTATAACCGGCAAGCCCAAGAGGCTCAGTGGTTTAGACCACCCTCTCTTGCTCCAGACCACCCTCTCTTGCTGCAGATTACAGGAAAGACAGCAAGAGGGAGAGCAATTGCATGTTTAAAAATCCACAGCTTGTAGAAATCTACACATCAGGAAAAAGATTTGGGTTTCCTGGCATGCTAATTGTCTAAGCTTGGGGAGCTTATCTTTCCTTTTCTTACATGAGACGAGCAATCAGTTAAGTGGTTTGAAACTGTGCGGTACTAAACCAGTGTTTCCCAACCACTGTTCCGTGGCACACTAGTGTGCCGCGAGATGTTGCCTGGTGTGCCGCGGGAAAAATTAAAAAATCCGAATTTTTTTTTTAAGTCAATTTTTCGATTGGGGCGCCGTCACTAGATGACCCCTGGGGTTCCCTCCCTCCCTCCCGCTCTGTGCCTCCCTCCTCCTCCTCCTCCTCCTCCGGGGAGGCCCTTCCTGGCTCTCGGCCAAGGCTTGGCGGCTGCCACTCACTCACTCACTCGCCCACCCGTCCCTCCATCCCTGCACCCGGCCTCTCCCCCTCCGTCCCCGGCGCGGGGGCTGCCGGGATCCGTAGTCCCCTCGTCCTTGGGCTCCGCGCCCGCGCGCGCAAACTACGTTTCCCAGCGTGGCCTGGCGGGCCGGGCGTTTTGTTTGAAGCGCTCTTCTGCCGGCCATGGAATGAGCACAGCGGCGGCGGCCGGGCGGGCAGGGGCTCTTCCGCACAGACCCCGCGCAGCCTGCCTGCGCCCCCGCGGAGATCGGGCGGCAGGATGGAGCCCGGGGATCCCCGCGGAGGCGGAGCGGAGGCTGCCCCCCAGGTAGGGCTGCGTCGGGGTTTTTTTATTTTTGCAATGCTGCATCTGCGCCGGAGGGGACGCATTGGACCGCGGGGAGACCCCTTGGCGGGCGTGCAAGGCAATGCATGCGTTGCATGGAGTGCAGTGCAATGCAATGGCAACGCGGCGCCCTGCATGCATGCATGCAACTTCCACCGGCGCTCCGGACTTGGCAGGTGAGGGGGGTCCCCAGTGGGCGGCAGAGAGAGCCGGGAGGGCGAAGGGGAGCCGGGGGGGGAGCAGCGTTGCTCCCCGAGCCGAGCCCGGGGGGAAACTTCGGCGTCGTTGCGTCGGGTGTTGGAAGCGGAGGCTGGCGGGGGCCCCTCACCTGCAAAACCTGGTCGCCTCTCATATATTTCGTGCATTGCATTCATCGCCCGCTTTCTCCTCCAAGGAGCTCCCGGGGGCGCGCGTGGTTCTCCCCGTGTTATCCTCGCAACAACAGCCCTGCGAGGTGGGTCAGGCGAGTGGCCCAAGGGAGCACCCAGGGATTGTCCTGGCCAGGTGGGGTGATTGGAAGCCTGCTCTCTGCCCGGTCTTCGTCCTCATTTAGCCCCCACATGTGCATGACTGAGGTTTTCCCCCCTCGTCTTGGCTATGGTGTGATTCTGTCCTGTTAATTAATGGGGTTCTGCCTTCGGAGAAGATGAGCCAGCCCTCAAGGAGGTGATTATGTAATTTGCTACCAATTCATGTCCCTCCCGGCGTGACGCTGCGCGCTGACGTCACGGGGCTGTAATGGTGGTGTGCCTCGAGATTTTTTTCATGAAACAAGTGTGCCTTTGCCCAAAAAAGGTTGGGAAACACTGTACTAAACCATGCCACAGAATTATCCTGAAGGCATGAGCAGGCTCTTTCACTCACTGTGCCATAAGCCCTCTTCTCGCATTTTACCCTAGCCATACAGCCATCAAGCTACAAAAGCTAGTCCAGATCCCCGTCTATTCTAAAACTGTGTTTTGTTCCTATAGGCTTTGAATTAATACTCTTTGTCATTTGAATTCTTGAATCGATTATAGAGCATTGTTTCCCCCCTGCCCCACCCCAAACAATTCCATTTTATATTCCCACCCCCACCCCAAAGCATGCAACCACACAGAGACACAAGGGGGCCACCACACCCTGCGTCTGCCCAGCCTCAAGAAGGAAAGGCTGGAACTGCCTGGGTGGCCAAGCAAGTGATGAAATCCCCTCTCCGGCTGCCAGGTTGCTCTGTGACGTGCGGAAGAAGCAACTGGGGGAATGAGATGAAGAAGGCCAAGGAAAAAACTGGATCAACAGAGTTGGCTCCAGCATAGAATTCCCCACTTGGAATTTTTAACAACTTGTTCTACTAGATTCATCAAATGCACTGGGTGGATTCTGAAACTAAGTTTTTAGGCCAAAACAAGGCTGGGACAAAGGGACTTGGTGAAGAGTTTGCCCTTTATCCCACACCCGCTCTGGGCTCAGGTTACCCCATAGCTGAATTTTTTTATTTTTGTTTAGAGCATTTTATTAGAGTTGAGGTATGCACTCCAGTGGAGGGTGGTCCATTGGTGCAAATGGGGCACTGCCCCACCAATCTCAATCTGCCCTCAGACAGACAGCGTCCCTCACCTTCTTTCTTACAACCAGCCCAGGGGGTCACAATGCCTGCCAGCTTCCACCTCCTTAGTCTCCGTGTTGCCCTTGTAGAATTCAGCAGGGAGGAAGATGGGGGCAGAACTATAATTAGTAGGCTCTGGACCACCTACTGTTGGGCTCTCTGCTTTCTATCCAATCAGTCTCGTAACTGCACCCATCACTCCTGACCATTGGTCATGCTAGTTGGAGCTGATGGGAGTTGCAGTCCAACAACATATGGAGGGCACCACTTTGGCTATCCCTGAACTTGGGGTGTGTGTGTGTTAATCTTTTGGAAGCCACATGCTAGTAGTGGAAAGGGCCAAAACCAGCAATAGGCAGACCCACAGAAAGGGACAGACCATTCTTGCTGGAAGTCTGAGCTAACTGCTTGAGGAGGGCTTTTGAAATCAGGCCAAGAGCTAATAGCATTTCTTTTTTAAAACAATTTACAGTGGTACCTCAGGTTACATACGCTTCAGGTTACATACTCCACTATCCCAGAAATAGTGCTTCAGGTTAAGAACTTTGCTTCAGGTTGAGAACAGAAATTGTGCTCCGGCAGTGCGGCGGCAGCGGGAGGCCCCATTAGCTAAAGTGGTGCTTCAGGTTAAGAACAGTGTCAGGTTAAGAATAGACCTCCGGAACGAATTAAGTACTTAACCCGAGGTACCACTGTATTGGCATTAAGTATTAATGCATTGTAACTGTTCTTTCTTTCTTTCTTTCTTTTGAAGTGTATGGGTAAGTCCCAATGACGCTGCCTGCTTTTGTTTTTTGGATAGAAATATGGAAGGAACTAGTATGTTTGCTTCTTGACGAGCAACAAATTGGGATGGAGTGCTAATTGGAACACTCAGATTGTGTGAGAATACTCCTCTAAACAGAAATGCCTTCCTTCGTATGGAAAGCTAGTGCCTCAGGGAGGAGCAGGCTAACCCAACCTGATCCTTGAGGTGCTAGCTTTCCCAGTGTGGGCCCTTTTTCAATACTGCCTGCACATCTTCCTTGGAGGTACTCCAAAAAGATCAGAGCCCGAAAGCCTATTATAGGAATGTAAGAAGCACTGTAGCTGGATCAAGCCAAAGGCCCATGTAGTCCAGCGTCCAGGTCTCACAGTGGCCATCTAGATGCCTCTTGGAGGACCACAAGCAGGATCTGAGTGCAACAGCTCTCACGCCACTCGCGCTTCCCAGTGACCGATAATCAGACGTACCACACTCTGGAGAAATATCAGATCAGAATGCAGGTGGATGAGTTGCATATCTGAATGGCCAACCACATTAAATAAGAAAGCCCTAGCATCTCAAGGAGAAGCCTAGGTTAGAAGGACACTTCTTCCTGAGCTGCTAGATTTTCACAAGCAGCAGGTGGGGGAAGCATCTGAACATGCAATGCCTCCACCTGAACCAAAATTCAAAACTCAGAAGAAGAAGAAGAAGAAGAAGAAGAAGAAGAAGAAGAAGAAGAAAATGAAACTGGTTAAAACTTTTATTTAACAAATTATATTAAGAATACAAGCTAAATTTTCAGACACAAACTTCCCTTTTAAAATACAAGGAAGGCAATCTAAAATAAATATGAAAGGATAATATTAATAGGATTAATAATGAACGAGTTAATCCACTTTCAATGTCCCATCACAAATAAAATGCATAGCATCTTAAAAATACACACACACACACACACCGCACATATGCACACACACACACACACACACACGCACAAATACAATACAACTGAAGATTCCCAACTACATAAAAAAGTGTTTCTCTTTGCCTGTATGATCTGATGTCATAAAAAATTGTCAACTTCTTGTTAATGCATTTTATATTTGAGCGCTCTTTAAGTCACCTGGGCAAAACAGACCCACAGTTGATTTTTTTTTTTAAAACAGAGCACCAAGCTTAATCATTAATTGGGGGGGGGGAGGTGGGTTTGGGGTTGTGTGACTCTCCGGTTCGAAAGTCATAGGGCTGCCATACGTCCGTTGCTCTGGATCTTAGCGTCTCTGTAAAAAACAACAACAGCTCAACAATTTTGGGGGTGTTCTGTGGTGCCCTCCAAATGTTGGTGAACAAAAAACCCCATTAGCCCCAGCAACTATAACCGAAGTTCAGGTACGACAGGAGCTGCAGTCGAGCAGCACCTGGGAAGCACATCGACAACATCTGGAGCAGGCACAGCCAGACTCCCAACACACATTAAGCACAGCCAGTGGTTAAAAAGCAACTCCTGAAGAGTCACAATCAACCCAATCCTAATGGAAGATTGTCTTCCATATCTACTTGGAAAATAACCAATTTACTCCACAGATTTGAAGACAGGAAGGTGCCTTGTACTGAAACAGACCGCTGGCCCTTCTAGTTCAGTACAGTGGTACCTTGGGTTACAAACACTTTGGGTTACAAACTCCACTAACCTGGAAGTAGTACCTCAGGTTGAGAAATTTGCCCGAGGATGAGAACGGAAATCATGTGCTGGCAGCACTGCAGCAGTGGGAGGCCCCATTAGCTAAGGTGGTACCTCAGGTTAAGAACGGTTTCAGTTAAGAACAGACTTCCGGAATGAATTAAGTTCGTAACCCGAGGTACCACAGTACTGTCTACGCTGACTTGCAGTAGCTCTCCAGGGTCTCAGGCAGGAGGGTCTCTCCAAGCCCTGGAGATTTCATAAACTGAAACGGGGATCTTCTGCATGCAAAGCAGGTGCTCTGCCAGTGAATTTTAAACCCATTTGCGCTATCAGATGCTCCTTAATGCATTCAGTTGTGGCATCATCATTGCTGAGGAAAGCTGGGAATCATTTTCACAATTGCAGCTGCACTTTTTTTCAGCCACCATAAAATCACAGGAGTAACACGACTTATATCCAGCCCAGTGCTTTGTCTCATGTTTGTCTCTGAGATCTAAAGCAGGGGTCAGCAACCTTTTTCAGCTGTGGGCCGGTCCACAATCTCTCAGACCATGTGGTGGGCTGCACTATATATTTTTTGGGGGGGCGGGGGGGGGGGCGGGAAATGAACTAATTCTTATGCCCCACATATAACCCAGAGATGCATTTTAAATAAAAGGACACATTCTACTCATGTAAAAACACGCTGATTCCCGGACCGTCCGGGGGCTGGAATGAGAAGGCGATTGGCCCACGGGCCTTAGGTTTCCTACACCTGATCTAGATGAACACATGGCCAATGCCAAGGAACCAATCCCTTTGTCTCCCCCCATGGCGGTTGCTGGAATGGCCCACAGGAAGCACTTAAAAAGGTCAGTGAGACTTGCACATGTGCGCACACAACAAAAGAGACGTGTGTGCAAATTGTTGCATTTGGCAATGTACAGACAGCTTGCATCACTTTCTTTTTCTGAGACAAAGCATCACCTGTGAAACGCATTTGTCATGGTTTGAAAAAGCCTCAAGACAATGTAGGCTGTTCAGAACACACTGAATGCTATACCAGCAACCTCCAGTGGGGAAAGACAAGGGTCAACCTGTGCTTTTCCAGTAGATAAAGGGCTGGTTGTGAAAGTCTCTGTGGGCCTCTCAACAAGGAACAGGGGGGACTCAAGTGGTTTCTGTACGCTCTCATTTTAGGCACAGCCTGCCCCCTACAGGAAAAATTAACAGTGGCAGGCTCCAACGCACCAGCTTTTTCCAGGTTTGTAATAAAAGGGCCTTGGTCTTCAAAATAATCACCCTGGCACTAACAACCTATGTCAGGGGTGTCAAACTCAAATTCATCGGGGGCCGCATCAGCAGTTTGGTCACCCTCAAAGGGCCGGTTGTATCTGTAGGACTTACAGTACAGGAGAGAAGGGTTCAGGCAGCCGTTGGATCTGTCACATCACAGGATGGCATGCGCTCAATATAAAAACAAGTGGAGGTTTCCTGAATGCATGTAAAGTGGAGGTTTCCTGTGTAGAACGGCCGGCGCCGCTAGAGGGCAGACGTTCTCTGGAGTGTAGGCTGCCGCGCATGCGCTGAAGAGACGGCTTTCTTGTGTCAAAAAAAGAGAGCGAGAATAAAAGGTGAAGGCTGGCGGCCGGCGGCGGCTACACGGGCCACATGACGAGGTCTGGCGGGCCGGATTCGGCCCGCGGGCCTTGTGTTTGACACCCGTGACCTATGTTTTTCTGATCCTAGAAGAATGATCCATAGGGCCTAGTTCTTAGCTGAGGTGGTAAGCCTTTTTGTGGACCTGACCCCCAACAATAATCCCACCACCTAGCATGTCAGATCAAAAGGGGGTAACCTAGACTTTCCCCTGACACTCTAGATCTCTACATGGGGGATTGGCTTTTGTGTATGCGTTGGATGGGGAACAGTCTATGATGTGAGTCCCCACCTGCAGTTTCAAGTGGTACATTCCAGCCATAGCTTTTGCTGCTCCATGGGTAATCTTTGGGGTTCAGAGTGGGAAAACAGGGCTGAGGGAGAACAGTGACAAAGACAGCATGTAGATCAGGGGTGGGAAACCTGTGGCACTCCTGCTCCCATCAGCCCTAGCTAGCATGGTCAATGTCAGGGATGATGGGAGTTGTAGTCCAACTGCTACTGGAGGGCCACTGCTTCCCTACCCTTGCTCTAGAAGACGGATTCTCCAGATAAAGACGGTGGGGCAATGTGTGTCAAAAACCTGGAGGAGAGAAAGGCCCATGAAAACACTCTATCAAGTAAACACTGCTGTGAACTGTGAGAGAATGAAACAGCAGCAACTCAGTCCACCCAAAAGCTTCAGATCTGCCTACCCACCCACTTGGGCTGGAGAGGATTCTTATAACTCTGGAGTTGCAAGCAGTACTGGGTCAGCCTATAGGCAGACTATAGGCACATGCTTAGGGCACCAGCAAAGCAGAGGCACCAAAAAAGAAGAGAAGAAAAAAAGACACTTTAAAAAGAACTTGACATTTGGTATTTCAAAAAAGCACTGAAGTTGTCATCATAGGAAAAATCTGAATTTTGTTAGACATAGAATAGTAGCCAAATGGGAGATTAGGGCTACAGATAATAAAGTACTAGGAGCATCCCACACCATCAGGAGGAAGATGGTATGTCTATATCAACTTTCATCCATGCACTTAACCTCGGAAGAACAATTAAAGAACATGCTTGCCAAACAACTCACAAGAGCAGCTGCCTTTCTATGACCACCGTGTTTTAATTTGAAGACTGTTAGACAATCATTATTTACATGTTACACAGCTGAACCTTTCCACCTGAAGAGGGCAGTGGGTAGGGAGAAGTGTTAATAATCCTGTCCCTCTTTGCTGCCCCTCAAAAACATTTTGTTCTCTCCGGCAGGCACTCTCAAACAGCAGCACATGAGATCACACAGGCTTTCCAAAATAACATTAAAAAATAATAATACAGTTAACAGATTTCACCAAGACATGCATTTGGGTCTCGAACAAGACACTTGTCGTGAGCATGCTGGAGACTGAAGTTTAAAGTTGTCCGTGGACTGGCGAAGTGGGACCAGACTTGTTGTGAATTGAAGTCTTAACTCCCTTCTCAGGAGGCTTCCAGAGGCACACATGGTGGTCGCTCTCATCATCAAGCAGCCAATAGGGGAGACAAAGACTTTAGGAGCCAGCTGCTGCGACCGGCATGTTTTGATTGGCTGTTTTCTTAGCTGCCATATTCAAGTATTTCTGGGGAGAGAATGGAAGTCTGGACATCTTTCCAGGCAGTCTGCATTCAGAGACAGATAGACAGAGCGCACCACAGAGCATCTCCCACGCTTCCAGGCAAACATCTAGGTCTATTTCTTTTCAGCTGGAAAAAAGAAGTGGCCCCCACCAACAGGCCTTGGAAACCAAGTAAGGTGGATAACATGATCTTTGGATGAAGAATGGCTTTGCTAGTGGGACTGGGAGAGTCTCCAGGCTTCTTCATCAGCCAGAGGGAAGTCCAGGCCACAAAAGGTCTTCAGCTCATTTCCAACTGCAAACAATTGGCTGTGTGGGATTTTCATGGCAAAGAAGGCAAAATTGTTGGCTTTTCTTGTTTACTTTCTTCCCTCCTCCAGTGCCGAGTGAAACTGTCACAGGTTATGGAAGAACACCAGCCAACCAAAAGCACAACCCAGTTTATTGTCTCTGTTCAGTCCAGACATAAACCTCAACCTTGTATAGAGATTGAGGTACAAGTTTAGAACCAATGATATGCTGTGATTTTAGAGTCCCACATGAGCAGTAAGACTGCACTGGATTGGCGGTATTCCAGAATGAGCTGGGAGATCACTGTTAAAAGCCACAGATGAGGTGGCTGTGGCTTCCTAGATGGTGCAAGGCGTTTTGGAGAAAGATGCCTTCACTGGATTTTAACCTGGCAGAACCAGTTATCAGAAACAAAGCGAACATCATCATAAAAAAGGCGATGGACCAATACATCCATCAATCCAACACATTGGTTAGAATGGTTATGATGCAGAGTGGACCCTGAAAGGAGATATGGGAGGTCAAGACAGTTGATGAAAAGGGTTAACACAGCCAAATCAAAATCTCTGAAGCAAGGAGAGATATCGAAAATAAAAAGAGAGAAATAAATCCTATCCAGTTATTTTGTACAAAGACAGCGACAAATCATCAGACACAAGAAAGAGAAAGAAAGATAGAGTCCCCTTTGCTGGAAAGGGTTCCAGTAACACTGCTTTTGTGGGGAGGGGAGAATAAAGGGGTTTGGGGAAAAGGTTACGTGGAGAGGAGGGGAATCACTCTCCCCTCTCAGTAGTACATGTGCTTCCCCTCTCCGTGGCACCCAGGGGTGGGGGCTTCAGGACTGCTGGAGCTGTGGACATCGAGTGGGGCTCGGGGGGAGCCTGGCTGCAGCGCTCTGCTCTGTCCGGAAGCTGTAATCGTACTGTGGGAAACAGAAATATAGATGTGTTGAGCTGGATTCACAGATAAGCCACACCACACAACCATCAAGACAGCCAAGGCAGCTGAGGAATGGACACCTAGAGATTTAAAAGCAGACTCTTTCCCAAGCTGACCTGACTTGTGTTTGGGTAACAAAGAGAGGCTTAGGTCATCATCCACCACATGCATTTAAAGCACATGGCTTCTCTGCAAAGAATCCTGGGACATGTAACTTGCCCCCTTACAGAGCTATAAACCCAAGCACCCTTAAACTACAGTTCCCAAGATTCTTTTGGAGGTGGTGAAGCCACTGAGGTTTGGTTGGCTTTCTCTAGGGAATGAGTCTTTCATGTGGCAGCCCCTGGCCTGTGGAACCCCTTACCAATAGAGGTTTGGCACGAAGCACCCTTCCCTTCCGGAAGATGACTTCAGGAGGGGGAAAAAGGTTTAGTCAGGTCTTTACATCACTATATTTTTCCTTTCAACCCATCAGCATTTACTGATGTTTTTAATTATAGTTTCATGCATCTCTTGCTCATATTATCCTTATCTGCTGCATTCCGCCTTGCTGTATTTTAATGGAAGTGCATATTATGATTTTGCAAGCAAGCAAGCAAGCAAGCAAACAAACAAATAAAGTGCTTTAAGTGTAAGGTGTAGATGTGACAAAAATCCCTAAATTAGGTAATCTCCTTAAGTGATTTTGGGGTGGGGAGTGTGTGGAGGGAGTGTTATTCAGGGGTAGGGAAGCTGTGGTCCAGGGGCCAAATCTGGCCCTCCCTTTTATCTGGCACTCACTCCAAACCATATATATCCCCCACAGGCCCTGCTTTGAACCCTTCTTGCTTGAGTGCTTCTGTTCCTGGCTGAAAAGTGTTCTTGCCTCTTGCTTCCCTGGATGGAAGATGGAAAGGAGCCAAGCTAGTGCACAAAGCTTTAACATTTAAACTGGTCTGGGGAAAAATTCTGAGAGCCAGACAGAGAGGCCTGGGGGCCACATTAAACTATTTGGCCTAAGGGTTTTTTGGGTTGTTTTTTTACATGCAGTGGCAGAGTAAGTACAACCATCTCCTCAACACATGGAAATTCTTTCAGCTGGGGAGGGTGTGTGTGGAGGATTCCAAATCATCTGTTCCTGCAGATGTCCCTAAAAGCCCATGGCTCCTGCCAGACAGGATTAAACCAGAGAAGTGTCTTCATTGAGCTGTTACTTAAATCAGCATTTACTCCAAAGCCTAGTGTGAACAGTACATGTAGAAATACTGCCACCTTGTGGCCAAACCACAGTGCAACACCAATAGTAAACATTTGAATACTAAATACTGTTTCCGTACTGGCTGGTCCCATCTTACTTCCTGGATGAGACCAGAGATCCATCAAGCCCAGCATTACCTATGACCATAGGAAGCCTGCTAATAATATTAATAGGCTCTTGCGTATTTCTGAGGCTTCAAAGCACATGCTGCAATCTGCAGGGTATGCCAGTATTGGTGTCCTGAGAGTGGAGCTGCTCACACGCTGCTGCAATGCAATTCTCATCTCCTAACAAGATGCTCCTGCTCTAGACTCCAACCAGCTACTCAGCCATGCCTTCGTGCATAAGAGGGTGCCAGTTCACTTGTATCTCACCCGATGCTGGACATTCTGTGGCTACTGGAGGCCACTGAGCATGCTCAGTCCCTCAGGGGGTCTGGGTTTAGGGGCCTCCGTCGCATTTCGGCTTTTTTTTTATAAAAAAAAGTTTTGCATGCATACGTATCTTAGGTTCCACATCAAACAAGCATTGCTTCATTCACAGTAGCCCAATTTTTGTGCCATTTATGCTGGCATGGAACCTCTGAAGTTTGCTGTTAAAGAGGGAAAGCTGGTTCCAGATAAGACCAGGGCCCCGCAGGATCGGATTTCTTTCTGCGGGGCCTGTAAGACAGAGTTGTTCCCTTGGCCTTTGGCTTGGAATCAACTTGATCCCCTCCCCCTCTTTCCTTTTTCCTTCTGGGATGGAACTCCTATTTGGGGACTTCCCTGGCTTTTTTCTGGCCCACGTAGGACCAGTCTGGATAGCTGGCCTTGGTGAAGATTTGACGTTTTCATCCCCAAAAAGTTTTTGATTTGAGTTTCTACTGAATTGAGGCTGCATTTTAATGTTGTATTTTAATCTTGTTTTTAAGTTGTATTTTAATCAATTATTTTTATACCTGGTGTTAGCCGCCCTGAGCCCGGTCTTGGCTGGGGAGGGCGGGGTATAAATAAAATAATAATAATAATAATAATAATAATAATAATAATAATAATAATAATTGTTATTATTATGATCATCTAGCCTAGCATTGCTGTTTCTACCCTGGAACCCTCCAGTCAAAAGAGTCCTCTACCCCTGTCATTCCCTGCACAAAAAAGACCTGCCATTTGAAGACAGACTGCCCCCATTTAACATCACAGCTACTAGCCATTTGTAGACCTATCTCCTCCACAAATGTGTCTAAGCAGCCACACATTGCTCTTAAAAGCCGTCTAAGGCAGCAGCCATCACTATAACTTGTGTCACAGGCTTCATCCTCACACCACGGCCCACAAATGCCTTTAACATCTGAAAGACCCTCTACTTCCCTAGGCCCTCTCAGGTGCTGAAATCAGCAGGGGGTGGGGCTTGGTAGTTCCTCCACCCTCAGAAGTTTGGGACGGTGGCAGGCCAGGAGAGGGTAATTCTCTGTGGAGACCCCTAAGCTGCGGAACTCCCTCCCCACAGAGATGGATCATTCATTCATTTCCTTTATTAGACGCATTAGTCACTTGTCACCCAAAGGTATCCAAGCAACTTACAGCAAAAAGAAAAAAGCAATGCGTATTACCATGGGGAAGTGGGGGCAATCATGTAATATATTAATATTTCATATAACGTAACATCCATATAAAAAAATACTCAAATAATAAACAAAGCACAACTAAGATGTGCTAATTCAAAAAACAAAAACAAAAACAAAAAAACCCTTAACCTCCCCCTAATTCAAAACTCATTCACATCAAACCAACTGTTTTCCCCACTTTAACCTCCCCACCCTAAAGTCTGGTGTCAAGGCCAGCTGCTGCTGGGTGGTCCAGTGTTCTCCATGGATGGTCCAGCGTTTCTCCTCTCCCTTCAGCGGGGAGCCATAGCAAAGCAGAAAGATGGCGTTGAAAGTTATACCTGCTTTGCAGTTGACTCAGCTACTGCTTTCTCTCCGCCCCCCCCCCCGCAAGGTACCCACCAAATCTGTTCTGGAGTTTTCCCCAACCCTCCAGAGCATATTTGGGGAGGGGACAGGAAAGGGGATAAGGTCCTGTTGCACAGGCCAGTACTTTTATTTAGGGCTTAACCACACTTCTCTCTGTCCAGACACTTTACCCTGGGGAAATCCACTGCCCATTGGCGAACTGGAACAGAAGCCAATCTGCAGAAAAACCAAATGATGTTCGTTCCGATTGAGTGGCAAACAGCAGGGAAAGCAACAAGGTGACAGAAAGACTGCTCAGGCCTGGGACAAGGGGAAGTGTGGGCGAGCTCTTTGTTGAATACCACCCACCTTATGACACCTTCATTATACAGCTTCCAGCAAATGCTGAAGGTGCACCTCTTTACCTTGGCTTTTGACACCTTATGTGTATATTGTTTTTGACCCACCTTATTACTTTTGCTATTTTAAGCTGTTTTCAATATTGTGTTTTAATGCTGTAACCTACCCTGGGACCTTAGGGTGAAGAGTGGGAAATAAATAAATAAATGTAATATTATATATATATATATTGCGTTAGCATAGGCAGTTTGTAAGGCGTTCTGAGTATAATTTAAGACAGTTTATGTTTATTTATCTGAAGTACATTCAGGTTTCACTACCTTAACGCAATACATTCTCAGGAAATTGTTTGTTAGGCAAGTGATAGGCATTGATAATGAGTCAATGATTTCTACTGATTCCTTTGGGGAAATATCTAATGTGTTCCCAATAATGGAATTTCAACCTTCAAATGACAGGGGGAAACTAGGAAAATCTAGGAAAACCTTGCAAAACAAGTATGAAAATAAAAGTTCTCTTGTCTGATCTCTCCCCCTTCTTCCTTGCAAAGTTTCTGGTGAAGTGGCTGCCAAGGACCAGCAAAACACAGAAAGTAAGGCTTCTTAAAGGTTGTTTTTTTTGTTTGTAGTACTACACACAGGTCAGGCTGTTTGATATCTGAATCTACGGTGTGTATGCCATGACTTGGGTATTAATCACTCGTGTCTGGATAAGCGGATTTCCATACAACGAGCGTTTGGAGAGACCCCAAAAAGAGGTGGAGGTGGAGCCAATGAAAGGCAGAGCCAACTAATTCTGATTTTGTTCCCATTCTCTTTGCTGCTGAGTTATACAAGGGCAATACTGAGATCTGAAGAAGCAGCAGCTGATGGTCAGGGCCAGCCCTTGGTTTAGATGTAAGAAGGCAGGCAGTGTAAGAAAAACACTGGGGCCTAATCTGAATAGTAGAGTGCCTGGTATCTGGTGGGCGGGGCTTGTGTGTTTTGCTCTAGAATCAGCCCCTCCCTTCAGGGTGTGTTCAGGTAAGAATGTCAGTTGAGAGGGACCATTGCCTCTTCTTGTTTCTTGCCTCAAACTTGCCTCATAATGTTGCTTTAGTTTCCCTCAGTCATTGTTATTTTGTTAGTTTTCTTTATTATTAAAGCTTAGTTTACATTTATGTGAGCCACTTATTTTTCTCAAAGAAAAAGAAACTCTGCTGAAGAATGGTGATCTGTGCGGGATGCATGTTCACAATCTGCAGCGTCATGTCTGTGCACACATGGGTTGCGATTTGGCACTTCTGCGCATGCACAAAGCATGATTTAGTGCTTCTGCGCATGTGCGACGGCCAAAACCCTGAAGTAACCCATTCTGGTACTTCCGGGTTTCGGCAGCTCGTAACCCCAAAAAACGCAACATGAAACGTCAGTAACCTGAGGTGTGACTATATCCTAAACTTGGGCGAGTGAGAGGATATTTCCAGTTTGCCAGGAGGACTGATTTTGTTAAACATCCCCCCCACAACAGGCAGGTGGGGGCTGGCTGAGGCTGGAGGGGCAGTGCCACATTCAACGAATGAACCAGCCTCTAAATTCTCCCTTCCTGCCCCTCATACATTTGAGCCACCACCCAGGATGCCTCCATAACAGCAGAAAGACTTGGAGGCCACATTTGACCCTCAGGTCTGAAGTTCCCTAGCTAAAAACAGCACTAAACTAGATGGACCAATGGTCTGCCTCTATATAAGGCAGCTTCTGATATTCCCAGAATTTGGGAGCATAATTTGAGCGTTTGGGTTTGCCTCTGCAACTGTGTGGGATTGAATGATCCAGTTGCTCCTGGTGCCACAGAACTATCGTGCCTTTAGTGAAGCTAAAGTGAACCTGCACTTATTCTAGAAGCTGTCGGTCCATGACAGACAATGCCTCTCTTGTTGGGGTTCTCGGAAAATGGTGCCACTGGATAATGTAGCTAAACTAAAGAAAGCAGATGGTGAAATGAAAATGCCTTCCTCACAACGGTTGTAAACACAAGAAATGGAAATATAACAGGCAATGGAATTTGAACGTATGGAAGTAGGCTAGAATTAAGTGACAAGGAAAAAATATGGAATATTATTCCAATATGTGCTCAAAGTGGAGAGATTTTAACACGGACATGGGTGGAAGAATTTACTATTGCTCAGTATGGAGGAATGGTGGTGGGAATTAAGGGAGCTGAAGTAGGGTTGTCATATTTCAAAAAGTGAAAATCTGGACACAAAAGTTGTTGATTTTTTTTTGCAAGATCTAGAAAAAGTAGTAGTAGTTTTGGAGCTTTTAAAAGGAAATTCACCCCCCAAAACCATGGGTTTTCCCAGACATTTTAACTGATTTCCAGGCATATGGTAGCCCTAGGTAAAGTAAAAATTAAAGAAAAAACACTTGGACTTTCCGTGGGAAAAATCAATGAATGGTTCTGAGAAACTTTGACTTAAATATTGTTTAACAGAAAGTGGAGAAGATCATGGACTGAATGTCTTAAATATTTTCTTTCTTTCTAATGTTAACTGATAGATGGAAAATCAGTTTTCTCTACTGTTACTTTTCCTTTTGTCTTTTTCATTTCATTTTGCTCCTCTCTCTCTCTCTCTCTCTCTCTCTCTCTCTTTCTCTCTCCCCCCCCTTCTTGTTTCTTTCTTTTTTCTTTTTCATTTCTCTTTGGAGTCCTATGTATGGGACCTTTGTAATGGTCCAGGGATTGTGTACTCATGGGGGTGGTAGATGGTTAATGGAGAGCCTGGGGGGGGGGGCGCAAAGTAATGTGGATCTCCCAGGGTGAGAGGCTGGAAGGAAAAAGGACCCTGGGCAAGAGCTGGGAAGCGAGCTGGGGACTGAGAACTACTTTTAGGAAAAGACTCTGCATTTTACTTGTTGTGTTTGCATTTTTTGGTAGCTGTTATTGTACTGTATTGTGAAAAACTTTAATAAAAAAATCTTACATACTTAGAAAATGCCTGGTGCCAAGGTGTGATGCAAAAGGAGTGCAACTACAGTCATACCTTGGTTGTCGAATGCCTTGTGACTCAAATGTTTTGGCTCCTGAACACCACAAAGTGTTCAGGAAGCTCCTGCAGCCAATCGGAAGCCGCGTCTTGGTTGTTGAACATTTTCGGAAGTTGAACGGACTTCCAGAACGGATTCTGTTGAACAACTAAGGTACAACTGTAGAACTTTCCAAACTGAAGCAAACTTTGCTGGAAAAAGAAGCTGCAAAGCAGTGCCTGATTCCGATGACACAAACTACTCTGTTTAGCTTCGCTTGCTATGGGGCAATGACTGGCAGGGAATATGATCCTGGTTTGATGTTCTGGTTACTAAGACATGATTAAACCAAAAGCCATAGTAGAGCAACAGCCTTCATTAAAGCCCACCAAAATGTCACAAACTAATGTGCAACCATTTGAGTCATCCAGGGCTTTTCACCAGCTGAGTGTTATGCAATGGAGGGCAGGGCATCTGATCTGTGTACACAAGGTCCCAGGTTTAATCCACAGCATCTCTTGGTAGGGGCTAGGAGGTACCCCTGTCTGAAAAACTGGAGAGCTGCTGCCATTCAGTGTAGACAACACAGAGCTAAAGGTAGCAATGGTCTGACTCAATATAAGGCAGCTTTCTACGCTTTTGGCCAGGAAGGGCTGTAGATCACTGGTAGAGAATCTGTTTTGCACGCAGGAGGTCCCAGGTTCAATCCCGAGCATCTCTAGGTAGAGCCAGGGCACACGTGCTGTTGGAAACTCTGGAGTTCTCCTGCCAGTCAGTGTTTACAGTACTGAGGTAGATGGATGCAGAGTCTGACACAGTATAAGGCAGCTTCCTATATTCCTATGTGGGGCTGGATGGGGATGATGAGGGGAGGGGGATGCAAAGACAGACATTGTGCTGGATGTTGAAGCTATGAGTGTGAATTTTTTTCCAAAGACCAGAACATAAAGCCCAGCAACCAAGTTTGGATGTAATAGGAAACTGAGTGTTTAAATCAGGGATGGGGAGTCTGTGGCCCCCCAGAAGTTGTTGGACTCAGTGGAGAAATGTGCTTATACATATATGTATATATTGCATTTTTGTTTAAAAGGAAGATATATTCTGTGACCTCTATGACTGCAACGTGGCCTTGTTTTGTTATAATGTGACAAGCCTGTTTGACAGTTGGTTGCTAGGTAACAGGATTTGGCAGAAGAGGGGAGGCTGCCTTAAGATTTAGTGGGTGGGATTAGGGCTCAGAGTAGGCAAATGTCGGTGTGATTGGCTGGAGGTTTCAGTCAGTTGGACAGTTAACGGCTCAGCAACAGATTCAAATCTCCATTCAGCTATGAAACTTACTAGATAACTGTGCACCAGTTAACAACAACATCTATCATCATCATCATGCCATCCATTTGACTGGGTTGCCTCAGCCACTCTGGGTGGCTTCCAACAAATTAAAACATCGAACACAGCAAAACATCAGACATACAAAAACTTCCGTATACAGGACTGCCTTTAGATAACTTATAAAAGTCAGATAGTTGTTTATCTCCTTGACATCTGATGGGAGGGCGTTCCACAAGATGGGCGTGACTAACAATAAGGCTCCCTGTCTGGTTCCCTGTAATTTCATTTCTCAGTGAGGGAACCACTGGAAGATCCTCAGAGGTGGACCTCAGTGTCCGGGCTGAACGGTGGGGGTGGAGACACTCCTTCAGGTATACTGGGTCAAGGCAGTTTAGGGCTTTAAATCTCAGCGCCAACACTCTGAATTGTGCTTGGAAACGTACTGGGAGCCAATGTTGATATTTTAGGACCATTGTAATATGGTCCCAATGGCCGCTCCTAGTCACCAGTCTAGCTGCCGCATTCTGGATTAGTTGTAGTTTCCAAATCACCTTCAAAGGTAGCCCTACATATAGCATATTGCAGTAATCCAAGTGGGAGATAACCATGGGATCTACCACTCTGACAAGACGGTGCACAGGCAGGTAGGGTCTCAGCCAGTGTACCAGATGGAGCTGTTAGACAGTTGCCCTGGACACAGAATTAATCTGCACATCCATGGACAGCTGTCCTGGTCTTTCAGGGGCACAGTTACTCCATTCAGGACCAGGGAGTTCTGCACACCCAGTTGCCCCTTGTCCCCCTGATATAGTACTTCTGTCTTGTCAGGATTCAACCTCAATCCGTTAGCCACCATCCATCCTCCAGACACTCACATAGGGCATTCACCATCTACACTTGTTCTAATTTAAATGAGCTAAGTATAATCTGCATAGTGGTGAACACCCAGCTCAAACCTAGTGGTTTCATATAGATGTTAAAAGTGTGGGGGAGAGGACGGAGCCCTGATTTACCTCACAAGTGATCACCCGGGGGTCTTAGCATTCACCCACAACACTACTTTCTGGTAACGGCCCAGGAAGGAGCAGAACCACTGCATAACAGTTCCCCCAGAACCCAGCCTTGCTAGAGGGTCCAGAAGGATACCATAGTCAATGGTATCAAAAACCGCCAAAAGATCTAGCAGAACCAGGAAACAGCTTTCACCTTTCTCTCTCTATTCCACCGGAGATCATTGACCAGCACGACCAAGGCAGTTTCAGCCCCATGATGGGGCCTGGATCCTTATTGGAAGGCATGCCTGGAGTTGTTCCATAACCACTCACTCAATCAGCTTGGCGAGGAATCGAAGATTTGAGACTAGGTGATAACTGGCCATAGTGGTCGGGTCCAAAGATGGTTTTTTAAGAAGTGGTTTAATAACCACCTCTTTAAGGGGTTCCAGGAAGACTCCCTCACAGAGAGAAGCATTCACTATCTCACAGAGCCCACTACTCAGCCCTCTCTGGCTCAGGATGGGCAAGGATCGAGAACAGGTGGTTGGTTTAACTTGTCTAAGCAGCCTGTCCACATCCTCAGAGATAACAGGTTGGAATTGATCCCTTGCAACCTGACTAGACAGAGCACTGGCATTCTCTTTCTCTTTTTCTCAGCCTGCCCTACATAATAGGGTTGTTGTGAGGATAAAATATGATCACAGAATTCATCCTCCCCAGAGACAGCTCTTAGCATTAGGCAAGTTCCTCCAAATTTTAGTGATAAACCCATGTAACTGGTGGCTGCTAGTAGGATAGGTGGTAAACAAATAGAATGAATATTCAGAAGTTACTAAGCCATATTAAGTTGTGGAATGGGCAGTGACCTGAAGGAAAAAAGCTTTCCACCCTATGAATGTGACCAAACCCCAGGAGGTAAAAAGAGAACAGGTGTTCTTCTGTTTATGGAATGCTCTCCCCTAAGGAAGACTGCTAGGTGCCAACTGAGATTGTTTGGACCTCAGGCAAAGATGTTTTTGTTTTACAATGATGCAAAAGCATTCTCCTTTCCTGCAATTTCTAGAAACAGATATTCAGAAGCATACTGCCTTAGACTGTGGAGGCAGAGCACAGCTATCGTGTTTAGTAGACAGTGGTAGCATTATGTTTTAAAGTCATCCAAGCTGGTGGTCATCACTACCTCTTGTGGGAATGAGTTCCATAGTTTAACTATGTGCTGTGTGTAGAAGTACTTTCTTTTCTCTGTCCTGAATCTTCCAACATTCAGCTTCATTGGACGTCCACGAGTTCTAGTGTTATGAGAGAAGGAGAGGAACTTTCCTCTGTCCACTTTCCCCACACTGTGTATAATTTCACACACCTTTGTCATGTCACCCCTTACCTTTTCTCTAAACTAAAAAGCCCCAAATGCTGCAATCTTTCCTCAAAGGGGAGTCACCTCATTCTGTTGATCATTTCAGCCACCGTTTTCCAGAACCTTTTCCAACTCTACAATATTAGTTTTGAAGTGAGGAGATCAGAACTGTAGTCATACTTGGAATGGGAGTTCTGTTGCATAATGTTTGATGTATTACGGTATTTTAATATTTTGTTGGAAGCCTCCCAGAGTGGCTGGGGAAGCCCAGCCAGATGGGTGGGGTATAAATTATTATTATTATTCAAAATCCAAAAGACATCCATGCCTTCTCTTTTGGAGTGAACGTTTTACCACACCCTCAATTGCTATTTTGATCAACTGCTATTTTGATTAAGCCACCAGGGACTAATTGATTCATGCTCGTGGGGGAGGGAAGATTTCCAGCTCCAGATCACTAACTGGCTATCCCTGTCTGTCAGTAACATAATGTCACAATTTCATTTTTGTGAGCAAGTTAATACAGTGGTACCTCGGGTTAAGTACTTAATTCGTTCCGGAGGTCCGTTCTTAACCTGAAGCTGTTCTTAACCTGAAGCACCACTTTAGCTAATGGGGCCTCCTGCTGCCTCTGTGCCGCTGGAGCACGATTTTTGTTCTTATCCCGAGGTAATATTTCTGGGTAATATTTCTGAAGCGTATGTAACCCGAGGTACCACTGTATGCCCTGTTCATCTACTTTATGTATGAGACCTACTGTGGTGTACAGTGGTACCTCGGGTTACATACGCTTCAGGTTACATACACTTCAGGTTACAGACTCTGCTAACCCAGAAAGTGTGCTTCAGGTTAAGAACTTTGCTTCAGGATGAGAACAGAAATCGTGCTCCAGCAGCATGGCAGCAGCTGGAGGCCCCATTAACTAAATTGGTACCTCAGGTTAAGAACAGTTTCAGGTTAAGAACGGACCTCCGGAACAAATTAAGTTCTTAACCTGAGGTACCACTGTAGTAGTTAGAGTGTCAGACTAGGACTTGGGAGTTCTGAGTTTGTATCCCCACTTGGCCATGAAGCTTGCTGGGTGGCCTTGGGCCAGTCGCTGCATCTCAGCCTCACCTGCTTCACATGGTGGTTGTGGGGATTAAATGTATGCCTCCTTGAAGAAAAAGTAATAATATAAATGCAATGAACAAGTACATTCCCCCCCAATGCAATATTTAATGCCACCACTAGATGACACTGTGTGACTATAAGAGAGCAGAGTTTGTTTATTTTTAATTTTTTTTTGAATTGTTTTATTATCAACACCTGGTTATCTTGAAAGTTAATGGCTGGGGAAAGTTTTAAAGAAAGGAGAATACATTTTGGCATTATCCCGGTTGCAAGTTTGATTGCTACCTAGGTAACTGGGAAATGTGCACCATGTTCTTGGAAAATTAATACGGACGCCTGCTTAGCAAAGATGTTGCATAGAAAGTGATGTATGAGTACACATCTCCCTCTCCTTAAAAAAATAAATAAATTAAATGGCATGAAGGAGAGTCCCGCCAAGGAGGAAATCTTCCTAAAGGCAGCTCAAAAAAAAAAATTGGCACCCATGTCTTCATTAATTTTATGTCAATGTCGCAATGTTGCAGTGAGCAGCAAGGGCCCGCAGCTAAGGCAGCAATAAGCGCTATTTTTCACAGATGCAAACGCATAAAGATGTCAGCTCAAACTGTTTACTAATTAACACTTAAAAAGATACAAATTAGATATGCGTGGGTAAGAGCAATTATAATCAAGACGAATTTCTCCAGTCATTTGGGAATGGGGTGTGAGGGGGGGGGAGAGAAATAACCAAAACTCCCAAGCTGAATCGCTGGAACCAACATTTAAAAAACAAATGAACAACCAAACCTGAATTCCTGCCAGTTAGCAAGTGTGTTCGTTTAAAGACCATTACATGTGACTGTGCTCAGGAGGGGAGGCCTGCTGAGAAGGAGTGGGGGCACGGGGCCTGAGGGAGGGAGGGAGGCAGCCAGCAACTTGGGAGGATCTGAATAAAATTAAGTCCTTTGAAATGCAGTTGAAGAGGCTTTGCTGAGATGGTGAAATTAAGCCATAAAAGCCAACAACACTTCCCTTGTCGAATCTTGAGAGACTGATTTATCTTAAAATGTATGCACTTGTGGCATCATGTTACTGTCAAACAGGGATAGCCAATTAGTGATCCTGGGACTGGAAATCAGCACTTTGTAAGCTGCCTTACACAGTCAGACTCTAGCGGTCCATTTAGCTGAACGTTTCCTATACCTGGGATGGGAAACTTCAAGCATAAGAATGGCCAAGGCCCCCTCTAGTCCAACATACTGTTCTCACAGTGGCCAACCAAGATGCCCATGGAAAACCTGCAGACTCTCCCCTCCTGCTGTTTCCAGCAACTGATATTCAGAAGCATTAAAGCCTCTGAGGGGGCAGAGTATGGTCATTAGACCTAGTAGCCCTATCCTGTATGAATTTGTCTAATCTTTGAAAGCCATCCAGTTCGAGTGTTGTGAGAAAAACCTTTTCCATCCCCTTTCTCCATACCTACCACCCCCACATGCCTGGGTGATGGGGAACAATTGTGGCCCTCTAGGCCTCATTATCTGGTCCTCAGAACTCTTCCCAGGCCATGCCCCTCAATAGCCCTGCACTGCAATCTTATTGAGTGTGTTAGTCTGGCTGGAATGTGTCTTTGAACTGTGATACTGCCTCTTGCTTCCCTGGATGGAGAAAGGTGAATGCAGAACCCCTCTTATAAATGTAAGAGTAACACTTATTGCCTCACCCAGTTTTGCCTCTAAATAATAATAGTAATAGTAATAACAACCTCAGAAGCTGGAGGAGAGGCTGAGTTAGATTTCTGCAAATTTTAAAGCCAATATTTCATCCCACCCTGTATGGGTTCTCCCAGTCTCAAAATATAAATATATCCCCACCAGAGCAGCTGACAAAGGCGAAAACCAAAATATTTTGCAGCAGAAATAAAATATGTTTGTTAATCACCGTGTTGTATGTATTATTTTAGTGATTAACTGAATCCCAACAGGGAACCACAGCAAGCTTGTGTCAAGTGCTGGTCTGAAGCTTTATCTATATGCACAAAATAAATTGTGCAAAGTGTGGAAAGTTATGCATATTTGCATCAAAATACAGACGCTGCAGAATGCTGCAGAATTTGGGTTATGGTGGTGCAGAATTTCACCCACAGCCTTGTAAAGCGAATAAATCATACCCAGGCTCTGAAAAGAAATCAAGGAAAGACAAGATTCCACAAGGGACTTACCTCCTTCTCGATTTCTGCCAAGGATTTAATAGTGATGCCCAGGAGATCGACTGGCTGCATCTATAAGGAAATGCAAAGTAACAATAGCAATAGCAATAACAACAACAAGAACAATCAGTTTATAAAAATGATAATTCCAGCAAATGGCATGTTCCAGCTTCCTAGCAAGTGCAGGGATTAGTTAAGAGGCTCACAAAAAGTCCAGTGGGTCACAGGATCCCAATACATTGTGGGTATCTCCCCTGAAAAAAACAAGTGGACAATCCATTTAAAATTAAGCTTAAAATCAGGACACTATCAGTGTCCAGAAGAGGAACCACTGGGTTGGAACTTCTTTCCACTTCACCCTCAATGAGAGCTGTGTAGAACTTAGCTTGTCTCAGTTATCAGTACACTTATCTGCCAAAGCAGATACCTGATTATCACAATGGAGGTCACTGCTCCTCTGCACTCCATTAAAAAGTACCGAGAGCAGCCCCATCCCAATTATATCAATGTGGTTGGCTCAATGGATGAACAGGTGGCCTCTCTGATTCTTCACATGCTGGCATTCTCTCCCATCCCAAAAATTGTGCGGTTTTTTTTTCTAATTGCTAAAGGAAGAAAGACAATTATGTCTCACATGTGTGGCTTTTAAGAAAAGTTTTGAATCTGAGATGCCTGGGAGGGAAGACTCAGAAAATACCATCTAGCAGAATGGAAAAAAGCTGGATACTAGCACAGCTAGAAATTATTCTGGAATGTATGAACTTGGAGAACTGCTATAAAGGTTAGATATAATGAAATTCAGTTAGAGGGGGTTCATGGAAGTCAGTTATCAATTAGGTATTTGAAGAAATAACTTTTCTCTGTGTTTAATTTTGTTGTATTGTGGTGTGTTTTTCTTTGTTGTGTGTTTTGTCGTGTCATTTTGAGAAAATGTGGAAAATCAATAAAAAGAAAAAAAAGAAATTCTGGAATGTATGCCCTAAATATTTTGAATAATTGAATAATTATTTTGAATAATTGACAGACAGAGAATCGCGAGACACTCTTTTTCCTTTCCCTTTCATTCTTATCTTGCTTTTTCTATGATTTTTAATTCTAGATAGCTGAATGTTAATTCTTTTTACATGTATGTTTTGGTCTTTGTATTTGGGATGGATAAGGATGTACACAAGAGGGTGCTGGACAGAGCATAAAGGAACCTGCGTGAGAGGCAGGCCAGAGAGGTTTCCTCAGGGCGTGAGGCTGAGGGGAAAGGGGGAGGCTCCCAGGGGACAGCTGCAAGGCTTCACTCTTCTGTGTGTCAAATAAGAATCAAGGTATAATTGTGACAGAGAGCAGTCCCTGATGTTCGTGCTGCAGAAATGAGAACTGGAGCTCTCAGTTGGGCTGGATTACCCAGGGTCTTGCTCTTAAGATTTGAAAAGACTGTGTGGCTTAGTGGTTTCCAAGCACGATTCAAAGTGTTGGTGCTGACCTTTAAAGCCCTAAACGGCCTCGGTCCTGTATACCTGAAGGAGCGTCTCCACCCCCATCGTTCTGACCGGACGCTGAGGTCCAGCACCGAGGGCCTTCTGGCAGTTCCCTCATTGCAAGAAGCAAAGCTACAGGGAACCAGACAGAGGGCCTTCTCGGTAGTGGTGCCCGCCCTGTGGAACGCCCTCCCACCAGATGTCAAAGAGATAAACAACTACCTGACATTCAGAAGGCAGCCCTGTTCAGGGAAGTTTTTAATATGTAACACTGTACTGTTTTTAACACTGATTGGGAGCCGCCCAGAGTGGCTGGGGAAACTCAGCCAGATGAGCGGGGTATAAATAAATTATTATTATTATTATTATTATTATTATTATTATTATTATTATTATTATTATTATGTCTCAGCAGTGTGATAGGGTTGGGGAGACACTCAGGTCCAAATCCTCAGCCAGGAAGCTTATTGGGTGATTTTTAGCCAATCAGCACTCTGCAGCTTAACCTAATTTATAGGGTTGTTGGGGAAATACTATGTGATGTGTGTTTGTGTGCAGGTTGGGAGAGGAAACATGTATTCTGCCTGAAATTTCTTAGAAAGTTGCCAAGATAGAAGTGCAATAAAACAAATAAATGAAAAGTGGCTCTTTTGAATTGAGTAACAGGCAGGGAGGTGGTTTTTTTTTGAGGGGGGGAGGGGAGGAAGAACTAGATATGGATTTGCCTGTTGCAATGGCCCATGTGATGGGGAGGAGAAGGGCACTCCACTACCCCAGCCCCACTTGCCATTCTTGGGGCAGTGAAAGGGGTGGCCTCAGGCCAGCTTCTTTGCTTTGCAAATTGGACATGTATGGGCTAGAGTGGTGCTGTTAAGTTGGACTTCAGGGCCCAACTCAGCAATAAGAATAAGGTGTGCTGAGTGTGCTAGGCAGCAATGCTGGCTAAACACATCTCAGTCTGTCAAGTAATACACATTACCATCCAAAGCAAGGGAGCATAAACTTGGACCCAGGGGCCAAATGCCGTCCTCCAGGCCTCTCTACCTGGCCCTTGGAATTCTCATGAGGCCACACCCCTTCTCCTCAGGCACACCCCTCATTGGCCCTGCTTTGCACCCTCCTTCAGTGATTTTGCCTGGCTGGAATGTGTCCTTGAACTCTGATGCTGCCTCTTGCTTGCCAGGATGGAGGACAGCGAGGGGTGTGTTAGTTTACGGAGCCTACTGTACAAAGGTAAAACCTACATTTGCTGTTCTGCCTGCTATTGCCTTTCACCCTGCTCACTACTGTCATGTGGATCCTGGGACATTGCCCAGAAGGGAGTGCAGCTCTTGGTCTGGAAAAAAATAAATCCCATTCCTGACCTAATACGCTAACAGCCCAAGAGGAGCTTTTACAGTATGAACAGACATTTGGGCACTGACTGTGTTCTCCAGGCAGAGGGGGAAGAAGAAGCAGGGAAGATGGACGAGGTTATTCTTAAGGCTGCGTTGCCGCTGCCCGGACTCCAGCCGAGGTCCATCTGCTGCCTCATTAGGACGTAATGACCTCTCAACTTCTGAGAGAGGAATTGGTAAACAGGACCAGCGAGGCTGTCCTTCTCTGCGGCAGCTGGGAGCCAGCCAACGTCGCCACGGCAACCAAGAGGAGTTGGGTCAGCTCAAGTTACTTTGCGCTCCATGTGCGGAATAGCTCACATTTTTCAAGGTCTAAGCAGCTCCCAGAAATAGGGAGTCGGGGCGGCGGGTGCAAGGTTGGGTTTCATTTGGCTGGGGACAGCACAGGCACAGGGGAAAGAGGCCAATTGATTCACCTGGGGTTGTGCCCAACTAAATTCTACTTGGAGTAGACCCATTGAAATGAATGAACATGGTCATTCCCCAATAAATCTATCAATAGATACAGTCCTAACTTCTGGCCATCACTACATCTGAGCCATCCAGGCAAGGAAAACTAATACTGTTCCTCTGTATGTGTATTTCTTGTGTGCTAGGAGCTGTCCTATTTTCCTGTTCTGGATGTTGTCACCAGTTCTGCTCTTGGAATGGGTGCGTGTTAAAAGTGGTTCAGGAGGAAGGTTGCTCTTTATATCAATGGCAAGATAGCCAGGACTGCCATCAACTGTAACTTTTAAAAACTTGTGTTTGAGCTTGCTTTTTCCCTTCTGCTTCTTCCTCCTTTTTCCTCACATGCCATGTTTTTTGAACCTGAGGTCAGGGACTGTCTCAGAACTGATTTTTATAAGCCACACTGAGAGCCTTTCTTTGGCCAGAGGCCTGAGTACCAATGCTGCAAATAAATAGAGAAGGAGCAGAGAGAAGGAAGGATGGCTAGAGCGATGAGAAAATATACACTTATGTACATGGATAAAAGGACTTACCCCTTCGGAAGCGCAAGCGAACTTCTCCGAGATCATAAAAGGCACTCCTTCCATCGCTACAAGCACAAAGAAAGCAGCATTAGCCATCACTCAATGCTGATGTGATTCACAGCACTATTTTTCAGCCAAGTCCCCAAAATCTACGTCTCTCTCACACTGTACTCACATGTCAGTCTGTTGCATCTCCCTGACATTCCCCTGTTAATTTCCACATTACATTTCAGCTTTCACACGACGTAAAAGCCAGGTCCAGAAAACTAACGAGAGTATACTGTGTTATTTGATTCCAGAAAACAAATCTGTTTGCAGCCCCCTTAACCTGCAAAATTGGGGGAGCACAATGAAAAAACTGTGTGTGGAGGTGATATACTAGCATTCAGCTATTTCCTGCTATTTTCATGGAGGGATCATGGGGTAACAGAAGCACGTTTGTGTGGAAAGGGGTGGGGAAGTAGTGACATTGTTCAATTACACTCATTGTGTCACACCACACCCGCTGGTGGGAGTGAAATTTAGTGTGGAATGCTGATATAAGGCCTAGGGCCCTCGACCTACGGGACCGCCTCTCCTGGTATGTCCCACGGAGGACCTTACGGTCTTCAAACAAAAACATTTTGGAGGTCCTGGGCCACAGGGAGGTTAGGCTGGCCTCAACCAGAGCCAGGGCTTTTTCGGCTGTGGCCCCGATCTGGTGGAACGCTCTGTCACAAGAGACTAGGGCCCTGTGGGACTTGACATCTTTCTGCAGGGCCTGCAAGACAGAGCTGTTCCACCAGGCCTTTGGCCAAGGCACAGTCTGACCCCCTCCTTTGGTAATCCTCACAGAACTGTAGCCCAATGGTTGCCATGAATTTGATTTTGAATTGATTTTAAAATGAATTGATTTTAGAATGTTGTGTTACTTTTATTGTTGTTAGCCGCTCTGAGCCCGGCTTCGGCTGGGGAGGGTGGGATATAAATAAAATAATAATAATAATAATAATAATAATAATAATAATAATAATAATAATAATAATAATATTTGGGTCAAAAAGCCACAGTTCTGTAGCACAGCAGGTGCTGTAGGGTGAAAGAAATATTAAAAAACAGGACAGAAGAACTTGCATTACAATCAGAAAAACTAACGCCTTGAGATCTAGGGGTATAGGGCGGTATACAATTTTAATAAATCACCACCACCATGTCAGAATGCAGCCCCTACTCACAGCACAACCATTACACTCAAGCTGGTCTTGTCTACATAATTTTTTGACATGCCCTCCAAATGATGACACTTTGGGATTTGGGGAAACATCTCTCCCTCCCCATCTCTCAGCCTCATTTTGCCTGGGCTTGTATTAGAGATGAGGGGGAAATTCAATTCAGTTTGCATTTAAGTTCAGTTTGCCTCCCTAATTTGCGCTGTCTCAAGCCATGCATCAAGGGAAACACAGATATCCTTCGAAATTCACACTTCCCCTGCCATAGAATGCACACAATCAGGAAAAGGGTGCATAAAAACTGATAAGATTGGTGAAAATCACATACAAAAATGCAGTGCTTTAGATAAAACAGTTTTGGAAGACTGTGTGAAAAAAGCATACAGATTATGAGAAATTCATGTTAAAATGCTGATGAACTTTCATGAGGATTTTTTTTAAAAAAAATCACATTTATTTTATGTATGTTTAATGCATAGCAGAGTACATACGGGTTTCTGCTCCATTTCCCATCCTTGTACTAAACACATTAACTTCGGAAGGTGGCTGTTTCATACGCCTTCCGATTAAACCCCAGGACTTATTTCAACCCACTTCTACGACTCATAAGGAACAGCAAGGAACTATAAACAGCAGAAGCTACTGGATCTGTGTGCTGCTCCCTCATGTGGTGAACTACTGAATGGCAGCTTCTCAGTGGAGGTACATTTCATGAGCTGGATTGCAGCCACCCACCTGAGCTGGTCACTGGATCCAGGGAGTACATAGGACTTCCCGTTTAAGCAGGGACTTGCTTGAGCAAGAGGCCTTCTGAATTCTGGTGTATTCCTGTCATTCTTAAGTTCTGGTTTCTCACTGTCACTGCCTTGCACCTGCCATGCCTCTCTCTTATTTTTGCTTTGCTGATATACTATACTGAATTGTTCATTAAATTTTCAGGCAGAAACCATAATATGAGCTCAAGTGCTTCTTCAGACTGGAGCTAGGACATAGAGAACATCTATCAGTCAGTGTGTAGACAATACTGAGCATAGAACAATGGCCTGGCACAACAGAAGGCTGCTTCCTATGTTTGTTTATTTAATTGCATTTACAGCCCACCTTGACGCGGGTGGCGCTGTGAGTTAAACCACAGAGCCTAGGGCTTGCCGATCAGAAGGTCAGCAGTTCAAATCCCCGTGACAGGGTGAGCTCCCGTTGCTCGGTCCCTGCTCTTGCCAACCTAGGAGTTCGACAGCACGTCGAAGTGCAAGTAGATAAATAGGTACCGCTCTGGCGGGAAGGTAAACGGCGTTTCCATGTGCTGCTCTGGTTCTCCAGAAGCGGCTTAGTCATGCTGGCCACATGACCTGCAAGGTGTACACCGGCTCCCTCGGCCAATAAAGCAAGATGAGTGCCGCAATCCCAGAGTCGGTCATGACTGGACCTTATGGTCAGGGGTCCCCTTTACCTTTACAGCCCACCTTACTCTCCTAAGAGCTCAGGGTGGTGCATGAGTCGTCCCCCCATATTTAATGCCCACAACAACCATGTGAGCTAGGTTAGGATGAGTGGCAGAGACTAGGTTACCCAGTGAGCTTCATGGAGGAATGAGGATTTGAACTCTTGGCTCCCACATCCTAGTCCAACCCTTGGTCCCCAAACCTCCTCTTTAAATTGAGAAGCTTTGGAGAAGACAGGAAGCACCCAAATATTTATAAAAATCTAGATTCAGGTTCAGAGCCCATCTGCTATGGGGCTCATGGGGAGATTTTGCACAGGATTGTTGTGAGGATTAACTGGAGTGTGTCCTCAGCTCCTTCAAGGAAGGAGAAAGGCTTTGGAAGACACCACGGGTGGAGAAACCCACAGCAGATGAAAAGTGGGGGAAATATATGCCAAAACGACTCAGCGCTACAATGTGGATTTGCCCAAGCAGATGAGCTTCCACAGAGCTGTAATTAAGGAAACCTGTAATTAAGCAGATGCCCTTTATCGGAACGATTGTGCTTTTTTTTAAAAAAAATAAGAATGTCAAGACGCACAATGAGATCTGTTATTAATGCTGCTGTGTCAAAGAGAAGTGAGCACGGAGTCGCAAGAATCAGTCTTGTCAAGGTCTGTCATCAAGAGATTATTTGTGAAGTCTATGCTTCGGAAAGTATCAAGGTGGGTGGACGGGGAAAAGAGAGACCGGAGAGATGGACATGTTCAATGGCTGCTCCTTAGGGAGAGAGTACTTGCAAACTATTGCCATGACCCATTTACCACAGTCAGTGTGGGAAGCTCACTTTCCAATAATCAGCAATATATTCTGCTGCTTGCCCCCTATTTCTTGCTAGGGATCTCAAACTAGAGACTCCAGATTCAAATGTACTTTTTGAGAAGGGCTGTAGCTCCATGGTAGAGAATCTGTGTGACACATAGAAGGTCTCAGGTTCAATTTTTATTATCTCCTGGTATGGATGGACCTTGTCTGAAATCCTGGAGAGCGACAGCCAGTCAGTGTAAACCAGGCATGGCCAAACTTGGCCCTCCAGCTGTTTTGGGACTACAACTCTGATCATCCCTATCTAACAGGACCAGTGGTGAGGGATGATGGGAACTGTAGTCCCAAAACAGCTGGGGGGCCAAGTTTGGCCATGCCTGGTATAAACAATACTGAGCTAGATATATCAATGGTTTGACTCAGAGAAGGCAATGTTGAAATGTTCTCATGTTCTTCTTTCCTTGTCTGCCCATGCTGGAGGAGGAAGCTGCTAACTTGCTCTCTGGTGCCCTCTGTTGCTGAAGGTCAAAAGGTGGCATTACATTTATCAGCACAATAGGGGACAGATGAGATGAGGGGCCAGCAGGGTTCCAACTAGCCCTATGAAGCTGCTGAACTTGGCCTTACTCTTGGTTCTGATTTGTTTCTGCTTCCTGATTTTCCATTCAGCCCTGACTTGCTTTTAGGCTCCTGGCTTACTATGGACCAGCTTTGACATGTTAAAAACCTGTGACATCATAATGTATTAGCTAAGGTCTTATTTGCAGTGTTCTATTTCTGCATTGTTTTGTTAAGAGGGCTGACACTTTGGAGAAGATGGGCTGTGAATACAATTGTATCTGAAAGCGCATTGTCACACTTTCTCCAGGCACTGGCGCATTATGTACTCTAATGCGCCTGCTCTTCTTCTGTATGCATCATATCCCTCTGCTTCAACCTCAAATTGTCAAACCGGCAATTCATCTCCCTCCAGAATAGCTATATTTTTAGCAAAGGCTACCAACAATATCCCAAATTTAAACACACTGATGAATTCCCATTGGTCACATTGGCTAAATATACTGAGTTGCAGGAGAAAAGAGAGTTTTAGCTGAAACAGAACAACATTTCCATGAATAATAAGCACTTGTTCTCTCAAAAGGAAAAAAAACAAACAATGGGATCAGAAACAGGAGGAATTCTAACTACTAATTGCTGTTATTATCTCCTATGTATATACATATCTGCAGCATTTCACGGTGATTATGAAAACGCGTGCAATTGTTCCTTTTGACTCATTCAAAGATCAGATGGTTTCTTCAAATCAATGTTAATAAAGAACTTTATGGAACAAAGAATGTGACAAGCTCAAGAAAAATTATCTAAAAGCGGGTGAGGGGAAAAAGGTATGCCAAATATAGCTGTCAGGAGCTGTAGGGCTAGAGTAAGGACTGCTGAATTTTTGCTTATGGAAGTTTTAATGGGGTTGAAAACTTACATAATAACACCAGTTCATGCACCTGTTTTCCATTTTTTTTCTGTTGCCTCCCCACTTTCATTTACAATATACACACAATGTATGTGTGTGTCTATCTCATGTCTTGATGAGGCAATTCCAGCCAACCAGGGATCACACGGATAATGTAGTAATATTACAAAATCAAGCTGCTAATTCAATTTTCAAAACCAGAATAAGGATCCTCAAACAAAAACCTATTTCCCCCTCCACAGTGCAGCATAGCTAACTGGAATTGGCTAGGTGATGTCACAAAGCCAAATCAGAGTGAGTGCAATGTCTCCTCTCTTCACTCTAAAGAGGTATTCTCATCTCCATTTTGCAACCTTTCCAAATGAAAAATTACCAAAGCAGATGAGAAAGAAGGGGACATTTCCCCTAAGCCCTCGGTAGAACCAGGAACTGTTGGATCGCCAATAAGCTGTCCCTCAGAGGGAGTCACTTTGAGCTGCAGATGTGAGAGCTGCCAGGATGACAAAGTCTCCAGAGTGGCTCCAGCCACCCTAACAGCCCACTAGTCTCTCCCCACCCAACTATGAAAAGTACCTGGCTCAGCACTGGCCTTTTCTTGCTAGGGAGCTACTTCCCCTAGTTCTTGCTCCTTCACCTTGGATGCTCTCCTCAAACCCCCCAAGTCGTAGGAACTCAGGCTTCATGCTCCAGCAACCCAGTAACAGCAAGGTACAATCCAGCAGAAGTTAAGACATCTATCATCTCCGGTGAACATATGGCAATGAGAACAAATTTTATACAACTGAGGGAAGTGATAATGCTTTCCCCAGACTTAATACGTGCAGTAGGGGCTACGTATTTTAAAAGAAAGTAAAAAGGTAAAGGTACCCCTGCCCGTACGGGCCAGTCGTGTCCGACTCTAGGGTTGTGCACCCATCTCACTTAAGAGGCCGGGGGCCAGCGCTGTCCAGAGACACTTCCGGGTCACGTGGCCAGCGTGACGAAGCTGCTCTGGTGAGCCAGCACCAGCGCAGCACACCGAAACGCCGTTTGCCTTCCCGCTATAAAGTGGTACCTATTTATCTACTTGCACTTAAGGGTGCTTTCGAACTGCTAGGTGGGCAGGAGCTGGGACCGAACAATGGGAGCTCACCCCGCCATGGGGATTCGAACCGCCGACCATGCGATTGGCAAGTCCTAGGCACTGAGGTTTTACCCACAGCGCCACCTGCGTCCAAAAGAAAGTACTGCCTGTATAAAAACTCCCACGTCTTTGATGGCATAGAATGCTGTGTATATTTGGGCTATGAACAGACCCTCCCTGCTGCCACCTCAACTTTGCTTAAAGCAAAGGAGCCTAATCTTCTAGAAACATAGGAAGCTGTCTTATACGGAGTCAGACCACTTGGTCCATCCAGCTCAGTACTGCCCACAGCGACTCGCAGCAGCTGCCCATGATTTCAGCACTACCTGAAGATGCCAGGCATTGAAGAGCGACAGCCCCTTCTGTGCCCCCTTTTCTGCAGAGCCGGAGCATAGTTTGAGGAAAATGTAAATACCTCTTTCTTTTTTGAGTGGTTCAGCAGTCAGCCTCACAGATAAGGCCGAAAAGAGCCCGCTCCATGTCATTATTTATGCAAATAATTAATTATGCCTGTTTCCGTCAAGCGGTTTGTCACGACACATTAATGACTTGATAGACTCCCATGAACTAGAGAACACTGGGGGGAAAAACAGCCCTGCGCGCCTTCGTCGTCATTTAATTTAAAAATGATCCTGTGTGAAATTATCTCGTCATGAGTGATGGAAGCATAAAGATCAGACTCAGCAAAGCTGCTTTTGGATCATTGCTTTATTAATGGGGACATAAGGGAAGTGAAAAATGCTGGCATTATCAGACTTAGGCTCTCCTGAAGAAGCATGTTGGACATTTGGTATGCTGCAGGATGCACCAGCACGGGAAGATGGAAAAGCCAAGGGAAGACAGAGACCCAACGCATCGAGTGGGCATTCTGCTTTTCTGTCTACACCTTAGTATCTACTATGTGGTACTGTTGCTGCAATTATCATAGCTACTGTTCAGCACTGTGGTTGCTTTTGGAATCAGCCTAAAACCACAAATTAGCACATAACACTGCTGTCAGACAATCCAGCACCTGAGGCCCAGAACATACAACTCCAATCAACCCTTTTCAACTTGAGGGCCACATTCCCTTGTGGCAACTTTCTGAGGGCCATATTCCAATGCTGAGCCACTCTAGAGGCAAAAGTGGGCACAACAAAGAATGTAAATTTTACCTTTGTACAGTAGGGGAGCTTCTCTCTACCCTCGATCTAGGTAAGCAAGAGGCACTATCAGACTTCACCAGCACATTCCAACCATGTGGTGTGGAGGGCCAATGAAGAGTGAAGCCTGTGGAAAGTTCTGAGGTCCAGAGGGCCACACATGGCCCCTGTCTGAGGTTACCCAGTCCAAGCTTATTTGTTTTGGGGCTTGAATTAAAATACTGAAAAGAGTCATTCAAAGCCCTAAGTGGCTTCCTTTGAGATAAGCCTCATAGGCCCTGTTTTGTGGTCCATCCATAACATGAGAATCAGGCAGACTTGATGGAGGCTGAGTTCCCCTGCCTTGTTTTATGCTTTATTGCAAAGTTTTATTACTTAAGTTACAGAGACACCATGTCTCTCAGTACTACTGCTGAGGAGCATAAACATGGAGAAGCTTTTTACCTTCATGACTTGTCTGAGGGCTTCCAGAGAAAATCATTATCTACCGTTAGAAGCAGGAAGCCAAACCCTTCATATGATCTAGCAGTGAGCTTCTTACATCCTTCTAACTCCTTCTAATAGAAAACTCAGTTGCTGAGTGCAAAGGATTGCAAACAGAATGAAACCACTTAGGCTATGTACATTTAAAGTGTCCAGCCGCTCAAGAAACCTGGGAACTGTCACTTATTAAACATGGAGTTTGGGAATTGTAGGTGTGTACAGGCAAACTACTGTTCTCAGGATTCTTAGGGTCTATGTGCTTTAAATTAATAAGTGTTTATGAAACCTCAGAAACAAGGAGGTATCAGAATGATCAGGGGAACTCCACGTTTGATAGAAGTACAAAAAAAGAGAAACATTTAAGGATCCGTCCCACACCCACAAACCCCTTAACGATGCAACTGCTTTTAGAGGTTTTTAATTGAAAGTGTTTATAGAATGATTATCCTTTGCTTTTAAATTGTGATTATGTTTGCCTCTCTGGGCTCCTTATGAAGGAAGGGTGGGTTATAAAACAAACAAACAAACAAACAATAATAATAATAGTAATAATAGTTAGTCTGCTGTTCTATTATGCTGCATTTTATTTTTACGGCAAGCAGCTTTGAGACTTATTTTTAAATAAAAGTAGGGTGCAAATAATAAACTATACAAAAGGAGAACGGAGGACTGGCTATGGGGTGGCAAAAGTGAATGAAACAGGCGAACTCTCCAACCCAAAAGAACACCGTGAGAAGACAAACAGGCTGCTTTTGCATGGCAAAGACATACTGCTGTATATTTTGCGGGTTGAGCCTGCCATCTGTTGTCGTACATTCAGCAGAGGCTGCCTTGCCATCCTGCTTCCAAGAGGATTAGCCCAAACCAGCTGGGTTCCAGGAGCCCCACACATCCAGACAGCTATTCTTCAAAGCATCCAGGATGGGATCCTTCCAAAGGATGGGTGGGGGAATTTGCCTGTGTTCATTCAGAAATCTATTCCATCCCATTTCTGCATCGATCTGTAATCTTTTGCTTGCTTTTAAATTTGCAGGGAAAATATGGGCTGTATCCAACTAGATTCTACACATAAAAGACATAATGAAATTAACAGATCTAAGCTAGTCATGCCCATTATTCTCAATGGGTCTACTCTGAGTAGGAATAGCACAGGGTGGGGTGGGGATTCAGCAGAAGCACTCTTGTGTAATGGAGCTTTCCCTCTTCTCCCCCCGCCGTGTCCCCTGATTATTGTTTAAAAGCCATAAAGGAAAATTCATCAGTGTTTTAGTGCACCCCAATGTATATTAGTAATTTTACCTCATATTCACATTTTTGCAAAGCGATTTCCATTAATATAATGCTTTTTTGCATGTTAATTTTACCAGTACATATGTTTTTATGGACACTTCTTCACAGTATACAGGCAACTCCCCATCTGTGTGCATTTGAGAAAAGTCTGATCACTGATGTGCACACAGTTTTCAGCTTCAGAAGGGGGCGGAATAGCGCGAGGGTGGAATGAAGCGGGCTTATGCGTGTCCCACAAACATGCAGTGCCTTGGAAAGCAGCTCCCATGGATATGGGGAGTTGCCTGTCTGCATTTTTGTACATGTTACATGGCTGGAGAACACTGCAAAATTCAGAGAACTTGTCACCTGCCTCTACAATGCACGCCTTCTTAAATCTGTAAGAAATCAATCTTTTAGCATGGCAGCCCCCCCCCCTTCAGAACTTCTTGCCTATTGACATGAAGGAAGGCACCTTTACTGTACACTCTTTGATGCCCACTAGAAAATGTTTTGTTTAGACAAGCCTATCTGGCAATGTGCTGACATTTGTTTTAATCTGCTTTTAGCTTATAGTTGATTTAGGGTTGCCATATTTTTAAAACGTGAAAATCTGGAAACAAACGCTCCCCCCCAAAAAAAAAATCTTTAAAAAAGAAGTAGTTTTGGAGTGATTTTTAAAGGAAATTCACCAAAAAGATGCCCAGGTTTCCCCAGACATTTTAACGGATTTTTGAAAATTCTGCCCAGATGTCACTTTTTGACGGACAAGTCCTGGCTATGTCCAGGAAATTCCGGACGTATGGCAGCCCTAGTTGATTTTAATTATTTTCTGAATATTTTAAATAGCTGTCTAACCAACGCTTTGACATGTTCGGTTTCAAAATATAGTGTTGGTGCTGACCTTTAGAACCCTAAATGACCTTGGCCCTGTATGCCTCAAGGACTTTCTCCACCCCCATCATTCTGCCCGAACACAGAGGTCCAGCTCTGAAGGCTTTCTGGTGGTTCCCTCACTGTGAGAGGTGAACTTACAGGGAATCAGGTAGAGGGCCTTCTCAGTAGCCACCCCCCCCCCCCGTGGAACGTCCTCACATCAGATATCAAGGAGATAAAAAACTATATAACCTTCAAAAGACATCTGAAGGCAGTCCTGTATTGGGAAGTTTAAAATGTTTGATTTTTGTATTACATTTTTATATGTGTTGCAAGCTGCCCAGATGGGTATGCATAAATAAATAAATAAATAAATAAATAAATAAATACTGTTTGTGGTCCTTTAACAGCAGTACCAACACATGCAAAGACACAAACCCCAAAGCACATGTGGCAATAGCTACATGCCATGCTTCAATATCATTGAAATTACATTTATATTTATTCATTTAATGTGTCTCTATATTAAAGGGTTCCTTCAATCTCCTTAAGAATGCATATTTAGCATGCAGTTCCATTCTGAAGAGATAAAACAAAAGAGATAGCAATTAGGTTGAGAGTGATTTAAAAACATTGGGGAGGGGTCTTTTTTGGGGGGGAAGGGAATCAGAATCATTAGGGCAGCAATGCTATTTCTATTAGGTATGTTTTATTTGCATATGCAAATTCCGTCAAAATAGGATGCCCCCATTAATGTAATTGCTAATTGCATAATAGCCACCAATCTCCATATAGATCAAATGCCCAAGCCTTGTAGCTATTAGAGAAATGGTGCTCTGTAATTAAGATTGTCCTAATTTCCAGATGCCAATTAACTATATAATTATTAGCCCCCTTTCACTAACACAAAATTAAGGATTTTCACCCATATTAGTAAAAGGTTTGGGTGCCCCCCCAACATTACTTAAAGAGAAACTATCAGGCAAAACAGGTCCCTAGGAAACCCATCACTGTTTCAAAATTCAGTAAGTAAATATGCTTATAACTATTCCTTCAAAGGCAACTTAAGCCTTGATTATTCAATTATTTTGTTCAAAATCCACCAAGGGGACATTGATGACTTCAATTTTATTAATTCCCTTGCATGGTAGGCTAGGCTGTGAGAGAGTGGCTGACCCATGCTCACCTAGTGGGCTTCATGGCTGTTTGGGAATTTGAACCTTCGGTCTCCTAGATCCTAGTCCAACATTCTAACCACTACATCATATTGTCTTTCTCCTATGAACAACTGCATCTGATATTAGCATTAGGAGAGGTCCTCTTTTTCATGAAGCAAAATCAATGGGGAAGTGGGAAGAATCCCCATTTATTTAAATGATTGGTGGCTCAACTTTAATAATAATAATAATAATTTTTTATTTATACCCCGCCCTCCCCAGCCAAGGCCGGGCTCAGAGCGGCTTACAAGCAATAATAAAAACAAGATGAATGATTACAACTTAAAAACAAAAATAAAATACATTAAAATAATGGAACATTAAAATGTAGCCTCATCGCAGGAAGAGAAGGAAAAGAAAAAAGAGAGGGAGGGAGGGAATCAAATTGGCTCCAAGCCAAAGGCCAGGCGGAACAACTCTGTCTTACAGGCCCTGCGGAAAGAAATCAGATCCTGCAGGGCCCTGGTCTCATGAGGCAGAGCGTTCCACAAGGCCGGAGCCAGAGTTGAAAAGGCCCTGGCTCTGGTTGAAGCCAATCTAACTTCCTTAGGGCCTGGGACCACTAGGGTGTTGCTATTTATGGACCTTGAGGCTCTCCGTGGGGCATACCAGGAGAGGCGGTCCCGTAGGTACGAGGGTCCTAGGTTTTAACTTTCTGCCCAAAGCAGTTAAAGATGACTTAATAAAAACCCTGTCAGCATAAAAGGGAGGGGGGAGAGCATAGAAGCACAATACTGTGTGGATAGAATAGATAACAGCATCTGTTAACTAGCTCAGCGGTCAAGAAGCCCTCGATAGATAATATTGAGCAGGCAAGTCAAGTATAAACAACTTGCATACACCACAACTAAACTAAAGCTAAAACAGAACTCATTACCAGAAGTTTGAATGAACCAAGGAAGACTTTCAGCTTATCTACACTATACATTTATAGCAGTATCACACCACTCTAAACAGTCATGGCTTCCTCCAAAGAATCCTGGGAAATGTAGCTCATTAAGGGTGCCAAGAGTTGTTATGAGATCCTTGTTCCCTCCAAAGACCTACAATTTCCAGAGTGGTTTAACAACCATTCTCTTTTCTTAGGGGACTCTTGAGTGCAACAGCGTTCTCCTCATCTCCAGTTCCCAACTAGTATTCAGAGGCATACTGCTTCCAACAGGAGGGAGAACACAACTATCGTAGCTAGTAGCCATTGGACAGCCTTGTCCTCCATGAATTTGTCTAATCCTCCAGTGAGCCAGTGTGGTGTAGTGGTTAAGAACAGTGGACTCGTAATCTGGTGAACCAGTTCGATTCCCTGCTCCTCCACATGCAGCTGCTGGGTGACCTTGGGCTAGTCACACTTCTCTGAAGTCTCTCAGCCTCACTCACCTCACAGAGTGTTTGTTGTGGGGGAGGAAGGGAAAGGAGAATGTTAGTTGCTTTGAGACTCCTTAGGGTAGTGATAAAGCGGGATATCAAATCCAAACTCCTCCTCCTCCTCCTCTTCTTCTCCTTTGCAGCTGGTGGCCATCACTAAATCGTGTGGGTAAGCTCTGGAAGGCCTCTGGTTATCCCTCCTGCACAGCCCCCCAAATCCCACTGAATTCTAGGGAGAGAAAGTCATAATCCTTGGAGATCCACAAGGCAAGGTTATTAGACCCCAAGAATGGATCCAGCAAAAGCCTTTTGGGTGTGTGGGAGAGAAGAATCACAATAAACCCATCAATCAAAACTGTTCTTTTCTTTTAAGTTCTCCACTAGAAATAGCAGAAAAAGGGATTACTGAAAGCCCATATGGAATCATATCCACTACTCCAAGCCAGCATCCCGCCCCTTTAAATTACCAGATGCCTTACTCAGAGGTGTGTGGCTCTGGAGGTCACCTGACCCTGCTTGGGCATATAAAAGAGCCAGTTCGATATCCTGCTGGCCCTGGGAGCTCTCCAAGTCCTGTAAGCTTGACAGGTTCCCGTTATCTGCTCCTCACTGTTGTGGATTGCCTTCTACTTTGGGTCAGCTTCCTTGGACCCTGTCTATCACACTGCCAGCTTTCGGCCCAACTAGATTAAGACAGACAGCAGACATTTGTGAGAGATAAAAACAAAAGCCACATCAGCAATACAGGGAAAGCTATCAGACGACTCTCAAAGGAATCCGAGAACAAGTGCACGCCTGTGTTCCTAAGCCCCCCCCCGAAATGACAGCGAATTTAAGCTGGCACCTATGCCCTGTGACTAATGAGAGCTACCTGCTTGAGAACAGAAGGCCAGGCAGCCAGGTAAGGCACTCTTGGCAGGAATCAACCTGGGCCACACGGCATTCATCATCTGCTAAACCAATCCACCAGCTCCAACCACCATTTGTCATTAATTGTGCTAATCAGCAAACCATTACTCTCTTGATGACAATGCAACACTTATTAGCTAGTTATGGGGATGGAGGTGGGGGGAGGAAAGGGGATTTCTAGCCCCCCTCCAATGTGTATCTTAAACATGAGTCCATAGGGAAGAAATGTCCAATTATGAAAATAAGAAATTTGCTGTCATCTCCTACTAATAAACCACCTGAGTAGCTTGAAACATCGCTGAAGCTAGAAGACGTAAACAAGAACAATCTCATAACAATGTACGTAAGAGGCCAAATAGCAGCTGGATAGAAGACCTTTGTTTAAGAAATGATTTGAGGACTTCGAGAATGAGAAAACAATAGGAAAGGTTGTACGATATAATCATATGAACTCGACTGCATCAAATGCTCTCTGTTCGATTTCTCGATCAGAAGTGATACTTCTTCCAGCATGTGAGAAATATTTTCTGAGAAAATTCTTGATTGAGAGAATATTCACTTCCCCCCCCGCCCAATCCTATTTAGTGTTGTTCTGCTATGTTCTCCACTGTTGCTTTGGTGCAATCCTCTCCGCCCCCCCCCCCCGCCCAATCAATTATTTTGTCAAATAAACATTCACATCATTAGTATTAGAAAATGTGTAGAAGGTAGAGAAATAATATGGTGTACTTATTTTCATCTTTATGTGTTTAGGTTTGATGTTATTGTATAAATGTATAAATATGTTATTAGTATTTTTTTCTTTTAGGAGGTAGCAAGGTGGGTGAAAGGAGAAACAAACCAGAAGCGGAAGTTGGGGGAAGCCTAGGAGGGGAGGAAGGAAGGAATGCATAGTAAATGTTATGGATATGAGAAGTATGTAATTAATGAAAAAGAAAACTGGGGGAAAAATTAAAACAGCAACAATCAATTACTTTGTCTTGGCTGCATGACCAGATTATGGAGAGAAAACATATCCAGTGGAAAACCAAAGGCAACACTTCCTAGATCAGCAACACAGGAATCCTGCTGTGATTAAGTTCATATACACTAACAGAAAAAACAGGGGTTCAGGCCAGCATCAAAAAACTCAATATATGGCAAGAAAGTACTACAAATGTATTTGTCACAATGTACCCGCCGTTACAAGGCATACAGTACATGCAAGCGGTACTCCAAAAATCATCAAAATAAGTACAATATTACAATTTATGATATATTTTCATTATTTCCGACCCAAGGAAGTTCTTGGGAGTGGCAGAGCAGTTGTAGCAAACAGGACTGGAGTCTGGTTGATCCCAGTTTCAAAGAGAAAACTCCTCCTTCAGCTGACAATATAGAAGAAAATGGTAGCAACCCAAGTCAAACAATATAGTGCAAACTTTTCCAAGCCATGAGCAGGCTGACTCACCTGTGAAGTGAACAAGGTCACACATCGGGTACAAGTAGAGGCAATGGCTGCATGCTGGCTAGCAGAGCACAGAGGAAGCCCACTAGTGGGCATTTATGAGTAGAGATTATGAAACACCAAGGGTTTCTTAAAGAAGTACTACAAGAAACAGCCCAAATCAAAAGATGTATTCAGCCCATGCGGTGCGATTGTACTGAGAAGATAATGAAAATATATCATGAATTATAATATTGTACTTGTTTTGATGATTCTGGAGTACCGCTTGCATGTACTGTATGCCTTGTAATAGTGGGTACATTGTGACAAATACAGTGGAACCTTGGTTTTCGAATGTCTCAGCTGCCGAACGTTTTGGTTTTCGAACACTGAAGTGAATGCTTCTGTTTTCAAACGCGCCTCAGAAGTCAAACGGCTTCCATGGCGTGTTTTTCCATTTTCACCATTCACTTTGCTGACAACCCTTTGATTTTCGGTTCTTGAATGTTTCGGAAGTCGAAAAGACTCACGGAACCGATTATGTTCAAAAACTGAGGTTCCACTGTACATTCGTTGTACTTTGTTTGCCATATATTGTGTTTGTGTATGCTAGCCTGAACCCGTTTTTTCTCTTTGTGTATGTTCCTATACAGTGGGCTCCTTATTTTTGTGAATAAGATCACATCATGATCAGATAAGGCTAGCTGACATCACTGAAGGCAAACCAAGACAATGAAGAGTGAAAGAAATGGCTCCCAGATAGACAACAGCTTCAGAAATTATCTTTGAAAAATGGCCAAGGTTGGGGTGGGGAGGGAACTTTTAAATGATACCCAAAGTATCATTTGCACAAAGTTGGATCATTTTCATCCCTGTTCTACTTATGGAATTCACTGCTGCAAGATGGGGATGATGGCCATTAGCTTAGATGACTTTAAAATGAAACTGGAAGAATTTGTGGAAGAGGAGGATGGAGTTATATCAGTGTTTAGGGAAGGGCCATAAGCTCAGTGGGAGAGCTTCCGTTTTGCATGCAGAAAGGCCCAGGTTCAATCCCTGGCATCTCTAGGTAGGGCAGGGAGAAATTCCTGCCTGAAACCCTGGAGAACCACTGCCAATCAGTGTAGACAATACTGTACTAGATGGACCAAGGGTCCAACTCAGTATAAGGCAGCTTCCTATATTCTTTTGGTACTGCTCATGGTCATGGTCTTCCACATCCAGGATTAGAACGCCTCTGAATACCAGTTGCTAGTAACAAAGGAGGCTTGTTACTTCAATGTTCTGCTTGGGGATTTCCCAAATGCCTCCAGTTGGCCACTGGGAGTGGTGGCAAGGAGAAAAGCCAGCCTAGATGAACCTTTATAGATAACTGTCTTGCTGGATCAGCCTCGTCTCACAAAGCCATGGGGAAGATGAGTTTGGAATGCCAGCAGTCACCATGAGGACTGGAAACATGTTGCAGGTGAAGGGCACCCGTGTGGCTTGCCAAATGGTGGGGGGATTCAACCCTTTAAATCAACTGAGCAATGCTACGGGGTTAGGAATGCAGTTGCACTGGAGGGTTTTGCTTCAATGGCAAATCTGGAGTTGTCCGCTGCCTTGCCATTTCCAAGTTGTTTTGTGCAGCCACAAACTCTTCATACACATTAAGATCCTTAAAATTAGGTAGTAAGAGCTCATTAATATTGCCCAAGTAAATGGGCCTATTAAACCATCTTTAAGCAATATTGAAACATAAATCTCCTTAAACTATATTTAATGACTGTACTTAAGATACATTATATGTGACTCTTAATGAAACATTAGATAGCGTTTTGGAGATGAAAATGAGAAAATCCATACAACGTCCATCCGGTTAACACACCCGAAAGCTACAGTCATGAAATGCATTACGACCAAATGATTACTTCATTAGGACAAATATTTTTCTAATCATTCCTGATTTATATTATTAGAGCTATAGATATTTTGATAATGTTAGGAAAGCCTCCCAGTGGCCTACAATGTTTATGCATTTTACCACAGATCTACTATGCACCTTTAAAAAATAAATTAATTAATAACTTTGGAATCTTCAGCAATTGTTTAATGTTAGTATGGCTGGACATTTGGGCTTTGGGAGTAGGTCCACTGAAAATAATGGACCTATGTTAGTCATGCCTAGTAGTGTAGTGGCAAATTCAGAAGTGCAGGGTCCCTTCATGATAGTCACAGCCATGCCCTCTCACAGCCATGTCCCTTTCTAAGATTATGCAATAATCCTATCATTATACAAAATTATTATTTAGGGATGCATTGCAATGGCCAATGTAGTTCTCCGTGTATCACTTTCCAGCCAGATCTACTATTTTCTGTGCACACACATGGGCACAGAACTTGCACATAATTCTCTTGAAAACGAAGCACCTTTTCTTTTCCATGTTCCTAAGATATGTATATTTGTGTGCATGTGCACAAGTAAATACATCAATAATTGTTTTTTAATATTACTTTCCCCACTATGTTTTTAGCTGTTTCTATTTTAGCTGTAAGCTGTCTTGAGCCCCTGTCAGGGAAAAACACACAATATAAGAACTACTCATTGATGTTCTTCCTGCATGTCTTCTCCTATGGGCCAATTCTCAGTGGGCAATGCACCTCCTTTTACACTGTTTGGCTCCAATCAACACTAAGGATGAGAACAATTCTTGCTGGCTAAACAGCTCCCCTTTCATACTGACTAATGTAGACACAATGAAAGTGCTTTTACAAACATACCCAAGTATCCTTCTCCATCCAGCTTCTCTTGAACTGAAACTTTATTACCAAGCATGCTAAGTAGCAGAGCATATGTTTTGCATGTGGACGGTCCCCAGATTCAATACCCAGAAACTCTGGTTAAAAGGAAATGGTTAGCAAGTGATGGGAAAGACTGTGCCTGAAACCTTGGTGTGGCAGTGATGGATAGACAGCATTGTACAACAAGACTGTAGCATAAAAAGGATGGAGATCCGAGGCCTTCCAGAGGTTGTTGGACTCCCATCAGTCCCAGCCAGCACTGTCAATGGTCCAACTCAGGGATAATGGGTTTTAGTCAATAACAGCTGCAGGGTCCCCGATTCTCCATCCCTACGTTGTAGTCTTCAGAATGGAGTCCTTCAAGAGGTGGAATAAGGGATTGGAAAAGTGTTGGATTCCATATTGAACCATATACCATATACTGACATATCAAGCTCAGAATTGTCTCCAATGGCTCTTCAGGGTTTCAGGCAGAACTCTCTCCCAGACCTACCTGGAGATGCTGGGGAATGAACTTAGGAACTTCTGCATGCTAGGCAGATGCTCTACCAGTGACCTTCAGACTTTCTCCAACTCCCATTAGCCCCTACCACCATAGCCAATGGTTAGAGATAATGGGACTTAGGAGACCAACAACATCCATAGAGCTAATGGTTTCCTATTCCCACAGTGTAAGCTCATATATTCTCAACTAGGACTTCCCACAACCACATTTGCACACACATAGCATGAGGTGGGGGAGCTTTTAAAAGAGACTGAATTACAGCCACCACTCTCTACTACAAAATGCCTTTTCAATTACAAAAAAGGGACCATTGAGATATCCGAATTAGACGAGCCATGAAGGAGGATGGCGGTGACACCTGTCAACAGGACACAGCCCGTGCCAGTGATCTAAAAATTAAAATACAATTTGCCACCCTGATCATTAAAAGAAAATCATTCTTGATGAGAGGAAAGCAGTCACAACAAGGTTATTTCATTTGTTCTGCACATGGATCTGCTCTCCAAAAACGAAGAGAACAATTCCTTTGCATTTTATCTAAGTGCACAAATTATGCATTATGCCATAGGCTTCTCTCTCTCTAGAAATGCTGTGTGTGTGTGTGTGTGTGTGTGTGTGTGTGTGTGTGATATTGTAATGAACAATAGTGAATGTGTTATATTATTCTTCATCAAGCCTCCAAGTGGAAAAAGAAAAAAGATCTCTCTGTTACATTATAATAGCTGTTGGCCAATGTAATTCAGTAGATTAAATTCAACTGAATGTGTGTGTGTGTTTTAACACACCATAAAACAGCACGATAAGGCTGCTATAATTTTTTAAAAATTTTTACTCCGAACTCCATCACACACATCATATACAAGCACCAAAAGAGGGGGTGAAAAAAAACTGTGTGAAAAGTAATTTTGCATAATCAGTACACGCCATCTGGAACAATTAAACGATTTCTATAGAACTATGAGGATCAGTCATATCTGCTTATTAAAGATCAGAAATTATACAAGTAATAAATCCTCGAAAAAACTAAGCGTGCTCTCGCCTGTCAACGCTATTTTAACTTCAAATACTGAAGAATGCTTGATAAGGCTGAAAAGAGGAGATTAATATATGCAAATTACATTGAGCATTTAAAATCCCCTGCAACTGTCTCCCGTTCTCCTGTCCCTTATTGCCACATTTATGTTTTATTCATTCATTCACCCAACTCACCTGTCACTTCATAAGCTATAATATTATGGGGGTATTATTAAACAGCATAAAGCCCCCGCTTTAATTGGAAAGCTTCATTGCATTTTCCAATTATTTGGACTAAATTAAAAGCAGATGTACATAGTTTAATAAGGAGTCTAATATCAGTTCCGGGAAATCAAAATTCATTGTCATTACTGCACTGCGATACTTTTTGCAAACTGTACTCCATTTTCGGGGAGGCGTCCCCCCCCCCCCCACTCAAGGAAATCTCTGTCGGCAATCGGTTAATTGTCATTCCTTTAATAACTGTTTAAATATCCGAACGCTGCAGCAGCTTCCTATTAAAAAAATTAAAACGACGGGGCATGTACAAGCAAAACAAATACACTGCAGATTCCTGATAAAGGCAGGCGACTCTTACCACAACTAGTACATGATGCGCATAAGCATGTGTGATTAGCAGTGCATTGTACTGGAAGAAGGGGTTGCTGAAACTTGAAGCGGTTCCTGGCTGAGAATCAACTAAATTGAATGCGAAATTGACACTCCTCACTCCTAACCTTTCAGTCTTCTTCATGTGTTCAGCCTGGATACATGAGGGTAAAAGTATACAGACAGGCAGGGGTGATTATGTACACAAACTCCATTATTCAGCTTGCCCCTCTACCAAAGCCACAAAGGCCTGAAGGGGGCTTGCCTGAATTACAAGCCTCCTACCTGCCCCAATGGCCATGCTCTCCACTGTCGGAGGCAGTAGTATGCCTCTGAATATGGCATGCCTCAGTATGCTCATGGGAATGGCAGGTGGGGAGAGCACTGTTGCACTCAGGTCTGGCTTCTGGGCTTCAGATTAAGGTATCTGGTTGCCTACTGTGAAAGCAGGATGCTGGACTAGATGGGACTTTGCTCTGATGCTGCCGGCTTTCTATGTTCTCATGATCAGGTTCTCTGCTTTATCAGCTCTCATTTTAAGAAACACTGGGGCAAGGCCAGGCTGAACATCTCAGGAAAGGGTTTGGCTCTCAATAAATTTCCACCTCCTGCCCATGCTAAGCAGTTTTTTCTAGGCAGCAGCAAAGTGGAATGCAGCAGGGAAAGGGCATAAGCTCAATGGCAGAGCACCTGCTTTGAATGCAGATGGTCCAAGGGTTCAATTTCTGGGATATCCCTGTCTGAAATCTCAGAGCTGCTGCTGCCAATCCATGAAGGCAATCTTGAGCTGGATGGATCAATGGTCTGGCTCTGAATAAAACAGCTTCCTATGTTGACAGAGCCTTGTAACCCACTCATGAAGCTGGCCCTGCTGAAACCACAAAAGAACGCCTAACAGATGTAATGTCATCTGATGGCCATGGGCAACTAAAGTCAATCCTGCAGGGGGATTTCTTTTCTTTTCTTTTCTAAAAAAGAAGAACATAGGATTGTGCACAGTGCAAATTAAAGCACTCAATAACTCGGAAGAAGGAGAAGAGTTTCTCAAGGAAATTCCCTGTTGCTCAAGCAGACTTGCAAAAAATTTAACTGACATTCTCCAACATCAATTCTTTTTCCAGCATTTGCAATCATAGACTGAAATGAGGAATTTTTTTTGGGGGGGGGACCCCAGGGCAAAAAAAAAAAAGTATATTGATACTTGGTAACGTATTTAAAATCAAGCAAGATGTAGTAAAGACAGGTGAGGGGGAACTTTGGCCCCCAGATATTGCTGAACTACTTCTCCCATATCTCTGTCTCTTGGCCATTATTGCCAGTGCTGATGGGAGTTGAAGTTTGGCAAAAACAGGAGGGCCAAAGGTTCCCACATTTAAATTTAGATTTAAATTAGTTTCCCTCCATGCCAAAGCCTTAATGTGAAGAAACCAAACCAAAACGTGTGTGCGGGTATACACACTTGACATTCTAAAGGAATATGTCTTTAAAATTTACCTTATTTGTGTAAAATTCGGTATATATTCCTAAATCTGGAACTCCAGATGTGCTTTGGTTTGCATCTGAAACTCCTGAATGTGACTACCTGGACCCCAAGTTCCCCCATCCCAAATCATTCACACAATTATTCTATTCTGCTTATTTACAGAATAGCAAAAGACTCTTAAACACCTTTAATCCCAATAGAAATAGAGGCCTGTTGAGAGGGCCACCCCTATTATAATGGTGGTGTACAATAAAAATCACTAACGCAGCATAAAGTTGTTAAACCATCAAACAGAGCAGAACCAATCAACACAGAAATTAATTCTCCCCTCCCTCTCAAGAAAACACCCCACTTGGTAAAACAGAAACTGAATGATGTTATGTCACAATCAGCGTTCATCCTCACAATGCATTGCCATTCTGGGGGCACATATGAGGAGAAAATGGTGACTTACTAGGAAGAGTTCTGGCATGAGAGGCAGCAATAGCAAATATGTTATTTAGAAAGAAAGCAAATGAGCCATGAACACCACACAAGAAAATGGAACCGCAGTAGTTCATGTACTGGGTACTTCAAGACTGCGATATGCTCTATGTGGGGCTTCCCTTGTGCTTGATCTGGGAACTTGCAGTTGGTGCAGAATGTAAATAACACCTGTGCTCAGAAATTGGTACTGGTTGCCGATGTGGGCCAAGTTCAAGTTGTTACTATTAGCATATAATGCCCTTAACATATTGGGACCAAGTCAAGTTTAGCTATGAGACCGCCTTCTCCTACATGTGCCCACTCAACCACTTCGATCAGCACAACACACTGTTATAGGTGCCACATCACATAGAGGAGGGAGAAAGGTTGTTTTCTGCTGCTCCAGAGAAGCGGACACGGAGCAATGGATCCAAACTACAAGAAAGAAGATTCCACCTAAACATTAGGAAGAACTTCCTGACAGTAAGAGCTGTTCGACAGTGGAATTTGCTGCCAAGGAGTGTGGTGGAGTCTCCTTCTTTGGAGGTCTTTAAGCAGAGGCTTGACAACCATGTCAGGAGTGCTCTGATGGTGTTTCCTGCTTGGCAGGGGGTTGGACTTGATGGCCCTTGTGGTCTCTTCCAACTCTATGATTCTATGATTCTATAACAGCATTTGTAAGAACTCAGCCATTTAGTGTTGTAGTGCCTGTACTTTGGAACTCCTTGCCTACTGAGATCATCCAGGTCTCTTTTTGGCACCTGCTAAAAACATTCTCGCCTACCCAGATGCTTAGAAAGCTGAGGTAATTTTTGATCTGCTTTAGTATTTTAACTTTTCTATGTTTTAATGTAAGATTTTTTAAAATAGTGGTGTATAGATTTTATGAAACACACCCACACACACATCTTTTCAGAATTTGTGATAGGACCTTTAAAGAAACCAAACCAAATGGCTGACAAGTACAATTCCTCCCCATTCACCCCAGAAATTCCTCCTTCAGAAGGAAGTGAAATCATCACACAGCATCATTCTTTGGAAGAATCCTACTGTGTGCATTTGTGTGAGAGAGGTAGGCTGAATGAAGAAAATGGAGAAGTCATTGTGACCCTCCTACACCTCCTGGAAAACCAAAATGACCTCTCCACTTTCTCCATAGCAAATGGGGCACCAACATTTAGTGCGGCAGGGAAGCTTAAAAAAAATACTGTCGTTACTTATTCTCATGGCACAGAAGATGAATTTTGAGAAAACAATTGTTATAACAGTAAACAACAAATAACTTGTCCTGATAAAATTACAGACTTTTATCCTGCCATGAATGGTCCTTAAGGTTTTCTTTTACTCAGAAATCATTTCTATTTTACCACTGTAATCAATGGACCTACACTGGTCATGCCTATTAATCTGACCGGGCCTACTCAGAGTAGGCCTAACATTGGCAACAGACCCTCAGGCCCAAACATCAGACAAACACTGCAGCAATAACTGCCCAAACCTCCTAATGTTCCTTCCAAGAAGAAGCTGAAAGCAATTCTTTTCGCTGCAAATTAAAACAATGGCATCTCTTTTTCTTTATCCTCCTTTCAAAATTACCTATGTTAATAAAGGCGCCACCACACTGTGCTTAGTGAACTATTTAATTATCTTTGAAAAGTGAGGAGAGGGGTGGAGGGGGAAGAGATGGCTCAAAACAATAGTTTTTCTGTGAAAAATAAATGGCTAAGCCCTGATTAAAATGTTCTCATCGCCTACAAAGAAATGATACAGGGTTTAATTTTATTTCTGTTAACGCACATTGAAGAGCACAAAGTTATCATGGAGGGGAGCACTAGGCATTTTTTTGGCAACATGGGATGAAATTTCCCGCCCTCTCTCTGCAAGAGAATTGGAGGTTCAGCCATTCTGCATTTTCAAAGCAAATGGCGAAAGGACATTTTTTCTATTCAAGCTGCCACAAGCGCTCATTAATCAACGCCAAAGTACTTCAACAGACCCAGGCTTGAGACAAAGCTGTTACCAAACCATTGGCTGGAGGCTTTATTTTCCACGCCAAATGCTATCTTGAAATTTGGACCTCATCTTCCGATAGTGCTCTGGCCAAGGTGCTTCTTTCCAAAGTTTGGTTTATGTTTTATAAATGCACATGGTGATAGGACAAAAAAGAGGAAAAATGTAAATTATTATCTATTACTATTAGGTCACCCAGTGGGCTTATAGAAGAATGAGGGTTTGAATCCTGATCCTGTAGGTCTAGAGAGTCTGACCCTCTAACCACCATACCACATTTGTTCCTCCCAAGATCCTTTTTCTGATTACAACATACAGGTCGGAAGTCTTTGATATGAAGGTACAGTGGTGCCCCGCAAGACGAATGCCTCGCAAGACAAAAAACTCGCTAGACGAAAGGTTTTTTCATTCGCGATTTGCCTCGCAAGACGAATTCCCCTATGGGCTTGCTTCGCAAGACGAAAACGTCTTGCGACTTTGTTAAACCGTTTAAACCGTGCTTCGCAAGAAGAAAAATTCGCTAGACAGCAAAAATTGCGGAACGAATTAATTTCGTCTTGCGGGGCACCACTGTACTTATCACGTCTGTTAAAATTATGTATGTAGTAACAAGAGTAGGAGTTGCTCTCTTCATTTCATTTTTAATTTGTACACTGCTGTTCTAGATTACTGTACTCAAAAAAGTTTACAAAATTGACAAAAATATGCAACAACAACAAAATCACATTGCCACCCTATAACATTTCAAACTTCAATTAAAAGCAAAGTAACAGAATCCAAGATTCCATATCACATCTGGTATCCTAAGTATTTTAAGATAATAAGCTATCAGCAAATTACAGTGGACGCTTGGGTTGTGAACGTGATCCATGCGGGATGCACGTTTGCAACCCGCAGTGTTCGCAACCTGCAGCGGCGCATCTGCACATGTGTGGGTTGCGATTCGGCGCTTCTGCGCATGCACAACTGCCGAAACCCGGAAATAACCTGTTTCAGTACTTCTGGGTTTTGGTGGTCCGTAACCCAAAAAAAAAACCGCAACCTGAAGCGTCTGTAACCCGAGGTATGACTGTACAGTGGTGCCTCGCAAGACGAAATTAATCCGTTCCGCGAGTCTCTTCGTCTTGCGTTTTTTTCGTCTTGCGAAGCACGGCTATTAGCGGCTTAGCGGCTATTAACGGCTTAGCGGCTTTAAGAAAAAGGAAACAAACTCGCAAGAACTCGCAAGACGTTTCTTCTTGCGAAGCAAGCCCATAGGGAAATTCGTCTTGCGGAATGACTCAAAAAACGGAAAACTCTTTCGTCTAGCGAGTTTTTCGCCTTGTGAGGCATTCGTCTTGCGGGGGCACCACTGTATAAAACAAAATCACCCCCATGAATTACGGTAACTTAAATAATGACAACCAACTAAGCACGTTCAGACATTTCCCCATCATTAGTAGGAAATCTATCGCAGATGGCACAAATATTTTGCCATGTGATACCTGTGATATTCCACTTCATAGTAAATGATCAGACCACTGGTTCATATAACTCATTAGTGTCCACACTGACTGGCAGTGACTCCACTAGGATTCAGTTAGGAATCCTTCCCAGAGATGAAACTTAAAGCTATAATATGCAAAGCATCTCATTTCTTATCACTGAGCAATGGCCATGCCCTATAGAAAAGGAGCAGCAGAGCAAGTGGTAGCTGGACCTCTCCAGAAGAGTCATTGCTGTGTAGTCCAAAGAGCAACCTACTAAAGGGACCAGCATCTGGAGGCCAAAAGCAACTCCATGTGAGAGCTAGAGAAGCATAGTGGCGAAGAGACTAAATATGAACTAAAAATGTTATCCAGGACCGTAGCTCAGTGGTTAGAGCATCTGCTTTGCATGCAGAAGGTTCCAGGTTCAATACCCTGCATCTCTGCATGAGGCTTGAAATGTCCTGAAACCCTGAAGTAGTATAGACATTGGGTCCCCAGATGTTGTTGGACTACAACTCCCATCATCCCTGACCTCTGGTCCTGCTAGGTAAGGATGATGGGAGTTGAAGTTCAACAACATCTGGGGACTCAAGGTTGAGAAAGGATGGTGACGACAATACTGAGTGAGACAGACCAATGATCTGATTCAGTAAAACGAAGCTTCATAAGATCCAGCAGGCTCTTATATTATGTTCATACCTTATGGTGACAATGATGTAGGATGATGACTGCTCCTTCATTCCTCGGGTCCATTCACCCCAACTTGCTTACCCAAACACTGCTGGTTAAGGGACTTGTAAGCCACCTGTGTATCTATTTCAAGCTCTGGAATGGGGATACAACACAGCTATGCACACACAATGTCAAGGCACTGCCTGATGGAGTAAGGCCCGGAAGTCCTGGTGCAAGACATGAAACGAAGCAGAAGGCGCGGCTGTCAAATTATCGGTGTCTCACGCAGAACTGAGAATGCCATGTTATCGGTGGATCGCTAGATCTTTGATGCCATAAAACAACCCAGGCATGTAGGAGGAAGGGGGGCTGAGGGGAAGAGGGGAAAAACCCAGCTCTCTAGATAACAAAGGATCTCAGGCTGGCATCATTCATTGTCTTGTAGACAATGGGGAGACAAATCTGCGGAATAATGAGCTCCTTTTCAGCGAGCTGACAGATCTGTTCCATCTCAAGTCTAATCTATGGGACCTAATGTTCTTTACAGTGAAGGCAGCCAAGATGTTCATCTTCAGCTTTGCCACTCTCTTTTGTTTTAAAGTCAACAACTCCCTGGGGACAATATAGAAGCACAGATGGATACAAACCGGTAGGAAGCCTTCAAAACGGGGGCCTGAGTTGGCTCAAATCAGCAAGAAGCCTTCAAAAGAGGGGTCAAAGCTGGCTCAAACCAGAACAGAACCTTCAAAAGGGCTCTAGGTATGGCAGAAGATGATGCAAGGTTTGCTATCCAGCAATCAATCAGCGTTGAGTCAATGGGCCACAGTGAAACATTTAAAGTGCCATGATACCATTTTAAACAGACTTTGCTCCCCATCCCCCAAAAAGGGAACTGGAGTTTGTTAAGGGTACTGAGAGCTGTTAGGGACCTGTATTCCCCTCTGAGCTACATTTTCTGGGAATCTGAGGCTAAAAGGCAGGGAGCCAGAATAATGTTTCCCCCGCAATCCCTTCACCCACAGAGCTCAGGTGGTGTATCTAGTTCTCTCCCTGCCCACTTCCCCCTTCAAAAAAACACACACTTCATTCTTCTCACAGTCTATAAAGGCAGATCAGGCTGAGAGAAAGAAATTAGTTTAAGGTGTTTATCCCTTTCTCAGAATACTAGAACTCAAGATCAACCAATGAAGCTGAACACTGGGAGTCAGGATGGATAAAAATGAAGTACTTGCATCATTAGCCCACAGAATACAGAATCATAGATTTGCAGACTTGGAAGATGTCCCAAAGGTCATCCAGTCCAACTCCCTGCAATGCAAAAAGTCACAGCTAAATATATGCTATCACAACATACAGTGATGGCCACCAAATCTGGAAATACTTTTTTTAAAAAAGGTTTACACACAATTCGTGGATGATAAGGCTGTCAATAGCTACTTGGTCATGATGGCAATAGACCCCTCCAGCATCAGAGGCTCTATGGCTCTGGAAACCTGCTAATGAGGAATGCAAGAGGGCTGTTGTGATCCTGTCCTGCCTGCAGTCTTCCCATCTGGTTGGTGACTGTGAGAAGAGGATCCTGAGCTATTGCTTACTGCCTATTGAGCCCCTCCCCCTAGAAACGTACGATTTAAAACAAAGCATGCATTCTAAAATCGATTCTAAAAACAATTACAACTGAAAAACATATAAAAATCAGTTCTAGTTTTAAGAAATGTTGTAAGAGTGCTTAAAAACTTTCTTCCATCTAGTGATCTTGGGGCTGCCAGGAATAGCCTTTTTCAGCCACAAAATGCCTGGATAAACAGGAATGTTTTCAAATCCCTCTTGAAAGATGGGAGACAGGTGCACTACTTTTGGGTGGGCATTCCACTACCAGGGAACCACCACTGAAATGGCCCTGTTGTGGATCCATAGGAGCCAACTCCTAGGGACTGAAGTTCCTTCAGCACTCTCTCCATAAAATATTTGAGGGGCTGGGCTCCCCCCAAAGTTAATGAGCATTGCCATTCAAATAGTGTGTGTTGCATCTTGTGATCAATTATGCAGGGTAGCGTTTACCTGAGGCCCCGATATTTTATTCAAGTTGGCACCCCCAAGTGGGTCAATGCCAACCAGGCAGTCCTCGGTAGCAACACTACCAACAAGGCCTTCCTTGTTGGTCATATGACATGAGGTGGTTGCTGTTGGGGAAGGTGCAATTCACCTAATCTAGCAGGGCTCTTCTTATGTTCCTGTGCCTCTCCCCATGCTATCCATGCTGGGCTTGGGAAGGTCTGACTGTCTGATCTATATACATAGATTCTCCAAATGGATTTAGAACCCTGCAGTCTATGTCAAGGATGGGGAACTTGTAGCCCTCTAGATGTTGCTAGATGCCAACACCAATCAGTTCCAGCCACTATGCCCAATGCTCAGGGATTATGGGAGTTGGAGTCACAGTCCCCATCCTTGCACTACACAGGGTGATATGTCACAACACTAGGGAGTCTATTAGATTTGGCTAAACGAGGGCATCACTGAGGCCAAGTAAGGGCAATTTAAATGGTTACGTTGGCATAGTTGCAAGTGTTGTGTCCGACAGAAAAAAGTACCAGAAAAAAACATCTGCAACCAATTTGTCTGTAATGCACAATTCATTTGTAAAACTTTCTGAAAGCTTGTGTGTCCATTTGAGTTTGTAGAGAAGAAACATCTTGCAACTGAAACGGCTTTTGCTTGCAGCCAAATTCCTCCTCCCCCCCAACATTTTTTTGGAAGCCAGACCAATCCTCTTTCCTTTGGGGACCATTAACATATTGTCCTGAAACAAGCTGTTTATTAACTTCACTGCAAAAGCTGCCAAGGTGTTAAAAAGCTGATCCGTTTAGCAAAAACTTTTGATGGAATATTTGCACTCCTCAATTTGACATCTTTCAAAGGATGTGATCCAGTGGCCAGCTGAACAGAACACCTAAGTCCCATTGTAATCAATGGCGCAGAAAGAATTAGGATTAAGCATACTATAGTTCAAATTAACTACAAATGTTATAATGAGCTCCTTTGATTTTTCTGTTACTGTACATTGCTTTTATTAAAATAACACACACTATGAATTGATATTTATTTAAAAATAAAGAGCATGAGGTAGCCAAAAATAAGGCTACTTTCAATATTAGTTGGATAATTTAGTATACCAGCATCTCAACCATTGAAACAAAATATGCTTCCAGGCATAGGCAAACTCCGGCCCTCCAGATGTTTGGGACTACAATTCCCATCATCCCTGACAACTGGTCCTGTTAGCTAGGGATGATGGGAATTGTAGTCCCAAATTATCTGGAGGGCTGGAGTTTGCCTATGCCTATGCTTAACCATGGCTGGAACTTGCTTATAGACATAAGTCTAATTCATTATTTTTATTGCTAATGCAACTCAATGGTCAGGATGGCAAACTACTGAATAGCTATTCTTTCCTTCATTTCCACCACTTTCCTCCATTTTCTACCATGCCAAAATTTAGACAGGAGGAAAGAAGGATGTGTCTTTTTGTATTCTGCAAATTGGGGGAGGGGGGTGGGGAGAGAGAGAGAGAGAGAGAGAGAGATTAAACATACCTGGATCTAGTAATAGACTTCTGAGGGGTTGTTTTTTGCAGTACTACTCTATTTGGTCTGCAGACCATAAAAACCAGATGCAGTTATTAAAACAACCACAGCAGAGACAAAAGAACAACAAATACTCTCAAACTATTTTAAACCATGGATTATGTTATGCTCTTATTCTAAAAGGTACAGCCTGTGTGCATGAAGAGTGGATAGTATCCACATAAAATAACGTAATAGCATTGGACTACAAGAGTCTGCTGGCTTAGGTCAATGGCCAATCGAGTCCAGCATCCAGTTCTCACAGCGGCCAACCAGATACCCATTATGGGAAGCCCTCTAGCAGGATTTGGGCACAATAGCACTCCCTCCTATGGTTTCCAGCAACTGGCTTTCAGAAGCCTTACTGCCTCCAGCTGTGGTTGGTAGCTTTCACTGCCTCTTGTGGGAGTGAGTTCCATAGATTAACCATGTTCTGCGTGAATAAGTACTCCCCCCCCCCGAAAATTCTATTCAGAATAGACCCATGGAAACTGATGAACTTAAAAGTCAATTTCAGAGTGTCTACTCTAAGAAGCACTACACTAGCTACAACCCAACAGATATTTACACAGATTGTGCCTTTTAAAATATGAGCATAATTCATGATTTAAAATAGTTTGAATATACAGATAATTTTGACTCAGGACTCACCTTCCCTTTAACACCCTTGTTTCAAAGGCTATAGCAAAGAACACTGTCACACTTGAGGAATTCAGATAACCCCCCCCCCCAATTTCATAGAATCATAGAATTGTAGAGCTGGGACCCTGAGGGTCATCCAGTCCAACCCCCTACAATGCAAGAAGCTCGATAAAGCATCATTAGCAGTTTCTGACTAGCATTGTTTAACAATAGCAAAACAACAACAATAACAAAACACAAAACCCCCCAACTTTTTCCACCCAAACATGGAGGCTGAAATGAAGCCCTTCAGTAGATTTGTTTATAAAAAGACAGTGACCTCAGCATGGATGATAAAAACAAATTCCTAGGTTCAGAATATGCTTAGAGACATCACTGTTTTTCAGCTATAAAAGGACCTGAATTTTGCAGGTAGATCTTCAGAGTCTACTAGAAACTCAGGTAAATTCAACAACCCTAAACAATCAGCTGACCGCTGTTGCAGAGTCACACACATTGCTTGTAGCGACAATCAACAATGCTTTGTGCTGTAAGCCTAAGAAGGCTGTCAACTGAGGAAAGGATATTTTAGCAGATTACTCTGCTTTTTAACAAACTACATTGATTTAAATTTAAACACACTTGCCTTATTTCCAAAATCTAATCATAGATGGCTTTTTCACATACCAAAGCAAGCACATGATGACGACAAACTAATCCACTCATTCTTAGCAGAAAAGCCATTGTGTATATTTCCTTTTTCATTCAGCATTACAGTAACACACAGTTAATCCTGTAACACACCAGTATAAAAAAAAAAGGCGTATTGGTTTTCAAAATACACAAACATAACCACAGAAAAATAAATCCTCAGTCCTTTGATTAGTCAACCAAAGCTCTGGTTGATTAATCTACCAATTAAACTGATTGAAGACCTCAGTTCTCGCTCTCTTGGAAAGGGCCTACCATCTGATTATTAACATATAATTTACAGGCCCTCTCTCCCACAAAAGAAACAAGACAATATAAATGCCACATTCATTTTAATAATACACATTGTACTCTGTGCCCAACATCTGCAGAAAGGTAAAACAGACTCCCCCCCACACACACTTCTTGACATGTCCCTCTCTCTCTCTCTCTCTCTCTCTCTCTCTCTCTCCCATCCACGCCTGGGCTTATTGTTTCTTAAGTGACGGAAGGTTTAATCAAGAAAGCAGGCAATTCATCAATTGCAACGAGGCCGCCTGCGTGGGGCTGACAGCCCCCACATGGCTTTATACAGTGGAAAAACCCGGCCACCTGTCAGCCTCCAACCTTTTACGTTGGGATATACAAACGCACTCTGCGATCAATCCACCAGGCCTTCCCATCCGTCCCCTCCCTCTGCCTGATTATATTCCTCCTTTATGTTCGGCGCCGTCCGTCCCTCGTTATTGGCGGGGACAGACGGGGAGAGAGACAAGACAAGCTATGGCTGTTTATGCGCCATCGTAAAAATTTATGCACCCTTAAAGTGACTTATTCCCCCTTCTGTTTGACTCCCATTATTATAAATAATCCCCCCCTTCTACTTCTACTTCATTCAGGATTCTGCTTCACTTCCATGCTTTATTATCTGTTGCCCCTGTGTAAATACACATCCCTCCTTGGCCTCTGTCATTTCGCTGCTCTCTCGCTCTCTGCTTGCCCTCCTGGTTTAGAGAAGCTCAAATGATGCTACCTGAGATGTGTGGTCCAAGCAACCACTTTTAATTACGCCTCGTGGGCCATATCGTATGTGGGCGGAAACAGTATCTATAACCTAATTAAGCCAGTTTCTGACTTCTCAATCCAGTTATCGCCATTGTCTGTCACACTTCACTGTGACCAAGAAAGGGAAGTACAGGTGAGGCCATGCATATATAGAGAGAAAGCAGGCTTAAAACAAAACACAGCTGGGCTTCCCACTGGGTCTTTTAATAGCACGCATGGCCTTCAGGAACCAGCAAGCAATGCTTATAAAGGCATGGAACAGATGACACTGGAGTGATAGATCTGCCGACAGCTACTAGCCATGACAGCCTGTGTTCACTTTCAAGTACTCCAGGAGAGGAGAACCTCTGGCCTGGTGGGGTCTGGTGTAGCCTCCCTGCCTAACACCTGGAACTCTCTCTAGGCCACACCCCCTCTCTGCAAGGACACACCCCTCACTGGCCTTCTTTGACATCCTCCTTGAGTGTCCTTTGCCTGGCTGGAATGTGTCCCTGGATTCTGACGCTTCTTGCTTGCCTGCGTGCGGAATAGAGTGGTGTGCAGAAACCAACCTACTGTACAATGGGGGAAGTTCCACATCCTTTGTTCCTCTTGGTTTTGCCTCTAGCTCCGCCCACCACTGGCAGGTGGCCTTTGGAAGAGAGACCAGAAGGGGAGGCATCCCTTAGCCTGAAAAATGCTCCCCACCCCTGAAGAATCAGATGCCAGGGGAAAGCAGCAGGATAGCATCACTGTTATGCAGTGCTCAAATTACCAGTGGGGGAGGAGAGGGATGTCCTAGACCCCTTTTGTTTTGTGGTGGCCCTGCTCACAACTGTTTTCAGAAGGCTAGGCGGAGGGGGACGTGGTGTGGCTAAAATTAGTGAGGGGCAGAAATGGGGTTGGGTGCTCTAATAACCTTCCCACCCCAACTTTCACTTCCTCCATAATTTAAGAACTGTCTTCATGCTTGGTTGGTTCTGGGGCAAGGCTGCAGCTCAGTAAGAGCATCTGCTCTGGATGCAAAAGGTGCTGGGTTCAAACTCCGGCATCTCCAAGGAGGGCTGGGAACATCCCCTGCCTGAAACCCCTGCTGGGAGTCCGTGTAGACCGTGGGTAGGCAAACTAAGGTCCGGGGGCTGGATCAGGCCCAATTGCCTTCTAAATCCAGCCCACGGATGGTCTGGGAATCTGCGTGTTTTTACATGAGTAGAATGTGTGCTTTTATTTAAAATGCATCTCTGGGTTATTCGTTCATCCCCCCCCCCTACCCAAATATAGTATGGACCGCCCACAAGGTCTGAGGGACAGTGGACTGGCCCCTGCTGAAAAGGTTTGCTGACCCCTGGTGTAGACGACACTGAGCAATGTGGACCAATGGTCTGATTCAGTATAAGGCAGCTTCCTATGTCCCTGTGACTGTCCACTGTTGGAGAAAAAATGCAGGGCCAGGTAGATCTGTAGTCAGATCCAGCCAAGCACTTGCGATTTCCTTAATGGAAATGCCGGGTTCCCTCCTAAGCCATCCCAAGGCAGTAAAGCCTGTCCAAAACTGAGCAGAGCTGTGGTTTCCACAGAGGTGGGGAAGGGAAATCTCTTCCGATTTCCTCCCAAACCTTCTTCCCTGATCCGGGATCATTGCCAGGGCAGCATTCCCGCTCTCCTCATTTCCAAACCAATTAAGACCACACCAGAGTAACAAGGGAGGAAATGGGGGGGGGGGGGAATGAACACCTACATGAATTATGCGATCGTTATATTCCATCTCTGGAAGAAACCTACAGCAGCAGCTTGGGTAAAAACAAAAACAAAACCCTACCAGGATTACCATTTGATCAGCCCCTTCATTAAGGTACATGAGTTAATGCCATGTTCTTCTGTTATAAGTGCCAGTCACCATTAACACATGAAAAAGCCAAGGAAGGAAACCCAGCTGACAGCACCTCCCCCCCCCACTTTTTTTTTTTTTTTTGCATTTCTTGCAGTGCAATAGTACTCCCCTGCCAGAATTTCACAGCTTACTTTCTTTCCCTTTGTAAAAGATAAATCCCAGTTTCCCCTTGGCAGGGCCCAGCAAATTCAATGGGTCACTTTGCTGGATTGCAACTCCATCACATCTAGAAACTCTTGATTCTACCCATGGCCAGCCAGATGACCCTGGGAAGCTCATGAAGAAGGTGTAGAAACTAGTTTGTCCAAGCAACTCTTATTCAGACATATACTGTTCTTTTACATTGGGTTTGCATTTACTGTATTTAATGTGGTGAATGTTGGAAGATGCAGGTCAGATAAAATGGTGTCCTTCTTCATTCAGTGCATATTGAAGCTATGGAATTTGCTGCCACAACAGGCAGGGATACGGAGAGTACTTTAAACAGAGGTTCCAACATGCAACATTGGGACAAGTTAAGAATCATCCCAGCTGGACAAAAGCACTCAAGGACAAGGGTTGAGAAGGGCCAATGAGGTGTGTTGCCTGGGAGGAGTCCAGAGAGCCAGAGAATCCTGGAGGGCTGGATTTGGCCCCTGGGCCTAAGGCTCCCCAGCCCTGCCATATCCATAGCCATAGTAGAAAGTCCAAAAACAGTGCCTAGTCATGATAGCTATATGAAATCTATGGCCTTGCAGCTGGTACAGCTCTAAACACCAGTTGCTGGGGCCCATCAGTGGGAAGGACTAGTGGGCAGCTGACAACAGCATAGAGAGATGAGGCTGGAATGGGACTTTCCCACGGACTGTAGCACCCAACTGAACCAACAGCTGCTACAGGCAACTGAGGCTTCTGATCACAGGGTGGTTCCTTTTAAGAACCATGTCTGAGCCCTGCATCCAGCACCCAATCAGACCAACTGCTTCTGCGGACAACTTGAAGCTTCTGCTAGCAACATGGAGGATCCTTTTAAGACTTGTGAGAACAACATCTGAGCATGACACCCCATCATCTTCTGCAGAATTGCAACAGATTCTGAGCTTCGTCATGCTCCTATAAAGGTAGAGTGACTCTACCAGGGGACTGTTTGAGTTGCCTGGGCAGTCAAAGATGGCTCTGAGTTATCTAGCATTTTTTTAAAAAAACCCCGAGTAACTAACACTTTGGCTTACCTGATATGGCATATAAATTGGAGTGCTGGTACTCAAAGTCTGGTCGAGTGCCATGCCCTTTCCCTCGAAAACTGGCCGGAAGTGTCAGAGATATATGCCTAGCAAGGAAAAACAAAACAAGTTGGTCAAAACACACTTTCCCTTCACTTCCAAGTGTTCTCCCAAGGGGACACAGAGTCTCCCAAGCCTGATGAACACTCTTCCCTGCAACTCCAAATGTTCTCCAATGGTGAGTGTAATGGCGGGTTAGAATGCTGACTTTCCTCTCCCTTTTTTTCAGACAAGCACATAAAGCTGAATTCACCCAAGTTAAATGCACATGAGCTGCGAGTGGACTGCATTCAGAAAGCCCTAAACATTTCTGGTCCTATTCCTTATGTTCTGTCTCAATCAACGGGATGGTTTTGGTGGTTCTACATGCTCCTGAGGTTCCGCAAGCCTTCACTAGGAACTGAGCCTTAAGTGGGGCAGGCCGGTTCATTGTGGAACTCCTTGCCAGTAGAATAATAATAATAATAATAATAATAATAATAATAATAATAATAATAATTTATTATTTGTACCCCGCCCATCTGGCTGGGTTTCCCAGCCACTCTGGGCGGCTTCCACAGAAACCAAAAAACACTAAAATATCATACATTAAAAGCTTCCCTGAATAGGGCCGCCTTAAGATGTCTTCTGAATGTCAGGTAGTTGTCCATCACCTTGACATCCGATGGGAGGGCATTCCACAGGGCAGGCGCCACCACCGAAAAGGCCCTCTGCCTGGTTCCCTGTAGCTTTGCTTCTCGCAATGAGGGAACCGCCAGAAGGCCCTCGGTAGAAATTAGGAAGGAATTGTCCCGGTCTTCTTTTAGATGTCTACTGAAAACTTCGATAGGTGTTTGCAGTATAATAATAATAATAATAATAATAATAATAATAATAATAATTTATTATTTGTACCCCACCCATCTGGCTGGGTTTCCCCAGCCACTCTGGGCGGCTTCCATAGAAACAAAAAATACAGTAAAATATCACAGATTAAAAGCTTCCCTGAACAGGGCTGCCTTAAGATGTCTTCTAAATGTCAGGTAGTTATTCATCGCTTTGACATCTGATGGGAGGGTGTTCCACAGGGCGGGCGCCACTACAGAGAAGGCCCTCTGCCTGGTTCCCTGTAGCTTTGCTTCTCGCAATGAGGGAACCGCCAGAAGGCCCTCGGCGCTGGACCTCAGCGTCCGGGCAGAACGATGGGGGTTGAGACGCTCCTTCAGGTATACAGTATGTTTTTTTGTTTTCTTTTTTATCCAACCAATGATGCTGTGTTGATGTTTCACTGAACCCTATTCCTTTCACAGAGCTACAATTCCCAGAGTGGTTTAATAGTCAACCCTCTTTCCAGGGGACTCTGGGAATTGTAGCTCTGGGAGGGAAATACGGTGGGCTCCTAACAACTCTCAGCATCCTTTAACAAACTACCGTTCCCAGGATTCTTTGGAAGGGAGAGCCATGAAAGGACAGGGTGCTGCTTTAAACGTATAGTACAGATGGGACCTTATTTTAAGTAAGCGTTTCTGGTTGGCCAGGATGGATATAAACTTATTTATCCCTGCAAGCCAACAGCAGAAATGTGTTTTCCTTATGCCTTTAAAACTGCTTGTCATTTTATTCTATAGACAGGAAATTAGATGTGGAACATTCTCTTTCTCTCTCTCTCTCTCTCTCTTACACTTACACACACACGAGAAACCAACAACAGCCCAATTTATAAAAGTCCCCAAGTTCCTAAACACATATTGTTAAATGTGAGCAGCTTGGCACCATATGGCAAATCAATTACTAGTTTCAATCCCGAAACACAGACACGCACACACCCAACCCGAACAAAAGCAGGTTGGGGGAGAGAGAGAGAGAGAGAGAGAGAGAGAGAGAATGGAGGTGTGGAGCGGAGGAGAGAAACAGCAAGCCGGAGAGAGGAACAATCTGGAAACAATGGAAGAGTTGAAATGAACAGCGGCCGCCGGAGTTTTGAATACAATTAATCATCATTCCAAGCCAACGGGAAGCCATATTGACGCGGGCCCTGCATTTGAATATTTAATTAGGGCGAAGTTCTTCATCAAATTATTGCAGATTGGGGGGGGGGGGCTGGTGTGCGTGAGGAGGGAGAACAGGCGCAACTCAAACCCCCAAATCCCTTTGATCGAAGCTGCCAAAAAGCTGCACTGAGCCTGTTCAAAACCGCAGGGCTAATTCCGATGCGGCTGCGAAGGCATTTAGCAAAAATAAAAAACAGAAGAGGAGTAATCATTGAAGCTGGCTTATTAGAAATGAATTGGGAGTGGTGGTGGAGGGGCTCTGATCTTATACGAAGAAGCCTAACACTCAAATGAAGACAGACACACAGATTTGGGGGGGGGGGAGAGAAAGAGAAACTTGATTTGGTACTGTGGGGGTCCTTTCCATTTTCAACCACTCCTGCTGCTGTTAGCATGATCACTTAACCAGGATTTTAATGGGCACAGTGTCATCACGTGGGTTGAAAGCTCACCTGGCTGCCATCACAAAAATAAGATGGGCCCTTAAAAAAATAATATACACCCTGGCTTTTGACCCTTTCGGTGTATCTGTTTAGGACCCTTTATTTTTCTGTTCGTAAGTTGTTTTAAACTGCTTTCGATACTGTGCTTTAACTACTGTAAGCAGCCCTGGGACCTTGGAGTGAAGGGCAGGCAATCAATCAATCAATCAATCAATAAGCAAGTGCAAGCCCAATGTAAATATTAAATAATTTATTATTTGTTGAATTTCTAACCCACCCACCCTCCCAAAGGACCCCCGGGGTGGCAAAACAGATGTATTGTTTGAATGAAACAAACAAACAAACAAACAAACAAACAAACGGCAGACATTCTAACACAGATTTTAAAATTCTAAAAACAATTCCAATTAAAAACATCTAAAATCAGTTACAGGTTTTTAAAAATATATATAAAAAAAATAATAGTAATCTTAAAATAAGTTTAGAACATTCCTCTAGCCAATCATCCTAGAGCTGCCTGGAACAGTATTTCTTTATATTATATAATAATAATAGTAATAATAATTAACAACACTGACTCTTAAAGCACTTAATCAGGAACAAGGAATCCTGTAGCCCCGCAGATGGTTGCCTGACGACAACTCTCGTCATCCCTTAGCCATGCTGGCTGAGGAGTTGCTGGGAGTTGTAGTATACCATCATCTGGAGGACACCACTCTGGCTACTTGTACCCTCTGTCTCCCTACCCACTCTCTCAGACCATCAAGTCAACTCCACCTCTGACATCAGAGGTGGGCAGCCAGACCAGGGTCAAGCTGTTTTATCCTCCCACCTCCAAAATGTTTCCTAAGAGAGGTTCCCCTGGTGCCAACAGTTTCATTTCTATACAGATATATTTTATTTATATCCCACCAAACTAGGCCCAAGGGCTGGAAGTTCCTCCATAGATATTTTAAGGCCACCCCGGTATTCCCGCCCCCTCCACTAACTGGATGCAACACTTGAATGGGCAATTGTGGAGCCTTTCAAAGACCAAATCCTTCTCTACCCAGTCCCTAAAATGCAAGTCTGTGTTCTTGCTCAGAAATTCTCCCCGTATGGGATACACAAGAGCAAGCGACGGTGGGAGACTGCGGATGAGGAAGAAAGAAGGGGGGAGGGGAGGGAGAATGTCTTTTAATGAGGAACAATACAGCCCCTAGTCTCTCTCTGGAGCCATAATTAGAGCAAATTAATTGAAGTTGTGTTTTGACACACTTGCTGAACGCACAGGCGATGCATGACATGCTTACAACTCCACTTGCGGCAAACGGCATGACGGAAGTGAGGATACAAAATCACTAGGTGCGCACAGGAGCCGATTTGCATGTGCGGTGTGCAGGCACTAAGCCATTCAACGGCGCTCCTGTGAAAAGTTGCCACTGAACGATATTAACAGTAATTACTAAGACTTCAGGAGAATCTGTAATGCTGAGAGGTGGGAGGTAGAGGAAGGCTCTCATTAATAGGAGCCAGTGCCAGTTAGTATCATTTCTCCTGCACATGTAGGAAAACCAGAATCTCCCAACTACATCCCCACCAGCATTAAAATGGCACAAAAGAGATGGGGGTCAGGTAAGAGACAGAAACATCATTACAGGACAAAAACACTCAGGAGAAGGCCACCACCACCCTCCCACTTCCTCCCTGTAACAAAGAATAAAATCTGCTCACAGGAAGCTGACATCCCAATCTATTCTGAAGCAGTCTCCACCCTTTCTAATGCCTCTCTTTAAAAAAATTACACTGGTTTTTCCATTGCTTTCTTCATTCATAGCAAGTTCCTGATCCTCATGTTTACCTACATTTTCGCCCTGCCTGTTGTTCTCACTTTTAATGTCCTGTGCTCACTTGTTGCCTACTGTCATTTCTTGCTGGCATTAGGCAAATGACTCCTCATTTGACCAAGCTTTTTTAAACAGACCTTCTTAATCTCTTAGTCCCATGGACTGCCAGAAGATCAAACCTCTCCATTCTGAAGGAAATCAGCCCTGAGTGCTCACTGGAAGGACAGATCGTGAAGCTGAGGCTCCAATACTTTGGCCACCTCATGAGAAGAGAAGACTCCCTGGAAAAGACCCTGATATTGGGAAAGATAGAGGGCACAAGAAGGGGACGACAGAGGATGAGATGGTTGGATAGTGTTCTCGAAGCTACTAGCATGAGTTTGACCAAACTGTGGGAGGCAGGGGGAGACAGGAGTGCCTGGCGTGCTCTGGTCCATGGGGTCACAAAGAGTCGGACACAACTAAACGACAACAAATATTACATTTGGCTGCTGTAATTTTATGCTTTCCTCTGCCCTGACATTTAAAAAAACCACAACAATCAGGTTTAATTCAGTTTCAAAATCATTTTACCAACACCTTAATTGCTCTGTGAGCAGCAATACTGAAGGGTAGCTTAGAAATTAATAAATCTAAAAATGAATGCATATCATCTAAAGGTGGGATGGAGAACCTGTGATCATCCAGATGCTGGGATTATGACTGAACGTCTCTAACACTCCAGGTTCAATCCCTGGCAGCTTCAGGTGGGGCTGGGGCTGAAACCCTGGAGACCTGCAGCCAGTCAACACATTTATTTATTTAAATTCGTATACCTTAATCCGAAGATCACAGGGCAGTTCACAACATAAAAACACAAAATGGCAATGCAAAATAATGGTCTCACTCAATATAAGGCAGTTTCCTTATATCCTTATATGAGGTGTGGTTGATTGCTTTTGAAGGCCCCCTTGGAAGGCAAATCACAGGCAAATGTCAAGTCAAGCTTTTAAAATACACTGGAAAGAAAAAGAGCCACTAGTGCCAGACCACCAGAGTTAGACGCTTATGCCTTCTTTTGCAAAACTGAAGCCAACATCAACGTATTTTAAGTTTCTCGTCCAGGCAGGGCTCTGCAGGGAGGGCCAACTTTTAAAAGCGTTTGTAAATGTTTAAAACTCTCATCGAAGCCCATTAAAATATAAGTTCCCCTGCTTCTCCCTCAGCTCCTTTAAGTGACTCTCAGAGCCAGACACCCCCCCCCCCAGTTCACCCTCCTCTGCAGACGAAACCCACTGAGTTGGAACCACTTCAGGTGCTTTGACATCCAAGCAAGATGCAAATCGTGTGGGTTCTGTTAAACAACATTCTGGAAACAGCCTCTGGGCTCTGTTCTCTCTCCACGGCTGGAGGCATAAAGCTTTCAAATACCACTTGATGGGAATTGCAAGAGGAAGAGCGCTACTGTGCTCAGATCCAACTTATGGGGATCCTACAAGTAGGATCCCACACTGTGCTCAGATCCTTTCTATTTGGGATATCCAGCTGGCCACGGTGAGAAAAGGATGCTGGACCACTGATGTGATCCAGAAGGTATTTCTGATGTTCTAGGGAGCCAACCCTGCTAACAGGTCTGGCAGCTTGACCCTCTGCCCAGTATTCCGTTCTCTTGGCGGGCAGTGGCATTCCAAGGTAATGAGCAAAGAGAAAGCCCCCTTTCCCCATTGCCTGTTACATTACCCTTTTAACTGGAAATACCTTGGGTTTAATCTAAGACCTTTCACCTGAAAGCAGAAACATGGGAAGATATCCTCGACCAGGCTTGAAACTCATCCCTCCAATTAAGCATTATCTACTTTGACTGATGCTTATGAGCCATACTTGCATTCCATAGATTCTGGGTTTGATAAGCATATTAAGAACTTGAGAGAATGACCATAGCTCAGTAGTAGAACACCTGCTTTGCTTGTAGAAGGTATTGAGCTCAATCCCTATTGTCTTCAGGGATGGCTGGGGAAAGCTCCTGCCCAAAACCCTGAAAAACCACTGCCAGTAAGTGTAGATAATACTGAGCCAGATGGAGCAATGCGTGGATTGATATAAGGTACCATTCTATATGGGACGTGGGTGGTGATGTGGGTTAAAGCACAGAGCCTAGGACTTGCCGATCAGAAGGTCGGCAGTTCGAATCCCTGCGACAGGGTGAGCTCCCGTTGCTCGGTCCCTGCTCCTGCCAACCTAGCAGTTCAAAAGCACATCAAAGTGCAAGTAGATAAATAGGTACTGCTCCGGCGGGAAGGTAAACCGTGTTTCCGTGCGCTGCTCTGGTTCGCCAGAAGTGGCTTAGTCATGCTGGCCACATGACCCAGAAGCTGTACGCCGGCTCCCTCGGCCAATAAAGCGAGATGAGCGCTGCAACCCCAGAGTTGGTCACGACTGGACCTAATAGTCAGGGGTCCCTTTACCATCCTATATTCATAATATTCGCAATCTTATGTGCCTCCCTACCCCAAGCCAAGTAACTGGCATTTGGAGGTAGACTGCCCATGAACCTGGAGGGTCCATTGACCATTGGTGCTGTTGTTATACACAGTTATGGGAGAGCAATCCAACAAAGTTCCAGCAGGGTTCTTCTTATGTTCTTGTGCCCCTGACCTCTGACTCACCACCCCGACACACTAGGTTAGGTGCCGCGTTGCACCCATCTTTCTGACATTATGTCTAGCAATCACATGAGCATGTTCCACACACCCACAGGATCAAAAGCTATTTGGCACTCAAGAATCAGAGCTGGGAAGGGAGGAGAGGCGAAATTCAACATTAACATGCAGAAGTTGAGACCAAAATCCCCAGTCTTGGGCAAGTGGGACATGAAACGCAGCCGACACATCTTTTCGCAATTGGAGTGTGTTCCATTTCCCAAAGTGTCTGTCGCAAGCTGATAACTTTTTTGTTGTTGCTGCATGGACGTTAAGTACAATTATATCTGCCACTGGGGGGTGGGGGGGAGGAGGAACGCACAAACACAGAGAGAAAGGAATGACATCTTTGCTTGAAGCTGACAGATTGTTTGGAGACCGTTTCAAGGATAGCAAGAGAGGCACTGCAGGAATGAATCCCAAGCACGCCAAGGGTAAGCCTGGGTACAGATAGGCAAATCTGCCCATTTTTGGTTCTTTCAAGTTAATAATTTCCCCTCCTAGTTGTAAGTTCACTCCCACGAATCTCTGCACCAGTGTGTGATTTAATTCTGTTTAGAAAAAGCATGCACACAACACATTATCTTCCCCCTATGAGGAAAGGTGCAATGTTTTAGAATTTTTTAGTTTAGAGAAAACATAGAGGTGGTATGTTAGAAGTTTATAAAATGATGCATAGCATGGAGAAAGTTTTTCTCCTCTTATATGTCTAGAACTTGTGGACATCCAAAGGCAGCTGAATGTTGGAATACAGAGAGCAGATAAATGGAAGTACTTCTTTATGCCGTACATAGCTAAACTGAGGAACGTTCTCTTGCCGGAGGCAGTGGTGGCCACCAACTGAGATGGCTTTAAAAGAGGATTAGACAAATGGGGAAAGCTAATGATGGCTGCTTGCCAAGATGGCTATGCTCTGCCTCCACACCTTCCAAGTATCAGTTGCTGAAAACCATCTAGCTGGCCACTGTGAAAACAGAATTCTGGACCAGATAGGTCACTGGCCTGATCCAGCAAGCTCTCTTTATGCTCTTAACGTACTTCCTTGCCCAGCATAGCTACGCTTTGGAATGTGCTCCCATAGAAGGAAGTGATGACTACCAACTTGGATAGCTTTAAAGGAGGCTCAGAAAATTTATTAGAGGAATAGGCTATCAATAGCTACTAGTCCAGGGGTTTTTGTGGCTTGTACTGGTTCATGGTCCCGCAGATGCCGCAGTGGGCCGGAGTGTGCGCGCGCGCACGAATGCGCAAACGCTATTTCCAGCGATCCTTCTGGCAAGGAGGAGGTATGCGCAGCTTCCCACTGGCTGCAGGAGCTTCCTGCAGCCAATGGGAAGCTGGCCAGCATTGCGGAAGGCAGTCCCCACTCTGCTCCGCGCCGGTTTAGCGCGGTGCACGGGACTCGACTGAGCAGGTGGCGGAGGTCCCCAAGCGGTCAGTGGGGGTCCATGGGCCCCCCCATGGGGGGCCACTCGCAGCGTATGGGCCTTAGGTTGCCGACCCCTGTACTAGTCACAATGTCAGAGGCAGCATGTCTCTGAATACTAGTTGCTGGGAACCCTTTATATTGCTTGTTGAAGTACTCCAAGTGGGGATATGGTGACTAGTGCTAGCATATATATATATATAAAATGCTTTTTATTCTATTACAGTTTATTTGTTTTTAGCTGTTCCCCCAATGAATTTAGCTGTTCTTATCTTATCCGTAAGCCATCTTGAGTCCCTGTCATGGAAAAAGGTGGAGCATAAATAAATATATAGTAGCAATAATGACTATATTTTATGTAATAATGCCCAGCTTTCAGGCTTCCCACAGGCATCAAGCCAGCCTGATCCAGCAGGCTTGTTTTATGTCCTTATGCTCACAGTTAACAGGTATCCCATAATACTTCTTCTGCATTTGTAAGAACTTGATTACAGTGGTACCTCTGGTTGCGAACGGGATCTGTTCCAGAGGCCCGTTCGCAACATGAAAAGAGTGCAACCCGCAGCGGCGTGTCTGCGCATGTGCGGTTTGCGATTCGCAGCTTCTGCGCATGGCGTCATTTTGCGCTTCTGCGCATGCGGCAAAACCCAGAAGTAACCCTTTCCGGTACTTCTGGGTCTCCACGGGATGTAACCTGAAAGAACGTAACATGAAGTGGATGTAACAAGTGGGATGAATGTATTTAGTCCGGCAACACTCACACTTGGGAACTCCTTGCCTACTGACATTCGGCAGGCACCTTCTCTGTACTCTTTTCACCACCTGCTAAAAGCATTCTTGTTTAGACAAACCTGCTAACATGTTTAGAAAGCTGATGCAAGTTTTAATCTATTTTTAGTCTATTGTTATTTTAACTTTTAGAACATTTTAAATTATTAATTCTTATTGACAATTTCATTGTTTTATGCTTTAGTAAACTACATCATCACCATCACCATAGCATCATCATTTTATACTGTCAAGTGGTGTATAAAACTGTATAAAAATCCCACTGGCATTGGAGAATTTGAGAAGAGCCTCACCTGGGAAGGTTAGCAGCTGGCGTTGTAGCTGGAGCTTGTGGAGAAGGTGTCGTGGGCTGAGACGATTCATGGTTCCTGGGGACTTTGCCCATGCGGTACCATATGCCCATGTTGTTCAGTTCCCTTTGCAGCAGACAAGAGAAGACAATCAGCCACACAGCTCAAGTCAATGGTCAAGGTAACAAATATACTAGCACTTGGAGGGGCGCAAACAGCATGGGGTCCCTTTGGTAGGGAATGCTGGACTCCTATCTGGAAAAACCTCAGTTCCAAAATTCCTGACTGAAAGGGTGAGGAGGAGATGGGACCCTTACCCAATGAATGTATACTGCGGAGGGGCTTGTTTGCCCCGGCCCAGGATCCGAATATCGCAAATTGCGGCCTCCGTAGAATCCCGCGGAATGAACTTGATGCAGAGCCTCTTCTTCCGGAAAGCAGTTTCTTCTGCAAAACGCCACAGCGTGAGAGTTCAGGGGTAGGTTCCCTCTTCTCTTACTCCAAACCTCTCTACAAAACCCAGACCTTCTTTAAGTGTAGCCCTCCTCTGAACACCCCCACGCCCCCCCCCACGCCTTGTAGTACTCCCTGATTTTTATACCAATAGTGGATATTGATGCTGTTTTAAGTATTTGCTTTTTGTGTAAATCATTTGACATATTATGTTTCTTCTACATGCACATTCATGTACATGGACTCAGGGGTTACCTGATAGGTAAAGATACCAACCTCATGTAGTAGCCCTGATGATGATTTATAGATCGCTCAATATGTGAAAAACTCAAAATGGTTCAGAATACATAAAAATATCCAAATCATAAAATCATGGAGGTGGAAGGTAACTCAAGGGTCATGTAGTCCAACCCCCTGTATTCTTGCATTGCAGGGGGTTGAACTAAATGACTCTTAGGGTCCCTTCCAACTTGGTAATTCTACGATTCATGTATTTTTACCTACTGTAACTTGCTTCAAGATCTTCAGATAGTAAATGGTCCATAAATCATCATCAGGTCTACTTTGTTATGTTGGCATCTTTAGACATCGGCCAACCCCTGAGCCCATGTACAATTCTTTTTTCTTCTTTTCTTTCTGCGGAGAGAAACCTAGAACCTGGACCGCATCATCAAAGGGATCTGGTAGCCCACCGACACCCTCCCCACTTGACTGCGGTGCTCAGCCTCTAAATCCAAATCACACATAGTGTGGGAGCAAATCTGGATGAAAGACAAAAGATGGATCGAATTCCCACAGCAGTGCTCACCACTACAAAGCACCTTCTCTAAGAGGGTATGCACAGAATCTGGTCATCACAAAGACCAACAGTCTCAACTCACGTGTGTCCATGGTCTCTTGGATAGGAATGAAGCCGACAGGCAAAGTGTCCTTGATATCTATGAGCTTCATATCGACCAAGACATTGCCCAGGTGGCTCTGTTGGGAGACAGAAGGAAAGTGATGGCCAAGAGGCGATGAAACCCAAACAAAATGACAATTCTTAGAATTGAGCATGCAGTTATGCACCTGCCCCACATACACAGTGTGCGAATGGAGCAAGAAGTTGTCACAATCAAAAGGACTAGAAACTTAATTCCTCCTTCATTATTGCAGTACTATTATTAAAAGTGCCATTCCCAGGACGCTGAATTCGACAAACAGGTTTGCATCCAACTAAGTTGGGCTTATGTCATGATTTCCCCTCAAATAATTTTGGGAGCTGTAGTTTGTTAAGTATGCTGAGAGTTGTTAGGAGACCCCTTACAAAGCTACAATTCTCAGAACAGTTTAATAATTAATCTCTCTTTCCAGGGAACTCTGGAAATTGTAGCTCTGGGAGGGGGATATAGGTGTCCTAACAGCTGTCAGAACCTTCTGACATTAAGAGCTGTTTGTGACAGTGGAAGCGACTCCCATGAGAGGTGGTGAACTCTTCTTCCTTGGATGTTTTTAAGCAGAGGCCACCTGTCTATTTGATCTAGAAATTCATTCACTATGATTCTATTCTTCACCTAGTCCAGCTCCACTCAACCTGCCGTCCAGTTGTGGGGGGGAAATTTAGTTTTTAAAAAAATCAATTTCAATCAATTATGTGTTGCTGTGCTTGTGGGGTGTGGAAAGCTACCCAAGTACTTTGGGATTCAGTGGGGGTTGCATTTAGGGACAGGGAAAGGGGCAAAAAGGCTGCCTTCAAAATTTAAATGGGGAACTAATCTGGCTGCATACACACCACACATTTAAACCACATGACTTCCCCCTAAGAATGCTGGGAACTGTAATTTACTACCCACAGTGCTACAATTCCCAGCACCCTTAAACTACAACTCCCAAAAGTCAAATTTTTTTGGGGGGGTGATGTCATGTGATTTAAATTCGTTCTGTGTACACGGCCATTGTGACATTGAAAGAACCCTACTTTGATCAAACGAACTTTGGGGGAGAGTGAGAGGGTTATAGTTGATGCTAATCCAACTCATCGAGTAGACCCACCAAAGTTAATCGGAAACAACTACCTTAGATTCATTCATATCAATGGGTCTACTCAGAAAAGGACTAGTATTGGGCACAACCCAGGGTGCTTAAACGTATCCAGCAAACAGCTCTTATCTGGAGAGCAAAGACATATGTAATGAATCTGGCTAATTAGCTCTACATGTATTTTGTTGCAAGGTCCAAAAACAAGAAAAGTTCCTGGGGGGAAAGAAAGAAGAGCAGCATCTGCAAGCCAGCTGGAACAAGGAATAGTACATGGAATCCAAACTGACGTCTTCCCTGATTAATCAAGCACTGGAGAAAGAAAAACCTCATGAACACACCAACAGATCCTCTGATGTTCGGGCTGTCAGTGCCGCTCCTTAATGTATGCGAAAAGGTGAGATATACACAGAAAGTGGGAGGAACCTGCAGGCTTGAGGGGGAAATCCTAATGTCTGTAAAAGTACAAAAAAATATTTGCGAGGAGGGGAACAAAGCAGGGAGTGGGAGGCAAGCCCAGCCCAGTTAAGACTGGGTGTGGTCAATGGCCATGGAATGCATGTGGAATGGGAAACTGGAGGAAGGGAGAATGGAATGCAGTTTCTGAACAGGAAGCACTTCACACTGCAACTGATTGTTGCAGGTTCCACCCCGCTTTTTAGCCTTTTCAAGTAGCACAGGGGTTGCCCATTTGGTGCCCTCCAGATGTTAAAGTAAAGTAAAGGGACCCCTGACCATTAGGTCCAGTTGTGACCGACTCTGGGGTTGCGGCACTCATCTCGCTTTATTGGCTGAGGGAGCCGGCATACAGCTTCCGGGTCATGTGGCCAGCATGACTAAGCCACTTCTGGCGAACCAGAGCAGCGCACGGAAACACCGTTTACCTTCCCGCCAGAGTGGTACCTATTTATCTACTTGCACTTTGAGGTGCTTTCGAACTGCTAGGTTGGCAGGAGCAGGGACCAAGCAACGGGAGCTCACCCTGTCGCTGGGATTCGAACCGCCGACCTTCTGATCGGCAAGTCCTAGGCTCTGTGGTTTAACCCACAGCACCACCTGCGTCCCTCCTCCAAATGTTGCTAGATTGCAATTCCCGTAAGTTCCAGACAGGATGGCCAATTAGTCAGGTATGATGGGAGCTGTAGCTCAGGAACATCTGAAAGGCCGCATACTAGACTGCCCTTGAGCCAGCATTTCCCAAGCTGCCTATGTGGGTCAGTATTTAGGATCCTCCCATTCCAACAGTATCCCATGCAAAGATGTCTGCATACCCCTTGCTGAAACTTGTTTTTAAAGGGGTGACTTGCAAAAGCCACATTTCCAAATTGTTTTTTTTATTTTTTTTAAAAAAGAAACACTTAGACTACTTAATCACAAAACTCTCTTAAGCAGCAAAACGTGTGAGCTTTTATTCCATCATCAAGACATCTGAGATGAAAGCATGTGTGAATATTGGTGAGAAAATCAATACTCATGCCAAACAGGACGCATCTTAACTCAAAATGTAGTGGGTGGTAGTAGTCTTAAAGTAGCAACAAATCACTTGAACAATATCCATAGATTATGTGACACTTTCTCCTTCAGTGGGACATCAAAACATTAATGCAGCATATGAACAGTACATTTACCTGCTCACCTGTGGCGAGTTAAAAACCTTCAACAGGCAACCAGGAAAGAAAGCTTGATAGAAATTTGGTTTGTTCTGCTTCCTACTACAACCTTTCTTGTTCCCTGACCAGCCCAAGAAACAAACACCCAAGCTTGAGAAGCAAGCCACTCACATTCTCTTTAGAAAAGGTCCGTGTGAAGCACAAATATCGTGTGACCTTGGATTTAAACAGGCCATCTTTCCAGAGGTCAGCATCCAAGCCATCTGCCGTCTGTGCAACCTGGAAAAAATATCAATAGCCAAGAGTTGGTGAAGGAAGAGGAAAAAAGGACAGGTAAAGCACACTATAGCTAATACAGGGGCACAGCTCGCCTTTTACACCTAATTAACGCTGGCCTGAGGCTTTTATTACCTCATTAAGTCTCTCTCCTCCAATGGAGAGAAGGATCAAAAGCAAAGGGTGTGTGTGTGTGTGTGTGTGTGTGTGTGTGTCAGTCCTAAAACTATTGTCACCAGTGAGTCAACTGATTAAAGAGAACCCCACATAAAATATTAATCAAGGTAAAACTACCTTTGGCTACTACTTCTTGAGGGGGTTTGGAGGTTAAAGGGAGAAACACAAAAGCCTCTGTCCTTCCTCACAGGCCTGTGGTTCGAAAAATGAAGGGAAATCGGTCACATGGTGTGCAGGCAGAAATACTCCCTGCTAGGCAGTCAGTTAATCCACCCTTCAATTTAGACAACTATTTGAAGATTGAGAGTTCATAAATATAACACGTTGACAAGATATGGTGCAAATCCAGCATGAAGAGTCTGGTCAGTGATAGGCTGGAGAAAGTCATGTGTTCTTCTCTGACCCCTATACAGTGGTAACTCGGGTTACATACGCTTCAGGTTACATACGCTTCAGATTACACACTCCGCTAACCTAGAAATAGTGCTTCAGGTTAAGAACTTTGCTTCAGGATAAGAACAGAAATTGGGTTCCGGCGGCGAGGCAGCAGCAGGTTAAGAACAGTTTCAGGTTAAGTACGGACCTCCGTAACGAATTAAGTACTTAACCTGAGGTACCACTGTATAAAGATTCCAGCACCAGCTTCTTCACAGGTTGGAGAAACTGAAAGTGGCTTTGCTACTGTTGTCTGATAGGCATGGACTGCCCAGCTTGAGCTGTATCTGAAACACATGCTTAGTTGTCAGAAGCCTTCATTCAACAGTAGCAGCTATCGCTTAAGATGGTGACAGAGACTGTTGTCAACTGCAGCACTCCATTTGAGCCTCTCTCTCTGAACACCGGCTGATGCTTGCCAGTTCGTCTTGCATGCTTTTATTTATTCATTCGGATGATTTCTCACTTAATATAATTCATATGCCCACCTTCCTTTTCAAAGAAACTCTTCTCCTTCTTTGCAATAGCAGGAAAGAAAGAAGAATTCGCAGCATAATCCCTATAAGCCACTGGCGCTGCAGCAAGAACCCCAGCTCCACTAGAAGGGAAGCAAGGTAGCAATCCTCAAGGAGTTGCAGTGGAACTCTCTAGCTAACCATCCCATGTCAGAATCAGCAGCTACTACAGGCAAGTAGAGGCTTCTGACCATTTAGGCTTTCTGTGAGAACCAAAGAAGTGATTCTGTTGGTGCCACCCAGAATGCTTCGTGGCAGAGTAAGGATCTGAACTCAGGTTCCACCCACCCCTCATAAAAAGAACAACAGTCTATTCACTATAGACTCAATCCTCTTAAGGGAGAGGAGGCAGCCCCATCCACTAAATGCCATTCCTTCTTAATAAATCATATGGGCTGTGCAACACTCCATTTGCTCACTCACCTGTTCTTTCATCAAGCCTACTGGCAACCATGAGAACTACAGTTTGCTTATAAAACTAAGGTATAGAGAAAGAGATGCATACTTTATTCAGAGCTCTCTCTCTCTTTTTTTGAGGATGAATTTCCTCCTGTTTGACAAAGTCTGTCTACTATACTCACCTTAAATCTAAGGAGACAGAACTAAGTATTTAAGAGCAAATACTTATTTCTTCCAGCCTAATCAACACTGGTTTTTTGTTAGCAACACAGATGAGAACATTAAGGGACACAAGGAAATGGCCAGAAGTGGTATGGTGTGACTTTATATAATCCCTACAAAGTAACGACATGTCTAGACAACTTTGCTATTTTTAGCTTCTAGGTTTGCATTTTCTTTTTTTAAAAAAATATTTTTAAAAATCCTCTTACAAAAGTAATGTTGTTATCAGCATGATCAATGTGAGGGTTTGGGCTGAAAGCCTAATCTAATTACTGGCATATGTTCTTAAGATCCTGTTTGCACTACCTTCAGAGAGGGGCTTTTAAAGCCTCAGCCTCTCTCTTTGCACATGTGCGCGCACACACGCAAACTTAAATAAGACTAAGTTGAAGGTTCCTGTTTTGATTGTTCCTTGTTTAATGCTGAGCGCCCAATTGATTATTTATTTCCCTTGCTTCCAAGGGAATGAACGTAGGTCACAGCAACAGCAATAGCTTTGCATGCAGAAGGTTCAAAGGTTTCAATCCCTGGCATCTCCAAGTAGAGCTGGGAACTTCGCCTGCCTGAAACCCTGGGGAGCTGCTGCCAATGAGAGTTGGAATGCAAGAGAAATCTGGTCCGTGCCTTTTATTTCCATGTGAACTCACCTATTTCACACTTCCTGAAAGAAACTGCACTCCTGTGAATTTTGTTGTTGTTGGACTACAACTCCCATCATCCCCACCTAGTAGGACCAGTGGTAAGGTATGATGGGAACTGTAGTCCAAAATCAGCTGGAAACCCAATTTTGGGAAACCCTGGTTTACAACATTTGAAGTTAAAAGAAGAAAATTCCCAAGCTGGTTGCAAGGAAGTAAAAAGAAGAAGAAGAAAAAACAACAACCCAGTAAAAGAGAAAGTTCATTTACCTCCCCACAATTTCCTCCCCTAAAGCCACTTTGAAAGGAAAATAGTTGCTGCAAGAGAGGATGTCCACGACACAATTACATTTCTGTGCAGATAAAGCTTGTGATCAAACACCTCCTTGGATAAAAGGGGTGAAGTCCGTTCTGTAAAAGCAGAAGTAGCCAAATCCAAAACTAGAATAATCCAGCGTAAAGAAGGGGTCTGGGGCATTTGCCAATGCAGAACCACTCCAACAGAGATAAAGCATGCTGAGTGTTGGAAGATTTAGGAGGAAAGAATTTCTTCACACATTCCACAGCTAAACTATGGTATTTGCTTCCACAAGATGCAGTGCTGGCCACCAACCTGGGTGGTTTGAAAGGAGGGTTAAGCAAAAAAGGGCTATAAAAGGGGCACTAGCCATGATGGCAACATTCTGCCTCCACCGCCAAAGGGAGCATGCTTCTGAATACCAGATGCTAGGAATCCCGTGGGGGAAAAGTTGGTATACTCAGGTCCTGCCTGTAGGCTTCTCATTGGGGCATCCAGCAGCCAACTGTGAGAACATGAGGCTGAACCAAATGGGCCACTGGCCTGATCCAGTTCTTAGGAGCTCATAACTAGAGATGGGAAATTATTTTCACTTGTGTATTTGCATGTGAAGGATACAGGAGGAGAAAAGCAAAGTCCAGGGTTCCAAAAATGTATTCATATATTACTATGTCCTTCCATTTCAGATGTTCAGGCTATGTGTGCCAAGGCATTTATTTGCCTGGGTGCTAAGCTCCATGGGTGAGCACCTTCTCTTGGTCCCATCTGAAACAGAAGGACAGATGTTGGTGACAGATGGCTGCTTCCACATTGTGGGATTTCCTCCCATGACACATTAGATAGGCTCCCTCTTTGGAGGGGCCGCCGGGACCACATAACACCGGTTCTGAGAGATCTGCATTGGCTCCCAGTACATTTCCGAGCACGATTCAAAGTGTTGGTGCTGACCTTTAAAGCCCTAAACGGCCTCGGTCCAGTATATCTGAAGGAGCATCTCCACCCCCATCATTCTGCCCGGACACTGAAGTCCAGCACCGAGGGCCTTCTGGCGGTTCCCTCACTGCAAGAGGCCAAGTTACAGGGAACCAGACAGAGGGCCTTCTCGGTAGTGGCGCCGCCCTGTGGAACGCCCTCCCACCAGATGTCAAAGAGATAAACAACTACCTGACATTCAGAAGACATCTTAAGGCAGCCCTGTTCAGGGAAGTTTTTAATATGTAATGCTGTACTGTTTTTTAACACTTGATTGGGAGCTGCCCAGAGTGGCTGGGGAGGCTCAGCCAGATGGGCAGGGTATAAATAATAAATTATTATTATTATTATTATTATTATTATTATTATTATTATTATTATTATTATTATTATTGTGGTGCCCTGCAAGACGAATGCCTCGCAAGATGGAAAACCCGCTAGACGAAAGGGTTTTCCGTTTTTGAGCTGCTTCGCAAGACGAAAACGTCTTGAGAGTGTTCCAAATTTTTTCCGCTTCCCCCCCTTTTTCTAAGCCGCTAATAGCCTTTTAGCCGCTAATCCGCTAAGCCTTTAATAGCCGCTAAGCCTTTAATAGCCGCTAAACCGCTAATAGTGCTAATCCGCTAATAGGGTTGCTTCGCAAGACGAAGAGACTCGCGGAACCGATTAATTTCATCTTGCGAGGCACCACTGTATTATTATTATTATTATTATTATTATTATTATTATCCTTCCACTGGCAGGAGAAGACCTTCCCATTCAGGCAGGCCTTTGAAAACTAAGGTCCAGGCAATGCTGGCCACTAGGCTACTGGATACTAGTTGCTGGTTCTCAATGTGCTTAGATGCATTTTGACTATTGTTTTTAACCCAGTTTGTTTTTATTACTTTTTATTTTATAATGTTTTAAATGTTTTAAAATGTTGGAAGCCACCTTGAATCTCAGCTTAGGAGAAAAGTGGAATGTAATGAAACAACAACAACAACAACAACAACAACAACAACAACAACAACTATTATTATTATTATTATTAAGCCAAAATTGTGCCATCCACACAGAAAAAGGAAGCTGTCAGCAAGTTCATGAGCACCTGAAGATATCCAGAAAGTACTTTTAGAATATCTTTAGGGGGGGGGGGAATCCTGCCCCATTCCCACCTGAGCATTCTTCTGGCGGCTATATGCCAGTTGTACACAGGGCCAGATACAAATGTGGGCAAAAACAATGACTGCAGATTTTACCTTTGTACAGCAGCCTAGATTTCGCGCACGCACGCACGCACGCGCACACACACACACACACCCCTCTATCTACAATGCAGGGATGAAAGGGGCATAATCAAAGTTTAAAGGACACATTCCAAAGGAAGATAAGGAGTCAGCTGGTGCCAGTGAGAGGTGTGGCCTTGAGACAGGGGTGTTGCTGAGGATGACATATAGGCTGGGAGAATCCCTAGGACCAGGTAGAGAGGTCTGGAAGGTCACATTTGGCCCCAAGGACACGTGTCAGAGAAATTAAACTCAGAAGGTTTGCACCAAGAGAAATAATTGTGTCCTTAAACTCCCGGTTCCTTCCTTCCTCTTTAAATGGAGTATTAATTACTTGAAGGGAATTGAGCAGGATAGCTTGCAAGAAGACACTTAAAGGAACCTCATCACAAGGCAAACAGAAGCCTAAGAAGGTGAGAGAAGGAGCAATTAAGAAATGAGTAACAGCAGCCAAGTCTAAGTAGCTCTTTATCACCCCACAGATTGAGGCCACATTCACAAGGCCCTTCTATGTGCCATACTACAAACAGCTACCAATACAGACACTGTCACAACACACATTAAAAGCACTAATATACCGCATTAAACATGCATGGCTCCCCCAAAGCATCCTGGGAGCTGCAGTTTATAAAAGGTAATGAGAGCTGTAAGGGATCCCTATTCCCCCTGTTATAAGAATTCAAAGGTTTCAAATATAGAATCAGTGTTCATAAATGTGCAAGGTAAACACACATACATAAGCTATTTAAACCCCAGCTGCACCAGCCCTTGTCAAAACCATCTCACTTCCCTCACCACAGATACACGCAGGTTAAGTTACAATCTGTATGCTGAAAATTGTACAACAGACACAGATTTCCTCCTCTGCCACCACTGCACAAAAACGTTTGTTAGCCCCTCCAAGTCCAACAGATAAATTAAAAGCTTCAAGGGAGCCGCCCTTCTTGCTAACAATTTGAGATAATTAACAGAAGCCACAAGTCATTTCATTTCCTGCTATAGCTTGAGAAGAAGCTCCTGTATTTATCTTTGGGGAACTTGTTAATGGTTTTTAAGGACATGCCATTTAAATAATTAACATGCGCGCACACACAAAGCAGGAGGTCCTGTCTACAAAATACCAATAGCTTCAAGCAAAGCAAACCGTTCTCTAGCAAATGGAAGACTCCATGGCTAAAGAAGATTTTGATTGGAAGAGGAAGACCACTGAAGGCAGTCACTGATTTTGGCAGGGTCACAGAGAGCTCTGACTCTTTTTTTCATTGGCTCCCATTGACCCAGGCATCCTATAAAGTACTTCCAGGTTACATCCCAGCTCCAGCCTGTGTGGTGCTATGGTCAGGGTGTCGGACTAGGACCTGGGAGAGCAGGGTTCAAATTCCCTCTCAGCCACAGAGCCCATTGGGTGACCTTGGGTCAGTTTCTGTCTCTGATCCCAACCAACCTCACGTGGTTGTTGCAAGGATAAAATGGAGAAGGGAAGTAGTGTGTACATCAACCTTGAGCTCCTCGGATAAAAGGTCTCACCATGCAGCCATTCTCTCTCCTGGGTATTTGAAATGGTGCTGCTTTTGTGCTGGTGCATACTTGCTGGTACGTACTACTGTCACCCGTTTTTGCTGCCTATGGCAGCCATTTTGTGCTGGAAATCACAGCATTTTTATCACGTGTACCAGCACCTCATTTTTTATCCTGAAAGAAGCACTGATATACAGTGGTACCTCAGGTTAAGTACTTAATTCGTTTCGGAGGTCCTTTCTTAACCTGAAACTGTTCTTAACCTGAAGCACCACTTTAGCTAATGGGGCCTCCTGCTGCCGCCGGGCCGCCAGAGCACGATTTCTGTTCTCATCCTGAAGCAAAGTTCTTAACCCAAGGTACTATTTTTGGGTTGGCGGAGTCTGTAACCTGAAGCGTATGTAACCTGAGGTACCACTGAAATTCTAAAGCATGGCCCCCACTCAGGGAATGCTACCTGATATCCTCCAATCTATCACTAAGAATGCCACAAAAATCTGCAGGCCTCTTCAGTGTGCCAAATATTAGGGCAGGTCACAGCAATTCAGGGCATAGCATTTGCATTTGACAAGAGAAGAATTTTTTCACTTGTATCTGCTTCTGCAGCTATGGAACTTGTGTAGGGCCTGGGGGAAAGGGTGGGTTGGAATATCACGCATCACTGAATCAACAGAGCTTTTTGCTCATCTAACTACTTTCTCCACCAACTTGTCAGGCAACTTTTTACAGAACACTGCCATTCCCCAGATAGGCGAGGGAATTCCAGTCGAGCAATCTCCTATGATTTTGATTGACTGAATTGTATATTAGCGATCGGGTTTTTTTGTTTTTAAAAGCAGATTTTCCAACTGCGCAAATTCCCCATCCATGTATCCATAGTGGTTCCCTCATTGCAATAAGTGAAAGTTATAGGGAACCTGGCAGAGGGCCTTCTTGGTAGTTGAGCTCTCTCTGTGGAACGCCCTTTCGTCAGATGTCAAAGAGTTAAACAATTATATGACTTTTTGTAGACATCTGAAATCCGTTTACCTGTTATTTAAGTGCTTAATAAATGCATACACTGAACACGTCTAACCTCCTCCCCATTTTTTTCAAGCTGCACATTATCAGCTTTCCAAGTGCACCATTTCCCCTCTAAATCCATATTTTGAACCCAACAGGCACACTTAAAACAACAACATGGATGTGACAACATTCTGGAAGGGAGATGGGGAGATTTATTGGAGCTGGGGGTGGGGCAGCGCTGGCCTAACCCTTATCCCCATGTCTTTATATACCTTTACCTCCCTTACTGCTTTCCTGTTAAAAGACATGGATCAAGTGAAGGGATTGCCTCTCAAAAGGACACTCTCATCTCCTTCCTGAACTGCAGAGCTGAAAAGGAGCCCAAAAGTCATCAAGTCCCTGCAATGGAGGGATCACAACTAAGGAATCACTTGGGGCCAAACTGTTGAATCTGCAACACCCTCTGTTGGTTCAACTGATTCAGGGTCATAGAATGTGAACAAGTGAAACCCCCCTCTGTCTCTCCTAACATCAGTGAGACTACCAGAAGGGTAGAGAATGAAGCAGCCCATTCATTTTGCTGCTTAGATTAAGCTCCATGACCTGCTGAACTCTATAACTAATACCCAGTACCTGACCTTGGGTTTTTTCCTCCTCCCCCCTCCCCAATTCATTTTCCTTTTGTGTTGTGGCTTTTAGATTGCAGCCCTGATCTTCGTACACTGCGAGCCTGGTTCCGTGGAAAGGTGGAGGAGAAATGTTTTGAGAGGCAAAGGAGCAGAGCCTCCAGCTGCCATGCCTATGCAGGCAGATTCAAACAAGGTGCCAAGCTGTGCATATTGGAGTTTACAACTTCTTAGGACTTCCAGCAATACTTGGGCACTAGGTTGCGGGAGGCTGATCTACCCCCAACCTAGTGCCCTCAAGATGGTGCTGACTGCCTCTCCCATCACCACCAACCATTGGGAATGACAGTGGATGGACACAGTAGCCACAGAAACATCTGGGTTGGGGGAAAGACTGATCTTGAGGAACTGGGATGTATTGGAGAAAATGGGCTGCAAACTAAAGGTACATGAGCCAGCAGAGATAATACTGTTCACCTCAGGAATACTGGCTCAGTGGAGTGCCTTCCCCCCAAACTTCCGACACATATACCTTTTCCTTTCAAAATGCTACTTCCAACTGCAGCTGGGAAAACACAGTATTCCTAGGCAACAGCGGTCTGTTAAAGCCCAAACAGAGCTTTCAAATTCCCTGCTCCAGCGTGAAAATTATTAGAAACATAGGAAGCTGCCTTATACAGTGTCAGGCCATTGGTTCATCCAGCTCAGTGCTGTCTGCACTGACTGGCATCAGTTCTCCAGGATTTCCACTAAGTGTATTTCCCAGCCATGCCGGGAGAGGGCAGGGACTGAACCCGGGACCTTCTGTATGCAAAGCAGGTGCCCTTCCCCAATCAGAGCTCCCTTGCAGTTTAGTGCTAAAAGCATCAAGTAGGTAACCTGTAGGGGACGAGGGTGGCACTGTGGGCAAAACCTCAGCGCCTAGGGATTGCCGATTGCATGGTCGGCGGTTCGAATCCCCGCAGCGGGGTGAGCTCCCGTCTTTTGGTCCCAGCTCCTGCCCACCTAAAAGTTCAAAAGCGCCCCTAAGTGCAAGTAGATAAATAGGGACCGCTTTATAGCGGGAAGGTAAATGGCATTTCCTTGTGCTGCTCTGGTGCCGGCTCGCCAGAGCAGCTTCGTCATGCTGGCCACGTGACCCGGAAGTGTCTGCGGACAGCGCTGGCCCCCGGCCTCTTAAGTGAGATGGCCGCACAACCCTAGAGTCGGACACGACTGGCCCGTACGGGCAGGGGTACCTTTACCTAGGTAACCTGTGCTACCCACCCTCTCTGCTGCATCAAAAGTAGAAGATAAATCTGCTCCAAGGGTTTCCAAATTCCACACCCAGAGTAGCTTAAGTGTCTACAACCTGCATGGATCATGCAAAAGATGAGAGCCGGCATGGTTTTCGCAAGGGTTGATCAACTCTTGCTAACCAGAGGGCTGAGGAATGAAAGATCCATGCACAATCCTTTTCATCCCCCACCAAGCTCTTGAATTTCACCATGGTTCATGCACTTTCAAGAGTTTTATTGCACTCATAAGGACTAGCAACCTGTTGCTTGTTTTTGGAATCATACCCCTCAGGATGGCTTTTGTTTATACACCAAATGATGCAATGCGTACAGTTCTATCAAAATCATACCAAAAAAGGGGGTGGAACATACACTAAACGTTTAGTTTGCATTAATATGAATAAAGAAGGTTGCAATCCTATCCCCTCTTACCTGGGAGTAAGCCCCACTAAATTTGAAAGGACATACTTCCGATTAGACATGGGACTGCATTCTACCATGTTCCACTCACAGTAGACCCACTGAAATTAATGAACCTAACTTAGCTATGATCACTGGGTCTACTCTGAACCAACACCGGCTACTCCAGAATGTCTCTGAGCATATTCCGAGTGTAGGAATTAGTTTTCATCATTTTGGTTGAGCTGAGGCCACTGTACTTTTATGCACAAATCTTCTGACAAGCTCTCTTCATTTCAGCCTCCTTGATCAGGTGGAAAAAGTGATTTTGTTTTTGCTATTGTTAAACAGTTGCCAGTCGGAAACCCTCACAGATCAGCTTTAGTTGAGATTCCTGAATTACCAGGGGTTGCTCTAAATGACCCTAGGGGTCCCTTCCAACTCTACAATTCCATGATTCTAAAAACTACTTTTGAATTCAAACTGGCCTGACTCCTAGGTAAATGCCTAATGTTCCAATTAGTGATAAATTAAAAGGCACCACCCTGCATTCCCCAAATCTATCACCTCCATCCCATGCTTATAATCTTTTGCAGGTTTCTGAGGAATGTGGGTGGAAGAAAAGAGTTGTATCCCCCCCCAAAAAAATTTTTTTTTATGTTAACATTGTTTACGGCTGAATTTGTGCTTAGAACACTCCATCATAGGTTAGGCATCCTTTTTAGCAATCAGAATACATTCTCTAAGACAAGAACCAAAAACCCAGCTGAGCTCTGGGGAGACTTCACACTCTTGTTCAACAACAGTTCATCAACATCCACATTCTCCCCCACGCCCCCCAAGGATCAGGTTCATGCATCTGCTTTTTCGCTACATACCTCCAGCTGGCTGGTTTCAGATTCCCTGTCCCCAAAAAGCACCTCCCTTCCCAAATCCAAGCTCAGATATAGGGTGATCAACCAGTCAACCTAACTCAAAAGCATCTGCTCTGGCTGACTCTCTTAAGCTCCTTCCCAGCTTCTGCCACCTGTATCCTTACAATACACAGGAGGGAGCAGAATCTGACCCTTGGGATTCTTCCCTAGGTCACTTCCCCTTCCCAGCCACTTCCCCTCCCTGGCTGGAATGTACGCATGGCATTCCAACAGGCGTGAGGTTCCAGAGAGTAGATGCTGTCACGCGAAAATATAGATTTCTCGCAAGTCCGGAACAAACATTATGCGACACTTGCACGAGAGCCACTTCCGCAAAGGGATGTGATTAAGTGGGCAGTGCTGCTCTGAAGCCTGAAACAATGCATGCTTCCATGTGGAGCCATACATTCTGGGGCAGGTTATATCCATTTGCAAGGCTCTTAACAAGTCGGGTCCAGAATACCTTAAAGACCATCTGATCCCTTAGACCCTTGCCCGAACCCTGAAATCTCTGGGGGAGTCTCTGCTGGTGGCCCCCAATGGCTCAGGTGCATAGCTTGTAACTTCAAAAGCCATGCATTCAGTGGGCTCAATTCTGTGGAACTCCCACCCACCAGAGACGAGACATGTTTGATGCTTTACCGTGTTTTTAATATTCTATTGGGAGCCGCTCAGAGTGGCTGGGGAAACCCAGCCAGATGGGCAGGGTATAAATAATAAATTTACTCTTCTTCTTCTTGACAGTGAAGGAGCTGCTGCAGAATCAAGAGGACATGGATGGTGAGGGAGTGGCTACTGTGACCTGCAACACCTGTGCCATGTTTGTGGGGCTATCGTTGAAGGTGACCCGGAAACTGCAATTAATCCAGAATGCAGCAGCTAGGCTGGTGACTGGGAGTGGCTGCCGGGACCACATAACACCGGTCCTGAGGGATCTGCATTGGCTCCCAGTACGTTCCTGAGAACAATTCAAAGTGTTTGTGCTGACCTTTAAAGCCCTAAACGGCCTCGGTCCTGTATACTTGAAGGAGCGTCTCCACTCCCCATTCAGCCCAGACACTGAGATCCAGTGCCAAAGGCCTTCTGGCGGTTCCCTCATTGCGATAAGCAAAGCTACAGGGAACCAGGCAGAGGGCCTTCTCAGTAGCGGCGCCCACCCTGTGGAACACCCTCCCTTCAGATGTGAAGGAAATAAGCAGCTATCATCTCTTTAAAAGACATCTGAAGGCAGCCCTGTTTAGGGAAGTTTTTAATATTTAATGCTGTATTGTTTTTAACATTCGATTGGGAGCTGCCCAGAGTGGCTGGGGAAACTCAGCCAGATGGGCGGGGTATAAATAATAAATTATTTATCCTGCTACAGAACGTGCAAGAGTATACAGTGGTGCCCCGCAAGATGAATGCCTCGCAAGACGGAAAACTCGCTAGACGAAAGAGTTTTCCGTTTTGGAGGTGCTTCGCAAAACGAATTTCCTATGGGCTTGCTTTGCAAGACGACAATGTCTTGCGAGTTCCTACGGTTTTTTTCCCCTCCCACCTCCCTTTTCTAAGCCGCTAAGCCGCTTATCAGCTGTCACATGGAAGATGGAGCAAGCTTGTTTTCTCCTGCTCTGGAGGATAGGACTCAAACAGATGTCTTCCAGTTACGAGAAAGAAGATTCCAACTAAACATCAGGAATAACTTTCTGAGTGTAAGAGCTGTTTGACAGTGGAACAGACTCTCTCGGGAGGTTGTGAACTCTGCTTCCTTGGAGGTTTCTAAGCAGAGGTTGGATGGCCACCTGTCATGGATGCTTGAGCTGAGATTCCTGCATTGCAGGGGGTTGGGATAGATGACCCCTGGGATCCCTTCCAATTCTATGAGACAGGCACCCTCCTGGCTGAACTTCAGGCACATGACAAAGTCTTCCTCACTCCAGCAGAAAATGCCTGCTGGTCAGACTTTGCTTTTGTGACAGATTTTTTATTCTCTGTGTGGTTTATTTACATGCACACTGCTCAGAAATGCAAATGATTAAGCAGTACCTAAATAACACAAGCAGAACAAAAAGAAATTAATGACAGGCATGTATAGCCCTCCAGGTTATGGCAGCCACTGGAGGGCAAATCTCCAGAAGGCGCTTTCTGCATAGCAAAGTGTGTAACATGAACCGAGGTCAGTAGGCAGGAAGCCAACAGGCCTATCGCTACATAGCAAGACTTGTTGCCAGAACAAACAGAAAAATATTTAACCCAGGCAGATCCCCATGCAATAGCAGGAAAGGAGACCAAAACGTGGAAGCCTGTGTTACGCTCTGTATTAAAGGAATATGTAACCAAGCTCAAGAATATCAATATAAGCATTCAAAAAACTTCCATTTGCTTCACCACCCCCAAACTTCTAGTCCAAGGGGCGGTGGACCTCAGACCTGGGGTTGATTGCAGCATTCTAGGCCTTTCCATGTGGCTCTTGGAACTCTTCCCAAGGCCATGTCCCTCACTGAACTCAAGCATTTTTGCCTGGCGGGAAGGCAAACTTGAACTCTAATTGCTGGATGGAAGACAGAGAGGTGTACATGTGTGCTCACAGAAGCCGGGGACAACCTGCCCCACTCACTATGGCACTTGGCCCCCAGGGAAGTTGTCCAGAAGGGAATGTGGCCCCATAGCTCTAGACCTCGGAGCAAAGATGGGAGCCTGGAAACTAAAAATCTCATACGCTAGAAAACTACTTCTTATTAGGATATGAGGAAGTAAGTAAGTGAGCAAGCAGTGCTTACAGAAGCAAAGCAACTAGAGACAAGTCATCAGGATGAATGCAGATTTTCTGTGCACGAAATTAAAAGAATTCGAAACCCAAATAATCCAGATTCAATGCCATGAAAGCTCAGAGAGAGTTATTTAGGATTTTGTATTAAGGAGGGAAAATACAAGACAACTCATTTTGTACTTACGACATCGTAATTTGTAGGCGCTCGGTTCCGGGAAGCAACGACCCCGACTCCAGTGATTGGGTCCATGGACACATCTGGCAAGGCATCAGCAAGTTCTCTAACCTCAGGCATCGTGGACTGTTCCTGAAAGAGTGAAGAAGATTTAGAGGGAGGGCAAGGTCAGCGGGCAAAAAGCCAGTGGGCTGCCCTATCACACAGTATAACAAGAGGCTGCCAAAATAAACACCCTTGGCCGGGCACACCTAACTCAAAGTGGCATTTGCAGCTGATAAAAACTCAGTTGAATTGACTCCCTTTTCTGATAGGCTCTCAACTAGGTTCAGCTAAGGATCACTGCCTAAGGAACGTTTAACCCAGGCAGGTCTTCATCCGAGAGAAGCAAAAGACGCCCAAGGGTGGTAGCCTACTTTTTAAAAAGGAGAAAGAAACTGCACCCAGGTCTGCATTTGCAAATAATGGGTTTACTGACTGAAAACCTTAAGGACGACCAGTCATCCAAAAGCTCACACCTGAAGGAGGCAAAACAAGACCAATAGGCTTCAGACCTCAAAGCAGAGTGGAAACATTCAGTGGTACACAAGATTGCAACCCCTGCAAGTACCAGGAGAACCAACATGTAGGTGGGAGATCCAGGGGAGCTCCTATCATAGGAGAAGGGGTTGCAGCTGGGTGACAAAGCCCAGGGGGGCAATTAAATCTAGAAAAGAATGTGGAGCAGGAGAAAACAGCAATAAATAACTTTTCGTAGTGCTCCAATTTAGGTAAAGGACGGCAGAGGTCCTCCAGCCCTGGCCTAAGGGCTAAGAAGCATGTTATACAATCATTTCCATGTGGTTGGAGACTCAGAAAGCTACACCCACAATATACAGCATGCTAACATTGCAAGGGCCCCTATTTAAGGAGACAGGTGACCCCCAGGTGCACAGTGAGCACCTGCAAGGGCTCTCTCAGTGGCTAAAGCAAATAGCACGGAATAGTTCGCCTAAAGCACTGAGCTGCGTTCAGGTGACTAGGATCAGACCCATGGGTGGGTGGGAAATTGTAATCTCACAGATCTTAACAAGAGACAAATCAGGCAGTAAAGTGATGTTGCAGGATACTAAAGCAGGGAAGAAATAAAAAGGATTCAAAAGTGGAACGCAGGTTCACTTACATTGAAAGTTCACACCCACACCATCTATTTAAAGCATTTTGTTTCCCCCAAAGAACCCTAGGAACTGTAGTTTACACCTCACAGAGCTCCAGTCCTCAGTACCCTTAAAACAAACTAGAGTTCTCAGATTCTTAGGGGCTCAAGCCATGGGCTTTAAATATAGCTTGGGGATGTGACCCAAAGGCAGCCCCCATCCACAAATGTATATATCCAAAAAAGAAAAAAATACATTTTTTTAAATAGAAGCAATACAATATAACACTCCGAAAAATGGGGGAATTACAGTAAAAAGGCAGGTGCAACACACATGACATATCATGACGTCCTCGGGGGATAAAAAGTCCCACTGTTGCCAAATGTCCATAACTACCCTTGATCTGTGTTTCTGTTAGTCTTTGCTGCATGCATATGCAATAAAGTTCTGCTGGGTGGTGTAAAATGACTACGGTAACTTTTTTCCTTGACTAACCCATATTTTACATGTGATTTTCTCCCATTATTGCTAAAGTCCAAATTGTTCAGTACCAAGCTGATAGGTTTAGGCCATCCAGATTTTTCCACTGCCGTATGATGTCGCATTTAGGAAATGCGAAGTCCTTGGTCTTGAGATCCCTATTATGTCCCATAAGCATAGAAAACAAAAAATAATTCTGGTGTAAATTCAACACCATCTCCTGTAATACGGTGTTCTTTCAAACTTGGGTCGCCAGGTATTGTTGTTGGACTACAGCTCCCGTCATCCTTTGCCACTGGGCTGAGCTGGCTGGAGATGATGCAAATTGTAGTTCCAACAAAGTCTAGGTTGAAGAAGGCTGGTACAGGTGCCACACAGCGTCAGGGATTAGCACAGGGCTGTCAACGTGGATGTCCTCCAGAAGATGTGGACTACAACTCCCATCAGCCCCAGTGAAGCTTCAGCGCAACATCAGGAGGGCATCAGCCCTGGCTTAGTGGGTGGCTCCTCCCTGTCTTGCCCAACTATGAGTGAAGGACAGTGAGTGGATCATCTCTTGAAAGCACATAGAACTATGGCATGGGTAGAGAATCTTGGGCCAGGACGTCAAGTGAGGCCTTCAAATTCTCCCAGTCCAATCCCCAAGGATCTCTCCCCACCCAGGCCACAAACCTCACCCTCTCTGAGTGCTGTTAACTGGATGGAGTGTGTCCTTGAACTGTGATGACGCATTTCCCCTGCCATGATGGAGACGCAGGTGTGTGGAAACGGCTCGTGTGTGCCTGGCTGCTGTGATGCAGCCGTTAATACAACAGTACAAACTAACTTGTGCTGCCCCATCCACTTTCACCTCTGTCTTGACCACCCTTGGCATGTGGTCCGCAGATGTGAATATGGCTGAAAACTGCTCCGCACCCCTGATCTACGGAGCGTTCCCCCTTACTATGTGATCAACCAACCACTATATATCTAGGGACAAAGAACACTTTGGGTTAACAGGCAGGCGGAGAGACTTACAAGGCGGTCAAGGCTGAAGACCCCTCAGTGAACTAACCTGAACCCTGCAACCATCATCTGAGGCCCTTCTTCATGTGCTGGTGGGTGGCAACAAGACAGCAGTCCTTTTCTTCAGCGGCTCCCCATTTGTGGAATGCTCTCCCCAGTAAGGCCCACCTTACGCCTTCATTATACATCATTAGGACCAGGCAAAAACATTCCACTTCTCCCAGGCATTTCGCTGATTAAACAATCTATGGCCTTTTAAACAGGGGGAGGTATTCTTTTGTTGCTTATCATATTATCTATTTTTGTGTTTTCACATGGTAAACTACCCTGCGATCCTCAGATAAAGGGTGGTATAGAAGTAATTTAATAAATTAAAATGATGATAAAGAGCAGCCTAGTGGAACAGTGACCATCTTTCAGAAAAAGGGCAGCATTTGCCAAGTGACCAAGTCAGGCATTCCTGGATGTACTTTGGCAGAAAGAACTACGTTCTCTCACCCCTGTTAGAAGATGCCAACAATAATCTGCCTTTGGGTTCCGGTGGGGGCGGGGGGCACGCAGTAAAAAAGAGAGGAAAGAGCAAAGCCATTGTCGGCTTGGAAGCACAAAAGCCTTCTTGTGGGTGTGTGACTCAGAGCGAGCGGCAGGGGGCGGGCAGGAAACCCAGAATCAATTCGGACTTTGTCGTTGGGCGCACAAAGACCCATTTTATAAAAGGGGTGGATGGTGGAGGGGGGGAGGAAAGGCGGAAAGGGAGAAATCTCAGGCCCTTCTATACTAGGTGGGGGCAACTGCCCACTTTCTTAGGGGGTGGAATGGGGGAGCAAATAACAGGGCCCACCCCCCACTTTCCAGCAGAGGAAACACCAGGTACCTCTGAACACTCAAATCTACATCCACTGTGCATTCTGTTTTTCTCCACTTTGGGGAGTCAACTTGTGGTGGAAAGACGCCAGTGTCTAATTAATGCTGATGAGTGAAGTTCTTGCATGCTAACTAGCAATGTGCCTTTCCCACACACTTATTTTGCCCCATTTCCCCCTCCCCTTCTCTCTCATATCTCCCACCCCCAAACAAATCTTCTGGGTTTCCTATTGCTTAGACCCTTTGGACTGGCTCACCTATTTGAATATGCATAGTATGTCACTTATTATCTCCAGGATGGTGAGCAGTAAGAGAGAGGCACTATCTCTCACGGGAACAGCACACCTAGGAAACTGACATGCCCAGTCAGGCCACTGGGTCCATTTGAGAACACTGGCTCAGCTCATATCTAACACTAAGCCCAACCATAATCATAACCATTATATTTATGATTAAATGTGATACAAAAAAATAGGGGTGTTTGGCTTTTGCTGCCCAACTCCCCAAGGAACTGAGCCCCCCCCCCAAGTCCATGATTGGGCAGAGATGAATGGATGGAGGCAGGTTGCAGTGAAAGCAAGGCAGATCTTTACTTTTCTGTTGCAACAGAGCTCAGGAATATCACACCTTGGCCTGCCTTAGCCATAGTAAACCCACTTTATGTGTGATGTAATTTCTGACTGTTTGTAGAGGGGATGTCCTTCTTCTCCACGCCAAAATGCAAACCCTTAAAAGAGATGTTTCTTCTTGGCTATGGTCCTCTCTTGCCTCCTTGCTAGGAGGGGAGGGAACTCTGTTGCAACAGAAAAATAAAGATCTGCCTTGCTTTTACTGCATCCTGCCTCCATCCACTCATCTCAGACTGATCATGGACTTAGGGGACTCAGTCCCTTGGGGAGTACGACAGCAAAAGCCAACCACCCCTCTTTTTCTATATCAAATGTATTTATATCCTACTTCTCTCTGAAGCTGGGAATCAAGGCGGGTTTCAACATTTTAAAAAATCTATTATAACAACAAACTAATTAAGAACAATTATTAAAATGCACTGGAACACATTTAGAACCAGCAAGTAAAATACAGTTTGCCCTGACGACAGCTCAGCGGTCAGCACCCTCTGCTCCTTCGTTTCCAAAGGCCTGCCAGAAGGATAACAAGGAGGGAGCCCATCTAACCTCTCTTGGGAGAGAATCCTATTTAGGGGAGCAGCCACAGAAAGGCCTCTCTCTCCTGTCACCACCTACTGGATCTGGACTTTTGGTGTTAATGGGACAGAGAGGTGGCAGCTTAGCATGAACTAACCATGACTTAGCATAAACACAGAGCTATGCAAGCTCCCAGAAAGATTATCAAAAGGTTATCATGATGACTTTAAGATGTTAGAATGTTCACATAATCGGAAGAGCTTCATATGTTTTTATTTCCAGAGGCCACTCTTTGCAGGCAAGGGGTCTCCAATTCAATACCAGGCATCTTCAATTAAAAGGTTCGAGTAACAGGCAATGGGGAACATTGCCTCTTCTCTTTGCCTATGACCCTGTAGGACCACTGCCAGACAAGAGAAATCAATACTGGGGCAGAAGGGCAAGCAGCCAGACCTGGTAGCGGGGTAGACTCCCTAGAACGAAAGAAATGCCTGCTGGGTCAGGCCAGTGGCCCATATGATTAAGCATCTTGTTCTCACAGTGGCCAACCAGATGCCCCAATAGCAGGACCTGAATGCAACAGCAACTCTTCCCTCCTGTGGTTTCCAGCCACTTGTATTCAGAAAGTACTGCTGCCTCCATCAATGGAGGTAGAATGCAGTAAGAGCCTTGCTGGTGGGTCAGGACAAATCAATTGACTGATTTATGGGGAATGGAAAGGTAGGGGATAAGAGAGGAAAGTTGTTGTAGGAGGAAGAGGTGAATTTAAAAGAACCAGGAAGGGGCAATGAAAGAAACTGTTTGGCTGAGGGGGAGAATAAGGTACAAAGCTGAAATGAATGAGAGAAGAAATTACAAAGGATGGGGGTGGGGGATATTGTGGAAGTGGGAAGGAAGAATCTAAAAGACAAAGCCTTCTTGGCTTAGAGCAGGCATAGGCAAACTTGGCCCGCCAGATGATTTGGGACTACAACTCCCACCATCCCTAGCTAACAGAACCAGTGGTCAGGGATGATGGGAGTTGTAGTTCCAAAACATCTGGAGGGCCAAGTTTGCCTATGCCTGGCTTAGAGCAAATTCTACCTAAAACGGGGAGGCCAAGGCCCAACATCTCCAGAGCAAAGTATCTGTAACTTGAGGAAAGCTGAGCTACGGGATTCCTTGCCACAAGGAAAACACTGTGGCAAAAAAATTAACCATCTCCAAAGATGGATGAGATATCAATAGAAACTGATGTCACTAACTGCCAAATTATTATTCCACACTCCGCCTCCATTTTGTGACTGACTCTGCCTTTACACTATGTTTTTGTAATAGAGGGGGCGGGGGGAGAGGCAGTAATTCTCAGTCATCTCAAGAAGGCCCTGGGTGCTGAAAGGTTTTAGAATTGCTGCTCTATCCTGGCCTGAAAGGAATGGCTCAAAATTTCAGCAAAACATTAACCCATTGGACACAGGAAAGACAAAATTTCCAAAAAGACAATCCAGCATCATAGAAATCCTGTGTGTTTCAGGATATACACCTCAAACACTAAGAATTGTTCCTTGCTACACGGTGCTTTTCCATTGATCCAAACAAGCTGTTTTGTCTTGTTGCTAGCTGCCTCTTTAAGGGCATTATTATTCTGCCTACAGGATGTGTCCAAATCAGACCTAAAAAGAGACCGGATATCGCATGGGAGATTTAGATAAATATTGTTCTGAACCTTACACAGACCGTTAGATTTTGCTATCAGAGGAAGCAGCTGGCTGGGTCCCCTGAATACCCCACCTGTTTTGTTTTATTTTAATATTTACTATCTTTTGAACTTGCCACTGTGTATTGTGTCTGATACACAACTTCAGGATGACTTCTCTTTAAAAAGAAAAGAAAAGCCATGCATTACTGCAATGGGGGACACACACCCTCCTTTGGTCCTTAAGCCCTGCTATGATGACTGCAGCCAAGCTAGTCACCAGGCCAAAATACTGCAGACACTCACCACGGCTGGTGGGCTCCTGGGCTCTTGAACTCCTTGTGCATGCACCGGATAGCAAGCTGCCATGACTGCCATAGGAGCAACAAGGAATGGATTTCCTAGCTTTGGAAGTTGCTGCAGGTGAGACAGAAAAATGGCATGTCTACCTGGTTGGGAGGTGACATGTCTTTTCAGCTCTTGAGCAACATCCTGGTTTTCAGTTGGCAACGCAAGTGTTTGCGGTGGGGAAACAGTGAACAGGAGCATAGGGAGCTGCCTTAAGAAAGTAAGAAGTGTCCTGATGGATCAGGCCAGTGGCCCATCTAGCCCAGCATCCTGTTCTCACAGTGGCCAACCTGAGCACAGGAGCACTCTCCCCTCCTGTGGTTTCCAGCAAACTGGATTCAGAAGAATTACTGTGACCCTCACCCACTTTCTCCACACCATGCTTATTTCTAATGAGCTTCTATCATGTAGCCTCTTGCTTGCATTTTTGTTAAACCAAAGAGTCCCAAATACAGTGGTACCTCGCAAGACGAATGCCTCGCAAGACGAAAGAGTTTTTCATTTTTTGAGTTGCTTCGCAAGACGAATTTCCCTATGGGCTTGCTTCGCAAGATGAAAACGTCTTGCAAGTTTGTCTCCTTTTTCTTAAAACCGTTAATACCCAGGAAACCGTGCTTCGCAAGACGAAAAATTCACAAGACGAAAAACCTCGCAGAACGAATTAATTTCGTCTTGCGAGGCACCACTGTAGTGCAACCTTTCCTCATATGGGGGTCGCTCCATCCCAGATCATTCTGATTGCCTTCATGCCCAGTCAAAACTGAGCTAGGCTGGCAGTGGCTCTCCAGGCTTCATACATTCCTGGAAATGCTGGAGATTGAACCTGAGACCATCAGCATGCAAAGCAGAAGCTGTACCACTAAGCTATGTTCCTTTCCCAGTACAGGGGCACAGGAAGCTGCCTTAGGCTGAGCCAGACCAGATGCTCTGCTCCCTAAACCACAACACTTTCTCCACTCAACAGGTCCTGGAAAATCTCCAAGCAGCTCAGCCCTACCACAGGCATGTTGCAAGGTCAATTCTGCTCTGAGCTGAAGGAGATGCGGCAATGGGGAAGGGAAATCCGATCAGTTCCTTCACATCACACCTGATACCAGCATTGTTATCAAACAGGAAGCATGTCACTCAGCCCTGCACAGACAGAAGCTTTAAGCTCTCCTGTGAAGCTTCCTGAAGTGAGAGCAAAGGAAGTGCAGTTTCAGCAACCTCAAAATACTCATTCTAAAAATGCTCACCCAAATTTGCACCAGGAAAGAAGTCTTCCTGCAATGACACAAAACTGCACCAGATGCACTCGGCTACATCCTCTGAAGAAACCCAACATGAGCTGGGCAGTTGTTCTAGGGCTAGTATCTCAGCAAGGAGCAAAATGGGGGAATCTCAATGTGATCTATGAACAAGAACTGAGCATCAGAATTCATGTTGCACTACAAGCTGGCATACTTGTTGCAAGTGTGATAAGCATCAAATGTCACTCTCATAGTCAATCCACCTTGGAAGTCACACACATTGCTTTCAACCTGGATGACACCCTGCCTCTCCTTCCCTACTTTTTAAGATGTTAAAAAATCTGGCTCGAGTATCCTGCCACACAACTCCCTGGAAGCTACCTTAATCTAATATAGGTCACATCCATACCATATATTTAAAGCACTCTTATGCCACTTCCAACAGTCGCTGCTTCTTCCCAAGAATCCTGGGACCCGGAGATTAAGGGTGCTGGGAACTGTAGCTGTGTTAGAAGTCTAACAGCTCTCAGCACTCTTAGCAAACTTCTGTCCCCAGCATTTTACGGAGGAAGCCACGGGTGTTTTTTTACTATCATGGTGCTTTAAACATAAGATCTAAGAATGTGACCTAAGGAAACATCAGAATACAGACAATGTGGTATGCTAATTGTTTGTGCCCCCCCCCCACAATTATATCTGCTCCCTGCAAACCTCTAGCTCAGAATGGCCCAAACTCATGGCCCGCGACTCTCCAAGGTTTCAGGAAAGATTCTTTCCCAGTCCTACCTGGAAATGCCTGGGATTGAAGCACGGACCTTTTGGGTGCAAAAATGCACAGCTCAACTAAGCTACAGCCCCATCAATTAAAAAGCCATGCAAGAGAGCCGTGTCTTTGAGAATCTGTTTAATGTGACCAGTATAGCTGGGTGGAAGAGGCCTACTATCAACAGACCTGCCAGCTGAGGTGTATGTACCCTGGATGCAGCATTGTCACCAGAAGCCCAGGTGGACTCGGTGTCACAGAAGGTCCGTTTTCCTAGCTTTGGCTGTGTCACCATTTCTGGACAGGTGTACTCTCGTGGTCTAGCAACCTCTCCAATTGGATTACTGCGATATTTTGCTACAGGGGCTGCCCTTGAAGACCACTCGGGAACTTCAATTAATGCAGAATGTGGCTGCCTGGACTTTTAATTCCTATATAATCCCTTTTAAGCTAGTGGCCACCGACTCCCACTAACAAAAACAACACTTGCTTCTGAATGAACATGCTTAGAATCGTACTGTCAATTATGCCTCGTGTGAAAAAGTAGGCTATGTTTTGAGAGCCCTGAACTCATTCAAATGATCCTGAGTTTTAGATTTATAAAAGGAACGTTGCTCTGTATGTGTGTGTGTGTGTGTGTGCACGCGCACACACACACGTTTGTAATTCTGTGAATTTATGTGGCGCGCCCTCTTTCCATTTCTAAACCAGGGTTGAGGAACCTGTACCCTTTCTAGATATTGCTGAACAACAGCTCCCATGGGCCCCAAATATTGATCACACTGGTTGCAGCTGATGGGAGTTGTAGTTCAGAAACATGTGGAGGTCCACAGCTTAGCCACCCCTGTTCTAAACTTAAGTGACCCTTTATTTGCAAGTACAGTGCTCTAACCCCTTGACAATCTGGAGCTGCACATTGCTGTTCATTTTTCTAGCCGTGATGGAGCAATCACAACACCAGTCACCCCAACAAAGGTGTTGTTTTCATTTCCTGCAAGGTTTATCACTTTGTTTAAAGTGCTCTTAGGACAGAGCTCTCCACCCCAAAATACTACAGCGATATGTCTTAATAATACCCCCTTTGTATTCATGCAGCAAGCAGTTCCACAGCTCTCTGACTATCTTCAAAAAAATGATAAAGCTTCCCTTTCAAATTGCAAAGTCCTGTTCATTGCAAGATTGTACACTTTCGGTATAAAAAAAAATACGGTATATCTCACTGCAATGTGTTTTTTAAATGGCTCACATTAGCTGGGGCTGGAGTGTTGTAGAAATCGTCCTACCTGAAATGGTAACTAAGAGGTGGGTGTGAAGAGATGAAAAATTGCACAGGTTTTTTGTTTGTTGTTTGTTTTTAAAAAAGAACAAGAAAAAAAATCCATGTTCATAAGAATGTATGGTAACAAGAGCCTGCTGGATTAGGCCAATAGCCTATCTAGTCCAGCATCCTGTTTTTACAGCAGTTGCCCAGATGCCCCAATGGAAAACGCTCAAGCAGAACCCAATCACAATCACAACTCCTCTCCTGTGGTATTCAGAAGCACTGCTGCATCTGACTGTGGAAGAAGAACTCATTGGCAGTCTTATTCTCTATGAATGTGTCCAACCTTCTTAAAGCCACCCGAGCTAATGGCCACCCGTGCCTCCAGTGGGAGCAAGTTCCCTAATTTAATTATGCGCTGCATGAAAAAACACTTGGCTTTTATCCGTTCTGAATCTTCAAATGTTCAACTTCAATGCGGACTTGATGGTCTTAACCATGGGTAGGCAAACTAAGGCCCGGGGGCCGGATCTGGCTCAATGGCCTTCTAAATCCGGCCTGCGGACGGTCCGGGACTCTGTGTTTTTGCATGAGTAGAATGTGTGTTTTTATTTAAAATGCATCTCTGGGTTATTTGTGGGGCATAGGAATTCGTTCATTTTCCCCCTTCAAAATATAGTCTGGGGGTCCACAAGGTCTGGGGGACAGTGGACCGGCCCCCTGCTGAAAAAGTTTGCTGACCCCTGGTCTTAACACTAAGGTAGTTGGTTCCCTCTGGCCTCCCTCTCTACTTTGCTTGACAACTAGCTCACAGATAAGGAACCTGTGACCCTCCAGGTGGACTCCCAATACCCATTACTCCCTGACCCGTGGCAATGTTGGCTGGGGCTGATGGGAGCTGGAGTCCAGCAACATCTAGAGGACCACAAGTTCTCCAAACCATGACCTCGCCTGGAGAACTCAAGAGCTCACTCACAAGGATGTGACTTTTGTATTCACCTAATACATGTATTGTCCTATGGATCTGTCTTATGTTACCTTACTTTTTAAACAGGAAGAAACACACAATACATTTAAAGCACATTCAAGCCTGTGACACCCTCCTCAAAGGATCCTGGGAACTGTAGTTTGTCAAGTGTGCTGGGAATTGTGAGGGGGAAACTACAGTCCCCAGGCTCTCTGTTAAATGTGCTTGAACTATATGCTGTGGCTCTGCCCAGAAACACACCCTACCAAGAAGACAGTGGATGACAGGTTTAACCCTTGTATTAAACCTGTCATCATGTGTGTAGAGAGATTCTCATCAAAGGACTGGGAAATCAGCTGCCAATCAAAGCAGGGCGCACCAGCCAAGGCCAAGCAGTCAACAGTTCAACCCAGTATACAGTGGTGCTTCACAAAGTCGACAAATGGCAGGGTGGTACCAGCTGGTAGCCAGAGGGTTATAAATACCTAGCCAAAGCATCACGTGACATATTGAATAACATGGGCTGTTGTATCCAATGCTAGGCCTACTCAGAGTAGACCCAGTGGAAACAACAGACCTGATTAAGCCATGGTTCTTAGTTTCAGTAGGTTTACTCTGAGTAGGTCTAGCCCCACGGCATGTGCCTGGCTGGATTTCCACTGATTGGTTAGAATCGACTGATTGTTTGGGATATACACTTATAGTTTCCCCTGGATCAGGAGATGGACAAGGGATGGGAAGAGATATTTAGGCTGAAGGCCAGTCCATTGTTATGAATCCTTACCAGGAAATCATTTATTTCTTCCTTAAACCAAGACCCATTCTCAAGGCTCCCAGAGGATTTCGAACAAGGGAAAGCTGTGTCCACACAATGAAAGGAAGCGGCTGAGGGATGCCCCCACCATCACTAGCACCCTAGAGCACGTTTTGTTGTTTGTTTGTCGGCTTGTTTTGAGTACCTCCCCCCTCTCAATCCAGGAGAAGCATCCTATCTATTGCGGAGGAAGCCCCGCTTACAACAAAAGGCACCCCTGCAACACAAGGTGTGTGTAGGGTTTGGAGGTCACAAAACCAAAAGGTGAGGTGGGGAGGGGGGAAAGGAAGCAATGCAAAGCCCTCACCCCCCAGGGAGAAAAGAGAAGCAGGGGAAGGAGAAGGCGCAGGGCCCAGTCCGGAGTGGGGGGTAAAGGGGGTGGGTGGGCCAGCCGGGCCTGGCCCCGAAGGCTCCTTGGAGGGGAGACACTTAACTGTTGCCCGGGGCGCTGGCGGCGGCTGATCCCGGCTCCCCCGTTTCAAGCAGAAGCAGCTTCTCATTGCCCGGCAGGGCGGGGAGCGGAGGCAGGAACAGGAGGAGGAGGAGAAGCGGAGAAGCAGCGGCAAGTGGGAAGGAGAGGCGGCCCTCTCAGGGCCCGCAGGCGGCGGCGGCGATCCTTACCCGGGCGGGCGCGCTAGACCGAGCCCCCGCTCCCCAACAGCCCGTTGCACCGAGCGCAGGAGCCCATCAGGAGCCGAGGCCGCCGGCGGGAGCCATGGGCGAGGGCGGAGGAAGGCGGCCGAGTCGAGCCTGGCGCCGCCTCTGAGGCGCTCCGACGAGGAGGAGAAGACACCGGCGCCGAGGCGCAAGCACAGAGCCCCCTGCCTCCCGGAGCCCGCACTGCCGCTCGCTCTGCTTTCTCGATTCACCTCCCAAGCACCCTGACCGGCCCAGAGAGAATGAATGGGCGAGCCTGGCCCCCGCCCCGAACGAGCCTCCTGCGTCCCAAGCGCAACCACCAGGGGCCCCTCGGAGACTTACGCTTTGCGCCCAGGGCGCACGCCCAGGCAGCCCTTCCCAAATGGAATCCTTTGGCCTCGTCGTCTCCACCACGCCGAGGCCTCCCGTAGAGTTGCCGTTTAAAAATACAGTAAAATTAAAAATCACGCCCGCCCTCTTTACTACCTTGGGGGAGGCTCCCGATAGGGCGAGGTGCCCCTAGCCGAACGCCTTGTTCTCGCTTCCCTACGCACGGCGTGCACGTGGTTGAACCCTAGGCGTCTCCTGGTGGTGGGGAAAAAGAGACCCAGGGTGGCACCTGGCGAACACGAGAGCTAGAGGTGCCTCTTCGGCTGCAATCCTATGCAGCTTTGGCTCAGGAGCGCATATACAGCTTCCCAGCGCAGGAGGCAGTAATGCTTCTGAATAGCAGCTGCTGGGCACCGCGAGCGGAGAGAGTCGCTGTTGCGCGCGGGCCACGCTTCCAAACGTTCCATTAGCCTGTGAGTACAGGATGCCAGATTAGATGGGCCTTTGCCCTTTCTCAAGGCTGCTGCGCATCTTCATTGAGCGATCCACTGCAATCTCCAGACCTCCTTGGGCCGTCATCTCGATTTCAGACCCTAGCTGTTGCATATATGGAATTAGGAATTATTTATTTATTGCATTTATATCCCAGCTTTCCCTCCAGTTAGCTCAAGGTGGTGTGTGTGATTCTCCCCCATTTTATCATCACAAAAATCTCGTGAAGAGCGTTAGGCCCATAGCTGTCAACTTTTCCCTTTTCTTGCGAGGAATCCTATTCGGAATAAGGGAATTTCCCTTTAAAAAACGGAAACGTTGACAGCTATGGTTAGGCCAGTGACCCGCCCTAGTTCATCCAGGGTGCTTCATGACTGTGGGTATTGATCCTTGGTCTCCGAAGTCCCGGTCCAACACACTTCACCAGTACACAACACTGCCCCAGTGTGCATCAGTTGACGCTTGCTTTTGCATCAAATTGCCTTTGCCTTTTTGTTCCCTTTTCATCCAGTTTGAAGAGATCCTTTTAGAGTTCATTGTATCATCAGCAAATGTGATTGCATCTTGTAACAGTGAGTTCCATAGGGTGCTATTACCATCAAATGTATTTATTTGCCATGTTTCCAAATTATTCTCAAAGTGGCTCGCACAAACATATCCATACAGTGGCGAAGATGCATGCTCCGCTACTGGGGGAGGAGAGCAGGCGGGGGTGTGACTGGCACCCCCCTGGGGGCATGGTGTGCCGCCCACGGGCATGGCACACGTTCTGGGGATGTGGCGCGCTGCCTGTGGGGGCTTGGCGTGTGTCCAGGGGGGGGGGTCCTGCCGCAATGGCACCCTACCAGAATAGTGGTGCCGGGGGCGGTCCGCTCCCTCCGCACTCCCGTTCCTCTGCCAGTGTATATACAGTGCTTTTTTTATTTATAGAAAAAAAGTGCCAATATTCACTTGATGCTGGTGGCACACTTTTAACATGGGGTGGGGGGAGAGAAATGCCAGTAACTGTGTACGCTTGAGGACCGGCAGAAAAAACCCCACTGCATATATAATTTTTTTAAAAAACACCCTTACATTACTGCATTTAGTCCTGCATTAATTCACAAGGCCCTTAACCATTTGGATCCAGGATACTTCAAGGACCGCCTGATCCCTTATATCCCTGGCCACTGAGGATTTGGGGGGAGTCAATGTTAGTGGTGCCCCAGAAGCACCCATTGGATTCACCAGGAGCCTTGCGTTCAGTATTATGGGCTTGGTTTTGTGAAACTCCTCCCAATTAAGATCAGACAGCCCCCCCCCCCCCGTTGAACCTCTGGTGCCTACTGATAACTTTTTATTTTTATTCCAACAGGCAGTTTAATCAATGTTTGATGTTATAGTTCTAAATGGGTTTTTTTGGGGTGGGGATTCTTTGGATGGATCACCGTGTCATGGATGCTTAGCATTTCAGGGGGTTGGACTAGATGACCCTTGGGATCCCAAGTCTACAGTTCTATTATTCTATTAATTGTTTTGAGTTATATACCATACGAAATTGTTTTGAATTGTTTTTACATATGGAATTGTTTTTATTGTTTTTATTTTTATTTATATTTTACTGGAAAGGTATTTCATAGAATTGTAGAGTTGGAAGGGACCCCAGGGGTCATCTAGTCCAGCCCCCTTCAATGCAGGAATCTCAATTAAAGAATCCCTGACAGGTGGCCATCCAACCTCTGCTTAAAAGCTTCCCACGAAGGAGATTTCATCACCTGAGGTAGTCCCTTTCATTGTCAAACACCTTTTACAGTGTTTTTATGGGAAGCTATTCATAAATGGAAGCAAATAAATAAAACAAGTAGTAGTTTAGTTGGTTTGCAGACAATAAATATCCGATATAATACAGGGTTATTAAGACAATCACAGCTTGGGAGGGCACATGATATGCATTCACAAAGAATGTGCCTTTTAAAGAAAGAGCATAACAGATTCCATAATTTAAAACAGTTTAAAAGTACTGACCATTTTGACTCAAAATAGCAATCCTAAAAATATCAAGCGTATATCATAATATTTAAATTTGTATTAGCAAGTACAGATTTTCCTTAAAGATGGAAAAACACTAATCTTTAGCTTTAAAAAAATCCACACTTGGATAAAACCTCTCAGTATTTAATCCCAAATACGGGTGGTGAGTGTAGTGGAAAATGTGGAAGAAAAACCGAAGAGGTGTAGGTTTGGCCTCATGCAGCCAACCTTTCCTGCCAATATTAGGAGCGCCAATCAGCACAGGCGGCAGCCATGGAGACATCCAGCCTCACCTGGCTTAGGCAGGTACAAATAGTGGAGGGCAATGTGGTAGGAGGAGGATGGACCAAACACTGCTGAAGCTTCTCACCACTGATTCTGTTGTATGTTGGTGAAGGTCTGGTGGGGAAAATTATTTCTTTGGGGTTATTTCTTGTTTACTGTTTGAGGGGGCAGTTTGTTGCTGTTTGAGGAGGTTTGCCTATTCTGTTCAAATGAAAATATATTTTTCCTCAGCTATTGACTACCAAGGAACCTGCAGTGTTAATTGGCAAAACAGTAAGCTCTGCGCCCCTCAGGCTTCGGGCTTCGTTCGGCTCTCTGCAAGCTGTGGGAGAGCTGTGCAAAGTCGCGCAGCTCTCCCACGGCTTGCAGATAGCAGCCTGTTCTGTTTTTTTAAAAAAAATAAAAAATATTTATTGAGATTTTCAAAAAATTACAAAAGAAAAAAAGAAAAAAGAAAGATACAAAATAAAAATAGTTAAAAACAATTCAGTCTTTCCATCACATATTTTCATTTGCCTATTTCCCGGACCTCCTCACGCCTCCCTTTTCTGTATTCCAATTCAAATTTTTAATTCAGCAAATCCCTCCCCTCTTCAATCATCTTAATCTTCAATTTTAAAATATTATGACATTACGTTTTTACCTATTAATAACCATTTTCTCGTATTCTCTTATAGCATTACAGCTAAAGACCACTTAGTTTCTATCCAACATCGTTCTAACATTCATTAATTTTACAATATTTCTGAAGATAGTCTTTAAATTTCTTCCAATCTTCTTCCACCGACTCTTCTCCCTGGTCTTGGATTCTGCCAGTCATTTCCGCCAGTTCCATATAGTCCATCACCTTCATTTGCCATTCTTCCAGGGTGGGTAGATCTTGTGTTTTCCAATACTTCTCAATAAGTATTCTTGCTGCTGTTGTGGCATACATAAAAAAGTTTTATCTTTCTTTGGCACCAATTGGCCGACTATGCCCAGGAGAAAGGCCTCTGGTTTCTTCAAGAAGGTATATTTAAATATCTTTTTCAATTCATTATATATCATCTCCCAGAAAGCCTTAATCCTTGGGCACGTCCACCAAAGGTGAAAGAATGTACCTTCCATTTCTTTACATTTCCAGCATTTATTATCGGGCAGATGATAGATTTTTGCAAGCTTGACTGGTGTCATGTACCACCTGTATATCATTTTCATAATATTCTCTCTTAGGGCATTACATGCTGTAAATTTCATACCTGTGGTCCACAACTGTTCCCAGTCAGCAAACATAATGTTATGTCCAACATCTTGTGCCCATTTAATCATAGCAGATTTGACCATTTCATCCTGAGTATTCCATTTCAACAGCAAGTTATACATCTTTGACAAAATCTTAGTTTTAGGTTCTAACAGTTCTGTTTCTAGTTTTGATTTTTCCACCTGGAAGCCAATTTTCTTATCCAAGTTATATGCCTCCATTATCTGATAGTAATGTAGCCAGTCTTGCACTTTATCTTTTAATTTCTCAAAACTCTGCAGTTTCAATTTGTCTCCTTGTTCCAAAATTTCCCAATATTTTGGGCATTTAGCCTCCATATTAAGTTTTTTCTGAGCCTTCACCTCCATTGGTGATAGCCACCTTGGGGTTTTGTTTTCAAGTAAGTCTTTATATCTCGTCCAAACATTTAACAGTGCTCTTCTGACAATATGGTTTTTAAATGCTTTATGTGCTTTAACCTTGTCATACCACAGGTATGCATGCCACCCAAAAACATTATTAAAACCTTCTAAATCCAAAATGTCTGTGTTCTCAAGAAGCAGCCATTCTTTCAGCAAGCAAAATGCTGCTGATTCATAGTAAAGTTTAAGGTCTGGCAGGGCAAATCCACCTCTGTCCTTTGCATCAGTTAATATTTTAAATTTTATTCTGGGCTTCTTGCCCTGCCAGACAAATCTAGAAATATCTCTCTGCCACTTCTTGAAACAGTCCATTTTGTCCAAAATTTGCAATGATTGAAACAGAAATAACATTCTTGGCAATACATTCATCTTTATAACAGCAATTCGACCTAACAAGGAAAGCTTCAAATTTGACCATATCTCTAAGTCCTTTCTGACCAACATTTCTCATAATTGTCTTTAAATAGGTTTAAGTTCTCAGCGGTCATATTAACCCCCAGGTATTTTACTTTCTTAACCATTGTTAAACCTGTCTCCTTCTGAAACCTCTCTTTCTCAATCGGTGTTAAATTTTTCTCAAGTACCTTAGTCGGATAGCAGCCTGTTCTGGGGACTGGGGTTGGGGGAAGCTCGGGCTTCCCCCGCCCCAGCCCTGCGCCTGGGGGGGAAATAATTTTTTTTCTTTATTTCCCCCCCCCCCCAAAAAAAAAACACCTAGGTGTGTCCTATGGGCCGGTGCGCCCTATGGGGCGAAAAATACGGTACTGCATCTCCAGGTAAGGCCAGAAAAAAAACACCCCTTGTATGAAACACTGGAGAGCCACATACAGTGGTACCTCTGGATACAAACAGGATCCATTCCGGAGCCCCGTTCACACCCAGAAGCAAACGTAACTAGTGACGGCATGTCTGCGCACATGCGCGTCGCTTTTTGCCACTTCTGTGCATACGTGTGACGTCATTTTGAGCGTATGCGCAAGCGACGAAACCCGGAAGTAACGCGCTCCGTTACTTCCGGTTTGCCACAGAGCGCAACTTGAACACGCTCAACCCGAAGCACATTCAACCCGAGGTATGACTGTACACTGGTACCTCGGTTTACATACGCTTCAGGTTACATATGATTCAGGTTGCAGACTCATCTAACCCAGAAATAGTACCTCAGGTTAAGAACTTTGCTTCAGGATGAGAACAGAAATCGTGCTCTGACGGCACGGCGGCAGCGGGAGGCCCCATTAGCTAAAGTGCTTCAGGTTAAGAACAGTTTCAGGTTAAGAACAGACCTCCAGAATGAATTAAGTACTTAACCTGAGGTACCACTGAATCAGGCCATTGGTCTGTTGAGTGCAGCATTGACTTCATTGTCTTTCCCAGTCGTACCTGGAGATGTCAAGGACTGAACCTATCTGCATGCAAGGCACGTGCTGTATCACAGAGCTATGGCCATTCCCCTAGCCAATCCAGAAGCTATGGAATATAAGTATGGCTCATATTGTCCAGATCTAGCTTGGATCTCTGAATTTGATATTGCGCTTCCTTTCATTTCAGGGTCTTAAGGCTATCAGAAATACAATGGTCTATCTTGCTGCTGCCCCCCCCCGCCCCCGCTTTGCTTTAGAATGGAGAATAATTTTAAGACAGCAACGTTGTTTGGCAGGCGGAATATTCGCCCCATACATAATAGATGCCCCCAACGCCCCATTAACAAATGCAAGAAGATTCCTCAAACTGGAAAAACTGGCACACATTTTGAAGTGTTAATGCTTCCCCATGGATCTGCTGTTACTGAGACAATCTTTAGTGTAATAATATTTTTTATAAACCTTGCGTTTCAATAAGATCCGGCAGCAAGGGGGCACCCATGGCTTCCCAAGGAAGCATCTAATTGGTACTTAGTAGCCAGGAAACATTGCTGTGTATATTGCAAACATATGGTGGTGGTTTTAATTTTTTTCAGGATGGAGACGCCGTCCACAACAAGCTGTGTGTCTCCCCACCCATCTCACCCTGCCTCATAGGGACTAGCTACTTTTCATGCAAAAAAATGTAACATGCACTTCCTCTTTTTGTGCGGGTGGCGCTGTGTGTTAAACCACAGAGCCTAGGACTTGCCGCTCAGAAGGTCAGCGGTTCGAATCTCCGCAACAGGGTGAGCTTCCGTTGCTCGGTCCCTGCTCCTGCCAACCTAGCAGTTTGAAAGCACGTCAAAGTGCAAGTAGATAAATAGGTACCACTCCAGCGGGAAGGTAAGCAGTGTTTCCGTGTGCTGCTCCGGTTCGCCAGAAGCGGCTTAGTCATGCTGGCCACATGACCCGGAAGCTGTACGCTGGCTCCCTTGGCCAATAAAGCAAGATGAGCACTGCTGCCCCAGAGTCTGTCACGACTGGACCTAACGGTTAGGGGTCCCTTTACCTTTTTAGTGTTCAAGCCTGTGCTAGTGGAGACTGACTGGTTTGCTTGGGCAAATGGGGCACAGCCTCTCTGATATCAGTCTGCTCTCAGTTGTCCCCTCTTGCCACCTCTCTTTCTACTTACACCCAGTCAGCTTCCCCTTCTGAAATCTTAATGTTGCCCTTGTGGATTTCTGCAGAGTGGTGGATAGGGACAAAACTAGAATGAATGGGTGTGGCCTGTCAGTGTCTCTGATTCTGTTGGGCTCCCTGCCTTCCATCCTACCAGTCCCAAGGGATACTAGCCATCACATCCTCTTAGCTGAATACTGCTCAGGCTGTTGTATTGAAAAAGGGAAAAGCTAGCAAGCCTACCAACATGCATAATTTAGTCACCTATATAATTTTATCTCTTGTGTTACTGATAATGCTTTCTAAATCTTTTGTAAAGTGTTGTGAACTTTTAGCTGTGTTTTAATTACGGTTGTATGTGTCACTTAAGAGAGCTTCTTCGATTAAGCAACTTATATGTCTTCTATATAAAGAAAGTGCTTGAACCAGTCCAAAGTCACTTTCCAATGACAATTCTAAAATAAAAATGGGTGCAGGCCCTATCCTGACTTGCTGGGAAAAGAGTGCCATGGATTTGAGGATGCTCACACATGCAGGTTTCATGCAGTGTCCTCATCAAAGTTTTATTTATTTTATTTAATAAAGTTTCTACACTGATTGTATTTTTTTTAAAAAAAAAAAACAACCCTCAGAGGTTTTGCAAAAAAAGATAAAGAAATAATATTATCAATATCTAGAATTAATAACAATAATTTGAGACTTTTTAAAAAGGGGGGGAATAAACTAAAAACAGATTAAAATTCACATCAACTTTATTAGGTCTCTGGGTAAGCTTGTCAAAACAAAAATGTTTTTAGCAGGCACTGAAATGAGAGCAGCAAAGGTGCCTGTCAGCTATCCAAAGTGTAGGTGTTGCCGCACTGTAATTCCTTTATTTTATTTATGCATTTGTTTAGTGGGGTTCATATAATCATCAAGCCCTCTAAGTCGTTTGTATAACACAATTTAAAGCGTATCATAAAATATACTGATATACACGATGGGTTTCTCCAACTAAGTTCTACTCAGAGTAGACCCACTGAAATTAACAGATCAAAGCTAGGCATGTGGAGTATTTTTTAAATAGTTTTCTTAAATATATTGTTGGCATCTGTCTCATGAGACAATGGAGTACACTTCCAGGGGTGAAGTGAAACATCTGTGTTAGCAGCACTAAAGTGACCTGCCTGGGGTGCAAGTCTGGGTAGTGTGTACAGTGGTACCTCGGGTTACAGATGCTTCAGGTTACAGACTCTGCTAACCCAGAAATAGTACCTTGGGTTAAGAACTTTGCTTCAGAATGAGAACAGATATCGCGTGGTGGTGGCGCAGCGGCAGCGGGAGGCCCCATTAGCTAAAGTGGTACCTCAGGTTAAGAACAGTTTCAGGTTAAGAACGGACCTCCAGAACAAATTAAGTTCTTAACCCGAGGTACCACTGTATGGAGGTTTTGGGCTGCCCACGCAGAACGACTCCCCTCTTGGCCTGGCCACTGTCGCATGCTGACAGCTTCTAGGAGCCACAGGTGAGATCTGAGTGCAGAGTGAAGGCCAAAGGTGGACAAACTACCCCAGAAGGAACATGACCTCCACCAGAGGTACTACCCCCCTCCCCTAACACCCCACACACCCCATAAATGGACAATGAATGTAAATAGCAACATAAACAAAAAAACCCTCCCTGGCAACTGAGTACGATAGGTACTCATGCCATTGTAATATTCCTGTATTTAATTCTTCAGCAGGACTCTCCCATCTTATTCCATCAGGGATGTGTGGAAACAGCCCTCATTAAAATCACCTTTTCCAACTAAAGTAGCAACAAGTATAACAAAGTCATGACATGCAGATCTGTAGCAATGTAGCTGAAAATGTATTTTGCAAACCCTTTTCATTAGTATGCAAAATAAACGGTATTCATTTTTCAAAGAGTTTACTCTGAGTAGGACTAACACTGAATACGCTGTTCAGGTGCTAAAGTGAACAAAAGCGGCCTAACCATTTTTTCAAAGTTTAACTAAAACCAGCCATCTCTCTCTCTCTCTCTCTCCACATGCACATACACATATTACATGTTAAAAATCCGTGGCAAAATTACATGTCTGGGTTGTATTTTACTTATTTATTTAACAGCATTGACAGACACCTTAATGGTGAAAATGTATACCTTTAAAATGCCAAATAAAACCAGGTGTTTTATCTGGTTTTATCTGGGCACCTTTGGGATGAAGGGAAGGATAGAAATTCAGTATACAGTGGTACCTCGGGTTACAGAAGCTTCAGGTTACAGACGCTTCAGGTTACAGACTCCGCTAACCCAGAAATATTACCTCGGGTTAAGAACTTTACCTCAGGATGAGAATAGAACATCGCGTGGTGGCAGCGGGAGGCCCCATTAGCTAAAGTGGTGCTTCAGGTTAAGAGCAGTTTCAGGTTAAGAACAGACCTCCAGAACGAATTAAGTTCTTAACCCAAGGTACCACTGTATAAACATGCCCATCTACTCCAGCATCCTGTTCTCACAGTGGCCAACCAGATGGACTCCCCCTTATTGTGATTCCTATTAACTGCCATTAAAAGAGGTCTTGCCTCCAACAATGTGTTCTGAGTGAACACGAATAAGACTGACTCTCAAAGCCACCTCTTCTCTTGCTCTCTGTTGTTCTGTTGCACTGACAAATATAACAGCTGAAATTTTTTTAATCTCAGCTGTTCAGAAATCTGGAAGATGGGAAGTGTGGGGAAAAATTAGTTTCATTTTGGTGGCAATTGGGGAGGGGGTGATAAATTCCGTCATTAAGGAGTTTTGTTATTTCTCTTTACTTATTTTGAAGAGCAATGGAGAAACTCTTGGACAGATTTTTCACTTCCCTTATGGGACGGCGAATGAAATTAGAGATTCCTCTCAGCCCATTAATGGTCGTGCTTTCGTGTGTGTTTTTTTCCAACAAAAGCAATGTATTCATTAACTCATCAAAGGGAAAGTTACCCTGCCTTGGCAAAACAAAGCAGACAAAAGCATTTATGAGTTAGGAAGTTGCCTTCTTGCCTGAATCCAGAAAGGCACATAAATTGGTAACGATGCCATCTGCACAGAAAACCTTTCATTAGGGGACATTTTCTGATTTGAAGGAAGCTGGGGGTGCCCATTTCACTGACTCGCAGCTGAGAGGTCTCAAAGAAAAAACTTCCAGTTAGTTTAATTGTGTGGCAGTATCATAACTAACCTGAAGAGGGAGCCGCTGTCCTGCTCTCTGCCATTGTCAGATTACCCCCTCTCTGTAGCTGGCCAGGAGTCACCGCGGCTTATTTATTGGCAGGTGTTGTCAGGTGGCATGATTTTGCTTAATTCCAGCAAAACCTCTGGTGAGTAAACTGTGTTCGGAGTTGTAATCTGGTTGAATGTGTAAATTGGCCGCATTTGGAAAATGAAAGGGGCATCAGACCCAGTAACCTGTCTCCAACAAGGCCAAGCAAATTCTGGGTTTTATTCAAGTAGGTTTTACTCAGAGTAGACCCTCTGCAATGAACAGGCCTGAGTTAGTCATGTCCATCGATTTAAATGAGTCTGCTTTGAGTAGGGCTAAGGCTGGCCACAATAAATTGGTTTTTAAATGTATGTTGCTTAGGAATTTATTTATTTTTGATTAATTGGTTTATCAGTTCTTATCTTGTGAACTGCCTTGAGATCTTTTGATGAAGGACAGTATATAAATAGAATGAATGAATGAATGAATGAATACATTTCGAAGAGGCCCATAAGCAGCCCACCCCTCTGCTTGGAGTTCATCAACACCACCATCAACATAAAATATATTTGTCCGCTGCCTTTCCATAGTTTAAAATTGTGTTCAAGGCGACTTATAAAAAATATTTACGAATATAGATACATAACAAAAGCAGTCATAACATCAGAACAATTTGCACATAAATCATAGTAAGAACTAAAAATAAAGATACGAAAAATGAATGTCAGTGACAGCACCAACCAACCCCTCCCTCTCAACAAAACCCCCTCAGTAACATCCCAGCCCAAGCAGTCTCAGCTTTTGTAGCTGGAGTCAGTCAGGGCCCCATTCTTCTAGGCCAGGTGGAAAATGCCTGAGAGGCAGGGAGCAGGTCTTCCAGGAGTCACAACCAAAATGGTCTCTGGAGGTTGCATGCCACCCATTGTTCACTTATGGAACTCATTGCCACAAGATACGTTGATGGATATTAGCATAGATGATAGTTTTGCCACAACCTGATGATTGTCAGTTGGTGCTAACACAGAGGAGGATTTTTTCACTGGCAGCACCTGGGTTCTGGAATGCTCCTTCTGCAGAAATATGAGAGGTGTCATTCATATTGGCATTCTGCCAGCTCTTGTTTTAGCAAGCTTCTCCCTGAACCTGAACTTCCAGATTCTGGTTGTGTTAATCCTTGTTATAACAGTTTTAGTTGGCATAGTTTTTAACTGGCTTGTTTTATTGTAAATTTTAATCATTGGGGTTTTTTTTTCATCCTAATGTTTTGATAGTATTGTTTTGTGTTTTAATAATGTATGGATTTCATACTTGGTTTTTTTTTACACTTCTAAATTGCTTAGAAGCTATTAATAAATAACAAGTACAGGAACACCATTTCACAGAGTAATTGCTTTAGCAAAATAGCTAAAGGGAACTTCTGTGTATAGGATTGTGGGTTCAAGCCCCACGTTGGACAAAAGATTCCTGAGCTGCATGGGTTTGGACTAGATTTTCCTCGTGGTCTCTTCCAACTTTACAATTCTGTGATTCTATAAAATGCTAACTTTTAGGATTCCAACCTCTTGATTCCATTCTTCATCCTTGTTTGCCTTCTCCCCACCCCAAGCTAGTCAGTATTCTAAAGATGCCCCCTTTTAGGCTTTCCTTTTCCCTATACAGTGGTACCTCTGGTTGCGAACGGGATCCATTCCGGAGGCCCGTTCGCAACATGAAAAGAGTGCAACCTGCAGTGGTGCATGTGCGGGTTGCGATTCGCCACTTCTGTGCATGCACATGATGTTATTTTGCACTTCTGCGCATGCGCGAGTGGCAAAACCTGGAAGTAACCCTTTCTGGTACTTCTGGGTCGCCACAGGACGTAACCTGAAAGAATGTAACATGAAGCGAACGTAACATGAGATATGACTGTAGATTTATCTTGTCCTTTTTGCAGAGGTGGGGCTAGCTGCTCCAGCACCCGGAGCGGTGCACATGCTGTGCACCCAGGGGTGGGGCTAGCATCCTGGGGGCAGTGTGGCGATGTCACCCCCTCTCGGAGGTGACACCCAGGGTGAGCTATACCCCCTGCACCCCCTTCCTCCACCAGTGCCTTTTTGAAAACTCCTCGCTCTGCTACTTCCTCTGCATGGGCTGGTGCTGTTTTGGCTACATAAGGATGCCAAATGCCTGAACATCACAAATAGTGGGCTTTATGGTGGTATTGGCCATCCCCTACTGGATGTCCCCTGCATCTGGTGAATGGAAGTATTCTGCCTTTGAAGGTAGAGTTGCTCAAAACTTTGACAGACCCTCCAAGTGTCCCTATTTTGCAGGGGTGTGATTTACAGAAGTTGTCCCAGTTTCTGATTTAATCCCGGAATGTCCCACTTTTCTTTAGGATGTCCCTATTTTCATTAGAAATGTTGGAGAGTATCTGACCCCCCGAGCCACCTGAAGGCAAACCTGTATAGGGAAGTTTTTTTAAAAAATGTTTAATGATGTTTTTTAAATACAGTATGTTGGAAGCTGCCCAGAGTGGCTGGGGCAACCCAGTCGGATGTGTGGGGTATACATAGTAAAATTATCATTATGGAATGGGAAGTCCCTATTTTCATCGGAGAAATGTTGGAGGGTATGCTCTGATAATTGCAAATTCAGGGATGGCTTACAATTGTGAATGGGATGACAGTCATCACATTTGAGGTGGTGCATATCAGCAGATTTGCTGAGCAGACACGTGGTGAGGCTCAGTGGCTCTTAGGACTACTTTGACTACTGTAATGTGCTCTACATGGGTTGCCCTTGAAGACTGTTCAGAGGCTGCAGCTGGTGCAGAATGTGGCTGCTAAGTTAAGCGGGGCAGCCCAATGAGGTCATATGACCCCAGTCCTGAAAGCACTGCATCAGCTGCCAGTGAGCTACCAGGCACGATTCAAGGTGTTAGGACTAGCATTTAGAGCCCTAAATGCAGGGCCGTATTACCCATAGGCGCTAGGGATGCGGGGCACCCAGACTCCGGGCTCTCAGGGGCGCCAGGCCAAGAGTCCGGGGCCCAAGAGTTGAGTCTGGGGAAGAGCCTGTCCGTCTGTCGGAGCGCCCTGGTGGGCTCTTCTGCTGCAGGTGGCTCTCCACCCCAACCCCCCGCCCTCCTGCCCAGCGTCTGACGGCGGAGTCATCCTCAAAGTCTTAAGGTGCCACAGCACCGTGGGGCCAAAGTGAGCAGGTGCTTCGGGCCCCTGAACGGGCTTTCACAAGCCGCCCAAGAGGCTTTCCACTTGGGTGCCCGGCAGCCGCCAGCCTTAACTTTCCACCTTCCCTTCCCCTGCCTCCCAAATTTTAGGCGCCTAACTGAAAACGGAGGGCGACATGTGAGCAGGGAGGGCAACACAGGCGACAAAGAAATCGGCTCAGCGGAGTCCCTGGCCATTTTATTTGATTTGTAACTCCCTCCCTGTCACCAACATCTGGCATCTGACCGAGCTCCGGCCGCAGCAGCTCCATGGGGGGGGGGGCACCGGGTGGATTTTTGCACCCCGGCACTGCATATGCTTAAGACAGCCCTTCCTAAATGGCTTTGGACCCAAGTAGTTTGGACCCAGTGCTAAGCACCTCAGACCCTACAATTTGCAGTTCAGACCTAGCTGGTGGTGCCACCACCGGGGGCAGACAGGTTGGCACTTACCTGTGACAGGGCCTTTTCAGTGGTGGTTTCCCAATTATGGAATGTTCCTGTCTCCATTGTTACTAACTTTCAGGAGGAATTTGAAAACATTCCTCTTTACCCAGACATTCGGTGGCTGAAGAGCACTGTCCCTAGCATCCCTGAGATTGTTTTTAGCATGTTCTGATCAGTTTTATAATGATTTTGCTTTGTTTTTTAATTGTGTGCCTGTTAGTCACCCTGGGCTCATTGGAGAGGAAAGGCAAGCTATAAAATAAAGGTATAAGGGACTGACTCAGATAGGAATGCTGGAGGCTGCCTTCTACAGAGAGAAACCATTGGTCCATCTAGCTCAGTATTGTCTGCACTGACTGGCAGCAGCTGTCCAGTAGGGTGAAATAAGAAAGGAAGGAAGGAAGGAAAAGAGGGTATGGTGGTCTAAACAAGCTGGTAGCCAGGCTCTAGAATAGTCAGAGAAAAGTATTGTGGCAAATGGACTAAGTTGGACTGGTGACCTGTTTCCAAAGAAGGCAAAACTGATTAGCACCTTTCCAGGTGGACAAATTGCTCAGGTTGAGGATTATAAACTGAGGCCCCAATTAATTCCTCCAGTCACCTGGTGCAGCTGGGCTGACGAGATGCACTAGTGCCCTTGACCATTCCAGCACAGCGGATAGGTTGGAAACTTCCTTGGACAGTCCAAGAATAGACCTGTGGGCAGAGGAAGTAAGGTGCTTGGGGCCCTGGTCCCAGAGTCCTCTGTTCAAGAGGCCTCCCCCCCCCCGGACCTTACACCATGCACCAACAGCCGATGATAGGAATGACAAGTGATGCACAACCATGCCTAAGCTAAGCTGTCATAAGTGACAGCCAAATGTGCGAAAAGTGTTGTGTTTGAGGTGATCCAGAAATTCTGTCCATGCTTTTAGATCTGTTACAGAAGTAACTCGCGTGTGCATGAAGAAACACCACTTTTATTGCCAGAGATTGCCAAATATCCATTAACACATCAGAGGCTTTGAATTATAATAAGGAGATCTATCTATCTATCTATATCTATCTATCATCTATCTATCTATCTATCATCTATCTATCTATCATCTATCATCTATCTATCTATATCTATATCTATCTATCATCTATCTATCTATCTATCTATCTATCTATCTATCTATATCTATATGATGCATTTTTATATCTATAGGATGCATTTGGGGAAAATGAATCTGTCAATTTCCTTTTTTATTTTTCCAGTCTTAAGCCCAGTTTTTTTTGCTGTTTTTTCTTAAAAGTCAATGCAAATAACCTGGCAGAATTTTAGTGCAGATGTCTTCTGATATATATACATTTTTGTATGCATTTCATCCTACTGTATAACTTTTTGTAAACATGATTTGTTTGGAGCACTGCACTGCACAATTCAGGGAAGTGTGAATTTTGAAGGCTAAGTGAATTTCAGTTTATGTCTTTCAGAAAGTAAAAATAATGGAATCCCTCCACACTGCACCCCTCCACCCATTCCATGTGTGTGTTTGTGTGAAGTACCATTTATCCATGGATGATTTTTACTCCCCCCCCCATAAGAGCAGGACAGAGAAGACTAGTTTGGCTTGCAAAATCTCTCCCTGCAGCTTGGATTCAGGAAAGAGGTCCTTCCTTAACCTCTTCGGCTATCATTTACAACTTTTCTTTCTTTCTTTCTTTCTTTCTTTCTTTCTTTCTTTTTTTGCCGTTGTGAGAAACGGCTTCCAGCCCCGCAGCGTCTGTTTCCATTCTTGCCCCACTATTCCTGGTAATTTTGAGAGCGTGCCAGCTCTTACACAACAAAGACCCCTGAATGGCCCATTTCCTCCCCACACGTGCATCTTAAAAGTTTGTGATATGACCAGAATACTTTTTTTTTTTTAAAAAAAGGCTAACATCTCAGTTTCTTTTTTAAAGGCCTGTCTGGTCGAGTTTTCTTTCCCTTCATTCTCTCCTTGCTTCCTCTTGTTCTTCCCTTTTAATGCGAGAATGGCACGATCACAAACAGGTCACAAACGCGGGAGACCGGGGGAAAGTGAAGGCACCCAGCGGCCCCGGTGGCTGGACAGCCGCGGAATGCTGCGTCGTGAGGTTACTATTTATCTAGCGCGCACGGCGTTGGCATTCGCATCTGGCGCCTGGCACTTATTGCAATTATTTATGATTTCCACCAAGATTTAAAAGCTCATCGTCGGCCTTGTAATGCAGTAACTGATTGCACAGCTAATGTAATTAAGGGAAGATTATGATGTCCACGTGGCACGGCAGATGGTGGCGCTCATTGCAATCGGCAACGCACAACTGGCAGGGAACCGCACAAGGGCAGCGAGGCGCCGGCAGCTGGAGTGCGCCTTCGCCACCATCCATTTGGAGAGGGAGGGGGAGAGGAAGGAGGGGAGAGATGTGCTTGCTGCATTCACCGCACGGGAAACTCTTGCAGGCTGCTAAGGACTCCTCGCGCAGGGAGGATGTCCCCGCATTGCATTCCTTTCTTTGTTGCTCTGCTCTGCCGGCCTCTTTGGGTCAGCCGGGGCCAATTCTTCATTATGAGGCTCCGTGCAGTTGTTGGAGGAACACACCCAGGCTAGAGAATGAATGGTCTTTGTTGGCTGGGGAAGATCTAGTTGAGCAGTGGCAGTTTAGAACCCAAGTTCCAAGTCTGCAATTCTATAATTCTGTGAAATGGTGACTAGCCACGATGGCTATGTTATACCTCCGCTGTCGGAAACAGTGTGCCTCCCAGTACCAGCTGCTAGGGATCATAAGCAGGGACATAAGAACAATGTAAGAGTAATTTTGGGTTTGTCTCCCTTCCTCCTTCCTGCTGAGTTACTAAAGGAGGGCTGGTGAGACTAAGAAGGGGGTTTACTTGCAGTGCCACCCCCTGGACTGTAGGTGCTGCTGCAGAGCCAGTTAAAGGTAAAGGGACCCCTGACCATTAGGTCCAGTCGTGACTGACTCTGGGGTTGCAGCGCCCATCTCGCTTTATTGGCCGAGGGAGCTTCCGGGTCATGTGGCCAGCATGACTAAGCCACTTCTGGCGAACCAGAGCAGCACACGGAAACACCGTTTATCTTCCCGCCGGAGCGGTACCTATTTATCTACTTGCACTTTGACGTGCTTTCGCACTGCTAGGTTGGCAGGAGCAGGGACCGAGCAACAGGAGCTCACCCCGTCACGGGGATTCGAACCGCCAACCTTCTGATCGGCAAGTCCTAGGTTCTGTGGTTTAACCCACAGCGCCACCCGCGTTCCTTGCAGAGCCAGTAGAGTTGATCTAACTGCCATGGGGGCAGTTCCTTAGGCATCTGCAGCCAAGTGCCAAGTGGCAAAAGACTTCTTTCCCCAGTCCATATATCATCACCTAACTTGCAAGTAGGAAGGAAGTCAGGCAGGTGGGGGGTGAGGTTGGTGGAGCAGTGCTCCCATTCATTCAATTGGAGCAGCCTCTACTGGTGGCATAGAACTGTGAAAGAGAGGGGAAGAAGTGGAAATGGAAGAGGGAATCACAAATTGGATAAGTTCTGTTATTCTCTGGTCCTCCTTGCTAACCTCCCCTTGGGGCGCCAGGTTGGCCACTGTGAGACCAGGACCTGGACTAGGTGGGTCTTTGGCCTGATTGAACAAGGCTCTTCTTACGAGTAGCGGCTGTCGCATTAGAGGCAATGGGGCACTGCCCCACCAACCTCAGCCAGCTCCCCAGCTGCCTGCATGCTCTCTTATTTACCAATTTGCCAGTGGTGATGGATAACGGGAACTGTAGTCCAACAGCATCCAGGAGTTGTACTTCAGCAACCTCTGGATGGCCGAATGTTTCCCACCCTGTCCTAGATGAACAAGCCTGACTTAAGAGGAACCTGTGTTAGTTCCTTCCACCTCTTTAACTGTCAGAAGCAGAATGATTTGATCCTGCGATGGAATTCATCTCCCGCTGTCACCCATGCCCTGCAAGTTTGTTTCCCTTTTTACTTTGCTGCTGCTGAGCGCTAAAGTGTCTTTTGCCGGAGGCGCTGTCATTTGGGCATCTTGGATGCATTCCTTTTCCAGAGCCTCAGGCTGGAATCAGAGTGCTAAAAGGAACACTCTCCACTGCACGTGCGCCATGGGACTTTGTCAGGGAGCAGCAGGTGCAAGGGATTGTGGGAGGGGGCTCAGGGACAGCTGAGTGTACAGATATGGAGCTTTTCAGCAGACTTCATGGAGAATTATTAAGGCTAGGATTGTGGGCAACTATGTTTTACACAGAGTAGACCTATTAGAATTAATGGACCTAATTTATGTTCAGTGCCACCCCCTGGACTGTTCATTAATTTCAGTAGGTCCGCTCTAAGTTACCCTTAGTGTGCACTCAGCTATGGGGAATATTGGGTTAGTTTTCCCAGTTATAATGCCAGTGCTTCTGTCCTGTTTTCTTATATTCCTCTTACATTGCAGTACCTGTAGTTTTATGGAACAGCAGCTTTTTCACAGTTTAAAAGCATGTCACACTGGATTTCATTCACACCAGTGTGTGTGGCATGACGCAACAGCAAATGTCATTGGACAACATTGCTACTCCCTCTTCCTTTGTGCACATGTGTGCTTCTATTCCCTGTGACCCCCCCCCCCCATGAAAACAAGCAGGAAATAACTGTGTGCTAGCATACCAGCCTCCAAATTATATCACTTTACTCCCAAGGTTTTCTGCGTTAAAATGTGCCCCCCCCCCGAATCGAATAACACAGAAATGAGCACCAGACATGCACTATATTCCACTGGTTTTCCAGAAGTGCCTTTCACATCATGTGAAATCTCAAATACAATGCAGAAATTAACATGTATTGATAAATTTCATTCACACCAGTGGGTGTGGTGTGTGACACAACAAACGTCATTGGACAACATCAGGTTTTGAAAGTGTGAATTTTGAAGGACAGATGTGTTTCCGATGTTGTTTTGGAAAAACTTGAAACATGAACCAAACCAAAATACTCCCCTACCCCTACTCATGTAGTAAATGGAGTGGCAGCACTCTGTGGTAAGATTACATGATGATCTCACTGAGGGCAAATGAGAGCAATGCAAAGTAAGAGCAAGTGACGGTAGTCCTACTGCTTTTTTTCCTGAAGACACAACAGTATGTTTCAATACTTATTGACTGTAACCAGGACACCAAGAGATCAGGCTAGGAGGAGATAGCTGCTCCTTTTCCTGCTCCTGGGGAAGCGGTGAAGCTCAGCAGTGGAGCCCCTTTCTTTGCTTGCTTGGCAGGGGGTTGGACTCGATGGCCCTTGTGGTCTCTTCCAACTCTATGATTCTATGATTCTATTCTAAGATCCCAGTTTCAATCGCTGCCTCTCCAGGGATTGAAATGGGAAAGATTCCTGCCCAGCTCCTTCATATGCACACAATAGGGTAGGGGGTCTGCTGGGTCAATGTGTAGCTGCCCCATGTGACCAGCCATTGAACTGCAAGTGGCAGCTTCTCAGTGAAGGACCTTCAGGGCCTGGACTCCACCCACTCAGAGTAGAGTATCACTGGCTTCCTGTTCAGCTTGAGCTTCACTTGAGCAGTAAGATATTCTTGAGCTCCAGTGCAATCCTGCATCCCTGGTCATGACATCTGGCTAGCTAATTGATCCCTCCTTCTAGTTTGGCCACCAGTTCTGATTCATTCTTCAGCCCTTGCTTTTGGCTTTTCTTGACTCTTGTTTCCTTCTTTGTCCTTGTTTCCTTTTTGGTCCCTGTGGTCTCTTGTTCCCACCTCTTTGCCCACCTCATACTGCTGACCATGGCAAGTGCCCAGGGAAGTACCTTAAGGTCCCAGACTGAAGCTAGGCTAGTCATTAGATCCTCCTGGACAGGACAGGAGAAAGTATACCAGAAGGCTTCAGGTTCCAGTTGAGGTTTGCTCAGCACCTGAGTTCTGGTGAATTCCTGCAGCCTTAGTTATTCATTGGTCCCGACTTCTGAGCTGTCTAACACAGGGCAAGCTCTACTCACTATCAAGTTTAGAGACTTCTCAAATTCATGAAAAGATGCCAATGTTGTTAACCAAACAGGCCTTACCTGGGAGAGCATTCCACAGGCAGGGGAGCCACCACTAAAAAGACCCTCTCTCCCTTGTTGTCAGTCTCCAGGCCTGTCTTACAGTGGGCACATAAAGAAGGGGGTAGGATGATTTATTGATCATTTAATTGACTTAGTTTATATACCGTGTGCCCAAAGTGGCTTGTAGTGAACATCCACATTATCAAAATACAAAGTACTGGTGGGGGCAGGGGAAAAGAAACCAGTTCACAAAGCCCTGTGCCATCTAATCCCTTTTCTTTGGAGATGGCAGGAATCAAACTGGGGAACTTCTGCATTCAAATCAGGCCCCCCAGAACTGCGCTGTGGTCTTCTTGCACCCATCTAGGCTGAGCTCTGAGCAGCTCGTCAGCATTGAGCTCCTTATCAGAGGTAAAAATAGGAATTGCATTCTGTGTGGTTTTATTTTTAGCCATTGTTAACCACCCCCACCCCACAAGCTTGTGGAAAAGGAAGAGAGTTGAAGCTAATTACATAATAAATTTGAGTTGCCACATCTGGAAATATATTGACTATGGACCACTAACCTTGCAAGAGGTTTGAACAGCCAGATAGATCTTTGGTGTGTGTGTGTGCTCACATGTGTCTGTACATAGGTGCATGTGCATATTTGTGTGTGTGTGTGTGTGTGTGTGTGTGTGTGTATATATATATATATATATATATATATGCTTTCGTAGATTTCGTAGATATATATATATATATATATATATATATATATATATATATATATGTATATATATTTACACATGCACACACACATATTTCCGTTGTTGCAAGCAGAGGTTAATGTTTTTATTGTTCAATGTCATGTTTATAGCGGATTGTTGGGGGAGAAGGGTGGCAGGAGGGGGAGAACCCATCCCATGATTAATTGCAGCTAAACTGGTGGATCTACAATTATTTGGTTGTTGTGAACAAATAAAGGACTCTGGTATTCATCATATTCAAATGAGGCAGTAAAATAAATGACGCTGACGCCATTGACGAACAAAACCTCGCTATGTTCCCCTTTGCAATCGGGAAATGTACTCGCACACTCACACACACAGGGAGAGAGAAAAATATTGTAAATGAGATACAGCCACTGTCAAGGGATCGGCGGCCATTTGTCTTCGCGCAACATGGCGCAATGCTGACCCATCACTTGCCGGTTTTAATTTATGTCACGAGATGCTCCTTCATTATGCGCTTTTGATGAAAACGAAGCACCAATTTATAATACAGACTTGTGTGTATGTGTGTGTGTGTTGCAAGTAGATCTCCCCCCGCAACACCGGCAGAAGTTCTGTCTTTCATTAGCACCCATTCCGCCAGGTTAAAGCGCCCAGGTACCGACGGAAATATGTCCCATCATTCATCATAATTTTGCTTTCCACTTTGTCACAGCTTGGGTGTTTAAGGAAGATAGATGGCACAAGATGTCTCCTTTTCAGAGGCTCTTTATGCTCTGGTAAGTGTGTCCGATGCAAAATTAGTTTGCCACTTTATTATTTCCCTGTGAGTGTTTGTCAAAAGCCGCGCTCTGCCTCCTGCCGTGCAGAGACGCCGGTTGTTGGCTGTCATTCAGAGGTGTCGCCGGGGACACGGCAGATCCTGGGAGCGCCGTTCCATGTTAGCCCCATCAAGCCTTCGTAGCAGGGGAGGGGTACTCAGAAGGTCGCACTCATTTGCCGTGGGGCCTCCGACACATCTCCCTGGACCAGAATTTTCATCAGGTAATTTCTGCAATGGCATGGCGATGATCCTCATCTGCCTTTGGGAACGTATATTTCTTGGTGAAGAAATGTCAGGACCTGGCAGCTCCCAGAGATCCTGAATCAGATGGGACGGGACCTTCTCTGAAGAGGGGGCAGAGGCCATCTGTAGACCTTGGGAGCAAGAGGAGGTCCCCGCCCCTTCCTGGGGAGTTCAAGACAGCTGCTGTAAAGGACACACCACTGTTAGATCCTCAAACATAATATATCTTGCCACGTGCCTATACGGCACAGAAGAGGTGGGGAAACTAAACCCAGCCAGCAGGTCAGATCCTTAGCTCCCCCACACCACACAGGCCAAGTTTGACAGGTGGATGAGTCCATTTACCTGTCTATCACAATGACAACAGATGACCTGCTTTTGCACGTGCAGGTCATTGGAGATTACAAAGCAGCATGCACAAGAATTTGCAAGTGCAAAGTGACTTTGGCCCAGCTCCATCTTTAGCTGCCTCACCCCTGATGTCATATATGATGGCAGGTATAGGGCAGGTGAGGGTGGCTGGGTCAAAAGGTCTTGTGAGCCAAACAGGGAAGGCTGGTAGGCCTAATTAGGCCCATGGGCCAGAGGCTTCCTACCCCTGTTTACATCCTGATTCACAAGCAAAAATATTAATTCATTTTTATGTGTTGCATTTATATTCTACCTTTCTTCCAAGGAGTTCAAAGTGGTATACATAGTTCTCTATCTCTGTCCATATTATCCTCACAACAACTCTGTGAGGTAGGTTAGGCTAAGGGTGAGTGATTGGCCCAAGGTCAACCAGTGAGTATACCCAGGCAGAAGACTCCGTCAAGAGGCTGAGCACATGAGGCCTCCCTTCTCCAAGTTCTTTGGCTGAATCAGATCCTCCACTGACCCACCAGGAAGGGTTAGGATGCAAGAAGAGTCACAGTGGCAGAGTGCAAGAGCTATGAGGAAGGGTCATCCATAGCTCAATAGTAGAGCATGTGCCTTGTAAGCAAAAGGTCCCAGGTTCGGTCCCAATGACATCTCCAGGCAGGGCTGGGAAACCCCAGAGAGCCACTGCCAATCAGAGTAGACAAAACTGAGCTATGGACCAGTACAAAATAGCTTCCTACATTCCAAGCCCTGACTATATGAACACTCAGTTGACACCTGTCTGGTGCCAGTGAAACTTTGATTTCCCCAGCTTGTTGCGGTGTGCACACAGCATTTAGTTTTGTTGTGTGGGAACTTCTCTCTATCAGAAGATGTGAATCAGGCAGTTGTTGTTGTTGTTGCTGCTGCTGCTGCTGTATGATTGGGAATGCTGCAAAACATGAGAACATAAGAAGAGCCCTGCTAGATCAGGCCAAAGGCCCGGATAGTCAAACATCCTAGATTCACAGAGGCCAACCAGGGCCTGAGCAGCACAGTGCTCTCCTCTCCTGTGGTTTCCAGCAGCTGGTACCCAGGGGCATTCCTGCCTTCCATAACGGAGGGACCATAAGCAATCAGAGTTGGTAGCTTTCAATGCAGGATGGGGGAGGGCATCCAATGCGCACCCGGCAGGACTTCATATCAGCCTCCCATGACTGCCGTCTGAAAAGGTCTCTGGCATTGCAGTCTTGAAGTGAGGAATGTGCATGCATGAGCTGGTCTATCAGTAAGAAGCGACCCTTCACTGTGCTTTTATTAAAAGCAAGAATTTTCAACAAAGACACACACACACACTTTTCTCAGTATCAATGCCTCTGAGATTAATACATTTTTTTCAGGTGCCGTCATACCTGACAATATGCAATTATCTTTGCCGAGAAAGTGGGGTGGGGTGGGGGTAGGAATAAAGATTGGGTGATCGTGTGTGCTTCTCTTTGGTGTTCTTTGAATAGAAAGTGGGCTGTTCTCCAGAGGTGTTCATCAGATGTATTCTGCAGAGGGAATGTAGCATCCCGATTAATTTGGGGTAGAATCTTCATGTTGACGCTGGCAGATTGAGGAAAACGTTCTGGAAACACAGGGAGGATATGGGGTGGCGGGGGGGGATCACACCAGTTTTTCAAACATGCATTATTTGAGGAGGGGAGGGGCATTTCAAATAATGTTAAATAGATCTTGAGAAAACAGAGCTGGTGCAATGAAGCCTTCTAGGGATCAGCTGATGGCTTTAAAAGAAAAGAATGCATGCGAGCTTTGATGTCGTGCTTCCTTTATCAGCCTGCCGCACCACAGCCTTCCAAGAAATCTGTAAATTAATGCTATAGATGCTGAACATAAACTACTGCTGTTTACTTCATTTCTGGTTCTCTGTGTGTATCTGTGTTTCATAAGTGCCTTCAAAATCTCTCACAGTGACTTAATTCTTTTCAGTTCTGGGGGGAGGGAATTTTCTCCATTTTCAGGTAGTCTTTGTCCATCCCTGCATCCTCAACACGCAAATATTTTAACTTGTTTTTAACGTGTTTTTTAATTTGGAGTTTTGTTTGTTTAAATTAAGGGGTGGAATATGTGCCTGTGAAGAGAAGAACCGCAGAGAGCAGTGGGATGGTCTAATTGCAGGGGCTCAGTGCAAGGGGAGGTATGGTGTGGGAGGTGGGGCAGGCCAGGTAGGGGGCACACAGCACAGGCAACTGGAGACTGTGCTGTGCGGCGGCCCCTCTTCTGACCTGGGCAATTGAGGCTGTCCTATCAGCCAGCCCTTGGGTCTGCGGATGCTATTGATGAGTGTCAGGTGGGCCCAGAGTAAGACTCCCCCATCCATGATGTGATTGTAGTTGAGGAAGCCAATTCAGCCTGTATCACTGAGACCTGGGTGGGTGAGCAGGGTGGAGTTGGTCCCACCTGGGTACTCGGTGCAGCATCAGGGCAGATTTGAGGGTTGGGGAGAGGCAGTTGCTGTGGTCTATAGATTCCATCTATAGAGCATGTGTTCCTGACATTGGACAGTTGGGACAGATCAGGGATTCTGCTGGTTTACCACCTGCCTCGCTGCCCAGCACTCTCCTAGCCTGAGGTGGCAGCTGGTTTCGGAGGCAGTGCTGAAGACTTCCAGGCTGCTGATTTTGTGGGACTTAAACATCCATGCTGAGGCAATTGGCTCTAGGGTGGCTCAGGATTTCATGGCTGCCATTACGACCATAGGACTGTCAGAATATGTTACCGACCCAACACATATGGCAGGCCACATTCTGGACCTTGTTTTCTCAACTAGGCAGGAAGAGGGTGATCTGAAAATGTGTGTGGGGGGGGTGTTGACACCAGCTCCTTGTCAGGGTCAGACCACTACCGGTTGAGATTTAGGCTTTCAGCACCTTTCCAGTCCTACTTGGATGGTTATTTCCAGAGGGTTATGCTAGGGGAGTGTTCTTCGGCCTTGTGGAGCCAAAGTGTGGGGTTCCTCAAGGTTCAGTTTTAGTCTAGGCTGTTTAACATCTAAATGAAATCACTGAGTGGGGTTATTCCTAGTGCTAGAGTATGTTGTGAGCAATCTACTGATGACACATAGCTCTACATAACAACTTCTATCTGCAAGTATTCACTGATTGTGCTAGACCATTGTCTTGCCTTGGTAATGGACTGGATGAAAGCCAAGAAACTGAAGCTTAATCCAAATAAGACTGAGGCACTGTTAGTGAGTGGCTCCCTAGACCAGATGGGTGGGAGGTTGCCTGCTCTTGATGGGGTTACACTCCCTGTGAAGGAGCAGGTAAATAATTTAGGGGTACTCCTGGATCCTTTGCTGCCACTTGAGGCTCAGGTGGCTTCAGTGGTGCAGAGCACTTTCCATCAGCTTCGGCTGGTGACCCAGCTGCGTCCCTATCTGGACTGGGATAGCCTAACTACTGTTGTCTATGCTCTGGTAACCCTTAGGTTAGATTACTGCAACATGTTGTTTACATGTTTGAAGATGGCATGGAAACTTCAGCTAGTGCAGAATTCAATGGCCAGGTTGTTCACTGGGGGTAAAATAGTTTGAGCATATTACCCCAGTCCTGACCCAATTGCACTGGCTACCAATTAGTTTCTGGTCCCAATTCAAAGCGCTGGTTTTGACCTATAAAGCCTGAAATGGCTCAGGATCACAATACCTCAAGGACCGCCTCTCTGTGATCATAATCTGAGGCCCTTTTTTGCATGCCTCCTCTGCAAAAGTCTGGAGGGCAGCAACATAAGAGCTGGCCTTTTCTGCTGTGGCTCCATTTCTGCTTTAGGCACCAGGCAGAAAGGGTTTCCTGTAACGAGGCCTTTGTCTGATTCTGTGGCCTTTTAAATGTGTTTGTGGGTGTGGGGGCTATTGGTTTGTTTGGTTTTTGTTTTATTATGCATCTTGTGTTCTCATTTTGTATTTTTACATTGTGAACAGCCCTGTGATCTTTGCATGAAGGGTGGTATACAAAACAAGCAAGAAGCAAGCAAGCAAATATTAAAGGGGACAGGTCCACTGCTGGTTCCCCCCAACATGCCTCTGAGTAACTTGAGACCTTAGCTGTAGCACATGACAAAGCCCCAGGCTAGGGATAAGTAACCGTTTTCAGCCCGAGGGCCTCATTCCTTTGCAGGCAACTATTCAGGGGCCACATGCCAACAATGGGTGGGGCCAGAGGCAAAAGAGATTTGAGGGGTGAATGTAAATTTTACCTTTGGATAGCAGGCTAGATTGCAGCCACACAGAAGTCAGAGGTTTGGATACAGAAATGTGCCTCTTTCCAGCATCCATCCATCCATCCATCCATCCATCCATCCATCTGCCAAGCTGTTTCTTTCAAAAGGTTGTGTGTGTGTGTGTGTGTGTGTGTGTGTGTGGTGGGGGAGCCCTTTTTAGCCTGAGGGCTGCATTACCTTCTGAACATCCTTATGGGGGGGCATCCTCCTGGGTGGGGCCAGAGGCAAAAGTGGGTGGAGCAAATAGCTCTTTACAGTAGGCTAGTTTCTACCCATGCTCACACACTTTCCTCTATTCTCCATCCAGACAAGGAAGAGGCATTATCAGGGTTCAATGACACATTCCAGCAAGGCAAAAGCACTCAAAGAGGATGCAGTGCAGGGCTGGTGAGGGGGTGTGGCTGACCAAGGAGCTGGGGGCTCTTCTCAGCCTGGGGTCTGGCCTTCCCCACCCTTCCCCCAGCCTAATGCCATCTGCAGGAAATCTGTAGTTGCAAGACTGGGACAATTCATAGCCAAGGACTTAAAGCTGTTTCTTTGCCCAGACATATCAATCGTTCCCCCTTTAATTTGAACATCTATTGTTAGCAAAATCACTGAAGGCAGAGCACTTAGCATCTGTGGGACTATGGAGGGGGAACAATGAGAAATATCATGTTAATGAACAAGATAACTATTTGTAAGCACTGCTGGGAAGAACTACCTCATTAGAGACTTTTCGGGGAAATTGGACTTTATTTGTACCATTTTGGAATCGATTGAGACCCCCGGGAATGAGCACCGATGGACGTCCTGACAATGTGATGGACTTACTTAATACAGGAACCACAGGATTTAATTTGATTTAATCTTTGGCATTCATCTTTTATAATAGGTCTATCATCATTATTATTATGAACTTTTAATTTTTATTATTTGAAAACAATTAAAACAAATTTTAAAGGACATAAAGCCATGCTTTCGCACAGATGTATCGAATGTTCCTTTTTAATTTTGAGCATTTACTCTGAGGAGGAGGTCTGTTTAACCCCAAAGCTCTAAGGAGCATAGGAATCTGCCTTATATTAAGTCCATCTAGCTCAGTGTTGTCTACACTGTCTGGCAGCATCCCTCCAGAATTTCAGACAGGCAGCCTTTCCCAGCCGCATCTGGAGATGCTGGGGACTGAACCTGGGACCTTCTGCTTACAAGGCAGATGTTCTTTCACTGAACTATGGGATGGTCCTTCCGCATAGCTCTTATACTTTTTTACAAACACTGATTGGTTTCAGCACACACAAAATTTCACAGAGGATTCTGGGAGTGTACTTAGGAGAATATTTTGTTCAATAGTGTACAGGTGCTTCCAAAAATTCATATAAAAATCATCTAAGACTCCTTGGCAAGAGAGGAGAGTAGAGGAAGTAGGCAGACTCCTTCCTTCCTTCCTTCCTTCCTTCCTTCCTTCCTTTCTTTCTTCTATCACATATCTATCCCACTTTCCTCCAAATAGCTCAGGGTGACATACGTAGTCCTATTCCCCATTTTACCCTCACAGCAACCCTGTAGGCAGGTTAAGCTGAGAGTAACTGGCCAGCCAGAGATCACTAGAGAGCTTCACAGCTGAAAAGGGATTTGAACTTTTGTCTTGCAAGTCTTAATCTCACCTCACCAGCTCTCAAAATGGCACACATGGTTCTCCTCTTCTCATTTTATCCTTACAACAACCTGTGAAATAAGTCAGACTGAGAGGCAGTGATTGGCCCAAGGTCACCCAGCTTCATGGCTAAGTGGGAATTTGAACCCTGGTCCCCCAAGTGCTAGCCTGACACTCTAATCACTATATCACACTGGCAGGCCTTGGGGAAATGACTCCACCATTTCTGATTTTCTCATTGAGGATCTACCAATAAGCTCCTGAGGACCACCAAAGTTCTCCAAAGCATGTTTTGAATGCCCTGGTAAGTGACCAGACGTTTCCCATCTGGAACCCTCCATGTGATTTGCATTATGACTGCTCTGGCTGGGGGCTGATGGAAGTTGTGGTCCAAAACACCTAGACAGTAAAAGGCTTAGGAAGGCTGTAACAGACCAAGAAGATGCCTGTTTTGGAAATGCATATTGTCCTTTCACCACACAGTGGAGCTGTTGACACCTTACAAAAGCAATCGAGGTGCCTGCAAACTTTCTAGCACTGGTTGAACGGTGAGCCGCACAAAATGGTATGGAAATGGGAAGAGTGTAAAGTCGAGGCAGAATTTGAAAGCTATATTCCAGTGAACAAAGACAGTCACAGACAATATTAGATAGATACTCAAGTTGTGACAATAGAGTGGTGGAGACAGGTTAACCATCTCCCTACTTTCTTTGTGTGTGCTATTCAACGAATCTTCACAGCTGCTTCCCTTACCCTGATTTGTATCTCCATTGCCATGTAAAACAAAAACAAGGATACTTTGAAAGGTTCTTGAAGCAATCCTAGCCATAAAGGGACCACAAAGGCATCACAAAGCCAAAACAGAGGAAGGGTGCACAGCACTGCCACTCTGAATAGGCTGCACCCCTCACTGGCCCTCCTTAAGTGTTTTTGCCCGGCTAGAATATGTCCTTGGACCCTGATAATGTCTTTTGCTTTCCTAGATGGAGGATAGAGAGCGGTGTGCAAGTGTGCGACCAAAACTAGCCTACTGTATAAACGTAATCCTTACATTTGTTGTTCCACCCACTTTTGCCTCTAGCCCCAGCCATGGCAGGCATTTGTCGCTCTGAAAGGAATGTGGCCCCCAGGCTTGAAACTTCTCCCCACTCCTCTCCTCTCCTAAAGTATCCATTATATTCATACCCTGTTCTCACACTGGCCACCAAGTGATCTTCTGCCCAAGGGACCTTGGATATACCTGCGCCTGCTTCATTTTGGCAAGCTAGCAGATTCTGGTCCTGAAAAATTATTCACTTTGCCACATGACTCTTGCAGGGTCATTGCACCCTGCCAACAATATCCCCAAAAGCCTCTACAGAAAATACTGGGAGAGTATAGATGGACCTGCTCAGGTGTTGTTCTGTTGGCTAGCTGGCCATATGCCAAAGCGACAGGACTCCTTCTTGACATTTTGCTTCTTGTTGCTCATCTGCATTATTGATTACAGAAACTTTGCATTCAGGGCTATCTGCATAATGAGCTAGAGGGACGAACAGCCTGAGTGGCTGGATGGGAGTTTTCCTAATGGAGGAGAGGAGAGGAAACATTTTGGGGAGTAGCAATAGAGGATCAAAAAGCAAGAGCTGATGAGAGGTATTGTAGGAGCCAATGTAGTGTAGTGGTTAGAGTGTCAAACTAGGATGCAGGAGACCAGGGTTCAAATCCAGACTTGGCAAGCTCTCTGGTTGACCATGGGCTAGTCACAGCCTCTCCTGACCAACCTCACAAGGTTGTTGCGGGGATCAAATGTGGAGTAGGAGGAGAACTATGTACACCACCTTGAGCACCTCTGAGGAAATGTGGGATAGAAATATAATAAAGTAAATAAATAAACAAGAAGATTAGGATCCTTTACACGTTGCAAACGTTCTGTGCCAGACTTGCACAAAGGATGGGCTATGCATGGTTGTGTGTGGAAGAATAAAATGGAGTGTCCCCAATGGTAGTTATACTTGGAGCAGACCCATTGAAATTAATGGACATTAATAAACTAACTTGGGTCCATGGATTCCAATAGGTCTACTCTGAACATAATTTAGTTGGTTATAACTCAGTGTTTCAGATTTCTTTCTCCAAGTCAGGAAGACAGAAGGCCAGGTGTCATCCAGACAAGTGCTGAACCTAAACCAGTCCAGGCAATTCAAACCTTTGTAAGGCTTTTGTTGTTGTTTAGTCGTTTACTCTTCGTGACCCCATGGACCAGAGCACGCCAGGCACTTCTGTCTTCCACTGCCTCCCACAGTTTGGTAAGGCTTAGTAAAAGACTATTGGTCACACAGGTCACCTGACAACTGCAGTTGACCAGTTGAGGGACAAGCATAGAGGAAAAGCAGGTGGTCTTCTGCCACAATGGCATAGGGAGTAAGGCACTTAGGGCCAGCTGAACACACACACAACCACCACAGCTCTAATCTGGTTCTTAGGGTCCTGATACTTCTTGCTAGTTAGCAGGAAGCTTCTTGTCACATCCAGAAGGCCACTTTCTCCCTGCTGACTCAGCCAGAAAAGTTATTTTGTTCCACTGGACTTGGCTGCAGCCCAGTAGATAGGTCAGACCTGGAGGAGTTATATCAATAGGGTCTCTCATATGGCCATTGTCCTCCAGAACAGTAGTCTTCAACTTTTCTCAGACCTGGGACCCATCTCTAACCAAAGCATGAATAGTGATGCTTGGGAAACAGGGGTAGCAGACTGGTGGCCTTCCAGATGTTGCTGGACTACAGCTCCCATTATCCCTGACCATGGGCTGGGCCTGATTGGAATTAGAGTCCATAACTGCTCAAGAAGATCAAGTAATGGAGGCCTTCTCTGAGAGTGTGTGGGTCCTTCCTTGGTTTTGGTGAAATGGCTAGTGAAATGGTGGTGGAGTCACGTCCTGGTCCAATGCCAGAACTCATGGGGAAAGAAGACCACAGATTGATCAATTTGCTCTAACAAAGGTTTGCAGTAGACTGTGGCCTTCTGTGTCTCTGCTTCCAGGCTACCTCCAGACCACTCATTTGAGGGCCAACCTTCTGGCGCTCCTCTTTCATTCCAATCCCACCTATCGACTCTGCCCAGCGTGCCAGAATTTCGGAAGGGAGAGGGCTGAATTTATAGCAACCCTGGAGGTCAAAGATGATAAATAATGAGTTCTATTGCACATTCAACGGCGGGGAAAATGGGGAAGAGGGTCAAAAGCCAGCGTTCTCATGATCCAGCTGGCTGAATGTGTCCCACTAATAAATTGGTTAATTAAAAAAAAGGGTGGGGGACTCAGAAGATAATGTCCAGATTTCTAGGTTTGTAAAAATAAATAGGCTTTAAAAATGTTATGTGAACAGGAGAGGGAGAGGAGGAGCATGGGGAATCGGACGGCGGTTTGCGAGCTGAATTCCTTAATGACATCCTCATTAAAAAGGCTTCACTGCCAAACGCTGTTTGCCTCTGCCTTCGGAAACTGTCTGCATTAATAATGAGGAGCTACACTTGGAAGGTATTTACATAAAGTATTGTAGTCCTGTCATGGTTGGAGACAGCAAACACCGTGCTGGTACAGATAGCGTGTGGGGGTGGGGGTGGGGGTGAGAGAACAAGAGATTTGGTAGTCCAAGCATTCATAGGAACCAGTGATGTTTGAGATTGTAAGAGCATAAGGAGAGCCTCCTGGGTGAGGCCAATGGCCCATCAAGTCCAGCGTCCTGTTCTCACAGCGGCCAGCCAGATACTTGTTAGGGGAAATCTACAAGCAGGACCTGAGCACAAGAGCAGTCTACTCTCCTGCAGTCTCCAGCAGCTGGCATTCAGAAGTGTTACTGCTTCTGACCACAGATTCCATTTTGATTCAACAGGAAGGGCTTTCTTGTTGCATGAGCTTTTAATGAGAGCATTAGGAAGCAGAGAAGGACAGAACAAATGGTGGCTCTTGCCCATTGGGACTGGTGGGGCAGAAGACACAGAGACCAATAGCAAGGAGAGCCAGAGCCAATGACTGGTAAGGCCAGAGTCAATAAAAAGGGGAGCCAACTTATTCTAGTTTGTCCCCCATCCTTCTCCCTGCTGAGTTCTTCAAGGGTATCACTGTGACTAAGTAGGAGGAAGGTTATAGCCAGGGCTGAACTGATCATAAGCAAGCAGGAAGACAGGTGTGAGGGTTGGCTGTGGGCAGAATGAGGTGAGTGGGGCAGTGCCCCATTCATTCTAAAGGACCAGGCTCCTGAAGCCAGGCGACAAACAACTATATTCATTTTGTAGGCATCAGAAGAGCCCTGCTGTATCATTTTTTTTTATAATAGTTTTTTTATTGCTTTTTTTCCAGGTTAAAAATACATCATCAATGACACAACAAAAGCGATTTTACAGAAAAAAGAAGAGATTATAGAAAGAAAGAAAAAACATTCACTTTTTCAAATCAATTTTCATGATCAACCGGACTTCCCCACGTCCTCCGTCCCCTGCTTTCTTTGCAATATAAATAAACAGCAAATTAATACCTTATTTTAAATGTTTTTGTGTTTTCATTTAGTTATATAATCTACAATTTATACTTTTCTAAATCATAACTTAATTTAGTTTCATTTACCAATCTCAATACTGAAGCATGTTTTTCCCGAAAGCTTAGCAAATTCTCAACATTCATATAACTTATAATGTTTTTGTAAATAGTCCTTAAATTTTTTCCAGTCCTCTTCCACTGCCTCTTCTCCCAGATCTCGGATTCTGCCTGTCATTTCGGCTAATTCCATGTAGTCGATCAGCTGCGAATGCCATTCTTCCAGCGTGGGTAGCTCCTGTGCCTTCCAATATTTGGCTATAAGGATTCTTGCTGCTGTAGTTGCATATAAAAAGAAGGTTCTATCTTTTTTTAACACTCTCTGGCCCACAATGCCCAGGAGGAAGGCCTCTGGTTTCTTATGAAAGGTGTATTTAAACACCTTTTTCAACTCATTGTAAATCATTTCCCAAAAAGCCTTCACCCTCGGGCATGTCCACCAGAGGTGAAAAAATGTTCCTTCAGCCTCCTTGCATTTCCAACATTTATTATCAGACAAATGATATATCTTTGCCAGTTTGACTGGGGTCATGTACCACCTGTATACCATTTTCATAATGTTTTCTTTTAAGGCACTACATGCCGTGAATTTCATACCGGTGGTCCACAACCTTTCCCAGTCTTCAGACATAATGTTGTACCCAATGTCTTGTGCCCATTTTATCATAGCTGATTTAACTGTCTCATCTTGAGTATTCCATTTAAGCAACAAGTTATACATTCTTGAAAGCACTTTCGTCTTAGGTTCAAGTAGTTCTGTCTCTAGTTTTGATTTTTCCACCTGGAAACCAATTTTTTTGTCCTTTTTGAAAATCTCTAAAATTTGGGCATAATGAAACCAGTCTCGCACCTTTCCTTTCAATTTTTCGAAACTCTGCAACCTCCAAGTATCACCATCTCTTTCTATTATCTCACAATATTTTGCCCAGCCACTCTCCATATTACGTAGTTTTATGGCCTTAGCCTCCGTCGGTGATAACCACCTCGGGGTCTTACTTTCAAGTAAGTCCTTGTATTTAGTCCAGACAATGAATAGAGCTTTCCTAACAATATGGTTTTTAAACAATTTATGAGACTTTGCCTTGTCGTACCACAAATATGCATGCCACCCAAAAGCATTACTATGCCCTTCCAGATCTAGGACATCAGTGTTTTCTAACAGAAACCAATCTTTCATCCAGCAGAAGGATGCAGCTTCATAATACAGTCTTAAGTCCGGCAGGGCAAACCCCCCTCTTTCCTTTGCATCTGTTAATATCTTAAATTTTATTCGGGGCTTTTTGCCCTGCCAGACAAACTTCGTGATATCCCTCTGCCACTTTCCAAAACATTCCACTCTGTCCACGATCTGAAGGGTTTGAAACAAAAACAACATTCTTGGCAATACATTCATCTTTACTGCTGCAATTCTTCCCGACAAGGAAAGTTTCAATCTTGACCAAATTTCTAAGTCCTTTTTAATTTCCGACCAGCATTTTTCATAATTATCCTTAAATAAATTCAAATTTCTCCCAGTCAAGTTAACCCCCAGGTATTTCACTTTTGTAACCACATTTAATTCTGTTTCCTTCTGAAACCCATCTATTTCTAAAGATGTCAAGTTTTTTGCCAAAACCTTAGTTTTTTGTTTGTTCAACTTGAATCCCGCCACCCGACCAAACTCAGAAATTAGTTCTAAAGCTCTTTTTGTACTGGTTTCTGGCTCCTGTAATGTCAAAACCAAATCATCTGCAAAGGCCTTAAGTTTGTATTGTTTTTCTCCGACCTGTATTCCTTCCACCAGCCGATCCCTCCTGATCAAGTTCAGCAACACCTCCAGGACAGAAATAAATAGCAAGGGTGATAGGGGGCACCCCTGTCGTGTCCCTTTTTCAATTTTAAACTCCTCTGTCACCACACCATTTACTATCAATTTAGCCTTTTGTTCTGAATAGATTGCTTCGATACCATTTTGAAACGCCCCTCCCACTCCCATCCCTTCCAAATTTTTCTTCATAAATTTCCAAGATATATTGTCAAAGGCCTTCTCTGCGTCTATAAAAATCAAGACTGCTCTCGTGTTCATATTTGTCTGTAGTAACTCCAAAACGTCAATAATGTTCCTAGTGTTGTCAGACAAATGTCTACCAGGGAGAAAGCCGGCTTGGTCCTTATGAATTACTTCATTCAAAACTTTTTTCAGTCTGTTTGCTAAGATGTCAGCAAAAATTTTGTAATCCACATTTAGGAGTGAGATAGGACGATAATTCTTAAGTTGAGTCTTTTCAGATTCCAATTTTGGTATCAGAGTAATAAATGCTTCTTTCCACGATTCTGGTGCCCCCTTCCCTTCCATAATCTGATTACATACCTCCATTAGTGGCTGTGTCAAATATTCCGTCAGTGTCTTATAATATTTGGAGGTAAGTCCGTCTGGGCCTGGGGATTTGCCTGTTTGCATGTTCTGAATGGCTCTTTCAATTTCCTGTTGTGTTATTTTATAGTTCAGGGCTGTTTGTTTATCTTGTGTTAACTTTTGCAGGCCATAGCGTTTTAAGAAGTTATTTATTTCAGTCTCTGCTTGTGGTCCTTGGGTATACAGTTTTTTAAAATATCTCTGGAAACACTTTCTAATTTCTTCTGGTTTCTGAATACATTCTCCTTCGACCTCCAGATTGGTAACAAAGTTCAATTTTTGTCTCTTTTTCAGCTGCCATGCCAGCAGCTTCCCACATTTATTTGCCGATTCAAATGATCTTTGTTTCATCTGTTTAATTTTCCATTCAACTTCTTGATTTATCAATTTCGTATATTGTGCTTGGTAGAATTTTATTTCTCTTAAAACCTCTTTTGATTTTGGATTTAATCTCAGCTTTTTTTCTCCATCTCTTATTTTGTCCAAAATCTTGTCCTTTTTACCATTCCAGAGTTTCTTCTTAATAGTGTTCTGTTGTATCAGGAACCCTCTCATAACAGCTTTGCTCGCGTCCCAGATTGTTTTCTTTTCCACCGAAGTTTTCAAATTTATTTCGAAATAGTCTTTCAACGTCTTTTGGGCCTTCTTCACAATCTCCTGATCTCTAAACAAATAGTCATTCATTCTCCATCTGAAGGATCCAGCTGGTGTAAGTCTCAAGTCCATTTTCAAAGCATTATGGTCGGAGCAAGTTTTAGGGCAGATCTCTATTTTTTTTGTCTTAGGTGCCAGTCCTCTAGATGTCCAGATTTGGTCGATTCTTGTCCATGACAGATGGGCCTCAGAAAAGAATGTTCCCTCCATACCTAGAGGGTTCTTTGTCCTCCAAACATCAATCAAATCCATATTGTCTGTGAGTTCAAAAAAGGTCTTTGGAAGTCTGCCGTCCTTGTTCAAATTTTGGTTTTGTGACTTATCCATGTAGGTAGAGACTACCCCATTCATATCTCCCATCAAAATGATGTTGGTATAGTCAATATGGTCCAGCATTGTCTCATGCAGCCTCTTATAAAATTCCGATTTCCCATCGTTTGGTGCATATATTCCAACTATCAAAAATTTTTCTCCTTGTGATTGTATTTCAATCGCCAAAATTCTTCCTTGTTCATCTTTAAACACCAATTTTGGTGCTAGGCTCTCCTTTGCATAGATCACTACTCCTCTTTTTTTTAACCTTGTCTGATGAAATAAATTCTTGGCCTAGTCTCTTGTTAATTAACACTCTCCTGTGGAGCCTAGTCACGTGTGTTTCTTGAAGGCAAATGACGTCCAATTGTTCTTTTCTTAGTATATGAAAAATCTTTTTCCTTTTTTCGGGAGAGTTTGCGCCATTAATGTTCCAACTAAGAAGCTGTAGAGACATCCTGGATCAATTTATTTGTCGGTGGGAATGTCTCCTTTATCTTCTTTACCTGGAGGTGGAACCAAGTTGAGGCCAAACGAAGGAGGTGGCCAGGCTCCTGCTACTCCTTTCCGAAGGTCCTCCCCGTGATCGTTCAGAAACTTTTCTTGCTCCTCTGCTGTTCTGATTCTTACCTTCCTCCCTTTCAAGGTAAAAGATAGTCCTTGAGGGAATTCCCACCTATAAGGGATTTTATTGTTTCTCAATAAGCTTGCTAGGTCTTTGTATGTAGTTCTTAAATCCAAAAGCTGTTTTGGTATGTCTCTGAAGATTTCTGCCATCTTTCCCTGGATCACCAATGAATTTTTAAAGTGCAGGCCGAGTATGTTATCTTTTTCTTGCTTGGATCTCAAGATGATCAAGCAATCTCTTGGTTTATCCTTCTTGACCACTCTTCCTAATCTAAAGGCGGTGACGATTTTAAAGTCCTTCTCTTCTGCCAATCCCCAGAATTTAGATATTTCTGTTGTCAAGAAGCCAATCAAGTCCTCTTTTTCTGATTCTGGGATATTTCTCAGCCTGAGATTGCTTTCCCTGTTTTTCAATTCTGCCAGGGACAGGTACGCTTGCTGTTCAGTAACCTGTCTACTCAGTGGTCTCACCTCCCCTCTTAATTCCTCTATCCTCTTTTTATTTTCGTCTGCTTTTGTGTTTACTTCTTCAACTAATTTTCGGTTTTCTGTTGTAGTCTTTTCAATATTACCTATTGCCTGTGTATTCTTAGTGACCTGGTCTGTCAATTTATTAATAGAAGCTGTCACCTGGTCAAATTTAGCAGATTGTTCATCAAATCTAGCTGCTTGTTCATCAGCTTTCTTATTCAATGCTGCCAGTTGGTCCAATATTTCTTTAGAGACAGGGTCTAACCCTCCAGCAGCCATCTCCCCAAGAGGTGGCTGTATAGGTTGTCCTACTTGCAGACCTGTCACAATTGGAACAGACGATCTACGTGGCTGTACAGGCAAAGTTGTTTGCAAGAGTTCAGTTTGTTTTGCTTTCTTTCCAGCCCTTGTTTTTGGTGCTCCACTCATTCCACAGCTGTCCCTGGATCAAGGTCAAATTGTAAATCCCGTGGGAAACAATAAAAAAAAAGTAAACATCCAGATATAAAAAACCAGCAGTTCTCAGAGACAAATAATTCTACAATCCAGTAGGGGGAGCTCCCCAAAAAAAATTAGGAAAGAAGGATAAAGAGTTTCCACCATTAAGTTCCCACAAAAAAAAGAATTAGATAACGTCCAGAACAGGGGGGGAACCCTCCGTTCAATTTTAACTGCAGAGAATAAAAGTTCTTAACTAAGGTGCATGCAACAGTTCCTTTTTTTATCCAAGTACAAAGTAGCCCAATATAGCTTTATATTTTATATACAGTTACCGCAGTCCGATGCTACTTGTATCCAGGCAGATCGAGAGCCAGGTTTCGTAACTTTGTAATCCACAGGTAAATAGAAAGAGGGACCACAGTCTTTATCCACTTACAAAACTGTTATAACTTTTTTTAAGTTTTAGACAGTCTAGACCGAATTTGCAAAGTAAATTCCAGCTTCTTTTAACCTCCTTTCAATGCTTCCGCTTTAAAAGAGTCTTTGCTCGACACTTTAAACAGAGCCGGAAGACTGACTTCCTTTTTAGCGTCTCCCGCTTTCAGCCAGATTTCACCAAATTGAATTCAAATAGAGCCTCGAGTTTCTTACTCACGAGTAAGTTGTTTCAGTTCAGTTGTTTGAGGAAGAAAGGTCAGCGCTGATCAGCAGCAGCCGCGCGGCTTCACTTCCGCGGAAAGAGCGATGGATTCACAGCACCGCTACCCCCTCCACGTTCCGATACCCCTTACGGGGTCTCTTCTGCGTTTCCGAGGTCGCTTCTGGTGCCCGCCGAACCCCACGGCCACGGGCTCACTCTACCCGTGGTTTCTCTAAGTGGGTCGTCGCTGTGCCACAGCGCACGACCCTTTTCCGCGGAGCCCCTCTTCAGCAACTGAAGAGGACCGCCATTGCTGAGCGTGCCGCCTCCGGAAGTCCTGTGTATCAAACCAAAAGGCCTGCCCAGCCCAGTATGCTAGTTTTCCACACTTGCCAAGCCAGAGAACACATGGCCCCCCTGCATATTTACTCCGGATGGGTTTATTTCCATACCACTTACCAACTTTAAAATATTTCTAAGTGGTGTACAAAAAAACTGAATCAATAACAAAATATTGCAATAATGCACAGTTACATATAAAAATGTTACATCAATGCAAAGTCACTAATATATATATAAATCAAACCAATTCTTTTTTCTTGTGGGTCCTTCCAGGATCCAACAAACTTGACTCACCTGCAAAAGTCTCACAATGAGAAGAGATCCTGAAAACAGCAGACACCTCCCTAGTTTCTTACTCTAGACTTGCTTTTTATGGGAAGCCCCAGGGTGGATGATACTTCCTCAGGGTGCATCCCATTGCGTTCATGAAATAATTCTGTATCCTCAAACATCTTTCGTTTTACCAGTTTGGTTGCAAAATAAAAACCCTGTTTAACTTCAGCCAGTGTGGCGTAGTGGTTAAGAGCAGTAGACTCATAATCTGGTGAACCGGGTTCACTTCCCCGCTCCTTCACATGCAGCTGCTGGGTGACCTTGGGCTAGTCACACTTCTTTGAAGTCTCTCAGCCCCACTCACCTCACAGAGTGTTTGTTGTGGGGGAGGAAGGGAAAGGAGAATGTTAGCTGCTTTGAGACTCATCAGGGTAGTGATAAAGTGGGACAACAAATCCAAACTCTTCTACTCTTCCTATGTCTTCAGGTGCCAGAGTTTCTTTTAAAAAGCCAAAATTAGCCAGCCGCACGATCCTTTTCCCCAACCTTCCTTTAAACTGCTGTCAAGTCCCTGCCTGCTTCTCTCTTTGACAAGGATAAGCATAGGAGTCAACTCCTAGGGGCCGAGGTGCCTTTGCCCCCCACCCCAAAATATTTGAGGGGGCTGGCCTCCCCAAAGGTGATGGGCATTGCCATTCAAATGACACGTGTGTGCTATGTCTTATGATGGATTATGTGTGGTGGAGCTCACCCCCCCCCCCCAATATTTTATTCAGGTTGGCACCCCTGGAGGTAAGCAACATTTTTCAACTCAAGGGCCATATTCCCTTCTGGGGGCCACTTTCTAGGGGCCACTAGAGCAGCCAGAAGCAAAAATGAGTGCAGCAACAAATGTAAATCTGTACAGGAGGCTGGTTTCTGCTCCCATTCACACATTCCTCACCATCCTCTATCAAATTTATATCAGTTCAAGGGCACATTGTGGACAGGCAGAAACACTCAAGGAAGATGTGAAGCAGGGCCAGTGAATGGGTGTCATCTGGGGAGAATGGGTGTAGCTTGAGAAGGGGTTTGGCCCAAGGAGAGTCCCAAGGGCCATATAGAGAGGTCTAGAGGGCTGCACCTGGCACAGGCCTGAGGCTCTCCACCGCTGCTCTAGGATGGGAGAAATTCTACCAATGGGAGTCAGAGCCACTTCTGCCTGCCCCATCCTTCTATGATATCAGGGAAGTTCAGCCAATCACTGCCAGAGGTTTCACCACCACCAAATCCCTAAGAGCACTGCAATACAGATAATCTTTTATTATTCTTAATGATAATGAAACAAATCCTTCAAAGCCCTGGTTTATCTAAGCTCATAAATAACAAAGCCATCCTGAAACTCTTAAAGCTATCCTTGCTAAGAAGGGTCCAAAAAGGAAAAGGAAAAAAAAGCAGATTTAGTGGAGGATCTTGAAAGTTTTCACTTGCTAATTGACAAAAGGGTTTTAATTGGTGCTGTCTCTTGCTAACAGCCAGAGGGTCCTACAGAATTAAGATTATCGAATAATTGACCTTTCTGGCACATTTTACACCCTTATCTTGCTCTGGCAGAACTTAACTGCCAGGTGCTGGCAATTATACTCCCATATTGCCCGGTTTGTTGGGTCATCCCACTTGAATAATTCACCCAAGTTCGAGTATTAGTGTCTAATGGAGTGATTTCAGGTATTTATCGGCTAATGGACAAGCCAGTAATGGAAAGGGGTTATGTCTTTAAACCTCTCTAAAGGCGCATATATCCAGCCTCATTTTCAGACAATATCTTTGACGTTCTTTGTGCAGGCTGATCACTTACAAGCTTAGATGTAAGAATTTGCATATGGACTAAACCAGGGGGAAGGAAACCCCTTCCAGTTGGAGGGCTGCATTCCTTTTGGGGCAACCTTCCTGCAGCCCCATGCCAGTGGTGGGTGGGGCCAGAGGCGAAAGTGGGCGAAGTCACAAATGCCAATGTTACTTTTGTACAATAGGCCTCTCTCTGTCCTTCATCCAGTCAAGCAGGAAGCATGATGAGGGTTCAATGGCATATTCCAGCCAGGCAAAATTAGTCCAGGAGGTTGCAATGCAGGGCTGGGGAGTGATGTGTCTCAGGGCCAGACGGAGAGGCCTAGGGTGGCCACATTTAGTCCTTGGGCCTGAAGTTTCCCATCCCTGCTCTCCTCTGACAGGCAGCGGCTCTTGAAGGTTTCAGAGAAGGGGCTTTCTCATCAGCTGCCACCTGGAGGCACCAGGCAGCAAAATGAAGACTTTATGCATGGAAAGATGGCCCTCTATTAATAGAGTTACAGACCCTCTACAACTCAGCTATATGCCATGGCTTGAGATCAGGCTGCTCTGTTTGTAGGATGGCGTCAAGGACAGGTTCCAGCCAGGCAAGAAACACTCAGTGCTTCCTCATTTTCACAGCTGGGTTGCCTACCATATGGTGTGTGTGCGCACCTTGGAAATTGGTGGGGGTTGTGGGAAGAAATGGAACAGGGACAGAGCCTATATTCAATGGCGGCAGCAGAGCTTTTCCCTGTGGCTGCCATTGAGCAATTTCCCATAATTCCCCTGTAGAGTTGGAAAAGACTGTGAGGATCATTGAGTCCAACTCTCTGCAAATCAGGAATATTTTACCCAGCATGGGGCTCAAACCCACAACTCTGATATTAAGAGCCTCATGCTCTACCAGCTGAGCGACCCTGGGGCAGTGAGTTCCATAAGTGAACAAGGCACTCACAGTGTGTGATGAAGCTTCTTATATTTGTGTGTTTTGAATATGCTACATATCTGTTGCTTTGGACAACCCTGAGTTCTAGCCTTGTGGAAATAGGAACATAGGAAGCTGCCTTATGCTGGATCAGACCATTGGTCCATCTAGCTCAGTATTGTCTACACTGACAGGCAGTGGCTCTTTGGGGTTCCAGGTAGGGAATCTCTTCCAGCTCAGCCTGGAGATGCTGGGGATTGAACCTGGAACCTCTTGCATGCAAAGCAGATGCTCTGCCACCAGGTTACAGCCCTTTCCAGAGGATGCTCTCACCTCAAAATTGTTAATTCTTATAAACCTTGGTTGTATCATGTATTAGTCCTACTGACTGAGGGTGATAGAGGCGCCTTCCATATGTGCTGCATCAGGAAGATATTGGGCATCACAGAGTCTCAAACAAAGATGTGCTCTCTCAAGCCCACGTTCCCAGCATGTTCTCACTCCTGTCTCAGTGATGTTCATGCCGGCTTGGTCATATCCACAGGGAAGAAATCAGGATCCCCAAGGACGTGGTCTATGGGGAGCTGGCCCATTGGCAGACCAACTCTGTGTTATAAAGATGTCTGTAAAAGTGACACGAAGGCTTGCAACATTAACCCCACCATGTGGTAATCCCTTGCAGACAACTGCAGTGCCTGGAGACAATCAGGCAGGTTGTGTATCCACAGCAGTGACCAGAGGAGGAATGACTGCTGGGAGGAGCGCAGAGAGAAGAAATGCCATGGCGCATCTGCAGAAGCACAACTGAATACCTTCGTCTGCTCCAGCTGCAACAAAAAAAGTCTCTTCTGTATTGGCCTCCACAGCCACAGCAGGTGCTGTCACTCTCCAATGGTTGACTTCACCTCCAAAGGAACACTCTTCCATTGTCTCGTGTGTGTGCGTTCCCCTATTGCCTGCACAAAAGAAAAATGTGTTTAATAAAGAGTACCGATCCCAGACAAGTCATCCTTTTGGCTTAGAGCTTCTTATTTTTAATATACCTGACCAGGGCTGCATTGTATGTCCCCACACTGGAATGTTCACATTCAGGAATTTTGAAGTGCAGAAATACCTCCCCGCATAATGCCCACAATTGGTGAATGCACACTTCTTTCATTCTTGGTTGCAATTGTTTCCCCTCATCTGTTGCAACCAAATTCCTCCTCCTAATTTCAAGGGCTTCAGTGAACAAGTAGCCTGAGAGTATCAGGGACCATGTAATTAATGGTAGCCAAGTGGCAATTTCACTCAAAGCAGGTTAAACCAATTGCAAGGGAGGGCAGTGAACTCACTGGATCAACCACACACACTCAGCTCATTCGAGGGCTCATGAAATCTTGCTATGTGCCAACATCACTGAGGGAAAAGTCAGTTCAGAGTGAGGGCCATGTTCCCTGAATAGAAGAATACTTTCAAAATGATACCCTCCTACCAAAAGAAAAGAGAAGTGTTTGTCACTGCCAAAAAGGTTCATTTGAAAGTGCCCTGCATTTAAGTCTTGAATGTGACAGAACAGAACTTGAAAGAACTATGTCCAAGAGTTGTATTCTGAAAACTAGTGTTCCATGGTAGGCCACCAAGTCTTCAAGCCAAGACTTAATAGGCCAGGGGAATCTCTCTCTGATCAAGCCAACGAGCCATATATCTGCTGCCCTCACAGATGTTTCAGATTTTAATTCTCAGTAAATTTTGATGCATCACATTTATTGCAGTTTTGGACTGGCGTAATTACGACCTTCCTCCCAGGGCTGTTTTGCAATCAATTTTTGCAAAAAATTGAGAAGCTTCTCAGTGAGAAGATGCAGTTGCGGATAACACAGCTGACCAGCCACGGTCTGGTTCCCTAGCTGGAAGCACAATCCAAAAGGCTACCACCCAACAGAGGCAAGTGTTATGTGGATCATCTCTGCCTCCAACTGTTCTGCCCAATTGCCCAAAGACCCCAAACTCTCTAGGATTTCCCAGAAAATGGCAACTCTCTGCCATCATTCTGTATGGTTAATACCTGCAGATCAGGGAATGCCAATGTGAGGGAAAGTGAGGACTCTCAGACAGTGTGGGGTACTGTGTTGAATTAGGACCTGGAAAACCAGGGCTCAAATTCTACTTGGCCCTGAAGTTCACTGGGCAACCTTGGGACAGTCACTGCCTCTTAGCCTAACCTACCTCACAGGGTGGTTGTAGGGATTAAAGGAGGAGGGGTGAACCAGGTATGCCACCTTGAGTTCCTTAGAGAAAAATGCAACAATAAATAAGTAAGTAAATAAATAAATAGAACCCAGCACCTCAGGCCTGAGATACAATAAACAAAAGTAACTCATTGCATGCGTTCACATGTAGTGTGAACACTGAAACTAATACTGCATTAGTTACTGAAACTAATACTGCATTAGTTTTCCAGATTATAATGCTAGTGCTTCAGCCCCATTTTCTAATGTTCCTTTTGCCTTGCAGCACCCGTTGCATTATGAAACTGTGACCTTTTGACTGATATACTGTTTTGAGGGTTTTTTTAAAAGAACAAACAATCAAATAGTGTGTAAATTTTATTGGGGGGGGGGACCTGGCATATCACACCGGTGGGTGTGGTGTAACACAACAATGAATGTGACCAGACAACTTCACTACTCTTCCACATGCATGCTTCTGTTTCCCCACCATTCTCTCAAGAAAACAACAGGAAAGAACTGCATGCCAGTATAGTGCCCCAAATTTTGCCAACCTCTCTCTCCCACCCCCCATATTTCCGAGGTTAAGGGTGTGGGATATTTATGCAGTCAAACATAACTGTGCATAATTTCCAGTAAGTTAAGGACCTCAGAGCTGTATACAGCTAGAAAAGGCTTGGCTACATCATGCCCCATCAACTTTGGAGAGGGAGTAAGCAGACGTCTGAGGCTGGGGCTCCAGACTGAGACACATGCTTGAGACTAATGTCTCTATTTTGTAACCAATAATACCTTACCTGTGTTCTGCTGTGGCCTTGAATGATACATGAGTGAGATCTCTGATTACTGTAAGTAAAGCATTTAAACTTACTTAAGGTTGTGGTCTATTCACTCCAAGAGGAGTAGAGGAGGTGAACAACAATTGTAAGTGCTTAATACTGGGACATTTAAAGATCTAACAACCCATATTCCCCACACTTTGCAAACCCTGCATAGAATTCTGTTTTAAACTGCTGGGGCTTTTTTTGGATAGAGAGTGAGTCAAGCCCCCACACCTTTTGAATCAAGGCAGCCAGCTGTTTTTCTTTTGCCATTTCCCACACATTTGACTCTTCAGGATTCACTGGTATTTCCTAGTTATTTCCCAAAAAAGAAGAGGGTAAAAATGGACACACACACACCTGAATCAAATAAAACAGAAATGAGCACTAAACACATAAGCTCTATATTCCATTAATTTTCTGGAATTGCTTTTATATGAAAGTTCAAATATAACGTGGAAATTAACAGTTATGGAAATGCCGTGGAAACTGAATAAACTGTCATGTGAATGCAAACCCTTCTTTTGAACCATCGCCATTTCTTTCATGGACCGCAAGCTGGAGACCTAAAAATAAGACAAGGCCATGATCATGGACAAGGATCAAAGTTGATCATTTTTCGGTTTGTAAATTTCTTCCATGTCTGCTCTCTTCTCTCTGTTGCCAGGATATTGATGGCAACACAAGAACATACAATGGCCCATCTAGTCCCGCTTTGTGCTGGTCCAGGGGGGAGGTTACCGTGGGGCGAGGTCCAGGACCTGAGTCGTGGGTCAGCAGACAGTCCTCCACGGGCAAAGCGGGGTCCACAGCAAGGAGCCGGGCAAGGACAGGAACTCTGGGGGAACCGGACTGGGTGCTGGCCGAAAAAGCTCTTCAACGACGTTGCTCCCGCAACCTGGGACCAGGCTAACTGGCCTTTATCTTCTCTGAGGCCAGGGGCAGTCCCAGCCCCCAGGAGACCCGCCTCTTCTGGCCTTAAGGCAAGCACTCCTCCTGGGAGAAACCAGTTCCCTCCGCCTCTCCGCCCTGAGCCTCTGCAGTTCAGGAGAGGCTGAAGGGTTACTGGACCCAGGGGGAGACTCACCTGTAGGCACTGAGTCCTCAACCACCTCCGGAGATAGAGTGGATTCACCTGGTGCCTGCTCCTGAGGATCCGGCACAGGTGCAGGCGCTTCAGAATCAAGGCCCTGCCCCAGCTCAGCTGGCCCTGGAGGCGGGGACTCCTGTGCAGGCTGGGACTCCTCCGGTTCAGCCTCTGAATCGGATTCCCAGGCCATCACGCTCATCCTGTTATCACAGTGGCCAACCAGATGCCCCAATGAGCAGCTTGCAAGCAGGACTCAAGCACAAGAGCATTCTCCCTTCCTGTGGTTTCCAGCAACTGGTATTCAGATACAGTACTGCCTCTGACAGTGGAGGCAGAGCAGAGCCACCATTGATAGTGTTCTCCTCCATGAAATTGCCCAGCCCTCCTTTAGAGCCACCTAGCTTGGTAGCCATCACTGTCTCCTATGGGAGCAAGTGTTCCATGGTCTAACTATGCTCTGTAGGAGGAAGCACGGCACTTTGCACCCCAAGAGCTTTTGCATGGCTGGGATGCGTCCTTGAACTATGATCATGCATTTCGCTTGCCTGGTTGGAGGACAGAGAGAGGAGTGTCAGAGAGTGTGCGTAGAAACTACCCCACTGAACCAGGGTATAATTTACATTCATTGTTCTGCCTACTTTTGCCTCTAGTGCTGCCCTGCTCTAGCATGTGGTCCTCAGAAAGCTGCCCAGATGGAATGCAGCCTTCAGACTGAAAAAGATCTCCAGCCCGTTTAATGTCTAAATGCGGTTCTGACTTAAAACAGCTTCTTTTCTTAAGGCCACTGCATTATCTCAAAGCCAATAACCTCAACCCAAAAGCAATGTGTCTGTTTCACATTCCCAAGTGAAACCATCCATGCTCCGGAGCCAATGGGAAACATGTGAGAAAGGAGGGAGGAGTTTCACATCAAGGGCTGGAATGAGAACCTTCTTGTTATGAAATCTGGGTGGTGGTGGTGGAATAGAATGAAATAATCTTTGCAGAAAATAATGCCTTTCTTGCTTCTCCTGCTAATGTAGGGTGGGGTTAAGGCACGGAGAGAAACTCTATCCAGAGGTCTTAACCATTGTACCATTTAATTATCCGATCTCTCTAAAGGTATTCCTCAGCAATTAGAATAATCATTCATACTTCTGTTTTTATGAGGACAGTTTCGGTTTTATCAGACAGAGCTCTATTTTCTTATTATTATTCTTATTGCTCTTACCGCTTTGATTCTTGCCTTTTGTTTTATGCTACACAAATGCACATGCAGAGAATGCACCCAACGCTGTAAGTTTCTTGAAATATTAGTTTAATAAGACACAAGAATAATATTAAGGATGCAATTCTTTTCCTTATCTATTATTTATATGTGCGGCATGATTTAGAGAGGTATTTGAATCAAGACAGTCACTAGCAAGGTGCAGTAATCTCTGTGTGTGTGTCTGTGTGTGCGCGCGCGCATACACACACACACACACACACACCCTGGCAATATCCACCTAGAGATTCAGCCCACATATCTGGAAGATTTTGATTTAACATGCACAGTTTATCAAGACCCGTGCGCTCTGCTGAAAACCTGCCTTTCCCCCTCTTTTTTATGTAAGGGTATAAATAATCAATGCGCAGTGCAACTTTAAATTACCGTTAATGTGTTGCGCTTATGATCCCACAAGAACGATACCAAGACTAACAGGGAATTGTGAGACAGATGCTTTTGGGGTGGGGTGTGAAATATAATAATATCCATTTTTATTATTTGGAGACATTTCTTATTAAGGCAAGTGGGGTAGATCACGATATGAAAAGAAGGAGGGGTGAAGAGGAGGAGGAGGAGGCGTCTTCCCGCTGGATTATTGCAAGCATGTGAAATGTGAGGTTAATGTTCCATTGAACAGCTTTCCTTGCCTTCCTTCGAGGAGACTTGGTGATTCACTCAGAAGATGACTGCTCGCAAGTGAGGGACATAGTGGGGGAGATTTGTGAGGTGCCTGCTCTACACCGGCATTCTATCTTCCCCAGTTCACTGACTCGACTCGATTTTTTCCATTAGAACATGGGGATTGTCAGATGGGCTCAGTCCCATGCTCTGTCTACTTCAGGATCTTGTCTCCCGCAATGACAGCACATGGCGCTTGAGTGGAATGTGTGTAAGATGTGAGAGGGAGATGTGGGACAGGCCAAAGATGCCCAGTGAGCAAACAGGGGCTGGCACAGAGAAAGGGAGATGTGCTTTTAATGTGCAATGTGCAAGCACTGGGGTTTAGATCCTGCCACAGCCGTGGGCTTACAAGTTGACAGAGGTCCATCGCAGCTCTACCTGCTGATTCAGATTACTGCAATGTGTTGTATGTGGGGCTGTCTCTGAAGACGGTTCAGGGAATTAGCTGGTGCAGAATTCAGTGCTGCTCACTGGGGCAAGTGATTTGAGCATATTGCACCAATCCTTGCCTGACCACACTGGTAGCCAATTAGATTCCGGGCCCAATTCAAAGTGCTGGTTTTGACCTATAAAGCCTTAAACGGCTCAGGACTGCAATACCTCAAGGACCGCCTCTTCCCATATGAATAGACCCAGAGCCTGTGGTAATCCTCTGAGGCCCTTCTTCATGTGGCAGAGGGTGTCAACATGAGAACGTGGTCCCCTACTACTGGGATGCTCTTCCCAGGGAGGCTCATTTGGTGCCTTCATTACATATCTTTATGCACTAGGCCAGTGTTTCCCACTGGGGGCCATATGGCCTTCTGGGGGGGGGGAGCAGGATATTCCAAGGGGGCCACAAAAATGTGTAAATGGGGGGCCACAGCATGAGGCTAGGGAGCCACAGAGGGAAATATTGCAGGGGGTTGCAAGATGACCTATGGGGTCCCTTCCAGCTCTATAATTCCATGTTTTCTTTCTGATTCAACAATATTTCATTATGTTCCTATCATTTTATGTAATTGTATTTTGTATAAATTATAAAAATTATAAAAAAATGTTCTATTTACAAACAAAACATTCAATTAGCTACCTTTCTACTGGTAGGATGGGGGGGGCAAGGACGTATTCAGGATTTATGTTAGGGGGACAGGATTTTGGAACCTCAGATTTGTATTGAGGGATATCAGCCTCAACCATACCTGTAGATACTGGGGATGACCTCCCACTGAACTATGGCCCTCCTTCTCTCCCCTTCCAACCCTATTCAGTCATTTCCCCAGGCCACCTGTGCAGTTAGAAATTTGATGTTTCAGGCGCCATGTAACCGATCTGTGACCAAGTTCACTACTTCAACATACTTTTAAAATCTTGGTCACATGGGCTGGCCAGGAATGCGGAATAAATTTGGTTCGGTTCATGCTTTCTTGGATTTTGTGGTTCAGTTCTCCATCCAAATAAAGGTGTATATAACATGTGTACAGTGGTACCTCAGGTTACAGACACTTCAGGTTACAGACGCTTCAGGTTACAGTCTCTGCTAACCCAGAAATAGTACCTCGGGTTAAGAACTTTGCTTTAGGATGAGAACAGAAATCGGGTGGTGGTGGTGCGGTGGCAGTGGGAGGCCCCATTAGCTAAAGTGGTACCTCAGGTTAAGAACAGTTTCAGGTTAAGAACGGACCTCCAGAATGAATTAAGTTCTTAACCTGAGGTACCACTGTATATAACATCAGAGGGAAGTGAACTCATCCAAAACTTGCATCATACACCTTCATAAATGTAAATGTGAGGCAAAAATGTGCAGAAAAAAATGTGTATATCAGGAATTAAATTAAAATGATTTTTAGGAACACTTTAAAAAAAATAATACTGTAATAATGGTTTCTAGCTGATGGGGGAATGTTAGGATTAGCTGAACTTTTGATTGGGGAAATGAGAAACAGAGAGAAGTTGATAGATTTGTCTGTGCCTTCTCATGACCCACCAAGTCGTATATACCTCAGGACAAACTATGGCAGAGCCCTGCTGGATCAGGCCAGTCAACTACCTAGTCCAGTATCCTGTTCTCACAATAGCCAACCAGATGCTCCAATAGGAAGCCTGTATGCAGGACCAGACTGCAACAGCTACTCTCCTCACTCGCAGTACAGTCATACCTCATGTTACGTTTGCTTCAGGTTGAGCGTTTTCAGGTTGCGTCCCGCGGTGTCCCGGAAGGACCAGAAAGGGTTGCTTCCGGGTTTTGCCGCTTGCGCATGCACAGACAGGCAAAATGGCATCACGCGCATGCACAGAAGCGGCGAATCACGACCCATGCATGCACAGACGCGGGTTGCGTTCTGCTCATGTTGTGAATGGACCTCCGGAACGGATCCCATTCACAGCCAGAGGTACCACTGTATTCAGTACTCACTAACTGGTATTCAGGGGGCAGACTCCGCTCCCGACAGCTGCATTTCAAGAACAAATGTCTATTGAGGGATTTCCTTAGGGGTTTCTTAAGTTTGCGGCACCTTCTGCTATGTGATGGAGAAGAGAAGGCATTCCCTTGCACGGCTGCTTCTTCCCCGCCAAGAAGCACTGAAATTGATTCTTGAAACACATTGGGGCAACCACTTCTGCGGTTCTCTTTCCCCGCCCCTGGGGTTTGGTTTGCTCTACAGCTCTTTTTTATCCTCCTTCTTTTGCCTGGTGATCCCCTTCTTTTCGCAGCTTGATTGCAACAGTGTAAGGAGGAGGGAAGGAGGAGTTGCGAGTTGCTTGGCATAATATGCCATTTATTTCAATCAGCATGACTGCAAATCCTATGCATAGTTTCGTGGATGTAAGCTGCATTAAACACAGCAGTGCTTACTTCAGATTACATATGTTCAACTTATAAAACACCCCAAGGGTTAACAAAAGATCTTTATTCAGCTGGAATGTAACCTTTAGCTTTTAATCAGAAAGGCAAACCCTCTTGCCAAGAAGTTACCATTTTAAAACTGCTAGTGTGAAATAGGAACACCATAAAATAAAATGACAGATGTATCCAGCCTCTGCTTGATTTTATTCCCAATTCTCTGCTCATCTATGAGAATCTCACAAACAATAGTTAAAAATGGAAAGTCTCATTATTTCCTCTTTCTCTTGCCAAAGCACGAAGGATCTGTCAGTTACCCTGGCAGAGGGCATCAATGTTCCTGCTCTGTTTCCCCACATAATGCCCTATATTACCCCTCTGAAGTTGGAGCCCTGAAGTTGCAGCCCAAGTCCTATTGGATACTTGGGTTTGCACTTAAAACATCTAGTGTGTGCAGTTACAAAGCATCATGTGTGAACTGACCCTCAGCTTGCACGCATTGTGGCAAGTGTTTTATCAACATTCACAGTTGTGTGTGTGTGTTTTTGTGAAAGGAAATTATCCATTACCAGAGAATTTCTTGGAACTGAAGCAAGCAGGGGGCGGGGGGAGGAATCACCATTCCAGTACAAAGCAGTGTTGGATCTTTAATTAAAAAGCAGGGTTCACAGCACCGGGGCATCGACTTCCACTAGTTAATCTCCATCACTTCATTTCCCCACCAACTTCCATAGTCTACAAAACTGCTGGAGACAATTTTTATTGATTGCTCTTCAAGCCGTCAGAAGCGTCCCTGGCTGATCATACGTTAGCCCCAGACACCTTGTGCATTTCAGATAATAACTTGGTGCTCCAGAAAAGAAATGAATTGGATGTTCAGTCACTAACTGTCCAAGTGAATCATGTTACTATATGTCAGCCGCCCTGGCGCCCACGATCATTTTAACCAAGAGGAATCCGCTATTTTCAGGGCTGTTTAAAATTATTTTCCAGATGAATAAGATGTAACAACAACTACTTAGAATCAAAAGAATAATGTGGGGGGGGCAGCTATTTGGCTTGTCGGAGACTCAATCTTTCAAGCATAATCCTGATAACTATTATTGAATCCAGAGCTGAGAACTGGGAGGAGGGAATCCTAGTGCGAGGTTGTTGTGATTTGTGGGGTATCTTTTCACATTTGCTTTAGGAATTTGGTTGAGAAGGCCCAGATTTTCAGAGGACTGGACAAAGACTTCAGCAGAATCTCAGGGAGGCTCACACAGAAGGCCAGGGCAATCTCTTCCATCTGTATCTTCTATAGCGTACCAATCCTCTACCTAAAGACTGACGTTACCCTAAGCAATTTCCATGCAATCTGTTCCATTCAGGACTGCAAGTTTAGATCTTTTAAAACCTGCAGCTAAATCAGCAAACAGCAGTGTCTTACACAATGAGAATTATTCTGCACGTCTCAGGTGGGTACCATTGTCATTATAAGAAAACAAGGGAGACACTCATGGTGAGTTCTGGCACCACTTTTCCTAGAAAAATAGCATTGCAAAAAACTAATAATGGTCTGGCTTTTAAAATAATAATTACCATTGGCCAAATGGAATCAACAGGGAAAAGTGCCTTTTGCAATGGGCTTGAGAAACAGAGGTTGCCAGCGTGACTGGAGAAGTGGAGTGGAAGCTGGAGACAGAAGGGGAGAAGTTGTTTCCTGCAAGGGCTGCTGGAAAGGAGAAAGAAGAAACAGGTAGAACTAGGGTTGTGATACGTCCGGGAAAGCCTGGACATGTCCTATTTGGGGGGGGGCAACATGCCCATCTGTGTGGATTTTTACATTTTAAAGGAAATGTCCTGAGTTTGGGGTTTTTTATTGGGGGGGAGGCTGTGGTTTGAGTGGTGCCGGCTGAGGGGGCACAAAATTGAGAAGATACATAATTGAGATCCATTTGGGAACACCAAATTTTGCCCTCACACAGGTAAAGGTAAAGGGACCCCTGACTGTTAGGTCCCATTGCGGATGACTCTGGGGTTGCGGCACTCATCTTGCTTTACTGGCCAAGGGAGCCAGCGTGCAGCTTCCGGGTCATGTGGCCAGCATGACTAAGCTGCTTCTGGTGAACCAGAGTAGCGCATGGAAATGCCATTTACCTTCACACCGGAGCGGTACCTATTTATATATTATAAAACATTACCAAAGTCTGCTTCTGGCAGCAGCTCTCTGGGGGTCTCAGGCAGGGGTCTCTCCTAGCGTACTTGGAGATGCTGCAGCAGTTTGAATCTGGGACCCTCCTTTTGCATGCAAAAGAAGATGCTCTACCACTGAACTACAGCCCTTCTCCAACTTTCAACTTACCCATTTGGAAGTTTCTTTCTAAGCCTTTCTCCCAACTCTCCTTGGCTCCCATTTTTACATTATCATTTCTTTATTTTTTCAAGAACTTGAAGCCAGAACTTTCTAAAGCCGCAAACCCTGCCTGACCTCAAAACAATATGAAAGACAAGGAGAGGAGGACGTTTATGGAGATAAATAATGTAGAATGCCTGTTTCAATGTGCTGGGTGATGTCAGAATGCCCCTGTCACCAAAAGGGTGAAGATATTGCTAATGGATTGGGAATGGGGAGGTGGGAGAAGAAAGAAAGCCGGAAAGCAATGCAGAGGCCTTGCTCTCAGTGAGGTTGTGGCTGAAATGAGGGATGGCTTCTCCATACAAAAACGTGGTCACATCTGCACCATCCACTGAAAGCACTGTTGTACTTTAATTCTCCTGGAGAATCCTGAGAACTGTTAAGGATGCTGACCTCACAGAGCTACAGTTCCCAGCACCTTAACGAACTACAGTTCCCTGTATTTTCTGCAGCTGTTGAAGTGGTATGACAACAGTCAGGGATGGCTAGCAACTCGGATGGCTTTAAAACAGGTTTGGACAAATTCATAGAGGATAGGTCTATCAGTGGCTACTAACTCTTATTGATAATGTTGAAGCCAATGTTGAAAACTGGGTGCTGAACTAGATGGGCCACTGGCCTGATCAAACATGATCTTCTTGTGCTCTTGTGGTTCAGCAAGATCCGGAGCTCCCTCATCCCTTTGGCATACCCACAAAATTGCTCCAAATCTATACCACCCAGGTATTCTATATTCTGCAATTGTTTTAAGAATGTAAGAGAGAGGGGGAGGGAGAGGGAGTTTGATACTGTTCGCTGCCCTGATATTCTGTGCTTGAGGTTGGTGGTATAGAAATTTTTGCAAATATAAATAAATGTACATTGTAATTATCATCAACACTATCGCTATTTATTAAATTTCTAGACCACCCTTCATCTGAGGATCATAGGGCAATTTACAATATAAAAACTCAAAAAGATATAACAGAATGGCAAACAAAAACAGTACCCCCCCCCAGTTTAAAAGGCCATAGATTGCTTAAGTAGCCAGAAGCCTGGGAGAAGAGGAATGCATTAGAGTCAATGGGAGGGAAGTAAAATTTTAAGCAATTTCTCACCTAGCTGCAGCAAGCCACATAGCACAGGGCAAAAGACATGATGGCTGCTCCACCACAGAATCATCTCCACCTCTTCACATGACTACAGAACTGACCTATGCATTGTAGAAAAGAAATAGTACATATAATGGAGGGGAAAGAGTCACAGTGTGAAGGGCCAAGGATTCCAGCCAGCCATGCCCTTTCTTGAGATACTCCATTCCATTCTTCCCACCCTAGTTTTCTGTTTTCTTTTCCCAACACTCAGTTTTCCTTGTCCACTAAGTGAACTATGTTGGGTTCCCTGTGCCCCCCCCCATGAAATTTGAGGGGCCCCATCAGTAATAGCATTCTGCTGGCTCTTGAAGACTTCCTTGATTCTCCCAATATTCTCCCTTCTGAGCCTATTGAGCTAATTTTTTTTTATTTGTTTATTTCATAAAAAAAATCACTTATTGATTATAAAAAACATCAAAGCAGTTTGCAAAACTATTAAGACAATAAAATCAAGGAAAAAATGCAACCCTACTTTTAAAGAGTACTCTTTTTAAAATCACAAAACACGAAGCAAAGTAAAGTGTGTAAATATAAGTTGTTAGACCTTTGAAATATGCCCTTCCAAATTCCTTCTAAAGTTTCCCTCTTCCCTAGCATGGGTTTAATTACAAACTCTCCAAAGGTAAGATTCATGTGTTTTTCCATACAGCATTCTGAAAAAGTTCCACAGGCAGTAAAACTTAGCTTACTTAGAAGATGGTGAAAGTTCCCAAATTATTGGTGTAGGAACTCAAGAGTGGCTTGTGGTTATAGCTAGGCCTGGCAGAATAGCTTATTCTATGGTATTAACCCCTGCATGCATTAATTAGACTTAAGCATGTTGGTTATGTGTGGCTAGATATCAGAAGAAGAAGAAGAAGAAGAAGAAGAAGAAGAAGAAGAAGAAGAAGACGACAAAAACATGCAATGTTAAACTACTAAAACAGATTAAAATTACCTCAACTTTCTAAGTATCTGAGTTGGCTTGTCTAAACAGGAATGCTTTTAGTAGGCACCGAAGAAAATGAAGTGAAGGCAACTGCTTGATCACAATCAGCAGGGAGTTCCATAGTGAAGATACTGCCACGCTAAACAATGCAGTTCTTACAAATGTGGAATGGTTATTGTGTGGCACCTGCAGTCCAATTCCACTGATCGAAGCAGTTGAGTGTGCTCATGTGGGGCAAGATGATCTCGTTAGGTCCTGAGTTGTTAAGATTAACAGCTTTTTAAAAACTGCTGTACTGTTAAATACTGCTAATGAGCTTGGTTTACTGTACATTTTAATTATGGGTGTTTAAAATGTTTGGATGAAACTGATTTATTGTTTACTTTAATTGTGTGTTGATCTATTGTTCATAATTGGTTTTACATTTGTATGTCACCTAGTAGCTATTTGGTCAAGTAAGTGGAATATAAAATAAAAGGGTGGTGGTGGAGGAGGATTTTTTTTGGTACTTCTGCAAATATTGGCTCTGCAAACTTAGATGGACCTCTGCTCTGAGCTATAAAAATTATTTGTATTATGAAATGACAGAACTAAGTGTGGGCATTTGGGCTAGTTCAAACAAAAACAAAAATGGTTCTGGATTTCTCTGGCTGCTCACAGCACAGGATGAGTGATGGGGTTCTCTTTCTTAATGTCAGCATTTGATCAAGGAATTCCGAAGCTGAGGTAGAGTAGTCTTGGCCTCAGCTGAAGTTCTCCATCATTTCATCTAGAGTGCAGCAGATAGAAATTCAGATCAAGCAGCTTGACATCCTGAAATGCTTGAGACCATGGATCGATAGCTGAGAGGACAGATCAATTCCTGTGACAGCCTAGACCAGTATAATCACTTTCCCTTCACCTTGTCAAAGTCGCCTTGAATTTACTCTACTCTGAGTTGGGGCAGCGGGGGGAAGGACTCCATGGAAGTTTGTTTTTGTTTTCCTTTTGTGCTCTGCTAAGCAGCTCATATACGTGTACACGTACACACACACACACACACACACACACACACACACACACAAACATATGCATGGTTTCTGCTATAGCCAATGGACTAATGCAACTAATGCTATTCTGATTCTGCATGCATAGTTTCTTAATATTCTCCGAACTCACTCCTGCAAGAGGCAGTGATGGGCCTCCCACTTGGATTAAGAGGGCAGGACAAATTCATGGACAACAAAGCTATCAATGGCTACTAGCCAAGCTGGGGTGTGTTCTACCTCCACCGTTAAGAGGCATTAACGCTTCTGAACACCAGGACCTGGAAGTCACAGGAGGAGAGAGTACTCTTGTGTTTGCAGGTCCTGCTTGCAGGTTCAAAGGCTTCTGGGTTGCCACTGCGAGAACAGAATGCTGTACTGGAGGGGTCTCCGACTAGCCTGATCTAGCAGGTTCTTCTCATGTCCTTTTGGTTCATCACAGCAGTGAGCATTTGCCCACATCTATCAGCTCATCCTTGCCGAGCTGCTCCTAACCAAGCAGGCCAGCAAATAATATTTTTTAAAAGGCTGTAAACTTGAAGTGGATCTTGTACTCTGGATGAAAACAGTCACTGGGGACCAGGTAGGGGGCATCCCAAGAACATTTTTATTTCTGCTGTGCTGCCTCAGCCAAGCGCCCCCCCCCCAACACACTTTGCCAGTCTGCTCCGTCACCCTGCCCCCTCCCCTCCCCCGGTTTGAATTCCATTTATCCTTTCTGAGCCGCAGCAAAAGCTGCCACCATCAGCATTCAATGACAGGTCCCACTGAGCCACTTCCCTTCCAGTTGAGAATAAAAATAAAAAATGTGACTGCTACCAATGTGGCTATAAACTACAGTCAGGGATAAATGAGGGACAAACCGACTAGCTGCCTAATGGGCTGTTGTTAGCAAAATTATTTGCTTTCGTACTTTAAGCTCTGTCCAAACCCGTCCCCATTCAACGAGACTCTGGGGTAAAGTTTCCGAAAATGTACCGTATTGATCAGTCCGCAGACAGGTTGGCCATCTGTGGCACGTACGTACCTCTGCACTTCTCAAGGTAATCAATGATATTTTTACAGCTATGGGTATGAATCAATAGACTAGCAGCTATATTAATTGATTTGTCTAAGGCCTTCAATCGGGTAGGCCATCCATTATTTCCGATGGCAGCCATTGGATGGTGTGCAATGACGGCCGGATATAGCAGACCCTGCTCTGGTGTAGCTGAGAGCAGGAGCAACCCAGAATTAACAAGGACAGTTCTTCTCAACAAGGAAGTAAATTTTGACCTGTAAGGGTTTAGAGCCAGGATGGCCTTCCAGATGTTGCTGGACTCCATCTCCCATCAGCCACAGCTAGCATGACCAAAGGCTGCAGATGACAAAGATGGTAACCCCAGAGTGCCACAACTTCCCCATATCATAGAAGCATAGAATTGCAAAGTTGGAAGGAACCCAAAGGGACAGCTAGACCAGCCCCTGGCAATGAAGGAATCACAGCTAAAGATAGCCATTCAACCTCTGTTTAAAAAACCTCCGGTGAAGAAGAACCCACCACCTTCTGAGGTGTTCAAGGATTATTGCCTGTCTTGTTGTAGCCTGTTGTACATGCCAAGCACCTCGTTTTAAGTGGTGCAGCCCCACTTTCTTTGAAGGCACTGTGGGCTCTGCCTTCGTCCCAGGGTGCCCTGGTTTTGCATGGCACATGGGCAGGAGAGAACAGGTGGCGGGGGGGGGAAGAGTGCAGAGTTCAGACAGGTTGGCAGGGGAGGTGTCCTGCTTTGTTGTCCTGAAATATTGGAGGGTATGGCCTGTTGATTGACCTTCCTGCAGTTCTTTCCTTTTGGCAAGAGGCAAAAAAGTTTGGGCACTTAGATGAAATATTGGCAACAAATCCCTAGCCCTACTAAGATAGTGTAGCCAATGTGATGGCCTTCAGATGTTAGGCAACAGCTTCCATCAGCCCCAGCCAGCGTAGCCTGTGATCGAAGACGATGTGAGGTGCAGTCCAATGAGAAACATTTTGATGGTAAGAGAGGCTTAGGAATGGAACAAATTATCTAGAGGGCAAATGACTCTTCTCCATTGGAGGTCTTAAAGCAGACACCAGTCAACCATATGCCAGAGATGCTCCAGCATTGGGTTTCCTGCATTGCATAGATGCAAGGGTTGGCCTAGATCTGAGACAGCCAATGTGTTGCCCTCCAGATGTTCCTGGAGTACAGCTGCAATCAACCCTAATAATAATAATAATAATAATAATAATAATAATAATAATAATTTATTATTTGTACCCCGCCCATCTGGCTGGGTTTCCCCAGCCACTCTGGGCGGCTTCCACAGAAACCAAAAAACACTAAAATATCATACATTAAAAGCTTCCCTGAATAGGGCCACCTTAAGATGTCTTCTGAATGTCAGGTAGTTGTCCATCACCTTGACATCCGATGGGAGGGCATTCCACAGGGCGGGCGCCACCACCGAAAAGGCCCTCTGCCTGGTTCCCTGTAGCTTCGCTTCTCGCAATGAGGGAACCGCCAGAAGGCCCTCGGCGCTGGACCTCAGTGTCCGGGCAGAACGATGGGGGTGGAGACGCTCCTTCAGGTATACTGGGCCGAAGCCGTTTAGGGCTTTAAAAGTCAACACCAGCACTTTGAATTGTGCTCGGAAACGTACTGGGAGCCAATGTAGGTCTTTCAAGACCGGTGTTATGTGGTCTCGGCGGCCGCCCCCAGTCAGCAGTCTAGCTGCCGCATTCTGGATTAGCTGTAGTTTCCGAGTCACCTTCAAAGGTAGCCCCACGTAGAGCGCATTGCAGTAGTCCAAGCGGGAGATAACTAGAGCATGCACCACTCTGGCCAGACAGTCAGCGGGCAGGTAGGGTCTCAGCCTGCGTACCAGGTGGAGTTGGTAGACAGCTGCCCTGGATACAGAATTGACCTGCGCCTCCATGGACAGCTGTGAGTCCAAAATGACTCCCAGGCTACGCACCTGGTCCTTCAGGGGCACAGTTACCCTATTCAGGACCAGGGAGTCCTCCACACCAGCCCGCCCCCTGTCCCCCAAAAACAGTACTTCTGTCTTGTCAGGATTCAACTTCAATCCATTAGCCGCCATCCATCCTCCAACCGCCTCCAGGCACTCACACAGGACCTTCACTGCCTTCACTGGTTCTGATTTGAAAGAAAGGTAGAGCTGGGTATCATCTGCATATTGATGGACACCCAGTCCAAACCCCCTGATGATCTCTCCCAGCGGCTTCATATAGATGTTAAAAAGCATGGGGGAGAGGACGGAACCCTGAGGCACCCCACAAGTGAGGGCCCAAGGGTCTGAACACTCATCCCCCACCACCACTTTCTGAACACGGCCCAGGAGAAAGGAGCGAAACCACTGTATAACAGTGCCCCCAGCTCCCAACCCCTCTAGACGGTCCAGAAGGATGTTATGGTCGATTGTATCAAAGGCCGCTGAGAGATCCAGCAGAACTAGGAAACAACTCTCACCTTTGTCCCTAGCTCGCCGGAGATCATCAACCAGTGCGACCAAGGCAGTTTCAGTCCCATGATGAGGCCTGAACCCTGATTGGAAGGGATCCAAATGGTCCGCATCCTCCAGGCGTGCCTGGAGTTGTTCAGCAACCACACGCTCAATCACCTTGCCCAAGAATGGAAGATTTGAGACTGGGCGATAGTTGGCCATACTGGCCGGGTCTAAAGATGGTTTTTTAAGAAGCGGTTTAATGACCGCCTCTTTCAGCGGATCTGGGAATGTTCCCTCACAGAGGGAAGCATTCACCACCCCGCAGAGCCCATCGCCCAGCCCTTCCCGGCTAGCTTTTATAAGCCAGGATGGGCAAGGATCAAGGAGACAGGTAGTTGGTTTCACTCGTCCAAGCAGCCTGTCCACATCCTCGGGGGTAACGGATTGAAATTGATTCCATGCAACTTGACCAGACAGGGCTCTAGCACTCTCCCGCCCCAGCCCTGTATAGTCAATGGTGGTAAATGATGAGAGTTGTAGTCTAACAACACTTGTCCCTGCCTAACTTTGTTAATCAGGCAAAGCCAGAAGGCTGAGCATTTAGCATTTACAGTGGGCCTGACCAGCCCAAACTTTTATACTGCCTACTGATGTTGCACCGCCCCCTCTATTTCTTTCTGTGTTTGCAGAGGGCTCTTAGACACTGGAACATACGTGGCTCCTGGGAGCTTGCTGAGCTAGATGGACTACAACAATGTTTTTCAACCATGGGTCCCCATATGCCGATGGACTCCATGATGGGATTTTTAGTCCAACAATATCTGGGGGCCCCAGGTTGAAGAACACTGGCCTACAAGTCTCCCTTCCAACTCTACATTTCTACTGGGCACAGAACAGAGGGAAATAACTAGCAGGTCTCCAACAACTTGGAAAATTTAGGCCTCTGACGCAAATCCCTCTGGGACTTCCCCAGAGTCTTGCTCCATAATCCTGTTATCCAGTCAGTAACAGCGATGGCGGCATCGCTCTCATGCCAGCCAGCTGGGGCCATTGTCTAGCCATGGCCTGTAAATTCTCATAACTATCATGCTCTCTCACTAGATGTCATAGGTGGTGCCTTCTGACAATCCAGAGTCAGCAGCAATGCAATATTATTTATGTGACTCAACATAATGACGTCTCCCTTGGCTCAACCTTCCCGTGGGAGCTTCAAGGCTGGATGTGACCCTGTTGTGCCATCCCAGAGGGCATAATGATTTCATCTGCAAAAGCAGAAGAGGGGTGATGGGTTAGAGACTGGAGGAGACCTTTTGTTTACACAATTCATTGGCAGCCACAAACCATTAAAAGCAGAGAAGAAGCCACGGGGTGTGTAAATCAAGATCCCCAGGCTTTTGTTTCAGAAAGACAGACAGACAGTCAGACAGACAGACACACACACACACACACACACACACACACACACACACACACCATATTGGACTGAATATTATTATTCCACTTACATAATCAAAATGAACAAGCAGTATGCAAGGGTGGGGAATGTTTTACAGCCCAAGGGCCACTTTTCTTTGTGAGACGCCTTCCAGGGGCCACATGCAAGCAGTGGGTGGGACCAGAGACAAAAGTGGATGAGCAATGAATATAAATCTTACCTTTGTACAGTAGACTAGCTTCACACACAAACTCTCACACACCCCTCTCCATTCTCCATCCAGGCAAGCAAGAGTCATTAATTCAAGAATGCATCCCAACCAGGGAAGAATACTCAGGGTGTGACTCAAGTAAGGAATGTATACTGAGGGAAAGGAGTGGTGTTGGTCAGGTATGGGGAAGGGCAGCTGGAAAAGGGTAGGTGAGGTTGGAGAGTGGAGCGAGTAGAGGAATAACCCCTCCTTTATATGAAGCTCCATTATACTGAGTCAGACCAACAGCAACCAGAATTGTCTGTTCTGACTATAAGCAGCCCCTTGGAGTCTCAGACAGACAGAGATTTCTGCATATAAAGACCATGTATTATTATTTTTCAGAACATTTCTGGTTATTAGGAGGTACCCAAAATATCCAGAGGATTCTCTCATGAAACAAGCAGCTTACCATGGCAATTTATATGAATTTATGTGAATATATCCAACATGCACCTGATGCTTGGTCCAAATCTTAAGCCCTCCAACTGAAACCTAAAAGTATGCTGCTTAAGGAACCAGTTCATACAATATCTAGGATCAAGTGGTAAAGCTTTAACGAGGCTCTACCATTTCAGGATGCATCCTGCAATATAGTTCTTGGCACAAACAAAATACCCAAATGCAAAGAAATACAGGAATTTCTAGGCAAAATCCAGATAACAACAAACGTTTTAGGGTAGAACATGTATGCATACTTAAGGGTGAAATACCACCCCCACATTGGAATCTTGTGCAGAAAAATACAGAAATGTGACAGCATGGTTTTATGAATCAGCACATGTGAAATGACACACAGGAGAAAGAGACTGATCCATTCATCCCTATCTAAAAGTTTATGTGTCCTAATGAGTCTATTCTCACAAGCCCTGATCCATCCTGAAAAGTAGCCATTTCCCCAACAGACTCAAAGCGATAAGATTTCAGAAGGACGTTCTGAAGGCATGCCAAACATCAGGAAGAAAATCCATCTCTCTTCCCCATGCAAAACCACTGATGAGTTCATGAACTGCGTGGAGCAATAAATCAGTTTGGATCGTGTCGGAGAACAGGAAGGTTTTTTAGCCCCCTAATGGGCATTCTGACAATCTGATTGCACCATAATTCTTTGTAGCTGTCACCTTTGCGGTCCTGTCAACACTCCTAATCTTTTCTCATTGCGATGTCAAGTTTTGGTAAAGTAAAGAGGTGGGTGGTAAAAACCTGACTGATAATAGAAGCTGAGACCTTCTGTGTGACTTTACAGATGTGGGATGCATGCTGGTTTTCTCTGCGTTATCCTGCACTAGCAATGGAGGCTGATCCATTTGGGCTAATGAGGCTTTTCCCTCCCAACCTTGGTCTGTCTTCATTTTGCTTGCCTACTTGCTTACTTATCTACCTTCTTACTGACAACCAGTTCAGGGAGGTGGCACTGTCTCTTGCAGCCTCAGCGCTGCCCTTGTAGAACTCAGCAGGGATGGAGGAGGATGGGGACAAGGCTAGAATGAGTGGGTGCTGCCTGTCATTGGCTTCAGCACCACCTACTGTTGGGCTCCCTGCATTCCACCCTAAAAATTACAAGGGGTGCCAGTCACTGCTGAGCGCTGGTCAGGCCACAGCTGGAGAACTGCATCCGTTATGGCTGCCATACTTTAAAAGGATTCTGACAAACTAGAGCATGTCCAAAGGAGGCCAAGCAGGAGTGTTTGGAAAAGTTAAAAGACCTGTGTGTGCTTAGCCTGGAAAAGAAAAGGTTAAGCAGAGACGTCATAACTCTCTTCAAAACGTGAAAGGCTATCATGCAGAATTTTTCAGCTGTTGAACATTTTCTGGCCACACAACTGTTTCAGGCACAGATCTTCTATGCAACAGCCCTTCGCAGCCTTAGGAACAACTGTAGAGTCTGAAATAAGTGGGGTTGGGGTTGTCATATTTTCGTGATATTTCCATGATGCTTTGCTTCCCCTTCTCCAACTCTCACCCCTCCTCTGAAGCACCTGTGCTCTGTTAGGAAGTGCAGAGACAAATTTGCTTATATATTTGGTAAGAGAGTTGATGACTGAACCCAGCAAAAACATCTTCTCTCTCAATATGTGTGAATAAACAATAGATTGATTGATTGATTGATTGATTGATTGATTACCCACCCTTCACCAGCATGTCCCAGAGCAGGTTACAACAATTCCAAATTAAAAACAGTTAAAACAGATTACAATTGGGAATAGAATGGGCCCTGAAAATACACACCACAGCTATCAAAGGCCTGAGTCAAAAGATGTACCTTTGGCATTCAGTGAATGCCGGTGGCAGCAGCGTGCCAGTGGCTATCAGATGCTAAGGAGCAGCAGCGGTAAAGAGCTGTTGGACTGGTGCCCTTCTTGTGAGCTTATTGGAGGCATCTGGTTGGCCACTATGGGAAACAGGACATTGGACGAGATGGACCTTTGGACTGATCCAGCAGGGCTTCTGTTACCTACTGATGGATGTCAGTTGTGGGGGTGCCAGAGGTTGAAGAATTTTTTGGTATGGGCTTCATTGGTCCATTGGAAGTCTACAAGCAGGACTTGAATGCAGCCAACTCTTTCCCCACCTGTGATTCCCAGCGACTCGGAGAAATTCTGCCTGTCACAGTGGAGCATAGCCATCAGGACTAGTGGCCACTGATAGCCTTGTCCTCCAGGTTTCTGTGCCCCTCCTGAAGTCCAGCTGATATGGCAGAGTGAAAAGTGAACAACCCAACTAACAAGGTCTTGCTTCTTTTAAATAGCCCATTTCCTTAAAATTCCAGATCAAAAGGTGGGGAGGGAAGGAGGGAAATAGCCAAACGAACCTTGGCTTTCTCCTCAGTGCTCTCTCTATAAAGTTGTCTCTTGCTGGCATGCTCTTTAATAAAATTGGCTTAGATTTGTTGATAAGCCTGAAGCAATGTCAATGTGAAGTGTCAATCTTGTGGTACAAGAGAACCTTCAGGGGTCAAGCAGCTTCCCGTATATGATTGTTGTTTCAAAGATATGTCAGCTGTGTGTTAACTGTTTTCCTTATGGATCTTGCTAAAGATTGGACATGAGGTGCAGATTAAAACAAAAATGTGGTGTGAGGGGAGAGGCTGACATATTCTGCATGCCAGGAAGAACAGTCTGGAGGCAGCCTTAGTAGCCAAGCCAAAACCCAGGGTGAGAAAATCTAAAAGATGCTTAGTCCACGTAACTTGTTGAGGCTGAAAAACCATGGTAGGGTCCACAGCTTTATAGCAGGAATGGGAACCCTAGGCTCCTGAGTCAAATTTGACCCTCTATCTTTGAGGCATTTATCTTTGGCTCTCAGGACTCTTCCCATACCACACCAACTCCCCAGCCACTCCCTCTAACTCCAGGCCACCCCCCTCACCTACCCTGTTTTGCAACTCCTTAAGTGTTTTTGCCTGACTGAAATATGTCATCACACCCTTGTCATTGTTCTTGTTTGCGTATGATAGAAAGAGGTATACAAGTGAGCGTCTGTAGAAACTAGCCCACTGTGCAAAGCTGAAATTCACATCCTTTTGCTTCTAGCCCTTCCCACTGCTGGCATGTAGTTCCTGTAAGATTGCCCAGAAGGGAATGTGGACCTTAGGCTGCAGAAAAGTTCCCTAGACCTAGGGTCAGCAGGGATCCTAGTGGCCCTTTGAGTCACCTGCTAAGGTGGTATCAACACTCTCTTGCCACCAGCAGTGGTGTCCAACAACTCCAAATGTGTTCTTGATAGCATAATAGAGAAGAAGGCACCAGGGCTACAAGTTCACGACTCCAATTGCCGTACAGCACATGACTTCTAGGAATAAAGGAAGCTACCTTAGACAGGGTCAAAGTATTTGTCAGTTTGACCGACTGTCTATTCTGCATTGTCTATTCTGAACAACAGCTTCTCTCCAGGGTCTCATGCTGGGGGCTGGAGCAGGGGCCTCCTGCATGCACACCATGCACTCTACCACTGAGGTGTGGTCCTTCCCCTTCTGTTCTCCTGGTTCTAGCCCCAAAATGACAATGGGCACATTTTCTTGTAAGTAAAGAACTGGACGTTTATTATGGAAACTAAGCAGTACAGACTCAAGAAAGAACAGAATATAATCCAGGTGCAATTGGAGAAGAACAAATAATCTGGTCCAGGATCAGGCCCAGGTTCAGGCATCCAAGATCAGGAACACAAGTTCCAAGACTGCACAGGAGTGGTGAAGTTGTTCCAATGAGTTTCCCCACCTACTCACCAAGCTTTTCAGCAGAAGTGGAGAGTGCTCAGCTACTGATGAGAATCACTGATCCTGCAGGAAGTCCTGCTCTGAATGTGGGTGTTCTTCCTAAGGGAATGAATCTCTTCCTCTGTCCCTGGGGGACATCACTAGATATGCCTATATACATTAAAATGTAAGGCTGTCATCGTGCTGCAGTTCTCAATGCTACCAATAGAATGATAGGCATGCGGGCAGGTGAGCGAGCAAGAAGATATGAAGGAAGGAGGGTTGGCAAAGGAGCTGGTGGGTAGGCAGGGGTTGGCGGGTGGAGCAAGCAGGGGGAGCTGCCCGTGATATAAACATATAAAGGTGCCTTATACTGAGTCAGACCAACGGTGCATGTAAACTCTTGTCTGTTCTGACTGTTTGGGGTTTCCATTAGAGAGAGGTCTTCTACACATGTCACCTGCTACTAGATCCTTTTAGCAGAACATTCTTCATGCAAAGCATTTTCTGTACCACTGAAGTATGGCCTGTTCTCAGTTATCCCACCTCAGACCCATCCATCTGTAACGTCAATGCCTCAGATAAGGCAATACAGTGGTACCTCGGATTACATACGCTTCAGGTTACATATGCTTCAGAGTTACACACTCCACTAACCCAGAAATAGTGCTTCAGGTTAAGAACTTTGCTTCAGGATAAGTACAGAAATCGGGCTCTGGTGGCACGGCGGCAGCAGGAGGCCCCATTAGCTTCAGGTTAAGAACAGACCTCCGGAATGAATTAAGTACTTAACCTGAGGTACCACTGTACTTTGCCCCATAGAACTCAAAAGAACCACTAAACCAGTCTCTATAGCCACACCCTCTCATCTGCATAGCCACACCCCCAGCTCTGTTCTAGGCCAGACTAGTGTGTGTGACAGACTCCTGGGAGCTGCTTTTGACATGTCAAGAGACAAAATAGAATTGTCAACGTAGCCAGACATAAAGACTGCTTCAAAGAAGTCACACGTGGAATCTTCAAGAGCCAGGACCCAGGAAAGGTAAGTCTTCCAAAAAAGCTCTGGTTTCTAATATCCTTATTTGAATTTGACAGCATGTTCTAGTTCATTCTTTGCCACACAACCTTTAATCATTTGCATACCTCTCCCACACACAAAAGTAAAGGAAGCTGAGGTGTTTTTCTTTCTCTTTCATTCTTTCTTTTAAAAGGAGGGTTAATTATGTAGCAATTAAGATTTATGCAACTTCCTCTTCACATCATAAATATTAATAGGAGAATCTGAGAAGCTGGGGGAAAGCCGTCACTGCAGAACCAAGAAGAGATGTTAGTTCTGGTGTGGGTGTGTACAGAGCATGACACCCAACTTTTGTTGATACATGATGTGCAGCTTCTTTTGATGCAGTCTGTTCCTCCAGTTTTAAATTCTAAGGACATCAGAAGAGCCCTACTAGACCAGGACAGTGTCCCATCTAGTCCAGCACCCTGTTCTCACAGTGACCACCCAGAAGCCCCAGTGGGAAGCCTGCAAGCAAGACCTGTACACAATATCACTCCTTCCACTTGTGATTCCTAGCACCTGGTATTCAGAAGCATACTACCTTCAACAGTGGAGATTCCGAGGATTAAACCGGGCACCTTCTGCATGCAAAGCATGCTACAGCCTTTCCCCAAAGCAACATAGGAAGTTACCTTATACCGTGTCAGACTAATTGGTCCATCTAGCTCAGTACTATCTACATGGACTCTTCAGGCAGGAAATATTTCCAGCTTTACCTGGGGATGCCTGGGACCTTCTGCATGCAAAGCAGATGCTCTGTCACTGAGCTTTGGCCCTTCCCTTTGGGATCGCTTGCAGCAAATGAGAAACCAATGCACACCTGTCATGTGGTGGTGGTGGTGGGGAGCGAGACATGACAGACTGTGAAGTAAAGACCCTTCGCACCCTGCACCCTCCCCATACTCATCCTCCCTAAACAGCCCTGCATGTTATCCCTGTTGGGAGAGAGTTGTTGTGTCAAGTAGTTATTAAAAGTGACACAGCCAACCTTAGGAAAGAACTCTCAAAGCCTAGTAAATCTCTAGCCACCCTAAAATAAAACTTTATACCGGCTAATAAATTTTAATGCTACTTGTCAGCACTTGATAACTGCAATCATTTAACAGGGCAAGGAAGAGGAGAAGGAGGAAGGAAGGAAGAAAACAGAGAATACCAAGTTTGTGGCAGGGTGCAAAAATAAGGAGATGGGGTGGGGGCATTCAGTTTTCCTGGGCAGGGAGCCACTCCAGATTGGAGGTAGGGAAAGGTGATTTGAAGAAACCCCAAAGTTGTGTGAAAGTGGCCTTCTATCTGAGCAGTTGGGATTTTTGCGTTCTAAGGTAGAGTCTGTCATTTATTCAATCGCTTTTTCATTTATCTCATTTATATCCCACCCTTCTTCCTCACAATAACCCTCCAAGGTAGGTTAGGCTGAGAAACTTTGGCTGGTCCCCAAGGCCATACCCAGCTAGTTTCACAGCTGAGCAGGAGATTCGAACCCCAAGTAACCCAGGTTCTAGCCTGAGACTCTTAGCCTCAACACCACACAGGCTCATACACTTATTACCTACCATGTAGGCAGTTATTTATCCCAAGTTCATCAGAAAAGTTGACAAAGTGGTTTTACAAAGAAAAAGGAAGGAGAAAAAGTCAAAACAATAAAAATTAAATGCAGTGTGGAAAACTCATCAAAATCCATAAATGTTATAATTTACAAAACATCAAATGCCAGGACACAGCATTCCATTCATGTGATGCACAAATACATATTCAGCATCCACATCAACTGACACATCTGTACTGCAGTTGACCCGTCCTTGCACACATTCACCCGCACTCACAAAGTCTCAGCAGTTACAGATCCAAACAACCCCCTGGGTACATATACGAAGGCATTACAAACTGAGCACCCTTTGCCCCACAAAGTTCTTCTCCAGTTCGGTGTGTTTGTTGTTGTTACTACTACTCCTACTTTTATTGAATTAGATTTTAAAAATTATTTTTAGTCATTTTTATTTCTGAATCTCTTCCCATGAGGCATCCCAAAGTCAACAAAGAACGTTTTTGTTTTTATTCATTCATTCATTCATTCATTCATTCATTTATTTATAAAAGTATTCATATATTACTGCATCATAATGATATATCAAAGCAGCTTACAACAATATAAAAACACCAAACACTAAAATAATTAAACATTAAAACCAAGGTAAAAGCAAAAAGAAATGTGGGGCATGTACTGTATCGGCCTGACAAAGCAGAATTTTTTTCCAGCAGGCATTTAAAAGTTGGCACAGAAGGCACCCACGGAATCTCTATTGGCAGGATGTTCCACAGGACTGGGCCAATGCCACTGACGGTTCGGTTTCTTATTGTTGTCAAATGAGCCTCACCCATTCAGGAAAAGGTCAGAGATACTCCTGCAAATGATCTCAGTGATCAAGTTGGATATAAGGGTTCAGGTGATCCCTGAGGTGCCCTGGATCCAAGTTGCTCAGGGCTGTGTAAATCAATACAAGAACCTTGAACCTGGCTTGGTAGCAGATGGGCAGCCAGTGCAGTTGTTTTAACAATGGTGCTGCATGTCTATTTAAGGTACACTGGTACCTTGGTATACGAACTTAATCCGTTCTGGACATCCGTTCTAAAACCAAAGTGTTCTTAAACCAAGGCATGCTTTCCCATAGCAGTGGGGGACTCAATTGACAAATGGAACACACTCAACAGGAAGCAGAACATGTTCTTATTCCAAGGCAAAGTTCATAAACCAAAACACCTACTTCCAGGTTTGCAGCGTTTTTAATCCAAGTTTTTTATAAACTAAGCTGTTCTTAGTGTGGTGTAGTGGTTCAGAGCAGTAGACTCGTAATCTGGGGAACCGGGTTTGATTCCCCGCTCCTCCACATGCAGCTGCTGGGTGACCTTGGGCCAGTCACACTTCTCAGCCCCACTCACCTCACAGAGTGTTTGTTGTGGGGGAGGAAGGGAAAGGAGAATGTTAGCCGCTTTGAGACTCCTTAGGGTAGTGATAAAGTGGGATATCAAATCCAAGCTCCTCTTCTTCTTCTTAAACCAAGGTACCACTGTATTCATATACCACCCACAATAAAAAGAATCTGAATATGCACAAATCAGGAAAGGGCCTTGAGATGGGAAGTGGCCTTAGCTCAGTGGCAGAGCATATGCCTTGCATGCAGAACCTGTGAGGGAGATGGGGGGGTGGCAACTTCATGCACGTAACATCCTGATGTTGCGTTAGGATATCAGAGGAGCCAGGGAGCAGAGCCGAGCGCAGAGGCAATGCAGCTTCCATGGCAGGCGGCTCCTTCTCCTTCTGCTGCCACTGGCTGGGGGCTGCTTCAATCCTCTTTCCCTTCTGCAGAAGGAGGAGGAAGGGTCTGATCCACCAGCGCGTTCCCCAGAAGGAGAATTCTGGCAAAGCGGACCCCAGCAGGATTGCACTCTCTCCATTCAGAAGCTGATGAGCAGAGAGCTCAGTCCTGCTTACTGCAGGGGCTTGTTCATCAGGGAACACAACTGGCAAAACAGCAACCAGCAGGATTAAATCACTCCCACTACACTCATCAGCTGACACCACTCAAACTTGTCAGTGTGGGCATGTTTGGGGAAACAGGGGTGCATCCTGGTATATCTCGTAATCATCCATATTGTTTGGACATGGATTGCTTATATTAATGTATACAGTCATACCTCAGGATGAATAAGCTTCAGGTTGAGCATTTTTGGGTGCACTTACTTCTGGGTTTCACAGCTTGCGCATGCTCAGACACTCAAAATAACATCACGCGCATGCGCAGAAGCGGCGAAACGCGACACGCACACGCACACACACGCAGTTCCGTGTTACGTTTGCTTCATGATATGAATGGGGCTCTAGAACGGATCCCGTTTGCATCCAGAGGTACCACTGTATATGGATTATGGATTATTCTTATTGTTGGTGTGAGCTGGCACCGTTTTCTCCTTATGTTATATTTGCAATAAAAAAGAGGAAGAAAGGAAAGAATGGGGTTGCCAATTCAAAAGGGAAACTGCAGATTTGGTTATCCTGAGCAAATGCACTGCTGAAGTGGAAAGGTAGGGTTGCTATACATCCAGGATTTCCTGGACATATCCGGGATTCGTCCATCAGAAATAGTGTCCAGGTAGAATTTCTGAAAATCATTAAAATGACTGGGGAAAAAACCTGGGCATATGGCAACTGAACAACTTTGCAACCCCCCTCCCAAAAAAGCTCAACAACTATTGTTTCCGGATTTTCACTTTTTGAAATATGGCAACCCGATCTTTGAACACCTCTGTCCATCTGAGCATCCCTGGAGTGAGCTACACTTGCCACTTCGGCTGCTTCTCCCTTCCTTGCAAGAGAGAACACATTAGGAAGCTCGATTGGATTCATATGTTCTGGTCACAAGGGGGTAGCATTCGCACAGCTGTGATAATTCCGTCCGTTGTACTGCCATCAGCTCACAGTGGCTTGCAAATAATTGAGGTCCGGGCCTCGCTTTTGAGAATATGTGCATTGTTTTCTCTTCTTTGAGAGGAGCCAGGAAAACAGTGGCATTTCTGTAAGTGAGTGCAAGATTGGTCCAGGAAGCAACCACAGCCCCCCCCCCCTCCATCACTTCAGAGGTGGGAAGGGGGAATCATCTGCTTAGTGCTTTTCCAGTTACTGATTCAACTGGATGCAAGACGGGGACACAAAGCTGGTCCTCCTCAGTCTAGTCCAAAAGACTCATAATAATGATACTTAGCATTTATAAAGAGCACGTTCAGAGCTTTCAACATACATTATGTCAGTGATCCTTACCACCAGGTAAGGCAGTATTATTATCCCCATACTGAAGATGGGGAGCTGGCTTCAAGAGGACTGAGGCTAAGAGCATCAGAAGAGCCCTCCTAGACCAGCCCAAAGGCTCATCTAGCCCCACACCATGTTCTCACAGTGGCCAACCAGATGCCCCTGGGAAGCCTATAACCAGGACCCAAGTGCAACAAAGCTCTCCTCACTTGTGAACAGTAAACTTGCACACAGAGGTATACTGTCTGATAGTGGAGGTGTAACAAAGTCATAGTGGTAGCTATGATAACCTTATCTTCCCTGAATTTGCCTAATCTTACTCTAAAGCCAGTTAAACCACAGAGCCTAGGACTTGCCGATCAGAAGGTTGGCGGTTCGAATCCCTGCAACGGGGTGAGCTCCCGTTGCTCGATCCCTACTCCTGCCAACCTAGCAGTTTGAAACCACTCCAAAAAGTGCAAGTAGATAAATAGGTGCCACTCCAGCGGGAAGATAAACGGCATTTCCGTGTGCTGCTCTGGTTTGCCAGAAGCGGCTTAGTCATGCTGGCCACATGACCTGGAAGCTGTACGCCGGCTCCCTTGGCCAATAAAGCGAGATGAGTGCTGCAACCCCAGAGTCGTCTGCGACTGGACCTAATGGTCAGGGGTCCCATTACCCATTACCATTACTCTAAAGCCATCCAAGGTGGTTGCCATCACTACCTCTTGTGGGAGCAGATTCCACAGTTAAGTGTGTGTGTTATTTATAATACATCCCTGACCTTGTCAGAGTGGTATAGTGGTTAGATTGTTGGACTTGGACCTGGGAGACTAGGGTTCAAATCTCCACTCAGCCATGAAGCTCACTGGGTGACCTTGGGTCACTCACTCACTCCCAGCCTGGCCTGTTTTACAGGGTCATTGTGAGGGTAAAGTGGGAAGACAAACTATGTATACTACCTTGAGCTTCTTGGAGCAAAGGTGGAGTATGGATACAATAAATATATATATCATTCCTCTGAAGTAGATTCCACTAAATTCAGTATCAGTGAGTTTGTGGCTAAGGTGAGGGGGGAACTGCAAATGCATTTCACAGATCACACTCAGAACTGGTGTCAAAATTTCACTCCAAGGACCAGTTGAAGTGGGAGATGGGAAGTGGGATTCCACTGTGAAACCTCTGGCAAAATTAGAAGTCCCCCCCCCAAAGGTTTCAAAAGGAAATAGCATGGTATCTCTAAGGAAATGTCATCGCCAGTGACTTGAAGGAGAGATTGGGAAGTTTATAAGGATCTGAGAAAATCCCTAAACACAACATTCATGTTAAGAAGCTGTATTCCCAAGTGTCTCAGATGATGAGGCCACAGTGGCTGAGAGTTGTTGTCTTCATGCTCTGCTTGGAGGCTCCTCAAAAAGCACCTGGTTGGTTAATGTTGCTTTCACACCCTACTTGTGAACTTCTTCTAAACACTGGATTAGCCACCGTGGGAAAGATGGTGCTGGATTAGATTGTTTCCCCCACTCAACAAAACATTTTTTATTATCTTGTTGTGTAGAGACCCCAGACTCACAGGGGCAGTTGGGGCAGCATACTTACTTTAGTCAACACTTGCTATGGCAATTTTTGTCTGTCAAGCCCATGTAAGGCAAAGTGCAGTCGGAAAGTCAGAATGAGTTAAAGCAGTATGAGCAGAGTCAGGTCCAATAAGCAGAGTCACATTCAGGTAATGTTCAGTGACTTGCAGCACAGGGCATTCAGGTTGGTGTGGAGCAGATTGCTTCAGTACCATGGAAAGCTCCCAATGAGCTTGAAACCTCCCTCTCCTGTTGCAACCAATGGAAGGATGCTGTCTCAGCAGAGAGTGGATCACATTATTTAGGTAGGTGAGGCTGGCTTGTGTCAGGACGTTGCTAAAAGCCCTTGCTTTCTTCTGTATATATTGACTTCTATGAAGGAAGATTGGGGTGGTGCTGGCGAGAAACTACTGGGTGAAGCAACTTGCACCTTGTCCTCATCCAAGTCTTCCTGCAGGGCCCTGGAACTGGGGGTTGGGGGCATGATGCTTATGCCCATTAACCAATAACTATTTTCTTCCTGCTGTAAAACCCAAGCCTGCAGCAGACATTTGGGGCTCCTGCTCATTTTGTTTCTTGCTGACACTCCTATGGATTTTGCACTAATTGTCCCTCAGACATTTTAGTAATAGTCTGCAAAACAATCAGCACACGATAAAGTCCTATGCTGGCATGGCAATCAATTAAATATCAATTAATCAGGTCATCAGCCCATGCAAGGAAGCCGGTAATGGATGGCTCAGAACCTGTAATATTAGTGTGCTGTTTTTGTACCTATAACTTACAGTGTATTCATGGTGTGGATTTGCTTGTTTTGAAGGAGGGATTCCAGGGAAAGATAGCATTGTCTACAGTGCAAAAGAATCAGGGGGCGGGGCTCTTCTGAAGTCCATTAACCTAATTTATACCAGGTCAGACAATTGACATACCTAGTTCAGTAATGTCAACCCTGATCACCACAGGTTCTCCAGGGTTTCAGAGTGCGGACATTCCCAGCCCTAATGGGAAATGTCTGGGATTGAACCTGGGACTTTCTGCATATGTCTCACCTCCCAAAATTTAAATTGCATGTTTTGTGGGACAGTGGCTTACACAGGAACATAGCCTTACGCTGAGTCAGACAATTGGTCTCTCTAGCTCTGTATTGCACTTGGGGATGCTATTGGGGATTGAACCTAGGACCTTTTGCATGCAAAGCAGGTGCTCTACCACTGAGCTGCGTCCCTTCCTTTGACACAGGGACATAGGAAGCTGCCTTAGACAGAGCCTTGGTCCATCTGTCACAGTCTTGTCTGCTCAGATTCACAACAGCTTTCCAGAGTCACAGACAGAATTGTTTTCCAACCCTACCAAGAGATGCCCACAGATTCAACCTGTGACTTTATGTATGCAGATATGTATCCTGCTACAAGTCAGGTCTAAACTTCAAGGGAGTTTGGGGCTGCTGCTGCTGCTACATTTCATAGAATCACATAATTGTAGAGTTGAAAGGGACCCTGCGGGTCATCTAGTCCAACCCCTGCAGTCCCATATTTCCTCAAAGGAGCTGAACATGGGATACTGTGTTCTCTCCATTATCATTTTATCCTCATGACAACATGCTGAGGTGAGTTAGGTTGACAGGTACGATGCTTTGGAATACCATTTTCCAGGAATCACACTGTTGCCCTCAGGTCCTGCTTGAGGGCTTCCTATTGGGGCAGCTGCTTGGCCCCTGTGAGAACAGAATGCTGGACTGGATGGCCATTGGCTTGATCCAGCAGGCTCTTCTTATGTTCTCATGTTCCTAAGGTCCCAAGTCCAACCCCTGGCATCTCCAGGTATAGCTGGGAAAGATCCCTGGTCTGAGACCTGGTAGAGCCACTGCTAGTTGGTGTGTCAACAACAATGAACTAGATGGACCAGTGGTCTGGCTTGGTGTAAGGCAGCTTTCCACATTCCTGTGTACAATTTCCTGCAACTCCTCTGCACTTCAGCTAAGCTTCTGCCACATCCTTCAATTCTGCAAAAGGAATATTCATGTTGGTTCATCATCTCCCCCTTAGCAACCCAAGCCTGCCACTCTTGTGAGGTTCAGCAGCCAGGAGAAGAGCCGAGGTAGGCAGCATGAGCTCGCGAGGTCCGGGGGATGTGATCACATCCTGTCACAAAGCATTTGCTGACCTTTCTGTAAATATTTCTCAGAAAAGGCTAAATGGCTGGGTCAGTTCAGAGGGGGCCGTGCCATGATCAGTGCTCAGCCGCAGGCCCCGGCCATGGCTCCCTCTGACAAATAGCAATTGACCTGCCTGACTAGAGGCACATGTTGTTATGCTGGGGGTGCCCAGCCAGCGACCTGCATATTTTTAAACGCCACAGTGCTGTGCTTCTTGACTTTCATTTGGTTATATGCCTCACTGTTTCTCATTCCCCTTCTTCCTGTGGTGCATTCCTTTCTGAGGACTCTCAGAACACACACACAAAATAATGTTCAGGGCAAGATGTGCTTCAAGGGTCTCTCAACAACACCCAGTTGGTGCGGAAACAACCTACAATGGCCACTAAACAAGGAAATGCATCACCTCCCCCCCCCCAAAGGATGTGATTTGCATCACATATGCACATGCTGATTTATAGAACATGGGAGGAGGAAATTTTCAGCTTGAAGGCCATGTTCCATTCTGGGCAACTTTCTGAGAGCACATACCAGCAGTGGGCAGGGCCAGATGCAGAAGTGGGTGGAATGATTAATGTAAATCTTCCCTTTGCACAGTAGGCTAGTTTCACACATTTCTATTCTTTGTCCAGCCAACAAGAGGCCTGATCAGTGCATACCCTCCAACATTTCTCCAATGAAAGTAGGGACGTCCCATTCCATAATGATAATTTTGCTATTTATACCCCGCACATCTTACTGGGTTACCCCAGCGCTCTGGGCAGATTCCAACATACAGTGGTACCTTGGGTTAAGTACTTAATTCGTTCCGGAGGTCTGTACTTAACCTGGAACTGTTCTTAACCTGAAGCATCACTTTAGCTAATAGGGCCTCCTGCTGCCGCTGTGCCGCTGGAGCACAATTTCTGTTCTCATCCTGAAGCAAAGTTCTTAACCTGAGGTACTATTTCTGGGTTAGCAGAGTCTGTAACCTGAAGTGTATGTAACCTGAAGCGTATGTAACCCGAGGTACCACTGTATATAAAAACATAATAAAACATTAAATGTTAAAAAAAACCCAACCTTTACTGGATTACCTTCATACGGCTCAGGGGGGTCAGATAACTCCATACCCTCCAACATTTCTCCAATGAAAATAGGGACGTCCTAAGGAAAAGCGAGACATTCCAGGATCAACCAGAAACTGGGATGACTTCAGGAAATCAGGGACGTCCCTGGAAAATAGGGACACTTGGAGGGTCTGTCGGTGTTCAAGGACACCTGGAAATGGGGAATGACCCCATCTTGCCTTCAGGCAGCAAAATGTATTGAGCTGGCCGTGAATACCAGCCAGAATTTCTGCCCAGGCAAGATGGTTTCTGAAACAGACCCTCCTCACTGGAGTCATCTGGGTTTGCAAGGCGTGGTCTTGAGGCTGCATATATGCCTTGAGGCCATGAAGATTGAGCAACATCCCAACATAAGTTTCTGAGCTTTCATTGTACTACTCATAGGTGAGACTTAAAGTATAGCCTAAAAACCAGGATGGTGGTGATGATCTATTAAATATCTCTACCACTGTTCATCCGAGGATCACAGGGAGCTTTACAATATAAAGCACAAAAATCCACAACATAGTAACAAAAACAAAAACAAAAAAAAACCTGCCACAGTTTAAAAGGCCATGACCTTCGCTGCCCCATGAAGAAATTGAATGCGGGTTTTCCCCCTCATTCTTTTATTATGTTCTTATGTGCTGGAAACTGCCCATAATAGGAGGGGTATAAATCTATTATTATTATTATTATTATTATTATTATTATTATTATTATTATTATTATTATTATTATTTTCTTCCAAATTCTCTAATGCATAAACCTGAGTGATACATAGGCAAGGTAAGGTTTAAAGGCACTGCAAGTTAACTGCATGGCTCAGCATGAACTGAGATGTTTTTATATTGTTAACTGCCCTGTGACCCTCAGTTGAAGGTAATATAGAAATTTAATTAATTAATTCTTATTAATAGTAACAGTAATATATAAATACTGTGTGTGTGTGTGTGTGTGCGCGCGCGCGCAGTGGCGTAGCGTGGGGGTGCAGGGGGGGCCGGCCGCACTGGGCGCAACACCTGGGGGTTAGGGTTAGGGGGCGCAAATCCACGGGTTAGGGGGTGCAAATTACTTGCCTTGCCCCGGGTGCTGACAACCCACGCTACGCCACTGTGTGTGTGTGTTGTCTGTGAGAGAGAGTGGGTGGGGAGAGAGAGGACTTGAAATGCTTGGAAGCCCAAGCTAGCCGGAGTCCAACCACTATCCATTCTCTCACTTTTTCACACATTACTATCATTGCTTAAAATGGGGAAATAAAACTCATGGGAGTCCCATTGGTGAAGAAAAAATATTATTTACTTACAATTACTTCATGTTCACAAGGATGGCTTCAGATCCTGAAACTACATGGCTAGAGCTTGTTTCATGGCATCGTCACGCAAGAGACAGGGAGAGGAGACAGAGGGAAAGGAAGAGGAAGGCACAGAGTTTGGGTGCTTAGTGAAAAACCACGAAGGTGTGTTTTCCCTGACTATTTGTTAGTCTCGGCTCTGCCCTCTACTGACTGTGAGCATAAAAAGGTAAAGGGTAAAGGAACCCCTGACCATTAGGTCCAGTCGTGACCGACTCTGGGGTTGCGGCACTCATCTCACTTTACTGGCCGAGGGAGCCGGCGTACAGCTTCCGGGTCATGTGGCCAGCATGACTAAGCCACTTCTGGTGAACCAGAGCAGCGCACGGAAACGCCGTTTACCTTCCTGCTGGAGTGGTACCTATTTATCTACTTGCACTTTGACGTGCTTTCGAACTGCTAGGTTGGCAGGAGCAGGGACCGAGCAACGGAAGCTCACCCCATTGTGGGGATTACGAACCGCTGACCTTCTGATCGGCAAGTCCTAGGCTCTGTGGTTTAACCCACAGCGCCACCCATGTCCCTTTGACTGCGAGCATACAAGGTTGCTTTTACCCTGTGTCATGTCAAACAGCTCTATTCAGAATAGGACCAGTTTTGGATACAGCCTTATGTGCACACCTGTAGATTTTATTTCTTGGATTGTTTGTTTTAGAGGCTCTGAGGTAGCTATATAAGATGATGGTCCTTTTTAGAAACTAAAAGCATAATTCTAAATGAATGACATGGATAGTGCCAGCTAGTCAGCAAGAACAATACTGCAAATAAAGCTACGAAGATATGCATTGCCCAGAAGCAACAAAACCCCAAATTCCAGATAAGTGGCAGATTGAAACCCAATACACTGAAACATCAGCAACCTTTAAAAAACAAATCACCTTCATTAAAAGCCAACTGCAATGGATAGGTCTTTCAGGCTATTTGGAAGGCTGGCACAGACAAAATCAACCACACATTTCTTGGGAGATAGGATTGCATTGAACTAAGTTCTCCCCAGTGCAGACCCATTGAAATTAATGGATCTAAGTTAACCATGCCTATTATTTCTAATGGGTCTACTCTTGACACTGGATTCACTCTGAGTATCATAAATTTGGGGTCACCAATGCAAAATCCCCATCTTTAGTGGCTCATAACCTAACCAATCTCAGTGGTATACCAGCCAGCAGGTTCTTTGGAGCCAAGATTAAGGCACATTTTAGCTGCTATCTTCAGATTATCGTCACTGTTTCCATATTTTGCATCTATACATATAAATTAGCATGTGCAAATGGTATGCCCATCTAGGCTCTCTTTTGTCCTCTTTTGTGTGAGATGTGTAAGTGGTCACCCTAGGAAGAGGAAAGGAACCAGTGGCCCTCCAAATATTATTGGACTCCAACTCCTACTGGCTCTGGCCAGCATTGCCAATAATCAGTTGCTGGAGAGAGTGGACAGCAGTGGTGAGGTGCTGCAGAAGACAGTTGTGCCTGGCTTGGCCTATACTTCCTTGGTGAGGGCTGTAACTCAGTGGTGGAGCATCTCTGGGTGGGGCTGGGTGAGAAATCCTAGAGGGCTTTGTGGACAATACAGAGCTAGATGGACCATCTCCTTATGAGACAGATTTCTATGTTCTTATGTCTAAGCTGCAGCTCAGAGGTAGAGCACTCACTTTGCATGCAGAAGAACAAAGGTTCAATCTCTGCCATCTCCAGGTAGGACTTTGGAAGAGTCTCTGTCTGAAACCCTGGAGAGCTGCTGCCAGTCAGTGTTGGCAATACAGAGCTGGGTGGACCAATGGTTTAACTCAGTATGACAGTTTCCTGTGCTCCTAAACTAACCTGCTGGTCTCAGATGTGATGGAAGATGCTGTCCTTCCACCAGGGCTGATGAAGAATTCATCTCCTAGTTCAGCTGACGTGGCTGTGTGGAACAGAGGCCAAGGGCATCTTGTCCTTTGCCTCAGGCAAAATGTCTGCAGCCTGCGCTCACCAAAGATACTCAACAGAATGAGATAACTGTAGACTTTTTTTGCAGCATAATGACCAGATACTCTCCATCTTCGCAGCCTGCAGTCTCTCTTGTAGGAGCAGTTGGCCAGCCTTGCAATTGAGAAGGCGCAAGAGCGGGGAGTTGGGGGAGGGAAGGAAAGTTGTTGTCAGTGCATAAGAGAAATAGGTTCCTCTCCACCCATTACTCTCTAAAATGGTCTCCGTGTGATGTTTCCCAATCCCACTCTGAGACAATGTGCATGGATTCTTGCTGCTCACTTGCTACGTACATAATTCACTGACTGCTCAGCCTATTTCTCATTTCATTCCTCCCAGCCTAAAAAACAGAGGTGGGAACATGGATTCAGCCGGCTATGAAGCACATGATGTTCAAGACCCAATCCAAGGAGAGTTCAATACAAGGATGAGTCCCTCTCACCAGACCCATTCTGTTATGTGTCTCTCTTGATTCTGAATTTCCCTCTGCCTCAGCATGAAAAGTTGCCTGTCCCTGTTGAGACCTGCAATATCACTTAGATTGTCTGGGAAAATTCTGCTCATGACGCCATACCCTGCAGACCCCAAAACTAACATTTTCTGCAATTGCCCCTGTACTGTGAAATGCCCTCCCCTCTGTCATACATGGGGCAGCAAACATCAGTAAGAAGGAAACATTTTCCATTCCTCCCTGTGTTCATGGCATACAGCATCGGTTCTGTTCCTCTGCAGTTCGTCTTCTGCCAAAGACTATGCTATCTGTCTTGCTATCAGCTGTCGCAAAATGGCATACGCTATATAAATTATGTAACAGATTTTGTAAGCTGTGTTATTAATACATTTACTGTATTCCATTCCATTAATTTCGATGCAAAGGAAATGCTATGAAAAGGTACAGGAGGGGGACATAATCAATTGTGTATCTTTTGCAGACTGAAAGCAACAACAACAGTGGATGTCAACTGTGTTCACTGGAACGAATTCTGATCTGGACATCAGATGAATAAGCAGACTTTGGCTACTTCTGCTCCTGTTTATGTTTTCAGTCTGATTGTCTGACATCTCCATCTCTGAGTTCTACCACACATACTTTACCCATCCCAGAAATTCCATTCCAAGTGACTGGGTTTTTTCTGCTAATGTCTTTCCCACCCACATCTCGTTCTCTCTCCCTCTCTCTCTCTCTCTCTCTCTCTCTCTCTCTCTCTCTCTCTCTCTCACACACACACACACACACACACACACACTTCAGTATCCTTTTACTGTATATGAAGGAGGTGCTCTTTCCGCTGCCCTTTGTCTCAGGAAAAAAAATTAATTCTCATTTGCATTACCTCCACTAAATGTCACCTACTGATAGTTTGTTAGACATTAGCAATGGTGGCAGAGAGGGGCACTGGATAATTGCATTCTGCCTAGTGCTGGGATTTACATAATTTCAGACAGCAATTAAAGAATCTATGGGAATATTTTCTCTCCCTCTCCCTCTCTCTTGTTCACTTCCAACCTCTTTGTTCAAAGAAAGTGTTCGTTTACATTAAGGCGCTCAGCTCCTCGCTGTTCATTTGCATAAAATTAAAGGTTTTTGTGTTCCGAAACAGCAGGGTAACATTTAAAATTCTGTTTTAAAAAGCTCACCTTAGAATAATAAAATGTTAATATCATTTCGCAGGCTCAGAGAGGTTGCCAGCTGCCTTTCATGGCAAACTTTTACCCAATACTCACTCTCTCTCTCTCTCTCTCTCTCTGTGTGTGTGTGTGTGTGTGTGTGTGTGTGTTCATACACACTTGAATGTTTGTGAATGAATAGCCAGATAGCTATAGAAAATGCACAAGGTTTTTGCAATAATTTGTATTTGGGGCTGGAAAAGAGCAAAGCCAACATTTTCCAGAAACCTTTTTGATAACAGTTCTACGATTTTTCTGCCCCCCCTTCATTGATTTACAAGATTTCCCATCTAATCTTAACTGTGAGGTCCCAGGGTAGATTACATCTATATAATGCTATAAAAACAGATGAAACAGTTACAATTATAAATACAAGTAGAACTGTTCCAGCTGCAACAGAACACCATCAATTCAGGGAAAGAGGTGGGTCCCCTAAAAGAAAATAATCTTAACCGTCAAAAGTATGGATGGATGAATCTGTGAATTTTGCTTTATCCTGGTTTCTCATTTTTCCAGTCTTAAATTCAGTTCTCCACATTTCCACATCAGCTTTCAGATTATTATTTTTTACCTAGTACTCAAGACAATTCATATGTGAATTTCTCATTAAATACTTATATGAAATTTCAGCCAATATACACATTTTCTGATATAATGCACTTTTCTCAAATCCTCTTCAACAAAAGTTGCAGCCACTGTTACATTTTGTAGAAGTAAATCCCATAGTTTAACTCTGTACTGTGTGAAGAAGTCCTTCCTCTTGGCTGGCCTGAATCTCCCACCATCCAGCTTCATTGATTTCAAGAACATGACAGCCCTGTGTCATCACTAGGCACTAGGACAGTGCAGCTATACACACACAGAGCGAGCGAGAGAGTGCCATTGGTGGTTTTAGATTGGTCTTGAGCTCACCTGGTGCTATTTTACTGAAATATGCATTTCTATGTACAGTTTACTTTGTTGTTGTTGTTTAGTCGTTTAGTTGTGGCCGACTCTTTGTGACCCCATGGACCAGAACATGCCAGGCACTCCTGTCTTTACAACTTACTTTAGTATGTGCATATTTGAATGCATTATTTGGCTGGAGAACCACACTGCAAAATTTGGAGATGTGTAAGTTCAAAGGGTGTCTGTGTTCTGGTTCACATATCTGTTAAGTTGTGGGTGAACATATCAGACGACACAGCGATTCTTCAAACAGCTCTTGTTTATTCCAGGCCAGAACAGAACTGAACTGAAGGGTTCAGCCAGCCTGCTTATATAGAGCTCCACTACAATGCAACAGTAACAACTTTCTGTAACTATCCAATCACTGAATGTCACTTTCAATTCCTTATTTCCATATGTGGACCTGAGTGAAAACTATCTACAATATCCGCCTGCTGGCCCAGGGTGAAAACTTCAGTACATAACAATATCATTTTGGAAACAGTGAATAATTCCCTTTGAATGCAAACTGGATTTCTCCCCCTGCCTAGCCAAAGGCTGGGATAAAGAGGTTCTCTTTCAACATACTGTGATAGGTATGCAATGGTGATCGATGACCCCTTTTTTGCATCCTAAACCTTAGAAAAAGAATTTCCTCCACCCTGTTTTTTAGTGACCAGGACATTGTGGAGGATGTAAAACGGTGGGTAAGTTTCCACCACATTTCTTTTGTTAATACTTGCAGCAGCAAAAAATAAACCCCACCCCAAAACTCTTAGCAAAAAAGAAAGTAACTGTTTTCCTGCTAAAGGTGAGTCCCACCAGTAAGTAGTGAAATTGATGAATCAGTCAATTTCAGTTTCTCTCAGTTTCTCAATTTTTAATTTTCATTTCATTTTGCATTCATCTTATTTTTCCATTTTTCATTCCATTCATTTTTCATTTTCACTTTCTTAAGTTCAGTTCTCCCCATTTCTGCATCAGTTTGCAAGTTGTTGTGGTTTTTTTTTAAAAAAAGGCCTCATTAAAATTCATCAGCTTTCAAGTGAGGCACATTCATTGAATGTTACCTAACACACACTGTTTTGCAAAGCCATTTCCCTTTTTATAATGCATGTCTGTATATTATTTTCAGTATATGCATTTCAGTGCACTCTTTACACTAATATATGCATTTTGGATACATTATTTGCAACTGCATTGCAAAAATCAGAGGAGTGTGAATTTTGAAGGATAACTGCAAATTAAGTAGGTTCACCTTTAAGTGTGAACTGAATTGAATTTCTCATCCATCTAGGGTTGCCATATTTCAAACAGTGAACATCCAGACATAAAAGTGTTTTTTCGTTTGTTTGCTTGTTATGGGAGGGCAAAGCCGTTGAACTTTTTTTGGCAAATTTGCAAAAAAAAAAAAAAAAGGGAAGTTTTGGGGCTATTTTAAGGGAAATCGCTAAAACCGAAACTGCTGGTTGCTATTGGGGAATGCTTCCTCTCACTGGAGCAATTTGGTGATATGATCCCTGTTCCCATTTCTCTGCTCCTGTGTAGAATTTGGAGAAGCTGTTTGCGCTTAGCTTTAAACAACGATCCATTGGGGGGGGGCGGTTGGCAGCGGGGGGGGGGCGAGCATAATCTTTCATGTTTTCATTCAATGAAATTTGTGGGACCCGTGATTTTCACATATTTTTTAACCTAAAGAATAGAGGCCCTATATAATGAACTATAACATGAGTGGTCCAGAGCCACTAATGCAAAGAAACCAATAATGCAAAGAAACAGGTATTGTAATATGTCACACCTAAAAAATAACATGTTGATGTCAACAGTCAAAGAAAACAATGAATCCTGCAAAATATCCAGTGTACTCACATTTTACGATAATTGTCATCATGGTATTAAACAGCACTAAAACACATCCACAAGGTTTTCAATTAACCTTACTGAACACTAGAAAACAAGGGGGGAAAGATAAGCAGATAATGTAGTATTAGAATTCAATTTTCTGAGAATTTCACCTTCCACTTTCTTAAGGGGAAAAAAGTTTCTGATGTGCGAGCAATGCCTGCTAAAATCTCATGAGATTGAGGAGGGTTTCCCCCCCCACCAGTTGGTGGCAGGGATTCTGTAATCTTTATACAGTAGTATAATCTTTCCCTCTGTGTGACTTTGGAAACCAGACCTGATTCAAGATTTTGCAAGGTGGAGTGTTTATGTTCAGCAGAGGTGAGAAATCTCAGGCCTGGTGGCCAAATGCGGCCCTCCTGACCTCTCTATCTGACCTTTGGAACTCTCCCCAGACCACACAGCTCACCAACGCTACTTCACCACCTCCTCAGGTGCTTTTGGCAGGCTGCGAATGTGTCCTTGAACTCAGATGTCTCTTGTTTGCCTCAATAGAGGATCAGGAGGGGTGGGGGGGTGTATGTGTGTGTAGAAAATTGTCCTCTGTGCAACAGGTAACATTTACATTCATTGCTCCACTGACTTTTGCCTCTGGCCTTAGCCAGCACTGGAACATAGCCCTCAGAGGGCTTTTGAAAAGGAATGTGGTCTTCAAGGTTGAAAAGGGTTCCCCAGTCTGCTGTTGAATGTTCTGGTCAGTTTTTCAAAACACCCCATTCAAATCTCTCTCCATAACTAGTTTTCCAAATCCCAGTTAGTTCTAATCAAGATTAACAAAAGCTGATATTTTATTAATGTGGCAAAACATTCCACCTTTTTCAGCTGCCATGACAGAAACGAAAGGATGCAGTTGCCAAGGTAGCAGCTATAAGACTCTGAAGATGAAACATTCTGTTTGCTGAAGCTTATGTGACACTGGTACTATCTTCCACATTGAGGCTATGTGGTGGTAATGTGCCCCTCGAAGCATTATGGGTGGGGAGCACAGAGCACATCAGCACTTGAGAGTCACACTGCTTCAGATACTTCAGGAACTTTTCTTGGCTGTCCTGACCAAGGGCTCTAGCGCTGAGCCTATATTGATGGGACTCCAGCACATGAGACGAGAGACAAACCCACAATCCCATGCCAAGGAAGAGAACCAAGGCATCAGTCCCAGGTATTCAACTGTCAGGAAGATATATGATCTAGTATAGAGCTCTGTACAGCTGGCACTGGAGGAAGTGCCAGCCATCCCTGTGCCAAGAGAACGCACAATGAGGTTGGCATCCCCCAAACAAGCCGAAACGAGTGGAGCCTTGGCGCCAAACTCAAGACGATGGTCTCAGGAGCTGAGTCTCTTTACCATATTGTGACAGGCGCAGCTGGCAAAGCTCTATGGCCCTTTCCCAAGGGAGAAGCATGGTAGAAAAAGAAAGAGCAGCAAGCTCGTCTCTGAAGAGGTGAGTGCAAGGGCTGAGAGAAAGAAAGCGAGATACTGGGGCTGGGAGCTGTGTCTCCAGCCAACCCTTCTGCCTGCTGGGAAGTTCAGAAGGAGCCAAAGGCAGTTAAATCAGGGGGAAACAGCTTGTAGGAAGCATTGTCCGGGAAACAGGATGAAGAGCTGGAGAGAAGGAAGATAAAAGGGACCGGGCCCCCACTAGCAGTCAGGAAACAATACCCAGCTACATAGGGCATATTCTCCAAGAGTAGAAGCAGCTCCTGGGTGGGGGGCAGGGAAGGGTCCTGCTTGCGCTTGCCACTCCCAATGCGATAAAAGGGGTTGTGTTGATTAACCTGACAAAGGAAAGAGTCTCATCCAGACAGTGCCAGCTTTGCTATGGGTACTGCAAACCCACAGAACTAGGTAGCTGGACATAGGCAAACTGGCCCAAAACAATATGGCAAATGACTGGTGGATCTTGGTATGAGGAAATGCTGGGTTTGATTGCAGCTCCCCATGTGGTGTACCTCTGAACTGCAGGTGGCAGCTTCTCATTGAAGTAACTATCTTGCTCAGTGTTGCCTACACTGACGGGCAGTGATTCTTCAGCATTTCAGACAGGGAGATCTCCCAGCCCCTAACTGACGATGCCAGGAACTGAATCTGTGACCTTCTGCATGCAGAGCAGATGCTCTGCCACTGAGCTACAGCCCTTCCCATGTAACACACACAATAAAGAGTTTGTCTTTATTGACAATAAAGTCAATCACCAAGAACCAAGGGAGGATTCTCCCCAGTGCAGTGCTATGTTGTCTCTCTCCTCCCAGCCCAGTGCTGCAATGGAGAGGTAAGCCGATCTCTCTGAAGTATTTTCTGAAGAGCAAAGGGAGTGGTTTCCCAACAGCAGGGCTGAGCTAGGAGGAATGGAACCCCTTCTCCCAGTCCAGCCCAGCAATGTGAGGCAAAGCTGGGAATTATAAGCAATAGTGTACTGTGGTGGCAAATTCAGAAGTGCAAAGTACCTTCATGATAATCACAGCCACCCTTCCTCATACCCATGCTCCTATGATTATACAATAATTTTATGCAATACAAATAGTTAGAGATATAAGGGTGTTGTTGTTTTTTTAAAAAGGTGTATTACGATGATCAGTGCAGATCTCCATTTGCTGCCTTTCATTTAGGTCTACTATTTTATGTACATGCACATGGGCAAATGATTTGGAGTGCTCCAGCATATTCTTTCGGTGTGACTCTGTGTTTTCCTTGAACTTCCATTGTGTATAACAGAACTTGCCCACCATTCTTTTGAAACTGAAGGACCTTGTATTTTCAGGGATCGTAAATGCTTAGCTTTGGATCATACGGAACAACTCTGAGTGACCCTAGGAGCCAATCCTCAGTGGGTAATGTACCCTCTTTCACGCTGGTTGGCTGCAATCAGCACAAAGAGTGGCAAGACTTCTTTTCGGTGCCTAAGAGGCTCCCCTTTCATACTGATTGGGTGGCTCCAGGACATTGGGGACAGGAACCCTGCTGCAGAAATTGTAACAGGTCTTTGACCCCCTGTGACCCTGGACCACTACACCTTTGCCTGAGACAAAAGCAAATTGGGAGTACCATACATGGAATTTGCTTGAGACAAAGGCAAAGTGGGAGTGCCATACTTAACATGAAATACAAAACAGGAAGTGCAGCACATACCCCATGTTTGCTGGTTTCCCCACTCTGTAAACAACCCAAACATGTGGGTCCCAAGCAGACTTGGGCTTCTGCTTCTCCCTATTCACAAAGGAAGCGTAACATAGGTTTTCACCTTCTGAGCCTCCTTCCACCTTTCGGGGTCAAAGAGGTGATTCCCAGCTGAGAACACCACCACCAATGAAAGCAAAAAGTGGGAAGGGGAAGCCCTCAGAAGTGTCAGGGAGGTTTCTGAATGTCACTCAACGGCACCATGTTTGAGCCAGAGAGTAATGAGTGTCATCCCAGCTGCTGACAAGATTCACCACCCCAAAGAAAATGCAGCCTGTCAGCTGAAAGACTGCTGAGATGAGCCACGGCAACTGGCAGCCCTAAGGCCGCTGGAGTGTCCCAGAATGCCGCACTGTGTTGCTAAGGGGAAGTGATTGTTGTGGCGGGGAGAGACAATGGCAGTCTTATTAAGCCACTCACAGCCTCTGGGGTGACAGCAATGAAAGATGCACCAGCCCACGGGATGCTCAACAGATGCTCGCTGGGACTTGATACTGCAGATGAAACTGTTGATTCTGCACTCAAAACCTGCGCCTTGCTAGATCAGGCCAAAAGGTCCATCTAGCCTGATGTTTTGATTCTGAAAGCTGCTAAGCACATGCTTCTGAATGCTCTCAAAAATGGCGTGAAAGGGGAAGTATTCCTTGCTTGTCCCCACAAATAGTGGGGAGTGTGCCTCTGAACATGGAGGTTCTATCTAGTAGCCATTGATTGAACTACTTTCCAATAATTTGCTGAGTCCTTTTGAAAGGAAAGAATTGAACTCCACCCCAGTGCTGATATTTTCAGCATGGTGCCTCCCTGTATTCATAAACTTAGTTAGCTATTCATGTGCCTCTCAGTGTAATTTGCATATCACCCAACCCTAAATAGTGGGGCTTTGGGCTTTGTTGAGGTCCTGAGGGAAGTGTGAGCTAGCTTATAATTTAATAAGCAAATACTCCTATTATGGGACGTGGATGGCACTGTGGTCTAAACCACAGAGCCTAGCCTAGGGTTTGCTGATCAGAAGCTTGGCAGTTCGAATCCCTGTGACGGGGTGAGCTCCTGTTGCTCAGTCCCTGCTCCTGCCAACCTAGCAGTTCAAAAGCACAAAGTGCAAGTAGATAAATAGGTACCGCTCTGGCGGGAAGGTAAATGGTGTTTCCATGCGCTGCTCTGGTTCACCAGAAGCGGCTTAGTCATGCTGGCCACATGACCCGGAAGCTGTACGCCGGCTCCCTCGGCTAATAAAGCGAGATGAGCGCCACAACCCCAGAGTCGTCCGCGACTGAACCTAACAGTCAGGGGTCCCTTTACCCTTTTACTCCTATTATGCATTGATCACCTTTACTGTTGTTGTTGTTGTTGTTGTTGTTGTTGTTGTTGTTGTCCTCAATCAGAGCTAAGGCATACCTTAACTTTAGGCTTCACAGTCTGAATGAAGCACAATTCATTGATTGGCATTTTCATTTATTATTTAAATGAAAAAAGTTGTTTTCTGAGAGCAATGCCTTGTTTAGGAAATGTTCCCTTTACTCTGAACTAACTTCATTTGTTTTTAGTGACATCAACACATAGCCAAACTGAATGGCTGTGTCGAATCCTTACACTATCAGATTCACTACAGTACATAGCCCCTGATTAGCTAGTATCATCCCTATGAGAAGCATAAAAAAGAGAACCGAATTCATAAGCAAAAAAATAAAAATAAATGGCACAGAAGCACAGGTAGAGCTTTCCCCCTTCTACTCCCAGAGAAGCACATACAGATCCACTAAGGATTGTCACTGAAGAGATGCCTTAGAAACTGATTCACTTGTCTCTGAAAAATGATACTTTGAAGAACCCAATATTGGCATGTTTCTCTTTGATAAACATTGGCATGGCATGCTTATTTATCTGTCCTCAGAGTGAGTTGATTAACAAGTATTAGGTAGATGTGACATATTTATGGAAATATGGGACTCTTTATGGAATATATTAAGATTTATTAAATCATTCACTATGTGGTCAAGAACTAAAACAGCCCTGATGAATGACTTTGTTAGTTGTGTTGTGTGTGTGTTTTGCCAGTGTGCTTGTGCTTTATCCTCATTTTTTTATTTGTTTAATCTCTTGTGTTTTAAGAGAGATTATATGATTTTCTTTCCCTCTTAGATTGGCAGTTTTCAAACTTTCCAAATTCAGGGTCCCTTTCCTAGATCAAAAGCAACACAGAATGTTGTAGTGGATTTTAGGATGCACATATATACACCAATGCTGGTTTGTTTCTTTAGAGTGCAATTTGACACAAATGGTGGACGAGGAAAAATAATTCTGTTGTTGGAAAGCTGTCAATGTGCAATTTGAAAAAGGGGGTGGGGAGTTCATTGGGAAGAGTTGCTGATTGTCGAACTGCATTGGGAATGGCAGGTCTGTGAGGAGTTTCCTAACAAAGACTCTCCTCCCTGCAAGAGAGGGGAGTGGTTGTGGGTGGGAGCCCGGACTCCACCCTGGCAGGGGCCTTAGCCCCTGCCCCTCCTTACCTGGCCGGCTGGCGCCCACGCCCACCGGGGGCAGCCAACCAGGTGCCTCCAAGGGGCGTGTTTAGCAGCTTAATGCTGCGGCGCCAGCTTCTCCTCCCCCTCAGTCCTCGTCGTCCCGCAGCGAGTCACCCACCCTCCACTCCAATTTAGCTCAGGGTCTAGGTTTTTGGCCTTGCTATGGACCTTAGGTTGGTCGCCCCGGTTGTCTGGGGGGCCTGGTAGGAATTTTTCCATTTGGCATTAGGCCTTTTGGTTTTTTCGCCTACCTCGTAGCAATCGTCACAACTTTTGTGGTATTGGTGGGTAGGTTAGGCATTGGATTCATGTGTTGTGATGTGTCAAGGGCTAGGTGTGGCCATCGCCTATGCTATCTACCGTGGGTTATTCCGTTAAAGGAATCTGGCGGTCGTGTATTCCGTCCGATGCCTGCTTGGTGGGAGGCCATGGCACGACCCTCGGTGACATCAGGGGGTGAGCCTATAGTTGGATGAGCATCAACAGGCTCCACCTACTGTTAAATAAACCCACCACCTATAGTCATCCAATGCCTAAGCCAATACCTTTTCACTGCTGTAATCAATAAAGTTGTGGCCTTTTCTTGCCCATTAACCTTATACCACGTGTCCATGTGTATTTATTTCACTTAGCGGGATCGGGGCCCTCGATCCACAACTGTCAGCACCCTTAACAAATTATGGTTCTCAGGATTCTTTGGGGAAACCCATGACAGTTCAAAGTGGTGTAAGAGCCGTTTAAATGTATTGTGCAGATGTATCCCTATAGGAGCAAGGAGCCTTCCAAGTACAGGCCTTGTTTCCTGGGATACTCCAAGACAGGTGCAAGGGTATTGTGGAGGCCAACAATGTGCAAGTGATATCACACATACGCAATATCCTGCCATCGCGCTAGTGGTATCAGGACCTCTTCCTCCTGGTGCCGTCACCAGGGAGAAGCTGCTTCAACCCTCCCTCCCTTCCCTGGCAGGAAGAGGAGGAGAAGGAGCCAGCCACTGTAACCATGCTATGCTTGCCTCTATACTTTGCCTTTGCACTTTCGGATCATGGAGGGGCAGCCCCAACCCCCAAACTATCAAGGGGGCCCAGAGGGGTTCAGGCCCCAGGAGTTGGCATCCCAGCTCCAAAATGTACAGTGGCTAGGCCTTGACTGTCTAGTCTTTCTTGTTAGCTTTGCATGGTATTGTAGGCTTAAATATTCTAATTTTTTTTTCCGACCTGAAGGGGGACCTGAAGCAGTACACCTGATCAGTGTGCATCTACTAGTTCTGCTCAGCATAAATCAATTGAAAATAATGGGCATTTCTAACTTAGGTTCATTAATTTCAACAGATCTACTCTGAGGAGAGCTTAGTTGAATGCAACCCAATGAACGTATCAGGCACCAGTAAACAGGTAGCATTCAGCAATACCAATAGATATTCCCACCTGCCATTGCAGATCCCTCATGGCCCTGATCCAAGCCTGAGTCAGATCTGTGAATGGTACGTGGAACTACCCAAATATCCTCTGGCACCATTTGTCTCACTATGTGCTGCAGTTGCTATGTGGTAAACTCTGCTTTGTGGAAAACCAAATACCACATGAGGTACTAACTTATCAACTATTATGAGGTTTCTCCTTTCTAATATAAAAAATACCTCAGTGTACCCATTTATGAAGTAAATGGTTATGAGGCTTCACCATTCTAACTAATTTGAAAAATACCTTAGTGTACCCATTTATGAGGTAAACTGTTATGAGGTAGGAAGTGTGCAGCTAATGTGAAAATACCTTAGTGCAGCTGTTTATGAGGCAAACTATTTTGAGGTGGAAACTGTGTAGCTAATGTGAAAATACCTCAGTGTACCCATTTATGAAGCAAGCTATTAGGAAGTTTGACCAAAACAACTATTGTGGGAAAGACCTTAGTGTAGCCATTTATGAGGTGTTAAAAGGCTTGTATGATGAGGAAGAGGAAGAAAGAAGATGTGTTGAATCCATCACATCCCTTTCACTTTGTCATGTTGCCCTCCGTGCATCTGAGAACAAATGGTCTACAGCAGGGGTCAGCAACCTTTTTCAGCTGTGGGCCGGTCCACCATCCCTTAGACCATGTGGTGGGCCAGACTATATTTTTTTTGGGGGGGGGGAATGAACAAATTCCCATGCCCCACATATAACTCAGAGATGCATTTTAAATAAAAGGACACATTCTACTCATGTAAAAACACGCTGATTCATGGACTGTCCGTGGGCAGGATTGAGAAGGTAGTTGGGCCACATCTGGCCCATGGGCCTTAGGTTGCCTACCCCTGGTCTACAGTGGGGAGCCTGCTGTACTCATGTCAGTTTCCCAGTGCAGTCCTCCAAAAACATACCCTGCAACATGTTGCAACAAACAGCTGGGGTACCATCTTTTGATGCTGTACTCCCGTACAAGTCAAATGACCAGAGCAAGATCATGGCCCTGGCAAAAGCGCTTTCTTCAGGGTGAGGTCACAGTGCGAAAATGGCCGCTATACTCTCACAGGAAAAAGTGGGATATCCCAGGACAGTTGACAGGTATACAAAACATGGAGGGCAGTGGACCTGGCCTGGGCAGTAGTGATGTGTCATATCTTGCCCGAACCTGTTGCCAGACACTGATTCCTCAGAGGGCAAATATCCCTCAAGTCAAAGACCTGGAGCAACAGGTGGGGTCTGCTGGAACTAGGGCTGGAGATCCCTCTTGAGTGGTCCTCTCACAGGAAATACTTGCTGAAGAATGCATGGAGCTATCAGAAGAAGAGGTAGTAGAACCATTCCTCAGTTCTCAAGAATGCTGGTGCCAGAAGGCCCAAGCCAATGGATGACAACACAGCATGCATCTACCGACTCAGAACAGTTCACAAGATCTACTAGTGAATAAGCAATTCCTTGAGGTCCTTTAATAGCAGCAGATGGGGTTAAGGCTGTGGTCTAGGAGGCCAGAGTAGATAAGATCTCCCTCTTGAGTCTTCCAGATGCTGACACAGATCTCTGGCTCCTTGTTCTAGTTCCCCTGAGCTCTAGAGTGTCTCTGCTTCCCCTCATGTCATTTGAATCCTATGAGGGCTTTAATGCAACAACATGACTTTTTCTGAGGTGGGAATGGTGTAATTCAAGGGTCTACAACACAGCATCCATAGGTGCATATCATTACAATCATTATTATATTTATCTCACCTTCCCTCCAAATGTACATGGTTTTCCCCGTCCCCACAATTTTATCCTCACAACAACCCTGTGAGGGAAAAGCAACAGCGATTCCAGCAATGACCCTGTGAAGTAGGTTAGGATGAAAGGCAGTAATTGGCCATTCACTGAGTTTCATGGCTGAGTGAGGATTTGAACTCTGATCTCCTTGTTCCAAGTCCAGCACTAACCACAACAGCTGGTACCCACAGGTTACCCCTCCCCTCTGAAATTAGGCTTTAAGGAAGCATTCTAAATCAGACCCTTGGTCCATCCAGCTCAATGGTATATAGAATGACAGGCAGCGGCTCTTTGGGGTTTCAGGCAGGGGTTCTCTCCCAGCCCCACCTGAAAATGGTGGGCATTGAACCTGGGACTATCTGCCTGAAAAGCAGGTGCTCTAATACTGAGCTATGGCCCTAATTACATTAACAATATTCCGTTCCAAAGACTTGGCACCTTGAACGCTGATGACAGCCATCCCAGCTATTATTTCAGAAAGGTTATAGGGGATTTTTGTTCCCACTGTTGCTCTTGCAAGCCTTGCAACAGGTGACTCCTTGCCATCACCCCTATGCAGAGGAGAATCACCAGACAATTATTTCAAATGACAATGTGGCCTGGGCCTCTCTAACTCCCTAGCTCCCCAGTCGGAGTTCAGCTGGATGGGGAGAGGCCATTTGTAAGCGCTGTGAGGGGCAATTTAAAAATAATGTAAAGGCAATAAAAAGAAGGAAAATGACTCCTAAGCCATCTATTGCCAGCAACATTTGACACACACTAGGCTTTCTTGTCCCCAGCATATTAAGCAAATCAATGGGGCAAGCCAGGGGCTGACAGCTCTAAGAGGAGACGCAAAGCAGATGAGAAGGGATTCTTATGAGGCCAGCTACGGTACAGAAGAGTTACCATGCTTCTGACCCTTCCAGGACCCTTTTTCAAGCTCACAGTGTGCATTATTATTATTATTATTATTATTATTATTATTATTATTATTATTTCTTCTGTGTCAACTTTTAAATGCCTGTTGAAAACATTTCTTTTCCACCAGGCCTGTACAGGCAATTAAGAACACATCCTTCCACAATGGTTAACTGATGTCTGTTTTTAACTTTTTAAAGAATTTTTATTATTTGGTTTTATGTTTTTATTGCTGTAAACTGCCTTATGACACAGCAGCATACAAATATATATTTCCAGTGCTTTTTTTTCTTAATTTTTTAAGAGGTTCTCTCATTTTGGCTGTTCCCCCTCGCCCCCTCCCAACCCCCGGACGAGGGACTCGAGGAGGTGGCGCTGAGAGGATGGGAAGGCCCATGGCAGCGGCGAAGTTGGCTTAAGCGAGGAGAGGCGAGCACTCACCGGCTGCCTCTAGTCCAGCAAGCAGGGGGGGGGGGGAGAAGGAGGAGGAGGAGGAGGAGGAGGAGGAGGAAGAGCGCAGTTGCCTCCACTGCTGCCACCCCAAACTCCCCTCCTCAGACACCGGCAGGGAGAATGATGGAGCTCCAGTCTGCACTGCTACTGTGGAGACAGCTGGCATGTCAGTCCCTCCATTGGTTGGTTGGGGCAACAGAAAATGTTTAGGGGTACACATACCCCTGCATCCCCCCCAGGAAAAAGCACTGCATATTTTTATAAACCAGAAATAATTTAATTAACAGTGACTCATTTATTACCTTCTATTTGCTGCTGCTGCTGTTAAAGTTATTACCCAAATGCATATCCAGGCAGGCTATTGTCTGCCCTCACCCTTGCTGCCGAATCAAGAATTTGAACTCTGGTTTCTACTTTTCTTCCAGCCTCTTCAATGCATATACAGAAGGCAAAGCAAGGGTCTAGAGGCACAGCTGGTGTATCTTATGGCTGAGACATTGACCCACCAAGCTCCACAACCCGTCTTTCCCTTTTGAAGGCATTTTTACTCTCATCACACAAGTGGGCTGGGGTGGGGAGGGCCTTGCAGTTTGTTTCTGCTGACACTGGCATTTCCCCTTCCTTGGCAATGGAAGTGTCAGCTTGGTATAAGCTGGCCTTTCAGATGCCTCCCCTGGAAGAAACTTCTTGCCAGCAAGAGTGATAGGAGGGGCTGGCAGGGGTGGCCTTTCAGGAGGTGCCTGACGTGAGTTGTCTGATATCATATCACAGGGGTAGAGCACCTCTCCAGCCCCCAGCTTGAACCTCCCCCAGAATCAGACTCCTGAGCCTCCTCATCACAGCACCCCCTCCACTAGCTCTGATCATTCTTGCACTCCCTCATCCCTCTCAGGCCCTTTCCTGGGTGGCTGAGCTCCAAATCCCTAATCTCTGCACCACCTGTCCAAGATCCTGCTACCCCCCTCCTGTGGGTCATATGCCATTGTCTCTCTTCAATGGGGAGAGCTATGAAGGATTGCTGTTCAGACTGTGTGTGTGTCTCAGTGATTTATCATTTTCCCTGGCCCTTGATTTCCGATTCAGAACCTTTGGCTTGGACATATGGCATGACCCCCTAGGATCTGAGGTGTCCCTCCAGCTCCTGTCCTCCACTTGGTGGCTCTGCCTCAACTATGCTGGTCAACTTGCCAGGATACAAGATCCAGCAGTGTCATTAAAAATGGGGCATATTTCAAAATGGCAGCCAGAAGGTCTGTGAGCATGCAAACCTATGATTCTGCAATACTCTTCCTGGATTGTTGCACCACCAACAAGGAAAGAGGTTGTCAGGAAACTGAGTGGGGTGGGAGGGTCTGTGGAACTGGTGATCTGTCACCTAGATAGCCCCCCACCCCCGTGAATATACTCTGTAGAGCTGGCCCAGAAGAAGAGAGCTGTGGTTGACAGCATGACAGACTGTGGCTTATACTTCTGCTCCTTTTAATAGAAGCCGTTGCCCTCATTAAGCAAATTAGATGATCATGAGGTGTTCTGAGTAACCCTTAACACTCTGTGGCATGTTTTTAGGAACCCTTGGTCTTGCAAGCTACAAAGTTACTTGGGAAATTCTTACAGCTCCACTATGGCCTCTTAATTAGACTCCATGAACACTTGGTGATTCTTAAGGATAGTTAAGTAGCAAACTATGTGTTGATAATAAAATTTGCGTGCCTCTTGCAGATATCCAATTTGCTTGTGTCTTCAAAGGAAGAAATTGGATTGTCTGCTCCCTAAATTGTTTTAATCTTTGGCACAGAGCGTTCCTGGCAGAGTCCCCTCAACTGGAAAATAGGAAATGAGTTTGAAACTATAGACACAAACATGAATAATACCCATGCTCAAGGGGGTGGAGTTAGATTTGGTGATGTGAAGGGTAGATAGATTTGTCAGCTCCAAATCTGTATTCTGCACATAAGGGCAGATAACAGCATAGGCCAGGTTGAGGAGTTTTGAAATAAGTAAGTGGAGAGTGCAATACCCACAGAAACTCTGCTTAGGGACCTGATGTGGTGTAGACCAGGGTGGGGGACCTGTTAACCTCCAGAAGCTATTATACTTTAATTCCTATTAGCCCCAGTAAGTATGGTCAGTGGTCAGGCATGACTGGAGTTGTAGTCTAGCAACATTAGGAGGGCTACAGGTTCCCCATTCCTAATATGGGGAAATGTTTTCCTAAGTGGGATTCCACTGTGTTTTCCTAAGTGACAGGAAATTGCAAAGCAGACTATGTTGTTTTTTTAAGGAAATGAAGGAATATCAAATGAGGGGTAGACAAAATATGTTTATTTACGATTGCACAGAAGAGCATAACAGGAGCCCTGCTGAATCAGAATAATGGTCCATCAAATCTGCATCCTGTTTTGTACTGAGATCAACCAGATGCCATTTGTGTCATGACATCAGCCAGAAGCTCACAGGACAACATTGGGCCAGCAAGCAAGCCCTGGTTTCAGGACCTTGGAGAGCTCTAGGTGAGCCACTTGCTCTGAAAATAAGCAATACGAAGCTAGATGAACCAATGATCTGCCTCGGTATAAGGCAGTTTCCTATGTTCCTGTGATCTACCATTGAAAATCTGATTATAGAGGTGGACAAGACATTCTGCACAATCAAGCAGGGCCAGCTAAGCAGAATGGACCTGGACTCTGATCTTCCTTTGCCCCAAATCACCTTACTCTTTATAGTTACATTCCACCATTCCTCAAAGAAGCTCAAATTAGTATACAAGCAAGGTTCTCCCCTCCACCACCACCTCCTCACAACAACCCTGTGAAGTAGATTAGGCAGAGAGGCAGTGGCTGGCCTGAGATAACTCAGTGAGCTCCATGGCTGAGTGGGGATTTGAACCCTGGTCTTCCAGGTCTTCCACGTCCAACACTCTAACCACTACACCACACTAGCTCCACAGGCTGCCCATCTCTGCTTTGAGGATAGTCCCCAATTTTTAAATTCCCTCTGTGGAGGGGGAAAAAATCCTTTCCTCCCACTCTACCAACCTCCCCCTTTATTTTTCTTCTTCCTCTTCTCCCTTTTATAGCTTGGACGATGATAATATTCATGTTATTACTGATGCTAATTGAACTTTCGCAAAGGTGCCTGGAGGCAGGAAAGTTGCCTGGTGAGATAATTGCCATGGCAACCCCCTGCCTTGAGAAAAAGAGCCCAGAAGGAGCATCCATGAAGCACTCCACTGGTCCATATGAGCAACTGGCTGCAAACAACTTCTGGGAAAGAGGACAAAGAACATACTATGAATCACCAGCACACAAACTGATTGCTTCTGTAGAAAGGGGGGGGACCCCACCATCCAGCCCTAGTGCCTTTTCCCATTAGAGCCCTGAAAAATCCTCTCGAGCTGGCATGTAATTTCCAGAATGGAGTCCATATTTCTTTTCATTATAATCGCCATCACTTTCTCCCTTTTTCTCATGTTGAGCACCTACTAATTCTGCAACAGCCACTCTGAGCAGCAATAATAATTTTCAGAAAGGAGCGTCTCTCTACATAAGTAGAGTGCTCCAACAGGGTGGGTGGGCAGGAGGAACGTCGCTAAAAGTTTAATTAGGAAAACCGACTCCCATCGCTAAAGTAGCCCTGCATTTTAACCCTTTGGCCATAAATCTCCCCCCTTGCCCCCAACCACCCCCTTCAAAGCTCACTGCCTCCCTCACCAAAACCTTCGTCAAAGCCCCCATTATTATAATCAGTTGGAGGGGATTTAATACATTATTGATTTTCGCCAGCGAATTGAAAAAGCTCTCATATTAAGTCCAGGTTGCTTATTCTTTCTGTATATGACATTCAGGTACTTGTGAAAAATTATACCAATTATGAAATCAGCCATTTACTCCTTCAAAGTGCAATCAGTTGTCACACTGCAGAGTACTCGCTCTTGAATGTTATTAGCCATGCGGCGGGCTCAGGAAAAGTGCTGAGAGGAGAGACTTTAACCAAAGGGCAATTGCATGAAATTTACTTAGAAATAGCTATTTATCACCCTTGGATTTCCTACTGTTCAAATCCACTACAGACATTTTATGGAATCATGGGGAGGGGGGGGGGCATCTTGGGAGCGTATCACAGCCAATGGAGGGTCCCTTTCCACCACACACACAAAACAACACACACCGCTCTCCCTCCCAACTCTGCTGACATTAAATGAAAAATTTAGAAGTCATTGTAACAGCATAAAGATGCATTATCTTTTCTGATGTGCAATTTGAGCATCATCTCAAAAGCCACATAAAGTATCCCCTCCCCCTCAGAAACACACATATGGAACTTTTAAAAGTTTCATGACATGTAGCTTGTCTTACCTTTAAGGCATCTAATGGGGGGTTATGGAGTGCTGCTTGTGCTGCTCCCAAAGGATTCAGTCAGGTGATGACCAGGATAAGGGGGAAGGAGAAAATTAATGGCCTGGGTTAGTAGCGAAGAACTTAAGTAAGGATTGCTCTCCAGGGTCTGGGAAATATAGCATTGTGGGTGGGGTGGTGAGGCGAACAGGGGAGAGGTGGGAGCATTGCAATGCTAGCAAAAATCCTTTGTAGCAAGGCAGATTTTTGACTCGCGGCGCTACTGCCCATTAGGGGTGCCTTTGCTTGTGTCACAAGCAGCCACCATTAATGGCTTCTGCCTGCAGGCGATGGACTGCAAGCAGACATAAATTAAAGGGGGTATGTTCAAGAGAAATTTCTACCTCGGTAAAGATGTCTTGTCTGCCTGTTTTCCAGAGGCTGTGAGAATTTCAAAAGGCAAGGTCAGTGCCTTCTTGTGAAGGAGGGAGGCAGTGCCAGAAGTTGTCCCAGCAGGCCGTGTTTTTGTCCTTCCTTTATTGGCTTTTCTGACCTTACTGGCAGGGATTGTGTAAAGGAAAAAATGGAGTGAGAAATATAGAGTGTGGTAGTGTGGCCAGAGTGTTGGGCATGGATGCAAATGCAGTTGAAGAATTAAAGGTGATTGAATGGGCCACTTGCTGACCCTGTGTGGAAGGTCAGTGACATAAAATCCACATGGTGACCAACTTGGTGATTTCAGAATGCCCAGGCATCCCTTCACATGTGTGGAGCTTCAGAGGGCACCTACATCTTGCGAAATCCCACAGATATGGGTACTTGAGCAGCAAAAGAAGATGGGAGGCTGAGTGGGAAGGGAAGCCACAGGAGAGAGAGCAGCAGTCTGTTCCCCCAAGAAAATCACTTTCTCTTAACCCAGAGGGAAACCTCCGTGTTAATAACGGTTCATTCACAATTCACTTTACTCACTCACGAGGTAAAGGAGCAGTGGTGGCTGGCACCCATTGGGATTGGTAAGGTAGAAGGCAGGGACAGACCAAGAGGAGGTGGAGCAAGAACCAATAACAGGCAGAGTCAACTAATCCTCATTTTGCCCTCTTCCTGCTGAGATCTAGAAGGCCAACATTAGCTGCACAAGAGGAGGAAGCTGATAGCCAGTGACTTTCCCGGAATCGGTTGTAAGTAGGCAGGTAGGGTATGAGGGAGAGGGGCACTGGCTTACAGTAAGCTGAGGTTGGTGGGGCATCTAAAAGCTTGAGAGCCAGTGTGGTGTAGTGGTTAAGCGCAGTAGACTCGTAATCTGGTGAACCAGGTTTGATTCCCTGCTCCTCCACATACAGCTGCTGTGTGGCCTTGGGCTAGTCACACTTCTCTGAAGTCTCTCAGCCCCACTCACCTCACAGAGTGTTTGTTGTCAGGGAGGAAGGGAAAGGAGAATGTTAGCTGCTTTGAGACTCCTTAGGGTAGTGATAAAGTAGGATATCAAATCCAAACTCTTCTTCTTCTTCTTGAATCCTGTTGAGGCAGAGTCACTGTGACTGAATGGTTCCCATGTCCCTCTGAAGTTGCACAGTTTGCAGGTGCTTCTGAATCCATCTCTTTCACTGGAGGCCCAGGCAGCCTCAGTGGCTAGAAGTGCCTTTTACCAACTGCAAGTGGCATGTTGTATCAGGGGAAATAGCTTATAAAAATGTACTTATCTGGGGGAATTGCATACAACTAATGTATTCATTAGGGAAAATTTGCACTAAAATGCTGATGGATTTACATGTGAACATTTAAAAAAATATATAAAATCTACAAACTGATGTGGAAATGAGAGGAACCAAACTTAACATTGGAAAACTGAGAGAAACTGGATTTGTTCATCCTTAACTGAAAGTGAAGACAACTGAGGCCAATGTCTGGATGAAAGTGAAGGCAATGTCACCTGAGTGGAAACTACCTTTCCTCTTGCCCTCAGTGACCCAGACAATGAGCATCTGCTTCTTCTTGAATGGCCACACCCTTTTCGTTGCACGCCTCCACTTGGGTGCACAGGAATGTGGCAGAATCCTGTGAATGAGTTTTGTATATAATAACAATGCTGTTTCAAAGAACTACAATAACGAGCGAGAGAGGCTGTGCTGCATTATCTGGGGAATTGCCTATTTGTTTCCTACCGTTAACACTCAGCGTGTTACAAAATGCACGGACAATAAATTCCTCCACCAGTTGATGGACTCCCAAGAGCTAATAGATTATTTTGTAATGTGAGGGTAGCATTTAAAAAACGGCACACTGGCCTGCCAACATTTGGGGGGGGAGGGGGGGAAAAGGGATTGCTATCAAGTGCTGTTTAATTTAATTTCATAAATAATAGGGTATTTATAAAAAGAGCTGTAACGCCAAGTGTTACCAATTTCCCCGCATACAATAATATGATTTGCACAAATGTTTGTCCTTGAGGCAAGCAGAATACATTTTACAAATCAATCCTTCTGCTGAGTGCAATTAGCACCCGCCAAGGCAGACGGCCGTACCTGTAGAGGAATTTCTCTCACATTTTCTCCACCCCGCCCCACATTTTGATCGCTAGGGAAACTCCATCAAGTACAAGAAAGCGAGCAAGGAAAGGGAAATGTTCCAGGCATCCAAGAGCAATTCATTCTAATCAGGCCAAAGTGGGTTTTAGTGGCCCATTTGATGTGACTTTTATGCACGACTCCAAGCCTGCCTCCAAAGGGGGCTGGCGGAAAGGTCACAATTGCTGCATAAAGTGAGAGAGGGAAGAAATGCATTTTAAACAAAACAAGGGTTGAAAGAGAGGGAAAGAAAGTATCAGTTGGCATTGGCGGGGGGGGGGAGAATATATTCACAATGTGTTGTTTATCCAGCTAAGTTTTACTTAGAGTAAGGTAAAGGTACCCCTGCCCGTACGGGCCAGTCGTGATCGACTCTGGGGTTGCGCGCCCATCTTGCTTAAGAGGCCGGGGGGGCAGCACTGTCGGGAACCACTTCCGGGTCACATGGCCAGCGTGACAAGCTGCATCTGGTGAGCCAGCAACAGCGCAGCACACGGAAACGCCGTTTACCTTCCCGCTATAAAGCGGTACCTAATTATCTACTTGCACTTAGGTGTGCTTTCGAACTGCTAGGTGGGCAGGAGCTGGGACCGAACGACGGAAGCTCACCCCGCCGTGGGGATTCGAACCGCCGACCATACGATTGGCAAGTCCTAGGCGCTGAGGTTTTACCCACAGTGCCACCCGCGTCCCTTTTACTTAGAGTAGACCTACTGAAATTAATAACCCATGTTAGTCATGAGCATTCATTTCAGTGGATCTGCTCTGAGTAAAAACTTAGTTGAGCACCATCCTAATCTTTGTTGGAGCAACAACTGCCACCCAAAGGAGCTCTCCCAGGTCCTGAAAGGTGGTAAACGTCTTTGTCTCTTGCTCGTTTCCTCTTGTTTGATTTCTGATTCCAGTTGCTTCTGTTCCAGGTCCAATTTTCGCAGACTCACAGCCTGAGCCAAACAGAACACCACTAGTGTTATGAGGTAGGTATCCTAAGAGATCATCTACTCCATCCCATCAGTGATGGGACAAATCCACCCACTGCAGCATCCCTCACAGATGACTACCCAGCTTCTACTTAAAAACCTCTAATAAATGAGAGCCGACTACTTTCCAAGGCTATTATGTTCCATTGTCCAACAGTATGTGCTATCCAGAGGTTTTCCCAATGTTTCAGCTAAGTTCCATTTCTTCTCATCTGAAGATAGCTATCCCAACCTCTTAACCACCACATCTCCTTTCCTCAAAGAACTTCACTTTAAGGTACCTCAGCATCTTCCTCTGGACACATCACACTTTGTCAATATATTTCTATTGCAGACCACAGAACCATCTGGGAAGTGACTATAGCTCGGTGGCAGAGCACATAGAAATCACAGGATTGTAGAGTTTGAAGGGACCCCAAGGATCATCTAGTCCAACTCCCTGCAATGCAGGAATATGCAGCTGTCCCATATGGGGATCAAACTTGCAGATTTGGCATTATCAGCACTGAGCTAACCAGCTGAGCTATCCAGGCTGAGAGCTTAACAATATTTCAAGGGATACAGGTTCTTCATCCCTGAGCTAAAAAGGATTGGGCAACAGGTTATGCTAAACTTCTCCTCTGCTAGTTACCTTTGAGAACTGCTGCCAGTCAGGGCAGACAATATTGAACTAGATGGGTCAATGCTATGCCTCATTATAAGGCATCTTCCTGTGTTCTTAACTCTGTACCCCAGCCATTATATTGGGGAAAGGCCATAAATCAGAGGTAGAGCATCCTCTTTGTTTGCAGAAAGCTCCAGGTTCAATCGCTGGTACCTCCCTGTCTGAAATCCTAGAGAGCTGCTGGAAGTAGTGAACTAGATGGACCAATGGTCTGGCTCTATATAAAGCTGCTGCTGCTGCTGCTGCTGCTGCTGCTTCTTCTTCTTCTTCTTCTTCTTCTTCTTCTTCTTCTTCTTCTTCTTCTTCTTCTTCTTCTCTCTTTCTCTTATGGCTCTGCTCCTGTGACCCATTGTTCTGTTAGGTATTTTTAGAATATGGACTTAATAATCTTACAGCACAAACACACACAACTTGCTCTCTAGAGAATAGCATCAATCTGATGAATTATCTTTCCAAGAGTCTTTAAACCAGGACCCTTCAAATGCTGCTGAACTACAATTCCTATTAGCTGGTTAATGATCAGGCATGATGGGCATGCCTGAGGTACCATAGGTGCCAAGTCCCTGGGGGCCCGGGGGCCCAAGCACCTACAAAATTCTCCATGAAGGGGCTGGGAACCCACAAAATTTTGGTGCCAGGGCCATGCATGCTGAATGGCACCCACGGCCCTGGGCATCCATGGTTGTGGGGCCAAGTTGGCACTCCTGAGTCCAGCAACATCTGGAGGGCCTAAGGTGCTTTATCCTTGCTTTAGAAGATAATGTGTATTACTCCACTTACCTCAACTGCCTAAATCTCCCCTTCCTCTGGGTCCTTCCCAAGCAACCTGAGACTCCGCTGATGTGCCTGTGTCTGCTCCTACCTCTTCATACCTCTTCTGGTCCGGGGTGACGGTGTGTGTGTGGAGCTTGTCACAGCAGAAGGGGAAGACATTATGGCTTCTTCTACAGCCTGACTTATCTCTGCCTCATGGCATCCCTCCCCTCTTGCTTCAACTTCTGATTCTTGACCTCCCTCTGCCACAGACTCGCTGCTCACTAAACCTTTTTACCACTTCAGCTTCCAACACCTTCTTTCCCCGGGCTTCTCCCTCTTCTCCCTCTGACCTCTCATCATTGTCCCATCACTGCTTCCCAGGCTCTGAGCCTCCTCATAGGGGTTCCCCACCTGGTGCCTCCCACCATTCCTATGTGTTCAGCCAGTCCATGGTGCCTTAAACAACAAAAAATGAGCAAATGAAGCTTTTCCAGGCATGGGGCAGAAGGATTGGACCTGAAAGATTTTGCCAAGCAGGGCCAGTAACAGATTTTGCAGTGAAGGGAGAGCAGTGTATGATGTCCTCTGGTGGATTTTCGAGTGCTAGGTTTTGGGGATGGAATTAGGGCATCTAGGAGAATTTGGCCTTTTCCTGGCTTTGTAGACCCAAACACGGTTACAGGATTACATTGGGTTTCATTCATTGGACTGATAAAATACTGCCATATATGCAATCCTATATGGGCATTGGTGGGGGAAGAAATTTAATTTCTTTCACATTTAATGGTGAACCTACCTAATTCACAGTACAGTGGACCCTCCGGATATGAACTTAATACGTTCCAGGGGTCCGTACATACCCCAAAAGTCTGCAACATGAGGCACCGCTTCTGCACACATACACGGCGCGATAAAGCGCTTCTGCGCATGTGCACAGAGCACAGAGCGCTTCTGCACATGCGCGCATGGCAAAACCGCATTCACAACCCAAAAGTTACATTACCCAAAGGTAATGTAACCCAAGGGTACACTGTACAAAAACCAGAACATCAAAATCCACCAAACTGAACACTGCTTCAAATTGTGCAAGGCAGTCCTCCATCTAAGCCATATATACAAAAAAGTACATACTAGGGTAAAACATGCATTAAAATGCCTATATTAATGAAAACAGCATACAAAAATGCATCTAGGGGAATGCTTGGTTAAGAAAATGGTGCATTAGACAGGGTGTGTGTGTGTGTTTGTGTTAGGGGAAATTTGCATTTAATTTACACTAAAATGCTGATGAAATTTTATGAGGACTTCCCCCCCCCAAAAAAAAAAAATTGATATGGAAACGTGGAAAACTGGATTTAAGCCTGAATGAATGAGAAACTGAAATTTATGAATTCACTATTTTCCCCACTTGCAGGTAGCAGCCCATGACTTTACTACCATCCCGAAAACAAAGGAGGGTGTGGAGTGGGAGCTCAGTGAGAGGGGGGCATTCTGGCACATGGTGTTGCTGCTCATCTTCCCTGCCCCCGGGGTGGGAAAGACCAAGGCATTGCAGAACACCCTCTCTCACCAAATTTTAGCTAGAGGGGGTGATTCCATTGGCACCAGAAATGGTGGAGAGGGCAGGGGGTGGCAGAGAGACAAGGGGGCAAAGTGGGGTGGGCTGTCCCTGGTGCTGAGGGTTGAACTTTGGACTTTCTGCTGCAAGGCAGATGCTCTACCACTAAGCTATGACCCCCTCCTCACAAGTATTCAAATCTGGCTCATAGTAACTTCTGTTCATAGTCGTTACCAACACACACTCCTGCTCACCAGCAAGATCCATGGTAGGGGCCTGAAATTTCTAATTCCCCACCCCACCAGAATTTCTTCTTTCTATTCTCCAAATGAGCAGCCACACTGACAGCAATGGGTTCATTGATCTTGGGTTGTTTGCCTGTCTCCCTTAACAAAGAGGAGCTTAATTTATCATTGGATGGAGAAAGAGAATCTCCAGCCTCTTAAGAGCTTCTTTCTTCTTGCTCTTAATTAAACAAAAACAAGCAAGCAAGCAAGCAAGCAAACAAACAAACAAACAAACAAACAAGGGTTTCTTGAACTTTAGGAGGGTTCACAAATGGTGCCTGTCACTTGATTGTAGCTGATGAACTGGCAGCTTAATGTGTGGACAGCCTGCTGAAAAGCAGTTTACACAAGGCAATGGACAGAACAGCGTCATCCCCCTGCCCAGTCAGGATTTTGCTGGCTTGACTATAAAGTTACCCTCCTGACCAATTGCCAGAATTAAGGCCCCACATGAACTATTCATTTAAAACAGAATTGTCACAAGCTCCTTTTTTTAAAAAAAAGCAAGCTGTTACAGAAATGTGGATAACTGAATTCAGCACTAGGGAAAAGAGACCCTGAAAGAAACCAAAACTGACAGATTAACTCATCCCTAATTTAAAACTGGGACGCGGGTAGCGCTGTGGATTAAACCACAGAGCCTAGGGCTTGCTGATCAGAAGGTCAGCAGTTCAAATCCCCACGACGGGGTGAGCTCCCATTGCTCTGTTCCAGCTCCTGCCAACCTAGCAGTTCAAAAGCATGTCAAAGTGCAAGTAGATAAATAGGTACCACTCTGGTGGGAAGGTAAACGGTGTTTCCATGCGCTGCTCTGGTTCTCCAGAAGCGGCTTAGTCATGCTGGCCACATGACCCGGAAGCTGTACGCCGGCTCCCTCGGCCAGTAAAGTGAGATGAGCGCTGCAACCCCAGAGTCGTCCACAACTGGACGTAATGGTCAGGGGTCCCTTTACCCTTTACCTAGAAAACTTGCAGAAATGGCAACCAAAATGTTGAGGACAATGACCTGAAGAGGCTAATCTGTGACTAAGGGTGCAATTCTATACTCAGGATCTACTGACTGAATAAGAGACATTCCTACTTGGGAAATGAAACCAAGGCCCCAATTGCATTCTACATTTTGAGCAGTTTTTAACACTTTAAGCAGTCATGGCTTTCCCAAAAGCATCCTTGGAAGTGTAGTTTGTTAAAGGTGCTGAGCTCACAGAACTACAATTCACAGAGTTCCCTGGGAAGAGGGATTGATTATTAAGCCACTCTGTTGAGCCACTATGTAGTGGTTGCTGAACCTCAGAACTGCCTGGTTTGGAATATGAATTTTCTCTACGTCATTATGCCTCTTATCTTGTTTGCTCTAAGCCACTGCTCTTCAACCTTCGGTCCCCACACATTACTGGACTACAGCACTCATAATCGTTGACCATTGGTTAGGCTGTCTTGGGATGGTGAGAGTTGTAGTTCAACAACATCTGGGGACCCAAGGTTGAAGAACACAGCTCTAAATCCTGTCAGCGCCCAAATCCTCACCCAAAGTGAAGGTGAAGCATTATAGGTGCAGATCCTGATAACATAGCTGTCAACTTTTCCCTTTTCTTGCGAGGAATCCTGTTCGGAATAAGGGAATTTCCCTTAAAAAAAGGGAAACCTTGACAGCTATGCCTGGTAATGGAACAGTTCCTCATAAAAAACAAATGTAAATAAATCCTGCACATAGAAATCTAGCAGGTCAGGGGAAAGGCTAGGTTGGAGCTCTTCTCCCTGACACTTAAACTTTATGTGTGGAAGGGTTTGTTTGTTTGTTTGTTTGTTTGTTTGTTTGTTTGTTTGTTTGGACTAAGGAGCATTCAAGTCCTGCTGTACCACAATACCAACTTAACATAGGTTGCCCTCCTCACTTTCTGTTTGTGAGCACTAGGCCCAAGCCATGAGCAAATAAAAAACAAAACAAAGAAACTCAGAGAAAGATGCCCTGTTCTTTGTGTCTGTCATTGGAAAAACACCAAAGTCAGAATAATAATAATAATAATAATAATAATAATAATAATAATAATAATACAGTGGTACCTCAGGTTACATACGCTTCAGGTTACAGACTCCGCTAACCCAGAAATAGTGCTTCAGGTTAAGAACTTTGCTCCAGGATGAGAACAGAAATCGTGCTCCAGCGGTGCGGCAGCAGCAGGAGGACCCATTAGCTAAAGTGGTGCTTCAGGTTAAGAACATTTCAGGTTAAGTACAGACCTCTGGAACGAATTAAGTACTTAACCTGAGGTACCACTGTAATAATAATGTATTTATACCCCGCCCATCTGGCTGGGTTTCCCCAGACACTCTGGGTGGCTTCCAACTGAATATTAAAAACTTCCCTAAATAGTTGTCTTTTAAAAGTACAATAGTTGTTTATTTCCTTGACATCTGCTGGGAGGGCATGCCACAGGGCTGGCGCCACTACCAAGAAGGCCCTCTTCCTGGTTCCCTGTAACCTCGCAGCAAGGGAACCGCCAGAAGGCTTGGCCCCGGTCAGAGGCAGAAATGCTTCTGAATTCCCGTTGTTGGAAACAGCAGGAGGGGAGACTGATCTAGATCTCATTTAGTTGGCTGCTACGAGAACAGGATGCTGGACTAGATGGACCACTATCCTGATCTAGCAGGCTCTTCTTATATTCTTATGTTCTTGGCCTTTGAGCCCAAAATTCATCTCAAAGAGTCCTGAGGGGAAACCCAGCAAAGCACAGCAGCAACAGCAGCAACAACAACAAAACCCTTATTGAGAGACGGAGCAACTTGAGGCAATCCCCCGCACACCCACCTGTCTGTAAAATAAATGAGGTGGGGATAGTCATCCGGTGCGCGCCTTCGCTGAGACAGACAACCCTGGTCCCTCTCATGGAGCCGTCGAACTGGCATTAAACAGACAAGACAAGCTTTGCAGTCAGTTATCGGCCAAAAATATAATGAAGAAACAAGTTGGTGGAGCACAGCCGAGTCACCCGGACCAGCCAAGTGGAGAATTTAATTTCTTCCAGGTTCTTCTGGCAACGAATAATCTCTGTGGTTGCAGCCCCTGTGCCTGCGTGATCATTGATAGCTCTGACCCACTAGGGGTGAGAGTCTGCCATCATTCCTGCTCACAATTACATGGGGGGAACAGGGGGAGGCTGGGGTGGGAGCAAGCTAAGAGGGGCAGAGCAGAGAGCAAGGAGAGAGGGATTTTCTGAATCTCTGGAGCCCGTGATTTACAAAATCCAGGGACACAGTTCCTTGGTTGCTATGAGGTAATCAGAGCTGTGGTAAGCTTTTTCTTTCTTTCTCTTTTACTGCTGGGAAAAGGGGACATTGACCATTAGAGATGTAAGAAGGCATTGTTTTCTATTCTGCCCTGCATTTGCCACATGCAGCACTGTTTCTGTTCTGCTTCAGTTCATCTTCCACCAAACCCCACATTACATAATATACGTAACTTACTCAACTTACATAATTAATTATGTGATTTACATTGCTATTCCACCTCATTCCTTTTGGTGCAATGGAAATGCAGTGCAAATGGGGTGTGTGTGTGTGTGTGTAATCAATTATGTATCACTTACAGACTGAAAGCCACAACAGCAGCAAATGCCGATCCTATTCATTTGATCAACAGGAGTGCCTGGCGTGCTCTGGTCCATGGGGTCACGAAGAGTCGGACACGACTAAACAACAAGAACAATTCATTTGATCTATTTCTGTTCTGGGCACAAGGAAAATAATGAACAATCTCTGCTCCCTTTCTTGTTTTTGGTGGAATTCTCTGACATCCTTAGAGACCACAAAACATGTTACACTATTGTTTTCTAAACCACTGATCCAGGCTGACCTTCATCCAGACTCCCAAGAAGAAAGAAAGAAAATGGTTCTTGATTGTAGTTCTGATATGGTAGTTGTAGTTCAACCTCTCTCTTCCCCTAAGAACCCATGAAGCACAAAGGTCCATCTAGGAAGCTGTCTTATACCAAGGCAAACTATTGTCCACATTGACCAGGGTTTTAGGCCGGGGAGTCTTTCTCAGCCCTACCTAGAGATGCATTGGGGATTGAACCTGGGACCTTCTGCATGCAAAGCAGATGCTTTATCACTGAGCTGTGACATTTCCCCAAGACCAGACCCTTCTAGTCTAGGATTCTACAATTTCCACTAGATGTTTTCAGAAAGCCCATAGGCAAGGCAAGAAGGAACAAGCCCTCTTCTCTTGTCTGTCTCTGGCCAATGGCATCCAAATGTATGTGACTTCTGTGCATGAATTGATGGGTAGCTATCAAACCCTCAGCTGCAACCCAGCGCTGGATTTTGCTTGCTTGTTTTGTGTAAAAAATAGTAAGCAGATTGGTAACCTTCTGACATCCATGTAGCAGTTTTGGGTGGGGCAAGAGGCAATAATGGGTGGAGAAATAAATGCAAATTTTATATTCGCATAGTAGGTTGTTTTCTTTGCATATTCGCACATACTCTTATCTGAGCTCTGTCCAGGCAAGCAAGAGGCATGATCAGAGTTCAAGGACACATTCCAGCCAGGCAAAAATATTCCACTTGGGTGCAAAGCAGGGCTGGTGAGGGGTGTGGCCTGAGGAGAAGGGGTGTGGCTTGGGGAGTATTCCAAGGGCCAGGGAGAAAGAGGAATGGAGGGCCACAATCAGGTCTGAGGGTCCTCCCTGCTGTTATATGGGAATTCAAGCCTAATAATAGTGTGGTTATTCTGCAAAGAGTAAGGTAAAGGAGGAAAGCCTTCTTGGAGAAGAGAATATGAACAAAGGAGGGAGCGTAGAGTAGCTGACTCAGCGCCCCTCAGCTGTGCATCCCCGTCCCCCATCGATTCTGATCTACAGAATGACTTGCCATGCGATTTCAATACATAGCTTTTGGAGACTGTTAGGCTAAATGAGAATGGGAGGGAGTGTGGGGGGGAGGGAGTAATTGCCTTCACCACCTTTGAAGAACTCCAGATCTATAACTTGGGAAAATATAATTAGCTGCTAACTTTGAAAGATGCATTGGAGTTTGGGTAACGGGCATGAGGGCTACATATTAAAAATTGGAAGGGGCAAAAAGAAAGATTAGGGGGCCTTGGCTTGTGAATGGTTTCAATTAGGTTCAGCAGTGGTGTGCTGAGAAACGCAGAAAATTTTTAAAAACCAAATAAACCACACACAGCTAAGGATATGTTAAAGAAAGACACATACCCAGGGTAAAGTATTGACAAATAAATATTCTGGGAATAAACAAGTAAGCGGAGAGAGGTGTGGGCTTATCTCACCCTCCAGTCTTGGCATTGAACAAAGGCTATTTTAAAATAAAAATGGGAAGGTGATATTTATACTGTATTTAATATTTCATGGGTTTTCAATAACAAAGAGGGAGTCTTCCATCACAACTAAACAGTATTTGCAAATATTTCTAAGGACCGTTGGCAACTAGCAGTGAATAGGCAAATAATAGAAATCTCAGGTGCAGAGCACTCCTGACAGAGAGGGGAAATGACAATGTTTTGACTGCCTCCATCTATGATGTGCTTGCCCTCCATTCCAAGGGGGCAGGGGGAATGGCAAATGACTCTTGAGGCTGCTCCTGAGGACCAGCAGCGTGAAAGCACCTTTGGCCCTAGGGATTACAGGTGGACAACTCAGTCTGTTTGTGGGCTGTGTCAGTTTCACATCTCTTCAGCCACAAGACTGTACTGCTTCTGCATCAAACTATGATTTTAAAAATGCAAAAGAAACGCATTATATTTTCACATATTGCTTTACGAAATCAGCTTTTTAGGCATTTCATCTCAAAATATGCATGGTAATCTTAAGAAAAAACATTTCTACTAGAATCGTGGTACTTTTTAAGCCAAAGTCTGTAAGAACATAAGACCATGGCCCATCTAGCCCAGGATCCTGTTCTCATAGGGGACAACAAGACGCCCAAATAGGAAGCCTGCAGACAGAACCAAAACACAAAAGTACCCTTCCATCCTGTGGTTTCCAGCAACTAGCATTCAGAGGCATACTGAACCCTTTGATAGTGGAGATAGAATACAGTCATCAGGGTTAGAAGCCATAAATAGTTCCATACAAGTTTCAAAGTAGACTCATAGAAATGGATGAACCTAAGCTAGTCATGGCCATAAATTTCAATGGGTCAAATCTGAATAGGAATAGCATTGGATACAACCCAGTATTAAAATCAGGTAAATGTCCAAGTGCATAGGCACTTGGAATGTATAACAATGTAAGATTGGAACAGAATGGGATGTGCAGAAATGCGCTCCAAAAAATCTCCACTTTTATTTGTTGGTTGCAGATCTGGAGCAAACTGAGAGGACTAACCAGTGGTAGTAGGAAGACAGGGCTTGCTATTAAAAGTGGTAGCTTTTACTGCCGTTAAGCTGGTAGCCCGACCACCAGTTTTGTATCCTCTGGAATGCTCCTTCTGGGGCCTTGTGGTGAGTTGCTTGTTTTGCAATGTGATCATAGCTTGGTTAGAGGGTCTGTAGTTGTTCTCTGATTCACCTGTCTCAGATGTTTCCTCCATAGTGACTTTTCAGCTGTAATTTTTAAGAGGGAGAGAGTCCCAAGCAAAACAAATTCCCAGATAGTTTTCAAGGAAGGAAGCTATAAATAGTTCCCGTAATGGGAGGCTGTAATCTGATACGATTTATTTCCACCTCTGATGGGCTGACCTTCATCCCCACTCCAGGCTGTGCTTGTCATGAAATATGGCCAATCCATTCGGTAGTGGAAATAAATTGTATCTCCAACACTGAACACTGTGCATCCTCTGCATAATATGTACAGGGATGGACAGAGGCTGTCCTGAAAAGAGGGTTCACACTTCCCCTCCCTCCCTACACACACACACACACACACACACACACAATTGTACATCCTCGTGACTTTTCACCTCATCTGCACTCTTCATTTAAACAGTCATAGCTTCTCTCAAAGAATCCTGGGAGCTATAGTTCATTCAGTGACCTGATTGTCACTAGGAGACCCCTAAGCTATCTACAGAGTTACAATTTCCTCAGCAGGTTAACTATCAGTCTTTCTTCACAGGAAACTGGTGTTCTGGAGGGCTGCATGTTGCCTCCAGGCCTGAAGTTTCCACCATTATAGCCCCTCAGGCAGACACTTCTTTTTTTTTATTCCCATGGCAGCCATTTTGTGCTGGCACCCACAGCACTTTTACCAACATGTGATTACAGGCAACATATTAAAGGAAACATATTTAACTGTGGCACATCATTTTCAGAATAGAGATGTAGGGGGGACCTGACAAGATTTTGCTGGGAAGAGGGATTGATTGTTAAACACTCTGGGAATGGTAGGGAGGGAAATAGGGGTCTTCTAAAAACTCTCAGCATCCTTGACAAACTACAGTTCCCAGGATGCTTATGGGGAAGCCATGCTAGTTTAAGGTGCTGTGGTACTGCTTTGAATGCACGGTGCAGGTGCAGTGGAAATCGAGCATAAGTTGCACACTTAGTCACCTTTTCCCTATTATTATTTTATTATTGTTATTTATTAAATTTGTATACTGCCCTTCATAAGGGATGCGGGTGGCACTGTGGGTTAAACCACAGAGCCTAGGACTTGCCGATCAGAAGGTTGGCGGTGCGGATCCCCGTGACGGGGTGAGCTCCCGTTGCTCGGTCTCTGCTTCTGCCAATCTAGCAGTTCGAGAGCACATCAAAGTGCAAGTAGATAAATAGGTACCACTCCAGCGGGAAGGTAAACGGCATTTCTGTGTGCTGCTCTGGTTCGCCAGAAGCGGCTTAGTCATGCTGGCCACATGACCCGGAAGCTGTACACCGGCTCCCTCGGCCAATAAAGCGAGATGAGCGCCGCAACCCCAGAGTCGGCCACAACTGGACCTAATGGTCAGGGGTCCCTTTACCTTTACCTTTATACTGCCCTTCAGCCATAGATCTCAGGGCAGTTCACGACATAAAATTACAAAACAAAAAACCCCAAATTGAATAATAATAATAAAAACAAAAACAAACCAATAATCTCCCCCTCCCACAAAACATTTAATTAGGGGTTGGATGTCATTCAGCCAAAGGCCTGGTTTAAGAAGAATGTTATCATCTGGCATCAAAAGGTGTATAACAAAAGTACCAGGTAAACCTCCCTGGGGAGAGCATTCCACAAACAGAGCCACCAAAGAAAAGGCCAATTCTCGCATTGCCCCTCTCTGAAACTCCCATGGAGGAGGCACACAAAGAAGAGCCTCAGGTGAGGATCAAAGGGTCTGGGTAATCTCATATGGAGAGAGGTGGTTCTTAGCCAGCTTTTCCTCCTCAGGAAGTTCTCCTGAACATTCTGGTTGCCCTTTTCTGCACATTTTCTTAGCTCTCCATTATGGATGAATGAAACTGTCAATTTCAGTTTCTTACATTTTCTCATTTTAAAAGAATTCTTAAGTTTGGTTCTCTACATTTCTGCCTTTCTTTTAAGCCCTCATGAAATTTCACCAGCATTTTAGTGCAAATTTATCCTTACACATTTTTGAATACAATTAGTTTTTATATATACATTCGTGCATATGTTTTGTCTCTGCTTCTCTGGTGGTTGTCCTGGCAGGAGTTTAGATTTGCTTCCAATTTGTGATTGCAGGTATTTCTATTATTCCCATGTTTTGTAATGGCTGTGGTGCCACAGACAAACAGAATCACTCTGAAGTTACCACTTTCTTGCAGAGTAACTTCCTATAATGCAATGCATTTCATATGTTCTTTTTCACCAATTCATGTATTTTTGCCCTAGTATATGCTTGAGAGCTGCATTGCAACATTAGGAAAAGTGCATATTTCAAAGGCTGGCTTTGTTTCAAGTCCTATATCATTTCAGGAAGTGCAATTTACGTAGATTTGCCCTTCAATGCAAACTGAATTTCTCCTATTATCCTTCCTCTTAGTAGCTATTCTGAGGTAGACTGACCAGGCATCTATAGTTATAATAATATACATGTTGCTCCTTTCAAAGGACTAAGTTAGAAACAGTTATATAAACATAATTGGCTGTTCAAGTCAAAAGACAAGTGAGTCATTAGCTTCAACGTTTGTTGATTCCCCCCTCCTGCACATTTGCAAAGTTTCAGAATGCAGAAAACAGCTGTCTCTTCAAACCTCTTCAATTTGTACAGAAAAAAAGTTGGACAGAAATATGTTTTATTGTTATTCCTGTCAAAAAGAAAGAAACATAAAGATTTACAGACCATGTGACTCAATAATTGCTGTGGGGCTTCTCTCCCCCCCAACCCAAAAACATAAGACTTTAAAACTGTATTAAAAATCATTTGCCAATTCTTATGCCTTAACAGTCAAGAATGAATAATGGTTAGCTTTCCCCCCTGTTTTTTCCCCTTTGCATATAAAATGTGCTCTCCTGTCATCGTATGAAACTGTCAGAAATAAATTCATAACAAAGAGAGAGATTATATAATTAAAAGTCACTTCTATTCCTTTTCTTAGTTTGCTTGAAATTATTTGTTTGTCATTTGATTTCCCCCCTCTCTCCCTTTACAGTACTAAATTGCTGCATTCCTAGGCAACTTTCTTTGTTGTTAAAAGACTATTATTGCAAACAGCTCTCCTACAGGAGTCTAACATTCTCATGCAGTCAATCAATACCCCTCGCAGGCTCACAAAACCTCTTTAGGTAATGTCATTTATTTATTTATTCTTCCGGGGCGGGGGACTCTTAATTGAAGTTTCTGAATGTATGGAAGTAACGTTATTACTAGAGTCCTACATATTTAGCTCAAGGATGTTTGAAACTTTCTCTATTCTCTCTGCATCACAGCCATCCCACCCCCCATAAAGAAGGTGTAAGCTTTGGGGATTTTACTCTTTAGGCCTTTAAGCTCAAAGGTCATAATTGTTGGGGATAAATCAGTTAAACAATTCACATTCCGCTGTGTCTCTATTCTGACTTCGTATTCTTAAGTCTATTTTTATACAGTACTTTATCAAAGCAGTTTGCAGTACCCTGAATGCTGAAAAAAAATTGCTCAGGATAATTTGGCAGAACATGAACTGAACTGCAAACTGACCAAGAACTGAACTGGTTAATTTTGTAAGGGGATGAACATAAAATGGAACTAGTTCCTTTTTAAAAAAAACACACATTGTTGTTTTATTTATAGCCCGCGCATCTGGCTGAGTTTTCCCAGCCACTTTGGGTAGCTTACAGAATATATAAAACATAAGAAAGCATCAGACCTTCCCAATATAGGGCTGCCTTCAGATGTCTTCTAAAAGTTATGTAGTTCTGAATCTCCTTGACATCTGGTGGGAGGGCGTTCCACAAGACGGCTGCCACTACCAAGAAGACCTTCTGCCTGGTTCCCTGTAACTTCGCTTCTCGCAGTGAGGGAACTGCCAGAAGACCCTCGTAGGAGGACCTCAGTGTCTGGGCTGAACAATGGGGGTGGAGACGCTCTTTCAGGTATACTGGGCTGAGGCTGTTTAGGACTTTAAAGGTCAGCACCAATACTTTGAATTGTGCTCAGAAACTTACTGGGAGCCAGTAAAGATCCTCGTGTGATATGGTCCCAGCGGCCACTCCCAGCCACCAGTCTTGCTGCCGCATTCTGGATTAATATGCTGAGCTTGAGCTAGAACTAGCACCTTTTTTAAAAAAAAGAACTAGCACCTTTTAAAAAATGAACTTTCTAAGATCTACATGTAATGTATCAGAGAGTTCTTATGCCCTGCAGAAAAACCTTGTCACAGTGGGATACCTTTTTGGTTTTAAAGCACACAGCCTTATGGTCTGAAGGGTCCTTCAGCCCAGTGGTGCCTCCAGAGGCCAGATGTGACACTATACCATACAGACATTCAGAAAAGTGCACCAACCCCATTTGGTCTATCCGTCCATCCATTCTTCCCCCCACCCCACCCCCCACCCCACATTTGGAATGGATTTTCACTCTCATGGACATTTTTGCAACAAGGAAGAAAATGTATACTTTTGTGTCATGGGATCTCCAAATGCACAGATAGAGAAGCTTTCTCCCCCTGGTTGTGTCCTTGGAGAAATTCTTGTTTAATTAGTCTTCCAGAGCGGGTTGTCACCCTGCCACGCTGTAGCCCATTGGTTTATTACCTCCATTAAGGCTTCAATAACTTAACAAACAGATCAATAAACCATTATTACTTCCAGTCTTTCAAAAAACCCACCCTTCTTCCCTTCCTCCCCAACCTTCCCCCAACCTCAAACCCAACCAGCTCTGGATAAAATTTACTGTTTCTCATCATAAAAATAAAAAGACATGACAATTCATTAAAACAATCCATGCTGTTGAAATACTTCTTCTCTTTGGGGAGAAAGAAGGATGATTGGAAGCCACAGAGTAGGCCGTTAAGTTACAGAAGCACATCAGGGAACATTAAGGGGATCCCTAATCCGTTTAGATTGGGATTCACCTTTAACCCCAGCCTGAAATGTGGGGTCTGTAGTTATATTTTACTGCTTATTTCTGTTCTTCTCCATTTTCTCTTTCTCTTTTTCTCCAAGTCTTCTCTCCATTTCTCCCAAAAACATTTATGGGCATAGATCTAACCTTTAGCACACTTACTTCAGTTGTAAGTTGCGTTGAACTTAGACATGCAAAGGTTAGCACTGTAAATGGAGTAATTGGTGGTTAGTGTAAAGAATAAATACTGCAAGACAGATTTTAAAATTAATACCTCAGTTGAATGGATTATCTTTCCACAGACTAAAGTTGGAGCTGAAATGTGCACAAAAGGTAAAAACCAATACAAGTCCTGCTCAGAGTAGACCAATTTATTTCAGTGAGTTGGCTCTCAGTAGAACCTGGTTAGTTATCACTCTTTCACATGAGGGAAAAATCCTAACCCCATCAGGATCTCCACCTATTAGGGATGGAAGGATCTGTCAATTTCAGTGTTCTCAGTTTCTAATTTTTCCAGCCATTATGGTGTCCCCATTTCTGTAGCAATCTGCATTTAAAAAAAACAACTCATGAAAATTCTGCAAGGTTATCCTAATGAACCCATTTTGATGTACCATTTTGACCAATGTATCCATTTTTGAAAGCAACTCTCCCAAACAAAATGCATAATGTTACTTTCACTGCTCTCTTCACTTTCATGTACACTTCTAATATAAGCATTTTTATAGGAACTAGTGTGGTACAATGGGTAGAGTGCTAGACTATGACCTAGGAGACAAGGGTAGCCACTCAGTTCCTGCTTTTCAGCTTCCCACCGGATCATCTGGCTGCATAATGTGAGAATAAGATGCTGGACTAGGCAGGCCATTGACCTGATCTTATGTTCTTAATTAATTCACTCCTTGGTACTTTGAATGGGGAATATACATACTTGTAAATATGCAAACTAAGCCACTGAAAATTCTCCTCTTGGGAAAGCTTATACTTCTGAGGGCTGGGTAGGTCTGGTGCAGGAAGAATAGGGAATGTTTCACACATCCTTGAGTTATTGGACTCTGGATCAAGGTAATAATGGAGTAAACAGTGGAAACTGAAAAGGGTTAAGGGGGTTGGGTGGAAGTAAGTAAGGAACGCGGGTGGCGCTGTGGGTAAAACCACTGAGCTTAGGGCTTGCTGATCAGAAGGTTTGAATCCCTGCGATGGGGTGAGCTCCCGTTGCTCGGTCCTTGCTCCTGCCAGCCTAGCAGTCCGAAAGCACATCAAAGTGCAAGTAGATAAATAGGTACCGCTCCGGCGGGAAAGTAAACGGTGTTTCCGTGCGCTGCTCTGGTTCGGCAGAAGCGGCTTAGTCATGCTGGCCACATGACCCAGAAGCTGTACGTCGGCTCCCTCGGCCAGTAAAGTGAGATGAGCGCCGCAACCCCAGAGTTGTCCACGACTGGACTTAATGGTCAGGGGTCCCTTTACCTTTTAAGTAAGAAAAAGGGGGGATTTAACAAGTAATAAGGGGTGAGGAGGTGGGAATGAGCAGGGATAATTAACAGGGTCGAGAAATCCTGAGCTCTGCCACATCCCAGTTTTGTGCTTTGGACACACCGTTTTTGGGCTTCAACCACACCCACTTTGACATGCAGCCCCTGGAGCCAATGTGGTTGTCCTCCTGAAAAAGGGTTTGCTACCCCTACTGTGTGCTCATGCTCAGGAGTTAAGTCCCATTGAATTCAACAGTTCTTACCTCTGAGTAGTCATTTGCAACATTGAACTGCATGAAATCAGTGGGGTGGGATTCTAGTGTAGTTACCTCAGCCTGGTCCAACCCACCGTGAGGCAGTTAATAAATTAGTTTGTATCCATATAGAAAGATGAGGAGATCTTACTATTGCATTGCAAATGATTTTAGTTATTATTACTATTAGGATTATTATCCATGTGCTTCAAAGATGCCAAATGGTACACAGAATTCTTAAACTGCGGTCCATGTTCTTGTGCTCTCGACGGTGTCTAATCTGGCTGCCAGCAAACCCTACTGGGCAAAGTTTCAAATAATAATGCTTATAATGATTTTATAATTTTCAAGGCTTGTTAATACCTGCTAAACTCGCCAGACCCTCAATAGCTCCCCCAGTCATGATTTGAAAAGTTCATGCTCCATTAAAAACAGTTATTTAATACAATAATCATTCAATTAAAAACCTTTTGAAGCAGCTGCCAGACCTTATTTGTATCAATACCATATTTTAATTGTTAAAAGAGGGCTAAAAGACTGAGTCACCAACTGTGATTGTCAAAAAACGTTACAGTAAAATTAGTCAGTCAAATGATGGGTCTCCAGAGGAAACGGAGAAAGCCCTCCAGCTGAATGAATGGGTGGGAAATCAGAGACAGAAAAGTGGGTGGGAGGGGCACAACCTCTGGTTTCCACATTTGGGATGCATGTAGTAGATTGTAGCCAATGATGTGCGCTACTCAGAGTAGACCCATTGAAGATAATGGGCAAGGCTAATTTAGATCCCTTCATTTCAATGGGCCTGCTTTGAATGAAATTTATTTATATATTTACTTAGAGCATTTGTACCCTGATCTTTTGCCAAAGAAGCCCCCAGAGAGGCTTAAGTAAAGGTAAAGGGACCCCTGACCATTAGGTCCAGTCGTGCCCAACTCTGGGGTTGCGGCGCTCATCTCGCTTTATTGGCCGAGGCAGTGGCGTAGCGTGGGTTGTCAGCACCCGGGGCAAGGCAAGTAATTTGCGCCCCCTAACCCCTAACCTGCCGCCGCTGCCAGCTTCTTCTTGCTGCTGCCTGGTCTGGTCGGGTGTGGTTCTGTCCCGCGCTCAGCACTGCGCTGGGCGGCCGCTGCACTGTCCCTCCCCCAGATAGTCCCCCGCTCTCTCTCCGCACCACACGCCTGGCACCCCCCTCCTCCACAGTGGGCGGTGACCCCGCGGCTCTGATCGGATTCGCACAGCCAGCACTGCAGTGAGAGAGAGTGAGTGAGCCAGGTAGGGGCAGAGAGCTGAGAGTGCGAGTGCGCCCCCCCCCCCAGATGTTGCGCCCGGTGCGGCTGGCCGCCCCTGCACCCCCCACGCTATGCCACTGGGCCAAGGGAGCCGGCGTACAGCTTCCGGGTCATGTGGCCAGCATGACTAAGCCGCTTCTGGCGAACCAGAGCAGCACACAGAAACGCAGTTTACCTTCCTGCCGGAGCGGTACATATTTATCTACTTGCACTTTGACGTACTTTCGAACTGCTAGGTTGGCAGGAGCAGGGACCGAGCAACGGGAGCTCACCCCGTCGCGGGGATTCAAACTGCTGACCTTCTGATCGGCAAGTCCTAACCCACAGCGCCACATACAATCAATTAAAACAAGGTGTCCTCTGTCTGCAGGCTTACATTCTAAAAAAGAAAAAGAAATCACAGAACACAAAGGGAAAGGGTCATGGAGGGAGGAGTAAAGAAATCAAACCCAGGCATTAATTACGGTAATCAACACTTGTTCTTATAATGATCAGCTGGCATAATTCAGGAGTAGGAGGCACGTGATGGAGCCAGTCTTAGAGCAAGGCTGATGGAATGATCCCTGCATCACATTTCTTTCACTGAGACCATCTGATAGGATGGCTGTGCCCAGGTGACAGTTGAGGGTGATGAGGCAACAACTCCATAGATCTGTTTCCTCCATAATTATATATGAGTCTCCCACATCTCTGCACTCAGTATTATGGCATAACACGAGAGCCAAAGCATCCCATGAGTTGCTGTATAGGGAGAAAGAATTCCAGGTGAAATCTTAGTGTGGCTACCATTTTTATGCAGATGACAGAATACATGGATTCTGCATGCATATTAAGATTTGTTGGAGACACACTTTTCTGGTCCTAGCTCAGATGTAACAAGAAACAATGCTTCATTCATTGGAACATGGACAAGCCTAAGTCTTGCGTGCTCTCCTCTTTCACTTTCCTGGTCTGGCGTGGCAACAATGACATGGGAAGCTCTAACTTCTAGTTTCTGTTAAGCACAATTTAGCATTACATCCAGACTCGAAACTGTGATCAACTTTAACTATAGTTCTTTGAGACAAGCCGGCTTTATAATGCTTTGAAGCTGGCTTCTTCCAACCAGAGTTAAGACCAACCACAGTTTCTCAGGGTTCAGATAGCATCGCAAGTTGCAGTTACTCTAAAACGGAAGCTAGCATTTCTGAACTACTACTCCCAAACCACATTGAGGAAACAGGTGACGGGAAGAGTGCAGTCTCAGGGGCAGGATAGGTTCATTCTTATTGTAGTAACAATGGTTTATCATTACATATGAACAGTGCTGTTTTTCTAGGAAAAGAGGTGCCAGAACTCACCATGAACACCTCCCTCATTCTCTTAAAAGGGCAATGGTGCCCACATGAGAGGTGCTGGAACTCAATTCTAGAGAGCTCCAGCTGAAAAAAGGCCCTGCATAGAAATGAGTTCTCTGTTTCTCCAGCTGGAAATGCTGCTGCAAGTGTAGCAATAGATTGAAATGTAAATATCAATGGAAGTATCATACAAAATTTATTTATTTATTATTACACTTATATTCCACCTTTCCTCCAAATAACCCAAGGTAGTGGACAGTGTTCTCCCCCACCTCTCAAAATTTTATGCTTGCAAGAACCCTGTGAGGTAAGCTAAGCTGAGAGGCTGTGAATTGCCCAAGGTCACCCAGTGAACTTCATGGGAATAGAACCCTGGTCTCCCAGGTCTTAGTCTGACATTCTAAATACAAGACTACACTGACACCGTATTAAATATTAGGGGGAATTGTTTGCAAAAATTGGGACACTAGGTGAAATCACATATGAAAACATAAACATTAGGAGAAATTTGCATCAGAAACGCATGTGGAAACATGGAAAGGATTGCAAAAAGGAAAAACTAAGAGAAACTGAAATTGACAGATTAGCCCATGGGTAGGCAAACTGAGGCCCTGGGGCTAGATCCGGCCCAAATGCCTTGTAAATCCGGCCTGCGGATGGCCTGGGAATCAGCATGTTTTTACATGAGTAGAATGTGCCCTTTTATTTAAAATGCATCTCTGGGTTATTTGTGGGACATAGGAATTCATTCTTTTTTCCTCAAAATATAGTCCGCCCCCCCCACAAGGTCTGAGGGACAGTGGACCGGCCCCCTGCTGAAAAAGTTTGCTGACCCCTGGATTAGCCCATTCCCTAAAAGTGGTGGTGGAGGAAAAAAATGACATATAACCATATAGAGTTGGAAGGGACCCTAAGGGTCATCTATCCCAACCCCCTGCAATGCAGGGTATCAACTAAAGCATCCATGGTGGGTGGCCATCCATCCTCTGCTTAAAAACTTCCAGGGTCCACCACCTCCAGAGGGAGTCCTACTGTCAAACAACTCTTACTGTCATAAAGTTCTTCCAGATGTTTAGTTGGAATCTCCTTTCTTGTAACTTGAATCCAGTGGTTTGAGTCTGGAGCAGGAGAAAACAAGCTTGCTCAATCCTCCATGGCGATTGTATCTCCCCTCAGTCTCCTCTTTACCAGGCTAAACATACCCAACTCCCTCAATGGCTTGATTTCCAGACCCTTGGGCATCTTGGCTGCCCTCCACTGCACATGTTCCAGCTTGTCAATATCCTTCTTAAACAGTGGTACCTTGGGTTACAGATGCTTCAGATTACAGACGCTTCAGGTTACAGACTCCGCTAACCCAGAAATAGTACCTTGGGTTAAGAACTTTGCTTCAGGATGAGAACAGAAATCGCATGACGGCAGCGCAGCGGCAGCGGGAGGCCCCATTAGCTAAAGTGGTACCTCAGGTTAAGAACAGTTTCAGGTTAAGAACGGACCTCCGGAACAAATTAAGTTCTTAACCCGAGGTACCACTGTGTTGTGGTGCCAAGAATTGGACACATCATTCCAGGTGTGGTCTGACCAAGGCAGAATAGAGTGGTACCATTACTTCCCTTGATCAGGCCACAATACTTTTGTTCATACAGCCTGGAATAGCATTAGCTTCTTCTTTTTTCCTTTTTCTTCTTCTGCATTACACTGTTAACTTACATTAAGCTTGTGGTTTATTAAGACCCCTAGATCCTTTTCACATGTACTAATGCGGCTAATGTCCTCAAAGGATGGATGTGTTGAGTTTCTTGCACATGCAATGTAGTTTGTGGCAGACACTTTGGAACCTGAACCATAAATCTTATGGGTTTAGGTCAAGACCTAGCTTAGTGTTCTTGCAGATGAAAATTGCAGTATACAAAAGCGGCTTCTGTAATTAACAGGTTAAATGAAGCCTCAGGAATGACCAGGTCTAGCAGCTGAAGCTTACTGCCCTTGCATGGTGCAATAGAACAGGGAGTTCTGCCTGCTGCACCACACATTCAGCCAATCAGCTCAAAGACAGTGTGTTGGAGAACACTCCCTCCTGAACTAGATTTAGGTAGCAATACAGTATAGGAAGTTGCATTATATTGAATCAGACCATAATGGTCCATCTAGTTTGGGATTGTTTACTGATTGGTAATGGCTCCCTAGGGACGTGGGTGGCGCTGTGGGTTAAACCACAGAGCCTAGGACTTGCCGATCAGAAGGTCGGCAGTTCAAATCCCCGCGACGGGGTGAGCTCCCATTGCTCGGTCCCTGCTCCTGCCAATCTAGCAGTTCAAAAGCACGTCAAAGTACAAGTAGATCAATAGGTACCGCTCCAGTGGGCAGGTAAACGGCATTTCCGTGCGCTGCCCTGGTTTGCCAGAAGCGGCTTAGTCATGCTGGCCACATGACCTGGAAGCTGTATGCTGGCTCCCTCGGCCAATAAAGCGAGATGAGCGCCGCAACCCCAGAGTCGGCCACGACTGGACCTAATGGTCAGGGGTCCCTTTACCTTTACCTAATGGCTCCCTAGCGTTTCAAGCACTACCTACCTAGAGATGCTGTGTACTGGACATGGGATCTTCCACATGCAAAGCAGTTGCTCTGCCACTAAGCTATGTGCTCTTCTGCTGCTCACAACACTAACCTGGCCCTAAATCCTCACTTGTTTCCCCCATTATTCCTCTCCTTCTGCTTTGTCTCATTACCTGGACACCTTTGCATAAATATTCCAGTCACTACGTCGTACTGTCAGACGCAATTTAGAAAGTACCTGCCTGTTACAAATATTTTATAGTGCTTGAATATGCAATGTATATAACTTCCCATGGAAGGGGGTGGGGAATCCATTTTACAATTCTGCCTAATTGAAATTCCACCACCATCATGTCATGGGGAGGGGGAGGAAATTATTATTCCAGGAAAGTTCCAGGCCATCATGGAGACCTAACTGATCTTCCTTAAGAAGAATCAATTTCCTTTCATCTTTGATGAAGATGTAAGCCAGGTTAGACACATTTCCATATACATATGGCATTGGCTGGTGAAATCCGGCATTACCAACCCATTTCATCTACAGGAGAGGTTCCCAAACTTATTTGGCCTTTCGCCCCCTTTTCAGGAAAAAAAAATTACACAGTCCCCACGGAAATCTACCTTCTTTAAGCAGCTCAGTGTGCAATTGTCCAAATAGGCAGGCAGGCTGCGATCCACTTCGTGGGCCTGGGTGAAGCTGAAAAGGTTTCATCCAAGCCTGGGAAAACCCCTTGCTTCTAGCATGACTGCCAGATCTGGGGGGAGGCATTAACTCCATCTTGCAACTCCGCCTGACAGAATTCAAAGTGCCATCTGTCACGGATTCTTCAGCTGAGATTCCTGTTGTTGTTTAGTCGTTTAGTCGTGTCCGACTCTTTGTGACCCCATGGACCAGAGCAAGCCAGGCACTCCTGTCTTCCACTGCCTCCTGCAGTTTGGTCAAACTCATGTTAGTAGCTTTGAGAACACTGTCCAACCATCAAGTCCTCTGTCGTCCCCTTCTTCTTGTGCCCTCCATCTTTCACAACATCAGGGTCTTTTCCAGGGAGTCTTCTCTTCTCATGAGGTGGCCAAAGTCTTGGAGCCTCAGCTTCACGATCTGTCCTTCCAGTGAGCACTCAGGGCTGATTTCCTTAAGAATGGATACGTTTGATCTTCTTGCAGTCCATGGGACTCTCAAGAGTCTCCTCATTCCTACATTGCAGAGGGTTGCTCTAGATGACCCTCAGGGTCCCTTCCAGTTCTACAAATTCTATGATTTCATGATTCTAACAAGGTGCCTTCCTCCCCATCTTTCTGCCCCCCCCAATGCCTCCTCAGAACATACCCTTTCTGTGATGACACCTACAGAGGATTTTAAAAACTGCATTCCTGGGTGTCCATGATGGTGTCAGGTCAGTTGCATGCTAACCGACTGTCATTAACGAGGCCCTTTAGATGTTGTTGGACTCTGAAGCCCCAGTCAGCACACACAATAGTCAGGGATGATGGGAGTCACAGTCCAATAGTATCTGGAGGGCCATAGGTTCTCCGCTCTTGCCAGAAGGTGTCAGGTTATCCTTGAACCTCACATCAGAAAGTTTCAGAAAAGAGAAGGCAAAATGATCAAGGGTGTGGAGTGAATCCCATGTGAAGAAAGACTACAACATTTGGTGCTATTTAGTTGAGATAAAAGGTAAGAGGTGACATGACAGAGGTGTATAGAATTATGCCTGACATGAAGAAAGTAGATGGGGGGGGGGAGAATCTCCTTCTCTCATGACACGAACTCCCAGACATCCAATGAAGCTGAATGTTGTAAGATCTGAATGTTGTGCTTCTTTATGGAATTCATTCCCACCAGAAGCAGTGATGGCCACAACATGAATGGCTTTAAAAGAGGATTGGACAAATTCATTGAAGTAAAGGCTTCCAGGCCTGATGGCTTCATTCTATCTACCTCCACTCCTGGAGGCAGTATGCCTCTCCATACCAGTTGCAGGAACCACTGGAGGGGAGAGTGCTATTGCACCCACATCCTGCTTGGGGGTTTCCCACTGTGGCATCTGGTTGGCCACTGTCAGAACACGATGCTTCACTACATGGGGCACTAGCCTGATCCCTCAGCCAGGCTCTTCTTACATTCTTATGATGGTGCTGGTGGAAGAAGAAGAAGTAAGGCAAAAAGATACCAGCAGAGCAGAGCAGGCAAGATCTGGAAACAGTAGCTCCTCACTGCAAGAGCAATCCTCTTTCTGGTTCCTCCAGGTCCATCTTTCCATTCTTGCCTTCCATTTAAATTTTCATTACTCGGGTCTCTGGGTTCGAAGATAATTTGCATTTTGCAAAGTTTCCCCTCTCTCACTCGCTTTTGCTCTCATTAGCGGCCTCCAGAGTAAATTAACGAGCTCATTGATCTGAGCAGCTCCATTTGGAGAGAGACAAAAGCCTTGAGATGGGACTGTCACATCCAGCTTGGCACTGCATCTAAGTACAGCAGGGACATTCTAGTCAAGCGGCAACAGAATACGAAGGTCTGGCAGGGGAGGGGGGTGGTTTGTGCATCTCCAAGCGGCAGAGAGTTCCAGGGGACAACCAATATATTTGAATCTACTTCTTGGAGCATTAGACATTTGTTTAGACAAACATTTATATCCCACTTGCCCCCCCCCCCGAAATCCCTGAAAGGCAGCTTAGCACATTGAATTGCATTCAGAAATGAACTGGCAGCTATTAAAGCTGTTCCAAGAAAGGGAATTGCATAATCCCAGCACTTGCTCCCAGCCATAATTTTAGCAGTAGCAACTACAGTGGTACCTCGGGTTACAGACGCTTCAGGTTACAGACTCCGCTAACCCAGAAATAGTACCTCGGGTTAAGAACTTTGCTTCAGGATGAGGTCAGAAATCGGGTAGTGGCAGCAGGAGGCCCCATTAGCTAAAGTGGTACCTCAGGTTAAGAACAGTTTCAGGTTAAGAACAGACCTCCAGAACGAATTAAGTTCTTAACCCGAGGTACCACTGTACAGCAGTTGAAGTTTCTGGGTGGTTTTTCAGGGGCAGCCCCAGATAGACTGCACTGCAGTAGTCCAATACCATCAACTGGTATTCAGAGGCATTACTGCCCTGACCATGGAGGCAGAGGACAGCCTTTGTGGCTAGAAACTATGGAGAGTCTTATCCTCCTTGAATTTTTGCAACCCTCTTTTAAAGCTAACCAGGTTGGTGACCATCAGTGTAATAGAAAGGAATGAAATGGAGTAGAGGAACTTGGAAAAGGGCATCACTGGCCGGCATCCTGAACAGGAGCACTCCACAACACAGGTCCTACTTGCAGTTCTTGAAACTTTGTTCATCTCCCTCTCTCACCCCTACCATTCTTCCCCTACAAGTGATAAGAAAGGGTTACAAACCTCTTTATAGGTGGTTGTTTTGTTTTTGCAGCATTTGAACCATGCCATACCCTCCGCAAAAGCAAAAGCAAAAGCAAATGATGGGGTGAAGCCTTTTGAGTTGCTTTGTGCAACTTTTGCAGTGGGTGTCGCCTACACAGGAGGCTCTCAAATGCATAAAAGCAGGTCAGGAAATGCCAGTACTGCTGCAGTTATTTCCTCAGGGGACTCGGTGTATTACTTGCGGTATGTTTTATGGATAGAGCTGATCCCATATGTCTTTCAGAAAGGCATTTGGCTAAGCGGTGCATTAACAGTTTCTTGTGCTAAGGAACCATTGTTTGGGTACTTTAGTTCTGACATTTAAATGCATTTTTCAAATACGAAGGGATGAATGGGGCATCGCCAGGGAATCACAAAGGACTCTCATGCATTAAAGCTGACGGCTGGGCTTTAATCTTTAACGGCACACCGACCACACCTCCTGGAGGGTCCCCTTCTGTGGGATCACTTCTGCTACTTAAGGAACTTGGGACTGGCCACATTTACAAAGTAGAGCTTTTCTGGAACAGCCCATCAGCCCATCTGGATAGAGCAACACCTTGTTGGCAACCAAAATGATCAAGGGGTGGAGAGACTCCCCTATGAGGAAAGACAGTGGCGTTCGGGAATTTTATTTTATGGAAAAGACAAGTAAAAGGTAACATGCTAGAAGTTTATAAAATTATGCATGGCATGGGGAAAGTGGATAGAGAAAAGTTTTTCCTCCCTCTCTCATAACACTAGAATTAATGGACATCCAGTGACGCTGAATGTTGTGAGATTCAGGACAGATAAAAGAATGTATTCCTTCATGCAGTGCATAATTAAACTATGATACTCACTCCCAGTGATAGCCTCCAACAAGGATGGCTTTAAAAGAGGATTAGACAAGTTCATGGGGAAGAAGGGCTCTCAATGACTGCTAGCCACAATGGCTATGCTCAGCCCCCATGGTCAGAGACAGTGATGCTTCTGAATACCAGTTGCTGGGAACCACAAGAGGGGAAAGGGCTCTTATGCTCAAGTCCTGCTTTCAGGCTTCCCACTGCAGCATCTAGTTGACCACTGCGAAAACAGGGTGCTAGACTAGATGGACCATTGGCCCGAACCATCAGGCTATTCTCCTGTTTATAATAATTCATCCCTTGCTACATTGAATGGAGAATGACGCATGGAAGAGAAGATTACCAATAGCTTCTAGCCATGGTTGCTGTGCTCTGTGCCCATTGTCGACAGCAACCACATAAATTGGACTTGTGACTTTCTCAGGTAAGCTCCACTCCTCTCAAATATAACTAAGAACCAATAACCAGTCAGCAATTGTCCCAAAAATTCTGTTTGCAAATGGTGCTCTGCACACAGTGGATTGACAGGATTTCAAGTGTTGGGGTTCATGGGGGAGCAAAACTACAGACTAATTATTGTCACCTGCCACCCAATATTTCATTCCCTGCTGAGTCATATATTGTGCCCTTGTCCCAAACTTCCAGGGGTCAAAAATTTGACTGGCACCTTGGGTGAACTCAACAGCTGGATGGCTGCAGCTAATTGGCATATTTAGTCACAGGCAATTAGCAGAAGGTTGCCCATCATTTGGACAAACATGGCTGGAGGCCGACCCAATATACCTCTGCCAATGACAAGGCACCTTATTTTGTGAAAATATTCTGCAATGGGTTATGCTTCTTGGGGGGGGGGGGCGTCCCAATGGCATCTGTCTTGCCATGTTCCCTACAATGGTGGCTTTATTCTTTCTAACATCAAGAAGTCCTTTTCAGAGTGATATGTACCCATCACGTCCTGGCTTTTGCTGATGAATGAATAACTCAAGCTTGGGGTTGTTGTTTTTTTGGCCAAATTCTTAAATGCATAAATCTGAGAGGTACATAGATAAGACATGACAGGTGAATCACATGGATAAAAGTAAGCTGAGACAACAGCCCAGCAAGCTACAGCCCCCTGCCTCTTCCTTCTGAAGATTGGGGTGGGCACAAGTCTTAGCACAGCCAAAAACAGCTCCTGTTGTGTGCTGGGCCTGTGAGGCTTGTTCATTCTGGTGCAGGAATCTCCTTCTTCTTGGCAACTGTTGTGTCAGCTCAGTATCCAACTTACTCTCAGACACCACAGAGAAAGCTATCTCCCAGGACAACATTGCCAGCAGCTCTGAGGGTGGCAGAACTACCAAGAGGGATCAGCCCCTCTGCATATCTTAACACCAAGAAAGATGAAAGGGATGGAGACAGCCTTTGGGGACCTAAGCCATTCAAGGCTTTAGAAACTAATGGAGCTTGGAGAGGCTTATAGATGGGGACCCATACAGTATTCCATTCAAGCAGCCTTGACACCCCTGAGTTCTGGATATTCCCTCTCCATGTGTCTTTTCCACTTCCATGAGTGATAGGCACAGTCATATTCCCTCCGTAGTTTAATTCGGCATTCGAGCAAGCTATGTCATGGATGGATTTGTCCTTGTGCTCCTGCTCTCCCAAAGACATGTTACAATGCTTTCGGCTTTAAATATTCATGCAGTTGAGACACCCACCAGGAGAAGACGCAGCATAGGAATGGGTGAATGGAAATGTCACACATTTAGCCCTCTGTGGAAATTGCCAAATGAGATGAAGGTGGCAATAGCTTCTTGCACACAAGAAGGGACTGTGTGGTGAAGTGGCTAGAAAGAATATCACCAGGGAGGTTGGAATTCAAATTGTTGCCCAGCCATTATGTTCACTGGGCTCTGTGAACAGCTGCCTCATGTGGCAGATGGGAGCTTCTCAGTCAAGTACATTTAGGCTATGGACTAACTCTGTCCATTAATGGCTGCTAGCAAGGATGATTATGCTCTACCTCCTGGTTGGAGGTTGTAGTGTTCCTGAATACCAGTTGCTCTTTGTGCTCAGGTCCTGCTTGCTGGTTTTCCACAGGCATCTAGTTAGCCACTGTGAAAACAGGAGGCTGGACTAGATGGACCATTGGCCTGATCCAACAGGCTCTTCATCTGTTCTTGCACCCTAATTAAGCATATGGTCTAGGAAGTCAGGAATTTTCCAGTGGTTGGAAACAATGCAATTCTCTGTCTCCTCATTCTAGTTCCACTTTTGCTGTGGTGTATTTTGTCTGAACTCCTTGTGATATTGCTCTTGGGCTGCTGGATCATATTTAGGACTTAGTCAGCATCCCTGTGCTTTGCTTTGCTTTGCTTTGCTTTGCTTTGCTTTGCTTTGCTTTGCTTTGCTTTGCTTTGCTTTGCTTTGCTTTGCTTTGTTTGGACTGCACTACAACCCTGCTCTCCTAGGTGAGTCTTTCGGAAAGAGACTTGTATCTCATAGGAGGGAGCCTTTGAGGGTGCTCATGGGAATGTGTCACTTATGGTGAATCAGATCATAGGTCCACTGAGCTTACTATTGCCAATATGCTGACTGGAAGTGACTCTCCGGTATTTCATGCATGGATCTCTCCTAGCCCAACCTGGATTGAATCTTGGGTGTTCTGAATTGAAAGCTCATGTTCTATCACTAAGCTCCAGCCCTTCCCAAAGCCTATAGCCCCTGTTATTCCCATAAGTCTCCCATCCAAGTACTAACCTGTTTAGCTTCTAAGATCAGATTAGGCTGGGGATGTTCAGGGCAGTATATTGCTATTGCCTTGGCCATCTGCAAGCAATAGAACTCAACCACCAGCCCACCTTGGATCAAGTTGTTCAACTAGGGGCATGAGCTGAGGACAGTGGGGTTCAACGTCATGCTATGATGAACATTCTGTCTGCACAGGCATTTCAGCTTACTCCCTCTGCATATTCTTCTGGGGGTTCCCCAATCCACACAGAACCAATCTCAGGGGCATGCAGTAGGAAGAAAGGGTGGGAAAGCACCATTGCGCAATCCTGCTCTCCTCGTTGAGCATTTGGGGGAAAGGCTTCCACCTCCTGACACTAGGGCCCCGTCCCCTGAGGAAACCCACAAGAATGCAACAAAAGTGTCCATCAAAAAGTTTGTCTTGTCCTCCCTGCCTCTTGCTTTCATTAGCTCGCTAGCTTTCTCTAGGGCTGGCTCGGGGAGGGGGGGAGGGGAGGGGGACGGGACTTGGTTCTCCCATTACCAGAGACGCCCCGTCAATAGCGGCAGTGGCGCATCACAGATCATCAATCATTCGCGCCTCAGCAAACCCGGCCACGCCAAGTCGTGGCGGCCAGAATTAACAGATGAAATTAAAGTCATACTTCTTTTCTTTTCCTTTTTTTTTTAAGGCAGTGGGGGAAAAGCTCTTCTCAATGCCATCAGCCGTGGCATCCGTCTCTAGCAAAGGGGCTGCTGTGATTTCCCCCCCCCCCTCTCTTCCTGCGGTAACGACTTCAAAGCCAATTAGTTTGAAAAGTAGCAGTTAATATTCCAAGCACTGGGAGGAAGAAACCTCAGTGACCACAAGTTTGACTTTCAGTGGAGGACACCGAACCAAAGGAAAAAAATCAGGAAGTCACAATGAGCACTTGAGAGGGTTTTACAATAACAGCAGATGTAATGCGATGTCCTCAAAGGCTTGTCTGGGTTTGCTTAGCTGACTCCCAGCAGCCTGGTGGATACAATGGTCATTTACAGCATGCTGAAAAAGTTGGATTCATGCTTGTGACAATTGATATGAAATGTTAGTTACACAGAGATCACCAGTGTCATGCTTCTGGGTGCTAGCGTGCTTGCTGGTACCTCCAGTGGCACCCACAAAGGTCTCAGTAGAGACCTCAAAAATCCACAATGCACAAGAGATGGTTTGCCTCTCTGGCTCAGCTCCTGCTTGCACTGGCTCTCCTACATGGAACATACCTTCTTAAACATGCCCACCTTTCACTAGGTGTCAGTATAGGGCACCCGTCCATCAGTTCTGAAGAAAGAAGAGGCGCAAAGAGCTTTTCTCTGTGAGCCAGTGCAATGGTAGCTGGTATGAGTGACTTTTTCTCATTGATGAAGCTGTAGGACATGGCTGCACCATTTTGTGGTCCTGTTTCTTTTTTTGATCTTTTGGACGTTGCAGCCATTTTGTGTGATTCTATGCCCTCATGACAGCCATTTTGTGATGGGCGCCCACAGTAGTTTCTCAAAATTTCACCCATGCCCGCTGGCCCAAAAAGTTTGGCAGCCCCAGGTTAGTGAATAAAATTAGTAGTAGTGATAAGGTCTTTGACGCAGTATTTAATTTTTATGTACGTACAAGCAACTTAAACTTCAGAATAAATCAGAGAAAAACCAACACACTCTCTGGCTAAACAAGCTTAGAATCAAGTACAGTGGTACCTCTGGTTGCGAATGGGATCTGTTCCGGAGGCCCGTTCTCAACATAAAAGAACGCAACCCGCAGCGGCGTGTCTGCGTACGCACAGGTTGCAATTCACTGCTTCTGTGCATGTGTGTGATGTCATTTTGCACTTCTGCACATGCGCAAGTGGCGAAACCCGTAAGTAACCCCTTCCAGTAATTCCGGGTCACTGTGGGACGTAACCTGAAAGAACATAACATGAAGCGGATGTAACATGAGGTATGACTGTACATGTTCATATAATCCTTTCATGGGTTTCAAATTGTCTGAAAGGATCCATGCAGTTGACTCCTGAGGAAAATAATAAAGCTAAGTCTATTAAAGAAAATGCAAACTTGTTAAATGCTTAGTTCTATCTAACTTAGGAAGAGATACAAAGAGCCTAGGAGAGAATGGAGAAGAAGAAATAAAGGGATTGAGATCAGCAACCCTAACAAAACCAGTCTGACACCCAAGGGAAGGTCAACACAGGTTAAAATACAGTCCAGGAAAGGTGGAGTTTTCCTCTCTCTGTCTAGTTCTTCCTGTGCAGACCTATCAGTCGCTAGTGCAGTGGTTTTCAAACTTTTTCCTCTGGGCCACACTTCCAGAATGGAAAATTTCTTGCACCACACCAAAAAAATTATTGATAAAAAATGCATTGGAAAACAAAGAGAAACCACTCCTAGCAGTGCTTTATTTATAGCATAAAACACAACTACTTTATTATATGTTCATATAATACTGATTGTCCTTGAATCTTCCTGCAACCCTTGCCATTCTCTCCTGCCACACCCATGTGGCACACCACACCCTTTGAAAACCACGGGTCTAGTATAGTGGTTTGGTACAAGCTGAGTTGCATCCTAGCACTTCAAACAGAGGGTGGGGAGAAAATGAGTTTCTTGGCTCTGATCCTTGCATTCTACCCCACAAATCTCAATGGGCACCAGCCACCGCTGGCCTCTCATCTGGAAGCTGACCAACCACTGAAGGCTTCTCGTGTCCCCAGCTGAGAAGATGGAAAACACAGCTGAAGACTATCAAACATACATGTGAAAAGGATCTAGGAGTCTTGGTTGACCACAAACTTGACATGAGCCAACAGTGTGATGCGGCAGCTAAAAAAGCCAATGCAATTCTGGGCTGCATCAATAGGAGTATAGCATCTAGATCAAGGGAAGTAATAGTGCCACTGTATTCTGCTCTGGTCAGACCTCACCTGGTGTACTGTGTCCAGTTCTGGGCACCACAGTTCAAGAAGGACATTGACAAACTGGAACGTGTCCAGAGGAGGGCAACCAAAATGGTCAAAGGCCTGGAAACGATGCCTTATGAGGAACGGCTAAGGGAGCTGGGCATGTTTAGCCTGGAGAAGAGGAGGTTAAGGGGTGATATGATAGCCATGTTCAAATATATAAAAGGATGTCACATAGAGGAGGGAGAAAGGTTGTTTTCTGCTGCTCCGGAGAAGCGGACACGGAGCAATGGATCCAAACTACAAGAAAGAAGATTCCACCTAAACATTAGGAAGAACTTCCTGACAGTAAGAGCTGTTCGACAGTGGAATTTGCTGCCAAGGAGTGTGGTGGAGTCTCCTACTTTGGAGGTCTTTAAGCAGAGGCTTGACAACCATATGTCAGGAGTGCTCTGATGGTGTTTCCTGCTTGGCAGGGGGTTGGACTCGATGGCCCTTGTGGTCTCTTCCAACTCTATGATTCTATGATTCTAAAGGATGCTGAAGTGTATGGCTTCAGGTTAGGGATGTATCCTTTGTCAAGTCCTGTTGGGTTGGAGCTGCTATACCAGAACATGAACCCTACTACTCTTAAGAACTTATTTTGACTCCAAGGGTAGCATTCAGATAATATATTTTTTTCATATTAGATCTACTGAAATTAATGAACCTGTTAGTCATGTTCATTAATTTCACTGAGTCTACTCTGAGTAAAACTTAGTTAAAATACCTTAATCTTTGTTGGAGCAACAACTGTCATCCATAGGAGCTCTCCGGGGTCTCCAAAAGCCTGTTGTCTCTTGCTTGCTCTTTGCTATTTGATTCCTGAATCCAATTGCCTCTGTTCCAGTCTGAATTTCTGTGGACTCATAGTCTGAGCAGAATACAACAGCACTAGTCTTGTGAGGTAAGTAGTGAGATCACTGTTGCAAATTTAAGTGGGCCAATAGGTTCAGAAAATGCCAATCAAACCAAACCATGCAGAGTGCTCAGAGGTTTTCTTGACATGGATGAATGATCTGCTGATGTTCTACATAATTCTTCCTGATTGCTGGAAAGTCACTACAGGCATCCGGATACTTAAGCAGAATAGCTCAAGGCGGGGGAAATCTCCTTTCTGAAATATGTACAAACACTAAAATCCCAGGATATGTGTTTAGCTTTGTTTTGTTTTGTTTTTCAACAAGCCATTATTTTGCCAAGAAAATTGAGTGGATCAAATTTTCCTGTAGATTTGTGCTTCCACAAATATGGAATATAGAAAACTACCAGTCAATTTGTCCATCTACTGCAAGATTGTCTCCTGACTCTACTCTGATTGGTAGAAGCTCTCTATGGTGTCAGGTGGAGGAGGTCTTTCCCATTACTTTAAATTTTCCTCCTGGAAATGCTAAGGATTAAATCTAGGTCTTCCTAGTCCAAAGCATGCATTTTACTACTGTGCTCTGTGATGACTCCTCCCTATGTTCCTTTCAAAAATTATGAGTGGACTTAAAAGTAATGCTAGAGAGATTGCACTGCCAATGCAATCATTTCTGTTTGCCTTGTGAATCAGTCTCATTTTCACACTGTTCTGAGACTTTTTACAACTGCCCAGAAGCAGGAGGAAAGGGCATAGAAGCCCCATTGTGCCAGTTGGACTTGTGCTCACCACCACTATCACAACACTTCATTTGTATCTGTCTCTGTGCTATGATTTGCAAATTTAGAAAGCTCCCATGCTAAGTCCTGATTTCAAGGCCAGGTGCTATTGAAAACTCAATTAAGATACACAACAACAAGTTTTGCCAACTATCCCTGGAGGGCAGAAATGGACATAGATTGTGCAATCCAGATAAATTCCACTAAAGTCTTATACAATTCCCTTTTGTCATGTTGCTTTATTCACCTCCACAATTAAATACAGATGTGCTAGCTCATACGCGGGTAAGAAGCAGGCTTCCTATATATTTAGACTGTGCTGGGTCAGATGCTGTGAGAATGATCCAACAATGATCCAGCTAAAGGAGTTTTGCATACAAAACCTTTCTCAAAAATTTGAGATAGCACCATTCACCTAGTCACCAGGAGCTCTGCTTCTCCTTCCCAGAATCACCATCCCATACTTCTTCTCCCCCACCCAATAAATTAAAGACGTGAGAGAGATCTGATGACAGACCTTCGTTACCTCATTTATGTTGAACCTAAATCATGGCTAATTTATGCTCATCAAATTAAATTAATAAAGTGTGTTTTAGGATTATTTTAGTTTTTTGCAACTACAATACTGACTCCTGTCAGTAAATTGTTAACTGATAATGATTTGAATGCAGAATGCAGAAATTATACACCCATCAGTCATTTGAACCCAACTCTATCCTTCTTAATCTGGTGGTTGTTTCTTTCTGAGCACTATGATTTTTCCATTCGTCTCTGAGTGACCCTGGCTCAAAGGAAGGATCACAGCAAAGCTCAGTGGAAACACGTTCCAAGGTGGGTTAGTTGGTATTTCCAGGAAAGCCAAGATGCATTTGGCAGCCTTCCATCGATGAAAGCATGACATTTAGCCCCACGTTTTGAAATATGTTTAAACCACCACATGGCACAAAGACCCCGAGGGAACCTGGGAGCCAAATGAGTAATTTCATGTCACAACCTTTCCTTTACTGTCTCTGCTTAAATACAGAGCAAACAAGCCGACATTATAAAGTCATGTCAAAGCCAGATTTCAAAACAAGACTGAATATATACTTAGGGGTGCCCAGAGAAACCTTCTCATGTTTACTGTATTATTATTATTATTATTATTATTATTATTATTATTATTATTATTATTACCCACTAAAATAAAATGCGTTCTTTTTGCTACCCTGGAATATTTCCATCTGACTCAGCACCTTGACTTTATCCTGGTTTGTGACCTAGATGAGATTTCCAATAAACTCTCTTCTCACACTCCCTTCTATGCATTCAATAAATGCCCCACACAAACCAGGGTGTTGCCTCACCTCAAAAGGAGTTGGAAAAGGTTGAGAAAAGGGCAACCAGAATGATCAAGGGGATGGAGAGACTCCCTAATGAAGAAAGGCTGCTGCAACGTTGGGAATTTTTAGTTTAGAGAAAAGGGGAGTAAGAGGCAACATTACAGCAGTTTATAAACTTATGCATGGCACAGAAAAAGTGGAGGGGGGAAAGATCTTCCTCTCTCATAACACTTGCAATCATGGACATGCAACGAAGCTGAATATTGGAAGATTCAGGGCAGACAAAAGAAAGTGACCTCTTCACACAGCACACAGTTAACCTATGGAACTCCCTCCCTCAGGAAGCAGTGATGCCCACCAAACTAGAGTGCTTTAAAAGAGGATGGCACAAATTCGTGGAGGAGAAGGCAACAAGCTTGATAGCTATGTTCTACCTCCACTGGCAGGGACACGGGTGGCGCTGTGGGTTACACCACAGAGCCTAGGACTTGCTGATTAGAAGGTCGGCGGTTCGAATCCCTGTGACAGGGTGAGCTCCCGTTGCTCGGTCCTTGCTCCTGCCAACCTAGCAGTTCTAAAGCACGTCAAAGTGCAAGTAGATCAATAGGTACCGCTCCGGCGGGAAAGTAAATGGCGTTTCTGTGTGCTGCTCTGGTTTCGCCAGAAGCAACTTAGTCATGCTGGCCACATGACCCGGAAGCTGTACGGCGGCTCCCTCGGCCAATAAAGCGAGATGAGCGTAGCAACCCCAGAGTCGGTCACGACTGGACCTAATGGTCAGGGGTCCCTTTACCTTTACCTTACCTCCACAGTACTTCTCACAGCACCAATTGCTGAGAATCACAAATGGGGACATAAGAAGAGCCTGCTGGTCAGGTCCATGCTCCATCTTGTATAGCATCGTGTTCTTACCTTGGCTAAGCAGAAGCCCATGGGAAACCTGCAAGCAGCAGGACCCAGGCCCAAGAGCATCCTCTCCTCCTGCAGTTTCCAGCAATGGGTATTCAGAAGCATCACTGCCTCTGACTGTGAAGGCAGAACATAGCTATCATGGCTAGAGGGCTGCTTTGCTCAGATCTTCCTTGTGCACTTCCAGTTGAGGCAAGTGGTTGAGCCGTGTGAGATCAGAACGCTGCACAAGATGGGTCTCCAGCCTGGCTTATGTCAATGCCACTGTTAAACAATGTCTGCCATTGGGAAACTCTTCCTAATATTTAGTGCTCACCCACTTTTTTGTAATTTGGATACCATTGGTTCCAGTCCTACTCTCTGGCACAGCAGAAAACAAATTTGGTCCATCACCTATGTAACAGCCCTTCCAAATATCTGAATAATCACTTCTTAACAATCTATTCCCCAGGCTAAACATGCCCATGTCTTTCAACCTTTGAAGGACATGGTCCTTCTAGCTCAGACCATAGGTCCATCTAGATCCATCTAGCTCAGTATTGCCTACACTGACTGGCAGTGGCTCTCCAGGGTTTCAGAAGGGGGGACTTTCCCAGGTCTAATGGGAGATGTTTGGGGTAGAATCTGGGACCTTCTGCATGTGTCTTGCCTCCCATATTTCAAAATTTAGATTGCATGTTTCATGGGCAGGGGCCTACATAGGAACAAAGCTTTATACTGAGTCAGTCCATTGGGATAATACTGTGTCCAGTTAGCAGTCCACACATACAGTTTAAAAGGCAATAGATGGTTTCATTAGCCAAAGGACATCTGTTTTGGCACTTGCCTTAGATGAGGGGAGGCAGTTCCACACAAACATGTACAGACAGAAAGCAAGACAGTAGCAATGCAAAAGGTTTTAAAAGCTATAGCGGCACTTGCGTGGAATAAAAACAGCAAAGCAGCTGCTATACAAGTCAATATTATTTCCAGTCAGTGCTTTTTTCCCCTTTCCTTTTTATATAAAAAGGTGGCGGTACTCACCATGGCGCTGCCTGGGGCATTTCCAGAGAGGAGGGGAGGTGGCATGGAGGAAGAGAAAGAAGGTGGAAGAAAGAAGAAGAGGACAGAGGGAGGGAGGGGGAGAGAGGGCTGCCTGACCACCTGACCGCCTTGAACTTCAGCACCAGGGCTGCTGGGCATCAGTGGGGCTGGGCAAGGAGAAGTGGGCAGGAGAGGATGGGGGGAGCAGAACTGGGCTCTGCTTCCACTGCCTCCACCACCACTGCCTCTCCCACATTGCCTGGCTCCTCTTGCCTTACTGCCACCAGCCCAACAGGGGGAATAGTAGGGGCCAGGAAAGGGGGTTCCTCTTGGCACTCCTGGGGCTTTCCTCTCCTTCCACTCTGCCGCCAAGAGGATGGAGAGGAGGCCAGGAGCTGCGCTGGAGGTTGGAGGCCTCTGGGACCGCCCAAGCCTGGCTGTACTCCAGGCTGAGGAGAGAGGCTCCTCCTGCCCCTTTCGATTTGAACCGCCAACCTTCTGATCGGCAAGCCCTAGGCTCTGTGGTTTAACCCACAGTGCCACCCGCATCCCTCAAATGCCACTGACTACCGCCTGATAAAAAGCACTGCTTCCAGTACTTCTCAAGGTGTAGTTTGCTAGAAGTTGCTTGGGGAGAGATAAAGACAGGGGTTCTACAAAGGCTCCAGTGTCTAACACCTGTTCTTCTTTGTCATTCTCGTTAACTTGGTGGGTCATCAAAGCCTGTTAGCATTTCTTGTTTTTCCCTTCTTTGAACATGTCATATGACAATTAATGGGTGTGAGATATCTTTTGACAGGAAATCAATGGTCCATAATAAACCTCTCTCCAGACGTTCGCACCTCTGGCTAAGTACTTAGTGAGTAATCCCAGAGTTGCTGAGTTCAAACCATCATACACTTAGCATCGTGTTTTAGAATGTAAGGCTGAACCTGGGACCTTCTGCATGCAAAGCAAGTGTTCTACCACTGAGCCTTGACTTTTCTTCCATGAACCTGGGACCTCTGGTGAGCAGATTGTGTGCTTTTCCACACAGCCCTTTCACTCCTTTTTTATGAAGCAAAGTTTGGAGTTTTTGATAGAAAAAGTCTGTGCTGGTGAAAAATGTCCAGACATTTAAGAACAACACAGAATTCTACAAAGCTCCTTCTTGAAATCTATCAAGAGCGCCCTCTTCTTCACCACCCGTCACTAACATAAATCCTCCTATGGCAAGGAAATGCCTTCAACATAACATTTGTTGGGAAGCAGAGCTGTCCCAATTAGATTCCCCTCCCTCTTCCTTATTTTGGGGTCCCGAATTTGAAGTGTGTTGTGTTATGCCACTGCCAATGAAGTCACACATGGCGTGTTGTGACACAGAGAATATTATTAATTGTCAATCATAAACCACCAGCCTTGTCAAGATGTTCTCTTTTCGAACAGGCTGCTTTAAGACCTGAAGAGATTTTTAATCAAATGTTAATAATGCAGCATCTGTTGGCAGAATGTCTGCATCAAGCAGTCATAAAAAGTTAAGATATGACGTTGCAAGTTTTTTCTTAACACACTCATTTGTAGTTTTCTTTACCAAGCTAGAAATATTGGCAGGGTGGGTAGGGGAAATAATATCTTCATCACTTCAGGAGGGTGAATCTGTTGATTCTGCTTTCTCTCAATTTCTCATTTTTCCAAGTTTATGTTCCATTTTCCACATTTCTACATCAGTCTACAATTAAAGAAAGATGTCTGCATGTAAAGTCATCAGCATTTTAGTATGAATATAATATACACATTTTTGTATGCAGTTAGACAAATATATATCTTTACAAACAATGCTTCCTAATACAATGCATTTTATATGTTACTCTCACTAATATATGCATTTTATGCACACTTTACCCCAGCGCAGTGGTTTTCAGATAGTGTGCCATGGCACCCTGGGTGCCTTGAATGATGGTCAGGGGTGGCATGGGCACCACTGTCCCTCTTTCCTTCCCTCCCTCCTCTGATGCCCTCTCGTATCTCTGCCTCCCAGAGGCTTGCACAGCTGTTTGTTGCAGCAGCCCTGGCTACAAACTCCCCAGGCAAATGGTGGCCCTAGGGCTGGCCAGGGGCTACTTCCCAGGCCCCTGTGGGGCAGTGTGAGGAGGCACCTCTCTTGGGGGTAGGGCAGCAGCTCTGAGAGCAGGAGCAACAGCTGTGGCTGCCCAGAGGACTCTCAAGTAGAAGGGAGAGGAGAGGAGGCTGAGCGAAGACTCCACAAGGAAGGGTGTTCGATAAAGGGTGAGAGGCTGCCGACTCTACATACAAGGGGTGACATAACTGGGCTCCTGAGCCCCACAGGCATGCTGCAGAAAGAATGTAGCTGGTCAAGGGAGCTGTGGACTCAAAAAAGTTGAAAACCTCTGCCCCAGTGCATGCATTCTTGTGCACATTACTTGGCTGGAGAACTGCTTTGCAAAATTCATGGAAGTGCAAATCTCAAACAATGGTTGTGTTTCAGTTTGCATATTGTTTCAGAAAGTGAGAATTAGGTAGGGCTGTCATTAAATATGAACAGAATTTAGTTCCTCCCCCTCCCTCCATACCTATCTTCAATAAAATTATATCTATGTGTGCAGGTGTTTCTTGCGCCCTTTATTTTCTTGGGGCTCATAAGAATTGCCCGGCTGAATCAGGTCAGTGGCCCATCTAGACCAGCATCCTGTTCTCACTGGGGCTAAGCAGATGGGAATTCTGCAAGCAGCACCCGAACTCAAACACACTTGCTCCACTTGTGATTCCCAGCTGCTTTCCTGAGGAATACAGTAGCAGCAGAACATCGCTAGCCACTGAGAGCTTTATCACCCATGAATTTGTAAAATTCAAAGCCACCCAAGTGACCATCACTGCTTCCTGCAGAAGAAAACTCCATGCACTATACACAGCATGATGAAGCACTTTCTTTTATCTATGCTGAAATGTCCAACATTTGACATCATTTGATGGCCCTGAATTCTAGTTTTATGGTAGAGAGGGGGCAAGTTTAATCTATCCACTTGCGCCATATACTACCCACAACTGTATACCCCCTCCAGCATTACTCACCCTTTGCCTAAAGTAAAAAGCTCCCAATGCAGCCACTTTTGCTCATAGGATTGTTGCTCCATCCCTTTGATCATTTGGGTTTCCCATTTGGTAACATGCTGCATCTCCTCGTGTTTTAGGAAGTCAGCGTCCATTTATGTATTTCAGACCAGGCTGGCCTACCTTCCGCCTTGCAGCTGTTTTGGGGATACAACACCAATCAGTTGCAGCCAAGATTTATTTATTTATTTGTTGAATTTATATGCTGCCCTTTACCCGGAGGTCTCAGGGCGGTTCACAGAACAAAATTAAAATATAAAACCACAAAATATATAATCAAAATAAAAACAACAACCCAACAACACCCTCCACAAAAAAACCTATATTTTAAAAGGGCATATGAACATAGGCAAGGGGAAAAGGCTGCTTGTATTGTATTAACATGCTGGAAGAGGGTTTTGCTTGGAGCTTACATGCATGCAAGTTGCTACCAAAACACAAGGCGACATGATGAGACACTTTTGTCCCCATCCTGCTATGTCCCCAAGACTACAGGCACTTGATCCCCTCCCTAGACAAGTTACAGAGAAGAGGGGACTTCCAAGAACCTGGCACAAAACTCTGGGCCAGCATTCTTGTTGGTTTGAACAGTGCCAAAAGATCAGTTGCAAACTAACCCTGTTAGGCTGTATAGCTGCCACCACTACTTAGTCCAACAGCTTGGAACAGGAGACCCTCAATGCCTTAATCAGATAACATTAAGATTTCAAGGAGTAAGAGGTAAAAGTTCTGCCCCAAATGACAACATTTCCATGCTCTTGGCATTTGTAGTCCAAAACAGCTGGAGGGCACGTCTATTTTAGACAGACATTTTGAGGGTTCCATTTGTATCTGCTGTGGAATCCATCTGAATTGCAGAGGATCCCAAGACACATTTTGGGTGGTCATCCATTCATTGATGTTCTGATCTTTGATAGAACACATGCAGAAACATGAGACCTTCTAGATCAGCCTTTCTCAACCTTGGGTCCCCAGATGTTTTTGGCCTACAACTCTCATGATCCCTGTCTCACAGTGGTCAGGGGCGATGGGAGTTGTAGGCCAAAAACATCTGGGGACCCAAGGTTGAGAAAGGCTGTTCTAGATGCAAAGCAGTTATTCTGCACTAAGCTATGGCTTGCAGGGTAATAAGGGAGAAAGGCAGTGGAGGTCGTTCTATTACGGCAAATGGGGCACTGCCCCACCGACCTGAGCCTGACCTCAGCCAGCCCCCTCCTTCTGTCCTTCTTGCTTACAAACAGCTCAGGATGTGACACTGCTTGTCAGCTTCCTCTGGCTTAGTCTCAACGTTTCCCCTTGGAAAACTCATCAGGGAGTTGTTGTCATTGGCTCTGACTCCACCTGCTGTTGGGCTCCCTGCCTTCCAGCTTAACCCATTCCGATGGGCACAAGCCTCCACTGGAAACAGAGGGAAGCTCTTCTCTTTTGCAGGATCCGTCCTTTGGATGAATGAGGGCAGTGGTTGTGAGGAGTGAAGATCTTAAGCTTGGATCTATCAGAATATATGAGCAGAGAGAGAGAAGGGGCCAGTTCAAAGCCACAGAGAGCTTTGAAGGTAAGGGTGAACATCTGGATTCAGGAGCAGAAAGGGAACTAGTGTAGCTAGAGGAAGGTGTGCTCTGCCTCCACAGTCAGAGGCACCAATGTTTCTGAATAGCAGGTCAGAGGTGGTTTCAGGGTGGCGTGAGCAACGCGGGGGTACTGGGTGGTGTGCTGCAGGGGGCTCCACAACAATGCTGTCGAATGCAGCATGAAGGGGTGTGTGCCAAATTTTAGTGTCACACAGGGTGCCATAGAAATTTGAGAGCCTGACGTCTGCTACTGGCCAGTGCTGGAAACCACAGGAGGGGAGAGCGCTCTTGAGCCTGGGTCCTGATTGTAGGTTTCCAATTAGAGCATCTGGCTGGCCACAGTGAAAACAGGACGCTGGACTAGATGGGCCAATGGCCTGATCCTGCAGGCTTTTCTTCTTATTTCTCATTCTGGCCAACCTGATTCCTACTGGTAGCCCACTAGCAAGACAAGTACCCCTCGGCTGTTGCTCATGTTCAGTGGCACACTGCCTCTGAGCCAGGACGATGCATTAGCCATTATGGTTACAAGGCACTGATAGACTTATCCTTGATTTAATTGCCTAACACCCCCCCCCCCCCGTTTAAAACCATCTAACAGTACGGGCATACTTGCTGCTGCTGTGCAGCAGGGCTTAGCAGAGTGGCAGGATCACTGCCACATCCACAGGTGGAGCAGGCAGGTAGATCACTGTGCCAGCTGGAGAAGCCCCCCTCCCCAGCATTGATGCCTAAGATCTGTGGCAGGGCCACTGGCCTAATCCAGCAAGCGCTTGTTATGTTCTTAATGCAGGGGTTTCAGCAGGGGCACTGTGGGATCAGAGTGATGGGAGAGGCGAATGAATTTGACAGTAGAGTTTTGCACAGATGTAAGGAGGCTGTGGAGTGACAACAGAAGGCCAGAGAGAGGGTTGCAGCAATTGAGGCAAGATGTGCATTGCAACCAGCCAGCGGCATGCTCACCAATGCCCTCTTTAAAACTCTAAATGCACTGCATCCCCCTCCCCTCCCCTGAGTAGTTCATCATAGCACTCTGTGGCTTCCAGTTGCCTTCTCTATAGATTCAATTTGAGTCTCCAGTCAGAGTTTGAATGGATTTATTGTATTGAAATGCAATTCCACAGACATAACCTCCTCTCTGACCCGTCATTACTTATAATGCTAAACTTTGCTATGTTAATTCCGCCTTATGTTTTTTAGATATTTTACGACACTTGGCTTAAACATTTTTTAATCTACATATCGGTTTATGTCCACCTAAATTATCGTCGCTTCCGGGGGATGCTGTGCAGACGAGAGTGGGCAATTCATTACACAGATCCCTTGCTTAAATGAATTTCAGAAATTTAATAAAGTTTCTTCCTCTTGCTTGCATTCAATCACTCCCCACCCCCCTACCCACCACAAACACCAGTCCAGTGTTATCAAATCTGCAGATAGGAATCAGGTTAACCTCAGAACAGCACCATCACACTGCAAAATTTCCAGAATTGTCATATTGGATTACAGTACCCTCCTAACATGTCACAACAGTTCTCATTACATTCTCTTGTCTCTTTCTCTGCTTCTGAAAGTCCTCATTTTATACCTCTAGTATATTCTATGCGTTCTCCTCCCCCCCAACCCTCCCCCACTCACACACTGTTTTTCTGCATTTGTTACATCACCGCTTAGATCTTAGGAACATAATGTCCAGCTCTAAACAGGATCCCAAACAATCAGGGAACTCTCTGGTGGCAGCACCAATGCAGGCAAAGCAAAAAAACAATGTCCAAGGGTGGTCCAGGGTCAGGGTCCAGGTAACAGGATACATAACAGTGCGTTATTAAACTATGGAACTCACTCCCACAGGAGGCAATGATGGCCACCAACTTGGATGACTTTGAAAGAGGACTAGACAAGTTCACAAAGGAGAGGGCTGTCAATGGCTACTAGCCATGATGGCTATGCCCTTGCTCCACAGTTGGAGGCAGTAACACGTCTGAATACTCTATGGTTATTTTAGTGTATTCTACAGGCCACATTCTGTAGACTTATTACAGTGGTACCTCTGGTTGCGAACGGGATCCGTTCCGGAGGCCCATTCACAACAAGAAAAGAGCGCAACTCGCAGCAGCATTTCTGCACATGCGCAGGTTGCGATTCGCTGCTTCTGCACATGCGTGTGACATCATTTTGCTCTTCTGCGCATGCACAAGCAGCAAAACCTGGAAGTAACCCTTTCTGGTACTTCCTGGTCACTGTGGGACACAACCTGTAAGAATGTAACATGAAGCGGACATAACATGAGGTATGATTGTATTTGCAAAGTTTTTTAATCTGTGCATATCTATGTTATAAAAATGCATGATATGCATTTAGTACCTTGAGTTTATTTATCATTCTGCATTAAAAGAAAGTCATCACCAAATAAGCTGAAGTTCCGTTGAGATCTTAGCTGTGAAGGCATTCCATGGAACTTTGCCAACAGTACTGAGTGCATGTGAGTTGTGTGAGAGAGCCATTGAGGACTCCTCCAAAGACCTCAGTGACTGGGCAAGGATATAAACATTGGAGGCTGGTCTACAAGGGCCAGAGGGGCACTGCTTCTCCAACCGCTGCCTGCTCTCAGCCAGCCTGCAGTTTCTTGCCTCACTTTTTAAACCAGTCCACAGGAGGGGGCACTTCCTGTCTCAGTTTCCTCCTCGTTGGCCTCAGTGTTGCCCTTGTATAACTCAATAGGGTAGAGGATGGGGTCAAAGCTAGAATTAGTTGTTTCTAACTTCTCATTGGTTCTGGCTCTGCCTTTCATTATCTCTGGATTAACCCATCATCAGACTCCCTGCCCTCTGCTTTACCAGTAAGACTAAACCGCTTCTGGTGCAATGGAACACCGTGACAGAAACCAGAGCGCACCAGTCACGATGAGCACCAGCATAAGGCATAGATATATTGGGATTCCTCGTGGGATGATTGTGTTTTCCTGTACTTTCCAGAGATGGGCCGCTGGCCTGATCCAGCAGGCTCTTTGTATGTTCTTATGCTTAACTGAGATGCTTAGGAGCCTTGGTTTGCCAGGCTAACCCAACCTTCAAGGATGCAGAACAACAATGTTTGTCATTGCCTTAAACTCCATCCATCTATTTTCCTACTTTTCTTACGCTCTCCTACAATCCCTTTCCCTCCATATCCTTCCTCCCCTTTTCCCTCTGCAACAATGTCATGGTTTTTCTTCTTCATCATCCTTGATGAACTTCAAAGTCTTATAATGACTCTTCATAAAAAAAGAAAAAAAGAAAAGGGGGAAGCAAAAGTTGAGCAAAGGAGATGATTAAAGGACCTTATTAAACACAACCTTGTAGAATTCTCCACATGAAAGCGAGCGCCATTATGGAGGCTTATCCTTATAAATGACACTCCGCTTTTGCGAACGCGCCGAAACCTGATTGGAGTGGCAAGTACTGAGTGATACCGCAAACCTGTTAATAACATGAAAATTAGAAGAGGCTCATGCAAAGAAGGGAGATTAATTTAGCCCGAGAACATCTCGCACAAATTGCAAAGTTGTGAATATGTTCCCGGATAATGAGCCTTCCCAACCATCAAGTCGCTTGTCATTTTCTGTAATTAATGTTAAGGAAGACTCCTTCCTGATGGTTCGTATTACTCATATACCAAGAAAATTTCTTCAGAGAAATAATTTACATTTATTATCATCGGTCTGTTTGTGTGCTTTATTTCGTGGTGGAGTAATTTATGGCAGCACCGTTTCACGCGCCTTGATTAGTCACTTGTCAGGCTGAAATGTAATTTCTCTCTCTCTCTCTCTCTCTCTCTCTCTCTCTTTCCTGATGGTGATGTCTAGAAATTGACAGCAGTGCGATTCTTTCTTTTTCATAGGTTTTTTCCTCTCCTTTTAATCCCTGGGTGCGTTTTCTTCACTTGAATAAACTTTTGATCTGGAGATCCCAAACTACTTCATGGGGTGAGCTGTTGGAGCCACTCTTTATAACTTCTCAAATCTTTTCTTATCTACACCCCCCTCCCCCATCACCCCTACACGCGCACACACACACACACACACAGCCCTTTTGGAGAATATATGAGAGGAATAAGCACTTCCTGCGTGTCACGTAAGGAATTTTTCATGAGAATGTTTCTGAGATTCCCCCCCCCTAATGCCTCTTCCTTCCCACACCCCACCGCAAACTTCTGGAAAAAGAAGACCACTTTGCAAAATCTCTTCTGAAAATTCTCCGATGCAAACTTGATGATCTGCCAGTTTGCAGTCATTGCAAAGGAAGGAAGGAAGGGAAAGCGAAAGAAGCAGAGAGTAGCTGAGAGTACCAGAATCAACAGATCCTTCTACCCCCGTCTGTTATCAAATGCGTATTAGACAATGGCCTCAAAATTCTTAAAAGAACAGAGAGGGGGAGAAACAATTTAACTGGATTTCTCTAGGAGGATGAGAACTTTCAAAATTCAGTTAAATTGCTTCTCCCCCTCCACACAATTTCTCTGAAGAGTTTTGTGAGCTCATTATCTAATATGCATTTGATAACAGATGGGAGTGGAAGGATCTGTCAATTTCAGTTCCCTACATATTTCATTTTTCCAATTTTAAATTCTCCGTATTCTGCAGTAATTTGCAATTAAATAATAAAATTCTCATGAGAATCCAACAGCATTATATTGTAATTTTTCCCCTAAATATTTTTGTATGCGGTTTTAAGTAATGCAGGCAATTTCCCTTGATATTATTGTATGCTATTTTCACTAATATATTCATTTTAATGCACACTTTCCACCACCGTGTGCATTTTGTTTGTTTGTTTAAATAAGAATGAACATGGGAATTGGAGCAACTCCTGTATGAGGAGAGGCTGCAGCATTTGATACTTTTTTTAGTTTAGAGAAAAGGTAAAAGTTGAAATGAGAGACGTTTATTTAAAAAGTAGGGCTCACCTTATTTTATGATCGTAAGATTTTTAAACTTTTTTAAAAAATTGTGTTCATGCTGTAACCCGCCCTGAGACCTTAGTGTGACGAGTGGGTAAATAATAAAATAATAATAATAATACAGGAGTGGAAGGAGGAGGAGGAGGAGGAGGAGGAGGAGGAGGAGGAGGAGGAGAAGAAGAAGAAGAAGAAGAAGAAGAAGAAGAAGAAGAAGAAGAAGAAGAAGAAGAAGAAGAAGAAGAAGAACAACAACAACAACAACAACAACACTAGAACTGGTGGAAGGTTCGGTACAGAGGAAATAAATTCCTTTATGCAGCACATAGTTAAAACACTTGAGCTCACTTCCACGGGAGGCAATGATAGCCACCAGCTAGCCACAATGGCTCAGCTCTACCTCTAATTCTGGGACGCGGGTGGTGCTGTGGGTTAAACCACAGAGCCTAGGACTTGCAGATCAGGTCAGCGGTTCGAATCCCTGCGACGGGGTGAGCTCCCGTTGCTCGGTCCCTGCTCCTGCCCACCTAGCAGTTCAAAAGCACATCAAAATGCAAGTAAATAAATAGGTACCACTCCGGTGGGAAGGTAAACGGCGTTTCTGTGCGCTGCTCTGGTTTGCCTGATGTAGCTTAGTCATGCTGGCCACGTGACCCGGAAGATGTACGCTGCTGGCTCCCTCGGCCAATAAAGCGAGATGAGCACCGCAGCCCCAGAGTCAGTCACGACTGGACCTAATGGTCAGGGGTCCCTTTACCTTTACCTTTACCTTTACCTCTAATTCTAATCCTTATGAATACAGCTTCTGGAAACTATAGGAAGGGAGAGTGCTCTTGTGTGTGGGTCCTTTCCAACTCTACAATTCTATGCTTCTGTTATTTCTACAGCTCTAATATTATGTAGGATATCTTGGAAACTGCATTATACCTATTCAGACCATTGGGACAAATCTAGCTGAGTGTTCGCTATGTTGACTAGCAGCAGCTCTCCAGGACTTCAGGTAGAAATCTCCCCCAGTCCTACCTGGAGATGTAGGGGTTGAACTTGCTCTACCACTGAGTTACATTCCATCCCCCTCCCATATAAGGAGCATATAGGAAACTACCTTATACTGAATCAGTCCATTGGTCCATATACCTCAGTGTTGTCTACAATATTGACTGATAGCAGGTGGAAAAATCGAAATTGGAGAGTGAGTTGTTAGAACCCAGTACTAAAAATTTGTCAAAAATGTATAACTTGCTGCTGAAATGGAATACACAGGATGAAACGGTTAAATCAGCAATGATTAAGTGGGCTCAGGACATTGGTCATAATATCATGTTTGCTGACTGGGAAAAGTTGTGGACCACTGGGATGAAATTTACGGCATGTAATGCCTTAAGAGAAAATATTATGAAAATGATTTACAGGTGGTACATGACCCCAGTCAAGCATGCAAAAATTTATCATTTGCCGGACAATAAGTGTTGGAAATGTAAAGAAAATGAAGGCACTTTTTTCACCTTTGGTGGACATGCCCAAAGATTAAGGCTTTTTGGGAAATGATATATAATGAACTGAAAAAGGTATTTAAATATACCTTCCCGAAGAAACCAGAGGCCTTTCTCTTGGGTATTGTCGACCAGGGGGTGTTAAATAAGGATAAAACTTTTTTTATGTATGCTACAACAGCAGCAAGAATACTCATAGCAAAGTACTGGAAGACACAAGATCTACCCACCTTGGAAGAATGGCAGATGAAGGTGATTGACTACATGGGTTTGGCAGAAATGACGAGCAGAATCCGAAACCAGGGAAGAGAAACAGCGGAAGAAGATTGGAAAAAATTTAAGGACTATTTAAAGAAGTATTGCAAAATTAATGAATGTTAAAATGATGTTGGATTAGAAAATAAGCAGTTACTAGCAGTAACGGATAAGCTAAGGAGAATAAGTAAGATTAAATTCAAGTTAAAATAAGGGAAGGATTTGCTGAATAATTGATTAGAAATTGGAATACAGAAAGGGGAAGTATGAGGAAGTCGGGGAAGTAAATTATAAGAAAATAAGATTTTGAAATTGTACCTGTTGTTGTTTTTTTGTTGTGTTTATTGTATTGTCTTGTTTTGTCTTTGTTGTTATAAAAATTATGGAAACTTTAATAAAAAAATTATTAAAAAATATATATTGACTGATAGCAGCTCTCCATGGTTTCAAACAGCAGACATTTCCAGACCTACCAGGAGGTCCATCTAGATCAGGGTTATTTACACTGACCACCAGCAGCTGTCCAGTGTTTCAGGCAGAGGGACTTTCTAGACCCCACCTGGAGATGCCAGAGTCAAACCTAGGACCGTCTCCATTCAAGGAGATGCACTGCCACTACCCTATTGCCCTTCTGCTAAACAGACAGCCTCTCCACCAATTGAATGTTGTGTGTATAGTCCAACAAATTCATACAGAGGTGCAGATTGTACACTCCTGGCATATAATATATGAACACCCCTGTTATGTTCCTTCCTTTTAGGACCTTTTCATAACTACCTGGAATTTCTATCAAATAGCAGCATTTTTATATATAGGGAGAGGAGAAATAGATAGGCATATTTTTGAAATTTGAATAGAGCATTGTGTGTCTGCACCTTTGTATTCTTCCCATTTATTTTGTGTCCTTTCCCTTTCCAAAGCACAATATGAGAAATTCGAGTTTGTGTTTTCTTAGTATTGTTTTACCCATCTTCACATGATTGTTTCATCATTATTTCTTTCCTTTAGTTGTTTTATCAGTGCATGAGGAATGTACTTAATTTTTTTTTAAAAAAAAGTAGCTAAATGGGACTTTGTAAAACTTTAGTGGGGGGGGGGGAGACTTCATCTGCCCATTCCCCAACAATTCAAACACTGTCTATTCTTTTTAAAACTTTTCTGATGAAACTAATAAAACATTAAACAATACTGATGCTAGGGGTGAGTTATTAATGTAACAGGCTTACAACAGCTCAATAACTAAAAAGACTAATAATCTTAATTATTTCTCTTTTATATTTTCTTTACAGGGTTTTGACGTAAAGAGATAACTTGAAAGGCCCATAATCTAAAGTGGATCGGGGCAGAGAGCAGGCATTATGATTCACGTTTGTATTGTCCATAAACGTTTCCCATAGTTTCTCAAGTGGGTCTTTTATTTTTCATCTCCATGTCACTCTTAGTTTTTATATTAATTTCTTTAAAAGAGCACATTGCTAAACTTTTGGATACCACTGGTATCCATTACAGGGCCCGTGCTATTATCAGGCCAACTAAGCAGCCGCCTAAGGCACAGACCAAAAAGGGGTGTAGAACTGACCTTTGAGGGACACCATTTTGTGCAGATTAGTTTCTGTTCCATCTTATACATTACAGTGTTACCTCGGGTTACATACGCTTCAGGTTCCAGACTCCACTAATCCAGAAATAGTACCTCGGGTTAAGAACATTGCTTCAGGATGAGAACAGAAATCGTGCAGCAGCGGCGCAGTGGCAGCAGGAGGCCCCATTAGCTGAAATGGTGCTTCAGGTTAAGAACAGTTTCAGGTTAAGAACAGACCTCCAGAATGAATTAAGCTCTTAACCCGAGGTACCACTGTACTGGTAATATTTTATTTTTGTTTAATATTTTGAATATTTTTTTCATTTTGAAGTAATAATAATAATGTTTTATTTTGCAACATTTTTTTAATTGAAACACTATAATTTTTATTTTTTTTATGTAGGTATGAAATATGGCAGAAACTTCTTGGCCAGCTTGAGCAAAGCAGATTACCTATTGAGAATCTGCACGGTAAAGTTTATTATAATGGGATTAACAATAAAGGCAAAGGAAATGGTGTACAAAAGTTAGTCCTGGACATAAACACAGTGCCTTTTGTGACCAGCAATGCACATTCTTTAAACCTGGTAGTGTTTGTGTGTTGTGTGGCAGCAACTAGTTTGTGGTTCAACAGATCTATAATTATTTCTCTGCATTAACTCAGCAATGGCAAATTCTAACTAGCCTCGTTTCAGATTTAGTCATAACTGCTAAGCCATTGAGCAAAACAAGATGAGAGAATAAGATTGTTGCTTTGAAATCACTGAGAGATCATCTTGGTTGTACTGTATATATGATGCTTTAATAAAGATATTTGATGACACAAGCCTGAAATACTCCCCAAATTGAAGCTAAGGCTCTTGCTGATATAATTGGTAAACTTAAGTTTGTGGTATCACTTGTTCCATGGTACAACATCCTTTTTGAAGTCAATCTAACAAGCAAGATACTATAAAATAAGGAGGTTGATTTAAATTCAGCTAAAAGCAAATTGCAAGGGACCAAGAATGACTTTCTGGGCTGCAGGTGTGATTGGGGGGGGGGGGGGTTTCAACAAGCTTTGATAGATACTTCTGTGGATAGATACTGCTGTGGAAAGGAGCTAGAAATATTACCAAACTTTGAGACAGATTAGAAAAGGGAAAAAGAAATGGCAGTTTGAGTATGAGGTCCAATAAGAGGTACCACAAGATCCAAAGCAGAAATTCATAGTAGGTTTCTACTATGTTATCTTAAACATGACCATACAAACTGTTGAAAAGAGATTCCAACAGCTACAACAAAATATTTCTCCATTTGGCTTCCTGTAAAAAAAAGGGGGGTAAAAAGGTAAAGGGCCCCTATGGGTGCGGTGCTCATCTTGCTTTCAGGCTGAGGGAGCCAGCATTTGTCTGCAGACAGCTTTCCGGGTCATGTGGCCAGCATGACTAAACTGCTATTGGTGCATGGAGAACCGTGATGAGAGCCAGAGCGCATGGAAACACTGTTTACATTCCTGCCACAGCAGTACCTATTTATCTACTTGCTCTGGCATGCTTTCAAACTGCTAGGTTGGCAGGAGCTGAGACAGAGCAACAGAAACTCAACACGTCGCAGGGATTCGAATCGGCAACCTTCTGATCAGCGATCCCCAGAGGTTAGACCACAGTGCCACCAGCATCCTTTGTATGATATATGTAGTATCAACAAAAAGTCCACTGAAGATGTACCTAAGGCCTGAAAAAAACTGGAAAAACCATTGATGAAAAATGGAAGCAAAAATATTGGTGCTGGAGATCTGTGCCGTGAACTTATAGTAATAGCTGAAAGATTTACAAAGTCTATTCCACCACAAGAAATACTTCTCTTCATACTACAACAACTCCTGGACAATGTGCCTAACATTTCTGTTGCTCTGAGGATCTTTCTCACATAGCTCAAACCATGCTGAAAAATTCGACAATGTTGCAAAAGAGGCTAGCTGGCTTGACAAATGTATCAATTGATCAGCACTTGACCTGAAGGAATTGGTAACAAAATTTGCAAAGGGAAAGCCACATGTAGTGAGTTTCTGATGTTCTTAAAATTGAGAATTTCAAAAGATTTAAATTTAAAAGATTATTTGAAATGATTTCTGTGTGAAAACAATTCCTTTTATATTTGAGAAAGATAATCAATGATTGTTGCATTGCTTATTCTTGCAATTTAAAATAAATTTAGCAGTTTCAAGTTTTGTGCTTTGCATTTTTCTCTGCTACAAGACATCTGTTTTTTTGAAAATTGAAGTTAGCAATTTTGCGGGGAGGTGAAAGTAATTAACCTTTCCTAGGGTTCAAAACAGCCTAGCACCAGCACCGGGTCAATATTTACATTCTGCTACATGTTCCAGTTCTGAGCTACCACTGCTGGTACAACTAGGAGTCAATGACTCCCCAGCTCTTTTTGATTAAGGCCTGAATTTCTAACATGGACTGTTCTTAATCTTAACCTGCCTTGGTGCTGGCTTCTGAAGAGGGAGGTGACATATTCCTTGGGGCCCATCCGGGATGTCGAAATAACCAGTTCTGTTTACGAGGGGGAAGGAGGGAGCCTGAAATGACGAGATGTCCCCAATCTCATAGCTCTGATTCAATTTTAGGCTGCACACAGCTGTTTCTCATTACCCGTTAGATGCTGCTCAGTCCCTCAGTAGCATCGGTGCAGGTGCTACAAGCAGAAATCCCCCACCCCCAAGCCCATATGGTGCAGAGTTTAACAAAGTCACCCCAATACAAGCCAAGGTCAGCTTCCTTCCAAACCCCCTTAAAATGGATACGCATCTTTCCATTTTATTTTATTTTAATTAAAAAGTAACTTAAATCTTTTCACAAGCCATGATTTATCTCAAGGTATAGGATGCTGCCTCTTTAAGCTCTTTGGGGCCGCATCCCCAAAAAGATATTGTAGGGGGGGGGTTCAACCCGAGGGCCATGTTTCCTTGCAGGGCCCAGAGGCCTCCAGTGGGAGGCGGGCCCAGAGGAAAAGGTGGGCGGGGCAACAGACAAAATGCTTATCTTTGAGCAGTAGCACGACGTTCCAGCCATGCAAAACGTTCCAAATGCTTCTGCAAGCACACACCATCCAGAACAGCAAGAGGCGCTCATGGTTCAAGGACACATTCCAGCCAGGCAAGAACACTGAAATAGGATGTGGGACTTCCAGTCCTAGCTCTCTTTAGCATGAACCAAAGTGACTTAGGCTCATTTAAAGGTAAAGGTAAAGGGACGCCTGACCATTAGGTCCAGTTGTGGCCGACTCTGGGGTTGCGGCGCTCATCTTGCTTTATTGGCCGAGGGAGCCGGCGTACAGCTTCTGGGTCATGTGGCCAGCATGACTAAGCCACTTCTGGCGAACCAGAGCAGCACACGGAAACACCGTTTACCTTCCCGCTGGAGCAGTACCTATTTATCTACTTGCACTTTGACATGCTTTCGAAATGCTAGGTGGGCAGGAGCAGGGACCGAGCAACGGGAGCTCATCCCATCGCGGGGATTTGAACCGCCGACCTTCTGATCAGCAAGTCCTAGGCTCTGTGGTTTAACCTACAGCACCACTGAGTGCTAGCAATAATACATGCAAGCCCCAAACAACCACTTTTTAGGTAGTTGATTAAGAACAGCAAGAAAGGAAGATGGCAAAGAGACAAAGCAGGACAATGAAAATAAAAGGATCTGATTGGTTCATATTTATCGATCCTGACCATGAGTAATGCAGCGTAAGAGGTTTGTTGCAGGTTTTTCTGATGACCAAAAAGAGACAAATGCTGCAGGGCCACAGTCCACTTGCTCAGCAGGCCTCACTTGGGGGCTGAGTGACAGCTGCTGCTTTTTTAGACACCTCCTCAGGCAGAGGAAGAAAGTTATTGATGGGGGAAATTACTTTCTGGATTACACCATCCCTTGACAGATAGAATGTAGTCAGGAACTTTGCATAGTGCAAATGGGACTTGCCCTTTCATTGAGAATTAAAGGGGCATAGGTCAGCCTTTCGTCACACCACTTTGCGGCTTTTAAAAATTAAGTGGTTTACAAATTCTTTTAAATGAATAAATATAATCCCTGGCAGGTAGCACTAAGAGAAACCGCCACCTGAAAATTCGGAGAACTGCTGCAGACATTACTGAGCTAGATGGATCAATAGTTGAACTCAGTGTAAAGCAGCTTCCTATGTTCCTGTGCTCCAAATGCAGGGATCGCCAGCTGCAACAGCATTACTAACCACCAGTATTCGTCATATGTACCAATAGCAAACTCATTCTCAGATGTATGGGTCTTTACATGAAAGCTTTTAAACTGTGGGACTCACTTGCACAGGAGGCAGTGATGACCACCAACTTGGATGCCTTCAAAAGAGGATTAGACAAACTCATAAAGGAGATGGTGACCAGGGGCTACTAGCCATGGTGTGGAGGTGCCAACTTGAATAAAATATGGGGGAGCACTTAAGTCCCACCTGCATAACTGATCAAATGATGTGGCACAATCACACTATTTGAATGGCAATGCCCATCAACTTTGTGGAGACTTGGCTCCCCTCAAATATTTTAGGGGGGGCTGAAAGGACCTCAACCCCTATGAGTTGGCTCCTATGCCATGATGCCTACTGTACTGTATACTCTGGCTCTACGGCTGGAGTTAGCAATGCTACTGAATACCAGATGCTGGGAACCAGAGGATGGGAGAGTGTTCCTATGCTTGGGACCTACTTGAGAGTTTTCTGCAAGCAACTGGTTTGTTAGAACAGGATGCTGATGGCCTGATCCCACAGGGTCTTTTTATGTTCTTATGAATGACATAGACTGGTGAGATGTCTCTCCTTGCAAGCATTTGAGCTGCACAGAGCTCTTCCTTAGATTAGACGTGTGCGTGCGCACACACAGCCAGGGAGAAAAAGATCTCCTCAAGACTGTTCCTGTCTTTATTTCCGTTCTGTGCCGTGCAAATGATTGTGTGGGGAAGTCAGATGAAACATGTGCCAATAAAAAAGGAGAGAGATTTTTTACCAAGAGGACAATCCCATCAATTCCAATACAAAAGCAGTAATTGCAGGAGGCAATCTGAATACAAGCTGTGATGAAATACTGGGACTGCTAAAAAAACTGAGATTGAAGCTGCAGAGATTTGCAACAGCAGTTCTACACTGAGATATATATGAATAAACAGCAGGAAAATAATTTCTTCCGGCACACTTCTCTTGGCTGGGGCTCAAATGAAATGGCACAGCCACTCAAAATCTGGCAGTATTTTGGGTGCACTATGTATGTGAATCTCAGACATTTTAAAATCTTGTTTTAAATCATGCTTTGGATGGGCAAGCTTGGTCCAGGAGGGGTCATACGGGAGTGGCAGAGTATCTGCTTTGCATGCAGAAGGTTCAATTTTTGAAACTTCCCAGTAGGGCTGGAAGAGAAGGACCCTGCCTGAAATGCTGGAGGCGCACTGCAAGTCAGTGTAGATATTACTGGGCTAGAAGGACCAATGCTCTCTGTATAAGGTGGCTTCCTGTGTTCCTATGGTTCCATCATGACCACCCTCATAGAACAGATTTGGTTGCATGTGTACTGACCTGTGTTCCTTGGAGGAAGACTGCATCACAACTGTAAAAACAGTACAATAACCTGGTATACTAGCCCAGGAGCAAAGTACTTGCTCTGGACACAGAAGATGCCAAGTTCAATCTCTGGTAATGTCACATGGAAAATGATTTTGAGTAGTCTGAGATGTGAGAGACTTCTGCTTGAGACTATGGACAGCACCTGTCAATCTGTGTAAATCAGTCTTCCCCAAGCTGGGGCCAACCAATGCAGCATTTTCTCAATACCTCTTGGAAATATATTTTCCAGCCCCTTTACCTTAAATGGAAGACACCAAGGTTGGAATTATGGACCTAGTTCATCCACTCTAATAGAGTTGCCATATTTTGAAGAGCAAAAAAGAGGACACTGTGATGGCCATTCAAAGCACATAAATGCAATTGGTCCCAAATTTAACCCCTGAAAAAGAGGTCCCTAAGAGTCTACCAATAAGCCATGAACCTTTCAGTGAATGAGAATATTCATGAAGAGTTCATGTGACATAAGCCATGTGAGACATATGGAAAGTCAGCATGGTGCAGTGGTTAGAGTGTTGGCCCAGGACATGGAAGACCAGAGTTCAAATCCCCAGCCAGCCATGAAGCTCACCTTGGGCCAGTCTCTCCACTTGACCCAGCTCACAGGGTTGTTATGAGGGCAAAATGAAGAGGGGGGAAGCCATGTGTGTCACCTTGAGATCCTTGGGGGAAAGATGGCGTGTAAGCGTAATGATGAATAAAGAGAATAAATAAAATATGACCCCCCATATCCATGATCTTTTCTCTGTGAGGAGAAATTCTTCACATAACAGCAGAAGTGTCTGCAGTCATAGGGCATGAGGTGTTGAAGATCTGCTCTTACTGTATTTCGGCAACAAGGTCCAAGCAAGGCACCTGTCTCCTGTGTCTAGAGCCTCCCCAAAGCATGAAAGGTTAGAGGGTTTTTTAGCAGCTGAGCAGTCTTCTCACCCTTGGTGTTTATTGGACTGAATGAGAGTGAAAGCAGGTGAGTCAGCCACTGAGGATTGGCTCCTAAGGTGCACAGGAACAACATTGAGGAAGACTTGTTCTGTATGATCCAAAAATAAGCAAACAGAGTGTTTCAGTTTCAAGGAAAACACAGCTTAAGTCACCCTAAAAGACTATTTTGGAGCACTCCAAATCATTTGCCCATGTACGTGCACAGAAAATCTTAGGTCTAGCTGAAAGGCAACACATGAAGATCTACAGCAATCATTGCAATGCATCCCTATTTATTGTTATTGTATAATTATAAGATTATTGTATAATCTCAGGAGGGGTGTGGTTCTGAGGGGTATGGTCTTGAGGGGAGGGGCATGGCTATGACTATCATCAAGGGACCCTGCTTTTCTGAATTTGCCACTGCATTACTGCATAACAGATAGATCTCAGTTCTCAAAAAATATTTTACACATTTGAAATCTGAAAGGCAATGGCTACCCAACTGGTGAACTTGTCAGCCTCTCTTCTCCCCGCTCTCTACTGGTTCCCTACCCTACTTTAGAGGCCTACTTATAGGCAATTACGTTTGCCTAGAAATATATTTAAAATGCTGTCACATGCATTAATGTTGTCCATTGGGGACATCATTTTTTTTTTTTTACCTTAAGATCAAATTGACACCTTTTTTCAGCTATGAGGACCCCTTATTTGTTGGTGTTTTGATAGCTTTTCCTGAAACTGCCCATAAATTATGTTTATTTTGTTATAATTTCTCCCCTGTCAGGAGTTATAAATAACTGGGTCATGCTGGAATTGCGAGGAAGGCCACTCTACACGTAGAAACCTTAAATATCATGTTTCAGTAACTCAGGAGAAGGGGGGAGAATTTGCTAATGACTCACCATGTGTGGGTCCTACAAAGAGGAATTAGTGGCTCACAGTTCCTTCAGCCACCATCTCCCCTGAATTGGGGTTTTGTGGCTTTAAATACATCAGTTCTATTGTATTTGCTTCCCCCTGCACAGATATAACATTTTTCATACGCTGTATCTCAGAGCACTTTACAAGGCAATTAATTACCTGTGGTGGAGTGACGGAATGAAGGCAGATATGACGGCCATTATATACTCAGCAACATCCCGCACTCAGCTCTCTGAGCATTTGCATTCATGGCATTTAATTTGTGGTGGCATTAATGGGGAAAGGGAGAGGAAGGGGAAAGGGAGAGGAAGGGGAAAGCTTTTGCCACAGTGATCTCCTTTATTCCGGGGTTGCCCTGATCCCACCAGGCCCTGATCAGACTACTGAAAGAGGTCAGGAGGAGGCTGACCTGTGGCAAAAGTCCAAAAGCAAGGAGAGGAAAACAAGTACTGATTCCAGGTAGCTGGGGTTAAGAATCTCTTTTCAGGACCACAGAGAGCTCCCAGGAAAGATAGATGTTGCTCTGACAAGAGCTATTTCCATATTTATGCATACTCTGGTTACTAGCAGACTGGGCTACTGTAATGCATATGAGGCTACCCTTGAAAAGTGTCCAGTTGCACAGCAACTAGGCCACTGACAATAGCTTGTTCCTTTGATTGCCTACTGCCAATAGATTACATCAACTTCACCAGCTCCAAATCCATTTCTGGGTTTAGTTTAAGGTGCCACCTCTTAACTTTAAAGCATGGGTGTGGAACCTTTTTCAGCCTGGGTTCCTTTTCCAGTCAGTCATTTCAATATATGACAGTAAACCACAAGCTTTGCAAGCAGAAGGTATTGGGTTCTATCCTGGGCACTTCCAGTTGAAATTGATCAGGTGATGGGAAAGATCCCTCTCTGCTACAGATCCAGAAGAGCTGCTGCCAGTCAGAGTGAACAATACTTGGGTGGGGTGGATAAATTGTTTGCTATAAGGCAGCTTCATATGGGGCCAACCTGAGTGTCATATCCAACCCAGGCCACCTGTATTTGAATGGCCCATGACAAATAGTTGTGTATTAGGCCATCCTGGAGGTATTATTTCACTGTCTTGGTCACCCTAGGAAATGCCAGCTGTTGTTCCATCTATCTCAGCCAACGACAATCTGTTCCACGAACAGATAGATGCCACTGGTCTAAATATAGCCAAGGCTGAAAGCAACCTGTCTGTGGTTGCAATAAAACCATCCCATCTGCCAGCATTGGGTTGCAAGAAATAGAAAGTAACTCATCCTTGTGGGGCATAAACACCAGCAGAGCCACTATGCTCAGCAGACCAACACACACATACTTGCTGTGTATTTAAGAATGTACAAATAGCCCTTTTGGATTAGACCCAAACCCATCCACTCCATCATAATCCCATAGAATTATAACGTTTATCCTATGCTGGTCATATTCAGAGGAGGTCCATTGAAATTAATGGGCATGACTAACTTAAGTCTATTAATGTCAATTGGTCTACTGTAAGTAGAACTTAGTTTGATACACCCCAAAATGTTGGAAGATTTATTTATTCACTTTTGGATTTATATCCCACCTTTTTCTTTCAGTTTAAGGTCGCCTACATGGTTCTCCCCTGTCTCATTTAATGCCTAGAACAGGCTTCCTCAACCTCGGCCCTCCAAATGTTTTGAGACTACAATTCCCATCATCCCTCACCACTGGTCCTGGTAGCTAGGGATCATGGGAGTTGTAGGCCAAAAACATCTGGAGGGGCGAGGTTGAGGAAGCCTGGCCTAGAACAACCCTGTGAGGTAGATTAGGCTGAGGAGCAATGAATCTCCCAAGGTCACCCACTGAGTTTCATAATTGTGTGGGGATTTGAACCCTGGTCTCTCCCAGATCCTAATCCTACACTCTAGCCACTACACCACACTGATTTAGCTGAATATAACACTCTGTGGGGGAGAGTGGAGGGGGGTGCAGGAGCATCCAGCCTATTCCAAGGGGACCAGCAAAGCTTAGCTCTTAAAAAGGGGGAGGAATATGAGTACTATGGGGTTTTTTATCCTCTTCCATTTTCCCCCCCCTGTATTTCACTGTTTTTCTTGTACTTATCCTTGTTTTGGTTTTACTGATTTTGTTGTTGCTGTTGTTTACAGAATGGCACACTGGGAGCTGTAAAGTGAAAAAGTAGCCTGTAAATAATACTAATGGATAAATTATGTAACTAAAGGTTTGAATGGAAAGAACTAGGTCTGTGCTCCCAAAGTCCTTTGGGACTTGTCATTTGCATACTGCTCCACCTCCACACTGTAGGAAAAGTGTTCCAATAGCAGCATGCAACATCACAAGACGGAGGAGTCTTCTAGCCAAAAGGTGGAGCTCCTCACTGAGTTTGGGCTTAGAAAGATTTCCCCACCTCTGCTATAAAGGCTGTAGTATTCCTTAACACACCAACAGCTGGGGAGAACTATTGCTTTCACACTTGTGGCCTTCCTAGAGGCAATGGTGGCTGGTGTCCAGTGGGACTGGTAGAACAGATGACAAGGGAACCAAGAGTGCTCCACCAACCTTAGGATCAAGGATTTGAGGCCCACGTTGGGCAAAAGATTCCTGCATTGCAGGAGGTTGGACGAGATGACCCTCATGGTCCCTTCAACGTCCACAATTCTATGATTTTATTATTCAGCCAGTCCCCACTTGTCTGCATTCTTGGCTATGGCATTAGCTCTGGTGCAACCTACTGTTCGTCTCCCTGCCTTCCACTCCACCAGTCCCAATGGGCATCAGCCCCCGCTGAAATCTAATACTGTATAAGATGCTGTAGGGAAAATGACTGATTAAGGAGTAGGTTTTCAGGAGGAAGAGTTAAAACCTGGGGAAGCAAATGTGCAAGTTGGTTGACCGGTTGATAGGAAGGAAGGAAGGAAGGAAGGAAGGAAGGAAGGAAGGAAGGAAGGAAGGAACCCCCTTCCTGAAAAGATTATGTTATTTTATTTTGTTCCTTAGTCAAGGAAAATAAAATCATTTATTTAAAAAGAGAATATATACCTTCACGTAAGCAAGACCAGGGTATAAAACAGTCTAGGTCTCCCATTGCTTTCTATTTCTATAACTCAAGTGATATTCATCAGAGGCATATATTTAAATCATAGCTTACTTTGCTTTTGTGTCCTGAAATTTATTAGCCTACTACTTAAATGTTTTATTCATTAGGCCATGTAAATAATGCATGCTTGTTTCCATGGTAATTTAACCCTTTCTCACTGGGAAAAGCTCACTCAATTTCGCATGGCGCGTTTCCCTGTTAATTGCTATGATCAAGCCTGGTGCTTTCTCTGTGTCAAGACGAGGTCCATTGCCACCACCACCACCCCCGCCCACTCCCTTCCATCAAATTAATTAAGAATCAGCTTTCAGCTGACAAATGTGACTCAGCTGGGCATCATCAGAAGGAAGACAAAAATTCCTATGCTCAAATCTCACCCATCCCCCACCAAAAAAAGAGAGCTTTCTTAGAACACTTGGGAGAAGTGGATAAAACCTATTATTCATCACATATGCAGCACACTGGTGGTTTTTTTTTTCTTTTCATGTGCATGATCAAAGGCCTGATAATGAACCGGTGCAATCGCCATTCCTGGTCTCTTTGTGAATGTGTATAGTGTTAGTGATAAACCCCTTATAAGCACTACTTGCTGATAGGGTGCTTCACATGATTATTAGAGAGGGTGGCCACAGTCCTGACCCTAGCATCAAGCACATTTCCTGGCTCTGCCTCTAGATGTCGATGTTTTTGTGTGATGTCTGAGTCACTATCTGCAAACTGGCTTCTACAATGTGGACTACCAGCCTGATGGAATTAGCATAAATTACGGAATTTGCTCCCATGAACTGTAGTAACGACCACCAGCTTGGAAGGCTGTAAAAGAAGATTGGATGATGTGGAGGAGGCTTTCACAGAATCATAGAATCACAGTTGGAAGGGGTCTTCCAACATCTAAGTTCAATCCCCTGCAATGCAAGAATATGCAGCCGGATCAAGCCTGCAACCTTGGTGCTACCATGCTCTTACTAACTGAGCTATCTTATGGACCAATGACTATTAGCCAAGATGTCTATCTTCTGCCTCCACTGCCAGAGGCAATACGCTTCCATATACCAGTTGCTGGGAACATCGAGTGAGGGGAGTGCTGTTGTATTTGGGTCCTGCTTGTGGACTTCTCATAGACAGCTGGTTGGCCACTGTGAGAACAGGAGACTGGAGTAGATGGCCCTTTGGTCTGATTCAGCAAGGCTTTTCTGGTGTTCTTCTCATGTGGATGTCTAAGAGGGGAGGCCTGATGGAATGAGGTCAGGCAGCAGATGACCTCATCACACACCCTAGTAATTGTGTGACGACCCTGCCATACAAGTAACGCAGAGGGAAAGCTATTCTTGTTTTCAAATGTGTGCATTCTGCATTGCAGTAAATCCCCCCCACACACACACACACAAACACAAAAGGCCCCTCAGGGCTGGATTGACCTATGGACAAATCTAACATAGGAATTCCACCTGATGGCGCATCCTGAAGTCAACTGTTGCTGTCATTCCCACCTTCCACTTCTTCCTGATTTGTCTGTCCCTATGCCTCTAAGAGAAGAAGAGTGAGCAGATTTAGTATAGACATCTGTGATACCCCAGAATTGGTTGGAAACACTTCTGCCCCCAAAAAACTTATTGACAAAATGTGTTCTTAATTTATGGAATGCACTCCCAAAAACAGTTTTCCATCTGGATGAAACAGTATCTGCCCTAGAGACCTTTATTTTACATACCCTTTAGATACCCTTATTTTGCATTGTTTTTAAATATTTCAGGGGTTTCTTTATATTTTAAATCAGGGACGTCCAACTCCCAACAGACTGCAATCTACTCACAGTATAAAAAAACTGGCAGCATTGTCGTTGGATGGAACACAGTTGTTGAGCTTTTTTGAGAAAGCCAAAGTTGTGGAGCTTTTCTGGGGGGAGCCAGAGTTATTGAGCTTTTTGGGGGGAGAGATCACTGAGAGGCCAAAGATCTACCAGGATCTGTCAGAAATACCCTGTGATCTACCAGTAGATCGCAGTCTACCTGTTGGACATGCCTGTTTTAAATGATATCTTAACCTGTATTTTTATTATACCCCTGTAAATCTCCTTAAACATATGTAAAAGGTCATTCATAAATGTTTATCATCATCTACTAAATATTGTGAAAAGTTGTTTGCCTGTTCTCTGTGCATTTGGATACCTCTTAAGATATCAGTAACCAAATTTTGCATGGTAGTTTCTGAGATCAAGGGGTTGGTTTTTGTCTATGTTTGGACACAGTTGTACACCATTGGCAGCCATGCTCTTTCACAGACATTCTTTCCATCAGAGGCAGATTTAGGGGAGTGTGACTGGTTTGGTCACACTGGGTGCAGAGCTTCGGGGGCACCACTGGGAACACCACAACTATTATCTGGAATGGAGTGCAAGAGCTGAATTTTGGCATTGCACAGGACCACACTGAAATATGAGACCTCAAGGTCTCCCATTGAGGGCAGCTGGTTGGCCACTGTGAGAATAGGGTGCTAGGAGTGCCTTTGAACTGATCCAGTAGAACTATTCTGTGTTATTCTCTGTAGTCACTGTGGGAAACAGGAAGCTGTATGAGATAGTCTGATCCAGGGGGGCTCTTGTTTAGTTCAAGCCATGGGTGGAATTTCATTCATTTGATTCAGATCCAGGAAGCTGTCATTTCCTCTAGTACAAGGTAAGGTCAGGATGAGAGAAACACAATTAAAGTTGAAGTTACATGGGCAAGGAATCGATTCAGGTTCTACAGCTGTGCAAATCATAGATAAGAGTGTGTGAAGCCCGCTCCATCTCCACCCCAACTCCAGAGAAATTATAGTCGGGGCGGAGGAAGGGGGTGCAGTGGGTACGGACCGCCCCAGGTGTCACCACTGAGGGGGGTGACAAAATGCCGGGCAGCACTCATCGCGGGGCCTGCAGCGCACCCAAGCTACACATCTCTCCTGGGAGTGTAGGGGTGGCTTGGGCACTTGCAGGCTCCGCGCTGCCCAAACGGTTCACCTGCTTCCTCCCTCCAGCTGTAGGGCAGCTGAGTGGGAGGAGGCAGGTAGACTCCAGAGGCCCCGTGGTGCGTCCCGTCCCTATGGGCAGCTTGCCCAACCCTCGACTCGCCCCATGGGCAACTTGCCCTGCCCCTGGGCGCGGCGCCCCAGGTGCCCAAGCAGCTTCCTCCAATGCTGATTATAGTTTTAGATTTCCTCAATATTTTGCAGATGTTTTGTCTGGGCCAGCAACATACACAAACACCAATCTAGACAAAAACTCCATATCCACTTTTATTCTAGCACTCTGAATGGGGGCAGCTGAGATATGGGCAGGGGAGGAAACACCCTCCATATTCAACCATATTTTAATGTAGTCTAATTTTCCTATAATGACCAGTGGAGGAAGGGGCAATCCCCTTCACCCACTCCAAAAAGCCCTGGTTATGAATCATTTGCAAAATTATAGTCATTATTCTGAGCATCTACACACCCCTCATCCCCTGCAAGGGAGAATGCCTCCTTGCTAGCAAACACAAGGAAGGGGTTTTTTATTATTAAAAAAAAGGAAAAAATAAGTGGAGCAAAATCATGGATCTCAGCAGAGACGATCAATCAGCCACAGCCTTACAGATGAGAGTTGGGGAAATACAGCTGCAAAAGCCTACAGAGACTTGTAGATCTGTCCAACGGTGCTTCTACTTGGTGATGAATAGTAAGAGAGACTCGCGGTTCTCCCTCTGCGTTGGCTTTGACTTAATTTGCACTTGTGTGGAAAAAGATGAAAACAAAGAAAAAGGTAAGGAGAGATTTGGCCAGGATAGCTGACCGCCACTCCCCTGACCGATTCTAGTGTGTGGTCATGGGAACTCTATGATGACGGACCATCTGGACTGACAGCAGAGATGCTGGAGATTTCCATCAGAAATGGAAATGGGAAAATAAATTGACACAATTGGTCACTTGTTTATCAGAGGTCAAGGTGGCATTCAATCCTGACCCTACTCAGAAAAGACCTACTGAGGTTAATGGACATGGCTCATTTAGGTTTCTTCATAGAGCCAGTGTGTTATTGCAGTTAGAATGTTCAGCTGGAGCCTGGGAGAGACCAAGATCCGAATCCCCACTTGGCCATTAAACTCACTGGGTGACCTTGGGCCAGTCACAGCCTGTCAGCCTAACCTATCTCAGAGGGTTGCTGTGAGGATTGAATTAGGAGGAGAAGCACGGACCACCTGTACGTTCCTTGGAGTGAAAGGTGGATTGTAAACGTGAGAATTAAATTGAATGGGTCAACTCTGAGTAGAACTTAGCTGAATACGTCTCCGGAAACAGAAATCACACAAGTGAATATAAGCAGTATTTGCTATCATGGGATGGGGGTGGAGGTAGGCGGGGTTACAGTTTGCAAATAACTGTGTCCTTTTTGATATTGTTTTACCTCCCACTGAAATGCATTCAAAGTAATTGTGTAATTAATGGCATCATTAATTAAGTTAGTTTCAGCCATAGAGGTTAGCGAGAAAAGGTAAGTTTTAGCCGCTGCCAAACTGTGCTGGAATAGAAGCAGTGTGAATTCATATGAACACAGGACAGGATGGCTCCTAACCTACCTAACTGACCTGAGAGGTCATACGGGTGGCACTGCTATCACAGACCATAAATGAGTCACTTCCATAGATTCCAAAGCGAGCACATGAGCAATGTGTGCCCACATTTCCCCCTTAGTCAAGTGATCCTTTATACATGTACGCTTTAAAAGGTTTTAGTTTTTTTTACACTTTGTTTTATGTACATAAGTTGTCTTGGGAGGGCTTTGTCCTGAGATGCAATACAGAATTTATGGAAATAAAGAGACAACAAAATGGGCCCCATCCTGGACATCAAGTTCCCTCAAACTGAGAGTTTCGGAGCCTTCCTGATTCAGTACGTCAAGCTCTGCCTTCTTCTTTCTACATTTACCTGAGTCACCAGCAATTGCTGAAAACATTTTGACATATTGGGGGGGGTGAGTAAGAAGAGGGGGAGAACAAGCATTTGCAAGAAAGGGTTAATAGTTTATTATATATATTTTTTCTAAGTGATTTTATCACTGTCATTAGAACATTCATTGAACTAAGTGAGAAATCCATCAAGACATGACAGGAATGTGCAGACTAATGGCTGTTCGACGGCAATAATTTTTAATATGATTTTTATTTCACTTAATTTCATATGTGCTCGACAAAAGGTCCTGTGTCACTGGGGAGCTGTGTAAAATGGAGAACACATTGGTGAAATGATGATTAAACTAAAGGATTCAAAGGCTGTCCATTGACAGGGACGTTGATATACTCGATTTTTATTTTTATTTTTTTAAAAAAAACAACCTAACTTCAGATGTTCGATAAAAACCCCTCTCTCTCCCTTTTGGCAAGAAGTCAAGAAGACAGCAGGAGGAAATGTGTTCACTCTGCCAACTCTGAGGAACCAAATTATCCCCTCAAATGTATTGTGCCATTATTTTTTGCCTTCAATGGCTCCTCTCCTTGAGGGTGTAACATCAACACCTTCCAACTGTACTGACAAAAAGTAGCACAGAGTCTGTTTTCCCACCAAGCATTATGGTAAAGGTAAAGGGACCCCTGACCATTAGGTCCAGTCGTGCCCAACTCTGGGGTTGCGGCGCTCATCTCGCTTTATTGGCTGAGGGAGCCGGCATACAGCTTCCGGGTCATGTGGCCAGCATGACTAAGCCGCTTCTGGCGAACCAGAGCAGCACACAGAAACACCGTTTACCTTCCCACCAGAGCGGTACCTATTTATCTACTTGCACTTTGACGTGCTTTCGAAATGCTAGGTTGGCAGGAGCAGGGACCGAGCAACAGGAGCTCACCCCGTCGCGGGGATTCGAACCACTGACCTTCTGATCGGCAAGTCCTAGGCTCTGTGGTTTAACCCACAGCGCCACCCGCATCCCCTGACAAAAAGTAGCACAGAGTCTGTTTTCCCACCAAGCATTATGGTAGTGAGGTATAAATTTGGTACCTCCCAAATGCTAGGCCATTTCATACACCCAATGGCTGTAATAGAATCATAGAATCTTAGAGTTGGAAGGGAGCATGAGGATCTTCTATCCCAACCCCCTGCAATGCAGAAATCTCAGCTAAAGCATCCATGACAGGTGGCCACCCAACCTCTGCTAAAAACACACAACAACAACAACCTCCAAGGAAGGAGAGTCTATAACCTCCCGAGGGAGCATGCTCCACTGTTGAACAGCTCTTAGAAACAGACATAAAACAACCCACTTGCCTTCTGTGTGGATTATCTGGGTGAAGGAGCACTGGGCTTCTCCTGCTGTCTTCTCACATCTCCCTGGGAGTTTGTGCATCCTAATGGAGAAAATTCTTGCCTTTCAACACCCAATTGCTCTGCCCATAGCAAAAGGTCTGTCAAGGGATCAACAACTCTGGAAAAGTCTTCAAAGCCTTCAGCTCAAAGAGAGCCCACATATAACAAGAACTCCCTCCGCATGTCTTGCTAATGCTCCCTGAAGAGCACATGAGAGACCTCTCAAAACCTGTCAGAGAGGAGCATTCCTATTCACCATCTCTCTCTCTTCCTCATTCACAACTTGAGGAGAGACGGTGATGTAGCTTGTCGGCCCTGTTCGGTTTTGCAAGGCAGTTTCCAAAGGGGAGGGGAGGGGATTACTTGTCATCTCTCGCTGCCTCTCCAAGAGATTGTCAGGACACCATAGCTCACACTTGAAACCTACACCATTCTAAAAAGTGTGTCCTACATAGTCACAAAAGACAGTCACATACATTTGTGCCTTAGAAAAGGTCAGGAAGACTCACAGTTTAGCTGACATGAGTTCAACTGCATTACCCATTGTGCTAACCCTGCAAAAAAAATGGGGGGGGGGAGAACTAGACCTGTAACATTTTTGAGTAAGGGTGTCTCCAATTCCAACAGTTGCTAGATAAATTTCAGTCTCTCTCTGCATACTTTTGCTAGCTCCGAAATGGCTGTTGCTGATATTTTATTTTTTACTTTATTTTATGCAATCAATAGTGTAGGGACAAATCCCGAAGTTTAGGGTTCCTTCATGAAAGTCATAACCACACCTGCTTCTAAGAATGCACAACCTTCTAAGATTATTGTTGTTGACAACAACAACAATAATGGACACATTGCAACAATGCATGCACATCTCCATTTCTGCTAGAGCTACTGTTTTCTGTGCACGTACATGAGCAAATGATTTGGAGTGTTCCAATACCTTTTTTCAGAGTGATTTAAGTTGTGTTTTCTGTGAAATTCCATTGTACATAACAGAACATGCACACCATTTTCTTGAAACTGAAGAATCTTGTCTTTGCAGTTCTCCTAAATGCTTCTCTTTGCAGCACACAGGGGTTAAAAAGCTCCTTTCCCATGCTGATTGGGCGGCTCTAGGGTGCTGGAGATGGGGGCCCAGCAAGAAGCTTGCTGCAGAAATACAGTGGTGCCCCGCAAGACGAATGCCCCGCAAGACGGAAAACCCGCTAGACGAAAGGGTTTTCCGTTTTTGAGCTGCTTCGCAAGACGATTTTCCCTATGGGCTTGCTTCCCCCTTTTTCTAAGCCGCTAAGCCGCTAATAGCCTTTTAGCCGCTAATCCACTAAGCCTTTAATAGCCGCTAAGCCTTTAATAGCCGCTAAACCGCTAATAGCGCTAAGCCGCTAATAGGGTTGCTTCGCAAGACAAAAAAACCGCTAGACGAAGAGACTCGCGGAATGGATTAATTTCGTCTTGTGAGGCACCACTGTAGTTATGTGTCTTCAAACCACCACCACCCCAACACTGGACCACTACACCACTGCCTACAATGGTATTGAGGGTGCAATGCTGACATTGGTTACGATGGAGCCATGCTGCAGACTGGACCAGAACTGACCAGAACTGGCATTGTCTTCAGAAAATTAATCTGGCATTCAATTCTTCATAACTGAGAGTGAAACAGGGATGTGCAAAAACTACAGTGTCTGTGTGACTATGAGATATCAAATACTAAAAACAAACACCCCACAATGCCATGCTGGTGACTGTTAAGTGGGTGCTGTGCCTAGCCCTGACTTGATGACTCTGTGTTCTTCAGGGGCCACATAGCATGTGTCTTTCGTGTTGCTGATTTTGTAAAAATAATACTAATAGCCAGCATGGGGAAGAGGACACCAGATTAGGATCATGCCATAGAGAGTGGGGTCTGTAACCTTTGCCTCTAGCATGCTCTCAGCTGGAATCACCCTCTGTTGCTGAGGCTGATCCATGTGTGCCGCAATGGTGGTGTACAAGTGAAATGAATGAATGAATGAATGAATGAATGAATGAATGAATGAATGAATATTTGGGCAACCCGGCAACCTCAGTCTGCCCTCCGCCAGACCCCACCTGCCTGCCTTCTTACAACAAGCTCAGGTGGTGGCCCTGGCTGTCAGCTTCCTTCTCTCTAGGCACGGTGCTGCTGTTGTAGACCTCAGCAATGGAGAAGAATTAGTTGGTTCCATCCATCATTAGCTCTGATGCCATCTGCTGTTGGAATCCCTGCCTTCTGCCCTACCAGACCCAATGTGCCCCAGACCCTTCCCCATTCCCACCAGTGTTGAAGCAAAGATTGAGATCTACTCTCTCACACACACACACACACACACACACACACACCACAACACTTTCCCACTTGGACAAGTCTTCAAGGAACCGATAATGTTTCCCTGACGACTGGGAGACTGAACAGAAAAGGCACGGTGGCTGGATTTTACACAAGATGACACTGGTTGAAAGGAAGTAATATCACCCATTGCTTAATGCAATCGAGGGAGCCAGAGGTGCAAGGAAGGAATGGTAATTCTATTGCGACTGAACTTGGAGATCGCTGTCAAATATGAGTGTGAATGTGGCAGTTACTTTAGGTCTGTTTGTAATCTTTCGAGGCGTTTTGTCAAGGAGGCCCCTGTGATATTAGTAAGAGTGCAGAAAGGCACGCCAGTGGTGTCATGCACAATTAATGTCCCCAGGTAGCAACTCCATTAGTCTTATGAAGTGAGCTCACAAATGCGAATACTAATGGGGATTTGCCTGTGGGGCACATGCGCTGAGCTTACAGCTAGATGATTGCAGTCCCTTCATGCTCAACACCAAGTTTGCCAAGCAAGGAATATAGAAAGAGATTGCAGCTTGCACCCCAATCTTCAAGCAGCGAGAGACTCCATAGGATCCAGCACTTACCCAGGATTTGGTTTCCTTGGAATGAAAGTCAATGGAGACTTGTGGTGCCATTAGGATATATGGTTTTATTTACACATTTATACAGCCTCAGCATAGGATGGATGGGCTCACAGCATTAAAAACTCCAACAGATCTTGCTTCCCCATAAGGTTTCCATGAAAGTCCCAACCCACAGCTTTGGGTCCAGCACAAAGCAAAATGTGGCTCTGTGTTGGAAGCTTTCAGCATCAGACAAAGCATGCACACACACACACACACACACACACACACACAGCTCACCTTGACTTGTTGTTCTCATAGGATGATTATCCTGCCAAGTGAGGTGGGAAAAGGCCAACCCATTGGTCTCTAGGGCAACAGGACAATCTCTTTGTTCATGTGGATAGATGGTAGTACTTAACTGGACAACTGCCATAATAAAGGAACTGGTTTGGCTGGTTTAGCAGGTTTCCACCTATAGATTCTAACCTCACAGATACAGGATCACAGATATGGAAATGATCCAGACTGACCCCCAACCTATAATGGTAAATAGATATTTTCAAAAGCAACATTGCAGAAGCATTTTTGTCAGAATTGGTAGATGTACACCCTTCTGATGATTTCTTCTTCTTCTTCCAAGCACTGGAAGAAACAAAAATAGATAAGAGGGTTTTTGTTTTGTTGATTAATTCAATAAGCATTTTACCATCTCTCTGCATAGGCTTCATCACCACCACCACTGACACCAACACACAACCAATTCTGATTGGTGTCATTACCCCTTACTTAGACCCATGCAGCACATGGAATGAGACCTTAACTAGGAAGAGATTCAGGATGCTTCTTTGAGTGGGGCAAGAATAACAATTAGTAACATATTTGGTGTCCTCCTGGCCAAAGGATGCAGCTCAGTCATCGTTCTTCAACTGGGAGAATCAATGTCCTGCAGTACCTCCATCCTCCCAGTCTTGCAGAAATCAAAGACTGTAAAATCATACCCACCAGGTCTTCTAGGGAGACAGAGTCAACCACTTAATAGGTCTTGTTCGTCTACATCTTGCCAACTTGCAAAAGCTACAGCTGTTCCTTCATAGGGATGAGCTAGCCACAGTAGCCTATGTCTTGGTAATCTCAAAATTAGATCTTTGTGATGCAGTTTACGTCGGGATGCTCCTGAAGCTGGTTTGGAATCTGCAGCTGGTGCAGGGCACTGTGGCTAATACATATGAAGAGCCCTGCCGCTGGATCAGGCCAATGGCCCATCTGGTCCAGCATCCTGTTCTCACAGTGGCCAACCAGATCTCTGTGAGAAATAAGTACTCTCCCCTCCTGTGGCTTCCAGCAACTGGTTTTCAGAAGTATTGCTGCCTCTGACCACAGAGGCAGAGCATAGCCATCAAGGCTAGCAGTCACCACAAGCCCTTTCTTCTGCAAATGAATGGGGTGGCTTGCTGTGATCATATTGCAGCAATACTGAAGGGATTGCATTGATTACTGATTTGCTATGGATCCAAATTCAAGGTGTTGTGGTTTGGCATATAAAGCCCTATGCACACAGCAGAGCATATGCCCCAGCTGCCCAGGGCAGGAGCACTCCCGAGGGGGGTGGGGTGCGGAGGGTGCCCTCCCAGGCGTGGGATAACTGCTTGGTTGCATGGAAGCGGTGTGAGCACCCTGCAATCAGGGGTGGAGCGAGCTGCCAATGGTGGACATTCAGCACGCTGCCCGCCTGCGACTCCTAAGCCTCCCTCAGCTGTCAAAATGAAGGGGGGAGTGGGAAATGCCACTGGCAAAGTGGCGCAGCTCCTCCTCCTCCCCCCGATGGCTCGGGGTAGGCTTGGGTGTTGCGGGTGGGCGGTGTGCCAAATGTCACCCCCCCATAAAGCCATAAACAATATGGACCCCAAATAACTTAAGGACTGTCTCAGCCCTTATACTCCTTATACTCGCTGAGATCTTCTGATGGTGCGCTTTAACGGTTCTCCACACCCCTGAGACTCAGTTCGCCTTCACCAAGGACAGAGACTTTAGAACAGCGGTTCTCAACCTGTGGGTCCCCAGATGTTGTTGGACTACAGCTCCCATCATCCCTGAGCTCTGGCCTTGCTAGCTAGGGGTGATGGGAGCTGTAGTTCAACAACATCTGGGGGGGACGACCCACAGGTTGAAAAAGGCTGCTTTGGAATCATAGAACTGTAGAATTGGAAGGGACCCCAAGGGTCATCTAATCCAACCCCCTGTAATGCAAGAATCTCAGCTGAAGCATTCATGAGAGATGGCCATCCAACCTCTTCTTAAAGACCTCCAAGAAGGAGAGTCCACCACCTCCCAAGGGAGACCATTCTACTGTTGAACAGCTCTTTCTTTCGGAAAGTTCTTCCTGGTGTTTTAGTTGGAATCTCCTTTCCTGTAACTTGAATCCTTTGGTTTGAGTCCTACCCTTTAGTTTGGCAAGCCCTGTCCTGTGGAACTCCCTGCTACTAGAGGTCCTTAAGGAATTGTCCCTGCCTTCTTACAGACGTCTATTAAAAACTGTGCTTTTAATTTTATTTTATTTTATTTTATTTTAAAACCCAGACATACACTTCTGCATTATCCTTTACTCACATAGGCATACCAGCATTATCTCATCTTTGCTTTATGAAAGTGTCAATCTAATCAAAAAGCTGAAAATAAATGGAGAGGGGAAAAACAAATGTTGTTAAATAAAGGAGGTCATATGAACAGGTATCATTAATCCACTTGTTATAATTTTATGAACAATTTAATAACTGAGAAGAGTAGATAAAAAGAAAAATCTAAAGAAGAAAGAAAAAGGAAAGGGGGGACACATGTTTAAATAAGTTTTTTTTCCTCATTTTATATTTAAATCCATAGATACTCAAAAAAGAAAATAATAATACAATCGTCTGAAAAAACATTCATTCATTTATTCTTGGAAAACTGTACTTTTAGAGACAAGCCTTTTTTCTTGTTACCCAAACAGCTTCAATAACTGCTTTATCAATATTTTTCAGTTATGTTTGCTCAATATATATTGAGTGATCTTATTGCATTTGTGCTGGAATCCACCATGATATATACTATGAAAGTATGGATCATAAATATAAATAAATAAACAAGTGGGCCTGCTTGCATGTAGAGCTCTATGGAGGAGATTCTGTTCCTTCTTCTGCCTGCTGTGTGGCACATTATGCAGTAAGCAAATCTTTGGAATTTCCTCCCATCTGAAATAAGGAAAGCACCAACTCCAATGAGTTTTCAGTGCCTGTTTAAAACTCATCTGTTCACTGAGGTGTTTGCTGGCTGTTAATTCCTACGTTTTATTGTGACATATTCAGAATGAATCTCAGGAACCAAAAAGTTGTATTGAAAAATACGACTTTCAAGCCGTCTGGCCCCAAAATGGCAACTAGATATTCCAGGAAGCACATAGAGAAAGAGAATGGGAAAGAAGAAACAAAAGGCTGCAGGGAGCCTGTTCAGCTCCACCCACGTGCAACCTGAGCTCTGGGCTCTGGTTAACTCTTTCATGCAAGATGTAAGTCAGTAACTGTATATTACAACAATAAAAGCACTGAATGAATAAATAAACAAATACCTTGTGAACATCACTGGTGGCATTCAGGTGATGTGTGTTGTATTAATATTTTTAATAACAGATATAAAATGCATAAGGCTTCTGCTGGTACAACATCTTCCTACAGCTACCTTAGCAGGAAAGAATTTTGACCAGCAAAGCTCATCTGTAGCTGTCTGACATCTTGTTTTTCTCTACCTAAGAAAGCTTCTACAGACCAGTGTTTCCCAACCTTTTTTGGGCAAAGGCACACTTGTTTGATGAAAAAAATCTCGAGGCACACCACCATTACAGCCCCGTGACGTCAGCGCGCAGCGTCACTTGAGCTCCTTCTCCTGCTCGTTCAGGGCCGCAGTGGCGTAGCGTGGATTGTCAGCACCCGGGGCAATGCAAGTAATTTGCGCCCCCTAACCTGTGGATTTGCGCCCCCTAACACTAACCCCCAGATGTTGCGCCGGCCCCCCCTGCACCCCCCACGCTAGGCCACTGATCCATAGCTAAAAGCAGAAGTCGACAAATGTGTCCTGTTTTTTGCTCTTCAAAATATGGCAACCCGAAGACCCCCAGGGACCGTCCAACCAGCCTAGGAAGTGTGCTCTGGTCGCGGGGGAGGAGACACGAGGCATTGCCATCCACACCTGGAATTGAGGAGGAGCTGGAAAGGTCCTTTGGTTTCACACCCAGGACCCATTTTTTCTCTCTTCTTTTGAGAAAGGGGTGGGAAACGGGATTTGGAGGGTGCATGTGTGCGCGTAGCTGAGCTCCAGTTGCTCTGGGCATTTCTGGACGGCGCCGGTAGCGTCTCTCCTAACCCCTCCCCACCCCGGTCTCCAGCCCCCCCCCTCCCAAAGGCTTCCCCCTACCTGGCCAAAGTTCCACCCGAAGCTGGAGATGCGGTTCGTGCTGCCCACGAAGAGGACGCCGAACTCGGAGAGCACGTATTCCTTGCGCTCAGCGCAGCGGCGCAGCTAGCCGCTCAGGGGCCCGGGGCGGCGCGCGCGTCCTGCAGCCAGGGGCGAGTGCCATGGGGGCGAGCCATGGCAGGGCGCGCTGCGTGGAGCCTCGCTGCAGCCTCCCCCTCAGCTGTAGGGAGGCTGAGGCGGTGGGCAGACGCATGGCTCAGGCATGCTGCAGGCGCCAAGGTGTGGCGCCCAGTACCCCCCGCCTCGCCTAGCTACCAGTGGCATAGGAAGGGGTCTGCGGTGGGTGCGGGGCTGAAAGGACAGACAAGGCTCCAGCAACCACCCCCACCGCCAAGTCCGCCGGTCCTGCAATCCCTTGCACGCTGACTTGGAAGTACAGTGGTACCTCGGGTTACATACGCTTCAGGTTACAGACTCCGCTAACCCAGAAATAGTACCTCGGGAGGGGCAGAGAGCTGCGAGTGCGCCCCCCGCAGATGTTGTGCCCGGTGCGGACGGCCCCCCCTGCACCCCCCACGCTACGCCACTGCAGGGCCGCGTCGCCGCCGTGAGGGAAGGGCGCCGGGGCGCTGCTGCTGCTGCTGCCGCCGCCGCTCCCGGCAGGCATGGGCCCAGCTGAGGCGGCGGTGGCTGTTGTGGTGGTGGCGGCGATAGCGGGCGGAGGAGGGGGCGGCGGCGGGGCCGAGGTGGCCGGCGGCGGCGGGGGAGGCGGCGGCGGGTGGAGCAGGAGGGCGGCCGAGGCCAGTGAGGGAGTAGGGTTGCCCGGGGCTTGAGGAGCCGTCGCCGGGAGTTGCTGCTGCTGTTGTTGCTGCTGCTGGCCAGACATGCCGGCCTCCTCCTCGTCCGCTGTCTCGCACTCCTCCCTTTTGCACGCGCTGCCCCGCCGCCGCCCCATTGGCCGGGTCCTGTCAGCTGATCCTGTGTTATTTCCTGTGTGTGTGTGTGTGAGGAGAGAATGGAGAGAGAAACCTCGGCACCACCACCGCGGAGCCGCCCCCGGCTCGACACGGATCCTCGCCGCCGCCCCGCCTCTCGCCGCCCGACTCCCTCCCACGGCACACCAGGCAATCTCTCGCGGCACACTAGTGTGCCGCGGAACACCGGTTGGGAAACACTGCTACAGACTTTCCCTGCCTTGATCTGTCCCTGCATGCTTAGACTAGTCTTTGCTTACCTTGACTGGACTTTACTTGCTTGATCGGATCTTGTCTGTGGTGAATTGACTTCATTGGATACTACCTGCTTTCCCTTGAGAGCCTCAAAAGCCAATGAAACAGGATAACTGGCGGCACAGTATCATGCCATCATTTGCTGGACCTACTATCTGACCAATCCAGAAAGCACTAGCTTTAGTTTCCCTCCATGACATCAGCACACAACCAAATCAAATTGCCCAGGTAACGTTGTGCTTTGACAACACATTCACAACAGTTTCTGCTCCTATTTCTATTCCTGTCAGAATCCTCTGATATCCCTACTTCTGAATAGATATTTATAGGATTTAATTTATAGGAATGGGGAACCTCAGGCATGGGGTCCAAATGCAGCCCCCACAGAACTCTCTCCAGGCCACGGCCCCTTTGTCAGACCACAGCACGTCTCCCCAGGCCACATCCCCTTGTACCCTCCTTGTGTGGTTTTGCCTGACTGAAGGATGCATAGAGATTCTGGGAATGCATGGAAATCTCTAGCTCAGGGGTCGGCAAAGTTTTTGTGGCTTGGGCTGGTTCGCGATCCCGCAGACGCCGCAGTGGGCCGGAGTGTGTGCACACGCATGCACTCATGTGCATACACTATTTCCGGCCTCCTTCTAGCATGGAGGAGGCGTGTGCAGCTTCCCATTGGCTGCAGGAGCTTCCTACAGCCAATGGGAAGCCAGCCAGCATCATGGAAGGCAGTCCCCACTCTGCTCCACGCCGGTTTAACGCGGCACACAGGAGCTGACCGAGCAGGAGGTGAGGGTCCCTGAGTGGGTGGCAGGAGTCCATGGGCCGGTTAAACGACCCCCATGGGTCGCTTTTGGCCCATGGGCCTTAGGTTGCCAACCCATGCTCTAGCTTCTCTGTTGCTGGAATGTAGTCTCCTGCACAAGGTGAGAATCACATCCATGGCCTCTCCCACTTTTCGCCTCTAGCCCCACCCACCACTAAAATGCAGCCCTTAGACAGTTGCCCTTAATGGGTTGTGGCCCTCAGGCTTGGGGGGAAAATGCCCCCTGTGCATCTATTAATATGTTGTTAAACACTACACTACCTCTGGCACAATGGTTTGTTGCTTGCTAGACCATCAAATTTCTGGAGGGGGCGCAGAGCAAATTGCATCATTCCCCAACATTGCTTAAAGTTATTTTATTTTATTTTAAAATGCTTTTTAAAGTACAGCGTAGGGGCTGGCTGTCCCTCTGGTGTGTCCTGTGGCTCCCCATTATGCACGGGTGCATTCTTGCGCTTCGGATCACCAGGAGAGTTCCTGAGCATGTAGCCCACCTCCGCCTGAGCTTCATCAGGAGGGAACATAAACCAAAATGACTTCAGCAGAACCCAGAGGGAAAAGCACTGCTTGGTGGAGAAATATAGCTATGGGTAAAATTACATGTTCTCAAAGCCCCAAGGCTGAGAGAAATAAAAAGCATTTTAAATGGAGTGTAGGATTCATATTCCTCAGTCACTACCAATAAATAAATCTTTAGCAATTTCCCCCCCTTGTAAACAGGGGTAGCATTTGACTTTCCATTGTCTTCGAGTTGCATATTCCAGTCACGAAGAAATGAGCTTTATGTTTGTTGCAAGGAAAGTTTTGGGGTTGCTGGTTTGTCTGTGTTTTTCTGATGGGGAATGTCCTCCCCAAATTTGCTGGTTTTCTCACTGGTACCAAACATTCAATACTATTCTGTAGAGATTTCCAAGATTACCTAAGAATGACAAGGACTAGAAACATTCCGTTAAATAAAACAGAGATTATTCAACTGCTGGATTCCTTCTTCACTTATTTGGCTAACCTGGAATTCCACACACACACCCCGGCCTGTTTATAGATAAGCCCTCAGTACAGCAAGTTATGAGTCAGGAAGGCTTCAGTCAGAGAAGCAAGTCACTTTTTCCTGCTAGGACCATCCCCAGTTGTAAGTTCTCTACAGCCATTGTGGCTTCCTTCATAATGAGATGCAATGCTGGGCACCTAAAGGACAGAGAATTCCAGTTCCCCCAGATTCATCCCTGCCCTGCTGGGTCATTTATTTTTGGCTAATTAAAACAGTGAAATCCCCCCCCCCTCTTTATTATTTACTGTTTGCCAAGTTCATTATTTGCTTACCCATAAATCAACGCCACTAGCTGAAGGCAAATGCTTCCACGCTGCATTTTTAAGACTTCAATTAGCAGGGGTTACAAAATCGCCTCTGCTGGTGTGCCATTTGCCAAAGGAGCCCCAAAGAGGGTGCTTTGGCACAGGATCCTTGACACGTCTGGATCCTTACCACCCCTTGGTTAGTGGGAGTGGAGAGCTTGAGGCCCTCCAGATGTTACAGGACTCCAACAGCCACCGGCTCCATCTAGCTTGGTTGGTGGCCAGGAATGATCAGAGTGGTAGGTCTGCAGGTTTCTAGTCTCTGCTCTACGGTCTCCACACCATCAGCATTTGACTAATGTAACGCAAACTCAGAAGTGCAGGGTCGCTTCATGATAGTTACTGCAACACCACCTTATAATCACAGACCCATCTAAAATTCTGCAATAATCTTATAATTACACAAAATGAAAATTAGAGATTGCATTGCTTACTGGGCTCTGGGAAAGTCATGAAAGGGCTCCTGAGTGGTGGATAGGGATCCCATATGTGGCCGTCAGAAGGTTGTCTATGGGGAATGTGGCTCTCAGGATGGGAGGGGGGGGAATAAAGCATAAAGCATGCAGCATCAAGAACTGGATAACTGCCAGGAAATTTCCCAAACTTTTTTTTCCCCACTGCAAAAAAGGGGAGAGGGTGTAAGTAGGAAGTTATTGAGCATCACTTTGCTGCAGCTCAAGTGGAAAATCCACAGGATTTGCCAAGAATCCTGCCTAGTCTTTAACTATTACATTAAGCATCTGTCGCGGCTGCCATTTATGGATCAGATAGCATTTTCCTCTTGAGATATTTGATTTCATTACCTTCTAGGGAAAGAGCCAAACAAGTGTTCTTATTGATTTTCACATTAAATATATTAGTAATAAAACAACATCTCTGTAAACCAATTGGAAAATCAATATTAATTGGTACCAAAATATCACGAGGAGTTGAATTACAATTAAACGGTGTGGCTTTAGAGGTTGGCTGATAACCCTCATGAGGCATGGGACTGGCAGATGCCTCTTTAAAAAAATATGAGGGTTCTGCACAAGTAGAACCTCTCCTTGGAAAGGAAAGGAAAGGAAAGGAAAGGAAAGGAAAGGAAAGGAAAGGAAAGGAAAGGAAAGGAAAGGAAAGGAAAGGAAAAGAAAAGAAAAGAAAAGAAAAGAAAAGAAAAGTGAGTCATAATCATAGAACACCTGGGTGTATGATTGTCATTGTAGTAGCTACTTTGGGGACATGCCCAAATCCAGACTACAATCAGGATGCCTGTGGCTACCACAAGGTCTATTTCTGCTCAAAAAATATCCAAGTTTGAAGATCTCTCTGCCATTTTGCTTTAGGTCATCAGTGCCTGGACCCAGCCCTGTAGAACAGTGGGTATTGGCCCATCAGTGTGCCTCCCCACCCTCATTCTGTCCTCATCCAGCTCCCACCTGCCTGCCTTCTTATGCCTGCTTACTGCCTGTCTGGCTTCTTCCTTTCCATTAGTCTCAGGGCTGCCATTTTAGAACTCATCAGGGAGGACGACAGAGGCAGAACTGGACAGGAGGCCTATCACTGGCTCTGGCTCCATCTGCCATGCACTCTGGGTCCACCTACTATTGACCTGTCTGCCTTCTAGCACCACCTAAAGGAAGCAGCCACCACTGTTTTTGGTATTGTAAGCTCCTTGGGACATAGGCCTATCATTCTGACTCCCTTTAGAAAAGGGCAACCCAAATGGTCAGGGGAATGGAGCAACTTCCAGATGAGAAAAGGTTGCAGCTTCTGGGACTTTCTAGTTTAGAAAAATGATGAATATTATAAAATTATGCATGGGGAGGAGAGAGCGGGCAGATAATTATTTTTTTCTTCCTCTCTCACACTAGAATTTGTAGACGTCCAATAAAAGGTCTACTTTACACAGCACAAACTATGAAGGCCACCAATTTGGGTGGATTTAAAAGAAGAATGGACAAATTCATGGAGGATAAGGCTATCAATGGCTACTAGCCATGATGGCTAGGTTCTGCATCTATGTCCAGAGGCAGCAATGCTTTTGAAATATCAGTTGCTGAGAAACACATGTGAGCAGAACGCTCTTGTGTTCTGGTTAATTGGTTTCCCAAAGGCATCTAGTTAGCCACTGTGAAAACAGGATTCTGGACTAGATGGGCCATTGGCCTCATCCAGCAGGTTTTTCTTATGTTCTTACCCTCTAAACTCCATGGTATTGTAACAGTAAGATGCTCCCTTAGAACAAAAGTCCCTGCACAGAGAAAACCAGCCTGTCAGGTAGCTTTCACCTCAATATGCTGTTTTCCTTCTTTTCCCCCTGGGTTCACCAATTTCAACCTGTGAAATTCCGCTGTGTTCATCAGGCCACCAGAGTGATATGTCCCCATGTCAATATAATGGTTGGTTAGCAAAGCATTCCCTCTGGTCTACTGGAAAATGCTTGGACCCATAAGTTAACACATGTCCCTAGAGGTGGAAAAAAATCCATACAGCTAAAATACTTTTCCACATGAGCCTGTGTGTTGATTTGGTGAGGGAGGGGGGAGATGAGAGAGAAACGGGAATAATTTATATCCCAGCAACGAAACCTGACAAATTTCCCAAGCGCTCCAGCACTTACCTCATCTATTGGCGCATGAATAACTACTTCCCCAGGTTGGTAGTAATTTACGTCCCCTAGTATTGTAGGAGTGGACAAAGAATTTTTCTGAGGGTCTGATTCCCCCCTCCCTTTTCCTTCCATGTAGGGGGTCTCTGGAGATATATAATTATAGGATCTGTGTTTGCTCCCAGTAGCAATTTATGGGCTCCTTCAAGACAGTTTTTTCCTCAGATTCAGGGTTTTTTTTAAAAAAGAGGTCCCCTCACCCCCCCAAAAAACAGGTCTCACCTTGATATGCAGTTTAAACAGGAATGAGTTGACTATGATCCACAATGGTTATGTTCTAGTTACTCTGGCAGGGGCAATATATGCCTCTGAATACCAGTTGCTTGGAATTGTACTTGGGGAGAGTGGCTGTTATGCTCAGATCCTGCCTGGGGGCTTCCCACTGGACATCTGATTGGCCACTGTGAGAACAGGATTCTGGACTAGATGATAATTTGGCCTGACAAATCAGCACTCTTCTGCTGGTCCTATGTTTTAAATGATTTGAGGTGGATTGGAAGTTCCATTTATAATTATCTTTTCTGCTTCACAAGCCCCCCTTGCGTGTAGCCCTGGTGATATGAAATGAGTTTGTATTTGATAATAATGATGATCATGATGATGATGAGATTTCGCAAATATTTGAAATGTGACTGTCATGTACCCCACAGTAGTGTTTACATCTTGTCTCTTGGACTAACGTATCTTTCAAGCTTCTTGGGGAGGGTGTAATATTATACTCCCTAGGAGGAAGGGTAAGATAAAACTGAGTATTGGAGTAGAGAGACCTTTGGTCTGAGCCAGCAAGGTTCTTCTCATGTCATGAATCTGGCCTTGCCTGGGTGGTTCCTTAGTATTCTTCTAGGTGTACAAACTACTTTATTTAATTTTTCTCAAGTGGGACAATCCCACAAGGAGAGGCAGTGTGGTGTAGTGGTTAGGAACGGTAGTATTGTAATCTGGTGAACCGGGTTCGCTTCCCCGCTCCTCCACATGCAGCTGCTGGGTGACTTTGGGCTAGTCACACTTCTCTGAAGTCTCTCAGCCCCACTCAACTCACAGAGTGTTTGTTGTGGGGGAGGAAAGGAAAGGAGAATGTTAGCCACTTTGCGACTCCTTCGGGTAGTGATAAAGCAGGATATCTAATCCAAACTCCTCCTCCTCCTCCTCCTCTCCTTCTTCTTCTTCTTCTTCTTCTTCTGTATGTGAGGAACAGTTTAGCAAGGGTGGACATGGATGCAGTCAGACAAAACTGGAGGATCAGTTTGGCTGGCATTTTCGATGCACAATCACCTTAGGGTGAAGGACAGGTAATTAATAGATGGCCAGGTAGGGTGGCTACTTACGTATTGTCAAATGAGAGGATGTGCATTTGAACCTGCTGACTTTCATGTGTAAATGCAAATTTAGAAATAGTTACTGCTATTGAAGCAGAAATGTGTCTCACTGTAGTGGGTAAGATGTAACAGGTGCACCAGCTCAGTATTCTGTCCTTAGGAATGTAGGAAGGTGTCTTATACCCAGCCAGACTATCTGTCCATCTCGTTCAGTGCTGTGGGCACTAACTGAAAAGGGCTCTTCTGGGTTTCAGATTGGGGGTGTCTCCCAGCCCTATCTGGGGACGCAGTTGATTGAAACTGGGACCTTCTCCATGCAAATCAGATGCTCCACCATGGAGCTATAGATGTTCTTGAGGAACCCAGGAAGTTGCCTTTACCCAAACCAGTACCAGCACTGTTTTTTTTTCTCTAGAAGAAAAGCACTGTCCTAAACCATTGGTGCGTCTAAGTCAGCACTGCCTACAGTGACTGGCAGTAGTTTTCCAAGAATGTTAGACAGGGCTTTCTTCCAGTCCTACTTGGAGATCTAATCTGGGACCTTTGCATGCAAAGCAGATGTTCTACCACTTTCCCTAGTGTCTGGCTGCTATACATTGATGAGCAACAGATCTCTCTTCCAAATCAGACAGAGGACTGTCCTCTGTAAAGTAGGTCACATGGGCATCCTCTGGCCAGGAGTGGGTCCAAGGTGCTTGCAGACCAGGGAGTGTTGTGTGTAAAACAGCTCTATGTGATGATATGGTTTTTATCACAGTTGTGAGCCAATCCACAGAGCCTTTTGGCCTTCTTGACAGCACTTCTCCCCATTCCAATCACGGAAAGGATTTCCTGTCATGTATACCCCTGCCACCCAAAACATTATCCTACAGCCGTGACAAATTCCTTACAAGCAGGCCACCGTCTTCAAATGATTCTCAAAAATGATTAGGCAAACGGCCTTGAATAATTAATAGAATTGGGGGGAAAGGGACCTGGTAACAATCGCAATCTGTTCCTGCGAAGAAAACTCTGGGAAAAAAGGCAAATAAATAATGCAGTTGGAATTATTTATCCCAGTGTCTGTTTAAGAATCTCTATGAGAAGCCTCCTTTTCACTTTCTCTCTCTTCGCCTGTACCCAAACACTCTCCCCATTTCATTCCTTAGGAGCAACTCTGCCCAGAATTTACCCCCCACCCACCCCAAAAAATGTTTAATTCAGTAACATTATATTTTATTTACTTTTTTTGCTCCAGGGCTTGCTGAAAAATGCCATTAATGATTTGCGGCTTTGATAAATAATTACAAGGGGCCATTGTGCTTTAAAGCATACTCTGGGAGAAGTGCATTCATAAATAAAATGTCTTTCTTAAATTAAATAAAATAGTATTTCCCTGGCTTTTAAAAGAGTGACAAGTTCTGTCTCAGAGGCAGGGAGAAATTAGGAATCACGACAAAAATAAAATGTTGGTTGGGACATGAAGTTTCATTTATTTTTGCCTTCAGAGTTTGGGCAAGTGTACGAGAACAGGGAGAAGAGTCGGTGGAAGAAGATTGGAAGAAATTTAAAGATTATTTACAGAAATATTGCAAAATTAATGAATGTTAGAATGATGTCAGAATGAAGTTAAGTGGTTTAAGCAGCAATGTTATAAAGGTGTATGTAAAAATGGATTATTAACAGGTGAGAATCCAAAGTTATAATATATTAAGTTTAAGGATTAAGATAAAAACAAAGAGGGAAAGAAATTGCTGAATTAACTAACTGAATTGGAATACAAAAAAGGGAGGTGTGAGGAGGTCAGGGAAGCAAGGAAATGAATGTAAGGTGGAAAGACTGATGTATTTCTTTAAGTGTTTTTTTGTATTTTGTATTTTTCTTTTATTGTTATTTCTGTCTTTTTTTCCATTTCTTTCTATTTATGTAATATTTTTCTTTGAAACCTTAATAAATATCATTTTTAAAAAAACAAACAGAGTTTGGGCAAGTGTAATATCACTCATTACAGTTAACTGCAAGTCTAGTGTGGAGTCAATATCCCCTTTTTCCTTCCTCTTCAAACTGAAGCCAGATTTCCAGGCAGCCTACACAAATGCCTCAGTTGTGCATAAGAACATAAAAAAGACTTCTGGGTGGGACCAAGGGTTCATGCAGTCCAGCATGCTCTTCTCACTGTGGCCGACCAGGTGCCCCAATGGGGAACTGGCAAGCAGGACCCGCTCAAAGGAGCCCTCTCACCTCCTGTGACTTCCAGCAACTGGTATTCTGAAGCACTGATGCCTCTGACTGTGGATTCAGAGCATAACCACCATGGCTAACAGCCATCGATTGTCCTCTTATGAATTTGTAGGCTTTAAACCATGGGTAGGCAAACTAAAGCCCGTGGCCTGGATCTGGCCCAATCGCCTTCTAAATCCGGCCCACGGACGGTCCAGGAATCAGCGTATTTTTACATGAGTAGAATGCGTGCTTTTATTTAAAATGCATCTCTGGGTTATTTGTGGGGCATGGGAATTCGTTCATCCCCCACCCCATATAGTCCGGCCCCCCACAAGGTCTGAAAAATTTTGCTGACCCCTGCTAAACACCTCTTTTAAATACCACCCACTCAGCTATCCAACCAATGACTGAGACAAATACAATGGTAACTCAGTTCTCAAACGTCTCGGAAGTTGAACATTTCGGTTTTCAAACACTTTTCAGAAGTCGAAGGTGCCACGCGGCTTCCATTTTGAGTTTTCTGTAAGTAAATGCTTCCGGAAATGCATGTTTCAGTTTTCAAATGTTTTGGAAGTCGAACAGTCTTTCAGAACAGATTATGTTTGAAAACCGAGGTACCACTGTATTACAAAGCAGCTCATTTTTATTTAGAAAGCTGGCATCACTGATCCAGGTGGCCGAACATTGTGTTGACTTTTTTTATTATGATCAGGTCAGTGCATAAAGAGTTATTGTTTTATTTGAGGGGAATAAATCATGTGTGAAAATCATGCATCAAAGTCATGAAACAGGATACAATGGTGGGGGTTTTTTTTTACTGTTCAAAAGTAGCACAAATGAAGAGATGGCTGCTGAAGAAACACTCTTCATCTGGGGTGAAGTTTCATTTAGGACTGTAGTGAAAGCAGTGGGAGTCTGCAGGGTCAAAGACTTCCAGATCTCTTTGACTGGCATAGGGAAGGGGGGTGCGGGGCAGGCCGCCCCAGGTGCCACCATGGAGGGGGGTGACAACTTATCAAGGAACAACTACTGCCCTACTAGGGTGGTTCATAAAAAAAACTTTTTTTAAAAAAAAAAATGCCTGCTCCAAAGGTCTTATCTTACTATACTAGGGATTATATAGCTATATCTGAAATTTCATGCATATCAGTTAATATCTTGACCCTCCTCCACAAAAATAGCTGTTTACCTGGTCATTTTCCTATGTCGTGATGGCTGAAATTTCAATTCAGTGGAGCAGGGTCAAGATATTAACTGATATGCATGAAATTTCAGATATAGCTATATAATCCCTAGTTTAGTAAGATAAGACATTTGGAGAAGGCATTTTAAAAAAGAGAGAGACTAGATTGCTGCTGCACAGTCCTCCTGTGATGAGACTAGATTGCTGCTGGGCAGTCCTGTTTTTTAAATAAATGTTTTCTTTTTGAGATAATACAGAGCATGGTGAAATCACAATAAATAAAACCTCCCCTTCAGTAGTTTCAAGCACTGCTACAGGTTGCACAGAATATCTGTACTGCATTGTTTACTGTGACAGCACCTGCACTTTGGAACTCCCTGCCTATTGCAACAAAGCACGTGCCTTTGCTAGACTCTTTTCGGGCACCTGCTAAAAGCATTCTTCTTTAGGCAAGCATACCTAGATGCTTAGGGACACGGGTGGCGCTGTGGGTTAAACCACAGAGCCTAGGGCTTGCCAATCAGAAGGTCAGCGGTTTGAATCCCTGCGACGGGGTGAGCTCCCGTTGCTCGGTCCCAGCTCCTGCCAACCTAACAGTTTGAAAGCACGTCAAAGTGCAAGTAGATAAATAGGTACCACTCTGGTGGGAAGGTAAACGCCGTTTCCGTGCGCTGCTCTGGTTCGCCAGAAGCGGCTTAGTCATGCTGGCCACATGACCCGGAAGCTGTACGCCGGCTCCCTCGGCCAATAAAGCGAGATGAGCGCCGCAACCCCAGAGTCGTCCACGACTGGACCTAATGGTCAGGGGTCCTTTTACCTAAATGCTTAGGAAGCTGAAGTAATTTTAATCTTAATATTTTAGCTTTTGTATGTTTTAAAGTAGGGTTATTAATTTTTCTTGATATTGCTGCTGTGGGATTTTTGTTTTTTCATTTTGGTAAACCACTTTTCAGGTTTTTTAAAATAAATTTTATTAAATAAATAAACAATAAATATAAATAAAATAACACAAGCCAAAACACAATCCATCCTGTAGATTTAAGTATCTGTCCATAGTCGCCTACTTGTTATCAGAGGCCCAGAATCCACATTCCCTTGTAAGAAAATATGAAATAACATAAAACCATTTTTGCAGGCCAAAAAACCCAAAAACCATCAATGTGGGGGGGAGGGTGACAAGAAATTTTCTGCACCAGGTACCACCTGACCTTCCTATGCCTCTGCCTTGAGACTCTCCCTGGGTCACACCCTAACTGGCCCTACTTCACATAAAACTTTTTTCCTGGCTGGAATGTGTCCTTGAACTCTTGCCTCTTACTTGCCTGGCTAGAGGATAGAGAGCAGGAACAGAGAGGTGAGTGTCTAGAAATTCACCTACTGTACAAAGGTGAAATTTACACCAGTTGCTCCACCCACTTTTCCTTCTGGCTCCACCTACCACTGGCATGTGCCCCTCCCCCTGAAAAGTTTCTGAGAAGGGCATGTCACCTTCAACATTCAGGCCTAAGTGAAACATGTTCATTAATTTGAGTGGGTCTACTTTAGTGAGTACAGTGGTACCTCGGGTTACATACACTTCAGTTTACAGACTCCGCTAACCCAGAAATAGTATCTTGGGTTAAGAACTTTGCTTCAGAATGAGAACAGAAATCGTGCTCTGGCAGCGCAGCAGTAGCAGGAAGCCCCATTAGCTAAAGTGGTGCTTCAGGTTAAGAACAGTATCAGCTAACTTGGATCGCCCTCTTCATATGTTTCTGAGATCTCTTTCCGGCGTCCCGAGATGTGTCTCAGGTGCAGCCCTACGACTCGAGTTCGCCCAGCCCTCAATTGTAAAACGAGCATGGAGTCGAGCCATTTCCTATTGCTCCCACCTATTAGCATCGGATGCTCGAATTAGAGGTGGGTTTCCCAATCTGATCCTAAGAGATATTCATAGCTCCCCTTGGAAAACTACAATTAACCTCAAACTCCGCTCTCTTCTCAATTTGAATTGTAAAACTGTTCTTAACTCAGAGTATATCAGCCCGGCGGCCCTACCTCCGATCAAAAAGAAACTACAGCAACTTGACTTCTCTAATACAGCTTCCTATGCAAGAGGGCCGTGTTCAGGCCTAGCGCTAGCTATTCCACCCCCTGAAGGGATCCCTCTATATTGCTTCACAATTTCTTCGGAGGCTAAGCGAAGGGCCTTTACCTGTGCCCATCTCAACTGTTTCCCTACAGCAGTTCTGTCGGGTCGTTATTCCAGAGTTCCCATCGCAAATAGAACATGCACCTGTAATGACACGGCCCTGGAGACTATGGAACATGTAATGCTCTTCTGTCCTAATTGGACAGATGAAAGATCTCGGTTTTTAACCCCTCTCGTGAACAAGCTTCATCTCCCAATCCAGCCTTGGATAGTGTCCCTTTTTTTGCAAGATTCTGATTGTTGTATTACCGAGATGACAGCTAACTTCCTGCTCAGTGTGATGAAGAGGAAAGCGGCACTAACTTCTTCCTTAACACCACAGCTGCAGTCGATACGACGCACAATCGAACGAAGTTCCAAGTAGCCTTATTGTACAAGGACAATGGAGTTAGGACAAATCTGAGGAGCTGAAGGACCCTTTAACGGTCCTCCTCCAGCCTCAGCAGTGTGTGTGTGTGTGTGTGTGTGTGTGTGTGTGTGTTTTTTCTTTTTAAGTATTTGCCCAGGACGATATCTACCTTTACCTCCCCACCCCCATTTTATGTTGTTATTTTAATGTATATCATGCTATGGCCACACGGCTAATGCAATAAAATTTATGATGAACAGTTTCAGGTTAAGAACAGACCTCCTGAACGAATTAAGTACATAACCGGACGTACCACTGTACGACTAGCATTGGACACAACCCTTGAAGTCTATCATGTTCCAGAGAAGACAAGGCAGTGATGCTTACCTGCTTGAATAAAGCCATCAAAATGTATTGTGGTGCCTTAGATATATCATAGCTTAATAGGTGGAGCATGAGACTCTTGATCTTGAGCCCCACATTGGGTAAAATATTTCTGCATTGTAGACGTTGCACTAGACGACTCTCCTGGTCCCTTCCAGCTGTATGATTCTATGACATAAGACAAAGGCAGGAAACCTTTTTCAGACCAGAAGACACATCCCCTTGTGAGCAAGCTCCCAGTGGTGGGTGAGGCCATAGGCAAAAAGGTATGGACCAACTGGTATAAATGTCACCTTTGTACAGCAGGATAATTTCTAGACACACTCACACATCCTTGCCTATCCTCCATCTAGGGAGCCAAGAGGGATTGTCAGACCTCAAGGACCCATTCCAGCCAGGCAAAAACAAGGGGATTGGGAAGTAGGACTGCTGGGGGGGGGAGGCCTGGGAAGAGTCCCAAGGGCCAAGCAGAGGAGCCTGGAGGGACAGATTTGGCCCCCAGGCCTGAGATTTCCACCCCTGGCATGAGCTTTCATGGACAACAGCCCACCTCCAGCCACTGATGCTGCAGAAGAATGTGGTTTGAATTATTATTTTAAATAGTTTTCAATAAGCTTTTCTATTTCGGGGTGGAGAGGAGTCTTGTGAGCTTTCCTAGCTGCAAAAAAGCAACTAATGCATGGATAAAATTAATTGATTAATTAATCTGACAGCTGACACAGTAGCAATCACACTCTGACAGTATCTGACAGGTGGCTGTAGCAACCATCTGCCTTTGACAGGATCTGATGTGTTAATAGTCAGCATTTTATAAGATCCCAACAAGCGACATGCAGCGGCACCCAGTTTATGACAGCATCTGACATACATTATGTCTACCATGATCTGACAGATGCCTTTAAAGAGAAGCATTTCATAAAGTTTGCTCCCTCCCCATTAATTAATTTAACCCAAACCTTTAATTAGTGAAATTGCACACAAGGAATTGAATATCAAATTCAAACACCAAATTAAATCTGAGCAGAGAATTTTATTTCCATTTTCAAAATCCAAATTTTGAGGAGGGGGAGGGAAGGTTTAAAAAATAATAATTCAGAATTTCACCCTGAATCCCACTGAAATGAACTTACTCCCCCACCCAAATGCTGAGAATGTGGTTGTCAGGAGGTGGAGACATGCGTACATCAGCAATAAAAATACCAGTGTCAGTGAAGTTAACTCTTCATCCAAAGAAACCAAAACAGCGCAGGCCTAATGATTGCAGCAACTCTTCCCAGTAATCTCGCCCCAGTGATGGTCCCAGCCTTCCCAACACTCTCTAAGGCTCCACCTCTCCAGTGTCTTTCCCAAGCAGTCTCAAACTGTGTCTGCACACAGCCAATCTTTGCTCTGCTCTTTTCATTTCTCTGTGTGTTCTAAGAGACCAGAGGAGAGGGGAACTGGTCACACCAGAAGGGGGAGACTCTCAGGATTGTTCAGCAGCCTGCCTCCACTCTGCTTCTTGGCCCTTGTCCTCACCAGCCTCCTCTTGGACTGCTCTCTGCTCCAGCTTTTTCCTGCTTACTAAACCCTGTTACCTCTTCTGCTTCTGGCACCTGTACCTCCCAGTGTGCTCCCTCTTCTCCCTCTGACCACTGCATCATTGAACCACCACTACTCCCCTGTCTCTGAGCCTTCTTCCCCTGGGGGTTCCCCAACTGGTGCCTCCCACCACTTCTCTGCATCTAGCCAGTCCATGACAGTTGACACTGAATATTTGCCAGAGCCAGTTCTGATTTGCATAACACTGTTTAGCTTTTGAATGGGAGTGGGGTGCAATAAAGCCAATTGCCCATGCAATATTCAACAGTGATTTAGATCTGTGCTTTTGAACTAGGAACAGGATGTGCCATAAAAGCAGCCAGTCATGCAATGCACAATGAGGATTTGATTCAAGAAAGGCAAAACAAAAACCCCACGCATCGTTCTGAAAAGCGTTGGCGCTTTTGGCAAAAGCGGGACTTAAACATGCAATCTCAGTGTTTTCCAGAGACAGAAACATCTGTCGGAATGAAGGAAGGAATCTTAGGGTATCAAGAGCTGTCTTCCCTGAATTCCCAGAGTCATCTGGGAAGAGGGAGTGATTTTTAAAGTACTCTGGGAATTGTGGCCCTTGGGTTGTAAAAGGTCTCATAGCAAAGTTTTTGGAGTATGATGGGAAGAAACTAGAGAAAATTAATCCTTCCCATGCTAAATATGAATCAAGCCTTGGAGACCAGACCAGCAACTGGGAAATTAACAGTATGTGTGTAGAAGAGGGCAACCAAGATAATCAAGAGTCTGAAACCCAGCCTTATGGGGAATGGTTGAGGGAGTTGGCCATGTTTAGCCTGGAGATGAGAAGACAGAGAGGCTGCATGATAGCCATCTTCAAATGTTTGAAGGGCTGTCACATGAAATATGGAGCAATCTGGTTTTCTGCTGCTGAAGATGAAGACAATAGGACCAAACCAATATATTCAACTTACAGAAAAAGGAGATTCCAACTAAACATTAGAAAGTCTTTTCTGATTGTAAGAGCTGTTTGACAGTGGAACGCTGGTGGACTCTCCTTCCTTGGAGGTTTTTGAGCAGAGGTTGGATGGCCATCTGTCAGGGATTGTTTTGCTGAGATTTCTTAATTTCAGAGGGTTGCATTAGATGGCCCTTGAGGTCCCTTCCAATAGTACAATTCTATGAACTATGAATGATAAGTTGCAGTGCTTCTAATCATCCATAAAAAGTCATATATATGCATGCACATACATGGGGTGGTGGTGAGAAATTCTACATTAGACATCAGTTGGTGGCTTTTTCCACCAGTCCTGTCCTACTCTCCAGCCCTAGCTGCCAGAGCAACTGAGAGGGATGCAGTGGCGTAGCGTGGGTTGTCAGCACCCGGGGCAAGGCAAGTAATTTGCGCCCCCTAACCCGTGGATTTTAGCACTCGAGTCTCTTCCACACACACACGCCCCATGTTGCGCTCAGTGCGGCCGTGCACCCCCCACGCTACGCCACTGGAGGGATGACAGCCCTCACAAGGCAGATGTTTCTAGTTGAAGAACTGTGAGGGGAGAGAAGCTCTAAGGTTGCCATCAAAGGAGGGTTGGTTGTTCCACCCTCCAGGAATCATCATAAGGGAGTTGCTTAATGAATATTTTGACTTGTCCTGTTAGAAAGTTGTATGCTTGGCTAAGTGTTTATCATTGTATTACGGTATGAAAATGCTGGTTTTTCTGTGAACTGCTTTGAGCATAAATCTACATATGGAAAATGTAGTATGTAAATAAACTGACAATGACAACACACCTGCGCGTGCACGCACACAAAGCATAAGTCTGACTGAGTTACTACCAGGTATGTTCCTACAAGCCCAAGTGGGGTTTGGTTATAGTATTTTCATCGTGTTCTGTAGGCAAGCAGCTCCCAAATACCAGGAGTAAGAAATGGTCTCTGCCCTAAGGCTTACAATCTAAAAGACCTAACAATCAAGGAAACAGGGGTGGGTGGCTGTGGTGGGCGGAGAGCATGCAAGCCCAGGCACAAGTTGGTATTTTGCATATGCATATTGCTAAAGTCAATCCTCAGCCTCCTTGAGTTGGGAGATCCCAAGTCACAAGGCGGAAGGGCTTAGTGTAAGGTCCCTGGACTGTGTCATGTCAGCCCTATCATTAAGAAGTGTGAGGCAGGTGCCTTGGTTGGTTGGTGACTTGTGTGGTTAATGTCTGTATACCTTGCATGGCAGATGACTTGAATGGAGGATGTCTATATTCCTTGGGTGGTGAGTGACTTGGGTGCTAGATGCCTGTATGCCTGGGGTGGGGGATGTTTATATGTATTGCCCCCCCAAAGCTAAATCTCCGCTCTCAGGCCTGGTGGAGAATGCCTCCCCATTGGACATGTTGAAGTTAAGATTCAACTGCTCTTTTACTTTGCTTCTGTACATGGAATTGTGGGGTGGGGCACCTTGTCCGTTTCAGCTCTGCAAAATGTTTTAGACCAGTTCCTTGGTCTGAGAGTGTGGGACTGCCTCAGATGCTCAACAATGAGTCCACAGAAGTATGTTTCTGGTCCTTCCACATTTATTTATACGTATTGTTTTATTTCTCTCTTGTGAAAGGAGGTTCCCAATGGGAGGTGCAAGAACCTAGTTAGCATTGGTTGGGCCTATTAATTGGTTGCCCCCCCCTTCACTTTCCAATTCCTGATCATGAATGTAAATGGATCCAGAAGGCGAAGCAGGTGAAAAGTTTACCAAAATGGTCCTTCAAGGACTGATGGGGAATGCCAGTCACTGCCTTCCGCCTTGCTTCCTTGTTGTAAATAATGCAGAAAATGAGTAGTTTTTAAAGACTGTCCGGTGGGATTCGGAAGCCTTGTTTTAATTATATGAAAACAGCATGGGTGCTTAGGCAGATGTTTGTGCTAATTGTTTTGAAAGCAGACCCTCTTGGCTCAGAGATGATCATTTATTTTGACTGGGGCTCTTTCCCCCCTTTCCATTCTTCCTCCATTCACTTCCAAACACAGAGGGTTGTTTGGGCTGGGCATAGCTGAACATTTCCCTTCCTTGCTTGTATTTGCCCTAAGAGCTCCATCAGCAATGCAAAAAATAAATATTTTTTCCCCATTTGGTGCAACTTATTAGTAGGGCTACAGCATTCAAATCCATTTATAGGCTCCATTAATTAAACCACATTTTAAAAACACATATGCATGTACACTATGGACTGACTCAAAATGCACCCCAATTAATTCAAGCGGGGGGGGGGGTTATGTGTGTGTAAACTATCCTACTGCACAGTGGTAAAATTCAGGTTAGCTGCTGCACCCACTATTGCCACTGGCCCTTCCAGCTGCTGGCATCTGAACCCTGGATAGTTACCCAGAACTGAGTGTGTGCCACATGCTGAAAATGGTTTCCCTGCCCTGACTGAGTAGACGATGAGGGTAAATAAATAAATTGCTGCCATCACTGCTAATAATAAAATTGTATTCTCATTTCTCGAGGCATTTTAGATGGAAATTTTGCCTTCCTCTGCTTTTTAGTTTTAGGTTTCAACCTGGCCTCTTATTTTTCCTGTATGTTATAATGCTACTTTGTTGGTATAGCAGTTACATGGTACTATATACAGGGTGGGTGGTCTGGGGTTATAGTCAATGCTAGTGCTATTCAGAGGAGAATCATTTAAATTAATGGCTGCAATTCACTTACATCCGTTGATTTCAATGGGTCTACTCTGAATAAAAAATAGCTACAACTCTCAATTTAGAGTTTTCTATACAACCTTGGAATCTTTTCAGTCAAGAGTAGTTTGGATATATGTATTAAGGCTGCGTTGGGGGAAACCCAATCCACCCTGTTGCCCCAGTCTGTGGGCACCTGGTCAGGGTGTTTCACCCTCTGCTTCCCCAGGGTTCCCTCCCCAGGTCTGACCTTGAAATAATTTGGAGGTGAGGCTAAGAGATTTTGTTTTGTTTTTAAGTGCTTTAAAACCACTTTTGAAAGGTTGTGGGTGCACAAAACCACACAGGACTGGAACTCCTTGTAAAGCCAACCAAATTGGTGGTCATCATCTTGTGGCAGGGAATTGCATCGTTCAGCTATGCACTGCATGAAGAAACCCTTGCCATGTCCTTCCCTTAATCTCCTGCCAATCAGTTTTACTGGATGGTCCTGTAGCTGAGAATTTATATGCTTTCAAGACCTTACAAGCCCTCTCAACACACCACTTGTCCTGTGATAGCTTGGCTTAAGGCTCCTAAAGGAGGGCCAGATTGAAGAAGTGGCACTTACTGGAAGGTCAGGGTCATATCCCAAAGAACAGAGCCAGATCAAGGCATGGTAGACTATGGCAGAACATGATGAGCAAAACCAGAGCACAGGATTCCACAACCTGGACAGGTCATCAAGGAAATATGTTGACTCAGCGGCAGAATGTGGAAGCCTTTTGAGGACTGTTGGTCTCCACCTGCTATTATCTCCCCCCCCCCTTTCTGAGGAGCTGTAGGCTTCTTAAAGGACCTTTGTCTGATTCTGCAGTCATTGACACCTACAGTGTGAAAGTGGTGAGAATTACATTAAGGTGGGAGAATACCCTCTGTGTCTGAGGAGTTGCATAAAGCCATGTCCTCAACCCTGGAACCTGGCAACAGTGGCAGACTTTGGCACTGCAGATTTCAGTAGTGCCCTGTACAACACCAAACCCCACCCGCCACCTCTTGCCTAACACATTGGACTTCATAGTTGTGGCAACTGCTGTGGCACCCAAAAAGCTCCATGGCTGGTGTGACCAAACTGGCCACACTTCCCCAGATATGCTTCTGCTAGCATTCCACCTTTCTTCTGTGAACACCCTCTAGGTTCATTGCCTGCCCTCGTGAGCAGAGATGTGGTCCATTGGCCTCCTAGCGAGGAGCCTGATGTTTTTGAGTGAGGTGCAAGTTCCAGGACTATTAGTTCAGGAGATTACAAGAGACTCTGACTTAAGTGGCACCTGAATGATAGGCTCAGCCCCAGATGTGACATTAGGCCACCAGCACCTCTGCCCCCACTGTGCATCATAAATTTTTTTGGGAGAAACTACTGGAAATGTGTGTTCTCTTTCATAAGGATCCACACTCAGAGAAGGAGTTCGCCACTGATAGGTAGGATCAATCTACTAGTAGCAATGTGCCAGTTCTGACTTCCCTGTAGGCAGACCAGAGTGTGGAGCACTCCAGAAATGCCCCCCTCCTCAATGATGTGGCTTTACAGGTCTTGACATGCCTTTAGAATGGTAGAGGGATCCAACACATAGCTTAAATTACTGAAAACATGAGTGCATCTTTGATAGAGAACGTATGGGGATGTCTCCATATTTATTGGGCTTCTTTTATGCTCCCGTGTCTTTCCTCACAGGTGAAAGTTCCACGGATTCAGAGTTAAACCTGCGAAGGATCGACAGATTATTTGGGGAAAGGCGAGAGAGAGAGGTGCATTTATCCGCAACAGTCAGGTTGCATTGGATGTTTCCACCAAATGGAATCACTCACTGCCATAGATGTGGAGAGGGGAGAGAGAGAGGTGGGGGGTAGGGGGGGAGAGAGGGAGGGAGGGAGGGAGGAAGGGAGGGAGGAAGGAAGGAAGGGGAGAGAGAGAGGGTTGGAGGGGGGAGCGAGTGATGAGAAATGAAAAGGGACAGGGCTGGATGGAAAGAGGTGATGGATTGCGAACCCATCAATTTCTGAAGGCCAAGCCTTCAAGTGCAGCGGAGTCAGTGAAATTTACATTATTAATCTCTTGTAATAATCTATGACTCAAGCAGGCTGAGAAAATAGCGCCAGGGCTGTGGATTGACCAACCTATATAAATAACGACTCCTCGCTCAATTTAATTGCACTCTTGTGAAAGTGCTCTTCTTGTATCTTTCTAATTACTTTAGTTTCATTAGGTCTAGCAGAAGACCGGGAAACGGGGGGAGGGAGAGAAATCCATTGAGCTCCTGCAAAGAATGAAAAATTCATATTCCAACTCTCTCTCTCTCTCTCTCTCTCTCTCTCTCTCTCTCTCTCTCTCTCTTTGTTCTGTGAAATATTTAAATGTTAATAACCATTCAATTCCTGACATGCTATCTCACCAGTGCCGAGTTAAACAGAAAATCTATTTAATCTAAAGAATCTCATTAAATGGGCAAAAGCTTGTAGATAGTCAATAGGAGGGTGAGAACAAACTACCCTATCGGCATACATACAGGAAGAAGGGTGGGCTAGCAAAGGAGGCAAGAAAAGAGCTTTAGAAGATTCTATAATTTAATTTATCGCGCACGGAGCAACAGAAAAGACATAAAAAGCTCTCCGTCCTGAGCATCCATTTGAATGGATAATGATTAAATGTTGCCTATTGTACTGCAGCTGGTTCATATTATCATGCCGCCGGTGAAAAAACAGAAACCCTCAGCATTTTTGACTCCTTTCCAAATATTAGCTCCTTTTAAAGCCATTAAAAGATTATCACTGATTTAACCAAATGTCTGTTTGGAGCATTAGGAGAGGCCCGTTCGCCAATTCCCGGGAACGCCATTTCTCCCTTCTCTCTCCCTATTATCTCATCCACCCAGCAGTATTTAATTTCATTCCCATGAATATGCAATGAATTTAATTTTGAACACTATTTTCATCTGCTCCTGTAATCACAAAAAATGCTGGTGTAATTAGTTTCTAATTACTTGCTTTAATTGTTGTAGTAATCATTTTAATTACCCAAATGCACAGACATCAAACGCTAAGAGGGAAATAATCCGCTCGCACCTCCTACCTTGTCTTTTATGCTCAGTGTTCGAGATCTAGATTTTTGACATGAGCAACCTTTTCAAAGCCGTGGGGTGATTGGGGGGAGAGCCTCTCCCAGGAACCCCAGTCTGCTTCTGGAGCCAAGCTGCCCCCCTCCCTTCAGCCTTGCAATGGTGCACTCCACAATCTGCTAGCGCAAATTTGCATCCCCCCAAAAAAGCCATTAAGTTAAAATATACAGTTATTGTACCTTTCTGGGACTGGCGCCATGGAAATGCTTATTGCATGTGCTCATAGCTTGATCTAGCAGATGGCAAATCGTGAAATTTTATGAAATTATTACGCCAGTGAGGTGTTTTGAAAAGGAGCAGCTGTGCAGGAGATGGGACGTTATAAACACACACAGGTGTTGGCGTCTCCCCCACTGCCAGGCGCAACATTAAAAAAAATTAAATTATAAACAAACAGGCAAATGTTGTAATCTCTCTCCCCGACATACTCCTTCCAGGGAAATTGCTAAAACTAAGCAAAGAATCCAATTTTAATTTGCATAAAATATTTATCAAGGCCCTCTGCAAATTTTTCCAAGCCGCTCCTTGTTCAGTGCTGCCAAGTTTAAAATTGCTAAGACATACAGAGGTGCATCGGAGGAGCGAATGAGGAAACCATTATCCAAACCTTGGATGACCACTTCAGTCAGGCCCATATGGACAAGGCTAATGGAAGATAGATGGATGGAGCCAACTCCCCCTCTCTGTATAGATCAGCGTGCGCGTACACGCACACACACACACACACACACACAGGCAACCAGATTGTTTTTCTCATTATGCTTTTATTTCTATCTAAACTGTTAGCTAGGCATTAGCTAGGCACTAAGGGGTGGGGGGTGGGTGTGCTTTTTTTAACTCAGCATTTAGCATGTCAGAAATTAAACCTGAACGAAACCTGCTTACCTCATTTTGTCTTCCTTTTTTAGTGAAGTTGATTGTTTGCTTGCTTTTGTTTTTGTTTGTTGCATTTATATCCCCTCCTTTCTCCCAGTTTGGGATTCAAGGTGGCTTCCAACATTTTAGAAACATAATTTTTTTAAAAAAATGCAGAGCAATAAAAAGAGACCAGTTAAAAACAAGAATTCAAATAAGTCCGAAGACATTTAGAACTAGCAACTGAAATCCTGTTTGCCTTGACAACAGCATCTCCTGCACCTTTGGTTTCCAAAGGCCTATCTGAACAGAAAGATCTTAGCCTGCCAGGCTGTCTCCTCTGTATTTTTGCAGGAGGGATTCAAGTACCTACCAGAACTTTAGGTTTGTGCAAGTGGATAAAAGCATCCAACCAAAACAAATCCACTTTTAAAAAGAAAATGGAGTTAGGAAAGCAATAGGGAAATGTGCTGAAAAGTGAGGTGAAAAAAGAAGATTAGTGGAAAGACATATAAAATCACAGCAATCATGTCAGGATGAATGATCATTGTCTTATAACCACCCTGCAAAAAAAAATTTAAAAAATTCAAAATGAGTGATCAGTATTTATTTCATTTGTTTAACAAAATGCATACACCACTTGATTATAGTGATAGCTATAAATTGTTTACCAAAGCTATTAAAATTATCAGTAAAAATAATTAAAAACAATTTAAACCGTTGACAGTAAAAACAATAAAAACATGGCAACACCCACATGTCTGGACAGGCCTGCTTAAGCAAAAACGTTTGAAGCAGGCAACGAAAAGAGTACAGTGAAGACTACTTCCTGGTCTCAATAAGCAGGGAGTTCCAAATTGTAGCTGCCACTGCAATAAGAGATTCGTTTCCTACAAGTGTTGGACACCTGAAACAGAGCCAATTCCACAGGTCGGAGCAGTTGAGTAGGTGGGCATGAAAGTGCAGCGCCTGGTGATGCATAGTCCTGATTTTCCTGCTCACCCACCCCTTCATGGATTCATTTCTACATGGAAATAATATTTAGCCCAGGAACACAGTCATGAGTTGAGGGAGTTCCATTTGCCCATCCTGCAAAGTCAGAGAATCGTTGGTCAGAGAGGCGGCCAAGCAGCTGGGAAAACCTAGAGAGCTAGGAAAAGACTTGCATAAATAACAAGGAAATTATTATTGTTATTAATATTAATTTCATTTCTATATTGCTTTATATTTTTAAGGGGGGTGGAATCTCAACGAGGTTTACAACCTACATTAAAACATCAAACGAAACAGCCCAGAATAAAACCTTACTGAAGAAAGTCATATGTAAAGTATACATTCAATAGGAAGCTATTATCTTAAAGGTTTCAAAGTGAAACATTACAAAGGAGGTCAACCACAGAATGCACATTTAACGCAGCAAAGTTAACGATAAATAAATAAAATCTTAAACATTTCAAAAGAAAAAACACATGCTAAAGGAAGTCTAATCTAAAATGCACATTTAAAACAATTTGCAAGAGAATAAAATATTATCATAAGTATAGAACATATCTGCTGCTGTTGCTGCCAGTCCTGCCCATGGTGGTTTGTGGCATGAGGTGGCTACTGAAGCTCAGGCTCAGTGACCTGGGTCTGCACTACAGTAGCAGACCTTGAGGTCTAAAATTTCAGCAGCACCCTGTGCAGTGCAATAACACACACACGTCACCTTCCATTCTACATCATAGTTGTGACACCCTAAGGTTCCATGCCCAGCAGTGACCAAAATGGTCGTGCTCCCCAAAATCTGCCTCTGTGCACTAAAAGACAGCCAAGATGGTCTCTGCCTTCTTCAGCAGCCTCAGCTTTTGTAGCTGGAGTCAGTTCCCACCTAAGCCAGATGGGGAAAGGCCTGCAAGGCAGAAAGCAGGTCTTCCAGGCCCCACAGCCAAAATGTAGTGAGACCAGAAGTGGGGCAGAGCATGGAACAGGGTCTGTGTACATGAACTGTTTTGAAGCACAGACAAATTTTACCAACCAAGAAGCTTGAATAAAGGCAGGAATGGGCAGTGGCCAATCACAGGAGGAAGGAGGTGGATCTTACTGCAGCTTATTGAGGTTATTAATATTGTATGTTTGGAAGCAATAGGATGAATAAAAACTAACTCTTGAAATTGTCCAGGCAAAATGTATGGTTCAAAAGCTTTATTATTGCACATCCTTTCTCTTCAGTGCTTCAGAACAAAGAACCACTAACAAACCCAAAATGGAGACCTGTGCAGTGGTACCTCAGGTTACATACGCTTCAGGTTACAGATGCTTCAGGTTACAGATGCTTCAGGTTACAGACTCCGCTAACCCAGAAATAGTATCTTGGGTTAAGAACTTTACCTCAGGATCAGAACAGAAATCGGGCGGCAGTGGTGTGGCAGCAGTGAGAGGCCCCATTAGCTAAAGTGGTACCTCAGGTTAAGAACAGTTTCAGGTTAAGAACAGACCTCCAGAACGATTTAAGTTCTTAACCCGAGGTACCACTGTAATTGAATACCTCATGTGATGTAAATTAAACACCTTGTGACAGAGCCGGCAGACATACATTCAAACTTAAATCATTAACTGTTAGGCTTTCTGCAACTCTTTTGTTAACTTCAGTGGAAGTTTCCACACCATGATTTCAGCAGTATACATACAGACACATGCAGAATTATTTTCCATTTCAATGTACAATTAAACAATTACACGTAACACAGCTGACCCATATCATGGACCACTGGGCCTTCAGTGGGGTGCCTTTAGACCTGGGACTGGCTCTGCCCACCTGGGGAGGAGTAAGTGTAGGGACGTTATCTCTTCAAGCTGGCCTTATCCTCAAACCTGCATCCTGGTTCGCTCTTTGGCTGCGGCTACTCCCAGGGCTTCTTCCTGGACTACCTCTAGTCTGCACTTGGACCCAAGGAAGTTTATAGCTTGCCAAAGACCAGAAGTGACCCAGGAAGACTCACGGCTTTCCAAAGACTTCACTGAATCAAAAAGGAAGACTAAATATTTGATCCAGATCTACCCATGGCTGATGACCTGTCTTGCCCATGGACAGCACCTCAGTACGCTCACTGACTACCGAAACTCTCCTCCCCCATCTCCTCTGTATGTGCAGGCAGCATATTAGTTCAAAGAGAACTGGTACTTACCATGTATTTTCCCCTCAATTATCTACCCCTAAAGCACAAGGGAAAGGAATTATAATTGACTCAGAGCAGGGAGATTGATGAGCCTCCGACTTAACCTAGCAGCTGTAATGGGGTTGCCTCCACCTCAGTGACCACACGTCCAATATGCAGATTGGCCACTGACATCCTTAGGGGGAGTTTCAGTTCTCCCACATTTCAATTTGGATGCAGCTGGCTGGACAGCATTTCCACTGGATATGGCTGGGTTTGAGTATCTTCCTGCTCATTCCGAAACTGGCAAATCTCTTGATTTAATCCCTTTCCCCATGCACAATGTCAAGTAAATCTAAGGCTAGGACCAGGAGGCTTTGTTTTCTTGCTGGTCACGGTGATCCAAGGCCATAAAGCAGGGGTAGTCTACATGACACCCTGACACATCAGTGTGCCTGATTGTGCCTCCTATGGTACTGTGAAAGGTCTCAGTGAATAGTCCCTTGAAAATCAGCAGTGCACCAGAGACCATTTGCTCTTCCTGCACAGATCCTGTTTGCACTAGCTCAGCCTCTCCTGCACTGTACATGATATCTGCATTATACATTTGAACAAGTTCAAAACTACGTAGCTGTGCTTGTTTTTCAAAGAACCTTTTAAATCCTAAGTCTCCACAAGCTAGCTAGCTATTGCACTTGGTGACAAGCGAATGATCCTCATACTTCTTCACTCATTTACCAACCAGTTTGCTATTGCATTTAATGTTGGGTGTATGACCATAATGGTTATCAACTCAGCAATTGACCAGCTTGCTATTTCACTCTTTTTTGTGTGTGTGGATGAGGGGACCGTTCCCCTCTTTGTTTCCCCTTTGTTTAGGCTTTTAATTGGCTGTTCAGAATCCTGTCTGTATGTTCTGGAATCATATTTGCAACAGCAGCACATCCCAAATGCTTGTACTCACAAACTGTTCCAGCAGAGCAGGATGAGATGTTTGTCTGGCCTCAAAAGGAAGTCGAGAAAAGAGGCCACCCCAGATATCAAGCATGTGGAAGGCTGTGCAGGGTCTTTAGAGGGAAACGAAAGAGACTGGAGTGTTTCAGAGGCCTGTGTCAAGTAGCGAATCTCTTTCTGACTACATGAAAGCCATTTCTCTTGTCGTTACATTCCTTCTATCTTCCCCCCACCCACCTCAGTTGTTTTGAATCTTTCTCTCTCTCTCCCTCACTCGCTCTTTTTCATCTTTGTTTTTAATTTGTGATTCTCTTTGTGCGCCTTTCTTTTTGTTGAGATATATATATATATATATATATATATATATATATATATATATTCTAGTTCACACACAAAAACCCTCATTTTTTTATTCCCAGTCATGCCTTATTAGCATCCAGGCCTTTGATCTTTATTTTAAAGGCTCTATAGGGCAGCTTCATTATTCAAGTTTTCTTTTCCAAAGTGCAGAGAGAGGGGGGGGGTTAAAAAAAATTAAATCACAGACACAAGGAAGTTGAATTGTTGTTTGCAATGTCTCCATTTAACTAAAGTTGCAGTGGGGGGGGGGAGAGACTTCATCAAAGCAATCCTTCAGCTCTCAATAAAATTAACCTTGGAAAGGCTTGGGAAATAGCCTCGGTGTCCGAGGACTCCTGATTTCTGACTCCCACTTTTAAAGGACAGGCAACTCTTTGTGGGAAGGGGACTGGGGGAGCCTCTGTGGTAGGAGCTGGTGTGCTGCCCTTCTTGGATCACTCCCCACTGCAGGCTTCCTAATAAGCTGTTCTGCCAGCTTCTGAGAATAACCCTTTGTGGCTGATCATCATAAAGTTGATTGGAAGGGTCTGGCAGTGGAAGCTGGTCCATAGGAGTAAAGGGGGCACCGCACCACCAATCTCAGTTTCCCCTCAGCCAACCCCAAACTGATTGCCTTCCTTCTTATAACCAATTAGGATGTGGCTCTGCCTCTCATTGGCTCTGACACTGCCTAATGTCAAAGACCCAGTGTGGTGTAGTGGTTAAGAGCGGTGGACTCGTAATCTGGTGAACCGGGTTCGATTCCCTGCTCCTCCACATGCAGCTGCTGGGTGACCTTGGGCCAGTCACACTTCTGTGAAGTCTCTCAGCCCCACTCACCTCACAGAGTGTTTGTTGTGGGGGAGGAAGGGAAAGGAGAATGTTAGCCGCTTTGAGACTCCTTAGGGTAGTGATAAAGCGAGATATCAAATCCAAACTCTTCTTCCTCTAATGTCTACACCCCTGCCTTCCTCCCTATGGCTGAAGCTGGCCCATCAGGGAGAATTGGACACTGTACCACCAAACTGAGTCTGCCCTCTCCCAGGCCCCACCTGCCTGCTTTATTTCATGCTACCAGTCCAGGGGGTAGCACTGTCTATCAGTTTGCTCCTCATCCTTAGTCTCAGTACTGCCCTTGTAGAACTCTGCAGGGAAGAAAACGAGGATGAAACTAGAACTGGTTGGTTCTGCCTGGCATTGGCTCTGGCGCCACCTACTGTTGGGTTCCCTGCCTTCTGCCCTACCAGTCCCAATGGGCACCAGCCACCCCTGGAAAAGCACCACGCCAGGCTACCAATATGGCGGAGGCGACAGCATGCCCTCTTTTAAATCCAGCCACCTTTAGAAGCCCCTCGGCACAGCCTCTCTTTCTAATGAGCACAACAAAGTGATAACAATTAATGAGGAAGCAAACCGTTTATTTCTGAGCCCCCTAATTAACATTATCCCAAGCATTCTCTCCATGCTCTTTGATGTCATAAAACATGCGGGAGCTGTAAATGAGCTGTTTGCACATTAACACTGGTGTGCCCCCCGCACCTCTCCCCCCTGTTACCCAGGCATTAAACCAAACCACAACAGTGGCTGGGAGTGAAAGGCCGCCAGTTTTATTCGCAACAAAACAAGACTAACAAATTACAGGTGTTTCAGCCGTAAACACGGGAGCGTTCTTCTGCAGAGCTGAGGCATCAGTAGCAGAGCTCTCGTGCTAGGGTTACTGGGCACGGCAAAACAGCACATGCAAAAACACCAGCCCATAGACCCCCGCTGAGTGCTTTCACACAATTGCACTCTGTTAAAGTAGAGCTCAGATGGATGGGCAAATCCCCAATTCACCTCAACGATAACACAGGCTCCATTCTGCCATCTTCTCATAGATAGCTTGCTCCTTATGTGCCAGTCTTCCCCAGTTCAACTGTGCAGTGTGTGTGTGTGTGTGTTTGTGGTGTGTGTGTGTGTGTGTGTGTGTGTGTGTGTGTGTGAAGTATGTCAATCTCTCTGTCCTTTATAATACTACTTTATAATACTACTAGGAGGAATGTTGTCACCTCTTAGCACCTTAATGAACTACAGCTCCCAGAATTCTTTGGGGAAAGCCATGAACCTTCAAAGTGGCTATCATGGTGCTTTAAATGTGTGGTGTGAGACTAAGGAGAAAATGTGTGGTGTGAGACTAAGCCAGGGGTCGGCAAGGTTTACCTCACCTGAGCCGGTTCACTCCAGTGGAGATCCCTCCGTGGGCCAGATCGGCCGTGATTTCTGGCATCTGCGTCTGCGCAGGCATGATTTCCGACCTCTGAGCATGCACAGATGTGATTTCCGGCACCGCAGAAGCGAGTCCCTGTGCTGCAATGTGCTGGTTTAGCACAGTGTGTGAGGACTCACCGAGTGGGCAGCTCAGTTCGGGGGCAGCTCGTGGGCTGGTTAAACAACCCCCATGGGCTGCTTGTGGCCCATGGGCCTTAGGTTGCCGACCCCTGGACTAAGTTGAAAACCAGGATCACCCCCTGGACTGGATGTAAGCAAGAAAGCAGGCAGGTGGTGGCTGCTACAGGGAGGCTGAGGTTGGTGGGGCAACACCCAATTTTCCCTATTGGGGCTATCCTCCAGTGCTGCAGAATGCCACGGTGTGAGGCTCAACTGGGTTCTTCTACTCCATTTCTTATAAACCCCATTTTGGACAGGGATACTGTGCCTAAAACAGAATGGTAATAATTGGCCACTCTCCTATATTTCAGTTTTAAAAAGCCGAACAGAGGGGGAGAAGCCCATGTGTGCATGTGAAATAACTGCTTCAGGAGAAGAGCACCCATCACCTTGACAACTAGGTCAGAGGTCACCCATCTGCAGTACTTGCTCAGTGAGGTGTGAGAAATAAAGGAGGCCGGGGACAGAGGGAAGATACTTGTCTGACCAGCAGAGACACGGATATCACAACAAAACGCTTTAGCACACAAACAGAAGGTGGATTTGCAAGTGCCAATGGGATGGAAGAATGGAAGAAGCGAGGTGGTGGGCAAAAGAGGAGCATTTAAACACTGGGGAAACCAGCAAATTGCTGGATTTGTTTGGGAGAAGACCCACAACCATGGGTTGTTTATTGCATTTTAAAAAAATGGGTTGCCTCAGAGGAACTCAGAACTAGAAAATTACCAGATCAAAAATGGATATAATAGAGCTAGGAAAGGTCCAGGAAAGGGCAATCAAGGTGATCAAGGGGTCAGAGCAACTCCCCTATAAGGAAAGGTTACGACATCTGGGGCTTCTTTGTTTTGCGAGGGAAGGCAAGCAATGGGAGACATGATAGAGGTGTAGAAAGTGGCTAGGGAGTTGTTTTCTCCTCCTCCTCTTTTCTTTCTTTCTTTCTTTCTTTCTTTCTTTCTTTCTTTCTTTGAATTTGGGACCATCCAGCAAAGCTGAATGTGCGAAGACTAGGGACAGACAAAAGAAAAGAGAGGACTTATTCACACAGCACAGGTTTAAAACACTGCAAGCTGCTCCTGTAAGATTTTTGCAATGGCAATAGAAAAATTGCAAAAGGCAAATTCATGGAGGTGAGGGTTATCAATGGCTACCAGCCACATCGGCTATGCTCTGCCTCTACAGTTAGGGACTGTATGCCTCTAAGCACCAGTTGCTGGGAGTCAGAAGTGAGGAAAACCCCTATGGGAACAGGATGGTGGGCTAGATGGGCCGTTAATCCAAACCAGCAGGCTCTTCTAATGTTTCTATGTTCTTAGTTCAGGCCCACACACTGCCCCGAATGTATTTATTTATTTAGGCTGCATTCCTATGCATATTTACCTGGGACTAGGTCTCACTGGATGCAATGGAACTTATTCCTGAGTTAAAACATGCACTGCTGATAAAGTTATATGCTGCCACATTGAAACAAAAACAGGAAATGCTTTCCATCATAAAATGAAAGACTCAAACAATGTAGAGAATAAAAGAAACAAAACAGCAGCACCAAGAGGAACTCAATGACACAGCAGAAGATCCGGTGAAAATGCAAAGCTCTCAAATGTACCATACAGAGCAATGCTTTCTGCAAACTCTTCAGAACAACTTCCTTGTTCCAGTACTCTGTTGTAGGGATAGCCAACAGAATGCTCTTTGAATAGGGGGCCAGCCAATGTGCTGCCCTCCAGATCTTGTTGGACTACAACTCCCATCCCCACTGGCCAATGACCATATATCTGTGACTGATGGGAGTTGTAGTTCAACAACTTCTGGAGGGTCAGAGTTTCTCCTCCTCTACCTTTGCTTCTGTGCAGCCCAAAGAGGCAACCAAGACATCCTCAGGTAGAAGCAGTATAAAAGGAGCTCTCCCAGCATCCCTCCAGATGGAAGAGTCAATAGTTCCTTGCAACTGGGACATGCTGGGCCACCACCAAGCCAGAGGTACTGTTTCTCAGCCCCAAAGCAGTTTAATGAACACTTCTGAGGTTCGATTGAAAGCCCTAAACGGCCTCGGTCCAGTATACTTGAAGGAGCGTCTCCACCCCCATCATTCTGCCAGGACACTGAGGTCCTGCTCCGAGGGCCTTCTGACAGTTCCCTCATTGCGAGAAGCCAAGTTACAGGGAACCAGGCAGAGGGCCTTCTCGGTAGTGGCGCCCACCCTGTGGAACGCCCTCCCACCAGATGTCAAAGAGAAAAACAACTACCAGACTTTTAGAAGACATCAGAAGGCAGCCCTGTTTAGGGAAGCTTTTAATGTTTAATAGATTATTGTAACTTTAATATTCTGTTGGAAGCCGCCCAGAGTGGCTGGGAAAACCCAGCAAGATGGGCAGGGTATAAATAATATATTGTTGTTGTTGTTGTTGTTGCTGCTGCTGCTGCTGCTGCTGCTGCTGCTGCTGCTGCTACACAGGGCTTAGACTATAGAGAAGCAAGGTGTAGAATTGCTCCACGTCACCACTGCATCATGGCACTGCTATCTGAGCTTTCAGTTCAGCAGTGGACATTCCGAGCTGCACATTATTCCAGCAGCTAATGCAGTGCCCTGCATATATTCATGAACTCCACTTCCCATCAGCCCTAGCCCACATGGCCAACGCCTCGGTATCGTGGGAGTTACAGTTCAACAACATCTTGAAGGCACCACATTGGCTACCTGTATTAGCAATTGCTGTGTCTACAGCATCACCAGCATCATCAAAGCCCCAGCAAGGGTAATTTCATAGTGAACTTGGGTGGTTGTTTGGAATTAGAATGAGGACATCCAAAAGTAAAGAAGCCTTTCTAAATATGGAGGGGGGGCTCGCTAGTTACACAGAAGTATCTAATTTAAAAGAAAAATAGATTTTAACATACACAAACATACCCAAAATAGCCTGAAAGCATCTATTACACCAAATTAGGTGACAATACATTCATAATCGGGACGCGGGTGGCGCTGTGGGTTAAACCACAGGGCCTAGGACTTGCCGATCAGAAGGTCGGTGAATCCCTGCAACAGGGTGAGCTGCTGTTGCTCGGTCCCTGCTACAGCCAACCTAGCTGTTCGAAAGCACATCAAAGTGCAAGTAGATAAATAGGTACCGCTCCGGTGTGAAAACGGCTTTTCCGTGTGCTGCTCTGGTTCGCCAGAAACGGCTTGGTCATGTTGGCCACATGACCCGGAAGCTGTACGCCGGCTCCCTCGGCCAATAAAGCAAGATGAGTGCTGCAACCCCAGAGTCGGTCACGACTGGACCTAACAGTCAGGGGTCCCTTTACCTTTACCTTTACCTTTACCTTTACATTCATAATCTAAATCAGTGAAGTTTGGACCTGTGAAGCCAATTGGGTGAAGTCATGCTAAACTGGGTGATGATATCTTTGAAGGCATCCACATCAGTGCAGTTTGGACTCGCCATGCCCAAAATTGGACAAAGTCACACCAAACTCATTTTTTGGTCCTCCATCTTTCTTTCTTTTTAGGCACTTAGGAGCCAAAGACAGATGAAGACTGCTTCCTCTCATCCTTGGGAACCCTCATGCTGAGTGACATCTCTGGAGTCATCTAAACCTATAGAGGGCAGCAGGCAGACAGATGGAAAAACGGACAAACCACTTTTCAAAATATATAGTAGATCATTTTAAATATCAAATAAATTAGGGGAAATCATTACAGATTCACAATCTTAGTCACCCAGAAATAAAATGGCACTTCTATATTTGGTGAGATAAAAAGGGTCTCCTAAAACCTTCCAGCACCCAAAACAAAATACCATTCCGTGGATCCTTCGGGGGATCCATGACTGTTTGAAATGGCATGATACTGGTTTAAATGCGTAGTGCAGACAGAGTCTAGGAATGTTCCCTGAACCTCATTAATTATCACTTTTAGTTTTGCCTTGATCTTGCAAGCCACCTCAAAGGTGGCATAGAAATGTTTAAGATTTAATGGGGAAATACTCTAACTCAGTGGTAAACCACGGGTTGTGTAAAAAAAGATCCAGTCCCTAACATCTACTGATAGAGCTGGAAAAGATTCCTATCAGAAACCACCAAAAATGATTGCAACCAATCAGTGTAGGCCAAGGATGAGGATCAGTGGCCCTTCTGATGTTGTTGGACTACAACTCCCATCTTGCCTGCCCATTGGCCATGCTGACTGGGGCTGATGAGAGTTGGAGTTCAACAGTTATCAATGGCTGCTAGCTACACTGGCTATGTACTGTGTCAGAGGCAGTACTGCTTCTGAATACCAGATGCTGGAAACCATAATTTCCCTTATGGAAGAATGCTCTTGTGCTGCTTGAGGGTTTTCCACTGGCTGGCAACTATGTTAATACCAGTTGCTGAGGATCACAACTGAGGAAAGTGCCCTGGTGCTCAGGTCCTGTTCTGAGGCTTCCTATAGACATCTTAAAAAGTAGAGACATCACCTTGCCAACAAAGGTCCATATAGTTAAAGCTATGGTTTTCCCAGTAGTGATGTATGGAAGTGAAAGCTGGACCATAAAGGCTGATCACCGAAGAATTGATGCTTTTGAATTATGGTGCTGGAGGAGACTCATGGACTGCAAGAAGATCAAACCTCTCCATTCTTAAGGAAATCAACCCTGAGTGCTCACTGGAAGGACAGATCCTGAAGCTGGAGCTCCAATACTTTGGCCACCTCATGAGAAGAGAAGATTCCCTGGAAAAGACCCTGATGTTGGGAAAGACTGAGGGCACAAGGAGAAGGGGACGACAGAGGACGAGATGGTTGGATAGTGTTCTCGAAGCTACCAGCATGAGTTTGACCAAACTGCGGGAGGCAGTGGAAGACAGAAGTGCCTGGTGTGCTCTGGTCCATGGGGTCACAAAGAGTCGGACACGACTAAACAACAACAAAAAATAGACATCTGGTTGACATCTGTGAGAACAGGGTGCCGGCCATTGGCTTCATCCAGCAGCTCCTCTTGTATTCTTTTACACCTGGAGGGCAATCAGCCCCCCCCCCATCCTTGGTGTGCATAATCTGAGTTGGATGGACCCCAGTGGTCTGACTCGGTGAAAGGCTGTTTCCTGAGTTATTAAAGTAAATAAATGCAAAATTAAGGCCCATCAACAGAGGCTATTTAAATGGAGGGGAGCTGTAAGCAAGGTTGCGGTGACAGCAGCAAGCACTACCCCAACCAAGATTTTATCTTCCTCATAGCAGAGGTGGCATATGGCAAATAAAATTTAATGTTGCCAAATGGGCCAAGAATCATAAAGGAGTGGGGGAGACACATGGAACATGGACTGGACAGAAATGGCAACGAAACAGAGAGGCTGAAATACAATAAACATGATTGCCATAAAAGATGGCACAATGATGTCCTATAGGGTTGGGAGAGAGAGAGAGAGAGAGAGAGAGAGAGAGAGAGAGAGAGATATCTGGAGATTACAGTTTTATTTCACCGATAACAAGCAGCCTGAATGGTACATTCATCTCTGCTCATGTCATTTTTTAAACAATGGAGACTCATGAGGAAAACAGCTGGTGTTATAACCTTTAAGACTCGAGGGATGGATATGTTCAGCAGCCTTGTGTTCCCAATCCTTGTCTGCTTACCTTTCAGCGTGGAAACTTATGGATTTCTTTTTTCTTTTTTTTAAGGGAACCCATGGAGGCTCTTCCGTTAGACCCAAAGGGGTCCTGCCCCACCAACCTCAGTCTGCCCTCTGCTGGCCCCTGCCTTCCTGCCTTCATACTTACAACCAGTCCAGGGAGTGGCACTAACTGTGTGCTTCTGCTCCTCCTTAGTCACAGTGTTGGCCTTGTATAACTCAGCAGGGAGGAAGAAGATGGAGACAATGCTGGAATTTGTTGTCTCTGCCTCTCCCTGGCTCTGGTACCACCTATTGCTGGTCTTCCCTGCTTTCTGCCCCACCAGTCCCAATGCGCACCAGCCACCACTGACAGGAGCCATGCTAATCCACACATACAGCATGGTGATGTGGTGCAGCCCTGTTTGAACTGTACCACTTCAAGGTGCAGAATTGATATTACTTACTTACCTTACTTACTTACCTATTGAGCTTACATGTTGACTATTGCGCGCGCGCGCGTGTGTGTGTAGATAACTAGCATAACCAGTGATGCATCTAAGTTCAAACCTTCCTCGGTGCCCTAATTTTCTATGTATAGAAAACCTTTTCTTTCTTTTAAATTGGGAGGGCGATTTAAACTTGTAACTACCTGTTTACCATCCATATCATATTCCAATTCATGCTTAACACAGTGTTAGATTGTGGCCATCATTTATAGCTCCAGGACACATACAGATAAGGATGTAATTCTGTGTACATTTAGATAGAGGAGTATTAGTGATATTTGCTCTCAGGATCCTGGAATTCTTTGTTTCTGTGTGGTGCCTAACATGTTTAGAACCAGAGGAGTTTTCCTAGGAATTTTTTTCTCACACAACGATACATAGAATCATAGAATCATAGAGTTGGAAGAGACCACAAGGGCCATCGAGTCCAACCCCCTCAAAAATTATATGAAGTCTGTCTGACTCTTTTGAAACTGTTTGTCGATTCAGGGTCTGATATGGTTTCAGATTTGATGGGGAAACCACATGTTGAGATTCCAGCATTGCAGGGGGTTGGACTAGATGACCCTTGGGGTCTCATCCAATTCTATGATTCCTGAATAACAAGGAAATGTTTTTGCATGGGCCACAATAAGACTTTTGATCCCAATAATATAGTGCTATCCCAAGACTTGGCAATTAGCCCATCTTGGGGAAAATCCCATGTGAGCTAAAAGTGTTCCAAGGGTTGAAATGCTTGAGGTTGCTTCTCTGCCATTTGGTCTAATTTTATTTCATGTACAAATGTTGAAGCTTGGGAGCGTCAGATACCACAGATCTATGCAACTGTCTGGAATTAGCACCAGCGGCAGAAGAAGCTACTCGGACACCATGGGGCGAGACAAGGATGGGGCAAACAGCCCATAGGGGCAGGGCACACTGTGGGGCCTCTGGAGTCTGCCTGCCTCCTCCCACTCAGCTGCCCTACAGCTGGGGGGAGGCAGTGGGCGGACTGTTTGGGCAGCGTGGAGCCTGAGCATGCACAAGCCACTGTGTCTCTCTCAGGAGAGACGTGTGGCTCGGGCGCACTACAGATCCTGCAGTTAGTGCCACCCGGCATTTTGTCAACCCGCTCAGTGGTGACACCTGGGGTGGCTCATACCTACCAGACCCCCCTTCCTCTGCCCTTGTTTAGCACCATCCCAGGTTATTTTTTATCTTCCTTTTTGATTTTTTTTAAAAAAATATGTAATTTTTTTGATTTAGACCCTGGAACTGTTTGTAAACATTGACCACACACTTTCCCCCTCTTTTATATCCTCCCCCCTCCCATTTTATTATTGGCTTGGTAAATTGCATAAATAATGAAAATAAGGAATGGCAGCACACCAAGATAAATCAAGACATCCATATTTCCTGAGCTGGCAGGGTTGAGGAATGTTGGGCATCTAAAAACCTAAACTTCTTCATTGGCAAATGTGACGACCTATATGAAAAAATAAATAAAATAAAATACTATTTTTCTTTATTTCTTTTCTCTGAAACCATGTTTGTTGTTCTTAAAAAAGCAGTTAAAAATATTTGGGGGAGAAAGAGTTCTCCGGTCCTGCTTATTTCAATGGGAATTCTTTCTTCCATCCCACCAGTTATGCTGTGGGTCACAGCCCCCTGCTGAGCGTGTTTTCTTCCTCATGGCCAACTCTCAACATTTCACTGGGATTCAAACATCTCCTGCCACTGCTGTTCCCCTGTCCCCCACCCCCACCCCCCCATGTCACTTCACTTCCCCATATGATGCACGGTTTCCCTCGCTCTGTGCTCGCAAAAGCAATTTGCAAACTTTCTGCTGCACTCCAGCATCTGTTTCCCTCGACTCTAAAAGAGGTCATAAAGCATCGTGTCTCTGTTGACGGCTGGACTGCCATTACCATTTCCGCTCTCTCCTTGACTCCTCTGAATTATTCAGGTGGGATATTCCGCTGAACTAAAAAAAAAGAAAAGAAAAAGCAATGAACAAGTTAAAGAACTCTACAGCATGAGTTCAGGCACCGGCACTACTACCTCTCCCCCCCTTTTTTTTCTGGGGAGTGGAATGCCTGGACTAGAGAAGGTGGGGGGGGAATGGATCATCAATGCTGATTTATGTTTAAAACATCTGAATATACTGCCATGCTGATGGATTTGAATTGTGTTGTCATCCCAGCAGGCAGGGAAAGATGAGATTTTTCAATATGTTAAAGTGTAAATGTTGTTTAAAACACAGTATTAGAACATTAAGATGGTGACCCTTTACATTGCAATGATCATAAAAATAAGACCTCTCGCCTATTAAAGCGCAGCTTGACGAAACATTACTCTGAATCATTTCACCACAAGGATGTTATAGCTTGGCTTTCAGGCTTATTCATAAGGCATCTGCCTCTGTAGAGTCTACTGCAGGCCCAGAATGCAAATGACGGTCAACGGGCTTGGAAGTGTCCTCGTAAAGCCTGCCAGATTTCCTCTTCACTGCAAACTCTGAGCTCTAGATTGGATGGCCAGTGGAACAGCTAGGAAGGGGATATGCCCTTCTCCTCATTCTCATTCACATCACACACAGTGGAGCACTTGGATCTCCTTCTCTCCTTAGCGCTTTCACCTTAGGCCAACCTTGAGGCTCATGGACTACAGGGAGCCATCAAAATGAGAAAGAAAAAAATCTACATTGTGGAGTCACTTAAAAGTTTTAATTAAGGCTCACTTTGCAGGAGGCCACCAATTATGTCCAAGAGTCCAGTCCATCTTTTCTTAAACAAAGGTCTTCTTGATTGTGTGCTCTTCAGGGCAGAGAGCTGTCTGCTTTTATTACTTTTAATTGGGACGATTTTATCTCACCCTTCCTCCTAGGGGGCTCAGGGGTGATGCTTAAAATGGCTTTCCCACACTCCCCACAAAGAACTTAGAGAGGCAAGTTAGGCTTAGGCCCTTGGCAGCCTTTGCATGGACTGGACCTCCAGCATGAGTTTGACTGAAGGCTGGTGACATCATCGAAGGCATTGTGACACAGATAGAATTAGGGACAGATGAAACCTGGGCAATTTCCAATTACTCTCACTCTCCAATCTTAAAAGCAATTTGCCCTATTTATTTATTTTAATCACATTTGTAATATACATTTTCATATACATTTCTCCTTATATATATTTTTTTCCTAGCAAAATTGGAGTAATATAAACAGTTCTGCAAGCCATTCCTCCCCCACACCCAACAGAACTCATTTCTGTAGGTTTCCACCAACATACCCATTATTGATTTGGACAATTGCATTGCACAATTCAGGATCTGGGAAATTCATACTAAAATGGGGACTGAATGAATTTCTCCTCCATCTCTAGATGGAACATGTACTATACCACTCAGCTCTGCTCCTTCCCCTAAAAATCAAGATTCCAGTCCTCATGGTTCTGAATATGGAGTTCATTGTAGGTAGCTGCGTTATACAGAGTCCAACCATTGGTCCACCTAACTCTGTATTGTCTACACTGACTGGCAGAGACTCACCAAGGTTTCAGGCAGGAAATCTCTCCCAGCCCTACCTAGAGAGGTCAGGGGTTGAACCTGGGACCTTTTCAATGCAAAGCAGGTGCTCTACTGCTGAGCTACAGGCCTTACCTTCAAAAAGCAACACTTTTAAACACAGTCTGTTCATGCACCCTTCACCTGTTGTCATGGCATCAAGTATCGTGCATGCAGACATGAGCCAGATTCTTGTGTAACTAACCGAGTGGTGTGCAAGGATGTATAAAAAAGCCACCTTTCAATTAAAGTAAAAAATGCAGATGTGCAACTATATGCAAAGTGTGTTAACATATGCAAATAAATCCAGCACACAAGCAACCTCTGCATCTCTTTCCCCACCCCTCCCCAAATAAGAGAAGTGGGAGAGAATTTAGAACACAATTCCAGCCCAACCAGCAAAATCTTCAGTCCCGATTATGGCTCTTAGCAGCCAAATGGTCTAGGGTGTTCTCCAGCTGAGACTCGGGGAGCCTCGGGCCGATTTCAGCTCATGAAAGAGGTAGGTTGAAGCTAGCACTGAAGGTTATTGAAAACATAACCAAAGCTCCTCCTGATTTCATTAAATACAAATGTGAGAGGGGTCATCAGTTTTTATAGGGGCCCATAAAGCATCACTCTTGTTCAAATAGGCTATCAAATCACCCAAGGATTCTCTCTAGCAAGAGATGCCATAAAACCTGGGAGTTTTCCTCTTTAAGAAACTCATCTCAACATCATAATAAAAATAACCCTAAATAATACCAAACAGAACAGTTCTTCAATAACATAATTATAGGCATCTTTTCCTTTCTATCTCTCCTTCTCTCATCTTTCTCTCTCCCTCCCTCTCTCCTTCCCTTCTAGGAGGTTGGTATCTACTTTGGAACAAACTTCAAAGCCCTTTGTAAATATGCAAAGCACCATGCTTAGATAATATTGCTTTGTCTTTCCAGAGACCATAGAGATTCCCAAAGACAGCCATTTCACATTCAGGTAGACTCAGGGATCTGAGAGCTATTAGCCACAAATTGGCCGTTAATACATGGTGGTTGTAAACCTGATGCAGATATGGAAAGGTCTCTGTGGGACATTCATGCTTTCTCAATAAAGGTGAACAAATTTATGAGGGCTGTCTAATGGTGTAGTCTGCTGTAGTCATGAAGGATTTAAACACCCACACACCCATACTGAACATCTTAGGAAGTGTCAAAAGGGGAGCTCGTCTTTTCCAAGAAACAAGAATGGCATGAATCTGCTCACAATAAATGCTGTTGATTGACCTGGATGCTTCCCAGTTGATACGGAACGGGGGGGGGGGCAATGTCTTCTTCACTACAATATATTTGCTCAATTTCTCTAGGACTCCATCACCCCTCCCCTGTCCTCCATAATCTCTCAAGTAATACTGTCAAAATCCTGTTACAATGTATCCACTCTGTTTCTGCTTTTGCTCTATAGTACAGAGTGGCTTAGAAATCACTGAAATCTTCAAAAATTGATATAAAATCAACCGTAACTCCGATTTCTTCACTTTTGGTGTCATTCAACTCACCTCCCCCTGGACTCCATAATGCTACCCCTACCTCCATAATCCCCGAAGCGGCAGGTCACGTACACAGGAATTTCTTAATCCTGTCAGATAGTCTTGCAAAATCCTTCCTTCGGGCAATATTAGGTGGCAGACGATGCATATCTCTGACCCATTGTCTTGCCACCACCGGTACTCAATAAATGTGTATCTATGTATATTTCCCGCTCCGCATATCCCCCCTCCCTCATCCGAAAATGCTAATTAATGTAATCCCACCTTTTTATAATGTATTCATGACGTGTAAAGTATATTCATGATGTAACTTGTGAAACCCAACCTTCCCATAATGTATTCGTGACGTTTCATGCACTGTATTCTGGGACATGGAGGGAAAACTCAAAAGTTCATGTCACCCCTTTCTCACTGTTCAATCTCACCTTGAACCTGTTGCGCAATAAACTTGGATCTTCTGCAGTTTGCTCCTGCGTCCGGCTGAGCTCATTTTCTTCCGCAGGGACCCACGGACTTAGTCCGATGAGCTGGGTGGCAGGGTAACCCCGCACCCAGATTTTTTCCGTAACAGTTGGCTGCCCAACGTGGGGCTTGTGGTTCTCCCAAGCTGCTGACTGGGGGCCCCGAAATCTTCAGCCGGCTCCAGGCCATTTTGCCTGGGAAGATCCTTTTGGACCCCCAGCCATCTTCTGGGCGGTAATCGAAAGCCCTAGGAGTTCAGCCGGGGAGCAAAAGAGGGATCCAGCCGGCTTATTCATCGATCCCGGGATCATCATAGAAGACGCGTGAGTATAAGGAAAAAGGAAAATCCAGTGCACTGGTGGGAAGGGGGTGGAAGTCTCCTGGCAACTGAATTCTCTGCCCTCCTCTCTATCGCTCCTTCTTGCCTTTCTCTTGGTCCGGTTAGTGAGAGAGACCGTGGACCGCTGCTCAACCCGAAAGGGGGGTTCTGAGCTCTATCCCTTTTCCTTAAAATCTCCAGCCAGCCGCACCAATTGGGAGCCCGAAAGTAAGACGGAGAGACCCGACTTGAAAGATAGCCGACTCTCTGCAACGGGCATCCCAGTTGAAAGCAAGGGGTTGGAGCTCTCTTTCCGATCTTCCCGAGCGTCCTTTCTAGGGGGCAGGAAGTGGTCTTGCTTTCTATCCCAATCCCAGCCGCACCGGTCGAGCTACATACCACGTGTACTGTAAGCTCGCTTCTGAAAGCAAGGGGGATTTTCGACCCGAAATTCTATCCAGGGACCACCCGATCTGGCACTGCATGGCGCGGGCGTCCAGTAGGGCCCCTTTTCCTGAGATGTGACGATAGGTAGGAGGTTGCCAGGAGGGATAGCCCATGAGGAATTGGGCAGGACCGGCAGAGTGGAAAGAGACCCCAGGTTATAGGAAATAAGGAAATAAGGAAATAGGAAATGGAACGCAAGGAACCGGATAGCTAGAGCTCTCTAAAACCCACTAAGGAAGTTGCCAGGCAACTAGAAGCCCCTTCTCCTCTTTACTATACGTCCCTGTACTAAGCGTACCAAACCCCTAGACATACCAATCCTAATCAACCCCTCTTTTTTCCCCTTCTCTATCCCAGACACCCCCCCCAAAAAAAAGGAAAAAGCAAAAAAGCAACAACAGCAACGCATGCATCTATAAAGGGGTACCCAGTCAACCAAGCGTTGTGAGCCCTACCAGTCTGATTACCTGGTGGTGTGTTTGAAGAGGCAAGGAGGCTCATAAAACCATGTGGGACCTTCCTACTAATTTCACTTAATGAAGCCAAAGGTAGTGGCCCATCTCCTTGCAATAACCAACTAAAGGATGAGAATATATATGTTTACATGTTGTCTGTTATGTGTGTTGTCTGTTAATACATATATGAGAATATGTATGTTTACATGTTGTCCGTTATGTGTGTTGTCTGTTCCTTCTGTCTCTGGCAGACTGCCTTTCTTAAGTGTGCATAGTTTAAACTGCAAGCTTGCTTCAAAATTTAAATCTAAGGAAGTCATGCTGGATCTTAGCAGTCCTAAATAAGGAAGTCATGCTGGATCTTAGCAGTCCTAAATAAGAGAAAATGAGAATGAAGTGTGCAAATGTTTACCCCACCTCTTGCTTTGCCCCAACTTTTGAGATTGCGAGTCTACAGTCTTATTTTGGAAGGTGCTGATAACCTAATGTTTCTGCTGCAAAAGCCTAGTTGAGCCAACTGCTCTCAAGCTAAAATGCAGTGTATGTATTTCATTAAGCATATGCCTATGAAAGTATGGTGTTCCTTCTAAGAAAATATCTGAGTCCAGTTTTAACTTTGATTTGGTTGGACAGAAGAGTTATTGTAAGGCTCCTGATATCAGTTTCTATAAGACTTCCTGGCCTCTTTTCTTAGAAAATGCCCCCCCCCCCTGTTTCATTCTGTCTCTTTCAGGGTTTTTTTTTCCCTCCTTCTCCTTCTTATTCTGTGCCAGGTAAATTTACTCCTGAGTAAGCTTCCTTTAAAGGAAACTGCAAGGGGGGGCATAGATTAGGCTTACTATTGCTCTGCAAGTTCAACAAAATTGTCAAATCTATGGCTGTTGTAATTATTTGTGAGTGGTTATATCAATTGAATTAACTTTGCTTTATAAAAGATCCTCTCCCTATCTTAGGAAAAATGTTAACTTCAATCTTCCTTTAAAGATAATTTCTATAGGTATGTGTGTGTTTCTGGTAGTACAAATCTTGCTATGAACCCTGTATTTTAGGGTTGGACTAGATGACCCCAGGTCCCTTTCAACTTTCCCAATTTGTGGCTGATGAGTTGAAATTCAGCCCAGGTTGGCTCTTTGTTTTTTAAAAGGTGTGATGAGAGGTGAAAGCCATGATGTTTGAAGCAGAACTGGTGATATCAAGCATTTAAGTGATTACAGTGTTTATCATTTTGTCTATTATTTACAAAAATCAGACTTAAAAGTCTACTCAAAGTTTAAGCACATACAAATGGATAATCAAGTAGAATTAGCCTTGACCAATCCATTTGTCTGCAAATGGTAAGGCCGAAATGACTGAGAATGTTTAAAAAAAAAAATTCCTATGAATTCTAACTCTCTGGCCATTTTTACTCATAAATAAGAGAGCGGTTGATTGTTCCGCGAATGGCCAGAGGGATATTAGCCCTTTCCTGTACATAAAGGAAGCAGTCTCGTTTGCTTGGGCCGAAATCGCTAGCTTTGGTAAATACTTAAATTTCTCTAGGACTCCATCACCCCTCCCCTGTCCTCCATAATCTCTCAAGTAATACTGTCAAAATCCTGTTACAATGTATCCACTCTGTTTCTGCTTTTGCTCTATAGTACAGAGTGGCTTAGAAATCACTGAAATCTTCAAAAATTGATATAAAATCAACCGTAACTCCGATTTCTTCACTTTTGGTGTCATTCAACTCACCTCCCCCTGGACTCCATAATGCTACCCCTACCTCCATAATCCCCGAAGCGGCAGGTCACGTACACAGGAATTTCTTAATCCTGTCAGATAGTCTTGCAAAATCCTTCCTTCGGGCAATATTAGGTGGCAGACGATGCATATCTCTGACCCATTGTCTTGCCACCACCGGTACTCAATAAATGTGTATCTATGTATATTTCCCGCTCCGCATATCCCCCCTCCCTCATCCGAAAATGCTAATTAATGTAATCCCACCTTTTCATAATGTATTCATGACGTGTAAAGTATATTCATGATGTAACTTGTGAAACCCAACCTTCCCATAATGTATTCGTGACGTTTCATGCACTGTATTCTGGGACATGGAGGGAAAACTCAAAAGTTCATGTCACCCCTTTCTCACTGTTCAATCTCACCTTGAACCTGTTGCGCAATAAACTTGGATCTTCTGCAGTTTGCTCCTGCGTCCGGCTGAGCTCATTTTCTTCCGCAGGGACCCACGGACTTAGTCCGATGAGCTGGGTGGCAGGGTAACCCCGCACCCAGATTTTTTCCGTAACACAGTCCACAATAAAGTCTCATCCTTGGGCATAGAAAATGAGCACGTCAGTCCAGCCTTCAGCCTGACATGCTTGTTTCTACAAGCAGGAAGAGTTTATTTAGTCAGAGAGTATTGAAACGTCCAGCCTTGCTCCACATGCTCCAAAGCTGGACCTGCTGCCATACCATGGCAACTGGGAATATGGAAGGGTGACTGGTGCCCAGTGCAGCTGATGGGATGGAAGGCGGGGAGACCAACAGTAGGTGGCACCAGAGCCAAAGACAGGCAGAGCCCATTCATTCTTGCTTTGTCTCCTCCCTCCTGCGTTCTAAGAGGGCAACACTGAGACTCAGGAGCCAGAAACTGGCATGCATTGCCAACCCCTGGAATGGCTATAAGCAGGAAGGCAGGCAGATGGGCTTGGAAGAATCAAGAGTGAAGCTGGTGGGGCAGTGCCCTGTTTTTCCCCAGGAACACAAGAATCTGCCTACTTTCAAGCCATAACATTGTTGATTTACCCCAGTACTGGCAACTCTGATCAGAAACAAGTTTCCAGAAGCAGCACCTCTCAGGCCAAGAAGCAGCACCTCCTTTTTTTCAACTGGAGGTGGCAATAATTTGCTTTGATATCCTTCTGCATGCAAAACAGATGCTTTATCTGTGACCGATGGTCCCTAGTTGCACCGCTGCAGCATGATCCTTCCCTTCGCAGGGTTTTGCACACAGCATCCCCTGCTGGTCTCTCCTGACCATGCACTGCGGACCTTTGTCTATGCAGAGATGCCTCTTTAACCACAGGTCACCCTTTGCTGAATTGGAGGCATTCACAAGCAGCAAAAAAAAAAAAAAAGGTAACCTCCTCACAGCTTATGCCAATGTAGAGTATTTCTGAGCATTATGTGGTCCCTTAAATAAAACTGCAGTTGAAAGAATTTCTAAATCATGTTTTATTGGCACAGAGGTAAAACACAGCACTTAGCTACGAGGACTATCAAAGTAAAGATGATATGCAGCAGAGATTTTACAAGAGGAGACATGGCACAATCACCCATTATCCTTTGTTTGGAGTAGGAAATTTCTCCATCAAGGACACCCAGATTCTGTGCCAATAATGAAGTAGTACTGATAGTAGTATTTTAATCTCTTATCCTCCCTTCACCCTAAGGTCTCAGGGCAAGTTACAACAATTTAAAATACAACATTAGAAACAATTTGGAAAACTTACAATTAAAAAAAATATATGATCACAAAAAGTACCATCTAATAAAAAGTAAGAAAAGTTCACACAATTGCTTATATTATATTTAGATTTCCAATCTTTTTTTTTTATTAGAAATCTTCCCTCCCTTAAAAAAATAAAATGCTTACACCATATCATGGGATGCATCCAGTAAAATACCCTCTCATGCTTTTTAAAGTCCTGGCTATGAGGCAATGTGATAAATACAAGGCACATCAGTGTTCCAGATCTTAACTTGAGGGTTCTCCTTCCCGTAAGAAGAGCCTCACTGGATCAGACCAAAAGTCTGCCTATTCCAGCATCCTGTTCCCTGCATTGGCCACAATAAAAACTCACAAGGGAGAGTCTAAGAAAATCAAATGAAAATATCAAAAAAAATCGAAAAATACAATATTTTATAAGAGAATTAGACAAGTCCATGCAGGATAAAACTACCAATGGCTATGTTCCACCTCCATTGTCAAAGGCCACTGATTCTGAATACTGGTTGCTGGCAATCGCAAGTGGAAAGAGTGCTGATGCCATCGGGACTTCCCACAGACCACCTTGTTGGCTTCTGTGAGAACAAGGCACTGGACTAGACGGACCATTGGTCTGATCCAGCAGGACTATTCTTATGTCCTTATGCTATAATGAAATGGGGCCTCGACCCTGAAAAATTCAAGAGCTATGGGACACATGAAGAAGCAGGTGCCTTTATCCTTAAAGTAGGAATGGGGGACAGATTCGATTTCATTCTTATATAAAGATGAACCAGCTGCTGGGAATCACAGGTGGGAAGAGCACAGTTGGACTCAGGTTCTGCTTGAGGTTCTCAACTTCGAGGGCCAAATGTTCCCTCCCAGTCTCCCTACCTGTCCCTTGGAAATCATCACAAGTTACACACACACACACACACACACCCTACAGGGCACACCTGTCAATGATCCTCTGTTTGCACCCCAAATACTTCTACATGGCCAGATTATGTCTTTGAACTCTGATCACGCCTCATGCTTGCCTAGATGGAAGACAGAGATGGTTGTGTATAGAAATGATGCTACTGAACAATGGTCGAAATTTACGGTACATGCATTGCTCCACCCACTTTTGCCTCTGGTCCCACCCACCACTGGCATGTAACCCTTGGCCAGTTGTCCCAGATGAGAATGTGGCTTTTGCACTGAAAAAGATTCTCCACTCCTGTGATAAACATGGGATGTGCAAGGGTGAATGGGTGAAGATGGTGTACTGGGGGCATCAGGGTTGTTAAGCCTCAGAAGAAGAGAAGAAGCTGGCCAAGTCTGGAACTGCTGTAGAACCAGCTTGAGACTTACACCAGGTTCCTGGTGCTGGTAGTGCAGTGTCCAAAGCCTGTATTGCTTGAACTGGGACTCATGTAGATGCTGTCTCCTGAGTCCCACCTAGGTGTTTCCTACATTGTAACACCTTAAGGAAGTTCACCAGGCTACTCAAAGATATGCTTGTCTTCAGGTCAACAGACTGGTCTTTGAATCACCACGACCTTTAGGCCAGAGAGATGGAAGTTGGGAAGGGTGGGTAGGAGAAACGATGAGCTTCCGAAGTCCTTAGCTCACCTTTAGTCTTTCTCTTTGGAGCAAGGTTGTTCACCGCTCTCCCTGGTGCTGAAACCACTAGCCTTCATTGCTGCCTTGACATGGAAGATTGGGGGAGGAGGAAATTGGCCCCTACGCATGTTTACCCTCACATGTTCAATTTGAATGCCTGAAGTCTGCTAAGGAAGCTTATGGCCTATGGGGAGAAAGAAAAGGAGAAACCTGGGAATGGGGTGGGGGGCAGATGGGAAGAAAGTCTCAGCAGGAAAAGGAAGGAAGGAAGGAAGGAAGGAAGGAAGGAAGGAAGGAAGGAAGGAAGGAAGGAAGGCAAAACTCACCGCCTGGGAGAGAAAAAATGGGGAAATATGGAAGTGAGGCTGGAGGGAGACAGGGAAGTCTCAGTAGAAGGAAGGAAGGAAGGAAGGAAGGAAGGAAGGAAGGAAGGAAGGAAGGAAGGAAGGAAGGAACTCATTCATCAGGGGAAAGAAAAGGCGAAACTAAACTGAGGCACACGGAGAGAAACGGAGATTTCAACATCAAGCAAGCAAGAAACCTTCAAATAGCAGAGCAGTTAAGCAACTCCTAGGTGTTTTTAATAACATTGATCAGGCCGACTGAAAAAAAGGCCGAGCTCAGGGAGACAGGAGCAGCCAACAGATGCTGACATTCTATCACGGCAGACACATATTGACTAGCGGTCTGAACAAGTCACTCACTCATTGCCGGGCAGCCTGATTGAGTTGCCTGCAGCGAGTAAATGAGCCTTCCATCCACTTCAGGTCGAAATGAACTGCAATCTTTTCAGACCTCGTTGTTGGCCAAATGAGAGATTTAAAACCCTGGAGGACTCCAAATGAATTTACCACGGAGCCACAGTAACTAAGAAAGCGCCAATACATCAGCGCCGGAGAGGGGAGAGCGCGCGCTGGGCAGAGCACTTCCCGTTTTGTTTTTCAACCCCGAGCCCCAAACAATACCGGCGTAAACAGATTAAGCAGGGCGCGGTCTCTAAACCCCCCCCCCTTTCTCCCCATCTCCTGGCTTCTTTAAAAGATTTTGATGAGAAAACATTCCAACTTTCCTCCACTTCCCCGGGGGAAATCCTCTGCTATCGATTTAGTGTTTCCCTCCTTGCTACTTGTCAATTTTCCCAGGGCTTCAGCCGACAAAAAATTCTCATTTGAAAGCTGACAGATGTCCCGCTCTTTTGCATGAACCAAGCATAGGCTGACATGGTTGCTAAAGGCGGAAAATCAACATCTTGGGGTGGGATAGGGGAAGCGACCCACGGACCACATACACAAACAAGACAAAGCAACAAGCAGAGCGAACGTCGCAGCTCGGACCGGCCCAAACCGGATTTGAAAATACAGGATTGAATCCAGCTAACTTCTACTCAGAGCAGGGATTGGAGAGATTTGAATCACTGCCAGCTGAAAGCCAAATCTATCAAATTCACATTTTTCAGAACAATCTGCAAACTGAAATGCAGCCATTCTTTGGAATTTGCAAAGCTCCAACTCAGCAATGTTTATAAAATATGCGTATATTAGTGAAAATAACATACAAAAAAGGTTATATTGGGGGGAAATGCTTGCAAAAATATGTACATTGGTCAAAATTGCATATTAAATGTGCTCGTTGGGGAAATAGCACTTAAATCCTGATGAATTTTCATACTATAAAAAAATGCAAACTAGTATTGCTATTATTAAATGTATTCATATCTCATTTTTCTCCCAAACTGGGGTTCAAGGTGGCCCACATCTTGAAAACATCTATTATAAAATACAAAGTCAGAACAGCAGATTAGTTAAAAACAAATACATCAGAACTTGCTTAGAACCAGCAACTGAAATCCAGTTTCCCTGACAGCAGTCCAGTGGTCAGCATCATTTGCACCCTAGCTTTCAAGGGCCTTTCTGCACAGGAAGGTCTTAGCCTGCGTCTGGGAGGATAACAAGGAGGGAGCCAGTCTGACCTCTCCTGGGAGGGAATCCCACAATCTGGGAGCAGCCACAGAAAAAACTCTGTGGTGCCACCACCAACCATGCTTCTGATGTTGATGGGACCAGGAGAAGGCGTTTCACACAAGGATCTTAACTCCAGGCAGGTTTGTATAGGGAGATATGATATTTAAGGCAGCCTGGGACAAAGTATTTGGAACAAAATACGTTTTTGACTAGATATTTTGTAATAAAACAGTATTTTGTGAGTAAGCAACCCTTGAAACTCATTCACTATCAATCAGCTGTGGTTAATATGTGATCTAGGAGGCCAGAATATAAGGTCTTTCACTTCATCCTTCCATTGGCTAGAAACAATGCAGATCTCTCATTAGTTGTTACCAAGTCTTATTCTGGTGTACAGTGGTACCTTGGGCTAAGAACTTAATTCGTTCCGGACGTCCGTTCTTAACCTGAAACTGTTCTTAACCTGAAGCACCACTTTAGCTAATGGGGCCTCCTGCTGCCGCCGCTCCACCGGAGCACGATTTCTGTTCTCATCCTGAAGCAAAGTTCTTAACCCGAGGTACTATTTCTGGGTTAGCAGAGTCTGTAACCTGAAGCATATGTAACCCAAGGTACCACTGTACTTTGCCAGAACTCTATGTGCTATTGACCTTGGACTGTTGCCTGATGTTGCCTCTGGGTCACATTTTGGGCCTAGGCTGATTCATCATGCTTCATGTTGGTTTCCTTGGACTCTGGAGCACCTGAAACCCTGACCTTGTGGGTTAGCATTTTGGTAAAGAAGTTTATACTGAGATGATAGCCTCTGAGGACACCCACTGCAATACATGACAGAAACATAGGAACCTGCCTTAGGCCATTGGTCTACAGTATTGTCTACACTGACTGGCAGTGACTATCCAGGGTTTCAGGCAGGTGTCTCCCCCAGTCCTACCTAGAGATGCTGAGAGCTGAACCTGGAACCTTCTGCATGCAAGGCAGGTGTTCTACCACTGAGCTATGGGCCTTCCTCATGCGGAAACAGGATGTACTTATGTATATTTTTCAGCTGTGAAGTTTCCTCTCACCCCTAGATTCAGCCTTCCAGCAGGGAAACTCCTTGGCTTTTGTACACATATCTGCCTCACAGTCACATGTAGGTTGCAAAGACATTTCCTTGCCAGGGCTCTTGCTTTCATGGAGAAGATTTGTTTAAAAATTAATGTGGAACATTGTGCCATGGCTCTGCTGCTAAGTGATGTCTCCCTCCCACTTGGATCCTACAGAAATCTTTGTGAAATGCCTGGAAGCCATCGCCGCTAATCGAGAAGAAGGATTTGTCCCTCCCGTAGCACAAAGGCAATGTGAAGGTTGCTGGCTGGAAAATTAGCCAGGGGGGCAGTCTTCCTCTCCCTCCCCCTCCTGTCTCTCACCTCATTAGACTAGTAAGAAGATGTAATTGGAAGCTTCTCCCCACAGGCTTGAGCCAGCGGCAGTGGGGAGAGAGGTAGACTGAATGTCAGGGGGGACTTAAAGCATATCAGCTAGACTTCTGGAATGGTGTTCGGTGATTGGCTGTTCCTTGGAGTTGAACAAGTCCTTCCCAGTCCCTTCACCATTGTATATATTCACACAGTGGGTATGGAGCAAGGCTGCTGAACCATTTTCAGCCTAAGGGCCACATGCCCTTCAGGGCAGCCTTTTGAGGGCCACATCCCAGTGGTGGGCAGGGCCACAGGCAAAGGTGAATGGAACAATGAATGTAACTTTGCCCTTTGCACAGCTGGCTGGGTCCTACAAACACTCACTTACACCCCCTCTATCCTTCGATGGGACGCAGGTGACGCTGTGGGTTAAACCACACAGCCTAGGACTTGCCAATCAGAAGGTCAGCGGTTCGAATCCCCGTGACGGAGTGAGCTCCTGTTGCTTGGTCCCTGCTCCAGCCAACCTAGCAGTTCGAAAGCACGTCAAAGTACAAGTAGATAAATAGGTACCACTCTGGCAGGAAGGTAAACGGCATTTCTGTGCGCTGCTCTGGTTCACCAGAAGCGGCTTAGTCATGCTGGCCACATGACCCGGAAGCTGTACACCGGCTCCCTCGGCCAATAAAGCAAGATGAGCGCCGCAACCCCAGAGTCGGTCATGACTGGACCTAATGGTCAGGGGTCCCTTTACCTTTATCCTTCGATGCAGGCAAGCAAGAGGCATTATCAGAATTTGAGGACACATCCCAGCCAGGCCAAAACACTTATGGAAGATGCAAACCAGAGCTGGTGAGGGGTATGGCTTGGGAGGGAGGGTGACCTGGAGAAAAAACCTAGCCACATTCAACAGGTTCCCAACCCTTTTATAGAGCTTAGCCAAGATAACCTCCAGGAATTCTCCTTCTTATTTAGGGGCAGAAAAACTCTACAGACTATTTAGCAAATATTTTCAAGGAGGTGGGATTATCTAACCAGCTGGAGATAGAGGGGGGAAAGCCTTCCACCTCTGAAAAAAAATGCAGCTGTTAATATTGAATGAAACTCTCTTGCTGGTTCATATTTGTAGATGAAGGAAACCGGGGATAAGACAGGAGGAGTTCCTCCAACAAAATTAAAATATTTTCCCTGATTCTGTGTTTTTGGAGCATGCCAAAAACTTTTTTGTTCACCCACGCAATCCCAGATTAATTTTGGTGGTGGTGGTCAATTACACTGCTTGTCACTGCGAATGTGCGAATTTGCTATGCAGGCAGTGACTGTTTTAGGTACGTCCAATAAGTGTGCAACTGAGCACAAGTGCATCGCACCAAACCCAGAAGTGACCCCAAAATGTCACCAAAAAGGGGTGGAGTGGGGCAGGGGTGGAACAGGGTGTTTGCAGGCTTCTTCAATGGTGTTTCAATTATATGCAATTTCACTTGAACCCTGCGTAAATTGGGAGTTGCATGTATAGTATTTTTAAAATTGATTATACATTATATCTTAAATGTCTGTTTTTTTGTACAGCACTTTGCTGTTTTTGCTACTTATAAGAAGTTTACAAATCTTTTAAAATAGATAATATTAAAACTGGCTCCACATTTATGTTTGACATACCGTTCAGGTGATAAAATCAGTGGGGCTTTTATAGAGAATATTCTTCTGAGGTGGGTGTCTGAAAAAGCTTATCGTGGGGTGGGAGGTGGGGGTTCTGAGAAGTTTTATACCAGCTCTAACTACTGAGCCAATCAGAGCACACCAATGACAGTCTCAGATGCATTTCTGGAATGTTCTAGAAATTTCCAGGTTGAGCCTGGAACTCAGGGATCTCTGCATTGCGGTGCCCCCATGTGGTGAGCCACCGGAATAACACATCCAGCGGGACTCCGCCCACCAACACTATGCTGTGGTTGACAATAGCCCTGGAGAATCATCAGTCTACATGTGCAATGGAGTGATGAGGGGGTACAGTTCTGGGACTGTACCACTGCAGGAGTGAGACTCACATTTTTTAAATGCTTCATTCCATGGAAACACAACAGAGACAGAGCATCCGCACAATGCCATCCTCATGAAAATACCGTTCCATATGATTTCCCCATTTAATCCAGCTTTACGCAGGTGGCGCTGTGGTCTCAACCGCAGAGCCTAGGGCTTGCCGATCAGAAGGTCAACGGTTTTAATCCCTGCAACGGGGTGAGCTCCCGTTGCTCGGTCCCTGCTCCTGCCAACCTAGCAGTTCAAAAGCACATCAAGTGCAAGTAGATACAGTGGCGTAGCATGGGGGGTGCAGGGGGGCCGGCCGCACCGGGCGCAACATCTGGGGGTTAGGGTCAGGGGGCGCAAATCCACGGGTTAGGGGGCACAAATTACTTGCCTTGCCCCGGGTGCTGACAACCCACGCTACGCCACTGAGTAGGTAAATAGGTACCGCTCTGGCAGGAAGGTAAACGGTGTTTCCGTGCGCTGCTCTGGTTTCGCCAGAAGTGGCTTAGTCATGCTGGCCACATGGCCCGGAAGCTGTACGCTGGCTTCCTCGGCCAGTAAAGCGAGATGAGCGCCACAACCCCAGAGTCGGCCACGACTGGACTTAACTGTCAAGGGTCCTTTACCTTTACCATTTCTGCAGGAAATCCAATAAATTTCTTTTTAAAGTGTAGGTTATAAATTCAGACCAAATGTGTGGAGAATCTGGAGCAGCATTCTCATGAAGATGATGCCACAGGGATGGTACAGAATAATAGCAATAATGCATGAGCAGCACTGAGCAGCTAGTAGGGCAGGAGGCAGGGAGTCCAACAGTCGGGACCGGAGAGAATGGCAGGCAGAGCCTTCCACTGATGGGTTGAAAGTAAGAAGGCAGGTAGGAGCTGGCTGAGGGCAGAGTGAGGTTGGTGGGGCATGATTTGCCCTAATGAACCAGCCTTCACTGGCATGGAGTCCCGTGTTGAAGGCGGCAATGCTTCTGGATTCCAGTTGCTGGAAACCACAGGAAGGGAGAGGGATCTTGCACATGGACCCTGATGGGTGGGTTTCCTGCAGGCATGTGGTTGGCCACTATGAGAAGAGGATGCTGGACTAGTCGGGCCACTGGCCCAGTCCAGCAGGGCTCTTCTTATGTTCTTATGTTCACTGACCGGCCATAGTAGAAAATTCTAGACCAGATGGACAAATAGGCGAGTCTGATCCAAGGCCATTCCCTTGGTGCATGGCACCTTGTTCCCAACATGATTCCAGGGAAGTCACAAAGAAACATTGCCAAACATTCTGCTGTTTTCTCCCCAACAAAACTTTCAGTTTCAGGATGGTGTTAAAAGAGGGTTCTTCTTGTCTTCTAACATTCCCAAATAAACTGTCACATGAAAGTGTCATTATTTGGACCCATGGGCAGGGGGGAGATAGCTTCTTTAATAATAATAATAATAATAATAATAATAATAATATATTAGCTCTCAACCATTCCCTAACTATTTTAATTCACTGAATGAGAGAAATTAGGAAAGCTTTCTTTTCTTGATCGCCCTCTCTCTTTCTTTTTTCTCCTCTCTCTCTCCCTCTCTCTCTCATGCACAACATTTAGACATATATTTTTGGTGAGGCAGAACCAAGATTAATTCACTCAGGGCTACATCTGGGTGCAAAGGCAGCTAATCCCAACGCCGGGGCTCTCCAAAAGAGCCAGCCTGCCATCTTTTAAGAAGCAGGAAGCAATGCTTGAGCTCGAATCACTTAAACAAAAAGATTGCAGCGGGGGACATAATGCAAGAAAGTAATAAGGTTTAAAACAGGTCAGAGCCCTTTCCTTGCTCCATCGCTCCTGAGTGAGATGCATTATTTAATGGTCTTTGGTCACTGCTGATATACTGTTGATGAAATAGATGATTTTGTTCAAAAGAGCATTAGGGAAGAAATATACAATACCACATTACACAAGGATAGAGTTCTCTCCATGGTGAGAAAGGAAAGGGGGGAGGCCAATAGATGGGAGGAATTGTTTCCTTTCCCCCCCCCCCTTACAGTCAAGTGAAGGAGCTGAAATAGAAATTATTTCCCAAAGAGCCAAGAGAAGAGAGAATAGCACTGTTATATATATATTTTAAAATTAAATGGCCGTCGTTCTACTTTTTTGTTTATTGTATTTATACCCCACCTCTCTCCAGGGAGCTCAAGGTAGTGTACATGGTTCTGCCTCTTTGCATTTTATCCTCACAACCAAGTGAGGTAGCTTAGGCTAAGAGTTAGCGACTGGCGCAGGGTCACACCCAGTGAGCTTCATGGCCAAGCGGGGATTCGAACCCTGCTCTCTCAGGTCCTAGAGGGGCGCTTTCGCCACTGCACCACCTGGCTTTCCAGCACAGCCAATAAAGGGGCAATACTCAGGCCAAAGACTCATAGAACAAGAACCCTGGAGGGTAGGCTGGTGTTGTGTCATGGGCTACAAAAGATTTTCAATTATTGATTGGTTGATTTAAGAACGAAAGAAGAGTCTGTGTTGGATCAGGCCAGTGCAGTGGTCCGACTAGAATAGTTCTCACTGCAGCCAACTAGATGTCTGTGGGACAACCTCGAGCAGGATCTGAGCACGAGAGTGCTCTCCTCTCCTGTGATTTCCAGTAACTGGCATTCAGAAGCATTACTGCCCTCAACAGTGGAGGCTGAGCCAAGCCATCATGGCTAGTAGCCATTTATAGCCTCCAATGGGACATCTGGTTGGCCACTGGGATAAACAGGATGCTGGACTACATGGGCCATTGGGCTGTTCCAGCAAGGATCTTCTTATGTTCTTAGAGTGGACCACTGAGATTTATTGACCTAAATTAGTCGTGTCCATTAATTTCACTGGGTTTACTCTTACGAAAGATGGGGTCTTAAGAGTTTCTGATGTTCTAGAAACCTCCACAGAGTGCAGTCAGATTTCCTCTCCATCTGCCAAGCTGCAAGACCATCAATCTGGAGTAATGTTTTCCATATCATGGCCCTCTAACATAGGCTTACTCCCAGATAGTCCATTACAGCATAATGGGCACAATTGAAACTAAAGGGAAAAAAATGGCACTTAGGAATGGGAATACATCAGTGGTAATTAGTGCTAACCAGAAATCAGCACCAGAGCTTTGAGATCATCATTCCCCCACCCCTCCTTGAAGGGAGAGAGAAAAAAGGGGACACCTTTTTAATTATTATTAAGGGGAGGGGGAGAAGAGAAAGATCTGAAATTCCCGTTCCTAATTAGCATACATAATTTGCTATCTCTGACACAAAAGTGACTTTATCACAGGAGCCCTGGGGGGCAGGGTGGGGGAAAGAGAATAATGCTGTGATAATTCCATCAGAGAATCGCTTTTTAAGAAAAAAGAAAGTGTGTGTGTGTGTGTGTGTGTGTGTGTGTGTGTGTGTGTGTGTGTGTGTGTTTCAACATGATGTTTCCATGATGGGCAAATTCACACACGCATCTTTTCTCTTCATGACCTTGTGGCTCTACCACAAAGGGATGAATAACTTATTTATCTATAGAGAATTGTTTGCTTGAAGAGCTACCCTTGAGTAAATTTCTCAGGGTGTCATGGCATCATTATTATTTTTATTAAATATTTCCACTCCTTACATTAATGACAATTATTCGGTGTTTCCGTATATTTTGGGTTATTAAATGTTAATCTGAATACTAAATAACAAAGGAAACTTCTGTAAATTGACAATTAATAAAATCAACCATTGGTAAATAAAGGGGAGGGGGCATTTGAAATTATTTCACATTAAGTTGAACAAAACATACGTGCAATTGCATATACATATAATTATCACATAATCAGTCTGTGTGGTGCAGTGGCTGTAGTGTCAGACTAGGACCAGGGAGAGCAGGGTTCAAATCCCCACTCAGCCGTGAAGCTCACTAAGTGACCTTGGGCCAGTCACTGCCTCTCAGCCTGACCTACCTCACAGAGCTGTTGTTGGAATTAAAGGCAATAAATAACCCCACCTTGAGCTCTTTGGAGGAAATGGTGGGATATAAATACAATAGATAAATACATTATTCTTTTAATTTCTGAGATTTATTAGCCACCCACCCTAACCATGTTTTCAGGTCTTAAAATAAGGAGATGAACCACTTAAGATGTATAGTGCAGGGTTATTCATCATGAGAGCATAAAAGCAGCATTAAAACATATTACGTAAATAAGACTGATTGATAAGACATTAGTGATCTGTTCAAAAAAATGGTACCCATTGGTCAGCGTAGAAAAATATAGATTTCCTGTTTTTTAACGAGGATATCAAGGTAACAAGAAGAGTTGCCACTGCCTTCATGATATGAGCTAAGACAGAGGACAAATTTTCAAGGCAAACCTAAAGGTTACTACTGGAGATATGTGACTATTTCAATTATCTTAATTTTATTTGTATGGGTTTCATGATATGTAATAGCAAACTACAAAACTCAAACAGGAAACTGGCATGTGGGGAAATAAATAAATGGCCGAGGTGAACTGCCCAAATATGTCATTTTTTGAGTAAACAGCCGGGTTTTAATTAAGATGGTTTTATTTATTTATGCTTAGTTTTATTGCTCATTGCATTTTTTAAAACTTCTCATCACATTTGTTATCTTACGTCCATCTCCCCTTTTAGGGATGGGGTGTGTATAAAACATTTTAATATAAACCATTTTAATATGAATCAACATACAAAACAAGCACAATTATCCTTCAAGCTGTTGGAATTCTGAAGTTCTCCAGCCAAAAAAAGATGCACACAAAAATGTGTATACTAAAGCAAAGTGTGGACAAATGCATCTGTTAGTAAAAACAATGTACAAAAAAAATTTGCACCATATATCCTATACACACTCACATGTTCCTTTTTATCCTCCACCCAGGCAACCAAGGGTCATCATCAGAGCTCAAGGACACATTCCAGGCAGACAACAACAAAAAAGACCTGATGTGTAAAGCAGAATGGCATGAAGGATGTTGTCAGGGGAGGATTCCAAGGGCCAAAAAGAAAGATCTGGGGGCCACATTTGGCTCCTGGACCTGAACTCCCTGCCCCTGCATTATAGTAAAGCATCCCAGAGGTTGCCAGAGCATGGATAACAGTGATTATACCTAGGTTTTATTCATACAGCAACCAGCCCCTATCTGCCTGCTTTCTTAAAGGTAAAGGGACCCCTGACCATTAGGTCCAGTCATGGCCGACTCTGGGGTTGCGGCACTCATCAGTATACCTGAAGGAGCGTCTCCACCTCCATCGTTCTACCCGGACACTGAGGTCCAGCACCGAGGGCCTTCTGGCGGTTCCCTCACTGCGAGAAGCCAAGTTACAGGGAACCAGGCAGAGGGCCTTCTCGGTAGTGGCGCCCGCCCTGTGGAATGCCCTCCCACCAGATGTCAGAGAGAACAACAACTACCAGACTTTTAGAAGACATCTGAAGGCAGCCCTGTTTAGGGAAGCTTTTAATGTTTGATGTATCATAGTATTTTAATATTCTTTTGGAAGCCGCCCAGAGTGGCTGGGGAAACCCAGCCAGATGGGCGGGGTATAAATAATAAATTATTATTATTATTATTATTATTATTATTATTATTATTATTATTATCTGGCTTTATTGGCCGGCGTACAGCTTCCGGGTCATGTGGCCAGCATGGCTAAGCCGCTTCTGGCAAACCAGAGCAGCACATGGAAACACCATTTACCTTCCCGCTAGAGCAGTACCTATTGACATGCTTTCGAACTGCTAGGTTGGCAGGAGCAGGGACTGAGCAACGGGAGCTCACCCCGTTGCAGGGATTCGAACCGCCGACCTTCTGATCGGCAAGTCCTAGGCTCTGTGGTTTAACCCACAGCACCACCCACGTCCCTGCCTGCTTTCTTACTTACAGCTATTTCAGAGAATAGCACTGCCCATCAGCTTCCTACTCCTCCTTACTATCAGTGTTGCCTTAGTAGAACAAAGCAGGGAAGAGGATGGGGACAATACTAGACTTGGTTGGCTCTGGCGCCACCTACTGTTGGGCTCCTGGCCGCCCACTCCTCCAGTTTCAATGGACACCAGCCACCACTGGAAAGAACATGCTAGCAGCTCTGGAGCTTAAGGAAAGCCGGTTGCCTGGAAACACCCACTGAATCAACTCTTTTCTCTCCTCAAAACTGTAGCAAAATTGTAAGATCTGCGGTTCTTTTTGATCTTCCTTTCTCAAGGCAGATTAGGAATGTGACAGGACCAGCATTCTCTGTCATTTCCCTTCCAAGCTTTACACCTTTTCCCCACTCCAGAAATTAATTTCTCAATTTGCATAATGTATAAATACTCAAATTGCTAATGAGAATAGAGGCAACTTCAAAAAAACCACACCAACCCCCCCCCCCACCAAAACCACCTCAGTATAATTTTCCAATTACAGGCTTTAACTACAACCTCAATATAGCTCAGAAAGGCTTTTGTAAAAAGGTGGGGGAACGGGGGGGGGAGAGATATTAGGTGCTCATTTTTATGGGTTTAATGGGTTGTTGCTTTTTTAAAATAAATCCTCTTCCAGTTTTCACTAAAAATGACACTTCCTCCACCAACCCCTTTGGGTGCTGATTTGAAATCACAATGCATATTAGTTAGTTGTAAAGCCTCCCTTTGAGACCCATAATCAGAGTAGTCAAGAAATGGGTGGTTCTTCTGCACAGAACGCAGAGTCAAGGGGGCAAAAATTGAGAAGATGCATAATTGAGAAAATCCATTTTGGGGTGTCAAATTTTGGCCTTGCTTGGGGCACCATATTACCAAAGATTACCAAAGTTTGCCCAGAGGCAAGTACAATAAGGGCCTACTCACGATTAGAAAACCACTGGGGCCTAATTTGAATAGTAGAATGTCTGGCATCTGGTGGCCGGGGCCTGTGTTGTGCTCTGGAATCGGCCCCTCCCTTCAGGTGTCAGTTAAGTTCAGTTAGGGAGACCAACTATCATTCTTGCTTCTTGCCTCATAATGTTGTTTTGGTTTCTCTCAGAAAGTATGTTATTGCGTTACAGTTTTATATATGATTAAACCTTTGTTTGACATAGACGTGAGCCACTTATGGCTGAAAGAAAAGGAACTCTGCTGAAGAATGGTGGGATATCCTAAACTGTGTGAGTGAGGGGATATTCCCAGTCTGAGACTGAGGACTGAGTTTTTTAAATCACCTCCATCCTCCACAACACTTACAGACTCCAGGCAATCAGGTCCAAGAACATAGAGAGAACCGGTTATCTGTCTAGACAGGCAGAGCTTGAAGCATGCGTTTGGTCCAGTGGTGGCTGCTGCTCATTGGGACTGGCAGAGTAGCAAGCAGAAAGCCCAACAGTAGGTGGCCCCAGAATCAATGGCAGGCAGAGCCAACTAAGATTAGGTTTGTCCCCGTCCTCCTCCCTCCTGAGTTCTGTAAAGGCAATGCAGTCATACCTTGGATCCCAAACGCCTTGTGAATTGAACGTTTCGGCTCCCAAACACCGCAAACCCGGAAGTGAGTGTTCCAGTCTGCAAACGTTATTTGGAACCAAACATCCTGCAGCTACTGATTGGCTGCAGGAGCCTCCTGAAGCCAATCGGAAGCCATGCCTTGGTTTCTGAACATTTTGGAAGTCAAATGGACTTCCAGAACAGATTCCATTCGACTTCCGAGGTACAACTGTAGTGAGCCAGAGGAGGAACAGGGAGGAAGCTGTGAGGTTTATGGACTGGTTGTAAGTAAGAAGGCAAGCAGAGGCTGGTTACAGAATGAGGTTGGTGGCGCAGTGCCCTGTTTGCCCTTACAGACCAGCCTCCACTGCCAAATTGAACCCACTGGGTGCGTAGAGTCAGTCAGGGGCCTGAAGCAACAGAGGACATGCTACCTGTGGAAGCAACTACAGTACCTTGATATTGATCTATAAGGTTTTTCCTGGTTCTGATGGGTCCCTGTTCATTCATCAAGTTCTGATTCCTGGTTGAGTCCCTCAGCTCTGACTTGCTAGTTGGACTCCTGGATCCTCATCTCTGACAGCTGCCTATAGCTCAACACTGACCACTGAGATTTGCCCCTTAAACGGAAGGCCATTAAAAAAAACCTGATCGTTATTGCTGCACCAGGAGGTAGTAGTAATTCTGAAGCAATGGAAATGGGTTGAAACGGCACGATGTTATCATATCCTCTGGCTGCCAAAACAGCACCGTTTCACCTCATGGAGTTTTTGCTCTATCCGAGACTGGTGGGAAATGAATAAGCGTTACCTTATAATTTCAAATTACTTGTAGCTTTAGTTAATTAAATGTAAAATCATTGGAATAAAATTATCCTTTCATTGGAAATTAACTCACTGCGTAGGACTTTGATAATTACTTTCTTACCCCCTTCAAATATCACGTTCAGAATGGTCAGTTAAACCTTACGCAAGCGCAGAGGAAAAGAGGGAGGAGGCCTTTAATGGCTCCCTAGCAATCAAGCTGATTATTATTATTTTTCAAGCACAAGCTATTAACATGTGCAATGAGGTATTAGCTAATAAATTATCTTTATAAAATTAAATTGTAATTTTATCACAAATTTTACAGAGGTTATGCTTTTTAATGGCTGTGTTTTAACTGTGCAGTATGGAGCTGTGTTTTTCTCCATTAATTTATTAATGCTTCATGTTCATATAATACCTCTTCTCTTTTTAAAAAACATAAAAAATAAAAATTAACTCTGGATTGATTGATTTCTATTCGCAGGTGAGAGTTTTATTACACTATTGTGATATAAGATCACTGTCCGGTGGCAGATTAATGCCCACAAAGTCAAGGCTAGGCCAGGGCCATGGGTGACGCAAGTCAGCATACAAGCTAGTAGGGAGCAGTAAGGGAGGCTTTGAACAGCGATAAGAGCAGAGCCAGGCCAATGGGACAGATGGGAAATGATCTGGAACATGTTGGTCATGGTCAGGAAGGAAGGACACACATCAAGGACTGTTGCCTCAAGTCAGTCATTCAGAGCCAATTTGAGGCTTTGAGGCTTGAGTCATTTAATAAGAAGTTGGGGAACTTTTAAAATCACAAAACATGTAATGAGGGCTGGACCAAGAGGTCTACAGTGGTACCTCGGGTTTCAGACGCTTCAGGTTACATACGCTTCAGGTTACAGGCTCCGCTAACCCAGAAATAATACCTCGGGTTAAGAACTTTGCTTCAGGATAAGAACAGAAATTGCACAGCAGCAGCAGGAGGCCCCATTAGCTAAAGTGGTACCTCAGGTTAAGAACAGTTTCAGGTTAAGAACAGACCTCCAGAACGAATTAAGTTCTTAACCCGAGGTACCACTGTATTTCCAGAACATGTCAGGTCCTCACATTTTCATTCGTAAGTCTATTCAAGGCCATTTCTAGGTCCATCTCCAGTGTGTGACAGTTTCACACCTGTCTGTTCATAAGTCTGTTCTAAGCCAATATAAGCATCAATATGCAATCTTTTGCTTTTTTCTTTTTTAAAAGACTGCATGAACATTCACATTCTTTGTCACAAAATACACATTTTAAAAGAAAAGAAAAAAAGTTGTTTTTTTTTTAATTTCATCCCATTTATGAACTGCTTCCTATAAAATATCTTGGAGTAATTTAATGATAGAAATGTCAACAATAAAAACAATGGCAGAAATGTCAACTCCCATTTAAAATAATTTATTATAAAAACAATTTAAGCAATTTGATGCGTTAAAACAATTTCAGTTTCTGTACAGTGGTACTTTGCGTTAAGTACTTAATTCGTTCCGGAGGTCCGTTCTTAACCTGAAACTGTTCTTAACCTGAACCACCACTTTAGCTAATGGGGCCTCCTGCTGCCGCCGCGCCGCCGGAGCCCGATTTCTGTTCTCATCCTGAAGCAAAGTTCTTAACCTGAAGCACTATTTCTAGGTTAGCGGAGTGTGTAACCTGAAGCGTATGTAACCTGAAGCGTATGTAACCTGAGGTACCACTGTATTCATTTTAAGCCTTACATACATAGCTTATTCCAAAGTAGCATTTTTATAGACATTGTATTGTGAAACAGGCATTTCTGTACATGTTTTAACTATAATGCGTTTTCGGGCACACATGCACACACCACATCCACACTATGTTCCATTCATTTCAAAAGGTCTAATCTTAGTGACATCAGGTGACTTAGAGGTGGGCAACTCTGCCCACCTTTCAAACATAGACCAGCAGGGGTAACGGAGAGAAGAAGAAGAGTTTGGATTTGATATCCCGCTTTATCACTACCTCAAGGAGTCTCAAAGCGGCTAACAATCTCCTTTCCCTTCCTCCCCCACAACAAACACTCTGTGAGGTGAGTGAGGCTGAGAGACTTCAGAGGAGTGTGACTAGCCCAAGGTCACCCAGCAGCTACATGTGGAGGAGCGGGGAAGCGAATCCAGTTCACCAGATTACAAGTCCACTGCTCTTAACCACTACACCACACTTAACAGAGTTGTACCCAGTGCTAGACCTCCTCTTTTCAAGAGGCCAGCATCCACCAATGGGGAAGAGCACTCTATTTCTCATTGCTATTTGTGACAAAATGCATTTGCAGCGAAGACTATTCAAGACAGAACGAGAGGAAGAAAACTTGCATTCTTTTCCTCTGCTTGATGGGTGGGAATATAGATCTGTTGTTGTTCTTTTTTGTTACTGCGTACTCACCAACATTTCTCCAACATCCCTCCAATGGAAATAGGAATGGCCTAAGGAAAAGCGGGACAGGATCAAATCAGAAACCAAGATGGCTTCTGTAAATCCAGGACTGTCCCTGGAAAATAGGGACACTTGAAGGGTTGTCCAATACTATCACTGTTATTGAGGGACAGTGTTTTAGATAGTGGCACTACCTTCTTGGTAGTGGCACATGCCCTGTGGAACTCCCTCCCACCAGATGTCAAAGAGAACAACAACTACCAAACTTTCAGAAGACATCTGAAGGAAGCCCCCTTTAGGGAAGCTTTTAATGTTTGATGCATTACTGTATTTTAATATTTAGTTGGAAGCTGCCCAGAGTGGCTGGGGACGCCCAGCCAGATGGGTGGTGTATAAATATTATTATTATTATTATTATTAATTATGTGTGTGTTGTATGTAAGGTTAATGCTTAGTTTATTTTCTGTTCTGTTTTATAAAATATTTATATTCTTCTACATTTCTAGGAGATATTGATGACAAGCAGCTAAAAAGTTTAATAAATAAATAAAACATGAAAATAACATGAAAATCTGTATGATGGGGTGGGGGGGCACACTGGAAAAGAGACCCTCTAGTTTTTATAATAAGCCAACCCACACAAAGCTTTTGTACACATCAGCCTAAACAATGGCATTCCTCTCAACCATCTTTAGAGAGCCAGATCTAGTTTTCTCCCTCCCCACCCCACCCCCACCCCCACTGGCAAATCAGATAACTTATCTGGAGTTAAAACAGCTCTAAGTTAAATCTAAACGTGATACTCGACTCTCCAGTCAGTTATAAACTTCCTCTCTGTGCAAGTTTCCTCGCTGACAGATATCCTTGAGGGTAACCTCCATCTCTTTCGTAGGTCGCACGAGAGATTTAAAGATAAGGGTGTTGTGGGGCTGAGCAGGGGAGGGGGTGAGGGGGAGAGAGAGACTGTAGTTAAAGTCCAGATCTGGTATCTCTGAACTTGAATGATGGAGGACAAGTTGTCGGGACAAGTTTATTGTCACCCAGCGGCCCACAATCCTGCGCTCTCACTCTCTCCCCTACACCGGTTCTATTCCCGATATAATTCATGGCTTGACTTTCTCTGGTGGAGTTGACTGATAAGGCCTTTTTCTCCTGGCTTCACTGGACACCCGTCTCAAGGAGAAGGCAAAGGAACTTCACAGCAATATAAATGCAGTTCAGCAGCAACCTCAAAAACCCTTTTTCAAAAAGTAAAAAACGCATCTTAGGAAAGTAAAGAAAAAACAGCATTTTTAAGTGACTTTAACAAAATAACCTTGAGAGTACCAAACAATAAATGTGTGTAGATATGTTATGTATATACGTATATGGGTGGGTGGATGTGTAGACTTACCTTTTGAATGAACCTTTTCGGGATCTATAGTCATCTATTTTTAATTTATAGCTCACAAGTTTTATATACCACTTGATTGTAATAAAACCTCAAAGCTCTTTATTCAGGTTCATAAGGACTAGAATCTTTATTTAACTTTAGGGAAAGCGCCATAACTGAGTGGTACATCGCCTGCTTTGCAGGCAGAAGGTCCAGGTTGAATCCCCAGCATCTCCAGGTAGGGTTAGGAAAGAACCTTGCCTGAAATCCTGAAGAGCCTCTGCCAGTCAGTGTAGACAATACTGAGCTAGATGGCCCAACAGTCTGACTCAATATTAGTGACATACCAACCTTCAACACCAACCTTCTTGCATTGGATCGGAAGGTTTAAAGGAGGCTTCAAAATACATTCAGCTGAATACAGTTAGAAGTCTCATTGTGATTGAAAACTCGGGGATAGCTCAATAGGGCTGATTCCAACAAGGCTCCTGAGCATGTTCGAAGCCCCCTTTCAGACCTTCCCACAAAGCATGCCACAGACAACATTCTTGAAACATTGGAGGATGGGTGAGCATGCATACCCCCAGTTCCCTATACATTAATGTCAATTGCTGGAAGCCACAGGAGGGGAGAATAGTGCTGCTCTTGTTCTCAGGTCCTGCTTGTGGATTTCCCACAGGCACCCGTTTGGCTACTGTGAGAATGGGCTGCCGGACTAGAGGGGCCGTTGCCCTGTCCAGAAGACTCTTGCGTTCTTAAGTTCATTAAGCCCTAAATGGCCTCGTCCCAGTATACCTGAAGGAGCATCTACCTGGACACTGAGGTCCAGCGCCAAGGGCCTTCTGGCGGTTCCCTCACTGCGAGAAGCAAAGCTACAGGGAACCTGGCACAGGGCCTTCTCGGTGGTGGCACCCGCCCTGTGGAACACCCTCCCATCAGCTGTCAAAGAGATAAACTACCTGACATTTAGAAGACATCTGAAGGCAGCCTGTTTAGGGAAGTTTTTAAAGTGTGACATTTTAATGTATTTTTAATCTTTGTTGGAAGCCGCCCAGAGTGGCTGGGGAAGCCCAGCCAGATGGGTGGGGTACAAATAATAAATTATTATTATTATTATTATTATTATTATTATTATTATTATTAGCTCATCCACATCTACCTTTTGCCCTGCGCTTTCACCAGCCCCATCACTTTCCCCTGGGAAACCCACTAAATTGGAACAAATGACAAATGGTGGTTTTCTCACAGAACTGTTTTCAGTGGTATAGAGTGGGTTTTCACAAGGAAAGCGCAGGGTGCGGAAGCACTCGGACACAGAGCTTTAAGTGCAGAGTTGTGCCTAGAAATGCAGCAAAATAGGAATTATGGATGAGCCCGCAGTTCTTGCATGACCAAGCTGCACATGGTCAGGCTGTCATTGGGAAATACACCTGTTAATTTTACTTTTAAACAATGTAGTCTGCTTCAACCTACACTCGTGTTGGCAAAATTTGATTAAATTTGGGAAGGCATAGCCCACAATATAAAATTGGGCATGTAAGCTGCAGGGTATTTTAACTACAGAAAAGATTACAGCTTGTATTCCATGTAGAGCTGACAGTAATCAGCAGTATAAATTTCAAAATAAATTGTATACTTTTGTTTATTCTTGGAGAGATTATGTATGGGCATATGGCTTGGAAAATACTGTTGTATATGTAAGTGGGGAATTGTGTGTTGCTGTGTTAAAATAAATTCATATTACTTCAGGAACTAAAAATATTCAGTTATAATAATCAGCACCCTGAACAAAGCCCTTTAAGGGGACTTTAGCACAGCATAAAGACCAGAATAGTATATCCAGTAACAGAAACAGCGATGGGAAGACCACATTCACCTCATACATTTATAGTACTTTAAACAGTCCTGGCAAACCCCCTCACCCACAAATAAGCATGAGAGCTATAGTTTGTTAAGGGTGCTGATAGTTGTTAGAAGACACACACACACTCCCCTCACATTCCCAGAGTTCTCAGTAAAGCAGGATTGGCTGTTAAACCAATCTGGGAATTGTAGTTCCTAACAACTTCCAGCACCCTTAACACACAACCGTTCCCAAGATGCTTGCAAGGTACCTAAAACAACAACGGAGCCCAAACAAAGTATATGGTGTAAATGTGACTGATTTAAAGAAGCCAAATGGCCGAAAAGAAAATGTGCTGGACTAGGGGCAGACAGCTACCACATGGCCTATGCCAGCCAATCATCTGTGGCTATGCTAACTCACCTTGGGCTGAGGAAACCTGTGGCCCTCTGGACATCATTGGACTCCAACTCCCATAATCCCTGACAATTGAGCCATGCTTGCTGGGACTGATGTGAGTCCAGCAAATATATGGATAACCACAACTCCCCCAGCCATGCTCTAAGCCCAACTAAGGCTGCCAAATCTTGAAATTGTTCATTCTCATACCAAAGCAGGGTTTGGGGAGAAAGCCCCATACATCTGGGGCAGAGCTCAGGGATTTTCTAAAGGTCCATACAGAGACACAGTAATAAACCTGGATAAAAGATGGTTAAGGTGTGGTACTACAACAATCTGCAATTTTCTGAAATGTCTGTGTAATGGGATTGGACTTTACTGTCCTGGATTGCTTGAATATAAAATGGGAATGCAAATTTTTACCTAGCTGCTCCTTTGGGGAGGATAGGGTTAACTTGGTGTCCTAGCTGATGCCCCAGGCTCATATGCCACACAGAGTATGCAGCAGACCTGCTCTCTCCAAAGGGCAGGATCTGAACCAGCGGGTTCGTAGTACAATAATTACTTTGTTAATTTTTAAAAATTGTTTTTAACAGGGCATTTTGAATTTTGTGACCCACTCTTAAGGTAATAAATCAAATTAGTGTTTGCTTTATTGCAAAAATTGTAATGGTGGTGATGATGATGATGATGATGAACAGCTTTAAAAGAAAAGTCCAGATTTCTTTCTTTCTTTCTTTCTTTCTTTCTTTCTTTCTTTCTTTCTTTCTTTCCATCTTGGCAGCTGGCAATCCTGAATCCAGCAGAACGCCCACAGATGTGGATCTAAACCCTATTGCATGGCTGATTCTGGAATCCTATAAGGCTTTTATTATAGCCTAGAGGGGGTATAACAGAATCTGGTTTCAGGAGCTCAAAAACAAAACAAAACAAAAGAGGGGGGCAGAAACAGGTCTCATTTGTCACAAACTTCCATTCCTGCAAACGCAGAGATCCAAATTGCCAAGAGCCTTCCCCGTTAAGCCACTTTTATTGCACTAAAACGGCCTGTAATGGTTTCCGCCAGAGTGCGTGCTGCTTAGTTATTACCCTGCATGCATAAGAGATTCGAACCATCGTTTAGCTAATGTGTGCTGGGTCACACAACTTCACAAGTGGGTGTGTAAAGAGAGATTCCCCAGAGATGTAAGCCGAGATCGTACAGAGATTTTTGCTCCCCTGATTGCAAGTTATCATGGAGGTGAAAGGAGTGAGAGGTTTGATAATAATAAGGTACACATTTTCCAATCCATACTGACTATCATCAGAAGCTCATAGTCATCATGGCACATAGGCCTGAAACAGAACATGACAGCATAGTGTGCTCCCATTCAGCCATGCCCCTTTCAGGATACTCCATTCCATTACTGCTCTCCCTCCATTTCCCACCCCCCACACTCAAAGAGCATTCCATGGCAATTGGGCATGGCCAGTCCTCCGTGGACTGTTTTTGTGGGGCCCACCCCACCCCTCTTACGACCTTTTTTTTTTTTTTTTGTAAATATTCTTTATCATGGAAGCATTGGGATGTCATATGTGATGACACATGTGGGAAAGATAAAGATGCAGTTGGAACCCAAAAGGGGCTTCATGGAACTGGCAATGAGCTCATTGGCCTCGTCTGCCAAGATCTGTGCATGTCCCCAGTGCAGGATGAAGAACTGGAACTACAGACTTGGTTTCTGCCAGAGGCTTTCATCCATAAATCAAAACGGTGCATAGACACGGCTCGGGTCACACACAACCACAGGAAGGCCAATGGCCTGGTGTTCTCACCTAAGAAATTCAAACTGCTACAAAACAACAGGTCAGACTACAGAATAAGTAAACATTCGCCAGCTGGGTGGGGAGGGCAATTTATCCTCAACACATTCATAGTCACTTAGATTTATGGCTGCTTGTGATGTGTGCCATTGTTCCTCCCCCCACAACTTCCAGGTAGTTTCCTTTATTACAGTTTTAGAAATCCATTTCAATTAGAAAGCAATATTATGGCTCCCAAACCAAAGTGCAAGGTGTGGCACGGGGGAAGTGGCACAGAGCGGTCCCCACAGGTGCCGGGTGATGAACAGGACTAACCACCTCGAGCATTTCATAATAATCATATTTCTCCTGAAGCTTTCATTTAGCTTCCTTCAAATTAAATCCCAGCAATAGCAATAAAAGAGAAAGGAAAGGTGTGTGGGGGGGAGAAAATCAATGGCATTTGGACGAGAGAGAGAGAGAGAAACTTTGCTTCATTCCATTTGGTACTTCACTGAGTTTAGCAATGCTCTTTCCTCTCACTGGTAAATACCAGAGAGGCCTCCCAGGGCCTGCTAAGATTTCCTTAAAAATAGACATTGGTTGCTGCTGCTGCTGCTGCTGCTCAACAAAGATGAGAAAAAATAGGCCCCTAAACAGATTTTCAGTGGCAGGAGGTAGGATTCAGACTATATATATATATAGGAATATATATATATATATATATATATATATATATATATATATATATTCCTTTCTTTCTGCAAAAGACTGCATTCCTTCAGGGAAAGGGTGCTAGAGCATCTGCTTTGAATGCAAACGGCCCCATGTTAAATCCCCAGAATCTCCATATAGGGCTTGGAGAGGCCCTTAGCACCAAACATAGAAAGTCACTGTCAGTTGGTGCATGGGCATAGCCAGGATATTGGGGGGGTGCACAAAGTTTCAAGCTTTTGGGGGGAGATCACGGGTAAAAATCCCCCCCAAAGAGGACATTATGGCAGCAGGCTTTTGTTAGGGGGGCTGTTCCCCTTTGGCTAAACCCATGAGTCAGTGTAGACAGTACTGAGCTAGATGGACCCAGTGGGTGTGACTTACGGTCTGCAAATAATAACATCTTGGAGGTCCCGAGCCTCAAGGAGATTAGACCGGCCTCGACCAGGGCTGAGGCCTTTTCGGCCTGTTGGAACGCTCTGTCACAAGAGACCAGGGCCCTGCGGGATTTGACATCTTTCCAGGCCTTTGGTCGGGGTTCAGTCTGACTCCCCCTCCCCTTTCATAAGAACTTGCATGAAAGTGGCCCCCCATTTTTTCTCACAGGCTCATATAAATTCAGCACAAACAGTTGGGCCTGGTGAGCATTTAAGGTCCCCAACCCTAATCTGCGGGTTGCCATCTGATTGGATTTTATTCTGATCCTGATCTGATTTTAGGATGTATTTTAACTGATTGCCTGATTTTATGTTAATGTATTATGCATTTGATTTTAGCCACTCTGAGCCCGGTTTTGGCCAGGGAGGGTGGGGTATAAATAAAAATTATTATTATTATTATTATTATTATTATTATTATTATTATTATTATGGCTTCTTGGAGGAGAGGTGGGGTATACATATAATAAATAAATAAATGAATAGATATCCTCCAGCAGTTGCTTGACTACAAGTCTCATCAGCCCCAGCCATTATGATCAGGGATAATGGGAGTTGGAGTTCCAGCAATATCTGGAGGGCCATAGGTTCCATATCCCTTCTATACACAGGCAGGTACTTAGAGGGTGGGAGGGAAGCCAGGAGTCAGGTGCTGAGAGGGAGAGCTGATCTTTACTCCAGTTGCTTCAGAGGACCGCCACTGACCCAACAAAGCTCCCAGGCGTCTTGTGTGCTTCTTACATTCTTTAGTGGTAGAGGTGCCCAAGGAGATCCCATTCCAGCTTTCCTGAGGAATCACAAAGACTTGCGAGTTGCAGAACACTGTTTTCCATCCTTTCCCATGGTTCTCCACCAGAGGGACAAAGTGCTAATATCCAGAGAGCACCAGTTCCAAGTCCATGTGGCCTGACACAGAATAGCTCACTGCACTAGGGACACATGCACACATCAATCATTTAAAGCACTCTGCAACTGTCATAGCTTCTCCCAAAGAATCCTGGGAACTTTAGGGGGTGTTAAGCATCCTGGGAACTGTAGCTCTGTGATGCTACAGTTCCCAGGGTTCTTTGAGGAAGCTGTGGCTCCTAAAGTAGTACAATTTAAAGTGCTTTAAATTGCTGGTGTGAATGTGGCCTCGGTTGTATCGTCAGTTCCCAAAGTTCCTGCCTCAAGCTGTGGAAAGCCCCTGACCTTATGCCCAGAAGGCGGCCCAAATACTTGGGGCAACCATTGCCAGCCTGTAGCTCTAGTCAGTCTCGAGGTTTTAGTTTGAAGCTAGTCAATAAAAGAGGAACTTAACAACACGCTGTGTGTGTTCGTGCGCGCGCCTACCCCCTTCCCCCGCGCCCCAACCCGCCCCAATTTTATCTACTGCCGTAACGATTTTGTCGTTCCTTCTTGGAGGAGAAAGGAGGATATTGTGATTTCACTTACGGGGCCGAATTAGAATGTCCCTGATGATTTTCTCAAAAGGCTCCAGGAAGAGAACACCTTTCACTGGGAAAGGAGCATTCAAAGACACCGAGCCGGCTAATCCATACCTAATTGGATGAAAACGTTGTGCACTTTCGCTTCTTTTGGATGGGTTAGGGACCCCCCCTTCCTCCCTAACGTCTCCAGACTCCTCGGTTCCTCGGGGGATCTTAAAAGCCACTGAAGAGGTTATTATAGCATGTCCTCTGGGATAGTTAATACCCTAGCCCTGTTCAGACATGCAAATAATCTAATTCAAAAAGCTTCCTAATTAACAAACCCGCTACTCTTCTGGATCAGGGGAGGGGAGCACGAGAGAGAGAGATCGAAAAGGAGTCTTGTCTCTTGTTATGCCCTGCTGTCGTGCAAAGGGGGGTGGGGGACCTTGAAAACAGATAAAAAGCAATTGTCCTGGTTTTAATTGCCAGCAAGTATTTATAGCTTTGCTCAATCACCTTCTATAATGAGGGGGCTGCTCAGATTACTTGTCTCAGGCTTAAACCTTTGCCATGCCGAAGTTTCCTTGCAAAACCTCGCCAGACTCTCTGTGATTATTCCTGCTAGGAAGTCAAAAATCTTCCTTTGCAGAGACTCTTCAGTGCAGGAGGTTTTTTTTAAAAGAAGAAGAAGAAGAAATTAAGCCTCTTAATTAATGAATTAGCCATTCAATTAAGATAATTAGGGCTAATTATTTTCTTTTAATCTATCACCAATTTTAGGACAATTAAGCTGAATGCGGGTGAGGCAGATCATACAGGGTCGTGTGCAATCAGGAGAAGGGGGCGGGGCGGTGATGGGAAGAAAAAGGCCAAGCCTGTAACTTAATACTTAGTGAAATATTATGGCTATGGAGAAAAGGACATTAGCCAGCCCTTAAACTGGGGGTCTTTTGCCCTATCATTTCTGTATAAAATTGTAGAGTTGGAAGGGACCACAAGAGTCATCTAATTTTAAACCTCCTGCAATGCAGGAATCTTTTGCCCATGTGGAACTCGAACCCACAACCATGAGACGAAGAGTCTCCACCAATTGAGCTATCCCAGCAGTATAGAAGAGTTTCTTACCCAGGCGACCCCAGCCAATCGGCAGCCATGTCAGGATAAAGTGTGTTGATGCCACAGCAACATGCAGCCAATCTGATTTGGCTACATGGCAATGGTCACCAAAAGCCATTGAAGCCAATGGTTTGCCCTTGGAATAGATTGGGGTGGGAAGCAAGCACCCCCATTGCCAACATCCAGCATCCCAGCTGCACCAACATCCCTGAACCCAAAGGGGTAGGAATGCCCTTGGCAGTGGCATGAAAATAATCCTGGAATTCGCCTCATCTCTAGACAAAAAGGAATGAGCACCTTCACTGCATCTTCCCACAGCATCTCAGACTCTGGGACCAAAATGCCTAGATTTTTTGTTTGCTTTCAAAATTAATAACTATAAAATAATAGATTAAAATGAATAAATATAGAATCTTGATGTACAATCAACTTGATTTTTTTTTTGTATTACGAATTGTTTTTTCTCTATATATAGAGAAAGCCTGTGCTTTATTGAAGTCAGCTATGTATGATTCTGCACCTATGATTCTATTTAAGATCAACATTTAGTCAAGTACTAGTCCAATCCAATCAATCAAACCCTATTAAAAGCCTTGCCTTTTCATTTCTTACATGTCAAATTCAGATATACAAAACTCTCTTCCCCCTCCAAATTGTGAAATTTGCCTGTCATGATGTGTTTTGCTGTTTTTATTTTGCTTTGTGATCTGTTTTTCATTTGTTTGGAAAATACAACTGTACTGCTCCTATGTTTTGATTGTTTTCTTTATCATTTGTCTGTGCTTTAGATTTTATGTTAATAAAAAACGTTACACACACACATTCTTACCTTTTTCTCTAGGGTGAACATCTGGATGCTTTTTAAGCCTCAGGTTTGCTCCAACTACGTTTTACCTTGTTGAAATTAATAGACCCAGGTTAGCTGTTCATTCATTTCAATGCATTTACTCTATGAATCTAGCATTGGATTCAGCTCCAAAGATAGACTTGCTCAGCTGAGATGGCAACTAACGCATTTACTAAGCAACTGGGGGAAATGTTACACTCACCATCTTCTTAACCAACTTAACACAAGCTCTTTGTTGCTGGAAGGGTTGTAGGATGCCCAAATTGCAGCTGCCGGCTGGCCCAGATGTTGAGGTTTTGCTGGGCCACTGCCTCCCCATTGCATGAGCCTCTTTATTATCCCATTAGGGTCCCACGCAACCACCGTGGAAGCACCTGCTCTAGGAGAGAGCTCTGGCATGTGAGCAATTAATAAGTTATGCTCTGATTAATTAGCAGGGTTAATTATGATTGCGGCTGCTCAACCCTATGTAGAAAGAGAATGGCACTGCATTACGAAGGAATGAGACACAATGGCAGTGCCCTGTCACCATGACCCACAGGAGGCCGTGGTTGGCTCCTTTTCCTTCCCAAGCAAGGCTGATACATTTGCCAAGCACGTATAATAAGGCCCTCACCTCCCAGATTCAACAAAACAGTTTAAGGGAAGTGCTAAAACAAAAGGGCTGTAGAATCCTCAACAGCAACCACTTGTCTCTGGCACTGTGGGTTAAGCTCAGAAATGTGGGAGGAAGTCTTCCTGGCAGTGCTGCCTGGTGCCCATTCACACTGGTAGGGCAAAAGAAATGGAGCCCAACAGTAGGGGGAGCCAGAGCCAATAAATTCAAGTTTTGTTCCCATCCTCCTCCTCCCTGCTGTGTTCAACAACACTGAACCTATGGAAGAGGGAACTGATAGGTAGTGTTACACACACACACACACACACACACACACACACTGGACTGGCTGTTAATGGGACACCAAGCAAGTGAGGGGTGGCTGAGGGCGGATTGAGGTTGGTGGGGCAGTTCTCCACTTGCCCTAATAGTCCAGCGTCCCATAGACTGCAACCAAGTGACCTGTGAGATGCTCAGTCTCGTGTCTCCTCCCCTTTTCCTTTTTAGGGTTATTTCACCTTTAAAATAGTCTTGGATTAGGCAGAGCTCCCAAAAAGAGGGACCTTCTAAAAGAGGACTCTCCTTGGTAACCCTACTTCATGCCCACTTGATTGTGAGTGGTATTCTCTCTACTGAACTAGGGTGTGGTTTTGATATGCAGCCTTCAGGTCAAAGCAATCTCTCAAATTAAGTATTATTTCCCATCCCAAAAGATCATAACAAAAACCCTGCTGGATCAGGCTATCTAGGCCAGCATCCTGTTCTCACAGTGGCTAGTCAGATGCCTGTGGGAAACAACACACAAGCAGGACCCAACACAACCCACACTGCAGTTTGTGTTCAGAAGGATTACTGCCTCCATCTGTGGAAGTATAGCATAGTAATTGTGGCCAGTAGATACTGATACCTTATCCCCCATGAACTTGCCTAATGTTCTCTTAAAGCCATCCAAATTAGTGACCATCACTGCTTCTGGTGGGAGTGAATTCCATAGTCTAACTATTTGCTGCTACTGCAGCACATCAGATGCATTCCAGTGGTAGCATCTGCAGTTACAGTACCTTGTAGCCACAGTGTTTGAACCGGCAGCTTTTTCAGCCTCTGAGACACCAGAGTTATTAGAAAAATTGGTCAAATATTTTGAAACCAAAAAGCTAGTGAACACTTTGCACAGATATTTGTTATCAATAAATTAGTTTGATGTGCAGACTTTAACAAATGATTGGATTTCTTAGGCTCTGTAGCAAAGGGCTGTCTAATGTAATAAGGATAATGTCTCTTTGAAACGTATGTTCTTACAGTGTCCTATTCTAACTAAGCTTTGGGAGAACGTGTTGAACTGTATAAATTTGACTGCACAGGGAAAAAATAACATTTTCAGAGGAAAATATTCCTTTGAATTATATACCTATTATATGGAAGTTGAAAACTGGGCAACAAAAATGGATTTTACGTGGCCTAACTACAGCCAAAAGACTGATATTGATGAACTGGAAGAATAAAAATATTCTCCCCTTTAATCAATGGATTGAAGACATGACAACACTCGCAACATATGAACAGATTGTTTATAGATGCAAACTTTGTTTGGCTAAATTTATTGATATTTGGAATGAGTTTATACAGAATATAGTAGGTTGTTAATAATCATATACGTATTAGCATATATTACGCTCTTTTTTCACTCTATTTTGTATAACTGAAGAAACTTTAAATAAAAAAAGGAATTAAAAAGAAGCCTGTTCCTGCGAATAGTCTGGGTTCTCTTAGCAACTGACACCTATGTCTAGGCAGGAACCAGGAGAAACCTTGCATTGGTTCTAATTAGGGATGGATGAGAAATTTGGTTCTATTTGCATGTTAATGTGAAACTCCAAATTCACACTTGCAGGACCATTTTGCAAAACCCAAATACTGCTCTGAAATATGTGGTGCAGTTTTCCAGCCCAATAGCATGTGCAAAAATTGCATAGATTTAGCTCGCAAAAATGGGTCTATTGGTCAAAACTACTTGCAAAAAAATGTATTAAGAGATATTCACACTAAGCTGTCAATAATTTTTCACGAGGGTATTTGAAAAGAAAAGAAAATGCAGATTGATGCAGGAATATGAAGAACTGAATTTAAGACTGGGAAAATGAAAAACACAGAGAACTGAAGTGGACAGGTTTGTCTACCCCTAGTTTAAGAAAACATTCAAGTATCTATTTCTTTTTACCAGCTGCTCCAGGATTATTGCTCTTAAGGAAAAACTATTGTGTTCGGTCCCCACAAGCATCTGAGTTGCATAATGGCTGGAACACATTAGAGGATGTGGACAAAAGTAGAATTAATTGGTTTCACCCATCATTGGTTATGGCGCAACCTACTGTTAGGGCTCCCTTCCTTCTGCCCTGCCAGTCCCAGGGGCCACCAGCTACCACTAACTTCTTCAAACTTTCATTTTTTTAAAAAATGAAAGCTCATAATCTGGAGATTATGGTTCATCTGGGTAGGGCAACTACCCCTCCACTGTGGATTCCTTATGACAGCTCTCTTCTCTTCCTGCAGCATCTGTTACCTGTGACCGAAGCTTCACTGTCAAGAGCAAATATGAAGATCCTGTAGCCTTCCAGATGTTGCTGGACTACAGCTCCCTTCATCCCTGAGCAACGGCGATGCTAGCTGGGCTGATGGGAGTTGGGGTCCAACAGTATCTGGAGGGCCACAGGTATTTCCATCCCTGGCCTAATGGCAGGGCTGGCCAATAAGCACCATGCTCTAGTGCATATGGTGCCTGAGTCCACTGTAGTCTGGATTGCATAGGTTGTCCTTTGGAGGGGATCAGTAGTTGGCCTTCCCAAAACAGATGACCTCCAGATGTTTTGGACTTCGACTCCCAGCCAATTGGCCATTTAACTGAAGCTGGTGGAAGTTGTAGTCTAACATAAAACGAACTTGGGTGGCCCATCTAGTCCAGCATCCTGCTTTCATAGCAGCCAGTCAGATGCCTATGGGAAGCCCACAAGAAGGACCTGAAAGCCCACAAGAAGCCCACAAGAAGGACCAGCACTCTTCCTTTCTGCAGGTACCAGCAGTGGAGGTAAAAGGTAGCTATCAGGATTAGAAGCTTCTGACAGTCTTATTCTCCATAAATTTGTCTAACCCTCTTCTAATCCACTCTCGCTGAAGTGAGTTCCATAGTTTAACCATGCACCGTGTGGATAAGTACTTTCCTGAATCTTCCAACACTCAACTTAATTGAGAGCCAGTGTGGCATAGTGATTAGTGTTGCAGACTAGGACCTGGGAAACCAGAGTTCTCGTCCCCACTTGACCCTGAAGCTCACTGGGTGACCTTGGGCCAGTCACAGTCTCTCAGCCAAACCTACCTCATAGGATTCGTGCAATGATAAAATGACAGGAGAACTATGAACACCATTTGGGCTCCTTAGAAGAAAGGTGGGGTATAAATGTAATACTATATACAATACACTGGACATTCTAGTGTTATGAGATGTCACAAACATCTGGAGGGCAGATGGTCTTTCAATTATGTCTAATTTCACATACAGCAGCCCAGAGACAAGAGGATTCACCATAGGCGAACAGGAAGTAGCCACAGAAAAAGGAACGGCACCCTCCCAACCCAAAGCAATCTATTATTTCCGGAGCAGTAACATGATACATGGTCCACCATCTTATCCTAGGCAAATGTATCATTACCTGCAGTCCAAGCACTTTCCAGATCAATCCCCCCTTTTAAAAATGTAGTAATATAGAAGGGTATTAGGTACTAGAAAACTCATTAAGAAAATGGCGTACTCAAATCCTTTAAAGGTGATATTTCATAAAACACACTATGCCTGGCGTTGGGCTCAATCATTCTTTTTAATAGCTCCAGAGCAGCCAGAAAATAAAGTATTCATGAAGATTGAGGAAGATGATCCTATGAACTTCAATTTAATTGGTGCAAATTAAAACAATCCATCTTTCTGCGCTAGCCGTCTATCTCTGATCATCAGCACAAGCCACGTCCAGCAACCTGATTACAATTATCTTTTAATAGGAAAACTTGTCACTTTTTGTGTGATTTACATAAGCTTGCACAAACTTACCGGTATCATTTAGGGCCCAAACATGTACAATTTCCATTTCTTCCGCCGCCCATTTGCACACAATGCTCTTCCATTTTTATGGTTTCTCAGTAGGTCCAGACCTTCATTCGTTCAAAATGTTTACACCACCGTTCAGTTCAAAGTGGCCCTCAAGACAACTTGCACCATGGCAAAGCAGGAAAAGGGAGAGTGTGGTACAGTGGCTACAGCAGAGGTGGGGAAGTGGCCATCCCAATGTTATTAGACTCCAACTCCCACCATCTCTGACCATTGTTCATGCTGGCTGGGGCTGATGGGAGCTGGAGTCCACCAGCAACTGGAAGGTTACAATGAGGCTCATATCTCCATTAGCTTTAAAGCTCCCAGAATTGCATTTGGCAATCTGTCATTCAAACCTACTTCACAAGGTTGTTGTGAAGATAAAATGGAGAGAGAAGAACTGCGAAAAGGCAGGAGATAAATGTAATTATAATTAAACCAGCAACCTTTCATAAAGGATTTTTCATTTTAGCCCCAATCCCCAAGGCAGCCCACAAAACTGAACTCTAATCCCCACCCCGCAAAAAAAAATCCATATTCCAGAAAACATTCTCCCTCTGCAAAAAAATGGGGGCTACATTTCTGTTGTTTCTGGGGGCAGTAGAAGATAAAATTCCCTGAATTTTTTGGGTGGGGTTTGCTAGTTTCCTTACTGAGTCTCACCAGAAACTGTGGCTCAAACCACTCCCCAATGGCCATTTTCCCCATAATTATTTGGGACTGACATAATTATGTGAGATTGCTCCAAAGGCATTCCAGGAATTATGGCTGGTAGAAAGCTGCAAGCAGTATTCAGAATTTTTTAAAGTTAAAAAATGAAGGGGGGAAATGGAAAACCTAAAGGAGCAATCCACTACAGGTTCTCCATTTAAAATTGTATGAGTATAAATGACTTTCCCTCCAAAATCCCAGTCTCTGTCTTTCTGCATCAGTCTCTCTTATCCAGGCATGACTCCTGATGTGAAGAATTCAGAGACACAACAGGTAACCTCATCTGAGGACATGAGGTCTTGCTGCAAATATCTGCAAATTAACCCACCCTACAAAGCAATCAAATCCTCCTCACAGATACATTCTGTGGTTTAAAGGGTTTCTGTCAAGGTTCAGTAGCCTAGCACTATTAGTCATTTGAAAAAGTGAGGGGGTGGGAATATTTGGCAGGGGGGGTGAATTTTGAGAATTTTCCCTGGTGTGAGTCTTAGCTTTAGAAACAAGGGATATTTCTTTTTATATATAGAGAGAGAGCAACCAATCCAGCCAGAAGAATCCACACCAACACACTCTGAAAGGAACAGTAGAATTGCAGCACTCTTATGAAATGACAGCATGGGGGGTGGCAGAGCAAATAATTGGACCACAGATGAGGTGAGCTGTGTCAAGTTGAGTCAAGCCCAATCTAAACAGCTCAGTTGTTGCAGCACCATGTAAAGCGCCTAGTGAGCCTCGTGTTCTGACGACGGCTGGAAGTGAGCTGAGGCTTTGGGGGCACCTGCCTCCAGCTCACCTATTCTGGACTCTGCCCCCTTCCTTCGAGAAGTACAAGTTCTTAAAGGTCCAGCCTTCTGGGTCCTTCTGCATTCCATGGCCTCCCACCTGAAGAGCTCAATGCACGGTTGTGCTGGTTAGGTACTGTATGAAGCACTCATTTCTGCAGGCCTGGCAAAAGGTGCCTGGAATGGTCCCACTTTCAGTTCTACAGGCCCTGGTGCTGTGGCATCTGGTCCCCTGATCCAGCAGTGTAGCAACCCCTGCCGACACCTGGGGCGTCCCCCGTTTCACACATTTCCCCCCCCCTTGAAGCACCAGAAATACAAAACAAGCACTGTGCCGACCTCAAGCTCCCCCGTGGCATCCTACAGCCTTGGCTAGCTACGCTACTGCCCTGATCACCAGTATCAAGTTCAGACCCTGGTCTGGCTCCTTAAGCCTGTGACAGCTCAGCCTCTTACTCAGTACCCTGGTCACTGTTGGACTCTGGGGACACAAGACCTCCAGAACTACCACCCAAAGTACTCATCTTGCCAGCGAGGCACAAGAGGTGCTGCATACCATATACGCTACATCTCCTTGGGGTGGGGTGGGGGGTGGGGAGAGACTACTTGGCCTCTGTACTTTATGCTCTGCTCAATTCCAGATTGGATTACTGCAGTGCACTCTGGATGGGGCTGCCCTTGAAGACAACACTGAAACTTCAACTGGTCCAAAGTGCAGCAATTAGATTACTGGCTAGGGTCCCATTTAGAACTCAGATAAGCTCCTGTTTTTGAAACAGGTACATTGGTTTCCCGTTTGTTTCTGTGAGGTAATTCAAGGGGCTTCCCCTAGTGTGTAAAAGCCCTAAATGACTTAGGATCCAAATAAATGAAGAACCATCTCCTACAGACCATCTCATGTGTTAAAGATCAGCAAATTAGTGGTTCCTGCGCCCTTGAATGTGTGGGGTGGGGATACAGGCGGGAGAGAGCATTTCCTGTGGCAACACCGTGGGATTCCTTCTGTACACAGATGTGCCAAGCACCTTCATTATGTAGGTTTTGGCCATATGCTAAAGACACAGCTCCTTAACTGTGCCTTTGGCAACTGATAGATAGATGTACAGATCTATTACCCAACCTATTCCCAACTATATAAACTGATTTCAATATTGTATTTTTAAATTGTTGCCATCCACCCTGGGATGTCATGGTAAAGGGTAGGTAAGAAATATTTAAGTGGTAGCGGTAGCATTTATGATGCTTAGTTCACACATTCTACAAGTGTACAAGACTGAATGGTTCTTATATATGAAATGCAGCTTCAAATCTAGCTGGAATAACATTTCAGTAAAAAAAATAAATCAAATTTCTTTCTAGGTTTTAGAGGCAATTCTCTTGTACAGTGGTACCTCAGGTTACAGACGCATCAGGTTACAGACGTGTCAGGTTACAGACTCTGCTAACGCAGAAATAGTACCTTGGGTTAAGAACTTTACTTCAGGATGAGAACAGAAATTGTGCTCAGCAGGAGGCCCCATTAGCTAAAGTGATATCTCAGGTTAAGAACAGTTTCAGGTTAAGAAGTGACCTCCAGAACGAATTAAGTTCTTAACCAGAGGTACCACTGTACTGCTCAAGTTCCTACAATGGAAACATATACTGAAATATTTGTTAATGCTTATTTTTTGTAAACTGCTTTGAGTTTCATGGGGGGAGTGGCAAACAACAACTTCTTCTTCTTCTTCTTCTTCTTCTTCTTCTTCTTATTATTATTATTATTATTATTTTACTTCATTTATGAATCACTTCCTATCTCAAAGCAATTTACAATACAATTACACATATTAAAACATTTTAAGCAATTGTATTTATAAAAACATTTTTAAAATTATATGTCAAACAATTTAAAACTAATAATGGCTACAACAGCAACTTTATTGTTTTTATTTCTTTTATCTGAATGCCTGTCTGGATAATGATAATAAAAATGCTTAGTGTTCCCATAGCATTTGCATGCATTATCTTATGGTAATCTTTACAACAACCCATGAAGCAGTACTATTATTCCCATTTTGCAAGTGGGGGTGAGATGGAGGGAAAGAGACTTGCCTAAGGACACCTGGTGAGTTGGTGGCAGAAATTCAAAGCAGAATAAATACTCATTCATAGGTTAGTCTCTTAACCACCATGCTACACCAACAACATTCTGAGTCAGTGTTTTACTCACACACATACACCTCCCAAAAAAATTTGCTCGTGGAAGCACTTGAAGCTAATAGCAACAAGCAAACATTGTTAGCTGTGTCTCACACATACACACAACTTGGAAAGGGACCTGTGCTTTGAAGCAGCTCCCGCTAGCTTCCCTGCCACCTCCCCCCCCCCGTCCCTAAGCAATCATTTGTCACAACCAACAGCACCGTCATTCCATCGGTCCCAAATAAGCCTCCGTCTCCTTGATCTAGCAGGGAAACACAATTGAGCTGACCCATCATAAATTCTTCAGGCTCAGCACAACACTTAAAAAAATAAATAAAAAGAACACCCACCACCGTACGTATAGTGGCAGTAGCAGGCACACACCTCTCCTCTCAAACCCTGTTCTCTTCTCCCCGCAACCCCATCAACCTCCTGTGTACCTGCCTCTCTCCTTGGATAAGCAGGTAATCATCGACTGCCACAGAAAGGTGACCCATTAACGTGATGGATTTGGTGAGAGAAACAAATGGAGTGAGACCCCTACGTATTGCTGTCCTTCCCACACCTTGGCCTTTGGTGCTGTCATATCAATATCCTCCCAGGGACTCATTACACGCACAGTGACAGGAGGGCTGGGGGTCAGCCCCACGCGTTTGGTACTCTCCAAGACATCACGGTTAAAACCTCTCGCCCTCTGGAGCACACATGTAAACACAGGCACACTCATGGCCTCAGGGGGGAGGAAGAGGAGGAGGCGGAGGAAGACCCAAAGGTTCCCCAAGGGAGAAAAGGAGGGGTGGGAGATGACTGAACATGAGAACATAATAAGAATCTGCTGAATCAGGCCAAAAGCCCATCTAATTCAACATCCTGTTCTCACAGTGACCAAACAGATTCTCCAGTGGGATGCCTGCAAGAAGAACTTGAGCACAAGAGCAAATCTCCTGTGCTACCAGTTTCCAGCAACTGGTATTCAGAAGCATGACTGGCCTGACTGTAGTCATTGAGGCTAGTAGCCATTGGTAGACTTCTCCTCCATGAATTTGCCCAATCCTCTTTCACAGCCATCCATGTTGCTGATCTCCTGCAGGAGCAAGTTCCACACCTTAATTGTGCGCTGCATGAAGAGTCCAGCTCTGAGAGCCTTCTGGCGGTTCCCTCACTGCAAGAAGTGAGGTTACAGGGAACCAGGCAGAGGGCCTTCTCGGTAGTGGTGCCAGCCCTGTGGAACGCCCTCCCAGCAGATATCAAGGAAATAAAGAACTATCTGACTTTTAGAAGACATCTGAAAGCAACCCTGTCTCATTTTTAATGTTTAATGTTTTGCTATTTTTTATGTGCTGCAAGCCGCTCAGAGTGGCTGGGGAAACCCAGCCAGATGGGCAGGGTGTAAATAATAAAATTAGTATTAGCATTAGTATTATTAATTACTTTCTCTCATAGGTGATTGGTTGGGTATATAAGGGTGAGAGGTGCAATTCCCCCTCCAAACATCTGCCATGGTGGTGCAAGAGAGCAAGAAATCTTTTGTAGTTCTTGTTCTTGCTGAACCTCTCAGTATCTGACATTCTCCCAAGCAGGGATGTGGCTCTGGGATGTACAGAAAACTCTGAACTACTAGCAACTGAGATCCAAAATGACTAAATATCAACCAGTATACCTTTGGGGGGGGTGCATTTTGCATATGAATATTATCCTCCTCCTCTTCTTTTTTATGTTCAGCCCAAGATTTCCTTTGCATCTGCCGGGAAACTATTTTCACCAATAAGTATGTAAATCCTCTGCAAATGTATGCTAATTACTTATTTTAATTACAATGTAAATAAGTAATTACTGGATAATTTTCAAGTATTTACATGGGGCCTGTGTGATTTAAAAGCTTAACTTGTAGGAAGTATTTTTTTATATAAAAAAACCCCTATAAATTTTTCTGTAATTATAGTACAATTTAGATGCCACGGCCAAAACACAATTACTGTATGCTCTGAGAGAGATAAATAATCAAGGAATCCCACAGTAATTACTGAATAATAACAAAGTTATTACATGTGTGTTGCAACTTTAATGGCATTCACAAAGGTAGCACATTCTCCTACCATGAAAAACAGAACGTACTAAAAAGGGCCAACAACAATTATACCACTGATTGTCTGGAAATGGATGCAAGCTGGGTTTTTCATAGGAACATTGGAACCTGCCTAATGCCAAGTCAGATCAGTATTGTCTGCACTGACTGGCAGTGGCTCTTCAGCTGTCTCTCCGAACCTTACCTGGAGTTGCCAGGAATTGAACCTGCGATCTTCTGCTTGCTGCACAGATGCTCTGCCACTGAACTATGGCCCTTCCCCTGTAAATGAGGGGCAGCTGTTTTGTGTGAGGCTGTTCTTAACATGCATTTATTTGTACATTCGTACAACGTCTTTCTGCCAATGCACTCAGGGCCATTTGCAACAACGACAAATAGCTTGCAACCAATAGATATAGAACATGGTGCCCAAGAAGTGCAGAACCAGGAGTGGGGAACCTCAGGCCCAGGGACTTAATGTGGCCCTCCAGACCTCTGTATCTGGCCCTCAGAACTCCCTAGGCTATACCCCTATCCCCAAGCCAGGGCCCCTCACTGGCCCTGCTATACCCTCCCCCACCAGGTGTTTCTGCCTGGCTAGAATGTGCCCTTGAATTCTGATCACGCCTCTTGCTTGCCTGGATGGAGAATAGGGAGGGGTGTATGTGTAGAAACCAGACTACTGTACAAAGTGTGGGGAGGATGCCTTAGTTGCTCCATCCACTTTTGCTGCTGGCTCCACCCACCACTGGCATTTGGTCCTTGGAAAGTTGCTCAGAAGAGAATGCAGCCCTCAAGCTGCAAAAGGTTCCCTACTCCTGCTCTACCTCTGCCTCTGTTTAGATGACTTAGGAGGCTGTTGAGCCTGACTCCCAGAATGAGCATCACGGCAAGGGGAGACAACTATGGCCTCAGCCGTCGGCTAGTGAAGGAGCAGCTGTTCCATTGCTTGCTTTCCTCTATCTTTCTCCTTTGGTGCCTCTACATCTATTAGATTGCAATCCAATGGAAAAGGATTGGTTGTTGTGTATGTGGGTGAATGTCCAGTGCTTTGGAAAATATATGTGCTCTATAAGTGTTTAATAATAATTATAATAAATGAAAAAGGACAGGAACAGAAGAAGAAAATTAAGCTAGTCTTCTGCTGTGATTCTGTAGAAATGTAGAAAGCTGCATGAAAGTGGTATTTGCTGAGGAATACAGCTTTCAGAGAAGCTTAGCATTTTAAAAATGTTCAGTTTGAAGACCTTACGGTTGTGAAAGTATTTTTGAACTAGTGTGGGGTGTAAAAAAAAAAATGCTGCATAAGATTTCCAGTGGTTTCAGTGCCATGAAAAAAACTGCTTCCCCTTTCAGTAACTAGCAAGACAAGCAAACAAACAAAATTGCTGAATAAATTATACAATGCAAAATGAGAAAAAATATGCAAATGCGCATACAGAACATTCAGAATTGAATGTTTCCCACTCTCTGGATTTTGGTGGAGAATTTGTTTGGGGATTTGTAGCATTCTTTGATCAATTTGGTTGAGAGTTAAAGGCACGAGTTTTTATTTTCTGAAACTATTTTGCTTCCAGTATGTTACTGTCATAGGCAATTAAAAAAATAAAACATTTCCACATTAGCATATGTGTTGTTAAGTATATTGCGGGGGGGGGGAGGTTGGTGTGATGATTTGAACATGTGCTGAAATTTACTCAATTAACTAAATAATTAATTGAAAGAGAGTTGACCAATTAAGTAGAATGCATTTAAATCAGTTGACAGCCCTTTTATAAGACAAGCCTATACATGCTTACTCAGAATAATAATAATAATAATAATAATAATAATAATAATAATAATAATAATAATAATTTTATTTATATCCCGCCCTCCCCAGCCGAAGCCGGGCTCAGAGCGGCTAACAACAATAAAAGTAAAACAGCATTCTAAAATCAATTCATTTAAAAATCAATTCAAAATCAAATTCATGGCAACCATTGGGCTAGAGTTCTGTGAGGATTGCCAAAGGAGGGGGTCAGACTGTGCCTTGGCCAAAGGCCTGGTGGAACAGCTCTGTCTTGCAGGCCCTGCAGAAAGATGTCAAGTCCCACAGGGCCCTAGTCTCTTGTGACAGAGCGTTCCAATAAGTTCAGTGGGGCTTACTTCCCAGGAAGTTTGCATAAGAACATAAGAATAGCCTGCTGGCCCATCTACTCTAGTATCCTGTTTTCACACTAGAAACCCACAAGCAGGATTTGAATGCAAGAGCCCCACCCCACACCCCACCCCCGCTGCAGTTTCCAGCAACTGCTAATCAGAAGCATTTCTGCCTCCAGCTGTGGAAGCAGAACATAGCATCATGGCTAGTTGTCATCAATAGCCTTTTGTCTAATCCTCTTTTAAAGCCACCTAAAGTTGGTGGCCATACTGGCCTCCTGTGAGACTGAGTTCCATAGTTCAACTATGTGCTGCATGGAAAATCTCATTTTTTATATATATCTTCCGAATCTTCCAGCATTCAGCTTCACTGGATGTTGACGAGTTCTAGTGTTTTGAGAAAGGGAGAAAAGTTTTCCCTGTTCACTTTCTCCATGCCACGCATTGTAGAGTTGGAAGGGGCCCCTGAGGGTCATCTAGTCCAACTAGGCAGGAACCAGCCATCCCTGGGTGGGCTCGAACCACCAACGTCCGGTTAACAGCCAGGTGCACTGACCCATTTGCGCCAAGTCAAATTGCCTCTTACTTGCCTTTTCCCTGAACTAAAAGCATAGGATCAGGACCCGGGTAAAACTTCTCCAGAGGAGAGTAGTACGACTGTGTGTGAGCACACATGAGCGTGAACATACCTGAGTGTGTGTCCGTGTATAAGATCACTTATTCTTGGGACTGGCCTCATGGGTAATATTCTTCCATCGATCCCCTTCCACTTCTCCTTGACTCTCTTCCCCTGAAAGCGCTTGTGAAGGACGATGCAAGCAATCAGCTATTGAAGGCACAATCTCATCACGCTTTAATGGCACCGTGCTTCCATGTCGCCCACTGTCCCTTGAAGAACCATTCCCATCGGCTCTTTAAGAGCACTCAGATTATCCCCTCCTTCTAAATCTTTCCCCTGCAAAGGCCAGCCACAATAATGAGCCCTCTCTGGTTGACCTCGGCAGAACTAAATTCCTCTGCATGTGATACATTCATATATGCCACCACTCTACCTCCGCCCCCAAAGAGAGCAGTTGTGTGGGCCATTTACAACCAGGAAGACACAGGGAGGGAGAGAAATCTATATATGGATTTTGTATTCCAGCTCATACTGTGCTCCGTTATGGCCACAGGTGCTGCCTGCCTGGAAAACTTGCCATTAATTGTGTTTGTGCAATAATACCGATTCAGCGTGATACCGGGGGGGGGGGAGAGAATCTGCGCACAGAGAATGAGGCTGTCACTTTCTACCAGCAATAGATCACATGGTGAGTTGATGTTGGTTTTTCTGGGGGGTGCTATCCCTAAATTAATTTTATTTATTTCAAATCTTTTGCCTCTTCTTTTCTTTTCTGTTTTAACCAGCCACTTGACACGGGCTGGTCTGTGGCGGCTTGGGTTCTAGTGAACAGCAGCGCTACAGAGATGTATGAATCTGTAAGTTTATGTGAGTAGGCATGTGGGAATCTATCAAACGCAGCTTCCCTCGGTTCCTTGTTATTCCAATCAGAAGTTCAATCTGCGACATTTCCGCACTTTGAGAATTAATTATTATTTTTAGAAAGCCCTCACGAAAGTGAATCAGCTTTTGCATGTGTGTGTCTCTTGATATACACATTACTATAATTGCTACTACTTAAATTTATCAGTTGCTTTCCTTCCCCAGTACAAGTAAAAAGCAACTTACAATAGTATAAGCAACAAACAAACAAACACACTATATATATATTAAAACCAGCCTTTAAGAAAATCTAAAAGACAATTCTGTTTTTGAAAACTGGATTGAAACATCCCACCCATGCAAAAAGGCCACAGATGAAAACAAAGTCCAGATGAAAAATGAATGGTTTTGCCCGGCACCTGAAGACACATAATGATGGCACCAGACAAGCCTCCTTGAAGACAGCTCTCTACAAGTGGGGAGCCACCACAAAAGGCCTATTATTGTGTTGCCACCTATTCCCCCCCCCCAAGCATAATTTTAAAGCAAATTTTTGTATATTGTTTTCGCAAATACAGTGGTACCTCAGGTTACATACGCTTCAGGTTACAGACTCCGCTAATCCAGAAATAGTGCTTCAGGTTAAGAACTTTGCTTCAGGATAAGAACAGGAATTGGGCTTTGGCAGCGCGACAGCAGCAGAAGGCCCCATTAGCTAAAGTGGTGCTTCAGGTTAAGAACAGTTTCAGGTTAAGAACGGACCTCCAGAACGAATTAAGTTCTTAACCTGAGGTACCACTGTATATACATTTTTATGCACACTTTCCCATAACGTACAGTGGTACCTCGGGTTACATACACTTCAGGTTACAGACTCCGCTAACCCAGAAATAGTATCTCGGGTTAAGAACTTTGCTTCAGGATGAGAACAGCAATTGCGCCGCCGCGGCAGCAGGAGGCCCCATTAGCTAAAGTGGTGCTTCAGGTTAAGAACAGTTTCAGGTTAAGAACAGATCTCCGGAATGAATTAAGTACTTAACCTGAGGTACCACTTTACACATTTTAGTAGACATTTTTGGATTGAAGAGCAGAGGTTGGAAAAACCTGCCCCTGCTGCGAATGCAGGCCCAGAGGGGGTGCAAAAATCACCTATAAGGCATTGGCATCCTCCCACGACACCTGGAGTGCCCACCACCACCAGCACAGGACTCCAGCACCTGCCTCGCCCCTGGAAGAAATCCATCAGGATCTCCATCAGGAAAAGCTGCTGCTGTAGGAGAGGATGAAAAGGGGTCTTCAGAGCAGCTTCGAAGCAGAAAGCTGACACCCTGTCCAGCCACAAGGAGATGCATTCTTTCTGTTTATGCATCCTTGCCTGGGTCTCAAACTTTTGAGGAGAGAGGGGGAATATCAATAAAGATAAAGATCCTTGCCAAGGGCACAGGGGACCCTAGGTATGCCTCTGTCGAAGAGCTACATTGCAAAATTCAGTTCACGCACTGTTTTGAAAAGTGCAAATTAAGTAGTGTTAAAACCTGAACCAGACCAGATTTCTACCCCATCCCCTTTGTCATCAAGACCCTGTTCGTGGTCCACATCAATAGCAGCCTTGAGGAGGAGAAAGCCACCTGGAATTCCTACAGCGTTCAAACCCACCTGAGGCACACTCTGAGGAGCAAGTCCTCAGTTGGGATCTCTTCCAACTCCCATCAGTCCGCACTAGCATGGCCAGCAGTCAGGAATGGTGGGAGGTTTTGTTCAACAACATCTGGGGGTTCGCTGCTATTCTCAGACTGCATTCATTCCTTGCTCTCAAATGCATCATTGACACAGGGCTAGCCAACAGGAACTGCTGGGGAAACCCAGCAAGATGGGCGGGGTCTAATGATAATAATGATTGTTGTTGTTGTCTGATCATCCCTGACCACTGGCCATGCTAGCTGTGTCTGATGGGAGTTGTAGTTTAACAGTATCTGGAGAGCCACAAATTTCCCATCCCTGCTGAAAGTCCTGGAGATGTCCTTATCTAAGAATCATTACCAGCAGTGCCTCCACCAAGCAATGAGCAGGAGTTTTAGAAGATTGGAATGTTGGGTCTCGCCATGTTGGCTACATTCTCCCTCCACCATTGGAGGAAAGATGCTTCTGAATACATATGGGGGAAATGCTGTTGCACTCAGGTCCTGCTTGCAGACTTCTCACTGGGACATCTGGTTGGCCACTGTGAGAAATGGATGCTGAACTATATGAGCCTTTGGCCTGACTGAGCTTCGTGGTTCTTCCTAAAGTCTTTGTCTCAAAACACACAGCGATATAGGCACAACTGGCTCTGTGGATATAGAGCAAACATCACTGAACATCTCAACAAAACTGAACATTAGTGCTTTGGCAAGGATTCCGAGTCCAATATTGACTAAGGAAGAAAATAACTTGTCTCTGGAATTACATACAGATGTGGGACCAGAATTACAAACCCAGCATCTCACGGGGAATGTTTAGCAGCAATTGCCTGGAAATTCAGCTGGCATTTCTTAATTACTTCTCCCTCTTTCTCACCCTAAATTTTTGTTTTATGCAGAATCTGCTGAATTCAGCTGGATAGGTTTCATCATCTGAGATTCGCAAGTGGTTGCTCAGCATCAATCACATCCATAATGGCCCCCTTCCAACGGGTTTGTGATAATAAATGAGCATAAAAACAAATAGGAAAATTGATGTTTTGTTAATATTGTGCCATTTTTATACATTCCATCGCTGCCCCCAAACATACATACACATACAAATTTACAACAGCTTTTTAGCGGTCAGGAGTCAAAAGCGCTCCAGTTTGGGAAGAGGAGGGGATTTGTGCTACTGGAAAGTGAAGTTCATTAACATGGTTATTAATTATGAACTGCATGGATTCAAAATGTTCATTTATAATCCAGCTGCAGACCACAGTCCTTAATATTTCCAAGCAGGCACGCCACCAATGGAAGCCTATACATGTCTGCTCAGAAGTAAGCATCATTGAGTTAATGGGGCTGACTCCCTGATAAGTAGTTATAAAACTGCAGTCTTAAGTCCTCTGGGGTGTCTGGCTAACAAACTCAGCCATTATGGTTATTCATCCTCATAAATAACCAAACAGGGCTAACAGGGCTGTTAACAGCTATTCACCTGCTCAAAGACTGGGTGTGGGCATAAAGTGTGAACTGCGTGTGGGTCCATGCATGCCAGCTCTGACCCCCATTATTCTCACCCTTGGCACCTCCACCCCCAACCTCCCAATGCTAAGTGGGAAGGTCTGAAGGTTCAGCTAACTCAGTATTACCCACACACTGACTGGCAGCATCTCTCCAGGGTCTCAGGTAGGGGAAACTCTCCGCCCTACCTTGAGAGGCCACTGGGGATTGGATCTGGGACCTCCTGGAAAAGCACATCCTCTACCAATGAGCTACAGTGTTTCCTGTAAAAGAAATTAATGTTAGTTCGAGTCCTCACAATTTTAAACAAAGGGCTGAGGCAGCAGGTTGCAGTGCATGATTTCATCCAAATGCAGGACTCTCTTAAGCATATGTGGAGCCGGGGTGCAAAGATCCGCCCGGCACACACACCCCCGCCACCCGGGTGCCTAGTCCCAGGCACGCAGGAGGGCGGAGCAGGCTGGCCGCCTCAGCGTCTTGCTGGCTCAGTCACCCCCGAACTCACGGCACAGAGCCACCCGCAGCAGAAGAGCCCAACACAGTGCTCCGACTGACAGACGGGCTCTTCCCCGGACTCAACTCTCAAGCCTTGGACTCTTGGCCTGGGACCTCTCAGAGCCTAGCGCCCAGGTGCCCCGCACCCCTAGTGCCTATGGATAAGATGGCCCTGTCCAAATGTAACATTCTATAGCAAAATAGGGCCTTTTTCTCCCCTCTGAGGAATGGAGATCAGAAAAGGGGGAATCTTCTTGGTTAATATATCTAAAGCATACCAAAAATATAGGGGAGAAGAGAATGACGGTGGGAAACTGAGAAATACCTTTCTTTCTTTCTTTCTTTCTTTCTTTCTTTCTTTCTTTCTTTCTTTCCTGTTGACTTTCTAAACCACACAGAGCGCATTAACAGCCACATGGAAAATCTCTCTCATTAACACCTAAGGCTCAGGGGAAATGTCGCAGACGAATTGGCTTATTGCATATAACCCCCCAAACCCTTTAGGACCTCAAGACACTCTAGACGAACTGGAGTAATGACCTGGAAAGATTGTCCTCTGGGTTTGATGCTGTAATGATTTAGGGGCCGGTGTTTTCTCTCTCTTTTATTTTATTTTTTAAAATGTTTATGAATAATAATAGTCATTATGCAAGGAGAGCAATTAAAGGAGGGGGAGGCCCTTTCTTCCTCCCTTCCCTTGTTATTATTGAGTCGGAGTGACCATAACAAAACAGTGGCCAGCCTCACCACCACCAACTCATCTTACATGGGGTGGATAAGAGATCGTACACAAACACACACACACAGAGAGTCACACACTCGTCGCATACCAGGGCTGACTGCCCCGGAGGCAGCCTAATAAATCCAGACAGTATCTGATATGGATGGGCCGTAATGAAAAATAAATTTGCAAAAAACAGTCTGATACGAGTTAATCCATAAAGTATTTCATTACTTCATTTTCCGGCATTGAATCTATCATTTCGCCATCTACCCTCCCCTCTGGCGGCCCATTTTTAATTACTTTTAATTTAAATATATGCACCCACGGCTTGGATTGGTTTTGACATCAGTACATTGCAATTAAAAAAAAAAATTAGCAGGGATCATTGTGCAAGAGAGAGAGGAAGGCAGGAAGAGGAATACAGCAGGCGCAGGTTGTGGTGATGCAGGACCACCAGTGAAGCTGTATTTCCCAGAATTCCCTCTTCTCTGCAAAAGATGCAATATTGGTATCCTCTGCTGCGTCCAATGGGCAAAAAAAATACCCACCTTTCAGATTTTGTTTTAGTAAGCAAGTCTTTAGTCTGAAACAATGGAATTTTGGTTCATGTCTGTCTGTCTGTTTGTTTGTTTGTTTGTTTGTTTGTTTGTTTGTTTGTTTGTTTGTTTCATATCCAACCTTTCCCTCCAAGGCAGCCTTTCTCAACCTGTGGGTCCCCAGATGTTGTTGAACTACAACTCCCATCACCCCTAGCTAGCAAGGCCAGAGCTCAGGGATGATGGGAGTTGTAGTCCAACAACATCTGGCGACCCGCTGCTCCAAGGAGCTCAAGGTGGTGTACTGCACATGGTTCTTTCCCTCCCCATTTAATCCTCACATCAACCCTGTGAGATGGTCAGGGTGTGAAACAGCTAGGCCCAAAGTCACCCACTGAGTGTCATAGCCAAGTGGGGATTGGAATTTTCTGGTCTCCCAGATCCTAGTCTGACACTTTAACCACACTGGCTCTAGTCTGTTGGATTAGATCCCTGGAGACCAGGGTCTCAGCTAGCAACACCTTGGAAAGCCATAGTGAACTAGAAGATACATAATATTGAGCCTCTTGGGTTTGCCAATCGGAAGTTAGGCGGTTCGAATCCCCGCGACGGGGTGAGCTCCCGTTGCTCGGTCCCAGCTCCTGCCAACCTAGCAGTTCGAAAGCATGCCAGTGCAAGTAGATAAATAGGTACCTCTGTGGTGGGAAGGTAAACAGCATTCCCATGCATTTTGGCTTCCGTCACAGTGTTCCATTGCACCAAAAGCAGTTTATTCATTCTGGCCACATGACCCGGAAAGCTGTCTGTGGATGAACGCTGGCTCCCTGGGCCTGAAGCAAGATGAGTGCCGCACCACAGAGTCGTTTTTGACTGGACTTAACCATCCAGGGGTCCTTTACTCTTACCTTTACCTTTATTACAGAGCCAGTTTGGTCATGGATTTAATGCAGTTTAAGGTGACTTAGAAGCCTATTAGAGTGTTAAGAAGTATATACAATAATTGGGTTGCACCCAACATTAGCCCTACTCAGAGTAAACTCATTGAAAACTGATGAGCATAACTGACTTAGGTTCATGGATTATATATTCAACTAAACTTTACTCATAATAGACCCTTAGAGCAAACCCTCCAAGTGTCCCTGATTTAGAGAAGCCGTTCCAGTTTCTGATTTGATCCCAGAAACTCCTGCTTTTCCTTAGGATGTCCCTATTTTCGTTGGAGAAACGTTGGAGGGTACAGAGTTATCTGACTCCCCAAGCTGCCTGAAGGCAATCCCATATAGGGAAGGTTTTTTTTTAATGTTTTGTGTGTTTTTTATATGTTGGAAGCTGCCCAGAGTGGCTGGGGCAACCCAGTAAGATGTGTGGGGAATAAATAGTAAAATTATCACTATGGAATGTGAGGTATGCAATGTTGGAAGTATGCAGGCAGAGGGCAGGGTGGTAAAAGGGGGAGCAGAGTGGAGCACAAATAGTCTTGTTTTTTTAAAAAAACAAACCAACAACTTTGCCCGTCTAATCTTGCCCCTTTCTAAAATTTATTTATTGGTGTGTGTCTTTCTTTTTGTAAATCTACCAAAGAATAATAAAATAAAAACAAGATTAAGGGGTTTTCTCAAGATGGTGGATGGCATTTGTACAGTCAAGTGGTGATGGCACTCACCCTTCATCTGATAGGAAGTGCTGGGGGGCACAAAAATGGGGGGGGTCAAGGAGTGTTAGCTGAGGGAATGAGAAATGTCCCCATTTTCATCTGAGGAATGTTGGACGCCAAGATAGTGCTAATTTGTCATGTTCATTCATTTCGATGGGGCTGCTCTGAGTAGGACTTACTGTATTTTTCTGTCTATAAGACGCCCCCATGCATAAGACACCCCCCATTTTGGGGGGACTCAGATTTAAGAAAATGGAGGGAGATGGCCCAGAGTATAAGATGGCCCCTAATCTTTGACATTATTTTTTAGGGGGGGGGGAACCTAGTCTTATACACGGAAAAATACGGTAAATAGAAGCCTTGGTAGGCCCTACATGAATTTGCCCAGGTGCTGACACCAACCTTAGAACTAAACCTGGTTCCCATCTGCATTTTATCCTCACAACAACCTTGCAAGGAAAGCTCGTTTGAAAGAACGCAACTGGATCTGAAGCCTTCTGAGTTGGCTTATACACACACAAACACATCCCACAACCCAACACAACAACACACTGTAGCCCAATGCCCTGATTAGTTCTGGACTCGTTTGTGTCCCCTCAGGGTGGCCCCTCTGTTGCTCCTAAGACATTGGGCCAAGGGGTTAAGAAAGAGGCTTTCTTGGCAGGCTCATTACCACTGATGCAAAAATGACCATTAAGGATGCCTGACAGAGGCCTTGCTCATTTGGAGTTGGGGTGAAGCGTGGCTGCCCCGAGGCTGCCTAATCAAATCTGAAACCATCACATTCATGTGTCATATGGGTGTAACGACCCTCTCCCAGCCCCCATGCTCTAATAAATGTAATCATCCCAAATATCCCTCAGGTTTCTTCCCGGGCAGGGGGGTTCCGCGGAGGAAAGAAAGGACGAAAGCAAAGGAACAAACATTTATCGTTCATGAAGCCTCTTAATTACATTTCCTGCTCATCTTCCTGCCCGCCTGCTGCTCTTCCTTATCGCGCCAAGGAGAACATGCCTGCCTCTGATATACAAGATAGGCCACACACCCTGGGATGTTAGGAGCTACTGGCCCACAGCAGCCCTAGGAAAAACAAGGCACTGAGGCTGCAGCCTTGACCATTTCATTGTCACAGGACTGTCCTCAGCCCACACTCCTGAATGGCTGGCACTTCCCACTTCTCCACTGGTGGGATGAGAAAAGAAAAGTTGATGCTCTGTTTCTGAATGTTCTAAAATGGGGGGAAATCAGCATGCAGAAGGGAGATCAGAATCGTGTCAGCAGATCCAGACCCTCTAAGTGTTCCTATTTTCCAGGGACAGTCCCAGATTTACAGAAGCTGTCTTGGTTTCTGCTTTGATCTGGGAATGTCCAGCTTTTCCTTAAAGGTAACGGGACCCCTGACCATTAGGTCCAGTCATGGCCAACACTGGGGTTGCGGCGCTCATCTCGCTTTATTGGCCAAGGGAGCCAGCGTACAGCTTCCGGGTCACGTGGCCAGCATGACAAAGCCCCTTCTGGTGAACCGGAGCAGCACACAGAAACGCCATTTACCTTCCCGCTGGAGCGGTACCTATTTATCTACTTGTACTTTGAGGTGCTTTCGAACTGCTGGTTGGCAGGAGCAGGGACCAGGCAACGGGAGCTTACCCTGTTGCGGGGATGAACTGCCGACCTTCCAATCAGCAAGTCCTAGGCTCTGTGGTTTAACTCACAGCACCACCCGCGTCCCTAGCTTTTCCTTAGGACACCTCTATTTTCATCGGAGAAATGTTGAAGGGTATGGAGTTATGTGACCCCCAAGCCAATGAGATATTTTAGAAGACATCTGAAAACAGCCCTGTATAGGGAAGTTTTTTAAGTGTCAATGTTTTATTATGTTTTCATATACATGTTAGAATCCACCCCAACTCCCGTTACACTTTAACCTTGCTCATTCCATCCCTCAATCCCTTTAAAGGAGGGTGGGCCATTGTTGGCTGCACAAATAGCAGCATGACAACAGCCTTACATTTTTATGTATATAGGAAGAAATAAATAAAACAAACAATTCAGGGATGGAAAGAGGGACACAGTGACAATACCTCTGTTGTCATACCAAGAACATTTGCCTTGAAGCAAGGATGGGGAGCCAGATGTTGTTGCACTCCAATTCCCATTAGCCCCAGTCAGAATGGCCTATGGTCATGGATGATGGGAGTTGTAGTCCAATCACGTCTGGAGGGCTCCTCATCCAATATGAGAAGCAAAATATATATTTTGAAGTTTGCTGCTGTTCACTTTTGTTAATATTTAACCTTTTCACATTTCACATTTGGTGTTCAGAATTGGGGGGAGGGGGAGGTTGTTGAGTATGCAGGACTGCAAAGGCCTCAAATATTTCCCCTTACTCTGTTCAATGTTTTTTCTGGCTGAGCGGCCTTCTGACAGTAGCCCACAGGCTCCCATTTCACTCCATGCCAAACAGAAAGTCATAGACGCTTAGCAAATATTGAACTTTGAATTGTTTAATTAAATTAAACTCTTATTAACCTTTTTTGTTTTAAAAGCAAACCCACATTATATTTTTCTATTCTTGACATGGAGTTCTTATCTCTCTCTCTGAAAAGTGCCATGCAGACACACTTCCAAAATTATACCAGTTTTTGCAAACTTCTAGAGTTCGGGCACAGCTCAATAGCATCATAAATACAGTTTGGCAATGAAATCTAGCTGCTAGTCTCAAGGAATTTTAGTCTTGGGTGTTCAGAGAGAGTGGGGTGTGTTAGTGGTACCTAGAACTACCCCTGTGGAACTGGGGTTAGCAGAGTGCCCCCGCCTACATTATTCTATTTTAGGGTAGCTAAGCTGCAACAGGTTGTTAGACTACAACTCCCATCATCCCTGACCATTAACCATTTAAGTTAAGGCTAATGTGAGTCCAGAAACTGGAGGCCTACAGATTCTATGTCTCTATGCAATCCACTGGGATTTCAGGCAAGGGCTCTTTCGCATCCCTACCTGGAGAAGCCAGGGATTGAACCTGGGACCTTCTGAACACAGAGCAAATGTTCTACCACTGAGCTAAGGCCCTTCCAGGACCAGATCATAACCTGCCCTTTAAGATTACTGTCTTCTTTGTTGGTTACATTCAAACTAGCAACTGGGCAGTAGAAATCCCGGCAGCTTGTAACCACCAGACATCCAATGCCATCAGCCAGCGACCACCCTACAAAGAAGCTTGAAGAAATGGTCATCTCTGTGGCTTTGCCTGGTTGTAGCAATAGACCGGGGCTGTGCCCTCTCTCTGCTACATTAAACAGGTCACTACAAGCTTTTAGCTTTCTGCAGGAAGATTCCCTTACTGCTGCTCCAGTACAAAATGTATGAAAAATAATCTTCATCATGCAGGGGACTCTGAACTTCCTGGACCCTCTTTGCTTGATTAATGAAGATGTAACATCGCTGTTCAGTAAATAGTGGAATCCTTGTGATCTGCAGATAGAGCCAGAGGACAGAGATTGGGGAGGGGGGGTCAAATAGCTTTAGCCCTGATGAATATGTAGCGGAGCACTGAAAGTAATTGATTCCAGGAGAAAAGGTGAAGCAGATGATAGAGGTCAGGGAAGCAGAGGACTCCGTCAGATAGGGCAGTGCCCAGACAGAGACCAGACTTCTGGGAAAAGGTGTGGAGGGGAGATTATATATATTACACACACCGAGCAGGGGGGTGGGAAGAGAGGGGGGGGGGAGAGATTCTAACTAGGAACCAAAGTATTCCAAGAATGATTTACACAAGGAAGCAGATCCTGGGAACACCACACAGGAACTCAACAGCAAAGTGACATTTTTTTATCATTATAAAAGTTGCATACCTGTAGTACCAACACAGAGGTCCTTGTTTGTTTGTTTTTCATTTCTCCAGTATGTAACATTTACAAAGTTTGTAGAACAAATAAGCTCAGCCCAAAGTCTCACTCCCCAGCAAAGAAACAGTGATGGACTTCTTGATATCTCTGACCCAGCTAAGATTGTCGACAAGCAATTGTTTGCAGATCTGAGCAGCGTTAGAAAAACCAAATCCTGCCCACCCAGGAGGCTAGGTCTTGTGAAATTAGAATGAGGCAATCCTACCTCTAGCTCCTTCATGTCAGCTTCAATGAAGCTCTAAAGAATCACCTTGCTGAATAAGTCCAAAGGTCCATCAAAACCAGTGCTTGTTTTCTAATAGTAAATAGGCAGAGCCCTCTGGAAATGGAAGCACATAAGCACAGCATGATGGGAAACTGCCTCCCCTGAGGTTTTTCTCCCACATCAGTTCCTCGCAGGTATACTGCCTCAGAAAAGGGAGGTTTCATTTCCTCCCCTTAAGCACTTGTGGCTAATGATTGGTGGCAGACCTTCTCTTCCTGAATCTAATCCCTTTTTAAAGCAACCTAACCTTGTGTCTGTCACCACATGATAATTAATGGATTCCATCAATTTGCTATAGATTGAGTGAAATAGCACTTCATTTCGTCTGACCTGAGCCTTCTGCTGATGATGAACATCCTTAGGTGATCTCAAGTTCTGCTATTATAAGAAAGACAGAAAAAGTATCTGTCAGGGGTTCAGAGACAGAGGCACAGGTGAGGGGGGAGACGGAGAGCGATGGGGAAGAATCCCAGGACAGTGAGGAAGAGGATGACAATGACTTGAGGTCTTCCATGAGTCTCTCAAGTGAATCGGAGGATTCCCAGAAGGGGGCGCCCCTAGTCAGGCCAAGGGGGGTCACAGGGGGGACCTGCCAGGAGCAGGGAAGCAGCAGGGAAACCCCGAGTAGGAGTGGGAGATCGGGGCCGGCTTCCCAGCAGGAACGAAGTGAAGAGAGTGGAGTTCCCAGTGTAACACACGGAGCGGAGCAGGATGGAGACAGGGGAAGGAGATCGGGGCAGGACGTCCTGCCGGAAGAGGCGGAGAGTAGTACAGGGAGTAGTGTAAGTGTCAAGAGGAAGGTCAGGGGTAGCGAACACGCGCCAAGTTCAAATGTGGAGGCGCGCGGAAATGGAGAGAGCCCGGAGGAGGAGCCTGGCCCCAAAGCACGAAGGAGGGGGGAACAGGCATCTGAGGAATCCGCTTCAGGAGAGAGCAGGAGGGAAGGAACCCAGGGGGGCAGAAAGACCCTGCGGAAAAGGAAAGACAGGAAGAGGTGGACTAGCACAAGCCTCTTAAGCTGGTGTAGGGGCGGGACCGATTCAGAGGGGACTTCAAACGTCTAGCCTAAGAGACGCGGGGCTGCGCACCCCGGTTGTGGAACCGATAATGAACTGCAATAAACATCCTTGTATATAAGAAGAGCCTGGCGTTGGTCTTTTGTGAGCTGAGACCTGAGGCAGCCCTGACAGTATCTCTTCTTTCTACATATTATTATAATATTTTCCCTCCACAGGAAATACCATAGCTCTGTGTTAGAGCATCAGTGATGCATTCAAAACACCCCAGGCCTACATCTCCAAAGAGGGCAAGGAAAGATCCTGTTTGAGATCAGAGTAGGCAACACTGAGCTAGGTAGACCAATGGCCTGACTCTGTATAAGGCTATGTTACTATGAAAGCCCCAGCCCAATGGAGCTGACAATCTAAATTTTGATGCATGGGAGCCAACAGTAAATAGAGAAGTGAATATGTCTTAGATTCAAAATGTACACATTTCACTGATAGTTTCTCATGTGGTTTTGATCCTGGTAAAAGAATTCAAAGTGAGTGTGTTCTGGTTGGCCTAGTCAGTTTTGCTCTATATTAAGCGTTCTAAACTTCACACACAAAAAGTGTTTATTGCTGCAGCGTTAGCATCTAGGCTGCAGTATTAGGTCAGTAAGATGGGGGTAGGGTATCATCCGTCACTGGGCGGACTTAAAATCAATTGCACTCTCTGTGCCCTCTTGTATAGAAAAGAGTGTGATGCCTTAATGAACTTGAGCAGCTCAAAGTAGGGCTGGTTGGGAGAAGGGAAAAAAAGTCTAATGTGATTTTAGGTTGCATTAATAGAACCATAGTTTCCCAATCCCGGTATAAAAGAATAGTTAAACACCTGGAGAACTTTTTGCATCTTGAGATGGATGTAAAGCAAAAATGTGCTCCCCTGGACATTTCTATCTGGAGCTTGCCATTTCTACAGTCCTTTGCAATTTTTTTGTATCTTCATGAAAACTCACTTAGTGCAAATTTTTCCTAGTAAGCACATCTTTGTATGCATTTTTTACTAATACACACATTTTTGCAAGCTGCTTCCACTAATATAACACATGTTTGTACATATCATTTGGTGTTGTCCTTGTTTCCATGCCCCAAAACACACAGACAGAGGCTCTTCCTTGTAATCAGTAAAGAGGTATTTATTCAGGCAAAGGACAGTCCTGATAGCAACAGACATGGAGCTCAGGAGAAGGGCAAGAAGTTCAGAACTTGACAGAAGCAACAAAGATGTCCCAACAATCTTTTTCACCCTGTCCACCAAGCTTTCAAGGATAAGGCATGGCACACTTACTTGCAAGGCTCACTTCACAGGAATGTTGGGATTGAGAACACATACTCCCTCGGAGCAGGTGGATCTGCTCCCATCTGCAAAGGGAAAAGTCAGCACCGTCCTGCTCAGGCTCCTGTTCAGTTGCTGTTGCCTCTTGTTCTGCATCCTACCTTGGCTGATGAAAGCCAAGACTATCCATTCTCCAGGAGGGTTGGTGGGGAAGGGCCAGCATCCCTGCACCTCACCTTCCCAAATGGCTGAAGGGAATGGGGAGATCTCCGCTTCCTCCAACCCATGTTGTCACCATTCCCACCCACTTTCTCCTCCTTCTCCTCCTCCTCTTCCTCCTCCTGCAGTGTCAGGCCCTGCCAATTCAAGACTAGTGCTGACAGTACTGAATGGCTTATGACAACTGTCTTGCAAAATTCACAGAAGTCTGGATTTTGAAAGATAGCTGTGTTTCTGTTCGCACATTGGTTCAAACAGTACAAAAGAGATAGTCTATCATTAAAATGCAAATCAAATCGTTGCCCCAAATGCAGAGGTTCAAACCCGCTCTCATGACGAACAGCGCCAATAGACTCATCTATAAAAACAGTACGGTCAATTTTTTTTACCCAGGAATAGTACCATCATTTTCCGTACTCTTTTAACCTAAAGTCTCCAGAGAAGCATTAAGAGCTTGTACTGGGAGGGGTGGGTGGAAAAATGTATTTCAGAAATACTGTGCTTCTTGGGAGGGGGGAGGATATCTGTCCGATATTTATTAGCCAATTATCATTTCAAATAAAAATAGAAATGCTGCGATTATGAACAATATTGTTTCCAGATCAATAGGCTCTTTCCAAACCAACCAACCCATCCGAATCCCGTTTGGATCGTAAATCTCAAAAAAAGAGGCCATGGGCAAGCATTTTAACTGCACTCACCTCTTAAATTTCACCTGAATTTATTAAAGAGGTCATTGGCATATTAAGGGCCAAATTTGCATCTCATCCATCGCAGTGGCAACTTCGTCCCCCTGCTTAATTATCTGCTGTTTGGTCAATAAGCCATTAGTGGGTGGCCAAGGACAGTTCATAACAGCTTCATGAAGGAAAAGTCCCCATGACTTACAAAATCAGCACTGGTTGGCAAAAAGAGTAAATATTGCAGCAAAGATACATCTATACATGGGGGGGGGGGACTGGGTTTTTGTGGGATTTTTTTTTTTTTTACTAACAATAATAGCCAAGTCTATAGTGGTTGTGTTTAACGTAGAGCTAATAAAAATTTACTTCAAGCCCTACAGCTAATAAATCCAGAAGGGTGTATGAGGGAGTCCAGTAAAACCTGACTTAACATTATGTTAGTGCTATTAACAATATTTATATGTGTGTCATTCCGTAGGAGGTTAAAACTGGTAAATTATGGGGAAAGTGGGGGGGGTGGTTAAGGAGTGGGAGGCCAGTGCGCATGAATGTGTTTGGCCTTTGCAATAAAGGTGATCCCTTTCCCCGCCCCCCCCAAAAGAATAATCCCAGTGGGGTGGAAGATGGAAAATGGAAGGTGAAAAATGGGAATGGTGCTATTCAGCTAGAAAGCCAAAGGTTTGATCCTTAGCATCTCCAGTGAGGGCAGGAACAGGGACTCCCTGTCTGAAAACTATGAAACTACTACTACTACTAATAATAATAATAATAATACTCTTATTGTCAGTGTACAATGTACAACCTGTGTACAATGATTAACCACTGCCATTTGTTGCAAATGAGCTAGATGCACCAATGTCCTGGCTTGAAATAAGGAAGCTTCCCATTTAATTCCCGTTTAATTCAGCCCCTGCATTCAGAACCATGAGGACCAGAATCCTGCTTTCTTTCCAAATGAATTGCAGCAACAGAGCATCTGCCTTGTATGCAATAGGTACTCAGGTTCAATCTCTGGCACCTCTAGGAAGGGCTGAGAGAGGCTCCCTGCCCAAAACCCTGGAGAGCTGCTATGTAACTTGGCTTTTCCTTTTCCTGCCTCCTACTAAGATATTGGAGGGGTGGAGGGAATCATGCATGTAGCTTTTGCTCCATAGTCAACACATATACACACACACACACAGAAAGAGAGAGAGAGAGAGAGAGAGAGAGAGAGAGAGAGAGGAAGGAAAAATCAATACTCCTTTCAATAAAGCATTTTAGGCGGGGGGGGAGCAGCCCATGAAAAAATCTTACACACAACAAAAAAGAGCAAAAAGTTCAGAAGGGGGTGTAAAATATGTTCGCAAGATATGGAGTGGGTGGGGGGAGGCAAAGATCCATAAGGAAATTACCAAATGGAGGTGGGTTGTGGTACACAGGAATGAGCCCTTGCGTGGATGTGGGGAGCTTTATTGATGAGTTTTCATTGATTTCCCATCATTCCCAGTTTGGGCATTTTCTGGTCTATTATACCAGAGTCACCGCATATTCCCCTTGCAACCCTAAAAAGGAAATATGGACAGCCGGACCTTGACAATATAGAGATAATGAAATTCTCCTGATGATTCTTCCGAGAGGATTCTGCAAGCTAACTCGGGACTCCATCCATTTTCAGGGCTAGACCTAACATGGACGCACCCTCCTGCCCCCACACTCTCCGCATTCCTATTTTGTTTTGTTTTTGCAAGCTCACAGAAGTTTGTTGGCCATTTTAAGGCTCCATTAAGATCTGATGCTAGATTAGGACCTCATCCTAATTTCAAAGGACCTCTAAAATAAATGAGAAATGAGAAAGAAATGGGATCAGTCTATTTCTCTCTGCCTGGGGGGGCGGCGGTGTGGTGTGTGACTTTAGTGAAAGACAGACAGACAGGAGGGGTGTCCCAAAGAGAGAGCGTGAGACAGATAGAAAGGAGTGTCAGAGAGAGAGGGAGAGAAGGGCTGAGAGAAATAGAGGTTGAGAGAAAAGGGGTGACTGCATAACTTTAGCAGATGCGGCACCGGGGCGCAAATATCCTCCCAGCGCCCCAAATTACCATCGATAGTGTTGGAGTGGCCATAGCTGCACACTGCCAGCCATCCGGGGGGGAGCAACTCTCCCCCATGCCGCTGCAGGAGAGCGATCCCTGCAGAGGCTGCGTGCCCACCAGCCATAGGGTTGGCGGGGCGCAGCTTCCATCCTAAGCCTCTGCGGAGTTCACTCTCCTCCCGAGGAGGCTTGGGAGGGAAGCTGCATGCCCGCCAGCCTTATGGTTGGCAGGGCACAGCTGGCAGGCATGCAGGGAAATGGGAGGCCGCCGGCAAAGCCATGCAGGCCCCCCCACTTGCTGGAGTGCCCCTGAGAGGCCAGTGCCCTGGCACGACTCACCACTAAGCCCTATGGGAAAGACGGCTCTGACTGCATCCCCTCTCACCTGCTATTACACCTGCTATTGCTTCCTTAAGCAAAATCTGATCCTTTAAAGATGAATCCCCAATGAGGCAAGCACTCATCCATTGATCTGCTGTGTCCATGAGGGCCTTCACCAAACATTACTTAGGGGCACATTAATTTTCTGACTGCTCTGAAGGTGAATCTTGGAGCATTCAGGAAAGATGAACGGAACTTGCTCTCCAGGAAGGTAGTGCTGGCCACCAACCTAGATGGCTTTAAAAGAGAATTGGACAAATTTATAGAGCAGAGGGCCTTCGAAGGCTACTAGCCATGATGTCAAATCTTATATTTTAAAGCTGTCCAAGTTAGCATAACTGAGCTATGGCTATTCTGTAGAGGGACACTTAAGATAGTTGAGCGAGATATAGGCCAAGCTCTGTTACAGAGGCCACAAACAAAGGTAGTTAACCAAGAGCTATTTGGGAAAGAAGTGGGGTTCTATCCACTCCTGAAGAATCATAGAATCATAGAATCATAGAGTTGGAAGAGACCACAAGGGCCATCGAGTCCAACCCCCTGCCAAGCAGGAAACACCATCAGAGCACTCCTGACATATGGTTGTCAAGCCTCTGCTTAAAGACCTCCAAAGTAGGAGACTCCACCACACTCCTTGGCAGCAAATTCCACTGTCGAACAGCTCTTACTGTCAGGAAGTTCTTCCTAATGTTTAGGTGGAATCTTCTTTCTTGTAGGCTTGGGAGGGATTCTTGTAGATCCATTGCTCCGTGTCCGCTTCTCCGGAGCAGCAGAAAACAACCTTTCTCCCTCCTCTATGTGACATCCTTTTATATATTTGAACATGGCTATCATATCACCCCTTAACCTCCTCTTCTCCAGGCTAAACATGCCCAGCTCCCTTAGCCGTTCCTCATAAGGCATCGTTTCCAGGCCTTTGACCATTTTGGTTGCCCTCCTCTGGACACGTTCCAGTTTGTCAGTGTCCTTCTTGAATTGTGGTGCCCAGAACTGGACACAGTACTCCAGGTGTGGTCTGACCAGAGCAGAATACATTGGCACTATTACTTCCCTTGATCTAGATGCTATACTCCTATTGATGCAGCCCAGAATTGCATTGGCTTTTTTAGCTGCCGCGTCACACTGTTGGCTCATGTCAAGTTTGTGGTCAACCAAGACTCCTAGATCCTTTTCACATGTACTGCTCTCAAGCCAGGTGTCACCCATCTTGTATTTGTGCCTCTCATTTTTTTTGCCCAAGTGCAATACTTTACATTTCTCCCTGTTAAAATTCATCTTGTTTATTTTTGCCCAGTTCTCTAATCTGTCAAGGTCGTTTTGAAGTGTGATCCTGTCCTCTGGGGTGTTAGCCACCCCTCCCAGTTTGGTGTCATCTGCAAATTTGATCAGGATGCCCTTGAGTCCATCATCCAAGTCGTTGATAAAGATGTTGAATAAGACCGGGCCCAAGACAGAACCCTGTGGCACCCCACTAGTCACTCTTCTCCAGGAAGACAAAGTCCACTGTAAAGCACAGCCTGCAGGACCTGGGGTTTTGAGACATTGCGACAACAGGAGTCTTCTAGAGCACTGGTTCCCAATTAGGGGTCCGTGGAACACACCCAGGGGGTCAATGGCACCATCCCCTGCCAGGGACTCACTTATCTTGCTAATTGCATAGTGAAAGCCTTCCATGGATCATCCAGCCTCTGCTCACAACCAGAGCCTGCTTGCATATGGAACACTTGCAAGTTATGGACACAGTTGCTTTTTTATTATTCAGTTGTAGTGGAACAATGGAGACACATTTTTCCTACTGTCTGGCGATAGGCAATTTCTGGAAATATCACAAATTTTATGGTCTTTTTTTTTAGTATGCCTAAAATCCTTTATTAGGGGTTGCCCCACATTTTCAAAAAATTCCTCTGCACAGGTAACTACCATAGTTATCAAAAATTTCCAAAGTAGGGGGGTCCATGGCTTGGTCTTTGAAATATAAGGAGTCCTCAGTAATTAGCTAATTGGGAACCACTGTTCTCGAGTGAGGCTCTTGAGGTCACATTGCAAGCATCCAGATTTCCATCTGCAAATGCAGCAGTCTCTTCATGGAATCAGAGAATTGGAGAGTTGGAAGGGACCCTGAGGGTCATCTAGTCCAACCCCCTAAGGCAGGAATCCCACAACAAAAGCATCCATGACAGATGGCCATCCAACCTCTGCTTAAAAACTTCGAATGAAGGGAGTTTGTTCCACTGTCAAACTGCCAGAATCTACTTTCTTGTAACTTGAAGTCATTGGTTCAAGTCCTACCCTCCAGAGCAGGAGAAAACAAGCTTGCTCCACACTCCATGTAACAGCCCTTAAGATATTTGGTGATGGCTATAATATCTCCTCTCAGTCTCTTCTTACTCAGGCTAAACATACTCAGCTCCTTCCACTGTTCAGTGCTGGACTTCTGCTTCCAGCTCTTTTCTTGGAGAAGGTCACCTTTCAACATCCTTTCACTCAAAAATCCAGATGTGTCTATGGACCTAAAAAAGTAGGTGGCACCCCCTCATCTAGTCAATGCATGCTTGCCTTGCATCCAGCATCCAGCTATATCACCAGCAAGTTCTCTGAGACAAATTTTATTTTTAAACTCCAAAGTTTTTAAAACATCCTAAGTCCAAATAGGGAGCAAACTGACATCTAGTATCACACAACTTCGAACACTTGAACCTTGAATCTGGGAGCACATCCCATTGAACAAGAGGCTTAATTTTGAGAAGACATGTGTAGGCGACGAATATGGACAATGAAAGATTTTTTGCTCCAGATACTAGGATGTTACGGGGAGGGGGGGGAATTATTAAGTCCGTAACAATAGCATTAAATCAGGCCCAGAACTGGGGAAAGCACAAGTCAAAGCCAGGAGTTGTTAATACCTTTATTATGGGCTCAAATGTATTCATGATATTAAAGACATCACATTTTCTGCCCCGGTGTCACATTTTAGATGTAGCGTAGATAAATGATATATCACTGGAAGAGATCTACAAAAACCATTAGTAACTGTGACATTTTGACGTCAGATTTTTAAAAATTCCTAAGTAATCTTTTTGATTTATGAAATGGTGTCCAGGTTCATAGAGAATGATCTCAGATTTATCACAGCCTGGTTAGAATTATTAATGATTTTCAATTTGTAAATCCAATGCCAGCATAGCCAAAAGAGGCTCACAGCAAAATCAGTGGGGTAGATGACGAGAGAGAGAGAGAGAGAGAGAGAGAGAGATTTCTTCTTCTTCTTTTTCTGTTTGGGTAAATTTATAGCATGTGTATGTAGGCTGGGGTGGGGAGCTCCTGTCCTTCATCTGTTGGGCAGGATCTGTTCCTTGTTCCATAACCAGCCCTCACTTTGGCTTAACTCTTTCTCACCCTCATAGCAAAAGAGCTCATTTTAAAAGCTCTTTAATGGAATCTGTAATCATTCCATTGCTAGCCACTGGGCCACACATCCTAAGCAATGACAGAGCAAAACTCTTTAACAGCTCAATCACAAAGCATATGCCATCAAGCAGCACACAAGAGCAAGAGTTTTAGAAGCTGCTGCTGAAGGCATTGGGGTCTTTAAAAGACAATGGAAAAGAATGCTGAGCTAAGATAGAGGTGTATTTCTTTCTGTTCCAGTCCAAAGTAGCAACTGCAGGACTCTGCTGGAAAGAAGACTTAGCCCAGACCACCTGCATGACCTCCTTTGAATGCATGATACAGATTTCTGAACTAGATAATTTCCCCTAGCAAAAGAGCATAATAATAGGGCTGAAAGAGAAGAGCTGTAGCTAAGTGGTACAGCATCTGCTTTGCCAGATTTAATTCTGGGCATCTCCAGGTAAGACTGGGAAAGAGTCCCTGCCTGAAACCCTGGAGAGCCTCTGCCAGTCACTATAAACAATACTGTGCTAGGTGGACCAATCGGTCTGATTTAGGATAAGGCAGCTAGATAGATAGATGGACCCAATCGATATGGCTCAGTATAAAGCAGCTTTCCATGTTCCTACATTCCTAAAGCCTGGCAGGGCAACTGTGGCCAATTTTTGAAGGGACCTTCAAACTGGCAGTTCCTGGAGGATTCCATGTCTGAGCACATCTTACAGAAAACTTAACTCACCAGGAGAAAGTTGCTACCTGCCTCCTACAATATCACCCCCCCTTAATTGAACAGGTGAATCCATATAATTAGCGACCTTAGCAGTTGGGCTTTCTTTCCCCAGTCTCTAATCCATCATATCTGCTCCATTATTCAAACTCTATCAAATCAGAGCGGGCAAGGAGACTCTGGACATTCTTCACAACACTGTCAATATTAACGTCTTTCCAATTAAGGAGCGTTATAATGGCAATCTAATGAGGAACTATGACATACTGGTTCCTTTCTCTTAACTTGTGATTAAAGACTCATTCAAGGTACTCCCCATTAATTTATGGCCAAAGGGGGCCGGGAAACCCAGAAAAGGATAGTGGGGCTGCAGGCAGAGAATAATGGGGGAGACAATGTGTTTCCCAACTTCCAAATGGTCCACCTGGGTTCCCACCAGCCTCTATAAGATATTCGTCAGATCTTCACACAATTAACTCAAGTTGGGAGAGAGGTGGGGGTCCTTACCAAGGTGGTGAAGAGGTAGTGAAAATCTGGCAGAAGAGACCAATGATGAGGCTGCCTCTGTCATTAGGAAGTGTGAGCTGCTGCTTCAGGTAGCAGGTATTGGTGAGTGGTCAGTGAGGACAGAGATAGGTGCACCACATGACTTGCCCTGCGCCCCCTAAGTGAGCCACCTTCCTTAAGGTGCAGTGGAGGGCAATGCCCCATTTCCAGTGTCAAAGTAAGGCCTCTCCCAGACCACCCATTTATTGAGCACCCATCCTGATTTGGCTGCACAAAGCTTATGGGCATTGTTCAAAATTCCCCAGGCATGTGGAATTTGCTACTGACGTGAGTCGAGTTGCGACTATGTGGAGATTTCTGGGCACCAGGTTGCCGACCACAATTTAAAAACCTCTGCCTTAGTCCATAGTTTAATACCATTTCCATTTCTACTGTGTGTGTTTCTCCTTCTCGCATGCTGCAACAAATGAATTGTTGTAAAAGCAAGCTACGGTCAAGCAATGTAATGGAGATCATAGAATCATAAAATCATATGATTGTAGCATCGGAAGTGATCCCAAGGGTTATCTAGTCCAACCCCCTGGCAAACAGACATTCCGTTGTGGCAACCATAACCTAGGTTGAAGTTGCCATTTGGTGCCTAGCTTATATATCTGAGTTCCTAACACTGCTTATGGAGTAGTAAGAATCCACACCACACATTTAAAGCTTCTCCCATGGCTTCCCCCCAATGAACCCTGGGAACTGTAGCTTGTTAAGGGTGCTGGGAATTGTAAATGAAATTTCCCAGGCCCAGCCTATCAAAAAAGCATAGAACTATCAGCACAGTACTTTTCCATGTTAACATCCTGGCAAACTGATGCCAAGGACAGTCTGGTTGCTGTCCCTAGTACATGGACAGAATTATTTAGCTCTATTTAGGCCAGCGGTGTTGCATCTCACGCTGTACCACTATGCAACAAATGCTCAAATTCAGCAGTTCCTCCACAGGTGCTGTTTCAGATAGAAGGAACATCTCCTCCATCTGTGACAGTGACTGACAATCTGGCCATGTCTCTGATGTTGTTGGGATGTTTCCACAGAGAAACCTCTTCATGTATCCTTCAACATTGACACACCAAGAAAGGAATTTCCAGGAGATTAAATCACCTTGTTTGTACATAGCAGATCTCTAGAAACAAGAGGCGTGAGAAGAGGTAAAATGGGAGGTGGTAAGGCAAATATCTACATCCAGGAAGACTAGGAGCACAGGATGTGCTTCTTTTCCCCGATGTTTTTCCTGAATCACGTTGGCCTTAAGAAATAACATTCACACAATCTCAAGTTTTTGTTCAATGAGGACGGTGTTGTCAAGGTCTTGTACAGCCTGGTATTTTCCTATCCTAAAGGCATGGAAGGGAGGGGGAACCTCAAGCCCAGGGAACAAATGTGGCCCCAGGGCCTCTCTATCTGGCCCTTGGTACTCTCCCAAGGCTACACCCTTTCAAATGCTCTCTAGGGGAGTCACTCCTCTTTATCATTTCGGCTGCCCTTTTCTGCACCTTTCCAACTCTACAACACATTTTCTGAAGTTTGGAAAACCTTGGCCAGGGGTCATACTTTTTTGGCAATACCCTCAGTCTGGGCTGGAAACCCTGTGGCCAGTGATGGAGCTTCATGCTCTGGCCCCCGGGGGGGCAAAGGGCAGGCGGGGATGGGGCAAGCGTGCATCCTGGGGGGCGGGGCATGCCACCCGCAGGAGCATGGTGTGTGTCCTGGGGGCGGGGCGTGCGTCCTGGGGGCAGGGGGACAACCGTGTTGGCATCCTGCCAGTATCGTGCTGCCGGGGGCGGTGCGCTCCCCCCGCACTCCCTCCACAGTGCACTAACAACTTCCATCACCCCTAACTATTAGCCATGCTGGCTAGCCCCGATGGGAATTGCAGTCCAGCAACATCTGGAGGGCCACAGGGTCCCCAGTCCAATTCTATAGCAAACCCAGCCATCAGAGCCAGCCACAAATGAACCCATCGGATCCCCCTCCCCCACAACAACCACCACTTTTCATGCAGCACATCTCACGAGGAGCTGAGTAATTACCCATTTACTATCTCTGTCTCCTGGTGCCACGGTTCTCCAGTTCCCCCTCAGAAGCTTTCTGTCTCCGCAAGACCGACGGGTCTGTTTCAGAGGCCCTTTTTCACAAATTGCTGCCACATTATACATTTCATTTAATGCCTTCTTTCTCAATGGGTTTTCCCCCTTTTTTCTTGAAAGCTTGAGTGTCAGGTACTTAGAAGCAACGTGGGTGACTGGGGGGAGGGCAGTTTTATGAAGAGAACTCCAGACAGGCAGTATGACAGAACAGAGCAAGATATTGGTGGTGGGGCTGGAGGAATATAACAGTCCCTGGGATAAAAGGGAATGCCTGCATCCCATTACAGACTTACCAGCTCTCCATACTTCCATCAGGCCTCTACCATACCCTCCAACATTTCTCCCATGAAAATAGGGACGTCCCATTCCATAATGATAATTTTACTATTTATACCCCACACATCTCACTGGGTTGCCCCAGCCACTCTGGGTGGCTTCCAACATATATAAAAAACCATAATAAATCATTAAAAAAATTTTTTGAAAAAACTTCCCTATACAGAATTGCCTTCAGACAGCTCAGGAGTCGAATAACTCCATACCCTCCAACATTTCTCCAATGAAAATAGGGGTGCCCTAAGGAAAAGCAGGACATTCTGGGATCAAATCAGAAACTGGGACGGCTTCTCTGAATCATGGATGTCACTGGACACTTGGAGGACCTGCTCTGCAAATTTCAGCCTGCAGGGAATTTGGCTGCAGGTGACTTCTGGGTCAGAAGGCTGGTGCGTGATCCAAATGAGGCCAAGGCCAAGATCCAAGTGAAGTAACCAAGCAAGGAAGGCTTGTACATTTGGGGAAATGGGCCCCCAAGCTCAGTCTGTCCATAGCCAGTCCCTACCTGCTTGCCTTCTTTCTTAACCACCAGGCCAGAGGACAGGACCACCTACCAGCTTCCTCCTCCTTCTTGACCTCTGCATTGCCATTGTAGAACTCAAAAGGGAGGACGATGGGGACAAAACTAAAAGAAATCATTAGCTGCTTACTGATGGTCTCCTTGCTTTCTGCCACACCGCTCACAATCGGCAGCAATGTAAGCAAGGGTTTATGGTGAGTCTTAACACCAGAGACAGGTTGCTCAGATTCAGGGATGCCACCTTGAATAAAATATGGGGACCGGGGAGTAAGCCCCCACCCACATAATTGATCACACCATTTGAGTGGCAATGCCCATCAACTTGGGGGAAGGGGCTAGCCCCCTCAAATATTTTATTGGGGGCTGAAGGGACCTCAGCCCCTAGGAGTTGGCTCCTATGGTCAGAATGAAGAATAAGCTCAGAGGACACCTTATAGCAGAGTAGAGAGATCTTCCTTCTAACCACAGCTCTCAGTTCCTTCTGGGCAACTTTCCACAGGCCATAATTTGATGGTGGGCTTGACCAGGGAGAAGAGGACAGACCAATGAATGCAACTCCTACCTCTTGTACAGTAGGCTAGCTTCTACCCACAAACAAGCATACACCCTCTCTATCAGGGGAAGCAAGAGCCATTATCAGAGTTCAGTGACACATTCCAGGCTGGCAAAGAACACTTAAGAAGAGTTCAAAGTATGGGTGCAACCTGGATAGAGGTTCAGATTTCTAGATGATGATTAAGCCCTGATTAATTTTCTACCTTGTCACCCCTTCCTTGCATTTTCTCTACATTAAAAAGCCTCAAATATTGAAACCTTTCATCATAGGGCTGTTGCTCTCCAACCTCTTAATCACTGATATAAACTGGTGCTGTTAATCTGCATCTTCCCACAGCATAACTTTCAAGACTTCAAGAGCAATGGGCAGACTGGTTGATTTCAGTTTCTCTCAGTTTCTCAGTCTTAAATTCAGCTTACCATATTCCACATCAGTTTGCAAGGGTTCCCCTCCCCCCTTTTAAAACCCCTATAAAAACTCATCAACATTTTAGCACACATTTCTCCAGAATATGCACAATTTTGCAAGCCATTTCTCCTTATATACTACTTTATTTTCCCCTAATACCCACATATTGGAGAATTGCATTACAAAATTCAGAAAAGTGAGGATTTTGAATGATAGCATTGTTGCCATTGGTGAATTATTTCAGGAAGTGTAAATTATGTAGATTCTTGTTAAAATGCAAACTGAACTAAATTTCCTCCTCTTTCCTAGACTTCAGTAGGTTTTCCCCACTTACCTTCAGCCACAGGGACTAAAAACCTATGGGGAAGAAGAAGAGGAAGAAGAGGAGGAGGAGGAGGAGGAGGAGGAGGAGGAGGAGGAGGAGGAGGAGTTTGGATTTAATATCTCGCATTATTACTACCAGAAGTGGAGTCTCAAAGAGGCTAACATTCTCCTTTCCCTTCCTCCCCCACAACAAACACTCTGTGAGGTGAGTGGGGCTGAGAGACTTCAAAGAAGTGTGACTGGCCCAAGGTCACCCAGCAGCTGCATGTGGAGGAGTGGAGACGTGAACCTGGATCACCAGATTATGAGTCCACCGCTCTAACTACTACACCACACTGGCTCAGAAGAGTTCTACATACAATTTAGAATACTTCATGTGCATTGTGTGATTGCAGAATTTTTGTGACTATAGCACTAGCTGTTAGTTGTTCATTCCTGCGTAATAAGAGCATAGCAACAATTGAGACAATATCTGATTTACACAGTCAGAAGAATGATGTGGTAGCTTGGGCTGTAGTGTGTATAATGGGGGAGATAACATTTTGAATGCTGTTTCATTTGGAAAATAGAAATCCCTGAAAGTAGAAAGGAAGCACAGCAAGGGGGGGAGGCTGAGTCCAACCCTGCCCTTGCTCTACTAGCTGTCTACTTGCAGTGAGTTTTCCTTTATGAAGGGACAGTGAAAAATCCAAGTCTCTCCCTGAAGTCTCAAGTGGCAAGTCCAGCTACTTAGGACAGGCCTCTACCACTTCTTTCCGCTGCGTGTGTGTAAAACCTCCTCCTATTCATGAGACACTATAGTAAAGTTGGTGCATCTCTTAAGCCCCTGTTTCTGCTAAAGAGCCAAAAATACCGCCCTCCCATCCCTGAAAATAAATGCCACTCCAATTTAAAGCTAACATGACAACCAGCGCGGACCGTAATAACCCCTGCTGGCGGATGTGGCTCTTGGAACTTCTACAGACTCCAGATGAAATGAAATGTTGACAGAGAAAAATACGTATTGGCAACATCTCTTGATCCCCAATTCAAAGGGAAAATTGAAACAACATTTCCATATGATTCAGACGCTTGAAAGGAGTTCTTAATAAACAAAAAGAGACAGGTCCTGCAATTCCATGCCCCCCTTCCCCATGACCAGTTACTGTTTGGCTTCCAGAGAAGGTGGAATTGGTACTTGCTTCTGACAAAGAAAAGCAACTAAAAGGTAGGGAGGGTTGCAAATGGGAGGCAGCTGGAGAATACCAGCATCAAGGAAAAGAAACTTGAAGCAATGCTCTGCCTCCACGATTGGAGGCAGTGACACTTCTGAATATCAGCAGCTGGAAACCACAGGGGAGGAGAATGCTTTTGTGCCCAGGTCCTGCTTGAAGGTCTTCCACAATAGCCATCTGGATGCTGGACCAGACGCGTCATTTGCCTGGTCCTGCAAGGCTCTTCCTGTGACCTTAATTTATAATCCAAGATCAAGAGCATTCCTTATTTCTTTTTGGTTTTGCAATCGACTCTGCTTATAAGCAAAGGACGACGTGTGGGCTAACACTCAAAATAACACACACGTTCAAGGTCCCTCACACTCGGAAGGTCACTGACGAACATAAGAGAAGCAAGATGCCTGAATAGAGAGGTCCTTGGTGAATCTCAGAGAAGCCTTCCTTAAGAAGAGTCACTCTGCATCAAACTGAAAAATACAAGGCTTTCTGTTTGGGCTTGCTACCCAGACATGCCATCTTAAAATGTCATTTTAATCTAATATTGTATATTTTTAAAAAAATAAACTTCAGAATTGGTTCATATTTCGCTCAAGGTTAGGTCAACTTGTTTTTGATATGTGATTTTTATTGGTATTTTTAAAAAATTAATATATTATATTGATTTATGTACACTGCTAAGAGGATGTTGGCAATTAAGTGGTTTATAAAACCTATTAAACAATATTTTTTAAAAAACAACCAATTAGTCCAGGACCCCTCTCCACCATGGACAACCATTTACCTCTAGAAAGCCCACAAACAGTACACAAAGGTAATAGTCTCCCCTGCTCTGCCCCTCCCCCTGAACTAAAACAATTTTGTGGAGGAATTTCCCCTAGTTACTGCTAGAGGTTGCTTTTAGTTCTGAAAAGTTCTCAGAAGATAATTTCTTGGCTGAATTTGAGGTTGGGTACTGTCAGGGACTGGGCAGAGGAGGAATGGTGGAGACTGCCTCCCCAGCCTGACCCTTCCAGAGAAGAAGAAGACAGTTCAGAATTACAACAGGGGTTTGAGGGAGGTCACAACTCAGAGGCAGATGAGGGGGCAAGTTGGGAAATAATGGGAGAGGAGGGGGGAGAAGAGGAAGAGGAAGCCCCAGGAGGGCAACAGCTAAAGGACACAGTGTCTTTAGAAAGCATTCCAGACCCCTCCCTCTCCCAGAACCTGGCGAGCTTTGAAAATAGTAGAGCAAAGGGCTCAGAAGCAAAGGGCCTTCAGCGCCACCTGTAGAAAAGATGATGAATGAGGAAGTGGGAGAAAAAGGGGGTAGAGATGTTAGGATCATCCTACGCTTGTGTAGGACCCTGGTAGAGACACATGCCCGACTCGCATGTTCTCTCCCTCCTGGTCGGTCGGGAACTTCAAAAGCTTTCTTCAGCCTGAACATCACAGTGACTGATACCAAAAGGCATTAGCACACTTAGGGATCCGCAGAGTATTTGCAGTTCGCGTTACAGAACTCAGTAGCACAGCATTTGCCTAATCTACGTTTATTTACATATAATATACTTGGAGCATTCTGACTTAGCTCCTTCCTCTTTCTCATCAGACAGCAACGAGAGAAAGAACAAAGAACAATAGTCCATGGAACGCAATATACCAAAACATCCTGTCTCTGTCGCTTCCCACACTGTGGAATGAAAACATACACCGACAACAATCTCATGGCTGCAAACACGGAGCAGGAATCCTAACAGGAGAGTCACTCAGGACAATGCCATTATTCCAAGAGGCTGCATTCCAAGCCTCTCTCTGTAAATATTGAATAAAAAGCAGATGATAAGGACTTTTCCTTATCTTATCCATTCCTGGCAACCTGCCATGGGGGTTGGTTCCTCTGCCACCTGACAGATATGGATAGCAATAGAGGGGAGTCATCCAATGATGATGAACATTTAAGATTGTTCTTTGGTAACCACATAGAGGCTTCCTGTCGAGTAAGAGGTTAAATACATTTTGTGATGATGATGATGATGATGATGATGATCATGATGATAGATCCAGGACAGACAATAGGAAGTACTTCTTTGCATGTTGCTTAGTTAACCTGTGGGATTTACTACCACTGACTTGGAGCGCTTTAAAAGAAGATTTGGCAAGTTCATGCTGGATGAGGCTATCAATGCATACCAGACACAGTGGCTCTGTTCTGCCTCCACTGTTGGAGGCAAAATGCCTCTGGGTACCAGTTTCTGCGAACTGCCAGTGGGGAGACTGCAGTTACAGTCAGGTCCTGCTTGTGGGCTTCTCACAACCAGGCATCTGGTTGGTCACTGAGAGCACAGGATGCTGGACTAGATGGGCCTTCGGCCTGATACCAGGAGGCTTCACAGGCCTGTGATGTATGTCCCTGAATATTTTCTTCCACTGTTGATGTTACGGAAAAGCAGCAATGCGAGAGCGAGCTGCAGGTGGCTGCAAAGCAAAACATGATGTTGAAGTTTGGGACTGTACCATGGGAACAAAGGGACAGTCTATTCACTGTACTGAGCACCGGATGTTAGCTCAGAGTGTCATCTGACCTGTACTGGAAGTACAGGGGTGGAGTTTTTCTCTCTGCTGTTGGAGTTTGAACAGTGCAGACATGTTTCTCTGTACTGCTGCAAGGACAGAAATAAAAACATGTAAATACATTTCTGTCTGTCTCTCTCTCCTCCCTGGGGGAGGCAGGGAGGAGGGGTGAGTGGTGTGTTCTTCTCACGCTTGAGGAGAATCGCCGATAGTGACCTAGCCTGTATCCTGCCGGGAGACGCAGACAGGGAGGTCAACAAGGATCTTAAGCCGAGTGCCTGGAGCATGGCCAGTTTCCTCTGATAAGGCTTAATATCCGACAGTTGAATCCAACCATTGCTAGGAACTGGGGTTGCCATACGTCCAGAATTTCCCAGACATAGCTGGAAATACGGTAGTCGGAAACAGTGTCCGGACTGAAATCACTGCAACGTCTGGGAAAATCAGGACGTATGGCAACCCATGTCTGGGGAGGGGGGGGGACTTCTGTGTCTGGGTTTTCATTCTTTGAAATATGGCGGCCCTAGCTGGAACTTCATGCTGAAAGAGACACATAGCAGTCACTGCAAGAGGGGATCGTGTCCTTTGCCCTGTTGCGAACAACCCCCCCCCCCCCGTTTCAGAACAGTGCTGTGTCTTGACAATGGCCTTCCTCCTGCTTCCTCTCCGCTGACATCCATCGAAGTGGGATCTATCATCTTTACACAGGCCGTTTGCTTCATCACAGTAGCATAATAATAATATGCTTGGGAAGTGCTCACAGTGGTGAATTAATGCTTAAAAGCAGTCAGTTTTGGGTTGTTGAAACCCACGTTAATTTGACAAACGGCTGCCATTGGAACCAAAGCAGCATTAAGATGGAAATAAGAGTTAACCTCCAGGAGGGCAGAGGGAAGGTGAGAGGCAGGGAAAAGGAGCAGGAGGCAGAAGGCTGGCGTTTTTAACCCTCCTGTAAATATTGTTGGTGTCTGCTCTATTTATAGAATAGTAATTTAGAGGGTGGTCCAGGAGAAATCTGAATGGCATCTCCCACGATGGCTTCTCTTAAGGAGATGTCATGAAGCTCTCCTCCCCACACTCACGGAAAAGATTGGCCTAGCTACTAAATCAATTTGCTTTCTTCTGGCTGTTGCTTTTACTGGATTCACCCCACCCGCATTTCCCCATCAGCGTCACCCATCCCAGTGGGAGGGAGGGGCTGCAGGACTGGGAGAAATGAGACGGTTACCCAGTCAGGTACAAAGTGCTGGCCTATGATGTGACAGTGGTGCCAGGAGCACTGCTGTAAATCCTGCTCCTCACAACCACCTCACCCCCATTACTCAGCTCTGGGGGCTGAATGCACCAAATACACCTAGCTAACATTTATTTCATTCAAGGTATTTTTACCCTACCTTTAATCAAAGAAAAGGCTTCCAGAGTGGCTTGCGGTAGCCAGTAAGAAGGCATCCCCTGCCCTCAGATGTGCAATGTAAAAGACACATCACAAAAGGAAAATGGACTGTGGGAGGGAGGAAAAAATGAAACCCATTCATCAAGTCTTAGTTACAAAGGTCTTATTAGTTCTTTCAGCCTGAGGTTGGGGGTGGGTGGGGAGTAAGCGCCCTGCTGCTGCTGCTGCTGGTGGTGGTCTTCTTCTAGCCCAGGGTCTCCCAAACTTGGGTCTCCAGCTGTTGTTGTTTTAATTTTGATGATGTATTTTGTGGTTTTATATTTTGATTTTATCCTGTGAACCACCCTGAGACCTCTGGGTATAGGGCGGTATATAAACTCAATAAACAAATAAGGCTAACAGTCATGAGGGAGGCTACGATCTGTTTCCACAGTTGAAGGCAGTCATGTTTCTGAATACCCGTTCCTAATACCAGCTCTTGTGCTTGGGTCCTGTTAATGGGTTCCCCACAGGCATCTTGGTGGCCACAGAACAGGATGCTGGAGTTGATGGGACATTAGCCTGAATTCAGTAGGCTGACCTTATGTTCTTATGTTCAGCCACGGTAGACAACCTCGTACCACTCAATCGTCCTGCTTTATGTGGAACATCCTAGAATTGTGAGTCAAGGAGCCAAACCCGCATGGTGATAAATAAGAGACCAGGACACAAGAATTTAGGTTAACGGGCTGAAAAAGGCCACAACTTTTATTGGTTACAGCATGTGAGTGGTATTGGCTTAGGCATTGGATAAACAACCTATCCATGACCCCACCCTTGCAGCGGGGGATCTTTTTAATGTTAAAAAACAGTGGGAGGAACTTGTTGATGCGAATACAACTGGAAGCTTCCCCTGATGTCACCGGGGGTTGTGCCATGGCCCTAGCCACCGACAGGGCATCGGACAAGATCCGTCATCTTCCGAGGGCTGAATGAGGTGTGGAGGCTGCCGCGGCCACTTAAATGCAGCTAAGCCCCTCCCCCAGACCAGCCCTATTGGCCGGCCAGCCAAGGGGGTGGTGCAACAGCAGGGATATGACACAGGGGGCCGAACATGCCCCCCCTGCTGCCGCGGGAATGGTTCCTGCTCACAATACCTCTCCTCTGTGAGGAGAGGCTTTACAGAAGCCACCCCAGCTTCTGATTCCATCCTGGGATGTCCTGTTTTGGCTTTGGCAGGGCACGGGACCAACAGATGTGCATTTTTTGGTGTTACATTCTCATCTTGGGCCCCCATGTTGCCCTCTCTTCCTTATAACGTGGTCCAGAGATGCCGACTTCTGAAATTCCCTGCAGTCAGAACTTTGGCTGGAAAGAGGTAGGAGTCACCTGCAGCCCTTGTGTGTAGGGTTGGGTGGGGGAGGGGACAAGTGAGAGACTGCTGGGGCAAAAAAACCAAAGTAGTAGTGGTGGGGGAGGGGTGAGTAGTGAGACCCAAGGAAGGAGGGAGCTGAGAGAGAAGGGACAGGGCCTCTGTTGAGGTGTCCGTTGAGGGGTCACTGTATGTATCTGCATAGAGGGAAGGGAGATGTTGGAAGGTGGGCAATTTTAGGTGTGTTGAGGGTCCAGGTTGTGTCCTGATTTGCCTCACAAAGATGTTGGAGGGTATGCAATATTAGAACAGATTGGGGAGTATTTGAATCCGAGCTATGGCTGCACCCAATATTCCCACCACTTACAGTTCTCTGTTCACAACAGTGGCTGACCGGATACTTCCAGGAAAGGCAAAAAAAAAAAAACAACCCACCAACATTGCCACACATGCTCTTGTTTGTCCCCAGCAAAGCTTTCTGCTTCAGAATGGTCCTAAAAGAAGGGAGATCAACAATTGTGCTTGTCCAAAATCTGTGTTATTTTGGGTTGCCGATTCTTCCCATTTTAGACATGGCTGTCTCCGATCACTAAGACAGATGGGAGGAAGGGCATCCCTCCAACAATGCTCTTGAAGGGAAGTACCTCCTGGAAACTTCTGCTATTTAGAGATGGGATGCAAAAACAGGAAGAGGACCTCGAGTTCAACCATAATCTCTTGCCTTCTTAAGCAAGAGTCCAACCTTGAGCTCCCCTAACATGAAACAGTTATGCCTTCACCACTGTGAGAGCCTGAGCATTTGCTCTTGCTTGGTAAATTCAGATCACAACAGCACTGATGCTCTGCTGTGTTGATCTTGGTGGGTGGGTTTCTTGGTGGGTGGGTTGACCGTGTGTTCTGTGTCAAACTGTGGGGTGGGTGTGACATGGGACTCTTGCTTGTTTTCAAACAAATGAACCCACGTGCACAAACAACTTGCCAGGGAGAGATGTCTCTTTGCAGCAGACCCAGGTGAGAAGGAAATCTGGTTTCTTTCAGCATCATCCAGTTCATAAATTTTAATTGTTTTTCCATTAAGGTTGATTGTAAAAACAACAGCAGCAGCATCAGAGGAATGGAAGATGGACAAATCTGATGGTACTCAGTAATGAAAATATGAAATCTTAGGCAGACAACACGGGCCATCTCTGCTATCAGTATATAATGGTGGCTGATACCATAATCATTATCATTCCTTCTAATAGTGAACTCAAGTGGTGGGTGCCAACAGGATTGTAGCCAAAATGGGGCAAGTGAGAAACAAAAGGAAGTTATCAGCTTGCTCAGAGTTGTTAGCGGAATGGCTTGAATAAAGCAGAGTCCAGATTGAAAATAAAGTGATAATACTTTAAACTGCACAAAAACAGTATATAATATGAGGAGAAACGATAGGGTTTTCTCTTTCGTAGTGGTCAAGGCCTTGTCCATAAAACATACAAGCGGAAATTCTCTCAGAACTACACACCCTATCCAAGCACAAGTTACTTCAGCAAGGATCATGCCATTCTGACTGGTTACTAGGCAACACCCCACTCTTGGTTGGCTGACTAATTGGAAAATTAACCCTTAGGGTATTAAATGAATGATCCTTGCTATGCTTCCAAAAAGAGGAATCTTAAGGTAGGTGCTTACAGAAGTATTTTAAAAAAAAAAAAACCAAGGAGTCACACACCCATACCTAGGGTTGCCATATTTCAAAAAGTGAAAATCTGGACACAAAAGTTGTTGAGTTTTGGAGCTATTTTGAAGGAAATCGCCAAAATCTACACTTCTGACACAGGTTCCTATTTCCCCGGATATTTATGGAATTTCTGCCCGGAAATTCCAGACATATGGCAACCCATACCCCCCAAAACCCAGCTCAGTAAAGGTTGGGCATGCTCAGTAGCCATGGAATGCAGGGTTATCATAGAAAAAGAAAGCAGAATTGGGGGGACAAGTGGAATGTTCTGCTTAGAGAGAATGGCTGGCTGGAATCCTAGAGGTGAAATATATAATCACAGGTCCCACTTGTTACTATTTCTAAAGCATGACCTATTTTCTAGGGATGCGGAACCTGTGGCCTTCCAGATGTTTTTCGACTACATCTCCCATCACCCCTCACAGCTGGCTGTGCTGAATGGGGCTGGTGCTCACCTTGCATATTCCCGCTTCTGCTGAGCCTGGAAGGGCTCTGAGACCTAGCTGGCCAGGTGGCAGCACCAGACCTCAATGCCTGGTGAGTATGCTTGGGGGATCGGGGCCTGGAGCCACTGCCATTACAGACTGTTTATTTACCCAGCACAGAGTTTCATACATTGATGCTTCTGTTCATAGTTCTGTATGTTTGCCTCAGAAAAAAAAAGTCTAGGAAGACCTCAGGCAGCCAGCCACTGATTTTCCAAATGGATGCATTGCAATCGCCCGCTCCCATTAATTAGAATAATGCTAATTGTAATCATGAGGAGGATAACAGTTATATACTCTAATGCATATTTATAGAGCTTGGATATATTTAAAATAAAGGTTGCAACTGGAGATGGGATAGAGGAAGAAGGAAAATAAATAAATGTTTTTGAGATACACAGTTCATCTACTGCGTAAGTAGATCTGTGAAACTCTCCTTACACATAGGAAATAGGCATTTGGTCCATAATAACAGCTGAAGAATTACAGAGAGAGAGAGAGAGAGAGAGAGAGAGAGAGAGAGAGAGAGAGAGAGAGAGAGAGAGGCTGCTTTATTGGGGAGAAAGTTCAATAAATGTAAAACAGAAAAATGGAAAGTTATTGGGACAGGCACTAATGCAGAGCTGAAATATCCACCCAGATTTAACCAATCTGTTGTTTGGATAAAATGTTAATGGAAATTTCAACAATCTGGGCAGGCAAGAGCATTGCCCTCACTCTTGATTGCTTAATGGTGACATCATGTAGCATCCTTGCAAAGCCAAATCAGAGTGAGGGCAAGTAATCCCCACTCTCACTCAGAAGCTGGCAGCTGGGGCAGCTGGTGCCTGCTAGCAACAGGGAGGGCTCCCCAGCGGCATGAGAGAAAAGAAGTGTGTGGAATTGTTTTGTGAAGTCTCCACCCACAACCAGACCCCCTGCTTTTGAGCACTACAGTGTGCTGATATCCAAAGCTACTCCCATCTTCTCTCTGCCCTATGTAAGGTTTGTCCTGAATGGATAAGTCAATCAATCTGGACTTCTCAGATGGCTTCTCCTTTGATCCCTGTGACCTTCACAGTATATTCCCCTTACAATGCAGCTTTGCTGTAATCCGGGAGATGAAGCCTATATTATTGATGGTGTATAAGATCAGGTATTCACAGACGAGAACTTAGTTTATTAATCCATGGGGAGACTTTATGAAAAAACAACTCCTGGTAAGCAACATATATTTCCTGAGCTTTTCCTTTCCCCCCACCTGCATCTCAGACTCCGAAACCCTGGATCTCGTTCTTTGAATTTCACGTTGATGTATTTCCAGTGCCATATGATATTACCCTCTTCCCAAAAGAGAAATTGCTTTAAAAAACAGAGAGGCACAACCCCCAAAATAAAAAATAAAATACAAAACCTATCCTCACACATCTTCCCAAAAAGAGAGAGAGAAATCTAATTAAATTTTCTGCCCATATATGCAGAAACTCATCTACTCACATGTTATGGATGTTCCCGGAAAGTTACTAAAACATATGCTTGAATGTGTTGCAAAGGAAATTTCTATTTGAAAAGGGCTTCACATTTTGGTGCTGAATCATTTTCATCCTGGATTGCCAACAGCCTATTACAAATATCCTGACAGGGTTGCTGGGTTTCTGCTCTGCTTCAGACTCCTGCTAAACAGCCCTAAATAAAGACTTGAGGGCTTTCCTAGTAAATTATTAAAACCTGGTGACAGGAACAAGCTGAATAAACCAGTTCAGACCACTGCTCCGCTTAGCTCAAGTGTGGGGAACCTTTTGCCATCAAGATGTTGCTGAACTACAACTCCCATCATCCCTAGCCATTGGCCTTGCTTGCTGGAGCTAATGGGAGTTGTAGTTTGGCAACATTCTGGAGGGCTTGAGGTTCCCCACAGCTGCTGTAGATGTTGTGCGATTCAGCTCACGTTACCCTTGACCACTGACAACGCTGGCTGGGGCTGATGGGAATTGTAGCCTGCAATATCTGGAGGGCACCATGTTGCCTACCCCTGTCCTAAAACTGAACACACAAGGCGCTGTCTGTAGTGGTGGTTCATTCACCTCTCTCCCACATAAGCAAGGCAGCTTCTTATAGGGGAAGAGCATTGGCTCAGTGGTAGAGCATTGGCCTCCTGCCTCTCTAGATAGGGCTAGGAGAGACCCTGCCTGGACCTGGAGAGAGTCACTGCTAGTCAGTGCCTAAAAGGTACCCCTGCCCATACGGGCCAGCCGTGTCCGACTCTAGGGTTGTGCGCCCATCTCACTCTAGAGGCCGGGGGCCAGCGCTGTCCACAGACACTTCCGGGTCACGTGGCCAGCGTGACAAGCTGCATCTGGTGAGCCAGCGCAGCACAAGGAAACGCTGTTTACCTTCCCGCTATAAAGCAGTACCTATTTATCTACTTGTGGGACGCGGGTGGCGCTGTGGGCTAAAGCCTCAACGCCTAGGGCTTGCCGATCGAAAGGTCGGCGGTTCGAATCCCCGCGGCGGGGTGCGCTCCCGCTGTTCGGTCCCAGCGCCTGCCCACCTAGCAGTTCGAAAGCACCCCCGGGGGCAAGTAGATAAATAGGTACCGCTTACCAGCGGGAAGGTAAACGGCGTTCCGTGTGCGGCTCTGGCTCGCCAGAGCAGCGATGTCACGCTGGCCACGTGACCCGGAAGTGTCCCCGGACAGCGCTGGCCCCCGGCCAATAAATGTGAGATGGGCGCACAAACCCCACAGTCTGTCAAGACTGGCCCGTTCGGGCAGGGGTACCTTTACCTTTTACCTATTTATCTACTTGCACTTAAGGGTGCTTTCGAACTGCTAGGTGGGCAGGAGCTGGGACCGAAAGACGAGAGCTCACCCCGCTGCGGGGATTCAAACCGCTGACCATACGATCGGCAAGTCCTAGGCACTGAGGTTTTACCCACAGCGCCACCCGCATCCCCAGTCAGTGCCTAACTCAGTATAAAGGCAGTTTCCTATGCTACTTGAACCGCTGATGGGCCACCATGCTTTGGTGTTGGTCTGCTCTTGGCTGAGTTCTGCAAGCCTACCCAGTTGTTCTCAAACGGACCAGCACTTCCGGTTTGAGGAACACCAGCACACCTACACCCTTTAACAGTTTTTTTTGGGGGGTAGAAAGAAATCCACCCCACTGTCGTCATAATGTGCCCTAGTGAGAAGCAGACAAAGGTTTGTTGATGTATCTATTTCTGCCTCCCCGTGAAATCAGTTGTCTACGGCAGAAACTATATAAGCATAATGAGAAGCAGTTGGGATTGTCCCCAGCCTTGATAATGGTGCTGATTTAAGCCACAGAAAGAGGTAATAACCAAGGGAGCCAGGGATCGTTTTGGTTTCATTCCTTTGCGCAAGAAAATATTTTCAGCCTCATTTAGAATGTCAGCCTCTATAAAGGCGATCCATACCTTAAGCGGGCGAGTGCTCAAGCAGGTAGACCCAGCACTGTGGACATTTTAATGTCACATGCTCCAGTGATTCTCACTTACAAGGGAGGGTCCCATTTTTTCGACACCTCTCCTGGGTAAATCACTGTTCCTTTTATACCCCCTTTTTGTGTGTCAGGGGGAGTTTTGCTAGTGAGAGATGCTGTTCTTCAGCTTTCAATCCCCCACCCCTGGCCCGTGGTCTCTTAGGTGTTAAATTTCTGATTGCTGGGAGGCAGACGAATGCATCTAATGTCTAGTCCAGGTTGGTGTCAAGGTAGAGAAGGTGTAGAAAAAGGCAAGTGAAATGATCTGGTTTTTATCTTGCTCTCATCACACCAGAACTCAGATTCATTCATAATGAAATTGATTAGCAGCAGTTTCTAGGCAGGCAAAAGGAAATACTTCTTCCTAGAGCATACAGAACTGGACACTACAAGATCTCGTCGTCTTTTTATATTCTGCTTGATGCCAAAACAAGCTTCTGAGCCATTTTCAAACTATAAAAAGCAATTGTAAAGCATCCACAATTAAAATGCACAATAAAAACCACTCCATTGAAACATTGAAATATCTTTCATTAAAATCATGGCCACTGGTTTAAGCCTTATATCAGGTGGGGGGGAGGGGCTTTGCCCCTCCAAATGTTGCTGAAGTGCAGCTCCCATCCTTGATAAAAGGAAGTACTTCTTCACACAGCACTTAGTTATACTATGGAACTCACCCCCACAAGAGGCAGTGATGGCTACCAACCTGGATGGTTTAAGAGAGGATGAGACAAATGCATGGAGGAAGACAAGGCTATCATCATCTACTAAGCTACTGTGCTCTGCCTCCCCAGTTGACCGCAGTAACACTTCTGAATACCAGTTGCTGAGAATCCCAGGCTGGCAAGTGCTATTGCATCCATGTCCTGCTTTTGGGCTTCCCACAGGCTTCTGGTTGGCCACTGTGAGAAAACGATGCAGGATTAAGTGGGCCATTGGCCTGATCCAGCAGGGTTCTACAAGGACGACACTGAGCCTGAGGAGGAGGTAATTGACAGATAGTGTTGTGCTCCGAGCCCCCAAACCCATCCCTCATGGAAATAAAGACACAGGGGAGACAGAATTTAGTTTAAATGTTAATGGGCAAATTCTGGCCACAACTTTATTGAATACACAAATGTGACTGGTATTGACTTAGGCATTGGTATCAAAACTATAACTGGCTCCTGCCCCACCCTGCAGGACCCCTGTAAGGGTAAACAACCAGCAGGGGGATCTCCGTCAGTGTACAGTGGTACCTCGGGTTACATATGCTTCAGGTTACATACGCTTCAGGTTACAGACTCCACTAACCCAGAAATAGTACCTCGGGTTAAGAACTTTGCTTCAGGATGAGAACAGAAATTGCACAGCAGCAGCGCGGTGGCAGCAGGAGGCCCCATTAGCTAAAGTGGTGCTTCAGGTTAAGAACAGTTTCATGTTAAGAACGGACCTCCGGAACGAATTAAGTACTTAACCCGAGGTACCACTGTATATTGACTGGTGCTCACCCCTGGGTTCCCGGGGGTCCTGACATGGCTCTAGCCCCTCTCCGGGCTTCGGACGAGATCCAGACCCCCCAGATTCTTTTAATGGAATACCCTATTCATTGGAGGGGCACATGATGGCTGCACCTCCCCTCCCCACATTCCCCTAAACCAATGCCTAACTGCCACACGAGCCAATCACTCACCGCCAATACTGTCACTCCCGCAACCAATCTAATAAACTTTTTTCAATTCCAGCAAGCCATACATCACTACCGCCACCCGACAGGTGCATGCCATCTGCCCTAAACAGGGCCGCATTTCTGAAAATAACATCTGGGTGGGGAATCAGCCTGCCACCCAGAGCAAGCACCTTCCGTGCTACAGCACAATCCACACACCTTCTGGCTTTGTCCGTAGCAGCTGGGCACACACTCCCACACCAAGCACGCCTTGAAATGAGCTGTGATCAAAAATGGTTGTGGCAGGAAGGACTGTTGCTAGCTTCTCCAAGTACTTCATATTTTATGCACTGGTTACAAGGAAGAAAGGGAAGTGGGTGGTGCTGTGGGCTAAACCACAGAGCCTAGGACTTGCCGATCAGAAGGTTAGCAGTTTGAATCCCTGCGACGGGGTGAGCTCCCGTTGCTCGGTCCCTGCTCCTGCCAACCTAGCAGTTCGAAAGCACGTCAAAGTGCAAGTAGATAAATAGGTACCGCTCTGGCAGGAAGGTAAACGGCGTTTCCGTGCGCTGCTCTGGTTCGCCAGAAGTGGCTTAGTCATGCTGGACACATGACCCGGAAGCTGTACGCCGGCTCCCTCGGCCAGTAAAGCGAGATGAGCGCTGCATCGTCAGAGTCAGCCACAACTGGACCTAATGGTCAGGGGTCCCTTTACCTTTACCTTACAAGGAAGAAGGTGAGCAAGCTGGCTGGCTGAGAGCATGGACTGCACAGTCAAGGGACACAGGCTGCAACAGCAGGAAGAGGGCGCTGATGCCCCTTGGGACTTGTATGGCAGAGGGTAGGGGAGCCAATAGTAGCTGAGGTCAGAGGGCAACCCATATAATCAGGGGGAGGGCAGCGCAACTGCTCTGATGAAAGGCTGCAGCATTAGGGACATTTCTTTTAGAGAAAAGGCAAGTAAGAAGTGACATAATAGAAGTTCATAAAATTGTGCAAAGCATGGAAAGAGTGGAGAGAGAGAAGTTCTTCTTCCTCTCTCATAATGCTAGACATCATAGACATCCAGTAAAGCTAAATGTTGGAAGATTCAGGGCAGACTTTTTTTTTAAGAACTTCTTCAAACAGTGCAGAGTTAAACTATAGAACTCTGTCCCACAAGAGGCGGTGGTGGCCACCAACTAAGGTAAAGGACCCCTGACCATTAGGTCCAGTCGTCCAGTCCAGACTCTGGGGTTGCAGCGCTCATCTCACTTTATCAGCCAAGGGAGCCGGCATACAGCTTCTGGGTCATGTGGTCAGCATGACTAAGCCGCTTCTGGCGAACCAGAGCAGCGCACGGAAACACAGTTTACCTTCCCACCAGAGTGGTACCTATTTATCTACTTGCACTTTGACGTGCTTTCAAACTTCTAGGTTGGCAGGAGGCCACCAACTAGGATGGCGTTAAAAGAGGACCGGACAAATTCATGAGGAAGTTTATCAGTGGCTGCTATGTATGATGGCTACACTCTGCCTCCGAGTACCAGTTGCTGGAAAATGCAGGAGGGCAGAGTTGCTCTTGAGGTTGGGTCTTGCTTGTGGGTTTCCCAAAGGCATCAGGTCAGACACAATGAGAACAGGATGCTGACTTCTACAAGGCGCAACACCAAGGCTAAGCAGGTAGAAGCTAACAGACAGGGCCACCCCCTGAGTTAGTTGTAAGAAGGGAGGGGGTGGGAATCAGCTGAGAGCAGACTGTGGCTGGAGGGGCAGTGCCCCTCTTGCCCCAATGGGCACTGGGTCTGCTGGAGAGATAGTGCAGGAAGCTGAAAGACCAAATTGTGCTCTTCTGACTGAGTCTGGAGAGGTTGAAGAAATTGTCCCAGAATGTCCCTTTCATTTGTGAAAGGCTGGAAATTATATGCTGTCTGTCCAGCATTCTGCAGAGAGGGGAGTCTGTGCACCAGGAACAATAGAGGATGCGTCATGAAGCAAAAATACACACACATACACACACACACACACACACACACAGAGAGAGAGAGAGAGAGAGAGAGAGAGAGAGAGAGAGAGACGTACGCACGTGCACACACACACACACACATATATATGAAGTATGAATAATATAAAGTACAAACATAGAAAAGCCATATTATGCCGACACGGTGACTGATTTTCCCTCCCAGCATCTATTATTGCTTTGGCTTCATCTTTACCTGAAATTAGTCATTTAGAATCCACACCTTCCCACCCCCCTTTCTTTTTTATATGAGGAAGGGTGGAGGGAAGAAAATCATTGCACCAGCGGAATTATAAAAATTTAATATGCTCCCGGTAAAATGAAAAACGAGCGCTTACGATATTGTCTAACACTTTCAAATGTGTTTATTAATTCATGTTTTAAATCATAAGTTTCACTCGGCAACAGGAGCCGGCAATAAGCAAGTTTTAAAATATTAATGAATAAACAATAATTTCTCTATTGAAATATATAACATGCTTCTTTGAACAATGCAACACTGAGTAATAAATCAACGGCGGCAGAAAATTGCATTTCACATTTAATACAACTTGAACTCTGCCTCTCTCTCTCTCTCTCTCTTTTAAAAAAGATATAAATGATATCTTTTTTGTTTAATTGGCGTCAGCTCAGATCTAGCAGATTGCTAATAAAATTCTGGATTTCCATATTTAATGATGCATGTTCCCGTGACACTGGGTTTTATCAAGGGAGGGGAAAAAGGAGGGCAGCTTTTTAGTATCCTAATAGATAGCATTAATGGGTGATCGTCCATTGTGGAAAAACTCTGTCTTGTTTAGCTGGATCATCATTTAGATGCCTGGATCGAGAGAGGCAAGAGGCCCCCGAGTTAGGAGAGCCCAAAACTCTCTAAGGGCAGAATGCACATTTAAAGCACATGGCTCCCCTCCCCCCCAAAAAAAATAATAATCATGAGAACCATAGTCTCCCCTTTTACAGGGCTACCATTTTCAGCACCCTTAACAAACTACAGTTCCCAAGATTCTTTGGGGAGAATCCTTGTGTTTTAAATATGCTTTGAATGTACAGTATTGATTTGTCCTATATTACAGTCCTGTGCATAATTTTCTGCAGGAAAAGCCCACTTGATACTTAGCTGAACTCACTACAAACTAAACATGTGTCAGATTGCACTGTTAGCTTTATCTCTCTCTCTCTCTCTCTCTCTCTCTCTCTCTCTCTCTCTCTCTCTCTTAAAAAAGGAAATACAGGATGTATTGAGAGGACTTTTCAGTGTAGGGAGGGAGGAAAGAGACACAGTTTCTCTCTCTCAGACCCCTAAAGCCTTCTTATCAAGTGCTACAAGGTTTAGAGGGATGCGGGTGGCACTGTGGTCTCTAAACCACTGAGTCTCTTGGGCTTGATGACCAACAGTTCAAATCCCCTTGAGGGGGTGAGCTTCTGTTGCTTTGTCCCAGCTCCTGCCAACCTAGTAGTTTGAAAGCACACCAGTGCAAGTAGATAAATAGGTACCACTGTGGTGGGAATGGAAACAGCGTTTCTGTGTGCTCTGGTTTCCATCATGGTGTCCTGTTGCGCCAGAAGCGGTTTAGTCATGCTGGCCACATGATGCGAAAAGCTGTCCGTGGACAAACACTAGCTCTCAGCAGAGCATTCCATAGGAACACATGAAGCTACCGTATTTTTTGCTCTATAAGACTCACTTTTTCCCTCCTAAAAAGTAAGGGGAAATGTGTGTGCGTCTTATGGAGTGAATGCAGGCTGTGCAGCTATCCCAGAATCCAGAATAGCAAGAGGGATTGCTGCTTTCACTGCATAGCAATCCCTCTTGCTGTTCTGGCTTCTGAGATTCAGAATATTTTTTTTCTTGTTTTCCTCCTCCAAAAACTAGGTGCGTCTTGTGGTCTGGTGCGTCTTATAGAGCGAAAAATACAGTATATTGAGTTAGACCATTGGTCTATCAGACTCAGTATTGTTTACTCTGACTGGTAGCAACTTTCTAAAGTTTCAGGCATGGGACATTCCCAGCCCTACCTCGAGATGTCGGGGATTGAACCCGGGACCTTCTGCTTGCAAAGCTGATGTTCTGCCACTGAGTTAAGGCCCTTTTCAGGAACAAATGGGACTGGGTTGGGTTTTTTTGACATCTTTCTGTTTTTATGTTGTTTGTAAGCCACTTAGAAATTTATAAAATACTAAGTGGCATAGAAAATTATAAAAGAATATGATTTCAACTTGCAGGGATGGGGGTTGTTAGTTTGTTTTTACGTACGGGAGCACTTTGAAATGTGATCCCTGGCCCCTGTCTGAAATTCCACTGTTTTGGGACTGTTAGATCTCATGATGCTGGATATATAGATCCAGTTTGAATTTAGAAAAAGCTACCACAACCACCACTCTGTCCAAAAATTTCCTTTTCGGGAAGAGGCAAATATGGAAGGTACAGAGGCACAGCAAATAGTGATGCATGTATCTTTTAAGCACCTGCTGTATGAGGCCAATCCCGTTCAGGACCCAACAACTGGCATTCAGAATCAGTGCTGCCTTTGACTGTGAAAGCAGCCTTCTCCTCCATGAATTTGTACCATCCTATTTTAAAGCCATCCAAGTCAGCGGCCATCACTGCCTCCTTCATGCCATGCATAATTTTATAAACTTCTATCATGTTATCTCTCGCTCACCTTTTCGCTAAACTAAAAAGTTCCAAACGCAGCAACCTTTTCTCATAATGGATTTGCTCCATCCTCTTCAGGACCCCTGAACAACAACAAAAACGGCACCAGCATGATTTCCAAATGAGCTTGTGAGTTGACTTTGCAGGACCATCTGCCATCAGAGAGGACCTTTACACCAGGAGAAGGAAGAGGGTGCACCAGATCATGCACAGAGACACAGACACCCGTTCAAACAGACACACACACACGCATTTACACCCCAACCAGCCCCAACTGACGAATGAAATTAATTGCTTTTAATTGCTCACGTAAAGCAGGCATGCTTAAATTTGTTGCCATGGGAGGGTTTTGTCAGCCTCAAATAAATTAATCCTTTTTATTATGTTACCGACAGGCTGATGATCAAAATAGGCTTTGATACAGATTTTTTTGGGGGGGGGTATCACCTAGGAGGAAGCTGAGAAGCTTGAACTTTTGTGTTGTTCTGTCCCTCTCCTGCCCCCGCTGGTGCTGCTGGAGGCAAGAACTTCATCTACAAATGGCATTCACTTCAGAACCTGCTCAAGAGCGAGGCTGGGGAATTTGATGAGGATGTGAAAAGGAGAGGCTTTGTTTTTTCGAAGAGAAGTTTCACTACAAAACTTTTGGCCCAAACTCAAGTTCCCAAAGCAAAAGAGATAGAAGAGAGGCTTTCACACTTTGGTCACCACACTTTTATATTTTATATTTTAAGCACATTTAAAGCACATGGCTTCCCCAAAGAATTCTAGGAACTCCAGTTTGTTGAGGGCATTGGGAACTGTAGTTCTGTGGGAGACAGTAAATTATGGTTCCCATGATTATTTGAGGGGGGAGCCATGTGTCTTAAATGTGCTTAAGTGCATGGCAGGTGTGGGGAACATTTGGCCCTGCCAGTGTTACAAAACTGCAAGTCCTATCATCCCTGGTCAGCAATATCTGGATGGGCAAAGGTTCCCCACACTGGTGAAACAGAAATTATCTTATTGCAGAAGATATTAAGGGGGAAGCAGGCCAATGCAGCAAGGGACATAGCTCAGTGGAAGAGGATTTGTCTACCAGCAGAAGTTTCCTGGTTCAATATCTGACATCTTTCAGTGAGGCTCAGAAAGAGTCCTGCCTGGAACCCTGGGGACAGACTGCCAGTCAGGTAGACCAATTGGCCTGACTCACTGTAAGGCTGTGTACATACTACACATTTAAAGTACCTTTAAAGTACATCCTCCCAAAGAATCTTGGGAACTGAAGTTTATCCCTTGCCGTTCTACATTGCCCAGCACCATTAAGAAACTACAGTTCCCATGATTCTTGGGAGCGGGAAAATGTGCATTCAATGTCCTTTAAATGCATGCTGAGTTCACAGCCTTAGGCAAGCTCCTGCATTGTGGGGAAATACATACCTTCGGGTATCCCACTGGTGCTGGTTCATTTCTTTTATCTCCTCCTCCTTTGCCTAGGCTGTACTTTATTCTGATTGGCTGTGATGGCCCACATGATTTCATTTACCAGCACCTGTCATATATTAATATCAGGCATAGTACAATGATGTCACTGATAAAGGAATGGTGCCATGGTCAGAAGCTGAAGAAGGAAAGTGGCAAAGTGAATCTGTTTACAAGTGGGAAAAGAGGCTCAGAACAGGTAGGAACTTTCTGATGTCTCTCAAAAGATGTGCAAGACGAGGTAGAGCTTTGGGGGGGGGAGTCAAAAAATGGCAATGAAAGTGATCAGTGGGTTGGAGCAACCCCTATAAAGTTTATGACATTTGGGGCTTTGTAGTTCAGAAAAAAGGCAAGTAAGGGATAAAGGAACATGACAGAGCTGTATAAAATTATGCAGAATGTAGAGACAGCAGATGGGAAGGGGTTTTTCTCCCTCTCTCCTAATACTAGGACCAGGGGTCATCCAAGGGAGCTGAATGGTGAGAGATCCAGAATAGCCCAAAGAAGGTACTTCTTCATAGCACAGAGTTAAGCAGAGTTAAACTATGGAACTCACTCCAGTAAGACATAGTGACGGTCACCAACTTGGATGGTCTTCAAAGAGGATTGGACAAATTCATGAATGGGAAGGCTATTAATGGCTACCAATCAAAATGGCTCACTCAGCTTGCAAGCAGGACGTGCTCATCTACAGCCTCCTTGTCCTCAGCAGCTGGGACTCAGAGATGCTACCTCTGAACAATTGCTGCTGACAACAATGGCTATGTTCTCCCTCTGCTCTTGGAAGCAATGTATCTCTGAATCCCCGTTGCTGGAATCACCAATGTGAAGAGTGCTGTTGGGCTCAGGTGCTGCTAATGGGCTTCCCATTGGCACATCTGGTTGGCCATAATGAGAATCGGATTCAGCTCTGGATGACCTTTTGGGTCTGCATCAGCAGGGCTCTTAGGTTCTTTAATCATTTCAGGCAAGTCCTAACCCACAGCCATTCTCCTTAAGCAGACTCATCACTTATACATACAAGGTCCCTTTAATAGATTGGAGGTTTCCTTTCTTTCTCATAATGCGTTCTATTTCTCTTTTGCATTGAACCAAAAACAAAACATAAACCCCAGCAGTCCAATGCAGAAACAGGAAGCAGATCACAACTCCTTTGAGACTACTACAGCACACCCTTCCCCTCGCTTGCTGAGTTTATCCTTAACCATTGTTATCAGTGCTCTGTATGGCATGGAGATAGATAAAGCCCCTGAGAACTAATGGCTCCTTTTCCTTCACAGTCCATGGAACAGGAACATTAAAGTTAATGAAATAAAATAAAATAGGCTGATCTGTGAATGATTCTCTTCCTTTTAAAATAAAATAAAAAATTATATCCCTCATCAAAATCTAGAAACCTCTTCAGTTACATAGGTCCAAGCCTGAATTCTATGTTATTTCATTTAAAAAAAAACCTCATGCTTTCCCCAGAAAACTTATACAGTTCTCCTCCTATCATAGAATCATAGAACTGTGGAGTTGGGACCCCAAGGGCCATCTAGTCCAACCCTTTGCAAAGCAGGAATCACAGCTGAAGAATCACTGAGCGATGGTCACCCATCCTCTGTTTAAAAGCTTCCACTGCAGGGAAGTCCACCACCTTCCTTTTATCCTCAAAACAATGTTGTGTGGTAGGTTAATAAATTGCCCAAGATCACCCAGTGAGCAGCAGCTGAACTTTTCATCACTTGTGATACCCAGCCACTAGCATCCAGAGGCACAGTGGAAGGAGAACCTAGCTGTTCAAGGTATGGTCTGTATGAGGACTAATCCACTCCCAAACAGAATTGGGTTTGTGTCCAACATTACTTGTATTCAGTGTAGACCCAATTAAATTAATGGACATGACTAGCATATTTCTATCTGTTTCAATGGGTTTACTCTGAGTAGGATTTCAGTTGCAGGCAACCCTTTTAATTAGCACAGTATTGGCTACTAGAATCACTGCTGTTAAAAAGAGTCTTGGGCTGGAGGAAAAACTTGTTCTGTGTGGCGATGCATGATTTCATGATATTCAAATAAAAGTTTTAAAAAAACACAGGCACACAGAGAAGTCTGTGGGATAGTTTCTCCTGCGAGTTCCAAAGATTTCAGAAGACCAAGCTGTAGTAACTCAGAGCAGGGCTTTTAGTGTGGCTGCCCCTGTTCTGTGAATATCACTCCTGTCAAGATAAGCACCTCCTATCTGCACTTTCCAGAAACAATTTAAGACATTTTTGTCCCCACAGGCTTTCTCAACTGTATAAATGGGTCTCTGCAATGAGTGCCCCACTCGTCAGGGTACTAGTCTTGTTTTAAATGTATTTGTTGTATTTGGGTTTTTAAACGGTTTTTGACTGTCTTGTGCGTAAATTGTCTTGAGGTGGTGGCTTAGAGGGGGATTAATAATAATAATAATAATAATAATAATAATAATAATAATTCTGTTTCTAAATGGTAGAGAAAGAAATGGAACTAAATATGGCCAGCAATCCTAGACAACTACAGACTTGAGCATGGGGCTTCATGGGGATCCATGGATGAAATCCCTTCCTAAAACCAGAAATTGCTTTTGATGCAGACTGTACAATGCTCCTGCTCCCTTTCACAGACCTAGTCCTTACATAAGCCATTATCACTCAATTAGGGTCGGAGCCTGTCTCTGGCAGAGTACAGCTGCCGGCTAAGGATGCACAAAGCCATCAGGAAGACTTACTTTAAATGCTGGTGCTTACAGTAAACCTTTCTGATGTGTGACTGACCACTTTGTTATTATTACTATTATTATTTGCTGAATGCTGGGAGAAGAGCAAGGAGAAAGAAGCAGCGCTTATCACTCACCAGACAGCAACCCCCAACCCCCACCCCCGCTTCATGTTATAAGGAAGCCCCTTAATTATGCCTACTGGGCAGAGGGGCCATGCCAAGGGCTGCCCAAAAGGTTGTTGATGGCCCTTCAGTGAACCTCATCACCGTGTGACAGGGTTTTGCCTGTGGCCAGGCAAGCTGTGATCAAGATGAGGGACATCTTTTGTGCCCGTTCAATTATGCCGCCCTCACTTCCCACTGACATGCTTTACATTGGAAACAGGATTTCTGCAGAATTATAGTATTAAGCCAGGCACGTGCGGGGAGGCAAAGAGATCCATTAAGCCAGGCGAGGGTTGTCTCGCCGCATTTCTCCGGCACGCACAGGGGACTTATCCACGGACAGCGCTTTCTCCCTTCGGCCTAGGTTTTATTTATTAATTGGCAACTAGCGTTTCACAGCAGAGCGAGCAAAAAGCAACGGTTACTTGCAGGAAATGTGGTGGTGGAGGAAGGAGACTGGTCCCTTTCTAAGGCTGATGGGGAAAGGTGCAAGTGGTGGCTTGTGATAAAAGATTGTTGTGATGAATGTAGGCTTGTTTTGGACATTGAAGAAGATGAATTGTGTTTGTTCGCTGTTTGGGTTGTGTTTTTCTTCTCCCTGGCTTAATGGGGGGGGGGATAGACACTTTACAAAATAACTTAGTACAAGGGTCATTGATAAGGGAAACTGACCCAAAAGCTAATTGAATCATGCAAATCATTAGTTACCTAGCACACCTCTGAGTTTATACAGCAGATCACAACAGGAATACAATTGTCTAGCTGTTCCCCTACAAGACATAAGGTGAATGATGGCAAGAGGTCTCTCTTTTTCTCTGCTTTAAAAATATATTAAAGGCTGGATTGTTTTCTTACTGAACAACAGTATGCAGGATTTATATGTTTACTAAAAGGCCACTGGCCACACGTGATCCTCTGTTAATTTGATTGCCCGAAAGGCTATTTCCTGAAGATATACCAAATAGGCTATTACCTGGCACTGACCTTTGGGTATTATTCATCAAAGTTTAAAAATTAGCGGTTTTACAAAGACAGAAATAAAGAGCTTTGCAAAAGAACAAAACACAACACGGTATGTCTTTTAAGAGAATTACCATTGTATTTACAGAGAGAATATTTCAGAAATTAATGTCAAGTGAAGGCAGTAATGAAAAGAATGGACATCTTAAAGTCATTTTCTGAATGTGAGGTCAACACCAATTTGGGAAAAGTGACACCATCAAGCTACATTGGGTTTTATCCATCTAAGTTCTGCCTAATCAGAGTAGATCCACTGAAATTGATGGAGCCAAGTAAGTTATTTTCAATGGGTCTACTCTGAGTAGGACTAGCATTGGATACATATCAATAGTGACAAACCTCACAATTCTGCTCAAAATTTTGTCAACCACATCAGGGTTTGGCGATCGGAAGGTCGGCAGTTCGAATCCCCACGACGGGGTGAGCTCCTGTTGCTCGGTCCCTGCTCCTGCCAACCTAGCAGTTTGAAAGCATGCCAGTGCAAGTAGATAAATTGGTACTGCTCCGGTGGGTAGGTAAACGGTGTTTCCATGTGCTGCTCCGGTTTGGTGAGAAGCAGCTTAGTCATGCTGGCCACATGACCCGGAAAAACTGTCTGTGGAAGCGGACAAATGCTGGCTCCCTTGGCTTGTAAAGCGAGATGAGCGCTGCAACCCCAGAGTTTTCTGTGACTGGACTTAACTGTCACGGGTCCTTTACCTTTATGAATGGCAAAACTTGTGGTCCATTTTTACATTAAAGAAAAGGTATGGGAGTTGCTCCAGTAGTGGCAAAATGTGGGAATTCCCATAGCAACGGCCCTGAATGTACAGTGGTACCTCTAGTTACGAACTTAATTTGTTCCAGAGGTCCGTTCTTAACCTGAAACTGTTCTTAACTAGAGGCACGCTTTTGCTAATGGGGCCTCTTGCTGCCGCTGTGCTGCCGGCACACGATTTCCGTTCTCGTCCTGGGGCAAAGTTCTCAACTTGAGGTAACTCTTCTAGGTTAGTGGAGTTTGTAACGTGAAGCGTTTGTAACTCGAGGTACCACTGTAGTATGGAATCAAGGGGGTGGGGTGCAGCGGTGAAATACATGTGAATGTGACATTGAAACATTCACATTATTACACCCTAGGACAGAACTTTCCAAACTTTTCATGTTGATGACACACTTTTTGCAACAGAGTGATTCAGTTTTACTTGAAAATGGGAGGTTAAACTAATCTCTTTCCAGCCCCGGGAGGAATGACACGACACACAATTTGGAAAGCTCTGCCCTAGGACAATGTTTCCCAAACTTCTTTTCCCCATGAGCCAGTTGAAAATTGCTGAAGACCTCGGTGGACCACTCAGTGCTTTCTGTGCCTGTTGTAGAAATTGTAACACACTGTGCTAGGTACTGTATCATTTTAATTGTATTTTGTTGCTTCTTTTGTTTGCTCATAATGTGTTTTATTGTATTACAATTTGCATTCCACATAATTCACACTGAAACACAAGGTTAGAAATAAAAGCAACAAAACAAATTTAAAAATCATTATAATGATTTAATGTTGTCATGGCATGAACCACCTGAATGAAACTCATGGACAGCTGATGGTCTGCAGACCACAGCCTGGGAACCCCTGTCCTAAGAGCAATGTCTCTGTAACATTAAGAAACAGTGATTTGTTGTACACAGCTCAGTTTCTATTGCCTTGAGAAAAATGAAAGGATACACACATCTTTTCCTTTTAAACAGGTGTTGCTGAACGCCAACTCCCATCAGTCCCAGCCAGCATGGCCAATGGTCAGCGGTGACAGGAGTTAGGAGTCCAGAAAAAAATAAAGGGCTCTCCACCTGCCTGTCTTCAGGAACTGTTTGGGCTCCTGCCTCACTTCTTCTATGCCAGCCCCTAACATTGCCAACTCCATCTTCCGCCGGCCAAATCAGGAAGAAAATGACGTCCACATTTTCAGTCATGAAAGCAAAAAGTTTATTCATGGTTCGAAACTACATAGAACTACCACAAGGAAGACTCTTCAATTCAGGGTGTAATCCAGTTAGAAAGTAACACGAAACGGTTTAATACATTAGAATCACTGCCACAAATTATTATTTTTTTCATTGAGTCGATCAGTTTCAGAATCGCATACCATACAAAAGAGAGAAGAAAAAGAAAAAGAAAAGAAAGAGCACCCAACCCACCCACCCCCTGCCCCCAATATTACAGGGTGAAATATACAGTACTGAATACTGAAACCTGTCTGCTTTACAATCCATTATTTGTTTTTTTTTCTCTTTTTCTTTTGCGTGAATTAGTATAGTAACAAGATGAAGAACATTCAAAATGTTTTTCTGTATTTACAAACAGTTTTACTGTTCTGTGTCAAATGTAAAGACCCAATGTTTCCACTTCAAAGCTTTTTCTCTCTATTTTTAATTGTTTTTGAAAGTTGCCAACGCAACCTGGATTTTAAAAAATGTTGTTGTTAATATTATTTAAAAGATTACAATGTACATTACATTTAATGAAGGGAAACAAAGAGTTAATTACAAGATGCAAGGGGGGAATTGATATAGGAAAAATCATTTTAAAAAAGGAGACGAACTACAGCGTGAGTATTGTTTAGAGGTAGTAGTGAGCACTCTAAGCTAAAGAACATGTTTCTATTGGTTCGTATGAGTTCGCATGAGGTAATAAAGCTGTGTTTTGATTGGTGAAATGTATAAATACTCTTTTGCTACACTATATACAACACTCAGGAGAATGGTGCCCGTTTGGCCTCTTTGCTGCCACTGAGGAACAGTGGCAAAACCCGGGGCAGATGCGCTTAGCACCCGGCTCATACTGTACAACCCAGTGGCTTTGCTTTTTGCAAAAAAATTGAGCAGCGAGCATCTCCATCTCCTGTGGATCATCTGTGCCTGCTGATGACCAACATATGGAGAGGCTTTGCACCATAGTGGACGTTAAAGAAGGGTTAAAAAGAATCAGCATTCTAAGCTACTTTGCTAATGGTGGATCCAAAAAAAAAGCTAAGAAATGATGATGGAAGCTTCAGAAGCAAACAAAACAAAACCCTAATTACACAACTGCCTTTGAAATAAGGGTGACTGAGCAAAACATATCTCCACTCTAGAAGAGATATGAAGAAAAAGAAAGATTGGACACAATCAGCATCTGAATTTCCACTCCAGCTCTCACTGGAAGTTAGGTTTAGGTGAGGTTACCCACAGCCTGGTTCTGCTGCTTGAGGTTAATCTTAAGAACAGTTCTTACTTATTACCCTTAAGGCCAAGAGGCTAGCAACTGGTAGGCCATCCTTTGGGGGGGAGGGGAGAAAGTTGATAATAAATTATTTTTGCAAAATAGTTACAGGGTTACAAACAATGCTAAATCTTGGCCTAGTTGGATAAAGTGCTTGGTGGTTGCTGTTGTTTTTATTTTCATGGTGTGAATGTGCGCATCTTTGTGATATTTTAGGTACATATACAAATGATTTAAGATACCTTAAAAAAAAAAACCCACACACAACACATTTATCGCGTTCTCTGGAAATGACAAGGTTTAACAGTAAAGCCAACAGTGGTTGGCTACAAAAAGCAATAACATTTCCTTGCTAGGTCTTCTTTTCCTTCTGGGATTCTGAATGCACCTACAGGAAGGCATCTCAGCTCAGGGTGAACGAAAAGTGTTGTGAGGAGATTAGTTAGAGGTATCAGAGTGCACACTGCCCGGGCCTTCTGTTGGGGAGGTCACAGAAGATGGAGTGGTTGCGTCCTGCCAGCCTCCATTTGCCTGCAGAGGGGGAGAAAACATGTAATTGAAAAGACACCATCAGGCATATTAGCACTGCCATCGGCAAGCCCTGTGTTCCATGTGGGGCAGCCTCTGAACTGATCTGGATGCTTCAACAATGGCAGGATGCCATAGTCAACAGTGCTGGACAGATTCCCTTGTATATTACTGGTTTTAGAACAGCTACACAGGTTGCCAGTTTCAGGTCCAGTTTGAAGTTCTGTTTTTATCTATACAGCTTTGGTTCTGATAATCTCAGGCAATGAAGTTACAGTGGTACCTCGGGTTACAAACACTTCGGGTTGCAGACTCTGCAAACCTGGAAGTAGTACCTTGGGTTAAGAACTTTGCTTCAGGATGAGAAGAGAAATCATGCGGCGGCAGCAGGAGGCCCCATTAGCTAAAGTGGTACCTTAGGTTAAGAACAGTTTCAGGTTAAGAATGGACCTCTGGAACGAATTAAGTTCGTAACCAGAGGTACCACTGTATCTGCTCTGAGTGGGTGGGGCAACCCAGTCAGATGGGCAGGGTATTAGTAACAAATTATTATGCATTATGATATATCTCCTGCTGTATGACCCTCCCCCTAGCATTTGAACAATTCTTAGTAGACCTTATCCCATGTTCCAATGTAGAGGGCAGGTTGGCTTCTATGAAGAGCAAGGCTTTCTTTGCAGCAGCTCCTCCAATGTTTTGGAACCCTCTCTTGACAGAAGGTTATACAAACTCCTTCATCTGTCCTTTCAGAGTTCTCAGGTAATAAGTAGTGCTTTTTAACTAGAGTACGTAGTTCAGTAACAATCTGGAGTTAGGGGGTGTGCAATGAGGTGGTCAAGTCTGCAAATGACATGTTATTCAAGGTGTCAAAAACAAAACGAGGTCGTCCAAAAGAACATACCCAAATGATGAAGAATGATGAAATGTGCTTTAATTGTTTAAGTGTAAAGTGATGCAAACAATTATGAAAAAGTGATGCCCCCCCCCCAAAAAAAAACCTTCTGACAGTGAGTGACCAAGAAAAGTATTTTGGGATTATGGTGGACAGCGCAGTTCATACGTTGACCCAGTGTGCAATGGGTGTGGAAAATATGACTTTTATGTTAGACAGTTTTAGAAAAGTGATAGAAAATAACACTGCCAGTATCATAAAGCCAACAAAGAAATTCATGGTTCTATTGTGTAGTTCTGATTGGCAGGAGATTCAGGACAGACAAAAGAAAGCAGTTATTCCAGCTGAACTCTGGAATTTGCCCTTTGAAGATGTGGTGAAGGCCACAACCTAGGTGACTTTAAAGGGGGACTGGACAAATCAATCACAGATATAGCTATCAATGGCTACTAGACATGATGGCCATACAATACCTTCAAGACTAGAGGCAGAAAGCCTCTGATTACCAGCTGGCTAGGAAACAATGGCGGGAGACTGCTTTGTGCTCATGTCCTGCTTGTGAGAATGGAAGGATGGACTGGGCCAGCCCAAGATGTTATGGCATTTGAGGCAAATCACCAGGGAACAAGGGGTGAGTGAAGACCTACATAGGGAACAAGAGTGAGAGGAGACCAACAACGCCTCCTATTCAACAAGAGGCAGCTGCACCGCAGCAGCAGCAGCAGGTGTTGTATTCCTTGGAGGCCGGATCTGCTGCCCCTGTGGATCCTGCCATCTGAGGCAGTCACCTCACCTTGCTCTCACGGGTGGGCTAGCCTTGCTTCTAGCAAAGCCCTTCTTCTGTTCACACGATCCTATGCTCATGGTTTATTGAGAGTTTTTTATATGGGTTTTGGGAGGGGATTTGATTTGTCAATTAGTTGCTGTTTTTTATTGTTTTATCCTGTAAAACACTATGAAGTTTTATGAACTCACCATCCAAGGGCTCCCCCTTGCTATGCACCAACCACCTGTCCCCCATTCCCAGGGAAAAACGAGGCCAAGAGAGCTCAACACTTGACCTCAGGTACTTCCATGTATGCACTAGACATTCTGGATTTCCACTTCTCAACATCAGGTCTCTTGCCAGATCCACACCTTCCCCAACATTTCAGATTTTCCAGTGGGGCATGCTTGCTACTAGGGCTGCTCATTGGGTGTTTTCTCCACCCATGGACAGTGGAGAAAAATATCACTCTGCCATGCTGGTGGGAGCAACAAGCAGAAGTGTTCCTTAGGTGAGAACAGGCCTGAGTTGGCACTGCGGAATGCGTACTGAGAAACACAGCACTGTAAGGCATATGGTCTACTATGGAAGTGACAATATAGACCACTGCTCACTGGAACACAAAGGGATTGTGTTTATTACTAACAAGGTGTCCCATTGGGTTAAGGACCTGTCTGATAGCTGTGAGCCAAATTGTCCCTGGTCTGGCTCCAGGCTGGGCAACCAAGCCTCCTACAATTATAGCCACACTGTGCTAAGCAAAGGCTGACAAACAAGTTCTTACAGTAAAAGCTTTTGTTCAATTTCTTTTAAAAGGAGGGGCCAAATCAGAATTAGAGATTTTGAATCTTACAAATGGTTATTGTTGTTTTCTGCAAAAAGGAATTTGTTTCTGAAACTAAAGATTCCTGTCTCTTCTTCACCCCCACAGCCACAACTGCTTCAGACAAACTAGGAGGCAGAATTGAGTCTTTTGTGTTTGTAACTCTGGCCTGCGGAATTCAGAAGGTGTTTAGGCACATTCTCTTTAAGAAAATTCTTCCCCTTCCCTGCTCTAGGCTTGTCGTCGTCGTCGTCCCCCCCCCCGCTACCCCCCCCAGGCCCAGGTTCTGGCTCCCTGCCTATTCCAGATGTTGAGCTATGGGTGTGTGCACAGTGTCCAATTCAACAAGGCCCTGGGCTTAGCCAGTGACCCAAGGCTCTTCTAGCAATGTAACTATCTAAAAAAAAAGGGGGGGAGAGAAGAGAGAAGGGGAGAAACTCTAACACAGTTGGATCTTAATTTCATTTTTAAAAGTCTTCCTTCTGGGCACATGTCAGAGCCATTTACAAGGCCAGTTGAGACAAGTCCCGAGCTTCCCTCCAACCGCAATAATCTTTGAGCAAAAGCCAGGAGGGCGGGAGGAGAAGCAGAAGCAAGCACCCTATTCTGATCTATTTTCCAATTACCCACAAACAGAATTCCTCCCCGCTCTCCCTTTCGGATGCTGCTTCCTGTCTTGGGCTGCTGCTGGCCCCCCAACGCATTAGACCTGCATCAGCAATAACAGTGCTCAGAAACAAATTCGCCTTCTGTCTCGGCCCATCGAGGCAATTGCTGAAATCAATGTCTGATCAGATTTCTGCTGTGGCAGACAGCTTGTCGCTACATATTTTTATGTCAGTCAAGAAGAGGGAGGCGCAGGCCTCGTGAGTTGGGGGGACGCTGAGTGGAAGTGACGGGCGCAGGCCTTACTGGCGCTTGCTGGAGCAAGGCAGGCTGACTCCGAGCGCTCCCGGCACATGATAGCCTTTGCAGGGATCTCTTCCTATGCCCAATACACCTCCCCACCAAACAGGAAAGGTTAGAGCATGGGTATGTTGTTGGCAATATGGCCTTCCACCAAAGCAAGTGGCAGAAGAACCATTGCTCCACTCTGTCAGTAGTACCTTACTGTGCAGAACATGGAGAAAAGAGCAGCAACACCCACAGATCACAAGCTTGCAAAGGTAAAAGGCACCCTCTGCTTACTCTTCCTGCTCTCTTTTGGTGTGCTTAAATTTTCGTTTTTATCTTCCCTCCCAACGTATGTAAATCTACTTAAGAGAAGAGAGAAAACTCTCATGCAGATACGAGTCTAAAGATATTCCATCTGAAGTAAACATCATTCCCTCTTTATCCAAATTTATAAACAACAAATGTACAATATTTTTACTCGCCTTGGCAGCTGGGGGAGAGGTTGTCAGCTAGCATTTATCCTCTCCCTCCCTCTCTCTCTCTCTCTCTCCCCACCCCACCCCAAATAAATTAATCCTTACTCTGGTGGTTTGAGATTATGCACTGTATAATACAACAGTGCCTTATCAGACCTCATCAGTGAAGATGGAATTCATGTCTGTAAAATGCTGCAGGCAATCAGGGTTTCATATTTTATCATGTTGATAAGGATATCGCAAATTCTCTGAAGCATTTCAAAACACTTAAATGAAAAAGGGAGAAATGTGACTAAAAGGCTTTTTATATGGTTTGTTGTGGGTTATTATGAGTTATTTATAAACCCCCAAAAAGAAAGATTTGACATTTCAAATGGAAAAAGATTTGAGTATTTAATGGGACTTCTCTCCCCCCCCCCCCCATTTGAATGTCTTCAATCACATTTTAAATCATTAATATTTACTCTTGTGGCAAGTGGAAGACTGGGGGGGGGGAGGAGAGTGGGGAGAGAAAAGGCCTCTGAATCTCTCTCAGGCTATATAGTATTTTATAGACATCACTTCCATCCCTTCATAGCCTGGCTTATTGTTTGCAGGTTCTGTTCTTGCCTCATCAACCATTCTTACACAGCACCAAGGTGTGTATTCACAGCTGTGCACTAGTGCTGAAGATGTGAGAATGTGCTTGTTTACCATATGATTGCCAAAAGATGCTTTTTATTCACAGGTAATGCTTGAATAATTCACAAAACCACCCAAAGGATGGTGAGTCATATTTATATAGCGCTTCACACATCCAGGGGTGTCCCAAAGCAATTGCAGTAATAAAACACACACACACACATATGGAAAAGATTAACGTGAAAGTGCAAATTAAAAGAAAAGTAATCTAAAGCACTGCAAAATGTCCACACAGACCCTCCAGGTAGGATGAACACCAGTAGCCACCAAAAGCCATAGAGCAGACGCTCCTTCTTCCTACGGTGGTGTGTTCCCTTGTTGTGTTCATTCTCCAGGTTGCCCTGGGAACGTGACCAAGATTTCCTTTGTGAGTTCTATACAATTGCTCCCATACCACTGCATGTATGCTTAAAGGCTTCTGACCATGTGCTTGGTTTTTGATGTAATTTACTTGTCATGCAAGTGAAGGGTCTCCCAGAAGGCCAGAGATCACTTGTATGGTGAGCAAACATGAGAGTTAGGATGAAATGTAGGCAAGAAGCCATTGCACATACTCAGGGTGATGTGGGACCAAATCCACAGCAGTGGCATCCATACCACTAAAGGTAAGGGTAAAAGGGAACTTCAATCTGCCTCTCAAGACTCAAAGGATATAATAATCTTGGCTTTAGAATTCTACCTTCATGAACTTGGTAGGGCTGAATGCATCTGACCAAGTCCATCCAATCCTGCCTCTGCATGGGGACATAGAGTCCATTCTGTTGATTCCCATGCAGACTTTTTAGGATAATTCCATAAAATCTTTAAAACTTTGTATGCAGAAATGCAATTTTTATGTTGCAAACCACCTGTGATCTTTGGATGAAGTCTATATAAATGTAATCAATAATGATGATGATGATGATGATAAAACTGATTAAATAAATTTTAAGACATTATATAGGCAGGTTCTACATACTAAGTGATTTGTAGGCTGTCTTTTGTTTGTTTTGCTTTTTCCCTTAGTTAAAAGGGTCAAGCTAAGAGCAGCTTTGAAGCACAACACCTCCACCACACCAAGTAAGTGCTGCAGGCAGTGGCATGCAATATAATTTTCTATAGGCGAACAGTTAGGGCCAGAGGCACCAGCTTGTGAGGGTGATTGGGGAGATGTCATGACGTTGTGCCTCCCTCCCCAAGCCAGGCAGAAGGGCTCTGACAGGATGTTAAACTCTCTTGTCTTGTCTCATTCCCAAAGTTGAGTTTGGGAAGGTGGCTGGAGGGCTCCTGGACTCATTGGAGCATTGTGCTTCCCAGGCTTTGGGAAAGAGGCACCAGGGGAATATTTAGGGGGCTAGCCTAGTCCCCCTAGTAGTCCACTGACTGCACATCACTGGCTGCAAGGGGTGCTACCTGTGTCACTGTATGCACAATGGCACACTCAAAGGGACCTTATGTAGTAGAAAAGATTATCTGCCCCAGTGGTACATGAGACAGCCTCGCCCACCCCCATGCAATGTTTCTTTGTATGTGCAATTACATCAGAAGTGATGTGTGGCTCCTAATGTAACAACAAATGTCTCGCAACAAATGAAACTGATCTGTAGAAAATGTAACTTGAAAAAAGAAGTGATGTGTGGCTGCTCCCTACCGTATTTAAAAAGGCATTTTTACCCAGCCCAGTGGAGGTGCTGCAGTTAAGAAAAAATATAAAGGAACTCATAGACCACCTTGTTAGTAGAACCTCAAGTTACAGATTGTAACAGTGCTTTGAAGGGTTCATAGAGCTGTGGACTAAACCACAAAGCTATGCCCTACTCCCAGTATTGCTTGAAAGTTTGCGCCAAACTGTGGAATGAATAAGACCCTGCCTGCATCCCCAGAGCACATGGTTTTGGACCTGTACATGGCTTTAGAGCTCCACTCTTGCCATGGACTTGGACAAATAATTCATTCTTCCTCAATAGTCCACAAGAACTGCTACTGCTGAGATTATCAACTTACACTTTAATGGGCTGCACCAATTCAGACTGGTGGGAAGGGCTTACATGACAGAATGCTCATTTATATCCCTCAAGTATTTGCTTTACATAGAAAATTAGAATGTCAGAGAGAAAGCTAGGCTATAGCACCTCACCCTGATTTCTAGTTTTTTATGTGCAGAGAATGTACAGAGGAACATCAACCATGCAAGCCCCTACCTGCGACCCAAAGAGGTATAGCCCAAACCTAGGTTTTCCACCTTGGTGTCAACAAAGTTAAAGACTGAACGAAGTTAAAGACTGCATGTTCTGTACTCACAGTCCAGGAAGGGGATTAGAACCCCCACCTCATCCAAAATCATGCCCTGAAAAGGTGAGGAAGTCCACCCTTTTACTCCATGAGAAATAAGAAGAAAAAAAGAAAAAAGAGAGAGATAAAGAGATTAAATGGAATGGAAACTATCTTTAGTAAGCAGCCCTTGGTTTTTTAACTGAAACATGGTATAATATGGACTTGACTGAACAGCACTTTTTATATCATACAAGATTAAAATTGCTACATAAATAATTAATAACCATGACTCAATGGTGCCACCCATAAGTCCTAGATTTAGCTTGAACCACAGTCACATCCTTTCTGTTAATGAATAACAAGGACAAATAACTTTTATGAAGAAAATTATAGCCTTCTAGGAAATGCTACAATGGATTCATTATCATCCATTTGAAGGGCAGGCTGACCCCCTTGGGTGAGAGAAGTTGATCCATGGGAATTTTTCCCAGAGTGTATTAAGCCAAACCCACTAACTTGTCCTAGTTTCCCATTTCATTATCTTATTTTGCCTGCTGTTCTACAGGTATAAGAAAGCAGGGAAGGAACTCAGATGCACACCACCCACACGGGATCTCTACTTGTGTGCCTGATTCACATTTTGACATCTTTGCCATAGACTCCACAAAGGTGGAAGGGACAGATCACATGACAGCCTTACACACTTCAGGAATGGGCGCTCTCCTGGAAAACAAAGGAAATATAGGAACACAGGAAGCTGCCTTACACAGAGTTGTCCATTGGTCTGTCAAGCAGCTTTCCAGGTTTTCAGTCAGAAAAACTTCCTTAGCCCTCCCTGGAGTTGTTCTGCCACTGGGTGACGGCCCTTCCCCAATACTTAAGCTTCTAACAGAGTGACTTTTAACACCCCCACCCCTCAGAAGAGACATTGTCAGTCCATAAGAAAGTTGTTAGGGGTATGGACCACTCCCTACTTATTGATTTGGGTGAGGTGAGGTAGGGTACATACAGTGCATGAGACCACCTTAGAGGGAAAAGTCTCATCTGGCAGCAGCAGCACTTTGTGAGTTTGTTAGTTGTGATATATGAAGGCCAGGGTGCCCTTGAAATTTTTTAACTTGCAACACCACAAACATATTTAACGCTATGGCTACAGGCTACGAGCTATGGGCTATAGGCCTATACCTTTTACTGTCTCTTACCAAATTCATACTGAAATTTCCATCTGCTGATTTTTTACATCTTCTTAGCTAAACACTACTCTGCACACACATTCATCCCTCTAGGTCAGGGGTCTGCAACCTTTAAGTGAAAAAGAGCCACTTGGACCCGTTTCCGAAGAAAAAAAACTGGGAGCCGCAAAACCGGGAAGGTGACGTCGGGATGGTGCGTGACTAACGCATGCACCGCCCCCATGCGACGTCACAGCCAGTACAGTGCCCGCCACAGTGGGGAGTGTCGGGGCGCACAATGCGCCTCCTCCCCTCGCTAGTATCCGCCCCGGAGCCGCGGCAAAGGTGTAAAAGAGCCACATGCGGCTCCGGAGCCATGGGTTGCAGACCCCTGCTCTAGGTTTAATTTATTTGTTACCTTTGTATCCTGGCTTTCTATCAAAATGGCACTCAAGGTGACTAAAAACAGTAATATAAAAAGTAAAAACGAAAACATGTACATGAAAACATATGTAGAAGCAAATGCATGTTTGCAGTGGCTGAGTCAGCTAATGAAGCCTGTGGTGTGTTTGAAGAAGAACAACAAGCAGAAGGTCATCAGAAGGGTGCCTAGATGGGCCTCTCTCGGCAAGGAGCTGCATAGCTTATAAGTTATTTTATTATATACTGCCTTTCTACCACGGCTGTTAGGAACAGACACAGAGATCCAGAGAATTGTAAAGTTGGAAGGGACCACAAGGATCATCTAGTCCAGCCCCCTGCAGTGCAGGAATCTTGTGCCCAGCATGGTACTCAAACCCTGGGATTAACAGTCTCATGCATGAACACTCGAGGTATCCCAGCCTTATAAGTTCAGGTGTTGGTTGTACATAACAAATGGCCCCTTGAAGATCTTAAAACCTTTAATGGGGGAACACTGTCTTCCAGAAAATGCAAGTAGCATAGGTTTGTAGGTCAGAGTCAGCACTTTGAATTGTGTCCCAGATACAGACTGGCAACCAGTGAAGCTCTTGGTACATGGGATACATGTTCTGTAGGTTTCTCTAATGCTTCAAACCTGTAAATAGAATGTATGACCACAGAGAAGAGCATGACAAAAGAAAAGAGGAAGTTATGAGAGCTAGAGCCAGGTTGGGGGTGGGGTGGGGGGAGGTCCTAGCAAAGTGCCCTGGAGTGACTTCTCCACCCATGCTGGTGGCCTTGGGCAGTTGTTTGCCCAACCAGCTCTGGGCTTACCTGGGGGCAGCAGCTACAGCTGGAAAACCATCTGCCATTTTAATTTTCCCACAGATAGAAGGTAGAAAATTCAAACAGCACCCAAGGTGAGCAGTGCTAGGTGTTTGGATCTCAGCAGCTGCTCATGGATGCTGGGCACTGCTGCTTTCCCTAGAAATAGCGCTTCCAACAAAGTAAACCTTTTGAAAGTAATAAACCCAATGAATGTTCACTTGTTTCAATGAGTCTACTCTTAATAAAACATAGTTGAATGCAATCAATTTTCTGTTACCTATCTTCATCTTACACAGGGTAGCATTCTTGTTTGCATCACCAAGAGGAGGCTTGGAAAGAACTTTTCATCTCATTGGGACAAGGAGCTTCCTCTCCCAGAGAGCCCTTGTGTGCCCCACACTATGAAGCTCAAGTCCACAGCATAGGAAAATAGCATTAACAAATGCTGCAATAGTACATGTATCAGTGACTCCATTTGCCCAACACCATGCATGCTGCTCTCAAAACAACAGTTGCCAATGGTACTTACATTTAAATTATGTGGACTGTACAGCGAATTTCCTCCCAAGCCATCACTGTATCCTCCCGTCTGATTGATAACATGACGCAGTGTATCCACCTGCAAGGGCAGATGAGCAAACAAGAATAATCTCATCATTCAAAAAAATAAATAAATCTACCAGCACACTAACACTTAAAATTCAAAATTATTTTTAACATGGAAAAGAACGGGGTGGGGGTTGATGGTGATGTGTGAGAGAGAGTTTCACAGAAAGACAAGCCTATCAATCTAGGGCAAGTGGCACATATTTGTATGATAACTGAACGCACATGCTAAAAAACCACACATAAGGAGGCACAACTTTACTCAGGAGGATATGTAGTGTACCATAGATTTCCTTTGGGATCCACAGTGCAAGCCCTGTGTCCCTGCCATATCCAAAACAAGTTGCAGAGTCATCCTCAAGACTAAAATTGATGCCCTTCATAGGGCAAAGGGCTTGGCTCAGGGTGAGCTGCTACTGCATGTCTTGGCATTACTCTCTCTACTGCTGATTTCTTTAAACTGGCAGCACAGTTCTGAGAATTATGGACAGTATAAGAGGGTAAAGTGCAGGGTACTGGAGCACGGAATTTGCAACTTGCCCGTATTTACTGCTTCAGGGTGGTTTACAGAACTAGGGGGGCAGGCAGAATGTTCAGTTGGGTGAGATGGCAGGAGGAAGTTGCTTTGGCACAAGACAAGGTTTTTCATGAGAACAGCTGGGGGTTGCTAAGGCCCAGCAAGAGAGGGGGAACTGGTGATTTACAGGCAATAGTAGTGCCAATGAAGGGATTTGGGGAAGAGAACTGCAAAATGAACAAGGTTATTCATTTTAGACACCAAAGACTACCTCCCCTTTCCCCCAACTGGCCATTTCTATGTGGAAAACGTATGTTGCCCCTAGGTGCCTACTGCGTGGGGACATATGACCCTGTCTAACACCCCTCGTTTAGACACTACTGCACCAAAAATGAAAAGGGGAAAAAATCCAAATGGTGTCCTGCAATCTAGATAAATTATGTCTTTGAAGCTTATGTGCATATACTCAAATGGCATACATTTCTACTTCTGCTAGCCAAGTGAGAGGATCAGACACTATTCAGAGCACTGAAACAGTATTCCTTAAACTAACAAAGACCTGAGATTATATCAAGGGATCTCATAGCCAATTTTTTTTACAGTGCCAGACTTTTGGTCATGCGCCATTGCAGAAAATACACAGACCTGGAGGTCCTAGATGAACAGGTTATTCTTGTTTGAATGAGAACTGAGAACACAATGCATTTGAACACACACACACACACACACACACACACACAGCTCAGCTATATCAGTTTTTGAAATTAAAATATGTAACAAAGGGAGATTCCATAAACAAAGCAAAAAAAGAAGAAGTCACAATAAATAAAAGCTTTAATGTTGATAGCCAAACAACACACCCAACCCAACGCCATGAGCTCAAGCCAGAGCCGAACTGCATTCACAAAGCTTGAAAAGTTTCAAATTGGGGAGAGGGAGGAAGCCAGCTCTTTTCATTGGCAAGATTCAGTGCTGTGAGGAGCCAAAATTGATTAATTTTTGTAATAAATAGGAAGGCCCAATTAAAAGGTGAAAATTGTTGTTGGATTGTTTTTGTTTGTTTGCCTTTTCTTTTTATCCTTTTTTAAAATAAAGCCCAAACCATACCCTGCTAAAGAGGCCTTAATCGGGGGGAGGGGCGTTTTTCTCCTACCTGTGATTGCACATTGGCTCCGACTTGGGACCCCTGGTAAGAATCCCCATTCAGACTCTGCATGTTCATGAACATGTCCCCAGAATTAGGGAGGTTAAAAGAACCTGAAGAACCTGGAAAGGAAAGAGTTAAGTAGCTGAATAAAAGAGAGTGGCAAACATCATATGTCTACCCCAAAGGCCTCCAAAAAGACAAGGGGAATAAGGAGGATGAGAGAGGAGAGGAGAGGAGAGGAGAGGAGAGGAGAGGGAAATCCTTTGCAGAGAATGACACCCCATAAAATCAGAGGGCCACAGACTAAGAGAGATCAACACAAATGACTCAAATGAATTTCATGAAGCAGCATATAATATACCCCAAGTATTTTTGGACCCTTTAGATTAAAAAAAATAAAAAACCAAATGAGGCAAAATTTATGAAAGTCATAGAGCTGTTAAAATCTAAAGTTCTTGATGGTCCTTTAAAAAGAAACACTGATGCACTCAGATATCTTGAAGATTTTACATTCTTTACTTAAAATAATAGTAACTTTCTTGAGCTACACCTACAGGCTCTGCCTTCTACCATATTATATATCAGATATAAACATGCTTTAGTTTCCCAATTGCTCATAATCTGAATGAGATAGAGAATTTAATTCATTATGTACTGAAGTACCAAGGGAAACAATGGGTGGAGATATGTGAAAATCTGATTCGCCGGGAGTTGTCTCCAATGGTTGTCTCTGATTGGTCAAGGATTGTCTCTCTCTGGAAAATAATGGTCATCATGACTAACTTAAGGTATACAGTCGTACCTTAAGCATTTTACCGGGTTTCACCACACACACATGCAGAGAAGCAGTCCTCAGGTTGCGGAAACCTCGGGATCTGACCGGACCTATGGAATGGATCCCATCTGCAACTGGAGGTACCACTGTACAAATCTCAACAGGTTTCCTACGCGAACCCTAGCTGGATACAACTGCAAGAGTGCCCAAGACAGTTTTCCTGCATTTTTAATGGTTCATGTGAAGAAACTTCCTTGTGTAAGCAGTGCTATGTACACCTGTAAATAAGGATTTCCATCTTTCTCACTAGTTGCTTCTGCAGCACATAGTGATTTCCCTTCCCAAGTTTATTGTTTGTTCAACTGGACTACTCATGTGATCTGCCAAACACAAGTGGGTATGGTCAAACATCAATGGAACAAGCTAGTCCTTAGTAACACTCACTGTGTGACATTTCCACATGGGTACTTTTTTAGGGGAAAGTACTGCATTATGGTTGCCACACAGCTCTGAAGGTCCTTCTCCCAGAGGCTTTCTGAAACCAAACTTGTCTCAACATCTTCCAGAAGTGTTCTAAGATCTGGTTCATACATGCAGGCTTATCACTTGAGCTTAAGGCACAGACTTCCATGGACTAAGCAAGGCTTTCCCATGTGAGAATGGGCCATCCAGTATGTTACTACTACAGACGGAACTTTGGCAGCACCGTCAGCACAACACTGCCTATGAATCCTCAAGTGATAGTAAGTAAAGGCAGATAAATCAAGCAACATCCCTGCATGTGTGATTTGGCTGTAGGACCTTCATTTCAGGATGGGCTTTGGCAATTGGGTTCTTCATGCTGCTATGTGTTTACATGTAACGTTTCTCATTATAACAACTGTTAATACTAGGGAAGCAATGTTTAGCTGATTACACTGAATCAGTGACCCCTATGAGTCAGGGAGGAGTTTTAAAACAATTTGGCTATAAAAACTGGAAAATGGCAAGAATCACTTTAAAAGGAGCATCTTAAAAGCACTCTCTTTTCTCTCACACACAGAAGGGAACGTCTCTTCTAAGAGGATTCCTGCTATGGTGCCATCTAAAAGTTATTGTGTTTACCTGGATACTAATACATGCAAATTCATTTGATAGTTGATCAACTAAAACTCATAAGGTTAACTGATTAACATTGATTTTAGCAGGCAGCAGCCCTAATAAATACTAATTTGGCTGTTTTATAATTCAGGCTACCAAAAGCAAAGAAATGTTAGTGGGAGCCAATTTCCCAGGGCTGTGGAGAAATAGACTTAAGGTCTTATAGTGCAGTTTTGCTCTGTATGCAAAAGAGCTGTTTTCTGCAGAAGTTCTTAGAAGCTACATGCACTGCCCCTCCCCAACCCCCAGGCAGTGGCTCCCTTTAGGTGCCATCACTAAATACCCAAGAAAAGTCTTATACTGAGTATGGGGGTTTAATGCCTCCTTAGGATGGAAATGGCTGCTAATTGCTAATTAAGTTGATTTGTTCTCATCAGAAGAAGCCACCTCTTATTTAGTTTGTCACTTAGCTTTGCTATTTCTAGTTTTAAGGAGGCTTCTTTGTGGTTACACTGCATCAAAACAGAGCAGCATTTGCTTTGGTGCAAAAGGAAGAAGAGATGTCTCTTTGGACTACTGTTTTCTTGTTAGTACTATATGCAACGGCACCACATTGCCAGGAAATCCTCCCGAAAGGAAATCGCAACAACAGACAACCTAATATTTGCTCACACTTGTTTCGTACTACTCTTAGGACTCATCCAGACTATCCAGGCAACTCGCTTTCCAGGCCCAGGTCCACGGTTTCTATGTCTGTCTCTGAGCAAATTTTTTTTGTCCCATCACTTTGCCTGGGAAAACCCACTGTTTACCACTGCAACAGAACAAATGTTAATTGGGTTTTCCATGGACTGCCGTTCGTACTGATTCAGTGGTAAACAGGAGGTTTTACTCGGGAAAGCAGTGGAACTACAATAAAAACTGCTTGTAGATGGACCTGGAAAGCACAGACCTGTGCCTGGAAAGCATGGCACAAGAGGAAGTCTGGATTAGACCTAACACTATCAAGGAGAGCAGTTTTCAAGCTTGCTACTCCCAGGGAAAAACTGTACCGGTATATATTAAATCGTCTACAATGGAACCTCTCAGTATTGAAAGGGGTTCTAGGGTGTAACTCTTGCTTCTTGGCGTTTGCAAAGTGCGATTGCATCCTTGGACTAAGGAGACCAGCCTTCCCATGGCTACACATTGCTGAGAAACCTCAAAAACAGCAGACAAGATACTCAGAAAGAACAGTCATGGAAGATTAAGGCACCACAATACTACTCACTAAGTGTGATTGCTCCTAGTCTTTCTCCTTAACCCTGAAGGGTGGGAGGCAGAGACCGTCCCACAGATACTTGGGCTTCTGAGACTCAAGAGGGCCTAAGAAGCCCAAACAACTGTGTGGGCAATCCCCTCCATCCTGTTTGGCTGTGCCTTTGGAAGTTAAGTGCTTGGACAGGTACAATCCCCCACTGACTCCACCGTGATTAAAGGTGTCAAAAGGACCAGAAGATTATTCCTCACTTTGTACTGTTTCAGAGGTACAGTGTAAGTTCAGGTAATGCTACCCCCCCATTTCTGTTGGCTACCAATGACAGACCAAATTTGGGGGCCTCAGAAACACAATGTGGGTGGAAAACATTGACCATGAATTGTTTATTTGCTATTCTGTTATTTGTTATTCACAGAACACTGTGAAATGAGATAGCCCAACCATTATTTTCCTGAAATAAAACCGAGGAAGCATCTACAGGAAAGAAAAAGTGTTCCAAACACTTACCCCACCCCACTGTGTTTGAAATAAGACTCGTATGCAAGGCCAATTTTCCACATCAAATCTTTAAGGAAAGGGTGTGCTTCAGCAGGTCCCTTTTAAAGTATGTACTTGCCTTGGGTCTTTGTAACCATGCTGGTTTTTCAAAGGAACAATGGAAGGCTTACAAGAATTCTAACAGCTCAGTGTGAATTCACTGGCTACATAATTTTACAAAACAAGGCCTGAGTTTCCAAAATATAATAATTTAAACTAGCCTGCCAGATCTTTAGCTGTGTGTCTGCTGTTCTGGAATGCGTCAAGAAACTGATAGTTCACCCAACTTTTCATTTAAATGAACTCCCATTGCTAAGGCAATGCACGGTGCACCTTAAGAGAAAAAAGTCTCACCCCAAGAAGTCAATAAGCTATGAAAGAGAATTTCTGCTCCTCTGAGAGAAATACCCACCTCCCACTTCCAGCTTTGCTTTTAACATGTGAACCAGGCCATGCCATGAAGAAGAGGCTGGTACATACCAGAATTTGGTGTGGTGGGTGAATTTGTCTGGTTGTTTTGGACAGCTGCCGCCACAGCATGCGCAGCTGTCACTGCTGTTTTTGCTGCATAAAGGTTGGCTTCTTCCTGAAATTTCCCTATGTTCTTCTTGTACCTGATTCTCTTGTTGCCAAACCAGTTGGATACCTGCCACAGAAAGGAGAGTACATTTTTAAATCAAAGAGAGACCGGACGGGGAGGAGCCAAATCTCCCAGGATGTTTTGTGGCAACAAATGGGACGCTTCAAGACATCAGTTCCCGCGCTTCCAAAACAAAACCCTCAGTCTTCACTCTAATAAAAGTGGCCACTTAAATCCAGAACACAATAAATTAGGGCTGAAGGGTCAAATACACTTTTAAAATCCGTAACTCAGATCAACTAAAACTTAAGGTGGAAGCAAATTTAAACTGAAGGCATGTTAAAGTACAGGCACACTTAGTACTTAACTTTGTAGTGTTTTTTTAATTCCATTTTAGTGCTGGAGTTGAAAAACGTAGAAGACTGCCTTTCTGTTCAGCATTCAGTGATAGCTTTCATTTATCTTTTTTTAAAAAGATATTTATTAAAGTTTTTAAAATATAACAATGGAAATGAAAAATAAAAAGAAACAAAATACAACATAAAAACAGTTAAAAAACAAATAATTTTCCATAACATATCTTCTTTACGCTTGTTTCCCCAGACCTCCTCTACCTCCCTTCTTTGTATTCCACTTCAATTTGTTAGTTCAGCAAATCCTTACCATTAAGCTTTTACCCATTTGTAAACCTTTTCTTTTCGTATCTCCAAAAGCATTACAGCTGGAAACCTCTTAGTTTCTATCCAACATCCTTCTAACATTCATTAATTTTACAATATTTCTGTAAATAGTCTTTAAATTTCTTCCAGTCTTCTTTCACCAACTCTTCTCCCTGGTCTCGGATTCTGCCAGTCATTTCTGCCAATTCCATGTAGTCGATCACCTTCATCTGCCATTCTTCCAGAGTGGGTAAATCTTGTGTCTTCCAATATTTTGCAATGAGTATTCTTGCTGCTGTTGTAGCATACATAAAAAAGTTCTGTCCTTCTTTGACACCAATTGGCCGACAATGCCCAGGAGAAAGGCCTCTGGTTTCTTCAGGAAGGTATATTTAAATACCTTTTTCAGTTCATTATATATCATTTCCCAGAAAGCCTTAATCTTTGGGCACGTCCACCAAAGGTGAAAGAATGTACCTTCCGTTTCTTTACATTTCCAACATTTGTTATCGGGCAAATGATAGATTTTTGCAAGCTTGACTGGGGTCATGTACCACCTGTATATCATTTTCATAATATTCTCTCTTAGGGCATTACATGCCGTAAACTTCATACCTGTGGTCCATAACGGTTCCCAGTCAGCAAACATAATATTATGTCCAACATCTTGTGCCCATTTAATCATAGCAGATTTCACCGTTTCATCCTGAGTATTCCATTTCAACAGCAAGTTATACATCCTTGACAAAATCTTTGTTTTGGGTTCTAACAGTTCGATAGCTTTCATTTATCAAGTTGTAAAGCTGCAACATTTCCTACCTCGAAAAGTCACCATGGGGGTCTGTCACCAAACCAGAACCCTCCAAGAATCATTATTAAGCCTTCAAGCATTGCTGGAATTATTAAAAGGAAGCATTTGAGCTTGACAAAACCCACAATCCCCACCTATGGCTCCCTCAATTTTAGCAAAGCCATGGTCCTTGTAGCCTTATAAAGACAGTGGACCCACCTCCCCACGGTAATTTGAGGACTGCCTCAGAGTATCCAGAGTACCCAGTTCTTGTCTGCCAATCGTGTTCAGAAGCCCAAATGTTAATCTACAGAAAGTGTTTCCTTCACCACTGGTCAAACTTGAGGCCAGGCCATATGCTCATCACTCTAGCTTTCTGTGGTGGGGTGTGAGGGTGGGGTGACAAGAAGATGACTCCCTTCCACAATTCCATAAATTGTTATCCTCTTACGGAGCCAGCAAGCTCCTATCAGGCGTATAAGAAGCACTGGCTGCCTTTATTTTGTTGCCAAACATAGTGAACCGTTCCATGATAAAAGTTGCCTTTGGACCTTACCAGGCATTCAAAGCAAAACCACTGTCAAAAAGAAACCATTATTAGGTGGAGTTAGAGAGAGGGGAGGGGGAGAGAGAGAGAGAAATATAAAAGCAGAACAGAGGGAAATGAAGAGGGAATTTTAAGGAGAAACATGCAATTGTTATTTGTTATTTGGGCTGGAACAACCTTGGCAGGTTGGCAAACAGAAGTGAGCTCAGTCCATTGCAACAATGAGGGGGGCTCAAATAAATCAATAATGTATGAAATGTTGCTTTGTTATCTCCCTTTGAAGATGGCTTTGTTGTTGCCAAGCCAGCTTCTAAGGCTCTACCTATTAACCCGCCCAAAGGTCACGGCCGGAGCAGCTGAAACAAAGCCGCTGGGAAAATGGCATGCAGAAACTATTTTCTGATCTTGGCCATTAGGGGAATGTTCATAATTAATAACTGTAGTAAATAACTATGAAAAACTCCCTCTCTCACTGGCAGACAAGGCTGCATTCTCTTATGTCCACACCAGGGCATCAATATAACAGAAACAAAATACGTATCAAGCAGATCTACAACAGCTGAAATTTAGAGATTGTAACAATACAGTCTTCACTAATGGTGCCCTCCAAATATTTTGGACTACATCTCCCATTAGCTCCAGCTAGCACAGCCTGATGAATCATGTAACAATAATTTACTCATAAATGTCCAAGACTGTTATCAACACAGGCTGCAGCTAAGAGGATACTTGTTTCTCCCCTTGGTATTCCCATATTCATTCTTGGCCTCCTTCTTCTGGGCCTTGTAATTAAGGTAGGTGCTGGTTGCTAGCTGTGCAAATAGGTCTGAAGTGAGGATGCGGATTGCTGATAGTATGGAGGCATTTATGGTTGCCCTATAGCAATGAATATTCTGGGGCAGGGTGGGGAACTCTGCTAGTTGAGATTTCCTAAACACAGTCTGTTACCTTCCCCTCCCTTTTAGCTTCCCAATGGGGAAGGCTCCACCACTCAGTAGGAAGAGCACATTCTTTGCTGGAAAGGGGTCCCAGGTTCAATTCCTGGCATCCCCAGCGAAAAGGATAGGGAAGATCCTTTCTCTGCCAGAAATCATGGGAAACCATTGCCCTTAAGAATAGAACGGCAAGAAGCCTGCTCCAGTATAAGGCAGATTTCCAGAGTCTTGTTGCGGGGTGGAGCTTGGTAAAACCAAGCAATTAACATATTTGTCTAGAGCTCCCGCATCTTTTGGTAGAGGCAATTATTAGCTGGACATTTTATAGCCTTCAATGGAAAGTAAGGACACAACATGTGCTGCTTATGGTACATTATACTTTGAAGGGAGGAAAGGTTAGCAATCTGTCCTTGTACCCCACCCTGCTCAAATAATGTTGGGCTTTGTAATGCTAACCTTTTAACTGGTCAGAGTTGGTTGTTAAAAACACTGCTCAACTCTACAGCTAGGATTAGGCATTTTCACTGTGCGGGGGAAAAAGAGAATTCTTTCTTGGTTCCATAATGCTGGCATTTGCTTTAACATAAATTAATGAAAGGCCCCCAAGCTTTAAATGCAATAAGTGAAGGTGCATCTTTTTACATGCTGCATTCCCAGGACGACACACGGCTGTATTGTATATATTGCACTTAATATTACCTTGTCAGTCAGGAAGCAATAATACATTAATGAAAGCCAGCAAATAATTACTGTGGACAATCCAATTATGGCTTTATTAACAGTTTCATAATTGCAGAATCTCTATACGTCAACCATATTGTCCGCGGATATATAAGAATCTGGTGTTTATGCATACCTCTGGACCAATCAAACAACAGCCATCACTAATAAAGGCTTGTTTAATTCTCACAGTAAAATTTTAATATCCCTGCAGCCTGGGGAAGGCTCAGCGAGTGGATTTGTCGGATCGTTTCCACCCTGCTAGTCCCACTACTTCTTAATCTTTAATATCAAGGCAATTAAAATTAATGGCCACTCATCCAAAGCCACTGTGGGCAGTGTTGCCTTGACATCCGTTGTTTGATGGGATTACCTAGAGGTTAAACTAACAAGCAAGGTTTAATTGGAAGCAATGAAAGGAGCAGTGGATCATACGTTATGTTTAACCTGCATTCCACATCCAAATGAATACCCAAGCCAGAGCTAGTCCCCCACCCATCCACTCCCATCAAAAATTGTGCACAGAATTTTTCGATTTATTACTTCACTTTTTTATTTCATGCAACCCAACCCATTTTCCTGGAGCTAAATTCCAGGAAAGCAGAAAGTGACTGCTGAAGCCAAGAAATCTTTGCCTTCTTGGTCTTTCATGAAACATGCTTATGGAACAGCCACAAGCTCTGCCCACTGTCTGGAATGCAGAAAGGGTTGGCAGCCTTCAAAGCCACAGTTAACCCCAGGCTATCCTTCACCCCTATTGCTCCCCCCCCCACATTCCTCACAGCTGCCTTGAAGCCCCAACTGACCTTTCTACCTGCTAGAATCATGGGGAGAGGGGAGGAGACAGCAAACTTTCTATACCTGCTAAGCATCCTGCTTCCTTCTGGAAACATCTGGATGAATCCTTTGTAGCAATAGTAGGCATCTGGGGTTTCCCCATTTACTCTGAGATGATTTGCCACTGACAAGTAAGACAGATGCACAGATGCTAATCTCATCCCTCAAGTATACAGCTACAGTGGACATTTAAACCAACCCCCATATGAGCTTCTCTGGATGCCAAGAGTAATCAGAGGCCTTTCTCTGGGTGCTTCCATCTGCTTTAGAGCCCATTTATATGAGAAAGGGACTGAAGGCCAACTGCTACCATTGATGCATTGGGTATTTTCTAGTCTAGAACACACTCTGTTTACAGCAGGGGTGGGGAACCTGTGGCCCTCCAGAGGTTATAAGACTCCCAGTAGCTCTTGCCAGCAAGGCCAAGGTTCAGGGATTTTGCTAGCAACAGTCCAGGAGTATCTGGAGCGCCACAGGTGCCCCCATTATTGGTTCCTATGGTTCCAAATTCTTCCTGAAACGTCTAGGAACTCTGTATCAGCTACAGAGCACACTGTATATGGCCTAATCTTATGACTGGGGAAATTCAGGGACTAACATCTCTCCTTGAATCTGCTATGCTCTCACTAAAGGAAGGCATATTAGTGGGGTAGGAGAGCTGGAAAAAAATCACATTGGGCAACCAATGCATTTAGGAGGCTTAGTTTGATCAGAATCAAGTATACACTTCTAGAGATAACACAAAATACATGACTTCTGGTAAATGAGCCACTATAGCTGCTAGAGGGCTGTGAAAATTCGGGCCCTGTGTGTTTTAGGCTTGTTTACCCATGTACCAAGGGACGCAGGTGGTGCTGTGGGTTAAACCACAGAGCCTAGGGCTTGCTGATCAGAAGGTCAGCAGTTCGAATCCCCACGACAGGGTGAGCTTCCGTTGCTCGGTCCCAGCTCCTGTTCACCTAGCAGTTCAAAAGCACGTGAAGGGCAAGTACCACTCCGGTGGGAAGGTAAACGGCGTTTCTGTGAGCTGCTCTGGTTTGCCATAAGCGGCTTAGTCATTCTGGCCACATGACCCAGAAGCTGTACGCCAGCTCCCTCGGCCAATAAAGCGAGATGAGTGCCACAACCCCAGAGTCGTCCACAACTGGACCTTTACCCATGTACCATCTGAAAGGGGCACCAAAGGGGCACATTGCCAGATGTGAAATATATTGGCATTATTTTCAGCTCTCCTACCCCACTATACATCCCCACCAGTTTCAGGTATATCCATCTGGGGAGAATACAATAGGTCCTTCCCTTTCCCTGTGTTTTGTCCTCAAGGAACATTTTTAAGACCTGATGCTAACTTAGGAACATAAGACAATTCAAATTAGAATATTAGGAAGAGTAGCAAAATTGCAGTCACAAGCAAAAGAGTCAAAAGTGACTTTTTGGCAAAAAAATAAATAACGTAATGCAAGCTTAACCCATATTGGGTTATTATCTTGACCATTTCTGCAGAAGTCAATAAAGAAATCCAAATCTAATCAAGAGATGCTGCAGTCTCTCTTGACTAAGGTGCTGCTTGTGCCAATCTGGGAAGACATCACTCTCTGAAAATGGGATTTATGAAGACCTTTGGAGTAAGCAGAAAGACTTCTGGGAAGCTTGGCTATATGCTATCTAGCTGCCATTAAACGCATATGGCCAGCTAAGCAGAGACAAGTTTGTAGTATGAATATGTGGATGAGGCAATGGTGTCAGAAAGAAGGGTTTGGATTGGTTTGACACAGGAGAACATTTTGGGACAAGCCTGGTATGTACAAAAGAGATAGACTCCACTTGAATCAGGATGGGACCAGATTGTTGGTGCTTAAAATAAAAAAGGTAACAGAACAGCTTTTAAACTGATTGCAGTGGTCAGATCCAATTCAAAACAAGTGTCCCCTGTGGGATGAGGATGAAAAAATAATAATGAAAATTTCAGTGGGGCAGGCACAGAACCAGTTCAGGTGTCCATGATAGCAATTTATAGAGGCCAAAGCACCCCAGGCCAAAACACAAGTGCCAAAGATTCTTGGAGAGAGACACTGTATCCAAGTGTTTACATGCTAATACCAGAATCCTCCAGGCCAAGACAGGTGAATTGGAGTGCTTGGTCCTAGAGGATAACATTAATATAGTGCAGTAACTGAAATCTGGTGGAATGGAGAGAACCAATTGGATTCTGATAAGGGTTGCCAATGTTTAGGCTGACTCATGCTGGAGAATGTGGTCCTGCAGCTGATTGTAATCATCATGCATTTTCCCATTCATGTTTGCTACAGCTGCTGTGGGCTTAATATCAGACTGCAGTGTAGTCATGACAGAGTGAGAGTAACCAAACATTACAAGGTATTGTGGGAAAAGGAACTCAACAGTGGAAATGTTGTTTATGGAGCACTATTAAGCATCCAGTTGGGGAGGCCAAGGCAAACTAAAGTGTTCTTAAATTTGTTCAATAGCATGCAAAATGTTTGTATATTACATTATAGCCTGCTTTTCTCCTATCAAGGCACTGACCAGACAGCTATCTGTTTAGCTTTGGCAAGGAGGCTGCATCAAGAACTTCAGGGTAGCATTCTTAAAATTTGTGGTCAGGGAATAGCTTCCACATCAGCTTCCTCATGGAGAAGCATCTGCACATAAGAAGAGTCCAGCAACTTGCTTCTCACAGTGGCCATCCAGGTGCCTCTAGGAAGTCCATAGGTGGGGCTTGAAGAAAATTAGCCTCTTAGCCCTGCTGTTGCCACCCCATAAGCATCTGTTACTGAGTGCATACTGCCTCTGAACCTGGAAATTCCATACAGTCACTGGAACTAGTAGCTATTTATAGGTCTATCCTCAGTGAATTTGACTAATCCTCTTTTAGAGCTGTCTAAGCTAGTGGCTGTCACCACATCTTGTGGTAGAGAATTCCATCAATTAATTAACAGCTCTGTCCATCCTGGATCTCTTGCTCATCCATTTCACTGGATGATTCCTACTTCTAGCATTATGAAATAAGAAAAGCTTCTCCCTGTCCACAGTGCATAATTTTATAAACCTCTATTAGATCCCCTAGCCCAGTCTTTTTTTCTAAGATAAAAAGCCCCAAATACTTAGACTTTCCTTTTAGGGAAAGAGCTCAAATCCCTTCATCATTCTGGATGCTCTTTCCTAGCTCCATAGTATCCTTTTTTGAGGCAAGGCAACCAGAACAGTACAACGTGTTCTACATGTGATAGCCCATGGATTTATATAAAGGTATTATAATACTAACAGCTTATTTTCAACCCCTTTCCTAATTTTCCTACTTGGAATCTGTCAACATTTTCATTTTGTTAAACAGAGATTTCTGGAACAAATTCCTAGGGCACACCCTTCATTACCTCATACACCTGGGATGGGGAATCTGTGGCTCTCCAAATGTTGCTGCACTACAACTCCGGACATCCTTGACCACTGGCCATGCTTGCTGGGGCTGATAAGAGTTGGGAGACAAACAACATCTGGAAGGGCCATAGGTTCCTCATCACTGCCATAAACCAGGCATGTCCAAACATGTAGATCGTGATCTACTGGTAGATCACTGGATGTCTGCAATAGATCACTGGTAGATCATTGGCTCCCCCCAAAGAAGCTGAACAACTGTTTTGCTCCCCTAAAAAAAGCTCAACATTTTACCTCCTCCCTGAAAAAACTCAACAACTTTGACCTGAAACCCCAAAAAGGGGGTAGATCACTGCCAGTTTTTAACTCTGTGAGTAGATCGCAGTCTCTTGGGAGTTGGCAGCCCTTGCCGTAAACTAAAGAATATGCCTTGGAACACATCCAAGGCTCCATAATGCAGTGAGAGACTGGTGCCAGTTGTCAGCTGTCCTTCAGAAAACTTATCTGCCATTACACATGTTATGAATGAGGAATCACTGAACAGTATCCAAAGAATTGTAGAAAACAGTTTGAAAGCTACTGCTTTAAGAAAACAAACAGAAGATAAAATAATTCCAGAAGTATTCTAAATGTTTTACTCATCTACAAATCATTCTGGGAACTATTATCTTCACATCTCTCTCAGTTCCTTCATGTGTTAAAAGTTAGTTTAGTTTGTGTGTGTGTGAGCACAAGCCAGTGTGTACAAGATAAACCTATTTAGTAGCACATTTTTCATTAAAACAAACTATCCCCACATTAAAAAAGAACATCATTCGGCTCCCAATCACTGAAGGCCAATTAATTAATTGGGCTTAACTGTATATTACATTTCAAACAATGCCCTTGCACTTATTTATCATGTTAATTACAATGTTAAATAAAAAAGGCAATAAATTATTACTTAAATCATCAAGATGCACAACTGTAGGGAGGTTGTGGCTCCGATTCTCCTCCCTGACAAGGACTATTACTTGCAGGAAAGAAAAACATTTGATCTGAGACAGCGATGGGGATCACTGAAGCATCATTATTAAAAATAAAAAAGCAGGGGAAGACTGCAAATTTATGGACCACAAACTGCAGGCGAAATTTCTTGTTGCACTTCTCCTTGTTTATCTGCAGTGCATGCTTTATGCCCTGCTCCTAGTTAAATGTTAACAGATTATGAAATTTGGAAAAGTGGAGTTGCATTTCTGGTCTTTTTAAAGTGTTTTTTAAGTTGGGGTCCATTTCCATGATACTGTTTTATTGCTTTTATGTTGTGCTTTTGTAGAGCACTCAAAATACTTTTAAATATTAAGTGGCTTTTAAACAAACAAACAAAAAAGAATGCCCAGGTCCTGGAAGGGTGTCGGGAGAAGAGGACCAACTCCAATCTTTTGCTCCCTGGTCTGCTCTCCTCACCTGAAGGCCTACTGGTCTCCACAAATGCCTGCCTGCATACTAAGATTTTCAATAGAGGCCCTTTTCAAAGTGCCTTCTGTATCCGAAGCATGGAGGGTAGTTACAAGGGAAAGGTCCTTCTCCCCAGGACAGGTGGCCTGGCATCTACCTTGATGTAATTTCTGCCCCTTTCTGCTTTTTCGTGTTTTGTTTGCTTTGTTTTTTTAAATATGAGTTGTTTTGTCTCTGCAACTTTGTTTTATTTTTCTTTAATTTCATTGTTTATTGCTAATTAAATAATTAATTTCATAATCTCAAAACAGGCTTCTTAAATGGGTTACAAAGCATAAAAATTTGCCACTGTTATTTTGATTCTTAGTAAGCTGCCCTCACACCTTGCTGCAAAGTAGGGTTAAAATCCCTGGAATAGAACACACACACACACACACAAAAATAATACAGAATCCCTCTTTATAAAAGTTTCAGATATATAGACTTAACATAGCTGCCTAACCCCTCCCCCCTCCACACCCATACTTGTGCTTGAAGCCATGTTACATTACAGTAGATGCTCGGGTTGCGAACGTGATCCGTGTGGGAGGCACATTCGCAAACCTCAACGTCTGCAACCCGCAGTGCTGCGTCTGCGCATGCAAGGGTTGCAACTCGGCACTTCTGCGCATGCGCAAAGCGCGATTTAGCATTTCTGCGCGAGCGCCGAAACCCGGAAGTAACCCGTTCCAGTACTTCCGGGTTTCGGCGCATCCATAACCCGAAAACGCACAACCTGAAGCATCTGTAACCCAAGGTATGACTGTATTAGCAAAGAAGTGCTCTGCTCTTTCATAGGGGGTCTCCCAGAAACGGCTAGAGAGACTTCACACACTTGCAGCCGCAATAACCAGGAAGAACATGATACCTCCTCCTCTCTCACAAACACATGCAGAGCAGAAAGATCTAAATTATGGACAACAATGCTCTGTATGGGAGAAATTCCCTCCTCCCTAATACTGCATCTCCCATGCTATTAAAATGAAATTGTGTTTGATACTCATTTTAATAAATACGTTTGGCTTAATATGGTCCTTGAAAAGTCTGATCTGTGTATTATTTTATATGTGTGTATCCAAACAGATCCCATCCATCTGCTCTCTGCAGCTTAATGCTAAGTGAAACCACAAACGCTTCCTAAACTCAGGAAAACTGGGAGCAGCAGAAAGAGGAAGAAGTAGGCCATGGAAACCACAAACAGTAAACAGGCTCTCCCCAGTATGTATTTTTAACATGAATTTTTTTGTATTCCTCAGAGATGCTAAGCAAATAGCACAATTCTGAAAGAATAGAGCAACTGTGTGCCTTCTGTAACATAGTTAGATAACTTGGACCAGATCAAATTATTTTTAAGCTCAGCTCCGACTGGCAGCAGCCTGCCAGGGTCCCCAAAATAAGGTGTGGGTGTCTATGAATCACCAAACACCCAGCTTTTCTGTTCAATAAATAAGGAGTCCCATCTACAATTACAAAGGAGCATTGGCTCTTGCAGAGTTTAATCAGGCTCAAATAGTTTGTTCCTTTCTAGCATGTAACTCTAATTCATTTGAGAAGGCCTTTTTCTTTAAAAAAAAATCAAAAAAATCATATCATACATGAATCACGCTTCTAAATTCTAATTAGTGTCTATCGGCACAAGTTCTCCCATCAGCCAGAAGGCCTGAGACTCAGAGAAAGCTTTAGGAGCGCAAAGTAAGTGGAGTGGAAACAACACACCCTGGGGCTGTTTAGCTTGTCCAATTGAGCCAAGACAGGAGGCTCCTGTTTGTGCAGGGAGAGGGGGTTTTTTTCAGCACACACACCCCAGCACACTCCCAGTTCTACAGAGGACTCTGGGCCTGACTATTTCAGTTCTGTGATTGTATGAATGAAACAGCCAAAGGGCAAATTGCAGCATACACTGCTAAGCAAGGCTTCCCAAGTTTCTGCTGAGAGACAAGAATGAGGATTGGGGTGGGGGGGTGAGAAGAAGCGTGCATCCATCTCTTGCCCCCAGGACAACAAAAACTTGGTGGAGCAGCAGCAGGCGGCAGCTGTGGAGTTGTGCGGAAAAGAGGATATAATGACTGAGTGTGAAACGAGAAGAGATGAACATTTAGAGAAGAACAAAAAGCTTTCTGCAGGCCTCTGCAGGGCAATGTTTCTTTCCTGGAAACTTCCTTAATTACTGTGTTTGGGGGCAGGGAAAACAAAGAGGTGAAGGTTAATTTTATGTCTGCTGTTGAAGGAAGTTGTAAAAGGTGAAATGCCTGTACCACAAGCACCTTGTTTGCTTCATAGCTGTTACCAGTAATATTAATAAAAAGCAAGCAGCAACAGCAGAAATTCATACTGAGCAATTATATACCACTTTAGGATGCATGCATTTAGGACTTCTCTGCATGTAATATCTTATCTCAAAAACCTCCAGAACAGCCCTTTAAAGGACTTCCATTGCCTTTGTTTATGAGGTTGATAGTTTTATACTAGAAATTTCCATTCGGTACATGGGTCAAAGCCAAGAATGACTACCTCATGAAGGGCAATTTGTTTCTCCAAGGACAATTCCACAAGCACTACTGCTTGAATCTGCCACAATTGCACCAGAGATTTATTAGCCCAGCCTTTGTCAACCTAGTGCCCTCCTGATCTTTTGGAATGCAACAGCTGTGCTGGCTGAGACTAATGGGAGTTGTAGTCCAAAACATCTGGAGTGCACCAGATTGGCAAGAGCTGCATTAGCCAAACCCCACATCGTCTCTTATTTCAACAAGCTAAATTTGGGCTGCTAATCAGTCTGAAAGAACAGAAGTTGCAAACCTTAGTGGCTTATGCTCAGACACTGCTTGAAACACTGATGGGAAGGATTATCTACAATAGAAAATTACATCACTGCCTCTATCACCTCCCAGTTTGGCTCTAGTCTGGCTTTGCCCTTGGAAAACATTTGGGAACATATAGCCCAGGCTTCCTCAACCTCGGCCCTCCAGATGTGTTGAGACTACAATTTCCCATCATCCCTGACCACTGGTCCTGCTAGCTAGGGATCATGGGAGTTGCAGGCCAAAAACATCTGGAGGGCCGAGGTTGAGGAAGCCTTCTATAAACTGAAGAACAGCCATGTTTGGTCAGACCAAAAATCTAGGCAGCCCAGAACTGGCCAGATTCCCCCAAGCAAGTTCACAAGCTGAGTAATATGGTAATTGTCTTGGGAGTGCCTGTGGACGAGTAGCACAATGCATGTTTCTCATGCACAAGGCTCTTGGACATATCTCTGGCATCTCCATTTTAAAAGGTTCAAGTAGTAGGAAAACCTCAGACCTCTACTGGAGACCCTAGAGAGTCATTGTCAGTATTGTCAGTGCATAGTATTTTTTTAGCTAGACCAAAGGTCTGATTTGGTATAATGCAACTTCTTATCTTTCACCACATTCATTTAAAGGAGCCACATTGAAAATCAGAGTATGTTGACTGTTAACAGATCTCCACACTAGAACTTCCAATTGATTTTTTTTATTATTATTATTAACAAGCAATAACTGCAGCTATGTTTTTCTTCTTCAAATGAAATGTGACATACTATTATTATAAATACTAACAATGGAAACCAAAAATAGTTACTTCATATTCATGTGGCTTTTTGCAACTATGGTCTGGCCCCCAACTGCCCTCTGGGAGAATGTCACAAGGGCAAATTCTGACTGAGTCAGAAAGACAGAGACAGTGAAAGACTAAAAGAGAGTCCACAGGAGTAGTGAAAATGGTACTAATACTCTGACACTTCTAAACTGAAATGTCAGTACATTTCCATATTTTTTTTTTGTTAAAATTAAATATCATGAACCAATAGTGATAAATTGGAGTGTATAAGTATTTATTTTTGTTACTCAGCATGGTGCATTTGTAAATTTGTTAAAGCTGAAAACATCAACATTAGAAATGCATCCTTCACCTCTTTATGCTCTATTTCCATACACAACCACCAGAAAGATGCAGAATCAAAGTTCCATGTTTGTGGTGCTGAGAGATTTGCTTTTTTCTTTCTTTCCAAACATTGCTGGTGCAGCATACAGTTCACATTAAAGACAACTGTGATGCCTTTAGAGCCCTTAGACGTTAAGCTGTATGTTTGGGCATGAATAGAAATCTAAAACTCTCCCCACAGCTAAGTCATCTCATCTGAGGCAGGAGACACAGATCCCGCTGCAGTATTTTAAGCCTGTGACACTTCTAATGTACCAAGTGCCTCAGTCGTTTTGTCTACTAGACTTTTATTGCTACAGCACAAACAGCTGTCATTGAACTGTTACCAAAGGGCTGCATTCTGATTGGCTATGAGTAAGAGGCTTTGTGTAGGCTTTGGCCAATTGCAGGAAAATTGACCCAAAAATACATTTCGCCTTACTGATTCAATGTTTAATGTTTAACAATCTGATTGACAGGTAATTACTTATTATTATTTATTTATTAAATGTCTTAGTTGCCTTCTACAAACAGTCTCAAGGCAACTTACAAACAATATGAAATACAGTAGATAGTATCAGGTAAAGATTTTGTATTACAGAACCGTGAAGAGTAGTTAAGAGTGCTGTATTAGGACATGGGAGACCACAGTTCAAATCCCCACTAGGGCATGAAACGCACTGGGTGACTTTAGAGCGGCCACTGCCTCTCAGCCTAACAGGTTTGTTGTGAAGATTAAACAGAGGGGGAAGGAACATGCATGCCACGTTAAGCTGCTTGGAGAAAAAGGTGGGGTGTAAATGAAATGAAATAAATACATAATTAGGATAACTGAAAACTTGATTTTTTGTGTGCCTGCGACTTCACCATCCCAAAGTGCACTGAAACTGCTTGGAAAGGCCACAGCAGGGCCCAAGGCTTGGCCTTCTCAGTGGTGGCACTGCAGCTTTGAGACTAACTATGCAGCAAGGCCCAGCTACCCTACCTTACTGGTGAAATGAATAGGTAGAGTGAATTTTTTTTATTCTCTCGGGCATTAAAAGATTGATCTATAGGTACTTGGGTAGTTGATTTTTGTTGTTGATTTTTTAAAGCTGCTATTTTCAAACAACTATGTCCTCTTGGGCGCTTTTGATGCAAAAAAAAATCAAGAGTACTTATAAATCAGAGACAGGTAACCTGTAGCCTTCCAGGGGCTGCCAGACTTTAGCTCCCATCACCCCAGCTAGCATTGGCCAAGAAATGATGGGAAACGGAAGACAACAACATCTGGCATGGCACAAGTTTCCTAACTCTGTTCTAAATTAAAAGCCAAGGGACTTGCTCATTCCACCTGCAAAGGTTTAGCAAACATCCAAAATTTGGGCAATATTCACCCATGATGAAGTGACTTCCACCACCTGACCATGAATCCTGTAAATACACCCCACTCCAACCTGCTCAAGGATCTCATTGTGCTGGCTGGAAGTTAAAAATCAGAAGCTGACAGATGTCACTTCCACCATTAAGTCCCACACCCTGCATCTTTCATTGACTCTGAAAGAAGAGGGACTGCAGTACAGTCATACCTCTGGTTGCAAACGTGATCCGTTCAGGAGGCACGTTCGCAACCCGCAGCGTTTGCAGCCTGAAGCGCCGCTTCTGCGCATGACGTCATTTTGTGCTTCTGCCATGTGCTTCTGCCGAAACACGGAAGTAACTCGTTCTGGTACTTCCGGGTTCAGCGCAGTCCGCAACCCAAAAACGCACAACCTGCTGCTTTCGTAACCCAAGGTATGACTGTAGATGGCTTCCAGTTTAATCTCTGATCTCCAGAATGGCATCTCCAGAATCATTGGGAAAGAATAACAGCTCAGCTCAGTAAGAAGCCATTACTAATGTCTTGAGGTCTAAATGCACAAAGGGGCACAACTCTCTACACTGGCCCTGACTGTGCATTAAGAGCTGCAACAGAAACCCTCCTCATGCTCCTGCCAAGAGCTTCATTGTGATACGGCCTGTGAGTGGAATTCCCTCCCTCCAGTGTTATGATTGGCACCATCACTTGCCACCTTTCAATGCCAATTAAATATATTTTATTTTCCCTTTTGCTGGGAACTGTTTTGATGCTGCTGCTGCTGTTGCTGCAATTTCTGCTGAGGACTAACTTGATAATCGAGTTCTAGATTATTCACTGCAAATGTTTTTGATTGCATTTTTATGCATTTTATTGTGGTGTAACCCACCCTGGAATCATGCAATTGATGAAGGGTGGGATATAAGTGCAATAAATCAATCACTTGAAGCATCACTTTTTAGTTTTCCAAAACACTTTTCAATTGGCTTGTCATTCATTTGCAGTTAATTGACACCACTTGGGGGATAGACAGGCCAATTTCAAGAATTCCTCCTTAATGGTACTCAGCTCTACCAGTCTCAGGAAGGAAGGTTGTTGTTATTTTAGGAAGGGAAGAGAGACAAAGGCTCTTCCCATAGCAAAAAACCTGCTTTCAATCAGCTTGGTGGAAACCCCAGCCCACCTGTGATACTGTAATGCTGCATTTCTTTGCCAGCTCTTCTTTGGCTTCTTCACTGGGGTAGGGATTGCTGAGGTGAGAGTAAAAATACTCGTTCAAGATTTCTGTGGCTTGTTTACTGAAGTTACGCCTTTTCCGCCTGCAAAAAGAGGAAAGAAAGCAAGGAAAGAAATATATTACAGCTATGAGACTTCATTACTGAAAGTTAGCTAGGATATAAATATGGAAAGCAGACTTCTCTCTAACCTTTGCTAGCTGAAATTGATGCTTCACCACTTATTCAAACCAAACCTTGGCTCTTATCAGGGTTGATGTGAGAGGCTAGTAACTGATAGAAGAGGAGCAATTGCTTATCTATGGAATAATTCATTTGCCCATCTCACTCCATCAAAGGTCTAGATCCAACTTACCTGTTGTTCTTAGAAGTTCAAAGATGTGCAAACCAAGATTTCAGATTACTGATAAACTTATTTATAGTGTGTTATCTAGATATTAAGTAGACACACATTTTGGGTGGTGTGGGAAATCCTAACATTGTACAAGGTACTCTGACTTCATCTGCATCTCCATCTGCCTCTTTTCCTCTAGGGCAAGGGTGAAGCAACCTGTGGCCCTCCAGGTGCTGTTAGACAAGCACTGCCACAACACCTGAAAATGGGCTGCTCCCATGAGAAGGGAGCAGATGAAGGCAGAAGCTGGTATCCACCGGCATAGCAATCCCCGGCAGCACCTGGGGGTATGTTATGCGAGTGCACCCCCCACACCAGGAGGGAAGAAGCTGGTGTGTGCCATCCCAGCACTGTCAGAAAAAACATTGTGGGGTGCACTGCTGGGAGACTGCCCGGGACTCGGGAGGGAAACCTGCAGGCCAGCACATGCCAGCCGCGCTTATCCCAGGTGCCCCTTCCAGGTGCCTACCTGATGAAGCGCCCCACACTGCTTTTTCTGACAGCACTGGACCCACTCGCAGCTGGAAGGGATGCAGCAGCTGCAATGCTCTGCAGGCTGGCTCACGCCGCGTCAGCGATGTGCCCAGTGCTGCTTTTGGGGGCAGTACTGGACCTGCTGGAGGGCAGCTGAGGCTGGTTGGGAGGTGGCTGAGGCACCCTGCAGGCAGTGCGCCATCTGCACCCTGGTGACCTTGCGCTGCGTTTGCAGGCAGTGCTGGGTCCACCTGCTGGAGGGCACTCTGCAGCCTGTGGTGCCCCCTCCCCTTCCACCGCTACTGCTGGTATCTCAATGATGCAGCAAGAACCCTAGTTAGGGGTGGGGACAAACATTTGGGCTCTGGTTCAGGCAGCAAAATTTATTTCATTTTGGAATAGATGTGAACCAGAAGGAAGTGTTGGGCAAGAAGTATTGAGCATGGGTTAATTGTTCAGTTTACTGGTGTGATACTGAAGACAAAGTTGTTATGCATATTCATTTCCTAGCCATAATTATCATTACAGATCTCTTCAATAAAACTCAGTTCTTAAAAAGAAAATTCTGTGAAGTCTTTTCTCCCCCTCCCTTTAGAAAACTCCCTGTAAGTGTTTTCCCTCCAAGCTCCATTCCCCCTCCAGGCTTGCCACAATCAAACTACCACGATAGGATGGCTACTCCATAGGGAGCTTCCATCTGGCATGCTACAGCCCATCAGTATCATGGTGTGCTTATCCCCCGGCATTCTACCGCTCTCCCTGGAGCCGTGTTTCTCTCATTACTCCACTTCCACTTATTTTGTCTAGGCTTTCTGTTCTTTGAGAGGAACTGTTTGCAAAATATGCTTCTGAAAGGTGCAGCTGTTCCCTTTCCAAGTGGCAGCAACCTTTTTCATTGCCACACCGGTTAGGGGTGCACCCATTTGCATAACCAAAATGTCACTGTGGAGTTCTTAAAGTGCTGTCAGGCATGCTGTATAAGGAGAGGGTTGGCAATGAGCTTTACTACCAAAAAGGCCTTGCAACCAACCAGCGGCCCATGCAAAACATGAGAGGACGGGTGAGACTTGGTGACTGGCTGGTATGCATCAGTCCGTGTAAGGCAAGCTGAGAAGCTAGGATCACACCATGACTGAAGAATCAACATGACTAGTGTTAAAATGTTACATCTGTCTGCACCCAGTCAGCATGGAAGTTTGCCTCCAAGTACTAAATAATTGGCCATGAACTTCTGCCCCTCCTAGAATAACCACGTCTTTTCTGTCCTTTCATTTGGGAATTCCTGTACACAGCAAGGATTCATATATAAATTCCTGTCCTGCCAGGAGCAGTTCAGCTGGTCATAAAAGTTGGCTCTTGCAGCCAATGGATGTCAAAGGGCTGAGGGTTCCCTAATTTCAGTGGGTCCACTCTGAGTAAGACTAACATTAGCTACAACCCACTGGCTGTAAAGAAGTGTCAAATCTTGTAGCGTTGGACAAATCACCAACAAATCAAGACAAGAAAATCATAGAGTCTTGTGACCTACCTGGCATCAAGGAACCGTGATCTCAATATCATGACAGCTTCACAAGTGCTTTGTTTAAGCTGCATCTGGATGGAGCTGAACTTCCGATGGATGATGCCTACCATCCTCTCTATTTCCTTTGGAGAAATGGGGCGTGTCCGACTTTGCTCTCGAAGAAGGTTCATCACGTGTGTGGTAAATTCATTACAAGCCTAAGAAGGAAAGGACAGTTACAGGGGCAAAGTTACAGGGACAGTTACAGGTTCTGGCAAAGTCATATCACATCCTGATCTCAACAAGAAGAAAATGTTTACAAATTTTCCATGTACCCAGCCTTCAGACAGCTGGTTGTTTTTATTTATTATCAATTAACTACATTATCAATTAGCATTTATTATTATTATTATTATTATTATTATTATTATTAACTCTTAGTAAAGCACTGGCAATTGTCTAAGCACTGTACAGAGATTAAAAACAAGACAATTATTGCCCACAGGCTCACAATCTGATAGACACAATATAAAATGAAAAAGAAATTGGGAGGGAAGAGGAAAGCAAGCATTGGAGCAGCTGCACTTTCAGTGACCAATGCATTGATGGGTTCAGGTTCTTCCCCTTGCCATGATGTTCTTCCTGGGAGACAGGGCGTGCAGTCTCCTAGTGACCTTTGGTTCCCTGGTGGATTCTAGGATGGAATAGTCTGAGCAGATTTATAAGTCCCTTGGTTCTGGGAAACCATCAAGCTTGGCTAGTAATATCTGTTCAGAGACATTTTCATCAGTAGTAATGGGGAAGTGACAAAGCTGATGTTTGGTGGTGATTTTACTAGAGGAAAAAGGGAGAAACAAAACAGGTATTTGATGGTAGGATTTAGCTAAGACTATGAGACTTTGAAATAGAGAAGGGCATTCGGAATGTATCTGCCCTCATATACTAGGTATGGAAGAGGGATATATCCCAGGGAATCCTTCTGCAACCTGGTGCCCTCCAGATGTTTTGGACTACAACTCCCATCAGCCTCAGCTATAATGGCCAATGATCAGTGATCATGGGGGTTGTAGTGCAAAACACCTGGAGGGCACAGAGGCCAAGAGACATGTTCTGAGGTGTGGGCACAAAATGCAGCAACCTAAAGAAGATAAGCAGGTTGGGGGCCTGGTTGGGAGATATCTGTGAACCCTATGTATGCTGCCCTGAGTTCTATGATAGAAGATAGAGGATATAAATGTGCCAAATATATAAATATGTGGATTTGGCTTCACCTGCCAAACTGATCAACTTAACAGCTAGCATACCACAAGCTCTTCCCTGACACATCGGCACCATCCCCTCTCACAACTTCTTGCCCCCCCCATTTTTAATTTTAACATATCAGTTGAAGAAAGTGCTGAGATAAAATCTCCCCCTCCCATTTTATGACCTGAAAATAAATTGGGGTTCAGGGGAACTTCAGCAGTTTTGTTGGTACACAATTTTCAAGGGGAAGCTCACTGGAGCTCCATTGCATTTGGGGGAATAGGAAAGTCAGGGTGTTGTTGGTACCTGTCTGTCTCAAGAGACTATGGAGTGCACCTCCAGGGGTGAAGTAAAACCACTGGAGAAATCACAGCGTTTGCTGTGGCTGCAGGGACCAGTAACTCGTAACTGCTGCCTCCCGTGCTGTTTTCACTGTGTTATCAGCACTAAAGTAACCTCACTGGTGAGCAAGCCAGGGCAATGTGTATGAGGGTCCTGGGCTTCCCAAATGACAAGACCTCCCTTCTCAGCTTCACTGATGTGGTCCAAAGGAAAGCAGAGCAATACATTTGGCACCAGCTTGGCTGCAGGAGTTGCTAGAAGGAGGCGTACCAGATACCATCCAACCATCTTAGGGACTGCACTCTGGATTTGTGTGGGGGTTACTCCTTAGCCTTTTCTTCTCCCAAAGATGGCCCACAATGCAGCAGGTACAGATCTTTCCTCGGGGTTTACTCTCGAAGCCTTTCTTACAAATGACTATAGTCAAAAGGTAGCAGAGGTTCAGGATCAGAGTTTTCCTTCTCCTATTTGGGCTGCCTTCCCAGGTTGACATACCCCATCAGCCCCTCACTTCCTTCTACAGCACATGCAGAAACCACCTTTTTGACTGTTAGACCCACTATTGGTCTCATCTGCTCAATCTGCTGGAGCCTGTCTTTGCATGCAGGGAAGTCCCTAACTCACTGAAGGTTTGAGACCCCTTGGCTGCCCTTAGCTGGCCAGTCAAAGCCATTCTGGGAGTGTGCCCGCTGTCACATGCTGACAGCTTCTAGGAGACACTCAGGTGAGAGCTGAGTGCAGGGGGAACCAAAGGTGGACAAACTACCCAGGAGCATGACATGTCGCCTGCCAGAGGTACTACTTCTCCTCTAACACCCCATACACAGGGAGCAAACGGCAGCCACCAGCTGCTCAGAGCTGCAAAAGAGCTCCTTTTAAGTCCCACCCCCCAGTAAATGTGAAAAAGGGGGCAATCTCATCCGCAACCTGCTGCCTCCAAATTCAGGTAGTTTTCTTTCACAGTTCTGATCAGCTGGTGACTATTATTTTCTTTTCCCCAGAATTCCCTGAATAAAAAAGATGTTTGCCCTAGCCCTATGTTCTATGTAACTTGAAAGCTCTTATATTATGCTTAATGCTCTTGCCCCTCAGCCAACCCTAATAAAAGGTATGGGTTTTCAGTCTCTGTAAAGTTCTCTCCACAGAGCTCCACAGGAACTCTGTGGTCAGCTCTTAAGCTTCCACCAACAAGGTGTCCTGATGAAAGGTATCACCACCACATAATCTCCAGTCTCTTTATTCTTTGCATACAAGCCAAACATGTCTTTTTGCTCCTTGGATCCAACATCTGTCCTGCTGATAGAATATTTCACATATCTGAAAGCTACAGAACTACCACCTCATTCTCCATTTTCCTTCCTCAAGATTTAACGTGCCCGCTGCCTTTCAGGATCAAACTAAGCAAGATTTTAATTGCATGATTCCCATTAATCTGTTTTTATAATTTACATAGCAGCTAGGGATGTGTGTAAACAGGATAGGGACTGGACTGGAACCATTGCTTCCTTAATAGTCCTGATAAAAAGATTCCTTTCCTCTGGAAGCTGTTACTCACTCTGGAAGATAAGCTGCTAGTAGTGCCAATGAAAGTTTCTCGAATAGCAGCTTCCAGGTGGGGGGCATTGTTTATAGTGGGAGGGTTAAACCATGGTCCCAAATGATGATGCCACACACACCCAACAGCTGTTATTTAAAATGTAAAAGTAATACATAATTGTAATCATGCAATTAATGTCAGGCAGTCTTTACAAGAAGAGTTGCTATCCCCAGCCCTCTTGTTACTATCCTTTTATCTTATTTAGACCAAATAAGTTATTTGCAGAGCTTATACCAAAATATTTGCTGGAAAACAAAACAAAACAAAACAAAACAAAACAAAACAAAACAAAACCATACATTATCAAAAGCTCCTGTAAGCCCAAAGTATGCACCCACAGAGGACCAGTTGCCTGCAGCATCTCTTTAGGATTCCCTGCTCAGGCCCTGCTATCTTCCAATCAGCCTCCATTGGTTTGTGGGTAAATTTTATTCCCACTGCATCTCTACACCCAGCATGATAAATGTTAATTCAATTGTGACTAGTCCACAAATGCAGCAGGTTTACCTGTCCCAGGAGGAGGCTGTTTGGCTACTCCAGCCTTGCTTCTTTCTACTGAGCCTCTGATAAGGGGGTGTTATGAGGTTTTGTAATCACTCCTGATGCAGTGACCCCACAGAATGGCCCATTCTTATATGTGGTCTGTTGCATTTCTTTACAAGTAACTGTCCTGAGCTTCCTTTCTTCCTATCCATCTTCCAAACAGCAATTAACATAGACAACAAAGGACAGTGTAATGATTACTCAAACTTTTTCAGGTGCAAGAGTGAAGTTTGCATCCAGTTTTAATCTGGAGAAAAGGTGAGCTTCAGTTGTGAGATGCTTGGGAAACAATAACAGACTAGCTACTTTCTGGGAAGTGGAAGCTGGGGGATGCTGTTGCCCTGATGTTCATGGGCCTTGTGGAGGCACTTGGTTAGTCACTGTGGGAAACACAGGATGCTGGACTGGATGAACTGATGGTCTAATCCAGAAGAGCTCTTGTTACAGTCTTCATCACTCTAAAGTTAAGAAAGTGGATAAAGTCACTCTGTTGCTTTTGGACTGCAGGGGGAAGGACAGAGAATTAAGGGCCAGTAGGTAGCTTCACCACTTCTACCCAAGCAAGAACATCAGCAGGGGAAGATCACCCTGGCCCCAACTGGGTATAAATGCCCCATTTACATCTCATAGTTTCATTCTGGCCTTGTCATCCTGATTGGATCTCCCTCTTCTATATTTTCATTCCACTCCCTTTGTGCCTCTTCTGCTTTTAGTTTGTAATTATTATTTTTTCATTGGCATGCGCCACTTTGGGAGACAATATATGTCTGAAAAGGAGGATAACATTAAAATAAAAGCCACCCACACTCACCTCACCAATTAACCTGGAGGTTAAAAGTTTACAAGCTCAGGTAATGTCTGCCTGTTCAGAGAAGAGAAAATACACCACCACCCTCATCTTCGTTTCCTCCAAACATCTCTCGTAACTTATTAAAGCGAAGACGCCTATGAATGCAAACGCTGATTAGCAATTTGGCAGCAGACCAGCATATCCATGGGATTCACAGAGCTTCCCTTTAAACCAGTAGTTCATACATGATTAATTAGAACATCTCATTTATGTAGTGTGCACTTTAGCTCATTACTCTAAGTAAAATTTGTTAAGTATTTACATTTAGATAATTAAAATCTGGGTACACCCTTAAGAAAGATGCATATGCTTCTGGCACAGTTACTCTCTTTTGCCTTTACACATCTGAAAGTAAAAAATTACAGGTCGTAACCCTCCACCAAGTCTGTAGCGCTTTGAATGCAATGCCTGGCAGAGCACTTGGACCTCACTCCAAGGACTCTTGGGGAGGAAGAGGAAGAACACACATCACTGCTGCATGAAAATAGGAGGGAGAGACTCTTGAGGCCTTGGAGATTTTAACTGCTTTGAGGGCTGGTTTTTTTTTTTTAATACAATCAAGCAATATATAATTTTTATCAGCTAAAATAAATCAAATTAATGGCAGTGGCATCATTCCTGGTTCCTTGAACTACAACTATGTTTCTTACCCCTGAAGAACTAGCATGCACCATGATTCCCAATGTTGCCGGAAATATACAAGTGTACTTCTAAGACCATGGACATATTATATTTGGTACTATTCCAATAAGAATAATGGAAGCTGGAGGAACAAGCAGGCGGAGGGACCTTAGCTCAGTGGGAGAGCACATACTTTGCATTCAGAAAGTCCCAAGTTCAGTCCCAACCATCTCCAGGTGAAAACTTGGGGAGCTGATGCCAGTAAGACATCATTACTGAGATGAACTTCACCCTAAGGCACTATATGATAGCTTCTTATGTTCCTGGCTTGTAAAAGCTACTCTGGCCTTCACAAAATTAAACAAATTCAAATGTATGTCTTTGTTTTCCTATCTATACATTAGTCAAAGGTGTGAGGGGAAATGGGCTATGCAAATGAAGCTACAGCCCCTGCAAATCCTGCCAAGTCCCCACTCCAGTTTAAGAGATTTAGTAGGTATTGTCCACAGAGAAACAACTCTTGCTATCATGAGAATTAGAAACTTAACATTTTTTAAATGCAGGGATGAGGGGACCTGTGGCCCTCCACAACTGTTGTGCTCCCAACTCCCATCAGTCTTAGTGGGTCAGAAATGATTATAGTTGTAATCCACCAACATCTGGGGAGACACAGGAACCCCATTCCTTCTGCAAAGTGTTTGCCCTTCTCCATATGTATCCTTGATTATAAAGGTCTGATGGATCAGACCAAAAGTTTGTGTAATCCAATGTATTGCTTTCCACAGTGACCAACCAGGTTAAGCCTTTCATAGATTGTCTTTGGTTGCCCTTTTCTGCAGCTTTCCTAACTCTGCAAGCATCCTTTCTGAGATGGGGTAACCAGGAGAGATCCATGAAGATGATGGCAGCAGGTTCCCAGCTGCTCTGGGAGGTTTGGGATGTTTGCAATACTTTTGCCTACAGCAAAAACGTATTTCAATGTAATTATAGAAGATAGCTTTCAATATGCCATCTCTATTACAGTAGCTGTAAATTATGAAGAGAAGCATTTCTCCTGGCACTGAGAAAGTGGGTGAGAAGCTGATGGTGTGACACACTTTCTGGAGAGCTCCCCCGCCCCCCCGGCCTTTCCTGCTGCTTTAAAGTGCATTTCCTTAACTGGCAACAAATGTCAAAATCAAACTCTGGGCAGGGGGGAGGAGGGAGGGTGGGAGAAAAACACAGCAATAATGACAACATTGGCCTTTGCTTCTAGGTTCAAAGAAGGCAATGCGAACACAAAAAGGCAATGAGACCTGGTGGTGCTTTAAAGACTGTGGGGCAGCACTACAGCTGAATAGGGAGCCCAAATGGAGCAACTCGCACTTCCTGTTTCCATGGCTGGGTACAGCATTCATAATTAGGGCTCTTGGGTTTAACTGAGGTTTGTGGAACTCCTTTGTGAAACCTTCAAAACACCTGAGTTCCTGATAAGCCATCTAGAACTGCTAGAACCAAAGTAGTCCCTGCCCTACACCAGATGTTTTAGAGGAAGTGGGATGTGCCCTAGCTTGAAGGATAGTAAGGCACCATCCAGGACCAGCTCTAGGTTTGAGGGGAACCTCAGCAAAGGGCCCTCTGATGGCATTGAAGCCCTTTGGCACTGTGGGCTCAACACAGCAGCATTAACAAGCAGACAGCTTTAAACAGTGCCTTTAATACCCTCACATGGATGGTGCACCATTTTGCCCTAAAGGGAAAGTATATGGAGTGGGTGGGACTGTGGAAAGTTAAAATGGCAGCTCTACAACCTAGTTGTTTCTCCTCTGATTACAGTGCCAGTTTAAGGAGGGGGATCCAATACTTGCCCGAAGATGCCACATGCTCAAGCCAGCTCTGGCAACATAACTTCCTAAAGGCCAGTACTTGCACCACTCCCTCCATTTTAGTAGGGAATGAATTTCATTTGCTCATCACCCATCTCTTGTTTAGCTTTCATCTTAACTCTACCTGTATCTTTGCATGCACTAATTGTGACCCAGCCCAAATGAACACAACAACCAATAATGAACTGTGGTCTGCTAGGGATGTTTTCAAAGCACTGGAAGCAGCCAACTGACACAGGATCTGGTTGCTACCAAATCAGGCCAATGGTCTACCTCGTCCAAGAGTGCCAACACCATGGCAACAGCTCTCCAATGGATGTTTCCCCAAGTCCTAATACTTGAAAATCGTTTATTTATATGGTACCATTGACATGGCATTGACGGGCTCCTGCCCTGAAAAGTTAACATTCCAATTTTTGACAGCACAGAATATGACAGAGAGGGGATGGAAGAGTAGCAGGCCAAGTTACTACAAACTGGTCCAGCAGCCTGTTGCTCAGCATACTTGCATCCTGCTACTAAGCTACAGTTGTAATGAGTTTCTCAGATCAACCATACTTTCTGCTACAGGTTCCTCTCGACCCTTTCCCTTTGTTTATGAATGGCTTTAACCAATAATGTATAAATGGCTAGGGACTAGGTTACCTGAAAGATTGCTGTCTCCCACAGATATCTATCTCAATGTTAAGATCTTCAGAAGTCTTGCTCTGTGTGTTGCTGTCAAGTGAGGTGAAGTGGATCGTTACAAAGGACAGAGCCTTTTCAGTAGTGGCTCCCCAGAACATATTCCTTTAGGTTTCTCAGAGAGGCTTGTCTGACACCTTTTTTACAGTCTTTTTGGTGAAGACTTCTTTTTTAAAAATCTTGAACTTTTAAACTTGTACTTTAAAATAGATTCTATGTGTTTGCTGCTTTAATGGCTATTCTAGAAAACCCACGTTATGCTCTTTTTTAGTATAACTGTAAGCTGAGCTGGAATTTGTTTCATTCTGTCTGAAATAGATAAAAGTTTTCTGTTGCTGTGCTTACTGTGTTTTCATTATTGCATGTTTTAATATTGTATGACTGTATTTCAATTCTATTATTTATTTATTACTATATTTTACTGTATTTTATAAGTCATCTAGGGAACTTTACTAATGTGTGACCATATCAAATTTAAGACTGATTATATTGAGCTAAATGTGGATCTGAAAGGGCTGAAGGTCTACTAGTCTGGATCTCTCTCTCTCACACACACACTTGTTTATTTTAAATTGTCCCAAGTATTCTCTCTCCCCTTCCCAGATGAAATCTAGACTGATCTACCTGCTTTCTCTTCACAAACATCTCATGGCCCCTCCACCAGTCTACCCTCCCCTGCTCCCACCTGTAGAAACCTTTCAGAAAACTTGGAGCCAATCAAGACAGAGGAGCGGTCCCATTTGCCCCTCAGCTGCAGAGACAGGCACAGTTCGAGACAAACTAGTACGAGACAGTTTGCTACAAGGCATGAAAAAAATTATCATATTTCTGTACAGTAGACACTGCTGGGTGTCAGGACTAACAGGGGAAAACTTGCATGTTTCACATCCGCTCTGTCTCTTACTCTCCCAGCAGCGTTTCTCTCTCCCTCCCTCCCCACCTCAGTTTCCTGGGGTTTGGACGGATGGATCTGACATTTCAGTTGAAACCTTTGCAAATGGAGCTACGGGGCTTGAACGCTGGGCTCCTTCCAAATGCTTACATTTATTACAGTCAGAGGCTACAAGGCCAGGGAAATGACGGCCCACAACAATCAGAATTTATTTCTGCTCCCGTTCTGTCTGTTGAGGTTTTCCATGCACCATTTTCATTTAAAGTGTGGTCGATGTTCCTTTGTCTCTACTACAGTTACAACAAGAGGTCTAGAAATCTGCACTTAAATGACCAATATTCTGGGACTTGAAGAAATAATGGAGGTCAGCCCTTCTTGACTTCAAAGTATCTGCAGAAAATTGAGGGGGGGTGGATTAGTAGATTTTTTTTCAGGATGACCAAGCCAAAAGGCATGCATAAGAAAAGCAGGGGCATTCAATGGGGGGAAATCAGAAGCCAACATTCCATACAAGAAATGCCACATTCTTGGTACACAATATAAATAAGAGTAATTGCAAAAGAAGATACATTATTTCACCCTAGTGAACAAATCATTACTCAATTTGCTTTATCACAGATATATGAAATATGCTCAGCAATTGTAGAAGTTCTTATTTGTTAATATTTTCAGAGGTGTAGTCATGCTACTCTCCTGCAAAAACCAATCAGAGTCACCTTAAAATACAAACTAATTCATTACTGCAGAAGTGGACCTGAATCCATGGAAGCTTATTCCAAAGTAAGTAAACTTATACCCCACCTTCCTGCTTCTGGAAAAATCACTCAAGGTGGATTATAGCATAATTATAAAAATAACAAACTGTTTCAGCAATGAAATATAATCAAAATAGTTTTCCAAAAATATATATTAAGTTTATTAGTGACAGTCCAACATACTTAGGTTGGAGACAGTAGCTTTTAAAAAAGGAGGTATAACAGGCATGACTGCACAGAGAATATACATTCATCTCACTGCTGCTTTCGGTGAACTAGGATTTTTTTTTTTGTTATTGTGGGGGGAGGATAGCCACCTGCAAATTCTGTATGACAAGCTACAGAGAGACTGAAGGAAAATGCAGGCATGCACTGAGGAAAATACTCCTTCTAACTCTCTTAGAAACCAGCTTCCATTTGCTTCCTGTTAGTTAAACTACTACTCCAGGTGCAAATTAGTGCAGAAATAGAAATGTAGAATTGGATACAATAAAAAAAATACCCAACATTAATGTGCAGGTCCTGTCCTTGTTTGGATAACTGAGCCGAACTCACCCCATGCAGAAGCCTGCAGATGCACCATCCAGAGAAACTTTCTGCACAGACATAGCTTTTATTTCTAACACCTCCAGCTGCAGCAACCAGTTCTTGGATTCAGTAATTTTTGTAGGTGGCTTTTTGAAGACAATAATAATTGGTCCTCAGGGTTATGAGAAATATCATGAAAGCATGGCTGTGATTAATCTTGTACACACACAAACACACAGCCAATCCACAATCTTCTGCTGAATTAGAACTAAACCAGCTGAACGGGTTGATTCATACTGCCATCATAAATGAACAAACATTTTATTTCTGAGGTGTTAACCTTTCAAACCCAAGACTGTTTCCAGACTGGCTTTAGAAAGGGCATTTTATATTAAGCTACAAGAAAACAAAAAGTAGGGGGGGAATGAAAATTTTAAGCAAACACTTCAAATGCAATTGATTTTTTCTCCACCCCCCCCCCAAATGTCACCTGTACTTGGGTAGTAAAGAAGCTGTTTTTATTATAACATGAAAGAAATTCATAATGGCCTTATAATATTCATTCTAAGATGCATTTTTTCAAAGTCATAGGTTTATTTAAATGCTTTTTGTTGTAATGTTTTGTTATAATATTTTCTGCTAGTCACTGCAATTTGTAACCAAAATACCGAAACTAGCTAGGAACCTCCAGAAAGGAAAAATTTTCTCACATTGGTGATGTACATTCTTGTAACACAGATGCTGAGATAGGCAAAAACCACACCAAGCTGCATGTTTTCTGGTAGGACTGCAGCCTCTGATTAACCCCCATTTAGCAACTGGATTTTGCAGTTTCACTTCAAGTTTGTTTCAGCTGACACACTCCCAGGGAAGTGCCAGAGCCAAGCCGTAGAAGCCAGGACTTCCTTATAAAGTTCTGCTCAGAAAACCAGCCACAAGTTCCTATGGTTCATTGAGCTGATATGGTTCAAGCTTCAGAAGCTTTATAAGGCACCTCAGGGAAACAAAATGACATTGCCAGTGGTACAGCAACAAAGCCAGGGTCTCTGGTCTTCCCTTTCTATCTCTGTGAAAAGTTACGTGAACATGGATGGACAATCTCTCCATCACTTGTTGACAAAAGGCTCACTGAGTAACTGAACCCCTCAAGAGAAAACAAATGAAGTAGAGGGGTATATGTGGTTTCACTGGGGCAGAGCAGTTATTAACACTTTTAATAAAAATCAAGCCATAGGTCATATTGAAAATAACCTACAGCAAGCAAAGAATCGTCTACAAAAAATGTTGACAGAAAGTAAAGTCAGTAAAGCACTTCTGACTGATTTGTCCTAGAAGTGGAATCCTAACTCACAGCAAATGACTAATCTCTCTAATGCAGTCATCTGGATTTTTCAAAGCACTTACAGACACTCACAGAGTGGCCCCAGTCCACAGGTTGGGAACCATTTTCAGCCTAAGTTCCAAGTTCCCTTCTGGGCAACCTTCAAGAGGCCATGTATCTGTGGTGGATGAGGCCAAAAGCACAAGTGGGTGAAACAACAAATGTAAATTTTACCTTTGTACAGCAGTGTGCTTTCTACCAGGCACTCATTCACAATTCTTTATCCTCCATCCAGGGAAGCAAGAGTCATTATCAGAGTTTAAGGACACTTTCCAGCCATGCAAAAACACTCAAGAAGGGTGTGATATGGGGCTGGAGAGAGGTGTGGGGAGCGTATTGAGGGCCAGACAGAGAGGGCTGGAGGGCCTGAAGTTCCCTACTTTTGTTCTAGCCAAACCACATTTATCTCAACCTTCTCGCTACAATATGGTGATAATCACAGCAGCCTACCTTCCTTGGGCCATTGGTGAGGATTAATGCAATAAAAAAATCTGAAACACTTGGAGGACTTGAAATATGCTATGTAACTGACTACTTATTATTGTTTCTGACTGCAGTTTAAAGAATTTGACAGTATCTTCCATGGCTGCTCCTCCAAGTTTCAAGTTGTGGGCTTATGGAACCTTACTTACTTGGAAGTATAGCTTGAAGTTACTTGTTGATGTTGCTAATCTTTAAGCTATTAATTTTTGACAGCATGGCATAAACAAACAGTACTTTGCAGGTTGGGCTCTAGCAAAACAGAGGACAATGGAGCCACATATATTCAGGGGAGAGGATTGCAACATCTAACCTGTTCATATTTCTCCAGCTCCGTGTGATAGATCTGTCTGATCTGGGTCAATTTGGCCCTGTAATCTGAATGTTCAATAGAATTATCCGAAGATCCACCAGAAGCTGCTGCTGCTGCTGCCGCCGCCGCTGATCCTCCACCTTTCTCAGGACCTGAAACCCCTTCTGCCAGAAGCATATTGTCCAATCTCATTAGCTGGGGGTCAGGAGGGTCTTCCTCTTGAGCCCCTCGGATGCTGAGACCTTTAGGTGAAGGAAATAACAACAAGAAAAATTACCTAAGTTAATATATCCTGTTTCCAGTAAATCTGCTAACTATTCCACCGGCTCAGAGAAGGGAAAGCAGCAGGAGTCTCACACACACACTTTGCTGCGAGCCATTTTCATATGGATTTGTGAAGGCTTCCAATCCTACCAGTTGTCGTTCAAGGAGGAAGGTATTACTAAGCACTCCGTACACACTATTCCAAAAAGTAAAGATCTTTCAAGATCTTGAACCAAAATAACCCAAATTCTGCATCAAGAAGAGAAGAATTCTGTGACTTAAGTTAATCAGTGCATTCACTGTAATGCAATGTAAGCAAACGGCTCAAAGTACTCAAAGGATCACAGAAAGCAGAAATATTAAACAAAGACACTGTTCCTACAATAATATGTTTAGGAGGTCATACCAATTGCTAAAGTCTGCCTTTTACTGTTGATGCAATAATATGAGCAGCAGTCAAGGACCAGCAGACTATTCTAAAGAGTTGGCAGTGGACTGAGCCACTGTTATCATGGGCTGCTTTGTAAGCTTTTCGAGCTTCACCTGAGGATAAAAATGTTCACTGTATTATAATTAAATATAATAAATTTATTCGCTTATTTTGTACCACATCCATTAGTAACAAAGAATGGTATGCAACAAGAAAGTTATGAGGGTTAGTAACCTGCTTACAATTTTTAACTGGAATACCAAACTGTCTATTCAGCAAAATATTCCACACGTGTATTTTGCGCAAATAAAATGGCTTGAGGTTATTCCTGGTTCAAGGAAAAGCAGGGAGGGTTCCACTTCACTGATGGGTCAAGGGATATAGTACTTTATATCCTTCCAGAGGATCACCCTTCCTGAGGAGATACTCAATCATTAGGTCTTAGATCTACTGAATGCAATATGCATAGTCTGCAGTGCCCAGCTCTGCTGTAAAGAATGCTGTGATGTATGCAGCCTCAAAACCACTTTGTTTTTTGGTTTTTTAACCACCCAGAAAGTTTAAATTGCCATTTCATGCTAAAACATGTTCAAAATTGCCAGCATTGTTATCAGCAGCTAGCAGAGAAGCACCAGTGTTTATTTTAAAATAATAATAAAAATAAATAAAATTTCCGCGTCTAGCCAGAGGATCCCAAAATGACATCCAATCACCAGTCTCATCTGACTATTATAGATCAAGGCTGACAATTTGTAGGTTTAATCAGGTCAAATGGGCTTGCTGCCAAGATGCTCTCAACACCACTGAAAAACAAAGTTGAGATATAATTACAGTTTGGGGGGGGGAATCACTAGAGCCATGGCTCCTTGGATCGGCATTTCTATTAAAGATGCAATACAACCCAAAAATATCCCAGCTCAATTAACCTCTTCAAATCGGTTTAAAAGCAGGTATTCCTGACAGATCCCCTCAGGGGGAGGAGCTGGCACCTACTGAGTCTGCAAGCCAATTCTGCCTTCTGTGGTGTTCATGTTGTTGTTTATACACAGCGGCACACGAGCTCTGCATCAGGTGCAGCTGACATGACAGTAACATCCATAAACTGCCAAGTGTTCAGCTCAGAAGTGGCAGTTAAATTTGACTCACTTGCATGAATCTAGCCCAATTCCTCAAAGGTGTGGAGGTGTAGAAGGAGACAGATTTGTGACCGGCCTGCCCTGCACAAACATCAGCCAATCCCTTGTCATATATTTGACACATGTATTTAAAAAGAAAATCTTTGAAATCAACCACCTTTGTAGTTGCCTGCAATATTGTTAAGACAAATGAAATGACTCACTGCAAAATTGCTTATCTTTATCATTGATAGATGGTCAAGATTTGAGGGTGCATACATGCACGGCTAAACATATGCATGCCCCACTAAAACGAACGGATGAATGCATCCCTCTTTAATATGCAGAATGGCAACTGTAATGCCCTATTGTCCAAGAATACACAACCAGAGCAAGATCTGGGCAAAAAGCAGTAAGCGGGTGTTAGGGAAGCACAATTCAATAGTGCATGTTTGGTATACAGAAGATCCCTGGTCACTGGCATTGCTGGGTAACAAAGACCCTTAATAATATTAGATAGTAGATAGGTAGCCGTGTTGGTCTGCCATAGTCAAAATAAAAAAATTCCTTCCAGTAGCACCTTAAAGACCAACTAAGTTAGTTCTTGGTATGAGCTTTCGTGTGCATGCACACTTCTTCAGATACACTGAGTGTATCTGAAGAAGTGTGCATGCACACGAAAGCTCATACCAAGAACTAACTTAGTTGGTCTTTAAGGTGCTACTGGAAGGAATTTTTTTACCTTAATAATATGATATCCACAAGCTCCATCCCATCTCTAATTTTTGTCAAACCATGCCCCACCGTGGGATGCAGCACCACAGGTTAGGAGTACCCCATCTCGTACTTAGAAGCTGCGTTGGAGTGTTACAAGTGCCTCATACATTTAGTGAGTTAGGGCAGTATTATGACCTCCAAATTGCTGGTGGAGGACTGAGTTAAAGAAGGAGTGTGGCTTGCCTATGTGAGTTCTTGGCAGAGGTGACTTTCAGTCCAGGGACTTGCCAATTCGTAATTCATCCTCTTAGCCACTATGTTACACAAGCCTTTTTTCCACATGTCTGTAATAATTTTAAAGTTGTCTGATTATATGGGGTGGTTGATTGTAGATACTGAGAACTTATTGAGAATTTTAAGTGCTGCCCCAACTTCTCATATTTTTTATTTCTCCATCCACCCTCTTTATTATTATATACATGTTGAAAACCATGGGCGTTAAAAAGGGGGTTGCATTTTCTCCTTTTATCAGTGAATCTTATTTTAATTTTATCTGCCTACTTCAACAAAACACACACAAACCACACCAAATAATTTGAATGCCACATCCATTGTTCTTCCTTCCCCCTTTTCAACCTGGCTCCTGCTTCATCTTACCCAGATCTGAACACACACTGCAAAAGTTGGTGAGCAATATTCTGTCTGATATGTTGCTTTTCTTGTCCCCACCCCCCAACCCATAAAACAAGCTTCTTCTTGACATGATAAGAATCTCACCATTCCACATTCAGCATTCCACATTCAGAATTGTATGTGTGGATTCTAAAACGTTTGGAAGGCAGAAAGCCAACTTGATAAATTATCACATGTTTCTTCTCTTCCCACGTTTCCAGTACACCCCAATTACCATCAAATTCTAAATTTGTTTTTGGGATACTGACACCAGAGTTTGTTCACTGCTTGGACTTGACAATGCACATTTGCTTCCTTGTTATAAAATGTTTCATCTTTGCTATTTCGTCTTATCAGGTTCTCATTAAAGCATTAAGCAATCTTCTACATGGTTAGTCTATTCCTGCTAAGGGCTTCAATTCCTCTCCTAAGGAAAAACAAACAGGCTTTTGCTAATTTATATACGTTACTTCATTAACTCTATGAGAATTTTTAAATGACTGCTCACTGAGCTAGGCAGCTGAGTGCATGCTTTGCATGGAAGGAGCCTCAGCTCTAGTCTCCGATATTTCCAGTTAAAAGATTCTGTGAGAAAAAAACTCTGTTCAAGACACTGGATAGACAAGGATAAGATGGACAGTATTGGGCTAGATGCACCATTAGTCCTATTTGAAGAAAAGGCTCCTAGAAGTTGTCAGCATGTGACAGCGGCCACAACCCAGGAATGGCTTCAACTGGCCAGCTAAACCCGGTGAAGGTAGCTGATGGGTCTCAAACCCTTGGTGAGTCAGGGACTTCCATGAATGCAAAGACAGGCTCCGGCGGGTTGAGCAGATGGGACCAATAGTGGGTCCAATGGTCAAGAAGGTGGTTTCTGCATGTGCTGTAGAGGGAAGTGAGGGGCAGATGGAACTTGTCAACCTGGGAAGGCAGCCCATATAGGAGAAGGAAAACTCTAACCCTAAACCTCCACTGCCTTGTGGGCCATCTTTGGGAGAAGAAAAGGCTAAGGAATAAACCCTACACAAATCCAGAGTGGAGTCCCTAAGATGGTTGGATGGCTCCTTCCAGCAACTCCTGCAGCCAAGCTGGTGCCAAATGTATTACCGTATTTTTCGCACGATAGGACACACCGGACAATAGGACGCACTTTGTTTTAGTGGGGGGAGAACAAGAAAAAAAAATTCTCCCCCTCTCTGCCCAGCGCCCCTTCAGTGAAGCGGCAGGAGGCGCTGCACAGAGAGGGGGAGAACTTTCCCCCTCTTGTTTTCCCGCTCTAAAACAAGGTGTCGTTTAAGGTGCGTTCAGGCGGCTACCTTGGAAGCCTGGAGAGCGAGAGGGGTCGGTGTGCACTGACCCCTCTCGCTCTCCAGGCTTCAGGTTCCTTTCGACCTGTTCTTTGGGGCTGGCGGGGGGGAAGCCCACCACCAGCCCCAAAGAGCAGGTCAGGGCTGAGTCGCGGGGGGCTGCTTTAGCCCCGCGCGCGCTCTCCCGGCTGGGGAGGTGACGCGCTGCTATAGAGGCTCCTGCCATAGCTGCGTGTCACCTCTCCAGCTGGGAGAGGGTCGCGGGAGGCTGCTTTAGCCCCGCGCGCGCTCTCCCGGCTGGGGAGGTGACGCGCTGCTATAGAGGCTCCTGCCATAGCTGCGTGTCACCTCTCCAGCTGGGAGAGGGTCGCGGGAGGCTGCTTTAGCCCCACGCGCGCTCTCCCGGCTGGGGAGGTGACGCGCTGCTATAGAGGCTCCTGCCATAGCTGCGTGTCACCTCTCCAGCTGGGAGAGGGTTGCGGGGCTATGGTGTCTTCGCTCCATAGGACGCACACACATTTCCCCTTCATTTTTGAAGGGGGGAAAAGTGCGTCCTATAGAGCGAAAAATACGGTATTCTGCTTTCCTTTGGGAAGGTCACTTTGGTGCTGCTAACATAGCAGTTTTTCTTCACCCCAGAGGTGCACTTCATTGTCTCTCAAGACAAATGGATGCCAACAATATAAGTCACTTGGAGACCTTTGTATAATAATAAGCAGTCTACTAAATACAGTGGTACCTCGGGTTACAGACGCTTCAGGTTACAGACGCTTCATGTTACAGACTCCACTAACCCAGAAATAGTACCTCGGGTTAAGAACTTTGCTTCAGGATGAGAACAGAAATCGTGTGGCGGTGCAGCTGCAGCAGTGGGAGGCTTCATTAGCTAAAGTGGTACCTCGGGTTAAGAACACTTTCAGGTTAAGAATGGACCTCCAGAAAGAATTAAGTTCTTAACCCGAGGTACGACTGTACTAAAGATAACAGCAATAACAACAAATAAAAAACAAGTTACCATCCTGCCCTGGTTGCCCTTGTTTTAATTGCCTCTCTGTCAAACTTAGTGTTCCTCATCAGTTGAGTAAGTATATTAAATGGTTGCCTTTATTAGCCTTTGTACAACTATGCTGGTCAGTTTCAGCACTCTGTGTTAAAAGCCGTCAGCTGCAGTAAATTCAGCTATAGTTCTGTACGTGTACATTATGGTTTCCTGATGTAATGCTCCATGAGATGCCTTATATTGCAGATACACTCACACAACCACAAACCACATTTTTTTCTCTGGCTCTACTACCAACATAAGCTGTTTTGCACCTGCCTCTCACTGGTGGATTGGGTGTGGTGGTTGTTATAGGATGTTTTCACAAACCTGAAATCTGCCTGCCACTACTCTGTAGTTTTCAAATTTCCAAGCCTCTGGGCGCCTCTTCCATATTGACTTCCCTATGAAAACCACCACTATCTGATCATATTCAACACAGGCCTGAGGGTACCTATGTAGCTGCAGGAGCTTATGATGGGCAATCAGAAATGGGAGACCAGTCATTTTCTGGCCATGGCTAGTATTACAGTATAAACATGACACAGTTTGAAAATTGCACAGTTTGGAACAAGGGCTATGAAACTGCTAGGGCAAAATGGCACAGTTGTTTCCAGATAACCTTGGATTGTTTCCAAATGAAACCTGTTTTGACTACTTGCAGTGAGTCCTACCCCATTTCTTGGCAAGTGATACAGTCCATTGCATATGCTGGTACACCAAGAGAAGGGGGCAAGGATGAGCTGTTAACATTTATTCTGGTTTGAGGCACTACTTAAGCAACACCTACAAGAGCATGTGTGGGGGGAAAAGGATGTACCATTTCCATCTCTATCTTCCCTCGTTAATTTTTGAATTACAGTTATCAACACAAGTATATAATGAACAAGAAGGCTGTTCTTCTGCAGACTGGCTGATGGGAAGGATAGTCCTACTCTAGGCCTTTTGATATTGACTGGATAAAAATCTACTCTGTCTTCCTGGGTCTGTGTTTCTCTTCCTTTAAAGAGGATCTCACAAGCTCACCTTATTTGCCGAGCCAAGCCTTTCCTTTATTCAACAGCTTCAGACAATGGATGCTACCTAGCATCTGCCTTTATAAATTATGCACCAATAATATATGTATTTTTGACATATAAGCTCACACTGTGGCTATTGTTTCTCTATTTTTATTCCTCAGTATATCAACCTACAAGTTTATTACTGCTTAGCTCGCTGACCTTTCAATGCATCGTGGTATTAAGGTACAGAGTGGGCTTGAAAGAACACAATAATACATCACTTCCAGCACAACTGGAGAGGTACTAATGGCAATGGAAGTGCAAGGACTCAAGCTGGAGAGCTATGCATCGGCCTAAAGCCAAATCTTTCCACATTAAATATGGCAGCTTGAGCTGGTACACCTTTGATAGATCTTTCAGGACCACTTTCATGCCTGACAATTTCTTTTCCTCTAGGCAAAGTTTCAAAAATCTTCATGGGTGAGCTGTAGAGTTAACCACAAACCTGTTTGCTCCCTATTTCCATCTACTTAAAGCCACACCATTCATTTTGGTATCTGCAGGATCCAGACAAATCACATAAACAGACGCTAAAACATTGTTTAACAATGAACTTGGCTTTGTTATAGAACCACAGTTTTAGCATATCTTTCAGCAGATCCTAATTAGCTGTCTTTCAACGCGCTGTGCACCTGCCCCCACAGATAACAGACGAGCGCGCCTGCACAGGCGACGGCATTCAGAGGCCAATAAATAAATTGCAGGTCAAAATTATTACAAAGCTTTTCCTCCGAATAAACCCATCTCCTTCACAATACAAAGCCGTCGATATGAAAAGCACCTAAAAACCCACTCAAATGGTATGATTACAGGGGCCGTTTGAGTTTAATAATCCGACTGTAGTTCAGGCATTTTCAACAGCTCATTAAGGGTTCATTAATATATGGGCAAGCTTTTGAATTATAAATAAGCAGATTAGAAACCCGTGGTGTCTGAATTGTATAGTAGGTATCTTGGCTAACAGAGTAATATTGCAAGCACAATGAAAGGTTGGCCCAAGAGAGTTCTTCTGGAGATACAGGGCATGGCTTTTTCCATCTTACTTATTAATTTCATAAAATTGTAAAGTTGGAAGGGACCACAGGTCATCTAGTCCAACCCCCTGCAATGCAGGAATGTTTTGCCCATTGTGGGGCTCAAATCCATGACCCTGAGAGTCTCATGATCTACCGACTGAGCAATCCCTTTGCCTTGCTTGTTCACCTTGTGAAGTGCTTATGTGTTATTTTTCTGAAGTGGTAAATCAACCATTTTAAGACATGCCCACCACCCACCATATATATATGGGCCCTGGTGTTCCACAGAAAGACCAAAGACTCAACTCAAAGATGTAATCACCACCAAATCACCTTCCTAGTTCCATAAGAGCGGTCTGATTAGCAATAAAGATTCCTATTGGGATTCTTCATTTGTGATTTTTAAAAATAAGGACAGCCACTGACCTATTCTATAGATTTTAAGCTTACCCGATGGGGAAAAGCCTCCAGGCCTCTCTAACTTACTCATTGGACTCTCACCAAAACACACCACTCTCATCAGGCAACATCCCATGATGGCCCTGCTGTGTTTCCTTTTAGGGTACTTTGCCTGACCAGAATGTATCCTTGAACTTTGATAATATATTTTGCTTGGATGGATGGATGGATGGTGTGTGTGTGTGTGTGTGTGTGTGTGTGTAGAAACTAGCCTCCTGTACAAAGATAAAGTTCACATTCATTGCTCTGCTTATTTTTGCTTCTAGGCCCACCCACCTAGGAGATTGTTCAGAAGGGAATGCGGCCCCTAGGCTGAAAAATGTTCCCCATCCCTGACTTCGAGAATTTGGTGGGGGTAGAGAAACACCATCAAGAGACAAAGACTGCTGAAATTCATTTACAAAGTCACAGGCTAAGAGCTGAGGTTGTCCAATCCCCAACAAACCGAAAACTACAGAGATCTTAGCTGCTAGCTCTATTTTGCCTCCTTGAGGCATTTCTAACAAGAGAACAGATATCTGAAAATGCCTGCTCTTCATTTTCTATATGGCATCAGCAGAGAATAATGACTGCTCGCATATAAAAACACAATTTAATGTTGTCACGCTGCAATATTGTGTTGGTGTGGCAATTAACATGGCTGGTCTTAACACAAACCCTGAGAGCCATGCCTAGCTTCCATCTACACTACTAGCTTCCCCAGCAGCCACTGAAACCAGGAGGACTCTCTCCAGAAGTCAGTGGAACACTAAAATAACACCATGAGCCACAAAGCACAGCTACCGTATTTACCACCAAATCTAATGCGCATCTGAATTTTCAAAACCTTGAAACTAAAAAAGTATTTGCTATGTCAGCAGTGTTTATCAAGCTTGCAACTGAATCTAATGTGCCATCAAATCTAATATGCACCCTAAGTTTTGCGACATAATTTGACCAAAAAGGTGCACATTACATTGGAGTTAATATGGTGATTCACACTCTCTTGTCTGCACAATTTACAGTCTGCACAAATGCAGCAACAACACCATGTTCTATCTCCCAGGGTCTGCTAGCCAGCCAGGGTGGTGAAGACTACTGACATTACTTTATAATATATAAAACCTATAAATTATAAGTTTATAATTTAGCTCTTTAAGGCCATGATCAACTTTAAAAAAGAGAAAGAAACTGACATTAAAGAACACAGATTGTTTATCACAAGAGGTGCACATAATAAGGCCTATGTACACAATTGGTCTTCTTGCATGTTCTCTGCTCCCCCCCCCCCCACATGCTGCTCAACTCCCAAAACTGCACATTATGACTGGTTGTTAAAGCCAATTTTATTATGTGCTTTGTAACTTCTTCCCCACTTCCCCTCCTCATTAAATATAGGTATCATATGAGCCCACAATGCTACAACTCACAACTTGAGACAGACTAAAAAAATATGTTATCAAGATTATTGTAGGAGGGTAGCAAGCAAGCAAACCCACCTCCATATTGTAAAAATTAATCTGGTCATCCTAGCAGGGCTCAAACCACATAAACATGGGGGAAACCATGGGAGCTGTTGTGGAGTAAGAAAAGAGGGAGGCAATGTGAATCAAGCACACACACACACGTGATGAAGACACAAGTTGGCCCAGAAACACACAGATCTGATCTGCACAATTACTTTTGTGTGCATACAGTATCTACCCTGGTGCATCAGTCATCTCATGTAATGCTAGACAGTAGGTTTCAGTTGTCTTGTGAATAGCACAACAGCTCTGTGGATCAGACCACAGGTCCTCTGGTCCAGCATTCTGTTCTTAGTGGCTAACCAGATGCCTATGGGAAGCCCATAAACAGGACAAATGTGGTTGATTCTCATCAACCTGTACTCAGTTGCTTTAAAAAAAGAGAGAGCAAAAGAAACGAAGGTGCCGGTACTCACCATGAAGTTGTTACAGTTAGTATCACACTTTTAACATGGGGGCGGGGAGGTACCCTCGAATACTCCCAGAAAAAAACACCACAGGTTACCTTGACCACTTACATGCACACTTGGAAGCTTGGAATTGCCCAGTGCTATTATTCTAGAAAAAGAGGTGCTGGAACTCACCATGAACACCTCCCTCAAT